>NW_027362761.1:668263074-673063074 GCF_046119375.1 Phyllobates terribilis
ATTTGAGATCTTTGGTTCCAACCACCGTGTCTTTGTGCGACGCAGAAAAGGTGAACGGATGGACTCTACATGCCTGGTTCCCACCGTGAAGCATGAAGGAGGTGGTGTGATGGTGTGGGGGTGCTTTGCTTGTGACACTGTTTGGGATTTATTCAAAATTGAAGGAATACTGAACCAGCATGGCTACCACAACATCTTGCAGCGGCATGCTATTCCATCCGGTTTGCGTTTAGTAGGACCATCATTTATTTTTCAACAGGACAATGACCCCAAACACACCTCCAGGCTGTGTAAGGGCTATTTGACCAAGACGGAGAGTGATGGGGTGCTATGCCAGATGACCTGGCCTCCACAGTCACCAGACCTGAATCCAATCGAGATGGTTTAGGGTGAGCTGGACCGCAGAGTGAAGGCAAAAGGGCCAACAAGTGCTAAGCATCTCTGGGAACTCCTTCAAGATTGTTGGAAGACCATTTCCGGTGACTACCTCCTGAAGCTCATCAAGAGAATGCCAAGAGTGTGCAAAGCAGTCATCAAAGCAAAAGGTGGCTACTTTGAAGAACCTAGAATATAAGACATATTTTCAGTTGTTTCACACTTTTTTATTAAGTATATAATTCCACATGTGTGAATTCATAGTTTTGATGCCTTCAGTGTGAATGTACAATTTTCATAGTCATGAAAATACAGAAAAATCTTTATATGAGAAGGTATGTCCAAACTTTTGGTCTGTACTGTAGATTTAGATTAATAGTTTCAGACGAAAATGGAACAGCACTGAAATCCACGGGTGAGTGCAAATCCTCCCAGACCACTGATTCCGTTGTCTTAATGCAATCTTACTAATATTATAAATGCGAAAGTTTGTGAGTATGTATGTTTGTTACTCTTTCACGAAAAAACTACTGGACGGATTTGCATGAAACTTTACAGTAATAGAGATTATACATCGGATGAACATATAGGCTACAATTTGTAATGATTTTATGTAATTTTGGTCGTAATATAACGATACATGTCAATTAAGTCGGAAAAAAATCTGGCCTCTGAGAGCTATCTTGGCGTACGCTGCCTAAACCGTTGGAGTTACACAAAGATGATGTACCGTAGAATTGTTTGTCTTGAATAGTTCTAAATAAAAGTCCGCGACAGCATATATCTACCTTTTATGTGGAAGCCACTATGACCAAAATTGTGAACCATAAATTTAATTAAATTAGATACTATTAGCTTTTACCCGCGGCTTCACTCTCGTGGAATTTGGTCTGCCACATTAAGTTTCGTGACAGATCATTTTAATAATAAAAAAAATTATCTTATTTAGTTACTCGTACATCCAAAATTTCAGATGTCTAACTTCAAAACTGACGGATTCCATACAATCTTTGAACCCCTATAATATGAAGAGGGAAATTCTTGAGGGTGGAATTATCAAAATTCCTTTCTTAGTGCTCATTTAAGCTATAATAGAACCTATCTGCAAATTTCAAGATGCTAAGTTCAGTGGTTTCGGCTGTGCGTTGACCGCTAGGTGTGTCAGTCAATCAGGTTTACAGTTTTATATAATCTTCGCCTATATGGTGTGTTTATAAAAAGTAGCCCTATGTCCTTCCCCAGGCTTGAAATTATCCATATCAAATTTCATCACAAACGGATTACTAAACACTGATTAATAAACAGGACGGACTGAAGTTACTTGCATTTAATATTGTTCGTGTTAGTAAAGAATTAGTATGTAATTGGAATAATGGACATCTGCAGGTAATTTATCTATGTGTTTTTACTGCAATATACTCCTGTAAACGATGTTATTTGATTTCTTTCGTTCAGCAAAAATATGTAGATTTTGCGATTTAGAAACACGTGAGCAAGCTACGTATAGCTGACCGTGGGAAAAACAGGGCGTGCCTAAATGTATCCCCGCTACCTTCAAAGTTTGCCCTTGCGATTTATTGATGGTCATTGAAAATGTAACTTTAAGTGGGAACTGCAAACGTTTGAAATTAAAGGGTAAGTTATTGGGTATTATTGGGGTGCGGGGTATAAGAATATTTTCACCCTTAGCTTCTCCAGTTAAAATTGTGGCCTTTACAATGTGCCTGCCTAGTTCAGTGACTCGCAATCTAGTGCCATTACATAATCTCGGGGCGTCCAAGTTGCGCATTAACAAAACGGGTATACCGACCTTTAATTCGAGCTTATGAGATGGGACCCCGGATAGCTCCAAAGAGTTAAGAAACTCCACGTGGTAGCTTGTACAGTCTTCAGATGACATGACTGTGTCGATGGAGTTGTAGGTTGTTGCATCGCTGGTTACTTGGTCCAAGATAATTTTATTGTATTGATTTTCGCAACTGTTTCATTTCTTGGTGCTAGTATAGTTCTTTCACATAACCAATTTTCATCATGGATGTTTTGTTGCAAATTTGGAAAAACTTGAGCAATAAGTGCGTCTTCCGAATCCACAACATGACAAAATTGGTTAGTGAATAGAACCATACCTTCTTCGTCAGTTTCGATTCGACCTTCACCGATCTCGAGCAGTTTCTCAGCGTACGCGCCCGACTCTAGATCACTGAATAACTGGACACGCATGTTGGTGGTGAGGTGCAGCTTTTCAACTTTGGTCCATAAATATGAGGATTTCAGACATGCGTTAATTTCGTCTGCTGCAGTGCCTCGCTCGATGACAGGCAAAGTTTGCCTAAAGTCCCCAGCCAATAAAACAACCACACCACCCATTATTGTTTGTTTACTGTGTAAGTCTTGTAGACAACAATCCAGAGCTTCGATGGCGCGTTTGTGTGACATTAATCGTGTGGGACGAGTACACAGTTTGCACTGTTGCAACAGGAGGCCACGGGCGCTGCTCTTGCGGATATTACACGATGGGGTTTCTTCGTTCATCAGATTAAGAGGTAATTTAAAGACAGAATGTGCCGTCCGTCCACCGCTTAGCAATGTTGCAGCAATTCCAGAGGAAGCCACAGCTAATGCAACGTTATGACCGCTATGAATTTTTGCTAAAAGTAAGTTAAGCAAGAAAGTTTTTCCTGTACCACCCGGGGCATCAAGGAAAAAAAGTCCGCCTTCACCATTCTCAACTCGTCCTACTATTTTGTGATAAATCTCTCTTTGATCAGGTAGCAAACGTGGCTCAGTTTCGCAAACGTGAGCGTCTAACTGGTTGGTATCATAGCTTAGCTCTTTTATCAACTCGTTCGACAGCTCTCCTCTACGCCGTGGTGAGGGTAGACCAAAATCGGACAATTTCTTTCGAGAAATTATTAATATTTTGTCCTCGATAAGCCCCAACGCCTCATTGAAACAGAGATCATCGTTAACGTGATCCATTCTTTCAAATCTGTGCATGATATCCTCTGATAACGCAGTTTTATACTTGTGCCAGAGTTGTAGAGGATTGGATAAACCGCAAGTGCATATCAATATGGCAAACAGCTCTCTTATTTGCGCCGGGGAGCGACATAGCACGGCCTCTTCTAAGGTGGTATCCCAGTGGTTATCATCTTCCAACAACCCCATCTTCTCACACACCTGCCGAAAAGTTGCAAGTTCTTGACCTTAAAATGTTTTTAAATCCGAGAAGTTGGTTGGACCCCTTATTACTTTCAGCAGCATACGCAAGCAATAACATTCAAAATTGCTAATGTGCACCGTGTAAATGCGACCTAGAGCGTCTCCTGCCTTCACACCTGGCCAGCCATCGACAGGTGTTCCTTGTAAACGACGTTTCCATTGCTTCCGTGCCACATTCCAAGTATAGTAGCGAGGCACGTCAATGTAAAGTAATGTTTTTGCAAACGTATCACTTTGGCACAACAGGAAAAATGCAGTTAGGGTAGTTTTAGGTGGTGCTTCTAATCTCTCTCTAAAATTATTTTCCGTAAAATAAACCCTCTCGCCATTGGGTAAATGAATCGCGAGATGAGTGACGGTTGGGTGTTTCTCGTGCAGAGGCAGACCTAAGATCCGCCACGCTGCTTCGTTACTACTAACATATCGGCCGGTTCTAAAGGTCTGCACCTCATCTCTTGGGTCAATGTTAACATTCCCTTGCTGGCGGATGTTAAAAATAGCCTGGTCGCTACCCTTAATATATTTACAAATATATTTTATCGCCTGTACCGTATTACAGAACTCTACATTTAAATGAGAATTACAACTTTTTGATAAGCGAGGAGAATATGGGACCACCCAGCTATTGTCCACCAATATTTCCTGTGTTCCTCTACGGGTTTTTATAATCGTCGTGCGTCCACCATTCTCTGGTGCTCTGCGCCTGTACAAAGGATAACCTTTGTCATTGGTTTGAGTATCTTTTAAAAGCTTCCTCGGATATTTTTTGGTACATTTTCCTTCCTTCATGCATGGCGATGAAGAATTGAATGTACCACATGGCCCGTGAATCATATTCTTTGTCACTGTATCATAGAGCTGTTGATAGGTTTCTGGGTTTGGTATCTCAGCACGTATGATTTCGTCAATTTGGTTCGGATGTAATTTTTCCTTTAACCACAGCAGTAAGTGCACATGAGGCAAACCTTGCTTTTGCCACTCGATCGAGTACATGAAGCATTGCATATCACCAAATATGTTACCTTTTGTAAGTAGAGCTACCAACTTCTGTACTTTTATTCTAAATACTCGAGCTGTTAAGTCATGTCTGTCCGTTGAATTTTGACCAGCCATAAGCACTTTGGTGATTTCTGGCCAAGCGTGGTTGCAAGTCATTGTAATAAATAAATCGGGCCTCCCATAATTACGTACGTATGTGAACGCATCTTGTGTGTATTCGTGTAGGTATCTCGGGCTATTTACAAATGATGATGGGAGAATCACCATCTGACCTAAGTTATTTGGATCCAAATCCGCATCATTTCTTATTGCATCTTGCAAGTGAATATAATTTTCTGCGCGCAGTTTTTTTTTATTTAAAGAAATGAACCTTAAGCGCTCACTTTCCATCTTTACATACATGTCAACCAGAAACTGATGAAGTAGGAGCCTACACTTAAGCATCAAATTAAAATCGCTGCGACAGACCATCAAGTGAAAGGCATAAAAATCTTTGCAGGACACCTTTTTGCTTGGCATTGCTTGTTTGGTAATTGGATTTATCTGAGGAATATCAATGCTGTACCCCTCTTGTCCTTTCCAAAAAATGATTGGGTACTCGAGAGCGTCATAGAATCTATGTGTATCGGGAACCCTAGAGAGCATGCCATCGCGCGGCTGCACAACGATGTCCCGAGACATAGTTTGTTCGCTACTAACTATTACAGCAGCTATTTCATTTGTAGTAGGGGCATTGAATCGTCTCTCATGTTGACCACGTGGTACACGGTCTGGGTGAATCACTACTTTGAAATGATCGTCATTGATCATTCTGTCTCTAGCCGTTTTAAATTCATGCACCAAAATGTTGTGGTCGTGAAGTACTCGTTGTAATTTTTTAACTATGTTTCTATCTACGCTTTGCACACACTCAGTAAGCCTGTTGAGTTGTTCTTCTTCGTCACCTATGAAATAAACTTGTAAAAATTGTGGTTGCGAAATGGACGTAGGAATTAAAGAACCGATACGGTGGTATACTTGTCCTTGTATTGTAAAGGTCGGGCAAAACCCTGGCATTGAGACAATTTGATCTGCTCCAAAAGACGTCATATGAAAGCACATGTTGTATTTTCTTATATTTAGGAAAAGGCGAGATTCATCAGTTTCATTAGAGAAAAGCCCTTTTAAAGGTTGAACTGGCTCGTCTATATAAGGAAGAGCTACTTTCCCGCCCAAACAACACATACCTGCTGCTTCCTCTTTCCACTTAAGAGCTCCGCAATATTTGCAATCTATGGTCATTGCTTCTCTTTTTATAAGCTTGTGAGTTTCATAATCAAGAGTCTCGTCATACTCAAATGCAGCTTTATTAAACAATATCCATGTATTTCTTGTAAATGTTTGACGTCGCTGTGCTGCCCTTTCAGCAACAGTGCGTCTGCGAGATTCGGCCATTTCATAAGTTTCATTGGCTCTTTGGGACGCCATGTAAGTCGCTTGCTGCTGACGTCGAGCTTGAGACTGCTCTGGAGTTTCAGCAGCCCGTTGAGACTCCAGATACTCCGCATGCTGTTCACGTCGGGCTTGGGACTGTTCTGGAGTTTCAGCAGCCCGTTGAGACGCCAGATACTCCGCATGCTGTTCACATCGGGCTTGGGACTGTTCTGGAGTTTCAGCAGCCCGTTGAGAAGCCAAAAACTCCGCATTCCGTTCACGTCGGGCTTGGGATTGTTCTGGAGTCTCTGCAGCTCTATGTGCTACACAACGCACCGCCTGCTCAAGCCTTCGTTGCTCGGCTTCTTGAGACGTCTCATCACGTCTAATTATTTTCATAGCTCGCGCTTTATTAGAGCTTTGCGAAATGTTAGACTTACGCTTTCGCGGCCTTTTTATAAGTGCTAATTACAAAATAGGTACTTAGTAAAGTTCAAACAAAATACTAAAACAATCTAATTAGTTATATTCCGATCGCTGTACAGACGATATCAGTTGTATATGACTGGTCTATGAGGAGCAGCTGTGGCGCGGTTACCCATAGCAACCATTCCCAGTGCTCTGTGGGAGCTGAGAGCAGCCTGTGGTGCTGTTGGTGACATGGTCTATGATGAGCAGCTGTGGCACGGTTACCCATAGCAACCATTCCCAGTGCTCTGAGGGAGCTGAGAGCAGCCTGCTGGTGCTGTGGGTGACATGCTGTGCTGCACACACAGGGCTGTGCTGCACACAGGAGGGGAGGACACCATTTGTGTAGCGCTGCTGCCGGTGCTGTCAGGCTGCAGTGTGTGCATCCTCCATGGAGCCGCGCTCAGGTTACTGCCCCTCCCCGTGTGTGAGTCACTTCCCCTCCGCCCAGGTGAGGCACTCGGAACTTTCCCGGCTGCAGCAGCTGGCGCAGGTGAGCGCATGTTTTATTGTACGGTGTTATGTGGAGGGACAATGGCGGCGGGGACCCCCTGTGTGAGGACAATGACGGCCCGGTGCCCCCGGGCAACCTGCAGGAGGAAGCCTCACACTCCCCCCGGGCTGTGGGCGCGGGTAGGCCGTGCTGGGACGTGTAGTTCCCTAGTAACCTGTTCCTGACATATGGGCTGTTTTCTGGGCTATTTTTTTTTTTTAAGTCTGAGAAAATGTCATAAATTATCCTTCTCCCTTCAGCTGTTTCCAGAGTGTAATGTATCAGGGTGAGCTCATGACTGACAGCTGCCAAAGTTTCTAGGAAATGTCAGTCCCTGGGGGTCGTGTGTGAACCCCCTGTGCCACACTTGTACCTGGCCACGGTATATGATCACCCCTGTATTCTGACTGTGGACAGGCGGCAACTGTGACCTCACTATACAATGATCCACTATGGGCAAATTATTGTATTATCAATCTCTTCTGACTGCTGTAAATCAGCCATTTAAATATCACCTGTGTATGTGTGTATATCAGAGTTTGATAAATATACTAAAATGTGCATTGTAAAATAACATCTAATTTAATTACATTTATGGTTCACAATTTTGGTCATAGTGGCTTCCACATAAAAGGTAGATATATGCTGTTGCGGACTTTTATTTAGAACTATTCAAGACAAACAATTCTACGGTACATCATCTTTGTGTAACTCCAACGGTTTAGGCAGCGTACGCCAAGATAGCTCTCAGAGGCCAGACTTTTTTCCGACTTAATTGACATGTATCGTTATATTATGACCAAAATTACATAAAATCATTACAAATTGTAGCCTATATGTTATTCCGATGTATAATCTTTATTACTGTAAAGATTCATGCAAATCCGTCCAGTAGTTTTTTCGTGAAAGAGTAACAAACATACATACTCACAAACTTTCGCATTTATAATATTAGTAGGACATACACAGGTGATATTTAAATGGCTGATTTACAGCAGTCAGAAGAGATTGATAATACAATAATTTGCCCATAGTGGATCATTGTATAGTGAGGTCACAGTTGCCGCCTGTCCACAGTCAGAATACAGGGGTGATCATATACCGTGGCCAGGTACAAGTGTGGCACAGGGGGTTCACACACGACCCCCAGGGACTGACATTTCCTAGAAAGTTTGGCAGCTGTCAGTCATGAGCTCACCCTGATACATTACACTCTGGAAACAGCTGAAGGGAGAAGGATAATTTATGACATTTTCTCAGACTTAAAAAAAAAAAATAGCCCAGAAAACAGCCCATATGTCAGGAACAGGTTACTAGGGAACTACACGTCCCAGCACGGCCTGCCCGCGCCCACAGCCCGGGGGGAGTGTGAGGCTTCCTACTGCAGGTTGCCCGGGAGCATCGGGCCGTCATTGTCCTCACACAGGGGGTCCCCGCCGCCATTGTCCCTCCACATAACACCGTATAATAAAACATGCGCTCACCTGCGCCAGCTGCTGCAGCCGGGAAAGTTCCGAGCGCCTCACCTGGGCGGAGGGGAAGTGACTCACACACGGGGAGGGGCAGTAACCTGAGCGCGGCTCCATGGAGGATGCACACACTGCAGCCTGACAGCACCGGCAGCAGTGCTACACAAATGGTGTCCTCCCCTCCTGTGTGCAGCACAGCCCTGTGTGTGTGCAGCGCAGCATGTCACCCACAGCACCAGCAGGCTGCTCTCAGCTCCCACAGAGCACTGGGAATGTTGCTATGGGTAACCGCGCCACAGCTGCTCCTCATAGACCAGTCATATACAACTGATATCGTCTGTACAGCGATCGGAATATAACTAATTAGATTGTTTTAGTATTTTGTTTGAACTTTACTAAGTACCTATTTTGTAATTAGTACTTATAAAAATGCCGCGAAAGCGTAAGTCTAACATTTCGCAAAGCTCTAATAAAGCCCGAGCTATGAAAATAATTAGACGTGATGAGACGTCTCAACAAGCCGAGCAACGAAGGCTTGAGCAGGCGGTGCGTTGTGTAGCACATAGAGCTGCAGAGACTCCAGAACAATCCCAAGCCCGACGTGAACGGAATGCGGAGTTTTTGGCTTCTCAACGGGCTGCTGAAACTCAAGAACAGTCCCAAGCTCGACGTCAGCAGCAAGCGACTTACATGGCATCCCAAAGAGCCACTGAAACTCATGAAATGGCCGAATCTCGCAGACGCACTGTTGCTGAAAGGGCAGCACAGCGACGTCAAACATTTACAAGAAATACATGGATATTGTTTAATAAAGCTGCATTTGAGTATGACTATGTCATGATACATAGTTTGCCCTGTCCTGCATTTCTGTATAACTTTGTTCCTCCATCATCATTTAACTTAGGCTTATGTCAACACAGCTAGAGTACTCCCCATTGTTCTCCTAAGCCGGGGGAGAACTCACAATACACATTCATATAGACATATCGGAGCCATGCAATGGACCAAACCATTGACTAGGAGGTGGGAACCTCTCCTCCCCTACCCTTGGGCTGTTCCCAGTAGCCCAAGACAAGGGACTTATGCGTAACCAGTGTTGTGTTGGGAGATCTCTGGAGAGAAAGGGTGAGGGCTATTAGCTGCGGCAAAACCTCACGTCTGTCTGTGATTTTGGACTTATTATGGACATCAGGAATAACATGGATATTTGATTTGGTATGCTGCCTGCCTCAATAAATCCCATTTGGATTGTTCTTAGTCCGGTGGTCTCTTCTTGCTCTGCCGCATACCCCGTCACAAACTGGTTGGCAGCGGTGGCATCAGAGCAGAACGAATGGAGGACAACGGCCCATCAACTGCTGGAACCAGAGCCTCAGAGTACAAGAACTGGACTGTGGTGAGCTTACAAACAAAGGTCTGTGAACTGGGGGTCAGCTACAAGGGACTCTCCAAGGAGCAGCTAACTGAGGCTTTGGAAGGAGTTAGACTGCAAGAGGACACTGAGGAAGCACCTCCACGGCAAATGGAGGAAAGGCGGCAGGCAGAGGTAAATACCTAAAAAAGTCAGTGGGCTGTGTGGTACGAGGAGGAGATGGCAATGATGGGTGAGGAGGTCTCCATAGACTATAAGATGGAGGTCATGCGAGGAGCTAAGGAGATGGCATTGCTGGAGAGGCAGATAGCTTTGGAAGCAGCTAGAAGCGCCAGACAGACTGTAACCCCAGCACCCACCATGAGGGAACTCCCCAGAGTGTCCCGCAAAGATTTCAAGCCATTACAGGAGGCTGCAGGTGACATTGAGGGCTTCTTCCAGGACTTTGAGCTTCAGTGTCAATTAATGGAAGTCCCAGAAAGCGAGCGAGTACGACATCTGGGGGGGCTCTTAGAGGGTGGAGCTGCCGCAGCCTATAGAGCTATGGACCCTCGGGGGGACTGTGAGTATGCACTGGAACACTACGCTGTGACCCCAGACACTTATAGGACTCAGTTTCGTACTTTGGCCTGTGATGGGGAGGTGTCCTTCAAGATGTATGCCCACAGACTCAAACAAATATGTCATCGCTGGCTGGAGGGAGAGGAGGCCTTAACTTGGGGGGCCTTCCTCCAGGTCGTCTTGAAAGAGCAGTTTTACTTCAAGTGCCCCGCTGAGATCCGAGAATGGGTGCGTGAAAGGAGACCAGCCACTGTGGAGGAAGCTGCAGCTCTAGCGGATGAGGCTCTCACCATCAAGCCTCAATGGAAAAAACTACTACTCAGTGAGAAAAGAACTACCAGCCCCCCGACTATGGCGGCCCCTGGTCCTTCGGCCTCCCATACTCACCATCCCAATAGACCATCAACTCATGGTGACCTTCGTGTGACTGGGCCTCGCATTACTCCTGCTCCACCTTCGGGACTACGACGTGGGGGAAGAGTCCCAGAGATGTGGGCAGCCTGGGCATCTGCAATTCCAATGTCCAGGTGTTCGGATACAGGACGGCTACAGACCGCCTTTGCCGGTTCGTTATCTACAGACACTCTCACCAGTAGAAGAGCTGGATTTAGTCCCTGATGACTTGCCAAGTGACTCAGATACCCTGGCTCCCATACCAGGAGTCTATGGGGTGCGAGCCCCAGCCACCTGTTCTTCTGACCGTCAGCACCAACATCTACAGGAGGTCGTGCTGGATGGCCAAAAAGTTGTTGGCTTCCGTGACACTGAGGCTTTTCTCACCATAGCCGATCCCCGAGTACTTCAGCCAGAAGCAATTCAAAAGGGACCAGGAATTGCCATTGTATTGGCTGGAGGCACCCAGAGATATATTCCAAGAGCGAGGGTGACCCTGGATTATGGTTTTGGGGCAAAACAATGCGTGGTCGGTGTGATGAGCGGCCTCCCTGCAGACTTTCTTTTAGGAAATGATGTGGGACATCTGCATTGCCACTTTGTCGGTGCGGTAACCAGAAGTCAAGCCAAGAGAGCAGCAAATGGGGACGCCTACAACTCCTCCATGGAAATGAGGCCACCAGAACCGCCGACACAGCCGGTGAGTGATTCTTCTTGTGGGGACAATGTGAGTGATACCTGGGATAGAGTTCAGTTTCGACAAGAGGTCGATACTGACCCAACCCTACCTAGTTTTAGAGCACGAGCTGAGATAGGGCAGTTAGGGGAGAACGGGGAAAGAATTATCCGAGAAAATGGACTTTTGTATAGGGTTACCAATGCTGCCTCCCCAGATAAGCCCTGGACTTGTAACAAACAGATGATTGTTCCTCAGAAATACAGAATTCCCCTATTACACCTTGCTCATGATATTCCTTCTGCTGGCCATCAAGGCAAAACCCGCACCGAGAGACGATTGACTCAAACCTTCTATTGGCCAGGGATTTCTCAGGCAGTGGCGCATTTCTGCCGAACTTGCGATATATGTCAGCGTAGAGGGCGACCCGGAGATCACCCAAAGGCACCTCTGCAACCACTCCCTATCATAGAAGAACCATTTCAGAGAGTAGCTGTCGATATCGTTGGGCCTCTGGCTAAACCAAGTAGATCAGGAAAGCAGTACATTCTCACTGTTGTGGACTACGCCACCCGATATCCGGAAGCTGTGGCCTTGTCCAGTATTTCTGCAGCCAAGGTGGCCGAGGCCCTGGTTACCATTTTCACCAGAGTAGGATTTCCCAGTGAGATCTTGTCGGACCAAGGCTCCCAGTTCATGTCAGAACTAGTCCAGTGTCTGTGTCGCACCTGTGGAGTACGAGCGATTCGGACGACACCGTATCATCCACAAACAAATGGACTTTGTGAACGATTTAACGGCACTCTGAAGAATATGCTGAGGGCCTTCACTGACAGAGATTCAGACTGGGAGAAGTACCTACCCCATCTCTTGTTTGCCTATCGGGAAGTTCCTCAGGAGTCCACCGGGTTTTCCCCCTTTGAACTCCTCTATGGGAGACAGGTCCGAGGACCCTTAACTCTGCTCAATGAATACTGGGCGGGGCAAGTTGAAGATACAGGAGCCCCTGTTGTCCCTTATGTCCTAAAGCTGCGAGAAACCCTGGCTCAACTTGCTAGTTTCGCCCAGAGTCATGTGCGTATGGCTCAAACCCGACAGAAGAGCTGGTATGACCGTAAGGCACGCTATCGGGAGTTTGTAGAAGGACAACAGGTTTTAATGATTATTCCCCATCCACAAAATAAACTGCAGACCACGTGGGAGGGTCCCTTCCGGGTGCTCCAGAAACTAAATGATAACAATTACCTTCTTGCTTTAGATGATCAGGGACTAAGACCAAAGACTGTTCATGTGAATATGATTAAGGAATACCACAACCGGAACCTTCCAATGATAGCAAGCTGTCGGCTAGCTTCAGAAGACTGTCACGAGGAAGAGGACTCCCTACCTGATCTCGTGGAAGCCGCGAGAGCCCCTTCTACTGTGGAACAGGTTCCTCTGGGAGATCACCTGGACCCCTTACAGAAAGACCAGATGCTGGGAGTGCTTCAACAGAGACGGGCTGCTTTCTCATCTCAACCAGGTCGAACCACCATCACCCAACATCATGTGGACACTCAGTGTATCCGTCCCATACAACAGGCTCCGTACCGGGTACCTGAATCAGTTCGAAACACCATGCTGCACGAACTAGAGGAAATGTTACAGCTTGGGGTAATCCAGGCCTCTCATAGCCCTTGGGCCTCTCCTGTGGTGTTAGTACCCAAGAAGGATGGGAGTACTCGATTTTGTGTGGACTACAGACGACTTAATGACCATACTGTCAGTGATCCTTACCCAATGCCCCGTATTGACGAACTTCTAGACCGACTGGCTGGGTCCCGATATGTCACTACCTAAGATCTCACTAAGGGATACTGGCAAATTCCTCTGACTGAGCAAGGGAGAGAACGGTCCGCTTTTATAACCCCCTTTGGTCTGTATGAATTTCTAAGCATGCCTTTTGGAATGAAAAATGCCCCGGCAACCTTCCAGAGATTGGTAGATCAGATCCTCCGGGTATGTGGGGACTTTTCTTGTGCCTACTTAGATGATATCGCCATCTTCAGCCAGACGTGGGAGGAACATCTGAATCAAGTAGCCGTTATTCTTGACCTGATTCTTGCAGCCGGCCTAACCATTCGACCCGATAAATGCCAATTGGGGATGGGTTAAGTCCAGTACCTAGGGCATAGAGTAGGGGGTGGGAAGCTCCGTCCGGAACCTGCAAAAATCCAGGCTATTAGAGACTGGCCTGTACCCCAAACTAAGAAACAAGTTATGGCTTTTTTGGGCACTGCCAGCTATTACCGAAAATGTGTTTCTCATTTTAGCACTGTGGCCAAGCCTCTTACCGACCTGACCAAGAAAACGATGCCCAGGCTGGTAATCTGGACTCCAGCCTGTGAGGAGGCTTTTAACCGGCTGAAGGACGCCCTGGTCTGTGACCCTGTTCTGGCTGCTCCGGACTATAAGAGGCGATTCATTGTGCAGACCGACGCGTCTGCTTATGGATTGGGAGCTGTACTCAGCCAGGTGAATGCAGCGGGGGACGAGCACCCCGTCGCCTACCTCAGCAGGAAACTGCTGGACCGAGAAGTGGCCTATGCAACTGTGGAAAAAGAATGTCTGGCTATAGTGTGGGCCCTCCGGAAACTAAAGCCGTATCTGTATGGACGAGAATTCTCTGTGGTTACTGATCACAATCCCCTCACCTGGCTGAACAGAGCTTCTGGGGACAATGGACGCCTACTACGATGGAGCCTGGCTCTGCAGCCCTATAACTTTACCATACAGTATAGAAGAGGCAGCCAACACCAAAATGCAGATGGACTGTCCAGGCAGGAGGAGCCCTGAGTCCGGTCAGCTCTGCCTGTGTGTACTTAACAAGCAACCTGTAGAGGTCCCTCGTACGTACACAAAATTGGAGGGGAAGGAATTGTCACGATACATAGTTTGCCCTGTCCTTCATTTCTGTATAACTTTGTTCCTCCATCATCATTTAACTTAGGCTTATGTCAACACAGCTAGAGGACTCCCCATTGTTCTCGTAATCCGGGGGAGAACTCACAATACACATTCATATAGACATATCGGAGCCATGCAATGGACCAAACCATTGACTAGGAGGTGGGAACCTATCCTCCCCTACCCTTGGGCTGTTCCCAGTAGCTCAAGACAAGGGACTTATGCGTAACCAATGTTGTGTTGGGAGATCTCTGGAGAGAAAGGGTGAGGGCTCTTAGCTGCGGCAAAACCTCACGTCTGTCTGTGATTTTGGACTTATTATGGACATCAGGAATAACATGGATATTTGATTTGGTATGCTGCCTGCCTCAATAAATCCCGTTGGATTGTTCTTAGTCCGGTGGTCTCTTCTTGCTCTGCCGCATACCCCGTCACAGACGAGACTCTTGATTATGAAACGCACAAGCTTATAAAAATAGAACCAATGACCATAGATTGCAAATATTGCGGAGCTCTTAAGTGGAAAGAGGAAGCAGCAGGTATGTGTTGTTTGGGCGGGAAAGTAGCTCTTCCTTATATAGACGAGCCAGTTCAACCTTTAAAAGGGCTTTTCTCTAATGAAACTGATGAATCTCGCCTTTTCCTAAATATAAGAAAATACAACATGTGCTTTCATATGACGTCTTTTGGAGCAGATCAAATTGTCTCAATGCCAGGGTTTTGCCCGACCTTTTACAATACAAGGACAAGTATACCACCTATCGGTTCTTTAATTCCTACGTCCATTTCGCAACCACAATTTTTACAAGTTTATTTCATAGGTGACGAAGAAGAACAACTCAACAGGCTTACTGAGTGTGTGCAAAGCGTAGATAGAAACATAGTTAAAAAATTACAACGAGTACTTCACGACCACAACATTTTGGTGCATGAATTTAAAACGGCTAGAGACAGAATGATCAATGACGATCATTTCAAAGTAGTGATTCACCCAGACCGTGTACCACGTGGTCAACATGAGAGACGATTCAATGCCCCTACTACAAATGAAATAGCTGCTGTAATAGTTAGTAGCGAACAAACTATGTCTCGGGACATCGTTGTGCAGCCGCGCGATGGCATGCTCTCTAGGGTTCCCGATACACATAGATTCTATGACGCTCTCGAGTACCCAATAATTTTTTGGAAAGGACAAGAGGGGTACAGCATTGATATTCCTCAGATAAATCCAATTACCAAACAAGCAATGCCAAGCAAAAAGGTGTCCTTCAAAGATTTTTATGCCTTTCACTTGATGGTCCGTTGCAGCGATTTTAATTTGATGCTTAAGTGTAGGCTCCTACTTCATCAGTTTCTGGTTGACATGTATGTAAAGATGGAAAGTGAGCGCTTAAGGTTCATTTCTTTAAATAAAAAAAAAACTGCGTGCAGAAAATTATATTCACTTGCAAGATGCAATAAGAAATGATGCGGATTTGGATCCAAATAACTTAGGTCAGATGGTGATTCTCCCGTCATTATTTGTAAATAGCCCGAGATACCTACACGAATACACATACGTACGTAATTATGGGAGGCCTGATTTATTTATTACAATGACTTGCAACCCCGCTTGGCCAGAAATCACCAAAGAGCTTATGGCTGGTCAAAATTCAACGGACAGACATGACTTAACAGCTCGAGTATTTAGAATAAAAGTACAGAAGTTGGTAGCTCTACTTACAAAAGGTAACATATTTGGTGATATGCAATGCTTCATGTACTCGATCGAGTGGCAAAAGCGAGGTTTGCCTCATGTGCACTTACTGCTGTGGTTAAAGGAAAAATTGCATCCGAACCAAATTGACAATCATATGTGCTGAGATACCAAACCCAGAAACCGATCAAAAGCTCTATGATACAGTGACAAAGAATATGATTCACGGGCCATGTGGTACATTCAATTCTTCATCGCCATGCATGAAGGAAGGAAAATGTACCAAAAAATATCCGAGGAAGCTTTTAAAAGATACTCAAACCAATGACAAAGGTTATCCTTTGTACAGGCGCAGAGCACCAGAGAATGGTGGACGCACGACGATTATAAAAACCCGTAGAGGAACACAGGAAATATTGGTGGACAATAGCTGGGTGGTCCCATATTCTCCACTCTTATCAAAAAGTTGTAATTCTCATTTAAATGTAGAGTTCTGTAATACGGTACAGAACTCATCTCGCGATCACTCATCTCGTGATTCATTTACCCAATGGCGAGAGGGTTTACTTTACGGAAAATAATTTTAGAGAGAGATTAGAAGCATCACCTAAAACTACACTAACTGCATTTTTCCTGTTGTGCCAAAGTGATACGTTTGCAAAAACATTACTTTACATTGACGTGCCTCGCTACTATACTTGGAATGTGGCACGGAAGCAATGGAAACGTCGTTTACAAGGAACACCTGTCGATGGCTGGCCAGGTGTGAAGGCAGGAGACGCTCTAGGTCGCGTTTACACGGTGCATGTTAGCAATTTTGAATGTTATTGCTTGCGTATGCTGCTGAATGTAATAAGGGGTCCAACCAACTTCTCGGATTTAAAAACATTTGAAGGTCAAGAACTTGCAACTTTTCGGCAGGTGTGTGAGAAGATGGGGTTGTTGGAAGATGATAACCACTGGGATACCACCTTAGAAGAGGCCGTGCTATGTCGCTCCCCGGCGCAAATAAGAGAGCTGTTTGCCATATTGATATGCACTTGCGGTTTATCCAATCCTCTACAACTCTGGCACAAGTATAAAACTGCGTTATCAGAGGATATCATGCACAGATTTGAAAGAATGGATCACGTTAACGATGATCTCTGTTTCAATGAGGCGTTGGGGCTTATCGAGGACAAAATATTAATAATTTCTGGAAAGAAATTGTCCGATTTTGGTCTACCCTCACTGCGGTGTAGAGGAGAGCTGTCTAACGAGTTGATAAAAGAGCTAAGCTATGATACCAACCAGTTAGACGCTCACGTTTGCGAAACTGAGCCACGTTTGCTACCTGATCAAAGAGAGATTTATCACAAAATAGTAGGACGAGTTGAGAATGGTGAAGGCGGACTTTTTTTCCTTGATGCCCCGGGTGGTACAGGAAAAACTTTCTTGCTTAATTTACTTTTAGCAAAAATTCGTAGCGGTCATAACGTTGCATTAGCTGTGGCTTCCTCTGGAATTGCTGCAACATTGCTAAGCGGTGGATGGACGGCACATTGTCTTTAAATTACCTCTTAATCTGGTGAACGAAGAAACCCCATCGTGTAATATCAGCAAGAGCAGCGCCCGTGGCCTCCTGTTGCAACAGTGCAAACTGTGCACTCGTCCCACACGATTAATGTCACACAAACGCGCCATCGAAGCTCTGGATTGTTGTCTACAAGACTTACACAGTAAACAAACAATAATGGGTGGTGTGGTTGTTTTATTGGCTGGGGACTTTAGGCAAACTTTGCCTGTCATCGAGCGAGGCACTGCAGCAGACGAAATTAACGCATGTCTGAAATCCTCATATTTATGGACCAAAGTTGAAAAGCTGCACCTCACCACCAACATGCGTGTCCAGTTATTCAGTGATCTAGAGTCGGGCGCGTACGCTGAGAAACTGCTCGAGATCGGTGTGAAGGTCGAATCGAAACTGACGAAGGTATGGTTCTATTCACTAACCAATTTTGTCATGTTGTGGATTCGGAAGACGCACTTATTGCTCAAGTTTTTCCAAATTTGCAACAAAACATCCACGATGAAAATTGGCTATGTGAAAGAACTATACTAGCACCAAGAAATGAAACAGTTGCGAAAATCAATACAATAAAATTATCTTGGACCAAGTAACCAGCGATGCAACAACCTACAACTCCATCGACACAGTCATGTCATCTGAAGACTGTACGAGCTACCCCGTGGAGTTTCTTAACTCTTTGGAGCTATCCGGGGTCCCATCTCATAAGCTCGAATTATTGGTCGGTATACCCGTTTTGTTAATGCGCAACTTGGACGCCCCGAGATTATGTAATGGCACTAGATTGCAAGTCACTGAACTAGGCAGGCACATTGTAAAGGCCACAATTTTAACTGGAGAAGCTAAGGGTGAAAATATTCTTATACCACGCATCCCAATAATACCCAATAACTTACCCTTTAATTTCAAACGTTTGCAGTTCCCACTTAAAGTTACATTTTCAATGACCATCAATAAATCGCAAGGGCAAACTTTGAAGGTAGCAGGGATACATTTAGGCACGCCCTGTTTTTCCCATGGTCAGCTATACGTAGCTTGCTCACGTGTTTCTAAATCGCAAAATCTACATATTTTCGCTGAACGAAAGAAATCAAATAACATAGTTTACAGGAGTATATTGCAGTAAAAACACAGATAAATTACCTGCAGATGTCCATTATTCCAATTACATACTAATTCTTTACTAACACGAACAATATTAAATGCAAGTAACTTCAGTCCGTCCTGTTTATTAATCAGTGTTTAGTAATCCGTTTGTGATGAAATTTGATATGGATAATTTCAAGCCTGGGGAAGGACATAGGGCTACTTTTTATAAACACACCATATAGGCGAAGATTATATAAAACTGTAAACCTGATTGACTGACACACCTAGCGGTCAACGCACAGCCGAAACCACTGAACTTAGCATCTTGAAATTTGCAGATAGGTTCTATTATAGCTTAAATGAGCACTAAGAAAGGAATTTTGATAATTCCACCCTCAAGAATTTCCCTCTTCATATTATAGGGGTTCAAAGATTGTATGGAATCCGTCAGTTTTGAAGTTAGACATCTGAAATTTTGGATGTACGAGTAACTAAATAAGATTATTTTTTTTATTACTGAGATTATTTTTTTTTACTATTAAAATGATCTGTCACGAAACTTAATGTGGCAGACCAAATTCCATGCGAGCGAAGCCGCGGGTAAAAGCTAGTATATCTCTAAATAAAAAACGGCAGCACTCCATATAGTGGAAAAAAAGGACTTTATTAGCCCATCAAAATTGTGGCAACGTTTCGATTGAGCACAGCCTTTCTCAAGCAATGTGTAATACTCAGTGAGAATCATTTAGAGACAAATTTGCATAGCAATTTATAAGGCAATTTACCAAAAATCCATATAAATAGGGATACATATATGATACAGCATAGTATATTATGATAATGTGCTATTAAACATGTGTAAGGCAGCGCTAGTCATCATGCTGAGGGGCACTCGCTGCACTGGGTCAAGTAAAGCACACATGCAATGTCTTTCCGTTTTTTCCACAATGCAGCAGTTTATTATTTATCATAAACCGCTTATCACACATATAATGTCCACGAGCCTTTCCAGTGGTATATTACACGCATCACAATTGGGAGCCTTCCCAGCGACAGACACGTCCACTTGGCTCCAGTTACAGCCTTCAGCAAGGTAATAGCATAAATGTCCACATTAAGCAGTGTCTTTACCTTTGCCGGGTTACAGCTGCTTCAGTCTGTTTGGTTTGCCACAACTGTGGCTTTGCGGCTTCCCAGATGGGGGTCTCTAGCCCTCGTTCCCTCAAATGCTACTGGAATGTTTCACACACACATCCAGTCTTCGCCTTCTAGGACTCTTGCCTTCCAAGCCGGCTTTCCCTCCAAGGGCACTGGCATCTACACACAGGATCCAGCCACGACCTTTCAGGCTGCCAGGCTTCACTCTAACTTTGTCCCACACGGGTACAGGCCTCATGCCTTTACCACACCCTGTCTCAAGGCTACCAGGGTTTATATATCCTGTAGTACACACCTGCAGGACCTGTGCTGATATCACAGTCATGTGATCAGACATTCTGTGCTTACAGGACCTGCACTATGTCAGTCATGTGACCAGTCACCTGAGGGGGAAGGCAAAACACATCCTGAACCATTACCGTAATGCCAAGCAAGCCGCTGCATTATACATGATATAGAAAAATTCCATCATGATTTCATATAACATTTCATCTTTTTAATATAAATTAAATTGCTATGTGCAATAATTGGTGCATCATTTGCACCTGTGCAATATTAGTGTTAGCATATTAGCATAAAAAATTGGAGGACTCACCCATATCATAGATATCATGCAAGTATGTCAAAACCACCGATACCCGGCGTCAGGAAGTGTGATACTGCGCATGTCATAGAGGTCTAGAAAATCATACTGCCGCAGGATTCATCCAAATACCCACGCATACACAGATAACTTTACGGTGCTATAAGCTCCATTTTAAATATGGGAAAACAATCCTTAAGCTCACAAAACCGGCAGACACGCTAAAAATATTGCGATCTTTTGCTATAAGGACTGCACCACAAAATCTGTAAACTCATGAAGGCATCAAACCCATTTTAACATTATTTCAAATATATGAGCAGGGGAATAAGGAACTGGTCAGTCCTCTTGCACAACCTCAGTTTCCTTAATCCAATCCATATTCACCCTCCGGTAAAAAAAAAAAAAAAAATGGCTCGGATATTGGATATCTTGGTGGATTGTTATCCCCCAACGAGGACACCCTCCACTGACATCCTAAGTAAAGAGCATTACATGCTACTCGACTGTAACCTTATGTTCCACCCCTAAAAAAGGGCATGTCCATTCTCCATTATCCATTTATTAAGAAACATGAACAGCTAGGTCTCCAGACACAATAGTTCCTCCATTACAGGACACATACAGTAAGTCTTTCAGCAGCAGTCGGGAAGGAAGGGAGACACAGATCCATTACTAGTGGGTAGGCGGAGCCCCACAGGATAGTTCACCTCAGATTAGAAAAAAGTGACGACCGGCCCCTCCAGCTTAGGCTCCTCCTACTCCCATGTCCTTCAGTCTAAAATTTGAGGTCGCAGAGGATAGTCACTGCCTTTGCAGCTCCTCAGAAAAAAAATTTATTTTATCATTTCCGGACCTGGACCCCCCCCGTGGTCTAGAGGTTCCAGGGGGTCTCGGCGCTGCTGGGACCCCTGACCCTCCCCTGGCAGATCTGCGTACCCCCTAAGGAGGTCCCCGCAGAAGCCTGCCGGCCCCGGGGGATACAGGGCGCTCCCTGGCGGAGACGCACACCGCTTCTGTGGGGTCCTTGCTCGCTCCGCCGTGGGGGGGAGCAAAGGGCCACGGCGCCACACATCCCTGGGGGTCCCTGTGGCGCTCAGCTGGGTAAGTGCTCTCAAGATCTGAGTGCTTCAGCGGCTGCGGCGTTTGTGTAACTCTCTGCTAGCAGGGGAGCAGGGACGGAGGAGCCGTGGGCTCCATTAGTATGCGGCGGCGGGGGACGTGGCTTCGCGCCTCTTTGCTGCAGGTCATCTTAGCCTCAGGCAGGAAGCGCCCGGAAAGCGCGCGCTGGAGCTGACCCAGCCCCTTCTTCTTCCGGGTCCTTCTGCCGGCGTCCATTACCTCGTGCAGCGCCTTCTGCTCCTTGCTCCCCGCTCTCTACACCACCAGACACCGGAGCAGTCACCGCGGCCAGCTGGTGAGTCACTTCTGCCTTTCAAGGCAGAAGATTCCTTTTTCTCACTATTGCAGCGCAGAGCACCTCACTGCTGGCCTGTTAAGGCAGACAGGGTGTGCTATATCTGGCGCTGCTACCTCTCTGCTGAGGAGGCTCTGGGACTCGCACACCTCTGTCCTTTTAAGGCAAAGGTGTATTGTGTGGTCAGCAGCATTAACCCTCTTCTGAACGGGGTCTGGCCTCATCAGGGCAGTTAACCCTTTCTGGATGTGCATGCTTCTGGGATCAGAGGGTGCATCACCCTAGTCTGTTAGATTAACTTTTGCTCTGCAGGCAGCTGGGGTAGCTCTTCTCCCTCTAAGGAGGAGCTTTAACCCTTCAGTGCTTGGTGATTTTTTGTGTAGGAACAGGCTGTGGTAGCGGAATCACACATCCTCGGTTACTGTACCCATTGTAAGGGGAGGACCGGGGAAGGGGGTTTTACGCCAACCTTTTTGTGGTCCCCAAAAAGGACAAGTTTCGCCCCATTCTGGACCTTAAAGAATTGAATTTTCATGTCCGGACCCGGAAATTCCGTATGGAGTCTCTTCGCTCTGTCGTGGCGGCCCTGTCGCAGTACGATTTCTTGGTGTCGATCGACATCCGCGACACCTATTTGCATGTCCCTATTGGCAGGGCTCACCAGCGCTTCCTGCGTTTCGCCATAGGTCAGGCCCATTACCAGTTTGTGGCCCTACCATTCGGGTTGGCCTCGGCGCCCAGGGTTTTTACAAAGATTCTGGCGCCGCTCATGGCGCTCCTTCAAAGGCAAGGAGTTACGATTCTCCCCTACCTGGACGACCTGTTAATTGTGTCGCCCACAGCGGAGGAGGCGGTGACAGCTCGCGATCTCTCCCTTCAGCACCTGGAGGACTTCGGGTGGCTGGTCAATTGGAAGAAGTCGTCATTGGAGCCGTCGCAGTCAATCCTGTTCTTGGGGATGCATTTCGACACGGTACGGGCAGTGGTGTCCCTGACTCCGGATAAACAAGTGAACCTTCGTCGCCATGTCCAGGCTATGAGGTCGGCGATGGCGATGTCCCTTCGGAAGTGTATGCGCCTTCTGGTTTTGATGGTGGCGGCAATGGAAGCGGTACCGTTTGAACAATTTAATTCCCGGGGTCTCCAAGATTTTATTCTGACCTGTTGGGATCGATCGCCGGCTTCGCTGGATCGCTGTGTCGGTTTCTCCCGCAGGGTGCGAGAGTCTCTTGGATGGTGGTTACGTCTGGAGGCTTTATCTCTGGGGAAATCCTTCCTCCTCCCACGGTGGTCGGTCATTACCATCGATGCCAGCCTGACTGGCTGGGGGGGGTTTGGAACGATCTCTGGGTTCAGGGGGTCTGGTCGTCAGAGGAGTCGTCTCTGCCGATCAACATCCTGGAGTTGAGAGCAATATTTCTCTGCCTCCGACATTGGACGGTCCCTTCGAGCGGTCTGCCGGTTAGGATTCAGACGGACAATGCGACAGCTGTCGCGTATATCAACCATCAGGGCGGGACGAGGAGTTCCAGACTCATGATGGAGGTCTCTCGGATCCTGGTATGGGCCGAGTCCAGGGTTCCAGCCATCTCCGCGATTCACATCCCAGGAGTGCTGAATATCACGGCGGACTTCCTCAGTCGCGAGCAGGTGGATCCCGGAGAATGGAGTCTTCATCCGGAAGTTTTTGCACTGCTGTGCTCCCTTTGGGGGGGACTCCCCAAGTGGACTTGATGGCATCCAGGCTGAACGCCAGGATTCCGGCATTCATGTCCAGGTACAGGGACCCGGAGGCTGTGGCGGTAGATTCTCTAATGGCCCCGTGGGACCAGTTCGAGCTGATCTACGTGTTTCCGCCGGTATCCTTACTTCCTCTGGTGATCCGGCGGATCAAACTCGAACGAATTTTGGCGATTTTGGTGGCGCCGGATTGGCCGCGGAGGGCGTGGTATTAAACGCTGGTGTCTCTTCTGGCGGCGCCTCCGTTTCCACTGCCTCTTCGCCCAGACCTGTTAACCCAAGGGCCCATTCGCCATCCGGACCTGAAGTCACTTCGTTTGATGGCGTGGCACTTGAGACCGAGATCTTGACCCGTCGTGGGTTTTCGGCCGAGGTCATTGCCACCTTGCGGGCGGCCAGAGGTCCAGCTACGACTAGGATTTATCACAGAACTTGGGAGACCTTCTATTCATGGTGTTCTGGATCGTCAAGGAACCAGAGGGTTTTTTCCATTCCCAACTTCTTGGCTTTTCTGCAATGTGGTTTGGCCAAGGGTCTGGCGGTTGGTACCTTGCCGGGGTCAGGTATCTGCACTATCCGTGCTTTTTTGGAAGGCTATTGCCTTGCGCAGGGATGTGCGTTTATTTTTTCGCGGGGTTGCACGTCAGTTTCCGCCTCCGAGGGCGTTTGTGGCTCCTTGGCGGCTCAATCTAGTCTTGGAGGCTCTTCAGCATGGGCCGTTTGAGCCTATGGATTCAGCTACGCTTTACTTGCTTTCTTGGAAGGTGGCCTTCCTGTTGGCGGTCACCTCTTTGAGAAGGGTTTCTGAGTTGGCGGCACGGTCTTGCTCGCCCCCTTTTCTGGAGTTCCACTCGGATCGCGTGGTGCTTCGTACCCGTTGCGATTTTCTGCCTAAAGTGGTGTCGCGTTTCCACGTCAATCAGGACATCGTGTTGCCTTCCCTCTGTCCGAAACCGAAGAGTCCAAAGGAGCGGGCCTTGCACTCGTTGGATTTGGTGCGGGCATTGAAGTTCTATCTTGCAATCACGCAAGGGTTTCGGAAGTCGCACTCTTTTTGTGATTCCTGCTGGTCGTCAGCGTGGTCAGCGGGCTTCCAAGGACACTATAGCTCGGTGGATACGTTCAGCTATCCTGGAGGCGTACCGGCTCAATGGCGAGCCTTGTTCGGTTAAGGTTCGAGCTCATTCCACGAGAGCTGTTGGTTCGTTGTGGGCTTTTCGTCAGGGGGCCTCGGCAGCGCAGCTCTGCCGGGCGGCTACCTGGCGCTCCGTTCACACTTTTACTAAATTTTATAAAGTGGACGTGAGTGCTTCCGCCGATGCGGCCTTGGGACGCAGGGTCCTGCAGGCGGCGGTGGTTTAGGTTATCTCTTTATCTAGTTTTGGCGCTTGTTGCGCTTGACTAAGTTGTTGGGGTGTTGGCGATTCTGCCACTGTTTCCCACCCTTGGGTTCTGGACTGCTTTGGGACGTCCCACTAGTAATGGATCTGTGTCTCCTTCCTTCCCTTCTGCTGCTGAAAGACGGATTTTGGTAAGACCTTACCTGTAAAATCCTTTTCAGCGAAGGAAGGAAGGGAGACACAGCACCCTCCCAGGGCAGAAGTGCATTATTGTTTTCTAGATGCGGCGCGACTCCTCTCTGATGGCGGTCATCTGGGCGGGGGTCGGCACGCTAGGGCTCTGTTCCAGCATTGCCAGCTCATCGCAGTTGTCAGGTCCAGTGAGTAGTGCCTGGGACTGTGTGTTTTTTCTGTTATATGCATAACCTGTTCTCTCGCATTTCTGAATTTTCGGAAGGGGTTGTGTTGTTCCGCTGGTGTTGTCTGCTCTTCCTTAGCTTGTGTACGGACTGGAGAACATGGGAGTAGGAGGAGCCTTTATACTGGAGGGGCCGGTCGTCACTTTTTCTAATCTGAGGTGAACTATCCTGTGGGGCTCCGCCTACCCACTAGTAATGGATCTGTGTCTCCCTTCCTTCCTTCGCTGAAAAGGATTTTACAGGTAAGGTCTTACCAAAATCCGTCTTTTTAGCTTAGATCATACAAATTAAAAAAATAAAAAATAAAGACAGTCCTTTTCCCATCAGAAAGTGCTCTGTGGAAACAAAAAATAATAAAAAAATTAGTTAAAATTGCAGAGTCAAGGTCAAATAATGTGTAATTTTATATTGCACATGGCTCCTAGGATGAAAAAATGTAGGTCCTTTTATCATTAATGGACAATTTACACAAGAGACAAAGAAAACCTCCTTTTCTCGGAGTGCCTGTTGAGGTAGGTCTGTCTAGACTGTTTCAAACTTCCAATGTCCGAATGGACAAGGAAATCCCCTAGTTTCTTACTCCTTCTATATGAAAGTAACGGATTCCTAAATTCCATTACCTGAGGTAAGCAATTGGACAACATTCCCCAATGCTTTTTAATTTTCTTTGCAATCTGACCACTCTCCTCACTAAAAGTAGAAACAAAGGGAATTCTAACCATATCTCTTCGCTCAACATTGACCTGGTTTAACACCCGAGTCCTATCCATAGATGAAACCTTTTCTCTCTTTCTCCAGAAGGGCTGACGGGTAACCCCTTTTCCTAAACTTACCTGACATTCCTTCAAGCGCGTTATCAGATTCTAATTTTTCTTTAACGATTCTTTTAGTTTGAAGGAACTGACTCTAAGGGATAGATTTTACTGTGCACTTTATTTTATATTAAAATTATGAAATGTTATATGAAATCGTGATGGAATTTTTCTATATCGTGTTTTATAACACATCAATATACTATGCTGTATCACTATTTATATGGAATTTTTGTAAATTGTCTTATAAATGTGCTATGCAAATTTGTCTCTATAAATGATTCTCACTGAGTATTACACATTGCTTGAGAAAGGCTGTGCTCAGTCGAAACGTTGCCACAATTTTGATAGGCTAATAAAGTCCTATTTTTTCCATTATATGGAGTGCTGCCTTTTTTTCTTTGGAGATAAATTGCATTAAGACAACGGACTCATTGTCTGGGAGGATTTGCACCCACCCATGGATTTCTGTGCTGTTCCATTTTCCTCTGAAATTTCTTATATATATATATGTGTGTGTATATATAGATATAGATATATACACACATACACATACACATACACAACGTTTGGACACACCTTCTCATTTAAAGATTTTTCTGTATTTTCATGACTATGAAAATTGTACATTCACACTGAAGGCATCAAAACTATGAATTAACACATGTGGAATTATATACTTAACAAAAAAGTGTGAAACAACTGAAAATATGTCTTATATTCTAGGTTCTTCAAAGTAGCCACCTTTTGCTTTGATGACTGCTTTGCACACTCTTGGCATTCTCTTGATGAGCTTCTAGAGGTAGTCACCGGAAATGGTTTTCACTTCACAGATGTGCCCTGTCAGGTTTAATAAGTGGGATTTCTTGCCTTAAAAATGGGGTTGGGACCATCAGTTGTGTTGTGCAGAAGTCAGGTGGATACACAGCTGATAGTCCTACTGAATAGACTGTTAGCTGCTTTTTTCTTGCCATAATACCAATTCTAAGTAAAGAAAAACGAGTGGCCATCATTACTTTAAGAAATGAAGGTCAGTCAGTGCGAAAAATTGGTCAAACTTTGAAAGTGTCCCCAAGTGCAGTTGCAAAAACCATCAAGCGCTACAAAGAAACTGGCTCACATGAGGACTGCCCCAGGAAAGGAAGACCAAGAGTCACCTCTGCTTCTGAGGATAAGTTTATCCGAGTTTATCGCAGGTTAACAGCAGCTCAAATTGGAGACCAGGTCAATGCCACATAGAGTTCTAGCAGCAGACACATCTCTACAACAACTGTTAAGAGGAGACTTTGTGCAGCAGGCCTTCATGGTAAAATAGCTGCTAGGAAACCACTGCTAAGGACAGGCAACAAGCAGAAGAGACTTATTTGGGCTAAAGAACACAAGGAATGGACATTAGACCAGTGGAAATCTGTGCTTTTGGTCTGATTCCAAATTTGAGATCTTTGGTTCCAACCACTGTTTCTTTGTGCGCCGCTGAAAAGGTGAACGGATGGACTCTACATGCCTGGTTCCCTACCTAGAGACTTTGCCTAAAGGACTGTTTCCTTTGTTTTGCCTGCACTAAAGGCTGTTTGTTTTCCTTTTTGCTTATGAACGGTTTATGAAGTAATAAACCGACATGGACACTTAAATCGCTTCCTGTTTGCCTCCCGACGCACCCAAGTGAGAATAAACCCTACAATTGGTGGAGAATGCAGGCAGCGTTCCCAGAAGATGTGTGACTACTACAAGACGTGCTGCATGTCCTGGGTGAAGTCTACCGCATGCCAGCAAATGACACCATTCAAGATGGAGGACCTGCTTAAACATCTGGTGCAAGCACAGCACATGCAATTATTACAACAGAACAGCAAGCAGCAGATGGCGCAACAGGAGACGAGCTGCTTATGCAGCAGCTTCAGCAGCAGCTCCAACAGGACCAGCACCGTTAACAGCAGTTAACCGTTAATTTGCTCGTAGAGGCAATTCGTGGCATGGCGACAGCTCCAACAAGGTCAGTGGGCGACTTTTCCATCCGGAAGGCGGTAAGGGGAGCCCTGCAGAAAATTACCCCAGGGGATAATATAGGGGCGGTTTTGATGGTGTTTGAAAGGGTCGTGGAGAGGGAGAAACTTTCGCCAGAGGTGCTGGCGCCATACTTGATGGGGGAGCCCCAAATGGCTTATTATGACTTGTCCTTGGAGGACGCCAAAAAGTATGGCAAGCTGAAAATGGAAATTCTGACTGTCAGGGTGCAGTGGATCCACCGCTGGGCTTATTACCGTGACAAACCCCCTCAATCCCAAATCTTTGACCTTTTGCACCTGGTCCAAAAATGGCTGCAGCTGGAGTCCTCTACACCTGCGCAGATGGTAGAACGAGTGGTGATGAACCGGTTTGTGCATTCCCTGCCGAGGCCAATACAGACTTGGGTTGCCCAGGGTGATCCCCGGAATGCTGATTAACTGATCGGACTGGTCAAGAGATATCAGAAGGTTGAGGATTCCTTGGGAAGGCAGCCCACTCCATACTGGGAATCCCAACAGGGGGCGGAGGCCCAAAAGGGGGTGCGGCATCCAAGGTCCAACGGGCGGGGGAGGTAATAACAAAGGTCCCTATGGGTGATGTGATATATGCTGGAAATGCCACGGCCCAGGCCATATAGCCGCCCGTTGTCCGCTGTTGTTGTACCGGGTTACGAAAGTAAGGGAGGAGCTTGTGGAACAGTTATTGGTGCTGGGGCCCTATAGACTGTGTTGGACATGGCCCATTCACATGTCTTGGGTGGCCATCTGGGAGTGGAAAAAATGCAGGAGTGGGTCATGTGGAGGTTCTATTAGCCTGGATGTCACCTGGAAATCTTAAAGTATTAGAGGTCCTGTCCTACGTGCCAGTTAACCACCCCCACCTCTCACTTTCAAAGTCCCTTTGTGCCATTACCCATCATTGAACTGCCATTCGGGAGAATTGCTATGGACTTGGTCCTCTGGTTAAATCTGCTCGTGGGCATCAATATATATTGGTCATCTTGGACTATGCCACCCGCTATCCTGAAGCGATTCCCTTGAGAAACTTGTCCGCGAAGAGTATAGCTCGCAAATTGGTCCAAGTTTTTCCCAGACAGGGTTACTAAAGGAGATCCTGACTGAGCAGGGAACACCCTTTATGAGTAAGGTGATGAGGGAATTGTGTAAGGCGCTGCAAATCTCCCAACTGAGAACATCAGTATGCCATCCTCAGTTAGATGGCCTCGTGGAAAGGTTCAACGAAACTCTGAAGAGTATGCTGAGGATGGCCTTAGTAAAGGACTGTAGAGATTGGGACTGTCTCCTGCTATGTCTGTTGTCCTCTATCCGGGAGGTGCACAGGCCTCTACTAGGGTCTCGCCATTTGAACTCCTGTATGGCCGACATCCATGGGGTCTCCTAGATATAGCAAAGGAAACCTGGGAAGCCCATGTCATGCTTCACAGGAGCGTCATCGAGCACCTCGCACTGATACAGGAGAGGATTGCAAAGTGTGCTGCCCATCGTAAAAGGACATCTCCTCCAGGCACAAGAGGCTCAGGCCAGGGTGTATAACCAGTCAGCCAGAATGCGGCAGTTAAATCCTGGAGACAGAGTCCTCGAGCTAATTCCCGGAGAGTAAATTCTTGGCCAAATTGCAAGGGCCGTATGAGTTGATTGAGAAGCTTGGTGAAGTGAACTCTAGGATTTATCCAGCAGGAGGACGTAAACCATACCAGATCTATCACGTCAATCTCATCAAGCCATGGCAAGACAGACAGCCCGTTGAAACTCCGTGCTTGCTGGGCCAGCCTGAAGGAGGTTGGAGGAGTCGCAGTAGCTGAGACGCTGTCGAAGGCCCAGAAACCGCAGTGTCAGGAATTACTCCAGAAGAACAGAGACCTGTTCTCGGAATTGCCTAGGTGCACAAAGGTCATAGAACACAAGGTTCTGACGGAGCCACATGTGTGGGTGAACTTGAAGCCCTATCGAATTCCTGAGGTCCGACGAGAATTGGTCTCCAAGGAAGTGGATCGTATGTTGAAACCTTCGGGGTCATTGAGAAATCCAAGAGCGGATGGTCGAGCCCTATTGTCCTGGTCCCAAAACCCCATGACGAATGGAGATTCTGTTCTGTAACTACTATAGGAAGTTGAATGACGTCTCCAAATTCGAAGCATATCCGATGCCACCTTCCAGAGAGCCATGGACCGAATCCTTGCACCCCATAAGGAATACGCCGCGGCATACCTGGATGATATTGTAATCTGCAGCCCAAACTGGGGAAGTCATCTGGAAAAGGTCCAGGCAGTGTTTGATGCTCTAAGGAAGGCGGGGTTTTCCATAAATCCAAAAAAAAATGTGCCATGGGGAAAGAAGCAGCCAAATACCTGGGATATGTAGTGGGTAGAGGCGAGATCAAATCCCAAATCAGTAAAGTGGAGGCACTCTAAACCTGGCCGAGACTGCTGACGAATAAGCAAGTTAAAGCCTTTTTAGGAATTGTGGGATACTACAGGAGGTTCATCCCAAACTTCGCCATGATGGCCGCACCCCTGACTGACCACCTTAAGGGGACTGTGAAGAATATTCAAGATAATCCCATGTCAATCACTGTGCACTGTTTGGCGGCGATGGTAGAGAACTCCAATGCACAGTGTAATTTGACAATTTTTGCAGCAAGCAGAAGGGAGGGGGCTGAGAAGCATGGAGTGAGATCCCTCACACCAGCTGTGAGTGGCACAGGACACCCTCTCTCCCAGGGGATGTGCTGGGAATAACATACATCCCAGTGAGTAAAGCAAACACTGTGCTTGCTGTCCTTGCCGCCAGGCCCAAGGGGGAACCTGCCCATGCTTTCCTCTCCACGCCGGTAGGGAAACCCTGACTGTGTGTCTCCTTTGCAGAAAGCCGGGGAACTCCAAAGCCATGTGTCCCCAGCGCCAGAAGGGCCCGTCCCAGTCCCAGAAACCGTCCACTTTTTCGTGTGTAAGTGGGGGTAGGTCCCTTGACAACCTTCAGACTGTCACCATAGGCCATGCCAGGTCTATGGGACTGCGAGACACCGGCTCTGAGATGACCTTTGTGCGGCCCGAACTGGTGTCACCCCAGGATTTGATAGCCGGAAAAACTTGCTGTCTCAAGGATTGGAGGCGTCGAGCCGGTGCTGCCCATCGCCAAGGTGTATGTGGACTGGGGTGCCGGGAGGGGAGTGCTGGAGGTGGGGGTAACTCTGAATATTCCCGTGAGTTTTTTACTTGGGAGAGTCTTGGGGCGGCTAGTGTCCCACTATGTGGCCAATGAACTCCCAAGGCCTAACTCTCCAGACAACGTCATGTCCATCCCTATTGTGGCTAATGTTGTTAATATGCCTACTGATGGGGATGTGGGGGTGGGTGATTTACTGTGTCCCTCTCCCCTCGGGAAGGTGGGGGGGACAGGAGATTAATCAAGTCGATTGTGACAAGGCCCCGGAGCGTGGCCCGCCGGTAGGCTGGAACAGTCTCTCCTGTGAGGTTGTCACAGAGGGGACAGATGGGGCAAACAGCTGAAGAGGAGAAGCATCCAGTGGAGGGCGGGGTAGTCCCAGGAGAGGTAGGGCTTCCAGCTAAGGCCACATGGCAGGGTTCCCCCAATACCGGGATGTCAGAGGGCCAGAGTAGTCCGTTAAAACCGGAGGCGTGGTCAGAAGCGGAGGAGAAGTGGGCACTACCCGCCATGGCCGCTATCACTCCCCTTCCGACCAAGTGGCTGCCGGGTCAGACGGAGGTCAGGAGACTGGTCTCGGGGAACTGACTGAAGACGTGGCAGTTTCGTCTATTCTGGCCACGTCGTCAGTGGTTTCAGGCGGTGTTATAGACTGACGACAGCCTGAAAGCGCTTAAGGAGCAGGCAGCACAGCCTCCGTTGGACTCAGACCTGGAGCGGGTCGTCTGGGACTCCAGTGCACAGTGTAATTTGACACTTTTTTGCAGCAAGCAAAAGAGAGGGTGCTGAGAAGCAGGGAGTGACATCCCTCACTGCAGCTGTGAGTGGCACAGGACTCCTCCCCCAGGCCATGTTCTCTTTTGTGTAAGATACTATAATTCAGCACCGAGTTATGGGAATACGATACATCCCAGTGATAAACCAACCAGGTTTTTGGGAACCTGAGGGAATAGGAGATGTCACCCAGGCTTTTCGCACAGTCCAGCACATACGGAAAGGGAGATACCTCGCACAGCCTTGCTGGGGCCCCTAGGAACCACATGATTGGTATCCACGCTTGGCAGGGGCCCGGCTGGGTCTGATGATACCAGAACCGGCCCTCCAGGACCGTCAATTAAGGAGGTATAGCCTATTTTAGTTTTTGGGTTTTTTAGCAAAGAGAGAACGGGTGGAGATTTGGGAGCAGCCTAGAGGCAGCAGTGGGAGTGACCCAGAGAGTTTGAGACCCAGCAGCGCTGGCTCCATTGTTTTTGTTTTTTTGTTTTTTGTTTTTTTTGCTTCGGAGGTCGTGACGTCACGTCTTGGAGGGGGGGAAAGTCCGCCAACAACAAAGAGAGGGCCCGCAAGCCTCCCATGTGGCAGCCCTTCCCCCTAAAGCCAGGTCTTCCATCTGATCGGTATCTGACTCGTAATTACTGCTTTATATCTTTTGTATCTGTACCATTGTGTACCATTGTGCTTGCAGCTATGACCATTCTGTATGTATAACCCTTATGTTCATAGTGTTTTTCTAGCGTGCCCTTAAGGCAATTAAAAATATAATTTAACCTTGGGCTGTTATTTTATCTCAAACCTCACGTCCATTATTCAACCCACGAACACGCTACCGGGCGTGTTTCTAGCCTGATAGAAGTCAGTTATATCTAATAGAAACTGGTGGCAGCTCTCCCAGGCCGACCATGCTCTGCTTCACTGGAGCTAGTGAAGAAGCCTCTCAGCCTGTCAGGAGTGTGAGCGAGTGTGGTGCCATGTCAGTGACTGAGTCGGCCACCTCTTCTCACTCCCTGGTGCCTTCCTGGACCTGTGTAGACAGGGGTTGTCTGTGCACAACTGTGCCAATCTGACCTTGCGCGTCCTCGAGGGGGTGCGGAACGTCACGTTGGTTCAAAGGGCAGATCCGTATCACGTGCTTCCATCTGACGTAATTGTGACATCAGGCAAGTGGCGGGGTGTGGATCCTTTACAAGTGGGTGGTGGTGGTGGCGGGTTTCTGCGGGATCCCTCTGGTGACATTTCATCACATTGATAGCAACAGTAGGATTTTGCGGGGTCCCTCTGGTGCCATTTCTTCACATTGGTGGCAACAGTGGGATTCTGCGGGGTCTCTGGTGCAATTTCTTCACATTGGTGGCAGCGGTGGGATTCTGCGGGGTCCCCTGGTGCCATTTCATCACATTGGTGGCAGCGATGGGATTCTGTGGGGTCCCTCTGGTGCCATTTCTTCACAGGGATGAAATCCGCAATGGCCAAATGGTCTGCCGAGGTCGGAGACGACCTTTCAAGAAATGAAAGGGGCTCTGTGTAAGCAACCGATTCTGGTTGCCCCCGACTTCAAGAGGGAATTTATACTCCAAACAGACACCTCAGGTGTCAATTTAGGAGCAGTCCTTTCACAGGAGATACACGGGGAGGAGCACCCCTATTCTCTACCTGAATAGGAAGCTCTTGTGAGAAAAATTATTCTGTCATAGAAAAGGAATGCTTGGCCATAAAGTGGGCGGTTGACACCTTACGGTACTATCTGTTGGGACGAAAGTTTAAATTTGTGTCGACCATGCCCCACAGAGGTGGATGAGGGAGAAAAAAGGGAAAAATGCTAGTCACCCGCTGTTTTTTTAGCCCTACAGGATTCCCGCTTTAAAGTGGAACATGGAGCCGGGAAGCTACATGGGAATGCTGATGCCCTCTCAAGAATCCCCTGTCTAGTAGTAGAAGGTGCCAATCCCCACGGCTTTAGGCAGAGGGGGGAGGTATGTAAGATAGCTTACGGACACAGTTAATGGGAGGTATGTATCACAGAGATGGTTGTCATCTGTGATGTAATCTTGGAATGTTGCTCTAGTGCATCTAAGCACTAAGAGGATTGTTTGGTGCTCTCGGCCAGGTTTTACTGGTAGCCGGAGAGATGGGCGGGTCTGGCTACCCACATACCTCATCGCTGGGTGTGGTTAAGATATAAAATGGAGGCCGTTGTTTGACACATGGTCTGTGTTTGGAGGGAGATGGCCTCCTGTGTGTTGTCTCCAGACTGAGCCAAGGTACTTGGTGCTATCCAGCCTGTGTGCCCACAGGTCTGGCTACCTAGAGACTTTGCCTAAAGGACTCTTTCCTTTGTTTTGCCTGCCCTAAAGGCGGTTTGTTTTCCTTTTTGCTTATGAACTGTTTATGAAGTAATAAACAGACATGGACACTTAAATGAAAAACGCTTCCTGTTTGCCTCCCAACGCACCCAAGTGAGTATAAACCCTACAATGGGAAAACTTGTAAAAATCGGCAGTGTATCAAATATTTTCCCCACTGTATCTAATGTGTACAGAAGGCTTAGACTTTCCCAGAAGTCTAAAACTCGCAGCTGATGTTTTAGTTGAAACCGTTCAGGGGTAAATGTAACATTTTGATAGCATTTTGTCAAAGTTGCGGTGACTGAACAACCGCAATTCTGGTTATCTATTTAGATTAATTTTATACACTCCTCAACATTGACATTGTATGAAAAAAATGTGATGAAAAATTTTTTACCAAAATGGTCAATACATCTTGGCTTATTGTATACTGAGTATAACCGCCACACAGAGATATACGCAATTACACACTTTGGCATGCATTCACTGAGGTTATTAATGGTTGAGGAATGCTGAATGCACGGTGAATGTGACGCGCGGTGTAACCCCGCCCACAACCCAGTAGCCACTGTGGAACGCAGAAGAGGACCTCTGGCTGCATCCGGAATCATGACGTGACATCAGCGGATGTCAGAGCGGGCTGCAGCCGGGGGTCACGTGATGCCTGTGAGCGGCCAGTGATAGCGCCACTCACAGGCAGAAACATCAGAGGGAGGTAATTAGAAAGAAGCTTCTATTCAGCATAAAAACACATTAAGCTATTTTGAATAGTAGTGGACAACCCCTTTAAGTATTACAAGGAAATCAGAAATATTAAACTCGCACAAATAAGCGACATCATGGGCCCACAACATGGGCCAATATTCATCACAGAAAATGCATAACCACAGGACTCCTCACAATTATATTGAATTTTACCTCTGTCTTTGCTATACATCATATTAATAAATACCTGTAAGGCTGTGTGACCACGATGCGTTTTTTAAGCGTTTCCGCAGCGGCAAAAACACTGCAGAAACGCTTAAAAAACGCATGGTAGAAGGCCTGCCATGTTCCCCAATGATAATCCGCATGTGCTGTGGACATGCTGCGGAAATTTCCGCTGCGGATTATCATTGTGGAGAAAAACGCAGCATTACCAATTATTTTGCAGAAGTGCTGCGTTTTCGCCGCCATTGACTTGCATTGGAACACATGGATTCTGCATCACTGTATATGTAGATGCGCATTCCATGCGTTCCAATGTGCGGATGGTACCTGGGTGTGGAGGACAGAAGACTCTCCTCCAGGCCCGGGTACCATAGAACCTGTAAAAAAAAAAAAGAATAAAATAAAAAATGTTACATTTACCTTCTGATGGCCTCCGCTGTGCTTGTCCTCCCATGTCGGCAGATCGCGATGGACTGAAGGACCTGCACTGACGGGTCATGCGATGCTGACGTGAGCAGGTCCTTCAGTGTACCGTGATCTGCTGTCTGCCAGGACGGAGCGAAGCAAGACTGCGGGGGCCATCAGAAAGTGAGTATAGATTTATTTTTTTATTTTTAACCATTCTTTGGGGTCACACTATATAAATCCATGCTGTTCGCATGGATTTATATAGTGTGACCAAGTTGTCAAGCACTTCCCAAGTGATGCTAAAATCGCCTGGAAAGTGCTTGACAACCCGCATGCGGAAATGCAAGTGAAGAACGCTTCACATCCGCATGTCCCTGGCAGGAAAAACGCATGTACAATCCTCATGTACAATCCGCATGTGTTTTTTCTGCCAGGGAGATGCAGAAACGCTCAGGAAAAATCCGGAGCATTTCTGCATCGTGGGCACCTAGCTTAAGAGTATTTATTCAGTGAAGATATGAATACATAGAAAGGAAGCCTTTTTGAATTGCAGAAGGACAGCATGCACTCCAATATGGCATGAATCTGAGTTTAAGTGGGCTTAAGAATTTTGGAGAAATACGGTTAAGGCTTAGTGCCCACGATGCAGAAATGAAGCAGAAATTTTCCTGAGCTTTCTGCATCTCCTTGGCAAAAAATGCATGCAGTTTTTACATGCGTTTTTGAATGCTTATTTGCCATGGGTTTTTCCAGTGCATTGTATAGGCAAATCTGCATGCATAAACGTACAAGAATTGGTCATGTCAGAATTTTTTCTGCGAGCAAAATCCGTGCAGAAAAAATCCTGGCCATGTGCACAGAACTTGCAGAATGTCATAGGATAAGGTATGCAATGTGTTTCTGGAGCGTTTCCGCTCTGCAAATCCACACCAAAAACGCATCGTGGGTAGACAGCCTAATTGTATACATCACATATTCAGATTCAATGCATTTTATTCATACAACAGTCTTTATCATAGACTTGTCGCTATCAAAGGGGTGTTCTTGTGTTACAAAATTGCTTTATTTAGACAGCATGAAAATAATCAAGTTTGCAGTTACTTAGTTTTCCTACCTCCTGTCATTTTCCTAATATGAGAGCTTTTATTTAACCTAGTGCACAGCTTGTTTCAAAGGAGATCAACCCACCAGAGCCCAGTATGCACAGTAGTTACAATGCTGGCTGAGTAAATGCTCAAGATTCCAGTCAACTCTCTCCAACCCATTGATTTCTATACAGCTGCTCACCTCCCTCCCCCTCCCTGTCAGCTCCTGAGTGGCTGTCATTGGTCTTACAAAATAACCAGCCCCCAGTATCGGCTTTTTCCAGAGTAGTTTTAATCACTGCTTGTCTTTTTCAAAAGCACTGTCATTTCTATATATGTGAATCGAATAATAACTATGTAGATTTCAGAACAAGCACCAACAGACTATCAATGTGCCACACTAGCATAAGCTCAGCCAAAGGAAACAGACTAAAACCGCCATGCAATGTGAAGTGCCCCCCCCCCAAGGAATCAGGAGCCTGCAGAACTGTGTGCTGCTCAAGATACAACTTGAAAATTGCATTTTAAATAATTTAAAGAGTTAAGTTTTGTTGAGGGCTTTTATTTATTGGTGGTTTTGTATTTTTTTTTTTAATTTGCAGGGATCACCTGTCTGAGCTTCACGGAAACATGTTTGTTGAGGAATGTACAAAATGTGGCAAGTGAGTGTCTACATGATTATTTTGCTGTAAGAATCTTGTGTCAAACTGTGAGCAGTTCCTCCCTCCAGCTGTAGGGATGTGATGCTTCTCTGTATCATATGTTATATCTGTGTGACAAGCAAATGCACCGATTCTTTTTAAAGAGGGTGTCATGTATTTGATTTTAATTGCAATAAATGTCAGTCTGTGGATAGGATTGTGTTTTTTATTTTTATATTTAACTTTGTAGACTTATTTAAAAAAAAAAATCAATGGGGGCTGCTAAATTGTAAGTAAATATCAAGACTGACCCTCACTTCCAAACAGAAATCAAGTGTGTACAGGTGCTTACGAAGAGTAGTCATCTGCATATATAACAAAGTAGCACTCTGTAGCACTACAGCATGAAAACATGAAATATTAAATTTGAATTGCGTTTCTGCTCTAGAAAATAGGAAAAATTGAGATGCTAAATTGTAGACATGCATTTTCTTCCATTGTTTTCTATACAGACATGACAGGGTTTACTGTATGGCAGTTGAAATGAATGGGAGTTGGTTGGCAAAGGGTTTTCATATCATTGGACTTCAGGAAGAGGTGTAATACAGCCATCTCTCAGAGATTAAAGATTGATTGGGGATATCGTATGCATATATAATGTAGCCATCCTTCCTTATTTAGGCATCCAGCAATGCACTAGAGAGGTCACTAACTCGCCATGAAAATAATCTCCTCTCTCCCAGTCTATGAAACTGACAATTGAGCTCCAGAAAGCAGGAAATGTCAACCTATTGCCGTTTCTCTATTGGCCATTGTGAAAATCTGTAGCTCGCACCAACTCCATTATTGTATACAGGAAGCTGTCGGAGGTTTAGTATAGTAGTATTTCTCAATCCAGGTGAAGTTTCCCCTGAATTTTTTCCATTCTATTTTCCTATTAATGGTTGATATTAGGATTCTAGCAAAGGTTTTGGCTAATCGGCTGCTTAATATAGTAATGAATGTAATGGCTTTTGACCAAATAAGCCTTGTTCCAACAAATCCACATATTTTACCATGGACTAATTTTAATTCTCTACAAGTATGAGCTGACAATTATTGCCCCAGTGGTCCCTACATTGGATCCTACCTAAGTCTTCACACCGTTCTACACCCGGGTGGCGAGCACTTTTATTGGTATATGGTCTCCCATGCTGGTATGTGCTGCCCCCATCTTGTCCCCACCATCCCATCCCAATATGCGTGGCACCCCTCATCCCACAATCCCGGTATCCGTGGCACCCCTCACCCCCCCCCCCCCCAGTCCCGGTATGCGTGGTCCCCTCATCCCTTTCACGCTGTACACACATACAAAAAATTAAACACTTATACTCACCTTTCTTCTCTGTGCTCCAGCACTGCTGCGTCCTGTTCTGCCGGGGGAAGAGTGCGGCGCCGGAGCACCGCGCTGTCCAGTGCCATTTTGATGAAGACACACTGCAAATGTGTCTTCAGTAAAATGGCGCTTGATAGCGCTATGCACCTGCGCCGATCTGATGCCTCACTCCTGCCCCAGTCTCTGGCGGAGAGGCGCCGCGGCAACGCTTCTCCCAGTCAGGTAAGTATGGGGCGGGAGATCGCAGTATGCATTCAGTGTCTACGCATACTGCGATCTCCGGCGCCATACACACTCCTCTTACATGTAACAGCTGAATGCTTGCTTCTGTCTGGAGCCAGATTGTGCTTCGCGCATTCTATCGAGGCTTCAGACAGAGAGACGCATCCCCGGTTGTAATATATGTGTGTGTGTGTGTGTGTTTGAAATCAGAAGTTTACATAAACTATATAAAAAGAGACACATGCATGTTTTTCTCAATGTCTGACATGAAATCAGAATAAACCTTTCCTGTTTTAGGCCAATTAGGATTAACCGCTTCGCGACGGCCCACTGTAGATAAACGTCGGCGCTGCCTGGGCTCTGTGCAGCGCCGACGTTTAAAAACGGTGGGTGGTCCTGCAAGCGCTGCGGGTGCGGTCCAGAGCGATAGCTCTGACAGGGATAATCATCGGGACCTGATTGGATCAGGTCCCAGTGATGTTAACCCTTTGCTATTTTCTATATGCCGCGATCTATAGTGATCGCGGCATATAGAAGATAGCAAGAGGAGAGGGGGTCGTCTACTTACCTCTCCGACGACCCCTGATACCTTCCAGGACCTGGCGTTGTTATGGCAGCTGGAGGTCACATGACTGCCTCCAGATCTGCCATATATGGTGTCCTGCTAGGCTCAGCCTGCAGCTGAAGCCTGCCAGGACACACTGACTGTGAAACAGTCAGCAAAGATCTCATGTAATGTAATGCATGTCTATTACATTACATGAGATCAGTGATCAGAAAAATAAAAATTAATGTCCCATACAGGGACTAAGTAAAAATGTCAAAAAAATGTTTTGAAACTGTTAAAAAATACAAAATAAATTAAAATAAATAAATAAAATATTAAACCGATAAATCCGTATATTTATGCAAAAACAAAAAAAGTACACATATTTGGTATCGCCGCGTCCGAAACAACCCGAGCTATAAAACTGTCACACTAATTAACTCCTTCTGTGCACACCGTAATAAAAATAAATAAAAAACGGAGCAAAAAACTATGCTTTTTCCTCATATCGCCAAACAAAAAGTTGAAAAAAATGCGATCAAAAAGCGAAATGGAAATAAAAATGGTACCGCTGAAAACGTCATCTTGTTCCGCAAAAAAAAAAGCCGCCATACAGCTCCATCAGCCGAAAAATATAAAAGTTATAGCGCTCAGAATAGTGATGCAAAAAATGTTTTTTCTATAAAAATGTTTTATTGTGTAAAAGCACCAAAACATAAAATATACAGTAGTAGTATCGCTGTAAACGTACTGACCCGAAGAATAATGCTGCCTTATCACTTTTACTACACGCAGAACGGCATAAAAAAAAACCCTCAAAAAACCATTCCTGAATTGTTGGTTTTTGTTAATTTTACCTCCCAAAAAACGAAATAGAAAGCGATCAAAAAATGTCACATACCCAAAAATGGCACCAATAAAAATGTCAACTCGTCCCGCAAAAAACAAGCAGTCACATGACTGTCGGCCGAAATATGGAAAAATTATAGCTCTCAAAATATGGCAGTGCAAAAACTAGATTTTGCAAAAAAAAAAGCGTCTTTTAGTGTGTGACAGCTGTCAATCATAAAAACCCGATATAAATCTGGTATCTCTGTAATCGCACCGACCTGAAGAATAATGTAATCTCATCACTTATACCGCACGAGGAACGGCGTAAAAATTAAATAAAACCAATTCTTCACCTGCTACTGACTTGTTTATTATGTCTCCCAATGTGCTCACCACACATCTAGATAAGTTCCCTACGGGGTCTAGTTTACAAAATGGTGTCACTTGTGGGGGGTTTCCACTGTTTAGGCACATCAGGGGCTCTCCAAACGCAACATGGCTTCTGCTAATTATTCAAACAAATTTTACGTTCAAAAAGTCTAATGGCGCTCCTTCCCTTCCGAACCCTGCAGTGCGCCCAAACAGTGGTTTTCCCTCACATATGGGGTATCAGCGCGCTCAAGAGAAATTGCACAAAAAATTTTGGGGTTCATTTTTTTCCTGTTACCCCTGCGAAAATAAAAATAATTGGGTCTAAAGTAACATTTTTGTGAAAAAAGTTAAATGTTCATTTTTTTCTTCCACATTCCAAAAATTCCTGTTAAGCTCCTGAAGGGTTAATAAAGTTCTTGAATGTGGTTTTGAGCACCTTGAGGGGTGCAGTTTTTAGAATGGTGTCACTTTTGGGTATTTTCTGTCATAAAGACCCCTCAAAATGACTTCAAATATGTGGTCCCTAAAAAAATGATTTTGTAAATTTTGTTGGAAAAATGAGAAATCGCTGGTCAACTTTTAACCCTCATAGCTCCCTAACAAAAAAAAAATTTTGGTTCCAAAATTGTGCTGATGTAAAGTAGACATGTGGGAAATGTTATTTATTAACTATTTTGTGTGACCTATCTCTCTGATTTAAGGGCATGAAAATTCAAAGTTTGAAAATTGCAAAATTTTCGTCAAATTTCTGATTTTTTCACAAATAAATGCAAGTGATATCGAAGAAATTTTACCACTATCATGAAGTACAATATGTCACGAAAAAACAATCTCCGAATCTGGCTGCGTGCCCACGATGCGTTTTTAATGCCTTTCCGCTGCGGAATTTCCGCAGCGGAAACGCATCAAAAACGCTTGGTAATCCCCACCACATGGTCCCCAATGGCATTCCGCAATGTCAATGCACATGCTGCGGATTTTTCCGCAGCGTTTCTGCAGCGCTCATAAATCCGCAGCATGTTCATTAATTTTGCGGAAGCGCAGCGGAATTGCTGCCATTCACTTGCATTGAGACGCATATAATCCGTATCTGTACATTTGTGCACGCGGACAATATGCGTTTCAATGTGCGTATGGTACCCAGTTCTGGAGGAGAGGAGACTCTCATCCAGACCTGGGTACCATTGTACCTGTGAAAAAAAGAATAAAATAACAAAGTTTATACTCACCTGTCCGGCGTCTTCTCTCTGAATGCCGGCAGCGCTGAAGGACCTTCTGTGACGTCACAGTCATGTGACCGCAGGCCATTCACCGCTGTGTCTCGCGATATGCCGGCAGCCAGGAACCAGCCAGGAAGCAGCGCTGCAGCACACGCCGGGGCATCGGGGGTGAGTATAGCTTTATTTTAAGCATTGTTTTACGGTCACACTATATAAATCCATGCTGGTTGCATGGATTTATATAGTGTGACCTAGTTGACAAGCACTTTCCAAGTGATGCTAATCGCCTGGAAAGCGCTTGTCAATCTGCATGTGGAAACGCATGTGAATCCGCATGTATTCCGCATGTATTCTGCAGGAAAAACGCATGCACAATCTGCATGCGTTTTTTCTGCCAGGGAGATGCAGAAATGCTGCAGAAATTTTCTGCTTCATTTCTGCATCGTGGGCACATAGCCTCATGGGAATCCGTTGAAGCGTTCCAGAGTAATTACTTCATAAAGTGACAGTGGTCAGAATTGAAAAAATTGGTCTGGTCACGAAGGCAAAAACAGGCTCTGGCGCGAAGTGGTTAACATAATTTTTAATACTTTTCCAATTGCCAGAATGAGAGAGTGAGAGAGAATGTTTTAAGGCATTTTTATTACTTACTGCAATGTCAAAAGTTTACATACGCTAAGATTACTATGCCTTTAAACAATTCTGGACTGCCCATATGGTTTTGTCATGTGTTTGGAAGCTTCTGATAGGTTCTTTGGCAACATCTGAGTTAATTAGAGAGACACCCATGGATGTATTTTAATGCATACCTAAAACGCACTGCTTCTTTGTGTATCATTAAGGAAAAGTCTAAAGAAATCAGGAAGAGAATTGTGGACTTGCACAAGTCTGGCTCATCCGTGGGTACAATTTCAAGATACCCGAAGGTGCCTCGTTCATCTGTACAAACAATTATACGCAAGTACAAAAAAGATGGCAATGTCCAGCCATCATACCACTCAGGAAGGAGACAGGTTCTGTGTCCCAGAGATGAACGTGTTTTGGGTCCGACATGTGCATATCAACCCAAGGACAAAAGCAAAAGACCTTGTGAAGATGATGGCGGAAGCTGGTAAGATTGTGTCAATATCCACAGTGAAACGAGTACTGTTTCAACATGGGCTGAAAGGCCACTCTGCCAGGAAGAAGCCATTACTCCAACAGCAACATTAAAAAAGCCAAATTAATGTTTACAAATGCACACAGGAACACAGACCTTAATTTTTGGAGACATGTCCTATGGTCTGATGAAATTAAAATGTAACTTTTTGGGCATAATGACAATTGTTGCATTTAGATGAAAAAAGGAGAGGCTTGAAAGCCTAAAAACACCATTCCAACTGAGAAACACGGGGGTGGCAGCATCATGTTGTGAGGTTGTTTTGCTGCAGCAGGGACTGGTGCACTTCACAAAAGAGATGGCATCATGAGAAAAGAAGATTATGTGGCAATACTGAAGCAACAGCCAGGAAGTTAAAGCTTGGGCGGAAATGGGTCTTCCAAATGGACAATGACTCGAAGCATACTGCCAAAATGGTAACAAAGTGGCTTAAGGATAACAAAGTCAATGTTTTGGAGTGGCCATCACAAAGCCTGATCTCAATCCTATTTAAAATTGATGGGCAAATCTGAAAAAGCAGGTGCGAGCAAGGGACCTACAAACCTGGATCAGTTACACCAGTTTTGTCAGGAGGAATGGGCCCAAATTCCAACCAACTATTTTGAGAAGCTTGTGGAAGGATATTCCAAATGTTTGACCCAAGTCATTCAATTTAAAGGCAATGGTACCAAATACTAATGAAATCTGTTAACTTTTGACTTTGCAGCAAGTAATAAAAATGCCTTAAAACATTCTCTCTCTCTCACTATTCTGGCACTTGGTAAATCTGAAAAATTATGGTAATCCTAATTGACCTAAAATGGGAAAGGTTTATTCGGATTTCATGTCAGATATTGAGAAAAACGTGCATGTGTGTCTTTTTATATATTGTATATAAACTTCTGGTTTCAAGTGTGTGTGTGTGTGTGTGTGTGTGTGTACATACCGTATTTTTCAGACCATAAGACACACTTTTTTTGGGAGGAAAATGGGGGGTGTGTTTTATGGTCCGAACGTACCGGGAGTTGCGGTGGTGGTGGAGCTACACCGCAGGTACCCAGCGGCAGTAGCAGAAAAGTGAGATGCTGTAGGGCCGGTGTCTGGCTGTCAGCGGTGAGGCAGAGTGGTGTGCGCTGCTTTTCCAATGGACGCAGCCATCTTCCTGCATCCGTGATCTACAGGAAAATGGTCATCAAGCTACCGGCCCAGCAGCATCTCCATTCTTATGCCACCGCCGCTCTGCGTCACCGCCTACATCCAGACACTGGCCCTGCAGCATCTCACCTCTTCCACCACCACAGTCGCAGGGTACCTGAGGGAGGGATCAGATGGCCCTGCTTCCTACGATCCTGCTCCACCACTACCGCAGCTCCCAGCTGCTGGAGCACCCTGTGTTCGCAGCATTCCTCCACTTCTGCCGACTTCCTAAGGTACCCTGCCTCCTATGACCCTCACTCCACCATCCCCCAGGTAAGATACTTATTCAGACTATAAGACTTACCCCCATCTTATAAGAAATATTTTTTCCTATTTTCTACCCCAAAATTTGGCGTGCGTCTTTATGGTCCGTTGTGTATTATAGTCCGAAAAATACAGTATATATAATATACATTCATTTTTATTATTTTGTGATAAGTTTTTTTGTAACTTTTTTTTTTTTTTTTTACATTATTACTTAGTTCCTTTATGGGACTTTCACTTTTTATAGTCTGGTCGCATTTATAAAGCATTGCTATCCTTAATAACTGTCAGTGCTCTGACACACAAGCTTGTTAGACAATGCTCTGAGCATGATCGAACAAGCTTGCTAGCCTGGGGACCAGGGGTTTGTCATGACAATCTCTGGTCTCCATGGCAATGATTGGGCTCTCATAATGACGTTGCGGGGGTGCTGATCAGCGGGGAGATGGAGCCTCCTCCCTCTACCTGCTTTCTAAATGCTGCAGACGATATCTATCTCAGCGTTTAGAGAGTTAAACTGCCGGCATCACTCCTTGCAGTGAGAGCCGGGTGTCAGCTATGATGTTAACTGAACACCCAGCATCAATTATATATCAATAATACTAGTATACATTGCAAAATAATGCTGCCATTCCATTACCATATATTATCACCACACAGAGCCTAATAAATACACAGTAGCGACCAAAGGTTTTGCTTTTTTTTTTCAACTTGGGCTTGCTTCTGTCTGGTTGTTGTGATGTCATTTCCCTGGTGATGAATTGAAAGTGCATGACGTTGTCATCATGCAAGACCTTATAGGTTGTCCACTACTCCTGCATTCATTGGGAAAGCGTGCGGTGGATGCTTGTCTGTGACTCGTGGGAAAACCCCGCCAACAGCCCATCAATCATTGATGCTGGAGAGGACGCTGCAGCCGGGGATCACGTGATGCAGGTGAGCAATCAGCGATAGTGCCGCTCACAAGGAATAAAGAACAAGCAAGGTAATTACAAAAAGACTTCTCTCCACAGTTTAAATACATTAAGGTTATTTTTATATAGTAGTGGCAACCTCTTTAATTTTAGCCAAAATGCTTTTGAATGTGTATTGTCATTTACCATATTTTTCAGACTATAAGATGCACCGGACCATAAGACACACCTAGGTTTTAGAGGAGGAAAATAAAAAATAAAAAATTTAAGCCAAAAATGTGTTCATGATGCACTTTTAAGGGGGAGGGGGTCTTCTGCTGACACTGGTATAGGGGTAATGTTCCCTAATTCTGACAATATCCCTCAACCTGGTATATATTCCCCCCCTTCCTTTTATACCTGGTCCCCATCCCTGTCCTGGTATGCATGGCACCCCTAATCCCTGTCCTGGTATGCATGGCACCCCTAATCCCTGTCCTGGTATGCATGGCACCCCTAATCCCTATCCTGGTATGCATGGCACCCCTAATCCCTATCCTGGTATGCATGGCACCCCTAATCCCTATCCTGGTATGCATGGCACCCCCTAATCCCTATCCTGGTATGCATGGCACCCCCTAATCCCCGTCCTGGTATGTATGCCCCCTTATCATTATCCTGGTATGCATGGTCCCCCTAATCCCCATCAGGCTGCACATAAAAAAAAAAAATAAACATTCCTACTCACCTTTCTTCTCTCCTCCAGCGCTGCATCCTGTCTGCCCGCACTGATCTCTCCATGTGAGAGCCGCGCATGACGTCACTGCCATGCGCGGCTCACAAGGAGAGATCAGCTGCCGGAAGTCCCTGCTCCCCACGCCGGGACTGTGTACGCGGGGAGCAGTGACTTCATTCTCCTTAATAGCCGGCACACAGTGTAGCTGCGCTGCGGCTCCTGCTGCTGCTGGGCTATCTCGTGTGCCCGCTTATTAAAGGGCATGAATATTCACCCCCTCCCCACTGCTACCGCCCCCCCCCCACACCCCACATACATATACCCCCCCCCCCCCAAACATTCGGACTATAAGACGCACCCCCCATTTTCCTCCATAATTTGAGGAAAAAAGTGCGTCTTATAGTCCGAAAAATACGGTAATTGAAGAAAACGGTCTGCCAAAAGTTTTGCACATACTATTTATTGATCACAACATAGAGAGTAATTCATTGTTTATAATGCCATAAATTAGTATTTTGCCGCATAGCCTCTTGCTTTAATTACTGCACCACATCGACGGGGCCTGGAAGCCACCAGCGTATTCAAGACATCTTGAGGTATCTTGCTCCATTCCATCTGCAACAATTAATCTTTATTGCTATGGGTACAGGCCCCAATTTGTCACCCTAACTCATCCCAAAGGTGCTCTATAGGGTTTAAATCAGGTGATTGGCTTGTCCATTGCAACAGGCGAACATTTTTCTTTGCTAACCAATTTTTGACTAAATTTGATGTGTTCTTAGGATCATTGTCTTGCTAGAATTTCCATCCCCTGCCTAATTTGGTTTTAGAATGTGGCAGCATTATCTTCTCCAGTATATCCTTATATATGGTAGCATTCATATTTCCCATCAATTCTATGCAGAGGGCCAATGGCAGATGCAGAAAAACAGCCCCAAACCATGACATTGCCACCACCATGTTTCATTGTAGGTGTTTGATACCTTACATCATTACGTTTTCCAATTGGGCGGTATATATAGTGCTTGCTATCACTGCAAAACAGATTAACTTGGATTCTTCCGACCACAACACCTTAGACCAATCTGCCTCTTTCCATTGGCTGTGTTCTTTGACAAACTCAAGTCGGACCTTTCGGTTCTTTGCAGAGATGAAAGGCTTCTTGACTGGAACTCGTGCATTCAACCCTACTGCTCTAGCCGTAGCTCCACAGTTTGGCAACCTCTTTGAACCCATATTCTTCTTTCATTTTGTGCGAAATCTGTACAGCCCTTTTATGAACATCAGATACTGACTTTTTTATAATAATGTGATCAACTCTTGAGAGAGTTTACCGTGGTGGTCCACTTCTGGGTTTGTCAGCTGTTACATAACCTTCTTTTTCTTTAATATATGTGACACTGGACTCTGAAAACTGTTAAATTTAGTGATGAGCGAGCACTAAAATGCTCGGGTACTCGTTGCTTGGGTCGAGCAAATTGGAATGCTCGAGTGCTTGGTCCGAGTAACGAGCCCAATGTAAGACTATGGGAAACTCTAGCATTTTTCCAGCGGCTCCCCCTGGCGGTCTGCAGAGGGCCTAAAAATTGCCCAAATCAATGGGAACAGTGCTCAAATGACATGGGAATAACATGGGGAAGACCCCTGGAAGCATTTCTGACTCCCAGGTCACTGCTGTCAACAACGTTGTGCGAGGCATTATGCCACTTATGGACTCACAATAAAACATGCAAAAACTAAACCAAAATGGATTTTCCTGGGAAAGAAGTTAAGGAACATCCTTTCCAGGGTAATGACTTGTATATAAGGCAAAATAAATAAACAAAAATGCTCCTCCACACCTTGGGCTATGTTTGATCTTTTGCATTGCCTTCAACCGTGACAAATGCATTCACCAGTAAATGTAATTTTAACATTTTACAATCTTATCTGGCCATGTGGTGTGTGACACATCAGACACATCCTTTTCATTTATGATGGAGGGACTATGAAAGTCGCAAAGCCTATTTTTATAGGGCCTTAAGGTGGCCCTTACTATTCTTAAAGGGCCAACAGTCAGCTATGCTTTGTTCCCATTATTAACGAGTGGGTCACCTACAGTACAGACCAAAAGTTTGGACACACCTCATTTAAAGATTTTTCTGTATTTTCATAACTATGAAAATTGTACATTCACACTGAAGGCATCAAAACTATGAGTTAACACACATGGAATTTTATTTACTTAACAAAAAAGTGTGGAACAACTGAAAATATGTCTTATATTCTAGGTTCTTCAAAGTAGCCACCTTTTGCTTTGATGGCTGCTTTGCACACTCCTGGCATTCTCTTGATGAGCTTCAAGAGGTAGTCACCGGGAATGGTCTTCCAACAATCTTGAAGGAGTTCCCAGAGATGCTTAGCACTTGTTGGCCCTTTTGCCTTCACTCTGCGGTCCAGCTCACCCCGAACCATCTCGATTGGGTTCAGGACTGGTGACTGTGGAGGCCAGGTCATCTGGCGTAGCATCCCATCACTCTCCTTCTTGGTCAAATAGCTCTTACACAGCCTGAAGGTGTGTTTGGGGGTCATTGTCCTGTTGAAAAATAAATGATGGTCCAACTAAACGCAAACCGGATGGAATAGCATGCCGCTGCAAGATGTGGTAGCCATGCTGTTTCAGTATGCCTTCAATTTTGAATAAATCCCCAACAGTGTCACCAGCAAAGCACCCCCACACCATCACACCTCCTCCATGCTTCACGGTGGGAACCAGGCATGTAGAGTCCATCCGTTCACCTTTTCTGCGTCGCACAAAGACACGGTGGTTGGAACCAAAGATCTCAAATTTGGACTCATCAGACCAAAGCACAGATTTCCACTGGTCTAATGTCCATTCCTTGTGTTCTTTAGCCCAAGCAAGTCTCATCTGCTTGTTGCCTGTCCTTAGCAGTGGTTTCCTAGCAGCCATTTTACCATGAAGGCCTGCTGCACAAAGTCTCCTCTTAACAGTTGTTGTAGAGATGTGTCTGCTGCTAGAACTCTGTGAGGCATTGACCTGGTCTCTAATCTGAGCTGCTGTCAACCTGCGATTTCTGAGACTGGTGACTCGGATAAACTTATCCTCAGAAGCAGAGGTGACTCTTGGTCTTCCTTTCCTGGGGCGGTCCTCATGTGAGCCAGTTTCGAATCCATTCTTACTAATTCTCACGGATACTCCAGGTGCATATCTTTGCAAGAGAATTCGTACAAAATATTAACATGGTGGTATAGAACGCCAGAACTTTTATGCCATTATGGATTGTCTGACTCTAACCTTTGCTGGAGATGAAAAGCAGAGGGGGCGGGGGGACATGTCCTATATATTTTGGTACTGCCCTAATATTAGACCTTTTTGGGTTAAAATAGAGGAGACGTTGAAAGACCTAGGTTTGATAAGTGGTCCCTTGTCTCCGAAAGAAGTCTTGCTATCCTGCCCATCTCAAAATTTTAAACCTAAAAAACATGATCTGCTCCCTCTACTGTTCGGGGTGGTGAAATACCTGATCCCTCTGCACTGGTTGCAGGTTAGACCACCCACTCACGTTGAGTGGTTGAATAAGGTTGACATGATTAGGCGGTTGGAGGAGATCACTAGTTGGGAGACTTCCCGGCATTCCCATTTTCTTGAGGTTTGGTTTCCCTGGAAACCTACCTGCCCGGTTTAGCGGTTTTGTGTGTTAAAAATAACTACTACTTATTCTGTCATATCTTGAGCACCTCCTTCTCCTTCCCATTACTGTTTATCTCCTACCTCATTCAGGTTGTTTATTAATCTTGCCAACGCACCGCAACACACATTACTTTGTTTTGGTATGTGATGTCTCTCATACATTATGCTCCCTTGTATTCTTTTCTGATACTTTATTCAGATATTATTCATTTCCCTAGCTTAGGTCTCTTGTTGTCTAGGTATACTAGCTTTAGTTTTGTATTTGTCTGGTTATATATTGTTTCAAGTGCCTTGATTTGTTCCATTGAGATACTATTGTCTTTTTGTTAATATTGTTACGAAAACTCAATTTCCTAGTTTATAATTCCACATGCTGCACTGATGTTATTTCTTTCTGTTCTATTTACGTAAAGAATGTTTAAAAAAAAATTTATCTTTGAATTTTAAAGGGCTAAATAGCCCATTTAAGAGGTATTCTGCCTGGCGGGAAGTCAAAAGCTCCAAATATGACATTGTGGCATTTCAAGAAACCAAATTCTCCCAGAGTAACCACCTAATTTCTCCCATAAGGACTAACCACATATGTTTAGATCCTCTTCAGAGAAGAAAAAAGCTGGTGTGATCACAGCTATAAGTAACTCTGTTTATTTTCAATTAGTAAAGGAAATCCCCGACAATAATGGACGATAACACATACTTATTTGTATAATTGACACAATAACTTATACTTTAGTAAATGTATATGCACCTAACAGAGGTCAAACATCCTTTTTAAATAAACTACTGAAAAAAATACAGAAATATCAGAAAGGAAACGTAATTATTTTAAGTGATTTTAATATAATCCACGATCAAAATATGGATACTTCAGCTTCACCCAGATACAAAATGTTCACTTTAAAAAAATTAGTTAACTAAAGAGCAGTTATACGATGTATTTAGATGTTTAAACTCAACTTCAAGGGAATATTCCTATTATTCTGACAATTACAAGACATTTTCAAGAATAGACATGGTTCTGACATACACACTGTTCAAAAATTCAAGGAGACTCAAATAGGTAATATTTCTTGGTCAGACCATGCTCCAATAAACATTTGTTTAAAATCTACATCATCAAATAACTATGTGAACACATGGAAAGGTAATTCCCTTTTGCTTCACTCCTCACCCTATAGAGAAAAAATTGATAATGCAATTAAATTATACTTTCAAGAGAATACTACACAAGAGGTTTACCCTACCACCATTTGGAATGCCCATAAGGCAGTACTTAGAGGGATCCTTATCCAACTCCATGCGCAACGCAAAAGAAAAACTAAAGAAAATATATGAAAAATCACCCAAAAGATTAGCAAAGAAGTAGAAAAACAACAAAATCCGTCGGAAAAAAACTCACCTTGCCATACTAAGTCTTAGAACTGAACTTAAATCCATGCTTATGGATGATTATGACAAACTTATGAATTACATCAAACGTAATCATTATAATTCACATAATAAAATGACGATGCTCATGGCTAATAAAGTTAAGAAAAACGTATAAACATAGTAACATAGTTTTTAAGGCTGAAGGAAGACTAAGTCCATCTAGTTCAACCCATAGCCTAACATGTTGATCCAGAGGAAGGCAAAAAAAAACCATGTGGCAAACACTAAGCTCCACATTGGGGAAAAAAATTCCTTCCCGACTCCATACGGCAATCAGACTAGTTCCCTGGATCAATGCCCTATCAAGGAATCTAGTATATATAACCTGTAATATACTTTTCAAGAAAGGCATCCATGCCCTTCTTAAACTTTAATAGTGAATCACTCATTACAACATCATGCAGCAGAGAGTTCCATAGTCTCACTGCTCTTACAATAAAGAATCCCCGTCTGTGATTATGATTAACCCTTCTTTCCTCCAGACGTAGAAGATGCCCCCTTGTCCCCGTCTCAGGCCTCAGAGTAAAAAGATCAGTAGAAAGGTCTTTGTACTGTCCCCTCATATACTTGTACATAGTAATAAGATCACCCCTAAGCCTTCTTTTTTCCACAGTAAATAACCCCAAGTGTAATAACCTGTCTTGGTATTGCAGACCCCCCAGTCCTCTAATAACCTTGATTCGTTTCCATTAAGAATGATGGAATCAACTACGTACACCCACAAGATATAGCGGAACAATTTTCTACATTTTATTCTTCCCTATGCAATTTGAAAGAAGATAAAGAAACTACCAAATATTAAAGGAATAAATTAATTCCTTTCAAAAGTTAAACTCCCACATTTAAACTCAGAACAAATTAAATTATTCAATTCCCCTTTCTCTACTAATGAAACTGATATTGCCATCAAGAAATTGCGGCAAAATAAATCCCCTGGACCTGATGGAATACCCAACAAACATTATAAATTATTTAGACATCATCTCTCTAACCCCCTAACTTGTATGTTTAATCAAGCCACCAACGATGGCCTATTCCCAAAGGAATCCCTAATAGCCACCATTGTTGTTATACCCAAACTAAATAGTAATTCTGAGGAGATGTCGAACTACGGGCCGATATCTCTTCTGAACACAGACATAAAAATATACGCTAAACTAATATCTGAAAGATTCATTAAAATCATGCCTATACTAATTCATTCTGATCAAGTAGGGTTCATTAAGGGAAGACAAGCCTCAGATGCCACAAGGTGAATATTAAATTTACTTGCATTTGTGGAAAAACAAAAAACTCCTTCCATACTACTATCTTTAGATGCCGAAAAGGCATTTGATCGCATCAACTGGGATTTCATGATCGCCACTTTAAACAAATTTGGATTTCAAGGACAAATTCTTAAATCTATTACTGCTCTTTATTCATGCCCTTCAGCAAAGATCCAAGTTAACTATTTACTCTCTTAAACCTTTACTATTACTAATGGTACACGTCAAGTATGTCCATTATCTCCACTCTTATTTGATCTCATAATGGAACCCTTTGCTGAAATTATCAGAATCAACGACCTCATGAAGGGAATACCATTTAATTTTAAACGACATAAAATTAGCTTATTTGCGGATGACACGTTAATTTCCATTACTGACACGATCAACTCATTGATATTTTGGGTAATAGCTCTTAAAGAATTTTCTGCCATCTCCTATTATAAAATAAATGCCAAAAATCTAAAATTGTAAGTTTTGCCTTAGATTCTCAATTAAAAAAAATAATGGAAACAGAGTTTTCATATTCATGGGAAAAATCCCATATTCCCTATTTAGGAATCAAAATCACTAACCTTTTATTAAAAATCCTAGATGAGAACTTAAACATATTGCAAAAGCAAATCCAAATAAGCATTGACAACGTTGATAAATCTAACACTTCGTGGCTGGGTAGGATTATTCTCTACAAAATGATTATACTACCTAAATTACACTATATTTTCAGAACAATTTCCGACTCAAGTCCCAGAAATATGGATTAAATCCCTTCATAAACAATTATGAAATTATACATGGCAAAAAAAGGCTCAGAAAATTGAAAAAATGTTACTAACCAAAAATAAAAGAAAAGGGGGAATAGCCCTACCAAATATCCGGGCTTACTCTGAAGCTAATATTATTTAAAGCAGAAAATGATTTATAGATGAGGGGAAAACAAGCTGGACAGAAATGGAAAAAGTACACAACGGAAATTATCCTCTAGATATACTTATCATTTCACATTTACTATATCATTCCCTTCCATTACCAGATAACGTACTATTAAAATCCACTATTATATTATGGAGGAAATTAGACAGCATTACAAAAAATTACAAAAGTAGCTACCCATTGGATAAACTTCCCTTATCTCTATTTCATACTGCCCTTCCTAATTTTCCTATCGATAAATGGGAAAAATTTGGAATCTTAAACTGCCCTGCTCTATTTACCGGCCCAAAAAATGAATAGATTATTAAACTTTCTCTCCCTAAAAACATTTCATAATCTTCCAGAAGAGGAATTCTACAATTTTCTTGAGCTTAGGAAATACATTAGAAAGAAACTCTCCATACCTATACTTCTCCCGAGAGCTATTATGTCCATGTTGGAAAATCTCACAAATGATAATATCTGGAGCACAAGGAATATTTAGGCTGTGCGCCCACTATGCTTTTTTTTTTTTATGCGTTTCTGCAGCGGCAATTTCGCCGCAGAAATGTTTAAAAAACGCTTAGTAGAAGGTCTACAATGTTCCCCAATGATAATCTGTATGTGCTGTGCGGATTATCATTGCGTAAAAATCCGCAGCACTTCCAATTATTTTGCGTCATCGCGGCATTTTCACCGCCACTGACTTGCATTGAATCGCACAATATCCGCATGACTACATGTGCACATGTGGATATTAAGCGATTCAATGTGCGGATGGTACCCGGGTTTGGAGAAGGAGACTTTTAAAGTACCTGTAAAAGAAAAAAAAAAAAAAAAGAATTTAAAATAAAAAAATATATTATACTCGCTTTCCGATGGCCCCCAGTCTCCTTATCCGATGCGTCCAGTCTCCTTATCCGATGCGTCCGGTCTCCCCGGTGTCTCGGAAGATGAGTATAATGTGTGGGTTTTTTTTTTTTTTTTTTTTTTACCATTTTTATTCTTTCTTTTTTTTTTTTAACTAACTTGGTCACACTATATAAATCCATGCCGTTTGCATGGATTTATATTGTGTGACCAAGTTGTCAAGCACTTTCAAAGTGATGCTAAAATCGCTTGGAAATCGCTTGACAACCCGCATGCGGAAATCGTATCATCAAAATACTTAACAAACGCTTGTCCCTGGCTGAAAAAGCGCATGTTAAATCCGCATGCGTTTTTTTTGCCAGGGAGATGCAGAAAGGTTTAGGAAAAATCCAGAGCATTTCTGCATAGTGGGCATACAGCCTTACACTTTTTTAATTCTGACAAACATTTTGAAAAATCAAAACCTATGATAAAATGGGAAAAAGATTTGAACTTACATTTCACCCCAGAAATGTGAAAGAAAGCAATTGAAATAACATACAACTCTAATGTAAATGCTAATTTGCATGAAAACTACTTTAACATTTTGTCTTGCTGTTTTTTTACACCAGACAGACTAAATAAAGCTTTTGTGGACTACTGGTTCATGTTAGAGAAACAGCGGACAAGAAGCCAACTTATTTCATATCTTTTGGACATGCCCTGAAGTTGTGTTATTGTGGAAAGAGACCTTTAAATTGTTGAATAAAATCAACAATTCTACGGTTAAAATTTCACCACAATTAGCCCTTTTATCTCTTGACTCAAATACACTCCCGCAGAAGATAAAACCTATTTCCATTCATATATTTGCTACAACAAAGTTACTTATTGCATCTAAATGGAAGTCAGTAAATGTTCCTACCATCTCAGAAATTCTAGATAAAATGTTCATTCACTATTCTTTTGAACATTCCTATGCTTTAAGAAACAACTCTCTTAAGAAATACTATTCTATATGGTCTAACTGCAACTCATACTTTTCCCTGAATAAGAATACCTCTCCAAACAAATAACATCTTCTTTTAGCCATAAAGTATATAGATCATTTATTATTTTAATATAATTAAACTGAAATCCTGTGATGCCATAACAATGATTATACTGTAGATGATCTATTGTTTTTTTCACCTTCCTTTACCCATTTTCTTCATTTATCCTTCCCTTTCTCTCCCCCCTTTCTCTCCCCCCTTTCTCTCCCCCCTTTCTCTCCCCCCTTTCTCTCCCCCCTTTCTCTCCCTCCTTTCTCTCCCTCCTTTCTCTCCCTCCTTTCTCTCCCTCCTTTCTCTCCCTCCTTTCTCTCCCTCCTTTCTCTCCCTCCTTTCTCTCCCTCCTTTCTCTCCCTCCTTTCTCTCCCTCCTTTCTCTCCCTCCTTTCTCTCCCTCCTTTCTCTCCCTCCTTTCTCTCCCTCCTTTCTCTCCCTCCTTTCTCTCCCTCCTTTCTCTCCCTCCTTTCTCTCCCTCCTTTCTCTCCCTCCTTTCTCTCCCTCCTTTCTCTCCCTCCTTTCTCTCCCTCCTTTCTCTCCCTCCTTTCTCTCCCTCCTTTCTCTCCCTCCTTTCTCTCCCTCCTTTCTCTCCCTCCTTTCTCTCCCTCCTTTCTCTCCCTCCTTTCTCTCCCTCCTTTCTCTCCCTCCTTTCTCTCCCTCCTTTCTCTCCCTCCTTTCTCTCCCTCCTTTCTCTCCCTCCTTTCTCTCCCTCCTTTCTCTCCCTCCTTTCTCTCCCTCCTTTCTCTCCCTCCTTTCTCTCCCTCCTTTCTCTCCCTCCTTTCTCTCCCTCCTTTCTCTCCCTCCTTTCTCTCCCTCCTTTCTCTCCCTCCTTTCTCTCCCTCCTTTCTCTCCCTCCTTTCTCTCCCTCCTTTCTCTCCCTCCTTTCTCTCCCTCCTTTCTCTCCCTCCTTTCTCTCCCTCCTTTCTCTCCCTCCTTTCTCTCCCTCCTTTCTCTCCCTCCTTTCTCTCCCTCCTTTCTCTCCCTCCTTTCTCTCCCTCCTTTCTCTCCCTCCTTTCTCTCCCTCCTTTCTCTCCCTCCTTTCTCTCCCTCCTTTCTCTCCCTCCTTTCTCTCCCTCCTTTCTCTCCCTCCTTTCTCTCCCTCCTTTCTCTCCCTCCTTTCTCTCCCTCCTTTCTCTCCCTCCTTTCTCTCCCTCCTTTCTCTCCCTCCTTTCTCTCCCTCCTTTCTCTCCCTCCTTTCTCTCCCTCCTTTCTCTCCCTCCTTTCTCTCCCTCCTTTCTCTCCCTCCTTTCTCTCCCTCCTTTCTCTCCCTCCTTTCTCTCCCTCCTTTCTCTCCCTCCTTTCTCTCCCTCCTTTCTCTCCCTCCTTTCTCTCCCTCCTTTCTCTCCCTCCTTTCTCTCCCTCCTTTCTCTCCCTCCTTTCTCTCCCTCCTTTCTCTCCCTCCTTTCTCTCCCTCCTTTCTCTCCCTCCTTTCTCTCCCTCCTTTCTCTCCCTCCTTTCTCTCCCTCCTTTCTCTCCCTCCTTTCTCTCCCTCCTTTCTCTCCCTCCTTTCTCTCCCTCCTTTCTCTCCCTCCTTTCTCTCCCTCCTTTCTCTCCCTCCTTTCTCTCCCTCCTTTCTCTCCCTCCTTTCTCTCCCTCCTTTCTCTCCCTCCTTTCTCTCCCTCCTTTCTCTCCCTCCTTTCTCTCCCTCCTTTCTCTCCCTCCTTTCTCTCCCTCCTTTCTCTCCCTCCTTTCTCTCCCTCCTTTCTCTCCCTCCTTTCTCTCCCTCCTTTCTCTCCCTCCTTTCTCTCCCTCCTTTCTCTCCCTCCTTTCTCTCCCTCCTTTCTCTCCCTCCTTTCTCTCCCTCCTTTCTCTCCCTCCTTTCTCTCCCTCCTTTCTCTCCCTCCTTTCTCTCCCTCCTTTCTCTCCCTCCTTTCTCTCCCTCCTTTCTCTCCCTCCTTTCTCTCCCTCCTTTCTCTCCCTCCTTTCTCTCCCTCCTTTCTCTCCCTCCTTTCTCTCCCTCCTTTCTCTCCCTCCTTTCTCTCCCTCCTTTCTCTCCCTCCTTTCTCTCCCTCCTTTCTCTCCCTCCTTTCTCTCCCTCCTTTCTCTCCCTCCTTTCTCTCCCTCCTTTCTCTCCCTCCTTTCTCTCCCTCCTTTCTCTCCCTCCTTTCTCTCCCTCCTTTCTCTCCCTCCTTTCTCTCCCTCCTTTCTCTCCCTCCTTTCTCTCCCTCCTTTCTCTCCCTCCTTTCTCTCCCTCCTTTCTCTCCCTCCTTTCTCTCCCTCCTTTCTCTCCCTCCTTTCTCTCCCTCCTTTCTCTCCCTCCTTTCTCTCCCTCCTTTCTCTCCCTCCTTTCTCTCCCTCCTTTCTCTCCCTCCTTTCTCTCCCTCCTTTCTCTCCCTCCTTTCTCTCCCTCCTTTCTCTCCCTCCTTTCTCTCCCTCCTTTCTCTCCCTCCTTTCTCTCCCTCCTTTCTCTCCCTCCTTTCTCTCCCTCCTTTCTCTCCCTCCTTTCTCTCCCTCCTTTCTCTCCCTCCTTTCTCTCCCTCCTTTCTCTCCCTCCTTTCTCTCCCTCCTTTCTCTCCCTCCTTTCTCTCCCTCCTTTCTCTCCCTCCTTTCTCTCCCTCCTTTCTCTCCCTCCTTTCTCTCCCTCCTTTCTCTCCCTCCTTTCTCTCCCTCCTTTCTCTCCCAGGTTCTTCTTCCAAGTTTTGTTTTTAGGATGATAGAACTGTTGTAATACTACTATACTGTCTTTATCATATTTTATTTCCTTTTTCCCTTGTTTTGTTAAAAAGCCCTTAATAAAAAGTATATTATTGAAAATAAGTATTTGGTCAATTACAAACCTGAAAGATTTCTGTCTCTCACAGACCTGTAACTTCTTATGAGGGTCCTCTGTCCTCCACTCCCATTACCCTGTAGTACTGGCACCTGTTTGAACTTATTAGTATAAAGAAACCAGAAACTAAATTGGAGCCCTGCACCAGGCTGGGAAGACTGTATCTGTAATAGGCAAGCAGCTTGCTGTGAAGAAATAAACTGTGTGAGCAATAATTAGAAAATGGAAGACATACAAGACCACTGATCATATCCCTCGATCTGGGGCTCACAAGATCTTGCCCCGTGGGGTCAAAATGATCTCAAGAACAGTGAACAAATATCCCAGAACCACACGGGGGGTCCTAGTGAATGACCTGCAGAGAGCTGGGATCAACGTTACACAGGCTATCCTCAGTAACACACTACGCCTCCAGGGACTCAGATCCTGCAGTGCCAGACGTGTCCCCCTTCTTAAGCCATTACATGTCCGGGCCCATTTAAGTTTGCTAGAGAGCATTTGGATGATCCAGAAGAGTATTGGGAGAATGTCATATGGTCAGATGAAACCAAAGTAGAATTGTTTGGTTGGTGTTTGGAGGAGAAAGAATGCTGGGTTGCATCCGAAGAACACCATACCAACTGGAAGCATGGGGGTGGCAACATTATGCTTTGGGGTTGTTTCTTTGCCACGGGACCAGGACAACTGATCCGTGTACATAAAAGAATTAATGGGGCTATTTATTGTGAGATTTTGAGTGCAAACCTCCTTCCATCAGCAAAGGCATTGAAGATGAAACGTGGCTGAGTCTTTCAGTATGACAATGATCCCAAGCACACCGACAGGGCAACGAATTAGTGGCTTTGTAAAAAGCATTTCAAGGTCCTGGAATGGCCTAGCCAGTCTCATGATCTAAACCCTATAGAAAACCTTTGGAGGGAGTTGAAAGTCTGTGTTGCCCAGCGACAGCCCCAAAACATCACTGCTCTAGAGGAGATCTGCATGGAGGAATGGGCCAACATACCAGCAACAGTGTGTGCCAACCTTGTGAAGACTTACATAAAACGTTTGACCTCTGTCATTGCCAACAAAGGATATATAACAAAGTATTGAGATGAACTTTTGTAATTGACCAAATACTTATTTTCCACCAAAATTTTAAATAAAATTCTTTCCAAATCAGACAATGTGATTTTCAGGATTTGTTTTCACATTTTGTCTCTCATAGTTGAGGTCTATCTATGATGTCAATTACAGGCCTCTCTCATCTTTTTAAGTGGGAGAACTTGCACAATTGGGGGCTGACTAAATACTTTTTTCCCCACTGTATATGTTGTGGAATACCTATACTAACTCTAAACAAGCAAATCTCTCCCTGACGCAGCAGCAGCTCTCCCTACTCTGCCTGATTCCGGTGTAGACTGACGAGCATGGCGGCGCCCGATGGTCTATACACCTGATGATGCTGTGCGGCCATCCAATCACTGTGTAATGCCACAACCAACATGGCTACGGTATTAGTGTTTTGCAGGCAATCCCTGCATATTCATTGGCTCTCTAAAGAGCGCCAAACATGCAGAGGGGGGGACCTGAGCTCCCGCTGAGCAACCCAGAAATACTCAGAGCGCCGAGCATCTCGAGCAGTGAGATGCTCAGGCGATTGGCGAGCACGTACGCTCATCACTAGTTAAATTCCATAGCTACCTTTTTTTGGCTTTTGCCTGGCTTCACACTCAGACATCTGGTGATAAATTTGGCTTTTAACCTCAAAACACAAATAAAAAAAAATAAAAATTTAGGAAAAATTTGACTACCCATAACAAAAATATGCCAAACATTTGACCCAGCAAATGTTGAAAACTAACACACAAAGGGATAAAACAATGTCAAACAAAATTTTCATCCTTATAGCGGACAACCATTTGCTTCCGGTTTTCTAAGATTATCAGGAAAGTAGCATCACAATAACCAGACAGAAGTAACTTTTAAAATAAAAACAAAAAAACACAAGTTTTGGTTGCTACAGCAACTACCATCCTGTTACTGAGCAACACTCACTGCACCAAGGCCACTGGATTTGCATTGCAAATCCCTCAAAAAATCTGCAGCGTGTGAACTTGGCCTAAAGTAGCAATGTCCTCTTAAGTGCGCCCCCCGCCACACACACACACACACACACTCACACTCACACTCACACTCACACTCACACTCACACTCACTACAAACTCACACTCACACTCACTACAAACTCACACTCACACTCACTACAAACACACACTCACACTCACTACAAACAAATGTCTACCTCTGTCTCCTCTATATAATGGCTATGCTTATGACCTCCTTTATGGCCTTGCTTACTATAGTTAAACAGTACAGGGATAATAGCTATGTCACAATTTAGAGATATATGGACACATGGATGTCCCAGTACAGGGCTGGCGTGTGCACGGGGCTGTCCCAGTACAGGGTTAGTATACAGTGGTGTGAAAGAGCGTTTGCCCCCTTTCTATCGTCTTATTCTTTTTCATGTTTGTCACACTTAAATGTTTCAGATCACAAAACAAATTAAAATATTAGACAAAGGTAACACAAGTAAACACAAAATGCAGTTTTTCAATGAAGGTCTTTATTAAGGAAAAAAGAAATCCAAACCTACAGGGCCCCGTGTGAAAAAGTGATTGTTACCTAAACCTAATAACTGTTTGCAGTTGCTGCTGCTGCTAATGGTGACCCAATCAAGCATTTGCGACAACTGGCAATGAGTCTCTTACAACGCTCTGGAGGAATTTTGGCCCAGTAATTTTTGCTAAATTGTTGTAATTCAGCCACATTGGAGGGTTTCCGAGCATGAACCGCCTTTTTAAAGGTCATGCCACAGCCTCTCAAACAGATTAAGGTCAGGACTTTGACTAGGCGACTCCAAAGTCTTAATTTTGTTTATACTAAGCCATTCAGAGGTGAACTTGCTGGTGTGCTTTGGATCGTTGTCCTGCTGCATAACCCAAGTGCCCTTCAGCTTGAAGTCATGAACAGGTGGTCGGACATTCTCCATCAGGATTTTTTGGTAGACAGCAGAACTCATGGTTCTATTTACCACAGCAAGTCTTCCAGGTCCTGGTGTTAGAACTCTCCTGTTAGTTTTTTTTCTATTTTGGTCATGTGACCTGCTGCCTATTTATTCCAGCTCCGCCCTTCTGGCTTTGCTGGACTTCAGTGTTATTTGACTCTCTATCTAGCCAGGTGCTTTTGTACCTATCTCTCTAGTTTGTTTGTTCCTTTGGACCTGTAAGTACTTTTTGTCTGTTTTGTCTTTTTGCTCCGCTACAACATCTGCTAGGAGATGTCCAATTTTGTCCCAGTCCTTAGTTCTTTTAGGGACTCCCTCCCTTTATTCTATAGGTCTGCGTTCAGACTAGCTGAGGACGAAGGCGGGTCTGTTCACAAGGAACAGGTTGCCCGCTGCAACATAGGGAATCGGCTCAGTCTTATTGTAGGGACAGATTCCCTTTCTTTCCTTAGTTCTTGTAGCAGATCATAACACCTGGAGCAGCAAAACCGCTCCAGACCATCACCACCGTATTTTACTGTTGGTATGATGTTCCTTTTCTGAAATGCTGTGTTACTTCTCCACAAGATGTAGTGGAACCTACACCTTCCAAAAAAAAGTTTTAACTTTTGCCTCATCAGTCCACAGAGTATTCTCCCAAAAGTCTTAGCGATCAACAAGATGTTTTCTGGCAAAACTGAGATGAGCCTTTGTTCTTTTTGCTCAGCAGTGAATTTCGTCTTTGAACTGCCATGCATGCCATTTTTGCCCAGTCTCTTTCCTATGGTGGCGTCATGAGCACTGACCTTAACTGAGGCAAGTGATGACTGCAGTTCTTTGGATGTTTTTGCCGTTTGGCTCTCACTGTGCTTCGCTGGAGTCCCAAAGCTTTAGAAGTGTCTAACTTTTTCCAGACTGCTAGATCTCTATTGCTTTGTTTCTCATTTGTTCCTGATTTTTTTGGATCACAGAATGATGTCAAGCTTTTGGTCTACTTCACTTTATCAGACAGATCCTATTTAAGTGATTTATTGATTGAGAACAGGAGTGGTAGTAATCAGTCCAGTGTGTGTGCCTTGGAAAATTGAACTCCGCTTCCCAAAGATGTGATAAACCACAGTTAATGTATGTTTTATGGGAGTGGGGAGGTTGGGGGTGGTGTGCAATCACTTTTTAACACAGGGCCCTGTAGTTTTGGTTTTATTTTTCCCTTCATAATAAAGACCTTCATTTAAAAACTTCATTTTTTGTTAACTTTTGTTATCTTTGTTTAATATTTACATTTTTTTGTGTTCTGAAACATTTAAGTGTGATAAACATGCAAAATAATAAGTAATCAGGAAAGGGGCAAACGCTCGTTCACACCACTGTACATGATGTCACAGTATAGGGGTAGTATAGATAGTGATGTCACCGTTTAGGGGTAGACTACATAGTGATATCACAGTACAGAGTTAAGATACATAGTGATGTCACAGTACAGGTCTAGTATACATAGTGATGTCACAGTACAGGGGTAATATACACAGTGATGTCAAGAGGTGTGTTTTGTATTGTTACAGGCAGATATTTGTACATTAATACTCATCTGCTCCTGTGCTGTGAGGGAATATATTGCTGCTGCACTTCCTGTTCCCCGTCACGGCACAGCTGTTCTCCTGGCTTCTATACTTGCCTCTCCCATGCGCATTCATTGTTCTGTAGCTCCTCCTTGGGAGGCGGGGCCAATCATCTGTTCTCAGTGCATAAATTTAAATTTAGATATTCACCTCTTCTCCCTCATGTTATTAGGTCTCACCTGGGACTCGAACTCATATCACAGGATGCATGCCAATGTTCACAGGCTGTTGCTCTAACTACTTAGCTACAGCCCATAATAACAGAGATATGAGAATTTTGACATCTATATTGCTGACAATGAATCCAAAAGCAGAGTATATATCTCCATAGAAATACATTGTATGTAACAATGAATTTTTATGGTGCCTGTCTACTGAGGTAAAGAAAAATATTTGTTTTGTTCCTATAAATCTGTGAGTCCAGTAATTGAAGCGTTTTGGACGCAACTAACCTGCGCTGTTTCCAAAACGCTGCGTTGTACGTTAGAAGTACAGTCGATGGAATTTATACAAATCCCATGCCCACTGCGCTTCTATTTGACGCTGCGTAAACTCACCCGCGGTGGTGGTTTACTTGCCGCAGCACGTCAATTTCTGTTTCCACAATAGAATGCATTGGAGGCGGTAAATCCACATGGTTCACTGAACACATGCGGATTTACCTGCGTGACTTGAATGCACTGTTTTAGACACCGCAACAATACGCTGCATCCGAAGCACTGCTATTCCTCATCTTTGGAATGTAGCCTAAAAGTAGTAAAGTAGTCTCTCCTCGGCGTCCCGCGGTGTACTGGCAGGACCTGCGGTAACTTCATTTAGTCAGCTGAGGGTCTCGCGGCCATCACCTGACCGCTGACCATCAGCTGATTAAATGAAGTCACCGCAGATCCTGCCAGTACACTGCGGGACGCCGAGGAGAGAGGATCGCCGCCGCCTGGAGGAGACCGGAGAGGTGAGTATACTGTTTTTTTGGGGTTTTTTTAACTTTATTTCTTTTTTTCAACGCGTGGTAATCGGGATGAAGAGGAGTTGTAGTCTCTTCATCCTGGGTACCACACACACCGCGATTACGCCGCAAATTTGCTTCCATTGAATTTAATTTAAATGCAGCAAATCCATATATACCTGTGGGTTTGCGGTGTTTCAATGTTCCACAATGGCCGAGAATTTGTGGCGTAATCGCGGTAGAAATAGTCATGCTGCGTTTTGCAACGCAATGCGAATTTGGCTCGCTAATCAGCGCATCATGTGCACAGCACATCCGAATTCACATTGCTTTGCATGGCAGACTGTTTTACAAGCGTTTTCGCGGTCTTTAAAATGCCGCAAAAATGCTACAAGAAAGCTACGTCGGCACATAGACTTAGAGTAAACACAGGCACAGGATTCTTGTGTCTAAACAATGTGATGTATAAACTTGGACAGTTTAAATGAAACGCAGCCTTTTCCTGGCACACACATAACAAAAATAACAGCCCTTTTTAAATTAAAGCAAAGCAATAACGTTGTCTCACCCAGATGGCAATTCAGGTCCTTCTTTAGGCTCAGTCGGCTAACATTCACTGGCTACTCAGACACAGTGAAGCTAGTCCCAGTTCTGTCACAAAAAAACTGCTATTGTCCATAGCAACCAGAGAGTTTGTCTTCTCGCTCTCAAGCTCCAACACAACCTGCTCTGCTCAGCTTCCCCTAGCTGACTGCCCACGGTGAACACATGGCCTGGTTCTAGACCTAGCTAGACATGTGCACCTAATCAGTATCTCTGGAAGGCAAAGGAATTCTCCAGCGTGGATGAAATTAAATTTTTTATTGGATCCAAAGTTAAAAAACGTATAAATCCAGGAAGACCGGTAGCACTACCATGTGTTGACACCAGTAAGGAATTACATCAGTCAAATCGACGCGTTTCGACTCGAGAGTCTTATTCATGATCTGATCATGAATAAGACACTCTTGAGTCAAAACGTGTCGCTTTGACTGATGTAATTCCTTACTGGTGTCAACATATGGTAGTGCTACCTGATTTCTTGGATTTATATGTTTAACTTTGGATCAAATAAAGAATTTAATTTTATCTATGCTGGAGAATTCCTTTGCCTTCCTGTATATTCACCGACCCGAGCCAGGGCGGCTCCCTGCGAGGATCATTGGAGAGAGGATCTGAGGACTGCAAACTGGTGAGCTGACTCTCCTTTACTTTTCTAATCAGTATCTCTAGTGCTAGCATTTAACCCGGTCTTAGCTATGTCTTGGCCATTATACTGTATGGAGGGAGGTCTATGTAGGGCCCATTATTCTGTATGGAGGATTGTGTGGGACCCATTATTCTGTATGGAGGACTGTGTGGGGCCCATTATTCTGTATGGAGGACTGTGTGGGGCCCATTATTCTGTATGGGGAACTGTGTGGGGCCCATTATTCTGTATGGGGAACTGTGTGGGGCCCATTATTCTGTATGGGGAACTGTGTGGGGCCCATTATTCTGTATGGGGAACTGTGTGGGGCCCATTATTCTGTATGGGGAACTGTGTGGGGCCCATTATTCTGTATGGGGAACTGTGTGGGGCCCATTATTCTGTATGGGGAACTGTGTGGGGCCCATTATTCTGTATGGGGAACTGTGTGGGGCCCATTATTCTGTATGGGGCCCATTATTCTGTATGGGGCCCATTATTCTGTATGGGGCCCATTATTCTGTATGGGGCCCATTATTCTGTATGGGGCCCATTATTCTGTATGGGGCCCATTATTCTGTATGGGGCCCATTATTCTGTATGGGGCCCATTATTCTGTATGGGGCCCATTATTGTGTATGGGGCCCATTATTGTGTATGGGGCCCATTATTGTGTATGGGGCCCATTATTGTGTATGGGGCCCATTATTGTGTATGGGGCCCATTATTGTGTATGGAGGTCAGTGTGGGGATCACAGTTGAAACATCATACTGTGATGGGTCACCATACTTTGCTGGGGGAGTACAGTAGGGTCATCATAATGTGTGTGTGTGTGTGTGTGTAGAAGGTACTGTAGTTTAAGAGTTCACTGTGGGGATATTCTACTGTGTTTGGGGGGCACTTTTGTTGGCATCATACTTTATCTGTATTATTAATTCAAGGTTAGTACATATTTAAATTAGGCATTTGGGCCATGTGCTTTTTGCTGATTTTACATATTCTATTATTCCAGTATGCCCCATTTGTGATTATGTGCTAATTTTGTTCTAAGATTTATTAATTGAAGTGTGCTTTGTGGGACAACCCCTTTACTTTGTTTCCATATAAAAAGTTTCATCATTATATTTGATGAGGAAAAGCTTCCTCAATTCTAGACATTTTTTTTTTTTATATCAAGTTTGGCCCACTACTTTGTCCAAGCTTTTAATTTTGGCCCTCTATGTATTTGAGTTTGACATCCATGGTATAAGCAAAATAAACCCTACAAAGAACTAATTGTCATGCTAGGTATGGGAAGAACCCAGCGTACGATGACTGGAAAAGGGAGGAAGCCAAGCAACTAGGGAAAGGGGGAGTGGAGACCCCTAAGCAGATCTAACACCACCCTGACTCCCCTATTGTCCCTAAATAGGTTCCGCACCTATCGCTGATCAGGATACCTTACCCCTGGCTGACTCTAGAGCTAGGCCCTAGGTAGAGCGGGGTGACCACTAGTCAGCCCCACTGCAACTGAAGACAAACTAGGGAAACATACAAGTGGATACACTTAGCTTGGAGAAGACACCAGAGAGATCACGACTACAATCCACAAAGGAACTCCAAGGAGAATCTAGCCAACTGCTAGTATTCCAGACCTGAACAGAGGAATTAATTCTATCACCAGCAACTCTCTGGAGAAACTGAGTGAGATCCAGCAAGGGTGTGTTAATTATCAGCAGAAAGTGGAGATCACTTCATGGTCCTAGAGAGGGAGGGATGATGAAAGGATCAAGAAGGTGTCTGCAAGGCCAAGTGCTGCAACCTTCTGCAGCCTGATCCAGGATGACTGTTAAACCTGACACACCCGTGACACTAATATTGTTTTTCCATAAGCCTGTACTTGCCAAAACTTGTGGAAAAATCTGCATCTTAAATCTGGACCAAATAGAAAGATGATATAGGCCCCAAAGAGTCTTGACACTGGTAGAACATTTTACCATTAGTCCAATAACTTTTCCTCAGTGGACTGCAGCTTTTGTCCCGTCTGTCAAAGTGTATATCCAATCATTCATACACAAAAACGTAGTGATGGACTTTCCATCTCTGCAACATATGTAAAATACATGTGTCCTCTCTTCTGTACATGCTGTGATATTGCTCAACACTAGTTAGAAGCGGGACAGAAGTGTATGGCCTCATCAACTCCACTTATGAAGTACCAATACATCATAAGTACAGTTAAAGGGGTTGTCTGGTCCAAACTGAGAAGTCTGCAGTCACTCTGACAGCAGATTTATGAATCCACCCAGTGCACGCACCATGTGCTGTGGGGATTTACCGGTTTCATATCTGGGAACGGAGGGTATGTAAAAGGTACCCTTACCCCCGGCCAGTGGACGCAGCCTCGCTCTCCATAAACTTGTATGGAGCGAGGCTGTGCCCTCTAGTCAGCCACGCCCAGTAGACGGCTATGTCACCAGACAGGCATGGCATCTGATTAATTCAAGTGTATAAAGCGAGGCCACGCCCACTGGCTGGGGTCTGAAGCTGGCGAATTCCCACAGCGTACAGTGCTTGTGCTGTGGGGTTCGTAAGTCTGCATTAACAGAGGGTGACTACAGACTTATTGGTTTGGACCAGACAACCCCTTTAATGTCATCATATCCAATACACAACTATTTGTAGACTTTAACAGTTTTTACCGTTTTCTCTTTTGCTATTAATTTTGTTTTTGCCTTTCAGACAATATGTTCGAGATTATGTGGTTGGAACCATGGGTTTGAAAGCTACTGGTAGAATATGTGATGTTCCCAAAGTAAGAGGCCTAAGAGCTTGCAGGTAAAATGTTAATAGGAAGCTGAAGTAATGTTTAATTTTAAAGTGACTCTGTCACCAGGTTTTTGCTACCTCATCTGATTCCCAACTCTGTATCACTTGGTTTACTGGGTGCAGCTGTTGTGACACAGAGTTCTTAGCTGTAGAATGCTGCAGAGCTGAGAGAGCCTACTCCACCCACACCACAGCTCTCTGTGTTCATTGTCTATTGATAGTGAGCTGCTTATCACAGGAGGGAGCAGAGTCTGAGGACTTCGCACGAGGCACCTAATCCCAGCAATAATGTACTAGTAATAAAACCTTCATTGTAAGTGACACATCATTGAATTCAGTGTTTTAAACTGCAGCTGTCACAACATTTGACCCATCTAAACTATTAGTATGGGCATTTAGGTTATAGAATGCTGAGAAAAGTCCTACCTGTATGCCCCCGTATAAGATGGCTTTTTGCTGATAAATCACCTTTTATTACTTTATGTAAATTACCTCTTCCAGGCTATGGGGAGGACGCTGCCTGGAACATAATTCTGCTTCCAATGCCTATTTTAAATGTAAGGAGGCACTACTAGTGTTGTGTGTGATGGCAGCTCTGTGGTCTCCTGATCTCACTGCAGAGCTGTGTGTGATTATACCTGACACATCTGCAGGCTCCTCTCAGCTTCCATCTGAGAGGCAGAGTTGTAATATTGTTGCAATACAACAGAGCTCAAAGAGCTGTCAAAATGTTGCTTTCAAAAGGATAAAGTTCATTTCTACTGTTCTGTGTTATATGTCTCACACTGGTAACTCCCCCTTAATGTTATATGGAGGCTTATTCTCATGCAGATCAGTGTTCAGTCCATAGTCCTAAATAGCTCATTTACATATTAGAAAAACGTGGATTTCTCTGGAATAAGACATGGGACCGCAGATATCGAAGTGTCATTTTATTCAGCTTTTTATGTTCTGCATGTCAATATAGACTGCTTAGGAGGGTTGATCCTACTGCAGATTCCCTTTTAACCCTACCTTATGCTGTCCTCAGATTAAATAGCAAAAACCTTATGACCGATTCCTTTTACATGGGCACTGTACTTTAAGACAATCTGCTGAATAGCCAATCTGCAAATCACTTTTATTAAAAAATGACTCCAAACTGCCGGCTTCTAGATGGCTCTCTTATTTTGTATCCCATCTCAAGCAACATATATGCTGAGACTGATAACAAGAAGTTGGAGTCTTTGACGGACAGGAAAGCAGGCGCAGAGAGACAAACTGCATGCACAGAGGCAAGCTTTCACTTCAGGCTAGGGTCAGAATAGGCATGCTATTGAACAATTACCGCCACCGTACTCTCTGGAAAGTGAGTAAAGTCAGGCAGAGCATGAGAATTGTGACAACTCTTGGACATACCCTGGTCTCTTTAGACAAGCCAATAATCTGAAAGAGTGATTTTTTTTCGTCCTAGGCGACCTGTCTAAACAGGCCTACAAATTGCTAATCAGTCTGTTGCAATAATTTTTAAAAGGGAACCAGTCATTCATTTTTGCAGTCCAATCTGTTGACAGCTTGTAATGGTGAAGGAGAAGCTAAGTGGAATGATATATAGATTTGTAGGAAAAGATGCTGTATAATTTCTATTTTAGTCACTGAAATCCCAGTGCTTGTATGAATGAGTCCAGTGGGCGGTCCCACTAGTGATTGACAGTTAGCTCTGCATGCACAGAGAATAGTACAACCCACTGGACTTGTATTTATACAAATGCAAGGGATTTTAAATAATAAAATGCAAGTTTTACTGGATATTTTCCCTCATAAAAGTATATCCATTTGAACAGCTCCTCCTGCCCTATACAATTTTTAACATGACTGGCTCCCTTTAAATTGCTGCCGCTAACATACCATTGTATGATGTTGTATGAACATTGAGATGTGCACATAGTCATCGACCTTGGCAAGCAGGCCTTCAACTGGTATATAGTTGATCATCAGTTGTTTAATGATATGAATTGTGCTGTGTAAACTCAGCATTACTGGTATGTGATCGAAAAGCAGCTTTAAATTCTTGTGGAGGTCTGGCTTGTTAGTTTTGAACCCTTTAGCTACATAATTTTGCCATAAAGCACAAATGATACAATCCCATGTGTTTTCAATGCACAGTAAAATCATGTCTGCAATATTTAAGCAAAGGGACATGACATGTAAATATGAAGTGTGACTATTCATTTGCTGTTTGATTCAAATTTGTTTCTTATTGATGGAGTTTGAAGACCATTGTTTTTCAGGGGAAAACTGATAGATACAATACTTGATTGGGAGGATTCTCTACCGGTTAAAGATCTTAATCTTGCAGATGAAGCCTGCAGGTATCTAGTTTAAGTGCTAATTTTGTTTTAGTATTTGCTGTATAGAGCAACAAAGTCATATTACTTTTTCTTTGCTTCAAGAAAAGCAGATCTGGCCATCACTCTTGGAACTTCTCTACAAATTAAACCCAGTGGGAATCTTCCTCTATTGACTAAACGTAAGGGCGGGAAACTAGTGATCGTAAATCTACAGCCAACAAAACATGTGAGTTTCTGAAGATTAATTTTTTGTTTGTATAACCCCTCTCCAAAAACTGCAGTACATGTACAGTACAGCAGGCAAGAAACTCCCACAAAGTGTGATGATTCATGTATCACAGTGTTGACGCCGACTCAGGAATAGCCAGCTTCACATTCTACTTTGTTAGTGGTAAATTTAGGTCAATATATTTTGGTGAATATTTTGCAATTTTCAAACTTTGAATTTTTATGGGCCCTTAAGGCCGCTTCACACATCCGTCTTTTGTGTCCGTATGCAGTCCATTTTTTAAGGACTGCAAAAACGGACATGCACACCCATTGTATTCACTGCTGGTCGCACGTCAGGTTTTTCACACGGACCGTGTGTCTTTATGAAAAAGCCGCATACGTCCTTTTTTTCAGCAGTACATAGTTGTATGCCGCACACGTGCTAACTGATGACACACGGATGACAACCAGGTGTCGGCAATATCAGTACAGTTAGCGCTGATCCCATACACCGGTTGCTGAATCCAGCTCTCATCCAGCTCTCCATTGTCGCTTGGTCTCCCTGAGATCAGCGTGACCAGGTGATAATGATGAGAGTTGGAGTCAGCACTCTGTGTGTGTGTGTCGTGCTTATTAAATAAATTTAAAGAAAAAATGGTGTGGAGCCACCCTTCATTTTCCTAACCAGCTGAGAGAAAGCCAAGAGCTGGGGCCTAGTGTTAATATTCTGGGAAGGGGCAAAAAAATGACTTGGAAGGGGGGGTGTATTGCTAACCAGCAAAGTCTAAACAAGACAGCTGTGGGCTAATTTTAAGGGGAAGAGGCCATGGATGTTGGCCCCCTCCCAGACTAAGAACATCCGCCCCAGAAATGGCGACTCAATTGGATGCGCCAAATCTGGCCTTTAGCCTCAGCTCTTCCAACTTGCCATGGTGTGGTGGTAAGTGGAGTAATAATATTGGGGTTGATATCAGCTGTTTTATGTCTGCAGAGAAAAGCCCTTTAATTGAAATACACTTCCCCTCAATAACCCTCTCTTACCCATTTATTAACCAAAAAATACTAAAATATCAAAGTAATCCTCAGCTGTCTGACGATAATCTATAATGCTGATGTCCCACGAGGATCCGGATGGTTTGGTGACTTCATTAAGATTACCGCTGGTCACAGCCAGCGGTTCTCACAATTGGCATTTTTAGTGGTGCACTTGGCTTGCTATGATTTGCATTTCTTTATGAAAACTTACAAAACTTTATGGAAATTTAGAAAATTCTCAATTTATCAGTCGACCATGACGGCACCACGAGAGAGGGAATCCGCCCACCAAGGACAGGAAACCTACAGGCTTAAAAGGGGGCTGCCCTCCCTCTCGCTTCAGTTTTTGGTTTCCTGTCCTTGATGGAGGAAGCCGGTCGCAGGCGAAAGAACGTGGATGGCGACGGCTGTCGATCCTGCGCCCCTGTCTGGGGACGGCAGCTCCAGCGTTGGCCTATGCTCGTGCGCCCCTATATGGGAGAGGCACAGCATCCTGAGCACTGGGGGTTCCTTTTGCAGTGGGGCTGCGCCCCTGTCTGGGGTGGCATCCCCTTTTCTGCCTCAAGCCAGGTGCGCCTCCCGTGGGAGTGTAGGCCCTGGCTGAGCCCCAAATGTGCGGTGGGGTCTGCATCCCGAGTGGGGGTGACACCCCACCATCACCCTCCGTAAGTATGGGGAGGGGGGGGCGAGGGCCAAGGCGATTGTGTCCCCTCGCCCTGCCCTGGGTGAACGCAGCGCGGTGCATCGCTAAAGCGCGGCTTACCTGAGGGAGCCCTGACAGCATGCGTCCTCACGCGAAGCTCGTGCGGCACGTACTTTCGGGTTTCGGTAAGTCGCGGCCCGATGGCGTCACCGCGACTCGGCGATCATGTGACGGTGGCAAAAGAGCGTGAAATTCAAAATAAAAAAAATAAAAAAATGGAAAAAAGTGTGCTGATGCGCTGCTCGAGGGGAGGAGTCAATACCTATTTAAACTATCAGGTAACATAGCTCAGTGCTTCCCAAAGCTTCATTATTTCATTATGGAGTCTGAAGGTGTCCAGTTGCAGCAGGTGGAGCAGCCGCCATCTTCACCATTTCAGTGGCTGTCTGGGGAGCCCCAAAAAACGCATCGCGCACGTGGTTCTGGTAGCCGGTCCTCAGAAAAACAGAGCTCGGGGTCTAGGTCTGGTCACCATACCTCCGGTAGAACGGACGAATCTGCCGCCTCTAGGGAAGGTCCCCCGGCTGAGAAGGGTTCTTCCTCCAATCCGGTACCAGCTGTTTTTTCTTCCTGAGCCGCCTGGGTAAGTGATCTTCGAGTAAGTTCACTTAGTAATATGGTATCCCTTCTCCCCTTCTAAATTTTAACAGGGGAAGAAATGTACCGCCAAGGCAAGGCATATACAGTGTGCGCTATGCAAGTCTCTTCTTCCTGACGGATACCCTAAAAAGCTATGTCAGTTATGCATAAACCAGACACTGGCAGAAGAGGGTCCTGCTCTAACTTCTGGTTTAAAAACCTTAGTTAAAACAGAGATTCGAAAGGTCCTCTCCAAGAGAGTTAAAGGGAGAGTGGACTCGGACTGTGAGATCCCCTTAGTCTTGGATGACCCCCTATCCTCTCCCTATGAGTCGGATTCACATAATGCAGCCTTTTCCTCAGCTTCCTCCTCTGATAGTGGTGTGGGACAAAATTGCTTCCCCCTTGGTGAAGTGGACGGATTGATTAAAATGGTTCGGTCCACTATGGGCATCACAGAGGCCAGGCAGGAGAAGTCAGTCCAGGACGTTATGTTTGGGGGGGCTGGGTCAAAGGAAGAGAAGGAGTTTTCCGTTGAACGAAAAAGATTCAGGGCTTAATCCTTAGTGAATGGAAAAAAACGGAAAGGAAGGGCGCTCTACCTCCATTCTTCAAAAGGAAGTACCCCTTTGAGGAATCGGCCTCTTCCTCCTGAGAAAAAGCCCCCAAGATAGATGTGGCCATTTCCAAAGCCTCTAAGAGTTCCTCCCTTCTGTTTGATGATATGGGAGCTCTTAAAGACCCCCTGGATAGAAAGGCTGATTCTTTCCTTAGAGGGACCTGGGAGACTTCGGCGGGAGCCCTAAAACCCGCGGTGGCAGCTACTTGTACCGCCAGGTCCCTAATGATCTGGCTGGACCAGCTTGAAGCCCATCTTAAAAACAATACCCCCAGGAAGGAAATTTTGGCTGACATGTCTCTTCTTCAAGGGGCGGCAGCCTTTCTAGCGGACGCATCGGCAGATTCTGTCAGATTAGCAGCAAGGTCGGCCGCCATGTCTAACTCGGCCCGGAGAGCCTTGTGGCTAAAATGTTGGCCGGGGGACATTCATGCAAGGACAAGACTCTGCGCTATCCCTTGTGAAAGGGGACATCTTTTTGGGTCGGTTCTGGATGAGATACTGGATAGAGCAAGTGACACAAAAAGGGGCTTTCCTAACCTATCTGCCCCCACGTACAAACGTCCTTTTCAGAAAAGAAGGTTTCTACGTAATAAGCGCCAGAAGGGTCAGGATAAATGGGAAGAACGTAGACCGAAAGGTAAAGGGCTCCTGTTCGGATCCTCTTCTGCTAGCCAAGGCCCCCGAAAACCGAGCCAATGACTCGCGGCCCAGGTAGGGGGGAGGTTATTGGGCTTCTTATCTGCCTGGACAAATATTTCTTCTAATAATTGGATCCTTGGTCTGGTAGGTTCCGGCCTGAGACTCAACTTTCAGCGAGTCCCTCGTGGGAGGTTCGTCCTGACCCCAAACCGGTCCTCAACACGGGAGCAGATGGCCCTACAAGTGGAGGTCCTGAATCTGGTCCATAAGGCCGTCTTAGTGGAGGTCCCGATAGCAGAAAAGGAACTGGGATTCTACTCACCGTTATTTTTGGTCACTAAACCTGACTGATCCTTTAGGTGTATTATTAACCTTAAGGCCCTGAATACATTTTTGTTAATTCCCACCTTTAAAATGGAGTCCATTAAGTCTACTATAAAACTATTGTTTTCAGGCTGTCACATGGTAGTTTTGGATCTAAAGGATGCATATTACCATATACCTATACACAGAAGCTTCCAAAAATACCTTAGAGTGGCCTTGGTCATAGGGGATGAAATCAAACATTTCCAATGAAATCAAACATTTCCAATTTGCGGCCTTGCCATTCGGTCTCGCTATAGCCCCTAGAGTATTTACGAAGGTGATAGCGGAGGTGATGGCTCATGTACGGGAACATAATGTGTTAATTATCCCTTACTTAGATGATTTTTTGATCATTGGGGACTCAGCCTCTCAATGTGTCTCCCATCTTAAATTGGTCTCCTCTATTCTGGAAGACCTGAGCTGGATTCTAAATCTGGAGAAATCCAGGGTAGTCCCTTCGAGAGTACAGCAGTTCCTAGGTATCATGCTAGACTCAGACCTCCAGATGTGTTTCCTTCCAGAAGCCAAAAAACAGAAGGTTAAAAGGCTGGTGGAAGGAGCTCTTGCGAACCCGGTCATGTCCCTTAGGGCTGCAATGTCCTTACTTGGTACCCTAATATCTTGTCTGCCGGGGGTAATGTGGGCACAATATCACTCCAGAGTTTTACAGTGGGACGTCCTACAGAATGAGGTCTCGTTACGTGGGCACTTGGAGAGACGGATGTTCTTATCTCCTCGGTCTATTGACTCTACAGTGGTGGGTGAATTTAGAAAATTTATCTCAAGGAGTTCCCTGGCTGGTCAGAATATCTGAAATAATTACAACTGACGCAAGTCTACACGGATGGGGAGCTCACTTGGGGGATATGATTGCCCAGGGGTTCTGGTCGGACCCTGAGAGAGCTCTTTCCTCTAATACCAGGGAACTACTGGCAGTTGATAGGGCTGTTAATCATTTCTTACCATTCCTTCACAATAAGAACATTAGGATCCTGTCCGATAATATAGCAGTAGCTTATATTAACCATCAGGGGGGTACTCGTGCTGGATCGCTAATGAGAGTGGCGGATCATCTCTTTCAGATCTCGGAACGCCATCTCCATCTCCTCTCTTTAACAGCCCTCCACATCAAAAGGACCCTTACCTCTGCTGAACAGATCTATTTTACAACCCTTGTATCTTCGTTATCCCACAGCCCCAAACAGTTATTCAACACTTAGGCTAAGTGCCCACGATGCAGAAATGCTGCATATTTTTTCTGCATCTCCCTGGCAGGAAAAACGCATGCGGATTTTACATGCAATTTTCCTGCCAGGTAGAAGCGTTTGTCAAGCGATTTCACATGCATTTCCGCATGCGGGTTATCAAGCGCTTTTCCAAGCGATTTTAGCATCACTTGGAAAAGTGCTTGACAACTTGGTCACACTATATAAATCCATGCAACCGACCTGGATTTCTATAGTGTAACCAAGTTAATAGTTAAAAAAAGAATAAAAATGGTAAAACAAACAAACAAAAAAAAACCATTATACTCATCTTCTGATGGCCCGCGGGCTTCTCTCCGGTGCGTCCGGTCTCTCGTATGGCTCGCGGTGGTGTTAAAGGACCTTCCATGACGTAATTTAGTCATGTGACAGGTCACGCGACCGCCAACATCAACTAACTACTTACTGCCAAAGCTTACACACTTCTCTATAATCCTCCTTCTAGCTGTGTCCTCTGACTTCAACACAGTTGACCACTCCCTCCTAATAAAAATCCTCCCTTCCCTTGGCAGCAAAGACCTTGCCTTCTCCTGGATATCCTCATACCTCTTCAACTGCACATTTAGCAAATCCCACACTACCTCCTCATCCTGCCCTCTCTCTGTTGGTGTTCCCTAAGGCTCTGTCCTGGGTCCTTTTACTCTTCTAAATCCATACCTTTAGCCTGGGACAACTCAAAGTGATCTACCTCTCTGGCCCAGACGTCATCTCTCTGCTGTCCAATATCACTGAGTGTCTATCAGCCTTATCCTCCTCCTTCTCATCACGCTTCCTAAAGCTCAACGTAGACAAAACTGAATTCATCATCTTTCCTCCATCTTCCCTAACTCCACTACCTGATCGATCTGTCACAATAAATGATATCCCCTGTACCGCAAGTCTGCTGCCTCTAAGTAACCGTCAACTCTGTCCTTCAAACCGCACATCCAAGCTCTTGCCACCTCCTGCTGCCTCCAACTCAAAAATATTTCCAGAATTCGTCCTTTCCTCAACCCTCAATCTACTAAAATGTTAGTGCATGCCCTCATCATCTCCCTCCTCAACTACTTCAATATCCTTTTCTAGCCTCCCTGCTAACACTCTCACACCTCTCAGGTCAGTCCTTAACTCTGCTGCATGACAAATCCATCTCTCGCCTCACTATTCCTCTGCTTCTCCCTTTTGCAAATTCCTTCATTGGCTCACAATGCTCCAACGTATCCAGTTCAAACTATTAAGTGACCTACAAAGCCATCCATAATCTGTCTCCTCCATATATCTCCAAAATAATATCCCGTTAACTTCCAACACGTAATCTCCGATCAAGACCTCCTTGTCTCCTATACAGTCTTCTCCCAAGCATCCCCCATACTTTGGAATTCTGTACCCCAGCACGTCCGACTATCCACCAGTTTCAGAATTTTCAGGTAGAACTTGAAAACGCATCTCTTCAAGGAAGCTTACAGCCTGCACTGACCCCGCTATCACCTCACTACAACCTGCAATTCCCCCCTATGCCACCTCACCACCCCCGGAGCTACTGAAAATCGCCCAACCTGTCTCCTTAAAAAAAGAATAAAAGTGGTAAAAAAATAAATAAACTAAAATAAAAAAACATTATACTCACCTTCTGATGGGCCGCGGTCTTCTCTCCGGTGCGTTCTGGCTCCCCGGTGGCTCACGATGGTGTAAAAGGTCGCGTGACCTGTCACATGACTAAATGATGTACAGGAGACCGGGGACCATCAGAAGATGAGTATAATGTTTATTTTTTATTTTAAATTCTTTTTTTTTTTTAACAGGTACTATGGTACCTGGGTCTGGAGGAGAGTCTCCTCTTCTCCAGACCCGGTACCATCTGCACATAATATCCGCATGTGCACATGTACTCATGCGGATATTATGCGATTCAATGCAAGTCAATGGTGGCAATTATGCCGCGTTTCCACAAAAATAATAGACATGCTGTAGATTTTTCATTGGGGACCATGGGGCACGTATTACCAAGCGTTTTTTAAACATTTTCGCAGTGGAAATTCCGCGGCATAAATGCTTGAAAAACGCATAGTGGGCACGCAGCCTAAGACTGCAAGTGCAGGGCCCTCCCCTCTGTACCAGTCTGTCATTGTTAGTTTGTTCACTGTAATTTATATTTGTATTTTGTGGATAGCCTACTTTTTTTTTATTTATTTATTTATTTTTTTTATAGAGCACCATTGATTCCATAGTGCTGTACATGAGTAATAATAGCATATACTGTGTGTGTGCGTATATATATATATATATATATATATATATATATATATATATATATATATATATATATGTATGTGTATATATATATATATATATATATATATATATATATATATATATATATATGTATGTATGTGTGTATATATATATATATATATATGTGTATATATGTGTATATATGTATATATATATATATATATATATATATATGTATATATGTACAGTACAGACCAAAAGTTTGGACACACCTTCTCATTTAAAGATTTTTCTCTTTTTTCATGACTTTGAAAATTGTACATTCACACTGAAGGCATCAAAACTATGAATTAACACATGTGAAATTATATACTTAACAAAAAAGTGTGAAACAACTGAAAATATGTCTTATATTCTAGGTTCTTCAAAGTAGCCACCTTTTGCTTTGATGACTGCTTTGCACACTCTTGGCATTCTCTTGATGAGCTTCAAGAGGTAGTCACCGGAAATGGTTTTCACTTCACAGGTGTGCCCTGTCAGGTTTAATAAGTGGGATTTCTTGCCTTATAAATGGGGTTGGGACCATCAGTTGTGTTGTGCAGAAGTCAGGTGGATAGACAGCTGATAGTCTTACTGAATAGACTGTTAGCTGCTTTTTTCTTGCCATAATACAAATTCTAAGTAAAGAAAAACGAGTGGCCATCATTACTTGAAGAAATGAAGGTCAGTCAGTGCGAAAAATTGGGGAAACTTTGAAAGTGTCCCCAAATGCAGTTGCAAAAACAATCACGCACTACAAAGTAACTGGCTCACATGAGGACCGCCCCAGGAAAGCAAGACCAAGAGTCACCTCTGCTTCTGAGGATAAGTTTATCCGAGTCACCAGTCTCAGAAATCGCAGGTTAACAGCAGCTCAGATTAGAGACCAGGTCAATGCCACACAGAGTTCTAGCAGCAGACACATCTCTTCAACAACTGTTAAGAGGAGAATTTGTGCAGCAGGCCTTCATGGTAAAATAGCTGCTAGGAAACCACTGCTAAGGACAGGCAACAAGCAGAAGAGACTTGTTTGGGCTAAAGAACACAAGGAATGGACATTAGACCAGTGGAAATCTGTGCTTTGGTCTGATGAGTCCAAATTTGAGATCTTTGGTTCCAACCACCGTGTCTTTGTGCGACGCAGAAAAGGTGAACGGATAGACTCTACATGCCTGGTTCCCACCGTGAAGCATGGAGGAGGAGGTGTGATGGTGTTGGGGATGCTTTGCTGGTGACACTGTTGGGGATTTATTCAAAATTGAAGGCATACTGAACCAGCATGGCTACCACAGCATCTTGCAGCGGCATGCTACTCCATCCGGTTTGCTTTTAGTTGAACCATCATTTATTTTTCAACAGGACAATGACCCCAAAAACATCTCCAGGCTGTGTAATGGCTATTTGACCAAGAGGGAGAGTGATGGGGTGCTACGCCAGATGACCTGGCCTCCACAGTCACCAGACCTGAACCCAATCGAGATGGTTTAGGGTGAGCTGGACCGCAGCGTGAAGACAAAAGGGCCAACAAGTGGTAAGCATCTCTGGGAACTCCTTCCAGAATGTTGGAAGACCATTTCCGGTGACTACCTCTTGAAGCTCATCAAGAGAATGCCAAGAGTGTGCAAAGCAGTCATCAAAGCAAAAGGTGGCTACTTTGAAGAACCTAGAATATGACATATTTTCAGTTGTTTCACACTTTTTTGCTAAGTATATAATTCCACATGTGTTAATTCATAGTTTTGATGCCTTCAGTGTGAATGTACAATTTTCATAGTCATGAAAATACAGAAAAATCTTTAAATGAGAAGGTGTGTCCAAACTTTTGGTCTGTACTGTACACAGTCATGGCCAAAAGTATTGAGAATGAGACAAATAGTAATTTTTCCAAAGTTTACTGCTTCATTTTTTGTAATGGCAATTTGCATATACTCCTGAATGTCAAAGAGTGATCAGCTTAACAGCAATTACTGTACTTGCAAAGTCAATATTTGCCGAGAAAATGAACTTTAACCCCCGAAACACATTTCAACATCATTGCAGTCCTGCCTTAAAAGGCGCAGCTAACATCGTTTTATTGATTGATTGATTCAGCATCCTGAAACCATTCATGTGTGGGGTTGCTTCTCAGCCAAGGGAATCGGCTCACTCACAGTCTTGCCAAAAAACACAGCCATGAATAAAGAATGGTACCAGAATGTCCTCCAAGAGCAACTTCTCCCAACCATCCAAGAGCAGTTTGGCGCCCAACAATGCCTTTTCCAGCATGATGGAGCACCTTGCCATAAAGCAAAGGTGATAACTAAATGGCTCATGGAACAAAACAGAGATTTTGGGTCCATGGCCTGGAAACTCCCCAGATCTTAATCCCATTGAGAACTTGTGGTCAATCATCAAGAGACGGGTGGACAAACAAAAACCAACAAATTCTGGCAAAATGCAAGCATTGATTATGCAAGAATGGACTGCTATCCGTCAGGATTTGTTCCAAAAGTTGATTGAGAGCATGCCAGGGAGAATTACAGAGGTCTTGAAGAAGGGGCAACACTGCAAATATTGACTTGCTGCATTAACTCATTCTAACTGTCAATATAACCTATTGGTACTCATAATATGATTGCAATTATATTTCTGTATGTGATATAAACATGAGACAAACACTAATAAAAACCAGAGGCCAGCAGATCATGTGAAAATATAATTTTGGTGTCATTCTCAAAACTTTTGGCCATGACTGTATAAACACACTTCGGTACGGTCACCGCTAAGCTCCACATTACCCACAGAATAAACTAGCTGCCAGCGCCTGTCATTTATACATGCCGATTGGACACCCATTTCTGGTAACCTGGGACGTCACGAGGCTTCTGGGGCGCGGTTTATAGAGCAAGAGTAACGTGCCTATTAAATTTTATATTTTTAATCCCACAATTAGGTTGTGTTTATAAAGATGTGCAAAGGGGGCAAGAAGATACAGTATATACAATCACATAAAAATAAAATGGATAAACAAAAGAAAAATACTGGATCTGATGTTACAGTAAGGGCTCGTATAATACGGAGGAATGTTAGTCAGTGTTCATCTGCCTACTTTTTCTCTGGTCTAATCGGCATCAGGAAAAAACTGCAAAATGTTGCAATTGACTGCGTATATCAGACGAGACTCGCCAATGCAAGTTAATGGGTGTGAGAAAAAAAATCAGATGGCGCACGTATCATCTGTGTGTTGTCCAATTTTTACTCACATCTCAAAGGAACCACGAAATTTCATCAGCCAAGTACAGTAAATTCACAGCCAGAACCTTCAAAAATAGAAAGATAATTATAATAGACGTCCTGTAGATATTTATTTTCACAAGCCCTAAAAAGGGCACTAAAGGGTGTTTATACTTGTTTAACCTAATAAATAATTTAAAAAATTGACTTGGAGTCCCCCTATTTTTGATAACCTGCAAAGGTAAAAAAAGACAGCTGTAAGCTGATATTATCAGGATGGAAAGGTCCATGATTATTGGGCCCTTTCCAGCCTAAAAATACCAGCTGCAGCTGTCCCAGAAGTGGAGCATCACATGAGATGCGCCATTTCTGGTGCTTTGACTCGCTCTTCCCGATTGCCTTGGTGCGGTAGCAATCGGGGCAATGATAGTTGAGGTTGATGCCAGCTGTGATTTGTCAAAACCAACAGCTGGCATCAAGCCCTGGTGTTGGTAAAGGAAAGGTGTTAAATCAGACACCCCCATTACTAACTCAGTAATCAAAAACACACAAATACAAAAAAACTTTGTTTAAAAAAACACTTCCTGACTCTTTCCCTGGTTCACCAAATTATTAACCCCCCCCTCAAAAAAACACATACAGGTTCATCAAAGTCAAGGGAATACGTCATAGTCCACTGAATCAGACGTAGTCCACAAATGTATACCTGAAAAACAATGTTACAAAAAAATGTTCCCATTCAAGTCCTATGTATTCCAGCGTTACCCGAATCCGGGCCCGGCGATTGTGAATAGCAGTAGGCAACTCTGATTACCAGGAAGTGGCATTACTGCTATTCACAGCCGCCGGATACGGACATCACTGCTTATCAGAGTTGCCAGCTCATGCTGCACTCCAGGAGACCCAGTGGCTCTGAACAGCGGTGACGTCAGTAACTATACCGCTCATCAGTTGTCAAGTCTCATAGGGGGCAGCGTGATTCGGCGACTCTGATGAGCGGTATAGTTACTGACTTCACTGCTGTTCAGAACAGTCGGATAGGCCTATTCTATTTTACAACGGCTTGCGAAAGTGTTCACTCTCCCCTCCCCTTGGCATTTTACCTATTTTGTTACATTACAGCCTGCAGTTAAATATTTTTGTAATCACATGTGTGTGATGCATCAGCACTAAATATTCTAAGGTAGTGAATTGAGAAAAATATAGGCATAAATAAAATGTATGGATCGAATACCTAAAAATTCACATGAGCACCCCTTTTGCAAAAAAAGTCCCTAAAACTTTCTGTGCAAGCAATTACCTTCATAAGTCACATGCTTAGTGAAATTAAGTCCAACTGTATGTAATATAAATGTCAGTATATACACATCTTATCTGAAAGGCCACAGAGGCTGCAACGTCATCAACCACTTTACCTCCGAAGGCTGTTTGCACGTTAATGATCAGGCCAATCTTTACAATTCTGACCAATGTCACTTTGAGGTAATAACTCTGGAACGTTTCAACGGGATCCTACTGATTCTGAGTGTTTTTTCGAGACACATTGTACTTCATTATGGTGGTAAAATTTATTTGATAGGACTGGTGTCTATTTGTGAAAAAATCGGAAATTTGGTAAAAATTTAGCAATTTTCAAACTTTGAATATTCATGCCATCAAATAAGAGACATATGTAGCACAAAATAGTTAATAAATAACATTTCCCACATGTCTACTTTACATCAACACAATTTTTGGACCAATTTTTTTTTGTTAGGAAGTTAAAGGGTTAAAAGTTGACCAGCTATTTCTAATTTTTCTAACAAAATTTACAAAACCATTTTTTTAGGGACCATATCACATTTGAAGTGACTTTGAGGGGCCTTTATGACAGAAAATACCCAAATGTGACACCATTCTAAATACTGCACCCCTCAAGGTGCTCAAAACCACATTCAAGAAGTTTATTAACCCTTCAGGTGCTTCACAGGAATTTTTGGAATGTTGAAGAAAACAATGAACATTTAACTTTTTTTCACAATTTTTACTTTAGACCCAATTTTTTTTTATTTTTACAAGAGTAACAGGAAAAAATGGACCCCAAAAGGTGTTGTGCAATATCTCCTGCGCACACTGATACACCATATGTGGGTGGAAACAACTGTTTGGGCGCACAGCAGGGCTCGGAAGGAAGGAGCGCCATTTGACTTTTTGAATGTAAAATCAGCTTGAATAATTAGCAATGTCACGTTTGGAGAGCCCCTGCCTAAACAGTGGGAACCCCCCAAAAGTGACACCATTTTGGAAACTAGTCCCCTCAGGGAACTTCCCTAGATGTGTGGTGAGAACCTTGAAGCCCCAAGTGCTTCATAGACGTTTATAACATGGAGCCGTGAAAATAAAAAAATACCATTTTATCGGTCGTCCATGACAGCACCCAACGAGAGAGGGATTAGCCCTCCAAGGACAGGGAACCATTAGGCTTTAAAAGGGGCGGTTCCTCTCACCATGTCAGTTTTGTTCTGTCCTTGAGCGGGGAGCCTCCGGAACGGCGATTCCAGAACATTGTTCTTTTTTTTTTTTGAATGTACCTGGTGGGTAGGCCGGATCGGGCCCTGCGGCTTCAGGCACCAGGGTTGCGGCTCCCGGTCCGGAGGAGGCTGCCGGTCCCTCTGGGTGAAGTTACCTGGCGGCGCCATGCTGTGGTGGGTGTTCGGGGCTGCGCACGCTCCTGGCCGGCCGGAAGAGGCGGGTCAGGTGATGAGTGCGCCGAACTTCCGGGGGGTGGACCATGACATCACGCGCGGCGGCGCCCCTGATTGACGACCGCCATGTCCCGGACGTGCGCGCGTCAGGGGGTGTCCCTGATTATGAGTGCTCCGGTCTTGACTCACCCAGACTTCTGGGTTCAAGCTGGGAGGCGGGCTGCAGGGAGCACTCCGTGATAAAAGGCTGGAAGTGGGGATGGAGCGGTGCCTTAGTACTCCATCCAACTGCTGCTGTGTTATTGCCCCAGACATCAGCGCTCCTTTTCAGCGGCTCAGAGGCTCCAGGAGAAACTGGGTCCCAGAAGAAGACACACCGCATCGGCAGTCATTCTTCCCGCGAGACCTCCAGAGGACCTCCAGAGACAAGGTTCCTCCTCCAGCTTCTGTACCTCTTCACATCTGATGGATGAGAGAACTCCGAGAATGTCATTTTATTAATTGGTTTTCCCTGTTTTTTTCTTTTTGGTCCTTAGACTAAGAGAAAAACTGGGAAATCAACAGCTAAATCTAAACACTTAGTGTAGGCTCTGTGAGTGTGAGATCCCGGTCACCTGGGCTAAGAAATTATGCAGAGTCTGTATAGAACAGACCAATACAGAGGAGTCACCAGGTTATGCTTCCAGCCTGCAATCCCTATTTAGGTCTGAAGTTAAGAATACCTTTAAGACTTTTTCTCAGGGAAAACAGGTGTCATCATCATCTTCTTCTTAAGTGCCCCCCCAGCCTTTATAGGATTCAGATAGATCAGAAGGAGAGTATGGGTCCTCGGGGTCATCCTCTTCAGACGAGAACTCCAGTAGACGCCACTGTTTTCCAGTTGAGGAAGTGGGCAATTTTATCAAAGTCATCCGTTTCACAATGGGGATTGAAGAAGAGAAGGCACAACCATCTAAATTGGATTTAATGTTCAGGGGGTTGGAGCGAAAAAATGGCGGCGCCCATTCCCCGTGAATGAAAGAATCCAGGCTCTCATAACCAGAGAGTGGAGGAAGCCAGATAGGAAAGGCGCTCCCAACGGCCTTTATGAAACGCAAATATCCCTTTGAGGAAGCTTCTTGCTCCTCTTGGGATAAACTCCGAAATTAGATGTAGCAGTTGCAAAAACCTCAGACATATGCTCTACCATTTGAAGATATGGGTACGCTGAAGGATCCCTTAGACAAAAATGCTGACCAGTTCCTCAAAAATACCTGAGTCATCAGCAGGAGGACTGAAACCGGGTATTTCGGCCATCTGTACAACCAAATCCCTGATTGTTTGGCTAGACTAGCTTGTTAACAGCTAAAAAACAGGGTTCCTAGGGAAGAGATCTTGGGCTCAGTCCCTGTCATACAAGGGGCTGCAGCGTTTCTGGCGGACGCCCCCGCAGATTCCACCATTACTGCAGCAAGATCTACAGTGTCTTCCAATGCAGCCAGGAGGGAATTTTGCTTAAAAAATTAGCCAGGAGACCTGCAAATAAAGAATAAGTGGAACCTCCTCCCCTGCGAAGGGGAATATTTATTCGGAGCAGCCCTCGACGATATCCTGGAGAAGGCGGGGCATAGAAAGAGAAAGTTCCCTGATTTTTCTTATTCCTCCTTTCAGACCAAAAGATACTCGAGGAAATATTCCCCGAAGAAAGACCAGTCTAGTTGGTCTGACCAGAGAAAGGGAGGAAGAGGGTTCATGTTTAAAGGGTCTTCCCATGACACCAAGAATGCCTCCAAGTGACACTTTTCCCCAGGTGTGAGATAGTCTCGCTTACTTATTCCCAGCCTGTGTACGGATTTCCTCAAGTGACTGGATTCTAGACCTCATAAAAGCAGGGCTGAAGCTGTGGTTTCCCAATCTTCCACCGGACAGATTTCTCGTCACTCCCCCCAGAGCATCGCAAGACAAGCAGGCGGTGCTGGAGAGCGAAAACCGAAGTCTCCTAGACAAGACTGTACTAGTTCAGGTTCCGACCCGGGAGGAGGGGAAAGGGTATTACGCTCCCCTCTTCCTGGTAAGGAAACCAGATGGTTCTTTCAGAACTATCGTAAACCTAGAGGACCTGACCAATTATCTGGAGGTTCCTACTTTCAAAATGGAATCAATTGGGTCTGCAATAAAATTGCTCTTTCCTTGAAAGACTCATACTACCATATTCCCATATGTGTCCAGTCCCAACAGTTCCTCCAGGTAGCGGTTCAGATGGGTTCAAAAGTCATACATTTTCAGTATCCGGCCCTTCCTTTTGGCATAGCGATTGCCCCTCGAATCTTCACCAAGGTAATCTCGGAGGAATCGGCTCATCTTTGGGAGAAGAAAGTTCTGATTATGCCATATCTGGACAATTTTCTGATAGTTGGAAGGTTGGCTCAGCATTGTTCAGAGCAGGTTCAAAAGGTCCTCGAAATGTTGCAAAATCTGGGATGGCTTATCAACATGGACAAATCAAGATTAACTCTGTCGATGTCTCAAACTTTTTCTAGGTCTTACCCTGGAATCGAACATTCAAGAGTGTTGCCGCTCGGCAGTACATACAGTGCCTACAAGTAGTATTCAACCCCCTGCAGATTTAGCTGGTTTGATAAGATGCAAATAAGTTAGAGCCTTCAAACTGCAAACGAGAGTAGGTTTTATGAACAGAAGCATAAATCTTACAAACCAAAAAGTTATGTTGCTCAGTTGAATTTTATTAAATTTTAAACATAAAAGTGTGGGTCAATTATTATACAACCCCTATGTTTAATATTTTGTGGAATAACCCTTGTTTGCAATTACAGCTAATAATCGTCTTTTATAAGACCTGATCAGGCCGGCACAGGTCTATGGAGTTATCTTGGCCCACTCCTCCATGCAGATCTTCTCCAAGTTATCTAGGTTCTTTGGGTGTCTCATGTGGACTTTATTCTTGAGCTCCTTCCACAAGTTTTCAATTGGGTTAAGGTCAGGAGACTGACTAGGCCACTCCAATACCTTGACTTTTTTTTCCCTCTTGAACCAGGCCTTGGTTTTCTTGGCTGTGTGCTTTGGGTCGTTGTCTTGTTGGAAGATGAAATTACGACCCATCTTAAGATCCTTGATGGAGGAGCGGAGGTTCTTGGCCAAAATCTCCAGGTAGGCCGTGCTATCCATCTTCCCATGGATGCGGACCAGATGGCCAGGCCCCTTGGCAGAGAAACAGCCCCACAGCATGATGCTGCCACCACCATGCTTGACTGTAGGGATGGTATTCTTGGGGTCGTATGCAGTGCCATCCAGTCTCCAAACGTCACGTGTGTGGTTGGCACCAAAGATCTCGATCTTGGTCTCATCAGACCATAGAACCTTGAACCAGTCTGTCTCAGAGTCCTCCAAGTGATCATGAGCAAACTGTAGACGAGCCTTGACATGACGCTTTGAAAGTAAAGGTACCTTACGGGCTCGTCTGGAACGGAGACCATTGCGGTGGAGTACGTTACTTATGGTATTGACTGAAACCAATGTCCCCACTGCCATGAGATCTTCCCGGAGCTCCTTCCTTGTTGTCCTTGGGTTAGCCTTGACTCTTCGGACAAGCCTGGCCTCGGCACGGGAGGACACTTTCAAAGGCTTTCCAGGCCGTGGAAGGCTAACAGTAGTTCCATAAGCCTTCCACTTACAGATGATGCTCCCAACAGTGGAGACAGGTAGGCCCAACTCCTTGGAAAGGGTTTTGTACCCCTTGCCAGCCTTGTGACCCTCCACGATCTTGTCTCTGATGGCCTTGGAATGCTCCTTTGTCTTTCCCATGTTGACCATGTCTGAGTGCTGTTCACAGGTTTGGGGAGGGTCTTAAATAGTCAGAAAAGGCTGGCAAAAGAGATCTTTAATCCACACATGTGAAGCTCATTATTCTTGGTGCCTGAACTACTTCTTAATACTTTAGGGGGACCAAACAGAATTCTTGTGGTTTGAGGGGTTGAATAATAAATGACACTCTGAATTAACTTTTAACGTTTTTTTAAAAAAAAAAATTTGCTGCAGTGCATTTCCCACTTCCAGGCTGATCTACAGTACAAATGTCACAATGCCAAGTTAATTCCGCATGTGTCAACCAGCTAAATCTGCAGGGGGTTGAATACTACTTGTAGGCACTGTATAAGAGGGGAAGACGACAACAAATAGATTTCCTCAGCCGAGTACACCTTCACCAGGGCGACTGGGTCTTGAATCAAGCAAGTGTTCTACCAAATTACGCTCATGTGGGGAGTCACCACCATAGATCTTTTTGAAACAAGATCCAACTGAAAGGTGGATCGCTTTTGCTCCCTGAATCTCAGAGATTGTCCATTTGCTGTAGATTCCCTTCTGATCAACTGGAAATTCAGACTGGGTTACGCCTTTCCCCCTTTAATTCTGATACCAACAGGGCTCTGGTAATCTTAATCGCCCCATTCTGGCCGAGAAGACCGTGGTTTTTTTGGCTCCAGCAGATGTCTGTCTCCGATCCCTGGGTTCTCCCGGATCTTCCAGACCTCCCAGGGACCAGTCCGTCATCCGCAGGCAGGCAGGTTGCATCTCCTGAACATGCAGATACTCTATATGTGGGGGAAAACTATTGTTTGGGCTCACGGCAGAGCCGTGAGATGGGAGACTACGTCAGATAAACTGTAGATGGGAGGTGGTGAGCCTTTATATAGAAGGGGATATGGTGGAATAATACAGCTCTCTGCAGGATGACTGGATCTTCTCCTGATGAACCACTTACCAACGGGGAAACGCGTCGAGGAGTTCTGGGGGCAACCTAACTTTGCAAGATAAGTCCTACTTTAACTCTTTATATCATGTTATTATGATGAAATGTTTGATGGAATATTGACCTACCGATCCAAAATAGGAACGATTAATGAAATAACATTGAGTCTTAGGGACATTATATCAGTAATTGGACACATTGTTATGAAGTAGGACTCCTCTTGCAATTTGTACTCCCCCTTTTTTGGTACATGTTTTGGTACATGTGATATATTGATGTAGTTTGGGGAGCATGAGACTTGAATATATAGGCTCCACCTACATCTTCCTGCTGTTTATTTTTCTTTTAATAGGTGACTTACTGCATAAAAGGTTTTTCTTGTTTAAAACTCACACCTATATATCTTACATATAGTGATTAAGGGGCATTTTCACTGCCTCTGATGAGGAGAGGTGTGGAGGTAATGATCAGAATGAATCAATATTGGCTTATCTACCTGCACTAAGGGCCCCGTCACACTTAGCGACGCTGCAACGATCCCGACAACGATATGACCTGTCAGGGATCGTTGCTGCGTCGCTATGTGGTCGCTGGTGAGCTGTCAAACAGGCAGGCTCACCAACGATCAGGGGAGCAGCGACATCGTGGAAAGAATCTTTCCACGATGTCCTGCTCCTGGTTACCAGCCTGCTGCTGAAGCAGGAGCAGGCTGGTAACCATGGTAAACATCGGGTTACTAGGGGCACACGCGCACCTAGTAACCCGTTGTTTATCATGGTTACCACTCTGCTACAGTGAGCGGGAGGTTACCGCTCACTTTAGCAGGCTCGTAACCATGATAAACAACGGGTTACTAGGTGCGCGTGTGCCCCTAGTAACCCGCTGTTTATCATGGTTACCAGCCTGATCGCTGCTCCCGCTGGTCACACACAGCGATGTGTGCTGACCAGCGGGAGGGCAACAACCAAAAAATGGTCCAGGACACTTTGCAGCAATCAGCGACCTCACAGCAGGGGCCTGATCGCTGCTAAGTGTCACACATAGCGACATCGCTGGTGAGGTCACTGATGCGTCACCAAAACCGTGACACAGCCGCGATCTCGCTAGGTGAGACTGGGGCTTAAGTCACTTTTTTATTGAGCACTTTATTCATGTTGTGTGTGTCATATTGAAACTATTAAAGATTATCTTTTAAAGAAAAGAAAAGGGTTTTTTTGTGTTAGAGGCTCACGGCAGAGCTCAGAAAAAGTGACATTTTGGAACGCAGACTTTGATGGAATGTTCTGCGGGTCTCATATCGTGTTTGGAGAGCCCCTGATGTGCCTAAACAGTGGAAAACCACCCACAAGTGACCCCATTTTGGAAACTAGACCTCTCAAGGAATTCATCTAGGGGTGCAGTGAGCATATTGAAACCACTGGTAGATCAAAGAATTTTATACCATTGGGCAGTACAGATAAAAATTACATTTTTACCACCAAAATTTTGTTTTGGCCCCTTTTACATTTTCATACTGAGAAATGGGTAAAAATGGCCCCAAAACTTGTCCCACAGTTTCTGCTGAATGTAGAAATACACCATATGTGGCTGTACAGTACTGCTTAGCCATACAGCGAGATTCGGGAGGGACAGAGCGCTATTTGCCTAGTGGAGCGCAGATTTTTCTAAAATAGTTTGAGGACTCCATATACACAGCCCCTAAATGCTAGAATAGCAGAATCCCCCACTTCCCCCTCAAGTGACACTATTTTGGAAATTATACCCCATTTGGAATTTATCTGCAGGTGCAGTGACTATTTTTTGGCTCCATGGGTCTTTTCCAGAAACAAGCAGCAGTGGATGTTGCTGAGTGAAAAATGCAAGCTGCCGTTGCAGTGACCAGTTCGTTGTGCCCAGCTCGTGCTTATGGAGACACGCACCTGTAAATTAGGCGAGCGCTCATCGCTCCAAAAATGCCAAACATGTGGATACTAACTGTGGTTTACGCACATACTGGAGCTCAGAAGGAAGGGGGCCATTTGGATTTGGGAGCACAGAATTTCCTCAATTTCTTTTGGGGGGGCCATGAGCCATGGCTCTTTTCCAGACCCTTTGTGCTACCAGTAATGTGGAAGCCCCTATATTTTCAATAACAGATGTCGGACCTGAGTGGGGACTTGCTTTTTTTGTGGATTGAGTCAAAGCTTTTATTGTGAGCCAAAATGTTCTGTAAAATGTTCCCATTTATCCTGTGCGCTACGCTGAGCACTGATTATCGGGATTTCCATTTAAATCTGAGTGCTGAAACCCCCTGAGGGATCCATTCACTAATGAGGCAGCACAGTTACTCTAGACTTGGTCTGTCCTCTGTTCAGCCTTATCTTTTTCAGAAGTGCACAAAACTGTGGGTGACAGCACTTTTATGCATGCCTAATAAAAAGACGAACGTCAACAGATCATAGGCCAGTCGGCATCCACAGTGCCTACATCTGCCTCATCATAGGGAATCTTCCGCCGAGGATTCTGACTGAATCACATATTTCAAAGATTTACACTTAAACCCTGGTGCAAGCTCTCAGTGCAGAGCGCAGATTAAATGTGAGCCATGCCTTACTGCGATCTTTGGGAGGCTGAAAGAACAAATCAACAGAAGGTGAAGAATTGGTTTGTTATTTTTTACGCCGTTCCTCGTGCGGTATGATTGATTAGGCAACTTTATTCTTGGGGTAGGTGCGATTACAGCAATACCATATTTATATCAGGTTTTTCTGATTGGCAGCTGTCACACACTAAAAGACGCTTTTTATTACAAAAAATGGAATTGGACTTACCGGTAATTGTTTCCACGAGTCCATCCTGACGGCACTATGGAGGGCTTCCTTCTTATACTTATCGGGACAGGGAACATGGGAGGTTAAAAGCCCCCTCCCACCCACACCTCTCAGTGTTTTTTAAAGTACCACACCAGGATGGATGCAAGTTTTGTTTATTAAATCTCTATACAATGTTAATTCCCAATGCATTAGAAATTTATAGGGGAGGGAACTAACTGTGCCCTCAGGATGAACTCCTGGAAACCTAATTACCGGTAAGTCTAATTCCGGTTTTCCAGGACGTCCCTCCTTACGGCACTTTGGAGAATGCTGAAGCATGACACATCCTAGAGCGGGACTACTTCCTGTAGAACCTTTCTACCAGAAGCCATCTGATATCCAGATAAAACATCTAATTTATAATGTTTGCAAATGGTATTTATACTAGACCATGTGGCTGCTCAGCAGATCTGCTCAACAGAAGCCCCTTCTCTCTCTGCCCAGGAGGTGGAGACTGCTCTGGTAGAATGGGCTTTTAAACCCATAGGTGGAGACCTATTTTCTGAAGTATAGGTGACAGTTATTGCGGATGTAATCCACCTTGCCAAAGTTTGTTTTGAAGCTTTCTTGCCTCAATTTTTACCTCTGTACTGGACAAATAGATTAGAGTCCTGTCTCCAATCACGAGTAGCTTGGAGGTAAGTAATAACTAATGGTCTTACATCTAAGGAATGTAGGAACAACTCCTTTTGGTTTTTGGGTTGTTGGCAAAAAGAGGGTAAAATCAGTTCCTGATTTAAATTCTGAGAGGAAACTACTTTGGGTATGAATGCTGGGTTGAATTTAAAAATTATCCCATCATCAAGTATCTGCAAGTATGGATCTTGTTTTGATAAGGCCTGTATTTCCCCTATCCTCTTAGCCGATGTTATGGCCACCAGGAATGCCGTCTTCAGGGATAGATTAACGATGTTAATATTTTCCCCGGGTTTGTACGGGTGTTTACACAAAGCCTTAAGGACTAGATTTAAGTCTCATGGGGCCATAGACTTCCTTATTCTGGGCCTTATTCTTTGAATGGCCTTAGAAAACCTAGCCATCCAAGGATCAGAAGCTAAGGGAAAATCAAAGAAGACTCTTTAGAGCTGCTATCTGAACCTTTAGCTTATTAGACCTTAAACCCTTATTGAACCCTATTTAAAAGAAGTCTAATATCTTAGAAATATTAGGGCGAGATGTATCTGTACCAGAACTGCCACTCTCAGAACAGAATCTCCTCCAGATCTTATTATAAATGGCAGAGGTGACAGACTTCCTACTTGCCTGCATGTGGATATTATCTGATCGGAAAGACCCTGAGATTTCAGGATCCATGCTGACAGATGGAGTTTCTTCTGGTCGTGGTTAAAGACTGGACCCTGAAAAAGTAGGTCTTCCCATGAGGGAAACAGGAATAGGCACTTCTAGCGCCATCTTTCTTAACAAGGGGAACCAACTTCTCTTTGGCCAGTGGGCTACTATCAGGAGTACCTTTGCCTGGTCCTCCTGAATCTTTCTGAGGATTCTTGAGATTAAGGCTATTGGAGGAAAGGCGCAAGATAGGGTCGCACTCCAGACCTGGTTCAGAGCATCGATCCCCTCTGGATTGTCTATGGGGTTTAATGAATAAACCCTCCTGACCTTCAAATTTTCCCTTGGTGCAAAAACAGTCCACTTGAGGAAAACTCCAACGTTGACACAGCTGCTGGAACACTTTGTCGTTTAGTTCCCACTCTGTAGGCCAAACCTTCTTTCTGCTTAGATTATCTGCGACCTTGTTCCCGGAACCCTCCAGTTGGATTGCTGACATTGACAGGATTGTTTTTTTCTGCCCAAGAAAAAATTTGAGGCCAGCTTCTGAAGCGCTTTGGGCCCCCCTGGTGACGTAAAAAGGACACTGTTACTTTGTCCGATAGAATCTTTGTGCTGATACTTTAGTAGAGGTCCCTGTAATTGGAAGACTGTGTCTGGATTTCTGGGGGCCAAACACCCTGAAAAAAACTTTCTTCCAGATGGGCTCCCCATCCTGATCTAATTGCGTCGGTAATAATGGTTGCTCAAGGGGATGTTATCCATGGGATGCCTACAGTCATGGCCAAAAGTTTTGAGAATGACACCAAAATTATATTTTCACATGATCTGCTGGCCTCTGGTTTTTATTAGTGTTTGTCTCATGTTTATATCACATACAGAAATATAATTGCAATCATATTATGAGTACCAATAGGTTATATTGACAGTTAGAATGAGTTAATGCAGCAAGTCAATATTTGCAGTGTTGCCCCTTCTTCAAGACCTCTGTAATTCTCCCTGGCATGCTCTCAATCAACTTTTGGAACAAATCCTGACGATAGTCCATTCTTGCATAATCAATGCTTTCATTTTGCCAGAATTTGTTGGTTTTTGTCTTGATGATTGACCACAAGTTCTCAATGGGATTAAGATCTGGGGAGTTTCCAGGCCATGGACCCAAAATCTCTGTTTTGTTCCATGAGCCATTTAGTTATCACCTTTGCTTTATGGCAAGGTGCTCCATCATGCTGGAAAAGGCATTGTTGGGCGCCAAACTGCTCTTGGACGGTTGGGAGAAGTTGCTCTTGGAGGACATTCTGGTACCATTCTTTATTCATGGCTGTGTTTTTAGGCAAGACTGTGAGTGAGCCGATTCCCTTGGCTGAGAAGCAACCCCACACATGAATGGTTTCAGGATGCTTTACAGTTGGCATGAGACAAGACTGGTGGTAGCGCTCACCTCTTCTTCTCCGAATAAGCTGTTTTCCAGATGTCCCAAACAATCGAAAAGGGGATTCATCAGAAAAAATGACTTTGCCCCAGTCCTCAGCAGTCCACTCCCTGTACCTTTTGCAGAATATCAGTCGGTCCCTGATGTTTTTTCAGGAGAGAAGTGGCTTCTTTGCTGCCCTCCTTGAAACCAGCCCTTGCTCAAAGAGTCTCCGCCTCACAGTGTGTGCAGAAGGACTCACACCAGCCTGCTGCCTTTCCTGAGCAAGCTTGGCACTGCTGGTAGTCCGATCCCGCAGCTGAAACAGTTTTAAGATACGGTCCTGGCACTTGCTGGTCTTTCTTGGGCGTCCTGGAGCCTTTTTGACAACAATGGAAGCTCTCTCCTTGAAGTTCTTGATGATGCGATAGATTGTTGACTGAGGTGCAATCTTTGTAGCTGCGATACTCTTCCCTGTTAGGCCATTTTTGTGCAGTGCAATGATGGCTGCACGTGTTTCTTTAGAGATAACCATGGTTAACTGAAGAGAAACAATGATACCAAGAACCAGCCTCCTTTTAAAGTGTCCAGTGATGTCATTCTTACTTAATCATGACTGATCGCCAGCCCTGTCCTCATCAACACCCACACCTGTGTTAATGGATCAATCACTAAAACGATGTTAGCTGCTCCTTTTAAGGCAGGACTGCAATGATGTTGAAATGTGTTTTGGGGGTTAAAGTTCATTTTCTGGGCAAATATTGACTTTGCAAGTACAGTAATTGCTGTTAAGCTGATCACTCTTTGACATTCAGGAGTATATGCAAATTGCCATTACAAAAAATGAAGCAGTAAACTTTGGAAAAATTACTATTTGTCTCATTCTCAATACTTTTGGCCATGACTGTATTGAAGATTTTTCAGGTTAATGCACCAATTTAGCGATCCTCTTTCCACTGAGGATAAGTATATTTCTCTGTCCAGTGTTTTCCTCTGTCCCAGGCTGATAGAATAGCCCACTGAAGTTCCCTTGAATGGGGCCTGACTCTATCGGACACAGGGAATATGAGATGGTAAAGTGCCTAGAACCTTCATTGCCATTCTGATTGAGCACCAGCCGTTTAGAAAAAGACGGATTCTGTCTATCACCATCTTATGTTTTTCCTCTGGTAAGAAAGATCTTCTTGATTTGGAGACCTGAAGGACCCTCAGAAATGTTTTCCTAGTTCCCGGGACTAGGTCCGACTTCTCTAGATTTATAATCCACCCTAGATTCTCTGAGGTTGAAATTGATACCCTTAGATGGGTCTGTAATTCTTCCTCTGAGTTGGCCACCAACAGGAAATAGTCTAGACAGGGTATTGTAATGATGTCTTGTTTCCTTAAATAGGCGACAACCTCTGAAATTAATTTTGTGAAGACCCTTGGTGCCAATGCAAGACTGAAGGGAGGACACTGAAACTGAAAGTGACAGATCTGTCCCTGGACTCTTATTGCTAGCCAAAGGTATTTTTGCCAGTAATGGTGAACCGGAACGTGGTAATACGCATTTTTTAGGTCTATTGTACACATCACCGCATTTTTGACTACTAAGGGGATGGTAGTTTTTATGGATTCCATCTTGAACCTCTTGTATTTTATCCAACAATTCAAGGGATTTAAATTTATTATGATGCGTGATGCGCCGGAGGCTTTTTTATTGTGAACAGGCTTGAATAATGACCCCGGCCCACTTTCCCCTGTGGAACTGCACTATTATCCCTGATCTCAGCAGATCTTCTATCTGTTTGCATAGGGCAACTTATTGCCTGGGAGTAGGGATCTGTTAACATGAACCTTTTGGGTGGTAAACTGACAAACTCCAAAGCATATCCCTGGGATATGGTTTTTAATGTTCATTGATCCTGAGTTGCAGTCTCCCAGTTTTTTGCAAACTGCTTGAGACGCCCCCCTAGATCTATGGAGTCATTGCCTTTTAGAATCTGTGCTGGCACCAAAAATGGGAGTTCTACCTACCTCCTTTAGGGTAGCTCCACTTACCCAACTTTCCCTTCCCTCGATACTCCTGCTTTTGAAAGGGCTGGAATTTCCTAACTTTTTGCTCTGGAAAACCCTTTTTCTTACAGTATCTGAGGCCTTCCCCAGAATGTTATCTAGTATTGGCCCAAAAACTCTCAAACCTGAAAAAGGAATGGAACACTATTTTTGGACTGAATATCCCCTGACCACGTGTTAATCCAAATAGCCCAACGGGCTGCATTGGACAAAGAATTACGCTGCTCAAAAAAATAAAGGGAACACTCAACACATCCTAGATCTGAATGAATGAAATATTCTCATTGAATACACACTGACACACTCCAGCCTCATGAGGTCTGGCATTGTCCTGCATTAGGAGGAACCCAGGGCCAACCGCACCAGCATATGGTCTCACAAGGGGACTGAGGATCTCATCTCAGTACCTAATGGCAGTCAGGCTACCTCTGGCGAGCACATGGAGGGCTGTGCGGCCCTCCAAAGAAATGCCACCCCACACCATTACTGACCCACTGCCAAACCGGTCATGCTGAAGGATGTTGCAGGCAGCAGATCGCTCTCCACAGCGTCTCCAGACTCTGTCACGTCTGTCACATGTGCTCAGTGTGAACCTGCTTTCATCTGTGAAGAGCACAGGGCGCCAGTGGCAACTTTGCCAATCCTGGTGTTCTGTGGCAAATGCCAAGCGTCCTGCACAGTGTTGGGCTGTGAGCACAACCCCCATCTGTGAACGTCGGGCCCTCATACCACCCTCATGGAGTCGGTTTCTAACCACTTGTGCAGACACATGCACATTTGTGGCCTGCTGGAGGTCATTTTGCAGGGCTCTGGCAGTGCTCCTCCTGTTCCTCCTTGCACAAACGAGGAGGTAACTATCTTGCTGCTGGGCTGTTGCCCTCCTATGGCTCCCTACACATCTCCTGGTATCTGCTCCATGCTCTGGACACTATGCTGGCAGACACAGCTACCCTTCTTGCCACAGCTCGCACTCATGTGCCATCGTGGATGAACTGCACTACCTGATCAACTTCTGAGAGTTGTACTGTAGACTCCGCCTCCTACTACTGTACCCCTAGGGGTGAGCGCAATGGCAAAATGAAAAAGTGACCGAAACAGCCAAAAAGGAAGAGAACAGAGAAATGGTCTGTGGTCACCACCTGCAGAACCACTCCTTTATAAGGGGTATCTTGCTAATTGCCTATCATTTCTACCAGGTGTCTGTTCCATTTGCACAACAGCAGGAGAAATTGATTCACAATCAGTGTTGCTTCCTAACTGGACAGGTAGATTTCACTGAGGTGTTATTGACTTGGATTTACATTGTGTTGTTTAAGTGTTCCCTTTATTTTTTTGAGCAGTGTATTAATGGCTGCAAACCTCGCCGATTCGGCAGAGACATCCGCCATGAAACCAGTGGCCAATTGTAATAATGGGAGAGACTCTAAAATGTCATCTCTTATGTGTTCCTCCAATTGATTGACCCATAGATGCATGGACCAAGCAACTGAAGTAGCGGCTATATTCGTCTTCATGGTAGCCGCTGATGCTTCCCATGCTCATTTTAGCAAGCAATTTGCCTTTCTGTCCATGGGGTCCTAAAGGCTCAAGGAGTCTTCAAAGGGAATAGATGTCTTCTTGGCTACCTTAGCAACCAGAATGTCGATTTTTGGAATTTCTTCCCAGGTCTTTGTTTTCGAGTTCAAATGGAAGCTGGAGTCTGAGATCACGGGGTATTACTAATCTTTTCTCCGCTTCCCATTCTTCCAAAATCATCGCCCGAATATTACTATTATTTACTGGGAAGGCTATGCCTCTGGGACCTCAGGCCCCCGAACATCTCATCTTGGACAGATTGGTATTTGAGTTTCTTCTACTTGCATGGTGCTCCTTACGGCTCTTAAGAGCCCGTCTGTGTCATCTGACGAGAAGAGATATCTCTTGCCCACCTCTGGGGTTTTGGACACAATCTTCCCGTTCTTCCTCCTGATCTGTGGAAAAGGACTGTATGTATTCTTCAGAACTCCGCTCAATCTCCCATCTTGGTCTCTTGGCACGGGGACCAGGTTGGAGTGTAGGTGCAGGTACGAGATTAGATATAGAGGCCTGAACCTCCTCATAGATGATCTCTGATGGAAAAGTAGATCTTTCTTCTTAATGATTTTTGAAGTGCAACTTTCACATACAGGTGCATCACACAAAATTGGAATATCATCAAAAAGTTAATTTATTTCAGGTCTTCAATACAAAAAGTGAAACTCGTATAGTAATTACAAACAGAGTTATCTATTTCAATTGTTTTTCTGTTAATGTTGATGATTATGGCTTACAGCAAATGAAAACCCAAAAGTAATTATCTCAATAAATTAAAATAATTAACAAAAACACCTGCAAAGGTTTCCTAAGCATTTAAAAAGGTCCCTTAGTCTGTTTCCGTAGGCTCCACAATCATGGGGAAGACTGCTGACTTGACAGATGTCCAGAAGGCAGTCATTGACCACTCCATAAGGTCCCAGAGTTCCAATTTTCATTTGGAAATCAAGGTCCCAGAGTCTGGAGGAAGAGTGGAGAGGCACACAATCCAGGCTGCTTGAGGTCTAGTGTGAAGTTTCCACAATCAGTGATGGTTTGGGGAGCCATGTCATCTGCTGGTGTAGGTCCACTGTGTTTTATCAAGACCAAAGTCTACCAGGAAATTTTAGAGCACTTCATGCCTCCCTCTGCCGACAAGCTTTTTGGAGATAAAAATTTCATTCTCCAACAGGACTTGGCTCCTGTCCACACTGCCAAAAGTACCAATACCTGGTTTAAAAACAATATCACTGTGCTTGATTGGCCAGCAAACTCACCTGACCTTAACACCATAGAGAATCTATGGGGAATTGTCAAGAGGAAGATGAGAGACACCAGACCCAACAATGCAGACTGGCTGAAGGCTGCTATCAAAGCAACCTGGGCTTCCATAACACCTCAGCAGTGCCACAGGCTGATGGCATCCATGCCGCGCCAGATTGATGCAGTAATTGATGCAAAAGGAGCCCCGACCAAGTATTGAGTGCATTTACTGAACATACATTTCAGTAGGCCAACATTTTCGGATATTAAAATCATTTCTCAAGCCGTTGTTATAACGTATTCTAATTTACTGAGATAATGACTTTTGTGTTTTCATTGGCGGTAAGCCATAATCATCAACATTAGCAGAAATAAACACTTTAAATAGATCACTCTGTTTGTAATGACTCTCTATATAATGAGTTTCACTTTTTGTATTGAAGAATTGGAATAAATTAACTTTTTGATATTTGAATTTTGTAAGATTCACCTGTAGCTGTTTACGGCTACTGTCAGTTAACCTTTTACTGCAAATAGCTCATCTTCAGGTTATCCCAGATGCTTTCCATTTACTGGGCACAGATACCACCGAGGCAGGTGCTCCTTTTCCTAGGTTTAACATAATGTGTATATGTTTTAGTCCCTAGACAATCCCAGAACGTCCCCTCTGTCACTCACAAGTACCGGGAACTGTTCCATAGGAAACTCAGTGACCTGTGTCCTCAATGTTTGCCCCCATAGACAAGAGGTAAGCTTTTATACTACCTTGTCTTCTGTCTCAATCGTCTTGCGTTACACCCTGGAATGCACGCCGGGACTCGGAAGTATGTGCTGTGTGCTCATCCCAGTGACGTCACCAGTAGTGCGCCTCATTTCCGCCACCCGCTCTCCAGGATGAGCAGCGTCTCGCCAGCAGACACATGAGCCAAGAGCCCTTACTGGGAGGGAAGCGGCTCAAGACCCCAGGAGCTCCTCCGCTCGACTGGGACATGGCTGAGGAACACCCCTTCGGGGGGTGTCGTCCCCAGACAGCTTGACAGGGGGAAGGTAACCTCCTTTCTTCCTGAGGCTTTCACTCCTGCTTCTTCTCCCACACCTGTCCTTACAGGGACAGGAAAAACACTGAGGGGTGTGGGTGGGAAGTTTCCTGTCCCTGTAAGGATAAGAAGGACGTCCCCCATAGTGCCCTCAGGAGGGACGTCCTGGAAAACTAGTTTTTGTATTGCCACGTTTTGAGAGCTATAATTTTTCCATATTTTGGCTGACAGTCACGTGACTGCTTGTTTTTTGCAGGACCACTTGACGTTTTTATTAGTACCATTTTCGATCACATGACAGTTTTTGATCACTTTCTATTCTGATTTTTGGAAGGCAGAATGAACAAAACAGTGATTCAGGATTTTTTGGGGTGGGACAGGGCTGGGTTATGTTTCACATGTGGTAAAATTAATAAGGCAACTTTTATTCTTCGGGTCATTACGATTACAGCAGTGCCACATTTATAGCGTTTTTTTTAAATGTTTTGGCACTTTTACACAATAAAAACTTTTATAGAAAAAAATGTTTGCATCCCTTTATTCTGAGAGCTTTAACTTTATTTTTTCCACTGATGGAGCTGTATGGTGGCTTGTTTTTTTGCGGGACAAGATGACTTTTTCAGTCGTATAATTTTTATTTACATTCGTCTTTTTGATCGTGTTTTATTCTATTTTTTTGTTCGGCGGTATAATGATAAAGCATTGTGTTTTGCCCCCTTTTTTTTTTTTTTCCGCTGAAGGGGTTAACCAGTGGGACAGTTTTATAGATAGGGTCTTTACAGACATGGTGATGCCAAATATGTCTACATTTTTTTTTTCATAAAAATATTTATTTATGGGTACAATATATTTCAATTTTTATTTATTTTATAATTTTTCTTACTTTTACACTTTGTCGCTTGTATAGTATATAATGCAGCAGCATTCCTATACTATTCAGTGAGTGCTGAATAGTATAGGAGTGACAACGATCGGGACCCCACGATGACGTCGCAGGGTCTCCGATCCAAAGGCCTTTCTTCACTCTGCCTGCATGCTAAATGCTGCGATCACTGCATTAGCTTGTTTAAGTTCCGGGTGTCAGAATCAGCCGACACTCGGCAGCGATCACATGCGCACAGCCTCTGTGCGCGCAAAATCGCCGAGACGTATCCATGCATCCCTGGTCAATATGTTACGTCCCTGTGGCCTGTATGGATACATCTCACATCAGAAAGTTGTTAAGCAAGAGGCAGCACTAACCAAGCACTATGAACACCAAGTAGATCTCCAAATAAGTCCGGAACAAAGTTGTTGAGAGATAAGTCAGGGTTGGGTTAAAAAAATAAAAAAAAAATCCCAATCTCTGATGAGCCCCCAGAGCACCATCAAATCCATTATCATCAAATGTAAAAAACCATAACAAACCTGCCAAGAGAGGGCCGCCCATCAAGCTCTCAGCTTGGGCAAGAAGGTCATTAATCAGAGAGCCAGCTCAGAGACCAAAAGGTAACCCTGAAGGAGCTGTAAAGTTCCCCAGTAGAGACTGGAGTATCTGTCCGTACGACCACAATAAGCCGTTCACTCTATAGAGGTGGCCTTTATGGAAGAGTGGGCAGAAAATAGTCTTTACTTCCACACAAAAAATTGGAAGGCACGTTTTGAGTTTGCCAACAGACTAGTGGGAGACTCCCCAGATGTATGGAGGAAGGTACTGTGGTCAAATGAGACCAAAATTGAACTTTTTGACCACTAAAGTAAACGCTATGTTTGGCGCCAAACCCAAACAGCTCATCACCCCAAAATTATTATCCCCACAGTGAAACATGGTGGTGGCAGAATCATGCTACGTGGAAGTTTTTCGGCAGTAGGGACTGGGAAAATGGTCCAATTCAAGAGGAAGATGGATGGTGCAAAATAAAGGGATATTCTTGACTAAAACCTATTTCAGTCTGTCAGTGATTTGAGACTGGGACGTAGGTTCACCTTCCAACAAGACAATAACCCAAAGCATATTGCTAAAGCAATACTCGAGAGATTTAAGGGGAAACTTGTAAATGTTTTGGAGTTGCCTATTCAAAGCCCAGACCTTAATCCAATGGAGAATCTGTGATCAGACTTGAAGATTGCTGTTCACCATCTAACTTGAAGGAGCTGGAAAAGTTTTGCCTTGAGGAGTGGGCAAAAGGTATCATTGGGACTTGCAGCTGTAATTTCTGCAAAAAGAGGCTCTACAATGTACTGAGTTTAGGAGGTGGGGGTGTGAATAGTTATGCACGCTGAAGTTTTCCGTTATTTTGTCCTATTTGTTGTTTGCTTCACAATAAAAAGAAAACCAAATGTTCACAGGTATAGCCATGTTCTTTGCATGAACCGATGCAAACCCTCACCCCAGTTAAATTCCAGGTTGTGAGGTTGGAAAACACGAAAAATGCCAAGGGGGTGAATACTTTACCCAGCCTCTGTATCTATCTATTTATTATATTTCTAATATCTTTCTATTATCTATTGATGTCTTTTGTAAACTATCTTTGAGTTTTATAGTATATAAAAGATGATAAAAATGCATTGCTTACGGATGCTAGGTGAGAAAATAATCTCACACTCGCATGACATAAGTTCAACCATAGGGATTCCACTCGTTTAACTTTTAAGGAGCGGAATCTAACCAATTTTTTGTACGCAAATGTGAGCAAGCTCTAATGGTGCAGATCTTGTGGAGGAGAGCAAGATTGTGCAATCCACCAGCGAACTACACTGCTCAAAAAAATAAAGGGAACACTCAAATAAAACATCCTAGATCTGAGTGAATTAAATATTCTCATTGAATCCTTTGTTCTGTACAAAGTTGAATGTGCGGACAACAAAATCACACAAAAATAATCAATGAAAATCAAATTTATTAACCAATGGAGGACTGGATTTGGAGTCACCCCCAAAATTGAAGTGGAAAAACACACTACAGGCTGATCCAACTTTGATGTAATGTCCTTGAAACAAGTCAAAATGAGGCTCAGTATTTTGTGTGGCCTCCACATGCCTGTATGACCTCCCTACAATGCCTGGGCATGCTCCTGATGAGGTTGCGGATGGTCTCCTGTGGGATCTCCTCCCAGACCTGGACTAAAGCATCCGCCAACACCTGGACAGTCTGTGGTGCATGGAGCGAGACATGATGTCCCAGATGTGCTTAATCGGTTTCAGGTCTGAGGAACGGGCGGGCCAGTCCATAGCTTCAATGCCTTCATCTTGCAGGAACTGCTGACACACTCCAGCCACATGAGGTTTAGCATTGTCCTGCATTAGGAGGAACCCAGGGCCAAACGCACCAGCATATGGTCTCACAAGGGGTCTAAGGATCTCATCTCTGTACCTAATGGCAGTCAGGCTACCTCTCGCGAGCACATGAAGGGCTGTGCGACCCTCCAAAGAAATGCCACCCCACACCATTACTGACCCTCTGCCAAACCGGTCATGCTGAAGGATGTTGCCGGCAGCAGATCGCTTTCCACGGCGTCTTCAGACTTTGTCACGTCTGTCACATGAAAGGTTCACACTGAGCACATCTGTGAAGAGCACAGGGCGCCAGTGGCGACTTTGCCTATCCTGGTGTTCTGTGGCAAATGCCAAGTGTCCTGCATGGTGTTGGGCTGTGAGCACAACCCCCATCTGTGGACGTCGGGCCCTCATACCACCCTCATGGATTCGGTTTCTAACCGTTTGTGCAGACACATGCACATTTGTGGCCTGCTGGAGGTCATTTTGCAGGGCTCTGGCAGTGCTCCTCCTGTTACTCCTTGCACAAAGGCGGAGGTAGCGGTCCTGCTGCTGGGTTGTTGCCCTCCTACTGCCCCTTCCACGTCTCCTGGTGTACTGGCCTATCTCCTGGTAGCGCCTCCAGCCTCTGGACACTACGCTGACAGACACAGCAAACCACCTTCCCACATCTCGCATTGATGTGCCATCCTTGATGAGCTTTTCTACCTGAGCAACCTCTGTGGGTTGTAGAGTCCGTCTCATGCTACCATGAGTGTGAAAGCACAACCAACATTCAAAAGTGACCAAAATATCAGCCAGAAAGCATTGGTACTGAGATGTGGTCTGTGGTCCCCACCTGCAGAACCACTCCTTTATTGAGGGTGTCTTGCTAATTGCCAATAATTAACATCTATTGTTTATTCCATTTGCACAACAGCATGTGAAATTGTCAATCAGTGTTGCTTCCTAAGTGGACAGTTTGATTTCACAGAAGTTTGATTAACTTGGAGTTATATTCTGTTTAAGAGTTCCCTTTATTTTTTGAGCAGTGTATATCTCCCAGCACTGGATAAAGGCTCTAAGTCAGAATCTGCTTTTACCACGTTGGAGTCACGGTGGTGATCTCACATTGGGGCTGGTAAATGAGGTGCTGCTTGGGTCCCAAAAATTATGAGATTACAAATCTTTTTTTTTTTTTTTTTATCAGATAAATTTTTATTAAACATAACAAAACTTGGAACTGATATTACATGACAATACTCGTTTTACAATATTACAGTAAGTTCCTTCCCTTACCCCCTTCTTTCTTTTTTTTTTTTTTATTCCCCCCTTTCTTTCCTTTCCTTTCCTACTTTACTCCTTTTCTTTCCTTCCCCTTCTCCCTTTCCTTCTCTTCCCCTTTTCTTCTTTCCTTCTTCCCTCTCCACTCCGCCATGCAGTTTACCAAGAGTTTTACTCTACAGTAGTATATATAGGTGTACTCTAATTAATTCTATCCAACCATGGTTGCCATAATTTATGGAAGTATTTGTGCTTATTCCACTTGGTGTAAATACTTTTTTCAAGTTGAATTATATAGTTTGTTTGGGCAATGAATTCGCGTCTGGACAGGGGCTCCTCTCTAATCCAATATTTTGCAATCAATTTTCTGGCAACAATCTTGCAATTGCTATTTTGGTCATGTCTGTTTTTATTTCCTCAACGTACCCTAATATACATGTCAGTGGGTCCGTAGGGGCAATACCTATACAGCATTCCAATACGGTTCAACACTATGATCCAAAAGGAGGACAATCTAGGACAATGCCAAAGCATATGCAGTATGTCTGCCTGAGATTGCAAGCACCTTGGGCAGTCTGAGTTAGACTTCAACCCTGCTTTAAATAACATATCAGGGGTTCTATACACCCTGTGGATCACATACAGCTGTGACATTCTCCCAGGCTCACTCATGGATAACTTAGGTATATATTCTAGAATAGACTCCTACCTATCTTCGTTTATCTCTCCCAAGTCTGTCTCCCACTTCCTTCTAGCTTTGATAGGATGTCCTCCAAGAAAGGCGTGCAGCAGGTCTCTATACACTTCAGATATTGCCCCTTTCGTTCCTCTGCTTTTAAGCATAAAATCTAACATCAGATCTGTTTGTATTCCAGTAGGCCCTCTTCTGCTTTTGGTCTGAAATGCATGCTGCACCTGTCTATATTGAAAGAGGTTTTGCCTTGTGAACTCAAATTCTTCCTGCAACATTTCATATGATTTAAGCTTCCCTCTGTAAATCAACTGATAGATCAGGCCAATACCCATTTCTTTCCACTCACCAAACCCCTTCATATTACTGAACTCCTGAAAATAGATGTTATCCCAGATAGGTGAAAACTTAGTGAAGTGAGTTACCCCCCTAATCTGCTTGATTTTCTGCCACATTTTATGTATTAGATTTATGGTATGGTAATGCGATCCCCATTTCTTGAAGATTCCCGCCTCCAGTCCCATACTTAATGGCGAAATCTTAATTAAGTGCTCCAAACTGTCCCTTTCCCATAGTCTCCCCCCAGCCCTTGAGGTGTTGGCTTTGTACAGAAAGAAAGTATAACCAGGGATTAGGGAGTGCTAGGCCTCCCTCCTTTTTTGGTCTCTGCAGTGTTTCCTGTTTAAGTCTGGGACTCTAATTCCAATTCCTTCTTACCTTAATTCTCCAAATAGTGATTTTTATCCTACAGAACCTGCTCATTGGGATCCAGATGGGGGAATTATGCAGCACATATAACAGTTGCAGCATCACAATCATTTTGAGGAGGTTCACTCTGCCCATCACCGATAAATGTAACTTATTCCACGCTGTGATTTTAGTGCGCAGTTTTTGTAATAAAGGGCATATATTAAGCTCCTCAAATGTTGTCAATGGAAGAGCTATATGAATCCCCAAGTACTTAAATTGCTTAATTTGGTGTATAGTTCCACCTCCCCGGTACAGTCTCCCTTTCCATCTATCGGCAGAACACACGACTTAACCCAGTTAATGAGTAGTCCCGATATCTGTCCAAATCCCTCAATTAGTGTCACTACATTTCTCAAGGCTTCCGCAGGATTTTCCAAAAATAGTAGAATATCGTCGGCATATAAAGCTATCTTCTCCTCTGTTTTCCCATATACAAACCCCTTCACCTCCTGCGATCTTCTTATTTTGGCAGCTAATGGCTCCACAGCTAGGGCAAATAGCAGCGGGGACAATGGACACCCCTGTCTCGTACCTCTAAACAGTGAAGCGGAGATCACCAATCTTTAAGATATCTGCCGCCGTGGATGTCCCAGGCAGGAGATATTGTAAAGAAGTTGGTGTTTTTTTTTTAGGTTTGTAAACTTGGTAATGGTACATGACTTTTTCTATTCTGACAGCTTTTGTGTGAATGCTTCTTATCTCCTACTTTTCCTATTAGACTGGCCACCTAATGCCCTTTTCCTTCTCTTTCTGTGTTGTCAGCTAGGAACAATGTCTAACACCAGGAAAATATATAGTATACGTATAACAAATCTATTTAAGTGTTCGTATGTAATAAATTCACTTACCTGCACTGGTCCAGGTACAGCAGGGTGTCTGCTCTGACACTATAAGAGATGATATATAGTGAATACTGCAAAGAATTGTGGGCTTTTCCATGCGTATAAAAGGTCAAAATTAACAGCAATCACTTTGGATAGTTGTGAGGTCTTGTTTTGTGATCATGTTAAATGGAGCTGCAACAGTTTGATGTAAAAGTCTTATGTTGAAAAAAATGTGGATTTTTGTCTAATGTTACTTTCTTTTGCTGAGGAAAAGGACTACTTAAAATAAACCCCTTTGTTATTTTTTGCATCTATCAAAGACTCATTTTCGAAAATCCCATGCTTCACATATGGTGTCAGAAGAGGGATAATTTTTCGAGTATTGCTCCAAGTACTCACATTTAAAGCAAATATATGGAGTTATGTACAAGACCCATTCCTGTCATATTAAACCAAAAGAAACTAACTTCAACGCGAACTGCTGCAAATAAGCTCAAAGGTATGGAAAGTGAAGGTGCCAGACGTAAAGTTAGAGAAACAACCCAAATAGATGATGGAGCATAGTTGCAGGGAGCTGGTGCTGCAGAATATCCAAGTGCTGCTGAGCCATCTGAAATGGCTTTACCTGAGCACATTGCATATCTGATGAAATAGCTAGCTGTGCAGTAATTTGAAGCTGACCAAAGACAGAAGAAGGCATGAGACGTAATGAAGAGTTGCGACGTCAGGTTGAACGCTGGAGGGAATTGTTCCTAACACTAAAACGGGAACAGCAAACCTTGCCACCTCCTCATCCTGCAACTGTGTCAACTTGGAAAGACCTTCGCATGACAAGACTTGCTTCACAAGATGATGTTGAAGCATATTTAACTACATTTGAAAGGATTGCAAGCAACTGTCAGTGCCCTAAAGAGCAGTGGGGTAGTGAGGCTGGCACCATATCTTACTGGACAAGCCCAGCTAGCATATAGCCACATGAATATACAGGATGCGAAGAACTATGGAATTGTTAATGAAATGATATGACATAAGTGAAGAAACGTACAGACAGAGGTTCAGGGAACTCAAATATTGCTACACAGATTATCCGATAGAGGTCTTTACTCGGCTGCAAGACTTGTATATGAAATGGATGAAACCAGACACTGAATCCATTGAAGAAATCAGTGAAGCTATCCTACTTGAACAGTTTTTACACAATCTTGTTGCAGAGTCTTCAAAAGATATATCTGAAGAATTGTATGATTTCTTAAACAATTCTACAAAGTGGTCAGATGTAATCTTGAATTCCAAGTTATCAAAGGAGTAACATTGTGACTTGAGAAATGTGATTAGGTCAAGTTTACATGTTTTTGATAGTCAGCCAGGCCATGTGTCTTTAATTTGTCGTGAAATAACTGCTGGGAATCAAGCTCCAATTAGACAAAAACCTTATTCGAATACCCAGGGGCGGACACTGACTGCTTGGGGCCCCTGTGCAAGAAATGTCTGCCCCCCCCCCCCCCACCTTTTGTGGTGACAAAGTTACAGATGTATATATAGCCACACACACATATACAGTGCTGGCTAAAAGTATTCGCACCCCTGCAATTCTGTCAGATAATACTCAGTTTCTTCCTGAAAATGATTGCAATCATAAAATCTTTGGTCTTATTCTCTTCATTTAATTTGCTTGCAAGGAAAAAACACAAAAGAGAATGAAGCAAAAATCAAATCATTGATCATTTCACACAAAAGTATTGGCACCCTCAGCCTAATACTTGGTTGCACAACCTTTAGCCAAAATAGCTGCGAACAACCGCTTCCGGTAACCATCAATGAGTTTCTTACAATGCTCTGCTGGAATTGTAGACCATTCTTCTTTGGCAAACTGCTCCAGGTCCCTGATATTTGAAGGGTGCCTTCTCCAAACTGCCATTTTGAGATCTCTCCACAGGTGTTCTATGGGATTCAGGTCTGGACTCATTGCTGGCCACCTTAGAAGTCTCCAGTGCTTTCTCTAAAACTAAAACCATTTTATAGTGCTTTTGGAAGTGTGTTTTGGGTCATTGTCCTGCTGGAAGACCCATGACCTCTGAGGGAGACCCAGCTTTCTCACACTGGGCCCTACATTATGCTGCAAAATTTGTTGGTAGTCTTTAGACTTCATAATGCCATGCACACGGTCAAGCAGTCCAGTGCCAGAGGCAGCAAAGCAACCCCAACACATCAGGGAACCTCCGCCATGTTTGACTGTAGGGACCGTGTTCTTTTCTTTGAATGCCTCTTTTTTTTTTCCTGTACACTCTATGTTGATGCTTTTTCCCAAAAAGCTCTACTTTTGTCTCATCTGACCAGAGAACATTGTTCCAAAACGTTTTAGGCTTTCTCAGGTAAGTTTTGGCAAACTCCAGCCTGGCTTTTTTATGTCTCGGGGTAAGAAGTGGGGTCTTCCTGGGTATCCTACCATACAGTCCCTTTTCATTCAGACGTCGACGGATAGTACGGGTTGACACTGTTGTACCCTCGGACTGCAGGGCCACTTGAACTTGTTTGGATGTTAGTCGAGGTTCTTTATCCACCATCCGCACAATCTTGCGTTGAAATCTCTCGGCAATTTTTCTTTTCCATCCACATCTAGGAAGGTTAGCCACACTGCCATGGGCTTTAAACTTCTTGATGACACTGCGCACGGAATACACAGGAACATTCAGGTCTTTGGAGATGGACTTGTAGCCTTGAGATTGCTCATGCTTCCTCACAATTTGGTTTCTCAAGTCCTCAGACAGTTCTTTGGTCTTCTTTCTTTTCTCCATGCTCAATGTGGTACACACAAGGACACAGGACAGAGGTTGAGTCAACTTTAATTCATGTTAACTGGCTGCAAGTGTGATTTAGTTATTGCCAACACCTATTAGGTGCCACAGGTGAGTTACAGGTGCTGTTAATTACACGAATTGGAGAAGCATCACATGATTTTTCAAAGGGTGCCAATACTTTTGTCCACCCCCTTTTTTAGGTTTGGTGTGGAATTCTATCCAATTTGGCTTTAGGACAATTCTTTTTGTGTTTTTTTTTCATTGAAGACAAATTAAATGAAGAGAATAATACCAAAGAATTTGTGATTGCAATCATTTTCAGGAAGAAACTGAGTATTATCTGACAGAATTGCAGGGGTGCCAATACTTTTGGCCAGCACTGTGTGTGTATGTATGTGTATGTATGTGTATATATATAATATATATATATATATATATATATATATATATATATATATATATATATATATATATATATATATATATATATATATATATATATATAATGTGTAATATATATAATATATATATTTTATGTATGTGTGTATATATGTGTAATATATATATATATATATATATATTTTATGTATGTGTGTATATATGTGTAATATATATATATATATATATATCTATATATATATATATTTTATGTATGTGTGTATATATGTGTAATATATATATATATATATATATATATTTTATGTATGTGTGTATATATGTGTAATATATATATATATATATATATATATATATATATATAATGTATGTGTGTATATAAGTGTAATATATATATATATATATATCATGTATGTGTGTATATAAGTGTAATATATATATATATATTATGTATATATGTGTAATATATATATATATATATATATATATATATATATATATATATATATATATATTTATATTACACATATATACATAATATATATATATATATTACACTTATATACACACATACATGATATATATATATATATTACACATATATACACACATACATGATATATATATATATATATATATTACACATATATACACACATACATAAAATATATATATATATAGATATATATATATATATATTACACATATATACACACATACATAAAATATATATATATATAGATATATATATATTACACATATATACACACATACATAAAATATATATATATATTATATATATTACACATATATACACACATTATATATATATATATATATATATATATATATATATATATATATATATATATATATATATATATGTAGCATCCTTTATTATGTATATTGCCGTCCCTTATTACACTCTCGATATGTACAGCACCATCCCTTACATATTGGATTATCTATAGCGCCCTGTTCTTTATTACATAGCGTCCTCTCTTGTTAGATATATAATGCGATGATGGCTGATGGAGCATGGGAAAGCTTCTTTTCTGATGGAGGAGCTGATAGACTGGTCTTCTGGTCACCGACTGCTCCATCAGCAGTCATTTTATATCTAACAGGAGACGACTATGTAATAGAGAGGGTGCTGTGACTGACAAAAATAACAAGAATACGCTATGTAAGGGACAGCACTGTACGCAACAGCAGAGGAAGCTATATAATAAGAGACGGCACCATATATAGCTAGAGAGGATGGTACGTAATAAAGGAGGGTGCTATACATAATAAGATTAAACTATATAACTAAGGATGGTGCTATACACAAAAAGTGAGTACACTATATACTAAGGGATTGTGCTATACATCATAAGGCTACATTCCTGTATCGGTGTGCTGCCCGCTTTTACAGTCGCATTGAGCATGTCCTATTCTGATCTTCAAAATCCGATCAGAACAAGACATTCTCTGACCCTCACAGATCTCATTCTCAGATCCGTGATTTTCATTGATGTGTGAATGGATCTATAAAACTCTACGAATCCGTGGACCAGCCCATAAAAAAATCTGGCAGCACTTGCACATTTCACACAAATGTGAGAATACAGCCTAAGGTATTTTACAGGTAACATTATCGCTCCAAGTCACAAGTGCAGATACAGAATAATATTTACATCCAGGCACTTACCGCTGACGTCTCATCTGATCAGAGTCTGTTTCTGCTACTTCTCCAACTGGGCAGATCTTCATGTTGACATCTCCCCGCCACGACTTGTCTTGTCACGATGATCTCCAGCCTAGAAAATAACAAGGTCACATATTGTATACATACATGTGTCTCCTCCGCACTGCGTCCCTGAATACAGATATTACCCCCTCCCCCATTAATATACTATTAGCCACTTAGTAATCAAAATATAAAGTGATCAGCACTGTGCCCCCCATTAACTATAATCTCAACTGGCCAATATAAATTATTCAGCCTCTGTGACTCTCCCCAATTAACTGTAAGGCGATGTTCACACGGAAAATATACAAGCCTTTACAGTACAAGCAAAGTGCTCTCCCAGCACCCCCGTCATTGCTCTCCCCCACCTCCCCTCATTCTCCTGTTCCTCTCCCCAGCACTTCAGTATGAAAAAATAAATAAAAAACGCAACTTACCTCTCAGCCCTCTCCCCTGCAGCAGGATCCTCCTCGTTGCCGGAAACTTTCGCTGTGACCCAGGTGCGTGCTGCATGATGACGTCATCAAACAGTGCGGGCCTGGGTCAGGGAGGAAGCGCCGGGAGGATGCAGAGGTGAGGACGGATCCCTCCAGCTCTGCTGCCATTTTCCTCTTGTCAACAGCGGAGCTGGAGCGATCGCTCCCTGCCCACCGAATATGATGAGAGCAATCTGGCCATGGGCCCTACGGAGCCTGGGGCTCCGAGAAGCAGGCCAGATTGCCCTCAATATTAACCACCCAGCAAGGGCGTCCCTGCACCGCTGGACGCCGGTGCACTTGCAGCTGCTGCATCGGCGGTAAGTCCGCCCCTGCGAATACCAGAAAAATGAAAGAACATGGATGAAAATGAAGTTAAGGAAATGCTTAGCCTGGGTGTCATTGAAGAGTCAGTGCTTGGTCTTCACCTGTACTGATGGTTGGGAAAAGAGATGGAACAATAAGATTTTGTATAGATTTTAGTAAAATTAATGCTATATTCCATTTTGACAGTTGCCCTATGCTTCGCATTGATGACCGATTTAATAAACTGGGAAGAGCAGCTTATATTTGTACCTTAGGTTTGTGTGAGGATTATTGGCAAATTTCCCTTGAAGACCAGTAAAAAGAAAAACTGCTTTTGTTATGCCTAGTGGTTGTTATCAGTTCAAAAATATCCCATTAGGTCTTCATGGTGCTACAGCTATGGACCTACTCTTAAAAGATCATACTGAGTACAGAGCAGCTTATCTAGACTATGTTGTAATTTTTAGTAGATCATTTAAAGACCTTTTGTATAATTTAAGAAAGCTAATAGATGAAATTGAGAAGGCTGTTTTCACCATTAAGGCTGAGTTCACACGATGCGTTTTTCATGCGTTTCCGCGGCGTTTTTGCAGTTGCGTAAACGCCGCGGAAACGCATGAAAAAGGCATGGTAGAAGGGCAGCAATGTTCCCCAATTGAAATCCGCATGTGCTGTGCCCATGATGCGGATTTTTCCGCAGCGTAAACACTGCGGTCAAAAATCCGCAGCATGTCAATTAATTTTGCGGAAACGCTGCTCTTTTGCCGCCATTGACTTGCATTAGACCGCATGGAATCCGCATCACTGTATATGTTGATGCGCTTTTCATGCGGTCTAATGTGCGGATGGTACCCGGGTGTGGATGAGAGGACTCGCATCCAGACCCAGGTACCATTAAAAAAAAAAGAATAAAATAAAAAATACATATATTCTCACCTTCTGACGGCCCGCGCTGCGTCCTGCTGGCTTCCCGGGCACTTCGCGGTTGAATGAAGGACCTTCGCTGACGTCAGAGTCATGTGACGGGTCACATGACGCTGACGTCGGAAGGTCCTAAAGTCTTCACTGCCGGCAGCCGGGACCGATGAAGCAGGACACCGGGGTCCATCAGAGGGTAAAGTATATATTTATTTTTTATTTTTTGACATTCACTCACTATATAAATCCATGCCGGTTGCATGGATTTTTATAGTATAAAGTTGACAAGCACTTTCCAAGTGATGCTAAAATCGCTTGGGAAGCGCTTGACACCCGCATGCGGAAATGAAAGTGAAGACCTCTTCATTTCCGCATGTCCGTGGCAGGAAACCGCATGTACAATCCGCATGCGTTTTTTCCTGCCAGAGAGATGCAGAAACGCTCAGGAAAAAATCCTGAGCATTTCTGCATCGTGTGCACATACCCTTATACACATAAATGTGCTTTGGGATTTAAAGAAACAAAGTACCTTGAATTTATTGTGGGCAGTGGTAAAGTGAGGCCAGAAATTAACAAAGTACAAGCCATCTAATCTGCTGGTATTTCAACTACAAAGAAAGAAGTCAGATCTTTTTTGGGTCTTGTTGGGTACTACAGACGTTTTGTTCCAGACTTTGCAGAGGTAGCTGCCCCCCTAATTGACCTATCTAAAAAGAACAAGAAAGATGATGTATGGACAAAAGAATGCGAACTAGCTTTTAGGCAAAATCATTTTTGTTTAAAGAACCTGTTCTGCAAAGCCCAAACTTTAAAAACCTATTTATTGTACAGACCGACGCGTGAGAGGTTGGACTTGGTGCAGTTCTTAGCCAAGAGGTTAATGGTGCAGAACACTATTCTTTATTTAAAGCACACCTGTCAGCAGGATTCTGCTCAGTAAACCACATTACACTGATTAAAATAATACCTTAGCTGATGAAACCCGTCCCGTGGTTCTTGTGTAACCTTTACTTTCAGTTTGGAGAAAATTATATTCTTGTGCTCCCGGACAGCCTGAGGGGTGGACTCTATCTGGTGCTCTGCTTACTTATTCAGTTGTATGCTTTTATGGCAGGTCACTGATTGTTCAGTGACCTGCCTCCTATTTTACACAATGCATCTAGTAGTGCAGGGCTAGGAAAAATAGGAGGCAGGCCAGTGAACTATCAGTGTCCTGTCATAACAGCATACAGATGAATATATAAGCAGAGCACCAGATAGAGCCCACCCCACATTCCCACCCTGAAGCACGAGCATATAATTTTCTCCAAACTTTAAGTTAAGATTGCACAAGAACCACAGGATGGATTTCATCAACCAATGTATCATATTAATCAGTGTAATGTCGCCCCCCTGACAGTGTGTTTAGTTTACTGACCACAATCCTGCTGACAGGTGCTCTTTAAGTAGAAAACTGTTTCCTCCTGAACAAAAATACTCCACAATAGAGAAGGAAGGACAAGCAATTAAATGGGCTTTGGAGGCATTGTGTTACTATTTATTAGGAATAGAGTTCACCTTACCTGGATGCATAACATGAAAGACAAAAATGCCAGAATTACAAGATGGTATTTAGCGTTAAAGCCTTTTAAGTTTCAAATAAAATATTGATCTGGGAAGGAGCACCAGAATCATCTCTAATAATTCATTTATTTAGGTATGGAGCTGAAGTAAAAGTTGTCTGAGGAAGCTTCCTCTTAAGGAGTGAGGAATGTGAAGAAGTAGAATGTTTTTGTTTGTAAACCTGGTAGTGGTACGTGACTTTTTCTAGTCTGACAACTTGTGTGTATGCTTCTCATCTCCTACTTTACTTATTAGGCCGGCCACCTAATGCACTTTTCCTTCTCTTTGTGTTGCCAGCTAGTAACAATGTACCAAGGAAAATATACAGTATATGTATAACAAATCTGTTTGTGTTCCTATGACAGTCACTTACCTGCACTGGCCCAGGTGCAGCAGGGTGTGTCTGCTATGACCTTATAAGAGACAGGCCAGGAGCCTTCTGGTGTTATATAGTGAATACTGCAAAGGATTGTGGGAGTTTCCATGTGTATAAAAGGTCACAATTAACAGCAATCACTGTGGATAGTTGTGAGGTCTTGTTTTGTGATCATGTTAAATGGAGCTGCAACAGCCCGGCTTACACTGCTGCTCACCATTATTGGCACCCCTTCATTTTTTTTCATAGACTGTACAATAGAAATAAATGGAAATGTACCTGTTATATCCTCAGGATATTTTAATTAGTGGTCCAAAGTATACAACAATAAAACCTTGTTTTTCAACTTTCATGCTGCAATTTCAAAGAAGAAACAGAATAAACTGCATGTGCAACAATAAAGGCACCCCTCATTAATACTTGGTTAAACAGCCTTTGGCATTGATGACAGCCTACAACCTACAAACATTTCTTGTAGCCATCTATAAGCTTCTTGCACTTCTCAGCTGGAATTTTCTCCCACTCTTCCTTTGCAGTTTTTTCAAGCTCTTGAATGTTTGCAGGGTTCTTTTTCCCAATGGCAGATTTCAGCTCACCCCAATGATTTTCAATGGGATTGAAGTCAGGACTCATTGCTGGCCATTTTAAAACTGTCCATTTTTTATTTTTCAACCATTCCTTTGTACTTTTGGATGTGTGCTTTGGGTCATTGTCTTGCTGGAGGACCCATGATCTTAGACTCAAGCCAAGTTTTCTTACACTGGGTGGGACATTTCGCTCTAAAATCTCTTGATAATGCTCTGATTTAATGATTCCTTTGATACGGTCAAGGCTTCCAGCACCGGACGCAGCAAAGCAACCCCACAGCAGTATGGATCCTCCACGATCCTTAAATGTTGGTAAGGTGTTCTTTTCCTCATAAGCTTCATTGCGCTGTCTGTAAACAAACTGTTGCTTTGCATTACCAAAAAGCTCTATTTTTGTTTCATATGTCCACAGAACATTTTCCCAGAAGGATTTGTGGTTTATCAAGATACTCTTTGGCAAAGATCAGTTATTCCTTTTTATGGCTTTAGCAATGATTTCTTCCTTGCCCTTTGCCCATAAAGCTCTACTTGATTTAGTGTGCGGTGATGGTACTTATTGAAACCATCAACCCAGACTGTTCCAGGTTGGCCTTCAGGTCTTTGGATGTTCGATGTGGTGCTTTTTCCCCCATTCGAACCAACCTTAGAAGACCTCTCTTGTCAATTTTCCTCTTTCCACCACATCCAGGGAGGTTCTTGATGGGTTCCATGCTTGGCAAACTTCTTAATAACATTGCGCACTTTAAAATTGGGATACCATTGTGTATGGAGATAGCCTTATACCCTTTTGAAGTCTTATGTTTGTTAATGTCCTCAGACAGCTCCTTTGTCTCTGCAATTGTGACATTGGAACAGGGCCTACCATGGGGCTTTTTAAAACACTGAAGTCCTCATTCTTTTGTGATTTACCATAGGCGAGTCAAAATGACACAGAAAGCCTTAGGTTTTTCTATTTTTCCCTCCCATTGTTTTTTGTTTTAAATTATTGTTCGTCACTCAGGCTATGTTCACACACGTTGGGTTTTGCAGCGTATTTTGCTGCAGATTTTTGTGCAAATTTTCACCTGCATTTTGCAGTGCCAGCAAAGTCTGAGAAACCAGAATTCTCGGTTCACACTTTTTTTTTTTTGCTGCGTATTTTGTGACTTGGTTGTTTTTTTGGAAAATAGAGCATGTCACTTCTTTCAACGTTTTTGCAGCAGAAAACGCACCTGCATTTTTGCTGCGTATTTGCAGCATTTTTTCACCCATAGGAAGTAGTGTGGTCAAAAAAACACAGCAAACAACGCATCAAATATGTGTTGTTTTTTTCTTAACCACTTCGCACCAGAGCCTGTTTTTGCCTTCGTGACCGGGCCAATTTTTTCAATTCTGACCACTGTCACTTTATGAGGTAATTACTCTGGAACGCTTCAACTGATTCCCCTGATTCTGAGATTGTTTTTTCGTGACATATTCTACTTCATGATAGTGGTAAAATTTCTTCGATATCGCTTGCGTTTATTTGTGAAAAAATAGAAAATTTGGCGAAAATTTTGAAAATTTTGCAATTTTCAAACTTTTAATTTTCATGCCCTTAAATCAGAGAGATATGTCACACAAAATAGTTAATAAATAACATTTCCCTCATGTCTACTAAACATCAGCACAATTTTGGAACCAAAATTTTTTTTTGTTAGGAAGCTATAAGGGTTAAAAGTTGACCAGCGATTTCTCATTTTTCCAACAAAATTTACAAAATACATTTTTTCAGGGACCACATCTTATTTGAAGTGACTTTGAGGGGCCTTTATGACAGAAAATACCCAAAAGTGATACCATTCTAAAAACTTCACCCCTCAAGGTGCTCAAAACCACATTCAAGAAGTTTATTAACCCTTCAGGTGCTTCACAGGGATTTTTGGAATGTGGAAGAAAACAATGAACATTTAACTTTTTTTCACAAAACTGCTACTTTAACCTCAAATTTTTAATTTTCACAAGGGCAGCCAGAAAAAATGGACCCCAAAATGTGTTGTGCAATTTCTCCTGAGCACGCTGATACCCCATATGTGGTGCAAAACCACTGTTTGGGCGCACAGCATGGCTCGGAAGGTAAGGAGCGCCATTTGACTTTTGGAATTGAAATTTGTCTGGAATCGATAGCGGACGCCATGTTGCATTTGGAGAGCCCCTGAGGTGTCTAAACAGAGGAAACCCCCAACAAGTGACCCCATTTTGGAAACTACACCCCTCTGGGAATTCATCTATGGGTTTAGTGACCATTTTAACTCAATGGATGATTTCCAGAAACAAGCACGCAATGGAAGGTTTAGATTCTGGAGAACCCCCCCTGGAAATTAAGTGAGCTCTACTCGAATGTGCCATTCACTAAATGAACCAAATGTTTGAATGACAAATTGGGATACATTTTTACAGTTTATAAACGTGGTTCTGTGTGGAAGATTTTAAAGCAGTCAGTGACGCATAAGGCTTGCAATGATGGGCATTGTGGGCAATAGTAGCGGGTATCACGCCTCATTCCTCTTTTAGTACATACACAACATCTTTTCTGGGGGTTCCTTCTTGTTTCCGTTGCTGGAATAAGTGCAATAAAATGTCGCTCAGTGAGTCTTTTCACATCCTCAGATTCTAATGGATGAGCGGGGCTAACACTTTGAAAGACAAGATTTTCAATTACCTTTTCTTGATAATCAAGAAAAGGATCTGAATTTCCTGCTTTTTTGTACAACACAAAAGAATTGTATGTGGCCACCTGAAACAAATAACCAACTTTTTATACCAGGTATAGGACTTTCTTGATACCTGGTATGGCTGTAGAACCTGGTCTGCAAGGTCCACACCCCCCATGTGTTTGTTGTAGTCAATGACTGACACAGGTTTTTGCTTCGGAGTGGTGGATCCTAGTTCTACAATGGCCCTTGTGGCATCTGTGTGGATCGAGCTGAGGACAAAAATATCTCTCTTATCCCTATATTTCAGGGCAAGCAGCTCTCCGTTGCGTACAGCCCCTGACTGCCCCTTTTGGAACTTTTGGTTGACCAATGGCTGTGGAAACCCCTGACGGTTTTTACGAATGGTCCCACAAGCCCCGATGTGGTGTTCAACCAGACTTTTAAATAGGGGTATGCTGGTGTAATAATTGTCCACATATAGATTGTAGCCTTTTTGAAAAAATGGACTTATCAGCTCCCAAACAATTTTTCCAGATGTCCCCAGATAAGTAGGGCATCCTGGTGGGTTTAGTTGGCTATATTTCCCCTCATATATGCGAAATGCGGATGTGTATCTGGTTGAACTTTCACACATTTTATAGATCTTTATTCCAAACCTTGCCCTTTTAGATGGGATAAATTGCTTGAGGTGCAGTCTTCCTTTGAATTTTACAAGGGACTCATCTATAGAAATATTTTGTGTTGGGGTGTAGAGGCTTAAGAATTTTTCTGTCAAATTTTCAATGATGGGTCTAATTTTATATAACCTGTCATGTTCTGGGGCATTTCTGGGCAGGCATTGACTATTGTCGTTAAAATGCCAAAACCGCATGAGCATTTCATAACGGGTCCTAGGCAGAACAACTGAAAACATAGGGGTGGCTTGAACAGGGTGGTTGGACCAGTAGGATCGAATGCTCGGTTTTTTAACAAGCCCCATGGCAAATGTAAGTCCTAAAAAAATTTTTATTTCCGGGACATTAGTTGGTGTCCATAAATTTGCCCTAGCATAGTAAGATCGGGGATTCTGGCTTATAAATTGGGATGCATATAAATTTGTTTGCACGACAATATGCTCTAGCAAGCTGTCTGTAAAAAACAAATTAAAAAAATGAATTGGTCCAAAATCTTCCACCTCCACATTTATACCAGGAGTGGCGTTGAAATCAGGGCTGAATGGAGCAGCCGAATCCGAAGCCTCCCATCTGGGAAATGCTAGATCATGTGGGAAAACCCCTTGTACACTGGCGTGCGCCAATTCACTAGTAGCAGGGACAGCGCTTGTACTGGGCAGTGTTCCCTGATTTGGAGACGTTTCTCCAGTAGCGCTATTTGCCCCTATTGCTGTACTGGTCCTTGGGCTTGAGGATGGACCAGAATCACTGCTCATTTCTGAGCTCTGTGTCACTGCTACTAAAGCCCTCAAAATCCATATCTCCATCTGAGATTGCACTGTCATCACTATCAGAACACAGCAGGGCATACACCTCTTCTGCAGTATAAGTCTGACGGGCCATATTATTTTTATATTTATTGACGGGACGGGACGGGACTTTCTTTTTTATTCACTTTTACAGTGGCAAGGCTGACCGCTCTTGTCACACTTTCTCCTCTGCTCTCTCACTGAGATCGGAGGAGAAACTGTGTATTTATCAGCCAGATCGCCCGGGAAAGTTTGTTGCTAAAACAAACTTCCCTGGTGATCTCTCTGATTGGCTGGTGTGACGCTGACATCATCGAGACCTGAGATAAACAGGTCTCGATGTCAGAGGTCACAGCAACGGGATACCCGCCTCTGCTGAGGTATGTGGGGAGTCCCGATCGCCGACCACCGGCTGTCACTATCTTTTAAATGCCGCGATCGCTATGGATCGCCGCATCTAGAAGATAGGAACAGGTTAACATCATGGGGACCTGATCCAATCAGGTCCCCATGATGCCACATGTCAGAGCTATCGCTCTGAACCGGTACCGCAGCGCTAGCAGGACCACCCACCGTTTTTAAACGTTGGCGTTGCACAGAGCCCAGCAAGCGCCGACGTTTATGTACAGTGGGCGGTTGGGAACCGGTTAATGTTGCTTTCTTTTGCGGAGGAAAAGGACTGCCTAAAATAAACTCCTTTTTAGATTTTTTTGCAAAATTAACAAAAATCTATTTTTTGGGGGGACCACTTAATTTTGAAGTGATTTTTATGGTCCTGTATGTAAAAAAAAAAAAAAAAAAAAAACTCCCATTTTTAAAACTGCCTCCCTTTGGGGTATTCATAACTGCATTCAGAAAGTTTAACACTACAAGTGCTTCACAGAAATTAATGCAAAGTGAAATGAAAAACATGAAAATTTTACATTTACTAAACAAAAATGTTACCTCAGACACTAATTTTTTATTTACACAAACTAAATACCCCCCCTTGTGACTCCATTTTTGAAACTACTGCCTTCAATAAACTTGGCTGGGATTGTTGGGAGCATCTTGAACATTGAGACCTAACAATGAAAAAAATTTTTTTTTTCCCACTAAAGATGTTGTTTTACCCCCAATTTAACATTTTCACTAAGGGTAACATGAAAAGTATACCACCCAATTTAGTGTGTGTCAAAGAAATGTCGTAGAAAATATTAACATGAAATTGCAGGGACAAAGATAGCTGACCGTGAGTAATAAAGGAACTGATACCAAACCCGTCTCTCTCCTCCCCCCTCCCATTTGCAGTAAGGAAACAGGAGCTAGCAATCTAAAGCTTCCTTTATGTAAAATGTGTCACGATTCCACCCCCTCAGTTTGTCTGGGATGCAGTTTCTGACAGTTCAGCTGTCCAATCTGGTGCAGGGGCATTTTGGAGTGGTCAGTACTGTGATTGACAACTCGACCATCCAATCTGGTATAGGGGCGTGCTGAAGCTGTCAGTGTGTTGGTTGACAGCTCGGCTGTGCAATCTGGGATTGGGAGGCGCTGGCTATTTCCAGGTGTTCATTATTCCAGGTGATTGCCAGGCTACTTAATTGGGCTATTTCTCCCAGACCTTTGCCAGACGTACATTCAGCTGGTGTGAGGTTTGTTTCTCTGTGCCCTGTGTTTTGATTTTCTGCTGCTTGACTCTTGACTGTGACCTGACTTACGCCTCTGTCTTTTCCCTTGGTATCTACAACCCCTGGCAAAATTTATGGAATCACCGTGCTCGGAGGATGTTCATTCAGTTGGTTAACGTTGTTGAAAAAAAGCAGATCACAGACATGGCACAAAACTAAAGTCAATTGAAAATCTTTGGTGGAAGTTAAAGAAAATCGTCCATGACAAGGCTCCCACCTGCAAAGCTGATCTGGCAACAGCAATCAGAGAAAGTTGGAGCCAGATTGATGAAGAGTACTGTTTGTCACTCATTAATTCCATGCCTCAGAGACTGCAAGCTGTTATTAAAGCCAGAGGTGGTGCAACAAAATACTAGTGATGTATTGGAGTGTTCTTTTGTGTGTTTGTTTTTCCTGATTCCATAGTTTTTTCCTCAGAATTGAGTGATTCCATAATTTTTCCCTCTGCTTGGTCTGAAAAAATTACCCTTACTGAGTACCACATTTTTAATCTTGATTTCTTTTAGTGTTTCTTAAAGCCATAAAGTTGTCATTTGAAATGACTTTAGTTTTGTGCCATGTCTGTGATCTGCTTTTTTTCAACAACATTAAACAACTGAATGAACATCATCCGAGCCCGGTGATACCATAATTTTTGCCAGGGGTTGTAAGTGCTCTTTTGGTATTGACCTCGGAACTTCTGGCTATCTGCCTCACGGTCGCTCCGTGAGTTAGTTACTAGCCTTACAAAATGGCAGTGTACAAAGAGATGTGGGCCATCTTAATTCAAATCCATGGAGTCCTCTTGATGCCCAGAGGACTGAAAGAAGGTGCCTTTTGGGCGAAAGATAGAGATTTAGAATGGACAGGTAGTTAGACAAAAGATCTTTTCAGACAACAATAGACGTGTTCACACAGGCCCAGCGTCAGCACCAGGGCAAGTGCCGTGGCACTGAGCCGGCGCAGGGGGCCACTTGCCGTCGGGCACCCCGGCGTGCTATGAGGCCTATGAGCGGAGGGGTCGGGTGCCAGCGCCCACAACCCCCCCCCCCTTTTCGGCTTGCTTAGGACCCCGGCACTATACCTCTCCCCGTGCCTCCACAGTAGGTCCTGTCGCTTCCGCGTCTCCTGACTGTGACTCCTCAGGTCAAAGGGCGCGATGACATCTTTCCACCACGCCCTCTGCTGAGCAGTCACTGCAGCAGAGAGCGGGAAGACAGCGACGCTGAGGAGTCCGGAGTAGAGCAGCAGGTGAGGTGAGTATTTTATTTTTTTGTGTATGAATGCATGGGGCATTATATGGGGCCCGTACAGGATGGGGCATTATATGGGGGCTATTCAGGATGGGGCATTATATGGGAGCCATACAGCATGGGGCATTATATGGGGCCCGTACAGGATGAGGCATTATATGGGGCCCGTACAGGATGAGGCATTATATGGGGCCCGTACAGGATGAGGCATTATATGGGGCCCGTACAGGATGGGGCATTATATGGGGGGCCCGTACAGGATGGGGCATTATATGGGGGGCCCGTACAGGATGGGGCATTATATGGGGGGCCCGTACAGGATGGGGCATAATATGGGGGGCGCGTACAGGATGGGGCATAATATGGGGGGCGCGTACAGGATGGGGCATAATATGGGGGGCCGCACTGCATGGGGGCCACACGGCATGGGGCATTGTATGGGGGCCACACTGCATGGGGGCCACACTGCATGGGGCATTGAATGGGGCCACACAGGATGGGGCATTGTGTGGGGGCCAGTATCGAGGATGGGGCATTGTGTGGGGGCCATAATTCTGCATGGAGGACTATACTGTCCGGTCTGCACTGTGTGCTGCGAGGATTCGCTGGTTTCGGAGAGTGTAGAATTTACAATACATATCACTCATGTAATGTAAGAAGTGAAATCTTTGGCATTGTGCTACATCTATATTTCTCTGCCGTATCTTTGCTTCATGAATCGTGGTATGTGTTAAGGGGGCCCACGTAAACTGGGAGCTGGCCCTGTGTTCACACATAACTAGCGTAGTGACCGAAGCCTTTTCAAACCCCAGTAAATACACTGTCCACTGGAGACTCATGTGGATTCAAGTAAAACTGTGCGTTTCTGCTAGGAAGATGTTTCAATAAGCCAGCTCAGACAGTATGTCTCCAAAAGAAAATATTGAAGTATCGAAACTTGTATAAATCCGATATTGATGAGACATACATTTTCAGCTCTGAGGACAACCAGGGAAAAAATACATTTCAAGTGATTAAGTAGTCTCATAACTATAACACCTGCCTATACGCCCCAAATACATAGGGGCCAGATAACTGCCACAGCTATGCCATGTTTGGTCTCCAAGTAAAGATAAAATCCCGAAAGAAAATATGGCGGAAATCTCAAACTTCTGCGATCATCTGGTGAGGAATTATCGCTTAAGTTGGGATGTCATAAAATCCTGAAGGACTGAGGATAGCCCATAACCCTGCCTATATGAGGTCATCATGGGAGGATGCGTGGGTAGAACTCAGGGACTGATAAAAGATCAAGCCGAATTATAATCGTTCGTGTAGAGAGATACATATTGTGTATGCAGGAATCCCGTTCACTGTGCCACCAATGGAAGTGCTCTCCTTTGGCTAAATTGAATAGTCTGTGATTAGTGTAGTAAGTTCTCTTGTTAATCCCCTTTATTTTCTGTAATTTTATATTCTGTATTGTTTTATCCCCTTTGTAAAATCTTTTGTGTATTTTTCATAAACACTGCCTCCCTTATAGTTGTGTTCCTTTTGTTCTGTAACCGCCTTTATTTCTGAACATAAAGGTGATTTATCTAATTTTTTTTTTCTTTGGGGTTGAAAAGGTTAAATGTCAAGGCGTGGTGGGAACTGGCAAAAACAAGCCTTTTGGATTCTTTATCTGGACACAAAGTACCCTAGAGGGATGAATCATAGAAATTATTTATTTTATATTTATTAAGTATCATGGATTGTCCAAGTAATTTCAGTAATGCTTGGTATCCTTTTTGATAACATTTCCTATAAGTTTATTCTGTTGTTCTGCAGTAGCAGACACATCAGGTACACAGCTTTTGTCTACCTAGTGCATTCATTGTTTGATGTTCAATGATTGGCTCCTTATGTAAATGGCATGTCATTTAATCATTGTAACTGATACTATGACTAAGGGCACATTGCGTGCTAGAAACACATTGGGTATAGTTTTTAATAGCTGTTGATGAATTTCCAATTAAGTACAATTTCCAGTCCGTCCCTCCGGACCTAGGATGAGACAGGATCACAGAGAATGTTAAAAGGCCCCTTCCACCTCCACCCTCCAGTGTTTTTCCTGTCCCCATCAGGGACAGACGTATGAGAGGAGCGTGGGAAGAGCAGAGGAAATTTTTTTTCAATCAGTTGAGCGGGAGCTCCTGATTACCCGACTCAAAAGGATCGGGGAAGGTGGGATGGGATCCTCGTATCTCTCTCCTTCCTCCTGCAACAGGGACCGGAGGCCGACACCTCGCTGAATAAGAGGTCCCTCAGCCTGCCAGTAGAGCTGGAGCTTCTGTCTGGTACAAGCCGCTTTCCCCTCAGGAGAGCTCTCGGCTTTCTCGCATCCATTCCCTGCCGAACGCAGGTGGATTGGGGTGGAGGGTCAGTCCCTCTCCTTCCTCCTGCAGCATGGTCTGGAGGCCGACACATCGCTGAACAAGGGGTCCCTCAGCCTGCCAGTAGAGCTGGATCTCCTGGTTCAATCCACTTCCCCCTCAGGAGGGCTCTCTGCTCACTTTCATCCATCCTCTGGTCGCACGGCAGAAGGTTCACCGCTGAGACGCCGGCATACAAAGACACGTTTCCGGTTTACAGGGGAGCGACATGCAAGTTTTCATCGCCCAGCCTGCGTTCCAGCATTCCGGGATTTGGGAAAAAGAGCACCCATAATCACCTACTTAAAGGGGAAGGCTGCAACTGTCGAAGCAGATGGAAGACAGGTGAGAGTTACCAGTGCTGCAAAACAGCTAGCATTGGAGAAACGAAACACTGACTGTTCTGACATCCCAACAAAATCCATGGGACAAATGAGTAGGGTCTTCACCTATCAAGCGGTCTGGGGCCGACACCTCTCTGGATAGAGGACCCTCAGCCAACAGCCTGCCAGTGCACTTTCTACAGCAATGCGTTGTTCCTGGTTGTGTCACCGCTTCCCTCCATGTGGGCTCGTATTACCAGCATCCCAGTTCTTCTAATGATATTTGGAGGTGAGGGAGAGGCAACACAGGTAAGTGCTTACCTGGAGTCTGATGGATTACCCTCTTAGGGCTCATACTCATATGCGAGAAAAACGGACAAGTGCTATCCAATAAAAAATTGGATTGCACTCTGACCAATGTTATTCAATGGGTTACATGTCATCTGCGATTTTTTTTCTCAGCTTAAATCGGACTGAGAAAAAAATCGTATTGCTGCATATCTGACGAGACTCGCCAATGCAAGTCAATGGGTTTAAGAAAAAAAAGGACTGTATACGGGCCATCCGTATGCCATCCGATTTTTATGGATACATTACCATTCTTCTGTAGCATAGAACACTGTAAATCTTCCTGTAAATGATTGTAGAATAATAGTTGCAGAGAAAAAAACGCATTGCATACGGATGTCATACAGATGCTAGGTATGAAAAATCGCATTATCCTTTTATGAAAATCACATGACAACTGGATGAAACTCGTCCAATTTTTCTGTCCAGATATCGGAACATTTTTTTTTCCACACATGTCTGTATGAGTTCTTAAATGTAAGACTGAGTCTGGTCTTGTGTGTCACACCTTCTAGCGTCGCCTTAGCCTATGCTTTGTGGAACCTCAGTGACTCATAGTGCCTCATGGTACCTCAGTGACTCGTAGTGCTTCATGGCACCTCAGTGACTTGTTCTGCCTCATGGCACCTCACTGACTTGTGTTTGCAAGGTTTATCTTAAATTCTGATGGATTACTCTCTTAAATGTAATTCTGAGTCTGGTCTCGGGTGTTACACCTTCAAGTGCTTCATGGTGCCTCTGTACTTTGTAGTGCCTCTTGGCACCTCAGTGACTTAGTGCCTCATGGCACCAGTCTGACAATTGTGATGGGAATTCAGATGGATTACCCTCATAGGGCCTTATGGCACCTCAGTGCTTCATGGTGTCTCATGGCACTTCATGGTGCCTCATAGCACCTCAATGCCTCATGGTGCCTCCGTACTTCATAGTGCCTCTGGGCCTCCTAGCACCTCATGACACTTTATAGCTCTTCTGTGCTTTATATGGCTTCATAGTGCCTCTAGCTTGACTTGGTATCCTGTGCCTCTGGCTTGGGGCCTCATGCCAGTGAGTGGGGGCCTCTGACTTCATGCCTCGTGCTTTTGAACGGTCTGGCACTTCGCACTTTGTATCTCTAGCTTCAACTTCGGTTAGAGAGTCCTTGTATCTCTGGACCCGAGATCCAGCTTCCTTTGCCTCATTTTCTGGAACTTGGCTTAGCCAAAGGAGCAACTATGCTTGGATTGGCCTAGTATTTCTTCTGTTTCACAACAGGAGTCTTAATTCAGTATACTGTCTAGTCCTCTGTTAGTGTTTTACCACCCAAAGAAAATTCTGTATAAAGCCTTTAATAGGGCCAAAATGACTGCGAGATACTTTATTGGATAAGACTGTTGATAAGCCATATGATCCATGAATAAGGTTTATAGGGACATAAGATGAATGAGCTCATGGTATGTATAAGACCTTACGAAAATATTGGCCTATACTGAAGGCCGACCCTGACCTGAGAGATCATCGGAACAAACTCCTCAGTAACGTATCGGAGAGGGAAAAACCTACAGGACTATTTAAGTCCTTTTATTCCACCGAATAGTCAATTTGTCAGGTAGAAGAACAAGAGGGAATGGATCACAAGCATGTGGTTCTTGTTCCTTCTACAAGTATTTCCCTGAAATGAAGGAGTTTATTAATCTAGTAGATATAAAGAGGTTCTTCATTATGGATGATATAAATTGTAGGAATAGAGGGGTGGTATATGCCATAATGTGTTCATGTCCGAAATTGTATATCGGCAGATCGATACAGGAGTTGAGGAGAAGAGTCTTCAAACATATTGGCTGAATAAATTCTGAAGTAGATACACCATTGCCGATACACACGAGGAATGTACATAGGAATGACCCCCTGAATTTTAAGGTATGGGGAATCAGACATCTTACTTTAGGACCGAGAAAAGGCAACTTGGACCAAGTACTCCTTCAAGAGGAATGTCGGTGGATATATAGGTTGAATTCACATAGCCCTAATAGGTTTAAATGAGGGTTTCACCACCTCAGCCTTTTTATAGGATCATAGGTATATATGGATGTGGTTAATAATATCTTATCATAGCTGGAACAATATTTAGTGGCTACTAGTTGTATATAATGGTTTACAGTAATTGATCCTTATGATTGCAGTGATTAAATAATTAATAAATGAGACTTGGCTCACTGATTGCAATATTATGATAATAGGGATTCCTGTTATTATAGTAAAAAAAAATTTGGAAAGTATTGATTGATAATTTTTCAGCTCTGAAGAGAGGAACTGCACATATTCTTTAATCATTGTAATGAATTATAAAGGTCTGGGATAGATGAGTACAATACAATTAGCTGTTAAATATAAGACTGAATAATACCTTTATTAAATCTGTGGTGAGTATATTAGATTAAATGGTTCACACAATATAAAGTCATTTGGAATATTAGGGGATGAGCAATATAAAATTTCCCCTCTATTGCACAGAAGTGATATATTAGAATAGCTTGACATGCACATTGACTTGTGGTGGCGCACATGCTCGGGTATGCAGGAGTGGAAGGAATGATGAGACCGATGGACTTGTAGTGATGCGTAGATGCGAGGGCATTATGGGAAGAACCAGAAGAAGAAATTAGAGAATGCGAAACGGTGAGTCATGTCCCCGATTCAGCCATAAACTATAGATGGAGGAGGAGTATTGATCACACATCATATCCAGGAAATGTGCACTGATGGAGGTGCACCTGAAATGAGAACTGGCAGGTTATGTTATCAAGGCTTTGATTGGCGAGTACGCAGATTGAGGTACTTTATGGAAATTGAGGATGTTCCTATTGGGTGTCAGCTCAAAGCACCATCGTTGTTACTGCTTATTGGCCTAATGTGTGAACCTCTGTGATTGACAGCTACTAGTATGACATCAGAACCAAACCTTTAAAAGATCAGGCAATCCATGTGCTCACTCATATAGCCTCAATCCCCTGATGATGCCAGTACATCTGGCGAAACATGTTGGGGAGGCTTAGGGTTGTTTTTAATTGCGCCAGTCAGTAATGTATGGTGATATACTATATAGGATAGCGTAGGTTGCTGCCGCACCAAACCATATCCTAACTCCTCAGCACAAAAGAGATGATTATTGGGACAGATAATGGAATTATGAAAATTATAATGTAATAGGAGAAAGGAAAGGATATGGTATGGGGAATTGGACATCTTACTTTAGGACCGAGAAAAGGCAACTTGGACCAAGTACTCCTTCAAGAGGAATGTCGTTGGATGTATATGTTGAATTCACGTAGATTGTCTGTCCCAATACATGGAATGACTCACGCTACTTTTAATGTGGTTTCTTTAATAATTGAAAGTTATATTTTAATAATCTTTTGTTTAGGGTCTATTTGCCTTACACCCAATTACAAATTGCCTATTTGCCCTACGCTGACTTTATGAACAGCATTTATTTAGAGTAGTATTGAGTTGGAGACTTGGCCCTTAATGGCTAAAGTCGGGAAGCTCTTTCATAGTTATTGTGGAAGAGAGACATGGGTCTATAGAGTTCATCCTATAACACGACATACTACTGTTCTGGAAAAATTCCCGTGAGGTAGAGGATAATTTACTCATGTTTGGGGGAAAGATCCTTCCCGACTCCACATACGGCAATCGGACTAGTTTCCTCGTTCAACATCCTATCAACAGATTCTAGTCCTATAACCTGTAGTATTATTTTATTCATCAAAGAAGGCATCTAGGGCCTACTTTGTACTTTTGTCGTGAATCAACAATACAGCTTCAAATGGTAGCAGGCATCATACTCTCACTACTCCTTCAGGAAAGAACCCATAGTTAGGGCTCTTACAGTTAAGAACCCATGGTTCCACTGCCCTCACAGTAGAGAATCTCCCTATGTTTGGAATAAACTTTTCTATCCTCTGGCTATAGAGAATGTTCCTGTCTCCATTGCAGTCCGGATGTACAGATTAAATTATCTCATGCTTTGCCCATGGTAGTGGGATCACCTTTTAGGCCTTTTAATAAGTTGATAGCTTGTCCTGGTTACCAAAAACAAAATAATTTGGATACGGTATGTCTGCACTAAGCATTATATAGAGGCAGTTTCGAAAGGAATCCATATGTTGTGGGAAAGGGTTTTTTCCTACCTGAGCTTTACCAAGGTCCTGTGTTAGGAGCCAGATGTGGATATAACAAATCAGTTCATGATTTTCTTCCTTTATATATGTATAAAACACGACCGATGGTAGGGGCATTTATTTAGGCCAATTTCATCAATTCCAGAGTCCAGACTCCATGTCTTTAACATCGGCTCCACAGGAGTGATGATCCACACTTCTCTATCAGGTGGTCTGATAATGACCCAACGTTGGTAATGCCAGGGGATATTTCCTGCCAGACTATATATTTCCATAGTGTCCAGCCCCTTGCTTGATGCCTAGATATTTAAGGATTCAGAATAGACGTGGGCTCCTGGGTGGGTAAGGTATAAGCATCCTAATGCTCTGCCCATTTATCCACGTACTGAAGAATTGGTTGGATCTTCTGGCAATTGAAGGCTTCTGTCCTACAGGGCAAAGTGTAATCTATCTAACAATCACTGCGGTTCATTATTGGTGTTGGGGTACAACACGGGTGTGTTCTACTCTGTTTCTGCTGTATAATTTGTTTACTATATCTAGCCTAGTTCTTGCCCATGACTTCAGTCCTTTATGGCTTCTATACTCACCCTGGTGCTATTTCTCTGGTACTACTTCTTGGGTGCTGTCCGGAGGCACGGACTGGAAAAAGGGAATTAGACATGCCGGTAATTCAGTTTCCAGAAGTGCCTCAGGACAGCACCATTATTTTCCCTCCCTTATGTTTATCTTTAGGCTTGCACAAATCGATCTTTCTACAGATCATTCATTCATCAAGTCGCCATGGCTCGAGCTGGGGCCATTAAGGGTTTATATTGCATGAGTTTCTAGTGGCTCGTATAGACCATTTGCATCCATCCTTCTGTGGTACTTTGAAAAACACTGGGGGGGTGCAGTTGGGGGGGGGGGTGTGCCTTTTAACCTCTCTGTGATCCTGTCCAGTCATAGGTCAAGGAAAGACTTCCTCCTGGAATGCTGTCCTGAGGGACTTCTGGAAACCAAATTACCGGTAGGTCTAATTCCCTTTTTTACTTACTGGATGGTTGTGCTGGATTGAACGTTTCCCCTCCCTCCAATCATCTACATCTTTTTTTTTATTTTTCCACCGACAGGGCCATATTAATTTTTGGCAGTTGAGATAACATTTTAACTGATCATAAATTTATATTTACTTATAACTTTTTGATTGTGTTTTATTCCACTTTATTTGGCAGGGTGATGAAAAAACATTGTTTTTATTGTGTTTTATTTAATGATTTTATTTTACGGTGTTCATTTTCATGGTTAAAATAATATGATGGTTTTATATATTGTATCCTTCTGGATGCAGCAATACCAAATATGTTTACTATTTTTTTTTTTGTTTTTTTGTTATAATTATGCTTTAATTGGCAAAACAAAAAATTCAGAAATTTTATTTTTTCATTCTTTATTTTAGGAGTGTGGGGGTGGTTATATTGTGACTTTCCAGAATTTAATGATTGCGGACTTATTAATTGGATATGTCAGAAATATGAAATGGCTGGTTTTATTACACAAAGCACAACCATAAATGAGCTGCAGCAATGACTGGCTCTCCCCATACATTCCTTAGTGGCCAATGCTAAAAATTGCATTTTATTTCCCATTCAAGAGTCTATACTGCAGTACTCTCAAAGACTAAAAGGACCAGCTCACCGCTATCAGTGTCCATGGAATCCCAGAGCACGGACAACACATTGATTGCCCAGCATGTCATTTGACTGCCGAACTATGGACGTTGTACCTGTTTTTTAGCTATGACATGCTATGTTTTTACCCTCACTACTGGATTTATATGCTCTCACTAATAAAGAAAACGTTTTACCCCATGGAACTGGATCATTTTCCTCTACTGCAGTACTCTGCAGTGGCCACTAAGCAATGTATGGGGCTGATGTGTTTTGCCTGAACATTGCTTCATTTGTTCCCACCAGAATAGTTTTCAGCTAATTAGTGGGAGTGTTGGACCCCCACTTTTATATAATACTGATGACCTGTCCTACAAATGAATTTTAAATTGTTAAATTAAATCCCGAACTACTCCTTCGGGGTGTATGTCTCCCGAAGAACACCTTGTTCTAGGCACATTGTATTGGTGCAATAACATGACATATTTGCAATTTTCAAACTCCAACACTGTCTTCCGGATTCAGCAAGATTGGCGGTGGAGTGCATCTGATTCATTAAGAGGCGTGAGCCTATGCTCACAGATGAAATCCCTGAGTTGTGTAACTTGAAAAATTGGGCAACTTTTCTGGGATTTTTGCTGTTCCGTCATATGCTTATTGTTGTAACAAACATAATGTATTTTTTAATTGTGGCACAAATATCCTTAATATACTCCTAAATGATTTCCCTGAGGGTTGTAACTGCCAAAGTGGCAGTGTCACTTTTGTCGGGGTTTTTTTTTTTGTTTTGGCACCTCAGGAGCTTTGTAAATGGTGCCCACAAACTTTTCCAGCTAAATTTCTGTTAAATCCAAATGGCTCTTCTTCCCTTTAGAGCCCTGCCAGGGCTCGAAAGGAAAGAAGGGAATCCCCACGTTCAGTAGAAATTGGATTACATTTTAGTGTAATATATGTAATTTTTTATTCAGACTTTCACATCCTTATGAATTAAGATTCTGTGAAACATCTGTGGGGTAGAAATTCTCACTACACCTCTTTGATGAATTTCATGAAGAGTGCAGTTTCCAAAATGTTGTCACTTGTGCTGGGGGGGGGGGGTGGATTCTGCTATTCTGATGCCTCAGGGGCTCTGAAATTTCAACATGGTATCCACAATATGTACTCCAAAAGTCAACATTTTCTCCATTCTTTCTCTATTACCCTTGTGAAAATTTTCCATCTTACTGGAAAAAAGTGTAACTTTTCATTTTCTCAGCCCAATGTTCTAAAAGTCTGTGAATGACCTTTGGGTATTTTGAACTTGCTACATCCCTAGATAAATTTCTTGACGGGTGTGTAGTTTCTGAAAAATTTATGTTAAAGTAACATTTTAGTGGAAAAATTTAATTTTTTACTTCGCTTCCACTGAAGCACCTAATGGTTTACTAAACTTCCTAAATGCAGTTTTGAATACTTTGAGGGGTGCAGTTTTTAGAATGGTGTCACTTTTGAGTATTTTCTTGCATATAGCCCCATCAATGTCACTTCAAATGTGATGTGAACCCTACAAAAATTGGTTTTGTAAATTTTGTTTGAAAATTGAGAAATTGCTGATCAACTATTAACCCTTCTAACTTCATAACAAAATATTTTGTTTAAAAAATTATGCTGATGCATAGTAGACATATGGGAAATGTTATTAACAATTTTGTGTGATATAACTATCTGATTTAAGGGCATACAAATTAAAAGTTTAGAAACTGATAAATGTTTGCCAAAATTCCAATATTTTCATTAATAAATGCTAAAAAATATCTTCCTAAATTTATCACTAACAAGAAGTGCAATATGTAATGGAAAAAAAACAATCTCAGAATCACTGGGATACATTGGAGCGTTCCAGAGTTATTACCACTTAGTGACACTGGTCAGAATTGTAAAATTTGACCTGGTCATGAAGGTGAAAACAGGGTGGGGGTGAGGGGTTAAAACATTTAAATGTATTAGGCACTTATATTGTATCAGACACTTCAGAATATCTTTTTGATTCAACCACTGGTATCAACAGTCCTCTAAAAAAAAAAAAAAAGAGAGCCAACATCTCTGCTTTTTGTTTGTTTGCGCCATATCTTGTTTCTTTGAACCAGTTTACCACAGTACTGCAGGAACTGGAAACCAAGATCTTATCTTTTTAAAGAGACCTGCTAAGCATACTGACTGTCTGTGTATTATCAAGATTTTTGGATTGAATTATGTCAGGACTAAGTCATTAACGACACCGGGGAGAACACACAATATTCCACAGCTGTCGTCACTGTCAGGATTGAGCAGGGATTCGCTCGCATACGATCCCGATTACTCACTACGTAGCTATCGGCAAGCGACCAGTGAGCGTATGTCGTATACACCTCTGGATTCCACCTCATGGAATATGTGTATAAGCCCCCGTACGGTTACTGCCAGCTTCACGATAACCCAATTAATATTAGCTGCCACCATCGACGCAGTTTGAAATATAATACAGGCCTGGTCAGACGCCTGCTTTCTGGTAGCGTATATGACTTCGGGGGAGGGAACGATTACATAACAAAAGAAGCAGAACTATTAAATTTTAGATTTAATCCAAAAAGGAGGCAGTGTTTAGGAATAATATACAAAGATTTTACAACCGGGTACAATGCAGTACAGGTTACACAAATAAACCAGAATTAAGTAACTTACTGTAAAGTTCGCAGAGACGACTCAGTTTAGCTGGAGGGGCGGTGCCCCAATTTGACAATTATCGAACGTGATCCTTTGCTTATAGTCTCTATACCCCCCGGCAATGAACACTGACCCCCACCCCTTCGGCTGTGTCTTTTATGCCGAATGGAGAGACCTGGCCACACACCCATGTGATGACCTCATGTGGGCTTGGCTCCAGCCTTCATAATTTTATTGGAATCTCTAACTTCTGGGATAACGTATCACTGGTTGATCACAGAAGCTTGCAAGCGACACCATATTTTCTATTATGAATTTACCTTTCTCCAGAGACCACACGTGACCTGGCTGTGGTCCGTTATTCTTGTACTTTTGCGCCATAGCTCACCGGAGGGGCTTGCAGCTACGGAAAAATAAGCATATTGTTCCTTAGCTGACCCGCCACTAAAAATATGGGCCCCATTATTATCGGAAGTATAGAACTCCAGATATTCCATATTTAGTGTCGGCGCCGACCTGGCTGCAGATTTCTGTTGAATTCTTTTGAAGCTGAGGATTAATCTTCCTCAGCTTGATGTAAATTGCTGCGGGTCTGTGTCACTGGAAACTACACTCGCATTTTAATTGGGTCAGTAACACCTTTTGTGCTAGCATTTGCTTACAAGCTATTTCTCCTGTGTGTTAATTTGCATAGACTCCACTGGCCAAAGTGTCATCTCTTCTCTTTTGACAAATACTGTAGGGGAGAGGGGATGAAGAGGGGTCTGGGAGAGAGAAATTCTTAATATTTTCTTAATTTTTATGACATTGTTTTACAAGTTATAAGTCAGACCAGCTTTTTTCACACATTTGATGGCTTATCATAATACTTTACCAAGTATTGGGTGAATTTCTACACATTTCAGTACTTTTTGTATAACAAGGGCTGCAATACTCATAACCAGTCATACTGCATTTGTTTAAATACTGATCAATATATAGAATGTACAATATGGCAGAAACTGTTTTTTTTGTACATTTGTGTCCTTTTAATCATACTTGTCAAACTGCACTGTAAATTGGGTTGTCTACCTTATAATACCTTGACCATCTCCCACTTTTACCTAGGATCGTTTTGCTGACCTGCGAATTCATGGATATGTGGATGAAGTAATGACTCAGTTAATGCAGAGTCTAGATCTCAAAATTCCTGCATGGACTGGTCCTTCAATTAAATTCGAATCAAAAGAACAGGTCTTTGACCAACAATTTGACTGGAATGGAGATTCACATTCAGCACATATCACAAAGGAACAAAGGGACACCTCTATTGAAGAGAAGCCTCACCTGCCAAAAAGAGCAAAAATAGAGACAACTTGTACATAAAGTTAAATAAACTTTTACAGTCTGTGAAAGATTTTCTTTTTAAACAATGAGATTTTTCAGTGCTAATCCGTTAGATACAGTTGAAACTAGAGGTTCGCATACTTTATATAAAAAGACACATATGCATGTTTTTCTCAATATCTGAAATGAAATATGAATAAACCTTTCCCGTTTTAGGTCAATTAGGATTACCATAATTTATAATATTTGCCAAATGTGCCAAAATAATGAGAGAGGGGGAATGTTTTAAAGCATTTTTCTTACTTACTGCAAAGTCAAGTTTGCATACATTTCATTAGTATTTGGTACCATTGCCCTTAAACTGAATAACTTGGGTCAAATGTTTGGGATACCCTTCCACAAGCTTCTCAAAATAGTTGGTTGGAATTTGGGCCCATTCCTCCTGACAAAACTGGTGTAACTGATCCAGGTTTGTAGGTCGCCTTGCTCGTTCCTACCTTTTCAGCTTTGCCTATAGATTTTCAATAGGATTGAAATCAGGGCTTTGTGATGGCCACTCCAAAACACTGACTTTGTTATCCTTAAGCCACTTTGTTACCATTTTGGCAGCATGCTTCAGGTCATTGTCCATTTGGAAGACCCATTTCCGCCCAAGCTTTAACTTCCTGGCTAATGTCTTGAGATGTTGCTTCAGTATTGTCACATAATCTTTTTTTCTCATGATGCCATCTATTTTGTGAAGTGCACCAGTCCCTCCTGAAAACAACCCCACAACATGATGCTGCCACCCCTGTGTTTCACAGTTGTGATGGTGTTCTTAGGCTTCCAAGCTTCTCCCTTTTTCCTCCAAATGTAACGATGGGTATAATGCCCAAAAAGTTTAATTTTAGTTTCATCAGACCACCAGGCATGTCTCCAAAAATTATGGTCTTTGTTCCTGTGTGCATTTGCAAACATTAATCTGGCTTTATGTTTCTTTTAGAGTAATGGCTTCTTCCTGGCCGAGTGGCCTTTCAGCCCATGTTTGATACAGTACTCGTTTCACTGTGGTTATTGACACAATCTTACCAGCTTCCGTCATCATCTTCACAAGGTCTTTTGTCCTCGGGCTGATATGCACATGTCAGACCAAAGCACGTTCATCTCTAGGACTCAGATGCTGTCTCCTTCCTGAGCGGTATGATGGCTGGACATTCCCATCATGTTTTTACTTGTGTATAATTGTTTGTACAGATGAATGAGGCATCTTCAGGTATCTTGACATTGTACCCAAGGATGAGCCAGACTTGTGCAAGTCCACAATTCTCTTCCTGATTTCTTTAGACTTTTCCATGATGCTACACATAGAAGCAGTGTGTTTCAGGTGTGTATTAAAATACATCCACGGGTGTCTCTCTAATTAACTCAGATGTTGCCAAAAAAAAACAGAAGCTTCCAAACACATGACATCTTCATATGGGCAGTCCAGAATTGTTTAAAGTCATAGTAATCTTAGTGTATGTAAACTTTTGACTTTGCAGTAAGTAATAAAAATGCCTTAAAACATTCTCTCTTATTATTCTGGCATTTGGCAAGTATTAAAAATTATGGTAATCCTAATTGACCTAAAATGGGAAAGGTTTATTCTGATTTCATGTCAGATATTGAGAAAAACATGCATATGTGTCTTTTTATATAGTGTATGTAAACCTCTGGTTTCAGCTGTAATATAAGGGTATGTGCACATGTTGAGCATTTGCAGGAAAATTTTCTGCTGCACAAATCAGTGTTAGCAGGAAAAACACTGCATAGAATGTGTGTTTTTCCTTTGTCTTTTACGTGCATTTTTTTTTATCATTCATTTGGGTGAAAAATGCTGGGAGAATTGACATGCTGTAGGTTTGAAAAATCACTTCTGTTTAAATCTGCAAGGAAAAAAATAAGCTTCATGTGCATGAGATTTCAGAAATGTCATTCACTTTGTTAGTACTGTAAAACGCTGCCTCTCCCTCTCCCTGCAGTAGTCGCATGCGGAAAAAAACTTGGCAAAAACGCAACATGTGAACAAGCCCTAAGAAATTATCTAAGAGCGTTGGAGTGGGAGCAAAGCTTGAGCCATCACAGGGGTTATTGAACATCACAGCAGAGATACAATAAGGCTGAGTTCACACGATGCGTTTTTCGTGCGTTTCCGCGGCGTTTTTGCAGTTGCGGAAACGCATGAAAAACGCATGGTAGAAGGGCAGCAATGTTCCCCAATGGAAATCCGCATGTGCTGTGCCCATGATGCGGATTTTTCCGCAGCGTAAACGCTGCGGTCAAAAATCCGCAGCATGTCAATTAATTTTGCGGAAACGCTGCTCTTTTGCCGCCATTGACTTGCATTAGACCGCATGGAATCCGCATCACTGTATATGTTGATGCGCTTTTCATGCGGTCTAATGTGCGGATGGTACCCGGGTGTGGATGAGAGGACTCTCATCCAGACACAGGTACCATTAAAAAAAATAAAAAATAAAATAAAAAATATATATATACTCACCTTCTGACGTCCCGCGCTGCGTCCTGCCGGCTTCCCGCGCACTTCGCGGTTGAATGAAGGACCTTCGCTGACGTCAGAGTCATGTGACGGGTCACGTGACGCTGACATCGGAAGGTCCTACAGTCTTCACTGCCGGCAGCCGGGACCGATGAAGCAGGACACCGGGGGCCATCAGAGGGTAACGTATAGATTTATTATTTATTTTTTGACATCACACACTATATAAATCCATGCCGGTTGCATGGATTTATATAGTGTGAAGTTGACAAGCACTTTCTAAGTGATGCTAAAACCGCTTGGGAAGCGCTTGTCAACCCGCATGCGGAAATGAAAGTGAAGACCGCTTCATTTCCGCATGTCCGTGGCAGGAAACCGCATGTACAATCCGCATGCGTTTTTTCCTGCCAGAGAGATGCAGAAACGCTCAGGAAAAAATCCTGAGCATTTCTGCATCGTGTGCACATACCCTAAGTGTCCATGGCTTCACATTGTAAATTCATTGCCGTATTGTTTACTTACATTTTAGTATGGAGATATTTTAAATAGAATAGCTTAGAAAACCCAGAAACTGCTTTTAAACAGGAAAAAGGAGTTGTGAAGACGGCATTTCTGATGCTGACAGATAACACTTTCTTTAACACTTTCCCAACATGATGATTTTCAATTTTTGCGCATTTGCCCCCCCCCTCCCTTTTCAAAGAGCCATAACATGTTTGTTTTTCCGTCAACATAGCCATATAAGGACTTGTTTTTTTGTGGGACAAGTTGTACTTTCGAATGGAAATGGAACCATTCATTTTATAATGTGATGAACTGGAAAGAGGAGGAAAAATTACAACTGCAGCAAAAATTTCAGAAACAAATGCATTCTACTATTGTGTTTTGGGTTTTCTTTTGTACAGCATTTATTTTATGGTAAAATGACTTAGCAATATGATTCTCCAGGTTAGTATGATTACAGCAATACAACATGTTTTTAGTTTTGTTTTTTTTATTTGCATTGTGAAAACAAAAAAACTTTTTGTGTAATCATTTTCCAAGACCCATACCATCCTCAATTTCCAGTTGATTGAGTGATCTGAGGGCTTTTTTATTCCACTCTGAGCTGATGTTTTATTGATACTATTTCCGGATAGATACAGTATTTTGATGGCCTGCTCTTGCATTTTTTTTCAGGTGATGTGGGTGCTGAAAAACTGCAATTCTGGTGTGTTGTGGTTTTTTTACAGTTTACTGACCAGGCTAATTAATTTTATTTCTTTGATACTTTGATGGTACCACATATGTAATTTAAAAAAAGAAAATAATATTTATTTATTTTTAATAGTGAAAAAGGGGTAATTTGAACTTTTTATTTAAAAAAGTTTTCACTGTATTTTGCATAGTCCCCTTAGGGGACTTGAACCTGTAATTGTCTGCTTGCTTATGCTATACATAGTAATAAAATGGCAAGAAATGTGTATAGCAAAACTCATGGTCTCCTATGAATGCCAGCCATGACAGACTTGAGGGCCTTCAGCAGACCCCAGGCTGTCATGGCAACCCATTGCCCACCGATGTTCAGTTATAACCATGCACCCTTGGACCATACCCTATAAACGCCACTGTCAAAGATTGACAGCGATATTTAACAGGTTAACAGCGGTGTTGGAGTTCCGTTCTTCTTGTGGCTGTTGGAGGCAGATGATGGCTGAATAATATATCATCTGCCAGCAAAGATGCACAGGAGCAAAGAACGAGGCCCAAAATATAATGTACCAGTATTTCATATGCCAGGAATGGGTTAAAGTTTTGTATGAGCATATGCCATAAATGTCTGGTAGATTTAGGTTGCCTTTGCGGTCCCACTGTATATTTTACAGCAGAGTATAAATACTCCCCTTAGCATTTTTTAAGATTATATTTAGCCAAGGATGAGTATGTTATTTTGCAGTTAAGTCACCTTGCAATACTTAGCTATTCATTCTGTTAAAAACACTATTTTTTGTTTGTTCTAATATATGGAAAATCCTTTAATTAAAAAGAGAAGCTAATTCTAAACCAATCTTCCATCATACACTAAATATAATAGAAAGAATAAAGTATACTGAAATTCAAGAGCCTATATTAACCCCTTAACAACCTTGGGTTTTTCAGTTTTTGCGTTTTCGTTTTTTGCTTCCCTTCCCAGAGCCGTAACTTTATTTTTCAGTCAATGTGGCCGTGTGAGGGCTTGCTTTTTGCAGGACGAGTTGTACTTTTGAAGGTCCCCATTGGTTTTACCATATCGTGTACTGGAAAACAGGAAAAAAATTCAAAGCGCGGTGAAATTGCAAAAAAAAGTGCAGTTCCACAATTTCGTTTTTTCCATGTTCACTAAATGCTAAAACGGACCTTCCATTATTATTCTGCAGGTCGTTACAAGATTGTAGATACCAAACATGTATAGGTTCTTTTTTATTTAAGTGGTAAAAAAAATCCAAAGTTTGCAACAACAAAAAAAATCCATAATCCAAGACCTGTAGTGTCTCTATTTTTCAGGATCTGGGGCCGGCTGAGGGCTTATTTTTTGCACGCTGTGCTGACGTTTTTATTATCATTTTGAGGTAGGTTCAAGCCTTTAATCGCCTGTTATTGCATTTTATTGCAATGTTGCGGCGACCAAAAAAACGTAATTCTCTCTCATTTTTTGTTTCTCATTAAGCCATTTAACGATCCAATTAATTCTTTTTATATATTGCTGGATCGGGACGATTCTGAACGCGGCGATACCAAATATTTGTATAGTTGATTTTTTGTTTTATTTTGAATGGGTTGAAAGGGGGGTGATTTGAACTTTTTATATATTTTTAAAGATATATTTTCTTTTTTATTCAAAGATTGACAGCAGCTGTCATGTGTCACCTAGGACATACCTGTACTTCCTAGCTGGTAAAGGGGTTAATGGCGAACACTGCCCTCTGCTGTGCAGATTGATGGCCACTGCTATGTACACTCTAAGACTATGTGCCCACGACGCAGAAATGAAGCTGAAAATTTCCGCTTCATTTCTGCATGTCCTTGCCCGGAAAAACGCGCGCGGAATTTGACACGCGTTTTTCACACGTTTTGCACATGCGGAATTGCCTTGCGTTTTCTAATGCATTGTAGATGGCAATTCCGCATGCGTAAACGCACAAATAATGGACATGCTGCGGATTTTTCTGCACATCAAAAACACTGCAGAAAATTCCGCATCATGGGCATTGAAAGTGTGGAATTTCATTGGGGACCATGGGGGACGGGTTACCAAGCGTTTATGCTGCAAAAATTCCGCAGCATAAATGCTTGAAAAACGCATCATGGGCACGGATCCTAAGGCTGTGTGCCCACGTAGCGTTTTTCAAGCGTATATGCTGCGGAATTTCCGCAGCGTAAACGCTTGAAAAACGCATGTATATCCGCACCCCATGGTCCCCAATGGCATTCCGCAATGTCAATGCCCATGCTGCGGATTTTTCCGCAGCGTATATGCTGCGGTCAAAAAACCGCAGCATGTTCATTAATTTTGCGGAAGCACAGCGGAATCAATGTGCGGATGGTACCCAAGTCTGGAGGAGAGGAGACTCTCATCCAGACCTGGGTACCAAAGAACCTGTAAAAAAAAGAAAAAAATAAAGTTCATACTTATCTTCTGATGTTTTCCCTCCGTCGCGCTGTTGTCTGAAGGACCTGCCACGTCATTGAGTCATGTGACCCACCACATGACTCAATGACGTCACCGCAGGTCCTGCACACAACAGCGTGAGCCGCTGAAGCCTCCGGACGGGGCAGAGAATGCATCAGAAGGTGAGTATAAAGTTTATTTTTTTATTTTTTACCATTCTGAACAAGTTGTCAAGCACTTTTCCAAGTGATGCTTGGAGAAGTGCTTGATAACCCGCATGCGGAAATGCATGCAAAGACGCCTCACAAACGCTTCTACCTGGCGGGAAAACCGCATGTAATATCCGCATGCGATTTTCCCACCAGGGAGAAGCGTAAAAAATATGCTTCAGGTCCGCAACGTGGGCACATAGCCTAAGGCTATATTCATATGTTGCGTTTTTTCTGCGGTTTTTATGCTAATTAAAAGCTGCCTTTTACAGTACCAACAAAAGCTGAACTTTTCGAAATCTCATGCACATGCTTCATTTTTTTTTCCTGACTGAATTGGAAAACTGTTGCTGATAACTGCAACATGTCAATTCTTTGTGGTTTCGCAGTGCTTTTCACCCATAGAAAGCAATGAGTAAGTGCTAAATAGCAGCACAAATGCAGAAAAAAAACGTTGGTATCAATTTTTGCAGCATTTTTAGTGGAAAAAAAGCACGTACAGCAGGATGTGAAACACATTTATTTTTGTGATTTTCCCAAGTTTAACCTAAAATATCTTGGTGTCCTTACCTGAATATGACAGGATTGGTACAGTTTAATTAGTGCTTATGTAATTCTAAAAAAAAAAAAAAAAAACAATTCCTGACCACCTCAATAGCCCTGAGCTAAACAATGTCTACCAACTCCATGTACTGCCAATGTCTTAGGTAAACTATGCTTGGCCAATTCAACTCTTCCCCCCCCCCCCCCCCACACACACACACTTTTCATGAACTTAAATGAACTTTTTTGTCACTATTTTTTCATACATAAAAAAACATTTTCCACTAAATAATTAGATCAAGTTGTCCTTTTTTCCCCAAAATGTTTTACGTTTTCACATATGTCTTCCATTGGTGGCCTAACACCTTGCATTGTTCATTCTTGTATGGTGGAAGCAAAGCTAAACTTTAGGATCCTGAAAAATGCAGCAAAAAACACCAGCAAAACCTGATTTTTGCCTGCAGCTTTTTTACTGCGAAGAGATCAGGTTTTGGCTGCAGAAAAAGAACAGCAAAAATGCAACGTGTAAACATAGCCTAAGGGTCTGTGTACACATTGCAATTTTGTTTTTTTCTGCGCAGGTTTGTCACAAAACCTGAAAGATTTCCTGCAAAGTGAATGGGATACCTGAAGTCTCATGCATATGTTGCTTATTTTCTCCTTGCTGATTTGATGCAGAGTTAAATCTACATCATGTCAACTATTTCAAAGTTTTTGCTGCAGATTTCACTCATACTAATCCGTAAGAAAAACACATCAAAACCTCATGTATTTTATGCTACATTTTTCCTGCCAACACATATGCTGAAAATTTGCATCAGATTTTACAGCTTCAAATAATAAACATGTGCACGTTCCCCAAGGCTTGTCTCCTGACCTACCCCACGCTCATAACAATCATATTAATATACACTGCTCAAAAAAATAAAGGGAACACTCAAATAACATAAGTTGAATGTGCTGACAGCAAAATCACACAAAAATGATCAATGGAAATCAAATTTATTAAACAATGGAGGCCTGGATTTGGAGTCACCCCCAAAATTAAAGTGGAAAAACACACTACAGGCTGATCCAACTTTGATGTAATGTCCTTTAAAACAAGTCAAAATGAGGCTCAGTCTTGTGTGTGGCCTCCACGTGCCTGTATGACCTCCCTACAATGCCTGGGCATGCTCCTGATGAGGTTGTGGATGGTCTCCTGTGGGATCTCCTCCCAGACCTGGACTAATGCATCCGCCAACACCTGGACAGTCTGTGGTGCAACATGACGTTGGTGGATGGAGCGAGACATGATGTCCCAGATGTGCTCAATCGGATTCAGGTCTGGGGAACGGGTGGGCCAGTCCATAGCTTCAATGCCTTCATCTTGCAGGAACTGCTGACATACTCCAGCCACATGAGGTCTGGCATTGTCTTGCATTAGGAGGAACCCAGGGCCAACCGCACCAGCATATGGTCTCACAAGGGGTCTGAGGATCTCATCTAGGTACCTTATGGCAGTCAGGCTGCCTCTGGCGAGCACATGGAGGGCTGTGCGGCCCTCCAAAGAAATGCCACCCCACACCATTACTGACCCACTACCAAACCGGTCATGCTGAAGGATGTTTCAGGCAGCAGATCACTTTCCACGGCATCTCCAGACTCTGTCACGTCTGTCACATGTGCTCAGTGTGAACCTGCTTTCGTCTGTGAAGGGCACAGGGCGCCAGTGGTGACTTTGCCAATCCTGGTGTTCTTTGGCAAATGCAAAGCGTCCAGCACGGTGTTGGGCTGTGAGCACAACCCCCATCTGTGGACGTCGGGCCCTCATACCACCCTCATGGAGTCGGTTTCTAACCGTTTGTGCAGACACATGCACATTTGTGGCTTGCTGGAGGTCATTTTGCAGGGCTCTAGCAGTGTTCCTCCTTTCACAAAGGAGGTGGTAGCAGTCCTGCTGCTGGGTTGTTGTCCTCCTACGGCCCCCTCCACGTCTCCTGGTGTATTGGCCTGTGTTCTGGAATCGCCTCCAGCCTCTGGACACTACGCTGACAGACTCGGCAAACCTTCTTGCCACAGCACTCATTGATGTGCCATCCTGGATGAGCTGCACTACCTGTGCAACTTCTGTGGGTTGTAGTGTCCGTCTCCTGCTACCACGAGTGTGAAAGCACAACCAACATTCAAAAGTGACCAAAACCTCAGCCAGAAAGCATTTGTACTGAGATGTGGTCTGTGGTCCCCACCTGCAGAATCACTCCTTTGTGTCTTGATAATTGCCAATAATTTCCATCTATTGTCTATTTCATTTGCACAACAGCATGTGAAATTGATTGTCAATCAGTGTGGCCAGTATGATTTCACAGAAGTTTGATTTGCTTGGAGTTATATTCTGTTTAAGTGTTCCCTTTATTTTTTTGAGCAGTGTATGAGGCTGGTAAGTTAGTGTCAGAAGTCCAAGGCCAGTCCAAATATTGCGGTCCATATCAAGTCCATGAAACTTGAATGTGTGAAACCAGCTTAGTCAGAGAGTCATTATACACTGAAGACTCCTGAATTTTTTATATTAACCAAAAAGCTCAATATTAGTTAATATACTAGTCGTATAAACCACCAGAATATCCCCACCTAACCCCAAAGCTCTTGGAATTAGGAAACACAAACTGGAAAACCCTTTAAGAGAACCTGTCATGTGAAAAAAATGCAATTAACCTGCAGATATGGCGTTAGTAAAAAGCATTATATAGTATATGTATATAGTAAAAGGAAGTATAACGACACGGCATTAACTGACAGCCAGCTCAGCAGTGCATCAGTACAGAGTTGACTGTCAGTCAGTGCCAGGGTGTGGTTACAGCCGCCACTCACTATGTACTGAGCAGTGACTAAATCAGCTTAGCAATAAACTTTTTCCACCCGGTAGCTGGGCTTTCAGTAAATAGCCTGCATAGACGTTATTACAACATCAGAGGGGGCCCCATCTCGTACCTCTGTGAATGGTGATATGTCTGAGCATTCTCTGCTCTATCCATTTTCTTTAGTGGGGTGTCTTTAAACAGCAGAGTACACTTGCTCAATTTTTTTTTTTATTTTTTTTTTTTACTTTAAAAAAGTGAATGGAGAGAGCTACACATCAGCGACAACACCTTTGTTTATAACTGTGCAAAATGTGGCTTCCTTCTCGAGATAGGTGTTTGTTTCAGTGGAGGGATTTGCATCTATAAGACATTTAGGACATGTCCTATTGTTGTACCATAAGCTTCTAAACTGGGACTATCCCTTTGAATAAATAGCTGGAAACTCCCACAAAAATATTAAAAGTAGCTTTTTTCCTCAGATCAATGTCTAAACAAATTATAGTCCGGCTGTGTGCCCACTATGCGTTTTTCAAGCGTTTTTTGCCGTGGAATTTCCGCAGCGTAAACGCTTGGTAATACGTGCTCCATGATCCCCAATGAAAAGCTGCATGCTCTGTGCACATGCTGCGGAATTTTCCGCAGCGGAAAAATCCGCAGCATGTCCATTATTTGTGCGTTTCTGCATGTGGATTTCAGGTCCTAATGGACTTGAAAAATGCAAGTCAAATCCGCATGTAAAAATGCTGAAAAAACGCGTCAAAAATGCCTGTAAAATCCGCAAGCGTTTTTACTGCCAAGAACATGCAGAAACGCTGCAGAAATTTTCTGCTTCAATTCTTCATCGTGGGCACATACCCTAAGTAAAGCCTAAAAGTCATGTAAGATTGTAAAGGTGTGATCACTGGCAACAGCAGGGACCCGTCTGTCTATCACAAAAACTAGGGGGCCTCAAAGTCTTGTGTGAATGGAGTGGTAGTATTTATTGTGCTGTCTTTGGCAGTCAAGTAGACCGTGAATTGATTACCACTTCATTCATAAACCATGGTGAGACACCCAGCAAGTAGACCCCCAGAAATTATGTATTTATCACCTATCCTGTGGTTCAATAATACTGTTTAGTACTGTCAATTAAGTGTTTTCATTTCTTGCATTGAAAATAAGTCAACACATTTACTTTATATCTAATTTATTCTTCTTGGTAGCTTTGTTTAATTATTTTAACACAGAATATTCTCGTTTTTGTCATTGTATATTTAAAGGTTTGTGTACTACATATGTAGCACCCTGAGGATTCTGCTGCTACAGGAGTATTGCACCTCAGCCAGAGGTGTGATATTCCACTCCCGGGTAAGGATGGAGTGTGGGACTGAGCTCGGTAGGCTGCATGCACTACACACATCCCATTTCCGAGGGGCAGGCCGACGGTACTCCCACTTAGAAATGTGCAGGTACGACCGTGTCTGTCCCTGGCTGGAGTGGGAGGGGGTTGGAACATCCCTGTAGTGTAGGGGCAGATAGGGGGAGCAGTCTGGGTAGTGTTAGGAGCTCATTGGGTGCTGGTCACCTGAGCTCACACATAGAGGGTTATATAAGGTGGGAACCAACTAAGATCAGGGTCAGTTGTAGAGGAAAAGTCAGCCTTTGCAGAGGAGTCAGCAAGTCAGAGGCAGAAAGCAGAGGAGAAGAGCGGCCCAGAGAGAGAGAGAGGAGCCAGAAAGACCCAGAGGGGAAGCAAGAAAGAACTCTGAGACCCCAAATCCAATCCTCGGGTGAAGAGTTGGCAACAGGGTACCGGATCCCAAACTGGTGGGGGCTAAAGCACACCTCAGCCAGAGACCGGAGGCCGTGGGCAGCATCTGCCACGGCCACCCACCATATCCACCCCGAAGGCAGACCACGAGTGGGGTCAGGGAACCCAGGGCCAAGGGTTTCCAACAGAAGGCCCAAGGGAGCCGGACCTAGGTGGATCACTGGTGGGGAAGGCCAGAGACAGGACAGAAGGAGGGCTCAGGACCACGCTCCGGACTTGCTTGGGGTTTGGCCGAATCCAGGACCTGGTGGACGCAGCACGGCTCGGGTGGTCCCTCAAGGCCGGAGTGGCCAGCTTACAGCAGTAAGTAAAAACCATAAACTGCACAGCCCGACTCTGAGCCTTATTACCATCTACACTGCACCACCACAACTCCCATCCTCTGCACCTGACCCCCTGAGGCTATACCCCTCCCGTTGGGGGTTATACCACCTAAGCTGCACAAATACCATCAGCCTCAGTGGACCCTGCTGCAGCGGTGGCCGTAGTGACCGCACATCAACGGGTGGCGTAGTCGACATTAAAGAACTTTATAACATCTGTAGGACTGCCACATACAACTGAGCTTGACACCCTGGGCACGGACCGGGTCACAGCCACTCGGAGACTACAACCCCCATCTGATCCGGCTCCGGGTATTCCCCTAAAGAATATGGCCCAGGGGGCGCGTCAACTTTGGCGTAGTCGGCAGGATTACGTGCCCGCAACACCCGGGTACTGCGTGCCTGAAGAAAAGTACACCGTTACCTCAAAAAGAAGTCTCCCGCCGGTTCCGGAGGGTCCCCGCCATCGGACCCCATCACTAGTCGATTCCCGCCGGTTGTCCGCCATTTGCAGCTTTTTCCCGCCATCTGCAGAGTTTCCCGCCACTGGGAGACGATTCCCGCCATTTCCAAAGATTTCCCGCCTTGGAAGAGCGGACGCCATTATGGGCGTGCCAGAGGACGGCAAGAAACCACCTCCCATCGTGGGCCAGGACGAAGAATGGCGCCAAAAGCGGAAACCGCCCCCACCAACAGAGACTGTGATGCTAGAGGTGTCCGTCAGCGTGAAAGAACTGCCCCTGGAGCTGACAATCACCAAGTTGCCCCGGGACCGCCCTCGAAGTAGGAGGAGACAGAACAAAAGAACGAAGATGGGTGCCGCCTGGAGCAGTCTGGAGCGAGCGCACCCGGAGACAAGAAGTCTAACAAGGAGTATGGAGAGAGCTTACCCGGAGATGGAAGGAGAGCAGAGCAGCACCGGCCCGCTGGCCAGGAGCCTGCTGGAAACAGAGGAGGAAGAGCAGAGCAGCACCGACCCGTTGGTCAGGAGCCTGCTGGAAACAACGACCCCACTAGGCCTAGTGGAGGTCCTAGCACAGCTCCCCCGAGACCGGGAGTGTGCACAGACTGCCCTGGAGGGCCTCGCAAGGAGGATGGCCCGGGTGCAGCGAGAGACATTGGCGGAGTGGAGCCGAGAGATGGCCCAGCAAACCAAGACCCGGAGCACGCCACCCGAGAAGAGGAGACAGACCGCCTCTGAGGATGGCACAGGAGGACTGAAGGCCGGAGACGGCGCCGAGAAGGGAGCCGAACGGACGGAGGCAGGTAAAGGGGACGTCTATACCCCAAACCGGGAAACCGCTTACCTGCCCCAGCTCCCCGTCGCAGAGCCCGAAAGTCCCCCTGCCGTGCCCGTAACCGCCACGTCACCGCCACAAACTAGGCCTCAGCCGGAAGCCGCGACCCCTGTGACGTCACACGCCTCGACCCCGAGCGTGGCCAAGCAGGAAGTACTACCAGCCTGGTCGCAAGGCCTAGTACCCCCGGGCGCCGCATCACCAACAGCGCCCCCTACCTCCGCGGAGCCTCCGGCCTGGTCGCAGGGCCAAGTATCCCAGGGCGCCGCCGTCCTAACGGTGCCCTTCACCTTCCAGGTGCCCCAGGCCTGGCCGCAAGGCCTGGGCAACCCGGGCGCCACCACCACCGCGCCCGTAAAACCAAGGGTGCCGCATCTGGGAGAGGACCTGTTCGCCCAGCTCACATGGCCGGACGGGCGGCCCTTCATCTGGCCCGAAGAATATTATGAGCTGGAGCGGCAGAAGAAGGCTAGGGCCATGTGCGAACCCCTGATCCCGGCTCCGAAGCCCGTGACAAGGATCTCGCCCCCGCTTGAGGAGACCCAGTTTGAGTGGGACCCCACCGGTGAAGATCTAATGGGGTTCACTCAAGAGACTCGGGCAGCTGCAGCAGAACGTGCAGAGTGCTGCCGACAACAGCTCGAGTTCTTCGAGAGGGAGCGGAGAGAGAGGCGGGTCCGGGAACAACAAGCCCAAATAAGGAGCGCCGAGCAGAAGAGCCGGACCAGGAGGGACCCCCGTGCAGCGCATAGTCCCCGCACCATCGGGACTGTGATAAAGTTCAATCTGCAGCACGGGTGGGGCTTTATCCGAGACCACCATACCCCCGGCGACGTCTTTGTCACGCGCAGAGACGTTGAGTCCCATCTGCCGGAGGGGCACAGAGGTCGTGACCTTTACATCGGGGACGAGGTCACCTTCACCCGGCACAAGTGTGCCAAAGGACCCTACGCCCTCCATGTGCATCGCCTGACGGAGGAGGAGCTGCGGTGTGAGGAGGAGCAGGAGGACCCGGACGGGTCTGAATCTGAAACTAAAGTTATCCCCAAAGAAAGAGCAGGAGGACGTCGTCGTTGAGTACGGCAGAGTAGAAGCTGTATATAGTTACCCGTCGGGGTACCAAAAACTGTTACTGCTAATATAGTCCCCGTTGGGACCAGCAAGTGTGAACTGTTAACCCGTATGTCCCTTAATCCCACTGACCGAGGACTGAGAGCGGTCATTCCCTCCCTATACCTGGCCGAGGACTGAGAGCGGCCACATTCCCCTTGTACATAGTTGCGCTTCCTAAAGCGCCCCCTACTGGTTTTACAGGAAAACCATTTCCCAGAAAAGGAACTGTTGCACTTTGCCCGGTCATCAGTTGCACAGTGACCGGAGGAGAAGCAAGAAGAGTCTACGAGAAAGTTATATATATATATATATATATATATATATATATATATATATATATATATATATATATATATATATATATATATATATATATATATATATATATATATAGTGTTTTATATGAAGTTTTATATGTTTCGTTATTATGAAAAATTGTATGTTTTATGGTGTTTTGTCTTTACAGCCCGAGGACGTGCTGTGATTTACCAGGGGGGAATGTAGCACCCTGAGGATTCGGCTGCTACAGGAGTATTGCACCTCAGCCAGAGGTGTGATATTCCACTCCCGGGTAAGGATGGAGTGTGGGACTGAGCTCGGTAGGCTGCATGCACTACACACATCCCATTTCCGAGGGGCAGGCCGACGGTACTCCCACTTAGAAATGTGCAGGTACGACCGTGTCTGTCCCTGGCTGGAGTGGGAGGGGGTTGGAACATCCCTGTAGTGTAGGGGCAGATAGGGGGAGCAGTCTGGGTAGTGCTAGGAGCTCATTGGGTGCTGGTCACCTGAGCTCACACATAGAGGGTTATATAAGGTGGGAACCATCTAAGATCAGGGTCAGTTGTAGAGGAAAAGTCAGCCTTTGCAGAGGAGTCAGCAAGTCAGAGGCAGAAAGCAGAGGAGAAGAGCGGCCCAGAGAGAGAGAGAGGAGACAGAAAGACCCAGAGGGGAAGCAAGAAAGAACTCTGAGACCCCAAATCCAATCCTCGGGTGAAGAGTTGGCAACAGGGTACCGGATCCCAAACTGGTGGGGGCTAAAGCACACCTCAGCCAGAGACCGGAGGCCGTGGGCAGCATCTGCCACGGCCACCCACCAAATCCACCCCGAAGGCAAACCACGAGTGGGGTCAGGGGACTCAGGGCCAAGGGTTCCCCAACAGAAGGCCCAAGGGAGCTGGACTTAGGTGGATCACTGGTGGGGAAAGGCCAGAGACAAGGACAACACAGAAGGAGGGCTCAGGACCACGCTCCGGACTTGCTTGGGGGTTGGCAGAATCCAGGACCTGGTGGACGCAGCACGGCTCGGGTGGTCACTCAAGGCCGGAGTGGCCAGCTTACAGCAGTAAGTAAAAACCATAAACTGCACAGCCCGACTCTGAGCCTTATTACCATCTACACTGCACCACCACAACCCCCATCCTCTGCACCTGACCCCCTGAGGCTATACCCCTCCCGTTGGGGGTTATACCACCTAAGCTGCACAAATACCATCAGCCTCAGTGGACCCTGCTGCAGCGGTGGCCGTAGTGACCGCACATCAACGGGTGGCGTAGTCGACATTAAAGAACTTTATAACATCTGTAGGACTGCCACACACTCTGAGTTTGACACCCTGGGCACGGACCGGGTCACAGCCACTCGGAAGACTACAACTCCCATCTGATCCGGCTCCGGGTATTCCCCTAAAAGAATATGGCCCAGGGGGCGCGTCACATACACTTTATCAGAAGGCCAGTCCATGGGAAATAATACAATGTCTACAATTTTAGTCTGTGGGTTTGTTTTTTTTTTCAAAATTAAATTGAATCTTTTTACCATAACACATGTGAAATTACAGCAATGTGACGGTAAGTATAAAAAGTAAGGCATACTTTCCCTTCACCCATGACCGCATCACCTGAGAGAGGATCTGCCCATCCAGGACCGGAAACCCACTAAAATAAAAGGGTTGCATTTCTTCCCTGCATCTGTTCGGTTTTCTGCTCTAGATGGAAGACCTCATGATGAAGAGCGGCTGAAGAAAGGACACAGGTCCGACCCGCTGACTCAAAGAGTGGCTTACCTGGCTGTGGCACCAGTGTGTTGGGTCCTAGAAGCACCATCACATGGCTTGAAAATCTGGTGCGGGTCGGCAAGCGAGACTGGCGGAGGCTTCGGCCTGATCTCCGGCCGCCGTGCCTGCTTGGGTATGTGCACGGCGCGTCACGAGATGCCGCACCCTGATGACGAGCACGCTGAGTGACTTAAACCGGAAGTGACACCTTCACTTTAAGAGAGGCTGTGCGGGCGCCTCATTTAAAAAGGAGTGTGGTCCATAATGAGAGCGTTCATGTTCCAGCTCTCCTCGCCAAGTGAAGTGAATGAAGGTGTGAGAGAGCTTGGGCTGTGCATGTGCACAGTGCACCACAAGATGGTGCGCCACTGAGTGATGTAAACCGAAAGTGACACCTTTGCTTTAAGAGAGACTGTGTGGGCGCCTCATTTAAAAATGAATGCGAGCACGTTAATGCTCCAGCTTTCCTCTACGTCTAAATGGAGGAACAGCAGCAGCATCAAAGAAACAGGCAGCAGTGGAAGTTGCTAAAGTGACAGTAAGACCAGCCAGAGGTCCAGAGACTCCAGGAACGAACAGCCCTGTGGTCGGATACAGCCTCTGAATCCATCCTTGAGTAACAACGGGTGGTGTGATCTTAAAAAAGGTTCACCTTGTTAATGGGGCCCTCCTTGTTTTCCTTATTTGTCTAATAGGAAAGGCCTAGAAAAGTTAATACAAAGTGTAAAAATAGAGAATGTGCTCTTTGCAAGTCACCATTCCAACTGACTGGCATAAAAGCCTGTGTGCATCATGTATCCAGAAAACCATTTGCAAAGATTGCCCTGATTTTGCCCTGATTTTGCAATGAATCTAAAGCAGTGGTTAACAACTCCCCCCAAAACCCTTATGCAGGAAAGTGCAAAAAAGAGACATAAACAGTTATCGGATTCGGAGGCAGATGGGGATTCTGATGGTCTATTCCTCCTTTTCCGCTTCATCATCTGAGGACGACTCTGGAGGCGTAGACCATGCTTCCCTCCTGGAGACACAGGCAGGTTGCTAAAAGCAATAAAGACCACTATGGAACTTATGGAGACGAAATCCCCTAAATCAATAGAGGATGTTATGTTCAGTGGCCTATAACAGAGGAGGAAGCATACATTTCCTGTTAATGAGAAGATCCAGAAACTCATTAAGGAACAATGGAAAAAAGAAGAAAGGCTCATTGCACTCATCTTTGAAAAGGAAGTATCCGTTTGAAGAGGAGGTTGCTACATTATGGAATAAAAGCTCAAAAATAGACATCACAGTAGCCTAATCATCGAAAAAGTCTACCTAACCCTTTGAAGACCTGAGTATCCTTAGGTACCAATTGGATGGGAAGGCAGACAGCTATCTGAGAAGTACTTGGGAAGCTTCAGTGGGTGCTCTGAGAACTGCCATAGCAGGGACTTGTGCAGTGAAATCCATGATGGTCTGGTTGCAGCAGTTGGAAGAGCAACTAAAAGGTAATATTCCTAGGGAGAAAATTCTGGCTAATCTGCAGGGGGCAGCAGCCTTTCTGGCAGATGCCTCAGCGGACTAGATGAGACTAGCAGCAAGATCAGCAGGTCTCTCTAATGCGCTAGGAGAGCATTATGGCTGAAATGTTGGCCAGGGGATGTTCTGTCAAAGACTAAATTATGCTCCATTCCTTGTGAAGGAGAATTCCTCTTTGGTCAGGCATTAGATGACATCCTGGTAAAAGCTGGAGACACAAAGAAATGTTTTTCCATTCCCGAGTACAAGAGGAGGTCCTTTCTGGAAAAAAAAAATTAGCAGAATGAAATCTCCAACAGAAATCAGGAAGATGGGAAGAGAGAGAATTCAGGATTCATATGTGAGGGAAGAGAAAAACTTCCCAGTGATGCCAGCATTCAGGTAAGGGGAAGGCTTTCGCTCTTTCTCCTGGCTTGGATGAGAATTTCGTCCAGTGGCTGGATATTCGGTATAAAGCTATGTGCCCATGATGCAGAAATGCTCTGGATTTTTTCCTGAGCGTTTCTGCATCAACCTGGCAGAAAAAACGCATGCGGATTGTACATGCGTTTCTGTCTGCCAGGGACGAGCTTTTTTAACGTGCGATTTCGCATGCTTTTGTCCAGCGCTTTTCCAATCGATTTTAGCATCACTTGGAAAAGTGCTTGAAAGTTGGTCACACAATATAAATCCATGCAACAGCTGACAGCTGCTTTAACCAGCAACAACAGGAACTAACCAATAGTTTGAGCAGCATGAATCAGGCAGCTGGTTTCCTCCAAACTTGTGCACTCAGTAAGATGTTATGTTTAGAGGAGCTGTCAGATCACAACGCAAGCAGAACCAGGTTCAGGAGAGGAAAGCTGCTGCGAGATGTATGCGAAAACAAGACATAGGAGGGTTTCGAACTCATAGCTCACACAGGACTGATAGACCTCCACTCTCACCTTCACTCTTTTCTAAGGGGGAATATTTCTCCTTGTGGAGAGTGCCAAGCCAGTATAAGGAGACTTAAAGGCCATGAAATGCCTAAATATGGAAATAGCCTCTTCAGAGAAATAGAGGAATGGAACTGTAGTGCCACCTACTGGATGTAGAAATTATAAAAGTCAATATTGAAATTTTAACAAGCCTTGCCACATGACTTGGGATCAGAAGCGAAACCAGTCACTCCATTCGCAGACCCATGTTTCGGGGTTTGTCCTTTCTCCTTGTGAAGCAGGAGATCTGATTTGTTTAGGTGAGAGGCCTCTGACTAGTAGTCTAAGGGGGAATGTTTCTCTTTGTGGAGTTTCCCAAGTAGGTGTAAGGAGACTTTTAGGCCATGCAATGCTCATCTGGGAATGTACATATGCAAATAGCCTCTTCAGAGAAGGAACAGGAATAGAACTTTTGTGCCACCTATTGGATGAGAGAAGGATGTAAAATCAGACACTATGACACAGGAGGGAATTAATAGGGCTGGGAGGTGACAGCACACACAACTGTAGCACTGATATAACAGAGTGCAGGGGGAAAGGAGAAATTCTGGGAGGTGCTTGAGCCAATGCCAGTAATTGTAATCTAAAAAAAATTATTGTTGGGAAAGGTAATTGTGTTATATACAGGTTTAATAACAGTTTTTTGATAAATTAATTTGTGTCAGAAAACCTCTTTAAGGAACTGAAAGAAGCTGTAATTTTCTGTTTTAGGTTTTACTGCATTTGCATAACAAGGCCAGGATCCCATTGTTTTTGAGATTGAGTCTTTTGAAAAAATTAAAATGCATTTACAAATTCATATGTCGTCTCCACATAATGTGGGACCTTCTAAGACGACGTGCTTGCTCCAAATTAAATAGTAAAATTCAAATACGTGCACGGAAGAACTACACTGATATTTTTGAGTATCAGGGAAGGTCTGAGTTTTATTACATCATCGGTTACTTATATAGGTTAATAGTCATAATAATAATTTATAATAATTTTTATTTATATAGCGCCAACATATTCCGCAGCACTTTACAATTAAGCGGGGACATGTACAAACAATAAAATCAATACAAGGTGAGACAGTTTAACAGTTACATCAGGAGTGAGGTCCCTGCTCGCAAGCTTACAATCTACATGAATAAATGGTAACAATATAATTGGCTCAGCTTTTCTCTACATATGTGCTGGTATTAGCATACATACATCTCATTGGCTAAAGCTAATTCTGTCTACACCCAGCTTTTGGATTTTAGGAATCTCCCTTTCTAGTTTGGTTTCTCTTTCCTATGTTTTCTCTAAAGCCCCCGTCTCACATAGCGAGATCGCTAGCGAGATCGCTGCTGAGTCACGGTTTTGGTGACGCAACAGCGACCTCACCAGCGATGTCGCTATGTGTGACACTTTTTCAGCGATCAGGCCCCTGCTGTGAGGTCGCTGATCGCTGCAAAATGTCCTGGACCATTTTTTGGTTGTTGCCCTCCCGCTGGTCAGCACACATCGCTGTGTGACCAGCGGGAGCTGCGATCAAGCTGGTAACCATGGTAAACATCAGGTTACTAGGGGCACACGCGCAGCTAGTAACCCGTTGTTTATCATGGTTACGAGCCTGCTAAAGTGAGCGGTAACCTCCCGCTCACTGTAGCAGAGTGGTAACCATGATAAACAATGGGTTACTAGGTGCGCGTGTGCCCCTAGTAACCCGATGTTTACCATGGTTACCAGCCTGCTCCTGCTTCAGCAGCAGGCTGGTAACCAGGAGCAGGACATCGTGGAAAGATTCTTTCCACGATGTCGCTGCTCCCCTGATCGTTGGTGAGATTGCCTGTTTGACAGCTCACCAGTGACCACATAGCGACGCAGCAACGATCCCTGACAGGTCATATCGTTGTTGGGATCGTTGCAGCGTCGCTAAGTGTGATGGGGCCTTAAGTGTTTAGACAAAGACATTCCTAAAACCTTCTTATCTGATCACAGGCTTCTCTTTGGAGCAAAGTACATGGACAAAACACACATACTGGCTCAAACTCCATTTCAGAAAGCAAGGAGTTGCACATACAAAAATCAAAATGGAGTCAGGATAGAAGAAGTATAAATCCTGCTCACACTTTTGACTTAACCCTCTGTGAGGCGCAGCTGATCTGACAGGCACAGCTTAATTAGTTTCGTTTCTCTCTCCAAATTATCAGAAAAACTCCATTGCCCCAGTTTATTTCCAGGATAGGCCGGAGTACAGCCCCCCTTCCCTTCCCCGCAGGCTTGGATGGAGGCCTGTGTGTCGCCCCTGAGGGTTCGGTCGCCACAGAGGTATTGCATCTCACCCAGAGGTGTGGTATCTCACCCTCAGGTAAGGAAGGAGTACAGCTCAGGACCCTAATGCCTGCATTCATTACACCATATTTTCGGGGGACAGGGCAAGATTGCTCCTACGGGAGAGCACAGTCCCTGGCTGGAGTGGGGGGAACCACCTAGAGAGGGGGAACCATGTAGTGGATGGGATGGAGGACTTAGATCAAGGGAGCACTTCAGAAGGAGGTATAAAATAGAGACACCATCTTAGATCAGTATTCAGTCAGTTCAGTCAGAGGAGGAGAAGTGACAGGAGCAAGGGCTCTGTATGGGCTCCGCACCAGAGGCGGGCCTGGCCAGTGAGGCCCAAGTCTGAGAAGAGAAGGGGAGCAGGAACGGCTCCAGGAGAAGAGAAGGGATCATAGGGTTACGGGCAGTGCTGGAGGCCACCCGTACGCCCGAATCTACAAGACAGTGGAAGGATCAAGCCGCAGAGGGGACCGGCCCATTAACTAGCACGGATACTTTAAATCCAACTGGCAACCGGAGCTGGCTTTACTTTCAGGGTGCAGTTGCCCACTACCACAGTTAACGATCGCCGAAAAGGTGGCCACATAGGGCCCAGGGGACTGCAGGTTGCCCGCCAAGACCCGAGGCCACCGGCTTGGGACACTGACTTTGAGGCGCAGGGGAGAAGGGTGAGAGCCAGCGCAGGAAGACGGCTGAGGAAGGCACATAGAAAGGGGTCCTGTTAAGTGCTCTGGAAATACCTGAGGGTGGACTGAGCCCCTCACTGAGTACGCACAGCACGACATGGGAAGTTATGATCTGCAGTTATAACTTGGAAAGCAACAACTGTGAGTAAAGACCCTTGGACTGCACTATCTTGTCTCTGTGTTCCTTGCTGCGCCATCCCTCACTGCACTACAGCGCCCAGCACAACCTGCACAACCACCATCATCCACACACTGCCCTGAAGCGAACTCTTCCTGTGGGGAGTTATACCATCATTGCTGCAAAACCACCAGCTTCAGAGGACTGTTCCGCAGCGGCGGCCCCTTTTAGCCGCACTCCACAGGTGGCGTAGTCGGACATTATAAAAACCTATACATATCATTACCCTTGGATTGACCGCCCTGGGTCACTGACTGGGTCACCGCCACAGTGACTACAACCCCCAGCATCTACCGGCCCGGCACCGGGTACCCCACTGCCCAGGGGGCACGTCACCTGCATGACAATGGGTTGGAGGAAGTGGCTAGGGATTAGAGTGTAACGTGGAGGGGTTTAATGTTTTTTTTTTTTTTTGTTTTCAGATTCCTGCTCACAGGGGTAGCATTTTGTCTCCCCTAAACTGTCCTTACCTTCTGGCTTCTACAGCGCAGCTCTTAGAGGCCCTGAGGATGGTGGCAGAGTCGCACCCGATGGGATGGCTAGAGGAGCAGGTAGCGGCGATCATCGGAGGGGGAGCGGGGATGGTGGCTGTGACAGCACGGCCTGAGCGGCGTTCCCGTCAGGCACAGCCTCCTGACAGGCTGTCGCCCGACATGGCTCCCCAGACACTGCGCAGGCACAGGAGCCCCTCCGGGGACCCTCCAGGCTGGGTGCTGGGTAGGAAGCGAACTAGCAGGCCCCGGTCTAAGAGGAATCCGCCCGCCGTCACGTGTCTTGCGGCGGTTGGCAGGCCGTAGCCTGAGTCAGGGGTGAGGTCTGCACGCGCCAGGGCTAATGGTACCAGTGACGTCACGGGGGGTCGCCACGGCGATGCTCCTGTTGGGCGACCCGCCTCCTCAGACGCAGAAGACAGCAGTATTATCCAGGATGGGCAGCAATCGGACGGTGGTAACAGGCAAGTGTTATTACCGGCCTTTACAGGCAGTTCGTGGGCTGCTTTAAATTCAGGACCAGATATGCTGGCCATTGGCACACAGACATTGGAGGCAGGGGTCAGAGCGGGCATGGGGCTGGGCGATAATAGTGTATCCTCATATACACAGCCCTCTGGTCCTTTTTCAACATCAGTGCATGCCAGTAACTTTCAGCCTTAAAGGGCTGCGTCGGCGGGATCCATTGCATTGGTGTTCGGGCCACAAGAGGCAGAGGGTCCAATGGGAAGAATCGGAAGGTTGGACGGACGGCTGAATTCAGGAATATCGTCTGGGGGGACTACAGCTCCTCCGCAGCCTGGTGAGTTGTGTTCTATGTCTTGTTCGTTACTCCAGAATTTTCTATCCCCAGGATTTGGTGTTAATCAGGGGTCGGTGGTTGGGGGTACAAGTCAGGGACAGGCGGGGGTGGTTTGCGAGGGGGTGAGTGAGCTATTGGCAAATGTGAGGGAGTTATTGTCACGACTGGAAAAGGGGTAGTAGTGCCGCTTCGGGCCATTTAGCCGCATGGGTGAACCCACAATTGGGCGGGCTGAGCAGTGTGGGTAATAGACTTGGGGATGAGAGTCAATTACCCGAGCCCGTTTCGGTGTCAGTGCAGATAGAAAAAAGGAAAGGAATGTAGAATTCATTTGGACGATGGGGCTCACGGAGAGGTTTATGTGTGTTTTGAAGGTCCTTTGGGGGCGCACCTTAAACCCTTTAAAGCCCAAGACGTATTAATACGTGTCTGTGCCCTGGGCTTTAAGAGCCTGACCCGTATTAATACGTCATTGCGATCGCGCGCGCACACAGGCTGTGCGGGAGCGATTGCCGCCGGGTGTCAGCTGATTGTCACAGCTGACACCCGGTGCTATTTGCAGGGAGTGTTCCCACACCGCTCCCGGCACATTAACCCCCGCAATGCTGCGATCGAAGTTGATCGCAGCATTGCGGTGGCTAACGGGAGGTGATCGCAATACTCTCCTCCTCTTCCGGCCTCCAGCGCTGTCTGCAGCAGTTTCCCGGATGTTGCCACGACGACCCGATGTAGTCATGACAACATCCGGGTCACCAGACAGCAGGAAGATTTTTTTGGTCATGTGCAGTGCATGACCAAACTATCTTCTCCCTGTGCAGCGCTGACAGCCTGCATAGCACAGGTATGGTGCTCCATTCCTGTGCTATGCAGGCGATCTGAGTAAAAAAAAGTGAAAGTCCCATAGTGGGACAAAGTATAAAAGTTAAAAAACTGTCAGAAAGTGAAGAAAAAAAAAAATTGTAAAAATATGTATAAAAAAAAAAAAAATCCACCAAAAATAAAAATATAATGTACCCATCAATAAATATTATGAAAAAAAACAAACAATAAAAGTACACATTTGGTATCGCCGCCTCCGGAACGACCTGACCTATAAAATTGTCCCACTAGTTAACCCCTTCAGTGAACACGGTAAAAAAAAAAAAAAAAAAAACGAAGCAAAAACAATGCTTTATCATCATACCGACGGGCCGTCAGAAGGTAAGTATATATATATATATATATATATATATATATATATATATATATATATATATATATATATATATATATATATATATATATATATATATATATATATAATATTTTTTATTTTATTCTTTTTTTTTTTTAATGGTACCTGGGTCTGGATGAGAGTCCTCTCATCCACACCCGGGTACCATCCGCACATTAGATCGCATGGATGCGCATCAACATATACAGTGATGCGGATTCCATGCGGTCTAATGCAAGTCAATGGCGGCAAAAAAGCAGCATTTCCGCAAAATTAATTGACATGCTGCGGATTTTTGAGCGCAGCGTTTACGCTGCGGAAAAATCCGCATCATGGGCACAGCACATGCGGATTTCAATTGGGGAACATTGCTGCCCTTCTACCATGCATTTTTAATGCGTTTCCGTGGCGTTTACGCAACTGCAAAAACGCCGCGGAAACGCATTAAATACGCATCGTGTGAACTCAGCCTAAAAGTGCCAAAACATTTTACATGGGGTTGGGATTTTTTTCAAAAGAAATATAAAAGATGACCATATGGCAACTAGTGTTGAGCGCAAGTGCTCGCTACTTGAGTTTGCATCGGGTGCTTGAGTATGCAGTATTGTGGGTGCTCAAGTCTCCGTCCCATATGCTTCGCAGCCAAAAAAACCTCGTGGAGATTGTCTGCCATGCACGAGCGATCCCCGCATGTTTTTTTTTGGGTGTCTAATAACCGTGAAACCTGCGGGCGGGGACTCGAGCATGTCACTCGAGCATCCTTGATACATGGTGCATACCTGAGTACCCCATGCAAACTCAAGTAGCGAGCACTTGCGCTCAAGACTAATGACAACTTATTCAATATGATGACATAACGTTATCAAATTCTGTGTCGTACCTCTGGTTTCAAAATGTTCACTATACCCCTTGATAAAATCCTTGAGGGGTGTAGTTTCCAAAATGGGGTCACTTGTGGGGGGTTTCAACTGTTTAGGCACATCAGGGGCTGTCCAAACGCGACATGGCGAATGCTCTCGATTCCAGCCGATTTTGCGTTCAAAAAGTCACACAGTGCTCCTTCCCTTCTGAACTCTGCCATGCACCCAAACAATGTATTTTCCCAACACATGGGGTATCGGCATACTCAGGAGAAATTGCACAACAGTTTTTGGGGTCCATTTTCTCCTCTTACCCTTGTGAAAATAAAAAAATTGGGGATAAAACATAATTTTTGTGGAAAAAGTTTGATTTTTTTTCGACTTTCACGGCTCCATGTTATAAACTTCTGTAAAGGACTTGGGGGTTCAGGGTGCTTACCACACATTTAGATAAGTTCCCTGAGGGGTCTAGTTTCCAAAATGGTGTCACTTGTGGGGGGTTTCCACTGTTTAGGCACATCAGGGGCTCCCCAAATGCAACATGACGTCCGCTAATTATTCAAGCAAATTTTACATTCAAAAAGTCAAATGGTGTTCCTTCCCTTCCGAACCCTGCCCCCACATATGGGGTATCTGCTTGCCCAGAGGAAACTGCACAACAAATTTTTGGGTCCATTTTTTCCTGTTACCTCTGCGAAAATAAAAAAAATTGGGTCTAAAGTAACATTTTTGTGAAAAAAGTTAAATGTTCATTTTTTTCTTCCACATTCCAAAAATTCCTGTGAAGCACCTGAAGGGTTAATAAAATTCTTGAATGTGGTTTTGAGCACCTTGAGGGGTGCAGTTTTTAGAATGGTGTCACTTTTGGTTATTTTCTGTCATAAAGACCCCTCAAAGTGACATCAAATATGATGTGGTCCCTAAAAAAATGATTTTGTAAATTTTGTTGGAAAAATGAGAAATCGCTGGTCAAATTTTAACCCTTATAGCTCCCTAATAAAAAAAAAATGTTGGTTCCAAAATTGTGCTGATGTAAAGTAGACATGTGGGAAATGTTATTTATTAACTATTTTGTGTGACATACAGTACAGACCAAAAGTTTGGACACACCTTCTCATTTAAAGATTTTTCTGTATTTTCATGACTATGAAAATTGTATATTCACACTGAAGGCATCAAAACTATGAATTCACACATGCGGAATTATATACTTAACAAAAAAAAGTGTGAAACAATTGAAAATATATGTCTTATATTCTAGGTTCTTCAAAGTAGCCACCTTTTGCTTTGATTACTGCTTTGCACACTCTTGGCATTCTCTTGATGAGCTTCAAGAGGTAGTCACCGGAAATGTTTTTCACTTCACAGGTGTGCCCTGTCAGGTTTAATAAGTGGGATTTCTTGCCTTATAAATGGGGTCGGGACCATCAGTTGTGTTGTGCAGAAGTCAGGTGGATACACCACTGAGAGTCCTACTGAATAGACTGTTAGCTGCTTTTTTCTTGCCATAATACAAATTCTAAGTAAAGAGTGAGGATAAGTTTATCCGAGTCACCAGCCTCAGAAATCGCAGCTTAACAGCAGCTCAGATTAGAGACCAGGTCAATGCCACACAGAGTTCTAGCAGCAGACACATCTCTTCAACAACTGTTAAGAGGAGACTTTGTGCAGCAGGCCTTCATGGTAAAATAGCTGCTAGGAAACTGCTGCTAAGGAAAGGCAACAAGCAGAAGAGACTTGTTTGGGCTAAAGAACACAAGGAATGGACATTAGACCAGTGGAAATCTGTGCTTTGGTCTGATGAGTCCAAATTTGAGATCTTTGGTTCCAACCACCGTGTCTTTGTGCGACGCAGAAAAGGTGAACGGATGGACTCCACATGCCTGGTTCCCACCGTGAAGCATGGAGGAGGAGGTGTGATGATGTGGGGGTGCTTTGCTGGTGACAGTGTTGGGGATTTATTCAAAATTGAAGGCATACTGAACCAGCATGGCTACCACAGCATCTTGCATCGGCATGCTATTCCATCCGGTTTGCGTTTAGTTGGACCATCATTTATTTTTCAACAGGACAATGACCCCAAACACACCTCCAGGCTGTGTAAGGGCTATTTGACCAAGAGGGAGAGTGATGGGGTGCTACGCCAGATGACCTGGCCTCCACAGTCACCAGACCTGAATCCAATCGAGATGGTTTAGGGTGAGCTGGACCGCAGCGTGAAGGCAAAAGGGCCAACAAGTGCTAAGTATCTCTGGGAACTCCTTCAAGATTGTTGGAAGACCATTTCCGGTGACTACCTCTTGAAGCTCATCAAGAGAATGCCATGAGTGTGCAAAGCAGTCATCAAAGCAAAAGGTGACTACTTTGAAGAACCTAGAATATAAGACATATTTCAGCAGCAGAAGGGAAGGAAGGGAGACACAGATCCATTACTTAGTGGGTAGGCGGAGCCCCACAGGATAGTTCACCTCAGATTAGAAAAAGTGATGACCGGCCCCTCCAGTATAAAGGCTCCTCCTACTCCCATGTTCTCCAGTCTTTTATCTGAGGTCTCAGAGGATAGTCGCTGCCTCGGCAGCTCCTCAGAAGAGTTTGTTATTTTATATCCAGCGAGACCTGGACCCCCCCGTGGTCTAGAGGTCTCAGGGGGTCTCAGCACTACTGAGACCCCTGACGGCTCTGTGTACCCCTTGAGGAGGTCCCCACTGAAGTCTGCCGGCCCCGGGGGATACAGAGCGCTCCCTGGCGGAGACGCACACCACATCTGGGGGTCCCTGCGTGTTCCGCCGTAGGGGGGAGCAAAGGGCCACGACGCCACACATCCCTGGGGATCCCTGTGGCGTTCAGCCGGGTAAGTGATCTTTTTTTATAAGAGTGCCTTAACGGCTGCGGCTGCAGTCGCCGTTTCTATAAGTGTGACTGCCTGTGTGTTTTTGTCTATTGCAGACGCTGCCTTTACTGGGGGGAGCAGAGACTGAGGCCAGTAATGTTTATATGTGGCCCCGCATTGCTTAGCTTCCTGCCGTGTTTCAGGCAGGAAGCTTTTTGTATTAGCGCACGCTTTTTCTTTTCTTGCTTCCTGCCTTCATAGAGGCAGGAAGCTCTCTGTCCAGCGCGCTTTTGCTTGAATAGCGCGGGCTCTGTCGGGGGGGGCGTGGCTTAGCGGGGCGTGGCTTAGCGTCTCCTGGCTTCCTGCTTTCTTTTCCTGGGGAAACACCTTGTGTTTGAGGGCGCTTCTCCCAGTTGATTAAGTTAAATTATTTGCTCTGCAGCTCTGGGGTAGCTCTCTCTAAGGGTGAGCTTTAACCCTTCAGAGCTCGAGGCATACAAAAAAAAAAAAAAAGTTTTGAAAACAGGCTGTGCAACTTTCACACTTTTTTTGCCATCCTTATTGTAACATCCTGGCATCGGGTGTGGGTGGCATGTCGGATCAGGGGCCTGGGAGTGCGGACCGCTCTCCTGATCCATTCCAGGTTCGGTCGCACGCTTCTGATACACCCAGACCTTCAACGACGTCAAGTTCGACCCTCAGTGATGTTAAGGTGGAGGCGCTCACTCGCTCCATTGATAGTCTTTCTAGTCTCCTGGGTCAGTGGGTGTCAGCTAGATCGCATCCAACGCCACAAGGTAAAAAGCGCCGCAGGACTATGGCATTGTCTCCCCCGCATAGCGCATCAGAGGCTTCGGATTCACCAACGAGTACGGTTGATGAAATCTCTGATTCCGAGGAAGAGGATCGACAGGGTCGCTCTGTTTCACTTTCAGGCCACGTAGATGTGCTTATTAAGAACATGCGGGAAGTGTTACAGCTGTCTGAAGAGCCGACAAAACCGTCTAGGTCGGCCCGGCTGTATCAGGAAACGCGCCATGCTCGTTCTACATTACCTGCGCATGAGGAACTTAACGAGGCAGTGGAGAAGGAGCGCCGGTGCCCGGATAAACGCTTCCAGGGAATGCGATTTTTTTGATGCTCTGTATCCCTGCGCCAAGGAGATGGTCACTAATTGGGTTCCCGCTCCTGAGGTGGATATATCTCTGTCTCAGCTGACCAAGTCTTCCCTTTTTCCTGTTAAAGGGAGAGCCAAACTTCAGGATCCTCTGGACAGGAGATCGGAGTCAGCGGCGAAATCCATCTATGAAGCCGCGGGTCATGGTTTCCAAGCGGCCTTGGGAGCCATGTGGGCCGGTGAGGCTTCTCTGCGGTGGTTGGATCAGCTGCGGGTGGCATGGCAGGACGGGACTTCGTGTTCAGAAGTAGAAAGGCTTTTTCAGCTGATGGAAGAAGCTATGTGTTATGGCAGGGATGCAGTACTGGACACTACTTCAGTTCTGTCCAGGGCTCAAGCTTCGGCCGTTACAATTAGAACAGCACTGTGGCTTAAACAGTGGACCGGAGATGCAGTATCCAAACGGGTTGCTTAGTCTGGCATATAAGGGCGGTCAGCTTTTTGGTTCGGACCTTTCGGAACTGATTGCCAAAGCCAAAGCTAAGGATGTTACCCTGCCTCTGAAAAAGGCAGTGGCATCCACATCTAGCAGGACAGGGCCCAGTAGAGGTCTTCGGTCCTTTCGGACCAGGGGACGATTCGGTCAGCCTTCCTGGAGATCGGGTCGTCCTTCGTCCTCCGGCAGATCCTCCCAGAGATCTCGTACTCCTTGGAAGCAACAGTCCCGTCAGGACAGACGGGAGGTTGATAAAAAGTCCGCTGAGGCTGACTGACGCCAGGGATCCCCCCGAGGGCTCTCGGGTGGGAGGTCGTCTCCTACAATTCGGGTCGGTTTGGGCATCCCACATAGCAGACACCTGGGTGACGCGGGTTATGTCGGCAGGCTATTTCATAGTTTCATTCTCTACCTCCAGACAGGTTTCGTCAGACGTGCATTCCATCCGTGCCAAGGCTGGCTGCCGCACTGTTACAGGAGGTCGACACTCTCCTACAGCAGGGTGTGGTGGTTCAGGTTCCTCCAGAAGACCAGGGAAGGGGTTTTTACGCCAACCTTTTTGTGGTCCCCAAAAAGGAGGACAAGTTTCGCCCGGTGCTAGATCTCAGAGATTTGAATATTTACGTCCGGACACGGAAGTTCCGCATGGAGTCTCTCCGTTCGGTAGTAGCGACCCTGTCGCAGTACGATTTCTTGGTGTCGATCGACATCCGCGACGCCTATTTGCATATCCCTATCGGCAGAGCTCACCAGCGTTTTTTGCGTTTCGCTATAGTTCAAGCCCATTACCAGTTTGTGGCCCTACCATTCGGGTTGGCCTCAGCACCCAGGGTTTTTACAAAGATTCTGGCTCCTCTCATGGCGCTTCTTCAAAGACAGGTGGTTACGATCCTCCCCTACCTGGACAACCTGTTCATAGTGTCGCCCACAGCGGAGGAGGCGATAACGGCTCGCAATCTCTCCCTTCAATACCTGATGGTCTGCGGGTGGCTGATCAATTGGAGAAAATCGTCATTGGAACCAGCACAGTCCATTCTTTTCCTGGGGATGCAGTTCGATACAGTTCGGGCAGTTGTGTCTCTGCCTCCTGTCAAACAGACGAACCTTCGTCTTCTGGTCCAGGCTATGAGGTCGGCGTTGTCAATGTCCCTTCGGGAATGCATGCGCCTTCTGGGTCAAATGGTGGCAGCTATGGAAGCAGTACCATTTGCACAATTTCATTCCCGGGATCTCCAAAATCTTATTCTGACCCATTGGGATCGATCGCTGACTTCTCTGGATCGCTCGGTCGTTATCTCCCCCAGGGTGCGAGAGTCTCTTGGATGGTGGTTACGTCCAGAGACTCTATTCCTGGGGAAATCCTTCCTTCTCCCGAGGTGGTCGGTGATTACCACCGATGCCAGCCTGACGGGCTGGGGGGGAGTTTGGAACGACCTCTGGGTTCAGGGGGTCTGGTCGCCAGAGGAGTCGTCTCTCCCGATCAACATTTTGGAGTTGAGAGCAATATTTCTCTGCCTCCAACATTGGACGGTCTTGTTGAGCGGTCTGCCGGTCCGGATCCAGTCGGACAATGCGACGGCTGTCGCGTACATCAACCATCAAGGCGGGACGAGGAGTTCCAGTCTCATGACGGAGGTCTCTCGGATCCTGGTCTGGGCCGAGTCCAGAGTTCCAGCAATCTCTGCAATTCACATCCCAGGGGTGTTGAATATCTCGGCGGACTTCCTCAGTCGCGAGCTGGTGGACCCTGGGGAATGGAGTCTCCATCCATTAGTGTTTTCACTGCTGTGTTCCCGTTGGGGGACTCCTCAGGTGGATTTGATGGCATCCAGGCTGAACGCCAGGGTTCCGACGTTCATGTCCAGGTACAGGGACCCGGAGGCTGTGGCGGTAGATGCTCTAGTGGCCCCGTGGGGTCAGTTCAAGCTGATCTATGCGTTTCCGCCGATATCCTTACTTCCTCTGGTGATCTGACGGATCAAACTCGAAAAGGTATCAATAATTCTGATAGCACCGGATTGGCCGCGGAGGACATGGTATTCGACGCTGGTGTCTCTTCAGGCGGCGCCTCCGTTTCCGCTGCCCCTTAACCCGACTTGCTAACCCAGGGGCCCATTTGTCATCCGGATCTGAGGTCTCTTCGTTTGACGGCGTGGTTCTTGAGACTGAGATCTTGACCCGTCGCGGTTTTTCGCCTGAGGTCATTGCTACCTTGCGGGCGGCCAGGGGTCCAGCTACGTCTAGGATTTATCACAGAACTTGGGAGTCTTTCTATTCATGGTGTTCTGGATCTTCAAGAAACCCGAGGGTTTTTTTCCATCCCCAACTTCTTGGCTTTTCTGCAATATAGTTTGGCCAGGGGTTTGGCAGTTAGTACTGTGCGGGGTCAGGTATCTGCGCTATCCGCACTTTTTAGAAAGGCTATTGCCTCGCGCAGGGATGTGCGTTCTTTTTTTCGCGGAGTCGCACGTCAGTTTCCGCCGCGGAGGGCAGTGGTGGCTCCGTGGCGGCATAATCTAGTCCTGGAGGCCCTTCAGCATAGGCCTTTTGAGCCTATGGATTCTTCTAAACTTTCATTACTTTCTTGGAAGGTGGCCTTCTTGGTGGCAGTCACCTCTTTGAGAAGGGTGTCGGAGTTGGCACTATCTTGCTCGCCTCCTTTTCTGGAATTCTTTCCGGATCGCGTGGTGCTTCGTACCCGTGAAGATTTTTTACCTTAGGTAGTGTCACATTTTCACATTAATCAGGACATTGTGTTGCCTTCTCTTTGTCCAAAACCTAAGAATCCAAGGGAGCGGGCCTTGCACTCGTTGGACTTAGAACTTCAATGCCCGCACTATCTTACAATCACACAAGGTTTTCGGAAGTCGGACTCTTTTTGTGATTCCGGCTGGTCGTCGGCGTGGTCAACGTGCTTCCAAGGACTTCCGTTCGGCTATCCTGGAAGCGTACCGGCTCAAGGGCGAGCCTTGTCCGGTTAAAGTTCAAGCTCATTCCACGAGAGTCATTGGCTCATCATGGGCTTTTCGTCAGGGGGCCTCGGCAGCGCAGCTCTGCCGGGCGGCCACCTGGCACTCCGTTCACACCTTTACTAAGTTTTATAGAGTGGACGTGAGTGCTTCCGCTGATGCGGCCTTGGGACGCAGGGTCCTGCAGGCGGCGGTAGTTTAAGTTATCTCTTTATTGTTTATTTTTTCTTTATTCAGCGCGGTTTGCGCTCTTGCCTAAGTTGTTGGGGTGTTGGAGATTCTGCCACTATTTCCCACCCTTAAGTGAGGTACTGCTTTAGGACGTCCCACTAAGTAATGGATCTGTGTCTCCCTTCCTTCCCTTCTGCTGCTGAAAGTCGGATTTTGGTAAGAACTTACCTGTAAAATCCTTTTCAGCGAAGGAAGGAAGGGAGACACAGCACCCTCCCATGGCAGAAGTGTTTTTTTTTGTGTTTCTAGATGCAGCGCGTCTCCTTCCTGATGACGTTCATCTGGACTGGGTTTAGTGCTCTACGGCTCTCCTTCCAGTTTCGCCAGCTCTACACAGTTGTCCGGTCCAGTGAGGTATGCCTAGGACTGTGTGTTTCTATTACATAACCTGTTTTTTCTCATTTCTGAACTTTCAGAAGGGGATGTGTTGTTATGCTGGTGTTGTCTGCTCTTCCTTAGCTTGTGTACGGACTGGAGAACATGGGAGTAGGAGGAGCCTTTATACTGGAGGGGCCGGTCGTCACTTTTTCTAATCTCAGGTGAACTATCCTGTGGGGCTCCGCCTACCCACTAAGTAATGGATCTGTGTCTCCCTTCCTTCCTTCGCTGAAAAGGATTTTACAGGTAAGTTCTTACCAAAATCCGACTTTTCAGTTGTTACACTTTTTTGTTAAGTATATAATTCCACATGTGTTAATTCATAGTTTTGATGCCTTCAGTGTGAATGTACAATTTTTATAGTCCTGAAAATACAGAAAAATCTTTAAATGAGAAGGTGTGTCCAAACTTTTAGTCTGTACTGTATATCTATCTGATTTAAGGGCATAAAAATTAAAATTTTGAAAGTTGCAAAATTTTCAAATTTTTCGCCAAATTTCCATTTTTTTGTCACAAATAAACGCAAGTGATATCGAAGAAATGTTACCACAATCATGAAGTACAATATGTCACGAAAAAACAGTCTCCGAATCAGGGGGATCCGTTGAAGCGTTCCAGAGTAATTACCTCATAAAGTGACAGTGGTCAGAATTGTAAAAATTGGCCTGGTCATTAACGTGCAAACCACCTTGGGTTGTAAAGGGGTTGAGAAAGAGGTGAGGGAAAAAATTTTGAAAGACGAATACGTCGAAATTTTTTCTCTTCTGCCTCTGGTGAAATTTAACCTGGATAAAAGTAAAAAAGATGATAGTAAGAAGGAGGATGAAGGAAAGAAAAGGTTGCATTTAATTCCGCAGACTTTTACTAATTGACTGCAGGCATTCGCCATTTTGGCGAGCGTGATAGGTGAGAAAGCACCGGAGAACTGCTCTCCCTTGTTTTGCTATATGGATGCTATTGGGGCGAGCAGTTTCGTCAGAGTAAAGCTATTCGTCCTGCCATAAGGTGGGATCAGAAGGACATTGGCCTTTAGTTACTGGTGATGGCTCCTTCTAGATTGGGGCATTCCTTTCACGGAGGGGCCGGTTTTGCCGGCTATTCCGCTGGTCAATCAAGTACACAAGGGAGTGGAGGCACATCCGGGCAGTCAGGAAATCAAAAACCGGGTTTATGCTGGCAGTTCAACGACAGCCAGTGTAAATTCGGGGCCAACTGCAGGTTGAAGCATCTTTTGCTCGCCTTGCAATGGCTCATCACATGGCGCTGCCAGGTGTTTCAAAAAGAAAGTCAAGTCGGGGACCAACAATTCTCAAGGGGGAGACGCGGGTGAACTTAACCGCCATACTCCCTTATGTAAATAGGTTTCCTGATGGGGAAAAAGCAGCAGTGTTACTTTCAGGTTTTGCGGAAGGTTTTAAAATACCTCCACCTCCATTCGATATTCCTCGGGTTCTAAAAAATCTTAGATCAGCAGATCAATATGCGGAGGTGGTTTCTGAAAAATTACAAAAAGAGGTGGCTTTGGGGCGTATGACCGGTCATTTTGCCGATCCTCCTTATTCAAATTTGGAAGTTTCTCCATTGGGGGTGGTGCCTAAAAAGGAGCCTAATAAGTTTAGGCTCATTCACAATCTTTCTTATCCGCGGGGAAGGTCAGTTAATCATGGGATTGATCCGGAACTATGTTCCGTGGTTTATACGTCATTTGATGAGGCGGCACGGTGGGTTAGACGGTGTGGTAAAGGGGCATTGCTGGCTAAGACGGATGTGGAATCAGCGTTTTGATTGTTGCCTGTTCACCCTGAAAGTGTTAGGTTGTTGGGTTGTTACTTGGGGGGTGAGTTTTTTGTGGATAGGTGTTTGTCGATGGACTGTTCTTTGTCTTGTTCTTTGTTTGAGGCTTTCAGTACATTTCTGGTGTGGGTCGTCCAGGATGTAACCGGTTTAGAATCTATCATCCATTATCTGGATGATTTTTTTTGTGCATTGGTTCAGGCGATTCTTCATGTTGTAAAATTCTGCTGAGGGCGATTCAGTGGGTAGCAGAGCGTTTTGGAGTGCCTTTGGCTCCAGAAAAAACTGAAGGGCCAACTTCAAGTATTTGTTTTTTAGGAATTGTGATTGATTCAGTGAATTGGGAATTTAGGTTGCAAGAGGAGGAAGTGTCGGCTTTGAAAAAGGAGGTTGCGCGGGCTAGGAAGTTAAAAAAAAAAAAAAAAAATGACTTTGAGGGAAATACAGTCTCTTCTTGGGAAACTTAATTTTGCATGCCGCATTATTCCCATGGGCATAATTTTTTCTTGTCGGTTAGCCAGCGCTACAGCGGGGGTAAAATCGCCACATCATTACATTCGTTTGTCGGCGGAACACAGAGCTGATTTGGTAGTGTGAGAAAAATTTCTGGAGCAATATAACGGACTTTCATTGCTCATGGAGGAAGTACAGGACAATTGTACCTTGGAGTTGTACACAGATGCTGCGGGAAGTTCAGGTTTTGGGGCGTACTTCAGAGGTAAATGGTGCGCATCCGGTTGGCCTGAAGATTGGGTAACATCAGGATTGGTGAAAAACATAGCCCTATTAGAGATTTTTCCCATTTTGGTTGCAGTATATTTGTGGAGGGGGGAACTTCGGAATAAGAGTGCGTATTAACGGCGAAAATATGGAGGTTGTGTGTGCAATTAACATTACAGCATCCTCGCCTCCAGTGATTAGGGTCCTCCGACAGTTAGTATTGACATGCCTTTCCATGAATGCTTATGTGACAGCGTCTCATGTACCGGGAGTGCAGAATGCCATTGCTGACTCACTTTCTCGTTCGCAGTGGGAGCGCTTCCGGCGGTTGGCACCAGAGGTGGCAGACAAGGGGCTGCAGTGCCCTCCGGAGCTTTGGAAGGTGGTATACGTGCCGCTGAGTCGCTGATTAGGTCATCTTTGGCAGTGGGAACTTGGGCAGCATATCAATCTATATGGCAATTATGGGAAGACAGGTTGCTTAATACAGTCGGGCTTACGGCTCTGGACGATGATCAGTAATATTGTCATGGATTAGTCAAGAGGCTGCAGGGGGTTGGTCAGTAGCTAAAATCTCTCGGACTATTGCGTCTATGGCCTTTGGCTTTAAGCTACATGGTCAGAGAGATTTATCAAAAAGTTTTTTGATAAAACAGGCATTGAATGGGTTTCAGAGAGGGAAGGGACAAGAGGACTCTAGGAGGCCAGTTTGATTTGGCATTTTGAAAAAAATGGGGGGGTGTTACCTTCGGTGTGTTGTTCTGAGTTTGAAACTTGTCTTTTTAGGTTGGTTTTTTTCCATGGCCTTTTTTGGAGCTTTGAGGGTGGGTGAGATTGTGTCACCTAGTAGATCAGTGGGCAGGGGACTTTTGTCAGCAGATGTGTTGGGCACCGCTGGAGGTGTAGAATTTTTGATCCGGGAATCAAAAATGTATCAGGTAGCAAGGGAAAAACATGTAGTTTTGGGAGCAGTTGGGAATTCATTGTGTCCGTTAAGATGCTTGCAGCTGTTCAGGGCGTCAGAACCAAAGCAGGGAGGTCCATTATTGTGTCACAAGGATGGGTCTGTCTTGTCCAGATACCAGTTTATAGCAGTATTTAGGAAGTGTTTAAAGTCATTGGGGTTAGATTCATCCCGTTTTGGGTCACACTCGTTTCGGAATGGAGCAGCAACGGAAGCGGCTGCGGGTGGTCTTAGTAGGGAAACTATACTGCGCGTTGGGCAGTGGGAGTCGAGACGTTATCGGAGTTATATCAGACCTCAGGGTCAGGCAGGTAAACTACCTCTTTAATGTTGGATTGTATGGTCTGCTGTTGGTTTATGGCAAGTGTTTTTCAAGTATGTTTGTGTTTATTCTGCAGGTTCCAATTCCGTGGTGTTATGGATTCTGGGACACTCCTACGTACACTGGGGAGCTCTGAGGGCGGATATAAGGCCGGAAAGCCTCTCGGTTTTGACAGAGAAACTGCGGTGATCAGGTGGTTGGGTTTTAGAGGCATGAGTTGGAGCAGGGTGCTGCAGGAAGTGCATCACAGTGCTCGCTTAGACTGGTATTGCATGTGGGAAGGAACGACCTGGGTTTGCGCCCTTTTAGAGAACTGATAAAGGATATTAAACATGATTTGTTGCGATTGTGGATGGCATTTCCAGGTTTGTTTGTTTGGTCGGAGATTGTCCCACGGAGATGTTGGCGTAGGGCTAGGTCGGTTGAGAAAATCAATAAAGCTAGGATTAAAGTTAATAGGACAGTTTATAGTTTTGTTACTAGGAATGGGGGGATTGCTGTGCCGCATTTTGATTTAGAGAAAGGAGAGGGTGAATTTTGGTTGGCGGATGGTGTGCACTTAAATGCAGTGGGTATTGACATGTGAGCTTTGGGATTACAAGAAGGCATTGAGAGGGATATAGCTTTTCATTCGGGGGGGAGGGTCTCGGGCATTTGAGATATTCAAAGTGCCCTCTTTGTGGCGGTTGGGGGTGCTTGAAGTTGGATTTAAATTTGTATGGGGGGTCCATTAGGGTATGGATTCCTTAATTGGGAAACGTTGGTTGCTGATCTGGTTTTGGGGGTCTCACGGCAGGTAATGTTGGAGCCGTGGAAGTAAATAATGGAACCCCTTTTGGGTTATTGTGCTCTCGAGCCAGTGCGGTAACGACTGGGGGCAATTTTGGTTTTAATTGTTGGTTTATCTTAATCACCAGATCTTTGGAGCTTCAAGGACCCTCCTACCTTTGAGTGTTAATTTGGATTTATCTATGTAATTTTGTTTAAATACAGGCTGCTGTGGCCAGAATTTTCCAAAGAATATAGTGTCTTAGTCTTATTTTATTATAGTAGGGGATTCACAAAGTGGGGTGGGTACAAAAACTTGGATGGTTCAGATAAACGGATCATCGACAATACCAGTGTCATGTCGTTACATGCTCTCTGAAACCTGATCTCCGTGTTACTGCAGACCTTCTGGAGTGCAGATCTGACCTTTGTGGCTTCTCAGGCTCACTGCTCCTGAACTCGCCTCACATTTGAAGGTTAGTATTTTCTCTTTTTATTCATCACAATTGTTTACTTAGCTTGTTTTATGAATGAATAATGTACAGTTTGTGGAAATAAGTAGGATTTTCTTAGAAAAGAGGGTGGCCTCTAAGGCACATTGCGCCCTAACATGTACTCTCTCTCTTGCTTCAGATTCTCTGCTGAAATAGCCAGTAAAACGTATGGTTTATCTAACCCCCTTCTTGTTGAAGAAATAAATAATCTGCGTTAGCCGAACAGTTACTGTGTTAGCCAAAACACCAAGCGCTGGCAATGATCATCATCTTCGCGATGTTGAATGTGGATGGTATCAATTCACAAGTGATTTACGTTGGCAATCAACTGGAACCACTGCACAGAAGAATTGACTTACCTTAAAACATTGGCTAATGAACTGTTGAATGGAGAGCTACACCGAAGAAGTCTGAAGACGAGTGGAATCCCCTCTAGCCTGCAAGCCCGGCTGAAAAGATTTCACCCCAAAGATGATTGAGAAAAATCACCAGCTCTCCCACCTCCCAAAAGACATAGATGCACTACCTGCATGGTTTAAACTGGTGACAGGAGGATGTCAAATTTTGAATACAAAAAATGTCCCAGGCGAATTGCCTGTCACATGCAAATATGATCTGCAAGCCTTTTTTCACGAACTGTAACTGTTTCTTCTGCTGAACATGTAACCTCTGAATCTGAGTGAATAGTAATCAAGTAGCATCTAAGTGCATTACCATTAAGTTTTTGTCCTAATTTTACTGTTTAGTAATAGTTCTGTCATGAAAACTGGAGGCTATTTGGTGGTAGTTGAGAAATTTGATACTTTTTTGTTTACGGTTATTAAATTTATTTTTGGCATTTGATTTTATGTACTCCCTTTTAATACATCCCTATGAAGGTCACTGACTACTTTTAGAGTCCTGAAATTGAGATAATTAGATATCATAGGTGGTTTTATAACCTGTGCCTATCAGGCCTGAACTCAGGCGCACCTCTGGCCCTCCTAAGGGAGGCGAGCATTGGCTGGTTCTCTGATTTGAAGCTCAAATCCTCGCCCTGCATGTTTGGCGGCTGTTACACAGCCTTTAAACATGCGGGGATTGCCTGCCAGTCACTGTAACGTCGTAGCTATCTTGGTAGTGGCATTACTGTGATTGGCCACATTACCTCATCAGAGGTTATAAAAGGTCAGGCGCCACAATGCTCACACTTGGCACACTGACGCTATTGCACAGCTCACGGACAGTTGTGTTTGGAGGGAGAGAGCAATTATCCAGGCCTGTGTGTGCACAGTTAAACTAATAAGTCCTCTAGTGGTGGTACTAGTGCCGATACTGAACCATCATACTTCTAAGGAGCAGGGAGAGTGGCAGAATACGGCCTCTAAGCAGGGCTTAGGGCTTTGCAGTCCATTGCTAAATATATAGCTGCTGAAAGTGACCACTTTCTCTTTTTTTTTGGGGGGGGGGGGTGGCGGGGGATTGACTATATTGTCTTCCATACAGTTTAGCGTGCTTAGTGTAACATTGCGGTGGTAGATAAAACTCAAAAACGTTCACAATTTTTTTCTGTATTGAATTAGTCATCCATACAGTTTAAAGGGAAGGTGTCATCAAAAAAAATTTTTTTTCAACATTTGCGAAAACGTAAAGTATTATTGTTTTGATTCGTTTTTCCAATATTATCATATTTTTTTTAATGGAGTAAAATATGAAAAATAATTTAAAGTTTGATATGTTCCACTTTGAAACACTAGGGGGAGCAGCTACTGAAATTTGGCATGAAAACCTTGTGTAGAGCTGGCATGCATTATGACTGCTGAAAATCTGGGCTGGATTTGCTCCATGTCTGATGTCTCCTCCTCCCCCCTCCCTTTCTGGGTGTTTACAAATGGATAAGAGACGATGAAGTTTAGGAATTAGGATCTCTCACAGTGAGGAGCCATTTTGTTGTAGACACAGTGATACCAACACACAACTACATGCAGATCCTTTTGCAGCAAGGTCTGATATTAGGCTATGTGCCCACTTTGCATAAATTAAGCAGAAATTTCTGCATAATTTCCGCATCCCCCTGCTGCGGGAAAGCGCAAGCCTAATTCACATGCGTTTTCCCGCAAAACACAAGCGCAAATCAAGCGTTTTAGCATGCACATTGTCAAGAGCTTTCCAAGCGATATTAGCATCACGCGGAAAAAACTCTTAAATGCTATGTGGGCACACAGCCATAGACACATAGTGATACCAACACACAACTACATGCAGATCCTTATGCAGCAAGGTCTGATATTAGAGCGTCAGCTCTGCGGCCCAGGCCTGGATATACAGGAGTATATAGTACAGAGCGGTCACTGAGGTCTGATGTTACAGCGTCAGCTCTGCAGCCCAGGCCTGGACTGAATATTGTCCTTGTGTTCTTACTATTTATTTTGTATATAATGTATTTAATTGTTTCAGTTTTATTTAGTAATTTGTATTTTCATTATAAATGCAAATATAAAGGGTTGCCAGTCATGTGACCTCTCATGTTATGGATTAGGTACCAGTGACAAGTAACAGTAGAATAGTGACTGCAGCTCTGGAGGTGACTGGAGGATAAGACGTGCTGTCTTATTCTTCAGTCACCTCCAGAGCAGAAATCACTATTCTGTTACATGATGACACAGAATAGTGAGTGCAGCTCTGGAGGTGACTGGACATCACATATTATCCTCCAGAGCTGCACTCACTATTCTGCTGTTAGATTGTGTCTTATCCTCTAGTCACCTCCAGAGCTGCAGTCACTATTCTGTGCCATCATGTAACAGAATAGTGAGTGCAGCTCTGGAGGTGACTGGAGAATAAGACGTGCTGTCTTATTCTCCAGTCACCTCCAGAGCTGCACTCACTATTACGTTACATGATAACACAGAATAGTGACCGCAGCTCTGGAGGTGTCTGTCTGTCTTTTGTGCCCCTCTCTCCCCCAGCGTCTGTGCCCCTCTCTCACCCTCCCCCCACCCATCTCCACAGCTCAATCATACAGCCGCTCAGCTCTCACACAAACTATCTCCTGCTCGGAGTCGGCAGCATGGGCACAAGGCAGCTTCCTGGTGGAGGAGAAGGCACCGCCCACTGCTGTGACATCATCCAGGGGTAAACTGGAGCTCGCAGCATAGCTGTGGGCTAAAGAAAGATGGCGCCGATCTCCTCCCATAGGTGTGACCTGGACAGCCCAGTGGGCCTGCCCAGGTCGCAGCTAAAGCTGTTTCAATGCAGCATATGCAGTCGGAGGCCGACTGCAGAGTCCTATGTACAGGGGCTGCCGTATGTGAGGTGTGTAACTGCTGTTACACACCAGCAAATGCAAATGGCAGCCCCCAGCTGTTGACTAAAATAATAATAATAAAAAAACGGTTTAAACAGTGAATTTAATTTTGTATTAAAAATAACTGTTTATATAATCAATAATTATTAATACAAAAAAGAAAACTGAGGCACCTTCCCTTTAACATGCTCTGTGTAAAATTACGGTCGTTAAAATTTTTTTAAAACCTTGGCCTGCTACAGTTGACCAACTTCTTTGGTTTATTTAAAAAAAATTGTTTCAATTAATAAAGGAAGCTTGGTTTCCAGAGACCTAGCAATCAGAAAATGCGTAAGGCGTATGGTAAGGGACAGGGAAGTGGAAGTGCTGATGATGGTGCACACAGATGCCGAGGATGTGTGGCAGGTGCGACTACGCCTGTTGCTGGAGCACAAGAAACACGCCCATGCATGACACACAGCTTCCTGTCCCACTTTGCATTAAGGCACGGGACAACTCTTCTGAAGCCACACCAGTGCGAACAGGTGGTTGGTTGGATAGCAGATAATGCTTCCAGCATGCTTGTCGGCACCACCCAGTCTTCCACACGGCCCAGTCTCACCAGTCAACAGTCTGGATCACTTAATCTTCACCCTGATTGTCCTTCCAGCCACCATGTTGAGTTCCAGGAGACCAGTGATCCCACACTAGGCCACTCCTAGGACCTCTTTACAACATAATTTCTTAATTGTGGCCTCTCACTCTGCATGTTTCAAGAGGGACAGTAGGTGATGCTTTTTAGTGATGCTCAAAACTTAGAGCGGCCACAAGAAGATGACGGTGGGAAACTGCAAATTTTTGTCTAAGAAGGTAGATGATGATGAGACATAGTTGCTGATAAGTCTGCGTGTAAAGTCACTGAGTCAGGAAGACCAGGGTGAGGTGGTGGATGACTAAGTCACCGACGCAAGCTGGGAAACTGGCATGCTGACCGAGGCCAGCAACACTTAGGGAGAGGTATCTGCAGCACCAAAACAGGCAGGAAGAGGCAATGGGGGTGTCCAGAGGGAGAAGGCGGGCAACTATTCTGCAGAGCACTGACGCTCGAGAATTTCTCTGTCAAAGTTAGGTCTTCCCTAGTCTGGGACTTTTTTAAAAAGAGTTTTTTAAACAAACAGATCTGTGGCTCTCATCGCTGAACCTCCAGTCAGGCATGGTCATGTGTGATAATGGCTGTAACCTTGTGGCGGTTGTGAAGCTTGGCAAACTCACACACATACCATGCTTTGACAACGTGCTGAACCACCAAGTTTGACAGTTTCTGAAAACCTCCCCAAATTTGCCAGAACTTCTGGTCAAGACGCACCATTTCCGCAAGTAGGCTACAGCTGGCACGGCTCTGGCAGTGCTGCAGCAGTGCATGCAAGTGCCAGCTCACCGACTGGTGTGCAATGTCACCATGCACTGGAACTCCAGACTGACTGCACATGCTGGCAATGTTAATGACTGCCTTGTTTTGTTTTTTTTGCATTCACCCATGCTTTTTTTTGCCTTGAACTCTTAATGAATGCAGGTGTATACACTAGACTTTCTTCTCCTGGCCACCCAGTCGAGTTTGCCCTGCCCAATGCAAACTTCTAACAAGAATGGATCTGGTGTGGTTTTTTTTTTCTCTTGAAACCATCATTTAATATATGTGCGTGAATTGGACTTTATTCCTGAGTTTGCAATTCTGTTGTATGAAATGTATGCCTTAATAACAGCTTTATTAACTGAAATCCAAAATAGCTTTGGTCGATAGTAAAAGATCTCTCAACTTTAATTTGGATTAAGTACACGCGGAGGAATTAACCATTGTCCTCAGTGTGTGACTTTAAAATAGCCGCAGTGATAAGAATCTGCTTTAAATCTTGATGTGACATATATGTATGAATTTGCCAGTTTCCTGCATTTATATAGCCACATTTGTTTCAATCTGTTATACAAATGTTGCCAACCAAAGTTTCATTGGGACAAATTATTTTGTATTCTCCATTGTGAATGGTACCGAGATTTGTCACCTATAAAAAAAAAAAAACGGTAACCTATACAGTACAGACCAAAAGTTTGGACACACCTTCTCATTTAAAGATTTTTCTGTATTTTCATGACTATGAAAATTGTACATTCACACTGAAGGCATCAAAACTATGAATTAACACATGTGGAATTATATACTTAACAAAAAAATGTGAAACAACTGAAAATATGTCTTATATTCTAGGTTCTTGAAAGTAGCCACCTTTTGCTTTGATGACTGCTTTGCACACTCTTGGCATTCTCTTGATGAGCTACAAGAGGTAGTCACTGGAAATGGTCTTCCAACAATCTTGAAGGAGTTCCCAGAGATGCTTAGCACTTGTTGGCCCTTTTGCCTTCACTCTGCGGTCCAGCTCACCCCAAACCATCTCGATTGGGTTCAGGTTTGGTGACTGTGGAGGCCAGGTCATCTGGCGTAGCACCCCATCACTCTCCTTCTTGGTCAAATAGCCCTTACACAGCCTGGAGGTGTGTTTTTGGTCATTGTCCTGTTGAAAAATAAATGATGGTCCAACTAAACGCAAACCGGATGGAATAGCATACCGCTGCAAGATGCTGTGGTAGCCATGCTGGTTCAGTATGCCTTCAATTTTGAATAAATCCCCAACAGTGTCACCAGCAAAGCACCCCCACACTATCACACCTCCTCCTCCATGCTTCACGGTGGGAACCAGGCATGTAGAGTCCATCCGTTCACCTTTTCTGCGTCGCACAAAGACACGGTGGTTGGAACCAAAGATCTCAAATTTGGACTCATCAGACCAAAGCACAGGTCTAATGTCCATTCCTTGTGTTCTTTAGCCCAAACAAGTCTCTTCTGCTTGTTGCCTGTCCTTAGCAGTGGTTTCCTAGCAGCTATTTTACCATGAAGGCCTGTTGCACAAAGTCTCCTCTTAACAGTTGTTGAAGAGATGTGTCTGCTGCTAGAGCTCTGTGTGGCATTGACATGGTCTCTAATCTGAGCTGCTGTTAACCTGCGATTTCTGAGGCTGGTGACTCGGATAAACTTATCCTCAGAAGCAGAGGTGACTCTTGGTCTTCCTTTCCTGGGGCGGTCCTCATGTGAGCCAGTTTCTTTGTAGCGCTTGATGGTTTTTGCAACTGCACTTGGGGACTCTTTCAAAGTTTTCCCAATTCTTCGCACTGACTGACCTTCATTTCTTAAAGTAATGATGGCCACTCGTTTTTCTTTACTTAGCTGCTTTTTTCTTGCCATAATACAAATTCTAACAGTCTATTCACTAGGACTATCAGCGGTGTATCCACCAGACTTCTGCACAACACAACTGATGGTCCCAACCCCATTTATAAGGCAAGAAATCCCACTTATTAAACCTGACAGGGCACACCTGTGAAGTGAAAACCATTTCCGGTGACTACCTCTTGAAGCTCATCAAGAGAATGCCAAGAGTGTGCAAAGCAGTCATCAAAGCAAGAGGTGGCTACTTTGAAGAACCTAGAATATAAGACATATTTTCAGTTGTTTCACACTTTTTTGTTAAGTATATAATTCCACATGTGTTAATTCATAGTTTTGATGCCTTCAGTGTGAATGTACAATTTTCCTAGTCATGAGAATACAGAAAAATCTTTAAATGAGAAGGTGTGTCCAAACTTTTGGTCTGTACTGTACGTCGGCATAAAATCAATATGGAATCAGTAATTTTAAGTTGATAATTAGGTTGGGAGTATATATATAGATAGATATATATGCCATCCCAGGAGGGGGCCTCTCCCTTCAGCATAAAATGGTTTGCTGAGGCTGGAATCGTGTTCTTTGTCCGGGAGTATATGTCTATTGTAACGGGTCTGGGAGGCGGAACCTCTGAGCAACTTATACAAGGGGTCCTTGTAAGGAAGCGGGTGGCGACCAGGGAAGACAGGCAGATAGTCACAGCAGGTGACCGGGACAGTCTCTGGGTAAACGAGCAGGAGGTCACTGCAAGTGACCGGGACAGTCTCTGGGTGAATGGACAGGAGGTCACGGCAAGTGACCGGGACAGTCTCTGTGTAAACGGGCAGAAGGTCACGGCAAGTGACCGGGACAGTCTCTGGGTAAACGGGCAGGAGGTCACGGCAAGTGACCGGGACAGTCTCTGGGTGAACGGGCAGGAGGTCACGGCAAGTGACCGGGACAGTCTCTGGGTAAACGGGCAGGAGGTCACGGCAAGTGACCGGGACAGTCTCTGGGTAAACGGGCAGGAGGTCACGGCAAGTGACCGGGACAGTCTCTGGGTAAACGGGCAGGAGGTCATGGCAAGTGACCGGGACAGTCTCTGGGTAAAGGGTAGGTACGACCTGTGACGGCTGAGCCTCCAGGTAGGCTAGCAGGCAGATGGCAGATGAGTGCTCCCAGGTGAGCAGGCGAGAGTCTCTGGATAAGCAGATAGTCACAGCATGTGACGGCGGAGCCTCCAGGTAGGCTAACAGGCAGGTAGCAGATGAGCGCTCCCAGGTGAGCGGGCAAGAGTCTCTGGACAGGCAGGTGGTCACAGCACGTGACGACGGGGCCTCCAGGTAGGCTAGCAGACAGGTAGCAGGTGAGCGCTCCCAGGTGAGCGGGCAAGCTGGTCCATAGACAGACTGACAGGTGTCGGAAGGCAGACCGTCGGACCTCAGGCTAGCAAGCAGGTAAGCGGATAACAGGCAGGAATCAGACAGCAAACTGGCAGGAAACTGGCAGGAAGCTGGCAGGTAACTGGAAGCGGGACCTGAGGGCTGAAGCAGAGTAGTGAACAGTGCAACAACATTGCTCGGGCACCTCCATTTTGGAGGAGGTGCCTTATATATGGAGGGATCCTCCGGCCATTGGCCGGGGACTCCTTAGGGCGGCGCGCGCGGCCCCTTTAAGAGAGGGGGAGCGCGCGCGCCCTAAGCACAGTGACCGGGGGAGAGCGGGCGCTGCAAGTAGAGCGGGAGGAAGCCGCCGGGCATGGAGCAGGGAGGTGAGGGGAACAGCGTCCCTGCCTAGCAGGAGGCAGGGACGCAGACGCTACATCTATCATAACGAAGGACCCTGTTTGATAGTTTAAGTGGAGCGTCTCCACTCACGCTATACAATTCGCAGGGGCGAATCAGCATAGGTAAAGTTTTCTTTTTTAATCCTGTTTTATTTTATGTAACTGCTTATGTATTCTAATGTCTCCTTTGTAACATCCTTGTATATAATTTTTCCTAAACACTGCCTGCCTTTTGGATTAAGTATAACATTTTATAATTCTGCTTCTTTTGTCCTGTAATTGTTCCCTGATTTTGTTCCCTGACAGTTTCCAAAAAAATCACACAAAAAAAGACAGAAAAAACATCCAACGGCACAAAGAAAAAACTCACATGGAGAGGAGGGAGAAAGCACAAAAAAAATGAAAAATCCACAATTAAATATTTTGTCAGAAATAAAGAATATTGTGAATTTATCTTCCATTAACATTACTAAAGAACAACATGAAGTTCTATCTAGGGGGCTGAATTTTGGCCAGACTAAGAATTTTGACTTGTTTAGCACGATTTGTGATATTAATAGATTCATCAGAAATCTTATGATGAAACAATATTTTGCTGGAGCAGAAAATGGCGATTAACTTCATATCAACAATAAAAATGTTGGAAATGTCTTCTCCAGCAAAATGTTTAATGAACAGGTCTCCATTCAATGTCTCAGTGACCTTCAAATGGAGAATGCCCCTGATCCAACTTAACAGAGAAATCTGATCTTCATTTTCAAATACCCTACCCCAATTAAATCTTACTCAAACTAGGAATGAGGCTATGGATAGATTCCAAACCAAAATGGAGCCTGACCTGAAAGAACTATCCTCCAATGTTCACACCGGTGGTGTGATCACAGCATTGTGGTGACAAGGGGAGATGATTGGGATACTCACCTCTCCTGCCAGCCTCCAGTGCTGTCTGCGGTGGCTTCCCGGATGTTGCCATGACGACCCGATGTCTCCATGACAACATTAGGGTCACCAGACAGCAGGAAGATATTTTGGTCATGCACCGTGCATGACCAAAGTATCTTCTGCATCTGCAGCGCTAACAGCCTGTATAGCACAGGGCTGGTGCTCCATCCCTGTGCTATACAGGCGATCAGAATAAAAAAAGTGAAAGTCCCATAGTGGGACAAAGAATAAAAGAAGTGTCAAAGTGAAAAAAATAAATAAATATTCCACCAAAAATAAAAATATAATGTACCCATCAATAAATATTATGAAAAAAAACCAAAACAATAGAAGTACACATTTGTTATCGCCGCATCCGGAACGACCTGACCTATAAAACTGTCCCACTAGTTAACCCCTTTAGTGAACACTGTAAAAAAATAAAAATAAAAAACAAAGCAAAAACCAATGCTTTATCATCATACCGTTAAACAAAAAATGGAATAACACTCTATCAAAAAGACGAATATAAATAAAAATGGTACTACTGAAAACGTCTTCTTGTCCCGCAAAAAAACAGCCGCCATACAGCTCCATCAGCCAAAAAAAAAAAAAGTTATAGCTCTCAGAATAAAGTGATGCAAAAAAAATAATTTTTTCTATAAAATAGCTTTTATTGTGTAAAAGCGCCAAAACATAGAAAAACGATATAAATGTGGTACCGCTGTAAACGTACTGACCCGAAAAATAAACCTGCCTTATAAATTTTACCACACGCGGAATAGAAAGCGATCTGAAAATGGCACCAATAAAAATTTCAACTCATCCCGCAAAAAACAAGCAGTCACATGACTCTGTCGGCCAAAATATGGAAAAATTATAGCTCTCAAAATATGGTGATGCAAAAACTAGATTTTACAAAAAAAATGCGTCTTTTAGTGTGTGACAGCTGTCAATCATAAAAACCCGATATGATTCTGGTATCTCTGTAATCGCACCGACCCGAAGAATAAAGTCGACAAATCTCTTATACCACACGAGGAACGGCGTAAAAAATAAACTCTCGGGTTAGGGTTAGGGTTAGGGTTAGGGTTGGGCTAGGGTTAGGGTTAGGGTTGGGCTAGGGTTAGGATTTTTTTCAAAAGTAAAAAAAAAAAGACGATATGGCGACTAGTGTTGAGCACAAGTGCTCGCTACTTGAGTTTGCATCGGGTGCTCGGGTATGCACTGAGTATCGTGGGTGCTCGAGTCTCCGCCCCATATGCTTCACGGCCAGGAAAACCTCGCGGGGATTGCCTGCCATGCACGAGCGATCCCTGCGTGTTTTTTTTTTTTTTTAGGGTGTCTAATAACCGTGAAACATGCAGGTGGGGACTCGAGCATGTCAATCGAGCACCCACGATTAGAGATGAGCGTTGTTCTACTCGAACTGTTCGCCAATCTCAAATTCGAGCTGTTTTGGGCGCTGTTCGAGCCGTTCGGCGAACACTAACAATTTGAGAAAAATTCGGCTGTTCGAGGTTATGTTCGATAACTGTTCGTGCACCAAAATCATAACTGGATTTTTTCTCAGTAATGATGAAAATTAATGTTAATACGCAGTTTCAGTGTACAGCGGGGTGGGGGGAGGGGCAGGGGATGGATCTCTGCAGGAACAATGAAGATCTCCATGTTTTTTTTCTCTTTCCCGCATTTACAGTGGGGAGGTGCAATCTGTCAGCCTATCAGCAGCGCACACACGGAGCGAAGTGCTTTTTTTCACACAAGCAAGGGCATGTGTCATTGGCAGTTTATGTCACATGTCCTTGCCCTATAAGACCAAGCCATTTTCCCCGTCGCCACCATTTTCTCACTGCTGCAGCTGCGTGTTAGACGGCACCGCTGTTGCTGTGTGCGCTATACCTTGTTAATTTCAAGCCAATTTTCGCACAAATCTACAGATAGCTTGGGAGTAGGGAATAGTTGTGATTGCAGTCCTTTTAAGGACTAGGTTACAGCATTTCCTACGACTTTTATCAGGCAGGTCTGTGCTCTTAAATAGATAGATTGTGGGAGTAAAGACTAATTGTAATTGCAGTCCTTTTCAGGACTAGGTTACATCAGTTCCTATCAGTTTTTGCCAGGCAGGTCTGTGCCAGTGCTGTGCAAGTTTTTTTCACAGCATTTGGCTGAATCTAGCAAAGCTAATCCTTTTTGGCCTATTGCAGAGTGTGTTAGTCAGTGGAGTAGCCTATCTGTGTTGCAAGATATACCACCTGTGCATAGAATACCAATTTTTTTTACTGCACCTAGTGAAGTAAAATCTTTTGGGCATAGCATCATTCTATTAGTCCATCTATACAGACCTCCATCAGGTTGCAAATTGAATATAATTTTTTTCTGCATCTAGCTCTGAAAAAATATTTGGGCTTCTAGCAGTGTGTTGGACTTGTTCTATTAGTCCATCTATACTGACCTCCATCACGCTACAAATTCAAAATAATTTTTTGTCTGCATCTAGCTCTGAAAAAATATTTGGCCTTCTAGCAGTGTGTGGGACTTTCTCTATTAGTCCATCTATACTGACCTCCATCAGGCTGCAAATTAAAAATTATTTTTAATCTGCATCTACCTCTGAAAAAATATTTGGCCTTCTAGCTGTGTGTGGGACTTGTTCTATTAGTCCATCTATACTGACCTCCATCAGGTTGCAAATTCAAAATAATTTTTTGTCTGCATCTAGCTCTGAAAAAATATTTGGCCTTCTAGCAGTGTGTGGGACTTTCTCTATTAGTCCATCTATACTGACCTCCATCAGGTTGCAAATTCAAAATAATTTTTGTCTGCATCTAGCTCTGAAAAAATATTTGGCCTTCTAGCAGTGTGTGGGACTTTCTCTATTAGTCCATCTATACTGACCTCCATTAGGTTGCAAACTGAATATATTTTTTTTCTGCATCTACCTCTGAAAAAATATTTGGGCTTCTAGCTGTGTGTGGGACTTGTTCTATTAGTCCATCTATACTGACCTCCATCAGGTTGCAAACTGAATATAATTTTTTTCTGCATCTAGCTCTGAAAAAATATTTGGCCTTCTAGCAGTGTGTGGGACTTGTTCTATTAGTCCATCTATACTGACCTCCATCATGCTGCAAATTGAATATAATTTTTTTCTGCATCTAACCCAGCCAATAGTTTTGGCCTAATACCACAGTTTGGCCACTCAGCTCTGCTCGGTTCCCATCCATTGTTTTTTTGTGCAAACAACTCCAGAGTTGTGAATTAGTTAACCACCAAAATGAGTGGAAAAAGGCCTGCTGCTGGTGGAAAGGGGAATAGGCGTGTTGGGAAGGGGAAAAAAGGTTGTGTCCGTGGGGTAGGTGTTAAAGCAACAGTAACATCTGCAGAAGAAAGACCCTCTTCCAGCCAAACTAAAATGTCTACTTCTTTTAGCAGACAATGTGATGAGATCCGTTTCTTACGGCCACGCCAATCGCTACAAATTCCAGATGAGGCACAAAAACAGCAGGTGCTTCAAGGGATATCAAGTGCTCCTTTAAGTGCGCTCTCCTCCACATCAACTTCAACATCACAAATACTCCAGTCCTCAAAGGTGTCACCCCAATCGCACTTGCTTCCTCACAGCTCTCAAATCTCCAGCTGCCCATCTGAGTATGAGGTAGAACAGATGGTTGAGTCTGCAGAGCTGTTTACTCATACTATAGCCTGGGAATCAGAGGTAGACTCCAGCGCTTCTGTGAATCCAGACGAGGAAATGATCTGCACTGATGCCCAGAATCTTTGAGTCGGATCCAGGACCAGACGCAGAAGGTTCTGACCATAATGTAGACCCTCATTCCCAAACTGTAACTCCTGTTGGTGGAGACAATGAGGAAGAGGATGATGAGACTCAAATACCTGATTGGAGCGACAACTTTAGTTTTTTGTCAGGGCAGGAACAGGTTGGCTCTGAGGACGACGGGTGTGATAACGCACAGGGTGATGATGATGAGGTTGGAGATCCCACTTACTGTCAACCCACAGTCAGCCAAGAGATGAGGTCAGCAGAGGAGGTGGAGGAAGATGCTAGTGACGACGAGGTCAGGTTGCGCCTTCCTGGACAGAGACGTAGTACTGGAAGCACGTCAACAACTGCATCCTCAAACACAACTCTGCCTCTCACCACAAGTCGTGGTGGCTCTTCAGGTCGCATGGGTGCTAAGCCTTGCATAGCCTGGGCATTTTTTCAGATCGATAAAGATGACCCAACTCGTGTTATCTGTAACATTTGTCAGCAAAAGCTAAGTAGAGGCCAAAAAATACATAGTTTGAGTACTTCATGCATGAACCGGCACATGGACATGAAGCATAAGTTGCAGTGGGAAGCTCAGTGTGCTACAATGCGGCCTAGCCGGCCGGGCCAACCACCGTCTGCCATATCTTGTGCATCCGCGGCCTCTTCATCCTCTGTGACTGGGGGGACAGCAGTCACACCTGTTTTGGGGCGCAGACCTGCCACCTCTTTACCCGCAACAGCCAGCGTGATTGGCAGGTCATCATTTTCTTTGGAGGTGGTAAAACCAGCTGGTGTTGAGCGCTGTCCGACATCGATAGCACCACTTTTGGATCAAGGCAACCTAACATGTCCGCCTGCATCTTCCTCACAGACCGGCAGTTTGCCGGGGACACCCTTATCAACCCCGTCTAAGCACAATAGCCAGCCCTCGGTCCCTCAGATGTGGACCAGTAAAAGACCATTTCCTCCTAGCCATGAGAAAGCTAAGAGGTTGAATTTCACCATCTGCAAGCTCTTGGCTACAGAAATGCTGCCTTTCCGCCTGGTGGACACAGAGGATTTTCGAGACCTTATGTCCGTCGCAGTGCCCCAGTACCAGATGCCCAGTCGGCACTACTTCTCAAAGAAAGGTGTGCCTGCGCTCCACCAGCATGTCGCACACAACATCACCGCTTCTTTGAGAAACTCTGTGTGTGACAGGGTGCATTTCACCACAGACACTTGGACGAGTAGGCATGGACAGGGGCGTTACATGTCGCTGACTGGGCACTGGGTAACTATGGTGACAGCAGGACAAGGGGCTGCTGTCCAAGTCTTGCCGTCCCCACGAGTTGTGCGTCAATCCTCTTTATGTCAAAGTTCCTCCACTGCTTCTGCCTCCTCAACCTCCTCTCGGTCTTCCACCTGCACCCAAAGCCTGTCTGGTCATGCCACAAGCTTTCTAACTGCGCAGAAGGGATCCTGCACACCTCCTTACTATGCTGGCAGTAGGGCTCAACGTCATCAGGCGGTTTTTACTTTGAAATGTCTGGGAAATGTGAGTCACACAGCTGAGGAGTTGTGGTCAGCTCTGGAGAACCAATTTCATGAATGGTTGTCTCCACAGGGAAGGTCGTGTGCGACAATGCTGCAAACCTGGGTGCGGCCCTTCGCCGGGGCAATGTCACACACGTGCCTTGTATGGCTCACGTGTTGAACCTGGTTGTCCAGCAATTTTTAGCCCACTATGCCAGACTAGATGGCCTTCTGCAGAGGGCACGGTCGCTGTGTGCTCACTTCCGCCGTTCGCATCCCGCAGCTCAGCGACTTACATCTCTACAGAAGTCGTTGGGCCTGCCACTTCACCGGCTAAAATGCGATGTGCATACCCGGTGGAATTCAACTCTGCACATGTTGCAGCGACTGTGGCAGCACTGACAGGCCCTGGTGAAATACGTTCTGACGTATAGCCTGGGCCAACGGGATCCAGACGTGGGGCAAATCACGCTGGAGGAGTGGTCTCAGATCAGGGACCTATGCACCCTTCTGCACAGTTTTGAAATGGCGATGAAGATGTTTAGTGCTGACGATGCCATTATCAGCATGACTATTCCGGTGATTTACATGCTGGAGCACATGTTAAACAGAATTCGGAGTCAGGTGGTGGCACAAGAGGAGGTGGAGGAAGTAGAGGAGGAGGAGTTGTATGCGGAAGGGCTAACATCTGCAAGGTCCAGACGGTCGGCAGCACCAAGGCGGCAGGCATGTGAGGGTGGGGGAGATGGTTTTACCAGGGCGCATGGTAGCAGCCAAACTAGTGAGGAAGGTGCAGCAGCCCAGGAAGAAGTGGAGGACGAACTGAAGGAAGACTCATCAGATGAGGGAGACCTTGATCACATTTCTGTTGTGCGAGGTTGGGGGGAGAGGACAGAGGAAGGAAGCATGATTGTTACCTCGCCACCAACACAACAGGGACTTGGTGCTTCTGGATGCGCAACACACATGAGTGCCTTCTTGCTGCACTACCTGCAACATGACCCTCGAATTGTGAGAATTAGAAATAATCCTGACTACTGGGTTGCCACACTGTTAGATCCCCGGTACAAAAGTAAATTTGCAGAAATTATTCCTGCCATAGAAAGGGATGCACGCATGCAGGAGTATCAGCAGAGACTGTTGCAGAATCTTACATGTGCTTTTCCACAAAACACCAGTGGTGCACGTAGTGAATCTCACAGTTCCAACTTGCCAACCGTGGGACCATCGAGTGTTCAGCACTCAAACCGTAACAGAACCACAGTATCTGCTGGTAACATCAATTTTGCGGAATCATTTCACCACTTTTTTAGCCCATCCTTTGCAAGGCCACAGGAGACAAGAAGTCTGACACATAGTCAACGCCTAGAGACGATGGTACAGGAGTATCTCCAAGTAAACATTGAAGCCATGACTGTGTCACTGGACCCTTGCTCTTTTTGGGCTTCCAATATGGATAAATGGCCGGAGCTAGCCACTTACGCCTTGGAGATCTTGTCATGCCCCGCAGCCAGTGTTCTGTCTGAACGTGTGTTCAGCGCTGCTGGTGGTGTGCTGACAGATAAGCGCACGCGGCTCTCCACTGATAATGTAGACAGACTCGCGTTCATAAAGATGAACAAATCATGGATCCGAAACGACTTTTCTACCCCTGTGTCATCCTGGGGAGAGTAAAAGCTTGATGATTGGTTAAAATCACCTCGCCAACCGTTTTAAGCTTTCAAATTACTAATCATGTTTATCTGTATCTTGGCTGGAAAATAATTTGGGCTTTGTAGCAGTGTGCAGCACTGATCCTATTAGGCCATCTATACTAAGCTCCACCAGATTTAAAATTAATAATAATTTTTAGCTGCATCTAGCCCAGAAAATAATTTTGGGGCTCCGAGATGCGCAAGACACATAAGTGCCTTCTTGCTGCACTACCTGCAACATGACCCTCATATTGTCAGAATTCGAAGTAATCATGACTACTGGGTTGCCACACTCTTAGATCCCCCAAACTTTTCGATCAACCTTTTCATTTTAATAAAGACCAAAAAAATGGTCATTTTTGAAATTATAAGCATTAGCAGGTTATTAGAAACTGAAATCAAACAGTTTTCAACTCAAAACTTTATTCTAGGTGATGTTACATTTTCATATAGGACCACTTGTTCGAAAGGAGCTTCTGAACTCTCTCGACCATTGAGTTTGTCAGGTTTTGGATGGTTTCTGCTTCAATTATTTTGCATGAGGACAGAATACCCTCCCAGAGCTGTTGCTTAGATGTGAACTGCCTCCCGCCATCATAGACACTCCTTTTGATGATGCTCCAGAGGTTCTGAATGGGGTAGAGGTCAGGGGAGCATGGGGGTCACACCATAAGTTTGTCCCCTTTTATGCCCATATCAGCCAGAGATGAAGATGTGTTATGTGCAGCATGAGATGGTGCATTATCATGCATAAAAATGATCTTGCTGTGGAATACACGGTTCTTCTTCTTGAACCATGGCAGGAAGTGCTGTTTGAGAAAATCCACATACATTATGGAGTTCATCTTTACCCCTTCAGGGATCCTAAAGGGGCCGACAATCTCTCTCCCCATGATTCTAGCCCAAAACATTACTCCACCTCCTCCTTGTTGGCGCTGTAGCCGTGTTTGCGTGGGGTGTCCATCAACCAGCCATCCTCCACTCCATCCATCTGGACCATCGAGCGCTGCACGGCACTCATCCGTGAACAAAACAGTTTTGAAATCAGTCTTCATGTAATGTTTGGCCCACTGGAGCCGTTTCTGCTTGTGTGAAGTGGATAGAGGAGGTCGATAGGATGGCGTATGCACAGCTGCAAACCTCTGAAGGACCCTGCATCTTGTTGTTCGGGGGACGTTGGAGGCACCAGCAGCTTCAAAAACTTGTCTGCTGCTATGACAAGGCTTTTTTGCCACTGCTATTTTAACCTGACGTAATTGCCTGTAGGAAAGAGTCCTCAATTTGCCCTTATCAGCACGCACACGTGTGTACTGTGAATCAGCTACATACTTCTTGATTGCCAAGACACTTCATCCTGATCATCGCACAATGTTGATTGTAGTCATGCCTTGACCTAAACACTCCACAATTTGTTGCTTCTCAGCAGCCGACACATCCTTTTTCTTTCCCATTTTGGCAGAAAATGTAGGCTGCTTAATAATGTGAGACAGCCTTCTTAAGTAGTCTTGCCTTTCATTGGACACACCTGCCAAACTAATTAGCACAGGTGTCTGCAATTGCTTACAGTGATTATAAAGAGCCCTGACACACATCACCATCAATGAGTTTAACTGACAAACAAACAACTTCTTCCCTTATCACTCCTAAACACTTTTTGCATAATAATTTGGAACACAGTGTACATGTGCTTTTCCACAAAACACCAGTGGTTCACGTAGTGAATCTTACAGTTCTAACTTGCCATCCGTGGTCTGTATGGAGTTGTTCAATAAAGGGCCCAAAATTAAGATAACATAGATGGGAGAGGTCTCTATGAATAGGAATTCCTAAGTATTTGATACCCTGTGAGGGCCAGACAAAGGGAAAGTTGGACTGCATGGAATCCTGTATGGATTTGGGGAGGGAGACATCGAGGGCCTCAGACTTCACTGCATTGATTTTAAAATTTGACCATGTAACAAAGTGATCTATTTCAGCCATAACAGCATGGATGGATATATGTGATTGAGTGATATATACTAGGACATCATCAGCAAATAGAGAGCACTTGTACTCGGTGCCTCCCACCTCAATCCACCTAATATTGGGGTTATGGCGAATTGATGAGAGCAGGTGCTCCGTCACTAGGATGTATAAGAGAGGGGACAGAGGACATCCCTGCCTTGTCCCATTGGTGATTGTGAAAGGTGATGAAAATGTTCTGATGCACCCCCTGGGCCTTGGGACACCCAGAGCCGGACCCTTTTTGGTGGATGCTGGTGGTTGTAGTCTCCATGGCGGCGACCCGGTTCCGTGGCTCAGGGCGGTCAAACCAGTGGCGGAACTATTTATGTGGTTTTGATGTTTAAATGTCCGACTACGCCACCCGTGGATTGCGGTCAGAGTGAACCGCCGCTGCAGGGCAGACCTCTGAGGCTGGTGTTGTGGGTGCAGCAGAGCGTAGCATAACTCCCCACGGGTGGAGTATAGCCTCAGGGCAGTGTATGCGGAGGATGGGGGTGATGGTGCAGGGCAGCAGCAGTAACGACACGGAGTCAGTGATGCAGTCCAGGGCCTTTACTCACAGTTCTTATTATCCAGACCACGTCTGCAGGTAACGGCTGCCCACGTCGTACTGTGCTCACCAGGTGAGGGGCTCAGACAACTCCCAGATAACTTTGGAGCGCTTCACAGGACCCCCTTTGTGTGTCCTTTGTCTTGCCTTTCTTACCAACCCTTCTGTCCGACTGCCTCGGGCCTCCTCTTGGTAAACTTGGCGCCAGTTTCCCTGACCCTATGTGGTGCCTTCCTAGCGGGTGTAGCGAGGGGCTGTGCCACATAAAATGTCACAGCCTCCGGTTTCTAGCTGAGGGTCGTTTCCTGCCTCCACTAGTTTCGGGGACCGGTCTCCCCCTTTGGCCTGACCCCTCCACGCAGGTGGATTCGGGCGTGCGATGGCGACTCGCCCGTCCGCACCCCTGGGATCCCTTCGTTCCTCGTTCCTGGAGCCTTCTCCGCTCCTCTTCCTTCCTTCTCCCTCTTCCAGGCCTGGGCCTCTGTTACTAGGCCCGCCTCCGGAGCAGAGCTCATGCAGAGCTCCTGCTCCCTGCCACTTCTGCTCAGACTTCTCTGCACTGAACTAAGATGGTGCCCACCTTTTATACTCCCTTCTCAATGCACCCAGGAACTGCTTCCTCCCTGCTCCTGCACTACAGGGTTCCCTTTCCTCAGTGTTCCCTCTCCCCACTCCAGCCAGAGACAGGGACTGTCGTGCCCATCTCAGGGGCATATTGGTCTCCCTGCCCCACGGCAATGTGGTGTAATGCATGCAGGTGTCGGGTCCTGATCCACACTCCATCCTTACCTGAGAGTGAGATATCACACCTCTGGGTGAGGTGCAATACCTCTGTAGCAACCGAGCCCTCAGGGTGCTACAGTTCCATTTATCTTCAGCCTAGGTGACGTATTGCGATACAGTTCCATGATTTTGGCTATAAAAGGGACCCCTAGACCCCTACCCCAAGCTTTTTAAGAGAATAATATATGGCGTGCCAGGAGACTCTATGGAATGCTTTCTCAGCATCCAACGAGAGTATCTAATTACAAATTTTTAACTGCATCTAGCCCAGGAAATACTTTGTGCCTAGTAGCAGTGTCTGCTAGTCAGCGGATTATCCCGGCTGTTAAGCAAGCTACACCACCTGTAGTTTGGACACTTAATTTTTTCAAAGGAAATGCTTCGGGACCACGGGATACTCAGTGAAGAGCATCAGGAGGTACCCCAAGGCATAGGGGCTGGGACTGGCAGTAGGATGCCTTGCGGTGGACAGCTGAGCTCGATCCTTATAAAAGCTTTTTAACTGCAGCAGCTTTAGTGGACCCTACTGGAGCTGGAATTACGCGGCTGCTGGCATGAGACTTGCCCTCCAATAGATCCTTGTAAATGGATTTAAAGTGTACTCATTCAAATTAGAGAGACAATTTAAATTAAAAAGCTTAGAGCTGCCTCCACTCCTGGGGGGCTCGCTCGACCCACCAGCGGACAGGCACCAGTATTGGGAGAGGGGGGCTGGCCGTCAGGGTTCACCGCGGCTCTGGCATAAACCAGGCGACACGGAGGTGGCACGGGCAGGAGCGGACTGAACGTGTCGGCTTCTCACTTTTTGGATTTTAGAAGGGCATGACATGCCTATATCTGTGTCTCCCCCTCCTTTTACTCCTCCACCTCTTTTCTTTTCGCATGACTATATGTACTTGTCACTTTTCCATGTGTTAGTTGTGTCTTCTGAGCAGTTTGTCAGCTTTTGGACACCTTTGAAGGTGTTTTCTATGTGTTTCTATGTGTTTTTGTTTGCCTGCCATTGGTTTTAACGGTGTTCGAAGGTGTTCGACGAACAGTTCGACTAACAGTTCGGCGAACACACGGGTGTTCGACGAACCGAACAGAACTCGAACACTACGGGGGTGGCTCAACACTACCCACGATACATGGTGCATACCTGAGTACCCAATGCAAACTCAAGTAGCGAGCACTTGCGCTCAAGACTAATGACAACTTATTCAATATGATGACCTAACGTTATCAAATTCTGTGTCGTACCTCTGGGTTCAAAATGTTCACTATACCCCTTGATAAAATCCTTGAGGGGTGTAGTTTCCAAAATGGGGTCACTTGTGGGGGGTTTCCACTGTTTAGGCACATCAGGGGCTCCCCAAATGCAACATGGCGTCTGCTAATTATTCAAGCAAATTTTACAATCAAAAAGTCAAATGGCGCTCCTTCCCTTCGGAACCCTGCCGTGCACCTAAACAGTGGTTTTCCCCCACATATGGGGTATCTGCTTACTCAGGAGAAATTGCACAACAAACTGCATGGTGCCATTTCTCCTGTTACCCTTATGAAAATGCAAAATTGGGGGCTGAAAACGTTTTTGTGGGAAAAATGTGAAAATTTTATTTTTACGGCTCAATGTTATAAACTTCTGTGAAGCACCTGGGGGTTGAAGGTGCTCACCACACATCTACATAAGTTCCCTGAGGGGTCTAGTTTCCAAAATGGTGTCACTTTTGGGGGGCTCCCCAAACGCAACATGGTGTCCGCTAATTATTCAAGCAAATTTTACATTCAAAAAGTCAAATGGCATGAGCCCAAACAGTGTTTTTTCCCCACATATGGGGTATCGGAGTGCTCAGGGGAAATTGCACAACAAATGTTGGGGTCCATTTTTTCCTGTTACCCCTGTGAAAATAAAAAAAAATTGGGTCTAAAGTAATATTTTTGTGAAAAAAGTTAAATGTTCATTTTTTTCTTCCACATTCCAAAAATTCCTGTGAAGCACCTGAAGGGTTAATAAAGTTCTTGAATGTGATTTTGAGCACCTTGAGGGGTGCAGTTTTTAGAATGGTGTCACTTTTGGGTATTTTCTGTCATAAAGACCCCTCAAAGTGACTTCAAATATGATGTGGTCCCTAAAAAAATGATTTTGTAAATTTTGTTGGAAAAATGAGAAAACGCTGGTCAACTTTTAACCCTTATAGCTCCCTAACAAAAAAAAATATTGGTTCCAAAATTGTGCTGTTGTAAAGTAGACATGTGGGAAATGTTATTTATTAACTATTTTATGTGACATATCTCTCTGATTTAAGGGCATAAAAATTCACGTTTTGAAAATTGTAAAATTGTCAATTTTCGCCATTTTGTCACAAATAAACGCAAGTGATATCGAAGAAATTTTACCACAATCATGAAGTACAATATGTCACGAAAAAACAATTTCAGAATCAGGGTGATCCATTGAAGCGTTCCAGAGTAATTACCTCATAAAATGACAGTGGTCAGAATTGTAAAAATTGGCCTGGTCATTAACGTGCAAACCACCTTGGGTTGTAAAGGGGTTAAGGAGTGGGTCTCTTATACTTGTAATGCCCATGCACTAAGTGCATGGGCTGAAAAACATTTACCCTTGGGGTGTATACATGAACATACTGTATAACATACAGAATGTTAGAGGCAGTAGAGGTAGGACTCTGAAAAAAATTTCCTACGGGCCTCATACACCCTTAAAAAAATTATGTGGGTGTTGCATCACGGTCACCCTGGTTATATGGTGGCAGAGGATAAGGAGGAGGACAACATAAAAAAAGACAAAATCAGGAAGCGTAAACCCATGTCTGGGTGTGAAGAGGTGCATGGGAATAGACCCCACCCAAAAAAAGCCACTGCATTTGATTTTATGTTGCGCTGCTATCATTCGGTGGTGTTGAGAAGTCTGGCCCAGTCCTTGTTCATTTTTATAAGAGTCCGCCTGTCAGCATTTTCAGTTGACAGGCGGCACCTACCAGTTATAATGCCCCCAGCGGCACTAAAAACCCGCTTTGACAAAAAGCTAGCAGCAGGACAGGCCAGGACATCCAAGGCGTAGAGAGCCAGTTCCATGTCCAGTTTGGATACCCAATAATTAAAAGGCACAGAGGAATCATGGAGGGCGTTGGTACGGTTGGCAAGATACTCCTTCAGCATCTTCCAGAACTTTTCCCTCCTTGTCAGAGTACCCAGCAAATCAGGGCCTGGGAGCTGGGAGGGTCTGAGAAAACTGTCGGCACACATTTGACAGTGTTCCCCTGCCTCTGATGCATCGTATTTGTGTGTCCCTCGCCTGTACTTCTTGGTTGTCCAACGAACTGTGATCTCTGCCACCAGCATTTCAGATAGGAATTTTTTTTAATAATTCCGCAACAAGGGCCTTCTGGTACTGCATCATTTTATTAGACCTAGAAAGTTCTCCTTGTAGCGTGGGTCTAGAAGTATGACCAACCAGTAATTACTATCGGCCAAAATGCGTACAACACGAGGGTCACGTAAAAAAAAGGCAGAGGAACATAAAGTTAGCCATGTGTACCTGACTGGTGACAGCCAAGTCTTCCCTGTCCTGACCAAGAGGACAACTGTTCATGCTCTTCTCCTCCTCCCCATTCTCCCTTTCCTCATGCCATCCACGTTGAACAGACGGTATGAATGTTGTATGGGTAGTACCGTCTGTAGCGCAGGAAAACAGCTCCTGTTCCTTCTCTTCCTCATTATCACCCAATCCGCGTTGGGCTGTGATGAGGCTGGGCTGTGATGAGGCTGGGCTGTGTGGCATCGCCCTGTATGGTTCCTTGCTCCATCTCATAGTGCTCTGCCTGCAGTACCTCCACTTTAATTGTGAGCAGCAAGCCTTTCAGAAGATAAAAAAAGGCGGGATCGTCACGCAAATTATGGCGTCATCGCCGCTCACTAGCTTGGTCGAGTCCAAAGTTTTGGAGGATGGCACAGATGTCTGACATCCAATGCCACTCATCAGTTCTTATGTGCGGAGGCAGACCTGAATAACGACGGGCAGGTTGAAGCTGGTACTTAACTGCCCTCTGCTGCTCACAAATCCTTCCCAACATCTGCAATGTTGAGTTCCAACATGTGGTGACTGTTATGATCTGCTACAGAGACTAAGGAAAGAAAGGAGATCTGTCCCTACAATAGAACTAAACTAGATCCCTACGATGTAACGGGGAACCTGATCCTGCGATCAGACCCGCTAAAGTCCTCGGCTAGTCTGAACGCAGACCTATAGATGTGAGGGAGGGATCCCTACAAGATCTAGGGACTGGGAAAAGTTGGACACCTCCTAGCAGAAATAGTAGCAGTCAAAGACAAACACGCAACAAAAAGGCATTGGGGTCAGAAGACCTAGCAAAACTAACAGAGAACGGCAACAGAGCAACAAGCTAGCTCAACAGTAGTAAATACAAATGAAGTCCAGCAAAGCCAGGAGGGCGGAGCCGGATTAAATAGGCAAAATGGTCATGTGACCAGCAAACTAAAAAAAAACTAACAGGAGAGTTGTAACAGTACCCCCTCTTCTAAGAGGATCCTCCGGATCCCCTAGGCCCAGGCTTACCAGGAAACCTCCTGTGAAACGCTCGGACAAGTCTGGGAGCAGTAACATCATCCGCCCTCACCCATGAGTTATCCTCAGGTCCGAAACCCTTCCAAGCGACGAGATACTGCAAACTCCCTCTATACCGTCTAGAATTTAGGATGCGGGAAATTTCATATTCCCCGTCCTCCACCACCGGAGGAACAGTGGCAGAGGCGTCACCATCCGACACATCAGCTTTTTTCAACAGAGAAACATGAAACACCGGATTAATCCTCCAGGACGTAGGAACCTCCAGCCTAACAGCAGATTGGTTAACTATCTGAAGTACCTTAAAGGGCCCTACGAACTTGGGACCCAATTTTTTAGAAGGAATCCTCAATCGCAGATTCTTAGAGGACAACCAAACCATGTCACCAACAGCAAACAAAACCTCTTGCCGTTTCCTATCAAAGTACCTCTTAGATTTTTTGTTAGCCTCCTGAAGATTACCACGCACATCCGTCCAAACTCTCCAAATCACCGGAAAAACTCTCCTCCTCAGGCACAGCCGAAACCAATTTGGAAAATGACCCAAAAGACGGATGTCTCCCAGAACAACAAAAAAAAGGCGAACACCCAGCAGAAGAGGATGTATGGTTGTTAAGAGCAAATTCAGCAAGTGGCAGAAACTCAGACCACTCCTCTTGATTGTCTGCCACAACACAACGCAAGAACTGCTCAACATCCTGGTTCTTCCTTTCTGTCTGGCCATTAGACTCAGGATGATATCCGGATGAAAACGACAAATGAACTCCCAACCTGTCACAAAAGGCACGCCAAAAACGAGCCACGAACTGAGGTCCCCTATCAGAAACAATGTCAGTAGGAACACCATGTAGTCTGACAATTTCCTTGACAAAGGCCTTGGCGAGTGTCTTAGCGCAAGGCAGTTTGATGAAGGGAACCAAGTGACACATCTTGCTAAAACGGTCCACGACCACCCAGATGACTGTGAAACCTTCAGAGGGAGGAAGGTCAGTAATAAAGTCCATAGCCAGATGTGTCCAAGGTGCACTAGGAACCTCCAGAGGGCAAAGCAACCCCGCAGCAGGAGCATGCGAAGACTTGGATCTTGCACACACAGTACATTGGCGCACCCACTTAATGACTTCCTTCTGCCATCCAGGCCACCAAAAACTGCGACCCACAAGTCTCTTGGTCTCAGAAATTCCTGGATGACCTGCCAACCGAGACTCATGACACTCAAACAAACTCAAACAAACAAATCTCTCCTAAAGGTCCTAGGCACAAACAACCTCCCATGGGGAGTGTTAGATGGGGCATTCTCCTGTGCTTTAAGAATCTCATCCTCCAAAACGGAGTCCAAAGCAGCAATCACAACACCTTCTTGTAAAATGGTCTCCTCTTCCTCCTCAACACCGACCATGGGAGAAAAGCTGCGAGACAAAGCATCCGCTTTAACATTCTTGGTACCCGGGATGTAAGTAACGGAAAAATTAAACCGCGAGAAAAAAAGTGCCCACCTAGCCTGACGGGCATTCAAGCGCTTGGCAGCATCAAGATAGATCAGATTTTTATGATCAGTGAAAACCTGAATGGGAAATTCAGCACCTTCCAAGAGATGACACCAGTGTTCAAATGCGAGTTTAATCGCCAGCAATTCCCGGTTACCAATATCGTAATTAAGTTCAGTCTCGGAAATTTTTTTTGAAAAAAAGGCACAGGGATGTACTCCATCCTTGTTTTCCTGAGACAACACCGCACCAACCCCCACCGAAGAAGCACCAACCTCAACCAAAAACGGCTTAGTCACATCAGGCTGCATAAGGATGGGAGCAGAGGTGAACCTCTCCTTTAGAAACACAAAAGCTTCAATGGCCTCAGAAGTCCACTGAACCGCATTAGCACCTTTCCTGGTGAGATCGGTCAGCGGTTTGACAATAATAGAAAATTTTTTTTATGAATTTTCTGTAATAATTGGCGAAACCCAAAAACCTCTGTATCGATTTCGAACCAATAGGCCTAGACCATTCCTGCACAGCTTGAACTTTAACCGGGTCCATCTCAAAACCTTCACTGGAGATAATGTAGCCCAAAAAACTAATTCTCTGTACAGCGAACTCACATTTCTCCAGCTTAGCAAAAAGCGAATTGTCCATTAATAACTGTAATACCTCACGTACGCTCCGCCAATGAGACTCCAGATCCGGCGAATAAATCAAAATGTCATCCAAATACACAACCACATTTTTGCCGATTAAAGGTCTAAGAATATCATTAATAAGATTCTGAAAAATGCTGGAGCATTGGTGAGACCAAAAGGCATAACCAGATTCTCAAAATGACCGACAGGAGTGTTAAAAGCAGTCTTCCATTCATCACCCTCCTTCATGCGCAACAAATTGTATGCCCCCCGGAGATCAATTTTAGAGAACCACTTGGCCCCCACTAACTGGTTAAATAAATCAGGAATCAATGGCAGTGGGTAAGGATTGCGTACAGTAATTTTATTAATCTCACGAAAGTCCAGACAAGGACGTAAACCGCCATCTTTTTTTTTACAAAAAAAAAATCCAACAGCCACAGGAGACTTGGAAGGCCTAATGTGACCGGCGGCCAAGCTTGTCTGTATGTATTCCTCCAAAGCCTTTCTCTCAGGAATAGTAAGATTAAATAAACGACTCTTAGGAAGAGTAGCGCCAGGGACAAATTCTATGGTACAATCATAGTCTCTATGGGGAGGCAAAACCTGCGACTCCTCCTCAGAAAAAACTCTCCAAAAATCCTGAATAGGTACAGGCAATTCCCCTCTATCCACAGCAGCAATGCGCCCGTTACAACACTTGTCATAACACTTAGGGCTCCAGGACTTAATTTCATTGGTAGACCAATCCAGTACAGGATTGTGCAATTTTAACCAGGGTAAGCCCAATATTACTGGAGAAGGCAAATTATCCAATACCACCAAATCCAAATTCTCTTGATGAATACCATTAATAGTGAGGGGAAATTCACAGACCTTGTGAGTAACACTCTTCAAGGGAGAGCCATCGACAGAAACCACAGCAATAGGGGATGACAAAGTTTTAGGTTCTAATCTAAGTTTTTCCAAGAATCCCCCATCAATCACATTCAGAGTAGATCCACAATCCACAAATACCCGAAATTCAATTAATTCATCCTGAGCAGCAGTAGTGGCAGATAGGAATACTCCCTTAGAATTTAAACAGGCAATATGAGCATGACTGACCATTTTTTTTTCTTTCTTCTTACGAAGCACACAGCTCTTAATAAAATGACCAGAATTTCCGCAATAGAAACACAAGCCTTCAGAAAGTCGGCGGTCTTTTTCCTGAGAGCGGGGTGCCATCGCCCCAATTTCCATCGGCTCTCCATTGTCCGCACAGAACCTCTCAGGACTCGAAGGTGACATAGCAGAGGATTTGCTCTCATTAACCCTTTCACGCAGTCTCCTGTCCACCCGTATAGCTAATTGCATTGCCTCCTGCAAGTTTCCAGGTGTGGGATAAGCAATCAGTAAATCCTTTACCCTTTCACATTGCCCTGCAAGAAACAAGCTTTTCAAAGCAGAATCGTTCCACCCCACCTGGGCAGACCACCGACGGAAGTGAGAACAATATTTTTCCACATTACCTGATCCCTGCCTCAAACGTCTTAATTCAGACTCAGCAGATGAGACACGATCAGGATCATCGTACAACAAACCCAAAGCAGAAAAAAAACTATCCACTGATCTAAAGCACGGATCACTAGGTTGGAGAGAGAAGGCCCATCCCTGAGGATCTTTGCGCAAAAGTGACATTATGATCCCTATGCGCTGTGATTCATCACCAGAGGATCCGGGTCTCAAACGAAAATATAATAGACAAGCATTTTTAAAAGAAAAAAAATCTTGTTGTTCACCAAAAAATAGATCAGGCAGACGTACCTTAGGTTCCACAAAATGCGCTCCAGAACAGCTACTCACGTGTTGTTGGAGCTTGGTCACCTCCAGAGAGAGTCCCTGCAAGCGTTGAGCCAAATCTTGCACCGAGACCATGATGAAAAACTGGAGGTCTTTCCTTGGAGAATTTTTTTTTTTTTTTTTTTTATGGCTGGACTTACTGTTATGATCTGCTACAGAGACTAAGGAAAGAAAGGAGATCTGTCCCTACAATAGAACTAAACTAGATCCCTACGATGTAACGGGGAACCTGATCCTGCGATCAGACCCGCTAAAGTCCTCGGCTAGTCTGAACGCAGACCTATAGATGTGAGGGAGGGATCCCTACAAGATCTAGGGACTGGGAAAAGTTGGACACCTCCTAGCAGAAATAGTAGCAGTCAAAGACAAACACACAACAAAAAGGCATTGGGGTCAGAAGACCTAGCAAAACTAACAGAGAACGGCAACAGAGCAACAAGCTAGCTCAACAGTAGTAAATACAAATGAAGTCCAGCAAAGCCAGGAGGGCGGAGCCGGATTAAATAGGCAAAATGGTCATGTGACCAGCAAACTAAAAAAAACCTAACAGGAGAGTTGTAACAGTGACATCGCACACTAATCGGTGAGCTGGAAGCTGCAAGCGCTGCTGAAGCACGGTGAGTGCAGCGGAAGCTGTATGTGATTTTTGAAAGTGGGCACATACGCGGCGTACTTTAACAAGCAGCTCAAGCAGATCCTGGTAGGTTTTGAGAAACCGCTGAACTACTAGGTTTAGCACATGGGCCAGGCATGGTACGCGTGCGAGGTTGCCTAGTTTCAGAGCCGCCACCAGGTTCCAGCCATTGTCACACATGACCATGCCTGGCTGTAGGTTCGGCGGTGGCAGCCACAGATCTGCCTGCTCTGTTACAGCTGTCAACAACTCTTCAGAGGTGTGCGTTTTGTCCACTAAGCATATTGGCTTCAGCAGAGCCTGTTGCCAGCTTGGCCGAAGCAGTGCGGCAGTGCGGCAGTGCTGCAATGCTTCCAATTTGCGACTGATGTGGTCATTTCAGAGATGAAGGCTGAGGAGGAGGTGCAGGAGCTGTAGAATGTGGGGGCAACCCTGATTGACCCAGGACCTGCAATCCTCTGTGTCGGGAGGATGTGTTCCGTCCCTGGGCCAGACTGGGTCCCAGCTTCCACTATATTAACCCAGTGTGTCATCAGCGAGATGTGCTGTCCCTGGCCACAAACACTTGTGGTTAGTTGGACCTTCCCAGTAACTGCTTTGTTGGGGGCACTGCTAATGTTCTGGGACACGTGCTTGTGTAATGCGGGGACGGCACACCAGGAGAAATAGTGGCGGTTGGGAACTGAGTACCGGGAGACAGCCGCCGTCACCTTTTTGCAGAAAGATTCTATCTCCACGAGCCTAAAAGGCAACATTTCAAGTGCAAGCATTCGAGAAATGTGTGAGTTTAGTAGTGTGGCCTGTGGGGCATTGGCTGCATATTTGCTCTTGTGTTCAAAGGACTGGGGTAGGGACAACTGAACGCCGTGGTGGGACAAGGACGTGGACTCTGACGGTGATGGTTGAAAGTGTACAATGACCAGTGCAGGGAGGGAGGCATCTTTGCCTGTTCCACGGACAGAGGATTGTCGAGCACGCACAACAGCGGAACAGGCAGTGGTGTCTTCCCCAGACACTGTTTCTGGACCCTGGCGTTCGGCCCAAATTGTCAGGTGCTTTGCTGTCATGTGCCTGAGCATGCTGGTGATGGTCAGCTGGTAGTTTTGCAGCCCCTGCTGATGCTGGCCATAGCAGAGGGTGCAAATGTCATTTTTGGGGTTATCTGGACAGTCTTTAAAAAAAGAGCCAGACTGTGGAAGACCTAACAGTTGGATTGGCAACTTCTCTCGTGTAGGTTTCCGAGGAGCAGTTACCCGACTTGTATCTGTGGCCACCCGACTGCTTGTTCCTGCCTGTTGTGGTGTTATGTCTGCCTCCCTCTCTGTGCTGCTGCCCTTGCTATGCATGTCATCTTGCCAGGTTAGGTCAGTGACTTCATCGTCCACCACCTCGTCTTCCACATACGCAGCCTGGGCCTCCTCCTGACTTGGTGGCAATTGTCTCATCATCACCATCCACCTCTTGCGTCGCCTTCGTGTGACCGTGGCTGCTCAAATATTTGGACATCGCTACTTGCCTCTTGCCCCGCTTGAAGCAGGCCGGACAAGAGGACTAAATCTATAAATGGAAAAGTGAATAGCTCTTCGGAGTGTCCAAGTGTGGGATCACCGGGCACTCGGCATGATGGGTGGAAGGAGAATCGGGATGAGGAATATGTGGTCCAGACTCACGGCTGCTGAGACTAGACCATGTGGAAGACAAGATGGTGGTGGTGGCAAACTAACTGGAAGCATTATCTGCTATCCAACCAACAACCTTTTCACACTGGTCTTGCTTCAAGAGTGGGGTTCCATGGCCCCCTAGTAATTGGGACAGGAAGGTAGTTCCACATAATGTGGGCATAGGCAGATTATAATGAGGGCAATCTGGGCTACCGCCCGGGCCCCCAGGGGCCCCTTGGCCAGATTGCCCTCATTATAATATGTGCGGCACGGCGGCGCCAATGCGGCAGATGCAGTCAGGCGGGGGGCCCCGGGACCGATCCGCCAGCAGCGGCGCAGGGCCGCTACTTCTTCGGCCAGTCCAGCACTGCACCTGTTAACTTCCCTGTGTGCTGGCCCGGCCATGTCACAGCTAGGAGACACTGCCCTGTGCGCAGCCGTGTCTGCTGGTGTGATGTCACACAGTGTGCGCCCTGCACTGCTGCATCGGAGAGGAGCTGGACGACGTCTGGAGCCGAGCCGGGGGATGTGAGTGATTGTGTGTGTGTGTGTGTGTGTGTGTGTGTGTGCGTGTGCGCTTGCCACAGTTTGTGTGTGCAGGCAGATATCATTGTGTGATGTCTGTTTATATGTATTTTTGTGTTTCAAATGTGTTTATGCGTGTATGTATATGTCTGTATACAGTACAGACCAAAAGTTTGGACACACCTTCTCATTTAAAGATTTTTCTGTATTTTCATGACTTTGAAAATTGTACATTCACACTGAAGGAATCAAAACTATGAATTAACACATGTGGAATTATATACTTAACAAAAAAGTGTGAAACAACTGAAAATATGTCTTATATTCTAGGTTCTTCAAAGTAGCCACCTTTTGCTTTGATGACTGCTTTGCACACTCTTGGCATTCTCTTGATGAGCTTCAAGAGGTAGTCACCGGAAATGGTCTTCCAACAATCTTGAAGGAGTTCCCAGAGATGCTTAGCACTTGTTGGCCCTTTTGCCTTCACTCTGCGGTCCCGCTCACCCCAAACCATCTCGATTGGGTTCAGGTCTGGTGACTGTGGAGGCCAGGTCATCTGGTGTAGCACCCCATCACTCTCCTTCTTGGTCAAATAGCCCTTACACAGCCTGGAGGTGTGTTTGGGGTCATTGTCCTGTTGAAAAATAAATGATGGTCCTACTAAACGCAAACTGGATGGAATAGCATGCCGCTGCAAGATGCTGTGGTAGCCATGCTGGTTCAGTATGCCTTCAATTTTGAATAAATCCCTAATAGTGTTACCTGCAAAGCACCCCCACACCATCACACCTCCTCCTCCATGCTTCACGGTGGGATCCAGGCATGTAGAGTCCATCCGTTCACCTTTTCTGTGTCGCACAAAGACACGGTGGTTGGAACCAAAGATCTCAAATTTGTACTCATCAGACCAAAGCACAGATTTCCACTGGTCTAATGTCCATTCCTTGTGTTCTTAAGCCCAAACAAGTCTCTTCTGCTTGTTGCCTGTCCTTAGCAGTGGTTTCCTAGCAGCTATTTTACCATGAAGGCCTGCTGCACAAAGTGTCCTCTTAACAGTTGTTGTAGAGATGTGTCTGCTGCTAGAACTCTGTGTGGCATTGACCTGGTCTCTAATCTGAGCTGCTGTTAACCTGCGAGTTCCAAGGCTGGTGACTCAGATAAACTTATCCTCAGAAGCAGAGGTGACTCTTGGTCTTCCTTTCCTGGGTCCTCGTGTGAGCCAGTTTCTTTGTAGCGCTTGATGTTTTTTGCAACTGCACTAGGGGACACATTCAAAGTTTGCCCAATTCTTCGCACTGACTGACCTTCATTTCTTAAAGTAATGATGGCCACTCGTTTTTATTTACTTAGCTGCTTTTTTCTTGCCATAATACAAATTCTAACAGTCTATTCAGTAGGACTATCAGCCATGTATCCACCTGACTTCTGCACAACACAGCTGATGGTCCCAACCCCATTTATAAGGCAAGAAATCCCACTTATTAAACCTGACAGGGCACACCTGTGAAGTGAAAACCATTTCCGGTGGCTACCTCTTGAAGCTCATCAAGAGAATGCCAAGAGTGTGCAAAACAGTCATCAAAGCAAAAGGTGGCTACTTTGAAGAACCTAGAATATAAGACATATTTTCACTTTTTTCACACTTTTTTGTTAAGTATATAATTCCACATGTGTTAATTCATAGTTTTGATGCCTTCAGTGTGAATGTACAATTTTCATAGTCATGAAAATACAGAAAAATCTTTAAATGAGAAGGTGTGTCCAAACTTTTAGTCTGTACTGTATGTTTGTGTGTGGGTGACTGCGTTTGGCCCCCCGCTGTATCTGGGGGGGCGCCGTGCAGCCTCCTCCCGCTGTATCTGGGGGGGCGCCGTGCGGCCTCCTCCCACTGTATCTGGGGGGGCGCCGTGCGGCCTCCTCCCGCTGTATCTGGGGGGGCGCCATGCGACCTCCTCCCGCTGTATCTGGGGGGGCGCCGTGCGGCCTCCTCCCGCTGTATCTGGGGGGGCGCCGTGCGGCCTCCTCCCGCTGTATCTGGGGGGGCGCCATGCGGCCTCCTCCCGCTGTATCTGGGGGGGTGCCGTGCGGCTTCCTCCCGCTGTATCTTGGGGCCTCCTGCCGCTATGTATAGATGGTGCTGTGCGGCCTCCCGCTGTGTATAGATGGCTACGTGCGGCCTCCCGCTATGTATAGATGGCTACGTGCGGCCTCCTGCTGTGTATAGGAGGATTATGTGGCAGCTCATATTGTGTGTAGGGTCTCATACTGTATATAGGGTATGTCAGCATACTTAATTGTGCTCAATATTAAGTCATACAATTAATGTAAAAAAATTATTATAATATATTAATATTGTGCAAAATTAATTGCACGTGAACTATCACATGAGCTATCACAGGGGATCATGTGACATGTCACGTGATACTTCAGGTGTGTGTGTGTGTGTGGGGGGGGGGCACGCCTTCTAAACTGTCCGGGGCACTTGCTACTCTTAATCCACCCCTGAATGTGGGTATTTCGTTGTGCTCCCTCAGCAGGCACAGTTTCATCTTGCCCATGGCCTCGGCCTCTGTGTGAACCATCATCATCACGTCCACTTCTCCGTCCCTTGCCACGTGCTTTGCCCATTTTAAATGGAGTGTAATATTTGGCCCGCTCCAAAAATTTTCACAATTACCGCAGGAATATGGGATCGCGTCTGATGACCACGGTTTTAGGAAGTGGCCTTATAGATGTAGTATTGGTCAGCAACCAAGTGTGAATAGGTTCAACAAAACACAGCTGGCTGACTTAAAATGGAGTGTAATATTTGGCATGCTCCACAAAATGTCTGTATTACTGCGGTAATATGGGATCACAACTGATGATGGATAAGTTTCTCTGCTTCCACAATACATCAATGTGAATAAAATCCAAAAAATCTGACTGTATTCTGCTAACAAGCAAATGGAGCAGTAAAATGGTGTACTGTATTGCTTTTTAAGAAAATAATCAGGATTAAGAGCAAAAAAATAGCCCTGATATTTAGAGCTATGAATATCTGTAACAGCAGCAGACAAACATGTAATTGACCCTATTGTGCTGTATAGTGTCCACAAACCCTGCCTGCCTAACTCCTGCTATCACCAGTAATACATGCAGCTGTATTTGTCCTCAGAAGGTCTGTTAGTTCAGACGGATATATATTACTGTGGAATATCTATATCTAACTATTAAACTGCCAATTCTGTCTCTCACTCAGCAGCGACTCTCCCTACTCTGCCTGTCTGAAGAGTAGACTGTGACGAGCATAAGGTCACCGGGTCTTATATAGACCCTATGATGCTATGCGGCCAGCCAATCACTGTAATGCTACAGCCAACATGGCTATGGCATTAAAGTGCATGGCAGGCAATCTCTGCATGTTAATTGGCTGTCTAAAGAGCACCAAACATGTGGGGCGGGGACCCGAGTTCCCTCCCGAGCATCCCGGAAATACTCGCCGAGCATCTCAAACAGTGAGATGCTCGGGTGAGTACCGAGCAGTGACTAGCATGCTCATTACTTCCACCTTGCCAAATATAGCAATTATTCATCTATACTTCGGGAATTCATGAAGGATACTGGGAGTTTTTTGATGAAAAATAAAATAATTTCTTTAATTTCAATGGTACCTTTTATATACAAGCCATAGGCGTTTCAATGGGTGCCAAGTACGCGCCTTCTGTCACCAACTTAACCATGAGTTGGTGGAAAAAGTGCTACATCTTTAACATCACCAATCCTTTCCTGGACTGTATATTCTGGTATGGCAGATTCATCGATGATTTGCACCTTATCTGGGCATCTGATGAATCTGCCATACCATCATTTATTGACTATGTGAATCTGAATCCATTCAATCTAAAATTCACTTTCAGTGTACAGAAAACCAACATTGAATTTCTGGATTTAAACCTAACAGGTACCGATGATCAAACAATTATTACAGAAACTTTTAGTTAAGAGACAGCGGGAAACACCATCCTGCATGCTAGCAGTCACGATCTCATGCATACAATCAAATCGATCCCAATAGGGTGAACTCACGAGCAAAAAAAAATTGTAGTTCATGTATATCATATGAAAATGAATCAATGAAAATAAATAGGAGACTCATTGACAGGGGTTACAAACAGTGGATGCTCACTATCTTTGGAATACAATGATCAATTTTCTACCATTAAGAAATTGTTCATCAACAATCTCTCCATATTGGAAACAGATGAAAAATCAGCAGCTGTTTATATTAAAAAAAAAAAAAAAAAAAAAAAAAAAAGTTGTGTTGTCCCAAGGAAAGCACCTTCCTTGGGGACAAAATCTAGCACAGAGTGAAGTAAAAAATCTCTAAGCTAGACAGTAGAAAAAATTGGTTATCAATCACTGGATTTTTTAAATGTGGCATCAAATCTTGTAATATGTGTTCATATACCAAGAAATGTAAGAGTTTTTTTGATTCCTTAAATAAAGCAGAGTTTCCTATTAAGACTTTTATCAATTGCCAATCAAATTGTGTTGTGTATATCATGGAGTGCTCCCAGTTCAACTTAAAATACATCAGCTGTACCATTTGCCAATTAAAGGTCTGCATCAGGGAGCACATCTATGACTTACACAACCATGAAAATTCTCATAAGCGAATCTCTCAAGCATCAAAGCATTTCATTGAAAAACACCATAGTAATGGGATAATGGTTTATGCCATCGAACAGGTATTCACCAGCAATAGAGGGGGAAACTGAGAGGCTGCTCTGAAAAGATGTGAGGCTTGGTGGATATTTAATTTGTCTACAAGGGTACCGATGGGTCTGAATCTCAGGATGATTTGCTCCATTATTAGTTATTCATATTTTCCTTCAAAGTAGGTGAAGGTTTGAATGGATTCAGACCATAATGTTACTATTCCTAACCTTCCCATTGCTTATGTTACTCTGAGGTATAACGGTTTACGGACAATGGGAATATTGTAACAAGATTGTATTTATTAAAATATTATCAATAATTTCTGTAAACTTGTATGCTTCTGCTATAGCAACAGCAATCTAAAATGTAAAATATAATAACTATATATTGTGTATTTTTGCATATATCCTGTATATTGTATATACAATGCATTTCCATGTTTTGTTTTTTGTACAGTTATTGCACAATGCTGTATATATGATACATCTTTTGTATCATGTGTTGTATATTTACCTTATTGTAGGTGTATCGTAGACTTTGTATATTTTGTACATTACATGTCCCTTGTTCTTGTTAGTATCATCATGGCTTTTCTTTCCTATGCATGTGAAGGGGTTAAGCTGATTAATAATTGGGCATCAAATGTGCAAATCGGATTCTGCCCTTTATATGTTCCAAGCCTTCCCATTGTATGGTAACATAATTTAGGCTGCGTGCCCACGAAGCATTTTCCAAGTTTTTTTGCCGTGGAATTTACTCAGCGTAAACGCTTGGGAAACGCTTGGTAATCCGTCCTCATGGTCCCCAATGACAAGCCGGAATGTCAATGCCCATGCTGCGCTCTAAAATCCGCAGCATGTCCATTAATTTTGCGGACACGTAGCGTAATCGTCGCCATTGACTTGCATTGGAACGCGTGACATCCGCATCACTACATGTGCACAAGCGGATATCACACGGTTCAATGTGCGGATGGCATCCAGGTCTGGAGGAGAGAAAACTCTCATCCAGACCCGGGTACCATAGAAACTGTAAAAAAAAAAAAAAGAATTTAAAATAAAAAAAAAAAGATTATACTTACCTTCTGATGTCCCCAGGTGTTTTCTCCCCTTCGTCTGGTCTGCTGTATGGGTCGCAGTGTTGTGAAGGACCTGCCATGACATCATTGAGTCATGTGACCTGTCACATGTCTCAATGACGTCACCGCAGGTCCTTCACACCACCGCGAGCAGTGCAAGAGACCGGACGCGGCGGAGAAAACACCGGGAGGACATCGGAAGGGAAGTATAATCTTTTTTTTTTTTTTTTTTTTTTTTTTTTTTACCATTCTTCTTCTTTTTTTTTTTTTTTTAACTAACTTGGTAACACTACCATAAATCCATGCCAGTTGCATGGATTTATATAGTGTTAACAAGTTGTCAAGCACTTTTCCAAGTGATGCTAAAATCGCTTGGAAAGCGCTTGATAACCCGCATGCAGAAATGCATGCAAAAACGCTTGACAAACGCTTCTACCTGGCGGGAAAATTGCATGTAAAATCCGCATGCGTTTTTCCTGCCAGGGAGAAGTGGAAAAAATATGCATCATTTCTGCATCGTGGGCACATAGCCTAAGGGTTTCACTACCTGAAACTTGTTTTATCCACTACATTTTAAATTCACCTAGTGGAGTGCTTCCATTCATAGTAACATGCATAGGTTGAAAAAAGACCTAGGTCAATCAAGTTCAACCTTCCTCCCCCAAATGTACTCCCTACACTAAAACTACACTAACTTAATAACAAGCTGGGACTAGGCCTCACAATGTACTGTATTATTACTATTATTATTGCTGCACTACTACAGTTAAAATGTACCTATTTATAATTTAATTTTTTCATTTTATATTTTGTATTACTTCTGTGATTCTAATATTGGTATTACTAAAATCCCTGTGCCTAAATCTGTTGATCCAGAAGAAGGCAAAAACCCCAGCAAACATACAGCCAATTTTTGTCACAGGGGAAAAAGTCCTTCTTGACCCCGAGAAAAGGCGGTCAGTCCTAGAACCCTGCATCAAACCGTAACCGTACTAAATATACTACTATACTTGAAACATTTTTGTCTAATTTAACTTCGCCTTTCTTCCACCTGTAATGAGTGCCTCCTGGTCCTTAGACTTGTTTTTAGAAGGAATAAGTCATGTGCCAGTCCTTTGTACTGACCATACATATATTTATACATGTAAATGAGATCCCCTTCAGGCTTCATTTTTCTAAGCTAAACAAGTTCAACTTTTTCAACCTCTCATCATATGAAAGGTCTTCCATCCCTTGTAATAATATAGTTTCCCGCCTTTGAACTGACTATAACAGGGTCTGAATACTTATGACCATGTAAAATTTCAGTTTTTTTCTTTTCTAATAAATTGGCAAAAAATTTTACATTTCTGTTTTTTTTTCAGTCAAGATGGAGTACAGAGTGTACATTAATGAGAAAAAAATGAACAAATGAAGGACAGATATTTCTTTTCAACCCTGCTTCCACAGAATTTAAAAAAAAAAATTAACTCCTGAAATAGGCCTGTACAGAAATGATGGTTCTTCTTAACTTAATATTTTGTTGAACAACCTTTTGAGGCAATCACTGCAATCAAACGATTCCTGTAACTGTCAATGACACTTCTGCACCTCTCGACAGGTATTTTGGTCCACTCCTCATGAGCAAACTGCTCCAGTTGTCTCGTGTTTGAAGGTTGCCTTTTCCAGACGGCATGTTTCAGCTCTTTCCAAAGATGCTCAATAGGATTTAGGTCAGGGCTCATAGAAGGCCACTTCAGAATAGTCCAATGTTTTCCTCTTAACCATTCTTGGGTGTTTTCAGCTGTGTGTTTGTTGCAAGACCCATGACCTGCGATGTGAGACCAAGCTTTCTGACACTGGGCAGCACATTTCTCTCTAGAATCCCTTGATAGTCTTGAGATTCCATTGTGCCCTGCACAGATTCCAGACACCCTGTGCCAGATGCAGCAAAGCAGCCCCAGAACATAACAGAGCCTCCTCCATGTTTCACAGTAGGGACAGTGTTCTTTTCTTGATATGATTAATTTTTCTGTCTGTGAACATAGAGCTGATGTGCCTTGCCAAAAACTTCCAACTTTGTCCCAGCTTTTCAACATGTAGTTTGGCAAATTCCAGTCTGGATTTTTTATGATTTTTTTGGTGTTCTTTGGTCGTCTCCGATGAAGTCCACTTTGGATCAAACTATGACGGATGGTGCGATCTGACACTGATGTTCATTGAGCTTGAAGTTCACCTTTAATCTCTTTAGAGGTAATCCTGGGCTCTTTTGTTACCATTCGTATTATCCATCTCTTTGATTTCTCATCAATTTTCCTCCTGCAGCCACGTCCAGGGAGGTTGGCTACAGTCCCATGGATCTTACATTTCTGAATAATATGTGCAGCTGTAGTCACAGGAACATCAAGCTGCTTGGAGATGGTCTTGTAACCTTTACCTTTAACATGCTTGTCTATAATTTTCTTTCTAATCTGCTGAGACAACTCTTTGCTTTGCTTCCTTTGGTCCATGTTGAGTGTGGTACACACCATGTCACCAAACAGCACAGTGAGTATCTGTAGCCCTATATACAGGCCCACTGACTGATTACAAGATTGTAGACACCAGTGATGCTAATTAGTGGACACAACTTGATTAAACATGTCCCTTTTGTCACATTTTCAGGGGTACCATCATTTATGTCCAGGCCTATTTCATGAGTTTTTTTTTAAATTCTGTGGAAGCAGGGTTGAAAAGCAATGTTTGACTTTCATTTGTTCATTTTCATAGATTTTTAATTTATTACTTTTGTCAGATTCAAGTTATTTCTGTGACCATTGTGGGTTTTTCTTTCATTAAACAAGGGGTACCAACAATTTTGACCACGTGTGTACATCCTAAGATATTGTTTGCTTTTGCGGCTGCTGCTTGACATTGAGTACTGCTGCTCAGCTTCCTTGTAACCAGAATACCCAAGCCCTTCTCCTGTTCTGTAGTCCTGGTTATACTCCCATTTAATGTATATGCAGCAATAGGATTATTCCATCCTAGGTGCATTACTCTATATTTATCTACATTAAACCTCATTTGCAAAGTGTTTGCCCATTCAGTCATCTTATCATTCTGCAATATCGTAGTGTAGATCAGATTTTAATATCCTACATAATTTGGTGTCGTCGTGTACTCTCAATCCCATCCCCAAGGTCATTAATTAAGAGATTAAAAAGAATCGATCCTAGCACCGATCCCTGCAGCACCCCACTGCTGACTATATCCCATTTAGAGAATGTACCATTTATGATGACTTTGTTTCCTATCATTTAGCCAATTCCTTAGCCATCTTGCTTCTGTATAGCTTCAGTATAAGTCTATGTGGTACAGTATCAAATGCTTTTGCAAAGTCCAGATAAATCATATCAGCTGCATTACCAACATCCAGATTTGCACTTACCTCCTCATAGAACCCCAACATGTTGGTTAGACACGACCTATTTTTCATGAATCCATGCTGATTATCATTTATTATCTTATTCTCTGCGATATAACTCTGCAGGTCATCTCTTATGATGCCCTCAAAAAAATTGCACACTACCGATGTCAGACTTACTGGATGGTAGTTACCTGGATCCACCCTCTTACCTTTCTTAAATATCGGTCCACATCGGCTATTCTCAGATCCTGTAGCACTACCCTTATTACAAGAGTCTAAGAAAATGAAATTCAACGGTTTGTCAATTACTGAGCTCAATTCCCTCAGTATCCGTGGATGAATACCATCTGGGCCCCGGGGCTTTGTCAATGTTTAATTTGCTCAGATGCAGGCATACTTCTTTTTGTGTTAAACCAGTTATATCAGGTGGTGAACTTTGATTTTTACCCTGTTGAAAGATCCCTTTAACAGACATTTTGTTGGTGAACATGGATGAAAAGTGCCTGTTTAACATCTCGGCCTTTTCTTTGTCCTCTGCAATTAATTGTCTTTTAAGGGGACGATACAATCTGTTTTTTTTCTTTTTGGCATTGATGTATTTATAAAAAAATTGGGGATTTATTTTAATGTCGCTGGCAATTTGTTGCTCTGTAGATAACTTTGCTATTTTACATTTCTTATTTATGTCTTTATACTCCTGCAATGCCATTTCCATATTCTTGGCCTTCGAGAGTTTGAAGGCCCTTTGTTTTTGTCCTATTAAACTTTGTACGGTCTTATTTATCCATGATAGTTTTTTTCTATTCCTGGACATTTTATTACCAGAGGGTATACATTTTTTACAGGATTCTAGTAGCATTTCCTTAACCCCTTAAGCCCCGCGGGTGGTTTGCACGTTAATGACTGGGCCAATTTTTACAATTCTGACCACTGTCACTTTATGAGGTAATTACTCTGGAACGCTTCAACGGATCCCCCTGATTCTGAGTTTGTTTTTTCGTGACATATTGTAATTCATGATTGTGGAAAAATTTCTTCGATATCACTTGCGTTTAATTGTGAAAAAAATGGAAATTTGGTGAAAATTTTGAAAATTTTGCAATTTTCAAAATTTGAATTTTTAAGCCCTGAAATCAGAGCGATATGTCACACAAAAGAGTTAATAAATAACATTTCCCACATGTCTACTTTACATCAGCACAATTTTGGAACCAAAATTTTTTTTTGTTAGGGAGCTATAAGGGTTAAAAGTTGACCAGCGATTTCTCATTTTTCCAACAAAATTTATAAAACCATTTTTTTAGGGACCACATCACATTTGAAGTCACTTGGAGAGGTCTTTATGACAGAAAATACCCAAAAGTGACACCATTCTAAAAACTGCACCCCTCAAGGTGCTCAAAACCACATTCAAGAACTTTATTAACCCTTCAGGTGCTTCACAGGAATTTTTTGAATGTGAAAGAAAAAAATGAACATTTAACTTTTTTCACAAAAATGTTACTTTAGACCCAAATTTTTTTATTTTCACAGGGGTAACAAGAAAAAATGGACCCCAAAATTTGTTGTGCAATTTCCCCTGGGCACGCAGATACCCCATATGTGGGGAAAAAACACTGTTTGGGCGCACGGCAGGGCTCGGAAGGGAAGGAGCGCCATTTGACTTTTTGATTGTAAAATTTGCTTGAATAATTAGCGGACGCCATGTTGTGTTTGGAGAGTGTAGGTGGTGATTTCCCTTTCTATTTCCTGTCCTGAACCTTTCCTATATAATCAATAACTCAAGTTTGGGAAAATAATACAGATGTTTAATAACAAGAAAAACAAGATAATAATAAGGCAATTCAATTAACAATTTACAATCGAACCTTTCTTCAATGTCCTCTAATTAGATAAAATACAAATACAATCATAAGTATACTTAGCAATGATCCTTCATGGCAGAGAGAGAGAGAGAGATAGTCTTGACTCTACTTCATTTATACTAAAAATTTCACATCCACACCCACATACAACCCACGACTCCGCCCTTCTTCTCCGGTATCTTCTGTGGCAAATATCCAATCATCTTCAGGGTAGTATGAGCATTGTCATTGGCTGCATTGGTCAACACCTTCCTGCAGATGGCACTCTTGTACTTCTGGAAGAAAGTCCTTGTGTAGGTTCAACTCCATTTGGGCTGGCTCCAAGATGTTCATCAAAATCATTGTGCACCAATATACATATCCATAGGCTGGAGACAGGATGTCTACCTCAGGAGCAATGGTATACAATTCAAATCCACAGGGGCAGTGTACATATGTAGATTACACTAGGTGACAAACAGGATCTGTATTCAAGTTCACCACAGAAGGTGTGTGTACCTGTATCATCCAGGAGGCTGGAGGGCCTATACTCATTCCATATGTAGATGCAACCTTTACTTCATCACTAAAACAAAGGACATCACACAAAGAACACCGGCCTTCTCGCCTAGCAGGTTCACAACCTTGTACCTAGTATCTCTTGATAGAGTCCTGGAAATATCCAGCACTCATATATTCAATACAGAGTTCAGTCATTCCTATGATATATATATATTGTACCTGTTGGCCTCCAACATGCCCCCCTTTGTGTCTGAATGACACATAACTTTTAAGGAGCCACAAATCCGGAATCCTCTTCGCCACCATAGTTGATTCTTCTTCTTAGGGCAAGGAGTTTTTTAAGACATTCACTCATCATTTGCCAACATTTACTCCAAAAAAAATTAACTTTGTAATAGCTTGATTTCTAATAGGACATTGAAGGAGGCATATAAAAAAATACACATCAAATTGTACATATGATCGTCACATCACACAAAAAAAAAAATCATTTAGATCAACCAACAAACAATAACATAATTTGTGATAGAATATCCATGTTTACTAGGCTTTTCCTATAGGTTTCGCTTTGGAATCAAACAATCTTTCTTACTGTGCCCTCTTCTGCCGCAGTTCTCACATATTACAATTTCTTCTAATTCAATGGGAATTTGTACATTTGTGTCACATGATGCAATTTTGACACTGGCTTGTTCTTTTATAGTTAAACTCTGTACCTTTTTATATAGGTAACGGGTTACACAGCACATGTATATTTGAAAAAGCGATAAAATTACAGAAACAACAAGTAATATGACAATTGGGTGGATTAAATAATTCAGTATGCCATTTGCCGCATTTGAATGACCAAATATTATCTCCCACCAATAACCCTTGGCATTATTTTCTAATAGATGGGTAACTTCCTTTAGTTCATTTTGGTCATGATGTAATAGAATTGTGGCATTTGCCTTTTCTTGATTAAGCTTCATCAATAAATATTCATCCTTATTAAATTTTACCAACCATTCTCCAAGTTCTTTTCCCATTCCTAGGCTTAAGGCTTGCAAATTAACTGGAGTGTGATATTTCAGATCCACTGACAGATTAGCAATAGTAGGAATTGCGTAAACCCAGTTGGGTGTCTTGATTTCTGTAACCCCACTAAGAGTGCACCATGCTCCCCTGGTTACAGATGTCATTACAGAACAATGTTGTGTTGTTATAGATACATTGGTAGTATTTAGGAGGAAGAAACAAATTCTTTGATGCCCTAGATAGAAGATTGGTGCTTTGTCTTTTGAGATTGATTCCCCATCTAGAATACACGTGGATGAATTACTCCAGCATTTGTCTTCAACCAACCTAAACTGTCCTGGCGTACATAAAATATTATGATTCCTTTGTATACAAAGTGAAATGTCAACCTGTTTCCACCTTCCATTTTTCCTAATCACCTGAGGATGTTCTAATCTCGGGTGTAATAATGTAGAATCTCCAGTTAAAATACCAATTGAACTAACTCTATGCATGAGCTCTAAAGGTGACTTAGTATATGGAATAAATGAAGAAGCATAGCATTTCTCAAAGTCATAGTTGCTGCACCCAACCCACGTGTTCACCCACCATTTAGAATGTGTAAAGCTCATGAGTTCAGGTAACACAGTAATTGCTTGAGACAACCATTCAAATGGCCACTGTCCATCATAAATGGACTGTACCGCTAACTTAATGTTAGTTGATAATTCCATTTGTCCTTGTGTACAGACTAGAGCCCAAGACATATTTCTACCTCTAGTCAGTGTATCTTCCATTAATTCTTTAAAGTGTTGGATAAAATCTTTTGCTACCCCGATATAAGTGTTTACATGATCTTGTTGTAAATTGTTAATTATATCATTGATTTTTCTTTGTACTTCAAAACCTTTCTTGCTATTGGTCGCTATATCTACAAGTTTTGTCCTTAAACTACTGATGTCAGCTTCGTTAATTACACCCATACCTGTTCCTAATCCTCCCAACAGTGCGCTGAAAGTATCCCTTCGCCCTCTGTCATTCCTCGAATTAAATAGTTTATGCTGGTGTTTTATCCGATTTTCTGCATTCTTAGTGGTAAACCACCGATATAGTGCATGTACATGATTTAGTGTATATCCTGCACAAATTGGATAGTAGGTCTTTATCAACCATAGAGAGATATTAACTCGCCAAGTAACAAATGCATATTGAACGTCACTAGCAATGGTTTGAGTAGAATCTAGGTTGACCTGTAAAGGGTGGCCTTCTTCTAAGTACATTGTCTGTTGATTGCTGTCAGATTCATTGGACACGCATGGTTTGATTTGATCTGGAGCAGCATCAATAATGTGCATCTCACCTATTTCTACTTCTGATGTTCCACATGCCCAATAACCAACCATTTCTCTATAGGATCTATATGGTTTAGATAGTGAACCAATTATATAATTTTGCCCTTGCTGAACTGACATCTCAACCTCTGTGGCATCTCCAATGCATGCCTCATGGTATGTTAAGGTGATCCTTTTTGGCCTGAACATTGGGTGTATATTATTATGCCAATATATACCACATACAAACAAATATTCTCCTTCTTTTAAATTGTCACTAAAGGACCCATAATCTTTCCCCGTTTGCTCATTTTTGTTGGGTAACTTAGACTCTTCCCCCAACCAGTACCCAGTTTCATTTACATATACTGTAGCCATCATAAATGGCTGCAGCGATCTTGGATCTATATTTTGTACACCTTCCATATATGTTAACCTCTGAGTACTAGAATTATGATTGACTCTCCCAAATGAAAAGACAACACTATACTGATTGCTGGGACCCTGATAATATCTCCCAGTTACCTTTTTACCCTCTGGTATCAGTCTCACTGTCCTACTTTTAACACCATTATCTTTATAGTTAGTATCTGCATCAATGTTTATGTCTGGGTGTGTAAATAATACGTTCCCATATTCCTCGTTAGGTAATATACCCTGATCGATATCTCCAGAGTGTTCAATGTGAGTTGATTCCATAGCATTGATGATCCCAATTGACAACAAAATTGTTGCAATCCTCATATCCAGAATCCAAAAATTTCCATCTTTTAATTCACACTTCATTTAGGATCCTGGAAAACAAGAACAAGAGCGGCATCAAATTCTTATCAGTTATATCCGTTTACACTGATCTGCATGAACCCACTTTTCTATATCCCTTCTCTTCATGCATTTGCCGCTTTTCTTCTCTACTCGTTTAACTTTTACCACTTGTTCACTCAGCGTCACAGTTACAGTCATATGAAAAAGTTTGGGCACCCCTATTAATCTTAAGCTTAATGTTTTATAAAAATTGGTGTTTTTGCAGCAGCTATTTCAGTTTGATATATGTAATAACTGTTGGACACAGTAATGTTTCTGCCTTGAAATGAGGTTTGTTGTACTAACAGAAAATGTGCAATCTGCATTCAAACAAAATTTGACAGGTGCATAAGTATGGGCACCTCACCAGAAAAGTGACATTAATATTTAGTAGATCCTCCTTTTGCAAAAATAACAGCCTCTAGTCACTTCCTGTAGCTTTTAATGAGTTCCTGGATCCTGGATGAAGGTATTTTTGACCATTCCTCTTTACAAAACAATTCCAGTTCAGTTAAGTTTGATGGTCGCCGAGCATGAACAGCCCTCTTCAAATGATCCCACAGATGTTCAATGATATTCAGGTCTGGGGACTGGGATGGCCATTCCAGAACATTGTAATTGTTCCTCTGCATGAATGCCTGAGTAGATTTGGAGCGGTGTTTTGGATCATTGTCTTGCTGAAAGATCCATCCCCTGCGTAACTTCAACTTTATCACTAATTCTTGAACATTATTGTCAAGAATCTGCTGATACTGAGTGGAATCCATGCATCGCTCAAGATTAACAAGATTCCCGGTGCCGGCATTGGCCACACAGCCCCAAAGCATGATGGAACTGCCACCAAATTTTACTGTGGGTAGCAAGTGTTTCTCTTGGAATGCTGTGTTTTTTTGCCACCATGCATAACGCCTTTTTGTATGACCAAACAACTCAATCTTGGTTTCATCAGTCCACAGGACTTTCTTCCAAAAATAAATTGGCTTCTCCAAATGTGCTTTTGCATACCTCAGCCGACTCTGTTTGTGGCGTGCTTGCAGAAACGGCTTCTTTCGCATCACTCTCCCATACAGCTTCTCCTTGTGCAAAGTGCGTTGTATAGTTGACCGATACACAGTGACACCATCTGCAGCAAGTTGATGCTGCAGCTCTCTGGAGGTGGTCTGAGGATTGTCCTTGACTGATCTCACCATTCTTCTTCTCTGCCTTTCTGATGTTTTTATTGACCTGCCACTTCTGGCCTTAACAAGAACTGTCCATGTGTTCTTCCATTTCCTTACTATGTTCCTCACAGTGGAAACTGACAAGTTAAATCTCTGAGACAGCTTTTTGTATCCTTCCCCTGAACAACTATGTTGAATAATCTTTGTTTTCCGATCATTTGACAGTTGTTTTGAGGAGCCCATGATGCCACTCTTCAGAGGAGATTCAAACAGGAGAACAACTTGCAAGTGGCCACTTTAAGTAGCTTTTCTCATGATTGCATACACCTGGCTATGAAGTTCAAAGCTCAATGAGGTTACAAAACCAAAAAAGTGCTTTAGTAAGTCAGTAAAAAGTAGGTAGGAGTATTTAAAACAAGAAAATGATAAGGGTGCCCATACTTATGCACCTGTCAAATTTTGTTTGAATGCAGATTGCACATTTTCTGTTAGTACAATAAACCTCATTTCAAGGCAGAAACATTACTGTGTCCAACAGTTATTACATATATCAAACTGAAATAGCTGTTGCAAAAACACCAATTTTTATAAAACATTAAGCTTAAGATTAATAGGGGTGCCCAAACTTTTTCATATGACTGTACCACATAAGGTCCTGTCCAATTTGCATCCCATAAAAATTTGGGTACAAAATTCTTTACCATCGCCCTGTCACCTAGTTGTAATTTTATTGGTGGCTTGTCTCGTTCTTCCTTTGCCTTTGGAGCCATATTGGCAGCTGCAAAATTTAAATATTTTTGCACTTGGTCCTGTAACTGAATCAGGAATTTTTCCTTCTCTGCACTTTCTCTCATGGGAGTACTAAGTTTGGGATCTGCAGGATGGCAAAGGTTCATTACTCTACCAGTCATTAATTGATATGGGGTGATTGCTGTGCTCTTTGCATCTGTGCCCCGTATTGCCAGTAGAATTGCAGGCAGGTGACATAGCCAACTATTTCCTGATTGCAACACCATTTTCTTTAATCTCTCTTTTAAAGTCAGATTCATTCTTTCTACCATCCCAGATGATTGTGGATGATATGAGACATGAAACTTCTGTTCTACATTCAACATTTCACACATATTAGTCATGATTTTGCCAGTGAAATGTGTACCTCTGTCTGACTCAATGACTTTTGGGAATCCCCATCTTGAGAAAACTTCCCTCCATAATGCAGTTGCTGCTGCGGTAGCAGTGTCCTTCCTTATGGGCAAAGCTTCCACCCATTTGGAAAAAACATCAACTATCACTAGCAGGTACCGATAACCTCCTGGAGCACTTGGCAAGGGACCAACAAAGTCAATTTGTAATCTCTCCCATGGCCCCTCAGCCAAAGGCACCCTGGAAAGCACAGGTTTTTGTCCCCTTGGCCTAGGGTTCATTTGGGCACAGATTAAACATTCTTGGATAATTTCTGTAATAGTAGTTTTCATGTTCTCCCACCAGTATTTGGTTTGAATAAACTTTAAAGTGTTGTCAACCCCCATGTGTCCTGTCAATCTATGGTTTTCTTTAGCAATATCCTTTTGGTACTGAGATGGCGCTACAAATTTAGGGCCTTCTGAAGTCTCTCTAAGCAATAGCTCATCTTGCAGGATATATTTTTGGGGCTTATCTGATGACTTTTCCTTAATTTTGCATTTGATTTGATTCAAAACTGGGTCTTTATCCTGCTCTGCTGCCAAACAAGGTGTAGGTGTTTTAACAATAGGTAAACACTCTAATTCAACCTCATCTTTGTCCTTGTCCTCAAAATCTTGTTCTTCCCAGGCTTGCTTTCCCTCTACATCATAGGAAGTCCACTTTTCTCCTATCATTGCTGCCTCTTTGGCTAATTCATCTACCTTGTTATTACCAACCGTAATTTCGTCACTGCCCTTTTGATGTGCCTTCACCTTTATTATTGCCACTCTTCGTGGTTCTGCACTAGTCCTTTCCCAAATGTTTTTCAAAACTGAACCATGTACCAGTGTCTTACCTGATGCATCACTGAATCCTCTTGTGTGCCATAAAGGCATGTATTCAGTAAGTGATCTTGTGACATATGCACTATCAGAGAAAATTGTGATAGGCCCTGCACTGAAATGCAAAATTACTTCCCTCACAGCTTCCAGTTCAGCTCTTTGAGCTGAGAATTTCCTTGGGCATTTAATGAGAATTTGTTCATTTGTTTGAGGACACCACAGGGCATAACCTGTGTAAAATTGTCCCTCTTCCCAATATCCATCGACCCAAATTTTTAGATCTTCTTTTCCTGTCACTAACCTAAACACTTCCTGTGTCTTGGTCATGTGTAACTCCCCGCATTCATGTTTTTCCCCTTTGTATTGCATCAACTGTGGCAGGATGTAGTTAGTATTGTGAGTCACTGTGATGTTCCTAGGTGTTAAATCTACCAACCATCTTGCTACCCTTTGAGAAGATACACCACTGAGTGTTCGCTCCAAGAGCATTTTGATAGGAGTGTGGGGTGTTTGGAGTATGATTTTAGAAAATCCTACTATGTACTCTGTGGATAGTATTGCCCAATGCACTGCCAACAGATTCCTAACACAATCATCAAATCCTATTTCAACAGGACTTAACAACCTTGATAGGTATCCAACAGGAACCCATTTTCCTTGCCTCTCCTGCAGCAATACAGCCGTAATTGCTATCACAGAGGCATGAACCTGTAATGCAAAAGGTAGATCTGGGTTTGGATTGCTCAGAGCAGGTGCTTGAGTGAGGCTGATTTTCAACCTTACAAAAGCTCCTTCATGCTCTTCCATCCATTCAAGTGGATCAGCTTCTCCCTTATCACCTTTTAGGAGTTCATAGAGGGGTTTTGCTTTCTCAGCAAATCCCTCTATGAAATCTCTGGAAAATCCGACAAGTCCCAAGAACTGTCTCATTCCTGTTTTTGTGTTTGGCCTAGGCAACTTCCTAATAGTTTCACATTTGTTGGGGTCAGGAATTCTCCCCCCTTTTGAAACTATCACTCCCAAAAATGACACAGACTCTCTCATCAGCTGGGCCTTGTTAGGATTAAGTTTGAGACCTGCCTTCTCAAGGAGTGTTAACAGCTCATTCAACAATGTGTAGTGCTGATCTTTTGTGTCAGTTTGGAGCAGAACGTCATCTACATATTGTACAATGCAATCAGGTTCTGAAAAAGATGACAAAATTTCAACCATACACTTATGAAAGTAGGCAGAACTGGACCTGAATCCTTGTGGCAACCGACAAAATGTTAATTGTTTCCCTTGAAATGTGAAAGCAAATTTGTATTGACAGTCAGGGTGTAAGGGAATGGAGAAATATCCATTTGAGATGTCTATTGATGAATATACTGTGGAGGAGGGTTTGAGTGCTGTCATCATGTCAGGCATTTTGGCAACCACATTAGTGACAGGAGGGGTACACTTGTTTAAAGCTCTGTAGTCCAATGTCGGACGCCAACCATTTGGTTTCTTAACTGGCCATAGCGGCGCATTATTGGTGGATTGGCATTCCCTGATGACATTTTGAATCAGCAAATCATCCAGTATTCTCTTAATGTAGGGGACTGACTCTGGTGGTATTTTATACTGCCTTTGGGGTGGGGGATCAGGACCCTCTACCATTACTACCATGTTGGACACTTTGCCACATTGGGTTTTTGAATTTGCCCACACACTGTTATGTTGCCACAAGATGTCAGCCAATATTTCATCATCTGTTCTCAATATCATGGCTGGATCTAAAGATTGAGCACCTTTGATGGAATCAATACCATAATTGTCAGTAACCATTTTTAAACAGCCTTTATACCGTGATCCTCTCCACAACATCCAGTTGCATAAATCAAGAATAAGTCCATATTCCTTCATAACATCTGACCCAATAATGGTACTTTCATGTGTTGGTGAAAGATATAAGCCATGCTCAACACATAGATCTCCCAGGTTTATTGTCACTGGTAAAGATTGTTCTGAAGATACTAACTGTCCTCCAAACCCTCTCAGAAAAATGTGTTTACCACCAGGGTCTTTAATCAAATCCAGATTAGTCAAACTGACAGCAGCCCCTGTATCCAGTAAAATGTTTGTACGATGGCCCCCTACCATACCCTGAATACGGGGTCTCCCGCCCTTGTCCCTGCTAAGCTGACTCACTAGGGACAACACTGGGGCCTGACATCCCTATTGTTTTACATAAGGATTTGTTGGAGGTGGGGTCTTTAATTCCTCTGGGTTTTCTGCCATTGCCTTCCCAATCTTCCTCAGTTCATCCAGAAGTGGGCCATATAATGTAACTTCAGGAAGACTATGCTCTCCATCCCTTGCAATATTTGGTTCTTGTCTTTGCTTCCTATTATGAAAAGGTCTATTATTGATAACTCTTCTACTACTTCTACATTCTTTCATAGTGTGACCTGTGTAACCACATTTATAACATTTTCCAACAAACCTTACTTTGCCTTCATTTTTGACTACCTCTGATATCCTCTTTTGGGGCTTGTTGTCATGACTTGTATCCTGAATCCAATCCTTTAATATATTTACAAAGGCTTGATAGGAATTTGCATTCCTCAAGGCAACCTTTGTTGGATAATCAACAAAAGTGCATTTGTTAGCCATTGAATATAGAAAACTGCTATCATCAGGAGACATGTCAGGGCAGTTATAGGTAGAACGATATAATGTCAAATATTCACTGCAAAAAATAATTGGATCATCTCCTCTATTTAATTTAGCATTTTCTAAGGCATTAGCACCTCTCATATCTCGTCCCCCCATAACTCTCTTTAATTCCTGTACTCTGTCACTAGCATTTCCCCAATTACATTCAAGATCTGCAGATAATCCTCTGTGAGCTCCTACAGGGAGCTGCAGTTTTTCACAAAGTTGAGATGGGATCCATACCCGAAGTAAGGCACATGCAGCTCTATTACCCAGACTGTATTGAGTCACTACTGCCTCTAACTTATTGGAAAGACTAATGGCTGAGGCACTTGTATTAAATTTTCCTAATATCTGGCATAGATTTGTCTTATCCTGTATGGATAGTGTTGTGGATTGGACTAAATTGTTGCTGTTACTAAGCAAATTGTCTCTCCTTTGTCTGCTTCCTCCTGACTCAGGAGTAAAGAGAGAGGAACTATGATCTGGGTTATACTCAGGGTTATCAGCCATGCACACAGGCTGCTCCTCCCCTTTTCCAATCTCTTTCCTTCTGATCAGCAGACTTGCACATTTGATTACAATAACAATGGTTATTCCCTCTAGTACATTCTTGTGATTTCAAGGACATAATACAATGTTCTTTTAGCTCCAATTTTACATTAGCATCATGCAACTGGTTCCTAAGTATTGTTATATCGTCATTATACTCTGCTTCCTTTCCTTCTAGCAAAGCAATACGCTGTTCCCTAAGTTTACATCTCTCCTTATACTCCTCCAGCTTATCTTCTAATTCACAATTTTGGTAATTCATATTGTCTACCTCATCCCTTAGATCTTCACACTCACAATTATGATCTTCAGCACTAGCAATAGCCAGACTGACTTCCTGTTCAATTTTGTCCACTTCACCTCTTAATTGAGCTTTCTCTGAATACCAGTGCAATTCCTTTTGCTCTGCAATTCCTTTCAATAACTTCTCTTTCTTTGCTTTCTTTTTCGACAATTTACTTTTGTTATCATTCTGCCCTTCACATTGTTTCATAAGGTCATTAAACTGATGTGTCAATGCATCATCTGCACAAGTACTGAACTGAGCAGAGGCATATTTTTCAATAAATTTACTGACTATTTCCATGTTAATTACGTCCAACTATTTTCACAGAAGACGACAAAAATAAACAAATCAGCTTTCCAAACAAAAATTACAAATTAACTAAACACAATACAGAAACCAGTGAATATCACTTCACTAAAACAGGGACTCAAGATTGAATATAATCTTTTCCCTTAGGCAATTACTGCCACAGTCTTGTGACTTTACCTATATCTGACCGACAGTGTCTCATGCCCTTCATCAACTACAGATCCAAGATCCAGGCCAAGAGTGATCTCCTATTGAAGCATAAGGCTACTTCCCCTTAACATGAGATTTAGACTTTTAACCTCTACCTCACTTTCTTCTCAGAGATGTCTGGTTTTACCCTTTAGATCTTATGAGAACTTCAATGAACAGGGTGCTACCCTAACTTTACCGGCAACAATTCAACAAACAAATAAACAATCCACTAAACAAATAGACAAACAGGCCTGAACCTAGCAGAAAGATATTGATCAACATAAAATATAATGAATGTATAAAATCTAATTAAAGGAATGTATGCTTACCAGATAAGCGCGTCCGCTCACTGATGAAGAATATCACAGAACTTCCAGTTAATATCTTAGGCGTTTCAGTTTCCACGAACCCGCGTGTCACTTGTCCACCGATAAGATATTCTCCTTGAGTCTGTCTCCTTGAAGAAGAGGTTTTCTTGCCTGGTCTAGGAACCGGATTTTCTCAGGCACTTGGTTGAAACAGTTGGGAACTTCTAGGTTCTGCGTAGAATGTTGTTTTTCCACGATCCACTGGGGTGCCAAATGTAGGTGGTGATTTCCCTTTCTATTTCCTGTCCTGAACCTTTCCTATATAATCAATAACTCAAGTTTGGGAAAATAATACAGATGTTTAATAACAAGAAAAACAAGATAATAATAAGGCAATTCAATTAACAATTTACAATCGAACCTTTCTTCAATGTCCTCTAATTAGATAAAATACAAATACAATCATAAGTATACTTAGCAATGATCCTTCATGGCAGAGAGAGAGATAGTCTTGACTCTACTTCATTTATACTAAAAATTTCACATCCACACCCACATACAACCCACGACTCCGCCCTTCTTCTCCGGTATCTTCTGTGGCAAATATCCAATCATCTTCAGGGTAGTATGAGCATTGTCATTGGCTGCATCGGTCAACACCTTCCTGCAGATGGCACTCTTGTACTTCTGGAAGAAAGTCCTTGTGTAGGTTCAACTCCATTTGGGCTGGCTCCAAGATGTTCATCAAAATCATTGTGCACCAATATACATATCCATAGGCTGGAGACAGGATGTCTACCTCAGGAGCAATGGTATACAATTCAAATCCACAGGGGCAGTGTACATATGTAGATTACACTAGGTGACAAACAGGATCTGTATTCAAGTTCACCACAGAAGGTGTGTGTACCTGTATCATCCAGGAGGCTGGAGGGCCTATACTCATTCCATATGTAGATGCAACCTTTACTTCATCACTAAAACAAAGGACATCACACAAAGAACACCGGCCTTCTCGCCTAGCAGGTTCACAACCTTGTACCTAGTATCTCTTGATAGAGTCCTGGAAATATCCAGCACTCATATATTCAATACAGAGTTCAGTCATTCCTATGATATATATATATTGTACCTGTTGGCCTCCAACAGAGAGCCCATGTGTGCCCAAACATTGGAGCTCCCCCACAAGTGACCCCATTTTGGAAACTTGACCCCAAAAGGCACCTATCTAGATGCATAGTGAGCACTTGGAACCCCAGGTGCTTCACAAATTGATTCATAAAAATGAAAAAGTGTTTTTTTTTTCGCTTTTTCATTTTTACGAATCAATTTGTGAAGCACCTGGGGGTTCCAAGTGCTCACTATGCATCTAGAAAGGTGCCTTGGGGGGTCTAGTTTCCAAAATGGGGTCACTTGTGGGGGAGCTCCAAAGTTTGGGCACAGAGGGGCTCTCCAAACGCAATGTGGTGTCCGCTAACAATTTGAGCCGATTTTCCATTCAATTTGTTAGCGGATACCATGTTGCATTTAGAGAGTCCCTGTGTGCCCAAACATTGGAGCTTCCCCACAAGTGACCCCATTTTGGAAACTAGACCCCCCAAGGCACCTTTCTAGATGTATAGTGAGCACTTGGAACCCCCAGGTGCTTCACAAATTGATTCGTAAAAATGAGAAAGTGAAAAAAAAACCACTTTTTCATTTTTATGAATCAATTTGTGAAGCACCTGGGGTTCCAAGTGCTCACTATGAATCTAGATAGGTGCCTTGGGGGGTCTAGTTTCCAAAATGGGGTCACTTGTGGGGGAGCTCCAATGTTTGGGCACACAGGGGCTCTCCAAACGCAACATGGCGTCCGCTAACAATTTGAGCCGATTTTCCATTCAATTTGTTAGCGGACACCATGTCGCGTTTGGAGAGCCCGTGATGTGCCTAAACAGTGGAGCTCCCCCACAAGTGTCCCCATTTTGGAAACTATACCCCTCAAGGATTTTATTAAGGTGTAAAGTGAACATTTTGAACCCAGAGGTACGGCAAAGAATTTGTTTACATTAGGTCATCATATTGAATAAGTTGTCATTATTCTTGAGCGCAAGTGCTCGCTACTTGAGTTTGCATCGGGTACTCAGGTATGCACCATGTACAGCGTGTGCTTGAGTGACATGCTCGAGTCCCTGCTCCGCATGTTTCACGGTTATTAGACACCCAAAAAAAAACATGCGGGGATCGCTCGTGCATGGCAGGCAATCCCCGTAAAGTTTTTTGGCCGCGAAGCATATGGGGCAGAGACTCTAGCATGTCACTCAAATACCCATGATACTCTGCATACCAGAGCACCCGATGCAAACTCAAGTAGCGAGCACTTGCTCTCAACACTAGTCGCCATATCGTCATCTTTTTTTCTTACTTTTGAAAAAAATCCCAACCCCAGCCCTAACCCTAGCACAACCCTAACCCTAGCACAACCCTAACCCTAGCACAACCCTAACCCTAGCACAACCCTAACCCTAGCACAACCCTAGCCCCAGCACAACCCTAGCCCCAGCACAACCCTAGCCCCAAACCCAGCCCTAACCCTAGCCCAATCCTAACCCAAGAGTTTATTTTTGACGCCGTTCCTTGTGCGGTATAAGTGATTAGATGACTTTATTCTTCGGGTCGGTGTGATTACAGCAATGCCAGAATCATATGGGGTTTTTATGACTGACAGCTGTCACACACTAAAAGACGCATTTTTTGTAAAATCTAGTTTTTGCATCGCCATATTTTGAGAGCTATAATTTTTCCAGATTTTGGCAGACAGTCATGTGACGGCTCGTTTTTTGCGGGATGACTTGACGTTGTTATTGGTGCTATTTTCAGGCACGTGACATTTTTTGATCGCTTTCTATTCCGATTTTTGGGAGGCAGAATAAACAAAAACCAACAATTCAGGAATTGTTTTTTTTTTTTTTTTTTATTCTGTTCCGCATGTGGTAAAATTGATGAGGTAGCTTTATTCTTCGGGTCAGTACGTTTACAGCGGTACCACATTTGTATCATTTTTCTATGTTTTGGCGCTTATACACAATAAAAGCTATTTTATAGAAAAAAATATTTTTTAGCATTGCTTTATTCTGAGAGCTATAACTTTTTTATTTTTCGGCTGATGGAGCTGTATGGCGGCTTGTTTTTTGCGGGACGAGATGACGTTTTCAGCGGTATCATTTTTATTATATGCGTCTTTTTGATCGCGTGTTATTCCACTTTTTGTTTAGCTGTATGGTGATAAAGCATTGTTTTTTGCTTCGTTTTTTTTTTTTTAACCGTGTTCACTGAAGGGGTTAACTAGTGGGACAGTTTTATAGGTCAGGTTGTTCCGGACGCGGCGATACCAAATATGTGTACTTTTATTGTTTTTTTTTTATTTTTTTTATAATAATATTTATTGATGGGTACATTATATTTTTATTTTTGGTGGATTATTTTTTTTATTTTTTTTATAATATTTTTGCACATTTTTTTTTTTTTTCCACTTTCAGACAGTTTATACTCTTTATTACTTTGTCCCACTCTGAGACTTTCACTTTTTTTTTTCTGATCGCCTGCATGGCACAGGAATGGAGCACCATCCCTATGCCATGAAGACTGTCAGAAGTGCGCAGTGTGAAGATTGCTTGGAGATGCACTGCGCATGTCCAAGCAATCTTCCTGCTCTCTGGTGACCCGGATGTTGTCATGACGACATCGGGTCGTCATGGCAACACCTGGGAAGCCTTTGCAGACTGCGCTGGAAGCCGGAAGAGGAGGTGAGTATCGCCGATCACCTCCCCTTGCCCCCGCAATGCCGCGATCGATTTCGATCGACTTCGATCGCAGCATAGCGGGGGTTAATGTGCTGGGAGCGGTGCAGGACCGCTCCCTGCACATAGTACCGGGTGTCAGCTGTGACAATCAGCTGACACCCAGCGGCGATCGCGCCCCCACAGCCTGTGTGCACGCGCGATCGCGATGACGTACTAATACGGGTCTGGGTCTTAAGTCCCAGGGCACAGACGCGTATTAGTACGTCAGATGTTATTAAGGGGTTAAACATGCCCATTTATGTTCAGTATCCCCAGTTACCATGACATGCTCCCAATCTACACAATTAAGCTTTTCCCTTAATTTGTTGAAATCCGCTTTCCTAAAGTTCCAGGTTTTTGCATTTCCTTTTTAAAATGTTTTATTGAATATTACATTGAAGCTTACCATATTATGATTCCTGCTCCCCAAATGTTTCTGCACATGTAGATCTGAAATTGTATCTGGTCTTTTTGACAGAACCAGATCCAGAAGATTATCTCCCCTGGTTGGTTCATCTACCAGCTGAGAGAGGTAATTGTCCTGAACTGTGGATAAGAACTTTTAACACCACTGGAAGATTCTATATTACATTGAATATCTGGATAGTTAAAATCCCCCATAATAAGAACCCTATTATTTGCTGCATTTCTAATTTATTGCAGCTATATTAGGAAGCTTGTAGCAAACTCCAATTAGCTGCTTTCCATTATTGTCATCCCCATGTACATTTACCCAGACTGACTCTACATTGTAGCAGCTTCCCCAAATATCGTCATTGCGCACAGGTTTTAAGTTGGATCTTACAAAAAAGGTGGAGGGTGTGTATTTTCTATTTCCTGTCATTTCTAAATGTATTACAGTGCTGGCCAAAAGTATTGGCACCCCTGCAATTCTGTCAGATAATACTCAGTTTCTTCCTGAAAATGATTGCAATCACAAATTCTTTGGTATTATTCTCTTCGTTTAATTTGTCTTCAATGAAAAAAACACAAAAAGAATTGTCCTAAAGCCAAATTGGATATAATTCCACACCAAACCTAAAAAAGGGGGTGGACAAAAGTATTGGCACTGTTTGAAAAATCATGTGATGCTTCTCTAATTCGTGTAATTAACAGCACCTGTAACTTACCTGTGGCACCTAACAGGTGTTGGCAATAACTAAATCACACTTGCAGCCAGTTAACATGGATTAAAGTTGACTCAACCTCTGTCCTGTGTCCTTGTGTGTACCACATTGAGTATGGAGAAAAGAAAGAAGACCAAAGAACTGTCTGAGGACTTGAGAAACCAAATTGTGAGGAAGCATGAGCAATCTCAAGGCTGCAAGTTCATTTCCAAAGACCTGAATGTTCCTGTGTCTTCCGTGCGCAGTGTCATCAAGAAGTTTAAAGTCCATGGCACTGTGGCTAACCTCCCTAGATGTGGACGGAAAATAAAAATTGACGAGAGATTTCAACGCAAGATTGTGCGGATGGTGGATATAGAACCTCGACTAACATCCAAACAAGTTCAAGCTGCCCTGCAGTCCAAGGGTACAACAGTGTCAACCCGTACTATCTGTCGGCGTCTGAATGAAAAGGGACTATATGAAAGGATACCCAGGAAGACCCCACTTCTTACCCCGAGACATAAAAAAGCCAGGCTGGATTTTGCTAAAACGTTTTGGAAGAATGTTCTCTGGTCAGATGAGACAAAAGTAGAGCTTTTTGGGAAAAAGCATCAACATAGAGTGTACAGGAAAAAAAAAGAGGCATTCAAAGAAAAGAACACGGTCCCTACAGTCAAACATGGGGGAGGTTCCCTGATGTTTTGGGGTTGCTTTGATGCCTCTGGCACTGGACTGCTTGACCGTGTGCATGGCATTATGAAGTCTGAAGACTACCAACAAATTTTGCAGCATAATGTAGGGCCCAGTGTGAGAAAGCTGGGTCTCCCTCAGAGGTCATGGGTCTTCCAGCAGGACAATGACCCAAAACACACTTCCAAAAGCACTATAAAATGGTTTTAGTTTTAGAGAAAGCACTGGAGACTTCTAAGGTGGCCAGCAATGAGTCCAGACCTGAATCCCATAGAACACCTGTGGAGAGATCTCAAAATGGCAGTTTGGAGAAGGCACCCTTCAAATATCAGGGACCTGGAGCAGTTTGCCAAAGAAGAATGGTCTACAATTCCAGCAGAGCATTGTAAGAAACTCATTGATGGTTACCGGAAGCGGTTGTTCACAGTTATTTTGGCTAAAGGTTGTGCAACCAAGTATTAGGTTGAGGGTGCCAATACTTTTGTCCGGCCCTTTTTTGGAGTTTTGTGTGAAATGATCAATGATTTGATTTTTGCTTCATTCTCTTTTGTGTTTTTTCCTTGGAAGCAAATTAAATGAAGATAATAAGACCAAAGAATTTGTGATTGCAATCATTTTCAGGAAGAAACTGAGTATTATCTGACAATTGCAGGGGTGCCAATACTTTTGGCCAGCACTGTATATCCCTCCATGTATGTCACCCAGTAATGGCTTTCATCCAGACAGGTTTCCGTAATGCCCACCACAGCATATTCTGTGACCGACATAAGAATCTCCAGATCAGCCATTTTGTTTGCAAGACCTCTTGCCTTTGCCAGCAGATATTTAATACTATTAGCACATTTGTTACTTCTGCTCAGCTCCCTACTTTCCTTGCATATTCCAGCCCCCCTAGATCCTCATTAACCCCTACTGTCTCACTCTCTCGGTCTACTCTCTCAATCCCCTTATTAGAACGAATACGCTTCCTCCCCCCAGATCCTAGTTTAAAAGCTCCTCCATCCGTCTGACCATTTTTTCCCCAGCATAGCTGCACCGTCCCCATTGAGACGCAGTCCGTCCCTACCATAGAGCCTGTAACAGACAGCAAAGTCGGCCCAGTTCTCCATGAACCCAAACCCTTCCTTCCTGCACCAATTTTTAAGCCACTTATTTATCTCCCTAAGCTCCCACTGTCTTTCTAGTGACACTCACACCAATAAAGAAATGTTTTTTGAATTTCTGTGAAGCTGAATTTTTCTTTTATTGCCTGCCAGTCACTGTAATGCCACAGCCATGTTGGTAGTGGTATTCCTTTGATTGACTGGCCGCATAGCATAATCTGATATATATATATATATATATATATATATATATATATATATATATATATATATATATGACCCGGGATCCTATTCTCATCACAGTCTACCCCGATAATAGGCAGAGTAGGGAGATCTGCTGCTGAGCGAGGGAGAGAATTTTAGCTGCGTTTAAGCAGGGATTCCACACCACCTTTATTTCTTTTATCTGCAACAGCCGCCCTTGTAAGGGTTCATTCTAATCAATATTAATACTGCTGTTAGCAGTAGTCATGAACGAGCATGCTCGTCACTACTTGTTACTCACTCGAGCATCACAGTGCTCAAGATGCTCGTTACGTATTGAGTATTTTTTGAATGTTCGGGCGGGAGCTCGAGTCCCCGCCCCGCATGTTTGGCGCATATTAGGCAGCCAATTAACATGCAAGAATTGCATGATAATCAATGTAATGTCGTAGCTATGTTGGTTGTGGCATTACATTGATTGTCTGGCCGCATAGAGTCATAAGGTCTATATAAGACCTGGGACCCTATGCTTGTCACAGTCTGCCCATCAAACAGGCACAGTAGGGAGAGATGCTGCTGAGCGAGGAAGAGAATGGATGCTTATTTTAAACAGGGATTCAACACCACTCTTATTAACCCCTTTACAGCCTGTGCCATATTTGTACGCAACAGGCTGTAACCCCCGGTTCAGTGAGGGCTCCGGCGCTGAGCCCGCACTTAACTGGGCACATGTCAGCTGATTCTTACTGCTTACATGTGCCCGCAACAGCTGTGAGTGGAATCGCGATCCACCCGTGGCTGTTAACAACATGTTAAATGCCGCTGTCAATCTCTGAAAGTGGCATTTAACATTGCCGCGCCGGAAGCGCTTCTCTTACCCCACCCATCGGTGACCCCGTCACGTGATCGTGATCGCGTGTCACCGATGCATGGGTTTGACAAGCCTGGGTCTGCAGCAGACTCCAGTGGTTGTCATGAGCTGATCGCTTTGAGCGCCACCTCTATGTAGCAGAGGTGATCAGACAAGTGCTGCTTCTAGTCTCATATGGAGACTATAGAAGCAAGCAAAAAGTGAAAAAAAAAGTTTTTAAAAATATTAAAAAAATTAAATATAAAAGTTTAAATCACCCCCCTTTCACCCCATTCAAAATAAAATAATAAAAAGAAAACCCACACACACACATTTGGTATCGCCGCGTTCAGAATCTCCCGATCTATCAATATAAAAAAAAATAATCCGATCGGTAAACGGCGTAACGAGAAAAAAATTCTAAACGCCAGAATTACGTTTTTTGATCGCCGCAACATTGTAATAAAATGCAATAACGGGCGATCAAAACATTGGATCTACCCCAAAATGGTATCAATAAAAACTTCAGCTCGGCGCGCAAAAAATAAGCCCTCAGCCGGCCCCAGATCCCGTCTCATGCTGCACATAACACATCTGCATCTCTGGCTGCTATGGGCATAAAAGGGGACAAACTTATGGTGTGGCACCCATGCTCCCCTGACCTCAACCCCATTGAGAACCTCTGGAGCATCATCAAAAGGAGTGTCTATGATGGCGGGAGGCAGTTCACAACTAAGCAACAGCTCTGGGAGGGTATTCTGTCCTCATGCAAAACAATTGAAGCAGAAACCATCCAAAACCTGACAAATTCAATTGATGAGAGAGTTCAGAAGCTCCTTTCGAACAAGGGGTCCTATGTGCAAATGTAACATCACCTAGAATAAAGTTTTGAGTTGAAAACTGTTTGATTTCAGTTTGTAATAACCTGCTAATGCTTATAATTTCAAAAATGACCATTTTTTTTGTTCTTTATTAAAATGAAAAGGTTGAAAACTCTGCTGTGCATAATAATTTGGAACATGCATTTTGAGTGCAGTCTGAGTGTTTCATTTTTTTAAAAATATACTGTTATCATAGGCAGTTTGTACAAAACCCTTTCAATTGTACTCTAATAGTTATTTGACTGGAAAATTACAATGACTGCAATTCATATAGGTAATTTGGGAAAATCTGAGAAAATATTATTTGCATAATAATTTGGAACACAGTGTAGGTAGAGATGAGCGGTGTTTGACTCAAACTGTTCGCCAATCTCAAATTCGAGCTGTTTTAGGTGGTGTTCGAGCCGTTCGGCGAACACGAACAATTTGAAAAAAATTCGGCTGTTTGAGGTTATGTTCAATAACTGTTCGTGCACCCAAATCATAACTGGATTTTTTCTCAGTAATGCTGAAAATTAATGTTAATACACAGTTTGAGTGTACAGCAGGGCGGGGGGAGGGCAGGGGATGGATCTCTGCAGAAATAATGAAGATCTCCATTTTTTTTTCTCTTTACCGCATTTACAGTGGGGAGTGTAACATACCTGGCGGCGTCCTTGCATAGTGGTCCATCTCCCACTGTGCAAGAGCGCGCACTTGATTTCCAGTCCAGACTGCCACTCTGGCTTCTTTCCATACTGTCTGCTTTGCTCTGCTCTGGCTGCTTAGGGCGACGCCCGCTGAACTTCCTGTTCTTGTAGCTGCTGCAGACACACCCCTAATGCGTCCTCAGCCTATTGCTGTCTGTCACCTGGTATTTAAACCAGCTCCTCCTTGGAATTCTTGCCTGAGCATCTTGTTCTGTCAGTTGGCGTCTAGTCACTGATGTGCCAGGTCCTGTCTGTTTCCTGCCTTGCGGTATCAGTTCCCGTGTCTGAGCTGTGTCCTGTCTGTGCACTCTAGCCAGCTGTCTGTCTGCCTTCCTGGAGGCTGTATTTCCAGACCTGTCTGAACACGCTCCTAGCCTGTTTGTCCTGCCCTCTGGGGGCCGCATACCCAGACTCGCTCCTGTATTTGTTGCAGTACAGTTCCTGTCTGAACTGTCTCCTACCTGCTTCCTGTTTCTCTCTATGTCCATACCTTCCCTTTTTCTGCAGAGTCTGAACCTGCTCCTAACTCCTACTCGCTGTCGCTGTACTTCCGTTTGTGAGTTTAGAGTCCTCTCGCTACTTCATTGCAAGTATCTTGTGCGTATCTGGTTCTGCCTTTCCCTTCCTGTCTGTTCCGTGTGAACAGAGCCCTGTCCCCTCTGCTCTGCCTTGCTCACCGCTCCGGCGGTTCTTGCCTGCTCTGCCTTGCTCACCGCTCCGGCGGTTCTTGCCTGCTCTGCCTTGCTCACCCCTCCTGCGGTTTCCGCTCTGCTCTGCCATGCTCACCACTCCTGCGGTTTACGCTCTGCTCTGCCTTGCTCACCGCTCCTGCGGTTTACGCTCTGCTCTGCCTTGCTCACCGTTCCTGCGGTTTCCGCTCTGCTCTGATCCTTTGCTCACTGCTCCGGCATTCTCGCTCTGCTCTGACCCTTTGCTCACTGCTCCGGCAGTCTCGCTCTGCTCTGACCCTTTGCTCACTGCTCTGGCAGTCTCGCTCTGCTCTGACCCTTTGCTCACCGCTCTGGCAGTCTCGCTCTGCTCTGACCCTTTGCTCACCGCTCCGGCAGTCTCGCTCTGCTCTGACCCTTTGCTCACCGCTCCGGCAGTCTCGCTCTGCTCTGACCCTTTGCTCACCGCTCGTCGTATGCCGTTGTGCGACCTTGGTTGGATCGGGTGGATACTTAGTTACGCCCCTCCAGGCATTCACTCTCCTGTACGGTCCTGTGGAATCACTACATATACACGCACATGCCAGTCAGTCTGGGCGCGTGCATTTCAGGGAGGTGCAATCTGTCAGCCTATCAGCAGAGCACACACGGAGCGAACTGCTTTTTTTCACACAAGCAAGGGCATGTGTCATTGGCTGTGTATGTCATATGTCCTTGCCCTATAAGACCCAGCCATTTTCCCCGTCGCCACCATTTTCTCACTGCTGCAGCTGCGTGTTAGACCGCACCGCTGTTGCTGTGTGCGCTATACTTTAATTTCAAGCCAATTTTCGCACAAATCTACAGATAGCTTGGGAGTAGGGAATAGTTGTGATTGCAGTCCTTTTAAGGACTAGGTTACATAATTTCCTACGACTTTTATCAGGCAGGTCTGTGCTCTTAAATAGATAGGTTGGGAGTAAAGACTAATTGTAATTGCAGTCCTTTTCAGGGCTAGGTTACATCAGTTCCTATAACTTTTATCAGGCAGGTCTCTGCTCTTAAATAGATAGGTTGGGAGTAAAGACTAATTGTAATTGCAGTCCTTTTGAGGGCTAGGTTACATCAGTTCCTATCACTTTTTGCCAGGCAGGTCTGTGCCAGTGCTGTGCAGGTTTTTTTCACAGCATTTGGCTAAATCTAGCAAAGCAAATCCTTTTTGGCCTCTTGCAGTGCGTGTTAGTCAGTGGAGTAGCATATCTGTGTTGCAAGCTACACCACCTGTGTATAGAATACAATTTTTTTTACTGCACCTAGTGAAGTAAAACCTTTTGGGCATAGCATCATTCTATTAGTCCATCTATACTAACCTCTACCAGGTTGCAAATTCAATATAAATTTTATCTGCATCTAGCTCTGAAAAAATATTTGGGCTTGTAGCAGTGTGTGGGACTTGTTCTATTATTCCATCTATACTAACCTCCACCAGCTTGCAAATTCAACATAATTTTTTTCTGCATCTAGCTCTGAAAAAATATTTCGTCTTGTAGCAGTGTGTGGGACTTGTTCTATTAGTCCATCTATACTAACCTCCACCAGGTTGCAAATTCAAAATAATTTTTATCTGCATCTAACCCAGGCAATACTTTTGGGCTAATACCACAGTTTGGCCACTCAGCTCTGCTCGGTTCCCATCCATTTGTTTTTTGTGCAAACAAATCCAGAGTTGTGAATTGGTTAACCACCAAAATGAGTGGAAAAAGGCCTGCTGCTGGTGGAAAGGGGAATAGGCGTGTTGGGAAGGGAAAGAAAGGTTGTGTCCGTGGGGTAGGTGTTAAAGCAACAGTAACATCTGCAGAAGAAAGACCATCTTCCAGCCAAACTAAGATGTCTACTTCTTTTAGCGGACAATGTGATAAGATCCTGTTCTTACGGCCACGCCAATCGCTACAAATTCCAGATGAGGCACAAAAACAGCAGATGCTTCAACGGATATCAAGTGCTCCTTTAAGTGGGCTCTCCTCCACCTCAACTTCAACATCACTAATACTCCAGTCCTCAGAGGTGTCACCCCAATCGCACTTGCTTCCTCATAGCTCCAAAGTCTCCAGCTGCCCATCTGAGTATGGGGTAGACCAGATGGTTGAGTCTGCAGAGCTATTTACTCATACTATAGCCTGGGAATCAGAGGTCGGCTCCAGAGCTTCTGTGAATCTAGACGAGGAAATGATCTGCACTGATGCCCAGAATCTTTGAGTCGGATACAGGACCAGGCGCAGAAGGTTCTGACCATAATGTAGACCCTCGTTCCCAAACTGTAACTCCTGTTGGTGGAGACAATGAGGAAGACGATGATGAGACTCAAATACCTGATTGGAGCGACAACTTTAGTTTTTTGTCAGGGCAGGAACAGGTTGGCTCTGAGGACGACGGGTGTGATAACACACAGGGTGATGATGACGAGGTTGGAGATCCCACTTACTGTCAACCCACAGTCAGCCAAGAGATGAGGTCAGCAGAGGAGGTGGAGGAGGATGCTAGTGACGACGAGGTCAGGTTGCGCCTTCCTGGACAGAGACGTAGTACTGGAAGCACGTCAACAACTGCATCCTCAAACACAACTCTGCCTCTGACCACAAGTCGTGGTGGCTCTTCAGGTCGCATGGGTGCTAAGCCTTGTATAGCCTGGGCATTTTTTCAGATCGATAAAGATGACCCAACTCGTGTTATCTGTAACATTTGTCAGCAAAAGCTAAGTAGAGGCCAAAAAATACATAGTTTGAGTACTTCATGCATGAACCTGCACATGGATATGAAGCATAAGTTGCAGTGGGAAGCTCAGTGTGCTACAATGCGGCCTAGCGGGCTGGGCCAACCACCGTCTGCCACATCTTGTGCATCCGCGGCCTCTTCATTCTCTGTGACTGGGGGGATAGCAGTCACACCTGTTTTGACCTCCATTTTCTTTGGAGGTGGAAACACCAGCTGGTGTTCAGCGCTGTCCGACATCGATAGCACCACCTTTGGATCAAGGCAACCTAACATGTCCGCCTGCATCTTCCTCACAGACCGGCAGTTTGCCGGGGACACCCTTCTCAACCCCGTCTAAGCACAACAGCCAGCTCTCGGTCCCTCAGATGTGGACCAGTAAAAGACCATTTCCTCCTAGCCATGAGAAAGCTAAGAGGTTGAATTTCACCATCTGCAAGCTCTTGGCTACAGAAATGCTGCCTTTCCGCCTGGTGGACACAGAGGATTTTCAAGACCTTATGTCCGTCGCAGTGCCCCAGTACCAGATTCCCAGTCGGCACTACTTAGTTACATAGTTACATAGTTTATAAGGCCGAAAAAAGACAAGCGTCCATCCAGTTCAGCCTATTTCTTGTGCACTGCAGCTATTCCGCAGCGTTGATCCAGGGGAACGCAAAAACAAAACAAAACAAAAAAAAAAAACATGCGGTATAGGCCAATTGACATCATTGAGGAAAAAATTCACTTCCCGACACCAATCTGGATTAATTAACTATCACTAAGCATAAGATGTAATTTTATTGTTCTCAAGAAAGGCGTCCAGGCCTCTCTTGAACTCATTAAGTGAGTTGGACATCACCACTTCCTCTCCCAGAGAGTTCCAGAGTCTCACGGCTCTGACCGTAAAGAATCCCCTTCTATGCTGGTGCAGGAACCTCCTTTCCTCCAGACGCATAGTGTGCCCCCTCGTCTTTGTCACCATCCTTGGTATAAACAGGTCATGGGAGAGATCTCTGTACTGCCCCCTGATGTATTTATACATGTTTATGAGGTCTCCCCTAAGCCTTCTCTTTTCCAACGTAAATAGGCCTAATTTTGACAACCTCTCTGGGTATTCTAGTCCCTCCATTCCCTTTATTACCTTAGTCGCCCTCCTTTGTACCCTCTCTAGCTCCAATATGTCTTTCCTGAGCACCGGAGCCCAGAACTGTGCACAATATTCTAAGTGCGGCCTTACCAGCGCTTTATACAGAGGAAGAACAATGTTCTCATCATATGCCCCTATTCCTCTTCTGATGCATGCCATGACTCTATTTGCCTTCGCAGCTGCTGCCTGACACTGGGCACTCCAATTTAATTTGCTATTAACCAAGACGCCCAGGTCCTTCTCCATGTCAGATTTCCCCAACGGTTTCCCATTTAATATGTATGGGTGACTGCTGTTTTTCTTTCCCATGTGCATGACCTTACATTTATCGGCATTGAACCCCATTTGCCATTTTTTGGCCCAACTCCCCAATTTATCTAAATCCTCCTGTAGCTGTGCCCTATCCTCATCTGTGTTAACTACTTTACAAAGTTTAGTATCATCTGCAAATATTGCTATTTTACTATGCAACCCTTCCACTAGATCATTAATAAATATATTAAATAATATAGGGCCCAAGACAGACCCTTGAGGCACCCCGCTAGTAACCCTGACACCCCCTGAGCTTACTCCATTGATAACCACCCTCTGCTTTCTATCACTCAGCCAGCTATTTACCCACTTGCACACATTATCCCCCAGACCAAGCATTCTCATTTTATATACCAACCTTTTGTGTGGCACGGTATCAAAAGCTTTGGAGAAGTCAAGGTATACAACATCCACTGACTTCTCAAAGAAAGGTGTGCCTGCGCTCCACCAACATGTCGCACACAACATCACCGCTTCTTTGAGAAACTCTGTGTGTGACAGGGTGCATTTCACCACAGACACTTGGACGAGTAGGCATGGACGGGGGCGTTACATGTTGCTGACTGGGCACTGGGTAACTATGGTGACAGCAGGACAAGGGGCTGCTGTCCAAGTCTTGCCGTCCCCACGAGTTGTGCGTCAATCCTCTTTATCTCGAAGTTCCTCCACTGCTTCTGCCTCCTCAACCTCCTCTCGGTCCTCCCCCTGCACCCAAAGCCTGTCTGGTCATGCCACAAGCTTTCTAACTGCGCAGAAGGGATCCTGCACACCTCCTTACTATGCTGGCAGCAGGGCTCAACGTCATCAGGCGGTTTTTACTTTGAAATGTCTGGGAAATATGATGAACAGTACGGCGAACATACGGGTGTTCGACGAACCGAACCGAACTCGAACACTACGGGGGTGGCTCAACACTACTTTTAGGCTCATGGAGATAGAATCTTTCCGCAACCGTCCCTTGGTAGTCGGTCCCCAGCTGTCACTTTCTCCCGGTGTGCCATCCCCGCCTTACACAAGCACGTGTCTCAGAACATTACCCGTGCCCTCACCAACGCAGTTACTGGGAAAGTCTATCTATCCATGGACTCGCTGACATTTCACTGACTGCACTTTATGTGAATATTGTGTAATCTGGGACCCGGTTGGACACTGGGATGGAGCACACCCTCCTGACGCTGGTATTGCGGGCCCTGGTTCAATCAGGGTTGCCCCCACATTCTACAGCAGCTCCTGCATCTCCTCCTCCATCTCCGAAACGATCACATCAGTTGCAATCTGGAAGAACTACATCACTTCCTTGGCCAAGCGGAAACAGGCTCTGCTGCAGCTAATCTGCTTAGGTGACAAACCGCACACCGCTGTAGAGATATTGAAAGCTGTAATAGAGCAGGCAGATCTGTGGCTCACCGCTGAACCTACAACCAGGCATGGTCGTGTGTGACAATGCCTGGAACCTGGTGGCGGCTCTGAAGCTTGGCAACCTCGCACACGTACCATGCCTGGCCCATGTGCTCCACTTAGTGATTTAGGGGTTTCTCAAAACCTACCCTGATCAGTCTGATCTGCTTGTGAAAGTACGCTGCATGTGTGCCCATTTCCGAAAGTCAGCTACAGCTTCTGCCGACCTGGCAGTGCTTCATCTGTGTTTGCAGCTTCCAGGTCACTGACTGGTGTGCAATGTCACCACGCTTTGCAACTCAATGTTGCATATGATGGGAAAGGTTTGTGAGCACCAGAGGGTAGTTGTTGATTACCAACTTCAACTCGCCCGTCGGTATTCCTTTCAGCCTCCGCACATAAGAGCTGATGAATGGGCATGGATGTGTGACTTCTGTGCCGTTCTCCAAAACTTTGAGGACTCGACCAAGATGGAGAGCGGCGATGACGCCATAATTAGTGTTACCATTCTGCTTCTCTGCCTACTGAAATGCTCGCTGCTCACAATTAAAGAGGAGGCTTTGCAGGCAGAGCACAATGAGATGGCACAAGGAACAATACAGGGTGATGCTACACAGCCCAGCCTCATCTCATCTCAACATGGATCGGTGATAATGAGGAGAAGGGGGAGGAACAGGTGCTGGTTTTCTGTGCTACAGATGATACTAACCACACCACATTCATACCGTCTGTTCAGCGTGGATGGCCTGAAGAGAGGGAGGATAAGGAGGAGGACCAGGATGAGGAGGAAAATATGGACAGTCGTTCTCTTGGTAGGGGCAGGAAAGTCTTCAATGTTGGCAGTCTGGCACACATGTCTGAGGTTATGTTCCACTGCCTTTCCCGTGACCCTTGTGTTGTATGCATTTTGGGCAACAGTAATTACTGGTTGGTCACACTTCTAGACCCACACTGCAAGGAGAAATTTCTATCTCTCCTTCCCATGGTGGAGAGGTCTAATTAAATGTTGCAGTACCAGAAGGCCCTTGTTGAATTATTAAAAAAATTCCCATCCGTCAACGCTGACGGCAGAGGTCAGGCGAAGGAAACATACAGTGGGTACGGAAAGTATTCAGACCCCTTTAAATTTTTCAATCTTTGTTTCATTGCAGCCATTTGGTAAATTCTAAAAAGTTCATTTTTTTCTCATTAAAGTACACTCTGCATCCCATCTTGACTGAAAAAAAAATGTAGAAATTTTTGCAAATTTATTAAAAATGAAAACCTGAACTATCACATGGTCATAAGTATTCAGACCCTTTGCTCAGACACTCATATTTAAGTCACATGCTGTCCATTTCCTTGTGATCCTCCTTGAGATGGTTCTACTCCTTCATTGGAGTCCAGCTGTGTTTAAGCTGATGGGACGTAATTTGGAAAGGCACACACCTATCTATATAAGACCTCACAGCTCACAGTACATGTCAGACCAAATGAGAATCATGAGCTCAAAGGAACTGCCCAAGGAGTTCAGAGTCAGAATTGTGGCAAGGCACAGATCTGGCCAAGGTTACAAAAAAATGTATGCATTACTCAAGGTGTTCAAGGACACACCTGATGAAGGCTCTATGAGCAGAAACGCTTTGTGTGATCCTTTTTAAAGACTCCTTTCTCCCTTCCCTTTTTTGTACATCCATGTCCCTTATGTGTATTCACGGTTTTATGATTTTTTATTAAACCCACAAATATTAATCCCTTGTGGAATATCCTCCATGTGATTGCACCACATTTGGAAGATTCAACAATTTTTTGTTCACTCTTTCTTCCACGGGAGCGCCTCCAGAATCCATTTGTCTCAGTATGGATAACGTATTACACTCATCCACCCAGTGATTATTGCCTTATATCCTTTTCTGCTACAACCAAACAAAAAAAAAAAAAGGTTATTCTATTCCCTATTAATACCGCTGTTACCTAGCACCTGTCCCTGTTCTAAATGCAGCTATCATCAACTGGAAATGATTATTCATTCTGGTCATATACATCTCTTACACTGTCTATAAATTGATTGCTTTTTTCCAAAAATCATTGACAGATTCATGTTTAATACAATCTGCACTCAGGAATTCATCAAAGCAGGAAGGGTTGCTTGAGTTCCTCCACAGTTTGCTGCTTCGTACCAAACAAACTCTTTGGAGCCGGTTAAAATCTGTTTTTTATTCTATAGTATTCCCTCTCATCTGAAAGTCGTGACCGGGTGAGCTATTGCAGTATGGATGGTGTATTACACGGTTCCAGACAAGGATTATTGCCTTATACTGCATGCAGCTGCTGCCGCTAAAAAAAATCTATTCTATTCCCTATTGATACCGCTGTTAACTGCTTTCACGATAGGGACAGGTGCTAGGTATCATCAGCTGGAAATGAGTGTTCATTCTGGTCACATACATATCTTCCACAGTGCTTAACTTGATTGATTGTCTCCATGCACTCATTGACCGATTCATAATTTTTAATGGTAATCTATAATTAGAAATTCATCAAAGCAGGCAGGGTTGCTTGCACTCCTTCACAGTTTGGTGCTGAAACGTACCAAAAAAACCTTCGGAGCCGGTTAAAATCTATTTTTTTTTCTACTATATTAAGGCTATTATCTGAAATTTGTGTACAGTGGAGCCATCGCAGTATGGTTATCATATTAAATTGATCCAGCCAGGGATTATTGCCTTATACTGCGTGCTGCTGAAAAAAAACACTTCTATTCTATTGATACTGCTGTTAGCTGCATTTACAATAGCGACAGGTGCTAGGTGGTAACATCTGCTGGAAATGAGTGTTAATTCTGGTTGCATACATCTCTTCCACAGTCCATAACTAAATTGATTTTTTTTTTCTACACTTATTGATGGATTCATAATTTTTACACTGATCTGTACTCAAATTAATCAAAGTTGACAGAAATACATCATAATTGACAGAAATTCATCAAAGTTGGCAGAAATTTTCCAAATTTGACCGAAATTGATTAAAGTTAACAACATTTTGTGGTTTAATGTGTCCATTCACAGTTTCTCTGTAGCTTTGGTATGTAAGAGGTAGCGATGGGAGACTTGAAACTACTGAAGCTGGAATTACCACTTCAGAACTCTTCATCCGTGTCTGGGTGCTTCTTGAAGTATGTTTGGGGTCATTGACAAGCTGGAAGACCCATGACCTAGGATGCACACCCAGATTTCTGACTGGGCACTACATTGTGACCCAAAATAGTTTGGGAATCTTCACATTTCATGATTCCTTGCACACTGTCGAGGCACCCTGTGCCGGAGACAGCAAGACAACCCCTAAATATGAACCTTCATCATATTTAATTGTCAGTACTGTGTTCTTGTATTTGTAGGCCTCATTTCATTTACAGTAAACAGTTGAATGACGTGCTTTACCATAAAGCTCTATCTTGGTCTCATCTGTCCCTTTGTCGCCTGCTGGCCCTCTAAAAATAGTGGAGTGCCACCTGCTGGACATCCATAAATTGTGAGGGCCACCTGCTGGACATCCAAATTTCAAACTTTACAGAATATATACGAAAAAGAAAGTTTGACCACCTCAGATGGATGCAGTAGCTTTAAATATAGAATAGTGCATAAAAATGCAGTAGCTTTAAATATAGAATAGTGCATAAAAATGCACAAAATGCTCACCGCCTTATGTGGACTCCTGGATGTAATCCTCACCATGAAGTAGAGGTTGGAGCAAACCCAATCCAATGTGAGGATTTACAAGACATTTCTCCAGCTATTCCTCCAATGGTGATTATAAGAAACTACTTTTATTCAAATTCCATTAAAACATTTTCCATAGTCCACACAAAAGAGCAGTATAGACGCAGAGACCCCCCTGGACTACACGTTTCGACACGTACAGTGCCTTCTTCAAGGTCTAAACCCTGTCTAGATAGAACTGACAAGGAATATATAAGGCATATAATTATTTGGAGGAGAGTCTACAACCAACTGGGTGTGACCACAATTAGTATGCATGTATCAGCCTTTCCCATACCGAGAAAATCTCAACATTATTACTGCTAGTTACCTTGATGCTCCATATAGACAGAGTATACATAGAACATGAATCAAAAAACATTAATATATAATTAAAACTTATAGGAACATAACAAGCTATGTAGTTGGGAAAAAAACTAACAAAAAAAACACATTGTCTGTTCCCTTCTTTTTAGTTGTTTATTACATTATGGTCCCATACTATTGTGTAATTAGATGTAACCTACTATTAAAACCTTGTGGGATACGTGTGTCTAACAAGAAAATCCACTTACTTTCTCTTTTTAACACCAATTTATATATATCACCACCTCTGGCAGGTTTAAACACTGTTCTATACCCTTAAATGAAAAGGAGCCTAAATCCCCATTATGCTTAAATGCAAAATGTTCAGATACAGCAGAGTAACTCGCCACTGGGAGATTAACCGCATCAGAAAGGTGTTTCCTAATGCGTTTTTTCAAAGCGCCCATCGTGCATCCAACGTATGCACACATTGCAAATATCACATTGAATCAAATATATGACAGTTTCAGTGTTGCAATTAATAAAGTTCCTTATGGGGAATTATTTACCATTAGCGACGGATTTAAATTTGTTATCCTTTCTTGCAAAACTGCAGCATTTGCATACGTTGGCTCCGCACTTATGGAACCCACTGGTACTAAGCCAGTTTTTTTAACCCTATCCACAAACATACTGGGGAAAAATAGGTCCCTCAGTGTGGTAGCTCTTTTAGGTACATACTGTATGTCATGTTCATCCAGTATCTGTCGCAGATTACTGTCTTGATTAAGTATGGGGATGTATTTCAACAAGATCTTCTTTACTTGTGTAAATTGGGGGCTATATTTTGTAGTGAAAGTTATCTTTTTTGTTGGTGGCCTTTTTTATCTATGTTTTTATCGGCTATGTCGCCATTAATCCTGTTTTTGTCAAGTAGGGTAGACCTATCCCTGTCATTAGCTATCTGTTGGGCTCTATCCAGACACCATTTAGCATAACCTCTCTTAGCTAGGCGAGTACATACTTTACTACTTTCCTCCTGGAAAATCCTAAGATTGGAACTATTCCTTTTAGTTCTTATAAGTTCACCTACGGTTAAGTTCTTAATCACTTGAGGAGGATGTAGGGAGGACGCCATTAAGATGCTATTGCAGGCTGTAGGTTTGCGGTAGGGACTAATTACCACCTTATTCTCGTGTATGTCGGCTGTAAGTGTTATGTCTAAAAAATTGATGATGTCTTATTAGAGTAACTTGTAAACCTAACATTATAGTCATTATCATTTAAATAATGTGTGAAAGAGGAAATTAGGTCTTATTCCTCGTTTTTTAATATAAAACCAAATCATCTATAAATCTACCTCCCCATACAATAAAGGGGTTAAAGGGGTTAGTGGATGAATAGATGTAGTTTTCCTCCCAAGTGGCCATTACGATGTTAGTGAGTGAAGGTGAAAATTTTGCTCCCATATTGACACCAGTGGTTTGCAGAAAAAAAACTGCCATCAAAGGTGCAGTAGTTGTGAGTTAGGAGAAATTTGGTAGCAGAAAGTCTAAGTTCATCGGAATAATCACTATATTTGTTGAGATAATATTCCAAACAATTGATTTCAACATTGTGTGGAATCGAAGGATAGAGTCCAATAACGTCACAGGAGAACCACAGATATTTTTCATGCCAGATAAAATCATCCATCATAGATGCGACTGCCTTGGTGTCTTTTATATGGCTGGGTGTCAGCTCCACCAAAGTTTGCAGATGTACATCGACCCACTCACTCAAACGTTCAGTGAGTGAGCCGATCCCTGCAATAATTGGTCTCATAGGTGGTGGAAATTTATCCTTATGTACTTTTGGTAAGGAGTGGTATATAGGAATGATTGAATGTTCAACATACATGTAGTCCTTCATTTTAAGGGTTAATGCTCCCATTGTAACCCCTTCTTGTAATAGATCCAACAACTCCACATTAAACCTATTGGTGGGATTTTCTTTCAGCTCTAAATAAGTATTAACATCTTCCAAAATCTCCAGATTTAATGCCTTATATAAGCCAGCATTCAGTAACACAATTGCACCTCCCTTGTCCACATTTTGTATAATCAAATCCTAGTTGTTCATCCGATCTTTCAGGCCCCTACTTTCATGCTTGCTTGAATTGTTTTTAAATGAAGTAGGTTTGTTACTCAGATCCAATAATTCTGTTTCCCCAATATCCTGAAATTTATCCAATATCGCGGATCTCGATTTTAAGGGGTAGAAGGTGGGATTAGTAGTATTGAATCCCATTTTCTGTATTATTTGTTCTGGACAGTTCATTTTTTCCAAGTATCCCAAATTAACAATAGCCATCTGTTCTTCAAAGCTCAATAGCGTATTCCTGTATGATGTATGATTACAATCAATATCAGAATCCATGTCAGTGTCATTTTTAAAATTACATTTTAGGGTCAAATTGCGAGCAAACCTATTCACATCAGTGATGGTTTGATATACGTCAAAATTCTTTTTAGGAGCGAAACCCAATCCCTTGGATAACAGGGATATTTGGGATTGGGAGAGAATGTAACTTGAGAGGTTCCATATAGGAACATCTACCATTTCGGGTTTTTGCTCCTTATGAAATAACCTCCGTTTGTTTTCTCTCCCCCCACCGCACCCCCTGTTTTCTCTGTTTTTTGAACTAGAGACACCTTCATCACGATTTTTGTGTGCGGTTTAGCTCTCTGACCGTATGTGCCGACATTAGAAATTATTGATGTGTCTGATGTTTCATCTGAAGAATTAGCAGATAACTGTTGTGAGGTGGAAAATGTCACTTTGGGTTGTTTGGGGCACTTTGATAGATTGTATTTCTGTTCCTTCGGGGTTTTTTCAAAATGGGATGAGGATTTTTAGTCCAATTATATACCATGTTTATTTTGTAATCTTCTAAATCTCTTTTAAATTTGCTTTTTTTAATTACAGTAATATTCGCTTCCAATTTTTCTAGATTTTTGTTCATTTTGTCCTGTAATCTTTTAAAATCCTCACTATTTTGGAAGGGTTTGGTTTCTTCATATAAAAGTTTAATAGTGCTTTTAATGGTGTTTAATTCCTTTTCTTCTTCCTCAATAATTAGTTGTATGAGTTTCAGAGAACAAGCACTCAAGATCTCTTCCCATTTATATTGAAAATCTTCTCCATAATTGGCAGTTGTTCTCTTTTTAAGTCTTAAACCCTGTGGTATCATGTCTTTTTCTAAATATGTACTGAGCATAGCTGGCTGATGGCCCTCTAGAAACAGTGAGGACCGACTGCTGACTCTAGCAATAGTAAGGGCCGCCTGATAGCCCTATAAAAATAGGCTTTGTGACTTTCAAAGTTCCTCTTTCGTAAATGAAACAGGATGTGTCTGATCATGTCTCACATACCACATGGCCAGATAAGGTAGTAAAATGTTAAGATTACATTTACTGGTGAATGTATTTTTCACTGCTGAAAAACCACTATGTGTGAACATAGCCCAAAGTGTGGAGGAGCATTTTTGTTATTTATTTTGCCTTATATACAAGTCATTACCCTAGAAAGAATGTTTAACATTTTGTTTTCCAGGAAAACCATTTTAGCTTAGTTTTTGTATGTTTTATTGTCAGTCCCTAAAAGTGGCGTAATACTCTGACAACATTTTTCACAGCAGTTACCTGGGATTAAGAGATGCTTCCAGGAATCTTCCCCATGCTGTTTCCATGTAATTTTAGCACTGTTTCCATTGATTTGACCAATTTTTAGACCCCCTCCAGACCTCCAGGGGGTTAGGGGGTAGGCCAGAAAAATGCTCGAGTTTCCCTTACATTGTACTTGTTACTCGGGTCGAGCACCCGAGCATTACTATTTACTCGACCCGAGTATTTTAGTGCTTGCTCATCACTAGTTAGCAGTAGTTAAGGAGAATTTTTGGAGGACTAGTGTAGGAAAGGATAGGGTTCATTGCATGTTCTTTTTGCTGTTGGAACTCCTATCAATAGCCCTTCTCAGTGATGATAATAATTTTTTTGCTCTTAATCCTGCTAATTGTGAAAAGAAATATAATACACCATTTATACTGGTCCATTTCTGCGTTAAAAGCATATAGGCAGACTTGGTTGATTTGAATAGCATCGCTATTTATTGCAAGCAGTGAAAAAGTCCTTTAGAGGTGTGCTAAACTTGCTGCAATACAAATACAGCAAACTTTTCACAGCATCAAAGTATTCTGTACTATTTAAACTGCGACAGTTGTGCGTTGAAAACATACATCCAGACTTGACCAGTAACCAAGAGGATCGCTATATTCCTACTGCAGTGTAACAAGTCCATCTGAGATGGGCTAATTTTCCTGCCATAATAATACTGACATTTTTTTGAAGTAGCAAAACATTTTACGTAATTTAAACTGCCACAGTTGTGCATTCAAAATTGAAATCCAGATTTGGCCGGTAACCAGTAGCATCTCTATATTGCTATTTCACTGCACCAAGTTGATCTGAGGTGGGCAAATTTACTGTGCTAAAAATACTACAATTTTCTCAGCATCTAAAATTTCTACTCTATTTAACCCCTTTACCCCCGAGGGTGGTTTGCACGTTAATGACCAGGCCAATTTTTACAATTCTGACCACTGTCACTTTGAGGTAATTACTCTGGAACGCTTCAGAGGATCCCCCTGATTCTGAAATTGTTTTTTCGTGACATATTGTACTTCATGATTGTGGTAAAATTTATTTGATATCACTTGGGTTTATTTGTGAAAAAATCGGAAATTTGGTGAAAATTTTGAAAATTTCGCTATTTTCAAAATTTTAATTTTTATGCCCTTAAATCAGAGTTATGTCACACAAAATAATTAATAAATAACATTTCCCACATGTCTACTTTACATCAGCACAATTTTGGAACCAAAATTTTTTTTTAGTAGGGAGCTATAAGGGTTAAAATTGACCAGCGATTTCTCATTTTTCCAACAAAATTTACAAAACCATTTTTTTTAGAGATCACATCATATTTGACGTGACTTTGAGGGGTCTTTATGGCAGAAAATACCCAAAAGTGACACCATTCTAAAAACTGCACCCCTCAAGGTGCTCAAAACCACAATCAAGAAGTTTATTAACCCTTCAGGTGCTTCAGAGGAATTTTTGGAATGTGGAAGAAAAAAATAAACATTTAACTTTTTTCACAAAAATGTTACTTTAGACCCAAATTTTATTATTATTTATTTATTAAAATTTGTTGTGCAATTTCCCCTGAGCACACAGATACCCCATATGTGAAGAAAAACCACTGTTTGGGTGCACGGCAGCGTTCGGAAGGGAATGACCGCCATTTGACTTTTTGAATGTAAAATTTGCTTGAATAATTAGCAGACGCCATGTTGCATTTGGGGAGCCCCTGATGTACCTAAACAGTGGAAACCCCCACAAGTGACCCCATTTTAGAAACTACACCCCTCCAGGATTTTATCAAGGGGCATAGTGAACATTTTGAACCCAGAGGTACCACACAGAATGTGATAATGTTAGGTCATCATATTGAATAAGTTGTCATTAGTCTTGAGCGCAAGTGCTCGCTACTTGAGTTTGCATCGGGTGCTCGGGTATGCACCAAGTATCGCGGGTGCTCAAGTGACATGCTCGAGTCCCTGCCCCGCATGTTTCACGGTTATTAGACGCCCCCCAAAAAACATGCGGGGATCGTTTGTGCATGACAGGCATTCCCCGCAAGGCTTTTTTGGCTGTATAACAGCTGCAAAACATTTGGGGTGGAGACTCGAGCATGTCCCTCGAGCACCCGCTATTCTCGGTGCATACCCGATGCAAACTCAAGTAGCGAGCACTTGTGCTCAACATTAGTCGCCATATCGTCGTCATTTTTTTTCTTCTGAAAAAATCCCAACCCTAACCTTAGCCTAACCCTAGCCCAACCCTAACCCAAACCCTAGCACAGCCCTAACCCTAGCACAATCCTAGCCCTAGCACAACCCTAACCCTAAAGTTTTTTTTTTACGCCTTCCTCGTCCGGTATAAGTGATTAGACGTCTTTATTCTTCGGGACGGTGCAATTACAGCGATGCCAGATTCATATCGGGTTTTTATGATTGACAGCTGTCACACACTAAAAGACGCATTTTTTTGCAAAGACTAGTTTTTGCATCGCCATTTTTTGAGAGCTATAATTTTTCCAGATTTCGGCCGACAGTCATGTGACGGCTTGTTTTTTGCGGGACAAGTTGACGTTTTTTATTGGTACCATTTTCGGGCACGTGACATTTTTTGATCACTTTCTATTCTGACTTTTACAAGGCAGAATAAACAAAAACCAACAATTCCGGAATGTTTTTTTTTTTTTTTTTATGTTGTTCTGTGTGTGGTAAAATTGATAAGGCAGCTTTGTTCTTCGCGTCAGTACGTTTACAGCGGTACCACATTTATATATTTTTTTTTATATTTTGGCGCTTTTACACCAAAACAATTTTATAGAAAAAATATTTTTTTGCATCGCTTTATTCTGAGAGCTATAACTTTTTTATTTTTCTGCCGTTGGAGCTATGTGGCAGCTTGTTATTTGTAGGACAAGATAATGTTTTCAGCGGTACCATTTTTATTTACATTTGTCTTTTTGATCGCGTTTTATTCCATTTTTTGCTTGGCAGTATGATGATAAAACATCTTTTTATGTTTCGTTTTTTTTTTTTACAGTGTTCACTAAAGGGGTTAACTAGCGGGACAGTTTTATAGGTCAGGTCGTTCCAGACCCGTCGATACCAAATATGTGTACTTTTATTGGTTTCATTTTTTTCTTCATAAGATTATTTATGGGTACAATATATATTTTTTTATTTTTCTTATTTTTTTTTCATTTTTTTTTTTTAATATTTTTTAAATTTTTTTTTTTTTCACTTTGACATTTTTATTACTCTTAAACTTTGTCCCACTCTGGGACTTTCACTTTTTGCAGCCTGATCGGCTGTATAGGACAGGAATGCAGAACCATGCCTGTCAGCGCTGCACAGGGAGAAGTTACTTTGGTCGTGCACTGCGCCTGACCAAAGCAACTTCCTGCCTCCTGGTGACCCGGATGTTGTCATGATGACATCGGGTCACCATGGCAACATCCGGGACCAGACTCAAACGCCGCGGGGCGCCGGCACAGAAGGTAAGTATTGCGCTTACCTTCTCTTGCCACTGGAATGCTGCGATCGATTTTGATCGCAGCATTTCAGGGGTTAATGTGCAGGGAGCAGTGTGGGACTGCTCCCTGCACATAGCACCGGGTGTCAGCTGTAGCAATCAGCTGACACCCGGCGGCAATCTCGCCCGCACCGCTTGTGTGCGGTCGAAATCGCCAAGGCGTACAAATACGTATAAGGCCCAGGGCACTGATACGTATTAGTACGCCCTGGGCCAGAAAGGGGTTAAACTGCACCATTTGTGCATTTAAAACTTAAATACAGACTTGTCTGGTAACCAGTAGCATTGCTATATTGCTATTGCCCCCTACCAAGTTGAACTGAGGTAGGCAAATTTTACTGCTCTAAAAATACTGCCGTATTCTCAGCAGGGAAATATAATACGTACTTTGAAATGGGCAAGACACGTGGTAAGGCACGGGGAAGTTGACGTGATGCTGATGGTGAGTGCCAAGGCTGTGGGCAAGGTGAAACTGTACATGCAGCTTCCTGTCTCACTTTTTAGGTAGGGGGGCACGGAACACCACTCTTGAAGCCAGCCCAGTCAGAAAAGGTTGTTGGTTGGATAGCCTATAATGTTTTCAGTCAGTTTGCCACAACCACCCTGTCTTCCACAAGGTTCAGTCTCAGTAGCCGTGAATATGGATCATATAAGCCTCACCCTGATCCTCCTTCCTCCCACCATGCTGAGTGCCCGGAGACAAGTGATCCCACACTTGGACACTCTGAAGAGCTGTTCACATTTCTATTTATAGATTCTAGCCTCTCGCTCTGCCTGCTTCAAGCAGGACATGAGGAGATCGCATGTAGTGATGCCCAAATATTTGAGCAGCCACCGTCACATGAAGGCAACTGTGGGAAAGTGCAATTACTGTTGCAAGAGGGGAATGATGATGAGACACAATTGCCAGCAAATCAGGAGGAGGACCAGGGTGTGGAAGTGGAAGACGAGGTGGTGGACGAAGTCACTGACCCAACCTGGGATGCGTGACATGTAGACAGAGGACAGTAACGCAGAGGGGAAGGGATCTGTATCACTACAACAGACAGGAAGAGGCAGTAGGGTGGCCAGAGACACAAGGCGGACAATTGTTCCTCAGAACATCAACATGCCGGAAGTTGCCAGTCCAAAGATTAGGTCTTCCTGGGTCTGGCGCTTTTTTAGACTGTCCCGTTAACTTAAAAAAGGCCATTTGCAACATCTGCCATGCCAACATCAGCAGGGGCAGCAAAACTACCAGCCTGACAACCACCAGCATGCTCAGGCACATGTCAAGCACCCGACTAATTGGGCTGAACGCCAGGGTCCAGAAATAGTGTCTATGGGTGCCACCACTTCTCCTTCCCCTGTTCTACGTGCACACCAATCCTGTGTCCGTGGTGCAAGCAAAGATGCTTCCCCCCTGCACCTGTCGTTGCACATTTTCAACCACCATCAACAGCCACGTCCTTGACCCAGTGCAGCGTTCAGTTGTCCCTACTAGAGATGAGCGAACATTTTGATGTTCGGGTTCGTCGACTAAACCCAAACATCAAAAAAAGGTTTGTGATCGGGCACCCAAGCACGAACCTGAATGGGGCCCTGAACATCAGTAGTTTCCCATGCTGTCATCTGTGTGACAGCGTGGGAAACAGGGGCTTTGATCGGTGGTAACATAGTTACTGCCGGTTACAGTCCTGCGAGATAATGCTGTCAAATGTCAGCGTGATCCCACAGCTCTGACAGTGACCCGCGGTAAAAGGCTTACCACGAGTCACAGGCGCCGGCTGATGAGACTACTTCCATCAGCCGGCATCTGCTCTCACTATTAACAGCGAGCGCAGGTGCTGCTGATGGGAGAAGTAGTCTCATCAGCCAGCACCTGTTCTCACAATTTAAAAAAAACAATAAAATAAATAGATATTAAAATAAAAATAAACATTATACTCACCTATTCACCATAATCGCGAGTGTCCCACAGCGATTGGATCACCCAGCAGCATTCTATACACTGACATGAACGTTTTCACTCCCAGCAGTGTATAGCGCTGAGCTGCCGGGGGAGAGGTCACATGAGTTCATCAGCTGATAAGCTCTGGTGACCTCACTTACTGCACCGCTGCATGAAAATTTTTCTCACGCAACGGTTGTGCAGTAAGTGAAGTCACAGGAGTTCATCAGTCGATGATGCTCCTGTCAGTGTATCGCAAGCTGCCAGATAGAGCAGTCACATCTCCGGATGTGGCTGTCCCACGGTGATCGAATCATTAATAAAACTATCTGGATTATTTCATCATGATGGGGACAGGGAGTATTATGTTGCATTATTATTTTATTTTTGTTACAGGAGATATGGGCTTCAATGTATTAGGTGTTAGGTAAGTATAATTGTTTTTGGTAAATTAAGAATCATAAATAAAAGGAGTCTGTGTCATTATTTCAAATAAAGTACTTTATTCTGCGTGCTTGGTTATTTTCTTACAATTTTACTATGAGGTAGTAATGAGGGCGTCTTATAGATGCCTCTCCATTACTAACCTGAGCTTCATGTCAGCTGCCAATACAAGACTCGCATGAACCACAACCCTATGAACTCTACTTGCCAAATGCATAAGGGAGGAAGGGGAGGGAGAGTCAGCTCACCAGTTCATTAGTATCAGGAAGCAGCTGGAGGATCCGTGAGGAGAGCCTGGAACTGGGCTTGGAATTCAGCATACAAAATATGGAGTCCAGCGGATAAAAAGTAAAAGATTGCATTTATTAGTACATATTAAAAAATGCGGCAGTAGTTCTCACCAGCAGATAGGGAAACCAACGCGTTTCATCCTATGCGGTCTTATTCATGGCTGTGCATATCTATCGGTCTATCCATCCATCTATGCATATCTATCTATCCATCCATCTATCTATGCAAATCTATCTATCCATCTACACACAGGGTCAAAATTGTTGGTACCCCTCGTTTAATGAAAGAAAAACCCACAATGGTCACAGAAATAACTTGAATCTGACAAAAGTAATGATAAATTAAAAATCTATGAAAATGAACAAATGAAAGTCAGACATTGCTTTTCAACCCTGCTTCCACAGAATTAAAAAAAAAATCGAACTCATGAAATAGGCCTGGACAGAAATGATGGTACCCCTGAAAATGTGACAAAAGGGACATGTTAAATCAAGTTGTGAACACTAATTAGCATCACAGGTGTTTACAATCTTGTATTCAGTCAGTGGGCCTGTATGTAAGGCTACCGATGCTCATTGTGCTGTTTGGTGACATGATGTGTACCACACTCAACATGGACCAGAGGAAGCAAAGGAGAAAGTTGTCTCAGGAGATTAGAAAGAAAATTATAGACACGCATGTTAAAGGTAAAGGTTATAAGACCATCTCCAAGTAGCTTGATGTTCATGTGACTACAGTTGCACATGTTATTCAGAACTTTAAGATCCATGGGACTGTAGCCAACCTCCCTGGATGTTGCCACAGGAGGAAAATTGATGACAAATCAAAGAGATGGATAATACGAATGGTAACAAAAGATCCCAGGATAACTTCTAAAGAGATTAAAGGTGAACTTCAAGCTCAAGGAACATCAGTGTCAGATCGCACCATCTGTCGTTGTTTGATCCAAAGTGGACTTCATGGGAGATGACCAAGGAGAACACCATTGTTGAAAAAAAAATCATAAAAAGCCAGACTGGAATTTGCCAAACTACATGTTGACAAACCACAAAGCTTCTGGGAGAATGTCCTATGGATACATGAGACAAAAATGGAAGTTTTTGGCAAGGCACATCAGCTGTATGTTCACAGACGGAAAAATGAAGCATATCAAGAAAAGAACATTGTCCCTACTGAGAAACATGGAGGAGGCTCTGTTATGTTCTGGGGCTACTCTGCTGCATCTGGCACAGGGTGTCTTGAATATGTGCAGGGTACAATGGAATCTCAAGACTATCAAGGGATTCTAGAGAGAAATGTGCTGCCCAGTGTCAGAAAGCTTGGTCTCAGTCACAGGTCATGGGTCTTGCAATTGATAATGTCCCTAAACACATAGCTAAAAACACCAAAGAATGGCTAAGAGGAAAATATTTGACTATTCTGAAGTGGCCTTCTATGAGCCCTGACCTAAATCCTATAGAGCATCTTTGGAAAGAGCTGAAACATGCCATCTGGAAAAGGCAACCTTCAAACACAAGACAACTGGAGCAGTTTGCTCATGAGGAGTGGGCCAAAATAACTGTCGAGAGGTGCAGAAGTCTCATTGACAGTTACAGGAATCGTTTGATTGCAGTGATTGCCTCAAAAGGTTGTTCAACAAAATATTAAGTTAAGAAGAACCATCATTTCTGTCCAGGCCTATTTCATGAGTTTAATTTTTTTTTTAAATTCTGTGGAAGCAGGGTTGAAAAGCAATGTCTGATTTTCATTTGTTCATTTTCATAGATTTTTAATTTACTATTACTTTTGTCAGATTCAAGTTATTTCTGTGACTATTGTGGGTTTTTCTTTCATTAAACGAGGTGTACCAACAATTTTGACCACGTGTGTGTATATATCTATTTATCTATCCATGTATGCATATCTGTCTGTCTGTCCATATATCTATCTATCCATCCATCCATCTATCTAATCTATATACAGTATGTGATGGGATGTGCAACAGAGCAGGAAGGGACACCAGGCCGATGATCAATCCAATGAAAGTTATTGAGGTAGGGAACATAGAACATCAAATATCAATATTGTTCTTTAGAGTCCACAATGAGTCCACACCAAAAAGGGGAACAGTTCCGGGGGCGCCACCCAGCAATCCGACGCCAGGGAAAAGGCAGAAATAATCTTGGGATGAGTTCAATAGATCCAACAGATGAGGGACACAACAGAATCCCACGTGGCAGCTTCTAACCATCCACATACGGGCACAAGGAGCTCGCCTCAGTGTAAGATCCTAGCCCTTTCCACGGCAGCAGACAGCTAACTAAAAAGATGTCTTAAGGCCCTGTCACACTTAGCGACGCTGCAACGATCCCGACAACGATATGACCTGTCAGGGATCGTTGCTGCGTCGCTATGTGGTCGGTAAGCTGTCAAACAGGCAGGCTCACCAACGATCAGGGGAGCAGCGACATCGTGGAAAGAATCTTTCCACGATGTCCTGCTCCGGTTACCAGCCTGCTGAAGCAGGAGCAGGCTGGTAACTATGGTAAACATCGGGTTACTAGGGGCACACGCGCGCCTAGTAACCCGTTGGTTATCATGGTTACCACTCTGCTACAGTGAGCGGGAGGTTACCGCTCACTTTAGCAGGCTCGTAACCATGATAAACAACAGGTTACTAGGTGTGCGTGTGCCCCTAGTAACCCGATGTTTACCATAGTTACCAGCCTGATCGCTGCTCCCGCTGGTCACACACAGCGATATGTGCTGACCAGCGGGAGAGCAACGACCAAAAAATGGTCCAGGACACTTTGCAGCGATCAGCGACCTCACAGCAGGGGCCTGATCGTTGCAAAGTGTCACACATAGCGACATCGCTGGTGAGGTCACTGTTGCGTCACCAAAACCGTGACACAGCAGCGATCTCGCTAGCGATCTCGCTATGTGAGACTGGGGCTTTAGTGTCTTACATGACATGGGATCAGCTCTCTGGTTGGGTACAGATACACACACCCCACTCCCTTAAACATTTGCTACAGGTAACTGGAAGAATGAGGAATCTTCTAGAACTCCAGTCTGTCTGCGGCGTTGTGTATTTAAGGGAAGCCCCATGCAGACAGGAACAAAGACACACATGCCCCCACTATATGCAGGACAGAAAATGCTAATATAGGCCTGAGTTCAGTATGGTCCATGAAAACAGGCTGGGGGGAGGGGCACTCTGTCACAACCCCTTCCCCTCTCAATTTATGTACAGACTAGTGACCTCAACAGGTCACTTGTCAAGTACACGTAAACATGGCAGTCGGGACTCATGGCTCCTCCTGTCTGGACAATGCATCAGCATTTTGGTGCTGGTGTTCTTTTGGATATCATACAATAAAGTTACAAGGCTGAAGGTCCAGGGTCCATTTCGCAACCTCTGACTTAAACGCTGATTCCTGCACCTACAAATCGGCACTGTAGATCTCCCACATCATTTCCTAGGACAATATCTGCAGGCAGACCACTCATCACCCCAACCACACATTGCTTGACCCCAAAGCCAAAGTCCAGTTCTACATTTGCTTTTGGGATAGTCTTCCATTGGCCTCCAGCTAATTCAATGGTAATCCCAGGTCCTTGGTGTATTGCCTCCGGCCGAACCACTCTGGGATCAACTATGGTGAGAAATGCTCCAGAGTCACAAAACCCAAGAAGTGTCCAACTGTCCAGCATAACCTCTTGTTCTAAATGCTTTGTTTGTTAGAGGAACTCTGGGACTTCTATTAATTTACATTGATGTTTGAAGTCCTGGAAGAAACCCTCAATGTCGCCTGCAGCCTCATTATACGACTTAAAGTCCTTACGGGACACTCTTGGGAGTTCCCTTATGGTGGGTGCTGTGGTTACAGTCTGTCTGGAGCTTCTAGCTGCTTCCACAATGCGCTGCCTCTCCTTAGCTGTTTGGATGGCCTCCATCTTATCTTCTATGGTGACCTCATCTCCAAGCAATGCCATCTCCTCCTCATACCACGCAACCCACTGACTTTTTTGGGTATTTACCTCCAGCTCCCGACTTTCCTCCCCTTGCTGTGGAAATCCTTCCTCTGTGCCATCTTGCAGGCAAGCTTCTTCCAAAGCCTCAATTAATTGTTCCTTGGACTGTTCTTTGTAGCCGACTCCTAATTCACCAGCCTTTGTAGGCTCAACACAGTCCAGTTCCTGTATCCTGAGGTTCTGGTTCCAGATGTTGATGGGCCGCTGTCCTCCATTCCTTCTGCTCTGATCCCACCTCTGCCACCAGTTTGTGACGGGGTGTGCGACAGAGCAGGGAACATAGAACATCAAATATCAATATTGTTCCTTAGAGTCCACAATGAGTCCACACCAAAAAGGGGAACAGTTCCGGGGGCGTCACCCGGCAATGCGACTCCAGGAAAAAGGCAGAAATAATCCTGGGATGAGTTTGATGGATCCAACAGATGAGGGACACAACACAATTCCACGTGGCAGCTTCTATCCATCCACACACGGGCACCAGGATCTCACCTCAGTGTAAGATTCTAGCTGTGAGGACCTGGCCACTTACTAAATACTTTTCCAGCACTGAGCACCCATTTTCATCGATCTTATTTTTGTATTTTGTTAGAAATTTGCTTGCTGTGTTTTGTTAGTGATTTGTTTGCTCATCAGTTCAATCTCAGGTATCCATTCCATTCAGTGACCTTATCTCAGGGGCCTTGGACCATTGTTCTTTCAGCCAAAGGGACCCCTTATTGTAGATGGAAAGAGTGTAGCTGTCACTACAGGAGGTTTTACATGCAGTCTCATGTTAAAGTAAATGCCTAAGGGGTAGGGTGTCATCACTTCTGACCTTTGGAGGGGGCTGATCCCAGGGAGGAAAATAAACAAACACCATTTGAGGACAATGCCTCTCCCTGTGGTTCGCTGGAGTCCTAAAGCTTTAGAACTGGCTTTGTAACCTTTTCCAGAATGATCTATCTCAATTAGTTTGTTTTTCTTTTGTTCCTGAATTTCTTTGGATTGCAACATGGGGTCTAGCTTTTGAGGATATGTTGGTCTACTTCACTTTGTCAGGTCCTATTTAACCCCTTTAAAGCCCAAGACGTATTAATACGTATCTGCGCCTTGGGCTTTAAGAGCCTGATACTTGCGATCGCCACTGATTGTCACAGCTGACACCCAGTGATGTGCTGGGAGTGGTCCCGCACCGCTCCTGGCACATTAACCCCCACAATGCTGCGATCGAAGTCGATCGCAGCCTTGCGGTGGCAAGGGGAGGTGATCGGGATACTCACCTCTCCTGCCGGCCTCCAGCGCTGCCTGCCGTGGCTTCCTGGATGTTGCCATGACGACCAATGTAGTCATGACAACATCCGGGTCACCAGACAGCAGGAAGATATTTTGGTCATGCACAGTGCATGACCAAAATATCTTCTGCATCTGCAGCGCTGACAGCCTGTATAGCACAGGGATGGTGCTCCATCCCTGTGCTATACAGGCGATCAGAATAAAAAAAAGTGAAAGTCCCATAGTGGGACAAAGAATAAAAGTAAAAAAAGTGTCAAAGTGAAAAAAAAAATTGTAAAAATATATATATAAAAAAATAATAATAATCCACCCAAAAAAAATATATAATGTACCCATCAATAAATATTATTTATGAAAAAAAAAACAATAAAAGTATACGTATTTGGTATTGCCGCGTCTGGAACGACCTGACCTATAAAATTGTCCCACTAGTTAACCCCTTTAGTGAACACTGTAGAAAAAAAAAAACAAGAAAAAAAAGCGAAGCAAAAAACAATGCTTTATCATCATAACGCCAAACAAAAAATGGAATAACGTGCGATCAAAAAGACGAATATAAATAAAAATGATACCACTGAAAACGTCATCTTGTCCCGCAAAAAACAAGCTGCCATACAGCTCAATCAGCTGAAAAATAAAAAAGTTATAACTCTAGCTTTTTTGTGTAAAAGCGGCAAAACATAGAAAAACTATATAAATGTGGTACCGCTGTAAACGTACTGACCCAAAAAATAAAGCTGCCTTATAAATTTTGGCACACGTGGAACAGCATAAAAAAAAACAAAAAAAAAAACAATTCCTGAATTGTTGGTTTTTGATTATTCTGCCTCCCAAAAATCGGAATAGAAAGCGATTAAAAAATGTCACGTGCCTGAAAATGGCACCAATAAAAACGTCAACTCATCCCGCAAAAAACAAGCTGTCACATGACTCTGTCGGCCAAAATATGGAAAAATTATAGCTCTCAAAATATGGTGTTGCAAAAACTAGATTTTACAAAAAAAATGCGTCTTTTAGTGTGTGACAGCTGTCAATCATAAAAACCCGATATGATTATGGTATCTCTGTAATCGCACTGACCCGAAGAATAAAGTTGTCTAATCACTTATACCGCACGAGGAATGGCGTAAAAAATAAACTCTCGGGTTAGGGTTAGGGTTGTGCTAGGGTTAGGGCTAGGGTTGAGGTTAGGGTTGAGGTTAGAATTAGGGTTGGGCTAGGGTTAGGGCTGGGCTAGGGTTAGGGTTGGGCTGGGGTTAGGATTGGGCTAGAGTTAGGGTTGGGATTTTTTTCAAAAGTAAAAAAAAAAGATGACGATATGGCGACTAGTGTTGAGCGCAAGTGCTCGCTACTTGAGTTTGCATTGGGTGCTTGGGTATGCACTGAGTATCGCGGGTGCTCGAGTGACATGCTCGAATCTCTACCCCATATGCTTCGCGGCCAAAAAAACCTTGCGGGGATTGCCTGCCATGCACGAGCGATCCCCGCATGTTTTTTTTGGGTGTCTAATAACCTTGAAACATGAGGGCGGGGACTCGAGCATGTCACTCGAGCACCCACGATACATGGTGCATACCTGAGTACCCGATGCAAACTCAAGTAGCGAGCACTTGTGCTCAAGACTAATGACAACTTATTCAATATGATGACCTAATGTAAACAAATTCTGTGTCATATCTCTGTGTTTAAAATGTTCACTATACCCCTTGATAAAATCCTTGAGGGGTGTAGTTTCCAAAATGGGGTCACTTGTGGGGGGTTTCCACTATTTGGGCACATCAAGGGCTCTCCAAACGCGACATGGCGTCCGCTCTCGATTCCAGCAAATTTTGCGTTCAAAAAGTCACACAGTGCTCCTTCCCTTCTGAACTCTGCCGTGCGCCCAAACACTGTATTTTCCCCACATATGGGGTATTGGCGTACCCAGGAGAAATTGTACAAAAGTTTTTGGGGTCCATTTTCTGCTCTTACCCTTGTGAAAATAAAAAAATTGGGGCTAAAATATAATTTTTGTGCAAAAAGTTAGATTTTTTTTTTTTCACGGTTCCATGTTATAAACTTCTGTAAAACACTTGGGTGTTCATGCTGCTCATCTAGATAAGTTCCCTAAGGGGTCTAGTTTCCAAAATGGTGACACTTGTGGGGGGTTTCCACTTTTTAGGCACATCAGGGGCTCTCCAAACGCAACATGGAGTCTGCTAATTATTCAAGCAAATTTTACAATCAAAAAATCAAATGGCTCTCCTTCCCTTCCGAACCCTGCTGTGCGTCCAAACAGTGTTTTTTCCCCATATAGGGGATATCTGCGTGCTCAGGGGAAATTGCAAAACAAATAATTTTGGGGTCCATTTTTTCCTGTTAACCCAGCGAAAATAAAAAAAATTGGGTCTAAAGTAACATTTTCGGGAAAAAAGTTAAATGTTCATTTTTTTCTTCCACATTCCAAAAATTCCTGTGAAGCACCTGAAGGGTTAATAAATTTCTTGAATGTGGTTTTGAGCACCTTGAGTGGTTCAGTTTATAGAATGTTGTCACTTTTGGGTATTTTCTGTCATAAAGACCACTCAAAGTGACTTCAAATGTGATGTGGTCCCTAAAAAAATGGTTTTGTAAATTTTGTTGGAAAAATGAGAAATCGCTGGTCAACTTTTAACCCTTATAGCTCCCTAATAATAATAATAAAAAAATAAATAAATTTGATTCCAAAATTGAGCTGATGTAAAGTAGACATGTGTGACATATCTCTCTGATTTAAGGGCATAAAAATTCAAATTTTGAAAACTGCAAAATTTTCAAAAGTTTCACCAAATTTCCGTTTTTTCCACAAATAAACGCAAGTGATATCGAAAAAATTTTACCACTATCATGAAGTACAATATGGCTAAGTGCCCACGATGCAGAAATGCTGCATACTTTTTACGCTTCTCCCTGGCAGGAAAAACGCATGCGGATTTTAAATGCGGTTTTCCCACCAGGTAGAAGCATTTGTGAAGCGTCTTTGCATGCGTTTATGCATGCGGGTTATCAAGCGCTTTTCCAAGCGATTTTAGCATCACTTGGAAAAGTGCTTGACAAGTTGGTCACACTATATAAATCCATGCAACCGGCATGGATTTATAGTAGTGTGACCAAGTTAGTTAAAAAAAAGAATAAAATTGGTGAAAAATAAAAAAAATAAAGTTTATACTCACCTACCGATGTCTTCTCGGTGTTTTGTCTGCTCCGTCCGGTCTCTTGCACTGCTTGCGGGGGTGTGAAGGACCTGCGGTGACGTCATTGAGCCATGTGATGGGTTACATGACTCAGTGACATCATGGCAGGTCCTTCACATCAACGCGAACATTGCAAGACACCGGACGGAGCAGACAAAACACTGGGAAGACATCGATAGGTAAGTATAAACTTTATTTTTTATTTTAAATTCTGTTTTTTTTACAGATTCTATGGTACCCAGGTCTGGATGAGAGTCTTCTCTCCTCCAGACTTGTGTACCATCCGCACATTGAACCGTGTGATATCCGCTTGTGCACATGTAGTGATGCGGATGTCACGTGGTTCAATGCAAGTCAATGGCGGCGATTACACTGCGTGTCTGCAAAATTAATGGACATGCTGCGGATTTTTGAGCGCAGCATAAACGCTGCGGAAAAATCCGAAACATGGCCATTGAAAGTGCGGCTTGTCATTGGGGACCATGGGGGGCGGATTACCAAGCGTTTCCCAAGCGTTTATGCTGCAGAAATTCCGCAGCATAAACACTTGTAAAATGCTACGTGGGCACCCAGCGTATGTCACGAAAAAATATTCTCAAAATCAGGGGGATCTGTTGAAGCGTTCCAGAGTAATTACCTCATAAAGTGACAGTGGTCAGAATTGTAAAAATTGACCTGATCATTAACATGCAAACCACCTTGGGTTGTAAAGGGGTTACGTGATTTCTTGATTGATAACAGGTGTGGCAGTAATCAGACCTGTGTGTGGCTAGGGAAATTGAACTTCACTTCCCAAAGATGTGACAGTTAAGTTATGTTTTAAAGGAGGGCAATCACTTTTTCACACAAGGCCCTGTAAGTTTGGATTTCTTTTGCCTTTAATAATAAAGACCTTCTTTTAAAAAACTGCATTTTTTTGTTTGCTTGTGTTATCTTTGTCAAATATTTAAATTTGTTTGTGATCTGAAACATTTAAGTGTGAGAAACATGCAAAAGAATAAGAAATCAGGAAGGGGGCAAACACATTTTCACACCACTGTGTGTGTGTGTGTGTATCTATATATATAATCGTCTTATCCCGTCTGTCTGTCTGTCTGTCTGTGTGTCTGTCTGTCCAGGAAATCCCACGTCGCTCATTGGTCCGGCAGCGAGGCGCTCATCTCCCGGCCGGTATCAGCGGAAGGACCGCTGGCGCCGCTGACCTCCATGCGGAAGGGAGGACCGGGGAGCGGCGCTGCAGGTCGGGATACTTCTGCTGCGAGTGCCCGCTATGTCCCGGGTTCTTGCAGCGTAAGTACCCGCACAGGCAGCGCCGCTCCCCGGTCCTCACCAAGACGATTCGATGATTGATCGCGGTCTTCGGACCCGACCAATCACTGATCTTAGCGCAAAACTTAAACACCGCTGTGCTGATTGGTCGCCGACGCTGCCCGCGACCAATCACGGATTTGGGCGCCACATTTAAATATCGTCCGCGACCAATCAGCACAGCGCTGTTTAAATGTGGAGCCAAGATCGGTGATTGGTCGCGGCCGATATTTAAATTTGGCGCCCAAATCGGTGATTGGTCTCGGGCAGTGTCCGTGACCAATCAGCACAGTAGTGTTTAACTTTGGCCGCAAGATCAGTGATTGGTCGCGGGCCAAGTCCAAAATCTATGTGTTTTTACTGCAATATACTCCTGTAAACGATGTTATTTGATTTCTTTCGTTCAGTGAAAATATGTAGATTTTGCGATTTAGAAACACGTGAGCAAGTTACGTATAGCTGACCATGGGAAAAACAGGGCGTGCCTAAATGTATCCCCGCTACCTTCAAAGTTTGCCCTTGCGATTTATTGATGGTCATTGAAAATGCAACTAAGTGGGAACTGCAAACGTTTGAAATTAAAGGGTAAGTTATTGGGTATTATTGGGATGCGTGGTATAAGAATATTTTCACCCTTAGCTTCTCCAGTTAAAATTGTGGCCTTTACAATGTGCCTGCCTAGTTCAGTGACTCGCAATCTAGTGCCATTACATAATCTCGGGGCGTCCAAGTTGCGCATTAACAAAACGGGTATACCGACCTTTAATTCGAGCTTATGAGATGGGACCCCGGATAGCTCCAAAGAGTTAAGAAACTCCACGGGGTAGCTCGTACAGTCTTCAGATGACATGACTGTGTCGATGGAGTTGTAGTCTGTTGCATTGCTGGTTATTTGGTCCAAGATAATTTTATTGATTTTCGCAACTGTTTCATTTCTAGGTGCTAGTATAGTTCTTTCACATAGCCAATTTTCATCGTGGATGTTTAGTTGCAAATTTGGAAAAACTTGAGCAATAAGTGCTTCTTCCGAATCCACAACATGAGAAAATTGGTTAGTGAATAGAACCATACCTTCTTCGTCAGTTTCGATTCGACCTTCACCGATCTCGAGCAGTTTCTCAGCTTACGCGCCCGACTCTAGATCACTGAATAACTGGACACGCATGTTGGTGGTGAGGTGCAGCTTTTCAACTTTGGTCCATAAATATGAGGATTTCAGACATGCGTTAATTTCGTCTGCTGCAGTGCCTCGCTCGATGACAGGCAAAGTTTGCCTAAAGTCCCCAGCCAATAAAACAACCACACCACCCATTATTGTTTGTTTACTGTGTAAGTCTTGTAGACAACGATCAAGAGCTTCGATGGCGCGTTTGTGTGACATTGTGCACTCGTCCCACACGATTAGTTTGCACTGTTGCAACAGGAGGCCACGGGCGCTGCTCTTGCTGATATTACACGATGGGGTTTCTTCATTCACCAGATTAAGAGGTAATTTAAAGACTGAATGTGCTGTCCGTCCACCGCTTAGCAATGTTGCAGCAATTCCAGAGGAAGCCACAGCTAATGCTTCGTTATGACCGCTACGAATTTTTGCTAAAAGTAAATTAAGCAAGAAAGTTTTTCCTGTACCACCCGGGGCATCAAGGAAAAAAAGTCCGCCTTCACCATTCTCAACTCGTCCTACTATTTTGTGATAAATCTCTCTTTGATCAGGTAGCAAACGTGGCTCAGTTTCGCAAACGTGAGCGTCTAACTGGTTGGTATCATAGCTTAGCTCTTTTATCAACTCGTTCGACAGCTCTCCTCTACGCCGCGGTGAGGGTAGACCAAAATCGGACAATTTCTTTCCAGAAATTATTAATATTTTGTCCTCGATAAGCCCCAACGCCTCATTGAAACATTGTTAACGTGATCCATTCTTTCAAATCTGTGCATGATATCCTCTGATAACGCAGTTTTATACTTGTGCCAGAGTTGTAGAGGATTGGATAAATCCGAGAAGTTGGTTGGACCCCTTATTACATTCAGCAGCATACGCAAGCAATAACATTCAAAATTGCTAACGTGCACCGTGTAAATGCGACCTAGAGCGTCTCCTGCCTTCACACCTGGCCAGCCATCGACAGGTGTTCCTTGTAAACGACGTTCCCATTGCTTCCGTGCCACATTCCAACTATAGTAGCGAGGCACGTCAATGTAAAGTAATGTTTTTGCAGACGTATCACTTTGGCACAACAGGAAAAATGCAGTTAGTGTAGTTTTAGGTGGTGCTTCTAATCTCTCTCTAAAATTATTTTCCGTAAAATAAACCCTCTCGCCATTGGGTAAATGGATCGCGAGATGAGTGACGGTTGGGTGTCTCTCGTGCAGAGGCAGACCTAAGATCCGCCACGCTGCTTTGTTACTACTAACATATCGGCCGGTTCTAAAGGTCTGCACCTCATCTCTTGGGTCAATGTTAACATTCCCTTGCTGGCGGATGTTAAAAATAGCCTGGTCGCTACCCTTATTAATATATTTACAAACATATTTTATTGCCTGTACCGTATTACAGAACTCTACATTTAAATGAGAATTAAATTTTTTTGATAAAAGTGGGGAATATGGGACCACCCAGCTATTGTCCACCAATATTTCCTGTGTTCCTCTACGGGTTTTTATAATCGTCGTGCGTCCACCATTCTCTGGTGCTCTGCGCCTGTACAAAGGATAACCTTTGTCATTGGTTTGAGTATCTTTTAAAAGCTTCCTCGGATATTTTTTGGTACATTTTCCTTCCTTCATGCATGGCGATGAAGAATTGAATGTACCACATGGCCCGTGAATCATATTCTTTGTCACTGTATCATAGAGCTTTTGATCGGTTTCTGGGTTTGGTATCTCAGCACATATGATTTCGTCAATGTTGTTCGGATGCAATTTTTCCTTTAACCATAGCAGTAAGTGCACATGAGGCAAACCTCGCTTTTGCCACTCGATCGAGTACATGAAGCATTGCATATCACCAAATATGTTACCTTTTGTAAGTAGAGCTACCAACTTCTGTACTTTTATTCTAAATACTCGAGCTGTTAAGTCATGTCTGTCCGTTGAATTTTGACCAGCCATAAGCTCTTTGGTGATTTCTGGCCAAGCGGGGTTGCAAGTCATTGTAATAAATAAATCAGGCCTCCCATAATTACGTACGTATGTGAAAGCATCTTGTGTGTATTCGTGTAGGTATCTCGGGCTATTTACAAATGATGACGGGAGAATCACCATCTGACCTAAGTTATTTGGATCCAAATCCGCATCATTTCTTATTGCATCTTGCAAGTGAATATAATTTTCTGCGCGCAGTTTTTTTTGATTTAAAGAAATGAACCTTAAGCGCTCACTTTCCATCTTTACATACATGTCAACCAGAAACTGATGAAGTAGGAGCCTACACTTAAGCATCAAATTAAAATCGCTGCGACGGACCATCAAGTGAAAGGCATAAAAATCTTTGCAGGACTCCTTTTTGCTTGGCATTGCTTGTTTGGTAATTGGATTTATCTGAGGAATATCAATGCTGTACCCCTCTTGTCCTTTCCAAAAAATGATTGGGTACTCGAGAGCGTCATAGAATCTACAGTCATGGCCAAAAGTTTTGAGAATGACACCAAAATTATATTTTCACATGATCTGCTGGCCTCTGGTTTTTATTAGTGTTTGTCTGATGTTTATATCACATACAGAAATATAATTGCAATCATATTATGAGTACCAATAGGTTATATTGACAGTTAGAATGAGTTAATGCAGCAAGTCAATATTTGCAGTGTTGCCCCTTCTTCTTCAAGACCTCTGTAATTCTCCCTGGCATGCTCTCAATCAACTTTTGGACCAAATCCTGACTGATAGCAGTCCATTCTTGCATAATCAATGCTTGCATTTTGCCAGAATTTGTTGGTTTTTGTTTGTCCACCCGTCTCTTGATGATTGACCACAAGTTCTCAATGGGATTAAGATCTGGGGAGTTTCCAGGCCATGGACCCAAAATCTCTATGTTTTGTTCCATGAGCCATTTAGTTATCACCTTTGCTTTATGGCAAGGTGCTCCATCATGCTGGAAAAGGCATTGTTGGGCGCCAAACTGCTCTTGGACGGTTGGGAGAAGTTGCTCTTGGAGGACATTCTGGTACCATTCTTTATTCATGGCTGTGTTTTTAGGCAAGACTGTGAGTGAGCCGATTCCCTTGGCTGAGAAGCAACCCCACACATGAATGGTTTCAGGATGCTTTGCAGTTGGCATGAGACAAGCCTGGTGGTAGCGCTCACCTCTTCTTCTCCGAATAAGCTGTTTTCCAGATGTCCCAAACAATCGAAAAGGGGATTCATTAGAGAAAATGACTTTGCCCCAGTCCTCAGCAGTCCACTCCCTGTACCTTTTGCAGAATATCAGTTGGTCCCTGATGTTTTTTCTGGAGAGAAGTGGCTTCTTTGCTGCCCTCCTTGAAACCAGCCCTTGCTCAAAGAGTCTCCGCCTCACAGTGCGTGCTGAAGCACTCACACCAGCCTGCTGCCATTCCTGAGCAAGCTCGGCACTGCTGGTAGTCCGATCCCGCAGCTGAAACAGTTTTAAGATACGGTCCTGGTGCTTGCTGGTCTTTCTTGGGCGCCCTGGAGCCTTTTTGACAACAATGGAAGCTCTCTCCTTGATGTTCTTGATGATGCGATAGATTGTTGACTGAGGTGCAATCTTTGTAGCTGCGATACTCTTCCCTGTTAGGCCATTTTTGTGCAGTGCAATGATGGCTGCACGTGTTTCTTTAGAGATAACCATGGTTAACTGAAGAGAAACAATGATACCAAGAACCAGCCTCCTTTTAAAGTGTCCAGTGATGTCATTCTTACTTAATCATGACTGATTGATCGCCAGCCCTGTCCTCATCAACACCCACACCTGTGTTAATGGATCAATCACTAAAACGATGTTAGCTGCTCCTTTTAAGGCAGGACTGCAATGATGTTGAAATGTGTTTTGGGGGTTAAAGTTCATTTTCTGGGCAAATATTGACTTTGCAAGTACAGTAATTGCTGTTAAGCTGATCACTCTTTGACATTCAGGAGTATATGCAAATTGCCATTACAAAAAATGAAGCAGTAAACTTTGGAAAAATTACTATTTGTCTCATTCTCAATACTTTTGGCCATGACTGTATGTGTATCGGGAACCCTAGTGAGCATGCCATCGCGCGGCTGCACAACGATGTCCCGAGACATTACAAACTATTACAGCAGCTATTTCATTTGTAGTAGGGGCATTGAATCGTCTCTCATGTTGACCACGTGGTACACGGTCTGGGTGAATCAGTACTTTGAAATGATCGTCATTGATCATTCTGTCTCTAGCCGTTTTAAATTCATGCACCAAAATGTTGTGGTCGTGAAGTACTCGTTGTAATTTTTTAACTATGTTTCTATCTACGCTTTGCACGCACTCAGTACGCCTGTTGATTTGTTCTTCCTCGTCACCTATGAAATAAACTTGTAAAAATTGTGGTTGCGAAATGGACATAGGAATTAAAGAACCGATACGGTGGTATACTTGTCCTTGTATTGAAAAGGTCGGGCAAAACCCTGGCATTGAGACAATTTGATCTGCTCCAAAAGACGTCATATGAAAGCACATGTTGTATTTTCTTATATTTAGGAAAAGGCGAGATTCATCAGTTTCATTAGAGAAAAGCCCTTTTAAAGGTTGAACTGGCTCGTCTATATAAGGAAGAGCTACTTTCCCGCCCAAACAACACATACCTGCTGCTTCCTCTTTCCACTTAAGAGCTCCGCAATATTTGCAATCTATGGTCATTGCTTCTCTTTTTATAAGCTTGTGAGTTTCATAATCAAGAGTCTCGTCATACTCAAATGCAGCTTTATTAAACAATATCCATGTATTTCTTGTAAATGTTTGACGTCGCTGTGCTGCCCTTTCAGCAACAGTGCGTCTGCGAGATTCGGCCATTTCATAAGTTTCAGTGGCTCTTTGGGACGCCATGTAAGTCGCTTGCTGCTGACGTCGAACTTGGGACTGTTCTGGAGTTTCAGCAGCCCGTTGAGACGCCACATACTCCGCATGCTGTTCACGTCAGGCTTGGGACTGTTCTTGAGTTTCAGCAGCCCGTTGAGATGCCAAAAACTCCGCATTCCGTTCACGTCGGGCTTGGGACTGTTCTTGAGTTTCAGCAGCCCGTTGAGACGCCAGATACTCCGCATGCTGTTCACGTCGGGCTTGGGACTGTTCTTGAGTTTCAGCAGCCTGTTGAGAAGCCAAAAACTCCGCATTCCGTTCACGTCGGGCTTGGGACTGTTCTGGAGTTTCAGCAGCCCGTTGAGACGCCAGATACTCCGCATGCTGTTCACATCGGGCTTGGGACTGTTCTTGAGTTTCAGCAGCCCGTTGAGAAGCCAAAAACTCCGCATTCCGTTCACGTCGGGCTTGGGATTGTTCTGGAGTCTCTGCAGCTCTATGTGCCACACAACGCACCGCCTGCTCAAGCCTTCGTTGCTCGGCTTGTTGAGACGTCTCATCACGTCTAATTATTTTCATAGCTCGGGCTTTATTAGAGCTTTGGGAAATGTTAGACTTACGCTTTCGCGGCATTTTTATAAGTACCAATTACAAAATAGGTACTTAGTAAAGTTCAAACAAAATACTAAAACAATCTAATTAGTTATATTCCGATCGCTGTACAGACGATATCAGTTGTATATGACTGGTCTATGAGGAGCAGCTGTGGCGCGGTTACCCATAGCAACCATTCCCAGTGCTCTGTGGGAGCTGAGAGCAGCCTGCTGGTGCTGTGGGTGACATGCTGCGCTGCACACACACAGGGCTGTGCTGCACACAGGAGGGGAGGACGCCATTTGTGTAGCACTGCTGCCGGTGCTGTCAGGCTGCAGTGTGTGCATCCTCCATGGAGCCGCGCTCAGGTTACTGCCCCTCCCCGTGTGTGAGTCACTTCCCCTCCGCCCAGGTGAGGCGCTCGGAACTTTCCCGGCTGCAGCAGCTGGCGCAGGTGAGCGCATGTTTTATTATACGGTGTTATGTGGAGGGACAATGGTGGCGGAGACCCCCTGTGTGAGGACAATGACGGCCCGGTGCCCCCGGGCAACCTGCAGGAGGAAGCCTCACACTCCCCCCGGGCTGTGGGCGCGGGCAGGCCGTGCTGGGACGTGTAGTTCCCTAGTAACCTGTTCCTGACATATGGGCTGTTTTCTGGGCTATTTTTTTTTTTTAAGTCTGAGAAAATGTCATAAATTATCCTTCTCCCTTCAGCTGTTTCCAGAGTGTAATGTATCAGGGTGAGCTCATGACTGACAGCTGCCAAAGTTTCTAGGAAATGTCAGTCCCTGGGGGTCGTGTGTGAACCCCCTGTGCCACACTTGTACCTGGCCACGGTATATGATCACCCCTGTATTCTGACTGTGGACAGGCGGCAACTGTGACCTCACTATACAATGATCCACTATGGGCAAATTATTGTATTATCAATCTCTTCGGACTGCTGTAAATCAGCCATTTAAATATCACCTATGTATGTGTGTATATAAGAGTTTGATAAATATACTAAAAAGTTTGATAAATATACTAAAATGTGCATTGTAAAATAGTATCTAATTTAATTAAATTTATGGTTCACAATTTTGGTCATAGTGGCTTCCACATAAAAGGTAGATATATGCTGTCGCGGACTTTTATTTAGAACTATTCAAGACAAACAATTCTACGGTACATCATCTTTGTGTAACTCCAACGGTTTAGGCAGCGTACGCCAAGATAGCTCTCAGAGGCCAGACTTTTTTCCGACGTAATTGACATGTATCGTTATATTAAGACCAAAATTACATAAAATCATTACAAATTGTAGCCTATATGTTATTCCGATGTATAATCTATATTACTGTAAAGTTTCATGCAAATCCGTCCAGTAGTTTTTTCGTGAAAGAGTAACAAACATACATACTCACAAACTTTCGCATTTATAATATTAGTAGGAAGTATACAGTTGTGCTCAAAAGTTTACATACCCCGGCAGAATTTTTCCTTTCTTGGCCTTGTTTCAGAGAATATGAATGATAACAAAAAAACTTTTTCTCCACTCATGGTTATTAGGTGGGTGAAGCCATTTATTGTCAAACTACTGTGTTTTCTCTTTTTAAATCTTAATGACAACCAAAAACATCCAAATGACCCTGATCAAAAGTTCACATACCCCAGTTCTTAATATAATGTATTGCACCCTTTAACATCAATGACAGCTTGAAGTCTTTTGTGGTAGTTGTGGATGAGGTTCTTTATTTTGTCAGACGGTAAAGCTGCCCATTCTTCTAGGCAAAATGCCTCCAGTTCCTGTAAATTCCTGGGCTGTCTAGCATGAACTACGCGCTTGAGATCTCCCCAGAGTGGCTCAATGATATTGAGGACAGGAGACTGAGATGGCCACTCCAGAACCTTCACTTTGTTCTCCTGTAGCCAATGACAGGTCGACTTGGCCTTGTGTTTTGGATCGTTGTCATGTTGGAACTAGAGATGAGCGGTGTTCGACTCGAACTGTTCGCCAATCTCAAATTCGAGCTGTTTTGGGCGGTGTTCGAGTCGATTTGCAAAAAATTCGGCTGTTCAAGGTTATGTTCGATAACTGTTCATGCAACAAAAGCGTAACTGGATTTTTTCACAGTAATACTTTCGAGATGCTCGGGTTGGAGCTCGGGTCCCCTTCCTGCATGTCTGGAGCTATTTAGAGCACCAATCATTCAGGGATTGTCTGCCACTCACTGTAATGCCACAGCCATGGTGGTTGTGGCATTACAGTGGTTGCCCAAATCGATGGGAACAGTGCTCACAGTGAAACATGAAAAGCTGGCACTTCAGCAGCGGCATACACCGGTACCTGACAATTTAGAACAGAAAGAATAGAGCATCACACATAGATTAGATAGATAGAAACACGTCAGTCACATATATAATAAGTACAGTGATAGTGTTGACTACTGTACTTGTCATTTAGTGTTAAAATAAAGGATTTATTAAAAAAAAAAATTGGCGTGGGGTTCCCCGTAATTTTAGTCTCTAGCGGAGGTTAAGCAGATGGCTGGGGCAGATGTTTGAAGCCTGGGAAGGGGGTAATACCCACGGAGCTTCCCAGGCTACTAATATCAGCCCCCAGCTGAATACCTAGCCTTTACTAGCTACTAGCTATTACACGATTCCAGGAACACGTGTACCTGCCACAAAGGTTGGTGGATGTCCTGGGTAAAGGCCGCCAGCCAGAGGTATCGGGCAGCACGGAGGAGCTTTTCAAGCACTTGCTTCAAAGCCAAGAACAGCAACATCAACTGCACTTGCAGAGCCAGCAGAGCCTTCAACAGCAGCACCGGGAGCTTCTACAGCAGCAACGAGTGCAGCATTTGCAGAGCCAGCAAGCACAGCAAGAGACCAATAAACTCCTGATGCATCAGATTCAGCAGCAACAAAGGCAGATGGAACTTCTAGCCGGGGAAGTTCTCAGCACAGAGGCCGCCACTCCCTCAACTCCAGGTGATATCTCATACGTCCGGAAAGCGGTAAGGCATGCGTTGCAAAAGATGGCCCCAGGGAATGATGTTGAGGCATATCTGAATGTGTTCGAAAGGGTAGCAGAGCTGGAAAAACTGCCGCCAGAGCAGTGGGCGGAGGTGCTGGCCCCCTATTTAACGGGTGAACACCAAAAGGCCTACTATGACCTGACCCTACATGATGCACAGGAGTATGCCAAGTTAAAGACCGAGATACTGGCACGCTCGAGAGTGACTGTCAGAGCACAAAGGGTCCACCACTGGGCGTATGCTGGTGACAAACCCCCTCACTCGCAGATGTTTTACTTGTTACATCTAGTCCAGAAATGGCTACAGCCAAAGTCTTCCACTCCTGCCCAGATGGTTGAGCGTGTGGTGATGGACAGGTTCATCCATTCCCTACCCAGGCCCCTGCAGACCTGGGTTGCCCAGGGCGACCCTCGGAACACAGGCGACCACGTGGGCCTGGTAGAGAGGTACCAAGTGGTCGAAAAATCTCTTGGGAAACCAGACCTAGTCAATTCCCTGTATTGGAGTACCCAAAGAGGGGCGGGCTCACCACATAAGGGGTCTAGAGTCACAAAAGGGGGTCTTCCCAATCCCACTGAGGGTCCTGCAAAGACTGCCGTGAGGGATGTGGTATGTTGGCACTGTCATAATCCTGGACACATAGCCGCCTGGTTTCATATGTCCCCTGAACCAATGGACTGCAGCCTAGGATGGCGTTGTTCCTATTATGCCTATCCATCCTGTAGCGTGGTCCACCTTGTGAGGGGTCGCAGGCATGTGCCGTGTCTGTTAATGGGTTGATGGTGCTTGGACTGTTGGATTCAGGGAGTCTAGTGACCCTAATCAGGGCCAACTTTCCCCACCAGCTGATCTCTTCCAAAACTGTAGGCGTCTGCATACATGGGGTAGCCAAGGACTACCCTGTGGCCAGAGTGACAGTGGGAACAGACTGTGGTGCCCAATCCCATGAGGTCGGGGTGGTTAAGGATCTTATACATCCCGTCATATTGGGGCATGATTTCCTGTTGTTCTGGGACTTGTGGGGGAAAGGAACCGGACTGAGTCGTGTGGACAAAATCCAGATCCCTAGGGAAATACCCCTGTCGACATCTGAAGGGGATGAGTTCCCATTGTGTGTCCTTGCCGGCGACAAGGACGAGACTGTCGCCGAGGAGGCCGACCTCCCAGAGTTAGAGGTGCCAGACGAGAACTTTGGGTCTGCTCAAGTTCAGGACTTGACCTTGAAGGGGGCATGGGACAATGTTACAGTCTGTAATGGAGTTGCTCGAGAGCCGGGCGCAGACACCAGGTATCCACACTTAGCAGTTCAGAGGGAGTCATTGTATCGGGTGACCAAACCAAGGGGTTATGAGATAGTGGAGCAGCTATTAGTTCCAGGGCCCTACCGACAGAGGGTTTTAGATTTGGCCCATTCACATGTTCTGGGGCGACACGTGGGGGTCGAGAAGACTCAGGAGAGGATTTTAAGGAGGTTTTATTGGTCAGGGTGTTACCGGGAGATCCTTAACTATTGTAGGTCCTGCTCCACCTGCCAGATAACCGCCCCCTCTTCCCACTTCCGTAGTCCTTTAATCCCCCTACCTGTGATAGAAATCCCCTTTGAGAGGATTGCCATGGACCTTTTGGGGCCCTTAGTCAAATCGGCCCAGGGCCACTCATACATCCTGGTGGTCATGGACTATGCGACCCGTACCCAGAAGTGGTACCACTGTGGAACTCATCGAGTAGGATCATAGCCCAGGAGCTTGTCCATTTATTTGCCAGGAACAGACTGCAGGAGGAGATACTAACGGACCAAGGAACCCTGTTCATGGAGCGCTTTAATAAAACTTTAAAAGCAATGCTCAAAAAGGTTGTAGAGAAGGATGGTCGTGACTGGGACTACCTGCTACCGTTCCTGCTTTTCTCGGCAAGAGAGGTCCCACAAGCCTCTACGGGTTTCTTCCCATTTGAGCTACTGTATGGACGATATCCTTGAGGGCTCCTGGATATTGCCAAGGAAACCTGGGAAGCCGAAGTTACACCCCACCAGAGCATCATAGAACATGTCGTCCAGATGCAGGAGAGAATGGCGAAAGTGATGCCTATCGTGAAGGCGCATCTCCACCAGGCACAAGAGGCCCAGGCAAGGGTCTATAACCGGTCAGCGAGGCTGAGACAGTTCCAGCCTGGGGATCACGTTCTGGTACTTATTCCCACCGTCGATAGCAAGTTCCTGGCCAAGTGGCAAGGTCCCTATGAGGTGGTGGAGAAACTTAGCTAAGTGAACGACTAAGTTCGCCAGCCTGGCCGAAGAAAGCCACACCAAGTGTACCATGTGAACTTGCTCAAGCCATGGCGAGATTGGGAAATGTTGGGGGCTTCTTGTTTGGGAGCCAGTCTGAAAGCCAAAGTCGAGGACGTCACGATAGCACAGACTCTATCGCCGGCACAGAAGCAACAATTTAGAAAACTGCTGCAATGGAACCATGATCTGTTCTCAGAGTTGCCGCGCTTAAGAAGGTGGTCGAGCATGACGTGCTGACGGAAGCGCATATTAGGGTAAACCTCAAACCCTATAGGATTCCTGAAGCCCGCCGTGAGGTAATCTCAGCCGAGGTGAAGAGGATGCTGGACCTCGGCGTGATAGCGGAATCAAAGAGCGGATGGTTGAGTCCCATCGTTCTCATGCCAAAGCCCAACGGAGAGTGGAGATTTTGTAATGACTACCACAGGCTGAATGAGATATCCAACTGTGACACATACCCGATGCCCCGCCTTGATGAACTCATCGAGAGGCTTGGACTTTCGAGATATATTACCACCCTTGACTTGACGAAGGGCTACTGGCAGATCCCCATGTCCCAGAGGGCCAAGGAGAAAACAGCTTTCTCAACACCTGATGGGTGCTTCCTGTACACCCCAATTCCTTTTGGACTTCAGGGGGCGCCAGCCACCTTCCAGAGGGCCATGGATCAGATCCTCGGCCCACATAAGTATGCCGCAGCCTACCTTGATGACATTGTCGTCTTTAGCCCAGACTGGGCTAGTCATCTGCCAAAGGTACAGGCCTTTCTGGATGCTCAAAGGAAGGCGGGGTTTGCGGTAAATCCGAAAAAATGTGCCGTTGGAAAGGAGGAGGCCAAGTACTTGGGCTATATCGTCGGGAGAGGCGAAATTAAGCCACAGGTCAATAAGATCGAGGCAATTCAGAAATGGCCACAACGGCTCTCCAAGAAGCAGGTGACAGCGTTTCTTGGAATCGTGGGATATTACTGGCGGTTTATCCCAAATTTTGCCATGATTTCCGCACCACTGATGGACCTTCTGAAAGGCACAAAATCAACAATAGTAAAATGGTTGGTTGAAATTGAAATGGCGTTCCAACAGCTCAAGCTGGCACTTAGTAAGCAGCTGGTCCTGGTCGCACCAGACTTTAGTTAAGAGTTTGTGCTCCAGACAGACGCCTCAGAAGTTGGCCTAGGAGCTGTGCTGTCGCAGGAGATAAATGGGGATGAGCATCCCATCCTGTAAATGAGTAGGAAGCTCTCGTCCTGCGAGAAAAATTATGCCATTGAGGAGAAAGAATGCTTGGCCATAAAATGGGCCATAGACATGCTAAGATATTACCTACTTGGCCGAAAGTTTAAATTAGTGTTAGACCATGCCCCTTTAAGATTATTGAGGGAAAAGAAGGGTAAGAATGCCAGGGTAACTAGGTGGTTCTTAGGTCTCCAAGACTTTTTTCACGTGGAGCATAGGCCCGGGAAGTTACAAGCTAATGCTGATGCCCTTTCCAGAATTCCCTGCTTGGTGTCTGAAGGTGCCCAAACCCCCGGCTTTGGGCAAGGAGGGGGAATATGTGACAGAGTCACTGGTGTAATATACGAGGAGACGTATGTCACTCAGGTTGCTCTCCTGTGTGAACTGAGACCTACTGAATTTCTGCCAGCATGTTATATGCTGGGGGTTAACTCTTTGAAAGGGTTTGGTTTTATGTGAATGACATGGAGATGGGAGGGACATCATTCACCATACCTCCCCTTAGGGTGTGACTTAGTATGGTTTAAATGTCCAGTCCTTGTTTTTTTTCTCTGTGTTGTGGTCTGGAGAGGCAAGGTCTCCAGACTGGGAAAGCTACAGCTCAAGACAGAGCTGAAGGCTGGGACTACAGCCTGTGTGGGCGAGTTCCACATACATATGGACTGTTCTATCGTTTATCTTTTTTGTTTTGTTGCTCTGCCATTAAGGCCGTGTTTATTTTTGCTGGAGTTGCAGGGCTTATGCCATATAATAAAGCCATAAAGCCTGCAGAGAAAACCCGGTTCCTGAGTCTACTTCTGGAAGCGGCCCAGCGAGTCGTCTTACCACTATGTATGTATGTACATATGTATGTATGTGTATATATGTGTGTGTGTGTGTATATGTATATATATACAGTACAGACCAAAAGTTTGGACACACCTTCTCATTTAAAGATTTTTCTGTATTTTCATGACTTTGAAAAATGTACATTCACACTGAAGGCATCAAAACTATGAATTAACACATGTGGAATTATATACTTAACAAAAAAGTGTGAAACAACTGAAAATATGTCTTATATTTTAGGTTCTTCAAAGTAGCCACCTTTTGCTTTGATGACTGCTTTGCACACTCTTGGCATTCTCTTGATGAGCTTCAAGAGGTAGTCACGGGAAATGGTTTTCACTTCACAGGTGTGCCCTGTCAGGTTTAATAAGTGGGATTTTTGCCTTATAAATGGGGTTGGGACCATCAGATGTGTTGTGCAGAAGTCAGGTGGATACACAGCTGACAGTCCTCCCGAATAGACTGTTAGAATTTGTATTATGGCAAGAAAAAAGCAGCTAAGTAAAGAAAAATGAGTGGCCATCATTACTTTAAGAAATGAAGGTCAGTCAGTACAAAAAATTGGGCAAACTTTGAAAGTGTCCCCAAGTGAAGTTGCAAAAACCATCAAGCGCTACAAAGAAACTGGCACACATGAGGACTGCCCCAGGAAAGGAAGACCAAGAGCCATCTCTGCTTCTGAGGATAAGTTTATCCGAGTCACCAGCCTCAGAAATCGCAGGTTAACAGCAGCTCAGATTAGAGACCAGGTCAATACCACACAGAGTTCTAGCAGCAGACACATCTCTACAACAACTGTTAAGAGGAGACTTTGTGCAGCCGGCCTTTATGGTAAAATAGCTGCTAGGAAACCACTGCTAAGGACAGGCAACAAGCAGAAGAGACTTGTTTGGGCTAAAAAACAGAAGGAATGGACATGAGACCAGTGGAAATCTGTGCTTTGGTCTGATGAGTCCAAATTTGTGATCTTTGGTTCCAACCACCGTGTCTTTGTGCAACGCAGAAAAGGTGAACGGATGGACTCTACATGCCTGGTTCCCACCGTGAAGCATGGAGGATGAGGTGTGATGGTGTGGGGGTGCTTTGCTGGTGACACTGTTGGGGATTTATTCAAAATTGAAGGCATGCTGAACCAGCATGGCTACCACAGCATCTTGCAGCGGCATGCTATTCCATCTGGTTTGCATTTAGTTGGACCATCATTTATTTTTCAACAGGACAATGACCCCAAACACACCTCCAGGCTGTGTAAGGGCTATTTGACCAAGACGGAGAGTGACGGGGTGCTACTCCAGATGACCTGGCCTCCACAGTCACCAGACCTGAACCCAATTGAGATGGTTTGGGGTGAGCTGGACCGCAGAGTGAAGGCAAAAGGGCCAACAAGTGCTAAGCATCTCTGGGAACTCTTTCAAGATTGTTGGAAGACCATTTCCGGTGACTACCTCTTGAAGCTCATCAAGAGAATGCCAAGAGTGTGCAAAGCAGTCATCAAAGCAAAAGGTGGCTACTTTGAAGAACCTAGAATATAAGACATATTTTCAGTTGTTTCACACTTTTTTGTAAAGTATATAATTCCACATGTGTTAATTCATAGTTTTGATGCCTTCAGTGTGAATGTACAATTTTCATAGTCGTGAAAATACAGAAAAATCTTTAAATGAGAAGGTCCAACTAAATGCAAACCGGATGGAATAGCATGCCGCTGCAAGATGCTGTGGTAGTCATGCTGGTTCAGTATGCCTTCAATTTTGAATAAATCCCCAACAGTGTCACCAGCAAAGCACCCCCACACCATCACACCTCATCCTCCATGCTTCACGGTGGGAACCAGGCATGTAGAGTCCATCCGTTCACCTTTTCTGCGTCGCACAAAGACACAGTGGTTGGAGCCAAAGATATCAAAGTTGGACTCATCAGACCAAAGCACAGATTTCCACTGGTCTAATGTCCATTCCTTGTGTTCTTTAGCCCAAACAAGTCTCTTCTGCCTGTCCTTAGTGGTTTCCTAGCAGCTATTTTACCATGAAGGCCTGCTGCACAAAGTCTCCTCTTAACAGTTGTTGAAGAGATGTGTCTGATGCTAGAACTCTTCGTGGCATTGACCTGGTCTCTAATCTAAGCTGCGATTTCTGAGGCTGGTGACTCGGATAAACTTATCCTCAGAAGCAGAGGTGACTCTTGGTCTTCCTTTCCTGGGGCGGTCCTCATGTGAGCCAGTTTCTTTGTAGCGCTTGATGGTTTTTGCAACTGCACTTGGGGACTCTTTCAAAGTTTTCCCAATTCTTCGCACTGACTGACCTTCATTTCTTAAAGTAATGATGGCCACTCATTTTTCTTTACTTAGCTGATTTTTTCTTACCATAATACAAATTCTAACAGTCTATTCAGTAGGACTATCAGCTGTGTATCCACCAGTCTTCTGCACAACACAACTGATGGTCCCAACCCTATTTATAAGGCAAAAAATCCCACTTATTAAACCTGACAGGGCACACCTGTGAAGTGAAAACCATTTCCGGTGACTACTTCTTGAAGCTCGTCAAGAGAATGCCAAGAGTGTGCAAAGCAGTCATCAAAGCAAAAGGTGGCTACTTTGAAGAACCTAGAATATAAGACATATTTTCAGTTGTTTCACACTATTTTGTTAAGTATATAATTCCACATGTGTTAATTCATAGTTTTGATGCCTTCAGTGTGAATGTACAACTTTCATAGTCTTGAAAATACAGAAAAATCTTTAAATGAGAAGGTGCGTCCAAACTTTTGGTCTGTACTGTATGTATATGTATATATATGTGTATATTTTACAATATAGCCATTGTGCATGTCATGTTATTTAATGTTACTTTTACATATTGGAGGCTCTCTTCCTCACCCTCCTTGTTACCTATGGATGGACACTCTGCACTTGCTATTGTATGTTAGGGAGGAGTGTGCTGTTGTTTGTCTACTCTGGTTCTGATGTCATATCAAATTGTGTCATTTTAGATATTGAGATATTTTTAGATTGTATTCAATAAAAAAATCTGTTTTATACCACTATTATTCAGTCTTCCTCCGATTTTTTGATGTATGTATGTATATGTGCATCTCACTAAATTAGAATATCAAAAAGTTAATTTATTTCAGTTCTTCAATACAAAAAGTGAAACTCATATTTATATAGAGACAATACATAAATCATAAGGAAAGGGAAAAGGGGGGAATAGAGTGTGAATAAATATAAAATATAACTTTTAATATGAGTTCAATTAAAATACTAGTGTTTAATTATAAAATCAAATTTATAAATTTTTTCATACATCCAAGTGGATGCATATGGGGTCGGTATTAATTTATAGATTCTGACCCCATATAGATTCTGACCCCACTGTATAATTAACTATTCTGAATCAGGATGTAGCGGTGACCCACTATGATTTCTTTTAGTTATGCAGAGGAAATAGGGAAACACACATCTATAAGGGACAGCACAATATAATTCCCCACCTCCAATTTTGAGGGACATAGGTGGTGGATTTGTATAATTTATCTGGCTGTGATATATAATACAGGACTTATAGGGTCAGAATCTATAAATTAATACCGACCCCATATGCATCCACTTGGATGTATGAAAAAATTTATAAATTTGATTTTATAATTAAACACTAGTATTTTAATTGAACTCATATTAAAAGTTATATTTTATATTTATTCACACTCTATTCCCCCCTTTTCCCTTTCCTTATGATTTATGATCCATTTTGGTGATGTTCACCAGTGTGAATACTGTCCAATAAATCGGACTTTACTGAGCTATAGAGACAATACACACAGAGTGATCCATTTCAAGTGTTTATTTCTGCTAATGTTGATGATTATAGCTTACAGCCAATGAAAACACAAAAGTCATTATCTCAGTAAATTAGAATACTTTATAACAACAGCTTGAAAAATGATTTTAAAATCCGAAATGTTGGCCTACTGAAATGTATGTTCTGTAAATGCACTCAATACTTGGTTGGGGCTCCTTTTGCATCAATTACTGCATCAATGCGGTGTGGAATGGAGGTGATTAGCCTGCAGCACTGCTGTGCTACAGGCTAATCAGGTTTTGATAGCAGCCTTCAGCTCGTCTGCATTGTTGGGTCTAGTGTCTCTCATCTTCCTCTTGACAATATTCCATAGATTCTACAGTGGGTACTGAAAGTATTCTGACCCCTCTAAATTTTTCACTCTTTGTTTCATTGCAGCCATTTGGTAAATTCTAAAAAGTTCATTTTTTTCTCATTAACCCCTTAAGCCCCGCGGGTGGTTTGCACGTTAATGACCGGGCCAATTTTTACAATTCTGACCACTGTCACTTTATGAGGTAATTACTCTGGAACGCTTCAACGGATCCCCCTGATTCTGAGATTTTTTTTTCGTGACATATTGTACTTCATGATTGTGGAAAAATTTCTTCGATATCACTTGCGTTTATTTGTGAAAAAAATGGAAATTTGGCGAAAATTTTGAAAATTTTGCAATTTTCAAAATTTGAATTTTTAAGCCCTGAAATCAGAGCGATATGTCACACAAAAGAGTTAATAAATAACATTTCCCACATGTCTACTTTACATCAGCACAATTTTGGAACCAAAATTTTTTTTTGTTAGGGAGCTATAAGGGTTAAAAGTTGACCAGCGATTTCTCATTTTTCCAACAAAATTTACAAAACCATTTTTTTAGGGACCACATCACATTTGAAGTCACTTTGAGAGGTCTTTATGACAGAAAATACCCAAAAGTGACACCATTCTAAAAACTGCACCCCTGAAGGTGCTCAAAACCACATTCAAGAACTTTATTAACCCTTCAGGTGCTTCATAGGAATTTTTTGAATGTGGAAGAAAAAAATGAACATTTAACTTTTTTCACAAAAATGTTACTTTAGACCCAATTTTTTTTATTTTCACAGGGGTAACAAGAAAAAATGGACCGCAAAATTTGTTGTGCAATTTACCCTGGGCACGCAGATACCCAATATTTGGGGAAAAAACACTGTTTGGGCGCACTGTAGGGCTCGGAAGGGAAGGAGCACCATTTGACTTTTTGATTGTAAAATTTGCTTGAATAATTAGCGGACACCATGTTGCGTTTAGAGAGCCCCTGTGTGCCCAAACATTGGAGCTCCCCCAGAAGTGACCCCATTTTGGAAACTAGACCCCCCAAGGCACCTATCTAGATGCATAGTGAGCAGTTGCAACCCCCAGGTGCTTCACAAATTTATTCGTAAAAATGAAAAAGTGAAAAAAGAAACAATTTTTCATTTTTACGAATCAATTTGTGAAGCACCTAGGGGTTCCAAGTGCTCACTATGCATCTAGATAGGTGCCTTGGGGGGTCTAGTTTCCAAAATGGGGTCACTTGTGGGGGAGCTCCAATGTTTGGGCACACAGGGACTCTCTAAATGCAACATGGTATCCGCTAACAAATTGAATGGAAAATCGGCTCAAATTGTTAGCGGACACCACATTGCGTTTGGAGAGCCCCTCTGTGCCCAAACTTTGGAGCTCCCCCAAAAGTGACCCCATTTTGGAAACTAGACCCCCCAAGGCACCTTTCTAGATGCATAGTGAGCACTTGGAACCCCCAGGTGCTTCACAAATTGATTCGTAATAATGAAAAAGTGAAAAAAAAAACACTTATTCATTTTTACGAATCAATTTGTGAAGCACCTAGGCGTTCCAAGTGCTCACTATGCATCTAGATAGGTGCCTTGGGGGGTCTAGTTTCCAAAATGGGGTCACTTGTGGGGGAGCTCCAATGTTTGGGCACACAGGGACTCTCTAAATGCAACATGGTATCCGCTAACAAATTGAATGGAAAATCGGCTCAAATTGTTAGCGGACACCACATTGCATTTGGAGAGTCCCTGTGTGCCCAAACATTGGAGCTCCCCCACAAGTGACCCCATTTTGGAAACTAGACCCCCCAAGGCACCTATCTAGATTCATAGTGAGCACTTGGAACCCCAGGTGCTTCACAAATTGATTCATAAAAATGAAAAAGTGTTTTTTTTTTCACTTTTTCATTATTACGAATCAATTTGTGAAGCACCTGGGGGTTCCAAGTGCTCACTATGCATCTAGAAAGGTGCCTTGGGGGGTCTAGTTTCCAAAATGGGGTCACTTGTGGGGGAGCTCCAATGTTTGGGCACACAGGGGCTCTCCAAACGCAACATGGCGTCCGCTAACAATTTGAGCCGATTTTCCATTCAATTTGTTAGCGGACACCATGTCGCGTTTGGAGAGCCCGTGATGTGCCTAAACAGTGGAGCTCCCCCACAAGTGTCCCCATTTTGGAAACTATACCCCTCAAGGATTTTATTAAGGTGTATAGTGAACATTTTGAACCCAGAGGTACGGCACAGAATTTGTTTACATTAGGTCATCATATTGAATAAGTTGTCATTATTCTTGAGCGCAAGTGCTCGCTACTTGAGTTTGCATCGGGTACTCAGGTATGCACCATGTACAGCGTGTGCTCGAGTGATATGCTCGAGTCCCTGCTCCGCATGTTTCACGGTTATTAGACACCCAAAAAAAAACATGCGGGGATCGCTCGTGCATGGCAGGCAATCCCCGTAAAGTTTTTTGGCCGCGAAGCATATGGGGCAGAGACTCGAGCATGTCACTCAAATACCCACGATACTCAATGCATACCAGAGCACCCGATGCAAACTCAAGTAGCGAGCACTTGCTCTCAACACTAGTCGCCATATCGTCATCTTTTTTTCTTACTTTTGAAAAAAATCCCAACCCCAGCCCTAGCCCTAGCACAACTCTAGCCCTAGCACAACCCTAACCCTAGCACAACCCTAGCCCCAGCACAACCCTAGCCCCAGCACAACCCTAGCCCCAGCACAACCCTAGCCCCAGCACAACCCTAGCCCCAGCACAACCCTAGCCCCAAACCCAGGAGTTTATTTTTGACGCCGTTACTTGTGCGGTATAAGTGATTAGATGACTTTATTCTTCGGGTCGGTGTGATTACAGCAATGCCAGAATCATATGGGGCTTTTATGACTGACAGCTGTCACACACTAAAAGACGCATTTTTTGTAAAATCTAGTTTTTGCATCGCCATATTTTGAGAGCTATAATTTTTCCAGATTTTGTCAGACAGTCATGTGACGGCTCGTTTTTTGCGGGATGACTTGACGTTGTTATTGGTGCCATTTTCAGGCACGTGACATTTTTTGATCGCTTTCTATTCCGATTTTTGGGAGGCAGAATAAACAAAAACCAACAATTCAGGAATTGTTTTTTTTTTTTTTTTTTTTTATTCTGTTCCTCGTGTGGTAAAATTGATGAGGTAGCTTTATTCTTCGGGTCAGTACGTTTACAGCGGTACCACATTTGTATCATTTTTCTATGTTTTGGCGCTTATACACAATAAAAGCTATTTTATAGAAAAAAATATTTTTTAGTATCGCTTTATTCTGAGAGCTATAACTTTTTTATTTTTTGGCTGATGGAGCTGTATGGTGGCTTGTTTTTTGCAGGACGAGATGACGTTTTCAGCGGTATCATTTTTATTTATATGCGTCTTTTTGATCGCGTGTTATTCCACTTTTTGTTTGGCGGTATGGTGATAAAGCATTGTTTTTTGCTTCGTTTTTTTTTTTTTTTTTTTACCGTGTTCACTGAAGGGGTTAACTAGTGGGACAGTTTTATAGGTCAGGTTGTTCCGGATGCGGCGATACCAAATATGTGTACTTTTATTGTTTTTTTTTTATTTTTTTTATAATAATATTTACTGATGGGTACATTATATTTTTATTTTTGGTGTATTATTTTTTTTATTTTTTTATAATATTTTTGCACATTTTTTTTTTTTTTCCACTTTCACACAGTTTATACACTTTATTACTTTGTCCCACTCTGGGACTTTCACTTTTTTTTTTCTGATCGCCTGCATGGCACAGGAATGGAGCACCATCCCTATGCCATGAAGGCTGTCAGAAGTGCACAGTGTGAAGATTGCTTGGAGATGCACTGCGCATGTCCAAGCAATCTTCCTGCTCTCTGGTGACCCGGATGTTGTCATGACGACATCGGGTCGTCATGGCAACACCCGGGAAGCCTTTGCAGACTGCGCTGGAAGCCGGAAGAGGAGGTGAGTATCGCCGATCACCTCCCCTTGCCCCCGCAATGCCGCGATCGACTTCGATCGCAGCATCGCGGGGGTTAATGTGCTGGGAGCGGTGCAGGACCGCTCCCTGCACATAGTACCGGGTGTCAGCTGTGACAATCAGCTGACACCCGGCGGCGATCGCGCCCGCACAGCCTGTGTGCGCGCGCGATCGCGATGACGTACTAATACGGGTCTGGCTCTTAAGTCCCAGGGCACAGACGCGTATTAGTACGTCAGATGTTATTAAGGGGTTAAAGTACACTCTGCATCCCATCTTCACTGAAAAAAAACAGAAATGTAGAAATCTTTGCAAATTTATTAAAAAAGAAAACCTGAAATATCACATGGTCATAAGTATTCAGACCCTTTGCTCAGGCACTCATATTTAAGTCACATGCTGTCCATTTCCTTGTGATCCTCCTTGAGATGTTTCTACTCCTTCATTGGAGTCCAGCTGTGTTTAATTAAGCTGATGGGACTTGATTTTGAAAGGCACACACCTGTCTATATAAGACCTCTAGCTCACAGTGCATGTCAGACCAAATAAGAATCATGAGCTCAAAGGAACTGCCCAATTTTCTCAGAGACAGAATTGTGGCAAGGCACAGATCTGGCCAAGGTTACAAAAGAATTTTTGCATTACTCAAGGTTCCTAAGAGCACAGTGGCCTCCATAATCCTTAAATGGAAGAAGTTTGGTACCACCAGAAGTCTTCTTAACCCTGGCCGTCCAGCCAAACTGAGCAATCGCTGGAGAAGAGCTTTGGTGAGAAAAGTAAAGAAGAACCCCAAGATCACTGTGGCTGAGCTCCAGAGATGCAGTAGGGAGATGGAAGAAAGTTGACTTTGTGGAACTATCACTGCAGCCCTCCACCAATTGGGCATTTATGGCAGAGTAGCCCAATGAAAGCCTCTCAGTGCAAGACATATGAAAGCCCACATAGAGTTTGCTTAAAAACACATGAAGGACTCCCAGACTATGAGAAATAAGATTTAAGATTCTCTGGTCTGATGAGATGAAGATAGAACTTTTTGGTGATAACTCTAAGCGGTATGTGTGGAGAAAACCAGGCACTGCTCATCACCTGCCCAATACAATCCCAACAGTGAAACATGGTGGTTACTGCATCATGCTATGTTTTTTTTTTTTTCAGCTGCAGGGACAGGACGATTGGTTGCAATTGAAGGAAACATGAATGCGGCCAAGTACAGAGATATCCTGGATGAAAACCTCTTCCAGAGTGGTCTGGACCTCAGACTTGGCCGAATGTTCACCTTCCAACAAGACAATGACCATAAGAACACAGCTAAAATAAGAAAGGAGTGGCTTCAGAACAACTCTGTGACCATTCTTGACTGGCCCAGCAAGAGCCCTGACCTAAACCCAGTTGAGCATCTCTGGAGAGACCTAAAAATGGCTGTCCACCAACGTTCACCATCCAACCTGACGGAACTGGAGAGGACCTGCAAGGAAGAATGGCAGATGATCCCCAAATCCAGGTGTGAAAAACTTGTTGTATCATTCCCAAGAAGACTCATGTCTGTACTAGCTCAAAAGGGTGCTTCTACGCAATACTGAGCAAAGGGTATGAATACTGATGAATATGTGATATTTCAGGGTTTTTTTTTAATAAATTTGCAAAAATGTCTACATTTCTGTTTTTTTTCAGTCAAGATGTGTGATGCAGCAGCAAAAAAGGCAAATACAATTCTGGGATGTATTAACAGAAGCATACAGTCTAGATCACGTGAAGTCATTATCGGTCTTTACTCCTCTTTGGTCAGACCTCATCTGCAATACTGTGTACAGTTTTGGGCACCACATTTTAAAAAAGACATAGACAAACTGGAGCTAGTTCAGAGAAGAGCGACCAGAATGGTGACTGGTCTGCAAACCATGTCCTATGAGGAACGGTTGCAGGATTTAGGAATGTTTAGCTTGCAAAAAAGAAGACTGAGAGGAGACTTAATAGCTGCCTACAAATATGTCAAGGGCTGTCACATTGTAGAAGGATCATCTTTATTCTCATTTGCACAAGGAAAGACTAGAAGCAATGGGATGAAACTAAATGGGAGGAGACACAGATTAGATATTAGAAAAAACTTTTTGACAGGGTGATTAATGAGTGGAACAGGCTGCCACGAGAGGTGGTGAGTTCCCCTTCAATGGACATCTTCAAACAGAGGCTGGACAGACATCTGTCTGAGATGATTTAGTGAATCCTGCTTTGAGCAGGGGGTTGGACCAGATGACCCAGGAGGTCCCTTCCAACTCTACCATTCTATGATTCTATGATTCTAAGATGGGGTGCAGAATGTACTTTAATGAGAAACAAAATGAACTTTTTAGAATTTACCAAATGGCTACAATGAAACAAAGAGTGAAAAAATTAAAGGGGTCTGAATACTTAATGTACCCACTGTATATGGGGTTAAGGTCAGGCGAGTTTGCTGGCCAATCAAGCACAGTGATACTGTTGTTTTTAAACCAAGTATTGGTACTTTTGGCAGTGCGGACATGTGCCAAGTCCTGCTGGAGAATAAAATTCCCATTTACAAAAAGCTTGTCGGCATAGGGAAGCATGTAGTGCTCTAAAATTTCCTGGTAGATGACTGCACTGACTTTGATCTTGATAAGACACAGTGGACCTACACCAGCAGAAGACATGGCTCCCCAAACCATCACTGATTGTGGAAACTTCACACTAGACCTCAAGCAGCTTGGATTGTGTGCCTCTCCACTATTCCTCCAGACTCTGAGACCTTGATTTCCAAATGAAAATTGGAACTTTGGGACCTTGTGGAGTGTGTCAATGACTGCCTTTTGGACATCTGTCAAGTCAGCAGTCTTCCCCCATGATGGGGAAACCTACTGAAAGAGACTAAAGTGCCTTTTTAAAAGCTTGGGAAGCTTTTTCAGGTGTTTCTTGTTAATTATTAGTATTGAGAGAGCATGCTCGACACTGCTCGGTACTCGCCTGAGCATCTCCCTACTCGGGATTTTCGGCGAGCACCGAGCATTTCCGGGTTACTCGGGCGGGAGCTCGGGTTTCTGCCCTGCACGTTTGTCACTCTTTACAGAGCCAATGAACATGCAGGGATTGCCAGCCAGTCACTGTAATGCCGCAGCCGTGTTTGTGGGCATTATAGCGATTGGCTGGCCGCACAGCGTCACCTCGAGTATTTAAAACCGGGCGCGCCATCTTGGACACAGTCGCCCGGGATCAGACAGTGTAGGGTCAGTGATGCTGAGTTAGGGAGAGATATATAGTGCGAAATAGGTAGTGTAGGGTCTGTAAAGGCTGCCAAATCAAACAAACAGTCCTTCTCAGGACTAATATCCATCCCAGATATCAGGCAGGCAGGCTGCATAGGAGACGCAGTGGTTATACCAACAAAAAGTGCATTACAGTCCTGTGTGCTCCTGCTGGTCAAATTGCTAGACTTATTCCCCGGTCTCAGAGGCCAGGAAAAATCCTTTTTTTTTTTCATCTAAATCCTGTATTTTTTTTTTCCTCAGTCAGACTGTACAAATGCGCGTCTTATTAACCTTTTGGTATCCCCCCCCCCCAAAAAAAAATAAATAAAATTGTGTGTCTGTGACTGTTCAGACACCAATATATCTGTTTAAAAGATTCTGGTGTAGGCCACATAACTAGAACTGTGGTTTTGAAGTTCCACGGTTCAAATCTCAGTATTATCCACCTTTTTGCCTTTTTTACATAAAAAAAAAAAAATTGAGTGTCTCGCTCAGTGTTCAGACACAATTATATCTGTTTAAAAGATTCTGGTGTAGGCCAGAGAAATAGAACTGTGGTTTTCCTCTTCCACGGTTCTAATCTCCTTTCTATTACCCTTTTTCCATTGATAGTGCAAGTGTAAGCTATTTTACTTCATTTACAAAGGGCAAGGCGCGTGGCAAGGGACGTGGAACTGGACGTTCTGGTGATGGTGCATGTAGAGGATGGGGCCGTGGCCAAGGTGAAAATGTGCCACAACCAACAGCCACATCTTCTCGCTCCCACTTCTTGACCGAATTACTAGGGAAGCACACTACAACACCAGTATTGCGAACTGATCAGTGTGAACAGGTTATTAATTGGATAGCAGATAATACTTCCAGTTAACTGGGCACCACCACCTCCAGTCTGTCTTCCACACGGTCAAGTTTTAGTAGCCGTGAATCTCGACCGCATACTCCTCCTCACCCTGAGGCTCCTTCCTCCCACCATGCCGAGTGTCGTCAGACAGCAACTTATCCCACACTTGGACACTCTGAAGAGCTGTTCACTGGTCCATTTCCATATTTGTGCCCCTCGCCTGCTCCGCTTGAAGTGGTGGAAGAGGAGATCCCATGTAGCGATGCCCAAATATTTGAACAGCCACGGCCACAGGAAGTCGACGCTGGCAATTTGTCACAAGAGGTGGACGATGACGAGACACAATTGCCAGGAAGTGAGGAGTAGGATCGTGGTGCGCAAGTGGAAGAGGAGGAGGTGGTGGATGATCTAGTAACTGACCCAACGTGGCTGGAGGACACGCAGAGCGAGGCCAGCAGCACACAGGGGGAGGGAGGCAGAGTACCCCAACAGGCAGGAAGAAGCAGTGTGGTGGCATTTTTTCAAAGACACTGCTGATAAACCAAAAAAGGCCATTTGTACCACCTGCCATGCCAGCATCAGCAGGGGTGATAAAACTACCAGCCTGACCACCACCAGCATGATCAGGCACATGTCAGCAAAGCACCCGACTTTGTGGGGCGAAGCCCAGGGTCCACGACTAGTGTCAGCGGGTGTCACCACTGCTTCTTCCGCTGTTGTGCATGTAAGAGAACCCCCTGTTGTGCGTGCTAGGCAATCCCCTGTCCATACTGCATGCAAAGATGCCCCCTCCTCTCAGTCTTCGCTTGTTATGGCAGTTTCTCAAGAAACAGCATCAATGTCCACGTCCACATCCCACCCCAGTGCTCAATTGTTCATATCCCAGAGCTTTGAACGAAAGCGCAAATTCGCAGCCAACGCCCCACAGGCCACAGTCCTAAATTCGCACATTTCACGACTGCTTGCGTTGAAAATGCTGCCTTTTAGGCTGGTGGAGACGAAATCCTTCCGCAACCTTATGGCGGTGGCCGTCCCTCGGTACTCGGTCCCCAGCCGACACTATTTTGCCTGGTGTGCCATCCCCGCACTACACAAGCACGTGTCCCAAAACATCTGCCGTGCCCTCAACAACGCAGTTACTGGGAGAGTCCACCTGACAACGGACACATAGACAAGTGCTTGTGGCCAGGGACGGTACAGCTCCCTGACGGCACACTGGGTAAACATAGTGGAAGCCAGGACCCAGTTGGACCTTGGAACGGAACACATCCTCCCCACACCGAAGATTGCCGGCCCTATGTCAGTCAGAGTTGCCCCCACAGTGTACAGCTCCTGCGCATCATCCTCCTCCTCATGTTCAGCCTCCATCTCAGATATCACCACATCAGTTACCAGCTGGAAGCACTACAGTACTGCCTCAGCCAAGCGGCAACAGGCTGTGCTGAAACTCATAAGCTTATGTGATAAACCTCACACTGCTTGTGAGTTGTGGACAGCTGTGAAAGAGCAGGCAGATCTGTGGCTGAGATCGCTGAACCTACATCCAGGCATGGTCGTGTGTGACAATGGCCTTAACCTGGTGGCGGCTCTGAGGCGAGGCGAGATCACACACGTACCATGCCTGGCTCATGTGCTTAACCTCGTGGTTCAGCGGTTTCTTAAATCGTACCCCGAGTTGCCAGATCTGCTCGTCAAAGTACGCTTCCTGTCAGCTCATTTTTGGAAGTCGGCTACAGCTTCTACCGCCCTTGCTGTGTTGCAGCAGCGTTTGCAGCTTCTGACACACTGACTGGTGTGTGATGTCCCCACACGTTGGAACTCTACCCTCGACATGCTGCAAAGGATTTGTGAGCAGAAGAGAGCAGTTGTGGAGTACCAGCTGCAACAAGGCCGTCAATATTCAGGTCAGACTCCACACATAAGACCTCAGGAGTGGACCTGGATGTCTGACATATGTACCATCTTGACAAGCTTTGAGGAGTCCTCAAAGATGGTGAGTGGCGATGACGCCATCATTAGCGTCAGCATCCCACTTGTCTGTCTTTTGCAATGCTCTCTGCAGTGAATTAAAGAGGAGGCATTGCAGCCTGAGTATGATGAGATGGATCAAGAAGCCGTAACGGGCGATTACACACAGCCCAGCCTCATCTCATCCCAACGTGCATTGAGGGAGAGGAGGAGGAGGAAGAAGAACAGGAGTTGTATCATGCGCTGTAGACTGTAGTACCTGTACAACTGTCATACCGTCGGTTCAGTGTGGGTGGCCTGAGGACAGGAGGGAGGAGGAGGAGGAGAGCATGGTCAGTCGTCATCTTGGTGAGGACACGGAAGTCTTGCCCGTTACCAGTCTGGCATGCATGGCTGACTTTGTTACGCTGCCATAACCGTGACCCTCGCGTTGTCAAAATGTTGGGTGACAGTCATTACTGGTTGGTGACACTTTTAGACCCCCGCTACAAGGAGAACTTTCACTCTCTTATTCCTGAGGTGGAGAAGTCTACAAAAATGGGGCAGTACCAGAAGGCCCTTGCTGCAGAACTGTTAAAAAAATTCCCATCTGAACACTCTAGTGGCAGAGGTCACAGTTAGTTGCCCAACCAAGGCGTACAGGTGAGAGAGACACAACTCCAATCCAGCAGAGGCAGGGGCACACTGTCAACGTTCTGGGACAGATTTCTGACACCCGCCCAGCTTACAGACCCTGAGGCGTGGGGTACTCTCACAAGGAGTGGAAAGTTTCAAAAGATGGTGAGGGAATACCTTGCCGACCGTACCAGTGTCCTCAGTGATACCTCTTTGCCTTTTAATTATTCGGTATCCAAGCTGGACACTTGGAATGAACTCACTCTGTACGCCTTGGAGGTCCTGGCCTGCCCTGCCGCTAGCGTGTTATCGGAGCGTGTTTTTAGTGCCGCTGGGGGAATTATAACTGATAAGCGCACTCGCCTGTCAACTGACAATACTGACAAGCTGACCCTTATCAAAATGAACAAGGGCTGGATTGGGCCAGACTTCTCATCACCACCAAATGACAGCAGAGTAACAAAGTCAAATCCACTGTGTTATTTCGGGAGGTGTATTCCAATGCACCGCTTCACACCCACACATGGGTATACGCTTCCTCATTTCGGCTGTATTTTGCTCTTCTCCTTATCCTCAGTCTCCACTGCCACAATACCACCAGGGTGACCGTGGTCCGTGTTGCCAGCATTGCAAGTTCCTCCGACCTAATTTTTGGCAGCTTTTGCTTGGAAGGCATAGGCAAAGACTATGGGAGACCCACTCCCCAATAATGGGAATAATGTTTTTAAAATGCTGTACTGCATGGCTCTTGTTTGCCAGCATTGCAAGTTCCTCTGTCCTAATTTTTGGCTTCTTTTGCTTGGAAGGCATAGGCAAACACTATGGCAGATGAATTCCCGAATAAAGGGAATAATGCTTTTTATATGCTTTACTGCATGTCTCTTGTAAGGGGCATGAAAACCGTCTTGTTAAACCACTCTGAACTCCACAGCTCTTCCAAGGGGCATGAAAACCGTCTTCTTAAACCACTCTGAACTCCAAAGCTCTTCCAAGGGGCATTAAAACCGTCTTGTTAAGCTACTGTGACCTTATGTGTCTTTCAAGGGGCATTAAAACCGTCTTGTTAAGCTACTGTGACCTTATGTGTCTTTCAAGGGGCATTAAAACCGACTTGTTAAACCACTCTAAACTCCACAGCTCTTCCAAGGGGCATTAAAACCATCTTGCTAAGCTACTGTGAATTACACCACTCTTCCAAGGGGCATTGATATTGTCTTTTTATTCCACTGCGACCTCCCCCACTCTTCCAAGGGGCATTAAAACTGTCTTGTTAAGCTACTGTGACCTCCACGTCTCTTCCAAAGGGCATTAAATCTGTCTTCTTAAACAACTATGAACTCCAGAGCTCTTCCAAGGGGCAGGAAAACCATCTTGTTAAACCACTCTGAACTCCACAGCTCTTCCATCGGGCATGAAAACCGTCTTGTTAAGCTAGTGTGACCTCCACCACTCTTCCAAGGGGCATTGATATTATCTTATTATTCCACTGTGACCTCCACCACTCTTCCAAGGGGCATTAAAACTGTCTTGTTAAACCACTTTGAACTCCACAGCTCTGCTAAGGTGCATGAAAACCGTCTTGTTAAGCTACTGTGACCTCCGCGGCTCTTCCAAGGGGCATTAAAACTGTCTTGCTAAACCACTCTGAACTCCACAGCTCTTCCAAGGGGCATAAAAACTGTCTTGTTAAGCTACTGTGACCTCCACCACTCTTCCAAGGGGCATTAAATCTGTCTTGCTATGCTACTGTGACCTCTACGTCTCTTCCAAGGGGCATTAAAACCGTCTTGTTAAGCTACTGTGACCTCCACCACTTTTCCAAGTGGCATTGATATTGTCTTTTTATTCCACTGCCACCTCCACCACTTTTCCAAGGGGGCATTAAAATAGTCTTGTGAAGCTGCTGTGACCTCCACGTCTCTTCCAAGGTGCATTAAAACCGTCTTCTTAAACCACTCAGAACTCCACAGCTCTTCCAAGGGGCATGAAAACCATCTTGCTAAGCTACTGTGACTTTCACCACTCTTTCAAGGGGTATTGATATTATCTTTTTATTCCACTGCGACCTCCACCACTCTTCCAAAGGGCATTAAAACAGTATTGTTAAGCTAATGTGACCTCCACCACTCTTCCAAGGGGCATTGATATTGTCTTTTTATTCCACTGCAACCTCCACCTCTCTTCCAAGAGGCATTAAAACCGTCTTGTTAAACCACTCTGAACTACACAGCTCTTCCAAGGGGCATGAAAACCGTCTTGTTAAGCTACTGTGACCTCCACGTCTCTTCCAGGGGGCATTAAAACAGTTTTGTTAAACCACTCTGTACTCCACAGCTCTTCCAAGGGGCATGAAAACCGTTTTGCTGAGCTACTGTGGCTTCCACCACTCTTCCAAGGGGCATTGATATTATCTTATTATTCCACTGTGACCTCCACCACTCTTCCAAGGGGCTTAGATATTGCCTTTTTATTTCACTGAGACCTCCACCACTCTTCCAAGGGGCATTAAAACTGTCTTGTAAAGCTACTGTGACCTCCACTTCTCTTCCAAGGGGCATTACAACCTTCTTGTTAAACCACTCTGAACTCCACAGCTCTTCCAAGGGGCATTAAAACAGTCTTTTTAAACCACTCTGAACCCCACAGCTCTTCCAAGGGGCATGAAAACCGTCTTGTTAAGCTACTGTGACCTCCACCACTCTTCCAAGGGGCATTGCTAGTCTTTTTAATCCACTGCGACCTCCACCACTCTTCCAAGGGGCATTCAAACTGTCTTGATAAGCTACTGTGACCTCCACATCTCTTCCAGGGGGCATTAAAACAGTTTTGTTAAACCACTCTGTACTCCACAGCTCTTCCAAGGGGCATGAAAACCGTTTTGCTGAGCTACTGTGACTTCCACCACTCTTCCAAGGGGTATTGATATTGTCTTTTTATTCCACTGCGACCTCCACCTCTCTTCCAAGGGGCATTAAAACAGTATTGTTAAGCTACTGTGACCTCCACGTCTCTTCCAAGGGCATTAAATCTGTCTTGTTAAACCACTATGAACTCCACAGCCCTTCCAAGGGGCATTGATATTATCTTATTATTCCACTATGACTTCCACCACTCTTCCAATGGGCATTAAAACTGTCTTGTTAAACCACTTTGAACTCCACAGCTCTTCTAAGGGGCATGAAAACCGTCTTGTTAAGCTACTGTGACCTCCGCTGCTGTTTCAAGGGGCATTAAAACCGTCTTGTAAAACCACTCTGAACTCCACAGCTCTTCCAAGGGGCATGAAAACCGTTTTGCTAAGCTACTGTGACTTCCACCACTCTTCCAAGGGGTATTGATATTGTCTTTTTATTCCACTGCGACCTCCACCTCTCTTCCAAGGGGCATTAAAACAGTATTGTTAAGCTAATGTGACCTCCACCACTCTTCCAAGGGGCATTGATATTGTCTTTTTATTCCACTGTGACCTCCACCACTCTTCCAAGAGGCATTAAAACCGTCTTATTAAACCACTCTGAACTACACAGCTCTTCCAAGGGGCATTAAATCAGTCTTGTTGAGCTGCTGTGACCTCCACATCTCTTCCAAGGGGCATTAAAATCGCTTTGTTAAACCACTCTGACCTCCACAGCTCCTTCAAGGGGCAAAAAAACCGTCTTGTTAAGCTACTGTGACCTCCACCACTCTTCCAAGGGGCTTAGATATTGCCTTTTTATTTCACTGAGACCTCCACCACTCTTCCAAGGGGCATTAAAACTGTCTTGTAAAGCTACTGTGACCTCCACGTCTCTTCCAAGGGGCATTACAACCTTCTTGTTAAACCACTCTGAACTCCACAGCTCTTCCAAGGTGCATTAAAACAGTCTTTTTAAACCACTCTGAACCCCACAGCTCTTCCAAGGGGCATGAAACCCGTCTTGTTAAGCTACTGTGACGTCCACCACTCTTCCAAGGGGCATTGCTAGTCTTTTTAATCCACTGCGACCTCCACCACTCTTCCAAGGGGCATTAAAACTGTCTTGATAAGCAAATGTGACTTCCACATCTCTTCCAAGGGGCATTAAAACCGTCTTATTAAACCATTCTGAACTCCACAGCTCTTCCAAGGGACATGAAAACCGTCTTTTTAAGCTACTGTGACCTCCACGTCTCTTCCAGGGGACATTAAAACAGTCTTATTAAACCACTCTGAACTGCACAGCTCTTCCAAGTGGCATTAAAACCGTGTTGTTAAACCACTCTGAATTCCACAGCTCTTCCAAAGGGCATGAAAACCGTATTTTTAAGCTACTGTGACCTCCACCACTCTTCCAAGGGGCATTGATTTTGTCTTTTTATACCACTGCAACCTCCACCACTCTTCCAAGGTGCATTAAAACTGTCTTATTAAGCTATTGTGACCTCCACGTCTCCTCCAAGGGGCATTAAAACAGTCTTGTTAAGCTACTCTGACTTCCACCACTCTTCCAAGGGGCATTAAAATAGCCTTGTTAAGCTACTGTGACCTCCGATGCTCTTCCAAGGGGCATTAAAATTGTCTTGTTAAGCTACTGTGACTTCCACCACTCTTCCAAGGGGCATTGCTATTTTATTTTTTTTCCACTGCGACCTCCACCACTTTTCCAAGGGGCATTAACACAGTCTTGTTAAGCTACTGTTACCTCCACCACTCTTCCAAGGTTCATTGATAATGTTTTTTTATTCCACTGCGACCTGTACCACTCTTCCAAGGGGTATTAAAACTGTCTTATAAGCTACTGTGACCTCCACGTCTATTCCAAGGGGCATTAACACAGTCTTGTTAAGCTACTGTTACCTCCACAACTCTTCCAAGGGGCATTGATATTGTCTTTTTATTCCACTGTGACCTCCACCACTCTTTCAAGAGCAATTAAAACCGTCTTGTTAAACCACTCTGAACTCCACAGCTCTTCCAAGGGGCATTAAATCCGTCTTGTTAAACCATTCTGAGGTCCACAGCTCTTCCAAGGGGCATTAAAACTGTCTTGTTAAGCTACTGTGACATCCACCACTCTTCCAAGGGGCATTAAAACTGTCTTGTTAAACCACTCTGAACTCCACCACTCTTCCAAGGGGCATTAAAACTGTCTTGTTAAGCTACTGCGACCTCTACTTCTCTTCCAAGGGGCATTAAAACTGTCTTGTTAAGCTACTGTGTCCTCCACCACTCTTCCAAGGGACATTAAAACTGTCTTGTTAAGCTACTGTGACCACCACGTCTCTTCCAAGGGGCATTAAAACAGTCTTGTTAAACCACACTGAACTCCACCGTTCTTCCCAGGGGCATGAAAACCTTCCTGTTAAGTTACTGTGACCTCCACCACTCTTCCAAGGGGCAATTAAACCATCTTATTAAGCTACTGTGACCTCCTTGTCTCTTCTAAGTGCCATTAAAACCGTCTTTTTAAATCACTATGAACTCCACAGCTCTTCCAAGGTGCATAAAAGCCGTCTTTTTAAGCTTCTGTGACCTCCACCACTCTTTCAAGGGGCATTGATATTGTCTTTTTACTCCACTGCGACCTCCACCACTCTTCCAAGAGGAATTAAAACCGTCTTGTTAAGCCACTCTGTACTCCACAGTTCTTCCAAGGGGCATAAAAATCATCTTGTTAATCTGCTGTGACCTCCACCACTCTTCCAAGGGGCATTGATATTGTCTTTTTATTCCACTGTGACCTCCACGTCTCTTCCAAGGGGCATTAAAACCGTCTTGTTAAACCACTCTGAACTCCACAGCTCTACCAAGGAGCATTAAAACTGTCTTGTTAGGCTACTATGACCTCCACCACTCTTCCAAGGGGCATTAAAACTGTCTTGTTAAGCTACTGTGACCTCTACGTCTCTTCCAAGGGGCATTAAAATCGTCTTGTTAAACCACTCTGAACTCCACAGCTTTTCCAAGGGGCATGAAAACTGTCTTGTTAAGCTACTGTGACCTCCATGACTCTTCTAAGTGGCATTGATATTGTCTTTTTATTCCACTGCGACCTCCACCCCTTTTCCAAGGGGCATTAAAACTGTCCTTTTAAGCTACTGTGACTTCCACGTCTCTTCCAAGGGGCATTAAAACCGTCTTGTTAAACCACTCTGAACTCCGCAACTCTTCTGAGGGGCATGAAAACCATCTTGTTAAGCTCCTTTGACCTCCACGTCTCATCCAGGGGGCATTTAACAGTCTTGTTAAATTACTCTGAACTCCACAGCTCTTCCAAGGGGCATGAAAACTGTCTTGTTAAGCTACTGTGAACTCCACAGCTCTTCCAAGGGGCATTAAAACTGTCTTGTTAATCTACTGTGACCTCCACCACTCTTCCAAGGGGCATTAAAACAGTCTTTTTAACCTACTGTGACCTCCACGTCTCTTCCAAGGGGCATTAAAACTGTCTTGTTAAACCACTCTGAACTCCTCAGCTCTTCCAAGGGGCATGAAAACCGCCTTGTTAAACTACTGTGACCTCCACCACTCTTCCAAGGGGCGTTGATATTGTCTTTTTATTCCACTGCGACCTCTACCACTCTTCCAAGGGGCATTAAAACTGTCTTGTTAAGCTACTCTGACCTCCACATACCTTCCAAGGGGCTATAAAACCGTTTTGTTAAACCACTCTGAACTCCACAGCTCTTCTAAGGGGCATGAAAACCGTCTTGTTATGCTACTGTGACCTTCACCACTCTTCCAAGGGGCATTGATATTGTCTTTTTATTCCACTGCGACCTCCACCACTCTTCCAAGGGGCATTAAAACAGTCTTGTTAAGCTACTGGGAGTTCCACGTCTCTTCCAAGGGGCATTAAAACTATATTATTAAGCTACTGTGACCTCCACGTCTCTTCCATGGGGCATTAAAACCGTCTTGTAAAAGCACTCTGAACTCCACAGCTTTTCCAAGGGGCATGAAAACTGTCTTGTTAAGCTACTGTGACCTCCACGACTCTTCCAAGTGGCACTGATATTGTCTTTTCATTCAACTGCGACCTCCATCCCTCTTCCAAGGGGCATTAAAACTGTCTTTTTAAGCTATTGTGACTTCCACGTCTCTTCCAAGGGGCATTAAAACCGTCTTGTTAAACCACTCTGAACTCCGCAGCTCTTCCAAGGGGCATGAAAACCATCTTGTTAAGCTACTGTGACCTCCACCACTCTTCCAAGGGGCATTAAAACTGTCTTTTTAAGCTACTGTGACTTCCACGTCTCTTCCAAGGGGCGTTAAAACCGTCTTGTTAAACCACTCTGAACTCCGCAACTCTTCCAAGGGGCATGAAAACCGTCTTGTTAAGCTCCTTTGACCTCCACGTCTCCTCCAGGGGGCATTTAACAGTCTTGTTAAATCACTCTGAACTCCACAGCTCTTCCAAGGGGCATTAAAACTGTCTTGTTAAACCACTCTGAACTCCTCAGCTCTTCCAAGGGGCATGAAAACCGCCTTGTTAAGCTACTGTGACCTCCACCACTCTTCCAAGGGGCGTTGATATTGTCTTTTTATTCCACTGCGACCTCTACCACTCTTCCAAGGGGAATTAAAACTGTCTTGTTAAGCTACTGTGACCTCCACATATCTTCCAAGGGGCTATAAAACCGTTTTGTTAAACCACTCTGAACTCCACAGCTCTTCCAAGGGGCATGAAAACCGTCTTTTTAAGCTACTTTGACCTCCACGTCTCTTCCAGGGGACATTAAAACAGTCTTGTTAAACCACTCTGAACTGCACAGCTCTTCCAAGGGGCATGAAAACCGTCTTTTTAAGCTACTGTGACCTCCATCACTCTTCCAAGGGGCATTGATATTGTCATTTTATTCCACTGCAACCTCCACCACTCTTCCAAGGGGCATTAACACAGTCTTGTTAAGCTACTGTTACCTCCACCACTCTTCCAAGGAGCATTAAAATAGCTTTGTTAAGCTACTGTGACCTCCGCTGCTCTTCCAAGGGGCATTAAAATTGTCTTGTTAAGCCACTCTGAACTCCACAGCTCTTCCAAGGGGCATGAAAACCGTTTTGTTAAGCTACTGTGACTTCCACCACTCTTCCAAGGGGCATTGCTATTGTATTTTTTTTCCACTGCGACCTCCACCACTTTTCCAAGGGGCATTAACACAGTCTTGTTAAGCTACTGTTACCTCCACCACTCTTCCAAGGTTCATTGATAATGTCTTTTTATTCCACTGCGACCTGTACCACTCTTCCAAGGGGTATTAAAACTGTCTTATAAGCTACTGTGACCTCCACGTCTATTCCAAGGGGCATTAACACAGTCTTGTTAAGCTACTGTTACCTCCACCACTCTTCCAAGGGGCATTGATATTGTCTTTTTATTCCACTGCGACCTCCACCACTCTTCCAAGAGGAATTAAAACCGTCTTGTCAACCCACTCTGAACTCCACAGCTCTTCCAAGGGGCATTAAATCCGTCTTGTTAAACCATTCTGAGGTCCACAGCTCTTCCAAGGGGCATTAAAACTGTCTTGTTAAGCTACTGTGACATCCACCACTCTTCCAAGGGGCATTAAAACTGTCTTGTTAAACCACTCTGAACTCCACCACTCTTCCAAGGGGCATTAAAACTGTCTTGTTAAGCTACTGCGACCTCTACTTCTCTTCCAAGGGGCATTAAAACTGTCTTGTTAAGCTACTGTGTCCTCCACCACTCTTCCAAGGGACATTAAAACTGTCTTGTTAAGCTACTGTGACCACCACGTCTCTTCCAAGGGGCATTAAAACAGTCTTGTTAAACCACTCTGAACTCCACCGTTCTTCCCAGGGGCATGAAAACCTTCCTGTTAAGTTACTGTGACCTCCACCACTCTTCCAAGGGGCAATTAAACCATCTTATTAAGCTACTGTGACCTCCTTGTCTCTTCTAAGTGGCATTAAAACCGTCTTTTTAAATCACTATGAACTCCACAGCTCTTCCAAGGGGCATAAAAGCCGTCTTTTTAAGCTTCTGTGACCTCCACCACTCTTTCAAGGGGCATTGATATTGTCTTTTTACTCCACTGCGACCTCCACCACTCTTCCAAGAGGAATTAAAACCGTCTTGTTAAGCCACTCTGTACTCCACAGTTCTTCCAAGGGGCATAAAAACCATCTTGTTAATCTGCTATGACCTCCACCACTCTTCCAAGGGGCATTGATATTGTCTTTTTATTCCACTGTGACCTCCACGTCTCTTCCAAGGGGCATTAAAATCGTCTTGTTAAACCACTCTGAACTCCACAGCTCTACCAAGGAGCATTAAAACTGTCTTGTTAGGCTACTATGACCTCCACCACTCTTCCAAGGGGCATTAAAACTGTCTTGTTAAGCTACTGTGACCTCTACGTCTCTTCCAAGGGGCATTAAAATCGTCTTGTTAAACCACTCTGAACTCCACAGCTTTTCCAAGGGGCATGAAAACTGTCTTGTTAAGCTACTGTGACCTCCACGACTCTTCTAAGTGGCATTGATATTGTCTTTTTATTCCACTGCGACCTCCACCCCTTTTCCAAGGTGCATTAAAACTGTCTTTTTAAGCTACTGTGACTTCCACGTCTCTTCCAAGGGGCATTAAAACCGTCTTGTTAAACCACTCTGAACTCCGCAACTCTTCTGAGGGGCATGAAAACCATCTTGTTAAGCTCCTTTGACCTCCACGTCTCATCCAGGGGGCATTTAACAGTCTTGTTAAATTACTCTGAACTCCACAGCTCTTCCAAGGGGCATGAAAACTGTCTTGTTAAGCTACTGTGAACTCCACAGCTCTTCCAAGGGGCATTAAAACTGTCTTGTTAATCTACTGTGACCTCCACCACTCTTCCAAGGGGCATTAAAACAGTCTTTTTAACCTACTGTGACCTCCACGTCTCTTCCAAGGGGCATTAAAACTGTCTTGTTAAACCACTCTGAACTCCTCAGCTCTTCCAAGGGGCATGAAAACCGCCTTGTTAAACTACTGTGACCTCCACCACTCTTCCAAGGGGCGTTGATATTGTCTTTTTATTCCACTGCGACCTCTACCACTCTTCCAAGGGGCATTAAAACTGTCTTGTTAAGCTACTCTGACCTCCACATACCTTCCAAGGGGCTATAAAACCGTTTTGTTAAACCACTCTGAACTCCACAGCTCTTCTAAGGGGCATGAAAACCGTCTTGTTAAGCTACTGTGACCTCCACCACTCTTCCAAGGGGCATTGATATTGTCTTTTTATTCCACTGCGACCTCCACCACTCTTCCAAGGGGCATTAAAACAGTCTTGTTAAGCTACTGGGACTTCCACGTCTCTTCCAAGGGGCATTAAAACTATATTATTAAGCTACTGTGACCTCCACGTCTCTTCCATGGGGCATTAAAACCGTCTTGTAAAAGCACTCTGAACTCCACAGCTTTTCCAAGGGGCATGAAACCTGTCTTGTTAAGCTACTGTGACCTCCACGTCTCTTCCATGGGGCATTAAAACCATCTTGTTAAACCGCTCTGAACTCCACAGCTTTTCTAAGGGGCATGAAAACCATCTTGTTAAGCTACTGTGTCCTCCACCACTCTTCCAACGGGCATTCATATTGGCTTTTTATTCCATTGTGACCTCCACGACGCTTCCAAGGGGCATTAAAACTGACTTGTTAAGCTACTGTGACTTCCACGTCTCTTCCAAGGGGCATTAAAACCGTTATGTTAAACCACTCTGAACTCCACAGCTCTTCCAAGGGGCATGAAATCCGTCTTGATAAGCAACTGTGACCTCCACGTCTCTTCCAGGGGTCTTTAAAACAGTCTTGTTAAACCACTCTGAACTCCACAGCTCTTCCAAGGGGCATAAAAAACGTTTTGTTAAGCTACTGTGAACTCCACAGATCTTCCAAGGGGCATTAAAACTGTCTTGTTAAGCTACTGTGACCTCCACCTCTCTTCCAATAGGCATTAAAACTGTCGTGTTAAGATACTGTGACCTTTACGTCTCTTCCAAGGTGCATTAAAACAGTCTTGCTAAGCTACTGTGAACTCCACCACTCTTCCAAGGGGCATTAAAACTGTCTTGTTAAGCTACAGTGACCTCCACGTCTCTTCCAAGGGGCATTAAAAACGTCTTGTTAAACCACTTTGAAATACACAGCTTTACCAAGGGGAATTAAAACCGTCTTGTTAAACCACTTTGAACTCCACAGCTCTTCCAAGGGGCATTAAAACTGTCTTGCTAAGCTACTGTGACCGCCACCACTCTTTCAAGGGTCATTAAAACTGTCTTGCTAAGCTACTGTGACCTCCACGTCTCTTCCAAGGGGCATTAAAACTGTCTTGTTAAACCACTCTGAACTCCTCAGCTCTTCCAAGGGGCATGAAAACCGCCTTGTTAAACTACTGTGACCTCCACCACTCTTCCAAGGGGCGTTGATATTGTCTTTTTATTCCACTGCGACCTCTACCACTCTTCCAAGGGGCATTAAAACTGTCTTGTTAAGCTACTCTGACCTCCACATACCTTCCAAGGGGCTATAAAACCGTTTTGTTAAACCACTCTGAACTCCACAGCTCTTCTAAGGGGCATGAAAACCGTCTTGTTAAGCTACTGTGACCTCCACCACTCTTCCAAGGGGCATTGATATTGTCTTTTTATTCCACTGCGACCTCCACCACTCTTCCAAGGGGCATTAAAACAGTCTTGTTAAGCTACTGGGACTTCCACGTCTCTTCCAAGGGGCATTAAAACTATATTATTAAGCTACTGTGACCTCCACGTCTCTTCCATGGGGCATTAAAACCGTCTTGTAAAAGCACTCTGAACTCCACAGCTTTTCCAAGGGGCATGAAACCTGTCTTGTTAAGCTACTGTGACCTCCACGTCTCTTCCATGGGGCATTAAAACCATCTTGTTAAACCGCTCTGAACTCCACAGCTTTTCTAAGGGGCATGAAAACCATCTTGTTAAGCTACTGTGTCCTCCACCACTCTTCCAACGGGCATTCATATTGGCTTTTTATTCCATTGTGACCTCCACGACGCTTCCAAGGGGCATTAAAACTGACTTGTTAAGCTACTGTGACTTCCACGTCTCTTCCAAGGGGCATTAAAACCGTTATGTTAAACCACTCTGAACTCCACAGCTCTTCCAAGGGGCATGAAATCCGTCTTGATAAGCAACTGTGACCTCCACGTCTCTTCCAGGGGTCTTTAAAACAGTCTTGTTAAACCACTCTGAACTCCACAGCTCTTCCAAGGGGCATAAAAAACGTTTTGTTAAGCTACTGTGAACTCCACAGATCTTCCAAGGGGCATTAAAACTGTCTTGTTAAGCTACTGTGACCTCCACCTCTCTTCCAAGGGGCATTAAAACTGTCGTGTTAAGATACTGTGACCTTTACGTCTCTTCCAAGGTGCATTAAAACAGTCTTGCTAAGCTACTGTGAACTCCACCACTCTTCCAAGGGGCATTAAAACTGTCTTGTTAAGCTACAGTGACCTCCACGTCTCTTCCAAGGGGCATTAAAAACGTCTTGTTAAACCACTTTGAAATACACAGCTTTACCAAGGGGAATTAAAACCGTCTTGTTAAACCACTTTGAACTCCACAGCTCTTCCAAGGGGCATTAAAACTGTCTTGCTAAGCTACTGTGACCGCCACCACTCTTTCAAGGGTCATTAAAACTGTCTTGCTAAGCTACTGTGACTTCCACGTCTCTTCCATGGGGCATTAAAACTGTCTTGTTAAACCACTCTGAACTCCACAGCTCTTCCAAGGGGCATGAAAACCGTCTTCTTAAGCTACTGTGACCTCCATCACTCTTCCAAGGGGCATTGATATTGTCTTTTTATTCCACTGCAACCTCCACCACTCTTCCAAGGGGCATTGATATTGTCTTTTTATTCCACTGCAACCTCCACCACTCTTTCAAGGGGCATGAAAACCGTCTTGTTAAGCTACTGTGACCTCCATCACTCTTCCAAGGGGCATTGATATTGTCTTTTTATTCCACTGCGACCTCCACCACTCTTCCAAGCGGTATTAAAACAGTCTTGTTAAGCTACTGTGATCTCCACCACTCTTCCAAGGGGCAATAAAACTGTCTTCTTAAGCTACTGTGACCTCTATGTCTCTACCAAGGGGCATTAAAACAGTCTTGTTAAGCTACTGTGACCTCCACGTCTCTTTCAAGGGGCATTAAAGTCGTCTTGTTAAACCACTCTGTACTCCACAGCTCTTCCAAGGAGCATGAAACCGTCTTGTTAAGCTACTGTGACCTCCACCACTCTTCCAAGGGGCATTGATATTGTCTTTTTATTCCACTGCAACCTCCACCACTCTTCCAAGGGGCATTAAAACTGTCTTGTTAAGCTACTGTGACTTCCAGGTCTCTTCCAAGAGGCATTAAAGCCGTCTTGTTAAACCACTCTGAACTCCACAGCTCTTCCAAGGGGCATGAAAGCCGTCTTGTTAAGCTACTGTGACCTCCACGTCTCTTCCAGGGGGCATTAAAACAGTCTTGTTAAACCACTCTGAACTCCACAGCTCTTCCAAGTGGCATGAAAACCGTCTTGTTAATCTTCTGTGACTTCCACCACTCTTCCAAGGGGCATTGATATTGTCACTTTATTCCACTGCGACCTCCACCACTCTTCCAAGGGGTATTAAAACAGTCTTGTTAAGCTACTGTGACCTCCACCACTCTTCCAAGGGGCAATAAAACTGTCTTGTTAAGCTACTGTGACCTTTACGTCTCTACCAAGGGGCATTAAAACAGTCTTGTTAAGCTAATGTGACCTCCACGTCTCTTTCAAGGGGCATTAGAGTCGTCTTGTTAAATCACTCTGTACTCCACAGCTCTTCCAAGGGGCATGAAAACCATATTGTTAAGCTAGTGTGATCTCCACCACTCTTCCAAGGGGCATTAAAACTGTCTTGTTAAGCTACTGTGACCTCCCCGTCTCTTCTAAGGGGCGTTAAAACCGTCTTGTTAAACTACTCTGAACTCCACAGCTCTTCCAAGGGGCATGAAAACTGTATTGTTAAGCTACTGTGATCTCCACGTCTCTTCCAATGGGCATTAAAACCGTCTTCTTAAACCTTTCTGAACCTCACAGCTCTTCCAAGGGGCATTGAAACCGTCTTGATAGTTATTGTGACCTCCACCACTCTTCCAAAGGGCATTGATAATATCTTTGTATTCAACTGCGACCTCCACCACTCTTCCAAGGGGCATTAAAACCGTCTTGATAAACCATTCTAAACTCCACAGCTCTTCCAAGGGGCATTAAAACCGTTTTGTTAAACCACTCTGACCTCCACCACTCTTCCAAGGGGCATAAAAACCGTCTTGTTAAGCTGCTGTGACCTCCACCACTCTTCGAAGGGGCATTGATATTGTCTATTTATTCCACTGTGACCTTTACCACTCTACCAAGGGGCATTAAAATGGTCTTGTTAAGCTACTGTGACCTCCACGTCTCTTCCAAGGGGCATTTAAACCGTCTTGTTAAACCACTCTGAACTCCACAGCTTTTCCAATGGGCATGAAAACCATCTTGTTAAGCTACTGTGACCTCCACGTCTGTTCCAGGGGTCATTAAAACCATCTTGTTAAACCACTCTGAGCTACACAGCTCTTCCAAGGGGCATTAAAACTGTTTTGTTAAGCTACTGTGACCTCCACCACTCTTCCAAGGGGCATTAAAACTGTCTTGTTAAGCTACTGTGACCTCCACCACTCTTCCAAGGGGCAATAAAACTGTCTTGTTAAGCTACTGTGACCTCCATGTCTCTTTCAAGGGGCATTAAAGTCATCTTGTTAAACCACTCTGTACTACACAGCTCTTCCAAGGGGCATGAAAACCATCTTGTTAAGCTACTGTGACCTCCACCACTCTTCCAAGGGGCATTAAAACTGTCTTGTTAAGCTACTGTGACCTCCCTATCCCTTCCAAGGGGCTTTAAAACAGTCTTGTTAAACCACTCTGAACTCCAGAGCTCTTCCAAGGGGCATGAAAACTGTATTGTTAAGCTACTGTGACCTCCACGTCTCTTCCAATGGGCATTAAAACCATCTTCTTAAACCAATCTGAACTCCACAGCTCTTCCAAGGGGCATTGAAACCGTCTTGTTAGCTACTGTGACTTCCACCACTCTTCCAAGGGGCATTGATATTGTCTTTTTTGTTCAACTGCGACCTCCACCATTCTTCCAAGGGGCATTAAAACCGTCTTAATAAACCATTCTGAACTCCACAGCTCTTCCAAGAGGCATAAAAACCGTCTTGTTAAGCTACTGTGACCTCCACCACTCTTCCAAGGGGCATAAAAACTGTCTTGTTAAGGTACTGTGACCTCAACGTCTCTTCCAAGGGGCATGAAAAGCATCTTGTTAAACCACTCTGAACTCTACAGCTCTTCCAAGGGGCATTAAAACCGTCTTGTTAAACCACTCTGACCTCCACTTCTCTTCCCAGGGACATTAAAACCGTCTTGTTAAGCTACTGTGACCTCCACGTCTCTTCTAAGGGGCATTAAAACCGTCTTGATAAACCACTCTGACCTCAATCACTCTTCCAAGGGGCATGAAAACCGTCTTGTTAAGCTACTGTGACCTCCACCACTCTTCCAAGGGGTATTGATATTGTCTTTTCATTCCACTGTGACCTCCACCACTCTTACAAGGGACATTAAAACTGTCTTATAAAGCTACTGTGACCTCCACGTCTCTTCCAAGGGGCATGAAAACCGTCTTGTTTAGCTACTGTGACCTCCACAACTCTTCCAAGGGCATTGATATTGTCTTTTTATTCCATTGCGACCTCCACCACTCTTCCAAGGGGCATTAAAGCTGTCTTGATAAGCTACTGTGACTTCCACGTCTCTTCCAAGGGGCATTAAAACCGTATTGTTAAGCAACTCTGAATTCCACAGCTCTTCCAAGGGGCATGAAAAATGTCTTGTTAAGCTACTGTGACCCTCACCACTCTTCCAAGGGGCATTGATATTGTCTTTTTATTTCACTGTGACCTCCACCACTCTTCCAAGGGGCATTAAAACAATCTTGTTAAGCTAATGTGACCTCCACGTCTCTTCCAAGGGGCATCAAAGCTGTCTAGTTAAGCTACTGTGGCCTCCACAGCTCTTCCAAGGGGCATTAAAACTGTCTTGTTAAGCTACTGTGACCTCCACTACTCTTCCAAGGGGCATTGATATTGTCTTTTTAATTCACTGCTACCTCCATCACTCTTCCAAGGGGCACTAAAACTGTCTTGTGAAGCTACTGTGACCTCCACATCTTTTCCAAGGGGCATTAAAACCTTCTTGGTAAACCACTCTGAACTCCACAACTCTTCCAAGGGGCATTAAAAAAGTCTTTTTAAACCACACTGAACTCTACAGCTCTTCCATGGGGCATTAAAACTGTCTTGTTAAGCTACTGTGACCTCCACCACTCTTCCAAGGGGTATTAAAACTGTCTTGTTAAGCTGCTGTGACCTCTACGTCTCTTCCAAGGGGTATTAAAACCGTCTACTTAAGCTACTGTGACTTCCACCACTCTTCCAAGGGGCATTAAATCTGTCAGGTTAAGCTACTGTGACCTCCACCACTCTTCCAATGGGCATTAAAACTGTCCAGTTAAGCTACTGTGACCTGCAGCATTCTTCCAAGGGGCATTAAAACCGTCTTGTTAAGCTACTGTGTCCTCCACGTCTCTTCCAAGGGGCATTAAAACCGTCTTGTTAAACCACTCTAAGCTCCACAGCTCTTCCAAGGGGCATTAAAACTGTCTTTTTAAACCACTCTGAACTCCACAGCTCTTCCAAGGGGCATTAAAACTGTTTTGTTAAGCTACTGTGACCTCTACGTCTCTTTCAAGGGGCATTAAAACTGTCTTGTTAAGCTACTGTGACCTCCACTTCTCTTCCAAGGGGCATTGATATTGTCCTTTTATTCCACTGTGACCTCCACCACTATTCCAAGGGGCATTAAAACTGTCTTGTGAAGCTACTGTGACCTCTACATCTATTCCAAGGGGCATTAAAACCTTCTTGTTAAACCAATCTGAACTCCACAGCTCTTCCAAGGGGCATGAAAACCGTCTTGTTTAGCTACTGTGATTTACACCACTCTTCCAAGGGGCATTGATATTTTCTTTTTTTCCACTGCGACCTCCACCAATCTTCCAAGGGGTGTTAAAACCATCTTGTTAAGCTACTGTGACCTCCACCACTATTCCAAGGGGCATTAAAACTGTCTTGTTAAGCTTCTGTGACCTCCACGTCTCTTCCAAGGGGCATTAAAACCGTCTTGTTAAGCTGCTGTGACCTCCACCACTCTTCCAAGGGGCATTGATATTGTCTATTTATTCCACTGTGACCTTTACCACTCTTCCAAGGGGCATTAAAACGGTCTTGTTAAGCTACTGTGACTTCCACATCTCTTCCAAGGGGCATTAAAACCTTCTTGTTAAACCACTCTGAACTCCACAGCTCTTCCAAGCGGCATGAAAACCATCTTGTTAAGCTTCTGTGACCTCCACGTCTCTTCCAGGGGGCATTAAAACAATCTTGTTAAACCACTCTGAACTCCACAGCTCTTCCAAGTGGCATGAAAACCGTTTTGTTAAGCTACTGTGACTTCCACCACTCTTCGAAGGGGCATTGATATTGTCATTTTATTCCACTGCGACCTCCACCACTCTTCCAAGGGGTATTAAAACAGTCTTGTTAAGCTACTGTGACCTCCACCACTCTTCCAAGGGGCAATAAAACTGTCTTGTTAAGCTACTGTGACCTCTACTTCTCTACCAAGGGGCATTAAAACAGTCTTGTTAAGCTAATGTGAACTCCTCATCTCTTTCAAGGGGTATTAAAGTCGTCTTGTTAAGCCATTCTGTACTCCACAGCTCTTCCAAGGGGCATGAAAACCATCTTGTTAAGCTACTGTGACCTCCACCACTCTTCCAAGGGGTATTAAAACTGTCTTGTTAAGCTACTGTGACCTCCCCGTCTCTTCTAAGGGGCGTTAAAACGGTCTTGTTAAACCACTCTGAACTCCACATCTTTTCCAAGGGGCATGAAAACTGTATTGTTAAGCTACTGTGATCTCCACGTCTCTTCCAATGGGCATTAAAACCGTCTTCTTAAACCATTCTGAACGCCACAGCTCTTCCAAGGGGCATTGAAACCGTCTTGATAGTTATTGTGACCTCCACCACTCTTCCAAAGGGCATTGATATTGTCTTTTTATTCAACTGCGACCTCCACCACTCTTCCAAGGGGCATTAAAACCGTCTTGATAAACCATTCTGAACTCCACAGCTCTTCCAAGGGGCATAAAAACCGTCTTGTTAATCTGCTGTGACCTCCACCACTCTTCCAAGGGGCATTGATATTGTCTATTTTTTCCACTGTGACCTTTACCACTCTTCCAAGGGGCATTAAAACGGTCTTGTTAAGCTACTGTGACCGCCACGTCTCTTCCAAGGGGCATTAAAACCGTCTTGTTAAACCACTCTGAACTCCACAGCTCTTCCAATGGGCATGAAAACCGTCTTGTTAAGCTACTGTGACCTCCATGTCTGTTCCAGGGGCATTAAAACCATCTTGTAAAACCACTCTGAACTCCAGATCTCTTCCAAGGGGCATTAAAACCATCTTGTTAAACCACTCTGAGCTACACAGCTCTTCAAAGGGGCATTAAAACTGTTTTGTTAAGCTACTGTGACCTCCACCACTCTTACAAGGGGCATTAAAACTGTCTTGTTAAGCTACTGTGACCTCCACCACTCTTCTAAGCGGCATTAAAACTGTCTTGTTAAGCTACTGTGACCTCCATGTCTCTTTCAAGGGGCATTAAAGTCGTCTTGTTAAACCACTCTGTACTACACAGCTCTTCCAAGGGGCATGAAAACCATCTTGTTAAGCTACTGTGACCTCCACCACTCTTCCAAGGGGCATTAAAACTGTCTTGTTAAGCTACTGTGACCTCCCCATCTCTTCCAAGGGGCTTTAAAACCGTCTTGTTAAACCACTCTGAACTCCAGAGCTCTTCCAAGGGGCATGAAAACTGTATTGTTAAGCTACTGTGACCTCCACGTCTCTTCCAATGGGCATTATAACCATCTTCTTAAACCAATCTAAACTCCACAGCTCTTCCAAGGGGCATTGAAACAGTCTTGTTAGCTACTGTGACCTCCACCACTCTTCCAAGGGGCATTGATATTGTCTTTTTTGTTCAACTGCGACCTCCACCACTCTTCCAAGGGGCATTAAAACCGTCTTGATTAACCATTCTGAACTCCACAGCTCTTCCAAGAGGCATAGAAACTGTCTTGTTAAGCTACTGTGACCTCCACCACTCTTCCAAGGGGCATTAAAACTGTCTTGTTAAGGTACTGTGACCTCAACGTCTCTTCCAAGTGGCATGAAAAGCGTCTTGTTAAAACACTCTGAACTCTACAGCTCTTTCAAGGGACATTAAAACCGTCTTGTTAAACCACTCTGACCTCCACCACTCTTCCAAGGGGCATTAAAACCGTCTTGTTAAGCTACTGTGACCTCCACTTCTCTTCTAAGGGGCATTAAAACCGTCTTGATAAACCACTCTGACCTCCACCACTCTTCCAAGGGGCATGAAAACCATCTTGTTAAGCTACTGTGACCTCCACCACTCTTCCAAGGGGTATTGATATTGTCTTTTCATTCCACTGTAACCTCCACTACTCTTACAAGGGGCATTAAAACTGTCTTATAAAGCTACTGTGACCTCCACGTCTCTTCCAAGGGGCATGAAAACCGTCTTGTTTAGCTACTGTGACCTCCACAACTCTTCCAAGGGCATTGATATTGTCTTTTTATTCCATTGCGACCTCCACCACTCTTCCAAGGGGCATTAAAGCTGTCTTGTTAAGCTACTGTGACTTCCACGTCTCTTCCAAGGGGCATTAGAACCATCTTGTTAAACCACTCTGTACTCCAGAGCTCTTACAAGGGGCATTAAAACCATCTTGCTAAACCACTCTGAGCTACACAGCTCTTCCAATGGTCATTAAAACTGTTTTGTTAAGCTACTGTGACCTCCAACACTCTTCCAAGGGGCATTAAAACTGTCTTGTTAAGCTACTGTGACCTCCACAACTCTTCCAAGGGACATTAAAACTGTCTTGTTAAGCTACTGTGACCTCCATGTCTCTTTCAAGGGGCATTAAAGTCGTCTTATTAAACCACTCTATACTACACAGCTCTTCCAAGGGGCATGAAAACCATCTTGTTAAGCTACTGTGACCTCCACCACTCTTCCAAGGGGCGTTAAAACTGTCTTGTTAAGCTACTGTGACCTCCCCATCTCTTCCAAGGGGCTTTAAAACCGCCTTGTTAAACCACTCTGAACTCCAGAGCTCTTCCAAGGGGCATGAAAACTGTATTGTTAAGCTACTGTGACCTCCACGTCTCTTCCAATGGGCATTAAAACCATCTTCTTAAACCAATCTGAACTCCACAGCTCTTCCAAGGGGCATTGAAACCGTCTTGTTAGCTACTGTGACCTCCACCACTCTTCCAAGGGGCATTGATATTGTCTTTTTTGTTCAACTGCGACCTCCACCACTCTTCCAAGGGGCATTAAAACCGTCTTGATAAACCATTCTGAACTCCACAGCTCTTCCAAGAGGCATAAAAACCGTTTGTTAAGCTACTGTGAGTTCCACCACTCTTCCAAGGGGCATTAAAACTGTCTTGTTAAGGTACTGTGACCTCAACGTCTCTTCCAAGGGACATGAAAAGCGTCTTGTTAAACCACTCTGAACTCTACAACTCTTCCAAGGGGCATTAAAACCGTCTTCTTAAACCACTCTGACCTCCACCACTCTTCCAAGGGGCATTAAAACCGTCTTGTTAAGCTACTGTGACCTCCACGTCTCTTCTAAGGGCCATTAAAACTGTCTTGATAAACCACTCTGACCTCAATCACTCTTCCAAGGGGTATGAAAACCGTCTTGTTAAGCTACTGTGACCTTCACCACTCTTCCAAGGTGAATTGATATTGTCTTTTCATTCCACTGTGACCTCCACCACTCTTACAAGGGGCATTAAAACTGTCTTATAAAGCTACTGTGACCTCCACGTCTCTTCCAAGGGGCATGAAAACCGTCTTCTTTAGCTACTGTGACCTCCACAACTCTTCCAAGGGCATTGATATTGTCTTTTTATTCCATTGCGACCTCCATCACTCTTCCAAGGGGCATTAAAACTGTCTTGTTAAGCTACTGTGACTTCCACGTCTCTTCCAAGGGGCATTAAAACCGTATTGTTAAACAACTCTGAATTCCACAGCTCTTCCATGGGGCATGAAACATGTCTTGTTAAGCTACTGTGACCTCCACCACTCTTTCAAGGGGCATTGATATTGTCTTATTATTTCACTGTGACCTCCACCACTCTTCCAAGGGGCATTAAAACAATCTTGTTAAGCTACTGTGACCTCCACGTCTCTTCCAAGGGGCATTAAAGCTGTCTAGTTAAGCTACTGTGGCCTCCACAGCTCTTCCAAGGGGCATTAAAACTGTCTTGTTAAGCTACTGTGACCTCCACTACTCTACCAAGGGGCATTGATATTGTCTTTTTATTTCACTGCTACCTCCACCGCTCTTCCAAGGGGCACTAAAACTGTCTTGTGAAGCTACTGTGACCTCCACGTCTTTTCCAAGGGCCAGTAAAACCTTCTTGTTAAACCACTCTGAACTCCACAGCTCTTCCAAGGGGCATTAAAAAAGTCTTTTTAAACCACTCTGAACTCTACAGCTCTTCCATGGGGCATTAAAACTGTATTGTTAAGCTACTGTGACCTTCACCACTCTTCCAAGGGGTATTAAATCTGTCTTGTTAAGCTGCTGTGACCTCTACGTCTCTTCCAAGGGGTATTAAAACCGTCTTCTTAAGCTACTGTGACTTCCACCACTCTTCCAAGGGGCATTAAATCTGTCTAGCTAAGCTACTGTGACCTCCACCACTCTTCCAGTGGGCATTAAAACTGTCCAGTTAAGCTACTGTGACCTCCAGCATTCTTCCAAGGGGCATTAAAACCGTCTTGTTAAGCTACTGTGTCCTCCACATCTCTTCCAAGGGGCATTAAAACTGTCTTGTTAAAACACTCGAAGCTCCTCAGCTCTTCCCAGAGGCATTAAAACCATCTTTTTAAACCACTCTGAACTCCACAGCTCTTCCAAGGGGCATTAAAACTGTCTTGTTAAGCTACTGGGACCTCCACCACTCTTCCAAGGGGTATTAAAACGGTCTTGTTAAGCTACTGTGACCTCTACGTCTCTTCCAAGGGGCATTAAAACTGTCTTGTTAAGCTACTGTGACCTCCACTTCTCTTCCAAGGGGCATTGATATTGTCTTTTTATTCCACTGTGACCTCCACCACTATTCCAAGGGGCATTAAATTTGTCTTGTGAAGCTACTGTGACCTCTACATCTATTCCAAGGGGCATTAAAACCATCTTGTTAAACCACTCTGAACTCCACAGCTCTTACAAGGGGCATGAAAACCATCTTGTTAAGCTACTGTGACTTACACCACTCTTCCAAGGGGCATTGATATTTTCTTTTTATTCCACTGCGACCTCCACCAATCTTCCAAGGGGCGTTAAAACAGTCTTGTTAAGCTACTGTGACCTCCACCACTCTTCCAAGGGGCATTAAAACTGTCTTGTTAAGCTACTGTGACCTCCACGTCTCTTCCAAGGGGCATGAAAACCGTCTTGTTAAGCTGCTGTGTCCTCCACCACTCTTCCAAGGGGCATTGATATTGTCTATTTATTCCACTGTGACCTTTACCACTCTTCCAAGGGGCATTAAATCGGTCTTGTTAAGCTACTGTGACTTCCACGTCTCTTCCAAGGGGCATTAAAACCGTCTTGTTAAACCACTCTGAACTCCACAGCTCTTCCAAGTGTCATGAAAACTGTCTTGTTAAGCTTCTGTGACCTCCACGTCTCTTCCAGGGGGCATTAAAACAGTCTTGTTAAACCACTCTGAACTCCACAGCTGATCAAAGGGGCATGAAAAACGTCTTGTTAAATTAGTGTGACTTCCACTACTATTCCAAGGGGCATTGATATTATTATTATTATTATTATTATTATTAATAAATATTTATGTAGCGCCATTAGCTTCCATGGCGCTTTACAATTGTAGGGGAGACAGGGACACCAACATGAAGCATCAGATGAGGCGCACTGGTTCAGTAGGGCAGGGGGTCCTGTCCACGAGGGCTCACAGTCGATAGGGGGTGGGGAGACAGGATTTGTCTTTTTATTCCACTGCGACCCCTACCACTCTTCCAAGGGGCATTAAAACCTTCTTGTTAAGCTACTGTGACCTCCACCACTCTTCCAAGGGGTATTGTTATTGTCTTTTTGTTCCACTGCGACCTCCACCACTCTTCCAAGGGGCATTAAAACTGTCTTCTTAAGCTACTGTGACCTTCACGTTTCTTCCAAGGGGCATTACAACCGTCTTCTTAAACCATTCTGAACTCCACGTCTCTTCCAAGGGGCATTAAAACTGTCTTCTTAAATCATTCTGAACTCCACAGCTCTTCCAAGGGGCATTAAAACCTTCTTGTTAAGCTACTGTGATCTCCACCACTCTTCCAAGGGGCATTGATATTGTCTTTTTATTCCACTGCGACCTCCACCACTCTTCCAAGGGGCATAAAAACCATATTGTTAAACCATTCTGAACTCTACAGCTCTTCCAAGGCACATTAAAACCGTTTTATTAAAGCAGTCTGAACTCCACAGCTCTTCCAAGGGGCATGAAAACCGTCTTGTTAAGCTGCTGTGACCTTCACCACTCTTCCAAATGGCATTGATATTGTCTTTTTTTTCCATTGCGACCTCCACCACTCTTCCATGGGGCATTAAAACTGTTTTTTAAACTACTGTGACTTCCACGTCTCTTCCAAGGGGCATTAAAACCGCCTTGTTAAACCACTCTAAACTCCACAGCTCTTCTAAGGGGCATGAAAACTGTCTTGTTAAGCTACTGTGACCTCCACGTCTCTTCCAAGGGGCATGAAAACCGTCTTGTTAAGCTGCTGTGTCCTCCACCACTCTTCCAAGGGGCATTGATATTGTCTATTTATTCTACTGTGACCTTTACCACTCTTCCAAGGGGCATTAAAACGGTCTTGTTAAGCTACTGTGACTTCCACGTCTCTTCCAAGGGGCATTAAAACCGTCTTGTTAAACCACTCTGAACTCCACAGCTCTTCCAAGTGTCATGAAAACCGTCTTGTTAAGCTTCTGTGACCTCCACGTCTCTTCCAGGGGGCATTAAAACAGTCTTGTTAAACCACTCTGAACTCCACAGCTGATCAAAGGGGCATGAAAAACGTCTTGTTAAATTAGTGTGACTTCCACTACTATTCCAAGGGGCATTGATATTATTATTATTATTATTATTATTATTATTAATAAATATTTATGTAGCGCCATTAGCTTCCATGGCGCTTTACAATTGTAGGGGAGACAGGGACACCAACATGAAGCATCAGATGAGGCGCACTGGTTCAGTAGGGCAGGGGGTCCTGTCCACGAGGGCTCACAGTCGATAGGGGGTGGGGAGACAGGATTTGTCTTTTTTTTCCACTGCGACCCCTACCACTCTTCCAAGGGGCATTAAAACCTTCTTGTTAAGCTACTGTGACCTCCACCACTCTTCCAAGGGGTATTGTTATTGTCTTTTTGTTCCACTGCGACCTCCACCACTCTTCCAAGTGGCATTAAAACTGTCTTCTTAAGCTACTGTGACCTTCACGTTTCTTCCAAGGGGCATTACAACCGTCTTCTTAAACCATTCTGAACTCCACGTCTCTTCCAAGGGGCATTAAAACTGTCTTCTTAAATCATTCTGAACTCCACAGCTCTTCCAAGGGGCATTAAAACCTTCTTGTTAAGCTACTGTGATCTCCACCACTCTTTCAAGGGGCATTGATATTGTCTTTTTATTCCACTGCGACCTCCACCACTCTTCCAAGGGGCATAAAAACCATATTGTTAAACTATTCTGAACTCTACAGCTCTTCCAAGGCGCATTAAAACCGTTTTATTAAAGCAGTCTGAACTCCACAGCTCTTCCAAGGGGCATGAAAACCGTCTTGTTAAGCTGCTGTGACCTCCACCACTCTTTCAAATGGCATTGATATTGTCTTTTTTTTCCATTGCGACCTCCACCACTCTTCCATGGGGCATTAAAACTGTTTTTTAAACTACTGTGACTTCCACGTCTCTTCCAAGGGGCATTAAAACCGCCTTGTTAAACCACTCTAAACTCCACAGCTCTTCTAAGGGGCATGAAAACCGTCTTGTTAAGATACTGTAACCTCCACCACTCTTCCAAGGGGCATTAAAACTGTCTTGTTAAGCTACTGTGACCTCTACGTTTCTTCCAAGGGGCATTAAAACCATCTTGTTAAACCACTCTGAACTCCACAGCTCTTCTAAGGGTCATTAAAACTGTCGTGTTGAACCACTCTGAACTCCACAGCTTTTCCAAGGGGCATTAAAACTGTCTTGTTAAGCTACTGTGACCTCCACCACTCTACCAAGGGGCATTAAAACTGTCTTGTTAAGCTACTGTGACCTCCACGTCTCTTACAAAGGGCATTAAAACTGTCTAGTTAAGCTACTGTGACATCCACCACTCTTCCAAGGGGCATTAAAATTGTCTTGTTAAGCTACTGTGACCTCCACCACTCTTCCAAGGCGCATTGATATTGTCTTTTTATTCCACTGCGACCTCCACCACTCTTCCAAGGGGCATTAAAACTGTCTTGTAAAGCTACTGTGACCTTCCTGTCTCTTCCAAGGGGCATTAAAACCTTCTTGTTAAACCACTCTGAACTCCACAGCTCTTTCAAGTGGCATTAAAACCGTCTTTTTAAACCACTCTGAACTCCACTGCTCTTCCATGGGGCATTAAAACTGTCCTGTTAAGCTACTGTGACCTCCACCACTCTTCCAAGGGGTATTAAAACTGTCTTGTTAAGCTACTGTGACCTCTACGTCTCTTCCAAGGGGCATTAAAACCTTCTTGTTAAGCTACTGTGACCTTCATCACTCTTCAAATAGGCATTAAAACTGTCTAGTTGAGTTACTGTGACCTCCACCACTCTTCCAAGGGGCATTGATATTGTCTTTTCATTCCACTGCAACCTCCACCACTTTTCCATGGGGCATTAAAACTGTCTTGTGGAACTACTGTTACCTCCACATCTCTTCCAAGGGGCATTAAAACCTACTTGTTAAACCACTCTGAACTCCTCAGCTCTTCCAAGGGGCATTAAAACTGTCTTGCTAAGCTACTCTGACCTCCACCACTCTTCCAAGGGGTATTAAAACCGTCTTGTTAAGCTACTGTGACCTCTACGTCTCTTCCAAGGGGCATGAAAACCGTCTTGTTAAGCTACTGTGACCTCCACGTCTCTTCCAAGGGGCATTAAAACCGTCTTGTTAAACCATTCTGAACTCCACAGCTTTTCCAAGGGGCATGAAAACCATCTTATTAAGCTACTGTGACCTTCACCACTCTTCCAAGGGACATTGATAATGTCTTTTTATTCCACTGCGACCTCCACCACTTTTCCAAGGGGCATTAAAACTGTCTTGTCACGCTACTGTGACTTCCACGTCTCTTCCAAGGGGCATTAAAACCGTCTTGTTAAACCACTCTGAACTCCACAGCTCTTCCAAGGGGCATGAAAACCGTCTTGTTAAGCTTCTGTGTCCTCCACGTGACTCGCCCCCTGGGCCGTGGGGCACTCGGATCCGGGCAATAGGGGGAACGATGGGAGTAGTAGTGGCAACCCGGTTCCGTGGCTCAGGGTGGTCAGACCAGTGGTAGTTCGTTATGTGTTATTAATTATGTCCGACTACGCCACCCGTGGATTGCGGTTATTAGGAACCGCCGCTGCATGCTGACCGCTGGGGCTGATGAGGTGTGCAGCTAGAGTGGTGTGACTCCCCATGGGAAGAGTGCAGCCCCAGGGCAGTATAGTGGATGGTGGGAGTGATGGTAGTGAGAGTCCCAGTGATGATAGTGCTGGAGGAGCAAGGAGCACACAGACAACAGGTTGCAGTCCAGGGTCTTTACTAAACAGGTAAACTGACCCACAAACAGTCCCGGCTAGGAGGGTACCTGGATGTCTGAGAGCAACGGGGAAATTGGCCCTGGTCAGGGTGAGGGTGTAGGCCTACCGTGCTTTCTGCGCTCCTTCTGGCTATCTCCTCCTGATAGGGTAACAGCCCACGTTTCCGAGCTTTCCGTGTATTCTCGCCTGTATGGCCTGCGACGTGGGTTCCTTTCTGCTCCCAGCCTTGTACGGCTTTACTGGTCCCTTCGGTTGTGGCAGGGCCTCCAGGCTTCTTAGGCCAAGGAATATACAGTCCCTTGCGGACTGGTTCTCTGCTGGGGGATGTGGAATCCTTCCAGCCTCAGACACCAAAGTCTGGTAAAGTTAAGTCTTTTCTCTGCCAAGACAGGCTCTCTTCGCCTCTTGTCTCTGGCTTGTGGCTCTCCTCCTGCCACACTTCCTCTTAGGTGCAACACAACTGCCCCTCTCTGCTCTGGGACCTGAATCCTCAGATAGGTCGTCCAGTTCTCTCTAACCCTGCTCCCAGTACCAGCTTTTATAGGGGCAGCCAGCTCCCCCTACTGGCCTGAGACAGGAGGCATTGCATGCTAATGTTCCCCTGACTAGAGAACCTCCCCCTTGCTCTCAGACACAGCTTTAATTACACTTGTGGCATCCAGGTCAGGGTGACACATTCCCCCCTAGTGAAATTTAGTACTCCGGGACTAAACAATAAACAAAGACAATATGCATAACCATAAAACATTAATAGACAGATGACGCACAAATTGAGTTCTTTAGGTCACAGTGTGGCCGGTGACCGGGTGTCCATATCACCAGAACAACGGGAGCCTTAACCAGGTGGGGGGTCTGTCCTACCCCAAGTCCTTTACAGTCTTAGTTCATTCCTGGGTTAGGCTCAGAATGCAGTCCATACAAGGTCCCGGTTATAAAAAGTCCATAACCTTTGAGTCCTTACGGTAGCTGCAAGAAACTGAAACAGAGTATTACCAAACATGCATGTAACTTGGCAAACAATTCAACATTTGGCAACAAGGTTATTTACAATTTAGTGCACTCTATATTCTCCAGCGAGCGGGTATCTGTCCCTTTGTGCTCCTGGCTGACCTACGTAGCCCACTGTCTGGTGGTGGACCAACCTGGCTTTCCCCACTAGCGTTAGGGGTACAGCTACCAGCTGGGTGTACAGGTAGGGCAGGCAGCTGTCTGCGGGTTCTTTGGCTTAGCGCAGGCATGGCAGGCTCACTGTCAGCAGAGGGTTGACTCTCCTGGGCTGTTGGTACGGGCTCTTCTGCCTCTGGAACCGCTTGCTCCTCTTCACCTTCTGGCTCTGGTGTTGGTTGTTGCTGTGCCGGTTGCAGGAAATGCAGGACGGGTACCACTATGGCATCATTTATGCGAGTCCAGGACTGAGGGAACTCTCCGAGAATGGTGCTGATCATTTCTTCCTTGTCCTCTGCGGGTTCAAGGTCCCTCTGATCCTCTTCTGCACTACGGAGTTGCTCGGGGCACCTTTTGAGGTGGTCTCTGGAGACGACACTAGTGGTTTCTCCTCCGTCCTTGGTGATTACGCACACCTTTGGGTTGTCGTGGTCAGACTGCAGTACGGTGTAGGGTTCCCTTTCCACTGGTCGTCCAACTTATGTAGCCTTCTTTTTCGCTTTAGGACTTGCTCACCAGGTTCTAGGGGACTAGCATTTGCGTGTTGATTGAAGAGTCTTTCTTGCTTCTCTCTCACCTGTGCCAGGCTCTTCTCCACACTCTCCTGTACCTTCTTGTACTGCAGTTGCCTTTCCGTATCCCAGTCCGCATCCGGGGAGGTGTCCTCAGGTATTAGGACTCCCATCTCTAGGTCTACGGGCAGCTTACCTGGTCTAGCTCGCATCAGGTAAGCCGGGGTGCAGTTTGTAGCATTCACCGGGATATTGTTGTATAGGTCTATCAGGTCCGGCAGTTTTTCTGGCCACAGGCTGCGTTCCTCCAGGGGCAACGTCTTCAGGAGATCAATGACTATATTGTTCATCTTCTCACACATCCCGTTGGTTTGTGGATGGTAAGGCGTTGTCCGAATTTTCTTACAGCCATAGAGGTTGCAGAACTCCTGGAAGATTTCAGCCTCGAACGCTGGACCCTGGTCTGTCAGGACCTGTTCCGGATACCCGTGTGGACGGCAGAAGTATTGCTGGAAGGCTCTGGCCACTGTTTGGGCTGTCAAGTCCTTTACCGGGACCACCACTAGAAAACGGGAATAGTGGTCCACGATTGTCAGGGCATAGATGTATCCTGATCGGCTGGGAGCCAATTTGACATGGTCCAGAGCTACCAGCTCAAGAGGCTGCGTGGTGACGATGGGCCTCAAGGGTGTCTTCTGGCTGGTGCGGTCCTTCCTCCTCAGGTGACAAGGGCCACAGTCTCTGCACCATTTTTCTACAGCTCCTCTCATGCCGACCCAAAAGAACCTTCCTCTTAGTAGGAACTCCAGTTTCTTCCAACCGAAGTGTCCCGCTCTGTCATGGTAAGCCCCCAGGACCATAGCTGCATCCCGTCTTGGGACCACGACTTGCCAGGTCAGTTCGTGCGTCCGGTGGTTGACAATCCTTCTGCACAACTTGCCTTCGTAAAGGAACAGCTTGCTCTTCTCCTTCGATAGCTGCTTGCCTTCCTCTGGGGCATCTGGATCTAGGCGGGCGTCTTCCCGGGTCAGCAGATCTTTCACCAGGCGGACTGCAGGGTCACTATCTTGGGTCTCGGCCCAGCTGTGGTGAGGTAGGGGATTCATCATCACAGTTGTTAGATCCTCCTCCTTCACGCGGTGAGAGTGTTGAGCGGCTCCATACCGGTGAAACGCGGGGAAGTTCTACCTCCTCCAGCTCTTCTGGGTCTTCGTCACCTTCAGGTAAGTGAGGCATTCTTGATAGGGCGTCCGCGTTGGCGTTGGTTTTGCCTGCCCGGTACTTGATCACGAAGTCATAGTTGGAGAGACGGGCCATCCACCGCTGTTCCAGGGCACCCAGTCTTGCATTGTCCAGGTGTGTCAACGGGTTGTTGTCCATGTACATGGTGAACTTTGCGGAGGCCAGGTAATGCTTGAAGCGTTCCGTCACGGCCCACACCACCGCCAAGAATTCTAGCTTGAAGGAGCTGTAATTCTCCGGGTTCCTCTTGGTGGGCTTCAGCTTCCGACTGGCGTATGCGATCACCCGTTCTCTGCCCTGTTGGTTTTGGGACAGTACGGCTCCCAGTCCCACATTACTGGCATCTGTGTGGAGAATGAAAGGCTGGCCGTAATCAGGGTAGGCCAGGATCTCATCCCCCGTGAGGGCCATCTTTAGCTGGCGGAAGGACTCCTCTTCCGGTTTATCCCACTTGAAGGGTGGCTTTTGACTCCTGGACTTAGACTGTCCGATCAGGAGGTCCTGCATAGGAGCTGCCATCTTAGTGAACCCGGGGATGAACGTTCGGTAGTAGCCTACCAACCCGAGAAACTGTCTCACCTCTTTTATGTTCGAGGGGCTTGGCCAGCTCTTGATTGCCGTGACCTTGTCAGGGTCGGGGGCTACTCCTTCCGCACTTACCACGTGCCCTAGGTACTGGACCTTTGGTTTCAGCAGGTGACACTTCGATGGTTTCACCTTCAGGCCATAGCCTGCCAGGGCTTCGAACACCTCGGCCAGGTGCTTGAGATGGTCCTCGTAGGTCTTCGAATAGACGATCACGTCGTCCAGGTAAAGGAGGACCGTCTCGAAGTTTCGGTGCCCTAGACAGCATTCCATCAGCCGCTGGAAGGTCCCTGGTGCGTTGCAGAGCCCGAAAGGCATACAGTTGAAGTCACTCAGCCCCATCGGGGTGGTGAAGGCGGTCTTCTCCTTATCAGCCTCTGCCACAGGAACCTGCCAGTACCCGCTAGTAAGGTCCAAAGTAGAAAAGAAGTTAGCAGATTTTAGTGCGGCTAAAGACTCCTCTATTCTAGGCAGCAGATATGCGTCTTTGTGGGTGATACGGTTGATTTGTCTATAGTCCACGCACATTCTCATGGTGCCGTCTTTCTTTTTCACCAGAACCAAGGGGGCTGCCCAGGGGCTACAGCTATCTCTAATGACCCCAGCTTCTTTCATCTCTCTTAGCATGCCCTTGGCGTTCTGATAATGTGCAGGGGGTACAGGCCTGTGTCTCTCTTTTATTGGTGGGTGGCTCCCTGTGGGGATGTGGTGTTCTATCCCCTTTACTCTGCCGAAGTCTAGCAGATGCTTACTCAAGACTCTCTCGTACTCCTGTACCACCCGGTAGACTCCTTGTTTTTGGTGCAGGGGAGTGGAGTCAGCACCCACGTGGAGTTTCTGGCACCAGTCCTCCTTTTGTTTCTGGGAGCCATTACCCTCCGCCTGTGGAGATGGAGGCAAGGGTTCCACGGCCCTGATAGCTTGGTGTTCGACAACAAACCGTTTGACGAGTGTAGCGTACCTGGGTAAGTGTACTTCCCTCTCCCCAATGTTGAGGATGCGGACGGGCACCCTCCCATGACGGACATCAACCACCCCCCGGGCTGTCAAAATGGTGGGCCTGCTGTCTGAGTACACGGGTTCTACCATGGCTTGGTAGTCTCTACCTCTCAACCCGATTGCAGTCCGACACCAGATCATCATTTCACTTTTGGGGGGCATGGAAATGGGGAATGGATCACTGAGTCTTACGCTACCGATCTCACCACCAGACAGTTCTACCTGCTGCCGTCTCATCAGGGCTTTTATCTCCTTGTTGAGGACTCTCTGTTGGCTGGAACTAGCATTCACCGCCACCTGTTGTAGAATTACAATTACCTCTGAAAGACAATTTTCAATTATGTTAGTACCCACAGTTATTTTAGGATGACTTTCAAGACGGTCAATGTCCACAATAATCACTCCCTGTGCCGGCAGTTCAACTTTACCAATTTTAATGGTCATCTCCTTGAACCCCATCTGCGGCACGGGTAAGCCATTACTGGCGATGATGCTCAAGTTACTGTCTGGATACCGTGTGATATCAGCATCAGTCTAATACTGCTTAAAAAGTACATAAGGGATTGTGGTTACTTGCGACCCAGTATCCAGCAAGGCGCTTATGGGGATACCGTCCAGCACCACGGGTAAAACCGGGCGCTCCCCAACGTACTTATCACGCCAATTATAAGGGCCTGGTGATCTTATGCCTGGGGGTCGGCCTTCTGCCCCAGGTTGGACCCGTTTAAATTACAGTACCTGGAAATGTGTCCGGGCTGGTTGCATCGACGGCAAATGGGCTGTCCATCCTCTGCGTAGCGGTCTGTAGGCCTCCCTCGGAACGACGGGATCCTCCTCTGTCGACACCACGGGACATCCTCCGGACTTGAAGCCAGCTCGATGGGTCTTGACGGGTCCACTTGCAACGCCTGGACGGTTCTGGTCAACGCCGCGATGCTCCTGGTCAGATCCTGGACTTGGTGGTGCAGGCCTTTCGATGGGGCTTGGTTCAGGGCCTGTGCATCAGCCTCCACGGAGTCCATAGAGGAGGGCGCCGCCTCATGGTGGTAGGTGATAGCAGGGCGCCGGGGGTTTATAGCGCCACTGGTTGCAGATTCACGGAGCACCCTTATGGCCCTGTCCTTAAATTGGGCAAAGGTCAGGTCGGGGTTCTGAAAGAACATGAGGCGCAGTTGGGCCCTGTGGGCGCTAGACAGCAGACCCTCTATGAATTGTTCTGTTAGCAGCTTATCGGTTTCCTGCACACTGCCAGGGTCAGTTTGTTGAATAGCCCTCAAGGCTTCCTGCAGATTTAGGGCATAGTCTCTGATGCTGTCCTGTGCCCGCTGCTTACATCCATAGAACCTCATTTCAATCTCAACGGAGGTACGTGTATCAAAGGTACCCCGCAGCCGGGCCAGAATACCCTTCACAGTCCTTTTCTCCTCAGTGGGCCATGATTTTACCTCCCTTTGGGCTGCGCCAGTTAACTGCCCTGTCAATATGCTGACCTTCTGTTCCTCTGTCAGGGGGTAAACCTGGAACAAACTGTATAGCCTTTCCTTGAAGTCAGTTAGGGCATGGGGCTCCCCTGAGTATTTGGGCAGCCAGGCCGCTCCAGGGATGTAGGGCAAGGAAAAGGGCATCACCGCTGCTGCAGCTGCGTTGGTGGTAGTGGGCGCCTCTGTGTCCGACATCTTCCTCCCCCCTAGTTAAGCGTGGCCTACCTTCCGACGATCCTCTTCTGTAGGCCGCGGCTCCGCTGCTGCTGCTATGGACGAGGACCTGGCGTCGCGTCCTGATGACGTCAGCGTCGCTCTCTCTCCCTTCCAGGACCTTGCGCAGCGTCGGTGCGTGGGGCGGAGCTTCGGATCTCGCGCGGTTTTGACGTCCACGCCCCTCTTCTTCCCGCGCGGCGTCCTGAAGATGGCGTCCGATGGCGGGAAGCAGCTGCGGATGGCGGGAAGACGGCAGAAGACGGCGGGAAACGGTCAAAGATGGCGTCTGATGGCGGGAATCGGCTCCGGATGGCGGGAAACGACTCCGGACGGCGGGAAACTTCGCCACAGGTAAGTTACAAAAGTATTTTTCAGGCACGCAGTACCCGGTGGTTGCGGGCACGAAATCCTGCCGACTACGCCAAAGCTGACTCGCCCCCTGGGCCGTGGGGCACTCGGATCCGGGCAATAGGGGGAACAATGGGAGTAGTAGTGGCAACCCGGTTCCGTGGCTCAGGGTGGTCAGGACAGTGGTAGTCCATTATGTGTTATTAATTATGTCCGACTACGCCACCCGTGGATTGCGGTTATTAGGACCCGCCGCTGCATGCAGACCGCTGGGGCTGATGAGGTGTGCAGCTAGAGTAGTGTGACTCCCCATGGGAAGAGTGCGGCCCCAGGGCAGTATAGTGGATGGTGGGAGTGATGGTAGTGAGAGTCCCAGTGATGATAGTGCTGGAGGAGCAAGGAGCACACAGACAACAGGTTGCAGTCCAGGGTCTTTACTAAACAGTTAAACTGACCCACAAACAGTCCCGGCTAGGAGGGGACCTGGATGTCTGAGAGCAACGGGGAAATTGGCCCTGGTCAGGGTGAGGGTGTAGGCCTACCGTGCTTTCTGCGCTCCTTCTGGCTATCTCCTCCTGATAGAGTAACAGCCCACGTTTCCGAGCTTTCCGTGTATTCTCGCCTGTATGGCCTGCGACGTGGGTTCCTTTCTGCTCCCAGCCTTGTACGGCTTTACTGGTCCCTTCGGTTGTGGCAGGGTCTCCAGGCTTCTTAGGCCAAGGAATATACAGTCCCTTGCGGACTGGTTCTCTGCTGGGGGATGTGGAATCCTTCCAGCTTCAGACACCAAAGTCTGGTAAAGTTAAGTCTTTTCTCTGCCAAGACAGGCTCTCTTCGCCTCTTGTCTCTGGCTTGTGGTTCTCCTCCTGCCACACTTCCTCTTAGGTGCAACACAACTGTCCCTCTCTGCTCTGGGACCTGAATCTGCAGATAGGTCGTCCAGTTCTCTCTAACCCTGCTCCCAGTACCAGCTTTTATAGGGGCAGCCAGCTCCCCCTACTGGCCTGAGACAGGAGGCATTGCATGCTAATGTTCCCCTGACTAGAGAACCTCCCCCTTGCTCTCAGACACAGCTTTAATTACACTTGTGGCATCCAGGTCAGGGTGACACACCACGTCTCTTCCAGGGGGCATTAAAACAGTCTTGTTGAACCACTCTGAACTCCACAGCCGATCCAAGGGGCATGAAAAACGTCTTGTTAAGTTAGTGTGACTTCCAGTACTATTCCAAGGGGCATTGATATTATTATTATTATTATTATTATTAAATATTTATGTAGCGCCATTAGGTTCCATGGCGCTTTACAAGTGTAGGGGAGACAGGGACACGAACATGAAGCATCAGACGAGGCGCACTGGTTCAGTAGGGCAGGGGGTCCTGTCCACGAGGGCTCACAGTCTATGGGGGGTGGGTGGAGAGACAGGTTTTGTCTTTTTATTCCACTGCGACCCCCACCACTCTTCCAAGGGGTATTAAAACAGTCTTGTTAAGCTACTGTGACCTCCAACACTCTTCCAAGGGACATTAAAACAGTCTTGTTAAGCTACTGTGACCTCCACGTCTCTTTCAAGGGGCATTAAAGTTGTCTCGTTAAATCACACTGAACTCCACAGCTCTTCCAAGGGGCATGAAAACCGTCTTGTTAAGCTACTGTGACATCCACCACTCTTCCAAGGGGCATTGATATTGTCTTTTTATTCCACTGCGACCTCCACCACTCTTCCAAGGGGCATTAAAAGCGTCTTCTTAAACCATTCTAAACTCCACAGCTCTTCCAAGGGGCATGAAAACTGTATTGTTAAGTTACTATGACCTCCACGTCTTTCCCAAGGGGCATTAAAACCGTCTTCTGAAACCATTCTGAACTCCACAGCTCTTCCAAGGGGCATTAAAACCTTCTTGTTAAGCTACTGTGATCTTCACCACTCTTCCAAGGGGCATTAAAACTGTCTTGTCAAGCTAATGTGACCTCCACGTCTCTTCCAAGGGGCATGAAAACCATCTTGTTAACCCACATTGAACTCTACAGCTCTTCCAAGGGGCATTAAAACCGTCTTGTTAAACCAGTCTGAACTCCACAGCTCTTCCAAGGGGCATGAAAACCATCTTGTTAAGCTACTGTGACCTCCACCACTCTTCCAAGTGGCATTGATATTGTCTTTCTATTCCATTGCGACCTCCACCACTCTTCCATGGGGCATTAAAACTGTCTTTTAAGCTACTGTGACTTCCAAGTCTCTTCCAAGGGGCATTTAAACCGCCTTGTTAAACTACTGTAAACTCCACAGCTCTTCCAAGGGGCATGAATACCGTCTTGATAAGCTACTGTGACCTCCACCACTCTTCCAAGGGGCATTGATATTGTCTTTTTATTCCACTGTGACCTCCACCACTCTTCCAAGGGGCATTAAAACAGTCTTGTTAAGCTACTGTGACCTCCACGTCACTTCCATGGGGCATTAAAACTGTCTTATTAAACCACTCTGAACTCCACAGCTTTTCCAAGGGGCATTAAAACTGTCTTGTTGAACCACTCTGAACTCCACAGCTTTTCCAAGGGGCATTAAAACTGTCTTGTTAAGCTACTGTGACCTCCACCACTCTATCAAGGCACATTAAAACTGTCTTGTTAAGCTACTGTGACCTCTATGTCTCTTCCAAGGGGCAATAAAACAGTCTTGTTAAGCTACTGTGACCTCCACGTCTCTTCCAAGGGGCATTAAAACTGTCTAGTTAAGCTACTGTGACATCCACCACTCTTCCAAGGGGCATTAAAATTGTCTTGTGAAGCTACTGTGATCTCTACGTCTCTTCCAAGGGGCATTAAAACCGTCTTGTTAAGCTACTGTGACTTTCAGCACTCTTCCAATGGGCATTAAAACTGTCTAGTTAAACCTCTCTGAACTCCACAGCTCTTCCAAGGGTCATTAAAAACATCTTTTTAAACCACTCTGAACTCCACAGCTCTTTCAAGGGGCATTAAAACTGTCTTGCTAAGCTACTCTGACCTCCACCACTTTTCCAAGGAGTATTAAAACCTTCTTGTTAAGCTACTGGGACCTGTACGTCTCTTCCAAGGGGCATGAAAACCGTCTTGTTAAGGTACTGTGACCTCCACGTCTCTTCCAAGGGGCCTTAAAACCGGCTTGTTAAACCATTCTGAACTCCACAGCTCTTCCAAGGGGCATGAAAACCATCTTGTTAAGCTACTGTCACCTCAACCACTCTTCCAAGGGGCATTGATATTGTCTTTTTATTCCACTGTGACCTCCACCACTCTTCCAAGGGGCATTAAAACTGTCTTGTTAAGCTACTGTGACTTCCACGTCACTTCCATGGGCATTAAAACCGTCTTGTTAAACCACTCTGAACTCCACAGCTCTTCCAAGGGGCATTAAAACTGTCTTGTTGAACCACTCTGAACTCCACAGCTTTTCCAAGGGGCATTAAAACTGTCTTGTTAAGCTATTGTGACCTCCACCACTCTAACAAGGGGCATTAAAACTGTCTTGTTAAGCTACTGTGACCTCTACGTCTCTTCCAAGGGGCTATAAAACAGTCTTGTTAAGCTACTGTGACATCTACCACTCTTCCAAGGGGCATTAAAATTGTCTTGTTAAGCTACTGTGACCTCTATGTCTCTTCCAAGGGGCATTAAAAAAGTCTTGTTAAGGTACTGTGACCTTCATCACTATTCCAATGGGCATTAAAACTGTCTAGTTGAGTTACTGTGACCACCACCACGCTTCCAAGGGGCATTGATACTGTCTTTTTATTCCACTGCACCCTCCACCACTCTTCCAAGGGGCATTAAAACTGTCTTGTGAAGCTAGTGTTACCTCCACATCTCTTCCAAGGGGCAGTAAAACCTTCTTGTTAAACCACTCTGAACTCCACAGCTCTTCCAAGGGGCATTAAAGCTGTCTTGCTAAGCTACTCTGACCTCCACCACTCTACCAAGGGGTATTAAAACCGTCTTGTTAAGCTACTGTGACCTCTACGTCTCTTCCAAGGGGCATGAAATCCGTATTTTTAAGCTACTGGGACCTCCACGTCTCTTCCAAGGGGCATTAAAACCGGCTTGTTAAACCATTCTGAACTCCACAGCTCTTCCAAGGGGCATGAAAACCATCTTGTTAAGCTACTGTGACCTCCACCACTCTTCCAAGGGGCATTGATATTGTGTTTTTATTCCACTGCGACCTCCACCACTCTTCCAAGGGGCATAAAAACCATCTTGTTAAACCATTCTTAACTCCACAGCTCTTCCACGGGGCATTAAAACTGTCTTGTCAAGCTACTTTGACCTCCACGTCTCTTCCAAGCGGCATGAAAACCATCTTGTTAAACGACTCTGAACTCTACAGCTCTTCCAAGGGGCATTAAAACCGTCTTGTTAAACCAGTCTGAACTCCACAGCTCTTCCAAGGGGCATGAAAACCGTCTTGTTAAGCTACTGTGACCTTAACGACTCTTCCAAAGGGCAATGATTTCATCTTTTTATTCCACTCTGACCTCCACCACTATTCCAAAAGGCATTAAAATGTTGTGTTAAGCTACTATGACCTCCACGCCTCTTCCCAGTTTCATTAAAACCATCTTGTTAAAACACTCGGAACTCCATAGCTCTTCCAAGGGGCATTAAAACTGTCTTGTTAAGCTACTGTGACTTTCATCACTCTTCCAATGGGCATTAAAACTGTCTAGTTGAGTTACTGTGACCTCCACCACGCTTCTAAGGGGCATTGATATTGTATTTTTATTCCACTACAACCTCCACCACTCTTCCAAGGGGCATTAAAACTGTCTTGTGAAGCTACTGTTACCTCCTCATCTTTTCCAAGGGGCATTAAAACCTTCTTGTTAAACCTCTCTGAACTCCGCAGCTCTTCCAAGGGGCATTAAAAACGTCTTTTTAAACCACTCTGAACTCCACAGCTCTTCCAAGGGGCATTAAAACTGTCTTGCTAAGCTACTCTGACCTCCACCACTCTTCCAAGGAGTATTAAAACCTTCTTGTTAAGCTACTGGGACCTGTACGTCTCTTCCAAGGGGCATGAAAACCGTTTTGTTAAGGTACTGTGACCTCCACGTCTCTTCCAAGGGGCCTTTAAACCGGCTTGTTAAACCATTCTGAACTCCACAGCTCTTCCAAGGGGCATGAAAACCATCTTGTTAAGCTACTGTGACCTCAACCACTCTTCCAAGGGGCATTGATATTGTCTTTTTATTCCACTGTGACCTCCACCACTCTTCCAAGTGGCATTAAAACTGTCTTGTTAAGCTACTGTGACTTCCACGTCACTTCCATGGGCATTAAAACCGTCTTGTTAAACCACTCTGAACTCCACAGCTCTTCCAAGGGGCATTAAAACTGTCTTGTTGAACCACTCTGAACTCCACAGCTTTTCCAAGGGGCATTAAAACTGTCTTGTTAAGCTATTGTGACCTCCACCACTCTAACAAGGGGCATTAAAACTGTCTTGTTAAGCTACTGTGACCTCTACGTCTCTTCCAAGGGGCTATAAAACAGTCTTGTTAAGCTACTGTGACCTCCACGTCTCTTCCAAGGGGCATTAAAACTGTCTAGTTAAGCTACTGTGACATCTACCACTCTTCCAAGGGGCATTAAAATTGTCTTGTTAAGCTACTGTGACCTCTACGTCTCTTCCAAGGGGCATTAAAAAAGTCTTGTTAAGCTACTGTGACCTTCATCACTATTCCAATGGGCATTAAAACTGTCTAGTTGAGTTACTGTGACCACCACCACGCTTCCAAGGGGCATTGATATTGTCTTTTTATTCCACTGCAACCTCCACCACTCTTCCAAGGGGCATGAAAACTTTCTTGTGAAGCTACTGTTACCTCCACATCTCTTCCAAGGGGCAGTAAAACCTTCTTGTTAAACCACTCTGAACTCCACATCTCTTCCAAGGGGCATTAAAGCTGTCTTGCTAAGCTACTCTGACCTCCACCACTCTTCCAAGGGGTATTAAAACCGTCTTGTTAAGCTACTGTGACCTCTACGTCTCTTCCAAGGGGCATGAAAACCGTATTTTTAAGCTACTGGGACCTCCACGTTTCTTCCAAGGGGCATTACAACCGGCTTGTTAAACCATTCTGAACTCCACAGCTCTTCCAAGGGGCATGAAAACCATCTTGTTAAGCTACTGAGACCTCCACCACTCTTCCAAGGGGCATTGATATTGTGTTTTTATTCCACTGCGACCTCCACCACTCTTCCAAGGGGCATAAAAACCATCTTGTTAAACCATTCTTATCTCCACAGCTCTTCCAAGGGGCATGAAAACGGTCTTGTTAAGCTACTGTGACCTCCACCAATCTTCCAAGGGGCATTAAAACTGTCTTGTCAAGCTACTTTGACCTCCACGTCTCTTCCAAGCGGCATGAAAACCGTCTTGTTAAACGACTCTGAACTCTACAGCTCTTCCAAGGGGCATTAAAACCGTCTTGTTAAACCAGTCTGAACTCCACAGCTCTTCCAAGGGGCATGAAAACCGTCTTGTTAAGCTACTGTGACCTCCACCACTCTTCCAAAGGGCAATGATTTCATCTTTTTATTCCACTCTGACCTCCACCACTATTCCAAAAGGCATTAAAATGTTGTGCTAAGCTACTATGACCTCCACGCCTCTTCCCAGTTTCATTAAAACCGTCTTGTTAAAACACTCAGAACTCCATAGCTCTTCCAAGGGGCATTAAAACTGTCTTGTTAAGCTACTGTGACCTCCACCAAGTGTCAATGTTATTGTCTTTTTTATTCCACTGCGACCTCCACCACTCTTCCAAGGGTCATGAAAACCGTCTTGTTAAACCTCTCTGAAATCCACAGCTCTTCCAATGGGCATGACAACCTTCTTCTTTAGCTACTGTGACATCCACGTCTCTTCCAAGAGGAATTAAAACCGTCTTGTTAAACCACTCTGAACTCCACAGCTCTTCCAAGGGGCATTAAAACCGTTTGACAAACCACTCTGAACTCCACAGGTATTCCAAGGGGCATGAAAACCGTCTTCTTAAGTTACTGTGACCTCCACGTCTCTACCAGTTGGCATTAAAACCGGCTTGTTAAGCTACTGTGACCTCCACATCTCTTCCAAGGGGCATTAAAAACGTCTTTTTAAACCACTCTGAACTTCACAGTTCTTCCAAGGGGTATGAAGTCCATCTTGTTTAGCTTCTGTGACCTCCACCACTCTTCCAGGGGGAGTTGATATTGTCTTTTTATTACACTTTTGCCTCCACCACTATTCTGAGGGGCATTAAAACCGTCTTGTTAAGCTACTGTGTCCTCCACGTCTCTTCCAAGGGGCATAAAAACCGTCTTGTTAAATCACTCCGAACTCCACAGCTCTTCCAAGGTGCATGAAAACCGTCTTCTTAAGCTTCTGTGACCTCCACGTCTCTTCCCAGTTGCATTAAAACCATCTGGTTAAACCACTCTGACCTCCATAGCTCTTCCAAGGGGCATGAAAACCGTCTTGTTAAGCAACTGTGACCTCCACCACTCTTCCAAGGGGCATTGATATTGTCTATTTATTCCACTGCGACCTCCACCACTCTTCCAAGGGGCACAAAAACCATCTTGTTAAACCATTCTGAACTCCACAGCTCTTCCAAGGGGAATGAAAACCGTCTTGTTAAGCTACTGTGCACTCCACCACTCTTCCAAGGGGCATTAAAACTGTCTTGTCAAGCTAATGTGACCTCCACGTCTCTTCCAAGGGGCATGAAAACCATCTTGTTAACCAACTCTGAACTCTACCGCTCTTCCAAGGGGCATTAAAACCGTCTTGTTAAACCAGCCTTAACTCCACAGCTCTTCCTATGGTCATGAAAACCATCTTGTTAAGCTACTGTGACCTCCACCACTCTTCCAAGTGGCATTGATATTGTCTTTTTATTCCATTGCGACCTCCACCTCTCTTCCATGGGGCATTAAAACTGTCTTTTAAGCTACTGTGACTTCCATGTCTTTTCCAAGGGGCATTTAAACCACCTTGTTAAACTACTCTAAACTCCACAGCTCTTCCAAGGGGCATGAAAACAGTCTTGTTAAGCTACTGTGACCTCCACCACTCTTCCAAGGGGCATTGGTATTGTCTTTTTTTCCACTGTGACCTCCACCACTCTTCCAAGGGGTCATTGAAACTGTCTTGTTAAGATACTGTGACCTCCACGTCTCTTCCAAGGGGCCTTAAAACCGGCTTGTTAAACCACTCTGAACTCCACAGCTCTTCCAAGATGCATGAAAACCATCTTCTTAAACTTCTGTGACCTCCACATCTCTTCCCAGTTGCATTAAAACCATCTTCTTAAACCACTCTGACCTCCATAGCTCTTCCAAGGGGCATTAAAACCATCTTGTTAAGCTACTGTGACCTCCACCACTCTTCCAAGTGGCATTGCTATTGTCTTTTATTCCACTGCGACCTCCACCACTCTTCCAAGGGGCATTAAAGCCATCTTGTTAAACCACTCTGAACTCCACAGCTCTTCCAATGGGCATGAAAACCATCTTCTTAAGCTCCGGTGACCTCCACCACTCTTCCAAGGGGCATTAAAACTGTCTTGTTAAGCTACTGTGACCTCCACGCCTCTTCCAAGGGGCATTAAAACCATCTTGTTAAACCACTCTGAACTCCACAGCTCTTCCAACGGGCATTAAAACCGTCTTGTTAAACCACTCTGAACTCCACAGCACTTCCAAGGGACATGAAAACCGTCTTGTTAAGCTACTGTAACCTCCACGTCTCTACCAAGGGGCATTAAAACTGTCTTGTTAAGCTGCTGTGACCTCCACGTCTCTTCCAACGGGCATTAAAACCGTCTTGTTAAACAACTCTGAACTCCGTAGCTCTTCCAAGGGCCATTTAAACCTTATTGTTAAGCTACTGTGACCTCCACGTCTCTTCCAAGGGGCATTAAAACCATCTTGTTAAACCACTCTGAACTCCACAGCACTTCCAAGGGGCATTAAAACTGTCTTGTTGAACCACTCTGAACTCCACAGCTTTTCCATGGGGCATTAAAACTGTCTTGTTAAGCATTGTGACCTCCACCACTCTACCAAGGGGCATTAAATCTGTCTTGTTAAGCTACTGTGACCTCCACCACGCTTCCAAGGGGCATTGATATTGTCTTTTTATTCCACTTCAACCTCCACCAGTCTTCCAAGGGGCATTAAAACTGTCTTGTGAAGCTTCTGTTACCTCCACATCTCTTCCAAGGGGCAGTAAAACCTTCTTGTTAAACCACTCTGAACTCCACAGCTCTTCCAAGGGGCATTAAAACTGTCTTGCTAAGCTACTCTGACCTCCACCACTCTTCCAAGGGGTATTAAAACCGTCTTGTTAAGCTACTGTGACCTCTACGTCTCTACCAAGGGCATGAAAACCGTCTTGTTAAGCTACTGTGACCTCCACGTCTCTTCCAAGGGGCATTAAAACCGGCTTGTTAAACCATTCCTAACTCCACAGCTCTTCCAAGGGGCATGAAAACGGTCTTGTTAAGCTACTGTGACCTCCACCACTCTTCCAAGGGGCACTAAAACTGTCTTGTCAAGCTAATTTGACCTCCACGTCTCTTCCAAGGGGCATGAAAACTGTCTTGTTATACGACTCTGAACTCTACAGCTCTTACAAGGGGCATTAAAACCGTCTTGTTAAACCCGTCTGAACTCCACAGCTCTTCCAAGGGGCATGAAAACCGTCTTGTTAAGCTACTGTGACCTCCACCATTCTTCCAAGGGGCAATGATTTCATCTTTTTATTCCACTCTGACCTCCACCACTATTCCAAAAGGCATTAAAACTGTTGTGTTAAGCTACTATGACCTCCACGCCTCTTCCCAGTTGCATTAAAACCGTCTTGTTAAAACACTCGGAACTCCATAGCTCTTCCAAGGGGCATTAAAACCGTCTTGTTAAGCTACTGTGACCTCCACCACTCTTCCAAGTGGCAATGTTATTGTCTTTTTTATTTCACTGCGATCTCCACCACTCTTCCAAGGGGCATTAAAACCGTCTTGTTAAACCACTCTGAAATCCACAGCTCTTCCAAAGGGCATGAAAACCGTATTCTTTAGCTACTGTGACCTCCACGTCTCTTCCAAGGGGCATTAAAACCGTCTTGTTAAACCACTCTGAATTCCACAGCTCTTCCAAGGGGCAATAAAACCGTCTTGATAAACCACTCTGAACTACACAGGTATTCCAAGAGGCATGAAAACTGTCTTCTTAAGTTACTGTGACCTCCACGTCTCTACCAAGGGGCATTAAAACCGGCTTGTTAAGCTACTGTAACCTCCACGTCTCTTCGAAGGGGCGTTGATATTGTCTTTTTATTCCACTGCTGCCTCCACCACTATTCTGAGGGGCATTAAAACCATCTTGTTAAGCTACTGTGACCTCCACATCTCTTCCAAGGGGCATAAAAACTGTCTTGTTAAACCACTCTGAACTTCACAGCTCTTCCAAGGGGCATGAAGACCATCTTGTTAAGCTACTGTGACCTCCACCACTCTTCCAAGGGGTATTGATATTGTCTTTTTATTCCGCTGTTGCCTCCACCACTATTCTGAGGGGCATTAAAACCATCTTGTTAAGCTACTGTGACCTCCACGTCTCTTCCAAGGGGCATAAAAACCGTCTTGTTAAACCACTCTGAACTCCACAGCTCTTCCAAGGTGCATTAAAACCGTCTTGTTAAGCTACTGTGACTTCCACCACTCTTCCAAGTGGCATTGCTATTGTCTTTTATTCCACTGCGACCTCCACCACTCTTCCAAGGGGCATTAAAACCGTCTTGTTAAACCACTCTGAACTCCACAGCTCTTCCAATGGGCATGAAAACCGTCTTCTTAAGCTACTGTGACCTCCACCACTCTTCTAAGGGGCATTAAAACTGTCTTGCTAAGCTACTGTGACCCCCACGCCTCTTCCAATGGGCATTAAAAGCGTCTTGTTAAACCACTCTGAAATCCAGAGCTCTTCCAAGGGGCATGAAAACCGTTTTGTAAAGCTACTGTGACCTCCAGGTCTGTACCAAGGGGCATTAAAACTGTCTTGTTAAGCTACTGTGACCTCCATGTCTCTTCCAAGGGGCATTAAAACCGTCATGTTTAACCACTCTGAACTCCACTACTCTTCCAAGGGTCATGAAAACAGTCTTGTTAAGCTACTGTGACCTCCACCACTCTTCCAAGGGGCATTGATATTGTATTTTTATTCCACTGCGACCTCCACCACTCTTCCAAGGGGCATTAAAACAGTCTTGTTAAGCTACTGTGACCTCCAACACTCTTCCAAGTGGCATTGATTTTGTCTTTTTATTCCACTGTGACGTCCACCCCTCCTCGAATGGGCATTAAAACCGTCTTGTTAAACCACTCTGAACTTCACAGCTATTCCAAGGGGCATGAAAACCGTCTTGTTAAGCTACTGTGACATCCACGTCTCTACCAAGGGGCATTAAAACCGGTTTGTTAAGCTACTGTGACCTCCACGTCTCTGCCAAGGGGCATTAAAACCGTCTTGTTAAACCACTCTGAACTCCACAGCTCTTCCAAGGGGTATGAAAACCGTCTTGTTAAACTACTGTGACCTCCACCTCTTTTCCAAGGGGCGTTGATATTGTTTTTTTATTCCACTGTGACCTCCACCACTATTCTAAGGGGCATTAAAACTGTCTTGCTAAGCTACTGTGACCCCCACGCCTCTTCCAATGGGCATTAAAAGCGTCTTGTTAAACCACTCTGAAATCCAGAGCTCTTCCAAGGGGCATGAAAACCGTTTTGTAAAGCTACTGTGACCTCCAGGTCTGTACCAAGGGGCATTAAAACTGTCTTGTTAAGCTACTGTGACCTCCATGTCTCTTCCAAGGGGCATTAAAACCGTCATGTTTCACCACTCTGAACTCCACTACTCTTCCAAGGGTCATGAAAACAGTCTTGTTAAGCTACTGTGACCTCCGCGTCTCTTCCAAGGGGCATTAAAACCGTCATGTTAATTCACTCTGAACTCCACAGCTCTTCCAAGTGGCATAAAAACTGTCTTCTTAAGTTACTCTGACCTCCACTTCTCTTCCAAGGGGCATTAAGTCCGTCTTTTTAAGCTACTGTGACCTCCACCATTCTTCCAAGGGTCATTAAAACTGTCTTGTTAATCTACTGTGACCTCCACGTCTCTTCCAAGACACATTAAAACCGTCTTGTTAAACCACTCTGAACTCCACAGCTCCATCACAGTTCCAAGGGGCATTGATATTGTCTTTTTATTCCAATGTGACCTCCACCACTCTTCCAAGGGGCGTTAAAACTGTCTTATTAAGATACTGTGACCTCCACTTCTCTTCCAAGGGGCATTAAAACAGTCTTGTTAAACCACCCTGAAATCCACAGCTCTTCCAAGAAGCATATAAACCGTCTTGTTAAGCTACTGTGACCTCCACGTCTCTTCCAAGGGGCATTAAAACCGTCTTGTTAGACCACATTGAAAACGACAGCTTTTCCAAGGGGCATTTAAACCGTCTTGTTAAGCTATTGTGACCTCCACAGCTCTTTCAAGGGGCACTAAAACCGTGTTGTTAAACCACTCTGAACTCCACAGCTCTTCCAAGGAGCATTAAAACAGTCTTGTTAAGCTACTGTGACCTCCGCTTCTCTTCCAATGGGCATTGATATTGTCTTTCTATTCCACTGTGACCTCCACCACTCTTCCAAGGGGAATTAAAACTCTCTTGTTAAGCTACTGTGATCTCCACGTCTCTTCCAAGGCGCATTAAAACCGTCTACTTAAACCACTCTGAACTCCACAGCTCTTCCAAGGGGCATGAAAACCGTCTTGTTAAGCTACTGTGACCTCCGCGTCTCTTCCAAGGGGCATTAAAACCGTCATGTTAATTCACTCTGAACTCCACAGCTCTTCCAATTGGCATAAAAACTGTCTTCTTAAGTTACTCTGACCTCCACTTCTCTTCCAAGGGGCATTAAGTCCGTCTTTTTAAGCTATTGTGACCTCCACCATTCTTCCAAGGGTCATTAAATCTGTCTTGTTAATCTACTGTGACCTCCACGTCTCTTCCAAGACACATTAAAACCGTCTTGTTAAACCACTCTGAACTCCACAGCTCTTCCAAGGGGCATGAAAACCGTCTTGTTAAGCTACTGTGACCTCCACGTCTCTTCCAAGGGGCATTGATATTGTCTTTTTATTACACTGCGACCTCCACCATTCTTCCAAGGGGCATTAAAACCGTCTTGTTAAACCACTCTGAACTCCACAGCTCTTCCAAAGGGCATGAAAACCATCTTGTTAAGCTACTGTGACCTCCACGCCTCTTCCAATTGGCATTAAAACCATCTTGTTAAACCACTCTGAACTCCACAGCTCTTCCAACGGGCATGAAAACCATCTTGTTAAGCTACTGTGACCTTCAAGTCTCCACCAAGGGGCCTTAAAAACCATCTTGTTAAGCTACTGTGACCTCCACGTCTCTTCCAAGGGGTATACACCGTCTTGTTAAACCACTTTGAACTCCACATCTCTTCCAAGGGGCATGAAAACCGTATCGTTAAGCTACTGTGACCTCCACCACTCTTCCAAGGGGCATTGATATTGTCCTTTTATTCCACTGCGTCCTCCACCACTCTTCCAAGGGGCATTAAAACAGTCTTGTTGAGCCACTTTGACTTCCAACACTCTTCCGTGGGGCATTGATATTGTCTTTTTCTTCCACTGCAACCTCCTCCACTCTTCCAAGGGCCATTGATATTGTCTTTTTATTCCACTGTGACCTCCACCACTCTTCCAAGGGACATTAAAACTGTCTTGTTAAGCTACTGAGTCCTCCACGTCTCTTCCAAGGGGCATTAAAACCGTATTGTTAAACCACTCTGAACTCCACAGCTCTTCCAAGGGGCATGAAAACTGTCTTGTTAAGCTACTGTGACCTCCACGTCTCTTCCAAGGGGCATTAAAACTGTCATGTTAATTCACTCTGAACTCCACAGCTCTTCCAAGTGGCATAAAAACTGTCTAATTAAGTTACTCTGACCTCCACGTCTCTTCCAAGGGGCATTAAATCCGTCTTGTTAAGCTACTGTGACCTCCACCATTCTTCCAAGGAGCATTAAAACTGTCTTGTTAAGCTACTGTGACCTCCGCGTCTCTTCCAAGGGGCATTAAAACCGTCATGTTAATTCACTCTGAACTCCACAGCTCTTCCAAGTGGCATAAAAACTGTCTTCTTAAGTTACTCTGACCTCCACTTCTCTTCCAAGGGGCATTAAGTCCGTCTTTTTAAGCTACTGTGACCTCCACCATTCTTCCAAGGGTCATTAAAACTGTCTTGTTAATCTACTGTGACCTCCACGTCTCTTCCAAGACACATTAAAACCGTCTTGTTAAACCACTCTGAACTCCACAGCTCCATCACAGTTCCAAGGGGCATTGATATTGTCTTTTTATTCCAATGTGACCTCCACCACTCTTCCAAGGGGCGTTAAAACTGTCTTATTAAGATACTGTGACCTCCACTTCTCTTCCAAGGGGCATTAAAACAGTCTTGTTAAACCACCCTGAAATCCACAGCTCTTCCAAGAAGCATATAAACCGTCTTGTTAAGCTACTGTGACCTCCACGTCTCTTCCAAGGGGCATTAAAACCGTCTTGTTAGACCACATTGAAAACGACAGCTTTTCCAAGGGGCATTTAAACCGTCTTGTTAAGCTATTGTGACCTCCACAGCTCTTTCAAGGGGCACTAAAACCGTGTTGTTAAACCACTCTGAACTCCACAGCTCTTCCAAGGAGCATTAAAACAGTCTTGTTAAGCTACTGTGACCTCCGCTTCTCTTCCAATGGGCATTGATATTGTCTTTCTATTCCACTGTGACCTCCACCACTCTTCCAAGGGGAATTAAAACTCTCTTGTTAAGCTACTGTGATCTCCACGTCTCTTCCAAGGCGCATTAAAACCGTCTACTTAAACCACTCTGAACTCCACAGCTCTTCCAAGGGGCATGAAAACCGTCTTGTTAAGCTACTGTGACCTCCGCGTCTCTTCCAAGGGGCATTAAAACCGTCATGTTAATTCACTCTGAACTCCACAGCTCTTCCAATTGGCATAAAAACTGTCTTCTTAAGTTACTCTGACCTCCACTTCTCTTCCAAGGGGCATTAAGTCCGTCTTTTTAAGCTATTGTGACCTCCACCATTCTTCCAAGGGTCATTAAATCTGTCTTGTTAATCTACTGTGACCTCCACGTCTCTTCCAAGACACATTAAAACCGTCTTGTTAAACCACTCTGAACTCCACAGCTCTTCCAAGGGGCATGAAAACCGTCTTGTTAAGCTACTGTGACCTCCACGTCTCTTCCAAGGGGCATTGATATTGTCTTTTTATTACACTGCGACCTCCACCATTCTTCCAAGGGGCATTAAAACCGTCTTGTTAAACCACTCTGAACTCCACAGCTCTTCCAAAGGGCATGAAAACCATCTTGTTAAGCTACTGTGACCTCCACGCCTCTTCCAATTGGCATTAAAACCATCTTGTTAAACCACTCTGAACTCCACAGCTCTTCCAACGGGCATGAAAACCATCTTGTTAAGATACTGTGACCTTCAAGTCTCCACCAAGGGGCCTTAAAAACCATCTTGTTAAGCTACTGTGACCTCCACGTCTCTTCCAAGGGGTATACACCGTCTTGTTAAACCACTTTGAACTCCACATCTCTTCCAAGGGGCATGAAAACCGTATCGTTAAGCTACTGTGACCTCCACCACTCTTCCAAGGGGCATTGATATTGTCCTTTTATTCCACTGCGTCCTCCACCACTCTTCCAAGGGGCATTAAAACAGTCTTGTTGAGCCACTTTGACTTCCAACACTCTTCCGTGGGGCATTGATATTGTCTTTTTCTTCCACTGCAACCTCCTCCACTCTTCCAAGGGCCATTGATATTGTCTTTTTATTCCACTGTGACCTCCACCACTCTTCCAAGGGACATAAAAACTGTCTTGTTAAGCTACTGAGTCCTCCACGTCTCTTCCAAGGGGCATTAAAACCGTATTGTTAAACCACTCTGAACTCCACAGCTCTTCCAAGGGGCATGAAAACTGTCTTGTTAAGCTACTGTGACCTCCACGTCTCTTCCAAGGGGCATTAAAACTGTCATGTTAATTCACTCTGAACTCCACAGCTCTTCCAAGTGGCATAAAAACTGTCTAATTAAGTTACTCTGACCTCCACGTCTCTTCCAAGGGGCATTAAATCCGTCTTGTTAAGCTACTGTGACCTCCACCATTCTTCCAAGGAGCATTAAAACTGTCTTGTTAAGCTACTGTGACCTCCGCGTCTCTTCCAAGGGGCATTAAAACCGTCATGTTAATTCACTCTGAACTCCACAGCTCTTCCAAGTGGCATAAAAACTGTCTTCTTAAGTTACTCTGACCTCCACTTCTCTTCCAAGGGGCATTAAGTCCGTCTTTTTAAGCTACTGTGACCTCCACCATTCTTCCAAGGGTCATTAAAACTGTCTTGTTAATCTACTGTGACCTCCACGTCTCTTCCAAGACACATTAAAACCGTCTTGTTAAACCACTCTGAACTCCACAGCTCCATCACAGTTCCAAGGGGCATTGATATTGTCTTTTTATTCCAATGTGACCTCCACCACTCTTCCAAGGGGCGTTAAAACTGTCTTATTAAGATACTGTGACCTCCACTTCTCTTCCAAGGGGCATTAAAACAGTCTTGTTAAACCACCCTGAAATCCACAGCTCTTCCAAGAAGCATATAAACCGTCTTGTTAAGCTACTGTGACCTCCACGTCTCTTCCAAGGGGCATTAAAACCGTCTTGTTAGACCACATTGAAAACGACAGCTTTTCCAAGGGGCATTTAAACCGTCTTGTTAAGCTATTGTGACCTCCACAGCTCTTTCAAGGGGCACTAAAACCGTGTTGTTAAACCACTCTGAACTCCACAGCTCTTCCAAGGAGCATTAAAACAGTCTTGTTAAGCTACTGTGACCTCCGCTTCTCTTCCAATGGGCATTGATATTGTCTTTCTATTCCACTGTGACCTCCACCACTCTTCCAAGGGGAATTAAAACTCTCTTGTTAAGCTACTGTGATCTCCACGTCTCTTCCAAGGGGCATTAAAACCGTCTACTTAAACCACTCTGAACTCCACAGCTCTTCCAAGGGGCATGAAAACCGTCTTGTTAAGCTACTGTGACCTCCGCGTCTCTTCCAAGGGGCATTAAAACCGTCATGTTAATTCACTCTGAACTCCACAGCTCTTCCAATTGGCATAAAAACTGTCTTCTTAAGTTACTCTGACCTCCACTTCTCTTCCAAGGGGCATTAAGTCCGTCTTTTTAAGCTATTGTGACCTCCACCATTCTTCCAAGGGTCATTAAATCTGTCTTGTTAATCTACTGTGACCTCCACGTCTCTTCCAAGACACATTAAAACCGTCTTGTTAAACCACTCTGAACTCCACAGCTCTTCCAAGGGGCATGAAAACCGTCTTGTTAAGCTACTGTGACCTCCACGTCTCTTCCAAGGGGCATTGATATTGTCTTTTTATTACACTGCGACCTCCACCATTCTTCCAAGGGGCATTAAAACCGTCTTGTTAAACCACTCTGAACTCCACAGCTCTTCCAAAGGGCATGAAAACCATCTTGTTAAGCTACTGTGACCTCCACGCCTCTTCCAATTGGCATTAAAACCATCTTGTTAAACCACTCTGAACTCCACAGCTCTTCCAACGGGCATGAAAACCATCTTGTTAAGCTACTGTGACCTTCAAGTCTCCACCAAGGGGCCTTAAAAACCATCTTGTTAAGCTACTGTGACCTCCACGTCTCTTCCAAGGGGTATACACCGTCTTGTTAAACCACTTTGAACTCCACATCTCTTCCAAGGGGCATGAAAACCGTATCGTTAAGCTACTGTGACCTCCACCACTCTTCCAAGGGGCATTGATATTGTCCTTTTATTCCACTGCGTCCTCCACCACTCTTCCAAGGGGCATTAAAACAGTCTTGTTGAGCCACTTTGACTTCCAACACTCTTCCGTGGGGCATTGATATTGTCTTTTTCTTCCACTGCAACCTCCTCCACTCTTCCAAGGGGCATTGATATTGTCTTTTTATTCCACTGTGACCTCCACCACTCTTCCAAGGGACATTAAAACTGTCTTGTTAAGCTACTGAGTCCTCCACGTCTCTTCCAAGGGGCATTAAAACCGTATTGTTAAACTACTCTGAACTCCACAGCTCTTCCAAGGGGCATGAAAACTGTCTTGTTAAGCTACTGTGACCTCCACGTCTCTTCCAAGGGGCATTAAAACTGTCATGTTAATTCACTCTGAACTCCACAGCTCTTCCAAGTGGCATAAAACTGTCTAATTAAGTTACTCTGACCTCCACGTCTCTTCCAAGGGGCATTAAATCCGTCTTGTTAAGCTACTGTGACCTCCACTATTCTTCCAAGGAGCATTAAAACTGTCTTGTTAACATACTGTGACCTCCATCACAGTTCCAAGGGGCATTGATATTGTCTTTTTATTCCAATGTGACCTCCACCACTCTTCCAAGGGGCGTCAAAACTGTCTTATTAAGCTACTGTGACCTCCACTTCTCTTCCAAGGGGCATTAAAACCGTCTTGTTAAACCACTCTGAAATCCACAGCTCTTCCAAGGAGCATGTATACCGTCTTGCTAAGCTACTGTGACCTCCACGTCTCTTCCAAGGGGCATTAAAATCGTCTTGTTAGACCACATTGAAAACCACAGCTTTTCCAAGGGGCATTTAAACCGTCTTGTTAAGCTATTGTGACCTCCACAGCTCTTCCAAGGGGCAGTAAAATCGTGTTGTTAAACCACTCTGAACTCCACAGCTCTTCCAAGGAGCATTAAAACAGTCTTGTTAAGCTACTGTGACCTCCGCTACTCTTCCAATGGGCATTGATATTGTCTTTCTATTCCACTGTGACCTCCACCACTCTTCCAAGGGGAATTAAAACTGTCTTGTTAAGCTACTGTGACCTCCATGTCTCTTCCAAGGGGCATTAAAACCGTCATGTTAAACCACTTTGAACTCCACAGCTCTTCCAAGGGGCATGAAAACCGTCTTGTAAAGCTACTGTGACCTCCACCACTCTTCCAAGGGGCATTGATATTGTCTTTTTATTCCACTGCGACCTCCACCACTCTTCCAAGGGCATTAAAACAGTCTTGTTAAGCTACTGTGACCTCCAACACTCTTCCAAGTGGCATTGATTTTCTCTTTTTATTCCACTGCGACGTCCACCCCTCCTCGAAGGGGCATTAAAATCGCCTTGTTAAGCCACTCTGAACTTCACAGCTCTTCCAAGGGGCATGAAAACCGTCTTCTTTAGCTACTGTGACCTCCACCACTCTTCCAAGGGGCATTAAAACTGTCTTGCAAAGCTACTGTGATCTCCACGTCTCTTCCAGGGGGCATTAAAACCATCTTGATAAACCACTCTGAACTCCACAGGTATTCCAAGGGGAATGAAAACCATCTTCTTAAGTTACTGTGACCTCCACGTCTCTACCAAGGGGCATTAAAAACGGCTTGTTAAGCTACTGTGACCTCCACGTCTCTTCCAAGACACATTAAAACCGTCTTGTTAAACCACTCTGAACTCCACGGCTCTTCCAAGGGGCATGAAAACCGTCTTGTTAAGCTACTGTGACCTCCACGTCTCTTCCAAGGGGCATTGATATTGTCTTTTTATTACACTGCGACCTCCACTATTCTTCCAAGGGGCATTAAAACCTTCTTGTTAAACCACTCTGACCTCCACAGCTCTTCCAAAGGGCATGAAAACCATCTTGTTAAGCTACTGTGACCTCCAAGCCTCTTCCAATTGGCATTAAAACCATCTTGTTAAACCACTCTGAACTCCACAGCTCTTCCAACGGGCATGAAAACCATCTTGTTAAGCTACTGTGACCTTCAAGTCTCCACCAAGGGGCCTTAAAAACCATCTTGTTAAGCTACTGTGACCTCGACGTCTCTTCCAAGGGGCATACACCGTCTTGTTAAACCACTCTGAACTCCACATCTCTTCCAAGGGGCATGAAAACCGTATCGTTAAGCTACTGTGACCTCCACCGCTCTTCCAAGGGGCATTGATATTGTCTTTTTATTCCACTGCGTCCTCCACCACTCTTCCAAGGGGCATTAAAACAGTCTTGTTGAGCCACTTTGACCTCCAACACTCTTCCGTGGGGCATTGATATTGTCTTTTTCTTCCACTGCAACCTCCTCCACTCTTCCAAGGGGCATTAAAACTGTCTTGTTAAACCACTCTGAGCTCCACAGTTCTTCCAAGGGGCATTAAAACAGTCTTGTTAAACCACTCTGAACTCCACAGCTCTTCCAAGGGGCATGAAAACCGTCTTGTTAAACTACTGTGACCTCCACCACTTTTCCGAGGGGCGTTGATATTGTTTTTTTATTCCACTGTGACCTCCACCACTATTCTAAAGGGCATTAAAACTCTCTTGTTAAGCTACTGTGAGCTCCACGTCTCTTCCAAGGGGCATTAAAACCGTCTGCTTAAACCACTCTGAACTCCACAGCTCTTCCAAGGGGCATGAAAACCGTCTTGTTAAGCTACTGTGACCTCCACGTCTCTTCCAAGGGGCATTAAAACCGTCATGTTAATTCACTCTGAACTCCACAGCTCTTCCAAGTGGCATAAAAACTGTCTTCTTAAGTTACTCTGACCTCCACGTCTCTTCCAAGGGGCATTAATTCCGTCTTGTTAAGCTACTGTGACCTCCACCATTCTTCCAAGGGTCATTAAAACTGTCTTGCTAATCTACTGTGACCTCCACGTCTCTTCCAAGACACATTAAAACCGTCTTGTTAAACCACTCTGAACTCCACAGCTCTTCCAAGGGGCATGAAAACCGTCTTGTTAAGCTACTGTGACCTCCACGTCTCTTCCCTGTTGCATTAAAACAGTCTTGTTAAACTACTGTGAACTCCATAGCTCTTCCAAGGAGCATTAGAACCGTCTTGTTAAGCTACTGTGACCTCCACCACTCTTCCAAGTGGCATTGATATTGTCTTTTTATTACACTGCGACCTCCACCATTCTTCCAAGGGGCATTAAAACCGTATTGTTAAACCACTCTGAACTCCACAGCTCTTCCAAGTGGCATGAAAACCGTCTTGTTAAGTTACTGTGACCTCCACGTCTATTCCAAGGGGCATTAAAACCGTCATGTTAATTCACTCTGAACTCCACAGCTCTTCCAAGTGGCATAAAAACTGTCTAATTAAGTTACTCTGACCTCCACGTCTCTTCCAAAGGGCATGAAAACCATCTTGTTAAGCTACTGTGACCTCCACGCCTTATCCAATTGGCATTAAAACCATCTTGTTAAAACACTCTGAACTCCACAGCTCTTCCAACGGGCATGAAAACCATCTTGTTAAGCTACTGTGACCTTCAAGGCTCCACCAAGGGGACTTAAAAACCATCTTGTTAAGCTACTGTGACCTCCACGTCTCTTCCAAGGGGTATACACCGTCTTGTTAAACCACTCTGAACTCCACATCTCTTCCAAGGGGCATGAAAACCGTCTCGTTAAGCTACTGTGACCTCCACCACTCTTCCAAGGGGCATTGATATTGTCTTTTTATGCCACTGCGTCCTCCACCACTCTTCCAAGGGGCATTAAAACAGTATTGTTGAGCCACTTTGACCTCCAACACTCTTCCATGGGGCATTGATATTGTCTTTTTCTTCCACTGCGACCTCCTCCACTCTTCCAAGGGGCATTAAAACTGTCTTGTTAAACCATTCTGAGCTTCACAGCTCTTCCAAGGGGCATTAAAACAGTCTTGTTAAACCACTCTGAACTCCACAGATCTTCCAAGGGGCTTGAAAACCGTCTTGTTAAGCTACTGTGACCTCCACCACTCTTCCAAGTGGCATTGATATTGTCTTTTTATTCCACTGTGACCTCCACCACTCTTCCAAGGGACATTAAAACTGTCTTGTTAAGCTACTGAGTCCTCCACGTCTCTTCCAAGGGGCATTAAAACCGTCTTGTTAAACCACTCTGAACTCCACAGCTCTTCCAAGGGGCATGAAAACCGTCTTGTTAAGCTACTGTGACCCCCACGTCTATTCCAAGGGGCATTAAAACCGTCATGTTAATTCACTCTGAACTCCACAGCTCTTCCAAGTGGCATAAAAACTGTCTAATTAAGTTACTCTGACCTCCACGTCTCTTCCAAAGGGCATGAAAACCATCTTGTTAAGCTACTGTGACCTCCACGCCTTATCCAATTGGCATTAAAACCATCTTGTTAAAACACTCTGAACTCCACAGCTCTTCCAACGGGCATGAAAACCATCTTGTTAAGCTACTGTGACCTTCAAGTCTCCACCAAGGGGACTTAAAAACCATCTTGTTAAGCTACTGTGACCTCCACGTCTCTTCCAAGGGGTATACACCGTCTTGTTAAACCACTCTGAACTCCACATCTCTTCCAAGGGGCATGAAAACCGTCTCGTTAAGCTACTGTGACCTCCACCACTCTTCCAAGGGGCATTGATATTGTCTTTTTATTCCACTGCGTCCTCCACCACTCTTCCAAGGGGCATTAAAACAGTATTGTTGAGCCATTTTGACCTCCAACACTCTTCCATGGGGCATTGATAATGTCTTTTCCTTCCACTGCGACCTCCTCCACTCTTCCAAGGGGCATTAAAACTGTCTTGTTAAACCATTCTGAGCTCCACAGCTCTTCCAAGGGGCATTAAAACAGTCTTGTTAAACCACTCTGAACTCCACAGATCTTCCAAGGGGCTTGAAAACCGTCTTGTTAAGCTACTGTGACCTCCACCACTCTTCCAAGTGGCATTGATATTGTCTTTTTAATCCACTGTGACCTCCACCACTCTTCCAAGGGACATTAAAACTGTCTTGTTAAGCTACTGAGTCCTCCACGTCTCTTCCAAGGGGCATTAAAACCGTCTTGTAAAACCACTCTGAACTCCACAGCTCTTCCAAGGGGCATGAAAATCGTCTTGTTAAGCTACTGTGACCTCCACGTCTATTCCAAGGGGCATTAAAACCGTCATATTAATTCACTCTGAACTCCACAGCTCTTCCAAGTGGCATAAAAACTGTCTAATTAAGTTACTCTGACCTCCACGTCTCGTCCAAAGGGCATGAAAACCATCCAAGGGGCATTGATATTGTCTTTTTATTCCACTGCTTCCTCCACCACTCTTCCAAGGGGCATTAAAACAGTATTGTTGAGCCACTTTGACTTCCAACACTCTTCCATGGGGCATTGATATTGTCTTTTTCTTCCACTGCGACCTCCTCCACTATTCTAAGGGGCATTAAAACTGTCTTGTTAAGCTACTGTGACCTCCACATCTCTTCCAATGGGCACTAAAACCGTGTTGTTAAACTCCTCTGAACTCCACAGCTCTTCCAAGGGGCATTAAAACAGTCTTGTTAAGCTACTGTGACCTCCGCTACTCTTCCAATGGGCATTGATATTGTCTTTCTATTCCACTGTGACCTCAACCACTCTTCCAAGGGGAATTAAAACTGTCTTGTTAAGCTACTGTGACCTCCATGTCTCTTCCAAGGGGCATTAAAACTGTCATGTTAAACCACTCTGAACTCCACAGCTCTTCCAAGGGGCATGAAAACCATCTTGTTAAGCTACTGTGACCTCCACCACTCTTCCAAGGGGCATTGATATTGTCTTTTTATTCCACTGCGACCTCCACCAGTCTTCCAAGGGGCATTAAAACAGTCTTGTTAAGCTACTGTGACCTCCAACACTCTTCCAAGTGGCATTGATTTTGTCTTTTTATTCCACTGCCACTTCCACCCCTCCTCGAAGGGGCATTAAAACCGCCTTGTTAAACCACTCTGAACTTCACAGCTCTTCCAAGGGGCATGAAAACCGTCTTCTTTAGCTATTGTGACCTCCACCACTCTTCCAAGGGGCATTAAAACTGTCTTGTAAAGCTACTGTGACCTCCACGTCCCTTCCAAGGGGCGTTAAAACCGTCTTGTTAAACCTCTCTGAACTCCACAGCTCTTCCAAAGGGCATTAAAACCGTCTTGTTAAACCATTCTGAACTCCACAGCTATTCCAAGGGGCATGAAAACCGTATTGTTAAGCTACTGTGACATCCACGTCTCTACCAAGGGGCATTAAAACCGGTTTGTTAATCTACTGTGACCTCCACATCTCTTCCAAGGGGCATTAAAATAGTCTTGTTAAACAACTCTGAACTCCACAGCTCTTCCAAGGGGCATGAAAACCGTTTTGATAAACTACTGTGACCTCCACCACTTTTTCAAGGGGCGTTGATATTGTTTTTTTACTCCCCTGTGACCTCCACCACTATTCTAAGGGGCATTAAAACTCTCTTGTTAAGCTAATGTGAGCTCCACGTCTCTTCCAAGGGGCAATAAAACCGTCTGCTTAAACCACTCTGAACTCCACAGCTCTTCCAAGGGGCATGAAAACCGTCTTGTTAAGCTACTGTGACCTCCACGTCTATTCCAAGGGGCATTAAAACCGTCATGTTAATTCACTCTGAACTCCACAGCTCTTCCAAGTGGCATAAAAACTGTCTAATTAAGTTACTCTGACCTCCACGTCTCTTCCAAAGGGCATGAAAACCATCTTGTTAAGCTACTGTGACCTCCACGTCTATTCCAAGGGGCATTAAAACCGTCATGTTAATTCACTCTGAACTCCACAGCTCTTCCAAGTGGCATAAAAACTGTCTAATTAAGTTACTCTGACCTCCACGTCTCTTCCAAGGGGCATTAAGTCCGTCTTGTTAAACCACCCTGAAATCCACAGCTCTTCCAAGGAGCATGTAAACCATCTTGTTAAGCTACTGTGACCTCCACGTCTCTTCCAAGGGGCATTAAAACCGTCTTGTTAGACCACATTGAAAACCACAGCTCTTCCAAGGGGCATTTAAATCGTCTTGTTAAGCTATTGTGACCTCCACAGCTCTTCCAATGGGCACTAAAACCGTGTTGTTAAACCACTCTGAACTCCACAGCTCTTCCAAGGGGCATTAAAACAGTCTTGTTAAGCTACTGTGACCTCCGCTACTCTTCCAATGGGCATTGATATTGTCTTTCTATTCCACTGTGACCTCAACCACTCTTCCAAGGGGAATTAAAACTGTCTTGTTAAGCTACTGTGACCTCCATGTCTCTTCCAAGGAGCATTAAAACCGTCATGCTAAACCACTCTGAACTCCACAGCTCTTCCAAGGGGCATGAAAACCATCTTGTTAAGCTACTGTGACCTCCGCTACTCTTCCAATGGGCATTGATATTGTCTTTCTATTCCACTGTGACCTCAACCACTCTTCCAAGGGGAATTAAAACTGTCTTGTTAAGCTACTGTGACCTCCATGTCTCTTCCAAGGAGCATTAAAACCGTCATGCTAAACCACTCTGAACTCCACAGCTCTTCCACGGGGCATGAAAACCATCTTGTTAAGCTACTGTGACCTCCACCACTCTTCCAAGGGGCATTGATATTGTCTTTTTATTCCACTGTGACCTCCACCAGTCTTCCAAGGGGCATTAAAACAGTCTTGTTAAGCTACTGTGACCTCCAACACTCTTCCAAGTGGCATTGATTTTGTCTTTTTATTCCACTGCCACTTCCACCCCTCCTCGAAGGGGCATTAAAACCGCCTTGTTAAACCACTCTGAACTTCACAGCTCTTCCAAGGGGCATGAAAACCGTCTTCTTTAGCTGTTGTGACCTCCACCACTCTTCCAAGGGGCATTAAAACTGTCTTGTAAAGCTACTGTGACCTCCACGTCCCTTCCAAGGGGCGTTAAAACCGTCTTGTTAAACCTCTCTGAACTCCACAGCTCTACCAAAGGGCATTAAAACCGTCTTGTTAAACCATTCTGAACTCCACAGCTATTCCAAGGGGCATGAAAACCGTATTGTTAAGCTACTGTGACATCCACGTCTCTACCAAGGGGCATTAAAACCGGTTTGTTAATCTACTGTGACCTCCACATCTCTTCCAAGAGGCATTAAAATAGTCTTGTTTAACAACTCTGAACTCCACAGCTCTTCCAAGGGGCATGAAAACCGTTTTGATAAACTACTGTGACCTCCACCACATTTTCAAGGGGCGTTGATATTGTTTTTTTACTCCACTGTGACCTCCACCACTATTCTAAGGGGCATTAAAACTCTCTTGTTAAGCTAATGTGAGCTCCACGTCTCTTCCAAGGGGCATTAAAACTGTCTGCTTAAACCACTCTGAACTCCACAGCTCTTCCAAGGGGCATGAAAACCGTCTTGTTAAGCTACTGTGACCTCCACGTCTCTTCCAAGGGGTATTAAAACCGTCATGTTAATTCACTCTGAACTCCACATCTCTTCCAAGTGGCATAAAAACTGTCTTCTTAAGTTACTCTGACCTCCACGTCTCTTCCAAGGGGCATTAAGTCTGTCTTGTTAAGCTACTGTGACTTCCACCATTCTTCCAAGGGGCATTAAAACTGTCTTGTTAAGCTACTGTGACCTCCATGTCTCTTTCAAGAGACATTAAAACCGTCTTGTTAAACCACTCTGAATGCCACAGCTCTTCCAAAGGGCATGAAAACCATCTTGTTAAGCTACTGTGACCTCCACGTCTCTTCCCTGTTGTATTAAAACCGTCTTGTTAAACTACTGTGAACTACATAGCTCTTCCAAGGGGCATTAGAACCGTCTTGTTAAGCTACTGTGACCTCCACCTCTCTTCCAAGGGGCATTGATATTGTGTTTTTATTACACTGCGACCTCCACCATTCTTCCAAGGGGCATAAAAACCATCTTGTTAAACCACTCTGAACTCCACAGCTCTTCCAAAGGGCATGCAAACCATCTTGTTAAGCTACTGTGACCTCCACGCCTCTTCCAATAGGCATTAAAACCATGTTGTTAAACCACTCTGAACTCCACAGCTCTTCCAACGGGCATGAAAACCATCTTGTTAAGCTACTGTTGTTATGTTCTGCTACCAAAGCTATGGAAAGAGAGGAGATCTGTCCCTACTATAGGACTCAGCTGAAACCCTACGATGTAACAGGGAACCTGATCCTGCGATCAGACCTGCTAAAGTCCTAATCTAGTCTGTACGGAGACCTATAGATGTGGGGGGGGAATCCCTACAAGTACTAAGGACTGGGAGGAATATGGGACACCTCCTAACAGAAATAGTAGCAGACAGACGAACAAACAAAATAGATAGAACATAGAGGTCCGTAGACCAAGCAAACTAACAGAGCAAGACACAGAGCACAGGCTAGCTAGAAAGTAGATATACAATGAAGTCCAGCAAAGCCAGAAGGGCGGAGCAGGATTAAATAGGCCAACAAGGTCATGTGACCAGCAAAGGAAAAAAAACCTAACAGCAAGGTTCTAACAGTACCCCCCCTTCTAAGAGGATCCTCCGGATCCCCTAGGACCAGGCTTATCAGGAAATCTCCTGTGAAACGCTCTGATAAGTCTGGACGCGGAAACATCATCTGACCTCACCCAAGAGTTATCCTCGGGTCCGAAACCTTTCCAGGCCACAAGATACTGCAAACTACCTCTATACCGTCTAGAGTCAAGGATGCGAGAAATTTCATATTCCCCGTCCTCCACCACCGGAGGAACAGAGGCAGAGGCGTCACCATCCGACACAACAGCTTTTTTTAACAGAGAGACATGAAATACCAGATTAATTCTCCAGGAGATAGGAACCTCCAACCTAACAGCAGATTGGTTGACAACCTGAAGCACCTTAAAGGGCCCTACAAACTTGAGACCCAATTTCTTAGAAGGAATCCTCAACCGCAGATTCCTAGAGGACAACCAAACCATGTCACCAACAGCGAACAAAACCTCCTGTCGTTTCCTATCAAAGTAGTCTTTAGATTTTCTGTTGGCCTCCTGAAGATTACCACGCACATCAGTCCAAACTCTTTCCAAATCACCGGAAAAATTCTCTTCCTCAGGCACGGCAGATCCCAACTTGGAGAACGACCCAAACGACGGATGTCTCCCAGAACAACAAAAAAAAGGCGAACAACCAGCAGAAGAAGATGTATGATTGTTCAGAGCAAATTCGGCAAGTGGCAGAAACTCAGACCACCCCTCTTGATTGTCTGCCACAAAACAACGCAAGAACTGCTCAACATCCTGGTTTTTCCTTTCTGTCTGGCCATTAGATTCAGGATGATATCCGGACGAAAACGACAAATGAATTCCCAACCTGTCACAAAAGGCACGCCAAAAACGAGCCACGAATTGAGGACCCCTATCAGAAACAATGTCAGTAGGAACGCCATGAAGTCTGACAATTTCCTTGACAAAGGCCTTAGCGAGAGTTTTCGCGCAGGGCAGTTTGACAAAGGGAACCAAGTGACACATCTTGCTAAAACGGTCCACGACCACCCAGATGACAGTAAAACCCTCAGAGGGGGGAAGGTCAGTTATAAAGTCCATAGCCAAATGTGTCCAAGGAGCACTGGGGACCTCCAAAGGACAAAGCAACCCCGCAGCAGGAGTATGTGAGGACTTAGATCTAGCACATATAGTACATTGGCGCACCCACTTAATGACTTCCTTCTGCCATCCAGGCCACCAAAAACTGCGACCCACCAGTCTCTTGGTCTCAGAGATTCCGGGATGACCTGCCAACCGAGATTCGTGACACTCAACAAACAAATCTCTCCTAAAGGTCCCAGGCACAAACAACCTCCCATGAGGAGTGTTAGATGGGGCATTCTCCTGAGCTTTAAGAATCTCATCTTCCAAAACGGAGTCCAAAGCAGCTATCACAACACCTTCTTGTAAAATGTTCTCCTCTTTCTCAGCACCGACTATGGGAGAAAAACTGCGAGACAAGGCATCCGCCTTAACATTCTTAGTACCAGGGATGTAAGTAACGGAGAAATTAAACCGCGAGAAAAACAGTGCCCACCTAGCCTGACGGGCATTCAGGCGCTTGGCAGCATCAAGATATATCAGATTCTTATGATCCGTAAGAACCTGAACGGGAAATTCCGCACCTTCCAAGAAGTGGCGCCAGTGTTCAAATGCGAGTTTAATAGCCAATAATTCCCGATTACCAATATCGTAATTCAGTTCAGTCTCCGAAAAATTTTTTGAAAAAAAGGCACAGGGATGTAATCCATCCCCGTTATCCTGAGACAATACTGCGCCAACCCCCACAGAGGAAGCATCAACCTCAACCAAAAACGGCCTAGTAACATCAGGCTGCATAAGGATGGGAGCAGAGGTGAACCTCTCCTTGAGATACACAAAAGCTTCAATGGCCTCAGAAGACCACTGAACCGCATCAGCACCTTTCCTGGTGAGATCAGTCAGAGGTTTGACAATACTAGAAAAATTTTTTATGAATTTTCTATAGTAATTGGCGAAACCCAAAAACCTCTGTATCGATTTCAAACCAATAGGCCTAGGCCATTCCTGCACAGCCTGAACCTTAACCGGATCCATCTCAAAACCTTTGCTGGAGATAATGTAGCCCAAAAAACTAATTCTCTGTACAGCGAACTCACATTTCTCCAGCTTAGCAAAAAGCGAATTGTCCATTAATAACTGTAATACCTCACGCACGCTCCGCCAATGAGACTCCAGATCTGGCGAATAAATCAAAATGTCATCCAAATACACAACCACATTTTTACCGATCAAAGGTCTAAGGATGTCATTAATCAGATTCTGAAAAAATGCAGGAGCATTAGTAAGACCAAAAGGCATAACCAGATTCTCAAAATGACCCACAGGAGTGTTAAAAGCAGTCTTCCATTCATCACCCTCCTTCATGCGCAACAGATTGTATGCCCCCTTAAGGTCAATTTTAGAGAACCACTTGGCCCCCAATAACTGGTTAAACAGATCAGGAATCAATGGCAGTGGGTAAGGATTGCTTACCGTAATTTTGTTAATCTCACAAAAATCCAGACAAGGACGTAAACCGCCGTCCTTTTTTTTTACAAAAAAAATCCAACCGCCACAGGAGACTTAGAGGGCCTAATGTGACCGGCGGCCAAACTTGTCTGTATGTATTCCTCCAAAGCCTTCCTCTCAGGAATAGTAAGGTTAAATAAACGACTTTTAGGAAGAGTCGCTCCAGGGACAAATTCAATAGAGCAATCATAGTCTCTATGGGGAGGCAAAACCTGCGATTCCTTCTCAGCAAAAACTCTCCAAAAATCCTGAATAGGAACAGGCAATTCTCCCCTATCCAAAGCTGCAATACGCCCGTTACAACACTTGTCATAACATTTATGGCTCCAGGATTTAATTTCACTGGTAGACCAATCCAGTACAGGATTGTGAAATTTTAACCAGGGCAAACCCAATATTACTGGAGAAGGCAAGTTATTCAACACTACCAAATCCAATTTCTCATGGTGAACACCATTAATAGTGAGAGGAAATTCACTGACCTTGAGAGTAATATTCTTCAAAGTGGAGCCATCCACAGAAACCACAGCAATGGGGGATGATAAAGGTTCAGGTTTTAAATTGAGTTTTTCCACGAATCCCCCATCAATTACATTTAGTGTAGACCCGCAATCAACAAACACCCGAAATTCCATTAATTTTTCCTGAGCAATCGTGGAAGCAGCTAAAAATATACCCTTGGAATTTAAACAGGCAATACGGGCGTGACTGACCATTTTTTTTTCTTTCTTCATACGAAGCTCACAGCCTTTAATCAAATGACCAGATTTTCCGCAATAGAAACACAAGCCTTCCGAAAAACGACAATCTTTTTCTTGAGAGCGAGGTGTCACCGATCCAATCTCCATCGGTTCACCACTGTTAGTACACACATTATCATAACCAGAAACTGACATAGCAGAGGATTTGCTCTCATTAACCCTAGCACGCAGTCTTCTATCCACCCGTATAGCTAATTGCATAGCCTGTTGCAAATCTTCAGGTGTAGGATAAGCAATTAGCAGGTCTTTAACCCTTTCACTGAGCCCAGCAAGAAATAGACTTTTCAGAGCAGAATCGTTCCACCCTGTTTGAGTGGACCAATGACGAAAATGAGTACAGTATTTTTCCACATTACCTGATCCTTGTTTTAAACGTCTCAACTCAGTCTCAGCTGATGCCACACGGTCAGGATCATCATATAATAGTCCTAAAGCAGAAAAAAAACTATCCACTGATCTGAAGCATGTATCACTAGGTTGCAAAGAAAAGGCCCACTCCTGAGGCTCTTTGCGCAAAAGTGACATTATGAACCCTACGCGCTGGGATTCATCCCCAGAGGACTTGCGTCTCAAACGAAAATACAATAAGCAAGCATTTTTAAATGAAAAAAATTCTCGATGTTCACCAAAAAATAAATCCGGCAAACATACCTTAGGCTCCAAGAAATATGCTCCAGGACAGTTACTCACGTGCTGACGGAGCTCGGCCACTTCCAGAGAGAGTCCCTGCAGGTGTTTAGCCAAATCCTGAACCGACACCATGATGGAACAGAAAAATCTTTCCTTAGAGAATTTGCAAGCTGGACTTACTGTTATGTTCTGCTACCAAAGCTAAGGAAAGAGAGGACTCAGCTGAAACCCTACGATGTAACAGGGAACCTGATCCTGCGATCAGACCTGCTAAAGTCCTAATCTAGTCTGTACGGAGACCTATAGATGTGGGGGGGGGAATCCCTACAAGTACTAAGGACTGGGAGGAATATGGGACACCTCCTAACAGAAATAGTAGCAGACAGACGAACAAACAAAATAGATAGAACATAGAGGTCCGTAGACCAAGCAAACTAACAGAGCAAGACACAGAGCACAGGCTAGCTAGAAAGTAGATATACAATGAAGTCCAGCAAAGCCAGAAGGGCGGAGCAGGATTAAATAGGCCAACAAGGTCATGTGACCAGCAAAGGAAAAAAAACCTAACAGCAAGGTTCTAACAACTGTGACCTTCAAGTCTCCACCAAGGGGCCTTAAAAACCATCTTGTTAAGCTACTGTGACCTCCACGTCTCTTCCAAGGGGTATACACCGTCTTGTTAAACCACTGTGAACTCCAAATCTCTTCCAAGGGGCATGAAAACCGTCTCGTTAAGCTACTGTGACCTCCACCACTCTTCCAAGGAGCATTGATATTGTCTTTTTATTCCACTGCGTCCTCCACCACTCTTCCAAGGGACATTAAAAGGGTCTTGTTGAGCAACTTTGACCTCCAACACTTTTCCATGGGGCATTGATATTGTCTTTTTCTTCCACTGCGACCTCCTCCACTCTTCCAAGGGGCATTAAAACTGTCTTGTTAAACCACTCTGAGCTCCACAGCTCTTCCAAGGGGCATTAAAATAGTCTTGTTAAACCACTCTGAACTCCACAGATCTTCCAAGGGGCTTGAAAACCGTCTTGGTAAGCTACTGTGACCTCCAACACTCTACCAAGTGGCATTGATATTGTCTTTTTATTCCACTGTGACCTCCACCACTCTTCCAAGGGACATTAAAACTGTCTTGTTAAGCTACTGAGTCCTCCACGTCTCTTCCAAGGGGCATTAAAACCGTCTTGTTAAACCACTCTGAACTCCACAGCTCTTCCAAGGGGCATGAAAACCGTCTTGTTAAGCTACTGTGACCTCCACGTCTCTTCCAAGGGGCATTAAAACCGTCATGTTAATTCACTCTGAACTCCACAGCTCTTCCAAGTGGCATTAAAACTGTCTAATTAAGTTACTCTGACCTCCACGTCTCTTCCAAGGGGCATTAAGTCCGTCTTGTTAAGCTACTGTGACCTCCACCATTCTTCCAAGGGGCATTAAAACTGTCTTGTTAAGATACTGTGACCTCCATCACAGTTCCAAGGGGCATTGATATTTTCTTTTTATTCCAATGTGACCTCCACCACTCTTCCAAGGGGCGTTAAAACCATCTGGTTAAGTTACTGTGACCTCCACGTCTCTTCCAAGGGGCATTAAAACCGTCTTGTTAGACCACATTGAAAACCACAGCTCTTCCAAGGGGCATTTAAACCGTCTTGTTAAGCTATTGTGACCTCCACAGCTCTTCCAAGGGGCACTAAAACCGTGTTGTTAAACCACTCTGAACTCCACAGCTCTTCCAAGGGGCATTAAAACAGTCTTGTTAAGCTACTGTGACCTCCGCTACTCTTCCAATGGGCATTGATATTGTCTTTCTATTCCACTATGACCTCCACCACTCTTCCAAGGGGAATTAAAACTGTCTTGTTAAGCTACTGTGACCTCCACGTCTCTTTCAAGAGACATTAAAAACGTCTTATTAAACCACTCTGAACTCCACAGCTCTTTCAAGGGGTATGAAAAACGTCTTGTTAAGCTAGTGTGACCTCCACGTCTCTTCCCTGTTGTATTAAAACGGTCTTGTTAAACTACTGTGAACTACATAGCTCTTCCAAGGGGCATTAGAACCGTCTTGTTAAGCTACTGTGACCTCCACCACTCTTCCAAGGGGCATTGATATTGTCTTTTTATTACTCTGCGACCTCCACCATTCTTCCAAGGGGCATTAAAACCGTCTTGTTAAACCACTCTGAACTCCACAGCTCTTCCAAAGGGCATGAAAACCATCTTCTGAAGCTACTGTGACATCCACGCCTCTTCCAATGGGCATTAAAACCATCTTGTTAAACCACTCTGAACTCCACAGCTCTTCCAACGGGCATGAAAACCATCTTGTTAAGCTACTGTGACCTCCACGTCTCTTCCAAGGGGTATACACCGTCTTGTTAAACCACTCTGAACTCCACATCTCTTCCAAGGGGCATGAAAACCGTCTCGTTAAGCTACTGTGACCTCCACCACTCTTCCAAGGGGCATTGATATTGTCTTTTTATTCCACTGCGTCCTCAACCACTCTTCCAAGGGGCATTAAAACTGTCTTGTTGAGCAACTCTGACCTCCAACACTCTACCATGGGGCATTGATATTGTCTTTTTCTTCCACTGCGACCTCCTCCACTCTTCCAAGGGGCATTAAAACAGTCTTGTTAAACCACTCTGAACTCCACAGATCTTCCAAGGGGCATGAAAACTGTCTTGTTAAGCTACTGTGACCTCCACCACTCTTCCAAGGGGCATTGATATTGTCTTTTTATTCCACTGTGACCTCCACCACTCTTCCAACGGACATTAAAACTGTCTTGTTAAGCTACTGAGTCCTCCACGTCTCTTCCAAGGGGCATTAAAACCGTCTTGTTAAACCACTCTGAACTCCACAGCTCTTCCAAGGGGCATGAAAACCGTCTTGTTAAGCTACTGTGACCTCCACGTCTCTTCTAAGGGGCATTAAAACCGTCATGTTAATTCACTCTGAAATCCACAGCTCTTCCAAGTGGCATAAAAACTGTCTAATTAAGTTACTCTGACATCAATGTCTCTTCCAAGGGGCATTAATTCCGTCTTGTTAAGCTACTGTGACCTCCAACATTCTTCCAAGGGGCATTAAAACTGTCTTGTTAAGATACTGTGACCTCCATCACAGTTCCAAGGGGCATTGATATTGTCTTTTTATTCCAATGTGACCTCCGCCTCTCTTCCAAGGGGCGTAAAAACTGTCTTATTAAGCTACTGTGACCTCCACTTCTCTTCCAAGGGGCATTAAAATCATCTTGTTAAACCACCCTGAAATCCACAGCTCTTCCAAGGAGCATGTAAACCGTCTTGTTAAGCTACTGTGACCTCCACGTCTCTTAAAAGGGGTATTAAAACCGTGTTGTTAAACCACTCTGAACTCCACAGCTCTTCCAAGGTGCATTAAAACAGTCTTGTTAAGCTTCTGTGACCTCCGCTACTCTTCCAATGGGCATTGATATTGTCTTTCTATTCCACTGTGACCTCCACCACTCTTCCAAGTGGAATTAAAACTGTCTTGTTAAGCTACTGTGACCTCCATGTCTCTTCCAATGGGCATTAAAACCATATTGTTAAACCACTCTAAACTCCATAGCTCTTCCAAGGGGCATTAAAACCGTCTTGTTAAGCTACTGTGACCTCCAACACTCTTCCAAGGCGCATTGATAATGTCTTTTTATTCCACTGCGACCTCCACCACTGTTCCAAGGGGCATTAAAAACGGCTTATTAAACCACTCTGAAATCCACAGCTCTTCCAAGGAGCATGAAAACCGTCTTCTTTAGCTACTGTGACCTCCAACACTCTTCCAAGGGGCATTAAAACTGTCTTGTAAAGCTACTGTGATCTCCACGTCTCTTCCAAGGGGCATTAAAACCGTCTTGTTAAAGCACTTTGAACTCCTCAGCTCTTCCAAGGGGCATTAAAACTGTCTTGTTAAACCACTCTGAACACCACAGCTTTTCCAAGGGGCATGAAAACCGTCTTGTTAAGCTACTGTGACCACCAAGTCTCTACCAAGGGGCATTAAAACCGGCTTGTTAAGCTACTGTGACCTCCACTTCTCTTCAGAGGGGCATTAAAACCGTATTTTTAAACAACTCTGAACATCACAGCTCTTCCAAGGTGCATGAAAACCATCTTGTTAAGCTACTGTGACCTCCACTACTCTTCCAAGAGGCGTTGATATTGTCTTTTTAATTCCACTGTGGCCTCCACCACTATTCTAAGGGGCATTAAAACTGTCTTGTTAAGCTACTGTGACCTCCATGTCTCTTCCAAGGGGCATTAAAACCTTTTTGTTAATTCACTATGAACTGCACAGATCTTACAAGTGGCGTTAAAACAGTCTTGTTAAACCACTCTGAACTCCACAGCTCTTCCAAGTGGCATTAAAACTGTCTTCTTAAGCTACTGTGACCTCCACGACTCTTCCAAGGGGCATTAAGTCCGTCTTGTTAAGCCACGGTGACCTCCACCACTTTTCCAAGGGGCATTAAAACTGTCTTGTTAACCTACTGTGACCTCCACGTCTCTTCCAAGGAGCATTAAAACCGACTTGTTAAACAACTCTGAACTCCACAGCTCTTCCATGGGGCCTGAAAACCGTCTTCTTAAGCTACTGTGACCTCCACCACTCGTCCAAGGGGCATTAAAACTGTCTAGTTAAGCTACTGTGACCTCCACGTCTCTACCAAGGGGCATTAAAAGCGTCTTGTTAAGCTACTGTGAACTCCATGTCTCTTCCAAAGGGCATTAAAACCGTCATGTCAAACCACTCTGAACTCCACAGCTCTTCCAAGGGGCATGAAAACCGTCTTGTTAAGCTCCTGTGACCTCCACCACTCTTCCAAGGGGCATTGATATTGTCTTTTTATTCCACTGCGACTTCCAACACTCTTCCAAGGGGCATTAAAACCGTCTTGTTAAACCACTCTGAACGCGACAGCTCTTCCAAGGGGCATGAAAACAGTGTTGTTAAGCTACTGTGACCTCCACCACTCTTCCAATGGGCATTGATATTGTCTTTTTATTCCACTGTGACCTCCACTACTCTTCCAAGAGGCATTAAAACTGTTTTGTTAAGCTACTTTGACCTCCACACCTCTTCCAAGGGGCATTAAAACCATCTTGTTAAACCACTCTGAACTCCCCAGCTCTACCAAGGGGAATAAAAACCATCTTGTTAAGCTACTGTGACCTCCACTTCTCTTCCAAGGGGTATTAAACCGTCTTGTTAAACCACTCTGAGCTCCACAGCTTTTCCAAGGGGCATTAAAATCGTCTTGTTAAACCACTCTAAACTCAACAGCTCTTCTAAGGGGCATGAAAATCGGCTTGTTAAGCTATTGTGACCTCCACGTCTCTACCAAGGGGCAATAAAACCATCTTGTTAAGCTACTGTGACCTCCACGTCTCTTCCAAAGGGCATTAAAACCGTCTTGTTGAGCCACTCTGACCTTCAGCACTCTTCCATGGGGCATTGATATTGTCTTTTTCTTCCACTGCGACCTCCTCCACTCTTCCAAGGGGCATTAAAACTGTCTTGTTAAACCACTCTGAGCTTGACAGCTCTTCCAAGGGGCATTAAAATAGTCTTGATAAACCACTCTGAACTCCACAGATCTTCCAAGGGGCATGAAAACCATCTTGTTAAGCTACTGTGACCTCCACCATTCTTCCAAGGGGCATTGATATTGTCTTTTTATTCCACTGTGACCTCCACCACTCTTCCAAGGGACTTTAAAACTGTCTGATTAAGCTACTGAGTCCTCCATGACTCCTCCAAGGGGCATTAAAACTGTCTTGTTAAAACACTCTGAACTCCACAGCTCTTCCAAGTGGCATAAAAACTGTCTAATTAAGTTACTCTGACCTCCACGTCTCTTCCAAGGGGCACTAAGTCCGTCTTGTTAAGCTACTGTGACCTCCACCATTCTTCCAAGGGGCATTAAAACTGTCTTATTAAGATACTGTGACTTCCATCCTAGTTCCAAGGGGCATTGATATTGGCTTTTTATTCCAATGTGACCTCCGCCACTCTTCCAATGGGCGTTAAAACTGTATTACTAAGCTACTGTGACCTCCACTTCTCTTCCAAGGGGCATTAAAACCGTCTTGTTAAACCACCCTGAAATCCACAGCTCTTCCAAGGAGCATGTAAACCAACTTGTTAAGCTACTGTGACCTTCACGTCTCTTCCAAGGGGCATTAAAACCGTCTTGTTAAACCACATTGAAAACCACAGTTCTTCCAAGGGGCATTTAAACCGTCTTGTTAAGCTATTGTGACCCCCACAGCTCTTCCAAGGGGCATTAAAACCGTCTTGTTAAACCACTCTGAACTCCACAGCTCCTCCAAGGGGCATTAAAACAGTTTTGTCAAGCTACTGTGAACTCCGCTACTCTTACAATGGGCATTGATATTGTCTTTCTATTCCACTGTGACCTCTACCACTCTTCCAAGGGGAATTAAAACTGTCTTGTTAAGCTACTTTGAACTCCATGTCTCTTTCAAGGGGCATTAAAACCGTGTTGTTAAACCTCTCTGAACGCCACAGCTCTTCCAAGGGGCATGAAAACCATCTTGTTAAGCTACTGTGACCTCCACCACTATTTGAAAGGGCATTGATATTGTCTTTTTATTCCACTGTTATCTACACCACTATTCCAAAAGGCATTAAAACTGTTTTGTTAAGCTAATGTGACCTCCACGCCTCTTCCAAGGGGCATTAAAACCATCTTGTTAATCCACTCTGAACTCCACAGCTCTTCCAAGGGGAATGAAAACCGTCTTGTTAAGCTACTGTGACCTCCACGTGTCTTCCAATGGGCATTAAAACCATATTGTTAAACCACTCTAAACTCCACAGCTCTTCCAAGGGGAATGAAAACCGTCTTGTTAAGCTACTGTGACCTCCACATCTCTTCCCAGTTGCATTAAAACCGTCTTGTTAAGCCATTCGGAACTCCACAGCTCTTCCAAAGGGCATTTAAACCGTCTTGTTAAGCTACTGTGACCTCCACCACTCTTCCAAGGGGCATTAAAACCGTATTGTTAAACCACTCTGAAATCCACAGCTCTTCCAAGGGTCATGAAAACCATCTTCTTTAGCTACTGTGACCTCCACCACTCTTCCAAGGGGCATTAAAACTGTCTTGTAAAGCTACTGTGATCTCCACGTCTCTTCCAAGGGGCATTAAAACTGTCTTGTTAAGCCACTCTGAACTCCACAGCTCTTCCAAGGGGCATTAGAACTGTCTTGTTAAACCACTCTGAACACCACAGCTTTTCCAAGGGGCATGAAAACCGACTTGCTAAGCTACTGTGACCTCCACCACTCTTCCAAGGGGCGTTGATATTGTCTTTTTAATTCCATTGTGGCCTCCACCACTATTCTAAGGGGCATTAAAACTGTCTTGTTAAGCTACTGAGGCCTCCACGTCTCTTCCAAGGGGCATTTAAACCGTCTTGTTAATTCACTATGAACTGCAAAGCTCTTCCAATGGGCATTAAAACAGTATTGTTAAACCACTCTAAACTCCACAGCTCTTCCAAGGGGCATTAAAACTGTCTTCTTAAGCTACTGTGATCTCCACGTCTCTACCAAGGGACATTAAATCCGTCTTGTTAAGCTACTGTAACCTCCATGTCTCTTCCAAGGGGCATTAAAACCATCATGTCAAACCACTCTGAACTCCACAGCTCTTCCAAGGGGCATGAAAACAGTCTTGTTAAGCTACTGTGACCTCCAACACTCTTCCAAGGGGCATTGATATTGTCTTTTTATTCCACTGCGACCTCCAACACTCTTCCAAGGGGCATTAAAATTGTCTTGTTAAACCACTCTGAACTCCACAGCTCTTCCAAGAGGCATTAAAACCGTCTTGTTAAACCACTCTGAACTCGACAGCTCTTCCAAGGGGCATGAAAACAGTGTTGTTAAGGTACTGTGACCTCCACCACTCTTCCAATGGGCATTGATATTGTCTTTTTATTCCACTCTGACCTCCACTACTCTTCCAAGAGGCATTAAAACTGTTTTGTTAAGCTACTTTGACCTCCACACCTCTTCCAAGGGGCATTAAAACCATCTTGTTAAAGCACTCTGAACTCCACAGCTCTAACAAGGAGAATAAAAACTATCTTGTTAAGCTACTGTGACCTCCACGTCTCTTCCAAGGGGCAGTAAACCATCTTGTTAAACCACTCTGAGCTCCACAGCTCTTCCAAGGGCCATTAAAACCGTCTTGTTAAACCACTCTGAACTCCACAGCTCTTCCAAGGGGTCATGAAAATCGTCTTGTTAAGCTACTGTGACCTCCACGTCTCTTCCAACGGGCATTTAAACCGTCTTGTTAAACAACTCTGAACTCCATAGTTCTTCCAAGGGCCATTTAAACCGTATTGTTAAGCTACTGTGACCTCCACTTCTCTTCCAAGGGGCATTAAAACCGTCTTGTTAAACCACTCTGAAATCCACAGCTCTTCCAAGCGGCATTAAAATCGTCTTGTTAAACCACTCTGAACTCCACATCTCTTCCAAGGGGCATTAATACTGTCTTGTTAAGCTATTGTGACCTCCACCACTCTTCCAAGGGGCTTTGATATTGTCTTTTTGTTCCACTGTGACTTCTACCACTCTTCCAAGGGGAATTAAAACTGTCTTGTTAAGCTACTGTGACCTCCACGTCTCTTCCACGGGGCATTAAAACTGTGTTTTTAAACCACTCTGAACTCCACAGCTCTTCCTAGGGGCAGTGATATTGTCTTTTTATTCCACTGCTACCTCCACCACTCTCCCAAGCTGCATTAAAATAGACTTGTTAAGCTAATGTGACCTCCACGCCTCTTCCAAGGGGCATTAAAACCATCTTGTTAATCCACTCTGAACTCCACAGCTCTACCAATGGGCATGAAAACCATCTTGTTAAGCTACTGTGACCTCCACGTGTCTTCCAATGGGCATTAAAACCATATTGTTAAACCACTCTAAACTCCACAGCTCTTCCAAGGGGAATGAAAACCGTCTTGTTAAGCTACTGTGACCTCCACATCTCTTCCCAGTTGCATTAAAACCGTCTTCTTAAGCCATTCGGAACTCCACAGCTCTTCCAAAGGGCATTTAAACCGTCTTGTTAAGCTACTGTGACTTCCACCACTCTTCCAAGGGGCATTAAAACCGTATTGTTTAACCACTCTGAAATCCACAGCTCTTCCAAGGGGCATGAAAACCATCTTCTTTAGCTACTGTGACCTCCACCACTCTTCCAAGGGGCATTAAAACTGTCTTGTAAAGCTACTGTGATCTCCACGTCTCTTCCAAGGGGCATTAAAACCGTCTTGTTAAACCACTCTGAACTCCACAGCTCTTCCAAGGGGCATTAAAACTGTCTTGTTAAACCACTCTGAACACCACAGCTTTTCCAAGGGGCATGAAAACCGACTTGCTAAGCTACTGTGACCTCCACCACTCTTCCAAGGGGCGTTGATATTGTCTTTTTAATTCCATTGTGGCCTCCACCACTATTCTAAGGGGCATTAAAACTGTCTTGTTAAGCTACTGAGGCCTCCACGTCTCTTCCAAGGGGCATTTAAACCGTCTTGTTAATTCACTATGAACTGCACAGCTCTTCCAAGGGGCATTAAAACAGTATTGTTAAACCACTCTAAACTCCACAGCTCTTCCAAGGGGCATTAAAACTGTCTTCTTAAGCTACTGTGATCTCCACGTCTCTACCAAGGGACATTAAAACCGTCTTGTTAAGCTACTGTAACCTACATGTCTCTTCCAAGGGGCATTAAAACCATCATGTCAAACCACTCTGAACTCCACAGCTCTTCCAAGGGGCATGAAAACAGTCTTGTTAAGCTACTGTGACCTCCAACACTCTTCCAAGGGGCATTGATATTGTCTTTTTATTCCACTGCGACCTCCAACACTCTTCCAAGGGGCATTAAAACTGTCTTGTTAAACCACTCTGAACTCCACAGCTCTTCCAAGAGGCATTAAAACCGTCTTGTTAAACCACTCTGAACTCGACAGCTCTTCCAAGGGGCATGAAAACAGTGTTGTTAAGGTACTGTGACCTCCACCACTCTTCCAATGGGCATTGATATTGTCTTTTTATTCCACTCTGACCTCCACTACTCTTCCAAGAGGCATTTAAACTGTTTTGTTAAGCTACTTTGACCTCCACACCTCTTCCAAGGGGCATTAAAACCACTCTGAACTCCACAGCTCTAACAAGGAGAATAAAAACTATCTTGTTAAGCTACTGTGACCTCCATGTCTCTTCCAAGGGGCAGTAAACCATCTTGTTAAACCAATCTGAGCTCCACAGCTCTTCCAAGGGCCATTAAAACCGTCTTGTTAAACCACTCTGAACTCCACAGCTCTTCCAAGGGGTCATGAAAATCGTCTTGTTAAGCTACTGTGACCTCCACGTCTCTTCCAACGGGCATTTAAACCGTCTTGTTAAACAACTCTGAACTCCATAGTTCTTCCAAGGGCCATTTAAACCGTATTGTTAAGCTACTGTGACCTCCACTTCTCTTCCAAGGGGCATTAAAAACGTCTTGTTAAACCACTCTGAAATCCACAGCTCTTCCAAGCGGCATTAAAATCGTCTTGTTAAACCACTCTGAACTCCACATCTCTTCCAAGGGGCATTAATACTGTCTTGTTAAGCTATTGTGACCTCCACCACTCTTCCAAGGGGCTTTGATATTGTCTTTTTGTTCCACTGTGACTTCCACCACTCTTCCAAGGGGAATTAAAACTGTCTTGTTAAGCTACTGTGACCTCCACGTCTCTTCCACGGGGCATTAAAACTGTGTTTTTAAACCACTCTGAACTCCACAGCTCTTCCTAGGGGCATTGATATTGTCTTTTTATTCCACTGCTACCTCCACCACTCTCCCAAGCTGCATTAAAATAGACTTGTTAAGCTAATGTGACCTCCACACCTCTTCCAAAGGGCATTAAAACTGTCTTATTAAGCTACTGTGACCTCCACAGCTCTACCAATGGGCATGAAAACCATCTTGTTAAGCTACTGTGACCTCCACGTGTCTTCCAATGGGCATTAAAACCATATTGTTAAACCACTCTAAACTCCACAGCTCTTCCAAGGGGAATGAAAACCGTCTTGTTAAGCTACTGTGACCTCCACATCTCTTCCCAGTTGCATTAAAACCGTCTTCTTAAGCCATTCGGAACTCCACAGCTCTTCCAAAGGGCATTTAAACCGTCTCTTTAAGCTACTGTGACCTCCACCACTCTTCCAAGGGGCATTAAAACTGTATTGTTAAACCACTCTGAAATCCACAGCTCTTCCAAGGGGCATGAAAACCATCTTCTTTAGCTACTGTGACCTCCACCACTCTTCCAAGGGGCATTAAAACTGTCTTGTAAAGCTACTGTGATCACCACGTCTCTTCCAAGGGGCATTAAAACCGTCTTGTTAAACCACTCTGAACTCCACAGCTCTTCCAAGGGGCATTAAAACTGTCTTGTTAAACCACTCTGAACACCACAGCTTTTCCAAGGGGCATGAAAACCGACTTGCTAAGCTACGGTGACCTCCACCACTCTTCCAAGGGGCGTTGATATTGTCTTTTTAATTCCATTGTGGCCTCCACCACTATTCTAAGGGGCATTAAAACTGTCTTGTTAAGCTACTGAGGCCTCCACGTCTCTTCCAAGGGGCATTTAAACCGTCTTGTTAATTCACTATGAACTGCACAGCTCTTCCAAGGGGCATTAAAACAGTATTGTTAAACCACTCTAAACTCCACAGCTCTTCCAAGGGGCATTAAAACTGTCTTCTTAAGCTACTGTGATCTCCACGTCTCTACCAAGGGACATTAAAACCGTCTTGTTAAGCTACTGTAACCTACATGTCTCTTCCAAGGGGCATTAAAACCATCATGTCAAACCACTCTGAACTCCACAGCTCTTCCAAGGGGCATGAAAACAGTCTTGTTAAGCTACTGTGACCTCCAACACTCTTCCAAGGGGCATTGATATTGTCTTTTTATTCCACTGTGACCTCCAACACTCTTCCAAGGGGCATTAAAACTGTCTTGTTAAACCACTCTGAACTCCACAGCTCTTCCAAGAGGCATTAAAACCGTCTTGTTAAACCACTCTGAACTCGACAGCTCTTCCAAGGGGCATGAAAACAGTGTTGTTAAGGTACTGTGACCTCCACCACTCTTCCAATGGGCATTGATATTGTCTTTTTATTCCACTCTGACCTCCACTACTCTTCCAAGAGGCATTAAAACTGTTTTGTTAAGCTACTTTGACCTCCACACCTCTTCCAAGGGGCATTAAAACCACTCTGAACTCCACAGCTCTAACAAGGAGAATAAAAACTATCTTGTTAAGCTACTGTGACCTCCATGTCTCTTCCAAGGGGCAGTAAACCATCTTGTTAAACCACTCTGAGCTCCACAGCTCTTCCAAGGGCCATTAAAACCGTCTTGTTAAACCACTCTGAACTCCACAGCTCTTCCAAGGGGTCATGAAAATCGTCTTGTTAAGCTACTGTGACCTCCACGTCTCTTCCAACGGGCATTTAAACCGTCTTGTTAAACAACTCTGAACTCCATAGTTCTTCCAAGGGCCATTTAAACCGTATTGTTAAGCTACTGTGACCTCCACTTCTCTTCCAAGGGGCATTAAAACCGTCTTGTTAAACCACTCTGAAATCCACAGCTCTTCCAAGCGGCATTAAAATCGTCTTGTTAAACCACTCTGAACTCCACATCTCTTCCAAGGGGCATTAATACTGTCTTGTTAAGCTATTGTGACCTCCACCACTCTTCCAAGGGGCTTTGATATTGTCTTTTTGTTCCACTGTGACTTCCACCACTCTTCCAAGGGGAATTAAAACTGTCTTGTTAAGCTACTGTGACCTCCACGTCTCTTCCACGGGGCATTAAAACTGTGTTTTTAAACCACTCTGAACTCCACAGCTCTTCCTAGGGGCATTGATATTGTCTTTTTATTCCACTGCTACCTCCACCACTCTCCCAAGCTGCATTAAAATAGACTTGTTAAGCTAATGTGACCTCCACACCTCTTCCAAAGGGCATTAAAACTGTCTTATTAAGCTACTGTGACCTCCACAGCTCTACCAATGGGCATGAAAACCATCTTGTTAAGCTACTGTGACCTCCACGTGTCTTCCAATGGGCATTAAAACCATATTGTTAAACCACTCTAAACTCCACAGCTCTTCCAAGGGGAATGAAAACTGTCTTATTAAGCTACTGTGACCTCCACAGCTCTACCAATGGGCATGAAAACCATCTTGTTAAGCTACTGTGACCTCCACGTGTCTTCCAATGGGCATTAAAACCATATTGTTAAACCACTCTGAACTCCACAGCTCCTCCAAGGGGCATTAAAACAGTCTTGTTAAGCTACTGTGATCTCCGCTATTCTTCCAATGGGCATTGATATTGTCTTTCTATTCCACTGTGACCTCCACCACTCTTCCGAGGGGAATTAAAACTGTCTTGTTAAGCTACTGTGAACTCCTTGTCTCTTTCAAGGAGCATTAAAACCGTGATGTTAAACCTCTCTGAACGCCACAGCTCTTCCAAGGGGCATGAAAACCATCTTGTTAAGCAACTGTGACCTCCACCACTATTTCAAAGGGCACTGATATTGTCTTTTTATTCCACTGTTATCTACACCACTATTCCAAAAGGCATTAAAACTGTTTTGTTAAGCTAATGTGACCTCCACGCCTCTTCCAAGGGGCATTAAAACCATCTTGTTAATCCACTCTGAACTCCACAGATCTACCAATGGGCATGAAAACCATCTTGTTCAGCTACTGTGACCTCCATGTGTCTTCCAATGGGCATTAAAACCATATTGTTAAACCACTCTAAACTCCACAGCTCTTCCAAGGGGAATGAAAACCGTCTTGTTAAGCTACTGTGACCTCCACATCTCTTCCCAGTTGCATTAAAACCGTCTTGTTAAGCCATTCGGAACTCCACAGCTCTTCCAAAGGGCATTAAAACCGTCTTGTTAAGCTACTGTGACCTCCACCACTCTTCCAAGGGGCATTAAAACCGTCTTGTTAAACCACTCTGAAATCCACAGCTCTTCCAAGGGGCATGAAAGCCATCTTCTTTAGCTACTGTGACCTCCACCACTCTTCCAAGGGGCATTAAAACTGTCTTGTAAAGCTACTGTGATCTCCACGTCTCTTCCAAGGGGCATTAAACCGTCTTGTTAAACCACTCTGAACTCCACAGCTCTTCCAAGGGGCATTAAAACTGTCTTGTTAAACCACTCTGAACACCACAGATTTTCCAAGGGGCATGAAAACCGACTTGTTAAGCTACTGTGACACCCACGTCTCTGCCAAGGGGCATTAAACCGGCTTGTTAAGCTACTGTGACCTCCACTTCTCTTCAGAGGGGCATTAAAAGCATCTTTTTAAACCACTCTGAACTTCACAGCTCTTCCAAGGTGCATGAAAACCATCTTGTTAAGCTACTGTGACCTCCACCACTCTTCCAAGGGGCGTTGATATTGTCTTTTTAATTCCACTGTGGCCTCCACCACTATTCTAAGGGGCATTAAAACTGTCTTGTTAAGCTACTGTGACCTCCACATCTCTTCCAAGGGGCATTAAAACCGTCTTGTTAATTCACTATGAACTGCACAGCTCTTCCAAGAGGCATTAAAACAGTATTGTTAAACCACTCTAAACTCCACAGCTCTTCCAAGGGGCATTAAAACTGTCTTCTTAAGTTACTGTGACCTCCACGTCTCTACCATGGGGCATTAAAACCGTTTTGTTAAGTTACTGTGACCTCCATGTCTCTTCCAAGGGGCATTAAAACCGTCATGTCAAACCACTCTGAACTCCACAGCTCTTCCAAGGGGCATGAAAACCGTCTTGTTAAGATACTGTAACCTCCACCACTCTTCCAAGGGGCATTGATATTGTCTTTTTATTGTACTGCGTCCTCCAACACTCTTCCAATGGGCATTAAAACAGTCTTGTTAAGCTACTGTGACCTCCAACACTCTTCCATGGGGCATTGATATTGTCTTTTTATTCCACTGCGACCTCCAACACTCTTCCAAGGGGCATTAAAACCGTCTTGTTAAACCACTCTGAACTCCACAGCTCTTCCAAGGGGCATTAAAAGCGTGTTTTTAAACCACTCTGAACTCCACAGCTCTTCCTAGGGGCATTGATATTGTCTTTTTATTCCACTGCTACCTCCACTACTCTCCCAAGTGGCATTAAAATAGGCTTGTTAAGCTAATGTGACCTCCACGCCTCTTCCAAAGGGCATGAAAACTGTCTTGGTAAACCACTCTGAACTCCACAGCTCTACTAAGGGGCATGAAGACCATCTTGTTAAGCTACTGTGACCTCCACTACTCTTCCAAGGGGCATTGATATTGTCTTTTTATTCCACTGCGACCTCCACCACTCTTTCAAGGGTCATTTAAACAGACTTGTTAAGCTACTGTGATCTCCAACACTCTTCCAATGAGCATTGATATTGTCTTTTTATTCGACTGCGACCTCCATCACTCTTCCAAGGGGCTTTAAAACGGTCTAGTTAACCACTCTGAACTCCATAGCTCTTCCAAGGGACATTGAAACCAAATTGATAAACCACTCTGAACTCCACAGCTACTCCAAAGGGTATGAAAACTGTCTTTTTAAGCTACTGTGACCTCCACCACTCTTCCAAGGTGCACTGATATTGTCTTTTTAATCCACTGTGACCTCCACCTCTCTTCCAGGGGAATTAAAACCGTCTTGTTAAGCTACTGTGATCTCCACGTCTCTTCCAAGGAGCATAAAAACCGTCATGTTAAACCACTCTGAACTCCACAGCTCTTCCAATAGCCATGAAAACCGTATTGTTAAGCTACTGTGAACTCCACCACTTTTCCAAGGTGAATTGATATTGTTTTTTTATTGCACTGTGACTTCCACAATTATTCCAAGGGGCATTAAAACTCTCTTGCTAAGCTACAGTGATCTCCACGTATCTTCCAAGGGGCATGAAAACCGTCTTGTTTAGCCACTCTGAACTCCACAGCTATTCCAATGGGCATTAAAACTGTCTTGTTAAGCTGCTGTGACCTCCACGTCTCTTCCAACGGGCATTAAAACCGTCTTGTTAAACAACTCTGAACTCCGTAGCTCTTCCAAGGGCCATTTAAACCGTATTGTTAAGCTACTGTGACCTCCACGTCTCTTCCAAGGGGCATTAAAACCATCTTGTTAAACCACTCTGTACTCCACAGCTCTTCCAAGCGGCATTAAAATCGTCTTGTTAAACCACTCTGAACTGCACATCTCTTCCAAGGGGCATTAAAACTGTCTTGTTAAGCTATTGTGACCTCCACCACTCTTCCAAGGGGCTTTGATATTGTCTTTTTATTCCACTGTGACTTCCACCACTCTTCCAAGGGGAATTAAAACTGTCTTGTTAAGCTACTGTGACCTCCGCGTCTCTTCCAAGGGGCATTAAAACAGTATTTTTAAACCACTCTGAACTCCACAGCTCTTCCTAGGGGCATGAAAACCGTCTTGTTAAGCTACTGTGACCTCCACCACTCTTCCAAGGGGCATTAATATTGTCTTTTTATTCCACTGCAACCTCCACCACTCTCCCAAGCGGCATTAAAATAGACTTGTTAAGCTACTGTGACCTCCACACCTCTTCCAAAGGGCATTAAAACTGTCTTGGTAAACCACTCTGAACTCCACAGCTCTACTAAGGGGCATCAAGACCATCTTGTTAAGCTACTGTGACCACCACGTGTCTTGCAAGGGTCATTAAAACAGTCTTTTTAAACCACTCTGAACTCCACAGCTCTTCCAAGGGGCATGAAAACCGTCTTGTTAAGCTACTGTGACCTCCACCACTCTTCCAAGGGGCATTGATATTGCCTTTTTATTCCACTGCGACCTCCACCACTCTTTCAAGGGGCATTTAAACAGTCTTGTTAAGCTACTGTGATCTCCAGCACTCTTCCAATGGGCATTAAAACGGTCTTGTTAACCACTTTGAGCTCCACAGCTCTTCCAAGGGACATTAAAACCATATTGATAAACCACTCTGAACTCCACAGCTCCTCCAAGGGGCATGAAAACCGTCTTGTTAAGATACTGTGACCTCCACCACTTTTCCAAGGTGCACTGATATTGTCTTTTTTTTCCACTTTGACCTCCACCACTATTCTAAGGGGCATTGAAACTGTCTTGTTAATCTACTATGACCTCCACGTCTCTTCCAAGGTGCATTAAAACCATCTTAATAAGCCACTCTGAACTCCACAGCTCTTCCAAGGGGCAAGGAAACCGTCTTGTTAAGCTACTGTGACCTCCACGTTTTTTCCAAGGGGCATTAAAACCATCTTGTTAAACGACTCTGAACTCCCCAGCTCTTCCAATAGCCATGAAAACCGCCTTGTTAAGCTACTGTGAACGCCACCACTTTTCCAAGGGGCATTGACATTGTCTTTTTATTCCACTGTGACCTCCAACACTTTTCCAAGGGGAATTAAAACTGTCTTGTTAAGCTACTGTGACCTCCACGTCTCTTCCAAGGGGCATTAAAATTGTCTTGTTAAACCACTCTGAACACCACAGCGCTTATAAGGGGCATGAAAACCATCTTGTTAAGCTACTGTGACTACCACAACTCTTCCAAGGGGCATTGATATTTTCTTTTTATTCCACTGCGACCTCCACCACCCTTCCAAGGTGCATTAAAACCATCTTGTTAAGCTACTGTGACCTCCACCACTCTTCCAAGGGGCATTAAAACCATCTTGTTAAACCACTGTGAACTCCACATCTGTTCCAAGGGGCATTAAAACCGTTTTGTTAAGCTACTGTGATCTCCACGTCTCTTCTAAGGGGCTGTCAAACCGTCTTGTTAAACCAATCTGAACTCCACATCTCTTCTAAGGGGCATTAAAACCATCTTTTTAAACCACTCTGAACTCCACAGTTCTTCCAAGAGGCATTAAAACAGTCTTGTTAAGCTACTGTGACCTACACGTCCCTTCCAATAAGCATTAAAACCGTCTTGTTAAACCACTCTGAACTCTACAGCTCTTCCAAGGGGCATTAAAACTGCCTTGTTGACACACTCTGAACTCCACAGCTCTTTGAACGTTCATTAAAACCGTCTTGTTAAGAAACTGTGACCTCCACCACTCTTCAAAGGGGCATTAAAACTGTCTTGTTAAGCTACTGTGACCACCACGTCTCTTCCAAGGGGCATTAAAACCGTCTTGTTAAGCTACTGTGACCTCCAGCACTCTTCCAAGGGGCATTAAAACTGTCTTGTTTAGCTACTGTGAACTCCACCACTATTCTAAGGGGCATTAAAACCATCTTGTTAAACCCTTCTGAACTCCACAGCTCTTCCAAGGGGCATTGATATTGTCTTTTTATTCCACTGTGACCTCCACCACTATTCTAAGGGGCATTAAAACCATCTTGTTAAACCCTTCTGAACTCCACAGCTCTTCCAAGGGGCATGAAAACCGTCTCGTTAAGCTACTGTGACGTCCACGTCTCTTCCAAGGGGCTTTAAAACCCTCTTGTTCATTCACTCTGAACTCCACAGCTCTTCCAAGTGGCATTAAAACCGTCTTATTAAACCACTCTGAACTCCACAGTTCTTCCAAGGGGCATTAAATTGTCTTGTTAAGCTACTGTGTCATCCACTACTCTTCCAAGGGGCATTAAAACTGTCTTGCTAAGCTACTGTGACCTCCACGTCTCTTCCAAGGGGCATTAAAACCGTCTTTTTAAACCCCTCTGAACTCCACAGCTTTTCCAAAGGGCATGAAAACCATCTTGTTAAGCTACTGTGACGTCCACGTCTCTTCCAAGGGGCATTAAAACCATCTTGTTAATTCTCTCTGAAGTCCACAGCTCTTCCAAGGGGCATTAAAACCGTCTTGTTAAACCACTCTGAACTCCACAGCTCTTCCAAGGGGCATTAAAACTGTCTTGTTAAGCTACGGTGTCATCCACCACTCTTCTAAGGGGCATTAAAACTGTCTTGTTAAGCTACTGTGATCTCCACGTCTCTTCCAAGGAGCATTAAAACCATCTTGTTAAGCTACTGTGACCTCCACGTCTCTTCCAAGGGGCATTAAAACAGTTTTGTCAAGCTACTGTGAACTCCGCTACTCTTACAATGGGCATTGATATTGTCTTTCTATTCCACTGTGACCTCTACCACTCTTCCAAGGGGAATTAAAACTGTCTTGTTAAGCTACTTTGAACTCCATGTCTCTTTCAAGGGGCATTAAAACCGTGTTGTTAAACCTCTCTGAACGCCACAGCTCTTCCAAGGGGCATGAAAACCATCTTGTTAAGCTACTGTGACCTCCACCACTATTTGAAAGGGCATTGATATTGTCTTTTTATTCCACTGTTATCTACACCACTATTCCAAAAGGCATTAAAACTGTTTTGTTAAGCTAATGTGACCTCCACGCCTCTTCCAAGGGGCATTAAAACCATCTTGTTAATCCACTCTGAACTCCACAGCTCTTCCAAGGGGAATGAAAACCGTCTTGTTAAGCTACTGTGACCTCCACGTGTCTTCCAATGGGCATTAAAACCATATTGTTAAACCACTCTAAACTCCACAGCTCTTCCAAGGGGAATGAAAACCGTCTTGTTAAGCTACTGTGACCTCCACATCTCTTCCCAGTTGCATTAAAACCGTCTTGTTAAGCCATTCGGAACTCCACAGCTCTTCCAAAGGGCATTTAAACCGTCTTGTTAAGCTACTGTGACCTCCACCACTCTTCCAAGGGGCATTAAAACCGTATTGTTAAACCACTCTGAAATCCACAGCTCTTCCAAGGGTCATGAAAACCATCTTCTTTAGCTACTGTGACCTCCACCACTCTTCCAAGGGGCATTAAAACTGTCTTGTAAAGCTACTGTGATCTCCACGTCTCTTCCAAGGGGCATTAAAACTGTCTTGTTAAGCCACTCTGAACTCCACAGCTCTTCCAAGGGGCATTAGAACTGTCTTGTTAAACCACTCTGAACACCACAGCTTTTCCAAGGGGCATGAAAACCGACTTGCTAAGCTACTGTGACCTCCACCACTCTTCCAAGGGGCGTTGATATTGTCTTTTTAATTCCATTGTGGCCTCCACCACTATTCTAAGGGGCATTAAAACTGTCTTGTTAAGCTACTGAGGCCTCCACGTCTCTTCCAAGGGGCATTTAAACCGTCTTGTTAATTCACTATGAACTGCAAAGCTCTTCCAATGGGCATTAAAACAGTATTGTTAAACCACTCTAAACTCCACAGCTCTTCCAAGGGGCATTAAAACTGTCTTCTTAAGCTACTGTGATCTCCACGTCTCTACCAAGGGACATTAAATCCGTCTTGTTAAGCTACTGTAACCTCCATGTCTCTTCCAAGGGGCATTAAAACCATCATGTCAAACCACTCTGAACTCCACAGCTCTTCCAAGGGGCATGAAAACAGTCTTGTTAAGCTACTGTGACCTCCAACACTCTTCCAAGGGGCATTGATATTGTCTTTTTATTCCACTGCGACCTCCAACACTCTTCCAAGGGGCATTAAAATTGTCTTGTTAAACCACTCTGAACTCCACAGCTCTTCCAAGAGGCATTAAAACCGTCTTGTTAAACCACTCTGAACTCGACAGCTCTTCCAAGGGGCATGAAAACAGTGTTGTTAAGGTACTGTGACCTCCACCACTCTTCCAATGGGCATTGATATTGTCTTTTTATTCCACTCTGACCTCCACTACTCTTCCAAGAGGCATTAAAACTGTTTTGTTAAGCTACTTTGACCTCCACACCTCTTCCAAGGGGCATTAAAACCATCTTGTTAAAGCACTCTGAACTCCACAGCTCTAACAAGGAGAATAAAAACTATCTTGTTAAGCTACTGTGACCTCCACGTCTCTTCCAAGGGGCAGTAAACCATCTTGTTAAACCACTCTGAGCTCCACAGCTCTTCCAAGGGCCATTAAAACCGTCTTGTTAAACCACTCTGAACTCCACAGCTCTTCCAAGGGGTCATGAAAATCGTCTTGTTAAGCTACTGTGACCTCCACGTCTCTTCCAACGGGCATTTAAACCGTCTTGTTAAACAACTCTGAACTCCATAGTTCTTCCAAGGGCCATTTAAACCGTATTGTTAAGCTACTGTGACCTCCACTTCTCTTCCAAGGGGCATTAAAACCGTCTTGTTAAACCACTCTGAAATCCACAGCTCTTCCAAGCGGCATTAAAATCGTCTTGTTAAACCACTCTGAACTCCACATCTCTTCCAAGGGGCATTAATACTGTCTTGTTAAGCTATTGTGACCTCCATCACTCTTCCAAGGGGCTTTGATATTGTCTTTTTGTTCCACTGTGACTTCTACCACTCTTCCAAGGGGAATTAAAACTGTCTTGTTAAGCTACTGTGACCTCCACGTCTCTTCCACGGGGCATTAAAACTGTGTTTTTAAACCACTCTGAACTCCACAGCTCTTCCTAGGGGCAGTGATATTGTCTTTTTATTCCACTGCTACCTCCACCACTCTCCCAAGCTGCATTAAAATAGACTTGTTAAGCTAATGTGACCTCCACGCCTCTTCCAAGGGGCATTAAAACCATCTTGTTAATCCACTCTGAACTCCACAGCTCTACCAATGGGCATGAAAACCATCTTGTTAAGCTACTGTGACCTCCACGTGTCTTCCAATGGGCATTAAAACCATATTGTTAAACCACTCTAAACTCCACAGCTCTTCCAAGGGGAATGAAAACCGTCTTGTTAAGCTACTGTGACCTCCACATCTCTTCCCAGTTGCATTAAAACCGTCTTCTTAAGCCATTCGGAACTCCACAGCTCTTCCAAAGGGCATTTAAACCGTCTTGTTAAGCTACTGTGACTTCCACCACTCTTCCAAGGGGCATTAAAACCGTATTGTTTAACCACTCTGAAATCCACAGCTCTTCCAAGGGGCATGAAAACCATCTTCTTTAGCTACTGTGACCTCCACCACTCTTCCAAGGGGCATTAAAACTGTCTTGTAAAGCTACTGTGATCTCCACGTCTCTTCCAAGGGGCATTAAAACCGTCTTGTTAAACCACTCTGAACTCCACAGCTCTTCCAAGGGGCATTAAAACTGTCTTGTTAAACCACTCTGAACACCACAGCTTTTCCAAGGGGCATGAAAACCGACTTGCTAAGCTACTGTGACCTCCACCACTCTTCCAAGGGGCGTTGATATTGTCTTTTTAATTCCATTGTGGCCTCCACCACTATTCTAAGGGGCATTAAAACTGTCTTGTTAAGCTACTGAGGCCTCCACGTCTCTTCCAAGGGGCATTTAAACCGTCTTGTTAATTCACTATGAACTGCACAGCTCTTCCAAGGGGCATTAAAACAGTATTGTTAAACCACTCTAAACTCCACAGCTCTTCCAAGGGGCATTAAAACTGTCTTCTTAAGCTACTGTGATCTCCACGTCTCTACCAAGGGACATTAAAACCGTCTTGTTAAGCTACTGTAACCTACATGTCTCTTCCAAGGGGCATTAAAACCATCATGTCAAACCACTCTGAACTCCACAGCTCTTCCAAGGGGCATGAAAACAGTCTTGTTAAGCTACTGTGACCTCCAACACTCTTCCAAGGGGCATTGATATTGTCTTTTTATTCCACTGCGACCTCCAACACTCTTCCAAGGGGCATTAAAACTGTCTTGTTAAACCACTCTGAACTCCACAGCTCTTCCAAGAGGCATTAAAACCGTCTTGTTAAACCACTCTGAACTCGACAGCTCTTCCAAGGGGCATGAAAACAGTGTTGTTAAGGTACTGTGACCTCCACCACTCTTCCAATGGGCATTGATATTGTCTTTTTATTCCACTCTGACCTCCACTACTCTTCCAAGAGGCATTTAAACTGTTTTGTTAAGCTACTTTGACCTCCACACCTCTTCCAAGGGGCATTAAAACCACTCTGAACTCCACAGCTCTAACAAGGAGAATAAAAACTATCTTGTTAAGCTACTGTGACCTCCATGTCTCTTCCAAGGGGCAGTAAACCATCTTGTTAAACCAATCTGAGCTCCACAGCTCTTCCAAGGGCCATTAAAACCGTCTTGTTAAACCACTCTGAACTCCACAGCTCTTCCAAGGGGTCATGAAAATCGTCTTGTTAAGCTACTGTGACCTCCACGTCTCTTCCAACGGGCATTTAAACCGTCTTGTTAAACAACTCTGAACTCCATAGTTCTTCCAAGGGCCATTTAAACCGTATTGTTAAGCTACTGTGACCTCCACTTCTCTTCCAAGGGGCATTAAAAACGTCTTGTTAAACCACTCTGAAATCCACAGCTCTTCCAAGCGGCATTAAAATCGTCTTGTTAAACCACTCTGAACTCCACATCTCTTCCAAGGGGCATTAATACTGTCTTGTTAAGCTATTGTGACCTCCACCACTCTTCCAAGGGGCTTTGATATTGTCTTTTTGTTCCACTGTGACTTCCACCACTCTTCCAAGGGGAATTAAAACTGTCTTGTTAAGCTACTGTGACCTCCACGTCTCTTCCACGGGGCATTAAAACTGTGTTTTTAAACCACTCTGAACTCCACAGCTCTTCCTAGGGGCATTGATATTGTCTTTTTATTCCACTGCTACCTCCACCACTCTCCCAAGCTGCATTAAAATAGACTTGTTAAGCTAATGTGACCTCCACACCTCTTCCAAAGGGCATTAAAACTGTCTTATTAAGCTACTGTGACCTCCACAGCTCTACCAATGGGCATGAAAACCATCTTGTTAAGCTACTGTGACCTCCACGTGTCTTCCAATGGGCATTAAAACCATATTGTTAAACCACTCTAAACTCCACAGCTCTTCCAAGGGGAATGAAAACCGTCTTGTTAAGCTACTGTGACCTCCACATCTCTTCCCAGTTGCATTAAAACCGTCTTCTTAAGCCATTCGGAACTCCACAGCTCTTCCAAAGGGCATTTAAACCGTCTTGTTAAGCTACTGTGACTTCCACCACTCTTCCAAGGGGCATTAAAACCGTATTGTTTAACCACTCTGAAATCCACAGCTCCTCCAAGGGGCATTAAAACAGTCTTGTTAAGCTACTGTGATCTCCGCTATTCTTCCAATGGGCATTGATATTGTCTTTCTATTCCACTGTGACCTCCACCACTCTTCCGAGGGGAATTAAAACTGTCTTGTTAAGCTACTGTGAACTCCTTGTCTCTTTCAAGGAGCATTAAAACCGTGATGTTAAACCTCTCTGAACGCCACAGCTCTTCCAAGGGGCATGAAAACCATCTTGTTTAGCAACTGTGACCTCCACCACTATTTCAAAGGGCACTGATATTGTCTTTTTATTCCACTGTTATCTACACCACTATTCCAAAAGGCATTAAAACTGTTTTGTTAAGCTAATGTGACCTCCACGCCTCTTCCAAGGGGCATTAAAACCATCTTGTTAATCCACTCTGAACTCCACAGATCTACCAATGGGCATGAAAACCATCTTGTTCAGCTACTGTGACCTCCATGTGTCTTCCAATGGGCATTAAAACCATATTGTTAAACCACTCTAAACTCCACAGCTCTTCCAAGGGGAATGAAAACCGTCTTGTTAAGCTACTGTGACCTCCACATCTCTTCCCAGTTGCATTAAAACCGTCTTGTTAAGCCATTCGGAACTCCACAGCTCTTCCAAAGGGCATTAAAACCGTCTTGTTAAGCTACTGTGACCTCCACCACTCTTCCAAGGGGCATTAAAACCGTCTTGTTAAACCACTCTGAAATCCACAGCTCTTCCAAGGGGCATGAAAGCCATCTTCTTTAGCTACTGTGACCTCCACCACTCTTCCAAGGGGCATTAAAACTGTCTTGTAAAGCTACTGTGATCTCCACGTCTCTTCCAAGGGGCATTAAACCGTCTTGTTAAACCACTCTGAACTCCACAGCTCTTCCAAGGGGCATTAAAACTGTCTTGTTAAACCACTCTGAACACCACAGATTTTCCAAGGGGCATGAAAACCGACTTGTTAAGCTACTGTGACACCCACGTCTCTGCCAAGGGGCATTAAACCGGCTTGTTAAGCTACTGTGACCTCCACTTCTCTTCAGAGGGGCATTAAAAGCATCTTTTTAAACCACTCTGAACTTCACAGCTCTTCCAAGGTGCATGAAAACCATCTTGTTAAGCTACTGTGACCTCCACCACTCTTCCAAGGGGCGTTGATATTGTCTTTTTAATTCCACTGTGGCCTCCACCACTATTCTAAGGGGCATTAAAACTGTCTTGTTAAGCTACTGTGACCTCCACATCTCTTCCAAGGGGCATTAAAACCGTCTTGTTAATTCACTATGAACTGCACAGCTCTTCCAAGAGGCATTAAAACAGTATTGTTAAACCACTCTAAACTCCACAGCTCTTCCAAGGGGCATTAAAACTGTCTTCTTAAGTTACTGTGACCTCCACGTCTCTACCATGGGGCATTAAAACCGTTTTGTTAAGTTACTGTGACCTCCATGTCTCTTCCAAGGGGCATTAAAACCGTCATGTCAAACCACTCTGAACTCCACAGCTCTTCCAAGGGGCATGAAAACCGTCTTGTTAAGATACTGTAACCTCCACCACTCTTCCAAGGGGCATTGATATTGTCTTTTTATTGTACTGCGTCCTCCAACACTCTTCCAATGGGCATTAAAACAGTCTTGTTAAGCTACTGTGACCTCCAACACTCTTCCATGGGGCATTGATATTGTCTTTTTATTCCACTGCGACCTCCAACACTCTTCCAAGGGGCATTAAAACCGTCTTGTTAAACCACTCTGAACTCCACAGCTCTTCCAAGGGGCATTAAAAGCGTGTTTTTAAACCACTCTGAACTCCACAGCTCTTCCTAGGGGCATTGATATTGTCTTTTTATTCCACTGCTACCTCCACTACTCTCCCAAGTGGCATTAAAATAGGCTTGTTAAGCTAATGTGACCTCCACGCCTCTTCCAAAGGGCATGAAAACTGTCTTGGTAAACCACTCTGAACTCCACAGCTCTACTAAGGGGCATGAAGACCATCTTGTTAAGCTACTGTGACCTCCACTACTCTTCCAAGGGGCATTGATATTGTCTTTTTATTCCACTGCGACCTCCACCACTCTTTCAAGGGTCATTTAAACAGACTTGTTAAGCTACTGTGATCTCCAACACTCTTCCAATGAGCATTGATATTGTCTTTTTATTCGACTGCGACCTCCATCACTCTTCCAAGGGGCTTTAAAACGGTCTAGTTAACCACTCTGAACTCCATAGCTCTTCCAAGGGACATTGAAACCAAATTGATAAACCACTCTGAACTCCACAGCTACTCCAAAGGGTATGAAAACTGTCTTTTTAAGCTACTGTGACCTCCACCACTCTTCCAAGGTGCACTGATATTGTCTTTTTAATCCACTGTGACCTCCACCTCTCTTCCAGGGGAATTAAAACCGTCTTGTTAAGCTACTGTGATCTCCACGTCTCTTCCAAGGAGCATAAAAACCGTCATGTTAAACCACTCTGAACTCCACAGCTCTTCCAATAGCCATGAAAACCGTATTGTTAAGCTACTGTGAACTCCACCACTTTTCCAAGGTGAATTGATATTGTTTTTTTATTGCACTGTGACTTCCACAATTATTCCAAGGGGCATTAAAACTCTCTTGCTAAGCTACAGTGATCTCCACGTATCTTCCAAGGGGCATGAAAACCGTCTTGTTTAGCCACTCTGAACTCCACAGCTATTCCAATGGGCATTAAAACTGTCTTGTTAAGCTGCTGTGACCTCCACGTCTCTTCCAACGGGCATTAAAACCGTCTTGTTAAACAACTCTGAACTCCGTAGCTCTTCCAAGGGCCATTTAAACCGTATTGTTAAGCTACTGTGACCTCCACGTCTCTTCCAAGGGGCATTAAAACCATCTTGTTAAACCACTCTGTACTCCACAGCTCTTCCAAGCGGCATTAAAATCGTCTTGTTAAACCACTCTGAACTGCACATCTCTTCCAAGGGGCATTAAAACTGTCTTGTTAAGCTATTGTGACCTCCACCACTCTTCCAAGGGGCTTTGATATTGTCTTTTTATTCCACTGTGACTTCCACCACTCTTCCAAGGGGAATTAAAACTGTCTTGTTAAGCTACTGTGACCTCCGCGTCTCTTCCAAGGGGCATTAAAACAGTATTTTTAAACCACTCTGAACTCCACAGCTCTTCCTAGGGGCATGAAAACCGTCTTGTTAAGCTACTGTGACCTCCACCACTCTTCCAAGGGGCATTAATATTGTCTTTTTATTCCACTGCAACCTCCACCACTCTCCCAAGCGGCATTAAAATAGACTTGTTAAGCTACTGTGACCTCCACACCTCTTCCAAAGGGCATTAAAACTGTCTTGGTAAACCACTCTGAACTCCACAGCTCTACTAAGGGGCATCAAGACCATCTTGTTAAGCTACTGTGACCACCACGTGTCTTGCAAGGGTCATTAAAACAGTCTTTTTAAACCACTCTGAACTCCACAGCTCTTCCAAGGGGCATGAAAACCGTCTTGTTAAGCTACTGTGACCTCCACCACTCTTCCAAGGGGCATTGATATTGCCTTTTTATTCCACTGCGACCTCCACCACTCTTTCAAGGGGCATTTAAACAGTCTTGTTAAGCTACTGTGATCTCCAGCACTCTTCCAATGGGCATTAAAACGGTCTTGTTAACCACTTTGAGCTCCACAGCTCTTCCAAGGGACATTAAAACCATATTGATAAACCACTCTGAACTCCACAGCTCCTCCAAGGGGCATGAAAACCGTCTTGTTAAGATACTGTGACCTCCACCACTTTTCCAAGGTGCACTGATATTGTCTTTTTTTTCCACTTTGACCTCCACCACTATTCTAAGGGGCATTGAAACTGTCTTGTTAATCTACTATGACCTCCACGTCTCTTCCAAGGTGCATTAAAACCATCTTAATAAGCCACTCTGAACTCCACAGCTCTTCCAAGGGGCAAGGAAACCGTCTTGTTAAGCTACTGTGACCTCCACGTTTTTTCCAAGGGGCATTAAAACCATCTTGTTAAACGACTCTGAACTCCCCAGCTCTTCCAATAGCCATGAAAACCGCCTTGTTAAGCTACTGTGAACGCCACCACTTTTCCAAGGGGCATTGACATTGTCTTTTTATTCCACTGTGACCTCCAACACTTTTCCAAGGGGAATTAAAACTGTCTTGTTAAGCTACTGTGACCTCCACGTCTCTTCCAAGGGGCATTAAAATTGTCTTGTTAAACCACTCTGAACACCACAGCGCTTATAAGGGGCATGAAAACCATCTTGTTAAGCTACTGTGACTACCACAACTCTTCCAAGGGGCATTGATATTTTCTTTTTATTCCACTGCGACCTCCACCACCCTTCCAAGGTGCATTAAAACCATCTTGTTAAGCTACTGTGACCTCCACCACTCTTCCAAGGGGCATTAAAACCATCTTGTTAAACCACTGTGAACTCCACATCTGTTCCAAGGGGCATTAAAACCGTTTTGTTAAGCTACTGTGATCTCCACGTCTCTTCTAAGGGGCTGTCAAACCGTCTTGTTAAACCAATCTGAACTCCACATCTCTTCTAAGGGGCATTAAAACCATCTTTTTAAACCACTCTGAACTCCACAGTTCTTCCAAGAGGCATTAAAACAGTCTTGTTAAGCTACTGTGACCTACACGTCCCTTCCAATAAGCATTAAAACCGTCTTGTTAAACCACTCTGAACTCTACAGCTCTTCCAAGGGGCATTAAAACTGCCTTGTTGACACACTCTGAACTCCACAGCTCTTTGAACGTTCATTAAAACCGTCTTGTTAAGAAACTGTGACCTCCACCACTCTTCAAAGGGGCATTAAAACTGTCTTGTTAAGCTACTGTGACCACCACGTCTCTTCCAAGGGGCATTAAAACCGTCTTGTTAAGCTACTGTGACCTCCAGCACTCTTCCAAGGGGCATTAAAACTGTCTTGTTTAGCTACTGTGAACTCCACCACTATTCTAAGGGGCATTAAAACCATCTTGTTAAACCCTTCTGAACTCCACAGCTCTTCCAAGGGGCATTGATATTGTCTTTTTATTCCACTGTGACCTCCACCACTATTCTAAGGGGCATTAAAACCATCTTGTTAAACCCTTCTGAACTCCACAGCTCTTCCAAGGGGCATGAAAACCGTCTCGTTAAGCTACTGTGACGTCCACGTCTCTTCCAAGGGGCTTTAAAACCCTCTTGTTCATTCACTCTGAACTCCACAGCTCTTCCAAGTGGCATTAAAACCGTCTTATTAAACCACTCTGAACTCCACAGTTCTTCCAAGGGGCATTAAATTGTCTTGTTAAGCTACTGTGTCATCCACTACTCTTCCAAGGGGCATTAAAACTGTCTTGCTAAGCTACTGTGACCTCCACGTCTCTTCCAAGGGGCATTAAAACCGTCTTTTTAAACCCCTCTGAACTCCACAGCTTTTCCAAAGGGCATGAAAACCATCTTGTTAAGCTACTGTGACGTCCACGTCTCTTCCAAGGGGCATTAAAACCATCTTGTTAATTCTCTCTGAAGTCCACAGCTCTTCCAAGGGGCATTAAAACCGTCTTGTTAAACCACTCTGAACTCCACAGCTCTTCCAAGGGGCATTAAAACTGTCTTGTTAAGCTACGGTGTCATCCACCACTCTTCTAAGGGGCATTAAAACTGTCTTGTTAAGCTACTGTGATCTCCACGTCTCTTCCAAGGAGCATTAAAACCATCTTGTTAAGCTACTGTGACCTCCACGTCTCTTCCAAGGGGCATTAAAACATTCTTGTTAAACCACTCAGAACTCTACAGCTCTTCCAAGTGGCATTAAAACCATGTTGTTAAACCGCTCTGAACTCCACAGTTCTTCCAAGGGGCATTAAAACCGTCTTGTTAAGATACTGTGAAAGCCACCACTTTTCCAAGGGGTGTTAAAACTGTCTTGTTAAGCTACTGTGACCTCCACCTCTCTTCCAAGGGGCATTAAGTCTGTCTTTTTAAGCTACTGTGACCTCCACAACTCTTCCAAGGGGCATGAAAACTGTCTTGTTAAGATACTGTGACCTCCACTACTGTTCCAAGGGGCATTGATATTGTCTTTTTATTCCACTGTGGCCTCCACCACTATTCTAAGGGGCATTAAAACTGACTTGCTAAGCTACTGTGACCACGTCTCTTCCAAGGGGCATTAAAAACGTGTTGATAAACCACCATGAACTCATCAACTCTTCCAATGGGCATTAAAACTGTCTTGTTAAGCTACTGTGACCTCCACCTCTCTTCCAAGGGGCATTAAAACTGTCTTGTTAAGCTACTGTGACCTCCACGTCTCTTCCAAGGGCCATTAAAAACGTGTTGTTAAACCACTCTGAACTCAACAGCTCTTCCAATGTGCATTAAAACTGTCTTGTTAAGCTACTGTGACCTCCACCACTCTTCCAAGGGGCATTGATATTGTCTTTTTATTCCACTGCAACCTCCAAAACTCTTCCAAGGGGTATTAAAGCAGTCTTGTTAAGCAACTGTGACCTCCACTACTCTTCCAAGAGGCATTAAAACTGTTTTGTTAAGCTACTGTGACCTCCACGCCTCTTCCAATGGACATTAAAACCATCTTGTTAAACCACTCTGAACTCCACAGCTCTACGAAGAGGCATAAAACCATCTTGCTAAGCTACAGTGACCTCCACGTCTCTTCCAAGGGGCATTAAAACCGTCTTGTTAAACCATTCTGAACTCCACAGCTCTTCCAAGGGGCATTAAAACCATCTTGTTAAAACACTGAACTCCACAGCTCTTCCAAGGGACATGAAAATGTCTTGTTAAACTACTGTGACCTCCACGTCTCTTCCAAGGGGCAATAAAACCATCTTGTTAAGCCACTCTTAACTTCACAGCTCTTCCAGAGGGCATTTAAACCGTATTGTTAAGCTACTGTGACCTCCACTTCTTTTCCAAAGAGCATTAAAACCGTCTTGTTAATTCACTCTGAACTCCACAGCTCTTCCAAGGGGCATTAAAACTGTCTTGTTAAACCACTCTGAACTCCACAGCTCTTCCAAGGAGCATTAAAACTGTCTTGATAAGATACTCTGACCTCCACGTCTCTTCCAAGGGGCATTAAAACCGTCTTGTTAAGCTACTGTGACCTCCACGTCTCATCCAAGGGTCATTAAAACATTCTTGTTAAACCACTCTGAACTCTACAGCTTTTCCAAGGGGCATTAAAACCATGTTCTTAAACCACTCTAAACACCACAGCTCTTCCAAGGGGCATTAAAACTGTCTTGTTAAGAAACTGTGACCGCCACCACTCTTCCAAGGGGCATTAAAACTGTTTTGTTAAGCTACTGTGACCTCCACCACTCTTCCAATGGGCATGAAAACCATATTGTTAAGCTACTGTGACCTCCACAACTGTTCCAAGGGGCATTGATATTGTCTTTTTATTCCACTGTGACCTCCACCACTATTCTAAGGGGCATTAAAACTGTCTTGTTACAGTACTGTGACCTCCACGTCTCTTCCAAGGGGTATTAAAAACATGTTGTTAAACCACTCTGAACTCAACACCTCTTCCAATGGGCATTAAAACCAACTTGTTAAGTTACTGTGACCTCCACCGCTCTTCCAAGGGGCATTAAAACTGTCTTGTTAAGCTACTGTGACCTCCACGTCTCTTCCAAGGGGCATGAAAACCGTCTTGCTAGACCACTCTGAACACCACAGCTCTTCCATGGGGCATGAATACTGTCTTGTTAAGCTACCGTGTCTTCCACCACTCTTCCTAGGAGCATTGATATTGTCTTTTTATTCCACTGCGACCTCCACCACTCTTCCAAGGGGCATTAAAACTGTCTTTAGTTAAGCTACTGTGACCCCCAGGTCTCTTCCAAGGGGCATTAAAGCTGTCTTGTTTTGCCTCTCTGAACTTCACAGCTCTTTTAAGGGGCATATAAAACGTATTGTTAAGCTACTGTGACCTCCACGTCGCTTCCAATGGGCATTAAAACCGTCTTGTTAAACCACTCTGAACTCCACAGCTCTTCCAAGCGGCATTAAAATGGTCTTGTTAAACCACTCTGAACTCCACATCTCTTCCAAGGGGCGTTAAAACTGTCTTGTTAAGCTATTGTGACCTCCACCACTCTTCCAAAGGGCATTGATATTGTCTTTTTATTCCACTGTGACTTCCACCACTCTTCCTAGGGGCATGAAAACCATCTTGTTAAGCTACTGTAACCTCCACGTCTCTACCAAGGGGCATTAAAACTGTCTTCTTAAACCACTCTGAACTCCACAGCTCTTCCAAGGGGCATGAAAACCGTCTTTTTAAGCTACTGTAACCTCCACCACTCTTCCAAGGGGCATTGATATTGTCTTTTTATTCCACTGCGACCTCCACCACTGTTCCAAGGGGCATTAAAACAGTCTTGTTAAACCACTCTGAACTCCACAGCACTTCCAAGGGGCATTAAAACAATATTGTTAAACCACTCTGAACTCCACAGCTCATCCAATGGTCATGAAAACCGTCTTGTTAAGCTACTGTGACCTACACCACTTTTGCAAGGGGCGTTGATATTGTCTTTTTATTTCACTGTGACCTCCACCACTGTTCCAAGGGGTATTAAAATTGTCTTGTTAAGCTACTTTGACCTCCACGTCTCTTCCAAGGGGCATGGAAACCGTCTTGTTAAGCCACTCTGAACTCCACAGCTCTTCCAAGGGGCATGAAAACCGTCTTGTTAAGTTACTGTGACCTCCCTGTCTCTTCCAAGGGGAATTAAAACCGTCTTGTTAAACCACTCTAAACTCCACAGCTCTTCCTAGGGACATTACAACTGTCTTGTTAAGCTACTGTGACCTCCACCACTCTTCCAAGGGGCATTGATATTGTCATTTTATTCCACTGTGACCTCCACCACTTTTCCAAGGGGAATTAAAACTGTCTTGCTAAGCTACTGTGACCTCCACGTCTCTTCCAAGGGGCATTAAAACCGTCTTGTTAAACCACTCTGAACACCACAGCTCTTCTAAGGGACATGGAAACCATCTTGTTAAGCTACTGTGACTTCCACCACTCTTCCAAGGAGCATAGATATTGTCTTTTTATTCCACTGCGACCTCCACCACCCTTCCAAGGGGCATTAAAACCGTCTTGTTAAACAACTCTGAACTCCACAGCTCTTCCACGGGGCATTAAAACCACATTTTTAAACCACTCTGAACTCCACAGCTCTTCCAAGGGGCATTAAAACTGTCTTGTTTAGCTACTGTGAACTCCACCACTCTTCCAAGGGGCATTTAAACTGTCATGTTTAGCTACTGTGATCTCCATGTCTCTTCCAAGGGGCATTAAAACCATCTTGTTAAACCCCTCTGAACTCCACAGCTCTTCCAAGGGGCATTAAATTGTCTTGTTAAGCTACTGTGTCATCCACTACTCTTCCAAGGGGCATGAAAACTGTCTTGCTAAGCTACTGTGACCTCCACGTCTCTTCCAAGGGGCATTAAAACCGTCTTGTTAAACCCCTCTGAACTCCACAGCTCTTCCAAGGGGCATGAAAACCGTCTTGTTAAGCTACTGTGACGTCCACGTCTCTTCCAAGGGGCATTAAAACCATCTTGTTAATTCACTCTGAACTCCACAGCTCTTCCAAGGGGCATTAAAACTGTCTTGTTAAGCTACTGTGACGTCCACGTCTCTACCAAGGGGCATTAAAACCATCTTGTTAATTCACTCTGAACTCCACAGCTCTTCCAAGGGGCATTAAAACTGCCTTGTTAAGCTACTGTGACGTCCACGTCTCTACCAAGGGGCATTAAAACCGTCTTGTTAAACCACTCTGAACTTCACAGCTCTTCCAAGGGGCATTAAAACTGTCTTGTTAAGCTACTGTGTCATCCACTACTCTTCCAAGGGGCATTAAAACTGTCTTGTTAAGCTACTGTGACCTCCACGTCTCTTCCAAGGAGCATTAAAACCGTCTTGTTAAGCTACTGTGACCTCCACGTCTCTTCCAAAGGGCATTAAAACATTCTTGTTAAACCACTCTGAACTCTACAGCTCTTCCAAGGGGCATTAAAACCATGTTGTTGAACCACTCTGAACTCCACAGTTCTTCCAAGGGTCATTAAAACCGACTTGTTAAGATACTGTTACAGCCACCACTTTTCCAAGGGGTGTTAAAACTGTCTTGTTAAGCTACTGTGACCTCCACTTCTCTTCCAAGGGGCATTAAGTCTGTCTTTTTAAGCTACTGTGACCTCCACAACTCTTCCAAGGTCCATGAAAACTGTCTTGTTAAGCTACTGTGACCTCCACGTCTGTTCCAAGGGGCATTGATATTGTCTTTTTATTCCACTGTGACCTCCACCACTATTCTAAGGGGCATTAAAACTGACTTGCTAAGCTACTGTGACCACGTCTCTTCCAAGGGGCATTAAAAACGTGTTGATAAACCACCATGAACTCAACAGCTCTTCCAATGGGCATTAAAACTGTCTTGTTAAGCTACTGTGACCTCCACCTCTCTTCCAAGGGGCATTAAAACTGTCTTGTTAAGCTACTGTGACCTCCACGTCTCTTCCAAGGGGCATTAAAAATGTGTTGTTAAACCACTCTGAACTCAACAGCTCTTCCAATGGGCATTAAAACTGTCTTGTTAATCTACTGTGACCTCCACCTCTCTTCCAAGGGGCATTAAAACTGTCTTGTTAAGCTACTGTGACCTTCACGTCTCTTCCAAGGGGCATAAAAACCGTCTTGTTAGACCAGTCTGAACACCACAGCTCTTCCAAGGGGCATGAAAACCGTCTTGTTAAGCTACTGTGACTTCCAACACTCTTCCAAGGAGCATTGATATTGTCTAGTGTTGAGCCACCCCCGTAGTGTTCGAGTTCGGTTCGTCGAACACCCGTGTGTTCGCCGAACTGTTCGTCGAACTGTTCGTCGAACACCTTCGAACACCGTTAAAACCAATGGCAGGCAAACAAAAACACATAGAAACACAGAGAAAACACCTTCAAAGGTGTCCAAAAGCTGACAAACTGCTCAGAAGACACAACTAGCACATGGAAAAGTGACAAGTACATATAGTCATGCGAAAAGAAAAGAGGTGGAGGAGTAAAAGGAGGGGGAGACACAGATATAGGCATGTCATGCCCTTCTAAAATCCAAAAAGTGAGAAGCCAACACGTTCAGTCCGCTCCTGCCCGTGCCACCTCCGTGTCGCCGGGTTTTTGCCAGAGCCGCGGTGAACCCTGACGGCCAGCCCCCCTCTCCCAATACTGGTGCCTGTCCGCTGGTGGGTCGAGCGAGCCCCCCTGTGGTGGAGGCAGCTCTAAGCTTTTTAATTTAAATTGTCTCTCTAATTTGAATGAATACACTTTAAATCCATTTACAAGGATCTATTGGAGGGCAAGTCTCATGCCAGCATCCGCGTAATTCCAGCTCCAGTAGCGTCCACTAAAGCTGCTGCCAGTCCCAGCCCCTATGCCTTGGGGTGCCTCCTGATGCTCTTCACTGAGTATCCCGTGGTCCCGAAGCATTTCCTTTGAAAAAATTAAGTGTCCAAACTACAGGTGGTGTAGCTTGCTTAACAGCCGGGATAATCCGCTGACTAGCAGACACTGCTACTAGGCACAAAGTATTTCCTGGGCTAGATGCAGTTAAAAATTTGTAATTAGATACTCTCGTTGGATGCTGAGAAAGCATTCCATAGAGTCTCCTGGCACGCCATATATGATTCTCTTAAAAAGCTTGGAGTAGGGGTCTAGGGGACCCTTTTATAGCCAAAATCACGTCCCTGTATCGCAATACGTCACCTAGGCTGAAGATAAATGGAACTGTAGCACCCTGAGGGCTCGGTTGCTACAGAGGTATTGCACCTCACCCAGAGGTGTGATATCTCACTCTCAGGTAAGGATGGAGTGTGGATCAGGACCCGACACCTGCATGCATTACACCACATTGCCATGGGGCAGGGCGACCAATATGCCCCTGAGATGGGCATGACAGTCCCTGTCCCTGGCTGGAGTGGGGGGAGGGAACACTGAGGAAGGGGAACCCTGTAGTGCAGGGGCAGGGAGGAAACAGTTCCTGGGTGCATTGAGAAGGGAGTATAAAAGGTGGGCACCATCTTAGTTCAGTGCAGAGAAGTCTGAGCAGAAGTGGCAGGGAGCAGGGGCTCTGCATGAGCTCTGCTCCGGAGGCGGGCCTAGTAACAGAGGCCCAGGCCTGGAAGAGGGAGAAGGAAGGAAGAGGAGCTGAGAAGGCTCCAGGAATGAGGAACGAAGGGATCCCAGGGGTGCGAGTCGCCACCGCACGCCCGAATCCACCTGCGTGGAGGGGTCAGGCCAAAGGGGGAGACCGGTCCCCGAAACTAGTGGAGGCAGGAAACGACCCTCAGCTAGAAACCGGAGGCTGTGACATTTTATGTGGCGCAGCCCCTCGCTACACCCGCTAGGAATGCACCACATGGGGTCAGGGAAACTGGCGCCAAGTTTACCAAGAGGAGGCCTGAGGCAGCCGGACAGAAGGATTGGTAAGAAAGGCCAGACAAAGGACACACAAAGGGGGTCCTGTGAAGCGCTCCAAAGTTATCTGGGAGTTGTCTGAGCCCCTCACCTGGTGAGCACAGTACGACGTGGGCAGCCGTTACCTGCAGACGTGGTCTGGATAATAAGAACTGTGAGTAAAGGCCCTGGATTGCATCACTGACTCCGTGTCGTTACTCCTGCTGCTCTGCACCATCACCCCCATCCTCCGCATACACTGCCCTGAGGCTATACTCCTCCCGTGGGGAGTTATGCTACGCTCTGCTGCACCCACAACACCAGCCTCAGCGGTCTGCCCTGCAGCGGCGGTTCAATCTGACCGCAATCCACGGGTGGCGTAGTCGGACATTTAAACATCAAAACCACATAAATAGTTCCGCCACTGGTTTGACCGCCCTGAGCCACAGAACCGGGTCGCCGCCACGGAGACTACAACCACCAGCATCCACCAAAAAGGGTCCGGCTCCGGGTGTCCCAAGGCCCAGGGGGTGCATCAGAACATTTTCATCACCTTTCACAATCACCAATGGGACAAGGCAGGGATGTCCTCTGTCCCCTCTCTTATACATCCTAGTGACGGAGCACCTGCTCTCATCAATTCGCCATAACCCCAATATTAGGTGGATTGAGGTGGGAGGCACCGAGTACAAGTGCTCTCTATTTGCTGATGATGTCCTAGTATATATCACTCAATCACATATATCCATCCATGCTGTTATGGCTGAAATAGATCACTTTGTTACATGGTCAAATTTTAAAATCAATGCAGCGAAGTCTGAGGCCCTCGATGTCTCCCTCCCCAAATCCATACAGGATTCCATCCAGTCCAACTTTCCCTTTGTCTGGCCCTCACAGGGTATCAAATACTTAGGAATTCCTATTCATAGAGACCTCTCCCATCTATGTTATCTTAATTTTGGGCCCTTTATTGAACAACTCCATACAGACCACGGTTGGCAAGTTAGAACTGTAAGATTCACTACGTGAACCAGTGGTGTTTTGTGGAAAAGCACATGTACACTGTGTTCCAAATTATTATGCAAAAAGTGTTTAGGAGTGATAAGGGAAGAATTTGTTTGTTTGTCAGTTAAACTCATTGATGGTGATGTGTGTCAGGGCTCTTTATATCACTGTAAGCAATTGCAGACACCTGTGCTAATTAGTTTGGCAGGTGTGTCCAATCAAAGGCAAGACTACTTAAGAAGGCTGTCTCACATTATTAAGCAGCCTACATTTTCTGCCAAAATGGGAAAGAAAAAGGATGTGTCGGCTGCTGAGAAGCAACAAATTGTGGAGTGTTTAGGTCAAGGCATGACTACAATCAACATTGTGCAATGATCAGGATGAAGTGTCTTGGCAATCAAGAAGTATATAGCTGATTCACAGTACACACGTGTGCGTGCTGATAAGGGCAAATTGAGGACTCTTTCCTACAGGCAATTACGTCAGGCTAAAAGAGCAGCGGCAAAAAAGCCTTGTCATAGCAGCAGACAAGTTTTTGAAGCTGCTGGTGCCTCCAACGTCCCCCAAACAACAAGATGCAGGGTCCTTCAGAGGTTTGCAGCTGTGCATACGCCATCCTGTCGACCTCCTCTATCCACTTCACACAAGCAGAAACGGCTCCAGTGGGCCAAACATTACATGAAGACTGATTTCAAAACTGTTTTGTTCACGGATGAGTGCCGTGCAGCGCTCGATGGTCCAGATGGATGGAGTGGAGGATGGCTGGTTGATGGACACCCCACGCAAACACGGCTACAGCGCCAACAAGGAGGAGGTGGAGTAATGTTTTGGGCTGGAATCATGGGGAGAGAGATTGTCGGCCCCTTTAGGATCCCTGAAGGGGTAAAGATGAACTCCATAATGTATGTGGATTTTCTCAAACAGCACTTCCTGCCATGGTTCAAGAAGAAGAACCGTGTATTCCACAGCAAGATCATTTTTATGCATGATAATGCACCATCTCATGCTGCACATAAAACATCTGCATCTCTGGCTGATATGGACATAAAAGGGGACAAACTTATGGTGTGACCCCCATGCTCCCCTGACCTCTACCCCATTCAGAACCTCTGGAGCATCATCAAAAGGAGTGTCTAAGATGGCGGGAGGCAGTTCACATCTAAGCAACAGCTCTGGGAGGGTATTCTGTCCTCATGCAAAACAATTGAAGCAGAAACCATCCAAAACCTGACAAATTCAATGGATGAGAGAGTTCAGAAGCTCCTTTCGAACAAGGGGTCCTATGTGAAAATGTAACCACCTAGAATAAAGTTTTGAGTTGAAAACTGTTTGATTTCAGTTTCTAATAACCTGCTAATGCTTATAATTTCAAAAATGACCATTTTTTTGGTCTTCATTAAAATGAAAAAGTTGATCGAAAAGTTTTGGGGGATCTAAGAGTGTGGCAACCCAGTAGTCATGATTACTTCGAATTCTGACAATATGAGGGTCATGTTGCAGGTAGTGCAGCAAGAAGGCACTTATGTGTCTTGCGCATCTCGGAGCCCCAAAATTATTTTCCGGGCTAGATGCAGCTAAAAATTATTATTAATTTTAAATCTGGTGGAGCTTAGTATAGATGGCCTAATAGGATCAGTGCTGCATACTGCTACAAAGCCCAAATTATTTTCCAGCCAAGATACAGATAAACATGATTAGTAATTTTAAATCTGGTGGAGCTTATTATAGATGGCCTAATAGAATCAGTGCTGCACACTGCTACAAAGCCCAAATTATTTTCCAGCCAAGATACAGATAAACATGATTAGTAATTTGAAAGCTTAAAACGGTTGGTGAGGTGATTTTAACCAATCATCAAGCTTTAACTCTCCCCAGGATGACACAGGGGTAGAAAAGTCATTTCGGATCCATGATTTGTTCATCTTTATGAACGTGAGTCTGTCTACATTATCAGTGGAGAGCCACGTGCGCTTATCTGTCAGCACACCACCAGCAGTGCTGAACACACGTTCAGACAGAACGCTGGCTGCGGGGCATGACAAGATCTCCAAGGCGTAAGTGGCTAGCTTCGGCCATTTATCCAGATTGGAAGCCCAAAAAGAGCAAGGGTCCAGTGACACAGTCATGGCTTCAATGTTTACTTGGAGATACTCCTGTACCATCGTCTCTAGGCGTTGACTATGTGTCAGACTTCTTGTGTCCTGTGGCCTTGCAAAGGATGGGCTAAAAAAGTGGTGAAATGATTCCGCAAAATTGATGTTACCAGCAGATACTGTGGTTCTGTTACGGTTTGAGTGCTGAACACTCGACGGTCCCACGGTTGGCAAGTTGGAACTGTGAGATTCACTACGTGCACCACTGGTGTTTTGTGGAAAAGCACATGTAAGATTCTGCAACAGTCTCTGCTGATACTCCTGCATGCGTGCATCCCTTTCTATGGCAGGAATAATTTCTGCAAATTTACTTTTGTACCGGGGATCTAACAGTGTGGCAACCCAGTAGTCAGGATTATTTCTAATTCTCACAATTCGAGGGTCATGTTGCAGGTAGTGCAGCAAGAAGGCACTCATGTGTGTTGCGCATCCAGGAGCACCAAGTCCCTGTTGTGTTGGTGGCGAGGTAACAATCATGCTTCCTTCCTCTGTCCTCTCCCCCCAACCTCGCACAAGAGAAATGTGATCAAGGTCTCCCTCATCTGATGAGTCTTCCATCAGTTCGTCCTCCACTTCTTCCTGGGCTCCTGCACCTTCCTCACTAGTTTGGCTGCTACCATGCGCCCTGGTAAACCATCTCCCCCACCCTCACATGCCTGCCGCCTTGGTGCTGCCGACCGTCTGGACCTTGCACATGTTAGCCCTTCCGCATACAACTCCTCCTCCTCTACTTCCTCCACCTCCTCTTGTGCCACCACCTGACTCTTAATTCTGTTTAACATGTGCTCCAGCATGTAAATTACTTGAATAGTCATGCTGATAATGGCATCGTCAGCACTAAACATCTTCGTCGCCATTTCAAAACTGTGCAGAAGGGTGCATAGGTCCCTGATCTGAGACCACTCCTCCAGCGTGATTTGCCCCACCTCTGGATCTCCTTGGCCCAGACTATACGTCAGAACGTATTGCACCAGGGCTTGTCGGTGCAGAGTTGAATTCCAACGGGTAGGCACATCGCATTTTAGCCGGTGAAGTGGCAGGCCCAACGACTTCTGTAGAGATGTAAGTCGCTGAGCTGCGGGATGCGAACGGCGGAAGTGAGCACACAGCGACCGTGCCCTCTGCAGAAGGCCATCTAGTCCGGGATAGTGGGCTAAAAATTGCTGGACAACCAGGTTCAACACGTGAGCCATACAAGGCACGTGTGTGACATTGCCCCGGCGAAGGGCCGCACCCAGGTTTGCAGCATTGTCGCACACGGCCTTCCCTGGTTTCAGGTCCAGTGGAGACAACCATTCATGAAATTGGTTCTCCAGAGCTGACCACAACTCCTCAGCTGTGTGACTCACATTTCCCAGACATTTCAAAGTAAAAACCGCCTGATGACGTTGAGCCCTACTGCCAGCATACTAAGGAGGTGTGCAGGATCCCTTCTGCGCAGTTAGAAATCTTGTGGCATGACCAGACAGGCTTTGGGTGCAGATGGAGGACCGAGAGGAGGTTGAGGAGGCAGAAGCAGTGGAGGAACTTTGACATAAAGAGGATTGACGCACAACTCGTGGGGACGGCAAGACTTGGACAGCAGCCCCTTGTCCTGCTGTCACCATAGTTACCCAGTGCCCAGTCAGCGACATGTAACGCCCCTGTCCATGCCTACTCGTCCAAGTGTCTGTGGTGAAATGCACCCTGTCACACACAGAGTTTCTCAAAGAATCGGTGATGTTGTGTGCGACATGCTGGTGTAGCGCAGGCACACCTTTCTTTGATAAGTAGTGCCGACTGGGCATCTGGTACTGGGGCACTGCGATGGACATAAGGTCTCGAAAATCCTCTGTGTCTACCAGGCGGAAAGGCAGCATTTCTGTAGCCAAGAGCTTGCAGATGGTGAAATTCAACCTCTTAGCTTTCTCATGGCTAGGAGGAAATGGTCTTTTACTTGTCCACATCTGAGGGACCGAGGGCTGGCTATTGTGCTTAGACGGGGTTGATAAGGGTGTCCCTGGCAAACTGCCGGTCTGTGAGGAAGATGCAGGCAGACATGTTAGGTTGCCTTGATCCAAAGGTGGTGCTATCGATGTTGGACAGCGCTCAACACCAGCTGGTGTTACCACCTCCAAAGAAAATGATGACCTGCCAATCACGCTGGCTGTTGCGGGTAAAGAGGTGGCAGGTCTGCGCCCCAAAACAGGTGTGACTGCTGTCCCCCCAGTCACAGAGGGTTAAGAGGCCGTGGATGCACAAGATATGGCAGACGGTGGTTGGCCCGGCCGGCTAGGCCGCATTGTAGCACAGTGAGCTTCCCACTGCAACTTATGCTTCATGTCCATGTGCCGGTTCATGCATGAAGTACTCAAACTATGTATTTTTTGGCCTCTACTTAGCTTTTGCTGACAAATGTTACAGATAACACGAGTTGGGTCATCTTTATCGATCTGAAAAAATGCCCAGGCTATGCAAGGCTTAGCACCCATGCGACCTGAAGAGCCACCATGACTTGTGGTGAGATGCAGAGTTATGTTTGAGGATGCAGTTGTTGACGTGCTTCCAGTACTACGTCTCTGTCCAGGAAGGCGCAACCTGACCTCGTCGTCACTAGCATCCTCCTCCACCTCCTCTGCTGACCTCATCTCTTGGCTGACTGTGGGTTGACAGTAACTGGGAACTCCAACCTCATCATCATCACCCTGTGCGTTATCACACCCGTCGTCCTCAGAGCCAACCTGTTCCTGCCCTGACAAAAAACCAAAGTTGTCGCTCCAATCAGGTATTTGAGTCTCATCATCGTCTTTCTCATTGTCTCCACCAACAGAAGTTACAGTTTGGGAATGAGGGTCTACATTATGGTCAGAACCTTCTGCGTCTGGTCCTGGATCCGACTCATAAAGATTCTGGGCATCAGTGCAGATCATTTCCTCGTCTGGATTCACAGAAGCGCTGGAGTCGACCTCTGATTCCCAGGCTATAGTATGAGTAAACAGCTCTGCAGACTCAACCATCTGTTCTACCTCATACTCAGACGGGCAGCTGGAGATTTGAGAGCTGTGAGGAAGCAAGTGCGATTGGGGTGACACCTTTGAGGACTGGAGTATTTGTGATGTTGAAGTTGATGTGGAGGAGAGCCCACTTAAAGGAGCACTTGATATCCGTTGAAGCACCTGCTGTTTTTGTGCCTCATCTGGAATTTGTAGCGATTGGCGTGGCCGTAAGAAACGGATCTTATCACATTGTCCGCTAAAAGAAGTAGACATTTTAGTTTGGCTGGAAGATGGTCTTTCTTCTGCAGATGTTACTGTTGCTTTAACACCTACCCCACGGACACAACCTTTTTTCCCCTTCCCAACACGCCTATTCCCCTTTCCACCAGCAGCAGGCCTTTTTCCACTCATTTTGGTGGTTAACTAATTCACAACTCTGGAGTTGTTTGCACATAAAAACAATGGATGGGAACCGAGCAGAGCTGAGTGGCCAAACTGTGGTATTAGGCCAAAACTATTGGCTGGGTTAGATGCAGAAAAAAATTATATTCAATTTGCAACCTGATGGAGGTCAGTATAGATGGACTAATAGAACAAGTCCCACACACAGCTAGAAGCCCAAATATTTTTTCAGAGGTAGATGCAGAAAAAAATTGTATTCAGTTTGCAACCTGATGGAGGTCAGTATAGATGGACTAATAGAATGATGCTATGCCCAAAAGATTTTACTTCACTAGGTGCAGTAAAAAAATTGGTATTCTATACACAGGTGGTATATCTTGCAACACAGATAGGCTACTCCACTGACTAACACACTCTGCAATAGGCCAAAAAGGATTAGCTTTGCTAGATTCAGCCAAGTGCTGTGAAAAAAACTTGCACAGCACTGGCACAGACCTGCCTGGCAAAAACTGATAGGAACTGATGTAACCTAGTCCTGAAAAGGACTGCAATTACAATTAGTCTTTACTCCCACAATCTATCTATTTAAGAGCACAGACCTGCCTGATAAAAGTCATAGGAAATGCTGTAACCTAGTCCTTAAAAGGACTGCAATCACAACTATTCCCTACTCCCAAGCTATCTGTAGATTTGTGCGAAAATTGGCTTGAAATTAACAAGGTATAGCGCACACAGCAACAGCGGTGCCGTCTAACACACAGCTGCAGCAGTGAGAAAATGGTGGCGACGGGGAAAATGGCTTGGTCTTATAGGGCAAGGACATGTGACATACACTGCCAATGACACATGCCCTTGCTTGTGTGAAAAAAAGCACTTCGCTCCGTGTGTGCGCTGCTGATAGGCTGACAGATTGCACCTCCCCACTGTAAATGCGGGAAAGAGAAAAAAAAATGGAGATCTTCATTATTCCTGCAGAGATCCATCCCCTGCCCCTCCCCCCGCCCTGCTGTACACTCAAACTGCGTGTTAACATTAATTTTCAGCATTACTGAGAAAAAATCCAGTTATGATTTTGGTGCACGAACAGTTATCGAACATAACCTCGAACAGCCGAAATTTTCTCAAATTGTTCGTGTTCGCCGAACGGCTCGAACACCGCCCAAAACAGCTCGAATTTGAGATTGGCGAACAGTTCGAGTCGAACAACGCTCATCTCTATTAAAAACTTCTTGTTAAACAACTCTGAACTCCACAGCTCTTCCAAGGGGCATGAAAACCGTCTTCTTAAGCTACTGTGACCTCCACCACTCGTCCAAGGGTCATTAAAACTGTCTAGTTTAGCTACTGTGACCTCCACGCCTCTTCCAAGGGGCATTAAAACTGTCTTGCTAAACCACTCTGAACTCCACAGCTCTTCCAACGGGCATTAAAACCGTCTTGGTAAACCACTCTGAACTCCAGAACTCTTCCAAGGGGCATAAAAACCATCTAGTTAAGCTACTGTGACCTCTACGTCTCTTCCAAGGGGCATTAAAACCGTTATGTGAAATCACTCTGAACTCCACAGCTCTTCCAAGGGGCATGAAAACCGTCTTGATAAGCTAATGTGACCTCCACCACTCTTCCAAGGGGCAATGATATTGTCTTTTTATTCCACTGCGTCCTCCAACACTCTTCCAAGGGGCATTAAAACAGTCTTGTTAAGCTACTGTGACCTCCAACACTCTTCCCAGGGGCATTGATATTGTCCTTTTATTCCACTGCGTCCTCCAACACTCTTCCAAGGGGCATTAAAACTGTCTTGTTAAACCACTCTGAACTCGACAGCTCTTCCAAGGGGCATGAAAACAGTGTTGTTAAGCTACTGTGACCTCCACCTCCCTTCCAATGGGCATTGATATTGTCTTTTTATTCCACTGTGACCTCCACTACTCTTCCAAGAGGCATTAAAACTGTTTTGTTAAGCTACTTTGACCTCCACACCTCTTCCAAGGGGCATTAAAACCATCTTGTTAAACCACTCTGTACTCCACAGCTCTACCAAGGGGAATAAAAACCATCTTGTTAAGCTACTGTGACCTCCACGTCTCTTCCAAGGGGCATTAAAACCGTCTTGTTAAACCACTCTGAACTCCACTGCTCTTCCAAGGGGCATTAAAACCGTCTTGTTAAACCACTCTGAACTCCACAGCTCTTCCAAGGGGCATGAAAACCGTCTTGTTAAGCTACTGTGACCTCCACGTCTCTACCTAGGGGCATTAAAACCGCCTTGTTAAGCTACTGTGACCTCCACGTCTCTTCCAACGGGCATTAAAACCGTCTTGTTAAACAACTCTGAATTCCATAGCTCTTCCAAGGGCCATTTAAACCGTATTGTTAAGCTACTGTGACCTCCACGTCTCTTCCAAGGGGCATTAAAACCGTCTTGTTAAACCACTCTGAACTCCACAGCTCTTCCAAGCGGCATTAAAATCGTCTTGTTAAACAACTCTGAACTCCACATCTCTTCCAAGGGGCATTAAAACTGTCTTGTAAAGCTATTTTGACCTCCATCACTCTTCCAAGGGACTTTGATATTGTCTTTTTTACCACTGTGACTTCCACCACTATTCCAAGGGGAATTAAAATAGACTTCTTAAGCTTCTGTGACCTCCACACCTCTTCCAAAGGGCATTAAAACTGTCTTGGTAAACCACTCTGAACTCCACAGCTCTACTATGGGGCATGAAGACCATCTTGTTAAGCTACTGTGACCTCCACGTGTCTTCCAAGGGGCATTAAAACCATCTTGTTAAACCACTCTGAACTCCACAGCTCTTCCAAGGGGCATGAAAACCGTCTTGTTAAGCTACTGTGACCTCCACCACTCTTCCAAGGGGCATTGATATTGTCTTTTTATTCCACTGTGACCGCCACCAATCTTTCAAGGGGCACTTAAACAGTCTTGTTAAGCTACTGTGATCTCCAACACTCTTCCAAGGGGCATTGATATTGTCTTTTTATTCGACTGCGACCTCCATCACTCTTCCAAGGGGTATTAAAACGGTCTTGTTAATCACTCTGAACTCCACAGCTCCTCTTAGGGGCATTAAAACCATATTGATAAACCACTCTGAACTCCACAGCTCCTCCAAGGGGCATGAAAACCGTCTTGTTAAGCTACTGTGACCTCCACCACTCTTCCAATGTGCACTGATATTGTCTTTTTATTCCACTGTGACCTCCACCACTCTTCCAGGGGAATTAAAACTGTCTTGTTAAGCTACTTTGACCTCCAAGTCTTTTCCAAGGGGCATTAAAACCGTCATTTTAATCCACTCTGATCTCCACAGCTCTTCCAATAGCCATGAAAACCGTCTTGTTAAGCTACAGTGAACTCAACCACTTTTCCAAGGGGCATTGATATTGTCTTTTTATTCCACTGGGACCTCCACCACTATTCCAAGGGGCATTAAAACTGTCTTGCTAAGCTACTGTGACCTCCACGTCTCTTCCAAGGGGCATTAAAACCATCTTGTTTAGCCACTGTGACCTCCACCTCTGTTCCAAGGGGCATTAAAACCATCTTGTTAAGCTACTGTGACCTCCACGTCTCTTCCAAGGGGCATTAAAACCGTCTTGTTAAGCTACTGTGACCTCCACCACTCTTACAAGGGGCATTAAAACCGTTTTTTTAAACCACTCTGAACTCCACAGCTCTTCCAAGGGGCATTAAAACTGTCTTATTAAGCTACTGTGACCTCCACCACTCTTTCAAGGGGCATTGATAATGTCTTTCTATTCCACTGCGACCTCCACCACTCCTCCAAGGGGCATTAAAACTGTCTTGTTAAGCTACTGTGACCTCCACCACTCTTTCAAGTGGCATTAAATCCGTCTTGTTAAACCACTCTGAACTCCACAGCTCTTCCAAGGGGCATTAAAACTGTCTTGTTAAGCTACTGTGACCTCCACGTCTCTTCCAAGGGGCATGAAAACCGTCTTGTTATTCCTCTCTGAACTCCACTGCTCTTCCAATGGGCATGAAAAACATATTGTTAAGCTACTGTGACCACCACCACTCTTCCAAGGGGCATTGATATTGTCTTTTTATTCCACTGTGACCTCCACCACTGTTCTAAGGGGCATTAAAACTGTCTTGTTAAGCTACTATGACCTCCACGTCTCTTCCAAGGAGCATTAAAACCATCTTGTTAAGCCACTCTGAACTCCACAGCTCTTCCAAGGGGCATGAAAACCATCTTGTTAAGCTACTGTGACCTCCACGTCTCTTCCAAGGGGCATTAAAACCATCTTGTTAAACGACTCTGAACTCCACAGATCTTCCAATAGCCATGAAAACCGTCTTGTTAAGCTACTGTGAACTCCAACACTTTTCCAAAGGGCATTGATATTGTCTTTTTATTCCACTGTGACCTCCACCACTTTTCCAAGTGGAATTAAAACTGTCTTGTTAAGCTACTGTGACCTCCACGTCTCTTCCAAAGGGCATTAAAACCGTCTTGTTAAACCACTTTGAACACCACAGCTCTTATAAGCGGCATGGAAACCATCTTGTTAAGCTACTGTGACTACCACAAATCTTCCAAGAGGCATTAAAACCGTCTTGATAAACCACAGTGAACTCCACAGCTCTTCCAAGGGGCATTAAAACCGTCTTGTTAAGCTACTGTGTTCTCCACGTCTCTTCTAAGGGGCAGTCAAACCGTCTTGTTAAACCACTCTGAACTCTACAGCTCTTCCAAGGGGCATTAAAACCGTCTTGTTAACACACTCTGAACTCCACAGCTCTTCGAAGGTTCATTATAGCCATCTTGTTAAGAAACTGTGACCTCCACCACTCTTCAAAGGGGTATTAAAACTGTCTTGTTAAACTACTGTGACCACCATGTCTCTTCCAAGGGGCAGTAAAACCACCTTATTAAGCTACTGTGACCTCCAACACTCTTCCAAGGGGCATTAAAACTGTCTTGTTTAGCTACTGTGACCTCTACCACTCTTCCAAGGGGCATTGATATTGTCTTTTTATTCCACTGTGACCTCCACCACTATTCTAATGGGCATTAAAACTGTCTTGTTAAGCTACTGTGTCCTCCACTACTCTTCCAAGGGGCATTAAAACAGTCTTGTTAAGCTACTATGGCCTCCACGTCTCTTTCAAGGGGAATTAAAACTCTCTTGTTAAGCTACTGTGACCTTCACCACTCTTCCAAGGGGCATTAAAACTGTCTTGTTAAGTTACTGTGACCTCCACATCTCTTCCAAGGGGCATTAAAACCGTCTTGTTAAACCACTCTGAACTCTACAGATCTTCCAAGGGGCATTAAAACCGTATTGTTAAACCACTCTGAACTCCACAGCTCTTCCAAGGGGCATTTAAACCTTATTGTTAAGCTACTATTACCTCCACGTCTGTACCAAGGGGCATTAAAACCGTCTTGATAAACCACTCTGAACTCAACAGCTCTTCCAAGGGGCATTTAGAGCGTATTGTTAATCTATTGTGACCTCCACGTCTCTTCCATGGGGTGATAAAACCTTCTTGTTAAACCACTCTGAACTCCACACCTCTTCTAAGCGGCATTAAAACCGTCTTGTTAAACCACTCTGAACTCCACATATCTTCCAAGGGGCATTAAAACTGTCTTGTTAAGCTATTGTGACCTCCACCACTCTTTCAAAGGGCATCGATATTGTCTTTTTATGCCACTGTGAATTCCACCACTTTTCCACGCTGAATGAAAACTGTCTTGTTAAGCTACTGTGACCTCCACGTCTCTTCCAAGGGCATTAAAACCGTGTTTTTAAACCACTCTGAACTCCACAGCTCTTCCTAGGAGCATGAAAACATGCTTGTTAAGCTACTGTGACCTCCACCACTCTCCCAAGGGGCATTGATATTGTCTTTTTATTCCACTGTAACCTCCACCACTCTCCCAAGCGGCATTAAAACAATCTTGTTAAGCTATTGTGACCTCCACGCCTCTTCCAAGAGGCATTAAAACTGTCTTGGTAAACCACTCTGTACTCCACAGCTCTTCCAAGGGGCATGAAGACCGTCTTGTTAAGCTACTGTGACCTCCACGTCTCTTCCAAGGGGCATTAAAACCTTCTTGTTAAACCACTCTGAACTCCATACCTCTTCCAAGGGGCATGAAAAAAATCCTGTTAAGCTTCTGTGACCTCCACCAGTCTTCAAAGGGGCATTGATATTGTCTTTTTAATCCACTGCGACCTCCACCACTTTTCCAAGGGGCATTAAAACAGTCTTGTAAAGCTACTGTGACCTCCAACACTCTTCCAAGGGGCATTGATATTGTCTTTTTATTTGACTCCGACCTCCATCACTCTTCCAAGGGGCATTAAAACCGTTTTGTTAAACCACTCTGAACTCCACAGCTCTTCCAAGGGGCATTAAAACCATATTGTTAAACCACTCTGACCTCCACAGCTCCTTCAAGGGGCATGAAAACCATCTTGTTAAGCTACTGTGACATCCATCACTCTTCCAAGGTGCACTGATATTGTCTTTTCATTCCACTGTGACCTTCACCACTCTTCCAAGGGGGATTTAAAACCGTCTTCTTAAGCTACTGTGACCTCCACGTCTCTTCCAAGGGGCATTAAAACAGTCATATTAAACCACTCTGAACTCCACAGCTCTTCCAATAGCCATGAAACCCTCTTGTTAAGCTACTGTGACCTCAACCACTTTTCCAAGGTGCATTGATATTGTCTTTTTATTCCAATGTGAACTCCACCACTATTTCAAGAGACATTAAAATTGCCTTGTTAAACTACTGTGACCTCCACGTCTCTACCAAGGGGCATTAAAACCGTCTTGTTAAGCCAGTGTGAACTCCACAGCTCTTCCAAGGGGCATGAAAACCGTCTTGTTAAGCTACTGTGACCTCCACGTCTCTTCCAAGGGGCAATAAAACCATCTTGTTAAACCACTCTGAAGTCCACAACTCTTCCAAGGGGTCATTAAAACTGTCTTGTTATACGACTCTAAACTCCATAGCTCTTCCAAGGGGCATTTAAACTGTCTTGTTAAGCTACTGTGACCTCCACCACTCTTCCAAGGGGCATTGATATTGTCTTTTTTTTCCACTGTGACCTCCACCACTTTTCCAAGGGGAATTAATACTGTCTTGTTAAGCTACTGTGACCTCCACGTCTCTTCCAAGGGGCATTAAAACCGTCTTGTTAAACCACTCTGAACTCCAGAGCTCTTCTAAGGGGCATCAAAACCATCTTGTTAAGCTACTGTGACTTCCACCACTCTTCCAAGGAGCATTGATATTTTCTTTTTATTCCACTGCGACCTCCACCACCCTGCCAAGGGGCATTAAAATCGTCTTGTTAAGCTACTGTGACCTCCACCACTCTTCCAAGGGGCATTAAAACCATCTTGTTAAACCACTCTGAACTCCACAGCTGTTACAAGGGGCATTAACACCATCTTTTTAAACCACTCTGAACTCCACGTCTCTTCCAAGGGGCATTAAAACCGTCTTGTTAAGCTACTGTGACCTACACATCTCTTCCAAGGGGCATTAAAACCGTCTTGTTAAACCACTCTGAACTCTACAGCTCTTCCAAGGGGCATTAAAACCGTCTTGTTAATAAACTCTGAACTCCACAGCTCTTTCAAGGTTCATTAAAACCATCTTGTTAAGATACTGTGACCTCCACCACTCTTCCAAGGGGCATTAAAACTGTCTTGTTAAGCTACTGTGACCACCACGTCTCTTCCAAGGGGCATTAAAAACATCTTGTTAAGCTACTGTGACCTCCAGCACTCTTCCAAGGGGCATTAAAACTGTCTTGTTTAGCTACTGTGAACTCCACCACTCTTCCAAGGGGCATTGATATTGTCTTTTTATTCCATTGTGACCTCCACCACTATTCTAAGGGGCATTAAAACTGTCTTGTTAAGCTACTGTGACCTCCACGTCTCTTCCAAGGGGCATTAAAACCGTCTTGTTAATTCACTCTGAACTCCACAGCTCTTCCAAGGGGCATTAAAACTGTTTTGTTAAGCTACTGTGACCTCTATGTCTCTTCCAAGGGGCATTAAAACCGTATTGTTAAGCTAAAGTGACCTCCATGTCTCTTCCAAGGGGCATTAAAACCGTCTTGTTAAACCCCTCTGAACTCCACAGCTCTTCCAATGGGCATGAAAACCGTCTTGTTAAGCTACTGTGATGTCCACGTCTCTTCCAAGGGGCATTAAAACAGTCTTTTTAATTCACTCTGAACTCCACAGCTCTTCCAAGGGTCATGAAAAACGTATTGTTAAGCTACTGTGACCTCCACCTCACTTCCAAGGGGCATTGATATTGTCTTTTTATTCCACTGTGACCTCCACCACTATTCTTTGGGGCATTAAAATTGTCTTGTTATGCTACTGTGACCTCCACGTCTCTTCCAATGGGCATTAAATCCGTTTTGTTATACCCCTCTGAACTCCACAGCTCTTCCAAGGGGCATGAAAAACGTATTGTTAAGCTGCTGTGACCTCCACCAGTCATCCAAGGGGCATTGATATTGTCTTTTTATTCCACTGTGACCTCGACCACTATTCTAAGGGGCATTAAAACTGTCTTGTTAAGCTTCTGTGACCTCCACGTCTCTTCCAAGGGGCATTAAAACCATCTTGTTAATTCACTCAGAACTCCACAGCTCTTCCAAGGGGCTTTAAAACTGTCTTGTTAAGATACAGTGACCGCCACCACTCTTCCAAGGGGCATTGATTTTGTCTTTTTATTCCGTTGCGACCTTCACCGCTCTTCCAAGGGGCATTAAAACCATCTTGTTAAACTACTCTGAACTCCACAGCTCTTCCAAGGGGCATTAAAACCGTCTTCTTAAGCTACTGTGACCTCCACCACTCTTCCAAGGGGCATTAAAACAGTCTTGTTAAGCTACTGTGACTTCCACGCCTCTTCCAAGGGGCATTAAAATCGTCTTGTTAAACCACTCTGAACTCCACAGCTCTTCCAAGGGGCATTAAAACCGTCTTGTTAAACCACTCTGAACTCCACAGCTCTTCCAAGGGGCATGAAAACCGTCTTGTTAAGCTACTGTGACCTCCACCACTCTTCCAAGGGGCATTGATATTGTCTTTTTATTACACTGTGACCTCCACCATTCTTCCAAGGGGCATTAAAACCGTCTTGTTAAACCACTCTGAACTCCACAGCTCTTCCAAAGGGCATGAAAAACATCTTCTGAAGCTACTGTGACATCCACGCCTCTTCCAATGGGCATTAAAACCATCTTGTTAAACCACTCTGAACTCCACAGCTCTTCCAAGGGGCATGAAAACCGTCTTGTTAAGCTACTGTGACCTCCACTTCTATTCCAAGGGGTATTAAAACCGTCATGTTAATTCACTCTGAACTCCACAGCTCTTCCAAGTGGCATAAAAACTGTCTAATTAAGTTACTCTCACCTCCACGTCTCTTCCAAAGGGCATGAAAACCATCTTGTTAAGCTACTGTGACCTCCACGCCTTATCCAATTGGCATTAAAACCATGTTGTTAAACCACTCTGAACTCCAAAGTTCTTCCAACGGGCATGAAAACCATCTTGTTAAGCTACTGTGACCTTCAAGTCTCCACCAAGGGGACTTAAAAACCATCTTGTTAAGCTACTGTGACCTCCACGTCTCTTCCAAGGGGTATATACCGTCTTGTTAAACCACTCTGAACTCCACATCTCTTCCAAGGGGCATGAAATCCGTCTCGTTAAGCTACTGTGACCTCCACGACTCTTCCAAGGGGCATTGATATTGTCTTTTTAATCCACTGCATCCTCCACCACTCTTCCAAGGGGCATTAAAACAGTCTTATTGAGCAACTTTGACCTCCAACACTCTTCCATGGGGCATTGATATTGTCTTTTTCTTCCACTGCGACCTCCTCCACTCTTCCAAGGGGCATTAAAACTGTCTTGTTAAACCATTCTGAGCTTCACAGCTCTTCCAAGGGGCATTAAAACAGTCTTGTTAAGCCACTCTGAACTCCACATATCTTCCAAGGGGCTTGAAAACCGTCTTGTTAAGCTACTGTGACCTCCACCACTCTTCCAAGGGGCATTGATATTGTCTTTTTATTCCACTCTGACCTCCACCACTCTTCCAAGGGACATTAAAACTGTCTTGTTAAGCTACTGAGTCCTCCACGTCTCTTCCAAGGGGCATTAAAACCGTCTTGTTAAACCACTCTGAACTCCACAGCTCTTCCAAGGGGCATGAAAACCATCTTGTTAAGCTACTGTGACCTCCACGTCTATTCCAAGGGGCATTAAAACCGTCTGGTTAATTCACTCTGAACTCCACAGCTCTTCCAAGTGGCATAAAAACTGTCTAATTAAGTTACTCTGACTTCCACGTCTCTTCCAAGGGGCATTAAGTCCGTCTTGTTAAGCTACTGTGACCTCCACCATTCTTCCAAGGGGCATTAAAACTGTCTTGTTAAGATACTGTGACCTCCATCACAGTTCCAAAGGGCATTGATATTTTCTTTTTATTCCAATGTGACCTCCACCACTCTTCCAAGGGGCGTTAAAACTGTCTTATTAAGCTACTGTGACCTCCACTTCTCTTCCAAGGGGCATTAAAACCCTCTTGTTAAACCACCCTGAAATCCACAGCTCTTCCAAGGAGCATGTAAACCATCTTGTTAAGCTACTGTGACCTCCACGTCTCTTCCAAGGGGCATTAAAACCGTCTTGTTAGACCACATTGAAAACCACAGCTCTTCCAAGGGGCATTTAAACCATCTTGTTAAGCTATTGTGACCTCCACAGCTGTTCCAATGGGCACTAAAACAGTGTTGTTAAACCAGTCTGAACTCCACAGCTCTTCCAAGGAGCCATAAAACAGTCTTGTTAAGCTACTGTGACCTCCGCTACTCTTCCAATGGGCATTGATATTGTCTTTCTATTCCACTGTGACCTCCACCACTCTTCCAAGGGGAATTAAAACTGTCTTGTTAAGCTACTGTGACCTCCATGTCTCTTCCAAGGGGCATTAAAACCGTCATGTTAAACCACTCTGAACTCCACAGCTCTTCCAAGGGGCATGAAAACCGTCTTGTTAAGCTACTGTGACCTCCACCACTCTTCCAAGTGGCATTGATATTGTCTTTTTATTCCACTGCGACCTCCACCAGTCTTCCAAGGGGCATTAAAACAGTCTTGTTAAGCTACTGTGACCTCCAACACTCTTCCAAGTGGCATTGATTTTGTCTTTTTATTCCACTGCCACGTCCACCCCTCCTCGAAGGGGCATTAAAAGCGCCTTGTTAAACCACTCTGACCTTCACAGCTCTTCCAAGGGGCATGAAAACCGTCTTCTTTAGCTATTGTGACCTCCACCACTCTTCCAAGGGGCATTAAAACTGTCTTGTAAAGCTACTGTGACCTCCACGTCCCTTCCAAGGGGCGTTAAAACCGTCCTGTTAAACCTCTCTGAACTCCACAGCTCTTCCAAAGGGCATTAAAACCGTCTTGTTTAACCAATCTGAACTCCACAGCTTTTCCAAGGGGCATGAAAACCGTCTTGTTAAGCTACTATGACATCCCCGTCTCTACCAAGGGGCATTAAAACCGGTTTGTTAATCTACTGTGACCTCCACATCTCTTCCAAGGGGCATTAAAACCGTCTTGTTAAACAACTCTGAACTCCACAGCTTTTCCAAGGGGCATGAAAACCGTTTTGATAAACTACTGTGACCTCCACCACTTTTTCAAGGGGCGTTGATATTGTTTTTTTACTCCACTGTGACCTCCACCACTATTCTAAGGGGCATAAAAACTCTCTTGTTAAGCTACTGTGAGCTACACGTCTCTTCCAAGGGGCATTAAAACCGTCTGCTTAAACCACTCTGAACTCCACAGCTCTTCCAAGGGGCATGAAAACCGTCTTGTTAAGCTACTGTGACCTCCACGTCTCTTCCAAGGGGCATTAAGTCCGTCTTGTTAAGCTACTGTGACTTCCACCATTCTTCCAAGGGGCATTAAAACTGTCTTGTTAAGCTACTGTGACCTCCACGTCTCTTTCAAGAGACATTAAAACCGTCTTGTTAAACCACTCTGAACTCCACAGCTCTTCCAAAGGGCATGAAAATCATCTTGTTAAGCTACTGTGACCTCCACGTCTCTTCCCTGTTGTATTAAAACCGTCTTGTTAAACTACTGTGAACTACATAGCTTTTCCAAGGGGCATTAGAACCGTCTTGTTAAGCTACTGTGACCTCCACCACTCTTCCAAGGGGCATTGATATTGTCTTGTTATTACACTGTGACCTCCACCATTCTTCCAAGGGGCATTAAAACCGTCTTGTTAAACCACTCTGAACTCCACAGCTCTTCCAAAGGGCATGAAAAACATCTTCAGAAGCTACTGTGACATCCACGCCTCTTCCAATGGGCATTAAAACCATCTTGTTAAACCACTCTGAACTCCACAGCTCTTCCAACGGGCATGAAAACCATCTTGTTAAGCTACTGTGACCTCCACGTCTCTTCCAAGGGGTATACACCGTCTTGTTAAACCACTCTGAACTCCACATCTCTTCCAAGGGGCATGAAAACCGTCTCGTTAAGCTACTGTGACCTCCACCACTCTTCCAAGGGGCATTGATATTGTCTTTTTATTCCACTGCGTCCTCAACCACTCTTCCAAGGGGCATTAAAACTGTCTTGTTGAGCCACTCTGACCTCCAAAACTCTTCCATGGAGCATTGATATTGTCTTTTTCTTCCACTGCGACCTCCTCCACTCTTCCAAGGGGCATTAAAACAGTCTTGTTAAACCACTCTGAACTCCACAGATCTTCCAAGGGGCATGAAAACTGTCTTGTTAAGCTACTGTGACCTCCATCACAGTTCCAAGGGGCATTGATATTTTCTTTTTATTCCAATGTGACCTCCACCACTCTTCCAAGGGGCGTTAAAACTGTCTTATTAAGCTACTGTGACCTCCACTTCTCTTCCAAGGGGCATTAAAACCGTCTTGTTAAACCACCCTGAAATCCACAGCTCTTCCAAGGAGCATGTAAGCCGTCTTGTTAAGTTACTGTGACCTCCACGTCTCTTCCAAGGGGCATTAAAACCGTCTTGTTAGACCACATTGAAAACCACAGCTCTTCCAAGGGGCATTTAAACCGTCTTGTTAAGCTATTGTGACCTCCACAGCTCTTCCAAGGGGCACTAAAACCGTGTTGTTAAACCACTCTGAACTCCACAGCTCTTCCAAGGGGCATTAAAACAGTCTTGATAAGCTACTGTGACCTCCGCTACTCTTCCAATGGGCATTGATATTGTCTTTCTATTCCACTGTGACCTCCACCTCTCTTCCAAGGGGAATTAAAACTGTCTTGTTAAGCTACTGTGACCTCCACGTCTCTTTCAAGAGACATTAAAAACGTCTTGTTAAACCACTCTGAACTCCACAGCTCTTCCAAGGGCTATGAAAAACGTCTTGTTAAGCTAGTGTGACCTCCACGTCTCTTCCCTGTTGTATTAAAACGGTCTTGTTAAACTACTGTGAACTACATAGCTCTTCCAAGGGGCATTAGAACTGTCTTGTTAAGCTACTGTGACCTCCACCACTCTTCCAAGGGGCATTGATATTGTCTTTTTATTACACTGTGACCTCCACCATTCTTCCAAGGGGCATTAAAACCGTCTTGTTAAACCACTCTGAACTCCACAGCTCTTCCAAAGGGCATGAAAAGCATCTTCTGAAGCTACTGTGACATCCACGCCTCTTCCAATGGGCATTAAAACCATCTTGTTAAACCACTCTGAACTCCACAGCTCTTCCAACGGGCATGAAAACCATCTTGTTAAGCTACTGTGACCTCCACGTCTCTTCCAAGGGGTATACACCGTCTTGTTAAACCACTCTGAACTCCACATCTCTTCCAAGGGGCATGAAAACCGTCTCGTTAAGCTACTGTGACCTCCACCACTCTTCCAAGGGGCATTGATATTGTCTTTTTATTCCACTGCGTCCTCAACCACTCTTCCAAGGGGCATTAAAACCGTCTTGTTGAGCCACTCTGACCTCCAACACTCTTCCATGGGGCATTGATATTGTCTTTTTCTTCCACTGCGACCTCCTCCACTCTTCCAAGGGGCATTAAAACAGTCTTGTTAAACCACTCTGAACTCCACAGATCTTCCAAGGGGCATGAAAACTGTCTTGTTAAGCTACTGTGACCTCCACCACTCTTCCAAGGGGCATTGATATTGTCTTTTTATTCCACTGTGACCTCCACCACTCTTCCAACGGACATTAAAACTGTCTTGTTAAGCTACTGAGTCCTCCACGTCTCTTCCAAGGGGCATTAAAACCGTCTTGCTAAACCACTCTGAACTCCACAGCTCTTCCAAGGGGCATGAAAACCGTCTTGTTAAGCTACTGTGACCTCCACGTCTCTTCTAAGGGGCATTAAAACCGTCATATTAATTCACTCTGAAATCCACAGCTCTTCCAAGTGGCATAAAAACTGTCTAATTAAGTTACTCTGACCTCCACGTCTCTTCCAAGGGGCATTAATTCCGTTTTGTTAAGCTACTGTGACCTCCACCATTCTTCCAAGGGGCATTAAAACTGTCTTGTTAAGATACTGTGACCTCCATCACAGTTCCAAGGGGCATTGATATTGTCTTTTTATTCCAATGTGACCTCCGCCTCTCTTCCAAGGGGCGTAAAAACTGTCTTATTAAGCTACTGTGACCTCCACTTCTCTTCCAAGGGGCATTAAAACCATCTTGTTAAACCACCCTGAAGCCCACAGCTCTTCCAAGGAGCATGTAAACCGTCTTGTTAAGCTACTGTGACCTCCACGTCTCTTAAAAGGGGTATTAAAACCGTGTTGTTAAGCCACTCTGAACTCCACAGCTCTTCCAAGGGGCATTAAAACAGTCTTGTTAAGCTTCTGTGACCTCCGCTACTCTTCCAATGGGCATTGATATTGTCTTTGTATTCCACTGTGACCTCCACCACTCTTCCAAGGGGAATGAAAACCGACTTGTTAAGCTACTGTGACCTCCACGTCTCATCCCAGCTGCATTAAAACCGTCTTGTTAAACCAGTCGGAACTCCATAGCTCTTCCAAGGGGCATTAAAACCATCTTGTTAAGCTACTGTGACCTCCAACACTCTTCCAAGGCGCATTGATAATGTCTTTTTATTCCACTGCGACCTCCACCACTCTTCCAAGGGGCATTAAAAATGGCTTATTAAACCACTCTGAAATCCACAGCTCTTCCAAGGAGCATGAAAACCGTCTTCTTTAGTTACTGTGACCTCCAACACTCTTCCAAGGGGCATTAAAACTGTCTTGTAAAGCTACTGTGATCTCCACGTCTCTTCCAAGGGGGATTAAAACCGTCTTGTTAAAGCACTCTGAACTCCACAGCTCTTCCAAGGGGCATTAAAACTGTCTTGTTAAACCACTCTGAACACCACAGCTTTTCCAAGGGGCATGAAAACCGTCTTGCTAAGCTACTGTGACCACCACGTCTCTACCAAGGGGCATTAAAACCGGCTTTTTAAGCTACTGTGACCTCCACTTCTCTTCAGAGGGGCATTAAAACCGTATTTTTAAACAACTCTGAACATCACAGCTCTTCCAAGGTGCATGAAAACCATCTTGTTAAGCTACTGTGACCTCCACCACTCTTCCAAGAGGCGTTGATATTGTCTTTTTAATTCCACTGTGGCCTCCACCACTATTCTAAGGGGCATTAAAACTGTCTTGTTAAGCTACTGTGACGTCCATGTCTCTTCCAAGGGGCATTAAAACCTTTTTGTTAATTCACTATGAACTGCACAGCTCTTACAAGTGCCGTTAAAACAGTCTTGTTAAACCACTCTGAACTCCACAGCTCTTCCAAGTGGCATTAAAACTGTCTTCTTAAGCTACTGTGACCTCCACGACTCTTCCAAGGGGCATTAAGTCCGTCTTGTTAAGCCATGGTGACCTCCACCACTTTTCCAAGGGGCATTAAAACTGTCTTGTTAACCTACTGTGACCTCCACGTCTCTTCCAAGGAGCATTAAAACCGACTTGTTAAACAACTCTGAATTCCACAGCTCTTCCATGGGGCCTAAAAACCGTCTTCTTAAGCTACTGTGACCTCCACCACTCGTCCAAGGGGCATTAAAACTGTCTAGTTAAGCTACTGTGACCTCCACGTCTCTACCAAGGGGCATTAAAAGCGTCTTGTTAAGCTACTGTGAACTCCATGTCTCTTCCAAAGGGCATTAAAACCGTCATGTCAAACCACTCTGAACTCCACAGCTCTTCCAAGGGGCATGAAAACCGTCTTGTTAAGCTCCTGTGACCTCCACCACTCTTCCAAGGGGCATTGATATTGTCTTTTTATTCCACTGCGACCTCCAACACTCTTCCAAGGGGCATTAAAACCGTCTTGTTAAACCACTCTGAACGCGACAGCTCTTCCAAGGGGCATGAAAACAGTGTTGTTAAGCTACTGTGACCTCCACCACTCTTCCAATGGGCATTGATATTGTCTTTTTATTCCACTGTGACCTCCATTACTCTTCCAAGAGGCATTAAAACTGTTTTGTTAAGCTACTTTGACCTCCACACCTCTTCCAAGGGGCATTAAAACTGTTTTGTTAAGCTACTTTGACCTCCACACCTCTTCCAAGGGGCATTAAAACCATCTTGTTAAACCACTCTGAACTCCCCAGCTCTACCAAGGGGAATAAAAACCATCTTGTTAAGCTACTGTGACCTCCACTTCCCTTCCAAGGGGCATTAAACCGTCTTGTTAAACCACTCTGAGCTCTACACCTTTTCCAAGGTGCATTAAAACCGTCTTGTTAAACCACTCTAAACTCCACAGCTCTTCTAAGGGGCATGAAAATCGGCTTGTTAAGCTATTGTGACCTCCACGTCTCTACCAAGGGGCAATAAAACCATCTTTTTGAGCTACTGTGACCTCCACGTCTCTTCCAAAGGGCATTAAAACCGTCTTGTTGAGCCACTCTGACCTTCAGCACTCTTCCAGGGGGCATTGATATTGTCTTTTTCTTCCACTGCGACCTCCTCCACTCTTCCAAGGGGCATTAAAACTGTTTTGTTAAACCACTCTGAGCTCCACAGATCTTCCAAGGGGCATTAAAATAGTCTTGTTAAACCACTCTGAACTCCACAGATCTTCCAAGGGGCATGAAAACCGTCTTGTTAAGCTACTGTGACCTCCACCATTCTTCCAAGGGGCATTGATATTGTCTTTTTATTCCACTGTGACCTCCACCACTCTTCCAAGGGACTTTAAAACTGTCTGGTTAAGCTACTGAGTCCTCCATGACTCCTCCAAGGGGCATTAAAACCGTCTTGTTAAAACACTCTGAACTCCACAGCTCTTCCAAGTGGCATAAAAACTGTCTAATTAAGTTACTCTGACCTCCACGTCTCTTCCAAGGGGCACTAAGTCCGTCTTGTTAAGCTACTGTGACCTCCACCATTCTTCCAAGGGGCATTAAAACTGTCTTATTAAGATACTGTGACTTCCATCCCAGTTAGAAGGGGCATTGATATTGGCTTTTTATTCCAATGTGACCTCCACCACTCTTCCAATGGGCGTTAAAACTGTCTTATTAAGCTACTGTGACCTCCACTTCTCTTCCAAGGAGCATTAAAACCGTCTTGTTAAACCACCCTGAAATCCACAGCTCTTCCGAGGAGCATGTAAACCAACTTGTTAAGCTACTGTGACCTCCACGTCTCTTCCAAGGGGCATTAAAACCGTCTTGTTAAACCACATTGAAAACCACAGCTCTTCCAAGGGGCATTTAAACCGTCTTGTTAAGCTATTGTGACCCCCACAGCTCTTCCAAGGGGCATTAAAACCGTCTTGTTAAACCACTCTGAACTCCACAGCTCCTCCAAGGGGCATTAAAACAGTCTTGTCAAGCTACTGTGAACTCCGCTACTCTTACAATGGGCATTGATATTGTCTTTCTATTCCACTGTGACCTCCACCACTCTTCCAAGGGGAATTAAAACTGTCTTGTTAAGCTACTTTGAACTCCATGTCTCTTCCAAGGGGCATGAAAACCATCTTGTTAAGCTACTGTGACCTCCACCACTATTTCAAAGGGCATTGATATTGTCTTTTTATTCCACTGTTATCTACACCACTATTCCAAAAGGCATTAAAACTGTTTTGTTAAGCTAATGTGACCTCCACGCCTCTTCCAAGGGGCATTAAAACCATCTTGTTAATCCACTCTGAACTCCACAGCTCTACCAATGGGCATGAAAACCATCTTGTTAAGCTACTGTGACCTACACGTGTCTTCCAATGGGCATTAAAACCATATTGTTAAACCACTCTAAACTCCACAGCTCTTCCAAGGGGAATGAAAACCGTCTTGTTAAGCTACTGTGACCTCCACATCTCTTCCCAGTTGCATTAAAACCGTCTTGTTAAGACATTCGGAACTCCACAGCTCTTCCAAAGGGCATTTAAACCGTCTTGTTAAGCTACTGTGACCTCCACCACTCTTCCAAGGGGCATTAAAACAGTATTGTTAAACCACTCTGAAATCCACAGCTCTTCCAAGGGGCATGAAAACCATCTTCTTTAGCTGCTGTGACCTCCACCACTCTTCCAAGGGGCATTAAAACTGTCTTGTAAAGCTACTGGAAGTGGGAGGAGGCCTGACAGGAAGTGGTGGAGGCGGAGCCTGCCGTGTGCTGCAAGAGTTGTGCTGTGTGTGGAGAGAGCTCCTGGGAAGGGAGGAGAGCCAGGCGGAGGTGACCGAGCGGACCGGGAGGACCAGTAGGAGGCGACCGGAGGGACGAGCGCAAGAGAGCGCTGTGGCAGCGTGCAGTGCCGGCCAGCGGAGGGTGCCAGGTGGTGGTGACCAGGAGGTGATCAGGAGGACCGGTAAGAGGCGACCGGAGGGACAAGCGCGCTGTGATAGCGTGCAGCGTCCCTAGAGGAGGTGAGTGAGGGGCAGAGGCCGCGATAAGCGGCCCTACTGAACCCAAGTGTGTACTGTACTGTATTGTATTTGTATCTGTATTGTAATTGTATTGTATTCCCTAGTCCATATTTAATTGATTACCCCCCCGTCCATATTTAATTGATCACCCCCGTCCATATTTAAATTGATTCCCCTGAACACCCCCGTCCATATTTAACTGATCCCTCTGACCACATTAAATTGACCCCCCGTCCTCATTTAATTGATCCCCGACCACCCCCCGTCCATATTAAAGTGATCCCCCTGACCACATTTAAATGATTGACCCCCCCCAGCCCATAATTGATTGATCCCCCTTGTCCTATTTAATAGATTCCCCTTGTCCACTTTTACTCATCCCCAGTCCCTATCTATTTGCCTTATCCCCCACCATATTTAATTAACCCCTGTCCATAATTAATTGATTGATTCCCCAGACCACAATTAATTATTTCCCCAGTCCATATTTATTGATATTATTGATACCTATTGATCCCCAGTCCTTAGTTAATTGACCCACCGTCCATACCTATATATTTGCTTTACCCCCCATCCTATTTAATTAAACCCCCTGTCCATAATTGATTGATTCCCTAGTCCACAATTAATTATTTCCCCAGTCCATACTTATTGATCCCAGTCCATAGTTAATTGACACACCGTCCATACTTAATTAATCCACCTGACCCACTCAGCTGATCCCCGTCCATACTTAATTGATACTTAATTGATCCCCCGTCCATACTTAACTGATCCCGCGCCAATATCTAATCGATACACTTGCACATCCCTAATTGATCCCCGTCCATACACCTATATATAAATAATTGTGTTTTGTACTTGTACATATATACTGACTGTATCCCCATATTTAGAATGACGTCCATGTTGGCCGGAGCCGTGCAGTGTACATCTTGCGCAATGTATGCATTCCCTGAGCTACCGCTCAGGGATCCATACTGCTGCGAGAGATGTGAGCATATCGTGCACTTGGAAGCCCAAATCCTGGATCTAAGTGCTCAGATAGCGGTACTGAGGAGCATCGACAACATGGAACGGAGTTTGCTGCTCACCGAGCAGACACTCAATGGGTCAACACTGGGGGTGGAGCGTAGTGGGGAAGCGCAGGCTGAACAGGCAGGGAGCTGGGTAACAGTTAGAAGGGATAGAGGGAAGAAGTATAGGAAGGCTGGTTCAGAACCGGCATTATTGGAGCACGACAGATCCTCTGACCGCCGGGGGAGTGTATGCTCCAGTAATGAGGGGGAGGGGGGAAGTGTAGGGCAGGCTAGACAGGTCCTGGTAGTGGGTGACTCTATTATTAGGGGGACAGACAGGGCAATCTGTCACAAAGACCGGGATCGCCGAACGGTGTGCTGCCTCCCTGGCGCTCGAGTCCGGCACATCGCGGATCGGGTTGACAGGTTACTGGGTGGGGCTGGCGAAGACCCAGCGGTCATGGTCCACATTGGCACCAATGACAAAGTGAGTGGTAGATGGAGGGTCCTTAAAAATGATTTCAGGGATCTAGGCAGGAAGCTTAGGGCAAGGACCTCCAAGGTAGTTTTCTCAGAAATACTACCAATCCCGCGAGCCACACAGGAGCGCCAACGGGAGGTTAGGGAGGTGAATAAGTGGCTAAAGAGTTGGTGCAAGGCAGAAGGGTTTGGGTTCATGGAGAACTGGGCCGACTTCGCTGTCGGCTACAGGCTCTACCGTAGGGACGGGCTGCACCTCAATGGGGAGGGTGCAGCGGTGCTGGGGAAGAAGATGGCTAATAGGTTGGAGGAGTTTTTAAACTAGAGACGGGGGGGGGAAACCAAGGAAATAGGTGGGATGTGAGGCAAGCAAGGGGGAAGGGGAGAAGTGAATATAATGAGGGTGGAGAGGGGGGTGGGGATAGTACAGTTAGATCGTTAGAGAAGAATAGGATGCTAAATAACCCCAAAGTTTTATCTTGCATGCTGACCAACGCAAGAAGCCTGACCAATAAGGCGGATGAGCTGCGGGCGCTTATATCGGAGGAGAGGTATGACATCGTAGGTATAACAGAGACTTGGCTAGACGATAGCTACGACTGGGCGGTAAATTTAACAGATTATAGTTTATTTAGAAGGGACCGGAAACAGGGGAAGGGCGGAGGAGTCTGTTTATATGTAAAGTCATGTCTAAAACCCAGACTAAGGGAAGAAATAGGAGAGGGAGAAGACGGGGTCGAGTCCATGTGGGTAGAGATAGAGGGAACTAAAAATAATAATAAAATATTACTGGGGGTCTGCTATAAGCCACCCAATATAACAGAGGAGAATGAGAAACTGCTATTAGGACAAATAGACAAAGTAGCAAAACATAATGAGGTGATTGTAATGGGGGACTTCAACTACCCGGATATTGACTGGGAAACAGAAACCTGTAGATCGCAGAAAGGAAAAAGGTTCTTGACAAATATCAAGGATAATTATCTCTCCCAACTAGTGCAGGAACCAACGAGAGGGAAGGCAGTGTTGGACTTAATATTGACTAATAGGCCTGATAGAATAACTGAGGTACAGATAGGGGGGCACCTAGGTAATAGCGATCATAATATTATCAATTTCAAAATGCCCTTCAGTAGGGTTATCAATAAGGGAACAACTAAAACATTAAACTTTAGGAGGGCGAAGTTTGATCAGCTGAAAGAAAACCTTCAACTTATAGACTGGGACAAAGTTCTTAATCAAGGAAATACGAATAGTAAATGGGAAACCTTCAAAAGAATTCTGAATACTCAGTGCGAGAGGTATATACCGTATGGGAATAAAAGGGCCAGAAATAAGAGGAAACCAATATGGTTGAATAAGAACGTAAAAGGGGCGTTAAATAGCAAAAAAGAGGCATTCAAGAGATTAAAACAGGAAAACAGCAAGGAGGCACTAATGTGTTACAAGGAAAAAACGAGAACCTGCAAAAAACAAATAAAAATAGCAAAGGAGGAAACAGAGAGACGTATTGCTAGGGAAAGTAGATCAAATCCCAAACTGTTCTTTACGTATATAAATAGTAAAAGGATTAAATCGAATAATATTGGACCGATGAAAAGTGATGAAGGCAAAATCATAGAGAAAGATGAGGATAAAGCTAATCTATTAAATAAATTTTTTTCGTCAACTTTCACAAAGGAAAAAGAACTAACAGGAGAAATGAGAAGTGACAAACTTAATCCTCCACTAAGTATGACAAATCTAACCCAAGCTGGGGTACAGAAACGCCTCAGTAACATTAAAATAAACAAATCACCAGGACCTGATGGCATACACCCACGGGTACTAAGGGAACTAAGTAATGTGATAGACAGACCGTTATATCTTATATTTAAGGACTCTGTTGAGACTGGGTCTGTACCACTTGATTGGCGACAGGCGAATGTAGTGCCAATATTCAAAAAGGGAGCGAAAAGTGACGCCGGAAACTATCGGCCGGTGAGTCTGACGTCCGTTGTGGGCAAAATTTTTGAAGGCTTTATTAATGAGGCAATCATGGAGCATCTTGATGCTAATAATCTATTAACCCCGAACCAACATGGATTCATGAGGAATCGCTCCTGCCAAACAAACCTGATTGACTTCTACGAGGAGGTTAGCTCTCGAGTAGATCAGGGGGAACCAGTGGATGTCGTGTATCTCGACTTCTCAAAAGCGTTCGATAGCGTGCCACATAATAGGTTGGTATACAAAATGAGAATGATGGGGCTGGGCGAAAATGTCTGCAAGTGGGTAGCTAACTGGCTAAAGGATAGAAGGCAGAGGGTGGTTATAAATGGAATATACTCAGATTGGGTAAGCGTCACTAGTGGGGTACCACAGGGGTCTGTACTAGGCCCAATGTTATTTAATATCTTTATTAACGACATAGTCAATGGGATAAATAGTAAAATATCAATATTTGCAGATGACACAAAGTTATGTAAAACAATTAATACAAAAGAGGATAGTGCAGACCTACAGAGGGATTTGGATAAGCTGGGTATGTGGAGCATTAAATGGCAAATGAGGTTTAACGAGGAGAAATGTAAGGTCATACATATGGGAAGGAAAAATGGAAGTCACCAGTACTCACTGAATGGGAAATCATTGGGGAATTCAGAGATGGAGAAGGACTTGGGCATCTTGATTGATAGCAAACTAAATTGGAGTGCCCAAAGTCAGGCCGCTGCTGTAAGGGCAAACAGGGTAATGGGATGTATCAGAAGAGGTATAGCTGCAAAGGATGAGAACATTGTTCTTCCACTGTACAAAGCACTGGTCAGACCACACTTGGAATACTGTGCTCAGTTATGGGCCCCAATATATAGAAAGGATATAAACGAGCTTGAAAAGGTACAAAGGAGGGCAACAAAATTAATAAGGGGAATGGAGGGACTGCAATACCCAGAGAGGTTGGCAAAACTAGGACTATTCAGCCTGGAAAAGAGAAGGTTGAGGGGGGACATAATAAATGTGTACAAATATGTTAGGGGACAGTATAGAGACCTTGCCCGGGATTTGTTCAAAAGGAGGGATATTACGGTAACAAGAGGGCATTCACTAAGACTGGAAGAGAAAAGGTTTCAGCACCAGCATAGGAAGGGGTTCTTTACGGTAAGAGCAGTGAGAATATGGAATTCACTGAGTGAGGAGACGGTAATGTCGGATTCACTAAACCAGTTCAAGCGGGGACTGGATGTTTTTCTAGATACCAGGCAGATTTCTGCATATACTTAAAAATAAAATAAAATAGTAGGTTGATACAGGGATTTATTCTGACTGCTGGTTTCAGAGTCGGGAGGGAATTTTTCCTCAGGTGAAGATTGGTTAAATCATTTGGGGTTTTTGCCCTCCTCTGGATCAACTTTAGCAATTACAGAACTAACAGGTCGAACTTGATGGACGCAAGTCTTTATTCGGCTTTACTAACTATGTAACTATGTAACTATGTACTGTGATCTCCACGTCTCTTCCAAGGGGCATTAAAACCGTCTTGTTAAAGCACTCTGAACTCCACAGCTCTTCCAAGGGGCATTAAAACCGTCTTGTTAAACCACTCTGAACACCACAGCCTTTCCAAGGGGCATGAAAACCGACTTGCTAAGCTACTGTGACCTCCACCACTCTTCCAAGGGGCGTTGATATTGTCTTTTTAATTCCATTGTGGCCTCCACCACTATTCTAAGGGGCATTAAAACTGTCTTGTTAAGCTACTGAGGCCTCCACGTCTCTTCCAAGGGGCATTTAAACCGTCTTGTTAATTCACTATGAACTGCACAGCTCTTCCAAGGGACATTAAAACAGTATTGTTAAACCACTCTAAACTCCACAGCTCTTCCAAGGGGCTTTAAAACAGTCTTCTTAAGCTACTGTGATCTCCACGTCTCTACCAAGGGGCATTAAAACCGTCTTGTTAAGCTACTGTAACCTCCATGTCTCTTCCAAGGGGCATTAAAACCATCATGTCAAACCACTCTGAACTCCACAGCTCTTCCAAGGGGCATGAAAACAGTCTTGTTAAGCTACTGTGACCTCCAACACTCTTCCATGGGGCATTGATATTGTCTTTTTATTCCACTGCGACCTCCAACACTCTTCCAAGGGGCATTAAAACCGTCTTGTTAAACCACTCTGAACTCCACAACTCTTCCAAGAGGCATTAAAACCGTCTTGTTAAACCACTCTGAACTCGACAGCTCTTCCAAGGGGCATGAAAACAGTGTTGTTAAGCTACTGTGACCTCCACCACTCTTCCAATGGGCATTGATATTGTCTTTTTATTCCACTGTGCCTTCCACTACTCTTCCAAGAGGCATTAAAACTGTTTTGTTAAGCTACTTTGACCTCCACACCTCTTCCAAGGGGCATTAAAACCATCTTGTTAAAGCACTCTGAACTCCACAGCTCTAACAAGGGGAATAAAAACCATCTTGTTAAGCTACTGTGACCTCCACGTCTCTTCCAAGGGGCAGTAAACCATCTTGTTAAACCACTCTGAGCTCCACAGCTCTTCCAAGGGCCATTAAAACCGTCTTGTTAAACCACTCTGAACTCCACAGCTCTTCCAAGGGGTCATGAAAATCGTCTTGTTAAGCTACTGTGACCTCCACGTCTCTACCAAGGGGCAATAAAACCGTCTTGTTAAGCTACTGTGACCTCCATGTCTCTTCCAACGGGCATTTAAACCGTCTTGTTAAACAACTCTGAACTCCATAGGTCTTCCAAGGGCCATTTAAACCGTATTGTTAAGCTACTGTGACCTCCACTTCACTTCCAAGGGGCATTAAAACCGTTTTGTTAAACCACTCTGAAATCCACAGCTCTTCCAAGCGACATTAAAATCGTCTTGTTAAACCACTCTGAACTCCACATCTCTTCCAAGGGGCATTAATACTGTCTTGTTAAGCTATTGTGACCTCCACCACTCTTCCAAGGGGCTTTGATATTGTCTTTTTATTCCACTGTGACTTCCACCACTCTTCCAAGGGGAATTAAAACTGTCTTGTTAAGCTACTGTGACCTCCACGTCTCTTCCACGGGGCATTAAAACTGTGTTTTTAAACCACTCTGAACTCCACAGCTCTTCCTAGGGGCATTGATATTGTCTTTTTATTCCACTGCTACCTCCACCTCTCTCCCAAGCTGCATTAAAATAGACTTGTTAAGCTAATGTGACCACCTTGCCTCTTCCAAAGGGCATTAAAACTGTCTTATTAAGCTACTGTGACCTCCACTTCTCTTCCAAGGGTATTAAAACCGTCTTGCTAAACCACCCTGAAATCCACAGCTCTTCCAAGGAGCATGTAAACCAACTTGTTAAGCTACTGTGACCTCCACGTCTCTTCCAAGGGGCATAAAAACCGTCTTGTTAAACCACATTGAAAACCACAGCTCTTCCAAGGGGCATTTAAACCGTCTTGTTAAGCTATTGTGACCCCCACAGCTCTTCCAAGGGGCATTAAAACCGTCTTGTTAAACCACTCTGAACTCCACAGTTCCTCCAAGGGGCATTAAAACAGTCTTGTTAAGCTACTGTGACCTCCGCTATTCTTCCAATGGGCATTGATATTGTCTTTCTATTCCACTGTGACCTCCACCACTCTTCCGAGGGGAATTAAAACTGTCTTGTTAAGCTACTGTGACCTCCACCACTATTTCAAAGGGCATTGATATTGTCTTTTTATTCCACTGTTATCTACACCACTATTCCAAAAGGCATTAAAACTGTTTTGTTAAGCTAATGTGACCTCCACGCCTCTTCCAAGGGGCATTAAAACCATCTTGTTAATCCACTCTGAACTCCACAGCTCTACCAATGGGCATGAAAACCATCTTGTTAAGCTACTGTGACCTCCACGTGTCTTCCAATTGGCATTAAAACCATATTGTTAAACCACTCTAAACTCCACAGCTCTTCTAAGGGGAATGAAAACCATCTTGTTAAGCTACTGTGACCTCCACATCTCTTCCCAGTTGCATTAAAACCGTCTTGTTAAGCCATTCGGAACTCCACAGCTCTTCCAAACGGCATTAAAACCGTCTTGTTAAGCTACTGTGACCTCCACCACTCTTCCAAGGGGCATTAAAACCGTCTTGTTAAACCACTCTGAAATCCACAGCTCTTCCAAGGGGCATGAAAACCATCTTCTTTAGCTACTGTGACCTCCACCACTCTTCCAAGGGGCATTAAAACTGTCTTGTAAAGCTACTGTGATCTCCACGTCTCTTCCAAGGGGCATTAAAACCATCTTGTTAAACCACTCTGAACTCCACAGCTCTTCCAAGGGGCATTAAAACTGTCTTGTTAAACCACTATGAACACCACAGCTTTTCCAGGGGGCATGAAAACCGACTTGTTAATCTACTGTGACCCCCCACGTCTCTGCCAAGGGGCATTAAACCGGCTTGTTATGCTACTGTGACCTCCACTTCTCTTCAGAGGGGCATTAAAAGCGTCTTTTTAAACCACTCTGAACTTCACAGCTCTTCCAAGGTGCATGAAAACCATCTTGTTAAGCTACTGTGACCTCCACCACTCTTCCAAGGGGCGTTGATATTGTCTTTTTAATTCCACTGTGGCCTCCACCACTATTCTAAGGGGCATTAAAACTGTCTTGTTAAGCTACTGTGACCTCCACGTCTCTTCCAAGGGGCATTAAAACCGTCTTGTTAATTCACTATGAACTGCACAGCTCTTCCAAGAGGCATTAAAACAGTATTGTTAAACCACTCTAAACTCCACAGCTCTTCCAAGGGGCATTAAAACTGTCTTCTTAAGCTACTGTGACCTCCACGTCTCTACCAAGGGGCATTAAAACCGTCTTGTTAAGTTACTGTGACCTCCATGTCTCTTCCAAGGGGCATTAAAACCGTCATGTCAAACCACTCTGAACTCCACAGCTCTTCCAAGGGGCATGAAAACCGTCTTGTTAAGATGCTGTGACCTCCACCACTCTTCCAAGGGGCATTGATATTGTCTTTTTATTGTACTGCGTCCTCCAACACTCTTCCAAGGGGCATTAAAACAGTCTTGTTAAGCTACTGTGACCTCCAACACTCTTCCAAGGGGCATTGATATTGTCTTTTTATTCCACTACGACCTCCAACACTCTTCCAAGGGGCATTAAAACCGTCTTGTTAAACCACTCTGAACTCCACAGCTCTTCCAAGGGGCATTAAAACCGTGTTTTTAAACCACTCTGAACTCCACAGCTCTTCCTAGGGGCATTGATATTGTCTTTTTATTCCACTGCTACCTCCACCACTCTCCCAAGTGGCATTAAAATAGGCTTGTTAAGCTAATGTGACCTCCACGCCTCTTCCAAAGGGCATTAAAACTGTCTTGGTAAACCACTCTGAACTCCACAGCTCTACTAAGGGGCATGAAGACCATCTTGATAAGCTACTGTGACCTCCACTACTCTTCCAAGGGGCATTGATATTGTCTTTTTATTCCACTGCGACCTCCACCACTCTTTCAAGGGTCATTTAAACAGACTTGTTAAGCTACTGTGATCTCCAACACTCTTCCAATGAGCATTGATATTGTCTTTTTATTCGACTGCGACCTCCATCACTCTTCCAAGGGGCTTTAAAACGGTCTTGTTAACCACTCTGAACTCCATAGCTCTTCCAAGGGGCATTGAAACCAAATTGATAAACCACTCTGAACTCCACAGCTACTCCAAAGGGTATGAAAACTGTCTTTTTAAGCTACTGTGACCTCCACCACTCTTCCAAGGTGCACTGATATTGTCTTTTTAATCCACTGTGACCTCCACCACTCTTCCAGGGGAATTAAAACCGTCTTGTTAAGCTACTGTGACCTCCACGTCTCTTCCAAGGGGCATTAAAACCGTCATGTTAAACCACTCTGAACTCCACAGCTCTTCCAATAGCCATGAAAACCGTATTGTTAAGCTACTGTGAACTCCACCACTTTTCCAAGGTGAATTGATATTGTTTTTTTATTGCACTGTGACTTCCACAATTATTCCAAGGGGCATTAAAACTGTCTTGCTAAGCTACTGTGATCTCCACGTATCTTCCAAGGGGCATGAAAACCGTCTTGTTTAGCCACTCTGAACTCCACAGCTATTCCAATGGGCATTAAAACTGTCTTGTTAAGCTACTGTGACCTCCACGTCTCTTCCAAGGGGCATTAAAACCCTCTTGTTAAACCACTCTGAACTCCACAGCTCTTCCAAGGGGCATTAATACCGTCTTGTTAAACCACTCTGAACTCCACAGCTCTTCCAAGGGACATGAAAACCGTCTTGTTAAGCTACTGTAACCTCCACGTCTCTACCAAGGGGCATTAAAACCGTCTTGTTAAGCTGCTGTGACCTCCACGTCTCTTCCAACGGGCATTAAAACCTTCTTGTTAAACAACTCAGAACTCCGTAGCTCTTCCAAGGCTAATTTAAACCGTATTGTTAAGCTACTGTGACCTCCACGTCTCTTCCAAGGGGCATTAAAACCGTCTTGTTAAACCACTCTGTACTCCACAGCTCTTCCAAGCGGCATTAAAATCGTCTTGTTAAACCACTCTGAACTCCACATCTCTTCCAAGGGGCATAAAAACTGTCTTGTTAAGCTCTTGTGACCTCCACCACTCTTCCAAGGGGCTTTGATATTGTCTTTTTATTCCACTGTGACTTCCACCACTCTTCCAAGGGGAATTAAAACTGTCTTGTTAAGCTACTGTGACCTCCGCGTCTCTTCCAAGGGGCATTAAAACAGTATTTTTAAACGACTCTGAACTCCACAGCTCTTCCTAGGGGCATGAAAACCGTCTTGTTAAGCTACTGTGACGTCCACCACTCTTCCAAGGGGCAATGATATTGTCTTTTTATTCCACTGCAACCTCCACCACTCTCCCAAGCGGCATTAAAATAGACTTGTTAAGCTACTGTGACCTCCACACCTCTTCCAAAGGGCATTAAAACTGTCTTGGTAAACCACTCTGAACTCCACAGCTCTACTAAGTGGCATCAAGACCATCTTGTAAAGCTACTGTGACCACCACGTGTCTTGCAAAGGTCATTAAAACAGTCTTTTTAAACCACTCTGAACTCCACAGGTCTTCCAAGGGGCATGAAAACCGTCTTGTTAAGCTACTGTGACCTCCATCACTCTTCCAAGGGGCATTGATATTGCCTTTTTATTCCACTGCGACCTCCACCACTCTTTCAAGGGGCATTTAAACAGTCTTGTTAAGCTACTGTGATCTCCAGCACTCTTCCAATGGGCATTAAAACGGTCTTGTTAACCACTTCCACAGCTCTTCCAAAGGACATTAAAACCACATTGATAAACTACTCTGAACTCCACAGCTCCTCCAAGGGGCATGAAAACCGTCTTGTTAAGCTACTGTGACCTCCACCACTCTTCCAAGGTGCACTGATATTGTCTTTTTATTCCACTTTGACCTCCACCACTATTCTAAGGGGCATTGGAACTGTCTTGTTAATCTACTATGACCTCCACGTCTCTTCCAAGGGGCATTAAAACCATCTTAATAAGCCACTCTGAACTCCACAGCTCTTCCAAGGGGCAAGGAAACCGTCTTGTTAAGCTACTGTGACCTCCAAGTCTTTTCCAAGGGGCATTAAAACCATCTTGTTAAACGACTCTGAACTCCCCAGCTCTTCCAATAGCCATGAAAACCGCCTTGTTAAGCTACTGTGAACGCCACCACTTTTCCAAGGGGCATTGATATTGTCTTTTTATTCCACTGTGACCTCCAACACTTTTCCAAGGGGAATTAAAACTGTCTTGTTAAGCTACTGTGACCTCCACGTCTCTTCCAAGGGGCATTAAAATTGTCTTGTTAAACCACTCTGAACACCACAGCGCTTATAAGGGGCATGAAAACCATCTTGTTAAGCTACTGTGACTACCACAACTCTTCCAAGGGGCATTGATATTTTCTTTTTATTCCACTGCGACCTCCACCACCCTTCCAAGGTGCATTAAAACCGTCTTGTTAAGCTACTGTGACCTCCACCACTCTTCCAAGGGGCATTAAAACCATCTTGTTAAACCACTGTGAACTCCACATCTGTTCCAAGGGGCATTAAATCCGTCTTGTTAAGCTACTGTGATCTCCACGTCTCTTCTAAGGGGCAGTCAAACCGTCTTGTTAAACCAATCTGAACTCCACATCTCTTCTAAGGGGCATTAAACCATCTTTTTAAACCACTCTGAACTCCACAGCTCTTCCAAGGGGCATTAAAACAGTCTTGTTAAGCTACTGTGACCTACACGTCCCTTCCAATGGGCATTAAAACCGTCTTGTTAAACCACTCTGAACTCTACAGCTCTTCCAAGGGGCATTAAAACCGTCTTGTTAACACACTCTGAACTCCACATCTCTTTGAACGTTCATTAAAACCGTCTTGTTAAGAAACTGTGACCTCCACCACTCTTCAAAGGGGCATTAAAACTGTCTTGTTAAGCTACTGTGACCACCACGTCTCTTCCAAGGGGCATTAAAACCGTCTTGTTAAGCTACTGTGACCTCCAGCACTCTTCCAAGGGGCATTAAAACTGTCTTGTTTAGCTACTGTGAACTCCACCACTATTCTAAGGGGCATTAAAACCATCTTGTTAAACCCTTCTGTACTCCACAGCTCTTCCAAGGGGCATTGATATTGTCTTTTTATTCCACTGTGACCTCCACCACTATTCTAAGGGGCATTAAAACCATCTTGTTAAACCCTTCTGAACTCCACAGCTCTTCCAAGGGGCATGAAAACCGTCTTGTTAAGCTACTGTGACGTCCACGTCTCTTCCAAGGGGCATTAAAACCGTCTTGTTCATTCACTCTGAACTCCACAGCTCTTCCAAGGGGCATTAAAACCGTCTTGTTAAACCACTCTGAACTCCACAGCTCTTCCAAGGGGCATTAAATTGTCTTGTTAAGCTACTGTGTCATCCACTACTCTTCCAAGGGGCATTAAAACTGTCTTGCTAAGCTACTGTGACCTCCACGTCTCTTCCAAGGGGCATTAAAACCGTCTTTTTAAACCCCTCTGAACTCCACAGCTCTTCCAAAGGGCATGAAAACCATCTTGTTAAGCTACTGTTACGTCCACGTCTCTTCCAAGGGGCATTAAAACCATCTTGTTAATTCACTCTGAAGTCCACAGCTCTTCCAAGGGGCATTAAAACCGTCTTGTTAAACCACTCTGAACTCCACAGCTCTTCCAAGGGGCATTAAAACTGTCTTGTTAAGCTACGGTGTCATCCACTACTCTTCTAAGGGGCATTAAAACTGTCTTGTTAAGCTACTGTGATCTCCACGTCTCTTCCAAGGAGCATTAAAACCATCTTGTTAAGCTACTGTGACCTCCACGTCTCTTCCAAGGGGCATTAAAACATTCTTGTTAAACCACTCTGAACTCTACAGCTCTTCCAAGTGGCATTAAAACCATGTTGTTAAACCACTCTGAACTCCACAGTTCTTCCAAGGGGCATTAAAACCGTCTTGTTAAGATACTGTGAAAGCCACCACTTTTCCAAGGGGTGTTAAAACTGTCTTGTTAAGCTACTGTGACCTCCAAGTCTCTTCCAAGGGGCATTAAGTCTGTCTTTTTAAGCTACAGTGACCTCCACAACTCTTCCAAGGGGCATGAAAACTGTCTTGTTAAGATACTGTGACCTCCACGTCTGTTCCAAGGGGCATTGATATTGTCTTTTTATTCCACTGTGACCTCCACCACTATTCTAAGGGGCATTAAAACTGACTTGCTAAGCTACTGTGACCACGTCTCTTCCAAGGGGCATTAAAAACGTGTTGATAAACCACCATGAACTCAACAGCTCTTCCAATGGGCATTAAAACTGTCTTGTTAAGCTACTGTGACCTCCACCTCTCTTCCAAGGGGCATTAAAACTTTCTTGTTAAGCTACTGTGACCTCCACGTCTCTTCCAAGGGGCATTAAAAACGTGTTGTTAAACCACTCTGAACTCAACAGCTCTTCCAATGGGCATTAAAACTGTCTTGTTAAGCTACTGTGACCTCCACCTCTCTTCCAAGGGGCATTAAAACTGTCTTGTTAAGCTACTGTGACCTTCACGTCTCTTCCAAGGGGCATAAAAACCGTCTTGTTAGACCAGTCTGAACACCACAGCTCTTCCAAGGGGCATGAAAACCGTCTTGTTAAGCTACTGTGACTTCCAACACTCTTCCAAGGAGCATTGATATTGTCTAGTGTTGAGCCACCCCCGTAGTGTTCGAGTTCGGTTCGGTTCGTCGAACACCCGTGTGTTCGCCGAACTGTTCGTCGAACTGTTCGTCGAACACCTTCGAACACTGTTAAAACCAATGGCAGACAAACAAAAACACATAGAAACACAGAGAAAACACCTTCAAAGGTGTCCAAAAGCTGACAAACTGCTCAGAAGACACAACTAACACATGGAAAAGTGACAAGTACATATAGTCATGCGAAAAGAAAAGAGGTGGAGGAGTAAAAGGAGGGGGAGACACAGATATAGGCATGTCATGCCCTTCTAAATTCCAAAAAGTGAGAAGCCGACACGTTCAGTCCGCTCCTGCCCGTGCTACCTCCGTGTCGCCGGGTTTGTGCCAGAGCCGCGGTGAACCCTGACGGCCAGCCCCCCTCTCCCAATACTGGTGCCTGTCCGCTGGTGGGTCGAGCGAGCCCCCCTGTGGTGGAGGCAGCTCTAAGCTTTTTAATTTAAATTGTCTCTCTAATTTGAATGAATACACTTTAAATCCATTTACAAGCATCTATTGGAGGGCAAGTCTCATGCCAGCAGCCGCGTAATTCCAGCTCCAGTAGCGTCCACTAAAGCTGCTGCAGTTAAAAAGCTTTTATAAGGATCGAGCTCGGCTGTCCACAGCAAGGCATCCTACTGCCAGTCCCAGCCCCTATGCCTTGGGGTGCCTCCTGATGCTCTTCACTGAGTATCCCGTGGTCCCGAAGCATTTCCTTTGAAAAAATTAAGTGTCCAAACTACAGGTGGTGTAGCTTGCTTAACAGCCGGGATAATCTGCTGGCTAGCAGACACTGCTACTAGGCACAAAGTATTTCCTGGACTAGATGCAGTTAAAAATTTGTAATTAGATACTCTCGTTGGATGCTGAGAAAGCATTCCATAGAGTCTCCTGGCACGCCATATATGATTCTCTTAAAAAGCTTGGGGTAGGGGTCTAGGGGACCCTTTTATAGCCAAAATCACGTCCCTGTATCGCAATACGTCACCTAGGCTGAAGATAAATGGAACTGTAGCACCCTGAGGGCTCGGTTGCTACAGAGGTATTGCACCTCACCCAGAGGTGTGATATCTCACTGGAGTGTGGATCAGGACCCGACACCTGCATGCATTACACCACATTGCCATGGGGCAGGGCGACCAATATGCCCCTGAGATGGGCATGACAGTCCCTGTCCCTGGCTGGAGTGGGGGGAGGGAACACTGAGGAAGGGGAACCCTGTAGTGCAGGAGCAGGGAGGAAGCAGTTCCTGGGTGCATTGAGAAGGGAGTATAAAAGGTGGGCACCATCTTAGTTCAGTGCAGAGAAGTCTGAGCAGAAGTGGCAGGGAGCAGGGGCTCTGCATGAGCTCTGCTCAGGAGGCGGGCCTAGTAACAGAGGCCCAGGCCTGGAAGAGGGAGAAGGAAGGAAGAGGAGCGGAGAAGGCTCCAGGAATGAGGAACGAAGGGATCCCAGGGGTGCGGACGGGCGAGTCGCCACCGCACGCCCGAATCCACCTGCGTGGAGGGGTCAGGCCAAAGGGGGAGACCGGTCCCCGAAACGAGTGGAGGCAGGAAACGACCCTCAGCTAGAAACCGGAGGCTGTGACATTTTATGTGGCGCAGCCCCTCGCTACACCCGCTAGGAAGGCACCACATAGGGTCAGGGAAACTGGCGCCAAGTTTACCAAGAGGAGGCCCGAGGCAGCCGGACAGAAGGATTGGTAAGAAAGGCCAGACAAAGGACACACAAAGGGGGTCCTGTGAAGCGCTCCAAAGTTATCTGGGAGTTGTCTGAGCCCCTCACCTGGTGAGGACAGTACGACGTGGGCAGCCGTTACCTGCAGACGTGGTCTGGATAATAAGAACTGTGAGTAAAGGCCCTGGACTGCATCACTGACTCCGTGTCGTTACTGCTGCTGCCCTGCACCATCACCCCCATCCTCCGCATACACTGCCCTGAGGCTATACTCAGGGCAGTGTATAACTGGGGAGTTATGCTACGCTCTGCTGCACCCACAACACCAGCCTCAGCGGTCTGCCCTGCAGCGGCGGTTCAATCTGACCGCAATCCACGGGTGGCGTAGTCGGACATTTAAACATCAAAACCACATAAATAGTTCCGCCACTGGTTTGACCGCCCTGAGCCACGGAACCGGGTCGCCGCCACGGAGACTACAACCACCAGCATCCACCAAAAAGGGTCCGGCTCCGGGTGTCCCAAGGCCCAGGGGGTGCATCAGAACATTTTCATCACCTTTCACAATCACCAATGGGACAAGGCAGGGATGTCCTCTGTCCTCTCTCTTATACATCCTAGTGACGGAGCACCTGCTCTCATCAATTCGCCATAACCCCAATATTAGGTGGATTGAGGTGGGAGGCACCGAGTACAAGTGCTCTCTATTTGCTGATGATGTCCTAGTATATATCACTCAATCACATATATCCATCCATGCTGTTATGGCTGAAATAGATCACTTTGTTACATGGTCAAATTTTAAAATCAATGCAGCGAAGTCTGAGGCCCTCGATGTCTCCCTTCCCAAATCCATACAGGATTCCATCCAGTCCAACTTTCCCTTTGTCTGGCCCTCACAGGGTATCAAATACTTAGGAATTCCTATTCATAGAGACCTCTCCCATCTATGTTATCTTAATTTTGGGCCCTTTATTGAACAACTCCATACAGACCACAGTTGGCAAGTTAGAACTGTAAGATTCACTACGTGAACCACTGGTGTTTTGTGGAAAAGCACATGTACACTGTGTTCCAAATTATTATGCAAAAAGTGTTTAGGAGTGATAAGGGAAGAATTTGTTTGTTTGTCAGTTAAACTCATTGATGGTGATGTGTGTCAGGGCTCTTTATATCACTGTAAGCAATTGCAGACACCTGTGCTAATTAGTTTGGCAGGTGTGTCCAATGAAAGGCAAGACTACTTAAGAAGGCTGTCTCACATTATTAAGCAGCCTACATTTTCTGCCAAAATGGGAAAGAAAAAGGATGTGTCGGCTGCTGAGAAGCAACAAATTGTGGAGTGTTTAGGTCAAGGCATGACTACAATCAACATTGTGCGATGATCAGGATGAAGTGTCTTGGCAATCAAGAAGTATGTAGCTGATTCACAGTACACACGTGTTCGTGCTGATAAGGGCAAATTGAGGACTCTTTCCTACAGGCAATTACGTCAGGTTAAAAGAGCAGCGGCAAAAAAGCCTTGTCATAGCAGCAGACAAGTTTTTGAAGCTGCTGGTGCCTCCAACGTCCCCCGAACAACAAGATGCAGGGTCCTTCAGAGGTTTGCAGCTGTGCATACACCATCCTGTCGACCTCTTCTATCCACTTCACACAAGCAGAAACGGCTCCAGTGGGCCAAACATTACATGAAGACTGATTTCAAAACTGTTTTGTTCACGGATGAGTGCCATGCAGCGCTCGATGGTCCAGATGGATGGAGTGGAGGATGGCTGGTTGATGGACACCCCACGCAAACACGGCTACAGCGCCAACAAGGAGGAGGTGGAGTAATGTTTTGGGCTGGAATCATGGGGAGAGAGATTGTCGGCCCCTTTAGGATCCCTGAAGGGGTAAAGATGAACTCCATAATGTATGTGGATTTTCTCAAACAGCACTTCCTGCCATGGTTCAAGAAGAAGAACCGTGTATTCCACAGCAAGATCATTTTTATGCATGATAATGCACCATCTCATGCTGCACATAAAACATCTGCATCTCTGGCTGATATGGGCATAAAAGGGGACAAACTTATGGTGTGACCCCCATGCTCCCCTGACCTCTACCCCATTCAGAACCTCTGGAGCATCATCAAAAGGAGTGTCTAAGATGGCGGGAGGCAGTTCACATCTAAGCAACAGCTCTGGGAGGGTATTCTGTCCTCATGCAAAACAATTGAAGCAGAAACCATCCAAAACCTGACAAATTCAATGGACGAGAGAGTTCAGAAGCTCCTTTCGAACAAGGGGTCCTATGTGAAAATGTAACATCACCTAGAATAAAGTTTTGAGTTGAAAACTGTTTGATTTCAGTTTCTAATAACCTGCTAATGCTTATAATTTAAAAAATGACCATTTTTTTGGTCTTCATTAAAATGAAAAGGTTGATCGAAAAGTTTGGGGGATCTAAGAGTGTGGCAACCCAGTAGTCATGATTACTTCGAATTCTGACAATATGAGGGTCATGTTGCAGGTAGTGCAGCAAGAAGGCACTTATGTGTCTTGCGCATCTCGGAGCCCCAAAATTATTTTCCGGGCTAGATGCAGCTAAAAATTATTATTAATTTTAAATCTGGTGGAGCTTAGTATAGATGGCCTAATAGGATCAGTGCTGCACACTGCTACAAAGCCCAAATTATTTTCCAGCCAAGATACAGATAAACATGATTAGTAATTTTAAATCTGGTGGAGCTTATTATAGATGGCCTAATAGAATCAGTGCTGCACACTGCTACAAAGCCCAAATTATTTTCCAGCCAAGATACAGATAAACATGATTAGTAATTTGAAAGCTTAAAACGGTTGGTGAGGTGATTTTAACCAATCATCAAGCTTTAACTCTCCCCAGGATGACACAGGGGTAGAAAAGTCGTTTCGGATCCATGATTTGTTCATCTTTATGAACGTGAGTCTGTCTACATTATCAGTGGAGAGCCGCGTGCGCTTATCTGTCAGCACACCACCAGCAGCGCTGAACACACGTTCAGACAGAACGCTGGCTGCGGGGCATGACAAGATCTCCAAGGCGTAAGTGGCTAGCTTCGGCCATTTATCCAGATTGGAAGCCCAAAAAGAGCAAGGGTCCAGTGACACAGTCATGGCTTCAATGTTTACTTGGAGATACTCCTGTACCATCATCTCTAGGCGTTGACTATGTGTCAGACTTCTTGTCTCCTGTGGCCTTGCAAAGGATGGGCTAAAAAAGTGGTGAAATGATTCCGCAAAATTGATGTTACCAGCAGATACTGTGGTTCTGTTACGGTTTGAGTGCTGAACACTCGACGGTCCCACGGTTGGCAAGTTGGAACTGTGAGATTCACTACGTGCACCACTGGTGTTTTGTGGAAAAGCACATGTAAGATTCTGCAACAGTCTCTGCTGATACTCCTGCATGCGTGCATCCCTTTCTATGGCAGGAATAATTTCTGCAAATTTACTTTTGTACCGGGGATCTAACAGTGTGGCAACCCAGTAGTCAGGATTATTTCTAATTCTCACAATTCGAGGGTCATGTTGCAGGTAGTGCAGAAAGAAGGCACTCATGTGTGTTGCGCATCCAGGAGCACCAAGTCCCTGTTGTGTTTGTGGCGAGGTAACAATCATGCTTCCTTCCTCTGTCCTCTCCCCCCAACCTCGCACAAGAGAAATGTGATCAAGGTCTCCCTCATCTGATGAGTCTTCCATCAGTTCGTCCTCCACTTCTTCCTGGGCTCCTGCATCTTCCTCACTAGTTTGGCTGCTACCATGCGCCCTGGTAAAACCATCTCCCCCACCCTCACATGCCTGCCGCCTTGGTGCTGCCGACCGTCTGGACCTTGCAGATGTTAGCCCTTCCGCATAAAACTCCTCCTCCTCTACTTCCTCCACCTCCTCTTGTGCCACCACCTGACTCCGAATTCTGTTTAACATGTGCTCCAGCATGTAAATTACCGGAATAGTCATGCTGATAATGGCATCGTCAGCACTAAACATCTTCGTCGCCATTTCAAAACTGTGCAGAAGGGTGCATAGGTCCCTGATCTGAGACCACTCCTCCAGCGTGATTTGCCCCACCTCTGGATCTCGTTGGCCCAGACTATACGTCAGAACGTATTGCACCAGGGCTTGTCGGTGCAGAGTTGAATTCCACCGGGTAGGCACATCGCATTTTAGCCGGTGAAGTGGCAGGCCCAACGACTTCTGTAGAGATGTAAGTCGCTGAGCTGCGGGATGCGAACGGCGGAAGTGAGCACACAGCGACCGTGCCCTCTGCAGAAGGCCATCTAGTCCGGGATAGTGGGCTAAAAATTGCTGGACAACCAGGTTCAACACGTGAGCCATACAAGGCACGTGTGTGACATTGCCCCGGCGAAGGTCCGCACCCAGGTTTGCAGCATTGTCGCACATGGCCTTCCCTGGTTTCAGGTCCAGTGGAGACAACCATTCATGAAATTGGTTCTCCAGAGCTGACCACAACTCCTCAGCTGTGTGACTCACATTTCCCAGACATTTCAAAGTAAAAAACGCCTGATGACGTTGAGCCCTACTGCCAGCATACTAAGGAGGTGTGCAGGATCCCTTCTGCGCAGTTAGAAAGCTTGTGGCATGACCAGACAGGCTTTGGGTGCAGGTGGAGGACCGAGAGGAGGTTGAGGAGGCAGAAGCAGTGGAGGAACTTTGACATAAAGAGGATTGACGCACAACTCGTGGGGACGGCAAGACTTGGACAGCAGCCCCTTGTCCTGCTGTCACCATAGTTACCCAGTGCCCAGTCAGCGACATGTAACGCCCCTGTCCATGCCTACTCGTCCAAGTGTCTGTGGTGAAATGCACCCTGTCACACACAGAGTTTCTCAAAGAATCGGTGATGTTGTGTGCGACATGCTGGTGTAGCGCAGGCACACCTTTCTTTGATAAGTAGTGCCGACTGGGCATCTGGTACTGGGGCACTGCGACGGACATAAGGTCTCGAAAATCCTCTGTGTCCACCAGGCGGAAAGGCAGCATTTCTGTAGCCAAGAGCTTGCAGATGGTGAAATTCAACCTCTTAGCTTTCTCATGGCTAGGAGGAAATGGTCTTTTACTTGTCCACATCTGAGGGACCGAGGGCTGGCTATTGTGCTTAGACGGGGTTGATAAGGGTGTCCCTGGCAAACTGCCGGTCTGTGAGGAAGATGCAGGCGGACATGTTAGGTTGCCTTGATCCAAAGGTGGTGCTATCGATGTTGGACAGCGCTCAACACCAGCTGGTGTTACCACCTCCAAAGAAAATGATGACCTGCCAATCACGCTGGCTGTTGCGGGTAAAGAGGTGGCAGGTCTGCGCCCCAAAACAGGTGTGACTGCTGTCCCCCCAGTCACAGAGGGTTAAGAGGCCGTGGATGCACAAGATATGGCAGACGGTGGTTGGCCCGGCCGGCTAGGCCGCATTGTAGCACAGTGAGCTTCCCACTGCAACTTATGCTTCATGTCCATGTGCCGGTTCATGCATGAAGTACTCAAACTATGTATTTTTTGGCCTCTACTTAGCTTTTGCTGACAAATGTTACAGATAACACGAGTTGGGTCATCTTTATCGATCTGAAAAAATGCCAAGGCTATGCAAGGCTTAGCACCCATGCGACCTGAAGAGCCACTATGACTTGTGGTGAGATGCAGAGTTGTGTTTGAGGATGCAGTTGTTGACGTGCTTCCAGTACTACGTCTCTGTCCAGGCGCAACCTGACCTCGTCATCACTAGCATCCTCCTCCACCTCCTCTGCTGACCTCATCTCTTGGCTGACTGTGGGTTGACAGTAACTGGGATCTCCAACCTCATCATCATCACCCTGTGCGTTATCACACCCGTCATCCTCAGAGCCAACCTGTTCCTGCCCTGACAAAAGACTAAAGTTGTCGCTCCAATCAGGTATTTGAGTCTCATCATCGTCTTCCTCATTGTCTCCACCAACAGGAGTTACAGTTTGGGAATGAGGGTCTACATTATGGTCAGAACCTTCTGCGTCTGGTCCTGGATCCGACTCATAAAGATTCTGGGCATCAGTGCAGATCATTTCCTCGTCTGGATTCACAGAAGCGCTGGAGTCGACCTCTGATTCCCAGGCTATAGTATGAGTAAACAGCTCTGCAGACTCAACCATCTGTTCTACCTCATACTCAGACGGGCAGCTGGAGATTTGAGAGCTGTGAGGAAGCAAGTGCGATTGGGGTGACACCTTTGAGGACTGGAGTATTTGTGATGTTGAAGTTGATGTGGAGGAGAGCCCACTTAAAGGAGCACTTGATATCCCTTGAAGCACCTGCTGTTTTTGTGCCTCATCTGGAATTTGTAGCGATTGGCGTGGCCGTAAGAAACGGATCTTATCACATTGTCCGCTAAAAGAAGTAGACATTTTAGTTTGGCTGGAAGATGGTCTTTCTTCTGCAGATGTTACTGTTGCTTCAACACCTACCCCACGGACACAACCTTTTTTCCTCTTCCCAACACGCCTATTCCCCTTTCCACCAGCAGCAGGCCTTTTTCCACTCATTTTGGTGGTTACCTAATTCACAACTCTGGAGTTGTTTGCACAAAAAAACAATGGATGGGAACCGAGCAGAGATGAGTGGCCAAACTGTGGTATTAGGCCAAAACTATTGGCTGGGTTAGATGCAGAAAAAAATTATATTCAATTTGCAACCTGATGGAGGTCAGTATAGATGGACTAATAGAACAAGTCCCACACACAGCTAGAAGCCCAAATATTTTTTCAGAGGTAGATGCAGAAAAAAATTGTATTCAGTTTGCAACCTGATGGAGGTCAGTATAGATGGACTAATAGAATGATGCTATGCCCAAAAGATTTTACTTCACTAGGTGCAGTAAAAAAATTGGTATTCTATACACAGGTGGTATATCTTGCAACACAGATAGGCTACTCCACTGACTAACACACTCTGCAATAGGCCAAAAAGGATTAGCTTTGCTAGATTCAGCCAAATGCTGTGAAAAAAACTTGCACAGCACTGGCACAGACCTGCCTGGCAAAAACTGATAGGAACTGATGTAACCTAGTCCTGAAAAGGACTGCAATTACAATTAGTCTTTACTCCCACAATCTATCTATTTAAGAGCACAGACCTGCCTGATAAAAGTCGTAGGAAATGCTGTAACCTAGTCCTTAAAAGGACTGCAATCACAACTATTCCCTACTCCCAAGCTATCTGTAGATTTGTGCGAAAATTGGCTTGAAATTAACAAGGTATAGCGCACACAGCAACAGCGGTGCCGTCTAACACACAGCTGCAGCAGTGAGAAAATGGTGGCGACGGGGAAAATGGCTTGGTCTTATAGGGCAAGGACATGTGACATACACTGCCAATGACACATGCCCTTGCTTGTGTGAAAAAAAGCACTTCGCTCCGTGTGTGCGCTGCTGATAGGCTGACAGATTGCACCTCCCCACTGTAAATGCGGGAAAGAGAAAAAAAAATGGAGATCTTCATTATTCCTGCAGAGATCCATCCCCTGCCCCTCCCCCCGCCCTGCTGTACACTCAAACTGCGTGTTAACATTAATTTTCAGCATTACTGAGAAAAAATCCAGTTATGATTTTGGTGCACGAACAGTTATCGAACATAACCTCGAACAGCCGAATTTTTCTCAAATTGTTCGTGTTCGCCGAACGGCTCGAACACCGCCCAAAACAGCTCGAATTTAAGATTGGCGAACAGTTCGAGTCGAACAACGCTCATCTCTATTAAAAACTTCTTGTTAAACAACTCTGAACTCCACAGCTCTTCCAAGGGGCATTAAAACCGTCTTCTTAAACTACTGTGACCTCCAACACTCTTCCCAGGGGCATTGATATTGTCCTTTTATTCCACTGCGTCCTCCAACACTCTTCCAAGGGGCATTAAAACTGTCTTGTTAAACCACTCTGAACTCGACAGCTCTTCCAAGGGGCATGAAAACAGTGTTGTTAAGCTACTGTGACCTCCACCTCTCTTCCAATGGGCATTGATATTGTCTTTTTATTCCACTGTGACCTCCACTACTCTTCCAAGAGGCATTAAAACTGTTTTGTTAAGCTACTTTGACCTCCACACCTCTTCCAAGGGGCATTAAAACCATCTTGTTAAACCACTCTGTACTCCACAGCTCTACCAAGGGGAATAAAAACCATCTTGTTAAGCTACTGTGACCTCCACGGCTCTTCCAAGGGGCATTAAAACCGTCTTGTTAAACCACTCTGAACTCCACAGCTCTTCCAAGGGGCATTAAAACCGTCTTGTTAAACCACTCTGAACTCCACAGCTCTTCCAAGGGGCATGAAAACCGTCTTGTTAAGCTACTGTGACCTCCACGTCTCTACCAAGGGGCATTAAAACCGCCTTGTTAAGCTACTGTGACCTCCACGTCTCTTCCAACGGGCATTAAAACCGTCTTGTTAAACAACTCTGAACTCCATAGCTCTTCCAAGGGCCATTTAAACCGTATTGTTAAGCTACTGTGACCTCCACGTCTCTTCCAAGGGGCATTAAAACCGTCTTGTTAAACCACTCTGAACTCCACAGCTCTTCCAAGCGGCATTAAAATCGTCTTGTTAAACAACTCTGAACTCCACATCTCTTCCAAGGGGCATTAAAACTGTCTTGTAAAGCTATTTTGACCTCCATCACTCTTCCAAGGGACTTTGATATTGTCTTTTTTACCACTGTGACTTCCACCACTATTCCAAGGGAAATTAAAATAGACTTCTTAAGCTACTGTGACCTCCACTCCTCTTCCAAAGGGCATTAAAACTGTCTTGGTAAACCACTCTGAACTCCACAGCTCTACTATGGGGCATGAAGACCATCTTGTTAAGCTACTGTGACCTCCACGTGTCTTCCAAGGGGCATTAAAACCGTCTTGTTAAACCACTCTGAACTCCACAGCTCTTCCAAGGGGCATGAAAACCGTCTTGTTAAGCTACTGTGACCTCCACCACTCTTCCAAGGGGCATTGATATTGTCTTTTTATTCCACTGTGACCGCCACCAATCTTTCAAGGGGCACTTAAACAGTCTTGTTAAGCTACTGTGATCTCCAATACTCTTCCAAGGGGCATTGATATTGTCTTTTTATTCGACTGCGACCTCCATCACTCTTCCAAGGGGTATTAAAACGGTCTTGTTAATCACTCTGAACTCCACAGCTCCTCCTAGGGGCATTAAAACCATATTGATAAACCACTCTGAACTCCACAGCTCCTCCAAGGGGCATGAAAACCGTCTTGTTAAGCTACTGTGACCTCCACCACTCTTCCAATGTGCACTGATATTGTCTTTTTATTCCACTGTGACCTCCACCACTCTTCCAGGGGAATTAAAACTGTCTTGTTAAGCTACTTTGACCTCCACGTCTCTTCCAAGGGGCATTAAAACCGTCATGTTAATCCACTCTGATCTCCACAGCTCTTCCAATAGCCATGAAAACCGTCTTGTTAAGCTACAGTGAACTCAACCACTTTTCCAAGGGGCATTGATATTGTCTTTTTATTCCACTGGGACCTCCACCACTATTCCAAGGGGCATTAAAACTGTCTTGCTAAGCTACTGTGACCTCCACGTCTCTTCCAAGGGGCATTAAAACCATCTTGTTTAGCCACTGTGACCTCCACCTCTCTTCCAAGGGGCATTAAAACCATCTTGTTAAGCTACTTTGACCTCCACGTCTCTTACAAGGGGCATTAAAACCGTTTTTTTAAACCACTCTGAACTCCACAGCTCTTCCAAGGGGCATTAAAACTGCCTTATTTAGCTACTGTGACCTCCACCACTCTTCCAAGGGTCATTGATAATGTCTTTCTATTCCACTGCGACCTCCACCACTCCTCCAAGGGGCATTAAAACTGTCTTGTTAAGCTACTGTGACCTCCACCACTCTTTCAAGGGGCATTAAATCCGTCTTGTTAAACCACTCTGAACTCCACAGCTCTTCCAAGGGGCATTAAAACTGTCTTGTTAAGCTACTGTGACCTCCACGTCTCTTCCAAGGGGCATGAAAACCGTCTTGTTATATCTCTCTAAACTCCACAGCTCTTCCAATGGGCATGAAAAACATATTGTTAAGCTACTGTGACCACCACCACTCTTCTAAGGTGCATTGATATTGTCTTTGTATTCCACTGTGACCTCCACCACTATTCTAAGGGGCATTAAAACTGTCTTGTTAAGCTACTATAACCTCCACGTCTCTTCCAAGGAGCATTAAAACCATCTTGTTAAGCCACTCTGAACTCCACAGCTCTTCCAAGGGGCATGAAAACCGTCTTGTTAAGCTACTGTGACCTCCACGTCTCTTCCAAGGGGCATTAAAACCATCTTGTTAAACGACTCTGAACTCCACAGATCTTCCAATAGCCATGAAAACCGTCTTGTTAAGCTACTGTGAACTCAAACACTTTTCCAAGGGGCATTGATATTGTCTTTTTATTCCACTGTGACCTCCACCACTTTTCCAAGTGGAATTAAAACTGTCTTGTTAAGCTACTGTGACCTCCACGTCTCTTCCAAAGGGCATTAAAACCATCTTGTTAAACCACTTTGAACACCACAGCTCTTATAAGGGGCATGGAAACCATCTTGTTAAGCTACTGTGACTACCACAAATCTTCCAAGAGGCATTAAAACCGTCTTGATAAACCACAGTGAACTCCACAGCTCTTCCAAGGGGCATTAAAACCGTCTTGTTAAGCTACTGTATTCTCCACGTCTCTTCTAAGGGGCAGTCAAACCGTCTTGTTAAACCATCCTGAACTCTACAGCTCTTCCAAGGGGCATTAAAACCGTCTTGTTAACACACTCTGAACTCCACAGCTCTTCGAAGGTTCATTAAAGCCATCTTGTTAAGAAACTGTGACCTCCACCACTCTTCAAAGGGGTATTAAAACTGTCTTGTTAAGCTACTGTGACCACCACGTCTCTTCCAAGGGGCATTAATACCACCTTAATAAGCTACTGTGACCTCCAACACTCTTCCAAGGGGCATTAAAACTGTCTTGTTAAGCTACTGTGTCCTCCACTACTCTTCCAAGGGGCATTAAAACAATCTTGTTAAGCTACTATGGCCTCCACGTCTCTTTCAAGGGCAATTAAAACTCTCTTGTTAAGATACTGTGACCTTCACCACTCTTCCAAGGGGCATTAAAACTGTCTTGTTAAGTTACTGTGACCTCCACATCTCTTCCAAGGGGCATTAAAACTGTCTTGTAAAGCTATTTTGACCTCCATCACTCTTCCAAGGGACTTTGTTATTGTCTTTTTTACCACTGTGACTTCCACCACTATTCCAAGGGAAATTAAAATAGACTTCTTAAGCTACTGTGACCTCCACACCTCTTCCAAAGGGCATTAAAACTGTCTTTGTAAACCACTCTGAACTCCACAGCTCTACTATGGGGCATGAAGACCATCTTGTTAAGCTACTGTGACCTCCACGTGTCTTCCAAGGGGCATTAAAACCGTCTTGTTAAACCACTCTGAACTCCACAGCTCTTCCAAGGGGCATGAAAACCGTCTTGTTAAGCTACTGTGACCTCCACCACTCTTCCAAGGGGCATTGATATTGTCTTTTTATTCCACTGTGACCGCCACCAATCTTTCAAGGGGCACTTAAACAGTCTTGTTAAGCTACTGTGATCTCCAATACTCTTCCAAGGGGCATTGATATTGTCTTTTTATTCGACTGCGACCTCCATCACTCTTCCAAGGGGTATTAAAACGGTCTTGTTAATCACTCTGAACTCCACAGCTCCTCCTAGGGGCATTAAAACCATATTGATAAACCACTCTGAACTCCACAGCTCCTCCAAGGGGCATGAAAACCGTCTTGTTAAGCTACTGTGACCTCCACCACTCTTCCAATGTGCACTGATATTGTCTTTTTATTCCACTGTGACCTCCACCACTCTTCCAGGGGAATTAAAACTGTCTTGTTAAGCTACTTTGACCTCCACGTCTCTTCCAAGGGGCATTAAAACCGTCATGTTAATCCACTCTGATCTCCACAGCTCTTCCAATAGCCATGAAAACCGTCTTGTTAAGCTACAGTGAACTCAACCACTTTTCCAAGGGGCATTGATATTGTCTTTTTATTCCACTGGGACCTCCACCACTATTCCAAGGGGCATTAAAACTGTCTTGCTAAGCTACTGTGACCTCCACGTCTCTTCCAAGGGGCATTAAAACCATCTTGTTTAGCCACTGTGACCTCCACCTCTCTTCCAAGGGGCATTAAAACCATCTTGTTAAGCTACTTTGACCTCCACGTCTCTTCCAAGGGGCTTTAAAACCGTCTTGTTGAGCTACTGTGACCTCCACCACTCTTACAAGGGGCATTAAAACCGTTTTTTTAAACCACTCTGAACTCCACAGCTCTTCCAAGGGGCATTAAAACTGCCTTATTTAGCTACTGTGACCTCCACCACTCTTCCAAGGGGCATTGATAATGTCTTTCTATTCCACTGCGACCTCCACCACTCCTCCAAGGGGCATTAAAACTGTCTTGTTAAGCTACTGTGACCTCCACCACTCTTTCAAGGGGCATTAAATCCGTCTTGTTAAACCACTCTGAACTCCACAGCTCTTCCAAGGGGCATTAAAACTGTCTTGTTAAGCTACTGTGACCTCCACGTCTCTTCCAAGGGGCATGAAAACCGTCTTGTTATATCTCTCTAAACTCCACAGCTCTTCCAATGGGCATGAAAAACATATTGTTAAGCTACTGTGACCACCACCACTCTTCTAAGGGGCATTGATATTGTCTTTGTATTCCACTGTGACCTCCACCACTATTCTAAGGGGCATTAAAACTGTCTTGTTAAGCTACTATAACCTCCACGTCTCTTCCAAGGAGCATTAAAACCATCTTGTTAAGCCACTCTGAACTCCACAGCTCTTCCAAGGGGCATGAAAACCGTCTTGTTAAGCTACTGTGACCTCCACGTCTCTTCCAAGGGGCATTAAAACCATCTTGTTAAATGACTCTGAACTCCACAGATCTTCCAATAGCCATGAAAACCGTCTTGTTAAGCTACTGTGAACTCAAACACTTTTCCAAGGGGCATTGATATTGTCTTTTTATTCCACTGTGACCTCCACCACTTTTCCAAGTGGAATTAAAACTGTCTTGTTAAGCTACTGTGACCTCCACGTCTCTTCCAAAGGGCATTAAAACCATCTTGTTAAACCACTTTGAACACCACAGCTCTTATAAGGGGCATGGAAACCATCTTGTTAAGCTACTGTGACTACCACAAATCTTCCAAGAGGCATTAAAACCGTCTTGATAAACCACAGTGAACTCCACAGCTCTTCCAAGGGGCATTAAAACTGTCTTGTTAAGCTACTGTATTCTCCACGTCTCTTCTAAGGGGCAGTCAAACCGTCTTGTTAAACCATCCTGAACTCTACAGCTCTTCCAAGGGGCATTAAAACCGTCTTGTTAACACACTCTGAACTCCACAGCTCTTCGAAGGTTCATTAAAGCCATCTTGTTAAGAAACTGTGACCTCCACCACTCTTCAAAGGGGTATTAAAACTGTCTTGTTAAGCTACTGTGACCACCACGTCTCTTCCAAGGGGCATTAATACCACCTTAATAAGCTACTGTGACCTCCAACACTCTTCCAAGGGGCATTAAAACTGTCTTGTTAAGCTACTGTGTCCTCCACTACTCTTCCAAGGGGCATTAAAACAATCTTGTTAAGCTACTATGGCCTCCACGTCTCTTTCAAGGGCAATTAAAACTCTCTTGTTAAGATACTGTGACCTTCACCACTCTTCCAAGGGGCATTAAAACTGTCTTGTTAAGTTACTGTGACCTCCACATCTCTTCCAAGGGGCATTAAAACCATCTTGTTAAACCACTTTGAACTCCATAGCTCTTCTAAGGGGCATCAAAACCATCTTGTTAAGCTACTGTGACTTCCACCACTCTTCCAAGGAGCATTGATATTTTCTTTTTATTCCACTGCGACCTCCACCACCCTGCCAAGGGGCTTTAAAACCGTCTTGTTAAGCTACTGTGACCTCCACCACTCTTCCAAGGGGCATTAAAACCATCTTGTTAAACCACTCTGAACTCCACAGCTGTTACAAGGGGCATTAACACAATATTTTTAAAACACTCTGAAATCCACATCTCTTCCAAGGGGCATTAAAACCGTCTTGTTAAGCTACTGTGACCTACACATCTCTTCCAAGGGGCATTAAAACCGTCTTGTTAAACCACTCTGAACTCTACAGCTCTTCCAAGGGGCATTAAAACCGTCTTGTTAATACACTCTGAACTCCACAGCTCTTCCAAGGTTCATTAAAACCATCTTGTTAAGATACTGTGACCTCCACCACTCTTCCAAGGGGCATTAAAACTGTCTTGTTAAGCTACTGTGACCACCACTTCTCTTCAAAGGGGCATTAAAAACGTCTTGTTAAGCTACTGTGACCTCCAGCACTCTTCCAAGCGGCATTAAAACTGTCTTGTTTAGCTGCTGTGAACTCCACCACTCTTCCAAGGGGCATTGATATTGTCTTTTTATTCCATTGTGACCTCCACGTCTCTTCCAAGGGGCATTAAAACCGTCTTGTTAATTCACTCTGAACTCCACAGCTCTTCCAAGGGGCATTAAAACTGTTTTGTTAAGCTACTGTGACCTCCACCACTCTTCCAAGGGGCATTAACACTGTCTTGTTAAGCTACTGTGACCTCCATGTCTCTTCCAAGGGGCATTAAAACCGTATTGTTAAGCTAAAGTGACCTCCATGTCTCTTCCAAGGGGCATTAAAACCGTCTTGTTAAACCCCTCTGAACTCCACAGCTCTTCCAATGGGCATGAAAACCGTCTTGTTAAGCTACTGTGATGTCCACGTCTCTTCCAAGGGGCATTAAAACAGTCTTGTTAATTCACTCTGAACTCCACAGCTCTTCCAAGGGTCATGAAAAACATATTGTTAAGCTACTGTGACCTCCACCTCACTTCCAAGGGGCATTGATATTGTCTTTTTATTCCACTGTGACCTCCACCACTATTCTTTGGGGCATTAAAATTGTCTTGTTATGCTACTGTGACCTCCACGTCTCTTTCAATGGGCATTAAAACCGTTTTGTTATACCTCTCTGAACTCCACAGCTCTTCCAAGGGGCATGAAAAACGTATTGTTAAGCTGCTGTGACCTCCACCACTCTTCCAAGGGGCATTGATATTGTCTTTTTATTCCACTGTGACCTCGACCACTATTCTAAGGGGCATTAAAACTGTCTTGTTAAGCTTCTGTGACCTCCACGTCTCTTCCAAGGGGCATTAAAACCATCTTGTTAATTCACTCAGAACTCCACAGCTCTTCCAAGGGGCATTTAAACCGTCTTGTTAAACCACTCTGAACTCCCCAGCTCTTCCAAGGGGCATTAAAACTGTCTTGTTAAGCTATTGTGACCTCCACGTCTCTTCCAATGGGCATTAAAACCGTCTTGTTATTCCTCTCTGAACTCCACAACTCTTCCAAGGGGCATGAAAAACGTATTGTTAAGCTACTGTGTCCTCCACCACTCTTCCAAGGGGCATTTATATTGTCTTTTTATTCCACTGTGACCTCCACCATTATTCTAAGGGGCATTAAAACTGTCTTGTTAAGCTACTGTGACCTCCACGTCTCTTCCAAGGGTCATTAAAACTGTCTTGTTAATTCATTGTGAACTCCACAGCTCTTCCAAGGGGTATTAAATCCGTCTTGTTAAACCACTCTGAACTCCACAGCTCTTCCAAGGGGCATTAAAACTGTCTTTTTAAGTTACTGTGACCTCCACGTCTCTTCTAAGGGGCATTAACACCGTATTGTTAAGCTACAGTGACCTCCACGTCTCTTCCTATGGGCACTAAAACCGTTTTGTTATACCTCTCTGAACTCCACAGCTCTTCCAAGGGGCATGAAAAACGTATTGTTAAGCTGCTGTGACCTCCACCACTCTTCCAAGGGGCATTGATATTGTCTTTTTATTCCACTGTGACCTCGACCACTATTCTAAGGGGCATTAAAACTGTCTTGTTAAGCTTCTGTGACCTCCACGTCTCTTCCAAGGGGCATTAAAACCATCTTGTTAATTTACTCAGAACTCCACAGCTCTTCCAAGGGGCATTAAAAACGTCTTGTTAAACCACTCTGAACTCCCCAGCTCTTCCAAGGGGCATTAAAACTGTCTTGTTAAGCTATTGTGACCTCCACGTCTCTTCCAATGGGCATTAAAACCGTCTTGTTATTCCTCTCTGAACTCCACAACTCTTCCAAGGGGCATGAAAAATGTATTGTTAAGCTACTGTGTCCTCCACCACTCTTCCAAGGGGAATTTATATTGTCATTTTATTCCACTGTGACCTCCACCATTATTCTAAGGGGCATTAACACTGTCTTGTTAAGCTACTGTGACCTCCACGTCTCTTCCAAGGGTCATTAAAACTGTCTTGTTAATTCATTGTGAACTCCACAGCTCTTCCAAGGGGTATTAAATCCGTCTTGTTAAACCACTCTGAACGCCACAGCTCTTCCAAGGGGCATTAAAACTGTCTTGTTAAGTTACTGTGACCTCCACGTCTCTTCTAAGGGGCATTAACACCGTATTGTTAAGCTACAGTGACCTCCATGTCTCTTTCAACGGGCATTAAAATCGTATTTTTAAACCACTTTGAACTCTACAGCTCTTCCAAGGGGCATTAAAACTCTCTTGTTAAACCACTCTGAAAACCACAGCTCTTCCAAGGGGCTTTAAAACTGTCTTGTTAAGATACAGTGACCGCCACCACTCTTCCAAGGGGCATTGATTTTGTCTTTTTATTCCGTTGCGACCTTCACCACTCTTCCAAGGGGCATTAAAACCATCTTGTTAAACCACTCTGAACTCCACAGCTCTTCCAAGGGGCATTAAAACCGTCTTCTTAAGCTACTGTGACCTCCACCACTCTTCCAAGGGGCATTAAAACAGTCTTGTTAAGCTACTGTGACTTCCACGCCTCTTCCAAGGGGCATTAAAATCGTCTTGTTAAACCACTCTGAACTCCACAGCTCTTCCAAGGGGCATTAAAACCGTCTTGTTAAACCACTCTGAACTCCACAGCTCTTCCAAGGGGCATGAAAACCGTCTTGTTAAGCTACTGTGACCTCCACGTCTCTACCAAGGGGCATGAAAACCGTCTTGTTAAGCTACTGTGACTTCCACCACTGTTCCAAGGGGCATTGGTATTGTTTTTTTATTCCACTGTGACCTCCACCACTCTTCCAAGGGGAATTAAAACTGTCTTGTTAAGCTACTGTGACCTCCACGTCTCTTCCAAGGGGCATTAAAACCGTTTTGTTAAACCACTCTGAACTCCACAGCTCTTCCAAGGGGCATTAAAACTGTCTTGTTAAGCTACTGTGACCTCCACCACTCTTCCAAGCGGCATTAAAACTGTCTTGTTAAGCTACTGTGACCTCCATGTCTCTTCCAAGGGGCATTAAAACCATCTTGTTAAACCACTCTGAAGTCCACAGCTTTTCCACGAGGCTTAAAAACCATCTTGTTAAGCTGCTGTGACCTCCACCACTCTTCCAAGGGGCGTTGATATTGTATTTTATTCCACTGTGACCTCCACCATGATTCTAAGGGGCATTAAAACTGTCTTGTCAAGCTACTGTGACCTCCATGTCTCTTCCAAGGGGCATTAAATCCTTCTTCTTAAACCACTCTGAACTGCACAGCTCTTCCAAGGCGCATGAAAACCATCTTGTTAAGCTACTGTGATCTCCACGTCTCTTCCAAGGGGCATTAAAACCATCTTGTTCATTCACTCTGAACTCCACAGCTCTTCCAAGGGGCATTAAACCATCTTGTTAAACCACTCTAAACTCCACAGCTCTTCCAAGGGGCATTAAAACTGTCTTCTTAAGCAACTGTGACCTCCACGTCTCTTCCAAGGGGCATTAAAACCGTTTAGTTAAACCACTCTGAACTCCACAGCTCTTCCAAGGGGCATTAAAACCGTCTTGTTAAGCTACTGTGACCTCCACCACTCTTCCAAGGGGCATTGATATTGTCTTTTTATTCCACTGCGACCTCCACCACTCTTTCAAGGGGTATTAAAACCGTCTTGTTAAACCACTCTGAACTCCACAGCTGTTCCAAGGGGCATGAAAACCGTCTTCTTAAGCTACTGTGATCTCCACCACTCTTCCAACTGGCAATAAAACTGTCTTGTTAAGCTACTGTGACCTCCACGCCTCTTCCAAGGGGCATTAAAACCGTCTTGTTAACACACTCTGAACTCCACAGCTCTTCGAAGGTTCATTAAAGCCATCTTGTTAAGAAACTGTGACCTCCACCACTCTTCAAAGGGGTATTAAAACTGTCTTGTTAAGCTACTGTGACCACCACGTCTCTTCCAAGGGGCATTAAAACTGTCTTGTTTAGCTACTGTGACCTCTACCACTCTTCCAAGGGGCATTGATATTGTCTTTTTATTCTACTGTGACCTCCACCACTATTCTAAGGGGCATTAAAACTGTCTTGTTAAGCTACTGTGTCCTCCACTACTCTTCCAAGGGGCATTAAAACAATCTTGTTAAACTACTATGGCCTCCACGTCTCTTTCAAGGGGAATTAAAACTCTCTTGTTAAGATACTGCGACCTTCACCACTCTTCCAAGGGGCATTAAAACTGTCTTGTTAAGTTACTGTGACCTCCACATCTCTTCCAAGGGGCATTAAAACCGTCTTGTTAAACCACTCTGAACTCCACAGCTCTTCTAAGGGGCATCAAAACCATCTTGTTAAGCTACTGTGACTTCCACCACTCTTCCAAGGAGCATTGATATTTTCTTTTTATTCCACTGCGACCTCCACCACCCTGCCAAGGGGCTTTAAAACCGTCTTGTTAAGCTACTGTGACCTCCACCACTCTTCCAAGGGGCATTAAAACCATCTTGTTAAACCACTCTGAACTCCACAGCTGTTACAAGGGGCATTAACACCATATTTTTAAAACACTCTGAAATCCACGTCTCTTCCAAGGGGCATTAAAACCATCTTGTTAAGCTACTGTGACCTACACATCTCTTCCAAGGGGCATTAAAACCATCTTGTTAAACCACTCTGAACTCTACAGCTCTTCCAAGGGGCATTAAAACTGTCTTGTTAATACACTCTGAACTCCACAGCTCTTCCAAGGTTCATTAAAACCATCTTGTTAAGATACTGTGACCTCCACCACTCTTCCAAGGGGCATTAAAACTGTCTTGTTAAGCTACTGTGACCACCACGTCTCTTCCAAGGGGCATTAAAAACGTCTTGTTAAGCTGCTGTGACCTCCAGAACTCTTCCAAGCGGCATTAAACTGTCTTGTTTAGCTACTGTGAACTCCACCACTCTTCCAAGGGGCATTGATATTGTCTTTTTATTCCATTGTGACCTCCACCACTATTCTAAGGGGCATTAAAACTGTCTTGTTAAGCTACTGTGACCTCCACGTCTCTTCCAAGGGGCATTAAAACCGTCTTGTTAATTCACTCTGAACTCCACAGCTCTTCCAAGGGGCATTAAAACTGTTTTGTTAAGCTACTGTGACCTCCACCACTCTTCCAAGGGGCATTTACACTGTCTTGTTAAGCTACTGTGACCTCCATGTCTCTTCCAAGGGGCATTAAAACCGTATTGTTAAGCTAAAGTGACCTCCATGTCTCTTCCAAGGGGCATTAAAACCGTCTTGTTAAACCCCTCTGTACTCCACAGCTCTTCCAATGGGCATGAAAACCGTCTTGTTAAGCTACTGTGATGTCCACGTCTCTTTCAAGGGGCATTAAAACAGTCTTGTTAATTCACTCTGAACTCCACAGCTCTTCCAAGGGTCATGAAAAACATATTGTTAAGCTACTGTGACCTCCACCTCACTTCCAAGGGGCATTGATATTGTCTTTTTATTCCACTGTGACCTCCACCACTATTCTTTGGGGCATTAAAATTGTCTTGTTATGCTACTGTGACCTCCACGTCTCTTCCAATGGGCATTAAAACCGTTTTGTTATACCTCTCTGAACTCCACAGCTCTTCCAAGGGGCATGAAAAACGTATTGTTAAGCTGCTGTGACCTCCACCACTCTTCCAAGGGGCATTGATATTGTCTTTTTATTCCACTGTGACCTCGACCACTATTCTAAGGGGCATTAAAACTGTCTTGTTAAGCTTCTGTGACCTCCACGTCTCTTCCAAGGGGCATTAAAACCATCTTGTTAATTCACTCAGAACTCCACAGCTCTTCCAAGGGGCATTAAAACCGTCGTGTTAAACCACTCTGAACTCCCCAGCTCTTCCAAGGGGCATTAAAACTGTCTTGTTAAGCTATTGTGACCTCCACGTCTCTTCCAATGGGCATTAAAACAGTCTTGTTATTCCTCTCTGAACTCCACAACTCTTCCAAGGGGCATGAAAAAAGTATTGTTAAGCTACTGTGTCCTCCACCACTCTTCCAAGGGGCATTTATATTGTCTTTTTATTCCACTGTGACCTCCACCATTATTCTAAGGGGCATTAAAACTGTCTTGTTAAGCTACTGTGACCTCCACGTCTCTTCCAAGGGTCATTAAAACTGTCTTGTTAATTCATTGTGAACTCCACAGCTCTTCCAAGGGGTATTAAATCCGTCTTGTTAAACCACTCTGAACTCCACAGCTCTTCCAAGGGGCATTAAAACTGTCTTGTTAAGTTACTGTGACCTCCACGTCTCTTCTAAGGGGCATTAACACCGTATTGTTAAGCTACAGTGACCTCCACGTTTCTTCCTATGGGCATTAAAACCGTTTTGTTATACCTCTCTGAACTCCACAGCTCTTCCAAGGGGCATGAAAAACGTATTGTTAAGCTGCTGTGACCTCCACCACTCTTCCAAGGGGCATTGATATTGTCTTTTTATTCCACTGTGACCTCGACCACTATTCTAAGGGGCATTAAAACTGTCTTGTTAAGCTTCTGTGACCTCCACGTCTCTTCCAAGGGGCATTAAAACCATCTTGTTAATTCACTCAGAACTCCACAGCTCTTCCAAGGGGCATTAAAACCGTCTTGTTAAACCACTCTGAACTCCCCAGCTCTTCCAAGGGGCATTAAAACTGTCTTGTTAAGCTATTGTGACCTCCACGTCTCTTCCAATGGGCATTAAAACCGTCTTGTTATTCCTCTCTGAACTCCACAACTCTTCCAAGGGGCATGAAAAATGTATTGTTAAGCTACTGTGTCCTCCACCACTCTTCCAAGGGGCATTTATATTGTCATTTTATTCCACTGTGACCTCCACCATTATTCTAAGGGGCATTAAAACTGTCTTGTTAAGCTACTGTGACCTCCACGTCTCTTCCAAGGGTCATTAAAACTGTCTTGTTAATTCATTGTGAACTCCACAGCTCTTCCAAGGGGTATTAAATCCGTCTTGTTAAACCACTCTGAACTCCACAGCTCTTCCAAGGGGCATTAAAACTGTCTTGTTAAGTTACTGTGACCTCCACGTCTCTTCTAAGGGGCATTAACACCGTATTGTTAAGCTACAGTGACCTCCATGTCTCTTTCAACGGGCATTAAAATCGTATTTTTAAACCACTTTGAACTCTACAGCTCTTCCAAGGGGCATTAAAACTCTCTTGTTAAACCACTCTGAAAACCACAGCTCTTCCAAGGGGCTTTAAAACTGTCTTGTTAAGATACAGTGACCGCCACCACTCTTCCAAGGGGCATTGATTTTGTCTTTTTATTCCGTTGCGACCTTCACCACTCTTCCAAGGGGCATTAAAACCATCTTGTTAAACCACTCTGAACTCCACAGCTCTTCCAAGGGGCATGAAAACCGTCTTCTTAAGCTACTGTGACCTCCACCACTCTTCCAAGGGGCATTAAAACAGTCTTGTTAAGCTACTGTGACTTCCACGCCTCTTCCAATGGGCATTAAAATCGTCTTGTTAAACCACTCTGAACTCCACAGCTCTTCCAAGGGGCATTAAAACCGTCTTGTTAAACCACTCTGAACTCCACAGCTCTTCCAAGGGGCATGAAAACCGTCTTGTTAAGCTACTGTGACCTCCACGTTTCTACCAAGGGGCATGAAAACCGTCTTGTTAAGCTACTGTGACTTCCACCACTGTTCCAAGGGGCATTGGTATTGTTTTTTTATTCCACTGTGACCTCCACCACTCTTCCAAGGGGAATTAAAACTGTCTTGTTAAGCTACTGTGACCTCCACGTCTCTTCCAAGGGGCATTAAAACCGTTTTGTTAAACCACTCTGAACTCCACAGCTCTTCCAAGGGGCATTAAAACTGTCTTGTTAAGCTACTGTGACCTCCACCACTCTTCCAAGCGGCATTAAAACTGTCTTGTTAAGCTACTGTGACCTCCATGTCTCTTCCAAGGGGCATTAAAACCATCTTGTTAAACCATTCTGAAGTCCACAGCTTTTCCACAAGGCTTAAAAACCATCTTGTTAAGCTGCTGTGATCTCCACCACTATTCCAAGGGGCGTTGATATTGTATTTTATTCCACTGTGACCTCCACCATGATTCTAAGGGGCATTAAAACTGTCTTGTCAAGCTACTGTGACCTCCATGTCTCTTCCAAGGGGCATTAAATCCTTCTTCTTAAACCACTCTGAACTGCACAGCTCTTCCAAGGCGCATGAAAACCATCTTGTTAAGCTACTGTGATCTCCACGTCTCTTCCAAGGGGCATTAAAACCATCTTGTTCATTCACTCTGAACTCCACAGCTCTTCCAAGGGGCATTAAAACCATCTTGTTAAACCACTCTAAACTCCACAGCTCTTCCAAGGGGCATTAAAACTGTCTTCTTAAGCAACTGTGACCTCCACGTCTCTTCCAAGGGGCATTAAAACCGTTTAGTTAAACCACTCTGAACTCCACAGCTCTTCCAAGTGGTATGAAAACCTTCTTCTTAAGCTACTGTGACCTCAACATCTCTACCCAGTAGCATTAAAACTGCCTTGTTAAACAACTCTGAACTCCACAGCTCTTCCAAGGGGCATTAAAACCATCTTGTTAAGCTACTGTGACCTCCACCACTCTTCCAAGGGGCATTGATATTGTCTTTTTATTCCACTGCGACCTCCACCACTCTTTCAAGGGGCTTTAAAACCGTCTTGTTAAACCACTCTGAACTCCACAGCTCTTCCAAGGGGCATGAAAACCGTCTTCTTAAGCTACTGTGATCTCCACCACTCTTCCAACTGGCATTAAAACTGTCTTGTTAAGCTACTGTGACCTCCACGCCTCTTCCAAGGGGCATTAAAATCGTCTTGTTAAACCACTCTGAACTCCGCAGCTCTTCCAAGGGGCATGAAAACTGTCTAGTTAAGCTACTGTTGTTAGAACCTTGCTGTTAGTTTTTTTTTCCTTTGCTGGTCACATGACCTTGTTGGCCTATTTAATCCTGCTCCGCCCTTCTGGCTTTGCTGGACTCCATTGTATATCTACTTTCTAGCTAGCCTGTGCTCTGTATCTAACTCTGTTAGTTTGCTTGGTCTACGGACCTCTATGTTCTATCTATTTTGTTTGTTCGTCTGTCTGCTACTATTTCTGTTAGGAGGTGTCCCATATTCCTCCCAGTCCTTAGTACTTGTAGGGATTCCCTCCCCACATCTATAGGTCTCCGTACAGACTAGATTAGGACTTTAGCAGGTCTGATCGCAGGATCAGGTTCCCTGTTACATCGTAGGGTTTCAGCTGAGTCCTATAGTAGGGACAGTTCTCCTCTCTTTCCTTAGCTTTGGTAGCAGAACATAACAGTAAGTCCAGCCTGCAAATTCTCTAAGGAAAGATTTTTCTGTTCCATCATGGTGTCGGTTCAGGATTTGGCTAAACACCTGCAGGGACTCTCTCTGGAAGTGACCGAGCTCCGTCAGCACGTGAGTAACTGTCCTGGAGCATATTTCTTGGAGCCTAAGGTATGTTTGCCGGATTTATTTTTTGGTGAACATCGAGAATTTTTTTCATTTAAAAATGCTTGCTTATTGTATTTTCGTTTGAGACCCAAGTCCTCTGGGGATGAATCCCAGCGCGTAGGGTTCATAATGTCACTTTTGCGCAAAGAGCCTCAGGAGTGGGCCTTTTCTTTGCAACCTAGTGATACATGCTTCAGATCAGTGGATAGTTTTTTTTCTGCTTTAGGACTATTATATGATGATCCTGACCGTGTGGCATCAGCTGAGACTGAGTTGAGACGTTTAAAACAAGGATCAGGTAATGTGGAAAAATATTGTACTCATTTTCGTCGTTGGTCCACTCAAACAGGGTGGAACGATTCTGCTCTGAAAAGTCTATTTCTTGCTGGGCTCAGTGAAAGGGTTAAAGACCTGCTAATTGCTTATCCTACACCTGAAGATTTGCAACAGGCTATGCAATTAGCTATACGGGTGGATAGAAGACTGCGTGCTAGGGTTAATGAGAGCAAATCCTCTGCTATGTCAGTTTCTGGTTATGATAATGTGTGTACTAACAGTGGTGAACCGATGGAGATTGGATCGGTGACACCTCGCTCTCAAGAAAAAGACCGTCGTTTTTCGGAAGGCTTGTGTTTCTATTGCAGGAAATCTGGTCATTTGATTAAAGGCTGTGAGCTTCGTATGAAGAAAGAAAAAAAAATGGTCAGTCACGCCCGTATTGCCTGTTTAAATTCCAAGGGTATATTTTTAGCTGCTTCCACGATTGCTCAGGAAAAATTAATGGAATTTCGGGTGTTTGTTGATTGCGGGTCTACACTGAATGTAATTGATGGGGGATTCGTGGAAAAACTCAATTTAAAACCTGAACCTTTATCATCCCCCATTGCTGTGGTTTCTGTGGATGGCTCCCCTTTGAAGAATATTACTCTCAAGGTCAGTGAATTTCCTCTCACTATTAATGGTGTTCACCATGAGAAATTGGATTTGGTAGTGTTGAATAACTTGCCTTCTCCAGTAATATTGGGTTTGCCCTGGTTAAAATTTCACAATCCTGTACTGGATTGGTCTACCAGTGAAATTAAATCCTGGAGCCATAAATGTTATGACAAGTGTTGTAACGGGCGTATTGCAGCTTTGGATAGGGGAGAATTGCCTGTTCCTATTCAGGATTTTTGGAGAGTTTTTTCTGAGAAGGAATCGCAGGTTTTGCCTCCCCATAGAGACTATGATTGCTCTATTGAATTTGTCCCTGGAGCGACTCTTCCTAAAAGTCGTTTATTTAACCTTACTATTCCTGAGAGGAAGGCTTTGGAGGAATACATACAGACAAGTTTGGCCGCCGGTCACATTAGGCCCTCTAAGTCTCCTGTGGCGGTTGGATTTTTTTTTGTAAAAAAAAAGGACGGCGGTTTACGTCCTTGTCTGGATTTTCGTGAGATTAACAAAATTACGGTACGCAATCCTTACCCACTGCCATTGATTCCTGATCTGTTTAACCAGTTATTGGGGGCCAAGTGGTTCTCTAAAATTGACCTTAAGGGGGCATACAATCTGTTGCGCATGAAGGAGGGTGACGAATGGAAGACTGCTTTTAACACTCCTGTGGGTCATTTTGAGAATCTGGTTATGCCTTTTGGTCTTACTAATGCTCCTGCATTTTTTCAGAATCTGATTAATGACATCCTTAGACCTTTGATCGGTAAAAATGTGGTTGTGTATTTGGATGACATTTTGATTTATTCGCCAGATCTGGAGTCTCATTGGCGGAGCGTACGTGAGGTATTACAGTTATTAATGGACAATTCGCTTTTTGCTAAGCTGGAGAAATGTGAGTTCGCTGTACAGAGAATTAGTTTTTTGGGCTACATTATCTCCAGCAAAGGTTTTGAGATGGATCCGGTTAAGGTTCAGGCTGTGCAGGAATGGCCTAGGCCTATTGGTTTGAAATCGATACAGAGGATTTTGGGTTTCGCCAATTACTATAGAAAATTCATAAAAAATTTTTCTAGTATTGTCAAACCTCTGACTGATCTCACCAGGAAAGGTGCTGATGCTGTTCAGTGGTCTTCTGAGGCCATTGAAGCTTTTGTGTATCTCAAGGAGAGGTTCACCTCTGCTCCCATCCTTATGCAGCCTGATGTTACTAGGCCGTTTTTGGTTGAGGTTGATGCTTCCTCTGTGGGGGTTGGCGCAGTATTGTCTCAGGATAACGGGGATGGATTACATCCCTGTGCCTTTTTTTCAAAAAAATTTTCGGAGACTGAACTGAATTACGATATTGGTAATCGGGAATTATTGGCTATTAAACTCGCATTTGAACACTGGCGCCACTTCTTGGAAGGTGCGGAATTTCCCGTTCAGGTTCTTACGGATCATAAAAATCTGATATATCTTGATGCTGCCAAGCGCCTGAATGCCCGTCAGGCTAGGTGGGCACTGTTTTTCTCGCGGTTTAATTTCTCCGTTACTTACATCCCTGGTACTAAGAATGTTAAGGCGGATGCCTTGTCTCGCAGTTTTTCTCCCATAGTCGGTGCTGAGAAAGAGGAGAACATTTTACAAGAAGGTGTTGTGATAGCTGCTTTGGACTCCGTTTTGGAAGATGAGATTCTTAAAGCTCAGGAGAATGCCCCATCTAACACTCCTCATGGGAGGTTGTTTGTGCCTGGGACCTTTAGGAGAGATTTGTTTGTTGAGTGTCACGAATCTCGGTTGGCAGGTCATCCCGGAATCTCTGAGACCAAGAGACTGGTGGGTCGCAGTTTTTGGTGGCCTGGATGGCAGAAGGAAGTCATTAAGTGGGTGCGCCAATGTACTATATGTGCTAGATCTAAGTCCTCACATACTCCTGCTGCGGGGTTGCTTTGTCCTTTGGAGGTCCCCAGTGCTCCTTGGACACATTTGGCTATGGACTTTATAACTGACCTTCCCCCCTCTGAGGGTTTTACTGTCATCTGGGTGGTCGTGGACCGTTTTAGCAAGATGTGTCACTTGGTTCCCTTTGTCAAACTGCCCTGCGCGAAAACTCTCGCTAAGGCCTTTGTCAAGGAAATTGTCAGACTTCATGGCGTTCCTACTGACATTGTTTCTGATAGGGGTCCTCAATTCGTGGCTCGTTTTTGGCGTGCCTTTTGTGACAGGTTGGGAATTCATTTGTCGTTTTCGTCCGGATATCATCCTGAATCTAATGGCCAGACAGAGAGGAAAAACCAGGATGTTGAGCAGTTCTTGCGTTGTTTTGTGGCAGACAATCAAGAGGGGTGGTCTGAGTTTCTGCCACTTGCCGAATTTGCTCTGAACAATCATACATCTTCTTCTGCTGGTTGTTCGCCTTTTTTTTGTTGTTCTGGGAGACATCCGTCGTTTGGGTCGTTCTCCAAGTTGGGATCTGCCGTGCCTGAGGAGGAGAATTTTTCCGGTGATTTGGAAAGAGTTTGGACTGATGTGCGTGGTAATCTTCAGGAGGCCAACAGAAAATCTAAAGACTACTTTGATAGGAAACGACAGGAGGTTTTGTTCGCTGTTGGTGACATGGTTTGGTTGTCCTCTAGGAATCTGCGGTTGAGGATTCCTTCTTAGAAATTGGGTCCCAAGTTTGTAGGGCCCTTGAAGGTGCTTCAGGTTGTCAACCTATCTGCTGTTAGGTTGGAGGTTCCTACCTCCTGGAGAATTAATCCGGTATTTCATGTCTCTCTGTTAAAAAAAGCTGTTGTGTCGGATGGTGACGCCTCTGCCTCTGTTCCTCCGGTGGTGGAGGACGGGGAATATGAAATTTCTCGCATCCTTGACTCTAGACGGTATAGAGGTAGTTTGCAGTATCTTGTGGCCTGGAAAGGTTTCGGACCCGAGGATAACTCTTGGGTGAGGTCAGATGATGTTTCCGCGTCCAGACTTATCAGAGCGTTTCACAGGAGATTTCCTGATAAGCCTGGTCCTAGGGGATCCGGAGGATCCTCTTAGAAGGGGGGGTACTGTTAGAACCTTGCTGTTAGGTTTTTTTTCCTTTGCTGGTCACATGACCTTGTTGGCCTATTTAATCCTGCTCCGCCCTTCTGGCTTTGCTGGACTCCATTGTATATCTACTTTCTAGCTAGCCTGTGCTCTGTATCTAACTCTGTTAGTTTGCTTGGTCTACGGACCTCTATGTTCTATCTATTTTGTTTGTTCGTCTGTCTGCTACTATTTCTGTTAGGAGGTGTCCCATATTCCTCCCAGTCCTTAGTACTTGTAGGGATTCCCTCCCCACATCTATAGGTCTCCGTACAGACTAGATTAGGACTTTAGCAGGTCTGATCGCAGGATCAGGTTCCCTGTTACATCGTAGGGTTTCAGCTGAGTCCTATAGTAGGGATAGTTCTCCTCTCTTTCCTTAGCTTTGGTAGCAGAACATAACAACTGTGACCTCCACGTCTCTACCAAGGGGCATTAAAACCATCTTGTTAAGCTACTGTGACCTCCACGTCTCTTCCAATGGGCATTAAAACCGTCTTGTTAAACCACTCGGAACTCCACAGCTCTTCCAAGGGGCATGAAAACCGTCTTGTTAAGCTCCTGTGACCTCCACCACTCTTCCAAGTGGCATTGATATTGTCTTTTTATTCCACTGTGACCTCCAACACTCTTCCAAGGGGCATTAAAACAGTATTCTTAAGCTACTGTGTCCTCCAACACTCTTCCAAGGGGCATTGATATTGTCTTTTTATTCCACTGCAACCACCACCTCTCTTCCAACGAACATTAAAACCATCTTGTCAAACCACTCTGAACTCCACAGCTCTTCCAAGTGGCATGAAAACCATCTTGTTAAGCTAATGTAACCTCCACCACTCTTCCAAGGGGCATTGATATTGTCTTTTTATTTCACTTTGACCTCCACTACTCTTCCAAGATGCATTAAAACTGTTTTGTTAAGCTACTGTGACCTCCATGCTTCTTCCAAGGGGCATTAAAACCATCTTGTTAAACAACTCTGAACTCCACAGATCTACCAAGGGGCATAAAAACCATCTTGTTAAGCTACTGTGACCTCCACGTCTCTTCCAAGGGGCATTAAAACCGTCTTGTTAAACCAGTCTGAACTCCACAGCTCTTCCAAGGGGCATTAAAACTGTCTTGTTAAGCTACTGTGACCTCCACGTCTCTGCCAAGGGGCATTAAAACCGTCTTGTTAAGCTACTGTGACCTCTACATCTCTTCCAAGGGGCATTAAAACGGTCTTGTTAAACCACTCTGAACTCCACAGCTCTTCCAAGTGGCATTAAAACGGTCTTGTTAATCCACTATGAACTCCACAGGTCTTCCAAGGGGCATGAATACCGTCTTGTTAAGCTACTGTGATCTCCACGTCTCTTCCAGGGGGCATTAAAACCGTCTTGTTAATTCACTCTGAACTACACAGATCTTCAAAGGGGCATTACAACCATCTTGTTAAACCACTCTGGACTCCACAGCTCTTCCAAGGGGCATTAAAACTGTCTTGTTAAGCTACTGTGACCTCCACGTCTCTTCCAATGGGCATTAAAACCATCTTGTTATATCTCTCTGAACTCCACAGCTCTTCCAAAGGGCATGAAAAATGTACTGTTAAGCTACTGTGAGCTCCACCATTCTTCCAAGGGGCATTGATATTGCCTTTTTATTCCACTGTGACCTCCACCACTATTCTAAGGGGCATTATAACTGACTTGTTAAGCTACTGTGACCTCCACGTCTCTTCCAAGGGGCATTAAATCCGTCTTGTTAATTCACTCTGAACTCCACAGCTCTTCCAAGGGGCATTAAATCCGTCTTGTTAAACCACTCTGAACTCCACAGCTCTTCCAAGTCCAAGGGGTATTAAAACTGTCTTTCTAAGCTACTGTGACCTCCACCACTCTTCCAAGGGGCATTAAAACTGTCTTGTTAAGTTACTTTGACCTCCACGTCTCTTCCAAGGGGCATTAAAACCGTCTTGTTAAGCTACAGTGACCTCCATGTCTCTTTCAAGGGCATTAAAACAGTTTTGTTAAACCACTTTGTACTCTACAGCTCTTCCAAGGGGCATTAAAACTGTCTTGTTAAACCACTCTGAAATCCACAGCTCTTCCAAGGGGCATTAAAACTGTCTTGTTAAGATACTGTGACCACCACCACTCTTCCAAGGGGTATTGATATTGTCTTTTTATTCCTCTGCGACCTTCACCACTCTTACAAGGTGCATTAAAACCGTCTTGTTAAACCACTGTGAACTCCACAGCTCTTCCAAGGGGCATGAAAGCCATCTTCATAAGCTACTGTGACCTCTACCCCTCTTCCAAGGAGCATTAAAACAGTCTTGTTAAGCTACTGTGACCTCCACGCCTCTTCCAAGGGGCAATAAAATCATCTTGTTAAACCACTCTGAACTCCATAGCTCTTCCAAGGGGCATTAAAACTGTCTTGTTAAACCACTCTGAACTCCACAGCTCTTCCAAGGGACATTAAAACTGTCTTGTTAAGCTACTGTGACCTCCACCACTCTTCCAAGGGACATTAAAATTGTCTTGTTAAGCTACTGTGACCTCCACCTCTCTTCCAAGGGGCAGTAAAACCATCTTGTTAAATCACTCTGCACTCCACAGCTCTTCCACGAGGCATGAAAACCATCATGTTAAGCCACTGTGACCTCCACCACTCTTCCAAGGGGTGTTGATATTGTCTTTTTATTCCACTGTGACCTCCTCGACTATTCTAAGGGGCATTAAAACTGTCTTGTCAAGCTACTGTGACCTCCATGTCTCTTCCAAGGGGCATTAAAACCGTCTTCTTAAACCACTCTGAACTCCACAGCTCTTCCAAGGGACATTAAAACTGTCTTGTTAAGCTACTGTGACCTCCACCACTCTTCCAAGGGACATTAAAACTGTCTTGTTAAGCTACTGTGACCTCCACCTCTCTTCCAAGGGGCAGTAAAACCATCTTGTTAAATCACTCTGCACTCCACAGCTCTTCCACGAGGCATGAAAACCATCATGTTAAGCCACTGTGACCTCCACCACTCTTCCAAGGGGTGTTGATATTGTCTTTTTATTCCACTGTGACCTCCTCGACTATTCTAAGGGGCATTAAAACTGTCTTGTCAAGCTAATGTGACCTCCACGTCTCTTCCAAGGGGCATTAAAACCGTCTTCTTAAACCACTCTGAACTCCACAGCTCTTCCAAGGGGCATGAAAACCGTCTTGATAAGCTAGTGTGATCTCCACGTTTCTTCCAAGGGGCATTAAAAACGTCTTGTTAATTTACTTTGAAATCCACAGCTCTTCCAAGGGACATTAAAACCGTCTTGTTAAACCACTCTGAACTCCACATCTCTTCCAGGGGGCATTAAGTCCCTTTTGTTAAGCAACTGTGACCTCCACCACTCTTCCAAGGGCATTAAAACTGTATTGTTATGCAACTGTGACCTCCACGTCTCTTCCAAGGGGTATTAAAACCGTCTTGTTAAACCACAGCATTAAAACTGTCTTGTTAAAATAATCTGAACTCCACAGCTCTTCCAAGGGACATTAACACCGTCTTGTTTAACCACTCTGAACTCCACAGCTCTTCCAAGGGGCATGAAAACCGTCTAGTTAAGCTACTGTGACCTCCACGTCTCTACCAAGGGGCATTAAAACCGTCTTGTTAAACCACTCTGTACTCCACCACTTTTCCAAGGGGTATGAAAACCATCTTCTTAAGCTACTGTGACCTCCACGCCTCTTCTAAGGGGCATTAAAACCGTCTTTTTAAACCACTCTATACTCCACCACTTTTCCAAGGGGCATGAAAACCATCTTCTTAAGCTACTGTGACCTCCATGCCTCTTCCAAGAGGCATTAAAATCGTCTTGTTTAAACAATCTGAACTCCACAGCTCTTCCAAGGGACATTAACACCGTCTTGTTTAACCACTCTGAACTCCACTGCTCTTCCAAGGGGCATGAAAACCGTCTAGTTAAGCTACTGTGACCTCCATGTCTCTACCAAAGGTCATTAAAACCGTCTTGTTAAGCTACTGTGACCTCCATGTTTCTTCCAAGGGGCATTAAAACCGTCTTGTTAAACTACTCTGCACTCCACAGCTCTTCCAAGGGGCATGAAAACCGTCTTGTTAAGCTACTGTGACCTCCACCACTCTTCCAAGGGTCATTGATATTGTCTTTTTATTTCACTGCGACCTCCAACACTCTTCCAAGGGGCATTAAAACATTATTGTTAAGCTACTGTTACTTCCAACACTCTTCTAAGGGGCATTGATATTGTTTTTTTATTCCACTGCAACTTCCACCTCTCTTCCAAGGGGCATTAAAACTGTCTTGTTAAACCACTCTGAACTCCACAGCTCTTCCAAGGGGCATTAAAACTATCTTGTTAAACCACCCTGAACTCCACAGCTCTTTCAATGGGCATGAAAACCGTCTTATTAAGCTACTGTGACCTCCACCACTCTTCCAAGGGGCATTAATATTGTCTTTTAATTTCACTGTGACCTCCACTATTCTTCGAAGATGCATAAAAACTGTTTTGTTAAGCTACTGTGACCTCCACACCTCTTCCAAGGGGCATTAAAACCATCTTGTTAAACCACTCTGAACTCCACAGTTCTACCAAGGGGCATAAAAACCTTCTTGTTAAGCTACTGTGACCTCCACGTCTCTTCCAAGGGGCATTAAAACCGTCTTGTTAAACCAGTCTGAACTCCACAGCTCTTACAAGGGGCATTAAAACCGTCTTGTTAAACCACTCTGAACTCCACAGCTCTTCCAAGGGGCATGAAAACCGTCTTGTTAAGCTACTGTGACCTCCACTTCTCTACCAAGGGGCATTAAAACCGTCTTGTTAAGCTACTGTGATCTCCACGTCTCTTCCAAGGGGCATTAAAACCATCTTCTTAAACCACTCTGAACTCCACAGCTCTTCCAAGGGTCATTTAAACTTTATTGTTTTGCTTCTGTGACCTCCACATCTCTTCCAAGGGGCATTAAAACCGTCTTGTAAGACCACTCTGAACTCCACAGCTCTTTCAAGCTGCATTAAAACGGTCTTGTTAAACCACTCTGAACCCCACAGCTCTTCCAAGGGGCATGAAAACCGTCTTGTTAAGCTACTGTGACCTCCACCTCTCTTCCAAGGGGCATAGATATTGTCTTTTTTTTCCACTGTGACCTCCACCACTCTTTCAAGGGGAATTAAAATTGTCTTGTTAAGCTACTGTGACCTCCACGTCTCTACCAAGGGGCATTAAAACTGTGTTGTTAGATAACTCTGAACTACACAGCTCTTCCAAGGGGCATTAAAACTGTCTTGTTAAGCTACTGTGACCTCCACCACTCTCCCAAGGGGCATTAAAACTGTCTTGTTAAGCTACTGTGACCTCCACCACTCTTCCAAGGGGCATTGATATTGTCTTTTTATTCCACTGTGACCTCCACCACTATTCAAAGGTTCATTAAAACTGTCTTGTCAAGCTACTGTGACCTGCACGTCTCTTCCAAGGGGCATTAAAACCGTCTTCTTAAACCACTCTGAACTCCACAGCTCTTCTGAAGGGCATGAAAACCTTCTTGTTAAGCTACTGTGATCTCCACGTCTCTTCCAAGGGGCATTAAAACCATCTTGTTAATTCACTCTGAACTCCACAGCTCTTCCAAGAGGCATTAAAACCATCTTGATAAACCACTCTGAACTCCACAGCTCTTCCAAGGGGCATTAAAACTGTCTTCTTGTAATTCACGCGACCGAACTGACTGGCATGTGCTTGATTAGTGATTCCACTGTGCCATGAACCGGAGAGTGCCTGGAGGGGCGTAACTCAGTATCTGCCCGATCCGACCAAGGTTGCACGACGGCATACGGACCCAGTGTACCAGGGAGGAACCGAGCAGAGGGACCAGGTGCCACTCCAGGTCAGAACCCGGACACGGCTGTTGATCCACACCGGAGAATACAGGAACAGGCTGGCTTGAGCGCAGGCTGGGTACGGTCCAGTACAGACTGGGAGATGGGTTCAGAGCCGCAGATGTGGTAATCAGGCAAAGCAAAGCGAAACCGCAGGTGCTGTAGACAAGGCCGAGCAGAGCGAAACCGCAGATGCGGTAGACAAGGCTGAGCAGAGCGAAACCGCAGACGTGGTAGACAAGGCCGAGCAGAGCGAAAAGGCAGACGTGGTGGACAAGGCCGAGCAGAGCAAAACCGCAGACGCGGTGGACAGGGCTGAGCAGAGCAATACCGCAGACGTGGTGGACAGGGCTGAGCAGATCGAAACCGCAGACGCGGTAGACAAGGCTGAGCAGAGCGAAACCGCAGACACGGTAGACCAGACTGAGCAGAGCGAAACCACAGATGCGGTAGACAAGTCTGAGCAGAGCGACACCGCAGATGCGGTAGACAAGGCTGGGCAGAGCGAAACCGCAGACGCGGTAGACAAGGCTGAGCAGAGCGAAACAGCAGATGCGGTAGACAAGGCTGAGCAGAGCGAAACCGCAGATGCGGTAGACAAGGCTGAGCAGAGATCAAAACCGCAGACACGGTAGACAAGGCTGAGCAGAGCAAAACCGCAGACGCGGTGGACATGGCTGAGCAGAGCAATACCGCAGACGCGGTGGACAGGGCTGAGCAGAGCAAAACCGCAAATGCGGTGGACAAGGCTGAGCGGGCAGAAACCTCCGAAGCGGTAAGTAAGACAGGAGAGATATAAATCGCCAAAGCGGTAAACAAAGACAAAGCAAAGGGGACAGGGCTCTGTTCACACGGAACAAACTGGAAAAGAAAGGCAGAACCAGATACACACAAGGTACTTGCAAAGAAGTAGCGAAAGGACTCCAACTCACAAACGGAAGTACAATGACAACGAGTAGAAGTTAGGTGCAGGTTCAGACTCTACAGAAAAAGGGAGCAAACGGACATAAAGACAAAACAGGTAAGAAGCTAGGAGACAGTTCAGACAAGGACAGTTACTGCAACAAAATGCAGGAACGAGCCTAGGTAAAGCCAAATGCTGGATCAGACACTGCAGAAAAAGGGAACAAACGGACTTAAAGACAAAACAGGTAGGAAGCTAGGAGACAGTTCAGACAGGAACTGTACTGCAACAAAGGCAGACGTGGTGGACAAGGCCGAGCAGAGCAAAACCGCAGACGGGGTGGACAGGGCTGAGCAGAGCAATACCGCAGACGTGGTGGACAGGGCTGAGCAGAGCGAAACCGCAGACGCGGTAGACAAGGCTGAGCAGAGCGAAACCGCAGACACGGTAGACAAGGCTGGGCAGAGCGAAACCGCAGACGCGGTAGACAAGGCTGAGCAGAGCGAAACCGCAGATGCGGTAGACAAGGCTGAGCAGAGCGAAACCGCAGACGCGGAAGACAAGGCTGAGCAGAGATCAAAACCGCAGACACGGTAGACAAGGCTGAACAGAGCAAAACCGCAGACGCGGTGGACATGGCTGAGCAGAGCAATACCGCAGATGCGGTGAACAGGGCTGAGCAGAGCAAAACCGCAAATGCGGTGGACAAGGCTGAGCGGGCAGGAACCTCCGAAGCGGTAAGTAAGACAGGAGAGATATAAATCGCCAAAGCAGTAAACAAAGACAAAGCAAAGGGGACAGGGCTCTGTTCACACGGAACAAACTGGAAAAGAAAGGCAGAACCAGATACACACAAGGTACTTGCAAAGAAGTAGCGAAAGGACTCCAACTCACAAACGGAAGTACAATGACAACGAGTAGAAGTTAGGTGCAGGTTCAGACTCTACAGAAAAAGGGAGCAAACGGACATAAAGACAAAACAGGTAAGAAGCTAGGAGACAGTTCAGACAAGGACAGTTACTGCAACAAAATGCAGGAATGAGCCTAGGTAAAGCCAAATGCTGGTTCAGACACTGCAGAAAAAGGGAACAAACGGACTTAAAGACAAAACAGGTAGGAAGCTAGGAGACAATTCAGACAGGAACTGTACTGCAACAAATACAGGAGCGAGTCTGGGTATGCGACCCCCAGAGGGCAGGACGAACAGGCAAGGAGCGTGTTCAGACAGGCCTGGAAATACAGCCTCCAGGAAGGCAGACAGACAGCTGGCTAGAGTGCACAAACAGGACACAGTTCAGACACGGGAACTGATACCGTAAGGCAGGAAACATAGACAGGACCTGGCACATCAGTGACAAAAAGCCAATTGACAGAACAAGATGCTCAGGCATGGTTTCCAAGGAGGAGCTGGTTTAAATACCAGGTGACAGACAGCAATAGGCTGAAGGACGCATTAGGGGTGTGTCTGCAGCAGCTACAAGAAATAGGAAGTTTGGCGGGCTTCGCCCTAAGCAGCCAGAGTAGAGCAAAGCAGACAGTATGGAAAGAAGCCAGAGTGGCAGTCAGGACTGGAAATCAAGTGCGCTCTCTTGCACAGTGGGAGATGGACCACTATGCAAGGATGCTGCCAGGTGTGTTACACTTCTTAAGCTACTGTGACCTCCACGTCTCTTCCAAGGGGCATTAAGTCAGTCTTGTTAAGCAACTGTGACCTCCAACACTCTTCCAAGGGGCATTAAAACTGTATTGTTAAGCTTCTGTGACCTCCACGTCTCTTCCAAGGTGCATTAAAACCGTCTTGTTAAACCACTCTGAACTCCACAGCTCTTCCAAGGGGCATGAAAACCGTCTTATTAAGCTACTGTGACCTCAACGTCTCTTCCCAGTAGCATTACAACCTCCTTGTTAAACCACTCTGAACTCCATAGGTCTTCCAAGGGGCATTAAAACCGTCTTGTTAAGCCACTGTGACCTCCACCACTCTTCCAAGGGGCATTGATATTGTCTTTTTATTCCACTGCGACCTCCACCACTCTTCCAAGGGGCATTAAAACCGTCTTGTTAAACCACTCTGAACTCCACCACTCTTCCAAGGGGAATGAAAACTGTCTTGTTAAGCTACTGTGACCTCCATGCCTCTTCCAAGGGGCATTAAAATCGTCTTGTTAAAACACTCTGTACGCCACAGCTCTTCCAAGGGGCATTAAAACTGTCTTGTTAAACCAGTCTGAACTCCACAGCTCTTCCAAGTGGCATGAAAACCGTCTTGTTAAACCAGTCTGAACTCCACAGCTCTTCCAAGTGGCATGAAAACCGTCTAGTTAAGCTACTGTGACCTCCACATCTCTACCAAGGGGCATTAAAACCGTCTTGTTAAGCTACTGTGACCTCCACGTCTCTTCCAAGGTGCATTAAAACCGTCTTGTTAAACCACTCTGAACTCCACAGCTCTTCCAAGGGGCATGAAAACTGTCTTCTTAAGCTAGTGTGACCTCCACCACTCTTCCAAGGGGCATTAAAACTGTCTTGGTAAGCTACTGTCACCTCCACGTCTCTTCCAAGGGGCATTAAAACCGTCTTGTTACGTTACTGTGACCTCCACGTCTCTTCCAAAGGGCATTAAGTCCATCTTGTTACGCTACTGTGACCTCCACCCTTCTTCTAAGGGGCATTAAAACAGTTTTGTTATGCTCCTGTGATCTCTACCTCTCTTGCAAGAGGCATTAAAACTGTCTTGTTAAGTTACTGTGACCTCCACGTCTCTTCCAAAGGGCATTGATATTCTCTTTTTATTCCACTGTGACCTCCACCACTATACTAAGGTGCATTAAAATTGTCTTGTTAAGCTACTGTAACCTCCACGACTCTTCCAAGGGGCATTAAAACAGTCTTGTTAAACCACTCTGAACTCCACAGCTCTTCCAAGGGGCATGAAAACCGTCTTCTTAAGCTACTGTGACCTCCACGTCTCTTCCAAGGGGCATTAAAACAGTCTTGTTAATTCACACTGAACTCCACAGCTCTTCCAAGAGGCATTAAAACAGTCTTTTTAAGCTAGTGTGTCCTCCATTACTCTTCCAAGGGGCATTAAAACTGTCTTGTTAAGCTTCTGTGACCTCCACTTGTCTTCCAAGGGGCATTAAAACATTTTTGTTAAACCACTCTGAACTCTACAGCTCTTCCAAGAGGCATTAAAACAATCTTGTTAAACCACTCTGAGCTCCACATTTCTTCCAAGTTGCATTAAAACCGTCTTGTTAGGCTGCTGTGACCTACACCACTCTTCCAAGGGGCATTAAAACTGTCTTGTCAAGCTACTGTGACCTCCACGTCTCTTCCAATGGGCATGAAAACCGTCTTGTTAAGCTACTGTGACCTCCACCACTCTTCCAAGGGACATTGATATTGTCTTTTTATTCCACTGTGACCTCCACCAATATTCTAAGGGGCATTAAAACTGTCTTGTTTATCTACTGTGACCTCCACGTCTCTTCCAAGGGGCATGAAAATCGTCTTGTTAAATCACTCTGAACTCCACAGCTCTAACAAGGGGCATTAAAACTGTCTTGTTAAGCTACTGTGACCTCCACCACTTTTCCTTGGGGCATTAATACAGTCTTTTTAAGCTACTGTGACCTCCACGTCTCTTCCAAGGGGAATTAAAACCGTCTTGTTAAACCACTCTGAACACCACAGCCCTTCTAAGGGACAAGAAAACCGTCTTGTTAAGCTACTGTGACTTACAACTCTCTTCCAAGGAGCATTGGTAATGTCTTTTTATTCCACTGCGACATCCACCACCCTACCAAGGGGCATTAAAACGGTCTTTTTAAGCTACTGTGACCTCCACCACTCTTCCAAGAGACATTAAAACCGTCTTTTTAAACCACTGTGAACTCCACAACTCTTCCAAGGGGCATTAAAACCGTCTTGTTAAGCTACTGTGACCTACAAGTCTTTTCCAAGGGGCATTAAAACCGTCTTGTTAAACCACTCTGAACTCCACAGCTCTTCCAAGGGGCATTAAAACCCTCTTGTTAAAATAAAGTGACTTCCACCACTCTTCCAAGGGGCATGAAAGCCGTCTTGTTAAGCTACTGTGACCTCCACCACTCTTCCAAGGGGCATTGATATTGTCCTTTTATTCCACTGTGATCTCCACCTCTCTTCCAAGAGGCATTAAAACTGTCTTGTTAAGCTACTGTGACTTCCACGTCTCTTCCAAGGGGCATAAAAACCGTCTTGTTAAACCACTCTGAACACCACAGCTCTTTGAAGGGGCATGAAAACCGTCTTGTTAAGCTACAGTGACTTCCACCACTCTTCCAAGGAGCATTGATTTTGTCTTTTTATTCCACTGCAACCTACACCACTCTTCCAAAGGGCATTAAAACCGTCTTGTTAAGCTACTGTGACCTCCACCACTCTTCCAAGGTGCATTAAAACCGTTTTGTTAAACCACTCCGAACGCCACAGCTCTTCCAAGGGGCATTAAAACTGTCTTTTTAAGCTACTGTGACTTCCACGTCTCTTCCAAGGGGCATTAAAACCGTCTTGTTTAACCACTCTGAACTCTACAGCTCTACCAAGGGGCATTAAAACCGTCTTGTTAAACGACTATGAACTCCACAGCTCTTCCAAGGGGCATTAAAACCATCTTGTTAAGGTACTGTGACCACTACTACTCTTCCAAGGGGCATTAAAACTGTCTCGTTAAGATACTGTGACCTCCACGTCTCTTCCAAGGGGCATAGAAACGTCTTGTTAATTCACTCTTAACTCCACAGCTCTTCAAAGAGGCTTTAAAACCGTCTTGTTAAATCACTCTGAACTCTACAGCTCTTCCATGGGGCATTAAAACTGTCTTGTTAAACCACTCTGAGCTCCACAGCTCTTCCAAGGGGCATTAAAACCGTCTTGTTAAGATACTGTGACCACCACTACTCTTCCAAGGGGCATTAAAACTGTCTTGTTAAGCTACTGTGACCTCCACGTCTCTTCCAAGGTGCATTAAGTCCGTCTTGTTAAGCTACTGTGACCTCCACCACTCTTCCAAGGGGCATTAAAACTGTCTTGCTAAGATTCTGTGGCCTCCCCGTCTCTTCCAAGGGGCATTAAAACCGTCTTCTTAAGCTACTGTTACCTCCACCTCTCTTGCAAAAGGCATTAAACTGTATTGTTAAGCTACTGTGACCTCCACTTCTCTTCCAAGGGGCATGAAAACCGTCTTATTAAACCACTCTGAACTCCACAGCTCTTCCAAGGGGCAATAAAACCGTCTTGTTAAGCTACTGTTACCTCCACCAATATTACAAGGGGAATTAAAACTGTCTTGTTAAGCTACTGTGACTTCAACGTCTCTTCCAAGGTGCAATAAAACTGTCTTGTTAAACCACTCTGAACACCACAGCTCTTCCAAAGGGCATATAAACCGTCTTGTTAAGCTACTGTGACTTCCACGACTCTTCCAAGGAGCATTAATATTGTATTTTTATTCCACTGCAACCTCCACCACTCTTCTAAGGTGCATTAAAACCGTCTTTTTAAGCTACTGTGACCTCCACCACTCTTCCAAGAGGCATTAAATCCATCTTGTTAAACCACTGTGAACTCCACAGCTCTTCCAAGGGGCATTAAAATGTCTTGTTAAGCTAATGTGATCTCCACGTCTCTTCCAAGGGGCATTCAAACCGTCTTGTTAAACCACTCTGAACTCCACAGCTCTTCCAAGGGGCATTAAAACCTTCTTGTTAAGCTACTGTGACCTCCACGTCTCTTTCAAGGGCCATTAAAACCGTCTTTTTAAACCACTCTGAACTCTACAGCTCCTCCAAGGGGCATTAAAACCGTCTTGTTAAACCACTCTGAACTCCACAGCTCTTCCAAGGGTCATTAAAACCGTCTTGTTAAGAAACTGTGACCCCCACCACTCTTCCAAGGGGCATTAAGACCGTCATGTTAAGCTACTGTGACCTCCAGCACTCTTCCAAGGGGTATTAAAACTGTCTTGTTAAGCTACTGTGACCTCCACCACTCTTCCAAGGGGCATTGATATTCTCTTTTTATTCCACTCTGGCCTCCACCACTATACTAAGGTGCCTTAAAACTGTCTTGTTAATCTAAGGTAACCTCCACGTCTCTTCCAAGGGCCATTAAAACCGTCTTGTTAAACCATTCTGAACTCCACAGCTCTTCCCGGGGGCATGAAAACCGTCTTCTTACTCTACTGTGACCTCCACATCTCTTCCAATGGGCAATAAAACTGTCTTGTTAATTCACTCTGAACTCCACAGCTCTTCATAGGGGCATTAAAACCGTCTTGTTAAAGCACTCTGACCTCCACAGCTCTTCCAAGGGGCATTAAAACAGTCTTGTTAAGCTAGTGTGACCTCCATTACTCTTCCAAGGGGCATTAAAAATGTCTTGTTAAGCTACTGTGACCTCCACGTCTCTTCCAAGGGGCATTAAAACATTCTTGTTAAACCACTCTGAACTCTACAGCTCTTCCAAGGGTCATTAAAACCGTCTTGTTAAACCACTCTGACCTCCACAGCTTTTCCAAGGGGCATTAAAACCGTCTTGTTAAACCACTCTGACCTCCACAGCTATTCCAAGGGGCATTAAAACAGTCTTGTTAAGCTAGTGTGACCTCCATTACTCTTCCAAGGGGCATAAAAACCGTCTTGTTAAGCTACTGTGACCTCCACCACTCTTCCAAGGGGCATTGAAATTGTCTTTTTATTCCACTGTGACCTCCTCCTCTATTCTAAGTAGCATTAAAACTGTCTTGTTATGCTACTGTGATCTCCACCTCTCTTCCAAGAGGCATTAAAACTGTCTTGTTAAGTTACTGTGACCTCCACGTCTCTTCCAAGGGGCATTAAGTCCATCTTGTTAAGCTACTGTGACCTCCACACCTCTTCTAAGGGGCATTAAAACTGTCTTGTTAAGCTACTGTGACCTCCACGTCTCTTCCATGGGGCATTAAGTCCATCTTGTTAAGCTACTGTGACCTCCACCCTTCTTCTAAGGGGCATTAAAACTGTCTTGTTAAGCTACTGTGAACTCCACGTCTCTTCCAAGGGGCATTAAAACCATCTTGATAAACCTCTCTGAACTACACAGCTCTTCCAAGGGGCATGAAAACCGTCTATTTAAGGTACTGTGACCTCCAACTCTCTTCCAAAAGGAATTGATATTGCTTTTTTATTCCACTGTTACCTCCACCACTATTCTAAGGGGCATTAAAACTGTCTTGTTAAGCTACTGTGACCTCCACGTCTCTGCCAAGAGGAATTAAAACCGTCTTGTTAATTCACTCTGATCTCCACAGATCATCCAAGGGGTATTAAAACCGTCTTGTTAAACCAATCTGAACGCCACAGCTCTTCCACGGGGCAGTAAACCTGTCTTGTTAAGCTACTGTGACCTCCATGTCTCTTCCAATGGGGATTAAAACCGTCTTGTTAAGCTACTGTGACCTCCACGTCTCTTCCAAGGGGCATTAAAACTGTCTTGTTAAGCTACTGTGACCTACACGTCTCTTCCAAGGGGCATTAAAACCATTTTGTTAAACCACTCTGAACTCCATAGCTCTTCCAAGGGGCATGAAAACCGTCTTGTTAAGCTACTGTGACCTCCACGTCTTTTCCAAGGGGCATGAAAACCGTCATGTTAGTTCACTCTGAACTTCACAGCTCTTCCAATAGGCATTAAAATCGTCTTGTTAACCCACTCTGAACTCCACAGCTCTTCCAAAGGGCATTAAAACAGTCTTGTTTAGATAGTGTGACATCCACTACTCTTCCAAGGGGCATTAAAACTGACTTGTTAAGCTACTGTGACCTCCTCGTCTCTTCCAAGGAGAATTAAAACATTCTTGTTAAACCACTCTGAACACTATTGCTCTTCCAAGGGGCATTTAAACCATCTGGTTAAACCACTATGAACTCCACAGCTCTTTGAAGCGGCATGAAAACCGTCATTTTAAGCTACTGTCACCTCCATGTATCTTCCAAGGGGTGTTAAAACCGTCTTTTTAAACCACTATGAAATCCACAGCTCTTCTAAGGGGCATTAAATCTGTCTTGGTAAGCTACTGTCACCTCCACGTCTCTTCCAAGGGGCATTAAAACCGTCTTGTTAAACCACTCTGAACTCCACAGATATTCCAATGGGCATTAAAACAGTTTTGTTATGCTACTGTGATCTCCACCTCTCTTCCAAGAGGCATTAAAACTGTCTTGTTAAGTTACTGTGACCTCCACGTCTCTTCCAATGAGCATTAAAACATTCTTATTAAACCACTCTGAACTCTATTGCTCTTCCAAGGGGCATTTAAACCATCTGGTTAAACCACTATGAACTCCACAGCTCTTTGAAGCGGCATGAAAACCGTCATTTTAAGCTACTGTCACCTCCATGTATCTTCCAAGGGGTGTTAAAACCGTCTTTTTAAACCACTCTGAAATCCACAGCTCTTCTAAGGGGCATTAAATCTGTCTTGGTAAGCTACTGTCACCTCCACGTCTCTTCCAAGGGGCATTAAAACAGTCTTGTTAAACCACTCTGTACTCCACAGATATTCCAATGGGCATTAAAATAGATTTGTTATGCTACTGTGATCTCCACCTCTCTTCCAAGAGGCATTAAAACTGTCTTGTTAAGTTACTGTGACCTCCACGTCTCTTCCAAGGGGCATTAAGTCCATCTTGTTAAGCTACTGTTAACTCCACCCCTCTTCTAAGGGGCATTAAAACTGTCTTGTTAAGCTACTGTGACCTCCACGTCTCTTCCAAGGGACATTAAGTCCATCTTGTTAAGCTACTGTGACCTCCACCCTTCTTCTAAGGGGCATTAAAACTGTCTTGTTAAGCTACTGTGAACTCCACGTCTCTGCCAAGGGGCATTAAAACCATCTTGTTAAACCACTCTGAACTACACAGCTCTTCCAAGGGGCATGAAAACCATCTTGTTAAGCTACTGTGAACTCCACGTCTCTTCCAAGGGGCATTAAAACCATCTTGATAAACCTCTCTGAACTCCACAGCTCTTCCAAGGGGCATGAAAACCGTCTAGTTAAGGTACTGTGACCTCCAACTCTCTTCCAAAAGGCATTGATATTGAATTTTTATTCCACTGTTACCTCCACCACTATTCTAAGGGGCATTAAAGCTGTCTTGTTAAGCTACTGTGACCTCCACGTCTCTGCCAAGGGGCAATAAAATCGTCTTATTTATTCACTCTGACCTCCACAGATCATCCAAGGGGCATTAAAACCGTCTTGTTAAACAACTCTGAACGCCACAGCTCTTCCAAGGGGAATTAAAACTGTCTTGTTAAGCTACTGTGACCTCCATGTCTCTTCCAATGGGGATTAAAACCTTCTTGTTAAGCTACTGTGACCTCCACGTCTCTTCCAAGGGGCATTAAAACTGTCTTTCTAAGCTACTGTGACCTGCATGTCTCTTTCAAGGGGCATTAAAACCATCTTGTTAAACCACTATGAACTCCAAAGCTCTTCCAAGGGGCATGAAAACCGTATTGTTAAGCTACTGTGACCTCCACTTCTCTTCCAAGGGGCACTAAAACTGTCATGTTAGTTCACTCTGAACTTCACAGTTCTTGGAATGGGCATAAAAATCGTCTTGTTAACCCACTCTGAACTCCAAAGCTCTTCCAAAGGGCATTAAAACAGTCTTGTTTAGATAGTGTGACCTCCTCTACTCTTCCAAGGGGCATTAAAACTGACTTGTTAAGCTACTGTGACCTCCTCCTCTCTTCCAAGGGGCATTAAACCGTCTTGTTAAGCTAATGTGACCTCCACGTCTCTTCCAAGGGGCATTAAAACATTCTTGTTAAACCACTCTGAACTCTATTGCTCTTCCAAGGGGCATTTAAACCATCTGATTAAACCACTCTGAACTCCACTGCTATTACAAGGGGCATGAAAACCGTCATTTTAAGCTACTGTGACCTCCATGTATCTTCCAAGAGGTATTAAAACCGTCTTGTTAAACCACTCTGAACTCTATAGCTCTTCCAAGGGGCATTAAAACCGTCTTTTTAAACCACTCTGAACTCCACAGCTCTTCCAAGGGTCATTAAAACTGTCTTGTTAAGTTACTATGACCTACACTTCTCTTCCAAGTGGCATTAAAACCATCTTGTTAAGCTACTGTGACCTCCACGTCTCTTCCAAGGGGCAATCAAACCGTCTTGTTAAGCTTCTGTGACCTCCAGAAATCTTCCAAGGGGCATTAATACTGTCTTGTTAAGCTACTGTGACCTCCACCACTCTTCCAAGGGGCATTGATATTCTCTTTTTATTCCACTGTGACCTCCACCACTATACTAAGGTGCATTAAAAGTGTCTTGTTAAGCTACTGTAACCTCCATGTCTCTTCCAAGGGGCAATAAAACCGTCTTATTAAACCACTGTGTACTCCACAGCTCTTCCAAGGGGCATGAAAACCGTCTTCTCAAGCTGCTGTGACCTCAACTTTTCTTCCAAGGGGCATTAAAACAGGCTTGTTAATTCACTCTGAACTCCACAGCTCTACCAAGGGTCAATAAAACCGTCTTGTTAAACCACTCTGAACTCCACAGCTCTTCCAAGGATCATTAAAACAGTCTTGTTAAGCTAGTGTGACCTCCATTACTCTTCCAAGGGGCATTAAAACTATCTTGTTAAGCTACTGTGACCTCCACGTCTCTTCCAAGGGGCATTAAAACATTCTTGTTAAACCACTCTGAACTCTACAGCTCTTCCAAAGGGGCATTAAAACCATCTTGTTAAACCACTCTGAACACCACATTTCTTCTAAGGGGTCTTAAAACCGCCTTGTTAAGCTACTGTGACCTTCACCACTCTTCCAAGGGGCATTAAAACTGTCTTGTAAGCTACTGTGACCTCCACGTCTCTTTCAAGGGGTGTGAAAATCGTGGTGTTAAATCACTCTGAACTCCACAGCTCTACCAAGGGGCATTAAAACCGTCTTGTTAAGCTACTGTGACCTCTACCACTTTTCCATGGGGCATTAATACAGTCTTTTTAAGCTACTGTGACCTACACGTCTCTTCCAAGGGGAATTAAAACCGTCTTGTTAAACCACTCTGAACACGACAGAACTTCTAAGGGGCATGAAAACCATCTTGTTAAGCTACTGTGACTTACACCTCTCTTCCAAGGAGCATTGATATTGTCTTGCTATTACACTGCGACCTCCACCACCCTACCAAGGGGCATTAAAACCCTCTTTTTATGCTACTGTGACCTCCACCACTCTTCCAAGAGTCATTAAAACCGTCTTGTTAAACCACTGTGAACTCCACAGCTCTTCCAATCGGCATTAAAACGTCTTGTTAAGCTAATGTGACCTCCACGTCTCTACCAAGGGGCATTAAAACCGTCTTGTTAAACCACTCTGGACTCCACTGCTCTTCCAAGGGTCATTAAAACCGTCTTGTTAAGATACTGTGACCTCCACCACTCTTCCAAGGGGCATTAAAATTGTCTTATTAAGCTACTGTGACCTCCACGTCTTTTCCAAGGGGAATTAAAACCGTCTTGTTAAGCTACTGTGACCCCCAGCACTCTTCCAAGGGGCATTAAAACTGTCTTGTTAAGCTACTGTGAGTGCCACCACTCTTCCAAGGGGCATTGATATTGTCTTTTTATTCCACTGTGACCTCCACCACTATACTAAGGTGCATTAAAACTGTCCTGTTAAGCTACTGTGACCTCCATGTCTCTTCCAAGGGGGCATTAAAACCATCTTCTTAAACCACTCTAAACTCCACAGATCTTCCAATGGGCATTAAAACAGTTTTAAGATACTGTGATCTCCACCTCTCTTCAAAGACGCATTAAAACTGTCTTGTTAAGCTACTGTGACCTACACGTCTCTTCCAAGGGGCATAAAAACCATCTTGTCAAACCACTCTGAACACCACAGCTCTTTGAAGGGGCATGAAAACCGTCTTGTTAAGCTACAGTGACTTCCACCACTCTTCCAAGGAGCACTGATGTTGTCTTTTTATTCCACTGCAACCTCCACCACTCTTCCAAGGGGCATTAAAACCGTCTTGTTAAGCTAATGTGATTTCCACTTCTCTTCCAATGTGCATTAAAAACATTTTGTTAAACCACTCCGAACGCCACAGCTCTTCCAAGGGGCATTAAAACTGTCTTGTTAGCTACTGTGACCTCCACGTCTCTTTCAAGGGGCATTAAAACCGTCTTGTTAAGCTACTGTGACCTCCACGTCTCTTTCAAGGGGCATTAAAACCGTCTTGTTAAACCACTCTGAACTCCACAGATCTTCCAATGGGCATTAAAACAGTTTTGTTAAGCTTCTGTGATCTCCACCTCTCTTCCAATAGGCATTAAAACTGTCTTGTTAAGCTACTGTGACCTCCACGTCTCTTCCAAGGGGCAAAAAAACCATCTTGTTAAACCACTCTGAAAACACCACAGCTCTTTGAAGGGGCATGAAAACCGTCTTGTTAAGCTACATTGACTTCCAACACTCTTCCAAGGAGCATTGATATTGTCTTTTTATTCCACTGCAACCTCCACCACTCTTCCAAGGGGCATTAAAACCGTCTTGTTAAGCTACTGTGACCTCCACTACTCTTCCAATGTGCATTAAAACCGTTTTGTTAAACCACTCCGAATGCCACAGCTCTTCCAATGGGCATTAAAACTGTCTTGTTAAGCTACTGTTACCTCCACGTCTCTTTCAAGGGGCATTAAAAACGTCTTGTTAAGCTGTTGTGTCCTCCACGTCTCTTTCAAGGGGCATTAAAACCGTCTTGTTTAACCACTCTGAACTCCACAGCTCTTCCAAGGGGCATTAAAACTGTCTTGTTAAACAACTCTGACCTCCACAGCTCTTCCAAGGGGCATTAAAACTGTCTTGTTAAGCTAGTGTGACCTCCATTACTCCTTCAAGGGGTATTAAAACTGTTTTGTTAAGCTACTGTGACCTCCACTTCTCTTCCAAGGGGCATTAAAACATTCTTGTTAAACCACTCTGAACTCTACAGCTCTTCCAAGGGGCATTAAAACCAACTTGTTAAACCACTCTGAACTCCACAGCTCTTCCAAGGGGCATTAAAACCGTCTTGTTAAGATACTGTGACCGCCACCACTCTTCCAAGGGGCATGAAAACCGTCTTGTTAAGCTACTGTGACCTCCACCACTCTTCCAAGGGGCATTGATATTGTCTTTTTATTCCACTGTGACCTCAACCTCTATTCTAAGGGGCATTAAAACTGTCTTCTTAAGCAACTGTGACCTACACCTCTCTTCCAAGGGGCATTAAAACCATCTTCTTAAACCACTCTAAACTCCACAGATCTTCCAATGGACATTAAAACAGTTTTGTTAAGATACTGTGATCTCCACCTCTCTTCAAAGAGGCATTAAAACTGTCTTGTTAAGCTACTGTGACCTACACATCTCTTTCAAGGGGCATAAAAACCATCTTGTCAAACCACTCTGAACACCACAGCTCTTTGAAGGGGCATGAAAACCGTCTTGTTAAGCTACAGTGACTTCCACCACTCTTCCAAGGAGCACTGATATTGTCTTTTTATTCCACTGCAACCTCCACCACTCTTCCAAGAGGCATTAAAACCGTCTTGTTAAGCTACTGTGATTTCTACTTCTCTTCCAATGTGCATTAAAACCATTTTGTTAAACCACTCCGAACTCCACAGATCTTCCAATGGGCATTAAAACAGTTTTGTTAAGCTTCTGTGATCTCCACCTCTCTTCCAATAGGCATTAAAACTGTATTGTTAAGCTAGTGTGACCTCCACGTCTCTTCCAAGGGGCAAAAAAAAATCTTGTTAAACCACTCTGAAAACACCACAGCTCTTTGAAGGGGCATGAAAACCGTCTTGTTAAGCTACATTGACTACCAACACTCTTCCAAGGAGCATTGATATTGTCTTTTTATTCCACTGCAACCTCCACCATTCTTCCAAGGGGCATTAAAACCGTCTTGTTAAGCTACTGTGACCTCCACTACTCTTCCAATGTGCATTAAAACCGTTTTGTTAAACCACTCCGAACGCCACAGCTCTTCCAAGGGGCATTAAAACTGTCTTGTTAAGCTACTGTTACCTCCACGTCTCTTTCAAGGGGCATTAAAACCGTCTTGTTAAGCTATTGTGACCTCCACGTCTCTTCCAAGGGGTATTAAAACCGTCTTGTTTAACCACTCTGAACTCTACAGCTCTTCCAAGGGGCATCAAGTTCATCTTGTTAAGCTACTGTGACCTCCACCACTCTTCCAAGGGGCATTAAAACTGTCTTGTTAAGCTACTGTGACCTCCCCGTCTCTTCCAAGGGGCATTCAAACTGTCTTGTTAAGCTACTGTGCCCTCCACCACTCTTCCAAGTGGCATTGATATTGTCTTTTTATTCCACTGTGACCTCCACCACTCTTCCAAGGTGCATTAAAACCATGTTGTTAAACTTCTCTGAACTCCACAGCTCTGCAAAGAGACATGAAAACTGTCTTGTTAAGCTACTGTGAGCTTCACCACTCTTCCAAAGGGCATTGATATTGTCTCTTTATTCTACTGTGACCTACACCACTATTCTAAGGGGCATTAACTCTGTCTTGTTTAGCTACTGTGAACTCCACGTCTCTTCCAAGGGGCATAAAAACCGTCTTGTTAAATTACTCTGAACTCTACAGCTCTTCCATGGGGCATTAAAACCGTCTTGTTAAATCACTCTGAGCTCCACAGCTCTTCCAAGGGACATTAAAACCGTCTTGTTAAGATACTGTGACCACCACTACTCTTGCAAGGGGCATTAAAACTGTCTTGTTAAGATACTGTGACCTCCACGTCTCTTCCAAGGGGAATTAAGTCCCTCTTGTTAAGCTACTGTGACCTCCACGTCTCTTCCAAGGGGCATTAAAACCGTCTTGTTAAATTACTCTGAACTCTACAGCTCTTCCATGGGGCATTAAAACCGTCTTGTTAAACCACTCTGAGCTCCACAGCTCTTCCAAGGGACATTAAAACCGTCTTGTTAAGATACTGTAACCACCACTACTCTTGCAAGGGGCATTAAAACCGTCTTCTTAAGCTACTGTGACCTCCACCTCTCTTGCAAGGGGCATTAAAACAGTCTTGTTAAGCTACTGTGACCTCCACGTCTCTTCCAAGTGGCATGAAAACCATCCTGTTAAACCACTCTGAACTCCACAGCTCTTCCAAGGGGCATTAAAACTGTCTTGTTAAGCTACTGTTACCTCCACCAATCTTCCAAGGGGAATTAAACTGTCTTGTTAAGCTGCTGTGTCCTCCACATGTCTTCCAAGGGGTATTAAAACCATCTTGTTAAACCACTCTGAACACCACAGCTCTTCCAAGGGGTCATGAAAACCGTCTTGTTAAGCTACTTTGAATACCACCACTCTTCCAAGGAGCATTAATATTGTCTTTTTATACCACTGCATCCTCCACCACTCTTCCAAGGGGCATTAAAACCATCTTGTTAAACCACACTGAACTCAATAGCTCTTCCAAGGGGCATTAAAACCATCTTGTTAAGCTACTGTGACCTCCACCACTGTTACAAGGGGCATTAAAACCGTTTTGTTAAACCTCACTGAACTCCACAGCTCTTCCAAGGGCATTAAAACTGTCTTCTTAAGCTACTGTGACCTCCACCACTCTTCCAAGGGGCATTGTTATTGTCTTTTTATTCCACTGTGACCTCCACCACTATTCTAAGGGGCATTAAAACTGTCTTGTTAAGCTACTGTGACCTCCACGTCTCTTCCAAGGGGCATTAAACCCATCTTGTTAAATAACTCTGAACTCCACAGCTCTTCCAAGGGGCATTAAAACCGTCTTGTTAAGCTACTGTGACCTCCAAGTCTCTTACAAGGGGCATTAAAACCATCTTGTTAACCTCTTTGAACTCCACAGCTCTTCCAAGGGGCATGAAAAGCTTCTAGTTAAGCTACTGTGACCTCCAACTCTATTCCAAAGGGCATTGATATTGCCTTTTTATTCCACTGTGACCTCCACCACTATTCTAAGGGGCATTAAAACTGTCTTGTTATGCTACTGTGACCTCCACGTCTCTGCCAAGGGGCATTAAAACCATATTGTTAATTCAGTTTGATCTCCACAGATCTTCCAAGGGGCATTAAAACCGTCTTGTTAAATCACCCTGAACGCCACAGCTCTTCCAAGGGGCATTAAAACTGTCGTGATTATCTACTGTGACCTCCATGGCTCTTCCAAGGGGGATTAAAACTGTATTGTTAAGCTACTGTGACCTCCATGTCTCTGCCAAGGTGCATTAAAATCGTCTTGTTAAACCACTCTGAACTCTACAGGTCTTCCAAGGTGCATTAAATCCGTCTTGTTAAACCACTCTGAACTCCACAGCTCTTCCAAGGGGCATTAAAACCGTCTTGTTAAGATACTGTGACCGCCACCACTCTTCCAAGGTACATAAAAACTGTCTTGTTAAGCTACTGTGACCTCCACTTCTCTTCGAAGGGACATCAAAATTGTCTTGTTAAGCTACTTTGACCTCCACCACTCTTCCAAGGGACATTAAAACAGTTTTGTTAAGCTACTGTGATCTTCACCTCTCTTCCAAGAGGCATTAAAAGTGTCTTGTTAAGCTACTGTGACCTCCACGTCTCTTCCAAGGGGTATAAAAACCATCTTGTTAAACCACTCTGAACACTATAGCTCTTTGAAGGGGCATGAAAACCGTCTTGTTAAGCTACAGTGACTTCCACCACTCTTCCAAGGAGCATTGATATTGTCTTTTTATTCCACTGCAACCTCCACCACTCTTCCAAGGGGCATTAAAACCGTCTTGTTAAGCTACTGTGACCTCCACTACTCTTCCAAGGTGCATTAATACCATTTTGTTAAACCAATCCGAATGCCACAGCTCTTCCTAGGGGCATTAAAACTGTCTGGTTAAGCTACTGTGACCTCCACGTCTCTTTCAAGGGGCATTAAAACCGTCTTGTTAATACACTCTCATCTCCACAGATCTTCCAAGGGGCATTAAAACCGCCTTGTTAAACCACTCTGAACTCCACAGCTCTTCCAAGGGGCATTAAAACTGTCTTGTTAAGCTACTGAGACCTTCACCACTCTTCCAAGGGGCATGAAAACTGTCTTGTTAAGATACTGTTAACTTCAGGTCTCTTCCAAGGGGCATTAAAGGCGTCTAGTTAAGCTACTGTGACCTCCACGTCTATTCGAAGGGGCATTAAAACTGTCTTGTTAAGCTACTTTGACCTCCACCACTCTTCCAAGGGGCATTAAAACTGCCTTGCTAAGCTACTATGACCTCCACGTCTCTTCCAAGGGGCATTAAAACCGTATTGTTCAGCTACTGTGACCTCCAGCTCTCTTCCAAGGGGCATTTAAACTGTCTTGTTAAGCTACTGTGACCTCCACGTCTCTTTCAATGGGCATTTAAACCATCCTGTTAAACCACTCTGAACTCCACAGCTCTTCCAAGGGGCATTAAAACTGTCTTGTTAAGCTACTGTTACCTCCACCAATCTTCCAAGGGGAATTAAACTGTCTTGTTAAGCTGCTGTGTCCTCCACATGTCTTCCAAGGGGTATTAAAACCATCTTGTTAAACCACTCTGAACACCACAGCTCTTCCAAGGGGTCATGAAAACCGTCTTGTTAAGCTACTTTGAATACCACCACTCTTCCAAGGAGCATTAATATTGTCTTTTTATACCACTGCATCCTCCACCACTCTTCCAAGGGGCATTAAAACCATCTTGTTAAGCTACTGTGACCTCCACCACTGTTACAAGGGGCATTAAAACCGTTTTGTTAAACCTCACTGAACTCCACAGCTCTTCCAAGGGCATTAAAACTGTCTTCTTAAGCTACTGTGACCTCCACCACTCTTCCAAGGGGCATTGTTATTGTCTTTTTATTCCACTGTGACCTCCACCACTATTCTAAGGGGCATTAAAACTGTCTTGTTAAGCTACTGTGACCTCCACGTCTCTTCCAAGGGGCATTAAACCCATCTTGTTAAATAACTCTGAACTCCACAGCTCTTCCAAGGGGCATTAAAACCGTCTTGTTAAGCTACTGTGACCTCCAAGTCTCTTACAAGGGGCATTAAAACCATCTTGTTAAACCTCTTTGAACTCCACAGCTCTTCCAAGGGGCATGAAAAGCTTCTAGTTAAGCTACTGTGACCTCCAACTCTATTCCAAAGGGCATTGATATTGCCTTTTTATTCCACTGTGACCTCCACCACTATTCTAAGGGGCATTAAAACTGTCTTGTTATGCTACTGTGACTTCCACGTCTCTGCCAAGGGGCATTAAAACCATATTGTTAATTCAGTTTGATCTCCACAGATCTTCCAAGGGGCATTAAAACCGTCTTGTTAAATCACCCTGAACGCCACAGCTCTTCCAAGGGGCATTAAAACTGTCGTGATTATCTACTGTGACCTCCATGGCTCTTCCAAGGGGGATTAAAACTGTATTGTTAAGCTACTGTGACCTCCATGTCTCTGCCAAGGTGCATTAAAATCGTCTTGTTAAACCACTCTGAACTCTACAGGTCTTCCAAGGTGCATTAAATCCGTCTTGTTAAACCACTCTGAACTCCACAGCTCTTCCAAGGGGCATTAAAACCGTCTTGTTAAGATACTGTGACCGCCACCACTCTTCCAAGGTACATAAAAACTGTCTTGTTAAGCTACTGTGACCTCCACTTCTCTTCGAAGGGACATCAAAATTGTCTTGTTAAGCTACTTTGACCTCCACCACTCTTCCAAGGGGCATTAAAACAGTTTTGTTAAGCTACTGTGATCTTCACCTCTCTTCCAAGAGGCATTAAAAGTGTCTTGTTAAGCTACTGTGACCTCCACGTCTCTTCCAAGGGGTATAAAAACCATCTTGTTAAACCACTCTGAACACTATAGCTCTTTGAAGGGGCATGAAAACCGTCTTGTTAAGCTACAGTGACTTCCACCACTCTTCCAAGGAGCATTGATATTGTCTTTTTATTCCACTGCAACCTCCACCACTCTTCCAAGGGGCATTAAAACCGTCTTGTTAAGCTACTGTGACCTCCACTACTCTTCCAAGGTGCATTAATACCATTTTGTTAAACCAATCCGAATGCCACAGCTCTTCCTAGGGGCATTAAAACTGTCTGGTTAAGCTACTGTGACCTCCACGTCTCTTTCAAGGGGCATTAAAACCGTCTTGTTAATACACTCTCATCTCCACAGATCTTCCAAGGTTCATTAAAACCGCCTTGTTAAACCACTCTGAACTCCACAGCTCTTCCAAGGGGCATTAAAACTGTCTTGTTAAGCTACTGAGACCTTCACCACTCTTACAAGGGGCATGAAAACTGTCTTGTTAAGATACTGTTAACTTCAGGTCTCTTCCAAGGGGCATTAAAGGCGTCTAGTTAAGCTACTGTGACCTCCACGTCTATTCGAAGGGGCATTAAAACTGTCTTGTTAAGCTACTTTGACCTCCACCACTCTTCCAAGGGGCATTAAAACTGCCTTGCTAAGCTACTATGACCTCCACGTCTCTTCCAAGGGGCATTAAAACCGTATTGTTCAGCTACTGTGACCTCCAGCTCTCTTCCAAGGGGCATTTAAACTGTCTTGTTAAGCTACTGTGACCTCCACGTCTCTTTCAATGGGCATTTAAACCATCTTGTTAAACCACTCTGAACTCCACAGATCTTCCAAGGGGCATGAAAACCGTCACGTTAAGCTACTGTGACCTCCACGTATCTTCCAAGGGGCATTAAAACCGTGTTGTTAAACCACTCTGACCTCTACAGCTCTTCCAAGGGACAATAAAACCGTCTTGTTAAACCACTATGAACGCCACAGCTCTTCCAAGGGGCATTAAAACTGTCTTGTTAAGCTACTGTGACCTCCACGTCTCTAACAAGGGTGATTAAAACCATCTTGTTAAGCAACTGTGACCTCCACGTTTCGTCCAAGGGGCATTAAAATCGTCTTATTAAACCACTCTGGACTCCACAGCTTTTCCAATGGGCATTAAAACCGTCTTGTTAAGATACTGTGATTGCCACCACTTTTCCAAGGGACATAAAAACTGTATTGTTAAGCTACTGTGACCTCCACTTCTCTTCGAAGGGGACATCAAAACTGTCATGTTAAGCTACTGGGACCTCCACCACTCTTCCAAGGGGCATTAAAACTGTCTTGCTAAGCTACTATGACCTCCACGTCTCTTCAAAGGGGCATTAAAACTGTCTTGTTAAGCTACTGTGACCTCCACCACTCTTCCAAGGGCCATTAAAACTGTCTTGCTAAGCTACTATGACCTCCACGTCTCTTCAAAGGGGCATGAAAACTGTCTTGTTAAGCTACTGTGAACTCCACCACTCTTCCAAGGGGCATTGATATTCTCTTTTTATTCCACTGTGACCTCCACCACTATACTAAGGTGCATTAGAACTGTCTTGTTAAGCTACTGTAACCTCCAACTCTCTTCCAAGGGGCACTTAAACCGTCTTGTTAAACCACTCTGAACTCCACAGCTCTTCCAAGGGGCATGAAAACCGTCTTCTTAAGCTACTGTGACCTCCACGTCTCTTCCAAGGGGCATTAAAACAGTCTTGTTAATTCACTCTGAACTCCACAGCTCTTCCAAGGGGCATTAAAACTGTCTTGTTACACCACTCTGAACTCCACAGCTCTTCCAAGGGGCATTAAAACAGTCTTGTTAAGCTAGTGTGACCTCCATTACTCTTCCAAGGGGCATAAAAACTGTCTTGTTAAGCTACTGTGAGCTCCACGTCTCTTCCAAGCGGCATTAAAACATTCTTGTTAAACCACTCTGAACTCTACAGCTCTTCCAAGGGGCATTAAAACCATCTTGTTAAACCTCTCTGAACTCCACGTCTCTTCTGAGGGGCATTAAAACCGTCTTGTTAAGCTACTGTGACCTTCACCACTCTTCCAAGGGGCATTATAACTGTCTTGTTAAGCTACTGTGATCTCCACGTCTCTTCCAAGGGGCATGAAAATCGTCTTGTTAAGCTACTGTGACTTATTCCTCTCTTCCAAGGAGCATTGATATTGTATTTTATTCCACTGCGACCTCCACCACCCTACCAAGGGGCATTAAAACCGTCTTTTTAAGCTACTGTGACCTCCACCACTCTTCCAAGAGGCATTAAAACCGTCTTGTTAAACCATTGTGAACTCGACAGCTCTTCCAAGGGGCTTTAAAACGTCTTGTTAAGCTAATGTGATCTCCACGTCTCTTCCAAGGGGCATTCAAACAGTCTTGTTAAACCACACTGAACTCCACAGCTCTTCCAAGGGGCATTAAAACGTCTTGTTAAGCTAATGTGATCTCCACGTCTCTTCCAAGGGGCATTCAAACAGTCTTGTTAAACTACTCTGAACTGCACAGCTCTACCAAGGGGCTTAAAAACCGTCTTGTTAAACCACTCTGAACTCCACAGCTCTTCCAAGGGACATTAAAACCGTCTTGTTAAGATACTGTGACCTCCACCACTCTTCCAAGGGGCATTAAAACTCTCTTGTTAAGCTACTGTGACCTCCACGTCTCTTCCAAGGGGTATTAAAACCGTCTTGTTAATCAACTGTGACCTCCACCACTCTACCAAGGGACATTGATATTCTCATTTTATTCCACTGTGACCTCCACTACTATACTAAGGTGCATTAAAACTGTCTTGTTAAGCTACTGTAACCCGCACGTCTCTTCCAAGGGGCAGTAAAACCGTCTTGTTAAACCACTCTGAGCTCCACAGCTCTTCCAAGGGGCATGAAAACCATGCTATTAAGCTACTGTGTCCTCCACGTCTCTTCCAAGGGGCATTAAAACTGTCTTGTTAATTCACTCTGAACTTCACAGCTCTTCCAAGGGGCATTAAAATCGTCTTGTTAAACTACTCTGAACTCCACAGCTCTTCCAAGGGGCATTGAAACAGTCTTGTTAAGCTAGTGTGAGCTCCATTACTCTTCCAAGGGGCATTAAAACTGTCTTGTTAAGCTACTGTGACCTCCACGTCTCTTCCAAGGGGCATTAAAACATTCTTGTTAAACCACTCTGAACTCTACAGCTCTTCCAAGGGGCATTAAAACTAACTTGTTAAACCACTCTGAACTCCACAGCTCTTCCAAGGGGCATTAAAACTGTCTTGTTAAGATACTGTTACCACCACCACTCTTCCAAGGGGCATTAAAACTGTCTTGTTAAGCTACTGTGACCTCCACCACTCTTCCAAGGGGCATGAAAACCGTCTTGTTAAGCTACTGTGACCTCCACTACTCTTCCATGGGGCATTGATATTGTCTTTTTATTCCACTGTGACCTCAACCTCTATTCTAAGGGGCATTAAAACTGTCTTGTTAAGCTACTGTGACCTCCACGTCTCTTCCAAGGGGCATTAAAACCGTCTTGTTAAACCACTCTGAACTCCACAAATCTTCCAATGGGCATTAAAACAGTTTTGTTAAGCTGCTGTGATATCCACCTCTCTTCCAAGAGGCATTAAAAGTGTCTTGTTAAGCTACTGTGACCTCCACGTCTCTTCCAAGGGGTATAAAAACCATCTTGTTAAACCACTCTGAACACTACAGCTCTTTGAAGGGGCATGAAAACCGTCTTGTTAAGCTACAGTGACTTCCACCACTCTTCCAAGGAGCATTGATATTGTCTTTTTATTCCACTGCAACCTCCACCACTCTTCCAAGGGGCATTATAACCGTCTTGTTAAGCTACTGTGACCTCCACTACTCTTCCAAGGTGCATTAATACCATTTTGTTAAACCAATCCGAACGCCACAGCTCTTCCTAGGGGCATTAAAACTGTCTGGTTAAGCTACTGTGACCTCCACGTCTCTTTCAAGGGGCATTAAAACTGTCTTGTTAATACACTCTCATCTCCACAGATCTTCCAAGGGGCATTAAAACCGTCTTGTTAAACCACTCTGAACTCCACAGCTCTTCCAAGGGGCATTAAAACTGTCTTGTTAAGCTACTGAGACCTTCACCACTCTTCCAAGGGGCATGAAAACTGTCTTGTTAAGCTACTGTTAACTTCAGGTCTCTTCCAAGGGGCATTAAAGGCGTCTAGTTAAGCTACTGTGACCTCCACGTCTATTCGAAGGGGCATTAAAACTGTCTTGTTAAGCTACTGTGACCTCCACCACTCTTCCAACGGGCATTAAAACTGTGTTGCTAAGCTACTGTGACCTCCACGTCTCTTCCAAGGGGCATTAAAACCGTCTTGTTAAGCTACTGTGACATCCAGCTCTCTTCCAAGTGTGCATTAACACTGTCTTATTAAGCTACTGTGACCTCCACCACTCTTCCAAGGGGCATTGATATTGTCTTTTTATTCCACTGTGATCTCCACCACTATTCTAAGGGGCATTAAAACAGTCTTGTTTAGCTACTGTGAGCTCCACGTCTCTTCCAAGGGGCATTAAACCTGTCTTGTTAAGCTACTGTGAAGTTCAGGTCTCTTCCAAGGGGCATTAAAACCGTCTTGTTAAGCTACTGTGACCTCCACCACTCTTCCAAGGGGCATTAAAACTGTGTTGTTAAGCTACTGTGAACTCCACGTCTCTTCCAAGGGGCATTAAAACCGTCTTGTTAAGCTACTTTGACATCCAGCACTCTACCAAGGGGCATTAAAACTGTCTTGTTAAGCTACTGTGACCTCCACGTCTTTTTCAAGGGGCATTGAAACCGTCTTGTTAAACCACTCTGAACTCCACAGCTCTTCCAAGGGGCATGAAAACCGTCATTTTAAGCTACTGTGACCTCCACGTCTCTTTCAAGGGGCATTGAAACCGTCTTCTTAAACCACTCTAAACTCCACAGCTCTTCCAAGGGGCATTAAAACTGCCTTGTTAAGCTACTGTGTCCTCCACCACTCTTCCAAGGGGCATTGATTTTGTCTTTTTATTCCATTGTGACCTACACCACTATTCTAAGGGGCATTAAAACTGTCTTGTTAAGCTACTGTGACCTCCACCGCTATTTCAAGGGGCATTGAAACCGTCTTGTTAAGCTACTGTGACCTCCACGTCTCTTCCAAGGGGCATGAAAACCGTCATTTTAAGCTACTGTGACCTCCACGTATATTCCAAGGGGCATTAAAACCATCTTGTTAAACCACTCTGAACTCCACATCTCTTCCAAAGGGCATTAAAACTGTCTTGTTAAGCTACTGTGACCTCCACGTCTCTTCTAAGGGGCATAAAATCCGTCTTGTTAAACCTCTCTGAACTCCAAAGCTCTTCCAAGGGGCATGAAAACCATCTAATTAAGCTACTGTGACCTCCACCACTCTTCCAAGGGGCATTGATATTGTCTTTTTATACCACTGTGATCTCCACCACTATTCTAAGGGGCATTAAAAGGTCTTCTTCAGCTACTGTGACCTCGAAGTCTCTTCCAAGGCGCATTAAAACTGTCTTGTTAAACCAACATGAACTCCACAGCTCTTCCAATGTGCATGAAAACCGTATTGTTAAGCTACTGTGACCTCCACGTTTCTTCCGAGGAACATTAAAACCATCTTGTTATTTCACTCTGAACTCCACATCTCTTCCAAGGGGCATTAAAACCGTCTGGTTAAACCACTCTGATCTCCACAACTCTTCCAAGGGGCCTTAAAACTGTCTTGTTAAGCTACTGTGACCTCCACCACTCTTACAAGGGGCATTAAAACTGTCTTGTTAAGCTCCTGTGACCTCCAGGTCTCTTCCAAGTGGCATTAAAACCTTCTTGTTAAGCTACTGTGACCTCCACGTCTATTCGAAGGGGCATTAAAACTGTCTTGCTAATCTACTGTGACCTCCAAGTCTCTTTCAAGGGGCATTTAAACTGCCTTGTTAAACCACTCTGAACTCCACAGCTCTTCCAAGGGGCATGAAAACCATCATTTTAAGCTATAGTGACCACCAGGAATCTTCGAAGTGGCATTAAAACCGTCTTGTTAAACCACTCTCAACTCCACAGGTCTTCCAAGGGGCATTAAAACTTTGTTGTTAAGTTACTGTGACCTCCACCACTTTTTCCAAGGGGCATTGATATTGTCTTTTTTTTCCACTGTGACCTCTACCACTATTCTAAGGAGCATTAAAACTGTCATGTTAAGCTACTGTGACCTCCACCACTCTTTCAAGGGGCATTAAAACTGTCTTGTTAAGCTACTGTGATCTCCACATCTCTTTCAAGCGGCATTTAAAGCGTCTTGTTAAACCACTCAGAACTCCACAGCTCTTCCAAGGGGCATGAAAACCGTCATTTTAAGCTATAGTGACCACCACGTATTTTCCAAGGGGCATTAAAACCGTCTTGTTAAACCACTCTCAACTCCACAGCTCTTCCAAGGGGCATTAAAACTGTTTTGTTAAGCTACTGTGACCTCCACCACTCTTCCAGAGGCATAGATATTGTCTTTTTATTCCATTGTGACCTCCACCACTATTCTAAGGGGCATTAAAATTGTCTTGTTAAGCTACTGTGACCTCCACGTCTTTTCGAAGGGGCATTAAAACTGTCTTTTTAAGCTACAGTGACCTCCAACACTCTTCCAAGGGGCATTAAAACCATCTTGTTAAGCTACAGTGACATCCAGCACTCTTCTAAGGGGCATTAAAACTGTCTTGCTAAGCTACTGTGACCTCCACGTCTCTTTCAAGGGGCAATTAAACTGTCTTGTTAAACCACTCTGAACTCCACAGCTCTTCCAAGGGGCATGAAAACCGTCATTTTAGGCTATAGTGACCTCCAGGAATCTTCCAAGTGGCATTAAAACCATCTTGTTAAACCACTCTCAACTCCACAGGTCTTCCAAGGGGCATTAAAACTGTGTTGTTAAGTTACTGTGACCTCCACAACTTTTTCCAAGGGGCATTGATATTGTCTTTTTTTTCCACTGTGACCTCCACCACTCTTCCAAGGGGCATTAAAACTCTCTTGTTAAGGTACTGTGACCTCCACGTCTCTTTCAAGGGGCATTTAAAGCGTCTTGTTAAACCACTCTGAACTCCACAGCTCTTTCAAGGGGCATGAAAACCGTCATTTTAAGCTATAGTGACCTCCACGTATTTTCCAAGGGGCATTAAAACCTTTTTGTTAAACCACTCTCAACTCCACAGCTCTTCCAAGGGGCATTAAAACTGTGTTGTTAAGCTACTGTGACCTCCACCACTCTTCCAAGGGGCATAGATATTGTCTTTTTATTCCACTGTGACCTCCACCACTATTCTAAGGGGCATTAAAATTGTCTTGTTAAGCTACTGTGACCTCCAGCACTCTTCCAAGTGGCATTAAAACTGTCTTGTTAAGATTCTGTGACCTCTACGTCTCTTCCAAGGCGCATTAAAACGGTCTGGTTAAGCTACTGTGACCTCCACGTCTCTTACAAGGGGCATGAAAGCCGTCATTTTAAGCTACTGTGACCTCCACGTATCTTCCGTGGGGCATTAAAACCGTCTTGTTAAACCACTCTGAACTCCACATCTCTTCTAAAGGGCATTAAAACTGTCTTGATAAACCACTCTCAACTCCACAGCTCTTCCAAGGGGCATTAAAACTGTGTTGTTAAGCTACTGTGACCTCCACCACTATTCCAAGGGGCATTGATATTGTTTTTTTATTCCACTGTGATCTCCACCACTATTCTAAGGAGCATTAAAACTGTCTTGTTTAGCTGCTGTGACCTCCACATATCTTCCAAGGGGCATTAAAACCGTCTTGTTAAACCAATCTGAACTCCACAGCTCTTCCAAGGGGCATGAAAACCATCTTGTTAAGCTACTGTGACCTCCACGTCTTTTCCAAGGGGCATGACAACCGTCTTGTTAATTCACTCTGAACTCCACAGCTCTTCCAAGGGGCATTAACCCTCCGTCACATACAGTAGGCCTGACAGGCACATCTCTTTTATTTGGCGGGAGTTTTGAAATGTTTGTATTTCAGAGTTATTAGTTTTATGTTAACGAAATGGGTTTTTTTTGCACCTGATTATGTGTATTCTCTTTTTTGACATCCCTTTGAAGGTCACTGATCACTTTTAGAGCACTGAAATTGCAAACATTAGATATTATAGGTTTTTTTCTAGCCTGCGCCTGACAGTCACATTGTATGGGAACTCGTTAGAACCGATATTGTATGTGACGGAGGGTTAAAACCATCTTGTTAAACCACTCTGAACTACACAGTTCTTCCAGGGGGCATTAAAACTGTCTTGTTAAACTACTGTGACCTCCACCACTCTTCCAAGGGGCATTAAAACTGTCTTGGTAAGCTACTGTGACCTCCAGGTCTGTTCCAAGGGGCATTAAAACCGTCTTGTTAAGCTACTGTGACCTCCATGTCTCTTCCAAGGGGCATTAAAACCGTGTTTTTAAGCTACTGTGACCTCCACGTCTCTTCCAAGGGAAATAAAACTGTCTTGTTAAACCACTCTGAACTCCACAGCTCTTCCAAGAGGCATTAAAACCGTCATGTTAAGATACTGTGACCGCCACCACTCTTCCAAGGGGCCTTAAAACTGTCTTTCTAAGCTACTGTGACCTCCACGTCTCTTCCAAGGGGCATTAAAACCGTCTTGTTAAACCAATCTGAACTCCACAGCTGTTCAAAGGTGCATGAAAACCGTCTTGTTAAGCTACTGTGACCTCCACGTCTCTTCCAAGGGGCATTAAAACCATCTTGTTAATTCATTCTGAACTCCACAGCTCTTCCAAGGGGCATTAAAACCGTCTTGTTAAACTACTCTGAACTCCACAGCTCTACCAAGGTGCATTAAAACTGTCTTGTTAAGCTACTGTGACCTCCACCACTCTTCCAAGGGGCATCAAAACTGTCTTGTTAAGCTACTGTGACCTCCAGGTCCCTTCCAAGGGGCATTAAAACCATATTGTTAAGCTACTGTGACCTCCACGTCTCTACGAAGTTGCATTAAAACTGTCTTGTTAAGCTACTGTGACCTCCACCACTCTCCCAAGGTGCAGTAAAACTGTGTTGCTAAGATACTGTGACCGCCATGTCTCTTCCAAGGGGCATTAAAACCATCTTGTTAAGCTACTGTGACATCCAGCACTCTTCCAAGGGGAATTCAAAATGTCTTTTTAAGCCACTTTGACCTCCACATCTCTTTCAAGGGGCATTTAAACAGTCTTGTTAAACCACTCTGACCTCCACAGCTCTTACAAGGGGCATGAAATCCGTCATTTTAAGCTACTGTGACCTCCATGTATCTTCCAAGGGGCATTAAGACCATCTTGTTAAGATAATGTGACCTCCACCACTCTTCCAAGGGGTATTGATATTATCTTTTTATTCCACTGAGACCTCCACCACTATTCTAAGGGGCATTAAAACTGTCTTGTTAAGCTACTGTGACCTCCAGCACTCTTCCAAGGGGCATTAAAACTGTATTGTTAAGCTACTGTGACCTCCATGTCTCTTCCAAGGGGCATTAAAATGGTCTTGTTAAGCTTCTGTGACCTCCACATCTCTTCCAAGGGGCATGAAAACCGTTGTTTTAAGATACTGTGACCTCCACGAGTCTTCCAAGAGGCATTAAAACTGTCTTGTTAAACCACTCTGTACTCCACATGTCTTCCAAAGGGCATTAAAACTGTCTTGTTAAGCTTCTGTGACCTCCACGTCTCTTCCAAGGGGCATTAAAACCGTCTTGTTAATCCTTTCTGGACTCCACAGCTCTTACAAGGGGCATGAAATCCGTCATTTTAAGCTACTGTGACCTCCATGTATCTTCCAAGGGGCATTAAGACCATCTTGTTAAGATAATGTGACCTCCACCACTCTTCCAAGGGGCATTGATATTATCTTTTTATTCCACTGAGACCTCCACCACTATTCTAAGGGGCATTAAAACTGTCTTGTTAAGCTACTGTGACCTCCAGCACTCTTCCAAGGGGCATTAAAACTGTATTGTTAAGCTACTGTGACCTCCACCACTCTTCCAAGGTGCATTAAAACTGTCTTGTTAAGCTACTGTGACCTCCACCACTCTTCCAAGCGGCATTAAAACTGTCTTGTTAAGCTACTGTGAGCTCCACGTCTCTTCCAAGGGGCATGAAAACTGTCTTGTTAAACCACTCTGAACTCCACAGCTCTACCAAGGGGCATTAAAACCGTCTTGTTAAACAATTGTGACCTTCACCACTCTTCCCAGGGGCATTAAAACTGTCTTGTTAAGCTACTGTGACCTCCATGTCTCTTCCAGGCGACATTAAAACCGTCTTGTTAAACCACTCTGAACACCACAACTCTTCTAAGGGATATGAAAACCATCTTGTTAAGCTACTGTGACTTTCACCACTCTTCCAAAGAGCATTGATATTGTCTTTTTATTCCACTGCGACCTTCACCCCTTTTCCAAGGCTCTTTAAAACCATCTTGTTAAGCTACTGTGACCTCCACCACTCTTCCAAGGGGTATTAAAACTGTCTAATTAAGCTACTGTGATCTCAACGTCTCTTCCAAGGGGCATTAAAACTGTCTTGTTAAGCTACTGTGACCTCCACGTCTCTTTCAAGGGGCAAGAAAACCGTCTTGTTAAACCACTCTGAACTCCACAGCTCTTCCAAGGGGCATGAAAATCGTCATGTTAAGCTACTGTGACCTCCACATCTCTTCCAAGGGGCATGAAAATCGTCTTGTTAAGCTATTGTGATCTCCACCACTCTTCCAAGGGGCATTGATATTGTCTTTTTATTCCACTGTGACCTCCACCACTCTTCCAAGGGGCATTAAAACTGTCTTGTTAAGCTACTGTGACCTCCATGTTTCTTCCAAGGGGCATTAAAAACCATCTTGTTAAACCACTCTGTACCCCACAGCTTCTGCAATGGGCATGAAAACCATCTTGTTAAGCTACTGTGACCTCCACGTCCCTTCCAAATGTCATTAAAAACTGTCTTGTTAAACCACTCAGAACTCCACAGTTCTTCCAAGGGGCATGAAAACCGTCATTTTAAGCTATAGTGACCACCACGTATTTTCCAAGGGGCATTAAAACTGTCTTGTTAAACCACTCTCAACTCCACAGCTCTTCCAAGGGGCATTAAAACTGTTTTGTTAAGCTACTGTGACCTCCACCACTCTTCCAAGGGGCATAGATATTGTCTTTTTATTCCATTGTGACCTCCACCACTATTCTAAGGGGAATTAAAATTGTCTTGTTAAGCTACTGTGACCTCCACGTCTCTTCGAAGAGGCATTAAAACTGTCTTTTTAAGCTACAGTGACCTCCAACACTCTTCCAAGGGGCATTAAAACTGTGTTGCTAAGCTACTGTGACCGCCATGTCTCCTCCAAGGGGCATTAAAATCATCTTGTTAAGCTACAGTGACATCCAGCACTTTTCCAAGGGGCATTAAAACTGTCTTGCTAAGCTACTGTGACCTCCACGTCTCTTTCAAGGGGCATTTAAACTGTCTTGTTAAAACACTCTGAACTCCATAGCTCTTCCAAGGGGCATGAAAACCGTCATTTTAAGCTATAGTGACCTCCAGGAATCTTCCAAGTGGCATTAAAACCATCTTGTTAAACCACTCTCAACTCCACAGGTCTTCCAAGGGGCATTAAAACTGTGTTGTTAAGTTACTGTGACCTCCACCACTTTTTCCAAGGGGCATTGATATTGTCTTTTTTTTCCACTGTGACCTCCACCATTCTTCCAAGGGGCATTAAAACTGTCTTGTTAAGGTACTGTGACCTCCACGTCTCTTTCAAGGGGCATTTAAAGCGTCTTGTTAAACCACTCTGAACTCCACAGCTCTTTCAAGGGGCATGAAAACCGTCATTTTAAGCTATAGTGACCTCCACGTATTTTCCAAAGGGCATTAAAACCTTTTTGTTAAACCACTCTCAACTCCACAGCTCTTCCAAGGGGCATTAAAACTGTGTTGTTAAGCTACTGTGACCTCCACCACTCTTCCAAGGGGCAGAGATATTGTCTTTTTATTCCACTGTGACCTCCACCACTATTCTAAGGTGTGGCATGCCCTTTGTTGAGCTGATTGGTATATATGTAGCTTACCACGGGCCTAGGTGGTCTGGAGTTGGGACCCGGTCCTATTTGTCTACCCTTTTATATGCATTACTTCAACTTTGATATACAGTAAGGTTTTTAATATAGGCAGTATAGGTACCGTCCCAATTTAGGGTCACCTTGCCGCTGGTGGGACGGCTTGTATACTTTTTTTGATCAAAAATAGTTCACTAAGTACCCTATATTTATTATGCAATTTTGCTTTACATTTATATATAATTATGGTAGGGTATGAGATATATTTTTGTCTTGCTTCTTTTTTGCTAGTGTGAACATGCCTCTGTTTCTTGTATGTCTGCCATCTTAGACCTCAGTTCACATTGTCTGGTTCACTATTCTAAGGGGCATTAAAATTGTCTTGTTAAGCTACTGTGACCTCCAGCACTCCTCCAAGTGGCATTAAAACTGTCTTGTTAAGATTCTGTGACCTCCACGTCTCTTCCAATGCGCATTAAAACGGTCTGGTTAAGCTACTGTGACCTCCACGTCTCTTCCAAGGGGCATGAAAGCCGTCATTTTAAGCTACTGTGACCTCCACATATCTTCCGAGGGGCATTAAAACCGTCTTGTTAAACCACTCTGAACTCCACATCTCTTCTAAAGGGCATTAAAACTGTCTTGATAAACCACTCTCAACTCCACAGCTCTTCCAAGGGGCATTAAAACTGTGTTGTTAAGCTACTGTGACCTCCACCACTGTTCCAAGGGGCATTGATATTGTCTTTTTATTCCACTGTGATCTCCACCACTATTCTAAGGAGCATTAAAACTGTCTTGTTTAGCTGCTGTGACCTCCACATATCTTCCAAGGGGCATTAAAACCGTCTTGTTAAGCTATTGTGACCTCCACGTCATTTCCAAGGGGCATGAAAACCGTCTTGTTAATTCACTCTGAACTCCACAGCTCTTTCAAGGGGCATTAACCCTCCGTCACATACAATAGGCCTGACAGGCACATCTCTTTTATTTGGCGGGAGTTTTGAAATGTTTGTATTTCAGAGTTATTAGTTTTATGTTAACGAAATGGTTTTTTTTTGCACCTGATTATGTGTATTCTCTTTTTTGACATCCCTATGAAGGTCACTGATCACTTTTAGAGCACTGAAATTGCAAACATTAGATATTATAGGTTTTTTTCTAGCCTGCGCCTGACAGTCACATTCTATGGGAACTCGTTAGAACCGATATTGTATGTGACGGAGGGTTAAAACCGTCTTGTTAAACCACTCTGAACTACAAAGTTCTTCCAGGGGGCATTAAAACTGTCTTGTTAAACTACTGTGACCTCCACCTCTCTTCCAAGGGGCATTAAAACTGTCTTGTTAAGCTACTGTGACCTCCAGGTCTGTTTCAAGGGGCATTAAAACCGTCTTGTTAAGCTACTGTGACCTCCATGTCTCTTCCAAGGGGCATTAAAACCGTGTTTTTAAGCTACTGTGACCTCCACGTCTCTTCCAAGGGAAATAAAACCGTCTTGTTAAACCACTCTGAACTCCACAGCTCTTCCAAGAGGCATTAAAACCGTCATGTTAAGATACTGTGACCACCACCACTCTTCCAAGGGGCCTTAAAACTGTCTTTCTAAGCTACTGTGACCTCCACGTCTATTCCAAGGGGCATTAAAACCGTCTTGTTAAACCAATCTGAACTCCACAGCTGTTCAAAGGTGCATGAAAACCGTCTTGTTAAGCTACTGTGACCTCCACGTCTCTTCCAGGGGGCATTAAAACCATCTTTTTAATTCATTCTGAACTCCACAGCTCTTCCAAGGGGCATTAAAACCGTCTTGTTAAACTACTCTGAACTCCACAGCTCTACCAAGGTGCATTAAAACTGTCTTGTTAAGCTACTGTGACCTCCACCACTCTTCCAAGGGGCATGAAAACTGTCTTGTTAAGCTACTGTGACCTCCAGGTCTCTTCCAAGGGGCATTAAAACCATCTTGTTAAGCTACTGTGACCTCCACGTCTCTACGAAGGGGCATTAAAACTGTCATGTTAAGCTACTGTGACCACCACCACTCTCCCAAGGGGCAGTAAAACTGTGTTGCTAAGATACTGTGACCGCCATGTCTCTTCCAAGGGGCATTAAAACCATCTTTTTAAGCCACTGTGACCTCCACGTCTCTTTCAAGGGGCATTTAAACAGTCTTGTTAAACCACTCTGAACTCCACAGCTCTTACAAGGGGCATGAAAACCATCATTTTAAGCTACTATGACCTCCATGTATCTTCCAAGGGGCATTAAGAACATCTTGTTAAGATAATGTGACCTCCACCACTCTTCCAAGGGGGCATTGATATTATCTTTTTATTCCACTGAGACCTCCACCACTATTCTAAGGGGAATTAAAACTGTCTTGTTAAGCTACTGTGACCTCCAGCACTCTTCCAAGGGGCATTAAAACTGTATTGTTAAGCTACTGTGACCTCCACGTCTCTACCAAGGGGCATTAAAACGGTCTTGTTAAGCTTCTGTGACCTCCACATCTCTTCCAAGGAGCATGAAAACCGCTGTTTTAAGCTACTGTGACCTCCACGAGTCTTCCAAGGGGCATTAAAACTGTCTTGTTAAACCACTCTGTACTCCACATGTCTTCCAAAGGGCATTAAAACTGTCTTGTTAAGCTTCTGTGACCTCCACGTCTCTTCCAAGGGGCATTAAAACCGTCTTGTTAATCCTATCTGGACTCCACAGCTCTTACAGGGGGCATTAAAACTGTATTGTTAAATATCTGTGACCTCCACCACTCTTCCAAGGGGCATTAAAACTGTCTTGTTAAGCTACTGTGACCTCCACCACTCTTCCAAGGGGCATTAAAACTGTCTTGTTAAGCTACTGTGAGCTCCACGTCTCTTCCAAGGGGCATGAAAACTGTCTTGTTAAACCACTCTGAACTCCACAGCTCTACCAAGGGGCATTAAAACCGTCTTGTTAAACAACTGTGACCTTCACCACTCTTCCCAGGGGCATTAAAACTGTCTTGTTAAGCTACTGTGACCTCCACGTCTCTTCCAGGCGACATTAAAACCGTCTTGTTAAACCACTCTGAACACCACAACTCTTCTAAGGGATATGAAAACCATCTTGTTAAGCTACTGTGACTTTCACCACTCTTCCAAAGAGCATTGATATTGTCTTTTTATTCCACTGCGACCTTAACCCCTTTTCCAAGGCTAACTAAAACCATCTTGTTAAGCTACTGTGACCTCCACCACTCTTCCAAGGGGCATTAAAACTGTCTTGTTAAGCTACTGTGATCTCAACGTCTCTTCCAAGGGGCATTAAAGCTGTCTTGTTAAGCTACTGTGACCTCCACGTCTCTTTCAAGGGTCATGAAAACCGTCTTGTTAAAGCACTCTGAACTCCACAGCTCTTCCAAGAGGCATGAAAATTGTCATGTTAAGCTACTGTGACCTCCACATCTCTTCCAAGGGGCATGAAAATCGTCTTGTTAAGCTATTGTGATCTCCACCACTCTTCCAAGGGGCATTAAAACTATCTTGTTAAGCTACTGTGACCTCCTTGTTTCTTCCAAGGGGCATTAAAATCCATCTTGTTAAACCACTGTGTACCCCACAGCTTCTGCAAGGGGCATGAAAACCATCTTGTTAAGCTACTGTGACCTCCACGTCCCTTCCAAATGTCATTAAAAACTGTCTTGTTAAACCACTCTGAACTCCACAGCTCTTCCAAGGGGCATTAAAAGTGTTTAGTTAAACAACTCTAAACTCCACAGCTCTTCCAAAGGGCATTAAAACTGTCTTGTTAAGCTTCTATGACCTTCACGTCTCTTCCAAGGGGAATTAATACCGTCTTGTTAAGCTACTCTGACCTTCACGTCTCTTCCAAGGGTCATTACAACCGTCTTGTTAAACCACTCTGAACTCTACAGCTCTTACAAGGGGCATTAAAACTGTCTTGTTAAACCACTCTGAACTCCACAGCTCTTCCAAGAGCATTAAAACCGTCTTGTTAAGATACTGTGACCACCACCACTCTTTCAAGGGGCATTATAATTGTATTGTTAAGCTAATTTGACCTCCACGTGTCTTCCAAGGGGCTTTAACACCATTTTGTTAAGCTTCTTTGACCTCCACGTCTCTTCCAAGGGGCATTAAAACCGTCTTGTTAAACCACTGTGAACCCCACAGCTCTTCCAAGGGGCATGAAAACAGTCTTGTTAAGCTACTGTGACCTCCTCGTCTCTTCCAAGGGGCATTAAAATCATCTTGTTAAACCACTATGAAATCCACAGCTCTTCCAAGGGGCATTAAAAACATATTGTTAAACCACTCTAGACTCCACAGCTCTTCCAAGTGGCATTAAAACTGTCTTGTTAAGCTACTGTGACCTCCACGTCTCTTCCAAGGGGCATTAATACCGTCTTGTTAAGCTACTGTGACCTCCACGTCTCTTCCAAGGGTCATTAAAACCGTCTTGTTAATCCACTCTGAACTCCACAGCTCTTACAAGGGGCATTAAAATTGTCTCGCTAAGCTACTGTGACCTCCACCACTCTTCCAAGGGGAATTGATATTGACTTTTTATTCCACTGTGACCTCCACCACTCTTCCAAGGGGAATTAAAACTGTCTTGTTAAGCTTCTGTGACCTCCACGTCTCTTCCAAGGGAAATTAAAACCGTCTTGTTAAACCACTCTGAACCCCACAGCTCTTCCAAGGGGCATGAAAACCGTCTTGTTAAGCTATTGTGACCTCCACCACTCTTCCAAGGGGCATTGATATTGTCTTTTTATTCCACTGTGACCGCCACCACTCTTCCAAGGGGAATTAAAACTGTCTTGTTAAGATTCTGTGACCGCCACCACTCTTCCAAGGGGCATTATAATTGTCATGTTAAGCTACTGTGACCTCCACGTCTCTTCCAAGGGACATTAAAACCATCTTGTTAAGCTGCTGTGACCTCCACCACTCTTCCACGTGGCATTAAAACTGTCTTGTTAGGCTTCTATGACCTCCACAGCTCTTCCAAGGGGCATTAAAACCGTCTTGTTAAGCTACTGTGACCTCCACCAACCTTCCAAGGGTCATTAAAACCGTCTTGTTTAACCACTCTGAACTCCACAGCTCTTCCAAGGGGCATTAAATCCATCTTGTTAAGCTACTGTGACCTCCACGTCCCTTCCAAATGTCATTAAAAACTGTCTTGTTAAACCACTCTGAACTCCACAGCTCTTCCAAGGGGCATTAAAAGTGTTTAGTTAAACAACTCTAAACTCCATAGCTCTTCCAAGGGGCATTAAAACTGTCTTGTTAAGCTTCTATGACCTTCACGTCTCTTCCAAGGGGAATTAATACCGTCTTGTTAAGCTACTGTGACCTTCACGTCTCTTCCAAGGGTCATTACAACAGTCTTGTTAAACCACTCTGAGCTCTACAGCTCTTACAAGGTGCATTAAAACTGTCTTGTTAAACCACTCTGAACTCCACAGCTCTTCCAAGAGCATTAAAACCGTCTTGTTAAGATACTGTGACCACCACCACTCTTTCAAGGGGCATTATAATTGTATTGTTAAGCTAATTTGACCTCCACGTCTCTTCCAAGGGGCATTAAAACCATCTTGTTAAGCTTCTGTGACCTCCACGTCTCTTCCAAGGGACATTAAAACCATCTTGTTAAGCTGCTGTGACCTGCACCACTCTTCCACGGGGCATTAAAACTGTCTTGTTAGGCTTCTATGACCTCCACAGCTCTTCCAAGGGGCATTAAAACCATCTTGTTAAGCTACTGTGACCTCCACCAACCTTCCAAGGGTCATTAAAACCGTCTTGTTTAACCACTCTGAACTCCACAGCTCTTCCAAGGGGCATTAAATCCATCTTGTTAAGCTACTGTGACCTCCACGTCCCTTCCAAATGTCATTAAAAACTGTCTTGTTAAACTACTCTGAACTCCACAGCTCTTCCAAGGGGCATTAAAAGTGTTTAGTTAAACAACTCTAAACTCCATAGCTCTTCCAAGGGGCATTAAAACTGTCTTGTTAAGCTTCTATGACCTTCACGTCTCTTCCAAGGGGAATTAATACCATCTTGTTAAGCTACTGTGACCTTCACGTCTCTTCCAAGGGTCATTACAACAGTCTTGTTAAACCACTCTGAACTCTACAGCTCTTACAAGGTGCATTAAAACTGTCTTGTTAAACCACTCTGAACTCCACAGCTCTTCCAAGAGCATTAAAACCGTCTTGTTAAGATACTGTGACCACCACCACTCTTTCAAGGGGCATTATAATTGTATTGTTAAGCTAATTTGACCTCCACGTCTCTTCCAAGGGGCATTAAAACCATCTTGTTAAGCTTCTGTGACCTCCACGTCTCTTCCAAGGGGCATTAAAACCGTCTTGTTAAACCACTCTGAACCCCACAGCTCTTCCATGGGGCATGAAAACAGTCTTGTTAAGCTACTGTGACCTCCTCGTCTCTTCCAAGGGGCATTAAAATCATCTTGTTAAACCACTATGAAATCCACAGCTCTTCCAAGGGGCATTAAAAACATATTGTTAAACCACTCTAGACTCCACAGCTCTTCCAAGTGGCATTAAAACTGTCTTCTTAAGCTACTGTGACCTCCACTACTCTTCCAAGGGGCATTAAAACTGTCTTGTTAAGCTACTGTGACCTCCACGTCTCTTCCAAGGGGCATTAATACCGTCTTGTTAAGCTACTGTGACCTCCACGTCTCTTCCAAGGGTCATTAAAACCGTCTTGTTAATCCACTCTGAACGCTACAGCTCTTCCAAGGGGCTTTAAAACAGTTTTGTTAAACCACTCTGAACTCCACAGCTCTTCCAAGGGGCATTAAAATTGTCTCGCTAAGCTACTGTGACCTCCACCACTCTTCCAAGGGGAATTGATATTGACTTTTTATTCCACCGTGACCTCCACCACTCTTCCAAGGGGAATTAAAACTGTCTTGTTAAGCTTCTGTGACCTCCACGTCTCTTCCAAGGGAAATTAAAACCGTCTTGTTAAACCAGTCTGAACCCCACAGCTCTTCCAAGGGGCATGAAAACCGTCTTGTTAAGCTATTGTGACCTCCACCACTCTTCCAAGGGGCATTGATATTGTCTTTTTATTCCACTGTGACCGCCACCACTCTTCCAAGGGGAATTAAAACTGTCTTGTTAAGATTCTGTGACCGCCACCACTCTTCCAAGGGGCATTATAATTGTCATGTTAAGCTACTGTGACCTCCACGTCTCTTCCAAGGGACATTAAAACCATCTTGTTAAGCTGCTGTGACCTCCACCACTCTTCCACGGGGCATTAAAACTGTCTTGTTAGGCTTCTATGACCTCCACAGCTCTTCCAAGGGGCATTAAAACCGTCTTGTTAAGCTACTGTGACCTCCACCAACCTTCCAAGGGGCATTAAAACCGCCTTGTTTAACCACTCTGAACTCCACAGCTCTTCCAAGGGGCATTAAAACCATCTTTTTAAGCTACTGTGACTTCCACCACTTTTCCAAGGGGCATTGATAATGTCTTTTTATTCCACTGCTACCTCCACCACTCTTCCAAGGGGCTTTAAAACTGTCTGGTTTAGCTACTGTGACCGTCACATCTCTTCTAAGGGGCATTAAAACTGTCTTGTTAAACCACTCTCAGCTCCACAGCTCTTCCAAGGGCCATTAAAACCATCTTGTTAAGCTACTCTGACCTTCCCCACTCATCCAAGTGGCAATGATATTGTCTTTTTATTCCACTGCGACCTCCACCACTCTACCAAGAGTCATTATAACCATCTTGTTAAACCACTCTGAACTCCACAGTTCTTCCAAGGGGCATGAAAACCGTCTTGTTAAGCTACTATGACCTCCACCACTCTTCCAAGGGGCATGAAAACTATCTTATTAAGCTACTGTGACCTCCAAGTCTCTTCCAAGGGGCATTAAAACCATATTGTTAAACCACTCTGAACTCCACAGCTTTTCCAAGGGGCATGTAAACCGTCTTGTTAAGCTACTGTAACGGGTCTGGGAGGTGGAACCTCTGAGCAAATATACAAGTTGGCGGTCCTTGTAAGGAAGCGGGTGGCTCCCAGGGAAGACGGGCAGGTAGTCACGGCAAGTGACAGGGACAGTCTCTGGGTAGAAGGGCAGATAGTCACGGCAAGTGACAGGGACAGTCTCTGGGAAGAAGGACAGCAGGCAGGTGGCTGGTGAGCGCTCCCAGGTGAGCGGGCGAGAGTCTCTGGACAGGCAGGTGGTCACGGCAAGTGACGGCAGAACCTCCAGGTAGATTAGCAGACAGGTAGCAGGTGGACACTCCCAGGTGAGCGGGCAAGAGTGTCTGGATGGGCAGGTGGTCACGGCAAGTGACGGCAGAGCCTCCAGGTAGGCTAGCAGACAGGTAGCAGGTGGATGCTCCCAGTTGAGCGGGCAAGAGTCTCTGGACGGGCAGGTGGTCACATCAAGTGTCGGCAGAGCCTCCAGGTAGGCTAGCAGACAGGTAGCAGGTGGACGCTCCCAGGTGAGTGGGCAAGAGTCTCCGGACGGGCAGGTGGTCACGGCAAGTGACGGCAGAGCCTCCAGGTAGGCTAGCAGGCAGGTAGCAGGTGAGCGCTCCCAGGTGAGCGGGCAAGAGTCTCTGGACAGGCAGGTGGTCACGGCAAGTGACGGCAGAGCCTCCAGGTAGGCTAGCAGGCAGGTAGCAGGTGAGCGCTCCCAGGTGAGCGGGCAGGCTGGTCCATAGACAGACTGACAGGTGTCGGAAGGCAGTCCGTTGGACCGCAGGCTTGCAACAGGTAAGCGGATATCAGGCAGGTATCAAGCAGGAATCTGGCAGGTGACTGGCAGGTAACAGGCAGGAATCTGGCAGGTGACTGGCAGATAACTGGTAGCGGAACCTGAGGACTGAAGCAGAGTGAAGGCTTTGCAACAGCATTGCTCGGCACCTCCATTTTGGAGGAGGTGCCTTATATAAGGTGAAGTCCTCCGGCCATTGGCCGGGGACTCCTTAGGACGACGCGCGCGGCCCCTTTAAGAGAGGGGGAGCGCGCGTGCGCCCTAAGCACCGTGGCCGGGAAGCAGCGCGCGCTGCCAGCAGAGCGGGAGGAAGACGCCGGGCACGGAGCGGAGAGGTGAGGGGAACAGCGTCCCTGCCTAGCAGGAGGCAGGGACGCCGACGCTACAGTACCCCCCCCTTTAGGCCCCCCCTTTTTTAGACCAGAGAGAAATTTATCAAGGATGAGAGGGTCATGGATGTTCTCCCGGGGCTCCCACGTTCTCTCCTCAGGACCAAACCCCTTCCAATCTACCAGAAAAAAGGTCTTTCCTCTTACCCTTTTGGTGGCCAGAATGTTCTCTACCTCAAACTCGTTCTCAGCGGAAACCGGAGCAGGGGGCATACCTGTAGACTTGGAAAAAGAGTTAAGTACCACGGGTTTGAGGAGAGATACATGGAAGGAGTTAGGGATCCGTAAGTTGGCCGGGAGTTTCAATTTATAGGCCACCGGATTGATTTGTTTGATAACTTCCAGTGGGCCGATGAACCGAGGCCCTAACTTGTAGGAGGGAATCTTGAGCCGGACATACTTGGACGAGAGCCAGACTTTATCTCCAGGACGGAATTGTGGAGGATCCAGGCGTTTTTTGTCAGCGTGTTTTTTCATCCGCTCGGACGACTGAAGGAGTGCGGATCGGGTACTCTCCCAAATGGAGGAGAATTCGCTAATGAGAGATTCCGCAGCCGGATTGTCCACCGAGGTGGAGACGGGAAATGGGATCCGAGGATGCTGACCGAAGACTACAAAAAATGGGGATTTGGAGGAAGATTCACTCTCGGGATTATTGTAAGAGAATTCGGCCCATGGTAGGAGATCCACCCAGTCCGAATGGTGGGCATTAACGAAGTGCCGGAGGTAACTGGTCAGGATCTGATTGATCCGCTCCACTTGACCATTGGACTGTGTGTGGTAAGCAGAGGAGAAGTCCAGGGTGACGTCAAGCAGCTTACATGTGGCTCTCCAGAAGCGTGAGGTGAACTGAACCCCACGATCCGACACGATGTGGAGGGGCAGGCCATGGAGACGGAAGATGTGGCGGATAAAGTCTTTAGCCAGTTCGGGTGCAGACGGGAGACCCGGCAGGGGAATGAAGTGCGCCATCTTGGAAAAGCGGTCAGCGACCACCCAAATGACCGTACAACCGGCAGAGACAGGGAGTTCCGTTATAAAGTCCATAGCTATATGCTGCCACGGGGCAGCAGGTACTGGAAGAGGAAGGAGGCGACCGGCTGGCAGGTGTCTCGGAACTTTGTTGCGGGCGCAGGACACACAGGCTGAAACAAAGTCTATTACATCCTTGTGCAGGGTAGGCCACCAGTAATGCCGGGTAATAAGCTGGAGGGTCTTTTTCTGACCGGCGTAGCCAGCTAGTTTAGACGACTGACCCCAGAGTAGGACCTTCTTCCGATCAGGTACTGTTACGAACGTCTTACCGGGAGGGAGACGATTTAGATTCACGGGAGCCACCTGCATTACTCTGGCGGGATCAATGATGTGCTTCGGTTCCTCCTCTAGATCAGACACCAGGAAGGATCGGGACAAGGCGTCAGCTTTGATGTTTTTGTCTGCTGGGCGAAAATGAAGAACGAAATCAAAGCGGGCAAAAAACAAGGACCACCGGGCTTGGCGCGGGTTAAGTCTCTGGGCGCTCTGGAGGTAAGCCAAGTTCTTGTGGGCCGTGTAAATAATTACCGGGTGAAGAGCCCCCTCGAGCAGGTAACGCCACTCCTCCAGTGCCAGCTTAATGGCCAATAACTCTCGATCTCCTATAGAATAATTGCGCTCAGAAGAGGAGAAGAGTTTGGAGAAGAAGCCACAAGTTACCATTCTTCCGGAAGGCGACTTTTGGGTAAGTACCGCTCCGGCTCCAGAGGAGGAGGCGTCAACCTCCAGGAAGAATTGTTTGTTGCCGTCCGGACGATTCAGCACCGGGGCGGAAGAGAAAGCCTGTTTTAAGGAAAGAAAGGCTTCCTCTGCTTCGGGCGGCCATTCTCTGGGATTAGTGCCCTTACGGGTGAGTGCAGAGATTGGGGCAGTCCGGGAAGAGAAGTGCGGTATGAAGAGGCGGTAGTAGTTGGCGAAACCCAGGAACCGCTGAATAGCTTTCAACCCCTCTGGTCGGGGCCACTTCTGGATGGCAGACAGTTTCTCAGGGTCCATTCGTAGGCCGGTCTGAGAGATTATGTAGCCCAGAAACGGAAGCGAGGTCTGCTCAAAGAGGCACTTCTCATAATTAGCGTAGAGATGGTTCTGCCTGAGCCTGAGCAGAACCTGATGAACATCCCTCCGGTGTGTGGGGAGATCCGGAGAGAAGACCAAGATGTCGTCCAGGTACACCACTACGCAGGAGTAGAGAAGGTCCCGGAAGATGTCATTGACCAACTCTTGAAAGACGGCGGGAGCGTTACAGAGACGGAAGGGCATTACCAGGTATTCATAGTGGCCGTCCAGGGTGTTGAATGCCGTCTTCCATTCATCCCCCTGACGGATACGGACCAGGTTATACGCCCCACGGAGGTCCAGCTTGGTGAAGATTCTAGCCCCCCTCAGACGGTCAAATAATTCCGGAATGAGCGGAAGGGGGTATTTATTCTTCACCGTGATCTGGTTAAGGCCTCTATAGTCTATACAGGGACGGAGTGAGCCGTCCTTCTTTTTGACAAAGAAGAAGCCTGCTCCCGCCGGGGAAGTAGATTTCCGGATGAATCCCCGGGCCAGATTCTCCTCAATATATTCTGACATGGATCGGGTCTCAGCAGCGGACAAAGGGTAAATGCGCCCACGGGGAGGAGTAGCGCCGGGCATCAGGTCGATTGGGCAGTCGTATGGTCTATGAGGGGGTAATGTCTCTGCCTCCTTTTTATTAAAGACGTCCGCATAGGACCAATAAGGAGCCGGAAGACCAGGTAGATTGGCTGGAGTAGGAGAAGGATGGACAGGATGGACGGGAACTAAACAAGTCTTATGGCAGTCCTGTCCCCAGCGAAGGACTTCTCCGGTCTGCCAATCAAGCACGGGTGCATGTTTCTGAAGCCAAGGTAGGCCTAGTAAGAGGGCGTGAGAGAGTCCAGGCAGAACATGAAAGGAGATGCTCTCAGAATGCAGCATTCCCACCTGTAGAGTTAGAGATTCGGTGATGAGTTGGATGGGATGTGGTAAGAGGCCCCCATCCACGGCGGCAACAGATAAAGGTAGGAATGCGGTATTTTTCTACCAGGGATTGAGAGATGAGATTTCCAGCAGCTCCTGAGTCAAGTTGAGCCAGTTCAAAATAGTGGTGCTCTCCGCAGATGATAGAGACTGACAGCATCAGGGATGGAGAGGGTTTATTTTTGTCTAGGGCGACCTCTCTGAGCGATCCTAGACACAGGCGTTTCCCGCCCTCTCTGGGCAGGAACGGATCCGGTGCTCCTTACTGCCACAGTAGAAGCAGCTCCCCTCGGCACGGCGTAAGTCTTGACGGGTTTTGACCATCTTGGTCTGGTCGACCTGCATAGGCTCAGGTGAGTGTGCCTGGGGAGTAACGGAGGGAGTGACGGGTTTCTGGAAGATAGGGGCTAGACGTGGAAACCTCCTCTCATGGGTGACCTCTTTGGCACGCTCCTGGAACCGGATGTCAATCCGGGTGGCAAGTGTTATTAAGTCGTCGAGAGTGGTAGGAATGTCCCGACCGGTGAGATCATTTTTAATACGGCTGGACAGACCCTCCCAGAAGACAGACACCAGGGCGTCGTTATCCCAGGCCAGCTCCGAAGCAAGGGTACGGAACCGTATGACATATTGGCCCACGGTGAGATTTCCTTGATGGAGGCGTAGCAGAGACGATGCGGATGAGGTCTTCCGTCCGGGTTCGTCGAAGACTTTCTGGAAAGCCGTGAGAAAGGCTGGCAGGTCGGACACCAGGGGGTCTCCTCCATCCCATAGATGATTTAGCCAAGCTAGAGTCTCCCCCGTGAGGTGGGACATGATAAAGGCTACTTTGGACCGGTCAGAGATAAACTAGTGGGACAAGAATTCAAAGTGCAGGGTGCACTGGTTTATGAAGCCCCGAGCTTGAGCGGGGTCACCTCCGAAGCGAGGAGGTGCAGAAAGCCGGGGTCCGGAGCAGGATACCATGGTATTGGTGGGCAGCGGCGCTGCCGGGTTGCGAGTCATGACACTAGCTGTGGTTGCTGGTGGAGCAGTCAGAGTGTCCAGGCGAGAGTTGACATTCCGCAGGTGACTTAGGATGGACTCCTGTTGGGACCTCTGACGGGACAGTTCATGACATAGGTCCGAGAGCGAGGGAGCTTGGGTGCCACCGGATTCCATGGCCCGAGCAAACTGTAACGGGTCTGGGAGGTGGAACCTCTGAGCAACTATACAAGGGGGCGGTCCTTGTAAGGAAGCGGGTGGCTCCCAGGGAAGACGGGCAGGTAGTCACGGCAAGTGACAGGGACAGTCTCTGGGTAGAAGGGCAGGCAGTCACGGCAAGTGACAGGGACAGTCTCTGGGTAGAAGGGCAGGTAGTCACGGCAAGTGACAGGGACAGTCTCTGGGAAGAAGGACAGCAGGCAGGTGGCTGGTGAGCGCTCCCAGGTGAGCGGGCGAGAGTCTCTGGACAGGCAGGTGGTCACGGCAAGTGACGGCAGAGCCTCCAGGTAGGCTAGCAGACAGGTAGCAGGTGAGCGCTCCCAGGTGAGCGGGCAAGAGTCTCTGGACAGGCAGGTGGTCACGGCAAGTGATGGCAGAGCCTCCAGGTAGGCTAGCAGACAGGTAGCAGGTGAGCGCTCCCAGGTGAGCGGGCAGGCTGGTCCATAGACAGACTGACAGGTGTCGGAAGGCAGACCGTCGGACCGCAGGCTTGCAAGCAGGTAAGCGGACATCAGGCAGGTATCAAGCAGGAATCTGGCAGGTGAGGACCTGAGGACTGAAGCAGAGTGAAGGCTTTGCAACAGCATTGCTCGGGCACCTCCATTTTGGAAGAGGTGCCTTATATATGGTGAAGTCCTCCGGCCATTGGCCGGGGCCTCCTTAGGACGACGCTCGCGGCCCCTTTAAGAGAGGAGGAGCGCGCGCGCCCTAAGCACCGTGGCCGGGAAGCAGCGCGAGCTGCCAGCAGAGCGGGAGGAAGACGCCGGGCACGGAGCGGAGAGGTGAGGGGAACAGCGTCCCTGCCTAGCAGGAGGCAGGGACGCCGACGCTACAGCTACTGTGACCTCCACCACTCTTCCAAGGGACATTGATATTATCTTTTTATTCAACTGATACCTCCACCACTCTTCCAAGGGGCATTAAAACTGTCTTGTTAAGCTACTGTGACCTCCACGTCTCTTCCAATGGGCATTAAAACCGTCTTGTTTAACCACTTTGAACTCAACAGCTCTTCCAAGGGACATGAAAACCGTGTTGTTAAGCGACTGTGACTACCACCACTATTACAAGGAGCATTGATATTGTCTTTTTATTCCACTGCGACCTCCACCACTCTTCCACGGGGCATTAAAACTGTCTTGGTAAACTACTGTGACCTCCACCACTCTTCCAAGGGTCATTAAAACCGTCTTGTTAAACCACTCTGAACTCCACAGTTCTTCCAAGGGGCATTAAAACCGTCTTGTTAAACCACTCTGAACTCCACAGCTCTTCCAAGGGGCATTAAAACTGTCTTGTTAAGCTACTGTAACCTCCATCACTTTTCCAAGGGGCATTGATATTGACTTTTTATTCCATTGTGACCTCCACCACTTTTCCAAGGGGCATTAAAACTGTCTTCTTAAGCTACTGTGACCTCCACCACTCTTCCAAGAGCATTAAAACTGTCTTGTTAAGCTACTGTGACCTCCACGTCACTTCCAATGGGCATTAATACCATCTTTTTAAGCGACTGTGACCTCCACTTCTCTTCCAAGGGTCATTAAAACCGTATTGCTAAACCACTCTGAACACTAGAGCTCTTCCAAGGGGCATTAAAACTGTCTTGTTAAGATACTGTGACCGCCAGCACTCTTCCAAGGGGCATTAATACCATCTTGTTAAGCTTCTGTGACCTCCACGTCTCTTCCAAGGGTCATTAATACCATCTTGTTAAGCTTCTGTGACCTCCACGTCTCTTCCAAGGGTCATTAAAACCATCTTGTTAAACCACTCTGAACGCTACATCTCTTCCAAGGGGCATTAAAAATGTCTTGTTAAGCTACTGTTACCTCCACCACTTTTCTAAGGGGCATTGATATTAACTTTTTATTCCATTGTGACCTCCACCACTCTTCCAAGGGGAATTAATACTGTCTTGTTAAGCTACTGTGACCTCCTCCACTCTTCCAAGGGGCATTAAAACTGTCTTGTTAAGCTACTTTGACCTTCTCGTCTCATCCAAGGGGAATTAATACCGTCTTCTTAAGCTACTGTGACCTCCACGTCTCTTCCAAGGGTCATTACAATCGTCTAGTTAAACCACTTTGAACACCTCAGCTCTTCCAAGGGTCATTAAAATCGTCTTGTCAATCCACTCTGAAAACTACAGCTCTTCGAAGGGGCATTAAAACTGTTTTGTTAAACCACTCTGAACTTCACAGCTCTTCCAAGGGCATTAAAACAGTCTTGTTAGAACACTCTGAACTACACAGCTCTTCCAAGGGGCATTAAAACCGTCTTGTTAAACCACTCTGAACTCCACAGCTCTTCCAAGGGGCATTAAAACTGTCTCGTTAAGCTACTGTGAGCTCCACCACTCTTCCAAGGGGCATTGATATTGACTTTTTATTCCACTGTGACCTCCACCACTCTTCCAAGGGGAATTTAAACTGTCATGTTAAGCTACTGTGACCTCCACGTCTCTTCCAAAGGGAATTAAAACCGTCTTGTTAAACCACTCTGAACCCCACAGCTCTTCCAAGGGGCATGAAAACCGTCTTGTTAAGCAATTGTGACCTCCACCACTCTTCCAAGGGGCATTGATATTGTCTTTTTATTCCACTGTGTCCTCCACCACTCTTCCAAGGGGAATTAAACTGTCTTGTTAAGATACTGTGACCGCCACTACTCTTCCAAGGGGCATTATAATTGTCATGTTAAGCTACTGTGACCTCCACGTCTCTTCCAAGGGGCATTAAAACCATCTTTTTAAACTGCTGTGACCTCCACCGCTCTTCCAAGGGGCATTAAAATCGTCTTGTTAAGCTACTTTGACCTCCACCACACTTCTAAGGGGCATGTAAACGGTCTTGTTAAACCACTCTAAACTCCACAGCTCTTCCAAGGGGCATTAAAACCGTCTATTTAAGCTACTGTGACTTCCACCACTTTTCCAAGGGGCATTGATATTGTCTTTTTATTCCACTGTGACCTCCACCACTCTTCCAAGGGGCATTAAAACTGTCTGGTTTAGCTACTGTGACCTCCACGTCTCTTCTAAGGGGCATTAAAAACGTCTTGTTAAACCACTCTGACCTCCACAGCTCTTCCAAGGGGCCTTAAAACGGTCTTGTTAAGTTACATAGTTACATAGTTACATAGTTTATAAGGCCGAAAAAAGACAAGCGTCCATCCAGTTCAGCCTATTTCTTGTGCACTGCAGCTATTCCGCAGCGTTGATCCAGGGGAACGCAAAAAAAAAAAAAAAAAAAAAAAAAAAAAACATGCGGTATAGGCCAATTGACATCATTGAGAAAAAAATTCATTTCCCGACACCAATCTGGATTAATTAACTATCACTAAGCATAAGATGTAATTTTATTGTTCTCAAGAAAGGCGTCCAGGCCTCTCTTGAACTCATTAAGTGAGTTGGACATCACCACTTCCTCTCCCAGAGAGTTCCAGAGTCTCACGGCTCTGACCGTAAAGAATCACCTTCTATGCTGGTGCAGGAACCTCCTTTCCTCCAGACGCATAGTGTGCCCCCTCGTCTTTGTCACCATCCTTGGTATAAACAGGTCATGGGAGAGATCTCTGTACTGCCCCCTGATGTATTTATACATGTTTATGAGGTCTCCCCTAAGCCTTCTCTTTTCCAACGTAAATAGGCCTAATTTTGACAACCTCTCTGGGTATTCTAGTCCCTCCATTCCCTTTATTACCTTAGTCGCCCTCCTTTGTACCCTCTCTAGCTCCAATATGTCTTTCCTGAGCACCGGAGCCCAGAACTGTGCACAATATTCTAAGTGCGGCCTTACCAGCGCTTTATACAGAGGAAGAACAATGTTCTCATCATATGCCCCTATTCCTCTTCTGATGCATGCCATGACTCTATTTGCCTTCGCAGCTGCTACCTGACACTGGGCACTCCAATTTAATTTGCTATTAACCAAGACGCCCAGGTCCTTCTCCTTGTCAGATTTCCCCAACGGTTTCCCATTTAATATGTATGGGTGACTGCTGTTTTTCTTTCCCATGTGCATGACTTTACATTTATCGGCATTGAACCCCATTTGCCATTTTTTGGCCCAACTCCCCAATTTATCTAAATCCTCCTGTAGCTGTGCCCTATCCTCATCTGTGTTAACTACTTTACAAAGTTTAGTATCATCTGCAAATATTGCTATTTTACTATGCAACCCTTCCACTAGATCATTAATAAATATATAAAATAATATAGGGCCCAAGACAGACCCTTGAGGCACCCCGCTAGTAACCCTGGCACACCCTGAGCTTACTCCATTGATAACCACCCTCTGCTTTCTATCACTCAGCCAGCTATTTACCCACTTACACACATTATCCCCCAGACCAAGCATTCTCATTTTATATACCAACCTTTTGTGTGGCACGGTATCAAACGCTTTGGAGAAGTCAAGGTATACAACATCCACTGACTCTCCCCGGTCCAGCTGTGAGCTCACCTCCTCGTAGAAGGCAATCAGGTTTGTTTGGCAGGAGCGATCTCTCATGAATCCATGTTGATATGGAGTTAGACAGTTATTATCATTAAGATATTCTACAATAGCATCTCTAAGAAATCCTTCAAACAATTTACCCACAACAGACGTTAAGCTGACTGGTCTATAGTTCCCAGGGTCACTTTTAGACCCCTTTTTGAATATTGGTACCACATTTGCTTGGCGCCAGTCTAGTGGGGCAGTCCCTGTCCATAAAGAGTGCTTGAATATAAGATACAGCGGTCTGTCTATCACATTACTTAATTCTTTTAGTACCCGGGGGTGTATGCCATCTGGGCCTGGTGACTTGTCTATTTTGATATTATTTAGGCGTTTCTGAACTTCCTCCTGGGTTAGGTGGGTGATATTTAGCGGAGGGTTTACTTTATTACTTTGCATTTCCTCCGATAAATTGTTTTCTTTTGTGAAAACAGTGGAGAAGAAGCTATTGAGTAGGTTTGCTTTACCCTCATCGCCCTCTATGATTTTACCCAGGTTATTTTTCAATGGGCCAACTCCATCAGTTTTAATCCTTTTACTGTTTATATAGTTAAAGAACAGTTTGGGATTCGTTTTACTTTCTTTGGCAATTAGTCTCTCTGTCTCCTCTTTTGCTATTCTTATTTGTTTCTTACAGATTTTGTTTTTTTCCCTATAAGTTATTAGCGCTTCCTCGCTGCCTTCTTGTTTAAGTTTACCGAAAGCCCTTTTTTTGTTTTTCATTGCCCTCTTGACTTCCTTATTTAGCCACATTGGCTTCCTCCTATTCCTAGCCCTTTTATTCCCATAAGGTATGTACCTTCTACAGTGACTATGTAGGACTGTTTTGAAAATTTCCCATTTTCTATCTGTGCTCCTATTACTGAAGATACTATCCCAGTCTATAAGGTGAAGGGCATCTCTTAGCTGATCAAACTTTGCCCTCCTGAAGTTCAGTGTTTTTGTGACTCCCTTGCTGGGCACCCTACTGAAGCACATGTGGAATTGTATAATGTTGTGGTCACTATTTCCCAGGTGCCCCCCAACCTGCACCTCAGTTATTCTGTCTGGCCTGTTAGTTAATATTAAGTCTAAAAGGGCCGTCCCTCTAGTTGGTTCCTGCACAAGTTGTGACAAATAATTGTCTTTGATAACTGACAGAAACCTGTTTCCTTTCTGAGATCTACAGCTTTCGGTTTCCCAGTCTATATCGGGGTAGTTGAAGTCCCCCATAATAATCACCTCGTTATTTTTTGCTACTTCGTCTATTTGTCTCATTAATAGACTTTCCGTGGCTTCTGCTATATTTGGTGGTTTATAACAGACTCCTATGATAATTTTATTATTGTTTTTTGCCCCATGTATCTCCACCCATAAGGACTCGACCTCCTCATTTCCCTCCCATACATCCTCCCGTATTGTAGGCTTTAGACACGTCTTTACATATAGACAGACTCCACCCCCTTTCCGATTTCTTCGATCCCTTCTAAACAGACTGTAACCCTGTAAGTTAACTGCCCAGTCATAGCTTTCATCCAACCATGTCTCGGTTATTCCCACTATGTCATAGTTACCTGTAGATATTTCTGCTTCCAGTTCATCCATCTTGTTTGTCAGGCTCCTGGCATTTGCTAGCACGCAGTTTACACGATTTTGTTTTGTTCCAATCTTCTCCCTGTGGATTGTATTAGAAATTTTCTTACCTTCCTTCCAAGTATCTTGTCTTGGACCTTCTTTGTCGCACTTCATATCTTTCATTAGTATGTCCTCTGGTTGCATGTTCGTGTCCGGCGTTTTTCTTCCCATCCCCTCTTCTTCTAGTTTAACGCCCTCCTGATGAGTGTTGCGAGTCTCCTGGCGAATGTGTTTTTCCCGGGTTTGTTGAGGTGTAGTCCGTCTCTGGCAAGGAGTCCATCATAGAGGTAATTCACACCGTGGTCCAGGAATCCAAATCCTTGTTGTCTGCACCATCGTCTCAGCCAGCTGTTCACATCAAGGATCCTGTTCCATCTCCTGACGCCATGCCCGTCTACTGGAAGGATAGAAGAAAAAACTACCTGCGCATCCAGTTCTTTTACTTTCTTCCCCAATGCTTCAAAGTCCTTGCAGATTGTCGGTAGGTCCTTCTTTGCCGTGTCATTGGTGCCAACATGTATCAGAAGAAATGGGTGGACATCCTTGGGACTGATGAGCTTTGGTATCCTATCGGTAACATCCTTGATCTTCGCCCCTGGGAGGCAGCATACTTCTCTTGCGGTTATATCCGGTCTGCAGATAGCTGCTTCTGTTCCTCTCAGTAGTGAGTCTCCCACCACCACCACTCTTCTTCCCTTCTTGGCTGTCCTTTTTCTTGTCGCTTCTGGGTGTTTCTGGGTGCTCTTTTCTTTTTTGCTTGCTGGTAGTTCCTCATCCTTAGGTGTGCCATCTTCGTCCTCCACAAGTCCTTGGAATCTGTTTCTCAGTTGTGTGGTTGGTGGTGTCTCCATGGTCTTCTTGCTTCTTTTGGTCACTTGCCTCCACTTGTCTGCCTCTGGAGGTTCTCTGACGCTTCCTTCACTTTCTGTGACCAGTAGTGACGCTTCTGTTCTATCCAGGAAGTCTTCATTTTCCTTGATGAGTTTTAATGTCGCAATTCTTTCTTCCAGTCCCCGCACCTTTTCTTCTAAAAGAGCCAGTAGTCTACACTTCTGGCAGGTGAAGTTGGTTTCAGCTTCTGGTCGATCTGTGAACATGTAGCACATGTTGCAGCTCACCATGTAGGTTGTCACATCTGCCATGCTGCTCCTCGTCCCTGCTGACTTGCTGTCTGACGGCGCGCGGTTTGGCGATGCTTTCCAAGCAGCTGGTCCCGGCTGTACCCAACGATCTTCTAGCTGAAGGAGACTCTTCGCTTTTCCCAGAAGGCACCTGGAATATGCAAATTGCCCTCTTCAAGCTTCAATCCCTGGTTTGGCGATGCTTTCCAAGCAGCTGGTCCCGGCTGTACCCAACGATCTTCTAGCTGAAGGAGACTCTTCGCTTTTCCCAGAAGGCACCTGGAATATGCAAATTGCCCTCTTCAAGCTTCAATCCCTGGTTTGGCGATGCTTTCCAAGCAGCTGGTCCCGGCTGTACCCAACGATCTTCTAGCTGAAGGAGACTCTTCGCTTTTCCCAGAAGGCACCTGGAATATGCAAATTGCCCTCTTCAAGCTTCAATCCCTGGTTTGGCGATGCTTTCCAAGCAGCTGGTCCCGGCTGTACCCAACGATCTTCTAGCTGAAGGAGACTCTTCGCTTTTCCCAGAAGGCACCTGGAATATGCAAATTGCCCTCTTCAAGCTTCAATCCCTGGTTTGGCGATGCTTTCCAAGCAGCTGGTCCCGGCTGTACCCAACGATCTTCTAGCTGAAGGAGACTCTTCGCTTTTCCCAGAAGGCACCTGGAATATGCAAATTGCCCTCTTCAAGCTTCAATCCCTGGTTTGGCGATGCTTTCCAAGCAGCTGGTCCCGGCTGTACCCAACGATCTTCTAGCTGAAGGAGACTCTTCGCTTTTCCCAGAAGGCACCTGGAATATGCAAATTGCCCTCTTCAAGCTTCAATCCCTGGTTTGGCGATGCTTTCCAAGCAGCTGGTCCCGGCTGTACCCAACGATCTTCTAGCTGAAGGAGACTCTTCGCTTTTCCCAGAAGGCACCTGGAATATGCAAATTGCCCTCTTCAAGCTTCAATCCCTGGTTTGGCGATGCTTTCCAAGCAGCTGGTCCCGGCTGTACCCAACGATCTTCTAGCTGAAGGAGACTCTTCGCTTTTCCCAGAAGGCACCTGGAATATGCAAATTGCCCTCTTCAAGCTTCAATCCCTGGTTTGGCGATGCTTTCCAAGCAGCTGGTCCCGGCTGTACCCAACGATCTTCTAGCTGAAGGAGACTCTTCGCTTTTCCCAGAAGGCACCTGGAATATGCAAATTGCCCTCTTCAAGCTTCAATCCCTGGTTTGGCGATGCTTTCCAAGCAGCTGGTCCCGGCTGTACCCAACGATCTTCTAGCTGAAGGAGACTCTTCGCTTTTCCCAGAAGGCACCTGGAATATGCAAATTGCCCTCTTCAAGCTTCAATCCCTGGTTTGGCGATGCTTTCCAAGCAGCTGGTCCCGGCTGTACCCAACGATCTTCTAGCTGAAGGAGACTCTTCGCTTTTCCCAGAAGGCACCTGGAATATGCAAATTGCCCTCTTCAAGCTTCAATCCCTGGTTTGGCGATGCTTTCCAAGCAGCTGGTCCCGGCTGTACCCAACGATCTTCTAGCTGAAGGAGACTCTTCGCTTTTCCCAGAAGGCACCTGGAATATGCAAATTGCCCTCTTCAAGCTTCAATCCCTGGTTTGGCGATGCTTTCCAAGCAGCTGGTCCCGGCTGTACCCAACGATCTTCTAGCTGAAGGAGACTCTTCGCTTTTCCCAGAAGGCACCTGGAATATGCAAATTGCCCTCTTCAAGCTTCAATCCCTGGTTTGGCGATGCTTTCCAAGCAGCTGGTCCCGGCTGTACCCAACGATCTTCTAGCTGAAGGAGACTCTTCGCTTTTCCCAGAAGGCACCTGGAATATGCAAATTGCCCTCTTCAAGCTTCAATCCCTGGTTTGGCGATGCTTTCCAAGCAGCTGGTCCCGGCTGTACCCAACGATCTTCTAGCTGAAGGAGACTCTTCGCTTTTCCCAGAAGGCACCTGGAATATGCAAATTGCCCTCTTCAAGCTTCAATCCCTGGTTTGGCGATGCTTTCCAAGCAGCTGGTCCCGGCTGTACCCAACGATCTTCTAGCTGAAGGAGACTCTTCGCTTTTCCCAGAAGGCACCTGGAATATGCAAATTGCCCTCTTCAAGCTTCAATCCCTGGTTTGGCGATGCTTTCCAAGCAGCTGGTCCCGGCTGTACCCAACGATCTTCTAGCTGAAGGAGACTCTTCGCTTTTCCCAGAAGGCACCTGGAATATGCAAATTGCCCTCTTCAAGCTTCAATCCCTGGTTTGGCGATGCTTTCCAAGCAGCTGGTCCCGGCTGTACCCAACGATCTTCTAGCTGAAGGAGACTCTTCGCTTTTCCCAGAAGGCACCTGGAATATGCAAATTGCCCTCTTCAAGCTTCAATCCCTGGTTTGGCGATGCTTTCCAAGCAGCTGGTCCCGGCTGTACCCAACGATCTTCTAGCTGAAGGAGACTCTTCGCTTTTCCCAGAAGGCACCTGGAATATGCAAATTGCCCTCTTCAAGCTTCAATCCCTGGTTTGGCGATGCTTTCCAAGCAGCTGGTCCCGGCTGTACCCAACGATCTTCTAGCTGAAGGAGACTCTTCGCTTTTCCCAGAAGGCACCTGGAATATGCAAATTGCCCTCTTCAAGCTTCAATCCCTGGTTTGGCGATGCTTTCCAAGCAGCTGGTCCCGGCTGTACCCAACGATCTTCTAGCTGAAGGAGACTCTTCGCTTTTCCCAGAAGGCACCTGGAATATGCAAATTGCCCTCTTCAAGCTTCAATCCCTGGTTTGGCGATGCTTTCCAAGCAGCTGGTCCCGGCTGTACCCAACGATCTTCTAGCTGAAGGAGACTCTTCGCTTTTCCCAGAAGGCACCTGGAATATGCAAATTGCCCTCTTCAAGCTTCAATCCCTGGTTTGGCGATGCTTTCCAAGCAGCTGGTCCCGGCTGTACCCAACGATCTTCTAGCTGAAGGAGACTCTTCGCTTTTCCCAGAAGGCACCTGGAATATGCAAATTGCCCTCTTCAAGCTTCAATCCCTGGTTTGGCGATGCTTTCCAAGCAGCTGGTCCCGGCTGTACCCAACGATCTTCTAGCTGAAGGAGACTCTTCGCTTTTCCCAGAAGGCACCTGGAATATGCAAATTGCCCTCTTCAAGCTTCAATCCCTGGTTAAACCACTCTGAACTCCACAGCTCTTCCAAGGGGCATGAAAACCGTCTTGTTAAACTCCTGTGACCTCCACCACTCTTCCAAGGGGCATGAAAACTGTCTTGTTAAGCTACTGTGACCTCCAAGTCTCTTCCAAGAGGCATTCAAACTGTATTGTTAAACCACTCTGAACTCCACAGCTTTTCCAAGGGGCATGAAAACCGTCTTGTTAAGCTACTGTGACCTCCACCACTCTTCCAAGGGGTATTGATATTGTCTTTTTATTCCACTGAGACCTCCACCACTCTTCCAAGGGGCATTAAAACTGTCTTGTTAAACTACTGTGACCTCCACGTCTCTTCCAAGGGGCATTAAAACTGTCTTGTTAAACCAATCTGAACACCTTAGCTTTTCCAAGGGACATGAAAACCTTGTTGTTAAGAGACTGTGACTACCACCACTATTCCAAGGAGCATTGATATTGTCTTTTTATTCCACTGCGACATCCACCACTCTTCCAAGGGGCATTAAAACTGTCTTGTTAAGCTACTGTGACCTCCACCACTCTTCCAAGGGTCATTAAAACAGTCTTGTCAAACCTCTCTGAACTCCACAGCTCTTCCAAGGGGCATAAAAACCATCTTGTTAAGCTACTGTGACTTCCACCACTTTTCCAAGTGGCATTGATATTGTCTTTTTATTCCACTGCGACCTCCACCACTCTTCCAAGGAGTGTTAAAAACTGTCTTGTTAAACCACTCTGAACACCACAGCTCTTCCAAGGGGCATTAAAAGCGTCTAGTTAAACCACTCTAAACTCCACAGCTCTTCCAAGGGGCATTAAAACTGTCTTGTTAAGCTACTGAGACCTCCTCCGCTCTTCCAAGGGGCATTAAAACTGTCTTGTTAAGCTACTGTGACCTTCACGTCTCTTCCCAGGGGAATTAATACCGTCTTGTTAAGCTACTGTGACCTCCACGTCTTTTCCAAGTGTCATTACAACCGTCTTGTTAAACCGCTCTGAACTCTACAGCTCTTACAAGGGGCATTAAAACTGTTTTGTTAAACCACTGTGAACTCCACAGCTCTTCCAAGGGCATTAAAACCATCTTGTTAAGATACTGTGACCGCCACCACTCTTCCAAGGGGCATTATATTGTATTGTTAAGCTACTGTGACCTCCACTTCTCTTCCAAGGGGCATTAAAACCATCTTGTTAAGCTTCTGTGACCTCCACGTCTCTTCCAAGGAGCATTAAAACCATCTTGTTAAACCACTCTGAACCCCACAGCTCTTCCAAGGGGCATGAAAACAGTCTTGTTAAGCTACTGTGACCTCCACGTCTCTTCCAAGCGGCATTAAAACCGTCTTGTTAAACCACTCTGAACACCACAGTTCTTCCAAGGGGCATTAAATACTTTTTGTTAAACCACTTTAGACTCCACATGTAACATACCTGGCGGCGTCCTTGCATGGTGGTCCATCTCCCACTGTGCAAGAGCGCGCACTTGATCTCCAGTCCAGAATGTCTCTCTGGCTTCCCTCCATGCTGTCTGTTTGTGTCTGTTTCTGCTGCTTAAGGGCGGCGCCCGATCACTTCCTGCTTTTTGTACCTGCTGTGGGTCACACCCCTTGTGCGTCCTCAGCCTATTGCTGTCTGTCACCTGGTATATAGCTCAGCTGCTCCCATCTATCCCTGCCTGAGCATAGTGTTTCATTCAGTGTGTGCTTGCACTCTGAAGGTGCCAGGTCCCGTTCTGTGTTCTCTTGTCTGCCTATCCTGGAGGCTGTATTTCCAGGCCTGTCTGAACACGCTCCTAGCCTGTTCCTCCTGCCTTCTAGGGGCCGATTACCTAGACCCGTTCCTGTATCTTGTCTGACCTGTCTGAACACGCTCCTAGCCTGTTCCTCCCGCCTTCTAGGGGCCGATTACCTAGACCCGCTCCTGTATCTTGTCTGTCCTGTCTGAACACGCTCCTTGCCTGTTCGTCCTGCCTCTCTGGGGGCCGTATTCCCAGACCCGCTCCTGTATTCCGCTGCAGTGTCGGTCTCCTCTGTTCACTCAGTTCCAGTCTGAACTCTCTCCTATCCTTTACCTGTTTTGCCTCTATGTCCGTTCCCTTCCTTTTTCTGCAGAGTCTGAACTCGTACCTAACTACTGCTTGTTGTCTCTGTACTCCCGTTTGTGAGTTTGTGGTCCTCTCGCTGCTTCTCTGCAGGTACTCTGTGAGTATCTGGCTCTGCCTTTCCCTTCCTGTCTGTTCCGTGTGAACAGAGCCCTGTCCCCCCTGCTCAGCCTTGCCAGCTCTGACTCCTTTGCTCACCGCTCCGGCGGTTCTAGCCTGCTCTTACTTCTTTGCTCACCGCTCCGACGGTTCTAGCCTGCTCTGACTACTTTGCTCACCGCTCCGGCGGTTCTAGCCTGCTCTGACTCCTTTGCTCACCGCTCCGGCGGTTCTAGCCTGCTCTGACTCCTTTGCTCACCGCTCCGGCGGTTCTAGCCTGCTCTGACTCCTTTGCTCACCGCTCTGGCGGTTCTAGCCTGCTCTGACTCCATTGCTCACCGCTCCGGCGGTTCTAGCCTGCTCTGCCTCCTTTGCTCACCGCTCCTGCGGTTCTAGCCTGCTCTGACTCCTTTGCTCGCTGCTCCGGCAGCCTTGCTCCGCTCTTATCCTTTTGCTCACTGCTCCGGCAGTCTTGCTCCACTCTTGCTCACCGCTCCAGGCGGTCTTGTCCTGCTTTACTCTTGCTCACCGCTCCAGGCGGTCTCGTCCTGCTTTACTCTTGCTCACTGCTCCGGCAGTCTCGCTCAGCTCTGATCCTTTGCTCGCCGCTCCTGGCGGCCTTGTCCTGCTCTACTCTTGCTCACCGCTCCAGGCGGCCTTGTCCTGCCCTGTTCTCGCTCACCTCTCTGGGCGGCCTCACTCTGCTGTGTTTGTCCGCCACATCTGTGGTTCTGTTCCTGAGTCCCAGTGTGTACTGGGTCCTATCCCGCCAGTGTCCCTACCTGCTAGTGCCTTCCTGTCTGCACTCTAGCTGTGCTTGCCTGTACCCCTCTGCCTGTATTGTTCCTGAGTCCCAGTGTGTACTGGGTCCTATCCCGCCAGTGTCCCTACCTGCTAGTGCCTTCCTGTCTGCACTCTAGCTGTTCTTGCCTGTACCCCTCTGCCTGTATTGTTCCTGAGTCCCAGTGTGTACTGGGTCCTATCCCACCAGTGTTCCTACATGCTAGTGCCTCCCTGGCTGCACTCTAGCCGTGCTTGCCTGTACCCGCCTGCCTGCATACCCACCTGCCTGCATACCCGCCTGCCTGCATACCAGTCGTGCCTGCATACCAGTCGTGCCTGCATACCAGTCGTGCCTGCATACCAGTCGTGCCTTACTACCAGTCGTGCCTGCCTATTCCCACCAGTCTGTGTGCCAGCCTACCAGTCTGTTCCTGTATTCCCCTGTGTGGGTCAACAGCCGTGTCCGGGGTCTGTCCTGGAGTAGCACCTGGTCCCTCCGCTCGGTTCCTCCTTGGTGCACTGGCGTCGTATGCCGTCGTGCGAATACCTAGTTACGCCCCTCCAGGCATTCACTCTCCGGCACGGTCCAGTGGAATCACTACAATCACACGTACACGCCGCTCAGCCCGGGCGTGTGCATTACACCACAGCTCTTCCAAGGGGCATTAAAACTGTCTTGTTAAGCTACTGAGACCTCCTCCGCTCTTCCAACGGGCATTAAAACTGTCTTGTTAAGCTACTGTGACATTCACGTCTCTTCCCAGGGGAATTAATACCGTCTTGTTAAACTACTGTGACCTCCACGTCTCTTCCAAGTGTCATTACAACCGTCTTGTTAAACCACTCTGAACTCTACAGCTCTTACAAGGGGCATTAAAACTGTTTTGTTAAACCACTGTGAACTCCACAGCTCTTCCAAGGGCATTAAAACCATCTTGTTAAGATACTGTGACCACCACCACTCTTCCAAGGGGCATTATATTGTATTGTTAAGCTACTGTGACCTCCACTTCTCTTCCAAGGGGCATTAAAACCATCTTGTTAAGCTTCTGTGACCTCCACGTCTCTTCCAAGGGGCATTAAAACCATCTTGTTAAACCACTCTGAACCCCACGGCTCTTCCAAGGGGCATGAAAACAGTCTTGTTAAGCTACTGTGACCTCCACGTCTCTTCCAAGCGGCATTAAAACCGTCTTGTTAAACCACTCTGAACACCACAGTTCTTCCAAGGGGCATTAAATACTTTTTGTTAAACCACTCTAGACTCCACAGCTCTTCCAAGGGGCATTAAAACTGTCTTCTTAAGCTACTGTGACCTCCACCACTCTTCCAAGGGGCATTAAAACTGTCTTGTTAAGCTACTGTGACCTCCACGTCTCTTCCAAGGGGCATTAAAACCGCCTTGTTAATCCACTCTGAACGCTACAGCTCTTCCAAGGGGCATTAAAACTGTTTTGTTAAACCACTCTGAACTCCACAGCTCTTCCAAGGGCATTAAAACTGTCTTGTTAAAACACTCTGAACTCCACAGCTCTACCAAGGAGCATGGAATCCGTCTTGTTAAGCTACTGTGATCTCCACAACTCTTCCAAGGGGTATTAAAAACATCTTGTTAAGCTACTGTGACCTCCACGTCTCTTCCAAGGGGCGTTAAAATCGTTTTGTTAAACCACTCTCAACTCCACAGCTCTTCCAAGGGACATGAAAACCTTGTTGTTAAGAGACTGTGACTACCACCACTATTCCAAGGAGCATTGATATTGTCTTTTTATTCCACAGCGACCTCCACCACTCTTCCAAGGGGCATTAAAACTGTCTTGTTAAGCTACTGTAACCTTCACGTCTCTTCCAAGGGGTATTAAAACCGTCTTGCTAAACCACTTTGAACTCCAGAGCTCTTTCAAGGGGCATGAAAACCGTCTTGTTAAGCTACTGTGACCTCCACGTCTCTTCCAGAGGGCATTAAAACCATCTTGTTTAACGACTCTGAACTCCACAGCTCTTCCAAGGGACATTAAAACTGTCTTGTTAAGCTACTGTGACCTCCACCACTCTTCCAAGGGGCATTAAAACTGTCCTGTTAAGCTACTGTGACCTCCACCACTCTTCCCATGGGCATTGATATTGTCTTTTTATTCCACTGTGACCTCCACCACTCTTCCAATGGGTATTAACACTGTCTTGTTAAGCTACTGTGACCTCCACCACTCTTCCAATGGCCATTGATATTGTCTTTTTATTCCACTGTAACTTCCACCATTCTTCCAAGAGGCATTAAAACCATCTTGTTAGACCACACTGAACTCCACAGGTCTTCCACGGGGTATGAAAACCGTCTTGTTAAGCTACTGTGACCTCCATCACTCTTCCAAGGGGCATTAAAACCATCTTTTTAAGCTACTGTTACCTCCAACTCTCTTCAAAGTGGCATTACAATCATCTTATTAAGCGACAATGACCTCCACGTCTCTTACAAGGTGCATTAAAATCGTCTTGTTAAACAATAATGAACTCCATAGCTTTTCCATGGGGCATGAAAACCGTCTTGTTAAGGTACTGTGACCTCCACTTCTCTTCCAAGGGGCATTATAACCGTCTTGTTAAACCACTCTCAACTCCACAGCTCTTCCAAGGGGCATTAAAACTGGCTTGTTGAGCTACTGTGACTAGTGTTGAGCCACCCCCGTAGTGTTTGAGTTCGGTTCGGTTCGTCGAACACCCGTGTGTTCGCCGAACTGTTCGTCGAACTGTTCGTCGAACACCTTCGAACACCGTTAAAACCAATGGCAGGCAAACAAAAAAACATAGAAACACATAGAAAACACCTTCAAAGGTGTCCAAAAGCTGACAAACTGCTCAGAAGACACAACTAACACATGGAAAAGTGACAAGTACATATAGTCATGCGAAAAGAAAAGAGGTGGAGGAGTAAAAGGAGGGGGAGACACAGATATAGGCATGTCATGCCCTTCTAAAATCCAAAAAGTGAGAAGCCGACACGGCCAGTCCGTTCCTGCCCGTGCCACCTCCGTGTCGCCGGGTTTGTGCCAGAGCCGCGGTGGACCCTGACGGCCAGCCCCCCTATCCCAATACTGGTGCCTGTCCGCCGGTGGGTCGAGGCCCCCCACGTTGGGGGGGGGAGTAACATCTGCAGAAGAAAGACCATCTTCCAGCCAAACTAAGATGTCGACTTCTTTTCGTGGACAATGTGATACGATCCCATTCTTACTGACACGCCCATCACTACAAATTCTAGATGAGGCACAAAAACAGCAGGTGCTTCTACGGATATCAAGTGCTCCTTCAAGTGGGCTCTCCATCACCTCAATTTCAACATCACAAATACTCCAGTCCTCAGAGGTGTCACCCCAATCGCACTTGCTTCCTCACAGCTCCCAAGTCTCCAGCTGCCCGTCTGAGTATGGGGTAACACAGATGGTTGAGTCTGCACAGCTGTTTACTCATACTATAGCCTGGGAAACGGAGGGCTGCTCCAGAGCTTCTGTTAATCCAGATGAGGAAATGATCTGATCTGATGCCCAGAATCTTTATAAGTCGGATCCAGGACCAGATGAAGAATGTTCTGAGCATAATGTAGACCCTTGTTCCCAAACTGTAACTCCTGTTGGTGGAGACAATGATGAAGACGATGATGAGACTCAAATACCTGATTGGAGCGACAACTTGACTTTTCGGTCAGGGCAGGAAGAGGTTGGCTCTGAGGACGACGGGTGTGATAACACACAGGGTGATGATGACGAGGTTGGAGATCCCACTTACTGTCAACCCACAGTCAGTCAGTCGATGAGGTCAGCAGAGGAGGTGGAGGAGGATGTGACTAGCCCTGGGGATGGGGATGACTCGGTGCCCGGGCATTTGCCTGGCCTTGGGGATGTCGCGGTGGTCGGCTCCCTGGCCCGTACCCTGGGGTCTCTCTTTAAAAGGGTGGATAATTGTTAATTTTATAAGAGTTCATGACGCCACCTGTGGTATCTGGTGACAAGCACCAGCGCTGTAGCAGTCCACTGAGGCCGGTGATAAGGCAGCTCGATGGTATAGCTCCCCACAGGTGGAACTAGGTCTCAGGGCAGCGTATGCAGGGGGAATGCAGGACAGGCGAGACCCAGCTGGGTCAGAGCAAGAACGGGAACGGACACGGTAGTCACTTCAGTACCTTTTACTGGTGGAAATTCAGGCACATCCCGGAGCACTGTAGGGTGAAGGGTGCATATCAGGATCCTCCCCAATGAGCGGGTGTAGGGCCTCCTGTTTCTTGCCTCTGTGTAGTAAGTTTCTGACCTGCCTGGAGCTAGGCCTAACTTTGTCTCTGTCCTGCGCTGGCTGACCTTGTGGTAGGGCCTTCTCTTGGAGTTCACGCTCCCAGTATGCGGGGCCTAAGCGTCTCCTGGCTCTGTTACATATCAGCACCTTAGCGATCCTGGGACTTGTAGTTCTCCAGGGATTCCGGTTATGCCTTACTGGGTCATAGAGATACCGGTAAGCTCGGATCCTGTGTCCGGTAAATGCTTCGGGGTGAGCTGGTTAAGCTCCTCTGCCCCTTATGTACTAACTCGCCACTCGCCTTCGGCCTACTCGGGCCCTCACTAGGCTATACACACTAACGGCAGCTTGCCGCGCTTCACTGATCTTACGGCACCGGCACACCTTAAGCTCTATGTGGGCTCCCTGAATCTAGCAAGCAGGAGCCTCGTGCTCCACTGCTGAACTATTAACTGCGTTCTCTAGACTAGACTGAGCTCCACTGCAGACTGACCTCTCTTAGGCTTCTCTACTGCAGGAACTCTTCAGAGGAACTGAACTGCCTAGCTCCACCTTCCCTATTTATATCCCTAACGGGCTCCCTCTGCTGGTCTGAGGTGGAAGGTGGAGATGTGTGAATGTTTATGGGGGCCTCTTGTGGAGGATTCCATCAATGCACTCTTCTAGGATCTGTGATACCAAGCGCAGCGGGGCATCACAGATGCTATTGACGACGAGGTTAGGTTGCGCCTTCCTGAACAGAGACGGAGTACTGTAAGCACGTCAACAACTGCATCCTCAACCACAACTCTGCCTCTGACCACAAGTCGTAGTGGCTCTTCAGGTCACATGGGCTCTAAGCCTTGCATAGCCTGGGCATTAATTCAGATCGATAAGGATGACCCAACTCGTGTTATCTGTAATATTTGTCAGCAAAAGCTAAGTAGAGGCCAAAAAATCCATAGTTTGAGTACTTCATGCATGTACCGTCACATGGATATGAAGCATAAGTTGCAGTGGGAAGCTCACTGTGCTACATTGCGGCCTAGCCGGCTGGGCCAACCACCGTCTGCCCCATCTTGTGCATCCGCAGCCTCTTCATCCTCTGTGACTGGGGGGACAGCAGTCACACATGTTTTTGGATGCAGACCTGCCACCTCTTTACCCGCAACAGCCAGTGTGATTGGCAGGTCGTCAGTTCATTGGGAAGTGGAAACACCTGCTAGTGTTGAGCGCTCTCCGACATCGAGAGCACCACCTTTGGATCAAGGCAACCTAACATGTCCGCCTGCATCTTCCTCACAGACCGGCAGTTTGCCGGGGACACCCTACTCAACACCGTCTAAGCACAACAGCCAGCCCTCGGTCCCTCAGATGTGGAAAAGTAAAAGACCATTTCCTCCTAGCCATGAGAAAGCTAAGAGGTTGAATTTCACCATCTGCAAGCTGTTGTCTACAGAAATGCTACCTTTCCACCTGGAGGACACAGAGGATTTTCAAGACCTTATGTCCGTCACAGTGCCCCAGTACCAGATGCCCAGTCGGCACTACTTCTCAAAGAAAGGTGTGCCTGCGCTCCACTAGCATGTCGCACACAACATCACCGCTTCTTTGAGAAACTCTGTGTGTGACAGGGTGCACTTCACCACAGACACTTGGACGAGAAGGCATGGACAGGGGCGTTACATGTCGCTGACTGGGCACTGGGTAACTATGGTGACAGCAGGACAAGGGGCTACTGTCCAAGTCTTACCGTCCCCACGAGTTGTGCGTCAATCCTCTTTATCTCGAAGTTCCTCCACTGCTTCTGCCTCCTCAACCTCCTCTCGGTCCGCCACCTGCACCCAAAGCCTGTCTGGTAATGCCATCTGCTTTCTAACTGCGCAGAAGGAATCCTGCATACCTCCTTACTATGCTGGCAGCAGGGCTCAACGGCATCAGTGTTTACTTTGAAATGTCTGGGAAATGTGAGTCACACAGCTGAGGAGTTGTGGTCAGCTCTGGAGACCCAGTTTCATGAAAGGTTGTCTCCACTGGACCTGCAACCAGGGAAGGCCATGTGCGACAATGCTGCAAACCTGGGTGCGGCACTTCGCCGGGGCAATGTCACACACGTGCCTTGTATGGCTCACGTGTTGAACCTGGTTGTCCAGCAATTTTTAGCCCACTATCCCGGACTAGATGGCCTTCTGCAGAGGGCACGGTCGCTGTGTGCTCACTTCCGCCGTTCGCATCCCGCAGTTCAACGACTTACATCTCTACAGAAGTCGTTGGGCCTGCCAGTTCACCGGCTGACACGGTGGAATTCAACTCTGCACATGTTGCAGCGACTGTGGCAGCACCGACAAGCCCTGGTGCAATACGTTCTGACGTATAGCCTGGGCCAACGAGATCCAGAGGTGGGGCAAATCACGCTGCAGGAGTGGTCTCAGATCAGGGACCTATGAAGTTGACGCGCCCCCTGGGCCATGGGGTACCCTAAGCCGGGCCGGTAGACGCTGGGGGTTGTAGTCACTGTGGCGGTGACCCAGTCCGTGACCCAGGGCGGTCAATCCAAGGGTAATTTGTATATATGGATTTTATAATGTCTGACTACGCCACCTGTGGAGTGCGGCCAAAGGGGCCGCCGCTGCGGAACAGTCCTCTGAAGCTGGTGGTTTTGCAGCAACGGTATTATTACTCACCACAGGAAGAGTGTAGCTTCAGGGCAGTGTGGGTGGATGATGGTGGTTGTAGTGCAGGGAGTCAGTAATGAACACAGAGTCCGTGTGATGCCGTCTCAAGATATTACTCACAGTTGTTGTAGTCCAGATTACAGGTACCAGAGCAATCTCCCCCGTCGTGCTGTGCATACTCAGTGAGGGGCTCAGTCCACCCCCAGATAGCTCCGGAGTACTTAGCAGGACCCCCTTCTGTGTGTCCTTTCTCTGGCCTTTTCCCTGCATCTCACACCCAGTGACACTTCTATCCGGTATCCTCGGGCCTTGGCGAGTGACGTGTGTACCGTCCCCTGGGTCCTATGTGGCTACCTTCTTAGTGAGACTGGTGTGGACTTTGGCCTGCAGTACATGAAATGCAGCAGCCTCCGGTTTCTAGTTGAGCCTTGCTGTTTCTCCGCTAGTTGAGGGACCGGTTCCCCTTATCTGGCCTGACCCCTCTACCTCCTGGTAGCAGCGGGAGTATGGGTGGCCTTCTGCACGGCCCGTAGCCGTAGGGTCCCTTCGGTTCCTGGAGCCTTCCAGCTCCCACTCCTCTCTTCTCTCCTTCAGTCCTGGGCCTCCCAGGCTAGGCCCGCCTCCGGAGCAGAGCTCATGCCTGTCACTTTTCCTCCTCTGTCTGGCTTGCTCTTTCTAAGATGGCTTCCTATTTATACTCTCCTTGTCATGTGCTCCCCTAAGCTGCTCCCCTAAGCACCCACTACATAGGACCCTCAAACCAGCTAGGGACCTGGGACTGTGCTCTCCCTTAGGAGCAATCTCGCCCTACCCCCACTGCGGGTATGTGTTGGATGCAGGAGTTAGGGTCCCGAGCCATATGCCTTCCTTACCTGAGGGTGAGATACCACACCTCTGGGTGAGATGCAGTAACTCTGTGGCGACTGAACCCTCAGGGGCGCCACACACCCTTCTGCACAGTTTTGAAATGGCGACGAAGATGTTTAGTGCTGACGACGATGCCATTATCAGCATGACTATTCCGGTGATTTACATGCTGGAGCACACATTAAACAGAATTCAGAGTCAGGTGGTGGGACAAGAGGAGGTGGAGGAAGTAGAGGAGTCGTATGTGGAAGGGATAACATCTCCAAGGTCCAGACGGTTGGCAGCACCAAGGCGGCAGGCATGGGAGGGTGGGGGAGAGGGATTAACCAGGGCGCATGGTAGCAGCCAAACTGTTGAAGAAGGTGCAGGAGCCGAGGAAGAAGTGGAGGACGAACTGGCGATGGGCATGGAAGACTCATCAGATGAGGGAGACCTTGATCACATTTCTGTTGTGCGAGGTTGGAGGGAGAGGGCAGAGGAAGGAAGCATGATTCTTACCTCGCTACCAACACAACAAGGACTTAGTCCTTCTGGATGCGCAAGACACATGAGTGCCTTCTTGCTGCACTACCTGCAACATGACCCCCGGATTGTCAGAATTCGAAGTAATCCCGACTACTGGGTTGCCACACTCTTAGATCCCCGGTACAAAAGTATATTTGCCGAAATAATTCCTGCCATAAAAAGGTATTGACGAATGCAGGAGTATCTGCAGACGCTGTTGCAGAATCTTACATGTGCTTTTCCACAAAACACCAGTGGTGCACGTAGTGAATCTCACAGTTCTAACTTGCCAACGGTGGGACTGTCGAGTCTTCATCACTCAAACAGTAACAGTAACACAGTATCTGCTGGTAACAGCAATTTTGTGGAATCGTTTCACCACTTTTTTAGACCATCCTTTGCAAGGCCACAGGAGACAAGAAGTCTGACACATAGTCAATGCCTAGAGAGGATGGTACAGGAGAATCTCCAAGTGAACATCGAAGCCATGACTGTGTCACTGGACCCTTGCTCATTTTGGTATTCCAATCTGGACAAATCGCCGGAGCTCGCCACTCATGCCTTGGAGATCTTGTCATGCCATGCAGCCAGCGTTCTCTCTGAACGTGTGTTCAGCGCTGCTGGTGGTGTGCTGACAGATAAGCGCACGCGGCTGTCCACTGAGAATGTAGACAGACTCACGTTCATAAAGATGAACAAATCATGGATTCGCAAGGACATTTCTACCCCTGTGTCATCCTTGGGAGACTAAAAGCTTGGGGATTTGGTAAAATCACCTCACCAACCGTTTTAAGCAACAGTGGGCCAATTGATGCCACTTAACCCTAGAACGCATGACCATAAAAATCTACACTTTCACATACCTGGGGCCCTTTAGGCCCGTGTGCAAATAACATGGAATAACTCAAACTCAAATGACAAACAACTATATACATGAAGAATACCTAGAGTTTCAAAATTCTAACTAAAGTAATCTTGCAGAAAATAGAAAACAATTAACTGGGCGGGCCTGCAAGGCCACAGGTATGCGTTCTAGGGTTAAGTGGTGTCTGTGCCACAATTTTGGGAGTCCCCTTGCTGTGTCTTACGTGACGTTGGCATCGTCAATTCCAGGTGGGTTGGGTCGCACCCCCCCCTCTTAACTGTAAGAAACTACATACACTATGGCTTGGGGTAACACAGATGGTTGAGTCTGAAGAGCTGTTTACTCAGAGGTCTGCTCCAAATCTTCAGTGTCTGCTAGTCAGCGTAGAATTTTTAACTGCATCTAGCCTAGGCAATACTTTGGGCGTAGTAGCCCAGCTGCGAAGCAAGCTGCACCGCCTGTGTATCTAATAAGAATTTTTAAAAGAATCTAGCCTAGGCAGACTGTGGGAACCCCCAACCAAACCCAGACGCTCAGCCCCCCTACCGCCCCCCTTTCATGGACAATACAATACTGTAACTCTTACAACTGGATGGGTGAGGATCGGTCACAGCTTTATTAACTCTTTATACTCATTCCATTAGAAAGGCATTTTATTTCTAAAATAATTCAGCTTGTTGCAGCATGCCCTGGGTCCCCACTCCGGCAAGTTGGCCAACAAGTGTAACTCTCCAACATGTCCTTTCTATTTCCAGGCCACGGAGGATCCAGCGTACTCGTATGCAGGACTCTGACCCCCACCCATCACTCTTAACGCTTGTTCCACTCCGTCCTGGAGTCCTGACAGGAATATGTCCAGTCCAATATCTATTAAGTGAACACCGTCGGGCCGTATGAGGCCTGCTTTATCTCCTTCCAGTTGTCGGTGTCGTATCACTACACCGCCTCTGTCTCTTCTAAATTTTGCCATCCGAATATTTATTACCCGCCTTGTCCATTCGATGGCCGTGATGTCTCGCGCTCCTTGCCATACCGCTATCGGCACAATCTCTGACCATACTATAGCTAATTTTGTGAAAAATTCTCTGAAGCGCTCAGTGTCTAGTTTCATTATTGCCATTAGTTATGCGCTCTTGTGATGACCTAGGTTGTTTCCCCCGGCCTGTATAACTAAGATGACCGGACCTCTTGCCTCTCTCCCTACCTTGATTACCTCCATTAGTACCTGTGGCCATAGCAGGCCTCTAATACCTCTCCAGTTGAAATATGTGTTATGAAACTCTAATTTCCTCCCGCCTGGGCGGACTTTCGCCCTTTTTTGTGCCCAATATATATACGAGTGGCCTATCACTCACACTGTTGGCTTAGCGTCACCTGTAAAAGAAACAAACCACGTTAGGATAACAAGTCCGGTCTTATGTATCTCGCCAAACACGTGGATCGCCATCTCCCTATCCTCTGAACTTCCGTTTCTGACAGTCCTGCTCTTGCTGCTTCCGTGGCCGCACCTATGCGGAATGAGTGTGTCCCGTAATCTTTGGGGTGGTTCCCTGCCGATGTTATGCATTTATTAAATATAGCTTGGAACAGGTATCTTGATATTGGCGTTCCATCAATATGTGATAGGAAGAAATTACTTTGTGATCTGATGGTTAGATATGTTTTTACTATTGTTACCCGACTCAGTGTACCGTTTGTGGGTTGTAGAAGTACTCAAGTACCCCTGCCCGCTGGAACCGTTTTCGATTGGTGTATGCGTAGACGTATTGCATTATTGGCTATGACTACGTCCTGGTGTAATAAGCATCCACTGGTGGTAATTTTGGATTGAGGGACTAATTAGCTTATACATAGCGCCCCGAAGAAGGCGATCACAAATGCAGTAGACATTAGTGTTGCTTCAAATTGTGAGTGTCATGTTAATGGTGTTAGGGATAAGATGTGAGAAATCAGTTTTAGTGACACGGGACGGGACGTCTACATTCCTGACTTGGCTGACCCCTTTTCCACCCTTTTATGGATTGTCTGATGATGAATCTTTGTCATATCTCCCCAATTCAGTAGTTGGAAGTGAAATGCTATTCCGGTCAGACACCGCTGCGCTGACGCCCCTGATATGCCCCTCATCATTAGCTGGTGGAGAAATTCTATGGTGACTTGTGATCTGGCTTGTTCACATTGGTCAACCCGTCTGCCTGCTACTAGTCGTGTCCACTCTTCCCATGCCTTACCGTATGCTTGCCACGTTGACGGGGCAACTGACGCTCTGATTAATGGCATCAACTATTCGCCACTAGATCCCATAGGGAGGGTGGGCAACTGTTGCCCGATGGGTGGGCGTTGTGGAAGAGCTCTGTGAAAATCTGCCAATTGAATTGTTATAAAGCGTTAGCAGCAGCTTTATACCCCTCAGCATAGTGGCTAGCGCGGACCCATACATTGTGTTTTAGGCACAGGAATGCTAGCCTGCGTAGTAGGCCTAGCACTGGGAGAGACGATGATGCCATCTTATTAATGCAGTGCGCTAGGCTGGTGTTTTGTGTTATGAAGCGTATATTTTTGTTAGCCAGGCGCGCGCCCCATATTTCTATTGCTACCACTATTGGGAAAAATTATTTTCAGGGCTAGATGCAGCTAAAAATTATTATTAATTTCAAAGCTGGAGGAGTTTGGTATAGATGGCCTAATACAATGAGTCCCACACACTGCTAGAAGCCCAAATATTTTTTCAGAGCTAGATGCAGATAAAAATTATTTTTAATTTGCAGCCTGATGGAGGTCAGTATAGATGGACTAATAGAACAAGTCCCACACACTGCTAGAAGCCCAAATATTTTTTCAGAGCTAGATGCAGATAAAAATTATTTTTAATTTGCAGCCTGATGGAGGTCAGTATAGATGGACTATTAGAACAAGTCCCACACACTGCTAGAAGGCCAAATATTTTTTCAGAGCTAGATGCAGAAAAAAAATATATTCAGTTTGCAACCTGATGGAGGTCAGTATAGATGGACTAATAGAACAAGTCCCACACACAGCTAGAAGCCCAAATATTTTTTCAGAGGTAGATGCAGAAAAAAATTATATTCAGTTTGCAACCTGATGGAGGTCTGTATAGATGGATTAATAGAACAAGTCCCACACACAGCTACAAGCCCAATATTTTTTCAGAGGTAGATGCAGAAAAAATATATATTCAGTTTGCAACCTGATGGAGGTCAGTATAGATGGACTAATAGAGAAAGTCCCACACACTGCTAGAAGGCCAAATATTTTTTCAGAGCTAGATGCAGACAAAAAATTATTTTGAATTTGCAACCTGATGGAGGTCAGTATAGGTGGACTAATAGAACAAGTCCCACACACTGCTAGAAGGCCAAATATTTTTTCAGAGCTAGATGCAGAAAAAAATTATATTCAGTTTGCAACCTGATGGAGGTCTGTATAGATGGATTAATAGAACAAGTCCCACACACAGCTAGAAGCCCAATATTTTTTCAGAGGTAGATGCAGAAAAAAATATATTCAGTTTGCAACCTGATGGAGGTCAGTATAGATGGACTAATAGAACAAGTCCCACACACAGCTAGAAGCCCAATATTTTTTCAGAGCTAGATGCAGAAAAAAATTATATTCAATTTGCAACCTGATGGAGGTCAGTATAGATGGACTAATAGAACAAGTCGCACACACAGCTAGAAGCTCAAATAATTTTTCAGAGGTAGATGCAGAAAAAAATTATATTCAGTTTGCAACCTGATGGAGGTCTGTATAGATGGATTAATAGAACAAGTCCCACACACAGCTAGAAGCCCAATATTTTTTCAGAGGTAGATGCAGAAAAAAATATATTCAGTTTGCAACATGATGAAGGTCAGTATAGATGGATTAATAGAGAAAGTCCCACACACTGCTAGAAGGCTAAATATTTTTTCAGAGCTAGATGCAGATAAAAATAATTTTTAATTTGCAACCTGATGGAGGACAGTATAGATGGACTAATAGAGAAAGTCCCACACACTGCTAGAAGGCCAAATATTTTTTCAGAGCTAGATGCAGATAAAAATTATTTTTAATTTGCAACCTGATGGAGGTCAGTATAGATGGACTAATAGAGAAAGTCCCACACACTGCTAGAAGGCCAAATATTTTTTCAGAGCTAGATGCAGAAAAAAATTATATTCAGTTTGCAACCTGATGGAGGTCAGTATAGATGGACTAATAGAACAAGTCCCACACACTGCTAGAAGCCCAAATATTTTTTCAGAGGTAGATGCAGAAAAAAATTATATTCAGTTTGCAACCTGATGGAGGTCTGTATAGATGGATTAATAGAACAAGTCCCACACACAGCTACAAGCCCAATATTTTTTCAGAGGTAGATGCAGAAAAAATATATATTCAGTTTGCAACCTGATGGAGGTCAGTATAGATGGACTAATAGAGAAAGTCCCACACACTGCTAGAAGGCCAAATATTTTTTCAGAGCTAGATGCAGACAAAAAATTATTTTGAATTTGCAACCTGATGGAGGTCAGTATAGGTGGACTAATAGAACAAGTCCCACACACTGCTAGAAGGCCAAATATTTTTTCAGAGCTAGATGCAGAAAAAAATTATATTCAGTTTGTAACCTGATGGAGGTCTGTATAGATGGATTAATAGAACAAGTCCCACACACAGCTACAAGCCCAATATTTTTTCAGAGGTAGATGCAGAAAAACTATATATTGAGTTTGCAACCTGATGGAGGTCAGTATAGATGGACTAATAGAGAAAGTCCCACACACTGCTAGAAGGCCAAATATTTTTTCAGAGCTAGATGCAGACAAAAAATTATTTTGAATTTGCAACCTGATGGAGGTCAGTATAGGTGGACTAATAGAACAAGTCCCACACACTGCTAGACGGCCAAATATTTTTTCAGAGCTAGATGCAGAAAAAAATTATATTCAGTTTGCAACCTGATGGAGGTCTGTATAGATGGATTAATAGAACAAGTCCCACACACAGCTACAAGCCCAATATTTTTTCAGAGGTAGATGGAGAAAAAATATATATTCAGTTTGCAACCTGATGGAGGTCAGTATAGATGGACTAATAGAGAAAGTCCCACACACTGCTAGAAGGCCAAATATTTTTTCAGAGCTAGATGCAGACAAAAAATTATTTTGAATTTGCAACCTGGTGGAGGTCAGTATAGGTGGACTAATAGAACAAGTCCCACACACTGCTAGAAGGCCAAATATTTTTTCAGAGCTAGATGCAGAAAAAAATTATATTCAGTTTGCAACCTGATGGAGGTCTGTATAGATGGATTAATAGAACAAGTCCCACACACAGCTAGAAGCCCAATATTTTTTCAGAGGCAGATGCAGAAAAAAATATATTCAGTTTGCAACCTGATGGAGGTCAGTATAGATGGACTAATAGAACAAGTCCCACACACAGCTAGAAGCCCAATATTTTTTCAGAGCTAGATGCAGAAAAAATTATATTCAATTTGCAACCTGATGGAGGTCAGTATAGATGGACTAATAGAATAAGTCCCACACACAGCTAGAAGCCCAAATAATTTTTCAGAGGTAGATGCAGAAAAAAATTATATTCAGTTTGCAACCTGATGGAGGTCTGTATAGATGGATTAATAGAACAAGTCCCACACACAGCTAGAAGCCCAATATTTTTTCAGAGGTAGATGCAGAAAAAAATATATTCAGTTTGCAACATGATGGAGGTCAGTATAGATGGGCTAATAGAGAAAGTCCCACACACTGCTAGAAGGCCAAATATTTTTTCAGAGCTAGATGCAGATAAAAATAATTTTTAATTTGCAACCTGATGGAGGTCAGTATAGGTGGACTAATAGAACAAGTTCCACACACTGCTAGAAGGCCAAATATTTTTTCAGAGCTATATGCAGAAAAAAATTATATTCAGTTTGCAACCTGATGGAGGTCTGTATAGATGGATTAATAGAACAAGTCCCACACACAGCTAGAAGCCCAATATTTTTTCAGAGGTAGATGCAGAAAAAAATATATTCAGTTTGCAACCTGATGGAGGTCAGTATTGATGGACTAATAGAACAAGTCCCACACACAGCTAGAAGCCCAATATTTTTTCAGAGCTAGATGCAGAAACAAATTATATTCAATTTGCAACATGATGGAGGTCTGTATAGATGGATTAATAGAACAAGTCCCACACACAGCTAGAAGCCCAATATTTTTTCAGAGGTAGATGCAGAAAAAAATATATTCAGTTTGCAACCTGATGGAGGTCAGTATTGATGGACTAATAGAACAAGTCCCACACACAGCTAGAAGCCCAATATTTTTTCAGAGCTAGATGCAGAAACAAATTATATTCAATTTGCAACATGATGGAGGTCTGTATAGATGGATTAATAGAACAAGTCCCACACACAGCTAGAAGCCCAATATTTTTTCAGAGGTAGATGCAGAAAAAAATATATTCAGTTTGCAACCTGATGGAGGTCAGTATAGATGGACTAATAGAGAAAGTCCCACACACTGCTAGAAGGCCAAATATTTTTTCAGAGCTAGATGCAGACAAAAAATTATTTTTAATTTGCAACCTGATGGAGGTCAGTATAGATGGACTAATAGAGAAAGTCCCACACACTGCTAGAAGGCCAAATATTTTTTCAGAGCTAGATGCAGATAAAAATTATTTTTAATTTGCAACCTGATGGAGGTCAGTATAGATGGACTAATAGAGAAAGTCCCACACACTGCTAGAAGGCCAAATATTTTTTCAGAGCTAGATGCAGAAAAAAATTATATTCAGTTTTCAACCTGATGGAGGTCAGTATAGATGGACTAATAGAACAAGTCCCTCACACAGCTAGAAGCCCAAATATTTTTTCAGAGGTAGGTGCAGATAAAAATTATTTTTAATTTGTAACCTGATGGAGGTCAGTATAGATGGACTAATAAAGAAAGTCCCACACACTGCTAGAAGGCCAAATATTTTTTCAGAGCTAGATGCAGACAAAAAATTATTTTGAATTTGCAGCGTGATGGAGGTCAGTATAGATGGACTAATAGAACAAGTCCCACACACAGCTAGAAGCCCAAATATTTTTTCAGAGGTAGATGCATATAAAAATTATTTTTAATTTGCAACCTGATGGAGGTCAGTATAGATGGACTAATAGAGAAAGTCCCACACACTGCTAGAAGGCCAAATATTTTTTCAGAGCTAGATGCAGACAAAAAATTATTTTGAATTTGCAGCGTGATGGAGGTCAGTATAGATGGACTAATAGAACAAGTCCCACACACAGCTTGAAGCCCAAATATTTTTTCAGAGGTAGATGCATATAAAAATTATTTTTAATTTGCAACCTGATGGAGGTCAGTATAGATGGACTAATAGAGAAAGTCCCACACACTGCTAGAAGGCCAAATATTTTTTCAGAGCTAGATGCAGATAAAAATTATATTCAGTTTGCAACCTGATGGAGGTCAGTATAGATGGACTAATAGAACAAGTCCCACACACTGCTAGAAGCCCAAATATTTTTTCAGAGCTCGATGCAGAAAAAAATTATATTCTATTTGCAACCTGATGGAGGTCAGTATAGATGGACTAATAGAATGATGCTATGCCCAAAAGATTTTACTTCACTAGGTGCAGTAAAAAAATTGGTATTCTATACACAGGTGGTATATCTCGCAACACAGATAGGCTACTCCACTGACTAACACACTCTGCAATAGGCCAAAAAGGATTAGCTTTGCTAGATTCAGCCAAATGCTGTGAAAAAAACTTGCACAGCACTGGCACAGACCTGCCTGGCAAAAACTGATAGGAACTGATGTAACCTAGTCCTTAAAAGGACTGCAATTACAATTAGTCTTTACTCCCACAATCTATCTATTTAAGAGCACAGACCTGCCTGATAAAAGTCGTAGGAAATGCTGTAACCTAGTCCTTAAAAGGACTGCAATCACAACTATTCCCTACTCCCAAGCTATCTGTAGATTTGTGCGAAAATTGGCTTGAAATTAACAAGGTATAGCGCACACAGCAACAGCGGTGCCGTCTAACACGCAGCTGCAGCAGTGAGAAAATGGTGGCGACGGGGAAAATGGCTTGGTCTTATAGGGCAAGGACATGTGACATACACTGCCAATGACACATGCCCTTGCTTGTGTGAAAAAAAGCACTTCGCTCCCCACTGTAAATGCGGGAAAGAGAAAAAAAAATGGAGATCTTCATTATTCCTGCAGAGATCCATCCCCTGCCCCTCCCCCCACCCCGCTGTACACTGAAACTGCGTATTAACATTAATTTTCATCATTACTGAGAAAAAATCCAGTTATGATTTTGGTGCACGAACAGTTATCGAACATAACCTCGAACAGCCGAATTTTTCTCAAATCGTTCGTGTTCGCCGAACGGCTCGAACACCGCCCAAAACAGCTCGAATTTGAGATTGGCGAACAGTTCGAGTTGAACAACGCTCATCTTTAATTGTGACCTTCACGTCTCTTCCAAGAGGCATAAAAAACATCTTGTTATACCACTCTTAACTCCACAGCTCTTCCAAGGGGCATGAAAACCGTCTTGTAAAGCTACTGTGACTTCCACCACTCTTCCAAGGGGCATTAAAAGCATCTTATTAAGCGACAGTGACCTCCACGTTTATTCCAAGGGGCATTAAAATTGCATTGTTAAACCACTCTGATTTTCACAGCTCTTCCAAGGAGCATGAAAACCGTCTTCTTAAGCTACTGTCACCTCCACCACTCTTCCAAGAGGCATTGATATTGTCTTTTTATTCCACTGCAACCTCCACCACTCTTCCAAGGGGCATTAAATCTGTCTTGTTAAGCTACTGTGACCTCCACGTTTCTTCCAAGGGGCCTTTAAAATGACTTGTTAAACCACTCTGAACTCCACAGCTCTTCCAAAGGGCTTCAAAACCGTCTTGTTTAGCTACTGTGACCTCAACATCTCTACCAAGCGGCAATAAAAACGTCTTGTTAAACCACTCTGAACTCCACAGCTCTTCCAAGGGGCTTGAAAACCGTCTTATTAAGCTACTGTGAGCTCAACATCTCTTCCAAGGGGCATTAAAATCGTCTTGTTAAACCATTCTGTACTCCACAGCTCTTCCAAGGGGCATTAAAACTGTCTTGTTAAGCTACTGTGACCTCCAATGCTCTTCTAAGGGGCATTAAAACCATATTATTAAGCGACAGTGACCTCCACGTCTCTTCCAAGGGGCATTAAAACTGTCTTGTTAAAACACTCTGAACTCCACAGCTCTTCCAAGGGGCATTAAAACTGTCTTGTTAAGCTACTGTGACCTCCACGTCTCTTCCAAGGGGAATTAAAACCATCTTGCTAAATCTCTATGTACTCAACAGCTCATCCAAGGGGCATTAAAACTATCTTGTTAAGCTGCTGTGACCTCCACGTCTCTTCCAAGGCGCATTAAAACCGTCTTGTTAAACCACTCTGAACTCCACAGCTCTCCCAAGGGGCATTAAAACCGTCTTGTTTTTAAACAATCTGAACTCCACAGCTCTTCCAAGGGGTATTAAAACTGGCTTGTTAAGCTATAGTGACCTCCACCACTCTTGCAAGGGGCATTAAAACGGTATTTTTAAGCTCCTGTGAGCTTCAAGTATCTTCCAAGGGGCATTAAAACTGTCTTGTTAAGCTACTGTGACCTGCACGTCTCTTCCAAGGGGTATTAAAACTGTCTTGTTAAGCTACTGTGAACTCCACCACTCTTCCAAGGGGCATTAAAACTGTCTTGTTAAGCTACTGTGACCTCCACGCCTTTTCCAAGGTGCATGAAAACGGTCTTTTTAAACCACTTTGATCTCCATAACTCCTCCAAGGGGCATGAAAACCATCTCGTTAAGCTACTGTGACTTTCACCACTCTTCCAAGTAGCATTGATATTGTCTTTTTATTCCACTGCGACCTCCACCACTCTTCCAAGGGGCATTAAAACCGTCTTGTTAAGCTACTGTGTCCTCCACCACTCTTCCAAGGGGCATTAAACCGTCTTGTTAAACCACTCTGAACTCCACAGCTTTTCCAAGGGGCATTAAAACTGTCTTGTTAACCTACTGTGACCTCCACCACTCTGCCAAGGTTCATTGATATTGTCTTTTTATTCCACTGCGACCTCCACCACTCTTCCAAGAGTCATTAAAACCGTCTTGTTAAACCACTTTGCACTCCACAGTTCCTCCAAGGGTCATGAAAACTGTCTTGTTAAGCTACTGTGACCTCCACGTCTTATCCAAGGGGCATTAAAACAGTCTTGTTAATCCAATCTGAACTCCACAGCTCTTCAAAGGGGCATGAAAACCGTCTTGTTAAGCTACTGTGACTTCCACTACTTTTCCAAGGGGCATTGATATTGTCTTTTTATTCCACTGCAACCTCCACAACTCTTCCAAGAGGCATTAAACCGTCTTGTAAAACCACTCTGAACTCCACATCTCTTTCAAGGGGCATTAAAACCTTCTTGTTAAACCACTCTGAACTCTACAGCTCTTCCAAGGGGCATTAAAACCATCTTGTTAAGCTACTGTGTCCTCCACGTCTGTTCCAGGAGTACATTAAAACCGTCTTGTTAAACCACTCTAAACTCCACAGCTCTTCCAAAGGGCATGAAAACTGTCTTGTTAAGCTACTGTGACCTCCACGTCTCTTCCAAGGGGCATTGAAACCGTCTTCTTAAATCACTCTGAACTCCACAGCTCTTCCAAGGGGCATGAAAACTGTCTTGTTTAGCTACTGTGACCTCCACCACTCTTCCAAGGCACATTGATATTGTCTTTTTGTTCCACTGTGACCTCCACCACTCTTTCAAGGGGCATTAAAACTGTCCTGTTAAGCTACTGTGACTTCCAAGTTTTTTCCAATTGGTATTAAAACCGTCTTGTTTAACCACTCTGAGCTACACAGCTCTTCCAAGAGGCTTTAAAACCGTATTGTTAAGCTAATGTCACCACCACCAGTCTTCCAAGGGGCTTTGATATTGCCTTTTTATTCCACTGTGACCTCCACCACTCTTCCAAGGGGCATTAAAACTGTCTTGTTAAGCTACTGTGACCTCCACGTCTCTTCCAGTGGGCATGAAAACCGTCTTGTTAAACCACTCTGAACTCCACAGCCCTTCAAAGAGGCATTAAAACCGTCTTGTTAAGCTACTGTGACTTCCACCACTCTACCAAGGGGCATTGGCATTGTCTTTTTATTTCACTGCGACATCCACCACTCTTCCAAGGGGCATTAAAACAGTCTGGTTTAACCACTCTGAACTCCACAGCTCTTCCAAGACGCATTAAAACTGTCTTGTTAAGCTATTGTGACCTCCACCACTCTCCCAAGGGGCATTTATATTGTCTTTTTATTCCACTGCGACCTCCACCACTCTTCCAAGGGGCATTAAAACCGTCTTGTTAAGCTACTGTGACCTCCACGTCTCTTCCAAGGGGCATTAAAACCGTCTTGTTAAGCTACTGTGACCTCCACGTCTCTTCCAAGGGGAGTTAAAACCTTCTTGTTAACCCACTCTAAACTCTACAGCTCTTCCAAGGGGCATAAAAACCGTCTTGTTAAGCTACTGTGACTTCCACTACTATTACAAGGGGCATTGATATTGTCTTTTTATTCCACTGCGACCTCCACAACTCTTCCAAGAGGCATTAAAACAGTCTTGTAAAACCACTCTGAACTCTACAGCTCTTTCAAGGGGCATTAAAACCTTCTTGTTAAACCACTCTGAACTCTACAGCTCTTCCAAGGGGCATTAAAACCGTCTTGTTAGGCTACTGTGACCTCCACGTCTGCTCCAGGGGTACATTAAAACTGTCTTGTTAAACCACTCTGAACTTCACAGCTCTTCCAAAGGGCATGAAAACCGTCTTGTTAAGCTATTGTGACCTCCACGTCTCTTCCAATGGGCATTGAAACCGTCTTCTTAAATCACTCTGAACTCCACAGCTCTTCCAAGGGGCCTGAAAACCGTCTTGTTTAGCTACTGTGACCTCCACCACTCTTCCAAGCGACATTCATATTGTCTTTTTATTCCACTGTGACCTCCAACACTCTTCCAAGGGGCATTAAAACTGTCTTGTTAAGCTACTGTGACTTCCAAGTCTTTTCCAATTGGCATTAAAACCGTCTTTTTTAACCACACTGAGCTCCACAGGTCTTCCAAGAGGCATTAAAACCGTATTGTTAAGCTAATGTCACCTCCACCACTCTTCCAAGGGGCTTTGATATTGTCTTTTTATACCACTGTGACCTCCACCACTCTTCCAAGGGGCATTAAAACTATCTTGTTAAGCTACTGTGACCTCCACGTCTCTTCCAATGGGCATGAAAACCGTCTTGTTAAACCACTCTGAACTCCACAGATCTTTAAAGGGGCATTAAAACCATCTTGTTATGCTACTGTGACCTTCACCACTCTTCCAAGGGGCATTGATATTGACTTTTTAATCCACTGCAAAATCCACCACTCTTCCAAGGGGCATTAAAACTGTCTTGATAAGCTACTGTGACCTCCAAGTCTCTTCCAAGGGGCTGTAAAACCATCTTGCTAAACCACTCTGAACTCCACAGCTCTTCCAAGGGGCATTAAAACCATCATGTTAAGTTACTGTGACCTCCACCTCTCTACCAACTGGCATTTAAAACTGTCTCTTTAAGCTACTGTGACCTCTACGTCTCTTTCAAGGGGCAATAAATCCATCTTGTTAAATCACTCTGAACTCCACAGCTGTTCCAAGGGGCATTAAAACCATCTTGTTAAAACACTCTGAACTCCACAGCTGTTCCAAGTGGCATGAAAACCATCTTGTTAAGCTACTCTGACCTCGACCACTCTTTCAAGGGGCATTTAAACCGTCTTGGTAAACAACTCTGAACTCCACAGCTCTACCAAGGGGCATGAAAATCGTCTTGTTAAGCTACTGTGACCTCCAAATCTCTTCCAAGGGGCATGAAAACCGTCTTGTCAAACCGCTCTAAACTCCACAGCTCTTCAAAGGGGCATTAAAACCGTCTTGTTAGGCTACTGTGACTTTCACCACTGTACCAAGGGGCATTGATAATGTCTTTTTATTCCACTACGACCTCCACCACTCTTCCAAGAGGCATTAAAACTGTCTTGTTAAGCTACTGTGACCTCCACGTCTCTTCCAAGTGGCATTAAAACTGTCTTGTTTAACCACTCTGAACTCCACATCTCTTCCAAGGGGCATTAAAACTGTCTTGTTAAGCTACTGTGACCTCCACCACTCTTTCAAGGGGCATTTATATTGTCTTTTTATTCCACTGCAACATCCACCACTCTTCCAAGGGGCATTAAAACCGTCTTGCTAAACTACTGTGACCTCCACGTCTCTTCCAAAGGGCATTAAAACTGTCTTGTTAAACAACTCTGAACTTCACAGTTCTTCCAAGGGGCATTAAAACCGTCTTGTTAAGCTACTTTGACGTCCACGTCTCTTCCAAGGGGCATTAAAACCGTCTTGTTAAGCAACTGTGACCTCCACGTCTCTTCCAAGGGGCATGAAAACCTTCTTGTTAACCCACTCTGAACTCTACAGCTCTTCCAAGGGGCATTAAAACCGTCTTGTTAAAGCACTCTGAACTCCACAGCTCTTCCAAGCGGCATTAAAACCGTCTTGTTAAGATACTGTGACCGCCACCACTCTTCCACGGGGCAATAAAACTGTCTTGTTAAGCTACTGTGACCTCCACGTCTCTTCCAAGGGGCATTGAAACCATCTTGTTAAGCTACTGTGACCTCCACCACTCTACCAAGGGGTATTAAAACTGTATTGTTAAGCTACTGTGACCTCCATGTCCATTCCCAGGGGCATTAAAACCGTCTTGTTAAGCTGCTGTGACCTCCAGCACTCTTCCAAGGGGCATTTTTAAATTGTCCTGTTAAGCTACTGTGGCCTCCACGTCTCTTCAAAGTGGCATGAAGACAGTCTTGTTAAACCACTTTGAACTCCACAGCTCTACCAAGGGACATTAAAACCATCTTGTTAAACCACTCTGAACTCCACAGCTCTTCCATGGGGCATGAAAACCGTCTTGCTAAGCTACTGTGGCTTCCACATGTCTTCCAAGGAGCACTGATATGGCCTTTTTATTCCACTGCAACCTCCTCTATTCTGCCAAGGAGCATCAAAACCGTCTTGTTAAGCTACTGTGACCTCCAGCACTCTTCCAAGGGGCATTAAAACTGTCTTGCTAAACCAGAGGTCCCCAACCTTTTTTGCACCAGGGACCGGCTTTAAGCAAGACCAGTTTTCCATGGCCCGGTGGGGGTGGGGGCGGGGTTTGGTCATATGGGGGTGGGGTTATGGAGGGGTGGAGCTGTATGGGGAGTATGCTGGCGGGACCTCGGTGTACAGCGCTGCTAAGTAGCAGCATTGTACATTGAGCGTCAGTGTATACAGCACTGCTGCTTAGCAGCGCTACACACTGAACACCGGTACCGGGAGCCGCGTCACTGAAGCCAGTCTGCTGCCCCAGCACGCCCCACATAACATGTTCTGCCGGGGGCGTGTCAGTGAGGAGAGCCTGCCGCCCCACCCCGTCAGGAACACACCATGCTGTGCAGGAGGGCCGCGTCACTAAGACCCGCCCCGTGACGTACAACAGGTACCATGCTGTGCTGTGGAGGGCTGCGTCACTAAGACCCGCCCGACGCCCCACCCCGTCCTGCATAATGTTCTCTGCCGGGAGCTGCGAGTTGTCATGGCTATGGCAGAAAACATTATAAATCCACACAGAGCGAGCTCTGACCAGGCGCAGGGCTGCGGAGCTAGCTGTCAGCGGCGCCACGGACCGGCTGAAAAACCCCAACGGCCCGGTCCTGGTCCGCGGACCGGCAGTTGGGGACCTCTGTGCTAAAAGACTATGAACTCCACAGCTCTTCCAAGGGGCATTAAAACCGTCTTGTTAAGCTACTGTGACTTCCACCACTCTACCAAGGGGTATTGATATTGTCTTTTTATACCACTGCGACCTCCACCACGCTTCCAAGGGGCATTAAAACTAATTTGCTAAGCTACTGTGACCTCCACGTCTCTTTCAAGGGGCATTAAAACCGTCTTGTTAAACCATTCTGAACTCCACAGCTCTTCCAAGGGTCATTAAAACTGTCTTCTTAAGCTACTGTGACCTCCACCACTCTTCCAAGAGGCATTGATATTGTCTTTTTATTTCACTGCGAACTCAACCACTCTTCCAAGAGTCAGTAAAACCGTCTTGTTAAACCACTCTGAACTCAACAGCTCTTCCAAGGGGCATGAAAGCCATATTGTTAAGCTACTGTGACATCCACATCTCTTCCAAGGGGCATTAAAACCGTTTTATTAAACCACTCTGAACTCAACAGCTCTTGGAAGGGGCATGAAAACCGTCTTGTTAAGCTACTGTGACCTCCACCACTCTTCCAAGGGGCATTGATATTGTCTTTTTATTATTTTGCGACCTCCACCACTCTTTCAAGGGGCATTAAAACCGTCTCGTTAAATCACTCTCAACTCCACAGCTCTTCCAAGGTGCATTAAAACCATCTTGTTAAGCTACTGTCACCTCCACCACTCTTCCAAGCAGCTTTGATATTGTCTTTTTATTCCAACGCGACCTCCACTACTCTTCCAAGAGTCATTAAAACCGTCTTGTTAAACCACTCTGAACTCCACAGCTCTTCCAAGGGACTTGAAAACATTCTTGTTAAACAACACTGAACTCTACAGCTCTTCCAAGGGGCATTAAAAACTTCTTGTTAAACCACTCTGAACTCCACAACTCTTCCAAGGGGTATTAAAACAGTCTTGTTAAACCACTCTGAACTTCACAGCTCTTCCAAGGGGCATTAAAACTGTCTTGTTAAGCTACTGTGACTTCCACCACTCTTCCAAGGGGCATTGATAACGTCTTATTATTCAACTGCGACCTCCACCACTCTTCCAAGGGTATTAAAACCGTCTTGTTAAGATACTGTGTCCTCCACCACTCTTTCAAGGGGCATTAAAACCGTCTTGTTAAACCACTCTGATCTCCTCAGCTCTTCCAAGGTGTATTAAAACTGTCTTGTTAAGCTACTGTGACTTCCACCACTCTTCCAATTGGCATTGATATTGTCCTTTTTTCCCACTGGGACCTCCACCACTCTGCCAAGGGGCATTAAAACTGTCTTCTTAAGCTACTGTGACCTCCCCTTCACTTCCATGGGGCATTAATACCATCTTGTTAAACCACTCTGAACTCCACAGCTCTTCCAAGAGGCATTAAAACCATTTTGTTAAGATACTGTCACCTCCACCACTCTTCCAAGGGGCTTTGGTATTGTCTATTTATTCCACTGTGACCTCCACCACTCTTCCAAGGGGCATTAAAACCGTCTTGTTAAACCACTCTGAACTCCACAGCTCTTCCAAGGGGCATTAAAACCATCTTGTTAAGATACTGTGAAAGCCACCACTCTTCCAAGGGGCAATAAAACTGTCTTGTGGAGCTACTGGGACCTCCACGTCTCATCCAAGGGGCATTAATACCGTCTTTTTAAGCTACTGTGACCTCCACCACTCTTCCAAAGGGCATTAAAACTGTCTTGTTAAGCTACTGTGACCTCCACGTCTCTTCCAAGGGGCATTAAAACCATCTTGTTAGGCTACTGTGACCTCCAGCACTCTTTCATGGGGCATTAAAATTGTCCTGTTAAGCTTCTGTGACCTCCACGTCTCCTCCAAGGGGCATGAAAACCGTCTTCTTAAACCACTTTGAACTCCACGGCTCTTCCAAGGGGCATTAAAACCGCCTTGTTAAACCACTATGAACTCCACAGATATTCTATGGGGCATGAAAACCGTCTTTTTAAGCTACTGTGACCTCCATGTCTTTTACAAGGGGCATTAAAACCATCTTGTAAAACCAGTCTGAACTCCACAGCTCTTCCAAGGGGCATGAAAACCTTCTTGTTAAACCACTCTGAACTCTGCTGCTCCTCCAAGGGGCATTAAAACCGTCTTGTTAAACCACTCTGAACTCCACAGCTCTTCCAAGGGGCATTAAAACAGTCATGTTAAGCTACTGTGACCTTCACCAATCTTACAAGGGGCATTTAAAACAGTCTTCTTAAGCTACTGTGACCTCCACGTCTGTTCCAAGGGACATTACAACCGTCTTGTTAAACCACTCTGAACTCCACAGCTCTTCAAAGGGGAATGAAAATTGTCTTGTTAAGCTACTGTGACCTCCACGTCTCTTCCAAGGGGCATTAAAACAGTCTTCTTAAACCACTCTGTACTCCACAGCTCTTCCAAGGGTCATGAAAACCGTCTTGTTAAGCTACTGTGACCTCCACCACTCTTCCAAGGGGCTTTGATATTGTATTTTTATTTCACTGTCACCCCCACCACTGTTCCAAGGGGCATTAAAACTGTCTTGTTAAGCTACTGTGACCTCCATGTTTCTTCCAAGGGGCATTAAAAGCGTCTTGTTAAACAACTCTGAACTCCACAGCTCTTCCAAGAGGCATTAAAACCGTTTTGTTAAGCTACTGTCACCTCCACCACTCTTCCAAGGGGCTATGATATTGTCTTTCTTTTCCACTGTGACCTCCACGACTCTTCCAAGGGGCATTAAAACTGTCTTGTAAAGCTACTGCGACCTCCACGTCTCTTCCAAGAGGCATGAAAACCGTCTTGTTAATTCACTCTGAACTCCACAGCTCTTCCAAGGGGAATTAAAACCGTCTTGTTAAGCTACTGTGACCTTCACCACTCTTCCAAGAGGCATTGATATTGTCTTTTTATTCCACTGCAACCTCCACCACTCTTCCAAGGGGCATTAAAACTGTCTTGTTAAGCTACTGTGACCTCCACGTTTCTTCCAAGGGGCATTAAAAGCGTCTTGTTAAACCACTCTGAACTCCACAGCTCATCCAAGAGACATTAAAACCGTTTTGTTAAGCTACTGTCACCTCCGCCACTCTTCCAAGGGGCTTTGATATTGTCTTTTTATTCCACTGTGACCTCCACCACTCTTCCAAGGGGCATTAAAACTGACTTGTTAAGCTATTGTGAACTCCACGTCTCTTCCAAGGGGCATGAAAACCGTCTTGTTAATTCTCTCTGAACTCCATAGCTCTTACAAGGGGCATTAAAACCGTATTGATAAGCTACTGTGACCTTCACCACTCTTCCAAGAGGCATTGATATTGTCTTTTTATTCCACTGCAACCTCCACCACTCTTCAAAGGGGCATTAAAACTGTCTTGTTAAGCTACTGTGACCTCCACGTCTCTTCCAAGGGGCATGAAAACCGTCTTGTTAATTCTCTCTGAACTCCACAGCTCTTACAAGGGGCATTAAAACCGTATTCATAAGCTACTGTGACCTTCACCACTCTTCCAAGAGGCATTGATATTGACTTTTTATTCCACTGCAACCTCCACCACTCTTCCAAGGGGCAATAAAACTGTCCTGTTAAGCTACTGTGACTTCCAAGTCTCCTCCAAGGAGCATTAAAACCGTCTTGTTAAACCACTCTGAACTCCACAGCTCTTCCAAGGGGCATTAAAACTGTCTTGTTAAGCTACTGTGACCTCCACGCCTCTTCCAAGGGGCATTAAAACTGTCTTGTTAAGCTACTGTGACCTCAACGTCTATTACAAGGGGCATGTAAAAAACTTCTTGTTATACCACTCTGAACTCTACAGCTCTTCCAAGGGGCATTAAAACCGTCTTGATAAACCACTCTGAACTCCACAGCTCTTCCAAGAGGCATTAAAACCATCTTGTTAAGGTACTGTGAAAGCCACCACTCTTCCAAAGGGCAATAAAACTGTCTTGTTAAGCTACTGTGACCTCCACGTCTCTTCCAAGGGGCATTAAAACCGTCTTGTTAAGCTACTGTGAACTCCACCACTCTTCCAAGGGGCATTAAAACTGTCTTGTTAAGCTACTGTGATCTCCACCACTTTTCCAAGGGGCATTAAAACCGTCTTGTTAAGTTACTGTGACCTCCACGTCTCTTCCAAGGGGCATTAAAAGCATCATGTTAAACGACTCTGAACTCCAGAGCTTTTCAAAGGGGCATTAAAACCGTCTTGTTAAACCACTCTGTACTTCACAGCTCTTCCAAGGGGCATGAAAACCATCTTGTTAAGCTACTGTGACCTCAACCACTCATCCAAGGGGCATTAAAAGCGTCTTGTTATGCTACTGTGACCTCCACGTCTCTACCAAGGGGCATTAAAACCATCTTGTTAAACCACTCTGAACTCCACAGCTCTTCCAAGGGGCATGAAAACTGTTTTGCTAAGCTACTGTGACCTCCACAACTCTTCCAAGGGGCATTGATATTGTCTTTCTATTCCACTGCGACCTCCACCACTCTGCCAAGGGGCATTAAAACTGTCTTCTTAAGCTACTGTGAGCTCCACCACTCATCCAAGGGCATTAAAACCGTCTTGTTATGCTACTGTGACCTCCACGTCTCTACCAAGGGGCATTAAAACCATCTTGTTAAAGCACTCTGAACTCCACAGCTGTTCCAAGGGGCATGAAAACCATCTTGTTAAGCTACTGTGACCTCCACAACTCTTCCAAGGGGTATTGATATTGTCTTTCTATTCCACTGCGACCTCCACCACTCTTCCAATGGGCATTAAAACTGTCTTATTAAGCTTCTGTGACTTACACGTCTCTTCCAAAAGACATTAAATATGTCTTGTTAAACCACTCTGAACTCCACAGCTCTTCCAAGGGGCATTAAAACTGTATCGTTAAGCTACTGTGACCTCCACCACTATTCCAAGGGGCATTAAAACCGTCTTGTTAAGCTACTGTGACCTCCACATCTCTTACAAGGAGCATTAAAAACGTCTTGTTAAACCATTCTGAACTCCACAGCTCTTAAAACGGGCATGAAAACCGTCTTGTAAAGCTACTGTGACCTCCACATCTCTTCCATGTGGCATTAAAACCGTCTTGATAAAACACTCTGAACTTTACAGCTCTTCCAAGGGGCATTAAAACTGTCTTGTTAAGCTACTGTGACCTCCACTTCTCCTCCAAGGGGCATTAAAACCGTCTTGTTAAACGACTCTGAACTCCACAGCTCTTCCAAGGGGCATTGAAACCGTCTTGTTAAGCTACTGTGTCCTCCACCACTCTTCCAAGTGGCATTAAAACCATCTTGTAAAACCACTCTGAACTTCACAGCTCTTCCAAGGGGCATTAAAACTGTCTTGTTAAGCTACTGTGACTTCCACCACTCTTCCAAGGGGCATTGATAATGTATTTTTATTCCACTGGGACCTCCACCACTCTGCCAAGGGGCATTAAAACTGTCTTCTTAAGCTACTGTGACCTCCCCTTCTCTTCCAAGGGGCATTAATACAGTCTTGTTAAACCCACTCTGAACTCCACATCTCTTCCAAGGGGCATTGAAACCGTCTTGTTAAGCTACTGTGACCTCCACCATTCTTCCAAGGTGCATTGATATTGTCTTTTTATTCCACTGCGGCCTCCACCACTCTTCAAAGAAGCATTCAAACCGTCTTGTTAGACCACTCTGAACTTTCCTGCTCTGCCAAGGGGCATGAAAACCATCTTCTTAAGCTACTGTTACCTCCACCACTTTTCCAAGGGGCATTAAAACCGTCTTGTTAAGTTGCTGTGACCTCCACGTCTCTTCCAAGGGGCATTAAAAGAGTCTTGTTAAACGACTCTGAACTCCACAGCTTTTCCAAGGGGCATTAAAACTGTATTGTTAAACCACTCTGTACTCCACAGATCTTCCAATCGGCTTGAAAACCGTCTTGTTAAGCTACTGTGACCTCCACAAGTCATCCAAGGGGCATTAAAACCGTCTTGTTATGCTACTGTGACCTCCACGTCTCTACCAAGGGGCATTAAAACCATCTTGTTAAACTACTCTGAACTCCACAGCTCTTCCAACGGGCTTGAAAACCATCTTGTTAAGCTACTGTGACCTCCACAACTCTTCCAAGGGGCATTGATATTGTCTTTCTATTCCACTGCGATCTCCACCACTCTTCCAATGGGCATTAGAACTGTCTTTTTAAGCTACTGTGACTTACACGTCTCTTCCAATGGACATGAAAACTGTCTTGTTAAACCACTCTGAGCTGTACAGCTCTTCCAAGGGGCATTAAAAGTGTATCGTTAAGCTACTGTGACCTCCACCTCTATTGCAAGGGACATTAAAACCATCTTTTTAAGCTACTGTGATCTCCACATCTCTTCCAAGGATCATTAAAAACGTCTTGTTAGACCATTCTGAACTCCACAGCTCTTCAAAGGGGCATGAAAACCGTCTTGATAAGACACTCTGAACTCCACAGCTCTTCCAAGAGGCATTAAAACAGTCTTGTTAAGCTACTGTGACCTCCACCACTCTTCAAAGGGGCATTAAAACTGTCTTGTTAAGCTACTGTGACCTTCACGTCTCTTCCAAGGGGCATTAAAACAGTTTAATTAAACCACTCTGAACTCCACATCTCTTCCACGTGGCATGAAAACCATCATGTTAAGCTACTGTGACTTCCACCACTTTTCCAAGGGGCATTGATATTGTCTTTTTATTCCACTGCGACCTTCACCACTCTTACAAGGGGTATTAAAACCGTCTTGTTAAGATACTGTGTCCTCCACCACTCTTCCAAGGGGCATTAAAACAGTCTTTGTTAAACCACTCTGAACTCCACAGCTCTTCCAAGGGGAATAAAACTGTCTTGTTAATCTACTTTCTGTTCCACGACTCTTCCAAGGGGCATTGATATTGTCTTTTTTTCCCACTGGGACCTCCACCACTCTTCCAAGGATCATAAAAACTGTATTCTTAAGCAACTGTGACCTCCACTTCTCCTCCAAGGGGCATTAAAACCGTCTTGTTAAACCACTCTGAACTCCACAGCTCTTCCAACGGGCATTGAAACCGTCTTGTTAAGCTACTGTGTCCTCCACCACTCTTCCAAGGGGCATTAAAACTGTCTTGTAAAAACCACTCTGAACTTCACAGCTCTTCCAAGGGGCATTAAAACTGTCTTGTTAAGCTACTGTGACTTCCACCACTCTTCCAAGGGGCATTGATAACGTCTTATTATTCAACTGCGACCTCCACCACTCTTCCAAGGGTATTAAAACCGTCTTGTTAAGATACTGTGTCCTCCACCACTCTTTCAAGGGGCATTAAAACCGTCTTGTTAAACCACTCTGATCTCCTCAGCTCTTCCAAGGTGTATTAAAACTGTCTTGTTAAGCTACTGTGACTTCCACCACTCTTCCAATTGGCATTGATATTGTCCTTTTTTCCCACTGGGACCTCCACCACTCTGCCAAGGGGCATTAAAACTGTCTTCTTAAGCTACTGTGACCTCCCCTTCACTTCCATGGGGCATTAATACCATCTTGTGAAACCACTCTGAACTCCACAGCTCTTCAAAGGGGCATTGAAACCGTCTTGTTAAGCTACTGTGACCTCCACCATTCTTCCAAGGGGCATTGATATTGTCTTTTTATTCCACTGCGACCTCCACCACTCTTCCAAGGGGCATTCAAACCGTCTTGTTAAACCACTCAGAACTCCACAGCTCTTCCAAGGGGCATTGAAACCGTCTTGTTAAGCTACTGTGTCCTCCACCACTCTTCCAAGGGGCATTAAAACTGTCTTGTAAAAACCACTCTGAACTTCACAGTTCTTCCAAGGGGCATTAAAACTGTCTTGTTAAGCTACTGTGACTTCCACCACTCTTCCAAGGGGCATTGATAACGTCTTATTATTCAACTGCGACCTCCACCACTCTTCCAAGGGTATTAAAACCGTCTTGTTAAGATACTGTGTCCTCCACCACTCTTTCAAGGGGCATTAAAACCGTCTTGTTAAACCACTCTGATCTCCTCAGCTCTTCCAAGGTGTATTAAAACTGTCTTGTTAAGCTACTGTGACTTCCACCACTCTTCCAATTGGCATTGATATTGTCCTTTTTTCCCACTGGGACCTCCACCACTCTGCCAAGGGGCATTAAAACTGTCTTCTTAAGCTACTGTGACCTCCCCTTCACTTCCATGGGGCATTAATACCATCTTGTTAAACCACTCTGAACTCCACAGCTCTTCAAAGGGGCATTGAAACCGTCTTGTTAATCTACTGTGACCTCCACCATTCTTCCAAGGGGCTTTGATATTGTCTTTTTATTCCACTGCGACCTCCACCACTCTTCCAAGGGGCATTCAAACCGTCTTGTTAAACCACTCAGAGCTCCACAGCTCTTCCAAGGGGCATGAAAACCATCTTGTTAAGGCGCTGTGACCTCCACCACTTTTCCAAGGGGCATTTAAACCGTCTTGTTAAGTTACTGTGACCTCCACGTCTCTTCCAAGGGGCATTAAAAGCATCATGTTAAATGACTCTGAACTCCAGAGCTTTTCAAAGGGGCATTAAAACCGTCTTGTTAAACCACTCTGTACTTCACAGCTCTTCCAAGGGGCATGAAAACTATCTTGTTAAGCTACTGTGACCTCAACCACTCATCCAAGGGGCATTAAAAGCGTCTTGTTATGCTACTGTGACCTCCACGTCTCTACCAAGGGGCATTAAAACCATCTTGTTAAACCACTCTGAACTCCACAGCTCTTCCAAGGGGCATGAAAACTGCTTTGCTAAGCTACTGTGACCTCCACAACTCTTCCAAGGGGCATTGATATTGTCTTTCTATTCCACTGCGACCTCCACCACTCTGCCAAGGGGCATTAAAACTGTCTTCTTAAGCTACTGTGAGCTCCACCACTCATCCAAGGGGCATTAAAACCGTCTTGTTATGCTACTGTGACCTCCACGTCTCTACCAAGGGGCATTAAAACCATCTTGTTAAAGCACTCTGAACTCCACAGCTGATCCAAGGGGCATGAAAACCATCTTGTTAAGCTACTGTGACCTCCACAACTCTTCCAAGGGGTATTGATATTGTCTTTCTATTCCACTGCGACCTCCACCACTCTTCCAATGGGCATTAAAACTGTCTTACTAAGCTTCTGTGACTTACACGTCTCTTCCAAGGGACATTAAATATGTCTTGTTAAACCACTCTGAACTCCACAGCTCTTCCAAGGGGCATTAAAACTGTATCGTTAAGCTACTGTGACCTCCACCACTATTCCAAGGGGCATTAAAACCGTCTTGTTAAGCTACTGTGACCTCCACATCTCTTACAAGGAGCATTAAAAACGTCTTGTTAAACCATTCTGAACTCCACAGCTCTTAAAACGGGCATGAAAACCGTTTTGTTAAGCTACTGTGACCTCCACATCTCTTCCATGGGGCATTAAAACCGTCTTGATAAAACACTCTGAAATTTACAGCTCTTCCAAGGGGCATTAAAACTGTCTTGTTAAGCTACTGTGACCTCCACTTCTCCTCCAAGGGGCATTAAAACCGTCTTGTTAAACGACTCTGAACTCCACAGCTCTTCCAAGGGGCATTGAAACCGTCTTGTTAAGCTACTGTGTCCTCCACCACTCTTCCAAGTGGCATTAAAACCATCTTGTAAAACCACTTTGAACTTCACAGCTCTTCCAAGGGGCATTAAAACTGTCTTGTTAAGCTACTGTGACTTCCACCACTCTTCCAAGGGGCATTGATAATGTATTTTTATTCCACTGGGACCTCCACCACTCTGCCAAGGGGCATTAAAACTGTATTCTTAAGCTACTGTGACCTCCCCTTCTCTTCCAAAGGGTATTAATACAGTCTTGTTAAACCCACTCTGAACTCCACATCTCTTCCAAGGGGCATTGAAACCGTCTTGTTAAGCTACTGTGACCTCCACCATTCTTCCAAGGTGCATTGATATTGTCTTTTTATTCCAGTGCGACCTCCACCACTCTTCCAAGAAGCATTCAAACCGTCTTGTTAGACCACTCTGAACTTTCCTGCTCTGCCAAGGGGCATGAAAACCATCTTCTTAAGCTACTGTTATCTCCACCACTTTTCCAAGGGGCATTAAAACCGTCTTGTTAAGTTGCTGTGACCTCCACGTCTCTTCCAAGCGGCATTAAAAGAGTCTTGTTAAACGACTCTGAACTCTACAGCTTTTCCAAGGGGCATTAAAACTGTATTGTTAAACCACTCTGTACTCCACAGATCTTCCAATCGGCATGAAAACCGTCTTGTTAAGCTACTGTGACCTCCACAAGTCATCCAAGGGGCATTAAAACCATCTTGTTATGCTACTGTGACCTCCACGTCTCTACCAAGGGGCATTAAAACCATCTTGTTAAACTACTCTGAACTCCACAGCTCTTCCAACGGGCATGAAAACCATCTTGTTAAGCTACTGTGACCTCCACAACTGTTCAAAGGGGCATTGATATTGTCTTTCTATTCCACTGAAATCTCCACCACTCTTCCAATGGGCATTAGAACTGTCTTTTTAAGCAACTGTGACTTACACGTCTCTTCCAATGGACATGAAAACTGTCTTGTTAAACCACTCTGAGCTGTACAGCTCTTCCAAGGGGCATTAAAAGTGTATCGATAAGCTACTGTGACCTCCACCTCTATTGCAAGGGACATTAAAACCATCTTGTTAAGCTACTGTGATCTCCACATCTCTTCCAAGGATCATTAAAAACGTCTTGTTAAACCATTCTGAACTCCACAGCTCTTCAAAGGGGCATGAAAACCGTCTTGATTAGACACTCTGAACTCCACAGCTCTTCCAAGGGGCATTAAAACAGTCTTGTTAAGCTACTGTGACCTCCACCACTCTTCCAAGGGGCATTAAAACTGTCTTGTTAATCTACTTTGTCTTCCACCACTCTTCCAAGGGGCATTGATATTGTCTTTTTTTCCCACTGGGACCTCCACCACTTTTCCAATGGGCATAAAAACTGTCTTCTTAAGCTACTGTGACCTCAACTTCTCCTCCAAGGGGCATTAAAACCGTATTGTTAATCCACTCTGAACTGCTTAGCTCTTCCAGGGGGCATTGAAACCGTTTTGTTAAGCTACTGTTTCCTCCACCACTCTTCCAAGGGGCATTAAAACTGTCTTCTTAAGCTACTGTGACTTCCACCACTCTTCCACTGGGCATTGAAATTGTCTTGTTTTTCCCACTGGGACCTTCACCACTCTTCCAAGGGGCATTAAAACTGTCTTGTTAAGCTACTGTGTCCTCCACGTCTCTTCCAAGGGGCTTAAAAACCATCTTGTTAAACCACTCTGAACTCCACAGCTCTTCCAAGGTGCATTAAAACCATCATGTTAAGCTACTGTGACCTCCACCACTCTTCAAAGGGGCATTAAAACTGTCTTGTTAAGCTACTGTGACCTTCACCTCTCTTCCAAGGGGCATTAAAACAGTTTAATTAAACCACTCTGAACTCCACAGCTCTTCCACGTGGCATGAAAACCATCATGTTAAGCTACTGTGACATCCACCACTTTTCCAAGGGGCATTGATATTGTCTTTTTATTCCACTGCGACCTTCACCACTCTTACAAGGGGTATTAAAACCGTCTTGTTAAGATACTGTGTCCTCCACCACTCTTCCAAGGGGCATTAAAACCGTCTTGTTAAACCACTGTGAACTCCACAGCTCTTCCAAGGGGCAATAAAACTGTCTTGTTAATCTACTTTCTGTTCCACGACTCTTCCAAAGGGCATTGATATTGTCTTTTTTTCCCACTGGGACCTCCACCACTCATCCAAGGATCATAAAAACTGTATTCTTAAGCTACTGTGACATCCACTTCTCCTCCAAGGGGCATTAAAACCGTCTTGTTAAACCACTCTGAACTCCACAGCTCTTCCAAGGGGCATTGAAACCGTCTTGTTAAGCTACTGTGTCCTCCACCACTCTTCCAAGGGGCATTAAAACTGTCATGTAAAAACCACTCTGAACTTCACAGCTCTTCCAAGGGGCATTAAAACTGTCTTGTTAAGCTACTGTGACTTCCACCACTCTTCCAAGGGGCATTGATAACGTCTTATTATTCCACTGCGACCTCCACCACTCTTCCAAGGGTATTAAAACCGTCTTCTTAAGCTACTGTGACTTCCTCTTCAATTCCAAGGGGCATTAATACCGTCCTGTTAAACCACTCTGAACTCCACAGCTCTTCAAAGGGGCATTGAAACCGTCTTGTTAAGCTACTGTGACCTCCACCATTCTTCCAAGGGGCATTGATATTGTCTTTTTATTCCACTGCGACCTCCACCACTCTTTCAAGGGGCATTCAAACCGTCTTGTTAAACCACTCAGAACTCCACAGCTCTTCCAAGGGGCATGAAAACCATCTTGTTAAGGCACTGTGACCTCCACCACTTTTCCAAGGGGCATTAAAACCGTCTTGTTAAGTTACTGTGACCTCCACGTCTCTTCCAACGGGCATTAAAAGCATCATGTTAAACGACTCTGAACTCCAGAGCTTTTCAAAGGGGCATTAAAACCGTCTTGTTAAACCACTCTGTACTTCACAGCTCTTCCAAGGGGCATGAAAACCATCTTGTTAAGCTACTGTGACCTCAACCACTCATCCAAGGGGCATTAAAAGCGTCTTGTTATGCTACTGTGACCTCCACGTCTCTACCAAGGGGCATTAAAACCATCTTGTTAAAGCACTCTGAACTCCACAGCTGTTCCAAGGGGCATGAAAACCATCTTGTTAAGCTACTGTGACCTCCACAACTCTTCCAAGGGGTATTGATATTGTCTTTCTATTCCACTGCGACCTCCACCACTTTTCCAATGGGCATTAAAACTGTCTTATTAAGCTTCTGTGACTTACACGTCTCTTCCAAGGGACATTAAATATGTCTTGTTAAACCACTCTGAACTCCACAGCTCTTCCAAGGGGCATTAAAACTGAATCGTTAAGCTATTGTGACATCCACCACTATTCCAAGGGGCATTAAAACCGTCTTGTTAAGCTACTGTGACCTCCACATCTCTTACAAGAAGCATTAAAAACATCTTGTTAAACCATTCTGAACTCCACAGCTCTTAAAACGGGCATGAAAACCGTCTTGTTAAGCTACTGTGACCTCCACATCTCTTCCATGGGGCATTAAAACCGTCTTGATAAAACACTCTGAACTTTACAGCTCTTCCAAGGGGCATTAAAACTGTCTTGTTAAGCTACTGTGACCTCCACTTCTCCTCCAAAGGGCATTAAAACCGTCTTGTTAAATGACTCTGTACTCCACAGCTCTTCCAAGGGGCATTGAAACCGTCTTGTTAAGCTACTGTGTCCTCCACCACTTTTCCAAGTGGCATTAAAACCATCTTGTAAAACCACTCTGAACTTCACAGCTCTTCCAAGGGGCATTAAAACTGTCTTGTTAAGCTACTGTGACTTCCACCACTCTTCCAAGGGGCATTGATAATGTATTTTTATTCCACTGGGACCTCCACCACTCTGCCAAGGGGCATTAAAACTGTGTTCTTAAGCTACTGTGACCTCCCCTTCTCTTCCAAGAGGCATTAATACAGTCTTGTTAAACCCACTCTGAACTCCACATCTCTTCCAAGGGGCATTGAAACCGTCTTGTTAAGCTACTGTGACCTCCACCATTCTTCCAAGGTGCATTGATATTGTCTTTTTATTCCACTGCGACCTCCACCACTCTTCCAAGAAGCATTCAAACCGTCTTGTTAGACCACTTTGAACTTTCCTGCTCTACCAAGGGGCATGAAAACCATCTTCTTAAGCTACTGTTACCTCCACCACTTTTCCAAGGGGCATTAAAACCGTCTTGTTAAGTTGCTGTGACCTCCACGTCTCTACCAAGGGGCATTAAAAGAGTCTTGTTAAACGACTCTGAACTCCACAGCTTTTCCAAGGGGCATTAAAACTGTCTTGTTAAACCACTCTGTACTCCACAGATCTTCCAATCGGCATGAAAACCATCTTGTTAAGCTACTGTGACCTCCACAAGTCATCCAAGGGGCATTAAAACCGTCTTGTTATGCTACTGTGACCTCCACGTCTCTACCAAGGGGCATTAAAACCATATTGTTAAACTACTCTGAACTCCACAGCTCTTCCAACGGGCATGAAAACCATCTTGTTAAGCTACTGTGACCTACACAACTCTTCCAAGGGGCATTGATATTGTCTTTCTATTCCACTGCGATCTCCACCACTCTTCCAATGGGCATTAGAACTGTCTTTTTAAGCTACTGTGACTTACACGTCTCTTCCAATGGACATGAAAACTGTCTTGTTAAACCACTCTGAGCTGTACAGCTCTTCCAAGGGGCATTAAAAGTTTATCGTTAAGCTACTGTGACCTCCACCTCTATTGCAAGGGACATTAAAACCATCTTGTTAAGCTACTGTGATCTCCACATCTCTTTCAAGGATCATTAAAAACTTCTTGTTAAACCATTCTGAACTCCACAGCTCTTCAAAGGGGCATGAAAACCGTCTTGATAAGACACTATGAACTCCACAGCTCTTCCAAGGGGCATTAAAACAGTCTTGTTAAGCTACTGTGACCTCCACCACTCTTCCAAGGGGCATTAAAACTGTCTTGTTAATCTACTTTGTCTTCCACCACTCTTGCAAGGGGCATTGATATTGTCTTTTTTTCCCACTGGGACCTCCACCACTTTTCCAATGGGCATAAAAACTGTCTTCTTAAGCTACTGTGACTTCCACCACTCTTCCATTGGGCATTGATATTGTCTTTTTTTTCCCACTGGGACCTTAACCACTCTTCCAAGGGGCATTAAAACTGTCTTGTTAAGCTACTGTGTCCTCAACGTCTCTTCCAAGGGGCTTAAAAAACATCTGGTTAAACCACTCTGAACTCCACAGCTCTTCCAAGGTGCATTAAAACCATCATGTTAAGCTACTGTGACCTCCACCACTCTTTAAAGGGGCATTAAAACTGTCTTGTTAAGCTACTGTGACCTTCATGTCTCTTCCAAGGGGCATTAAAACAGTTTAATTAAACCACTCTGAACTCCACAGCTCTTCCACGTGGCATGAAAACCATCATGTTAAGCTACTGTGACTTCCACCACTTTTCCAAGGGGCATTGATATTGTCTTTTTATTCCACTGCGACCTTCACCACTCTTACAAGGGGTATTAAAACCGTCTTGTTAAGATACTGTGTCCTCCACCACTCTTCCAAGGGGCATTAAAACCGTCTTGTTAAACCACTCTGAACTCCACAGCTCTTCCAAGGGGCAATAAAACTGTCTTGTTAATCTACTTTCTGTTCCACGACTCTTCCAAGGGGCATTGATATTGTCTTTTTTTCCCACTGGGACCTCCACCACTCATCCAAGGATCATAAAAACTGTATTCTTAAGCTACTGTGACCTCCACTTCTCCTCCAAGGGGCATTAAAACCGTCTTGTTAAACCACTCTGAACTCCACAGCTCTTCCAAGGGGCATTGAAACCGTCTTGTTAAGCTACTGTGTCCTCCACCACTCTTCCAATTGGCATTGATATTGTCTTTTTTTCCCACTGGGACCTCCACCACTCTGCCAAGGGGCATTAAAACTGTCTTCTTAAGCTACTGTGACTTCCCCTTCACTTCCAAGGGGCATTAATACCGTCTTGTTAAACCACTCTGAACTCCACAGCTCTTCAAAGGGGCATTGAAACCGTCTTGTTAAGCTACTGTGACCTCCACCATTCTTCCAAGGGGCATTGATATTGTCTTTTCATTCCACTGCGACCTCCACCACTCTTCCAAGGGGCATTCAAACCGTCTTGTTAAACCACTCAGAACTCCACAGCTCTTCCAAGGGGCATGAAAACCATCTTGTTAAGGCACTGTGACCTCCACCACTTTTCCAAGGGGCATTAAAACCGTCTTGTTAAGTTACTGTGACCTCCACGTCTCTTCCAAGGGGCATTAAAAGCATCTTGTTAAACGACTCTGAACTCCAGAGCTTTTGAAAGGGGCATTAAAACCGTCTTGTTAAACCACTCTGTACTTCACAGCTCTTCCAAGGGGCATGAAAACTATCTTGTTAAGCTACTGTGACCTCAACCACTCATCCAAGGGGCATTAAAAGCGTCTTGTTATGCTACTGTGACCTCCACGTCTCTACCAAGGGGCATTAAAACCATCTTGTTAAACCACTCTGAACTCCACAGCTCTTCCAAGGGGCATGAAAACTGCTTTGCTAAGCTACTGTGACTTCCACAACTCTTCCAAGGGGCATTGATATTGTCTTTCTATTCCACTGCGACCTCCACCACTCTGCCAAGGGGCATTAAATCTGTCTTCTTAAGCTACTGTGAGCTCCACCACTCATCCAAGGGGCATTAAAACCGTCTTGTTATGCTACTGTGACCTCCACGTCTCTACCAAGGGGCATTAAAACCATCTTGTTAAAGCACTCTGAACTCCACAGCTGATCCAAGGGGCATGAAAACCATCTTGTTAAGCTACTGTGACCTCCACAACTCTTCCAAGGGGTATTGATATTGTCTTTCTATTCCACTGCGACCTCCACCACTCTTCCAATGGGCATTAAAACTGTCTTATTAAGCTTCTGTGACTTACACGTCTCTTCCAAGGGACATTAAATATGTCTTGTTAAACCACTCTGAACTCCACAGCTCTTCCAAGGGGCATTAAAAGTGTATCGTTAAGCTACTGTGACCTCCACCACTATTCCAAGGGGCATTAAAACCCTCTTGTTAAGCTACTGTGACCTCCACATCTCTTACAAGGAGCATTAAAAACGTCTTGTTAAACCATTCTGAACTCCACAGCTCTTAAAACAGGCATGAAAACCGTCTTGTTAAGCTACTGTGACCTCCACATCTCTTCCATGGGGCATTAAAACCGTCTTGATAAAACACTCTGAAATTTACAGCTCTTCCAAGGGGCATTAAAACTGTCTTGTTAAGCTACTGTGACCTCCACTTCTCCTCCAAGGGGCATTAAAACCGTCTTGCTAAACGACTCTGAACTCCACAGCTCTTCCAAGGGGCATTAAAACCGTCTTGTTAAGCTACTGTGTCCTCCACCACTCTTCCAAGTGGCATTAAAACCATCTTATAAAACCACTCTGAACTTCACAGCTCTTCCAAGGGGCATTAAAACTGTCTTGTTAAGCTACTGTGACTTCCACCACTCTTCCAAGGGGCATTGATAATGTATTTTTATTCCACTGGGACCTCCACCACTCTGCCAAGGGGCATTAAAACTGTATTCTTAAGCTACTGTGACCTCCACTTCTCTTCCAAGGGGCATTAATACAGTCTTGTTAAACCCACTCTGAATTCCACTTCTCTTCCAAGGGGCATTGAAACCGTCTTGTTAAGCTACTGTGACCTCCACCATTCTTCCAAGGTGCATTGATATTGTCTTTTTATTCCAGTGCGACCTCCACCACTCTTCCAAGAAGCATTCAAACTGTCTTGTTAGACCACTCTGAACTTTCCTGCTCTGCCAAGGGGCATGAAAACCATCTTCTTAAGCTACTGTTATCTCCACCACTTTTCCAAGGGGCATTAAAACCGTCTTGTTAAGTTGCTGTGACCTCCACGTCTCTTCCAAGGGGCATTAAAAGAGTCTTGTTAAACGACTCTGAACTCTACAGCTTTTCCAAGGGGCATTAAAACTGTATTGTTAAACCACTCTGTACTCCACAGATCTTCCAATCGGCATGAAAACCGTCTTGTTAAGCTACTGTGACCTCCACAAGTCATCCAAGGGGCATTAAAACCGTCTTGTTATGCTACTGTGACCTCCACGTCTCTACCAAGGGGCATTAAAACCATCTTGTTAAACTACTCTGAACTCCACAGCTCTTCCAACGGGCATGAAAACCATCTTGTTAAGCTACTGTGACCTCCACAACTGTTCCAAGGGGCATTGATATTGTCTTTCTATTCCACTGCGATCTCCACCACTCTTCCAATGGGCATTAGAACTGTCTTTTTAAGCTACTGTGACTTACACGTCTCTTCCAATGGACATGAAAACTGTCTTGTTAAACCACTCTGAGCTGTACAGCTCTTCCAAGGGGCATTAAAAGTGTATCGATAAGCTACTGTGACCTCCACCTCTATTGCAAGGGACATTAAAACCATCTTGTTAAGCTACTGTGATCTCCACATCTCTTCCAAGGATCATTAAAAACGTCTTGTTAAACCATTCTGAACTCCACAGCTCTTCAAAGGGGCATGAAAACCGTCTTGATAAGACACTCTGAACTCCACAGCTCTTCCAAGGGGCATTAAAACAGTCTTGTTAAGCTACTGTGACCTCCACCACTCTTCCAAGGGGCATTAAAACTGTCTTGTTAATCTACTTTGTCTTCCACCACTCTTCCAAGGGGCATTGATATTGTCTTTTTTTCCCACTGGGACCTCCACCACTTTTCCAATGGGCATAAAAACTGTCTTCTTAAGCTACTGTGACCTCAACTTCTCCTCCAAGGGGCATTAAAACCGTATTGTTAATCCACTCTGAACTGCTTAGCTCTTCCAGGGGGCATTGAAACCATTTTGTTAAGCTACTGTTTCCTCCACCACTCTTCCAAGGGGCATTAAAACTGTCTTGTTAAGCCACTGTGACTTCCACCACTCTTCCACTGGGCATTGAAATTGTCTTTTTTTTCCCACTGGGACCTTCACCACTCTTCCAAGGGGCATTAAAACTGTCTTGTTAAGCTACTGTGTCCTCCACGTCTCTTCCAAGGGGCTTAAAAACCATCTTGTTAAACCACTCTGAACTCCACAGCTCTTCCAAGGTGCATTAAAACCATCATGTTAAGCTACTGTGACCTCCACCACTCTTCAAAGGGGCATTAAAACTGTCTTGTTAAGCTACTGTGTCCTTCACCTCTCTTCCAAGGGGCATTAAAACAGTTTAATTAAACCACTCTGAACTCCACAGCTCTTCCACGTGGCATGAAAACCATCATGTTAAGCTACTGTGACATCCACCACTTTTCTAAGGGGCATTGATATTGTCTTTTTATTCCACTGCGACCTTCACCACTCTTACAAGGGGTATTAAAACCGTCTTGTTAAGATACTGTGTCCTCCACCACTCTTCCAAGGGGCATTAAAACCGTCTTGTTAAACCACTCTGAACTCCACAGCTCTTCCAAGGGGCAATAAAACTGTCTTGTTAATCTACTTTCTGTTCCACGACTCTTCCAAGGGGCATTGATATTGTCTTTTTTTCCCACTGGGACCTCCACCACTCATCCAAGGATCATAAAAACTGTATTCTTAAGCTACTGTGACCTCCACTTCTCCTCCAAGGGGCATTAAAACCGTCTTGTTAAACCACTCTGAACTCCACAGCTCTTCCAAGGGGCATTGAAACCGTCTTGTTAAGCTACTGTGTCCTCCACCACTCTTCCAATTGGCATTGATATTGTCTTTTTTTCCCACTGGGACCTCCACCACTCTGCCAAGGGGCATTAAAACTGTCTTCTTAAGCTACTGTGACTTCCCCTTCACTTCCAAGGGGCATTAATACCGTCTTGTTAAACCACTCTGAACTCCACAGCTCTTCCAAGGGGCATGAAAACTGTTTTGCTAAGCTACTGTGACCTCCACAACTCTTAGTAGGGGCATTGATGTTGTCTTTCTATTCTACTGCGACCTCCACCACTCTTCCAATGGGCATTAAAACTGTCTTGTTAAGCTACTGTAACTTACACGTCTCTTCCAATGGACATGAAAACTGTCTTGTTAAACCACTCTGAGCTCCACAGCTCTTCCAAGGGGCATGAAAACCATCTTGTTAAGGCACTGTGACCTCCACCACTTTTCCAAGGGGCATTAAAACCGTCTTTTTAAGTTACTGTGACCTCCACGTCTCTTCCAAGGGGCATTAAAAGCATCTTGTTAAACGACTCTGAACTCCAGAGCTTTTCAAAGGGGCATTAAAACCGTCTTGTTAAACCACTCTGTACTTCACAGCTCTTCCAAGGGGCATGAAAACCATCTTGTTAAGCTACTGTGACCTCAACCACTCATCCAAGGGCCATTAAAACTGTCTTGTTAAGCTACTGTAACTTACACGTCTCTTCCAATGGACATGAAAACTGTCTTGTTAAACCACTCTGAGCTGCACAGCTCTTCCAAGGGGCATTAAAACTGTATAGTTAAGCTACTGTGACCTCCACCTCTATTCCAAGGGGAATTAAAACCGTCTTGTTAAGCTACTGTGACCTCCACATCTCTTCCAATTAGCATTAAAAATGTCTTGTTAAACCATTCTGAACTCCACAGCTCTTCCAGGGGGCATTAAAAACATCTTGATAAAACACTCTGAACTCCACAGCTCTTCCAAGGGGCATTAAAACAGTCTTGTTAAGCTACTGTGACCTCCACCACTCTTCCAATGGGGCATGAAAACTGTCTTGTTAATCTACTTTGTCTTCCACCACTCTTCCAAGGACCATTGATATTGTCTTTTTTTCCCACTGGGACCTCCACCACTCTTCCATTGGGCATAAATACTGTCTTCTTAAGCTACTGTGACCTCCACTTGTCCTCCAACGGGCATTAAAACCATCTTGTTAAACCACTCTGAACTCCACAGCTCTTCCAGGGGGCATTGAAACCGTCTTGTTAAGCTACTGTGTCCTCCACCACTCTTCCAAGGGGCATTAAAACCGTCTTGTAAAAAACACTCTGAACTTCACAGTTCTTCCAAGGGGCTTGAAAACCGTCTTGTTAAGCTACTGTGACCTCCACCACTCATCCAAGGGGCATTAAAACCATCTTGTTATGCTACTGTGACCTCCATGTCTCTACCAATGGGCATTAAAACCATCTTGTTAAACTACTCTGAAATCCACAGCTCTTCAAAGGGGCATGAAAACAGTCTTGTTAAGCTACTGTGACCTCCACAACTCTTCCAAGTGGCATTGATATTGTCTTTCTATTTTACTGCGACCTCCACCACTCTTCCAAGGGGCATTAAAACCGTCTTGTTAAACCACTCTGAGCTCCACAGCTCTTCCAAGGGGCCTTAAAACTGTATCGTTAAGCTACTGTGACCTCCACCTCTATTCCATGGGGCATTAAAACCGTCTTGTTAAGCTACTGTTTCCTCCACCACTCTTCCAAGGAGCATTAAAACCGTCTTGTAAAAACCACTCTGAACTTCATAGCTCTTCCAAGGGGCATTAAAACTGTCTTGTTAAGCTACTGTGACTTTCACTACTCTTAGATTGGGCATTGATATTGTCTTTTTTTCCCACTGGGACGTCCACCACTCTTCCTAGGGGCATTAAAACTGTCTTCTAAAGCTACTGTGACCTCCACTTCTCATCCAAGGGGCATTAAAACCATCTTGTTAAACCACTCTGACCTCCACAGCTCTTCCAATGGGTATGAAAACCGTCATGTTAAGCTACTGTGACTTCCACCACTTTTCCAAGGTGCATTGATATTGTCTTTTTATTACACTGCGACCTCCACCACTCTTCCAAGGGGCATTAAAACCGTCTTATCAGGATACTCTGTCCTCCACCACTCTTCCAAGGGGCATTTAAACCGACTTGTTAAACCACTCTCATCTCCACTGCTCTTCCAAGGGGCATTAAAACTGTCTTGTTAAGCTACTTTTAATTCCACCACTCTTCCATGGGGCATTGATATTGTCTTTTTTTCCCACTGCGACCTCCACCACTCTTCCAAGGGGTATTAAAACTGTCTTGTTAAGATACTTTGTCCTCCACCACTCTTCCAATTGGCATTAAAACCTTCTTGTTAAACCATTCTAAACTCCACAGGTCTTCCAAGGGGCATTAAAACTGACTTTTTTAGCTACTGTGACCTCCACTTCTCTTCCAAGGGGCATTAAAACTGTCTTGTTAAGCTACTGTGACCCCCACCACCCTTCCAAGGGTCATTAAAACTGTCTAGTTAAGCTACTGTGACCTACACGTCTCTTCCAGGTAGCATTAAAACCGTCTTGTTAATCCTCTCTGAACTCCACAGCTCTTCCAAGGAGCATGAAAACCATCTTGTTAAGCTACTGTGACCTCCACGTCTCTTCCAAGGGGCATTAAAACTGTCTTGTTAATCCTCTCTGAACTCCAAAGCTCTTCCAAGTAGCATTAAAACCGTTTTGCTAAGCTGCTGTGACCTCCACCACTCTTCCAAGCTGCATCGTTATTGCCGTTTAATTCCACTGCGATCTCCACCACTCTTACAAGGGGCATTCATATTGTCTTTTTTTTACACTGCGACATCCACCACTCTTCCAAGGGGCACTAAAAATATCTTCTTAAGCTACTGTGACCTCCACTTATCTTCCAAGGGGCATTAAAACCGTCTTGTTAAATGACTCTGAACTCCACAGCTCTTCCAAGTCGCACTAAAACAGTCTTGTTAAGCTAATCTGACCTCCACGTCTCTTCCAAGGGGCATTAAAACTGTCTTGTTAAGCTACTGTGACCTCCAAGTGTCTTCCAAGTGGCATGAAAACCGTCTTGTTAAACCACTGTGAACTCCACAGTTCTTCCAAGGTGCATTAAAACAGCTTTGTTAAGCTAATGTGACCTCCACGTCTTTTCCAAGGGGCATTAAAACTGTCTTGTTAAGCTACTGTGACCTTCACGTCTCTTGCAAGGGGCATAAAAACAGTTTTGTTAAACCAATCTGTACTCCACACCTCTTCCAAGGGGCATGAAAACCGTGTTGTTCAGCTACTGTGACCTCCACCACTCATCCAAGGGGCATTAAAACCGTCTTGTTACGCTACTTTGACCTACACGTCTCTACCAAGGGGTATTAAAACCATCTTGTTAAACCACTATGAACTCCACAGCTCTTCCAAGAGGCATGAAAACAGTCTTGTTAAGCTACTGTGACCTCCACAACTCTTCCAAGGGGTATTGATATTGTCTTTCTATTCCACTGCGACCTCCACCACTCTTCCAATGGGCATTAAAACTGTCTTGTTAAGCTACTGTGACTTACACGTCTCTTCCAAGGGACATTAAATCTGTCTTGTTAAACCACTTTGAACTCCACAGCTCTTCCAAGGGGCATTAAAACTGTATCGTTAAGGCACTGTGACCTCCACCACTATTCAAAGGAGCATTAAAACCATCTTGTTAAGCTACTGTGACCTCCACATCTCTTCCAAGGAGCATTAAAAACGTCTTGTTAAACCATTCTCAACTCCACAGCTCTTAAAAGGGGCATGAAAACCGTATTGTTAAGCTACTGTGACCTCCACATCTCTTCCATGGGGCATTAAAACCGTCTTGATAAAACACTCTGAACTTTAGAGCTCTTCCAAGTGGCATTAAAACCGTCTTGTTAAGCTACTGTGATATCCATCAATCTTCCAAGGGGCATTAAAACTGTCTTGTTAAGCTACTGTGACCTCCACGTCTCTTCCAAGGGGCATTAAAATTGTGATGTTAAACCACTCTGAACTCCACAGCTCTACCAAGGGGCATTAAAACCGTCTTGTTAAACCACACTAAACTCCACACCTCTTCCAAGGGGCATGAAAACCGTCTTGTAACGCCACTGTGACCTCCACTACTCTTTCAAGGGACATTAAAACCATCTTTTTAAGCTACTGTGACCTCCACGTCTCTTCCAAGGGGGATTAAAACCATCTTGTTAAACCACTCTGAACTCCACAGCTCTTCCAAGGGGTATGAAAACCGTCTTGTTAAGCTACTGTGACCTCCACCACTTTTCCAAGGGGCATTGATATTGTCTTTTTATACAACTGCGACCTCCACCACTCTGCCAATTGGCATTAAAACTGTCTTGTTAATCTACTGTGAACTCCAAGTCTCTTCCAAGAGGCATTAAAGCCGTCTTGTTAAGCTACTGTGACTTCCACCACCCTTCCAAGGTTCATTAAAACTGTCTTGTTAAGCTACTGTGACCTCCACATCTCTTCCAAGGAGAATTGAAACTGTCTTGTTAAACCACTCTGAAGTCCACAGCTCTTCCAAGGGGTCATTAAAACTGTCTTTTTAAGCTACTGTGACCTCCACCACTCTTCCAAGGGGCATTAAAACTGTCTTGTTAAGCTACTGTGACCTCCACGTCTCTTCCAAGGGGCATTAAAGCCATCTTGTTAAGCTACTGTGACCTCCACCACCATTCCAAGGGTCATTAAACTGTCTTGTTAAGCCCTTTGACCTCCACATCTCTTCCAAGGGCATTAAAAGCGTCTTGTTAAACAACTCTGATCTCCACAGCTCTTCCAAGGGGCATTAAAGCCGTCTTGTTAAGCTACTGTTACCTCCACCACCCTTCCAAGGGTCATTAAAACTGTCTTGTTAAGCTACTGTGACCTCCACGTCTCTTCCAAGGAGAATTGAAACTGTCTTGTTAAACCACTCTGAAGTCCACAGCTCTTCCATTGGGCACTAAAACTGTCTTTTTAAGCTACTGTGACCTCCACCACTCTTCCAAGGGGCATTAAAACTGTCTTGTTAAGCTACTGTGACCTCCACGTCTCTTCCAAGTGGCATTAAAACCGTCTTGTTAAGCTACTGTGACCTCCACCACCATTCCAAGGGTCATTAAAACTGTCTTGTTAAGCTACTGTGACCTCCACATCTCTTCCAAGGGCATTAAAAGTATCTTGTTAAACGACTCTGAACTCCACAGCTCTTCCAAGGGGCATTAAAACCATCTTGTTAAACCACCCTGAACTCCACAGCTCTTCCAAGGGGCATGACAACCGTCTTATTAAGCTACTGTGACCTCCACCCCACTGCCAAAGGGCATTAAAACCGTCTTGTTAAGCTACTGTGACCTCCACGTCTCTACCAAGGGGCATTAAAACCATCTTGTTAAACCACTCTGAACTCCACAGCTCCTCCAAGGGGCATAAAAACCGTCTTGTTAAGCTACTGTGACCTCCACAACTCTTCCAAGGGGCATTGATATTGTCTTTTTATTCCACTACGACCTCCACCACTCTTCCAATGGACATTAAAACTGTTTTGTTAAGCTACTGTAACTTACACGTCTCTTCCAAGTGGAACTAAAACCGTCTTGTTAAACCACTCTGCACTCCACAGCTCTTCCAAGGGGCATTAAAACTGTCTCGTTAAGCTACTATGACCTCCACCACTCTTCCAAGGGGCGTTAAAACTGTCTTTTTAAGCTACTGTGACCTCCACTTCTCTACTAAGTGACATTAAAACAGTCTTGTTAAACCACTCTGAACACCAGAGCTCTTCCAAGGGGCATGAAAACAGTCTAGTTAAGCTACTGTGACCTCCACAACTCTTCCAAGTGGCATTGATATTGTCTTTCTATTTTACTGCGACCTCCACCACTCTTCCAATGGGCATTAAAACTGTCTTGTTAAGCTACTGTGACTTACACGTCTCTTCCAATGGACTTGAAAACTGTGTTGTTAAACCACTCTGAGCTCCACAACTCTTCCAAGGGGCATTAAAACTGTATCGTTAAGCTACTGTGACCTCCACCTCTATTCCACGAGGCATTAAAACCATCTTGTTAAGCTACTGTGACCTCCACATCTCTTCCAAAGAGCATTAAAAATGTCTTGTTAAACTACTTTGTCTTCCACCACTCTTCCAAGGACCATTGATATTGTCTTTTTTTCCCACTGGGACCTCCACCACTCTTCCAAGGGGCATTAAAACTGTCTTCTAAAGCTACTGTGACCTCCACTTCTCATCCAAGGGGCATTAAAACCATCTTGTTAAACCACTCTGACCTTCACAGCTCTTCCAATGGGTATGGAAACCGTCATGTTAAGCTACTGTGACTTCCACCACTTTTCCAAGGTGCATTGATATAATCTTTTTATTCCACTGCGATCTCCACTCTTCCAAGGGGCATTAAAACCATCTTATTAAGATACTCTGTCCTCCACCACTCTTCCAAGGGGCATTAAAACCGTCTTGTTAAACCACTCTGATCTCCACAGCTCTTCCAAGGGGCATTAAAACTGTCTTGTTAAGCTACTGTTAATTCCACCACTCTTCCATGGGGCATTGATATTGTCTTTTTTTCCCACTGCGACCTCCACCACTATTCCAAGGGGTATTAAAACTGTCTTGTTAAGATACTTTGTCCTCCACCACTCTTCCAAGGGGCATTAAAACCGTCTTGTTAAACCACTCTAAACTCCACAGTTCTTCCAAGGGGCATTAAAACTGTCTTTTTAAGCTACTGTGACCTCCACTTCTCTTCCAAGAGGCATTAAAACTATCTTGTTAAACCTATCTGACCTCCACAGCTCTTCCAAGGGACATGAAAACCATCTTGTGAAGCTACTGTGACCTCCACGTCTCTTCCAAGGGACATTAAAACTATCTTGTTAAACCACGCTGAACTCCACAGCTCTTCCAAGGGGCATTAAAACTGGATTGTTAAACCACTCTCAACTCCACAGCTCTTCCAAGGGGCAAAAAAACTGTATTTTTAAGCTACTTTGACCTCCACCACTCTTCCAAGGCGCATTAAAACTGTCTTGTTAAGCTACTCTGACCTCCACGTCTCTTCCAAGGGGTCATTAAAGCCGTCTTGTCAAGCTACTGTGACCTCCACCACCCTTCCAAGGGTCATTAAAACTGTCTTGTTAAGCTACTGTGACCTCCACGTCTCTTCCAGGTAGCATTAAAACAGTCCTTTTAATCCACTCTGAACACCACAGCTCTTCCAAGGAGCATGAAAACCATCTTGTTAAGCTGCTGTGACCTGCACGTCTCTTCCAAGGGGCATTAAAACTGTCTTGTTAAACCTCTCGGAACTCCAAAGCTCTTCCAAGTAGCATTAAAAACGTTTTGTTAAGCTGCTGTGACCTCCACCACTCTTCCAAGCTGCATCGTTTTTGTCGTTTAATTCCACTGCGATCTCCACCACTCTTACAAGGGGCATTCATATTGTCTTTTTTTTCCACTGCGACATCCACCACTCTTCCAAGGGGCATTAAAACTGTCTTCTAAAGCTACTGTGACCTCCACTTCTCATCCAAGGGGCATTAAAACCATCTTGTTAAACCACTCTGACCTTCACAGCTCTTCCAATGGGTATGGAAACCGTCATGTTAAGCTACTGTGACTTCCACCACTTTTCCAAGGTGCATTGATATTATCTTTTTATTCCACTGTGATCTCCACTCTTCCAAGGGGCATTAAAACCGTCTTATTAAGATACTCTGTCCTCCACCACTCTTCCAAGGGGCATTAAAACCGTCTTGTTAAAACACTCTGATCTCCACAGCTCTTCCAAGGGGCATTAAAACTGTCTTGTTAAGCTACTGTTAATTCCACCACTCTTCCATGGGGCATTGATATTGTCTTTTTTTCCCACTGCGACCTCCACCACTATTCCAAGGGGTATTAAAACTGTCTTGTTAAGATACTTTGTCCTCCACCACTCTTCCAAGGGGCATTAAAACCGTCTTGTTAAACCACTCTAAACTCCACAGTTCTTCCAAGGGGCATTAAAACTGTCTTTTTAAGCTACTGTGACCTCCACTTCTCTTCCAAGAGGCATTAAAACTATCTTGTTAAACCTATCTGACCTCCACAGCTCTTCCAAGGGACATGAAAACCATCTTGTGAAGCTACTGTGACCTCCACGTCTCTTCCAAGGGACATTAAAACTATCTTGTTAAACCACGCTGAACTCCACAGCTCTTCCAAGGGGCATTAAAACTGGATTGTTAAACCACTCTCAACTCCACAGCTCTTCCAAGGGGCAAAAAAACTGTCTTTTTAAGCTACTTTGACCTCCACCACTCTTCCAAGGCGCATTAAAACTGTCTTGTTAAGCTACTCTGACCTCCACGTCTCTTCCAAGGGGTCATTAAAGCCGTCTTGTCAAGCTACTGTGACCTCCACCACCCTTCCAAGGGTCATTAAAACTGTCTTGTTAAGCTACTGTGACCTCCACGTCTCTTCCAGGTAGCATTAAAACAGTCCTTTTAATCCACTCTGAACACCACAGCTCTTCCAAGGAGCATGAAAACCATCTTGTTAAGCTGCTGTGACCTGCACGTCTCTTCCAAGGGGCATTAAAACTGTCTTGTTAAACCTCTCTGAACTCCAAAGCTCTTCCAAGTAGCATTAAAACCGTTTTGTTAAGCTGCTGTGACCTCCACCACTCTTCCAAGCTGCATCGTTATTGTCGTTTAATTCCACTGCGATCTCCACCACTCTTACAAGGGGCATACATATTGTCTTTTTTTTCCACTGCGACATCCACCACTCTTCCAAGGGGCCTTAAAAATATCTTCTTAAGTTACTGTGACCTCCACTTCACTTCCAAGGGTCATTAAAACCTTCTTGTTAAATGACTCTGAACTCCACAGTTCTACCAAGTTGCATTAAAACAGTCTTGTTAAGCTACTGTGACCTCCACGTCTCTTCCAAGGGGCATTAAAACTGTCTTGTTAAGCTACTGTGACCTCCATGTGTCTTCCAAGTGGCATGAAAACCGTCTTGTTAAACCACTGTGAACTCCACAGTTCTTCCAAGGTGCATTAAAACAGTCTTGTTTAGCTACTGTGACCTCCACGTCTCTTCCAAGGGGCATTAAAACCGTCTTGTTACGCTACTTTGACCTCCACGTCTCTACCAAGGGGTATTAAAACCATCTTGTTAAACAACTCTGAACTCCACAGCTCTTCCAAGGGGCATGAAAACAGTCTTGTTAAGCTACTGTGACCTCCACAACTCTTCCAAGGGGTATTAATATTGTCTTTCTATTCCACTGCGACCTCCACCACTCTTCCAATGGGCATTAAAACTGTCTTGTTAAGCTACTGTGACTTTCACGTCTCTTCCAAGGGACATTAAGTCTGTCTTGTTAAGCTACTGTGACCTCCACATCTCTTCCAAGGGGCATTAAAACCGTCTTGTTACGCTACTTTGACCTCCACGTCTCTACCAAGGGGTATTAAAACCATCTTCTTAAACCACTCTGAACTCCACAGCTCTTCCAAGGGGCATTAAAACTGTATCGTTAAGGCACTGTGACCTCCACAACTATTCCAAGGGTGCATTAAAACCGTCTTGTTAAGCTACTGTGACCTCCACATCTCTTCCAAGGAGCATTAAAAACGTCTTGTTAAACCATTCTCAACTCCACAGCTCATAAAAGGGGCATGAAAACCGTCTTGTTAAGCTACTGTGACCTCCACATCTCTTCCAAGGGGCATTAAAACCGTCTTGATAAAACACTCTGAACTTTACAGCTCTTCCAAGTGGCATTAAAAGCGTCTTGTTAAGCTACTGTAACATCCACCAATTTTCCAAGGGGCATTAAAACTGTCTTGTTAAGCTACTCTGACCTCCACGTCTCTTCCAAGGGGCATTAAAATTGTGATGTTAAACAACTCTGAACTCCACATCTCTACCAAGGGGCATTAAAACCGTCTTGTTAAACCACTCTAAACTCCACAGCTCTTCCAAGGGGCATGAAAACCGTCTTGTTAAGCCACTGTGTCCTCCACTACTCTTTCAAGGGACATTAAAACTATCTTGTTAAGCTACTGTGACCTCCACATCTCTTCCAAGGGGGATTAAAACCATTTTGTTAAACCACTCTGAACTCCACAGCTCTTCCAAGGGGTATGAAAACCGTCTTGTTAAGCTACTGTGACCTCCACCACTTTTCCAAGGGGCATTGATATTGTCTTTTTATACAACTGCGACCTCAACCACTCTGCTAATGGGCATTAAAACTGTCTTGTTAAGCTACTGTGAACTCCAAGTCTCTTCCAAGGGACATTAAAGCGGTCTTGTTAAGTTACTGTGACCTCCACCACCCTTCCAAGGGTCATTAAAACTGTCTTGTTAAGCTACTGTGACCTCCACGTCTCTTCCAAGGAGAATTAAAACTGTCTTGTTAAACCACTCTGAAGTCCACAGCTCTTCCAAGGGGTCATTAAAACTGTCTTGTTAAACAACTCTCAACTCCACAGCTCTTCCATTGGGCACTGAAACTGTCTTTTTAAGCTGCTGTGACCTCCACCACTCTTCCAAGGGGCATTAAAACTGTCTTGTTAAGCTACTGTGACCTCCACGTCTCTTCCAAGGGGCATTAAATCCATCTTGTTAAGCTACTGTGACCTCCACCACCATTCCAAGGGTCATTAAAACTGTCTTGTTAAGCTACTGTGACCTCCACATCTCTTCCAAGGGCATTAAAAGCGTCTTGTTAAACGACTCTGAACTCCACAGCTCTTCCAAGGGGCATTAAAACCGTCTTGTTAAACCACCCTGAACTCCACAGCTCTTCCAAGGGGCATGAAAACCGTCTTATTAAGCTACTGTGATCTCCACCCCACTTCCAAAGGGCATTAAAACCGTCTTGTTAAGCTACTGTGACCTCCACGTCTCTACCAAGGGGCATTAAAACCGTCTTGTTAAACCACTCTGAACTCCACAGCTCCTCCAAGGGGCATAAAAACTGTCTTGTTAAGCTACTGTGACCTCCACAACTCTTCCAAGGGGCATTGATATTATGTTTTTATTCCACTACGACCTCCACCTCTCTTCCAATGGACATTACAACTGTTTTGTTAAGCTACTGTAACTTACACGTCTCTTCCAAGTGGAATTAAAACCGTCTTGTTAAACCACTCTGAACTCCACAGCTCTTCCAAGGGTCATTAAAACTGTCTCGTTAAGCTACTATGACCTCCACCACTCTTCCAAGGGGCATTAAAACTGTCTTGTTAAGCTACTGTGACCTCCACGTCTCTTCCAAGGGGCATTAAATCCATCTTGCTAAGCTACTGTGACCTCCACCACCATTCCAAGGGTCATTAAAACTGTCTTGTTAAGCTACTGTGACCTCCACATCTCTTCCAAGGGCATTAAAAGCGTCTTGTTAATCGACTCTGAACTCCACAGCTCTTCCAAGGGGCATTAAAACCGTCTTGTTAAACCACCCTGAACTCCACAGCTCTTCCAAGGGGCATGAAAACCGTCTTATTAAGCTACTGTGATCTCCACCCCACTTCCAAAGGGCATTAAAACCGTCTTGTTAAGCTACTGTGACCTCCACGTCTCTACCAAGGGGCATTAAAACCGTCTTGTTAAACCACTCTGAACTCCACAGCTCCTCCAAGGGGCATAAAAACTGTCTTGTTAAGCTACTGTGACCTCCACAACTCTTCCAAGGGGCATTGATATTGTCTTTTTATTCCACTACGACCTCCACCTCTCTTCCAATGGACATTACAACTGTTTTGTTAAGCTACTGTAACTTACACGTCTCTTCCAAGTGGAATTAAAACCGTCTTGTTAAACCACTCTGAACTCCACAGCTCTTCCAAGGGTCATTAAAACTGTCTCGTTAAGCTACTATGACCTCCACCACTCTTCCAAGGGGCGTTAAAACTGTCTTTTTAAGCTACTGTGACCTCCACTTCTCTACCAAGTGGCATTAAAACCGTCTTGTTAAACCACTCTAAACACCAGAGCTCTTTCAAGGGGAATTACATCCATCTTGTTAAGCTACTGTGCCCTCCACCACTCTTCCATCGTGCATTGATATTGTCATTTTATTACACTGCGAACTCCACCACTTTTCCAAGGGGAATTCAAACCATCTAGTAAAAACACTCTGAACTTCCAAGCTCTACGAAGGGGCATGAAAACAGTCTTGTTAAGCTACTGTGACCTCGACCACTCTTCCAAGGGGCATTAAAACTGTCTTGTTAAGCTACTGTGAACTTCATGTCTCTTCCAAGGGGCATTAAAACCATCTTGTTAAACAACTCTGAACTCCACAGCTCTACCAAGGGGCATTAAAACTGTCTTTTTAAGCTACAGTGACCTCCACCACTCTTCCAAGGGGCATTAAAACTGTCTTGTTAAGCTACTGTGAAAACCACGTCTCTTCCAAGGGTCATAAAATCCATCTTGCTAATCTACTGTGACCTCCACCACTGTTCCAAGGGCCATTAATACAGTCTTGTTAAGATGCTGTGACCTGCACCACTCTTCCACGGGTATTAAAACTGTCTTTTTAAGCTACTGTGACCTCCACGTCTCTTCCAAGGGGCATGAAAACAGTCTTGTTAAACCAGTCTGAACTCCACAGCTCTTCCAAGGCGCATTAAAACCATCTTGTTAAACGACTTTGTACTCCACAGCTCTTCCAAGGGGTATGAAAACCGTCTTGTTAAGCTACTGTGACCTCCACCACTCTGCCAAGGGGCATTAAAACAGTCTTGTTAAGCTACTGTGAACTACACGTGTTTTCCATTGGGCATTAAAACTGTCTTGTTAAACCACTCTGAACTCCACAGCTCTTCCAAGGGGCATGAAAACCATCTAGTTAAGCTACTGTGACATCCACTACTATTCCAAGGGGCATTGATATTCTTTTTTTATTCCACTGCGACCTCCACGTCTCTTCCAAGTGGCATGAAAACCGTTTTGTTCAACCACCCTAAACTCCACAGCTCTTCCAAGGGGCATTAAAACCGTCTTGAGCATTAAAACCATCTTGTTAAGCTACTGTGACAACCTCGTCTCTTCCAAGGGGCAACAAAACTGTCTTGTTAAGCTACAGTGACCTCCACCACTCTTCCAAGGGGCAATAAATCTGTCTTGTTAAGCTACTGTGACGTCCACGTCTCTTCCAAGGGCCATTAATACAGTCTTGTTAAGATGCTGTGACCTGCACCACTCTTCCACGAGGCATTAAAACTGTCTTTTTAAGCTACTGTGACCTCCACGTCTCTTCCAAGGGGCATGAAAACAGTCTTGTTAAACTAGTCTGAACTCCACAGCTCTTCCAAGGTGCATTGAAATAGTCTGGTTAAGCTACTGTGACCTCCACCACTCTTCCAAGGGGCATTAAAACTGTCTTGTTAAGCTACTGTCACCTTCACATCTCTTCCAAGGGGCATTAAAGCTGTTTTGTTAAAACACTCTGAACTCCACAGCTCTTCCAAGGGGCATGCAAACCATCTTGTTAAGCAACTGTGACTTCCACCACTCTTCAAAGGTACATTGATATTGTCTTTTTATTCCACTGAGACCTCCACCACTCTTCCAAGGGGCATTCAAACCGTCTTGTTAAACAACTCTGAACTTCCCAGTTCTACCAAGGGGCAGTAAAACTGGCTTCTTAAGCTTCTGTGACTTCCACCACTTTTCCAATGGGCATTACAACTGTCTTCTTAAGCTACTGTGACCTCCACTTCTCTTCCAAAGGGCATTAAAACCATCTTGTTAAACCACTCTGAACTTCACAGCTCTTCCAAGGGGCATTGAAACCGTCTTGTTAAGATACTGTGACTTCCACCAATCTTCCAAGGGGCATTAAAAACGTCTTGTTAAGCTACTGTTACCTCCACGTCTCTTCCAAGGGGCATTAAAATCGTCTTGTAAAACCACTCTGAAATCCACAGCTCTTCCAAGGTTCATGAAAACCGTCTTGTTAAGCTACTGTGACCTCCACCACTCTACCAAGCGGCATTAAAACCTTCTTGCTAAGCTACTGTGACGTCCACGTCTCTTCCAATAGGCGTTAAATCCGTCTTGTTAGACTACTCTGAACTCCACAGCTCTTCCAAGGGGCATGAAAACAAACTTTTTAAGCTACTGTGATCTCCATCACTATTCCAAGGGGCATTAAAACCGTCTTATTAAGCTACTGTGACCTCCATATCTCTTCCAAGGAGCATTAAAAACGTCTTGTTAAACCATTCTGAACTCCACAGCTCTACCAAGGGGTATGAAAACCGTCTTGTTAAGCTACTGTGACCTCCACATCTTTTCCAAGTGGCATTAAAACCGTCTTGATAAAACACTCTGAACTTTACAGCTCTTCCAAGGGGGATTAAAACCGTCTTGTTAAGCTACTGTGACCTCCACCACTCTTCCAAGGGGCATTAAAACTGTCTTGTTAAGCTACTGTGACCTCCACGTCTCTTCCAAGGGGCATTAAAATTGTCACGTTAAACCACTCTAAACTCCACAGCTCTACCAAGGGGCATTAAAACCGTCTTGTTAAACCACTCTGAACTCCACAGCTCCTCCAAGGGGCATAAAAACCGTCTTGTTAAGCTACTGTGACCTCCACAACTCTTCCAAGGGGCATTGATATTGTCTTTTTATTCCACTACGACCTCCACCACTCTTCCAATGGACATTAAAACTGTTTTGTTAAGCTACTGTAACTTACACATCTCTTCCAAGTGAAATTAAAACCGTCTTGTTAAACCACTCTGAACTCCACAGTTTTTCCAAGGGTCATTAACACTGTCTCGTTAAGCTACTATGACCTCCACCACTCTTCCAAGGGGCGTTAAAACTGTCTTTTTAAGCTACTGTGACCTCCACTTCTCTACCAATTGGCATTAAAACCATCTTGTTAAACCACTCTGAACACCAGAGCTCTTCCAAGGGGCATTACATCCATCTTGTTAAGCTACTGTGCCCTCCACCACTCTTCCAAGGTGCATTGATATTGTCATTTTATTCCACTGCGAACTCCACCACTTTTCCAAGGGGCATTCAAACCATCTAGTAAAACCACTCTGAACTTCCCAGCTCTACGAATGGGCATGAAAACAGTCTTGTTAAGCTACTGTGACCTCGACCACTCTTCCAAGGGGCATTAAAACTGTCTTGCTAAGCTACTGTGACCTCCATGTCTCTTCCAAGGGGCATTAAAATCGTCTTTTTATAACACTCTAAACTCCACAGCTCTTCCAAGGTGCATTAAAACCATCTTGTTAAACCACTCTGTACTCCACAGCTCTTCCAAGGGGTATGAAAACCGTCTTGTTAAGCTACTGTGACCTCCACCACTCTGCCAAGGGGCATTAAAACAGTCTTGTTAAGCTACTGTGACCTACCCGTGTTTTCCATTGGGCATTAAAACTGTCTTGTTAAACCACTCTGAACTCCACAGCTCTTCCAAGGGGCATGAAAACCATCTAGTTAAGCTACTGTGACATCCACCACTATTCCAAGGGGCATTGATATTGTTTTTTTATTCCACTGCGACCTCCACGTCTCTTCCAAGTGGCATGAAAACCGTTTTGTTCAACCACTCTAAACTCCACAGCTCTTCCAAGGGGCATTAAAATCGTCTTGTTAAGCTAATGTGACCACCACCACTCTTTCAAGAGTCATTAAAACTGTCCGGCTAAACCACTCTGAACTCCACAGCTCTTCCAAGGGGCATGAAAACCATATTGTTAATCTACTGTGACCTCCATGTCTCTTCCAAGGGGCATTAAAACCATCTTGTTAAACAACTCTGAACTCCACAGCTCTACCAAGGGGCATTAAAACTGTCTTTTTAAGCTACAGTGACCTCCACCACTCTTCCAAGGGGCATTAAAACTGTCTTGTTAAGCTACTTTGACCTCCACCACTCTTACAAGGGGCATTAAAACTGTCTTCTTAAGCTACTGTGACCTCCACGTCTCTTCCAAGGGACATGAAAACCATCTTGTTAAACCACTCTGAACTCCACAGCTCTTCCAAGGGGCATTAAAACCGTCTTGAGCATTAAAACCATCTTGTTAAGCTGCTGTGACAACCTCTTCTCTTCCAAGGGGCAATAAAACCGTCTTGTTAAGCTACAGTGACCTCCACCACTCTTCCAAGGGGCAATAAATCTGTCTTGTTAAGCTACTGTGACGTCCACGTCTCTTCCAAGGGCCATTAATACAGTCTTGTTAAGATGCTGTGACCTGCACCACTCTTCCAAGGGGCATTAAAACTGTCTTTTTAAGCTACTGTGACCTCCACCTCTCTTCCAAGGGGCATGAAAACAATCTTGTTAAACCAGTCTGAACTCCACAGCTCTTCCAAGGTGCATTGAAATAGTCTGGTTAAGCTACTGTGACCTTCACCACTCTTCCAAGGGGCATTAAAACTGTCTTGTTAAGCTACTGTCACCTTCACATCTCTTTCAAGGGGCATTAAAACTGTTTTGTTAAAACACTCTGAACTCCACAGCTCTTCCAAGGGGCACGCAAACCATCTTGTTAAGCTACTGTGACTTCCACCACTCTTCCAAGGTACATTGATATTGTCTTTTTATTCCACTGAGACCTCCACCACTCTTCCAAGGGACATTCAAACCGTCTTGTTTAACAACTCTGAACTTCCCAGCTCTACCAAGGGGCATTAAAACTGTCTTCTTAAGCTACTGTGACCTCCACGTCTCTTCCAATAGGCGTTAAAACAGTCTTGTTAGACTACTCTGAACTCCACAGCTCTTCCAAGGGGCATGAAAACCATCTTTTTTAGCTACTGTGATCTCCATCACTATTCCAAGGGGCATTAAAACCGTCTTATTAAGCTACTGTTGTGGGGGTCGTGATGACATTCCACTCGTCCTCCAGTCACTCCAAATTAAGGCTATGAGCATGGGTCAACCATTCAAAGAATGAGTCAGACAACAAGCTGGTTCAAACTCAGAGCACGCTCAAAAGACTACTACAGACAACGTTCTCAGCAATGTTCTGTGTTTATTTTTTACATGCACAAACCTAAATACACTACATAATGGGAGGGGATAGGGGTTGTCCGGAGCGGGGTAAGCCATGAAAGTCCAGTGTCTGACCACTCCTGATTGGTCCACATCTCCTTATCTCAGTCTCTGGGCAGATATTGCAGCCGTCGGCTTATAATCTTGTTTCGTTTCTCTGAAATAAGTCTTGGCAACACTGAAACTGTCTTAGTTTAAGTTTCGATTTGAGTAATAGTAGCAAGGAAAGCTTATTGTTATTAAGACACAAAATGGTGGTTAGTACATTAGCAAAAAAGCGTATAAAAGTTACAAAAGTATAAAAGTTACAAGAAAATATATATTCTCTTTTACCCTGACATTCCCCCCTAAACACTAAGCTTTCCCTTTCTTCGGGGCCTTTGAGACTGTCCATGTGTAGGGGAGAGGGGAGGTGGATTTCTTCACCCAATCATCTTAGAAGCTGCCCCCTTATGGGACGCCCCCAAACAATTGAGCCCTACCCTAAATGACACATGGAGTTCTCCCAACTGATCCTAAACTAAATCTTTCAGTTGGACTCTGTCATGGGGGGTCTGGTCAGGCTTGTTCAAAGGAGTGTATTTCTCCATGTCTTCCTTACTGGTATCATCATGTAACAGAAATGTGGTTTCTTGATTCAGAAAGGTCCCGGAGGTTGGGACAGCATTGGTTATAGCTTTCCTGTATAAGGGGACTATGCAGCATAGGACCACCAGGCCCAATACTAGTAGACCTCCTATCACTAAACAAGCTTGTTGGAAGAATCCCTTGACCCCTCCCAACCATCCTGAGAAGAAGGAGGTATCTACCCCTGCATTTGTCTTTACTTCTTCTGCCAGACTTGTTATCTTTCGAAGAGCTACTACGGTTTTTCCATTCACTCCTGAGTTCTGAGGAATGTATGTGCAGCATTCCTCCCCTATCATTCCACATACTCCACCTTTCTCAGCAAGAATCATATCTATTGCCAATCTATTTTGAAGAGTCATCCTTGTATTGGGTCCTAGTTCCTCAACTATGCCCTGGAAGGCATCTCTGCTGTAATTTATAAATCTCTGCTCAGTGTAATAGACATAATTTATCCAGTCTACATTTCTATTTATCTGTATGGTTGGAATGAGAGAAAGAAAACCCGCTACCACTTGATTCTGGGCCTTGTACTCATCTGGGACCCCCCTCGGGACCCCTATAGAATCTATATAGACCTTAGGGTCCTCAGCATAACCGGAATGTAATTGCTCTAAACTTCTTTTCCGTCGGGACTCCTTGGGGATTGGGTCTGTGGGATCCCAGGGCAGAATTCTAAACTGCATGGCTAATTTTACTAGGGTACATTGTCCGGTCCAGGTGGTCGGAAGTCTGGACCTGAGTCGTCCGTCCCCACAGAGCCAATAAACATCATATATATACCTGGAGTGATTGCTTAACAGGTCAGTGTCTACAGTCTCATTAGTCTGACAGAAGCCGTCTTCAAAGATTCCTAGAGAAGGACCGGTGGAATTATCAGGGGAATAACAAGTGTAGTTATCTTTGGTTATTATTATATCACCCGGGGTTCGAATTTTAGCCTTGGAGCTAACCAGGGGAATATATTCAGGACAGGAGCTACCTTTTAGTTTTTTTAGCAATCCCAATAAACAGAGGGTGCTATTATTGTCAGCAGGGAAAGCATGGGTGTACAGATGAGTATTAGCGGCTGCACAAGCTACACAGCCTTCAGATATATTTTGGGCTCGGACGTTATACCGTACCCATTCTAACCATAGATTCTTCCGAGGATTCACTTGAGTCTCCATGGAAAAAACATCCTCCCATTTGAGTCTCGAGATTGGGATTACTTCTGTCAGAATTCTTTGTAACGCCTCCCCCCCTATGGGCAGACGTGCAAGGGGGGGGGCCTGCGTGGGTTTTGTTTTTATATCTTTTAACTGTATTATTCCTTGTTTGGGATTTATGAAGCCATTGTAACTGCTTAAAACATATTTTCCTAAATCTCCCGACTGGGGGTTTTCTAAATTCAAATATAAGGGGAAACACTTCTTATCCCATGAGCATTTTGGCTTGTGCGGTGGTCGCTCCTTGTTTATAAACCCCGTGCTTAAAGTCATTCGAGTCAATAGAGACCTCCCCTCTCTATCCTTACTGTTTATAGCTTCCTTTGGTTTGTATCCCCAGTCCGTGTCACCCGTGTTCCACCCCACATCTGACCAATAGTAGCAGTATTCATTTCCCGGACGGGTTACACAGAGATAGAATGTTCCTCGGGCATAGGCATCATACGAGTTCCAGGTCATTTCAGCACAATTTACTGTATTACAAAAGTCAAATTGATAAGTCTGGGTCTTTGCTTCAGTATCCACCCAGAAGGTGGTGGCCGCCCAGCTCGGGACGGGCAGTAGGCACATGGAAAGGATATGGAAAAAAGTGACCATCTTCTATGGGCTCGTTCTATCTCGCTTGCAATGGGAAGCGTGGATCCAAGTGCCTTTTCCTTCGAGTTTCAGAGCCGTCGGGGTGGTGAGAAGCACAGTGTATGGTTCCTCGAACCGAGGCTGGAGGCAGTCTTTCCGGACAAACTTTTTCACATACACCAGATCGCCTGGGATGAAATCATGTACTGTATCACCTGTAGATTCTGGGAGAGAAGCAGATACTGTAGAGCGGGTGTTAGTCAATTCTCTAGACAGAGCAATCACACATTTTACCACTCTATCATGTGTTTCGGACAATTCTTGGGGCCTAATCTCTCCTATCTTGGGCGGGGCCCCAAACAGAATTTCGTAGGGAGTCAGCCCATGTTTGGCCTGAGGAGTGTGTCTGATATGATACAGTACTATGGGGAGTAGGTCGGGCCAGGGGAGGGGATGGTCTTGGGTCATTTTCAAGAGCTGGGTCTTAAGTGTGGAATTCATCCTTTCCACTTTGCCTGAACTGGCAGGATGGTATGGAGTGTGGAGGCCCAAATCTGTTCCCAACATATTCCAAAGTTCTTTATAGATATTTGCTGTGAAAGCTGGTCCTTGATCCGATTCTATGACTTGGGGAACTCCAAATCTGCAGGCAATTTCAGTGATCAGTTTCTTGGCTGTGACTTTAGCAGTCATGTTGACAACCGGGTAGGCCTCGGGCCAGGCTGAGAACATATCCACGGCTACCAAAACGTACTCGTTTTTTCCTGCTTTAGGCATTTGGATATGGTCGACTTGTATTCTCTGCCAAGGGTAGTCTGGTTTAGCCAGGTGTTGAAGAGGGACCCGTGCCGTACACGTTGGGTTGCAGGTAGCGCAGACAGAGCAGGATTTTGAGTACGCAGTCACAGTGGAAGAGATTCCGGGTGCAAAGTACAGTTTCTTGATACATGCCAAGGCTTGATTCTTTCCTCTGTGTGTAGGCCCGTGAGCCCATGCTGCCACAGCTGAGTACATGCGTCTAGGCAAGCAAGGCTTTCCATCCACTTGATAAAGAGTCGAGTTGACCTTTGAATCTTTGCGACCTGCCAGCACGGCTCCTGCCGCTTTCCATTGCTTGACTTCTTCAGTGGGGGTCTTCCTTTGTTCCTCACACAGTTTTTCTTCAGGCATCCTGACCCCCCTGGATTCCACCCGTGTCTCCGCTGGACTTGTATGGTCTTCCGCCAGCTGTTCCTTGGCTCTTGCTCTAGTGAGCGCCACAGCTACGGTTTGCAGAGTCTCTCCCATCTCTTCTTCCTTTTCCTGCCACTTTGATGACACATTCTCCACTGCTGCAGTCTTGGCTGCTTGGTCAGCTAGGTGATTGCCCCTGGCTTCCCTGGAATCTAGTCTTCCATGAGCCTTGACCTTGATAACAGCAACCTGAATGGGTAGTTCCAGGGCCTCCATTAGGGCCTTAATCCATGAGGCATGTTTCACTGGTGTACCTGCGGCTGTGATGAATCCTCTAGACTTCCACAAGAGTCCAAAATCATTGCAAATTCCATGTCCATACCTGGAATCGGTATATATATTCGCCATTGTTCCTGCTGCCAGGTGGCAGGCCTCTGTGAGAGCCACAAGTTCAGCCTCTTGTGCAGACATGTATGGTGGTAGAGCTTCAGCCTTGAGGACTGTTAGGTCTGTTGTGACAGCATATCCCGTGTGGAACTTCCCTTGAGGGTCTGCGAAACGGGATCCATCAGTCCATAGGTGCAAGGCAGGGTCTGCGAGCGGATGTGCCACCATATTCTATGGAGCAGAAGTCTCTTCCTGCAAAATTTTTATACAATCATGAGGTTCCACCAATGGACCTTCACCCTCTTCACCTTCCCCCCTAGAAGGTGGAAGCAAAGTGGCAGGATTGATAATCAGACATCTGGTAAATGTTATATTGGAGGGCAACAATAGGGAACACTGCAGCCGCAGGTGTCTTTGGTTGGTGAGATGTTTCGGAGATGTTTGTTGCAGAACAGCCGAGAGATCATGGCCAGCCTGTATAACTAGATCATGTCCAAGGACGATATCAGCTGACTTGTCAAGGAGAATGTGAGCAGCGTGGACCGCCTTAAGGCACGTGGGGGCAGTTCGGGCGACAGGGTCCAGGCGGGCTGAGTAGTAGCCCAAAGGCCGATACTTATGATCATAACGTTGTGCTATAACTCCAGAGGCATGACCTTCCGATTCAGAGACAAAGAGGTGAAATGGCTGAGTATAGTCTGGTAAGCCCAAGGCCGGGGCAGAGACAACAGCCTGTTTAAGGCGGTCAAAACATAGTCTGTGTTGATGAGAAACACGTGGATCTTCGGCATGAAGCCAAACTGAGCGTTCATTCTTGAGACAGTCGTACAGAGGTTGCATGAGCTTTGAGGCATCAGGGATCCATTGCCTGCAGTAAGTGATGAGGCCAAGGAAAGTCTGCATAGCGGAATAGGTGGTTGGGAAGGTGATATCCATGATGGCTTGCTTTCTTTCTTCAGTCAGATGTCTAGCACCTTGTGAAATACAATGTCCGAGGAAAATGACCTTGGGCAGACACCATTGGACTTTGCCTTTCGAGACTTTACAGTTAGCTGAGTGAAGAAACCAGAGAAGGGATGCTGACATCTCTGGCAAATTTTCTTCAGTGCCACAGAGTAAAAGATCATCCACATACTGTAGAAGGGTGACCTGAGGGTTCTCTTGAACCCATGGCTCCAGAATAGACTTCATAGAATGAGTGAATTGGTTAGGAGAGTTCTGGGCTCCTTGTGGAGTCCTGGTCCATGTAAACTGTGCTAATTGAAAGGTGAAGGCAAAAAGAAACCACGAATCTTCATGTAAGGGTATACTGAAGAAGGCGTTGGCCAGATCTAACACCGTAAACAAGGTGGCCGTTGGAGGCACCTGAGACAAGAGGGTGTTTGGGTTGGGCACCACTGGAGTTTCTAAAATGGTAGCTGCATTGACGGCTCTGAGATCCTGAACCAACCGGTATCTTGGAGGCTCTCCCGGAGCGGTTTTCTTTTTTACAGGAAAGAGGGGTGTATTGCATGGAGATACACATCTGACAAGGACTCCTGATTCCAGGAGGGAAGCGATTTGGGTACCCAAGCTTTGTTCTTGTGCAGCCTTGAGGGGGTATTGTGGCAACCGTGGGTACCTGTGTCCAGGCTTGAGGTGTACTCGGACCGGGGGAACCTGCAGGAGGCCGACGTCCTCTGGCCCACTGGACCACAGAGAGTGAGGGAACTGTGAGGTATCAAGAAGAGTGTGAGGTTGTATGGTCATCATCATGAGAGGGAAGGCTTTAAGAACACAGCGGTCTTCAGTCCCTTGTTCGGAATGAGGGTCCCGCAAAAGAAGCTCCATACCATGGTTTCCGAAGGTAATTGTTGCCTTCATCCGCTCTAAGAGATCGGCTCCCAACAGATTGACAGGGCAAGTTTCAGAGACCAAGAATCTTGTGAGTACTCCGGTGAACGGTCCTGCAGACACAGGGACTGTGAGTGGAGAGGAAATATGTTGGCCTTCCACCCCAACACAGGTGAGGGTATCCGGTGATAGGGATACAGAAGGAGGGAGCTGTGCAGAGGAAATGACAGATGTGGCCGCCCCAGTGTCCACCAGGAACTCCAGTGGTTGATGGTCCACCTGTAAAGTGACAGTCCCACAGGCGGCCGTGAGATGCGTAGCCGGGAAAGTGGACACTGGTTGACCGAGCCGTCATTGGCGTGGATGAGATGGTTCACGGGAAGGTCCATGGTTGTGTGGACCGTCACGGAACGACCGGTCATGGTACTGTCTGCGGGTTGGACAGTCTCTGAGGATGTGATCAAGGCTACCACACTCCCAACACAACATTCGTCCTTCAGAATCACGAGATTGTCTTCTGTTTCTGTATGGTCCCCTGTCATCTCTTCTGTCTTGTCTTCTATATGTGGGAGGAGTATCATCACCTGTGCCTTTAACCATTACCCACTTGATTCCATGTTGGTTGCCAGGGGGTGGGTAGCTTTCTTGAGCTTGATATACCATGGCAGGAACGGTTTTCTTCTTTGGCTTAGTATCCTTTTCCATTTTTAGCATTGATTTTTGGAAAGCCTTAACGATGTCCACCGCGTCGTTGAAAGAAGAAGAACGAACCTCGGGCCGTACTCTCAGGACTTCATCTCTGAGAGCGTCTTGTAGGCCATCTACTAGGGCCTGAACCAACAGGGCGGCCTGCGTCTTGACGTGAGGACTGTATCCGAGATCCTCAAAATGCATGCTGAGTCTTGCAGCATATCTTTCCACAGATTCATCAGGGTCTTGTTGAACATCTTGTACAGACCCAGCTTGATCTGACAAGCGATCCTGAGCCCAGGCCTTTAACTGTTTCATGTATTCTAGGCCGGATTCATATGTATTAAGGGATCCTGCTTTTGTGGAATCCATGGCCTTTTCGATAGTAGGCAAGAAATATTCCTTGGCCTTCACAGATGTGATACCTGCCAAATCAGCCCAGGTTGCACCATAAATGGCTCTGGTTGTGTCCAAGCGTCTAGCATACTGCATGGGAGATTTATCGGGATCAGGAAGCTTTGAGACCAGAGTGTCTACTTGTACTGGGGTAAAGGGTTGATATTTGATCATCCCTAAAGGTCCAGGAACTTGTTGAGGACCGGGCAGCGTCGCTTGTTCCTTGGTGGTGTTTGGGGTGGCCACTAGGGAGGATTCTTCAGGCAACAGAACCGCATTAGGTATCGGTGTCGGGGAGGAGGTTGCCACTAGTAGCTTAAGGGCCAAAGGCATAGCAGCATGAACTGCTGGACTACGGACACAGACAATGCGTATTGAGTCCAATCCATGGGGGAGGGTCTCCATGCCTTCCTTGAGGGCTAGTACGTGTTCCTCCATGCACGGCCCGAGTGGGTAACCGAAAATTCCGGAAGATATAAGTGGTATTGCTAAAGTGCGTCTGGGCATATCCTGATGACTCAATTTTCCTGCATGAAGAAGTACTGAACGGATGGTAGATGCGAGAGTGGAACGTGACTCTTCGGGGTTCTGGGGGTCATGAATAGGACCCACTGCATGTATGATGACATCAGCGGGCAGTCTACCCGCACGGGTGACTAAGGTCTGGCCTTTTGAAAGCTCTCCGTTTTCGGCTAAGTGAGCCTGACATTCTGCAGCCAGAGTAGAACCAGCAGCAAGGGAAATTTTGCGAGCCAATCCTCCAACATGGCTCATACAGGTGTTTGCAGGGTTGACTATGGCCCCCACCCGATGTGTAAGGATGTCACCATAGCCTATTGACAGAGTGACAGGGCGTCCTGATGGGTCTACTAGATTCCGGGAGCGGCAGGTGTCCCAGACTTCTGAGGGGCTGGGGGGTGGTGTTTTTTTAGCAGTTGCTTGGAGCAAGGGCCGAAGTACGGGTAATGGATGTGGGGTGGAGGATGCCATAGGAGACGTATGGGGTAAAGGAGGGGGGGCTGGAGTATCTTGAGCCCATCCCTCCTCTGGCTCCGTATCGTCTTGAGTAACAGTATGTTGGCGGAGGGAGAGCAGTCTGGCCTGAAATTCTGGGGAGTTGAGGAGGATATCCCCAGGGTTGTGGGTGACTCCCATAGGAAACAGAGGAAGCATCTTAGCATCGTGGACTGGAGCAGAGGGTGTCACATTAGTTTCAGATGGGTGCTCTGGGACTGCGGGCTTTTCCACCTGTGCTGGTGGCTGGTAATATGCACCGGACGGATCTAATAGTGGATAGGGGCCGGATTGGGGCTTTCCGGGCCTCCCACAACAAGTAAGAGGTGTAGCAAGATGGCCGTGGGAGGGAGGAGTTGGGAGTGGGGGTGGGATAGAGAGTACCCCTCAATCTATCTCCTTTCCTACCACGGCACCACCCGTCAGTGTAGAGTACACCTCAATACACTGCTTCCTAACCTTGACTTTACAGCAGTCTCTGTGTTAGACGAAGAGTACTCCTCAATTCGTCACAGATTCTGACAGCACAACACCTCCTTATGAGGTTTCTCTGTATAAGACGAAGAGTACTCCTCAATTCGTCACAGATTCTTTCTCCCTTACACTACAATTCAGGAATGCTTTGAAACCTCGACTATCAATCACGGGAGGCAGCTATCTAAAGAGAGTTCAGTGACCGGAGGAGGAGGAGGAGATGGTGTTCACACGAGCACGCGCAGGCATGCGACGTCACTCGTTTTAACACTTGCTGGTTCAGGACGTGGTGCGGGACGCCTGAGGTCTCACCACTCGACCGGTCACCCACCCAGATCCAACCTGACAGCCCCACAGAAACCGCTGCGGCTGACACACAGGCAAGTGAAACATATATATATATATATCTCAACTTACCGTATTCGATGGAGGTTGATCAGGCCTCAAATTCAGCCACGGCGGTCACAACCAGGGAAGTCAGCAATATGGGTCCGGGAGGGCGGCGTACCGCTAGCCACGCCGCACGTTGAGCGCCATTTGTGGGGGTCGTGATGACATTCCACTCGTCCTCCAGTCACTCCAAATTAAGGCTATGAGCATGGGTCAACCATTCAAAGAATGAGTCAGACAACAAGCTGGTTCAAACTCAGAGCACGCTCAAAAGACTACTACAGACAACGTTCTCAGCAATGTTCTGTGTTTATTTTTTACATGCACAAACCTAAATACACTACATAATGGGAGGGGATAGGGGTTGTCCGGAGCGGGGTAAGCCATGAAAGTCCAGTGTCTGACCACTCCTGATTGGTCCACATCTCCTTATCTCAGTCTCTGGGCAGATATTGCAGCCGTCGGCTTATAATCTTGTTTCGTTTCTCTGAAATAAGTCTTGGCAGCACTGAAACTGTCTTAGTTTAAGTTTCGATTTGAGTAATAGTAGCAAGGAAAGCTTATTGTTATTAAGACACAAAATGGTGGTTAGTACATTAGCAAAAAAGCGTATAAAAGTTACAAAAGTATAAAAGTTACAAGAAAATATATATTCTGTTTTACCCTGACACTGTGACCTCCACATCTCTTCCAAGTAGCATTAAAAACGTCTTGTTAAACCATTCTGAACTCCACAGCTCTACCAAGGGGTATGAAAACCGTCTTGTTAAGCTACTGTGACCTCCACATCTCTTCCAAGGGGCATTAAAACAGTCTTGATAAAACACTCTGAACTTTACAGCTCTTCCAAGGGGCATTAAAACCGTCTTGTTAAGCTACTGTGACCTCCACCACTCTTCCAAGGGGCATTAAAACTGTCTTGTTAAGCTACTGTGACCTCCACGTCTCTTCCAAGGGGCATTAAAATTTTCACGTTAAACCACTCTAAACTCCACATCTCTACCAAGGGGCATTAAAACCGTCTTGTTAAACCACTCTAAACTCCACAGCTCTTCCAAGGGGCATGAAAACAGTCTTATTAAGCTACTGTGACCTCCACCCCACTTCCAAAGGGCATTAAAACCGTCTTGTTAAGCTACTGTGACCTCCACGTCTCTACCAAGGGGCATAAAAACCGCCTTGTTAAACCACTCTGAACTCATCAGCTCCTCCAAGGGGCATAAAAACCATCTTGTTAAGCTACTGTGACCTCCACAACTCTTCCAAGGGGCATTGATATTGTCTTTTTATTCCACTACGACCTGCACCACTCTTCCAATGGACATTAAAACTGTTTTGTTAAGCTACTGTATCTTACACGTCTCTTCCAAGTGGAACTAAAACCGTCTTGTTAAACCACTCTGAACTCCACAGCTCTTCCAAGGGTCATTAAAACTGTCTCGTTAAGCTACTATGACCTCCACCACTCTTCCAAGGGGCGTTAAAACTGTCTTTTTAAGCTACTGTGACCTCCACTTCTCTACCAAGTGGCATTAAAACCGTCTTGTTAAACCACTCTGAACACAAGAGCTCTTCCAAGGGGCATTACATCCATCTTGTTAAGCTACTGTGCCCTCCACCACTCTTCCAAGGTGCATTGATATTGTCATTTTATTCCACTGCGAACTCCACCACTTTTCCAAGGGGCATTCAAACCATCTAGTAAAACCACTCTGAACTTCCCAGCTCTACGAAGGGTCATGAAAACAGTCTTGTTAAGCTACTGTGACCTCGACCACTCTTCCAAGGGGCATTAAAACTGTCTTGTTAAGCTACTGTGACCTCCATGTCTCTTCCAAGGGGCATTAAAATCGTCTTATTATACCACTCTGAACTCCACAGTTCTTCCAAGGGGCATTAAAACCATCTTGTTAAACCACTCTGTACTCCACAGCTCTTCCAAGGGGTATGAAAACCGTCTTGTTAAGCTACTGTGACCTCCACCACTCTGCCAAGGGGCATTAAAACAGTCTTGTTAAGCTACTGTGACCTACACGTGTTTTCCATTGGGCATTAAAACTGTCTTGTTAAACCACTCTGAACTCCACAGCTCTTCCAAGGGGCATGAAAACCATCTAGTTAAGCTACTGTGACATCCACCACTGTTCCAAGGGGCATTGATATTGTTTTTTTATTCCACTGCGACCTCCACGTCTCTTCCAAGTGGCATGAAAACCGTTTTGTTCAACCACTCTAAACTCCACAGCTCTTCCAAGGGGCATTAAAATCGTCTTGTTAAGCTAATGTGACCACCACCACTCTTTCAAGAGTCATTAAAACTGTCCGGCTAAACAACGCTGAACTCCACAGCTCTTCCAAGGGGCTTGAAAACCATATTGTTAATCTACTGTGACCTCCATGTCTCTTCCAAGGGGCATTAAAACCATCTTGTTAAACAACTCTGAACTCCACAGCTCTACCAAGGGGCATTAAAACTGTCTTTTTAAGCTACAGTGACCTCCACCACTCTTCCAAGGGGCATTAAAACTGTCTTGTTAAGCTACTGTGAAAACCTCGTCTGTTCCAAGGGGCATAAAATCCATCTTGCTAATCTACTGTGACCTCCACCACTCTTACAAGGGGCATTAAAACTGTCTTCTTAAGCTACTGTGACCTCCACGTATCTTTCAAGGGACATGAAAACCATCTTGTTAAACCACTCTGAACTCCACAGCTCTTCCAAGGGGCATTAAAACCGTCTTGAGCATTAAAATCGACTTGTTAAGCTACTGTGACAACCTCGTCTCTTCCAAGGTGCAATAAAACTGTCTTGTTAAGCTACAGTGACCGCCACCACTCTTCCAAGGGGCAATAAATCTGTCTTGTTAAGCTACTGTGACGTCCACGTCTCTTCCAAGGGCCATTAATACCGTCTTGTTAAGATGCTGTGACCTGCACCACTCTTCCAAGGTGCATTAAAACTGTCTTTTTAAGCTACTGTGACCTCCACGTCTCTTCCAAGGGGCATGAAAACAGTCTTGTTAAGCCAGTCTGAACTCCACAGCTCTTCCAAGGTGCATTGAAATAGTCTGGTTAAGCTACTGTGACCTCCACCACTCTTGCAAGGGGCATTGAAACTGTCTTTTTAAGCTACTGTCACCTTCACATCTCTTCCTAGGGGCATTAAAGCTGTTTTGTTAAAACACTCTGAACTCCACAGCTCTTCCAAGGGGCATGCAAACCATCTTGTTAAGCTACTGTGACTTCCACCACTCTTCCAAGGTACATTGATATTGTCTTTTTATTCCACTGAGACCTCCACCACTCTTCCAAGGGGCATTCAAACCGTCTTGTTAAACAGCTCTGAACTTCCCAGCTCTACCAAGGGGCGTTAAAACTGTCTTCTTAAGCTACTGTGACTTCCACCACTTTTCCAATGGGCATTACAACTGTCTTCTTAAGCTACTGTGACCTCCACTTCTCTTTCAAGGGGCATTAAAACCATCTTGTTAAACCACTCTGAACTTCACAGCTCTTCCAAGGGGCATTGAAACCGTCTTCTTAAGATACTGTGACTTCCACCAATCTTCCAAGGGGCATTAAAACGTCTTGTTAAGCTACTGTGACCTCCACGTCTCTTCCAAGGGGCATTAAAATCGTCTTGTAAAACCACTCTGAAATCCACAGCTCTTCCAAGGTTCATGAAAACCGTCTTGTTAAGCTACTGTGACCTCCACCACTCTACCAAGAGGCACTAAAACCGTCTTGCTAAGCTACTGTGACCTCCACGTCTCTTCCAATAGGCGTTAAAACCGTCTTGTTAAACTACTCTGAACTCCACAGCTCTTCCAAGGGGCATGAAAATCATCTTTTTAAGCTACTGTGATCTCCATCACTATTCCAAGGGGCATTAAAACCGTCTTATTAAGCTACTGTGACCTCCACATCTCTTCCAAGGAGCATTAAAAACGTCTTGTTAAACCATTCTGAACTCCACAGCTCTACCAAGGGGCATAAAAACCGCCTTGTTAAACCACTCTGAACTCATCAGCTCCTCCAAGGGGCATAAAAACCATCTTGTTAAGCTACTGTGACCTCCACAACTCTTCCAAGGGGCATTGATATTGTCTTTTTATTCCACTACGACCTGCACCACTCTTCCAATGGACATTAAAACTGTTTTGTTAAGCTACTGTATCTTACACGTCTCTTCCAAGTGGAACTAAAACCGTCTTGTTAAACCACTCTGAACTCCACAGCTCTTCCAAGGGTCATTAAAACTGTCTCGTTAAGCTACTATGACCTCCACCACTCTTCCAAGGGGCGTTAAAACTGTCTTTTTAAGCTACTGTGACCTCCACTTCTCTACCAAGTGGCATTAAAACCGTCTTGTTAAACCACTCTGAACACAAGAGCTCTTCCAAGGGGCATTACATCCATCTTGTTAAGCTACTGTGCCCTCCACCACTCTTCCAAGGTGCATTGATATTGTCATTTTATTCCACTGCGAACTCCACCACTTTTCCAAGGGGCATTCAAACCATCTAGTAAAACCACTCTGAACTTCCCAGCTCTACGAAGGGTCATGAAAACAGTCTTGTTAAGCTACTGTGACCTCGACCACTCTTCCAAGGGGCATTAAAACTGTCTTGTTAAGCTACTGTGACCTCCATGTCTCTTCCAAGGGGCATTAAAATCGTCTTATTATACCACTCTGAACTCCACAGTTCTTCCAAGGGGCATTAAAACCATCTTGTTAAACCACTCTGTACTCCACAGCTCTTCCAAGGGGTATGAAAACCGTCTTGTTAAGCTACTGTGACCTCCACCACTCTGCCAAGGGGCATTAAAACAGTCTTGTTAAGCTACTGTGACCTACACGTGTTTTCCATTGGGCATTAAAACTGTCTTGTTAAACCACTCTGAACTCCACAGCTCTTCCAAGGGGCATGAAAACCATCTAGTTAAGCTACTGTGACATCCACCACTGTTCCAAGGGGCATTGATATTGTTTTTTTATTCCACTGCGACCTCCACGTCTCTTCCAAGTGGCATGAAAACCGTTTTGTTCAACCACTCTAAACTCCACAGCTCTTCCAAGGGGCATTAAAATCGTCTTGTTAAGCTAATGTGACCACCACCACTCTTTCAAGAGTCATTAAAACTGTCCGGCTAAACAACGCTGAACTCCACAGCTCTTCCAAGGGGCTTGAAAACCATATTGTTAATCTACTGTGACCTCCATGTCTCTTCCAAGGGGCATTAAAACCATCTTGTTAAACAACTCTGAACTCCACAGCTCTACCAAGGGGCATTAAAACTGTCTTTTTAAGCTACAGTGACCTCCACCACTCTTCCAAGGGGCATTAAAACTGTCTTGTTAAGCTACTGTGAAAACCTCGTCTGTTCCAAGGGGCATAAAATCCATCTTGCTAATCTACTGTGACCTCCACCACTCTTACAAGGGGCATTAAAACTGTCTTCTTAAGCTACTGTGACCTCCACGTATCTTTCAAGGGACATGAAAACCATCTTGTTAAACCACTCTGAACTCCACAGCTCTTCCAAGGGGCATTAAAACCGTCTTGAGCATTAAAATCGACTTGTTAAGCTACTGTGACAACCTCGTCTCTTCCAAGGTGCAATAAAACTGTCTTGTTAAGCTACAGTGACCGCCACCACTCTTCCAAGGGGCAATAAATCTGTCTTGTTAAGCTACTGTGACGTCCACGTCTCTTCCAAGGGCCATTAATACCGTCTTGTTAAGATGCTGTGACCTGCACCACTCTTCCAAGGTGCATTAAAACTGTCTTTTTAAGCTACTGTGACCTCCACGTCTCTTCCAAGGGGCATGAAAACAGTCTTGTTAAGCCAGTCTGAACTCCACAGCTCTTCCAAGGTGCATTGAAATAGTCTGGTTAAGCTACTGTGACCTCCACCACTCTTGCAAGGGGCATTGAAACTGTCTTTTTAAGCTACTGTCACCTTCACATCTCTTCCTAGGGGCATTAAAGCTGTTTTGTTAAAACACTCTGAACTCCACAGCTCTTCCAAGGGGCATGCAAACCATCTTGTTAAGCTACTGTGACTTCCACCACTCTTCCAAGGTACATTGATATTGTCTTTTTATTCCACTGAGACCTCCACCACTCTTCCAAGGGGCATTCAAACCGTCTTGTTAAACAGCTCTGAACTTCCCAGCTCTACCAAGGGGCGTTAAAACTGTCTTCTTAAGCTACTGTGACTTCCACCACTTTTCCAATGGGCATTACAACTGTCTTCTTAAGCTACTGTGACCTCCACTTCTCTTTCAAGGGGCATTAAAACCATCTTGTTAAACCACTCTGAACTTCACAGCTCTTCCAAGGGGCATTGAAACCGTCTTCTTAAGATACTGTGACTTCCACCAATCTTCCAAGGGGCATTAAAACGTCTTGTTAAGCTACTGTGACCTCCACGTCTCTTCCAAGGGGCATTAAAATCGTCTTGTAAAACCACTCTGAAATCCACAGCTCTTCCAAGGTTCATGAAAACCGTCTTGTTAAGCTACTGTGACCTCCACCACTCTACCAAGAGGCACTAAAACCGTCTTGCTAAGCTACTGTGACCTCCACGTCTCTTCCAATAGGCGTTAAAACCGTCTTGTTAAACTACTCTGAACTCCACAGCTCTTCCAAGGGGCATGAAAATCATCTTTTTAAGCTACTGTGATCTCCATCACTATTCCAAGGGGCATTAAAACCGTCTTATTAAGCTACTGTGACCTCCACATCTCTTCCAAGGAGCATTAAAAACGTCTTGTTAAACCATTCTGAACTCCACAGCTCTACCAAGGGGTATGAAAACCGTCTTGTTAAGATACTGTGACCTCCACATCTCTTCCAAGGGGCATTAAAACCATCTTGATAAAACACTCTGAACTTTACAGCGCTTCCAAGGGGCATTAAAACCGTCTTGTTAAGCTACTGTGACCTCCACCACTCTTCCAAGGGGCATTAAAACTGTCTTGTTAAGCTACTGTGACCTCCACGTCTCTTCCAAGGGGCATTAAAATTTTCACATTAAACCACTCTAAACTCCACAGCTCTACCAAGGGGCATTAAAACTGTCTTGTTAAGCTACTGTGAACTCCAAGTCTCTTCCAAGAGGCATTAAAGCCGTCTTGTTAAGGTACTGTAACCTCCACCACCCTTCCAAGGGTCATTAAAACTGTCTTGTTAAGCTACTGTGACCTCCACGTCTCTTCCAAGGAGAATTAAAACTGTCTTGTTAAACCACTCTGAAGTCCACAGCTCTTCCAAGGGGTCATTAAAGATGTCTTGTTAAACCACTCTTAACTCCACAGCTCTTCCAAGGGGCACTAAAACTGTCTTTTTAAGCTACTGTGACCTCCACCACTCTTCCAATGGGCATTAAAACTGTCTTGTTAAGCTACTGTGACCTCCACCACCATTCCAAGGGTCAATAAAACTGCCTTGTTAAGCTACTGTGACCTCCACATCTCTTCCAAGGGCATTAAAAGCGTCTTGTTAAACGACTCTGAACTCCACAGCTCTTCCAAGGGGCATCAAAACCATCTTATTAAACCAACCTGAACTCCACAGCTCTTCCAAGGGGCATGAAAACAGTCTTGATAAGCTACTGTGACCTCCACCCCACTTCCAAAGGGCATTAAAACCGTCTTGTTAAGATACTATGACCTCCACGTCTCTACCAAGGGGCATTAAAACCGTCTTGTTAAACCACTCTGAACTCCACAGCTCCTCCAAGGGGTATAAAAACCGTCTTGTTTAGCTACTGTGTCCTCCACAACTCTTCCAAGGGGCATTGAAATTGCCTTTTTATTCCACTACGACCTCCACCACTCTTCCAATGGACATTAAAACTGTTTTGTTAAGCTACTGTGACTTACACGTCTCTTCCAAGTGGAATTAAAACCATCTTGTTAAACAACTCTGAACTCCACAGCTCTTCCAAGGGGCATTAAAACTGTCTTTTTAAGCTACACTGAATTCCACCACTCTTCCAAGGGGTCATTAAAACTGTCTTGTTAAGCTACTGTGAAAACCACGTCTCTTCCAAGGGGCATAAAAACCATCTTGCTAATCTACTGTGACCTCCACCACTCTTCCAATGGGCATTAAAACTGTCTTGTTAAGCTACTTTGACCTCCACCACTCTTACAAGGTGCATTAAAACTGTCTTCTTAAGCTACTGTGACCTCCACGTCTCTTCCAAGGGACATGAAAACCATCTTGTTAAACCACTCTGCACTCCACAGCTCTTCCAAGGGGCATTAAAACCTTCTTGAGCATTAAAACCGTATTGTTAAGCTACTGTGACAACCTCGTCTCTTCCAAGGGGCAATAATACCGTCTTGTTAAGCTACAGTGACCTCCACCACTCTTCCAAGGGGCAATAAAACTGTCTTGTTAAGCTACTGTGACGTCAACGTCTCTTCCAAGGGCCATTAATACCGTCTTGTTAAGATGCTGTGACCTGCACCACTCTTCCAAGGGGCATTAAAACTGACTTTTTAAGCTACTGTGACCTCCACGTCTCTTCCAAGGGGCATGAAAACAGTCTTGTTAAACCAGTCTGAACTCCACAGCTCTTCCAAGGTGCATTGAAATAGTCTGGTTAAGCTATTGTGACCTCCACCACTCTTCCAAGGGGCATTAAAACTGTCTTGTTAAGCTACTGTCACCTTCACATCTCTTCCTAGGGGCATTAAAGCTGTTTTGTTAAAGCACTCTGAACTCCACAGCTCTTCCAAGGGGCATGCAAACCATCTTGTTAAGCTACTGTGACTTCCACCACTCTTCCAAGGTACATTGATATTGTATTTTTATTCCACTGAGACCTCCACCACTCTTCCAAGGGGCATTCAACCCGTCTTGTTAAACTACTCTGAACTTCCCAGCTCTACCAAGGGGCATTAAAACTGTCTTCTTAAGCTACTGTGACTTCCACCAATTTTCCAATGGCATTACAACTGTCTTCTTAAGCTACTATGACCTCCACTTCTCTTCCAAGGGGCATTGAAACCGTCTTGTTAAGATACTGTGACTTCCACCAATCTTCTAAGGGGCATTAAAAACGTCTTGTTAAGCTACTGTGACCTCCACGTCTCTTCCAAGGGGCATTAAAATCGTCTTGTAAAACCACTCTGAAATCCACAGCTCTTCCAAGGTTCATGAAAACCATCTTGTTAAGCTACTGTGACCTCCACCACTCTACCAAGCGGCATTAAAACCGTCTTGCTAAGCTACTGTGACCTCCACGTCTCTTCCAATAGGCTTTAAAACCGTCTTGTTAAACTACTCTGAACTCCACAGCTCTTCCTAGGGGCATGAAAACCATCTTTTTATGCTACTGTGATCTCCATCACTATTCCAAGGGGCATTAAAACCGTCTTATTAAGCTACTGTTGTCGGGGAAAAAGAGAATATATATATTTGTAACTTTTATATTTTTTGTAACTTTTATACGCTTTTTTGCTAATGTACTAACCACCATTTTGTGTCATATAACAATAAGCTTTCCTTGCTATATATTATTCAAATCGAAATTTAAACTAAGACAGTTCCAGTGTTGCCAAGACTTATTTCAGAGAAACGAAACAAGATTATAAGCTGACGGCTGCAATATCTGCCCAGAGACTGAGATAAGGAGATGAGGACCAATCAGGAGTGGCCAGACACTGGACTTTCATGGCTTACCCCGCTCCGGACAACCCCTATCCCCTCCCCATTATGTAGTGTATTTAGATTTGTGCATGTAAAAAATAAACACAGAACATTGCTGAGGACGTTGTCTGTAGTAGCCTTCTGAGCATGCTCTGAGCTTGAACCAGCTTGTTGTCTGACTCATTCTTTGAGTGGTTGACCCATGCTCATAGTTTGAATTTGGAGTGACTGGAGGACGAGTGGAATGTCATCACGACCCCCACACTGTGACCTCCACATCCCTTCCAAGGAGCATTAAAAACGTCTTGTTAAACCATTCTGAACTCCACAGCTCTACTAAGTGGTATGAAAACCGTCTTGTTAAGCTACTGTGACCTCCACATCTCTTCCAAGGGGCATTAAAACCGTCTTGATAAAACACTCTGAACTTTACAGCTCTTCCAAGGGGCATTAAAACCGTTTTGTTAAGCTACTGTGACCTCGACCACTCTTCCAAGGGGCATTAAAACTGTCTTGTTAAGTTACTGTGACCTCCACGTCTCTTCCAAGGGGCATTAAAATTGTCACGTTAAACCACTCTAAACTCCACAGCTCTACCAAGGGGCATTAAAACCGTCTTGTTAAACCACTCTAAACTCCACAGCTCTTCCAAGGGGCATGAAAACCGTCTTGTTAAGCCACTTTGACCTCCACTACTCTTCCAAGGGACATTAAAACCATCTTGTTAAGCTACTGTGACCTCCACATCTCTTCCAAGGAGGATTAAAACCATCTTGTTAAACCACTCTGAACTCCACAGCTCTTCCAAGGGGTATGAAAACTTTCTTGTTAAGCTACTGTGACCTCCACCACTTTTCCAAGGGGCATTGATATTGTCTTTTTATTCAACTGCGACCTACACCACTCTGCCAATGGGCATTAAAACTGTCTTGTTAAGCTACTGTGAACTCCAAGTCTCTTCCAAGAGGCATTAAAGCCGTCTTGTTAAGCTACTGTGACCTCCACCACCCTTCCAAGGGTCATTAAAACTGTCTTGTTAAGCTACTGTGACCTCCAGGTCTCTTCCAAGGAGAATTAAAACTGTCTTGTTAAACAACTCTGAAGTCCACAGCTCTTCCAAGGGGTCATTAAAACTGTCTTGTTAAACCACTCTTAACTCCACAGCTCTTCCAAGGGGCACTAAAACTGTCTTTTTAAGCTACTGTGACCTCCACCACTCTTCCAATGGGCATTAAAACTGTCTTGTTAAGCTACTGTGACCTCCACGTCTCTTCCAAGGGGCATTAGAGCCGTCTTGATAAGCTACTGTGACCTCCACCACCATTCCAAGGGTCATTAAAACTGTTTTGTTAAGCCACTGTGACCTCCACATCTCTTCCAAGGGCATTAAAAGCGTCTTGTTAAACGACTCTGAACTCCACAGCTCTTCCAAGGGGCATCAAAACAGTCTTATTAAACCACCCTGAACTCCACAGCTCTTCCAAGGGGCATGAAAACCGTCTTGTTAAGCCACTTTGACCTCCACTACTCTTCCAAGGGACATTAAAACCATCTTGTTAAGCTACTGTGACCTCCACATCTCTTCCAAGGAGGATTAAAACCATCTTGTTAAACCACTCTGAACTCCACAGCTCTTCCAAGGGGTATGAAAACTTTCTTGTTAAGCTACTGTGACCTCCACCACTTTTCCAAGGGGCATTGATATTGTCTTTTTATTCAACTGCGACCTACACCACTCTGCCAATGGGCATTAAAACTGTCTTGTTAAGCTACTGTGAACTCCAAGTCTCTTCCAAGAGGCATGAAAGCCGTCTTGTTAAGCTACTGTGACCTCCACCACCCTTCCAAGGGTCATTAAAACTGTCTTGTTAAGCTACTGTGACCTCCAGGTCTCTTCCAAGGAGAATTAAAACTGTCTTGTTAAACAACTCTGAAGTCCACAGCTCTTCCAAGGGGTCATTAAAACTGTCTTGTTAAACCACTCTTAACTCCACAGCTCTTCCAAGGGGCACTAAAACTGTCTTTTTAAGCTACTGTGACCTCCACCACTCTTCCAATGGGCATTAAAACTGTCTTGTTAAGCTACTGTGACCTCCACGTCTCTTCCAAGGGGCATTAAAGCCGTCTTGATAAGCTACTGTGACCTCCACCACCATTCCAAGGGTCATTAAAACTGTTTTGTTAAGCCACTGTGACCTCCACATCTCTTCCAAGGGCATTAAAAGCGTCTTGTTAAACGACTCTGAACTCCACAGCTCTTCCAAGGGGCATCAAAACAGTCTTATTAAACCACCCTGAACTCCACAGCTCTTCCAAGGGGCATTAAAACTGTCTTGTTAAGCTACTGTCACCTTCACATCTCTTCCTAGGGGCATTAAAGCTGTTTTGTTAAAGCACTCTGAACTCCACAGCTCTTCCAAGGGGCATGCAAACCATCTTGTTAAGCTACTGTGACTTCCACCACTCTTCCAAGGTACATTGATATTGTATTTTTATTCCACTGAGACCTCCACCACTCTTCCAAGGGGCATTCAACCCGTCTTGTTAAACTACTCTGAACTTCCCAGCTCTACCAAGGGGCATAAAAACTGTCTTCTTAAGCTACTGTGACTTCCACCAATTTTCCAATGGCATTACAACTGTCTTCTTAAGCTACTATGACCTCCACTTCTCTTCCAAGGGGCATTAAAACCATCTTGTTAAACCACTCTGAACTTCACAGCTCTTCCAAGGGGCATTGAAACCGTCTTGTTAAGATACTGTGACTTCCACCAATCTTCTAAGGGGCATTAAAAACGTCTTGTTAAGCTACTGTGACCTCCACGTCTCTTCCAAGGGGCATTAAAATCGTCTTGTAAAACCACTCTGAAATCCACAGCTCTTCCAAGGTTCATGAAAACCATCTTGTTAAGCTACTGTGACCTCCACCACTCTACCAAGCGGCATTAAAACCGTCTTGCTAAGCTACTGTGACCTCCACGTCTCTTCCAATAGGCTTTAAAACCGTCTTGTTAAACTACTCTGAACTCCACAGCTCTTCCAAGGGGCATGAAAACCATCTTTTTATGCTACTGTGATCTCCATCACTATTCCAAGGGGCATTAAAACCGTCTTATTAAGCTACTGTTGTCGGGGAAAAAGAGAATATATATATTTGTAACTTTTATATTTTTTGTAACTTTTATACGCTTTTTTGCTAATGTACTAACCACCATTTTGTGTCATATAACAATAAGCTTTCCTTGCTATATATTATTCAAATCGAAATTTAAACTAAGACAGTTCCAGTGTTGCCAAGACTTATTTCAGAGAAACGAAACAAGATTATAAGCTGACGGCTGCAATATCTGCCCAGAGACTGAGATAAGGAGATGAGGACCAATCAGGAGTGGCCAGACACTGGACTTTCATGGCTTACCCCGCTCCGGACAACCCCTATCCCCTCCCCATTATGTAGTGTATTTAGATTTGTGCATGTAAAAAATAAACACAGAACATTGCTGAGGACGTTGTCTGTAGTAGCCTTCTGAGCATGCTCTGAGCTTGAACCAGCTTGTTGTCTGACTCATTCTTTGAGTGGTTGACCCATGCTCATAGTTTGAATTTGGAGTGACTGGAGGACGAGTGGAATGTCATCACGACCCCCACACTGTGACCTCCACATCCCTTCCAAGGAGCATTAAAAACGTCTTGTTAAACCATTCTGAACTCCACAGCTCTACTAAGTGGTATGAAAACCGTCTTGTTAAGCTACTGTGACCTCCACATCTCTTCCAAGGGGCATTAAAACCGTCTTGATAAAACACTCTGAACTTTACAGCTCTTCCAAGGGGCATTAAAACCGTTTTGTTAAGCTACTGTGACCTCGACCACTCTTCCAAGGGGCATTAAAACTGTCTTGTTAAGTTACTGTGACCTCCACGTCTCTTCCAAGGGGCATTAAAATTGTCACGTTAAACCACTCTAAACTCCACAGCTCTACCAAGGGGCATTAAAACCGTCTTGTTAAACCACTCTAAACTCCACAGCTCTTCCAAGGGGCATGAAAACCGTCTTGTTAAGCCACTTTGACCTCCACTACTCTTCCAAGGGACATTAAAACCATCTTGTTAAGCTACTGTGACCTCCACGTCTCTTCCAAGGAGGATTAAAACCATCTTGTTAAACCACTCTGAACTCCACAGCTCTTCCAAGGGGTATGAAAACTTTCTTGTTAAGCTACTGTGACCTCCACCACTTTTCCAAGGGGCATTGATATTGTCTTTTTATTCAACTGCGACCTACACCACTCTGCCAATGGGCATTAAAACTGTCTTGTTAAGCTACTGTGAAGTCCAAGTCTCTTCCAAGAGGCATTAAAGCCATCTTGTTAAGCTACTGTGACCTCCACCACCCTTCCAAGGGTCATTAAAACTGTCTTGTTAAGCTACTGTGACCTCCAGGTCTCTTCCAAGGAGAATTAAAACTGTCTTGTTAAACAACTCTGAAGTCCACAGCTCTTCCAAGGGGTCATTAAAACTGTCTTGTTAAACCACTCTTAACTCCACAGCTCTTCCAAGGGGCACTAAAACTGTCTTTTTAAGCTGCTGTGACCTCCACCACTCTTCCAATGGGCATTAAAACTGTCTTGTTAAGCTACTGTGACCTCCACGTCTCTTCCAAGGGGCATTAAAGCCGTCTTGATAAGCTACTGTGACCTCCACCACCATTCCAAGGGTCATTAAAACTGTTTTGTTAAGCCACTGTGACCTCCACATCTCTTCCAAGGGCATTAAAAGCGTCTTGTTAAACGACTCTGAACTCCACAGCTCTTCCAAGGGGCATCAAAACAGTCTTATTAAACCACCCTGAACTCCACAGCTCTTCCAAGGGGCATGAAAACTGTCTTGATAAGTTACTGTGACCTCCACCTCACTTCCAAAGGGCATTAAAACCGTCTTGTTAAGCTACTATGACCTCCACGTCTCTTCCAAGGGGCATTAAAACTGTCTTGTTAAACCACTCTGAACTCCACAGCTCCTCCAAGGGGTATAAAAACCGTCTTGCTAAGCTACTGTGACCTCCACAACTCTTCCAAGAGGCATTGATATTGTCTTATTATCCACTACTACCTCCACCACTCTTCCAATGGACATTAAAACAGTTTTGTTAAGCTACTGTGACTTACACGTCTCTTCCAAGTAGAATTAAAACCGTCTTGTTAAACCACTCTGAACTCGAAAGCTCTTCCAAGGGTCATAAAAACCATCTCGTTAAGCCACTGTGACCTCGACCACTCTTCCAAGGGGCGTTAAAACTGTCTTTTTAAGCTACTGTGACCTCCACTTCTCTACCAAGTGGCATTAAAACCATCTTGTTAAACCACTTTGAACACCAGAGCTCTTCCAAGGTGCATTACAACCATCTTGTTAAGCTACTGGGCCCTCCACCACTCTTCCAAATCGCATTGATATTGTCATTTTATTCCACTGCGAACTCCACCACTCTTCCAAGGGGCATTCAAACCATCCAGTAAAACCACTCTGAACTTCCCAGCTCTACCAAGGGGCATGAAAACAGTCTTGTTAAGCTACTGTGACCTCGACCACTCTTCCAAAGGGCAATAAAACTGTCTTGTTAAGCTTCTGTGACCTACACGGCTCTTCCAAGGGGCATTAGAATCGTCTTATTAAGCCAGTCTGAACTCCACAGCTCTTCCAAGGGGCATTAAAACCATCTTGTTAAACCACTTTGTACTCCACAGCTCTTCCAAGGGGTATAAAAACGGTCTTGTTAAGCTACTGTGACCTCCAACACTCTGCCAAGGGACATTAAAACCGTCTTGTTAAGCTACTGTGACCTACACTTGTTTTCCAAGGGGCATTAAAACTGTCTTGTTAAACCACTCTGAACTCCACAGCTTTTCCAAGGGGCATGAAAACTATCTAGTTAAGCTACTGTGACCTCCACCACTATTCCAAGGGGCATTGATATTGTTTTTCTATTCCACTGCGACCTCCACGTCTCTTCCAAGGGGCATGAAAACCGTTTTGTTAAACCACTCTAAACTCCACAGCTCTTCCAAGGGGCATTAAAATCGTCTTGTTAAGCTAATGTGACCTAAACCACACTTTCAAGAGTCATTAAAACTGTCTGGCTAAACCACTCTGAATTCCACAGCTCTTCCAAGTGGCGTGAAAACCATATTGTTAATCTACTGTGACCTCCATGTCTCTTCCAAGGGTCATTAAAACCATCTTGTTAAACAACTCTGAACTCCACAGCTCTACCAAGGGGCATTAAAACTGTCTTTTTAAGCTACAGTGACCTCCACCACTCTTACAAGGGGCATTAAAATTGTCTTGTTAAGCTACTGTGACCTCCAAGTCTCTTCCAAGGGACATGAAAACCATCTTGTTAAACCACTCTGAACTCCACAGCTCTTCCAAGGGGCATTAAAACCGTCTTGAGCATTAAAACCGTCTTGTTAAGCTACTTTGACAACTTTGTCTCTTCCAAGGGGCAATAACACTGTCTTGTTAAGCTACTGTGAACTCCACGTCTCTTCCAAGGGCCATTAATACCGTCTTGTTAAGCTGCTGTGATCTCAACCACTCTTCCAAGGGGCATTAAAACTGTCTTTTTAAGCTACTGTGACCTCCACGTCTCTTCCAAGGGGCATGAAAACAGACTTGTTAAACCAGACTGAACTCCACAGCTCTTCCAAGGTGCATTGAAATAGTCTGGTTAAGCTACTGTGACCTCCACCACTCTTCCAAGGGGCAGAAAAACTGTCTTGTTAAGCTACTGTCACCCTCACATCTCTTCCAAGGGGCATTAAAGCAGTTTTGTTAAAACACACTGAACTCAACAGCTCTTCCAAGGGGCATGAAAACCATCTTGTTAAGCTGCTGTGACTTCCACCACTTTTCCAAGGTACAATGATATTGTCTTTTTATTCTAGTGAGACCTCCACAACGCTTCCAAGGGGCATTCAAACCGTCTTGTTAAACCACACTGAACTTCCCAGCTCTACCAAGGGGCATGAAAACCATCTTGTTAAGCTTCTGTGACCTCCACCACTCTTCCATGGGGCAATAAAACCATCTTGTTAAACCACTCTGAACTCCACAGCTCTTCCAAGGGGCATTAAAACTGTCTTGTTAAGCTACTGTGACTTCCACAACTTTTCCAATGGGCATTACAACTGTCTTCTTAAGCTACTGTGACCCCCACTTCTCTTCCAAGGGGCATTAAAACCATCTTGTTAAACCACTCTGAACTCCACTGCTGTTCCAAGGGGCATTGAATCTGTCTTGTTAAGATACTGTGACTTCCACCAATCTTCCAAGGGGCATTTAAAACATCTTATTAAGCTACTGTGACCTACACGTCTCTTCCAAGGGGCATTAAAATTGTCTTGTAAAACCACACTGAACTTCCCAGCTCTACCAAGGGGCATGAAAACCGTCTTGTTAAGCTTCTGTGACCTCCACCACTCTTCCATGGGGCAATAAAACCATCTTGTTAAACCACTCTGAACTCCACAGCTCTTCCAAGGGGCATTAAAACTGTCTTGTTAAGCTACTGTGACTTCCACCACTTTTCCAATGGGCATTACAACTGTCTTCTTAAGCTACTGTGACCCCCACTTCTCTTCCAAGGGGCATTAAAACCATCTTGTTAAACCACTCTGAACTCCACAGCTCTTCCAAGGGTCATTAAAACTGTCTCGTTAAGCTACTGTGGCCTCCACCACTCTTCCAAATGGCACAGTTATTGACTTTTTATTCCACTGCGACCTCCACCAGTTTTCCAAGGGGCATTAAAACCATCTTGTTAAACTACTCTGAACTCCACAGCTCTTCCATGGGGCATTAAAACCGTCTTGTTAAAGTACTCTGAACTCCACATCTCTTCCAAGGGTCATTAAAACCGTCTCGTTAAGCTACTGTGACCTCCACCACTCTTCCAAATGGCACTGTTATTGTCTTTTTATTCCACTGCGACCTCCACCACTTTTCCAAGGGGCATTAAAACCGTCTTGTTAAAAAACTCTGAACTCCACAGCTCTTCCATGGGGCAATAAAACCGCCTTGTTAAAGCAGTCTGAACTCCACAGCTCTTCCAAGGGGCATTAAAACCGTCTTGTTAAACCACTCTGAACTCCACAGCTCTTCCAAGTGGCATGAAAACCGTCTTGTTAAGCTACTGTGATCTCCACCACTCTTCCAAGGGGCATTAAAACAGTCTTGTTAAGCTACTGTGATCTCCACGTCTCTACCAAGGGGCGTTAAACCCATCTTCTTAAAACACTCTGATCTCCACAGTTCTTGCAAGGGGCATTAAAACCATTTTGTCAGACCACTTTGAACTCCATAGCTCTTCAAAGGGGCATGAAAACCGTCTTGTTAAGCTACTGTGACCTCCACCACTATTCCAAGGGGCATTGATATTGTCTTATTATTACACTGCGACCTTCACCACTCTTCCAAGGGGCATTAAAACTGTCTTATTAAGCCACTCTGAGCTCCACGTCTCTTCCAAGGGACATGCAAACCGTCTTGATAAACCACTCTGAACTCAACAGCTCTTCCAAGGGGCATTAAAACTGTCTTGGGCATTAAAACCGTCTTGTTAAGCTACTATGACCTCCACCACTCTTCCAAGGGGCATTAAAACTGTCTTATTAAGCCACTGTGAGCTCCACGTGTTTTCCAAGGGACTTGAAAACCATCTTGTTAAACAACTCTGAACTCCACAGCTCTTCCAAGGTGCATTAAAACAGCCTTGTTAAGCTACTGTGACCTCCACCACTCTTCAAAGGGGCATTAAAACTCTCTTGTTAAGCTACTGTGACCTTCACGTCTCTTCCGAGGGTTATTAAAACAGTTTAGTTAAACCACTATGAACTCCACAGCTCTCCCACAGGGCATGAAAACCATCATGTTAACCTACTGTGACTTTTCCATGTGGCATTGATATTGTCTGTTTATTCCACTGCGACCTCCACCACTCTTCCGAGGGGTATTAAAACCGTCTTGTTAAGATACTGTGTCCTCCACCTCTCATCCAAGGGGCATTAAAACTGTCTTGTTAAACCACTCTGAACTCCACAGCTCTTCCAAGTGGCATTGAAACCGTCTTGTTAAGCTACTGAGTCCTCCACCACTCTTCCAAGGGGCATTAAAACCGTCTTGTAAAATCACTCTGAACTTCACAGCTCTTCCAAGGGGAATTAAAACCATCTTTTTAAACCACTCTGATCTCCACAGCTCTTTCAAGGTGTATGAAAACCGTCATGTTAAGCTACTGTGACTTCCACCACTTTTCCAAGGGGCATTGAAATTGACTTTTTATTCCACTGCGACCTCCACCACTCTTCCAAGGGGTATTAAAACCGTCTGGTTAAGATACTCTGTCCTCCACCACTCTTCCAAGGGGCATTAAAACCATCTTGTTAAACCACTCTGAACTCCACAGCTCTTCCAAGGTGCATTAAAATTGTCTTGTTAAGCTACTGTCACTTCCACCACTCCTCCATGGGGCTTGATATTGTCTTTTTTTCCCACTGCGACCTCCACCACTCTTCCAAGGGGTATTAAAACCGTCTTGTTAAGATACTCTGTCCTCCACCACTCTCCCAAGGGGCATTAAAACCATCTTGTTAAACCACTCTGAACTCCACCACTCTTCCAATGGGCTTTAAAACTGTCTTCTTAAGCTACTGTGACCTCCACTTCTCTTCCAAGGGGCAATAAAACTGTCTAGTTAAACCACTCTGACCTCCACAGCTCTTCCAAGGGGCATGAAGACCATCTTGTTAAGCTACTGTGACCTCAAGTTCTCTTCCAAGGGGCATTAAAACCATGTTGTTAAACCACGCTGAACTCCACAGCTCTTCCAAGGGGCATTAAAACTGGATTGTTAAACCACTCTCAACTCCACATCTCTTCCAAGGGGCATTAAAACTGTCTTGTTAAGCTACTGTGACCTCCACGTCTCTTCCAAGGGTCATTAAAACTGTCTTGTTAAGCTACTGTGACCTCCACGTCTCTTTCAAGGAGCATTAAAACATTCTTGTTAAACCACTCTGAACTCCACAGTGCTTCCAAGGAGCCTGAAAACCATCTTATTAAGCTACTGTGATTTCTACCACTCTTACAAGGGGCATTGATAGAGTCTTTTTTTTTCACTGCGACTTCCACCACTCATCCAAGGGGCATTAAAAATGTCTTCTTAAGCTACTGTGACCTCCACTTCTCTTCCAAAGGGCATTAACACCGTCTTGTTAAGCCACTGTGAACTCCACAGCTCTTCCAAGTTGCATTAAAACCGTCTTGTTAAGCTACTGTGATCTCCACCTCTCTTCCAAGGGGCATTAAAACTGTCTTGTTAAGCTACTGTGACCTCCAGAGCTCTTCCAAGTAGCATTAAAAGCGTTTTGTTAAGCTGCTGTGACCTTCACCACTCTTCCAAGTGCCATCGTTATTGTCTTTTTATTGCACTGCGACCTCCACCACTCTTCCAAGGGACATTAAAACCGTCTTCTCAAACCACTCTGAACTCCACAGCTCTTACAAGGGGCATTAAAACCGTCTTGTTAAGCTACTGTGATTTCCACCACTCTTACAAGGGGCATTGATATTGTCTTTTTTTTCCACTGCGAAGTCCACCACTCTTCCAAGGGGCATTAAAAATGTCTTCTTAAGCTACTGTGACCTCCACTTCTCTCCCTAGGGGCATTCAAACCATCTTGTTAAACCATTCTGAACTCCACAGCTCTTCCAAGTTGCATTAAAACAGTCTTCTTAAGCTACTGTGACCTCCACGTCTTTTCCAAGGGGCATTAAAACTGTCATGTTCAGCTACTGTGACCTCCACGTCTCTTCCCAGTGGCATGAAAACCGTCTTGTTAAACCACTGTGAACTCCACAGTTCTTCCAAGGTGCATTAAAACAGTCTTGTTAAGCTACTGTGACCTCCACGTCTCTTCCAAGGGGCATTACAAGTGTCTTGTTAGACCACTCTGAACTTCCCAGCTCTACCAAGGGGCATGAAAACCGTCTTGTTAAGCTACTGTGACTTCCAACACTCTTCCAAGGGGCATTGATATTGTCTTTTTTTCCTACTGGGAACTCCACCATTTTTCCAAGGGGTATTAAAACTGTCTTCTTAAGCTACTGTGACCTCCACGTCTCTTCAAAGGGGTATTAAAATTGTCATGTTAAACCACTCTGAACACGACAGCACTACCATGGGGCATTAAAACCATCTTGTTAAACCACTCTGAACTCCACAGCTCTTCCAAGGGGCATGAAAGCCGTCTTGCTAAGCTACTGTGACCTCCACCACTTTTCCAAGGGGAATTGATATCTTTTTATACCACTGCAACCTCCACCACTCAGCCAATGGGCATTAAAACTGTCTTCTTACGCTACTGTGACTTCCACATTTGTTGCAAGGGGCATGAAAACTGTCTTGTTAAACCACTCTGAACTCCACAGCTCTTCCAAGGGGCATTAAAACCGTCTCGTTAAGCTATTGTGACCTCCACCTCTCTTCCAAATGGCATTGTTATTTTCTTTTTATTCCACTGCGACCTCCACCACTCTTCCAAGGGGCATTAAAACCAGCTTGTTAAACTACTCTGAACTCCACAGCTCTTCAAAGGGGCATTAAAACCGTCTTGTTAAACCACTCTGAACTCCACAGCTCTTCCAAGGGGCATCAAAACCGTCTTGTTAAACCACTCTGAACTCCACAGCTCTTCCAAGGGGCATTAAAACTGTCTTGTTAAGCTACAGTGACCTCTAAACTCTTCCAAGGGGCATTAAAACTGTCTTGTTAAGCTACTGTGATCTCCATGTCTCTACCAACGGGCATTAAAACCGTCTTCTTAAACCACTCTGAACTCCAGAGCTCTTCCAAGGGACATTAAAACCATCTTGTCAGACCACTTTGAACTCCACAGCTCTTCAAAGGGGCATGAAAACCGTCTTGTTAAACTACTGTGACCTCCACTACTCTTAGAAGGGGCATTGATATTGTCTTTTTATTCCACTGCTACCTTCACCACTCTTCCAAGGGGCATTAAAACTGTCTTATTAAGCCACTGTGAACTACACGTCTCTTCCAAGGGGCATTACAAGTGTCTTGTTAGACCACTCTGAACTTCCCAGCTCTACCAAGGGCCATGAAAACCGTCTTGTTAAGCTACTGTGACTTCCAACACTCTTCCAAGGGGCATTGATATTGTCTTTTTTTCCTACTGGGAACTCCACCATTTTTCCAAGGAGCATTAAAACTGTCTTCTTAAGCTACTGTGAGCTCCACTTCTCTTCCAAGGGGCATTAATACCGTTTTCTTAAACCACTCTGAACTCCACAGATCTTACAAGCGGCATTGAAACCGTCTTGTTAAGCTACTCTGACCTCCACAATTCTTCCAAGGGGCATTGATATTGTCTTTTTAATCCACTGCGACCTCCACCACTCTTCCAAGGGGCATTCAAACAGTCTTGTTAGACCACTCTGAACTTCCCAGCTCTACCAAGGGGCATGAAAACCGTCTTGTTAAGCTACTGTGACCTCCACCACTTTTCCAAGGGGCATTAAAACCGTCTTGTTAAGCTACTGTGACCTCCACATCTCTTCCAAAGGGCATTAAAATTGTCTTGTTAAACCATTCTGAACTCCACAGCTCTTCAAAGGGGCATGAAAACGGTCTTGTTTATCTACTGTGACCTACACATCTCTTCCAAGGGGAATTAAAACCGTCTTGTTAAAACACTCTAAACTCCACAGCGCTTCCAAGGGGCATTAAAACAGTCTTGTTAAGCTACTGTGAAATCCACCACTTTTCCAAGGGGCATTAAAACTGTCTTGTTAAGCTACTGTGACCTCCACGTCTCTTCAAAGGGGTATTAAAATTGTCATGTTAAACCACTCTGAACACGACAGCACTACCATGGGGCATTAAAACCATCTTGTTAAACCACTCTGAACTCCACAGCTCTTCCAAGGGGCATGAAAGCCGTCTTGCTAAGCTACTGTGACCTCCACCACTTTTCCAAGGGGAATTGATATCTTTTTATACCACTGCAACCTCCACCACTCAGCCAATGGGCATTAAAACTGTCTTCTTACGCTACTGTGACTTCCACATTTGTTGCAAGGGGCATGAAAACTGTCTTGTTAAACCACTCTGAACTCCACAGCTCTTCCAAGGGGCATTAAAACCGTCTCGTTAAGCTATTGTGACCTCCACCTCTCTTCCAAATGGCATTGTTATTTTCTTTTTATTCCACTGCGACCTCCACCACTCTTCCAAGGGGCATTAAAACCAGCTTGTTAAACTACTCTGAACTCCACAGCTCTTCAAAGGGGCATTAAAACCGTCTTGTTAAACCACTCTGAACTCCACAGCTCTTCCAAGGGGCATCAAAACCGTCTTGTTAAACCACTCTGAACTCCACAGCTCTTCCAAGGGGCATTAAAACTGTCTTGTTAAGCTACAGTGACCTCTAAACTCTTCCAAGGGGCATTAAAACTGTCTTGTTAAGCTACTGTGATCTCCATGTCTCTACCAACGGGCATTAAAACCGTCTTCTTAAACCACTCTGAACTCCAGAGCTCTTCCAAGGGACATTAAAACCATCTTGTCAGACCACTTTGAACTCCACAGCTCTTCAAAGGGGCATGAAAACCGTCTTGTTAAACTACTGTGACCTCCACTACTCTTAGAAGGGGCATTGATATTGTCTTTTTATTCCACTGCTACCTTCACCACTCTTCCAAGGGGCATTAAAACTGTCTTATTAAGCCACTGTGAACTACACGTCTCTTCCAAGGGGCATGAAAACCGTCTTGTTAAACCACTCTGAACTCCACAGCTCTTCCAAGGGGCATTAAAACTGTCTTGGGCATTAAAACCGTGTTGTTAAGCTACTGTGACCTCCACCACTATTCCAAGGGGCATTAAAACTGTCTTGTTAAGCTACTGTGTCCTCCACGTCTCTTCCAAGTTGCATGAAAACCGTCTTGTTAAACCACTCTGAACTCCACAGCTCTTCCGAGGTGCATTAAAACAGTCTTGTTAAGCCACGGTGACCTCCACCACTCTTCCAAGGGGCATTAAAACCGTCTTGTTAAACCACTCTGTACTCCACAGCTCTTCCAAGGGGCATGAAAACCATCATGTTAAGCTACTGTGACTTCCACCACTTTTTCAAGGGGCATTGATATTGTCTTTTTATTCCACTGCGTCCTCCACAACTCTTCCAAGGGGTATTTAAACAGTCTGGTTAAGATACTGTGTCCTCCACCACTCTTCCAAGGGGCATTAAAAAGTCTTGTTAAACGACTCTGAACTCCACAGCTCTTCCAAGGGGCATTAAAACTGTCTTGTTAATCTACTGTGTCTTCCACCACTCTTAAAAGGGGCAATGATATTGTCTTTTTTGTCCACTGCGACCTCCACGACTCTTCCAAGGGAGATAAAAACTGTCTTCTTAAGCTACTGTGACCTCCACTTCTCATCCAAGGGGCATTAAAACCATCATGTTGAACCACTCTGAACTCCACAGCTCTTCCAAGGGGCATTGAAACCATCTTGTTAAGCTACTGTGTCCTCCACCACTCTTCCAAGGGGCATTAAAACCGTCTTGTTAAACCACTCTGAACTCCACAGCTCTTCCAAGGGGCATTAAAACTGTCTTGTGAAGCAACTGTGACTTCCAGCACTCTTCCATGGGGCAATAATATTGTCTTTTTTTCCCACTGGGTCCTCCACCACTCTTCCAAGGGGCATTAAAACTGTCTTCTTAAGCTTCTGTGACCTCCACTTCTCTTCCCGGGGGCATTAAAACCATCTTGTTAAACCACTCTGACCTCCACAGCTCTTCCAAGGGGCATGAAAACCATCTTGTTAAGCTACTGTGAACTCCACGTCTCTTCCAAGGGGCATTAAAACCATCTTGTTAAACCACGCTGAACTCCACAGCTCTTCCAAGGGGCATTTAAACTGTCTTGTTAAACCACTGTCAACTCCACAGCTTTTCCAAGGGGCATTAAAACTGTCTTTTTAAGCTACTGTGACCTCCACCACTCTTCCAAGGGGCATTAAAACTGGCTTGTTAAGCTACTGTGGCCTCCACGTCTCTTCCAAGGGGCATTAAAGCCGTCTTGTTAAGCTCCGGTGATCTCCACCACTCTTCCATGGGTCATTAAAACTGTCTTGTTAAACCACTCTGTACTCCACAGCTCTTCCAAGGGGCATGAAAACCATCATGTTAAGCTACTGTGACTTCCACCATTTTTCCAAGGGGCATTGATATTGTCTTTTTATTCCACTGCGTCCTTACACAACTCTTCCAAGGGGTATTTAAACCGTCTTGTTAAGATACTGTGTCCTCCACAACTCTTCCAAGGGGCATTAAAAAAGTCTTGTTAAACCACTCTGTACTTCACAGCTCTTCCAAATGGCATTAAAACTGTCTTGTTAATCTACTGGGTCTTCCACCACTCTTCCAAGGGGCAATGATATTGTCTTTTTTGTCCACTGGGACCTCCACGACTCTTCCAAAGGGCATAAAAACTGTCTTCTTAAGCTACTGTGACCCCTTCTCCTCCAAGGGGCAATAAAACCATCTTGTTGAACCACTCTGAACTCCACAGCTCTTCCAAGGGGCATTGAAACCGTATTGTTAAGCTACTGTGTCCTACACCACTCTTCCAAGGGGCATTAAAACCGTCTTGTTAAACCACTCTGAACTCCACAGCTCTTCCAAGGGGCATTAAAACTGTCTTGTGAAGCTACTGTGACTTCCACCACTCTTCCATGGGGCATTAATATTGTCTTTTTTTCACACTGGGTCATCCAACACTCTTCCAAGGGGCATTAAAACTGTCTTCTTAAGCTACTGTGACCTCCACTTCTCTACCAAGGGGCATTAAAACCATCTTGTTAAACCACTCTGACCTCCACAGCTCTTCCAAGGGGCATGAAAAGCATCTTGTTAAGCTACTGTGAACTCCACGTCTCTTACAAGGGGCATTAAAACCGTCTAGTTAAACCACGCTGAACTCCACAGCTCTTCCAAGGGTCATTAAAACCGTCTCATTAAGCTCTTGTGACCTCTATCACTCTTCCAAGGGGCATTAAAACTGTCTTTTTAAGCTACTATGACCTCCACCACAATTCCAAGGGTCATTAAAACTGTCTTGTTAAGCTACTGTGACCTCCACATCACTTCCAAGGGCATTAAAACAGTCTTGTTAAGTGACTCTGAACTTCACAGGTCTTCCAAGTGGCATTAAAACCGTCTTGTTAAACCACTCTGAACTCCACAGCTCTTCCAAGAGTCAATAAAACCGTCTCATTAAGCTCTTGTGACCTCCATCACTCTTCCAAGGGGCATAAAAACTGTCTTTTTAAGCTACTGTGACCTCCACTTCTCTACCAAGGGGCATTAAAACCGTCTTCTTAAACAACTCTGAACACCACAGCTCTTCAAAGGGGCATTAAAACCGTCTTGTTAAGCTACTGTGCCCGCCACCACTCTTCCAAGGGGCATTAAAACCGTCTTGTTAAACCACTCTGAACTCCACAGCTCTTCCAAGGGGCATGAAAACCGTCTTATTAAGCCACTGTGACCTCTAACACTATTCCAAGTGGCATTAAAACCATCTTGTTAAGCTACTGTGACCTCCACGTCTCTACCAAGGGGCAATAAAACCGTCTTGTTAAACCACTCTGAACTCCACAGCTCTTCCAAGGGGTATGAAAACCGTCTTGTTAAGCTACTGTGACCTCCACCACTCTTACAAGGGGCATTGATATTGTCTATTTATACCACTGTGACCTCCACCACTCTTCCAATGGGCATTAAAACTGTCTTGTTAAGCTACTGTGACTTCCACCTCTGTTCCAAGGGGCATTAAAACTGTCTCGTTAAGCTACTGTGACCTCCACCACTCTTCCAATCGTCATTGTTATTGTCTTTTTATTCCACTGCGACCTACAGAACTCTTCCAAGGGGCATTAAAACCGTCTTGTTAAACCACTCTGAACTCCTCAACTCTTCCAAGGGGCATGAAAACCGTCTTGTTAAGCTACTGTGACCTCCACGTGTCTTCCAAGGGGCATTAAAAAATTCTTTTTAAGTCACTCTGGACTCCACAGCTCTTCAAAGGGGCATTAAAACCGTCTTGTTAAACCACTCTGAACTCCACAGCTCTTCCAAGGGGCATTAAAACCATCTTGTTAAACCACTCTGAACTCCACAGCTCTTCCAAGTGGCATGAAAACTGTCTTGTTAAGCTACTGTGACCTCGACCACTCTTCCAAGGGGCATTAAACTATCTTGTTAAGCTACTGTGATCTCCACGTCTCTTCCAAGGGGCATTCTATCCGTCTTCTTAAACCACTCTGCACTCCACAGCTCTTCCAAGGGGCTTTAAAACCGTCTTGTTAAACCACTCTGAACTCCACAGCTCTTCCAAAGGTCATTAAAACCGTCTTGTCAAACCACTTTGAACTCCACAGCTCTTCAAAGCGGCATGAAAACCGTCTTTTTAAGCTACTGTGACCTCCACCACTCTTCCAAGTGGAATTGATATTGTCTTATTATTCCACTGCGACCTTCACCACTCTTCCAAGGGGCATTAAAACTGTCTTATTAAGCCACTGTGACCTCCACGTCTTTTCCAAGGGACATTTAAACCTTCTTGTTAAACCACTCTGAACTCCACAGCTTTTCCAAGGGGCAATAAAACCGTCTTGTTAAGCTACTGTGACCTCCACCACTCTTCCAAGGGGCAATAAAACTGTCTTGTTAAGCTACTGTGACCTCAACGTCTCTTCCAAGAGGCATGAAAACCGTCTTGTTAAACCACTCTGAATTTCACAGCTCTTTCAAGGTGCATTAAAACAGTGTTTTTAAGCTACTGTGACCACCACTCTTCCAAGGGGCATTAAAACCATCTTGTTAAACCACGCTGAACTCCACAACTCTTCCAAGGGGCATTAAATCTGTCTTGTTAAACCGCTCTCAACTCCACAGCTTTTCCAAGGGGCATTAAAACTGTCTTTTTAAGCTACTGTGACCTCCACCACTCTTCCAAGGGGCATTAAAACTGTCTTGTTAAGCTACTGTGACCTCCACCACTCTTCCAAGGGGCATGAAAAACATCATGTTAAGCTACTGTGACTTCCACCACTTTTCCAAGGGGCATTGATATTGTCTTTTTATTCCACTGCGACCTCGACCACTCTTCCAAGGAGTATTAAAACTGTCTTGTTAAGATATTGTGTCCTCCACCACTCTTCCAAGGTGCATTAAAACCGTCTTCTTAAACCACTTTGAACTCCACAGCTCTTCCAAGGGGCATTAAAACTGGCTTGTTAAGCTACTGTGACTTCCACCACTCTTCCAAGGGGCAGTGATATCGTCTTTTTTCCCAATGGGACCTCCACCACTCTTCCAAGGGGCATTTAAACCGTCTTGTTAAGCTACTTTGACCTCCACGTCTCTTCCAAGGGGCATTAAAATCGTCTTGTTAAACCAGTCTGAACTCCACTGCTCTTCCATGGGGTATTAAAACCATCTTGTTAGGCTACTGTGACCTCCACATCTCTTCCAAGGGACATTAAAACCGTCTTGTTAAACCACTCTGAAGTCCACAACTCTTCCAAGTTGCATTAAAACCATCTTGTTAAGCTACTGTGACCTGAACCACTCTTCCAAGGGGCATTGATATTGTCTTTTTATTACACTGCGACCTACACCACTCTTTCAAGGGGCATTAAAATCGTCTTGTTAAACCTCTCTGAACTCCACAGTTCTTCCAAGGGGAATTAAAACCGTCTTGTTAAGCTACTGTGACCTCCAGCACTCTTCCAAGGGGCATTAAAAGCTTCTTGTTAAACGACTCCAAACTCCACAGCTCTTCCAAGGGGCATTAAAACCGTCTTGTTAAACCACTCTGAACTCCACAGCTCTTCCAATGGGCATGAAAACGGTCTTGTTAAGCTACTGTGACCTCCGCATCTTTTCCTTGGGGCATTAACACCGTCTTGTTAAAACACTCTGAACTCCACAGCTTTTCCAAGGGGTATGAAAACCGTCTTGTTAAGCAACTGTGACCTCCCCCACTCTTCCAAGGGGCATTGCTATTGTATTTTTATACCACTGCGACCTCCACCACTCTTCCAATGGGCATTAAAATTGTCTTGCTAAGCTACTGTGACTTCCACGTCTGTTCCACGGGGCATTAAAACCGTCTTGTTAAACCACTCTGAACTCCACAGCTCTTCCAAGGGGCATGAAAACCATCTTGTTAAGCCACTGTGACCTCCACCACTACTCCAAGTGACATTAAAACCGTCTTGTTAATCTACTGTGACCTCCACGTCTCTACCAAGGGGCATTAAAACCGTCTTTTTAAACCACTCTGAACTCCACAGCTCTTTCAAGGGGCATTAAAACCGTCTCGTTAAGCTACTGTGACCTCCACCACTCTTCCAATCGGCATTGTTATTGTCTTTTTATTCCACTGCAACATCCACCACTCTTCCAAGGGGCATTAAGACCGTCTTGTTAAACCACTCTGAACTCATCAGCTCTTCCAAGGGGCATGAAAACCGTCTTGTTAAGCCACTGTGACCTCCACCACTGTTCCAACTGACAATAAAACCGTCTTGTTAAGCTTCTGTGACTACCATGTCTGTTCCAAGAAGCATTAAAACCGTTTTCTTAAACCATTCTGAACTCCACAGCTCTTCCAAGGGGCATTAAAACAGTCTTGTTAAACCACCCTGAACTCCACAGCTCTTCAAAGTGGCATGAAAACCATCTTGTTAAGCTACTGTGACCTCCACCACTCTTCCAAGGGGCATTAAGACCGTCTTGTTAAGCTATTGTGATCTCCATGTCTCTTCCAAGGGGCATTAAAACCTTCTTCTTAAACGACTCCAAACTCCACAGCTCTTCCAAGGGGCATTAAAACCATCTTGTTAAACCACTCTGAACTCCACAGCTCTTCCAAGGTACATTAAAACTGTCTGGTTAAACCACTCTCAACTCCACAGCTCTTCCAAGGAGTATTAAAACTGTCTTGTTAAGCTACTGTGACCTCCACCACTTTTCCAAGGGACATTAAAACTGTCTTGTTAAGCTACTGTGACCTCCACGTCTCTACCATCTTGTTAACCCTAGAACTCATACCTGGGGCCTCGCAGGCCTGCTAGGTTACTTGTTTTCTATTTTCTGCAAGATTACTTTGGCTAGAATTTTGAAACTCTAGGTATTCCTCAGGTATATAGTTGTTAGTAATTTCCATTTGTTCATATATTTTTATGTTATAGGCATTTCGGTAAAATAACTCTTTTTTGGGACTACCCCATATTCACATACCTGGGGCCTTTTAGGCCTGTACTTGATTTGCATGTGATCCTCAGTCTTTTTGTCTGTACTATTACTTAGAAGGAAAACATATCTCTTCAGGAAGAAAAAAAACATGGAAAATTTTTTATTAAAGAGGAACTATATGGTTATATGCCCTTACTCTTCAGGCAGGGTGTACAAAATCGTACGATGTTCCAATCAGAGAATTATTTCTGAACCTTTTTCAGGTCCACACTGCAAAGCTACAATGTCAGTCAATAGATATATAGATATGGGAAAATTCGGAGAAGCCTTCGTTTTGATGATAAAAGAACTCATCCTGTGAGGTTGGAAACAGATAAATTAGCCCCTATTAGCTACATCTGGAATCTTATCATCAAAAACTGTACAAAGCTTTACCATTCTAATGACAATGTGACAGTGGATGAGCAACTTCTTGCCTTTAGGGGATGTTGCAAATTCATTCAGTATATGCCCAGTAAATCTGCCAAGTATGACATAAAAAATTTCTGAATGTGTGATTCTACAAGCTATTTTAGCATGAATGGTCTGATTTACTGTGGCAAAGAAGCTGATGCTCCAGTCCAGAAAGACATATGTTCTGGCATAATAAAAAACTTGCAGTACCAATTTTCAATTCTGGAAAAAATATAACAATGGACAACTACTTTACCAATCTGGAACTGGGCAAATTTTTGCTTCAGAAAAAACTCACACTTGTTGGTACTATGAGGCCAAACCGCCGCGAAATTCCTGCAATCATGAAGCACAATCCCAAGCGACCACTTTATGAGAGTGTCTTTGGTTTCCGCAATCAAGCGACAATGGTATCTTATAAAGCAAAGAAAGAAAAATCCGTGATATTACTGAGTACAATGCATCATGATGGAAGTATTGACACCGATGACAGGAAACAGAAACCTGAAATCATACTGCATTATAATAAAACAAAAGGAGGTGTGAACAAGATGGATGAAATGATTGGAGAGTATTCGTGCAAGAGGCAGACAAAACGTTGGCCTGTAGTCAATTTTTATAATAGCCTTGTTGTGTCAGTCCTCAATAGCTATATTGTTTATAGTGAAACTCATCCAGAATTCCATGCCAACAGGAAGGACAAGAGTCGTCTATTCTTGACGGAACTTTGCTCTGAACTTTTGATGCCTACCATGATGGAGCGTAGCAACACGAAATGCTTGCCAAGGCAAATTACGGAAGCTATGATCTGATGTGGTATACATTTTCAGGAACATCCAGAACCAAGAGAAAAAAAAAGAAAGCGCTGTTATATTTGTCCAGCAAAGAAGGAAAGGAAATCTGAGCGTTTCTGTACTACTTGTGGACAAAATGTCTGCAAGGAACATTCTTTCGAAAAAATAATATGTGAAAATTGTTGGGGTAATCAGTAAAGTGGAAAAGGAAAGTTTTTGAAAATAAATATTCCTGCACCATGTTTACTACAACTTTTATATAAAAAACTTTTAGACAAAAAAATTGTTTTATATATATAATATATATATATATATATATATATATATATACAGTACAGACCAAAAGTTTGGACACACCTTCTCATTTAAAGATTTTTCTGTATTTTCATGACTTTGAAAATTGTACATTCACACTGAAGGCATCAAAACTATGAATTAACACATGTGGAATTATATACTTAACAAAAAAGTGTGAAACAACTGAAAATATGTCTTATATTCTAGGTTATTCAAAGTAGCCACCTTTTGCTTTGATGACTGCTTTGCACACTCTTGGAATTCTCTTGATGAGCTTCAAGAGGTAGTCACCGGAAATGGTTTTCACTTCACAGGTGTGCCCTGTCAGGTTTAATAAGTTGGATTTCTTGCCTTATAAATGGGGTTGGGACCATCAGCTGTGTTGTGCAGAAGTCAGGTGGCTACACAGCTGATAGTTCTACTGAATAGACTGTTAGAATTTGTATTATGGCAAGAAAAAAGCAGTTAATAAAGAAAAACGAGTGGCCATCATTACTTTAAGAAATGAAGGTAAGTCAGTCCGAAAAATTGGGCAAACTTAGAATGTGTCCCCAAGTGCAGTTGCAAAAACCATCAAGCGCTACAAAGAAACTGGCTCACATGAGGACCACCCCAGGAAAGGAAGACCAAGAGTCACCTCTGCTTCTGAGGATAAGTTTATCCGAGTCACCAGCCTCAGAAATCGCAGGTTAACAGCAGCTCAGATTAGAGACTAGGTCAATGCCACACAGAGTTCTAGCAGCAGACACATCTCTACAACAACTGTTAAGAGGAGACTTTGTGCAGCAGGCCTTCATGGTAAAATAGCTGCTAGGAAACCACTGCTAAGGACAGGCAACAAGCAGAAGAGACTTGTTTGGGCTAAAGAACACAAGGAATGGACATTAGACCAGAGGAAATCTGTGCTTTGGTCTGATGAGTCCAAATTTGAGATCTTTGGTTCCAACCACCGTGTCTTTGTGCGACGCAGAAAAGGTGAACGGATGAACTCTACATGCCTGATTCCCACCGTGAAGCATGGAGGAGGAGATGTGATGGTGTGGGGGTGCTTTGCTGGTGACACTGTTGGGGATTTATTCAAAATTGAAGGCATACTGAACCAGCATGGCTACCACAGCATCTTGCAGCGCCATGCTATTCCATCCGGTTTGCGTTTAGTCGGACCATCATTTATTTTTCAACAGGACAATGACTCCAAACACACCTCCAGGCTGTGTAAGGGCTATTTGACCAAGAAAGAGAGTGATGGGGTGCTACGCCAGATGACCTGGCCTCCACAGTCACCAGACCTGAATCCAATCGAGATGGTTTGGGGTGAGCTGGACCGCAGAGTGAAGGCAAAAGGGCCAACAAGTGCTAAGCATCTCTGGGAACTCCTTCAAGATTGTTGGAAGACCATTTCCGGTGACTACCTCTTGAAGCTCATCAAGAGAATGCCAAGAGTGTGCAAAGCAGTCATCAAAGCAAAAGGTGGCTACTTTGAAGAACCTAGAATATAAGACATATTTTCAGTTGTTTCACACTTTTTTGTTAAGTATATAATTCCACATGTGTTAATTCATAGTTTTGATGCCTTCAGTGTGAATGTACAATTTTCATAGTCATGAAAATACAGAAAAATATTTAAATGAGAAGGTGTGTCCAAACTTTTGGTCTGTACTGTATATATAAAGAATTATATAGAATCCATATATTGGGCGTTTTAAGCAGGTGTAATTACTTTTTTTTTGTTTTAGACACATAATTATAATGTTATGAAATATTCACATCTCAAATAAACTTTGAAAAGTATTTCTATTTGAGTTACTCCATGTTTTTTGCACACAGGCCTAAAAGGCCCCAGGTAGGTGAAAGTGTAGATTTCAATGGTTGTGCGTTCTAGGGTTAAACCACTCTGAACTCCACAGCGCTTTCAAGGGGCAATAAAACCGTCTTGTTAAGCTACTGTGACTTCCACCACTCATACACGGGGCATTGATGTTGTCCATTTTTTCCACTGCGATCTCCACCACTCTTCCAAGGGGCATTAAAACTGTCTTCTTAAGCTATTGTGACCTACACTTCTCTTACAATGGGGCATTAAAACCGTCTTTATAAACCACTCTGAACTCCACAGCTCTACCAAGAGGCATTAAAACCATTTGTTAAGCTGCTGTGAACTCCACAGCTCTTCCGAGGGGCATTAAAACCGTATTTTTAAAACATTCTGAACTCCACAGCTCTTCCAAGGGGAATTAAAACCGTCTTCTTAAGCTACTGTGACCTCCACATCTCTTCCATGGGGCATTAAAACCGTCTTTTTAAAACACTCTGAACTCCACAGCTTTTCCAAGGGGCATTAAAACTGTCTTGTTAAGCTACTGTGACCTCCACGTCTCTTCCAAGGGGCATTAAAATAGTCTTGTTAAAAGACTCTGAACTCCACAGCTCTTGCAAGGGGCATTAAAATCGTCTTGTTAAACAACTCTGAACTCCACAGCTCTACCAAGGGGTATGAAAACCGTCTTGTTAAGCAACTGTGACCTCCATCACTCTTCCAAGGGGCATTGATGTTGTATTGTTATACCACTGCGACCTCCACCACTCTTCCAATGGGCATTAAAACTGTCTTGTTAAGCTACTGTGACTTCCACGTCTGTTACAAGGGGCATTAAAAACATCTTGTTAAACCACTCTGAATTCCACAGCTCTTCCAAGGGGCATTAAAACCGTCTTGTTAAGCTAATGAGACCTCCACCACTCTTCCAATCGACATTGTTATTGTCTTTTTATTCCACTGCGACCTCCACCACTCTTCCAAGGGGCATTAAAACTGCCTTGTTAAACCACTCTGAACTCCTCAGCTCTTCCAAGGGGCATGAAAACCATCTTGCTAAGATAATGTGACTTCCACGTCTCTTCCAAGGGGCATTAAAACCGTCTTGTTAAGTCACTCTGAACTCCACAGCTCTTCCAAGGGGCATTAAAACCGTCTTGTTAAATGACTCTGTACTCCACAGCTCTTCCAAGGGGCATTAAAACCGTCTTGTTAAGCTACTGCAATCTCTACCACTCCTCCAAGGGGCATTCAAACCGTCTTGTTAAAGCATTGTGAACTTCCCTGCTCTAACAAGGGGCTTGAAAACCATCTTGTTAAGCTACTGTGACCTCCAACACTCTTCCAAGGGGCATTAAAACTGTCAGGTTAAGCTACCGTGACCTCCACGTCTCTTCCAAGGGGCATTAAAATCATCTTGTTAAACCACTCTTTACTCCACAGCTCTTCCAATGGGCATTAAAAGCGTCTTGTTAAACCACTCTGAACTCAACAGCTCTACCAAAGGGCATGAAAACCGTCTTTTTATGCCACTGTGACCTCCACCACTCTTCCAAGGGACATTAAAACCGTCTTGTTAAGCTAATGTGACCTTCACGTCTCTTCCAAGGGGCATTAAAACCATCTTGTTAAACCACACGGAACTCCACAGCTCTTCCAAGGGGTATGAAAACGGTCTTGTTACTCTACTGTTACCTCCACCACTCTACCAAGGGGCATTAAAACCGTCTTGTTAAACCATTCTGAACTCCTCAGCTCTACCATGGGGCATGAAAACATTCTTGCTAAGCTACTGTGACCTCCAAGTCTCTTACAAGGGGCATTAAAACCATCTTGTTAAGCTACAGTGATCTCCATGACTCTTCCAAGGGGCATTAAAACCATCTTTTTAAACCACTCTGAACTCCACAGCTCTTCCAAGGGGCATTAAAACCGTCTTGTTAAACCACTCTGAACTCCACAGCTCTTCCAAAAGTCATTAAAACCGTCTTGTTAAACCACTTTGAACTCTACAGCTTTTCCAAGCGGCATTAAAATCATCTGGTTTAGGCACTGTGACCTACTGGACTCTTCCAATCGGCATTGTTATTGTCTTTTTGTTCCACTGCGACCTCCACAACTCTTCCAAGGGGCATTAAAACCATCTTGTTAAACCACTCTGTACTCCTCAGCTCTGCCAAGGGGCTTGAAAACCGTCTTGTTAAGCTAGTGTAACCTCCACGTCTCTTCCAAGGGGCATTAAAGCCATCTTGTGAAGTCACTCTGAACTTCACAGCTCTTCCAAGGGGCATTAAAACTGTCTTGTTAAACCACTCTGAACTCAACAACTCTTCCAAGTGGCATGAAAACCATCTTGTTAAGCTCGTGTGACCTCCACCACTCTTCCAAGGGGCATTAAAACCGTCTTGTTAAGCTACTGCGATCTCCACGTCTCTTCAAAGGGGCATTAAAACCGTCTTCTTAAACTACTCTGAAGTCCACAGCTCTTCCAAGGGGCATTAAAACCGTCTTGTTAAACCACTCTGAACTCCACAGCTCTTCCAAAGGTCATTAAAACCATCTTGTTAAACCACTTTGTACTCCACAGCTCTTCAAAGGGGCATGAAAACCATCTTGTTAAGCTACTGTGACCTCCACCACTCTTCCAAGGGGCATTGATATTGTCTTTCTATTCCACTGCGACCTCCGCTACTTGTCCAAGGGACATTAAAACCATCTTATAAAGCCCCTCTGAACTCCACAGCTCTTCCAAGGCGCATAAAAACCGTCTTGTTAAGCTACTGTGACCTCCACATTTCTTCCAAGCGGCATTAAAACTGTCTTGTTAAACCACTCTGAACTCCACAGCTCTTCCAAGGGGCATTAAAACTGTCTTGTTAAACCACTGTGACCTCCAAGTCTTATCCAAGGGGCATGAATACTGCCTTGTTAAACCACTCTGAAGTCCACCACTCTTCCAAGGGGCATTAGAACTGTCTTGTTAAGCTACTGTGACCTCCACGTCTCTTCCAAGGGGCATTAAAACAATCTTGATAAACCACTCTGAACTCCACAGCTCTTCCAAGGGGCATGAAAACCGTCTTGTTAAGTTACTGAGACCTCCACGTCTCTTCCAAGGGGCATTAAAAGCGTCTTGTTAAACCATTCTGAACTCCACAGCTCTTCCAAGGGGCATGAAAACCATCTTGTTAAGCTACTGTGACCTCCACGTCTCTTCCAAGGTGCATTAAAACAGTCTTGTTAAACCATTCTGAACTCCACTGTTCTTCCAATGGGCATTAAAACTGTCTTGTTTAACGACTCTCAACTCCACAGCTCTTCCAAGGGGCATTAAAACAGTCTTGTTAAGCTACTGTGACCTCCACCACTCTTCCAAGGTGCATTAAAACTGTCTTGTTAACCTACTGTGACCTCCACGTCTCTTCCAAGGGGCATTAAAGCCTTCATGTTAAGCTGCTGTGACCTCCACCACTCTTCCATGGGTCATTAAAATTGTCTTAAGCTACTGTGACCTCCACGTCTCTTGCAAGGAGCATTAAAACCGTCTTGTTAAACCACTCTGAACTCCACAGCTCTTCCAAGGAGCATGAAAATCATCTTATTAAGCTACTGTGACCTCCACCTCTCTTCCAAGGGGCATTAAAACCGTCTTGTTAAACTGCTCTGAGCTCCATAGCTCTTACAAGAAGCCTTAAAAGCATTTTGTTAAGCTACTGTGACCGCCACCACTCTTCCAATCGGCATTGTTATTGTCTTTTTATTCCCCTGCGACCTCCACCACTCTTCCAAGGGGCATTAAAACCGTCTTGTTAAACCACTCTGAACTCCTCAGCTCTTCCAAGGGGCATGAAAACAGTCTTGTTAAGCTACTGTGACCTCCACATCTCTTCCAAGGGGCATTAAAACCTTCTTGTTAAACCACTCTGAACTCCACAGCTCTTCCAAGGGGCATTAAAACTGTCTTGTTAAACCACTGTGACCTCCACGTCTTATCCAAGGGGCATGAAAACTGCCTTGTTAAACCACTCTGAAGTCCTCAGCTCTTCCAAGAGGCATTAAAACTGTCTTGTTATGCTACTGTGACCTTCGCATCTCTTCCAAAGGGCATTAAAACTGGATGGATAAACCACTCTGAACTCCACAGCTCTTCCAAGGGGCATGAAAACCATCTTGTTAAGCTACTGTGACCTCCACGTCTCTTCCAAGGGGCATTAAAACCGTCTTGTTAAACCATTCTGAACTCCCCAGTTCTTCCAATGGGCATTAAAACTGTCTTGTTTAACCACTCTCAACTCCACAGCTCTTCCAAGGTGCATTAAAACTGTCTTGTTAAGCTACTGTGACATCCACCACTCTTCCAAGGTGCATTAAAACTGTCTTGTTAAGCTACTGTGACCTCCACGTCTCTTCCAAGGGGCAATAAAGCCTTCTTGTTAAGCTACTGTGACCTCCACCACTCTTCCAAGGGTCATTAAAACTGTCTTAAGCTACTGTGACCTCCATGTCTCTTGCAAGGAGCATTAAAACCGTCTTGTTAAACCACTCTGAACTCCACAGCTCTTCCAAGGAGCATGAAAATCATCTTGTTAAGCTGCTGTGACCTCCACGTCTCTTCCAAGGGGCATTAAAACCATCTTGTTAAACCGCTCTGAGCTCCAAAGCTCTTCCAAGAAGCCTTAAAACCATTTTGTTAAGCTACTGTGACCTCCACCACTCTTCCAATCTGCATTGTTATTGTCTGTTTATTCCCCTTCGACCTCCACCACTCTTCCAAGGGGCATTAAAACCGTCTTGTTAAACCACTCTGAACTCCTGAGCTCTTCCAAGGGACATGAATACCGTCTTGTTAAGCTACTGTGACCTCCACGTCTCTTCCAAGGGGCATTAAAACGTCTTGTTAAGTCACTCAGAACTCCACAGATATACCAAGGTGCAGTAAAACCGTCTTGTTAAACCACTCTGAAAACCACAGCTCTTCCAAGGGGCATTATAACCGTGTTGTTAAACCATTCTGAACTCCACAGCTCTTCCGAGTGGCATGAAAACTGTCTTGTTAAGCTACTGTGACCTCTACCACTCTTCCAAGGGGCATTAAAACCGTCTTGTTAAACCACTCTGAACTCCACAGCTCTTGCAAGGGGCAAGAAAACTGTCTTGGTAAGCTACTGTGACCTCCACGTCTCTTCCAAGGGGCATTAAAACTGTCTTGTTAAACCACTCTGAACTCCACAGCTCTTCCAAAGGGCATTAAGACTGTCTTGTTGAGCTACTGTGATGTCCACCACTCTTCCAAGGGACATTAAAACTGTCTTGTTAAGCTACTGTGACCTCCACTTCTCTTCCAAGGGGCATTAAAGCCATCTTGTTAATCTACTGTGACCTAGACCACTCTTCCAAGGGTCATTAAAACTGTCTTGCTAAGCTACTGTGACATGAACCACTCTTCCAAGGGGCATTGATATTGTTTTTTTATTCCACTGTGACCTCCACCACTCTTCCAAGGGGCATTAAAACCATATTATTAAACCACTCTTAACTCCACAGCTCTTCCAAGGGGAATTAAAACCGACTTGTTAAGCTACAGTGACCTCCACCCCTCTTCCAGGAGGCAATAAAACTGTCTTGTTAAGCTACTGTGACCTCCACGTCTCTTCCAAGGGGCATTAAAACTGTTTTGATAAAACACTCTGAACTACATAGCTCTTCTAAGGGGCATTAAAACTGTCTTGTTAAACCACTGTGACCTCAACGTCTTATCCAAGAGGCATGAAAACTGTCTTGTTAAACCACTATGAACTCCACAGCTCTCCCAAGGGGCATTAAAACTGTCTTGTTAAGCTACTGTGAACTCCACGGCACTCCCAAAGGGCAATAAAACCGTCTTGTTAAGCTACTGTGACATCCAGGTCTGTTCCAAGGGGCATTAAAACCGTCTTGTTAAACCACTCTGAACTCCACAGCTCTTCCAAGGGGCATTAAAACCGTCTTGTTAAGCTGCTGAGACCTCCACCACTCTTCCAATCGGCATTGTTATTGTCTTTATATTCCACTGCGACCTCCACCACTCTTCCAAGGGGCATTAAAACCGTCTTGTTAAACCACTCTGAACTCCACAGCTCTTCCAAGGGGCATTAAAACCGTCTTGTTAAGCTGCTGAGACCTCCACCACTCTTCCAATCGGCATTGTTATTGTCTTTATATTCCACTGCGACCTCCACCACTCTTCCAAGGGGCATTAAAACCGTCTTGTTAAACCACTCTGAACTCCACAGCTCTTCCAAGGGGCATTAAAACTGTCTTGTTAAACCACTGTGACCTCCACGTCTTATCCAAGGGGCATGAAAACTGCCTTGTTAAACCACTCTGAAGTCCACAGCTCTTCCAAGAGGCATTAAAACGGTCTTGTTAAGCTACTGTGACCTCCACGTCTCTTCCAAAGGGCATTAAAACCGTATTGATAAACCATTCTGAACTCCCCAGTTCTTCCAATGGGCATTAAAACTGTCTTGTTTAACCACTCTCAACTCCACAGCTCTTCCAAGGGGCATTAAAACTGTCTTGTTAAGCTACTGTGACCTCCACCACTCTTCCAAGGTGCATTAAAACTGTCTTGTTAAGCTACTGTGACCTCCACGTCTCTTCCAAGGTGCATTAAAACCATTTTTTTAAGCTACTGTGACCTCCACCACTCTTCCAAGGGACATTAAAACTGTCTTGTTAAGCTACTGTGACCTCCACATCTCTACCAAGGGGCAATAAAACCACCTTGTTAAACCACTCTGAGCTCCACAGCTCATCCAAGGGGCATTAAAACCATCTTGTTAAGCTACTGTGACCTCCACGTCTCTTCCAAGCGGCATAAAAAGCGTCTGGTTAAACCACTCTGAACTCCACAGCTCTTCCAAGTGGCATTAAAACCATCTTGTTAAGCTACTGCGATCTACACCACTCTTCCAAGTGGCATTAAAACTGTCTTGTTAAGCTACTGTGACCTCCACCCCTGTTCCAAGGGGCAATAAAACCATCTTGTTAAACCAATCTGAGTTCCACAGCTCTTCCAAGGGTCATTAAAACCATCTTTTTAAACCACTCTGAACTCCACAGCTCTTCAAAACGTCATTAAAACCATCTTGTTAAACCACTCTGAACTCCACAGCTCTTCCAAGCGGCATGAAAACCGTCTTGTTTAGCTACTGTGACCTCCACCACTTTTCCAAGGGGCATTAATATTGTCTTTTTATTCCACTGCGACCTCAACCACTCTTCCAAGGTGCATTAAGATTGTCTTGTTAAACCACTCTGAACTCCACAGCTCTTCTAAAGGTCATTAAAACCATCTTGGTAAACCACTCTGAAATCCACAGCTCTGCCAAGGGGCATGAGAACCGTCTTGTTAAGCTATTGTGGACCTCCACGTCTCTTCCAATGGACATTAAAAATGTCTTGTTAAACCACTCTGAACTCCACAGCTCTACCAAGTGGCATTCAAACCTTCTTTTTACACCACTCTTAACTCCACAGCTCTTCGAATGGGCATTAAAATCATTCTGTTAAGCTACTGTGAGCTCCACTACTCTTCCAATGGGCATTAAAACAGTCTAGTTAAGCTACTGTGACTTCCACCCCTCTCCCAAGGGGTATTAAAACTGTCTTGTGAAGCTACTGTGACCTCCACGTCTCTTTCAAGGGGCATGAAAATCATCTTGTTATACCACTCTGAAGTCCACAGCTCTTCCAAGGGGAATTAAAACCATCTTGTTAAGCTACTGTGACCTCCACGTCTCTTCCAATTGGCATTAAAAGCATCTTGTTAAACCACTCTGAACTCAACAGCTCTTCCAAGGGGCATTAAAACCGTTTTGTTAAGCTACTGCGACCTCCACCACTCTTCCAAGGGGCATTAAAACTGTCTTTTTAAGCTACTGTGACCTCCACTTCTCTTCCAAGGAGCATGAAAACAGTCTTGTTAAACCACTCTGAACTCCACAGCTCTTCCACGTGGCATTAAAACTGTCTTGTTAAGCTACTTTGACCTCCACGTCTCTTCCAAGGGGAATTAAAACTGTCTTGTTAAACCACTCTGAACTCCACAGCTCTTCAAAAGATTATTAAAACCGTCTTGTTAAACCACTCTGAACTCCACCACTCTTTCAAGGGGCATGAAAACCGTTTTGTTAAGCTACTCTGAGCTCCACAACTCTTCGAAGGGGCATTAAAACCATCTTGTTAAGTTACTGTGACCTCCACTACTCTTCCAAGGGGCAATAAACAGTCTTGTTAAGCTACTGTGACCTCCACCACTCTCCCAAGGGGTATTAAAACTGTCTTGTTAAGCTACTGTGACCTCCATGTCTCTTTCAAGGGGCATTAAAACCATCTTGTTAAACCACTCTGAACTCCACAGCTCATCCAAGTGGCATTAAAACCATCTTGTTAAGCTACTGCGACCTACAACACTCTTCCAAGAGGCATTAAAACTGTCTTGTTAAGCTACTGTGACCTCCACGCCTCTTCCAAGGGGCAATAAAACCATCTTGTTAAACCACTCTGAACTCCACAGCTCTTCTAAAGGTCATTAAAACCATCTTGTTAAACCACTCTGAACTCCACAGCTCTTCCAAGGGACATGAAAACCGTCTTGTTTAGCTACTGTGACCTCCACTACTTTTCAAGGGGCATTGATATTGTCTTTGTATTCCACTGCGACCTCCACCACTCTTCCAAGGGGCATTAAAACTGTCTTGTTAAGCTACTGTGACCTCCACTTCTGTTCCAAGAGGCATGAAAACCGTCTTGTTAAACCACTCTGAACTCCATAGCTCTTCCAAGGGGCATTAAAACTGTCTAGTTAAGCTACTGTGACCTCCATGTCTCTTCCAAGGGGGATTAAAACCATCTTGTTAAATCCATCTGAACTCCTCAGCTCTTCCAAGGGGCATAAAAAACATCTTATTAAGCTACTGTGACCTCCACAACTCTTCCATGGTGCATTAAAAGCATCTTGTTAAACCACTCTGAACTCCACAGCTCTTCCAAGCGGCATGAAAACCATCTTGTTAAGCTACTGTGACCTCCACCATTCTTCCAAGGGCCATTAAAATTGTCTTATTAAGCTATTGTGAACTCCACGTCTCTTCCAATGGGCATTAAAACCGTCTTGTTAAACCACTCTAAACTCCACAGTTCTGCCAAGGGGCATGAGAACCGAGTTGTTAAGCTACTGTGACCTCCACGTCTCTTCCAATAGGCATTAACAATGTCTTGTTAAACCACTCTGAACTCCACAGCTCTACCAAGGGGCATTAAAACCTTCTTTTTAAACCACTCTGAACTCCCCAGCTCTTCGAAGCGACATTAAAGCCATCTTGTTAAGCTACTACGACCTACACCACTCTTCCAAGAGGCATTAAAACTGTCTTGTTAAGCTACTGTGACCTCCATGCCTCTTCCAAGGGGCAATAAAACCATCTTGTTAAACCACTCTGAGCTCCACAGCTCTTCCAAGGGGCATTAAAACCATCTTGTTAAACCACTCTGAACTCCACAGCTCTTCTAAAGGTCATTAAAACCATCTTGTTAAAACACTCTGAACTCCACAGCTCTTCCAAGGGGCATGAAAACCGTCTTGTTTAGCTACTGTGACCTCCACCACTTTTGAAAGGGGCATTGAAATTGTCTTTGTATTCCACTGCGACCTCCACCACTCTTCCAAGTGGCATTAAAACTGTCTAGATAAGCTGCTGTGACCTCCATGTCTCTTCCAAGGGGCATTAAAACCATCTTGTTAAATCCATCTGAACTCCTCAGCTCTTCCAAGTGGCATAAAAACCGTCTTATTAAGCTACTGTGACCTCCACAACTCTTCCAAGGTGCATTAAAAGCATCTTGTTAAACCACTCTGAACTCCACAGCTCTTCCAAGCGGCATGAAAACCGTCTTGCTAAGCTACTGTGACCTCCACCACTTTTCCAATGGGCATTAAAATTGTCTTTTTAAGCTACTGTGAACTCCACGTCTCTTCCAAGGGGCATTAAAACCGTCTTGTTAAACCACTCTAAACTCCACAGTTCTGCCAAGGGGCATGAGAACCGAGTTGTTAAGCTACTGTGACCTCCACGTCTCTTCCAATGGGCATTAACAATGTCTTGTTAAAACACTCTGAACTCCACAGCTCTACCAAGGGGCATTAAAACCATCTTTTTAAACCACTCTGAACTCCACAGCTCTTCGAAGCGTCATTAAAACCATCTTGTTAAGCTACTGCGACCTACACCACTCTTCCACGAGGCATTAAAACTGTCTTGTTAAGCTACTGTGACCTCCACGCCTCTTCCAAGGGGCAGTAAAACCATCTTGTTTAACCACTCTGAGCTCCACAGCTCTTCCAAGGGGCATTAAAACCATCTTGTTAAACCACTCTGAAATCCACAGCTCTTCTAAAGGTCATTAAAACCATCTTGTTAAAACACTCTGAACTCCACAGCTCTTCCAAGGGGCATGAAAACCGTCTTGTTTAGCTACTGTGACCTCCACCACTTTTCCAAGGGGCAATGATATTGTATTTGTATTCCACTGCGACCTCCACCACTCTTCCAAGGGACATTAAAACTGTCTTGTTAAGCTACTGTAACCTCCAATTCTCTTCCAAGAGGCATGAAAACCGTCTTGTTAAACCACTCTGAACTCCACAGCTCTTCTAAAGGTCATTAAAACCATCTTGTTAAAACACTCTGAACTCCTCGGCTCTTCCAAGGGGCATAAAAACCGTCTTATTAAGCTACTGTGACCTCCACAACTCTTCCAAGGTGAATTAAAAGGATCTGGTTAAACCACTCTGAACTACACAGCTCTTCCAAGCGGCATGAAAACCGTCCTGTTAAGCTACTGTGACCTCCACCACTCTTCCAAGGGGCATTAACATTGTCTTATTAAGCTACTGTGAACTCCACGTCTCTTCCAAGGGGCATTAAAACCATCTTGTTAAAACACTCTGAACTCCACAGCTCTTCCAAGGGGCATGAAAACCGTCTTGTTTAGCTACTGTGACCTCCACCACTTTTCCAAGGGGCATTGATATTGTCTTTGTATTCCACTGCGACCTCCACCACTCTTCCAAGGGGCATTAAAACTGTCTTGTTAAGCTACTGTGAACTCCACGTCTCTTCCAAGGGGCATTAAAACCGTCTTGTTAAACGACTCTGAACTCCACAGCTCTTCCAAGTGGCATTAAAACTGTCTAGTTAAGCTGCTGTGACCTCCATGTCTCTTCCAAGGGGCATTAAAACCGTCTAGTTAAATCCATCTGAACTCCTCAGCTCTTCCAAGGGGCATAAAAACCGTCTTATTAAGCTACTGTGACCTCCACAACTCTTCCAAGGTGCATTAAAAGCATCTTGTTAAACCACTCTGAACTCCACAGCTCTTCCAAGCGGCATGAAAACCGTCTTGTTAAGCTACTGTGACCTCCACCACTCTTCCAAGGGGCATTAAAATTGACTTATTAAGCTACTGTGAACTCCACGTCTCTTCCAAGGGGCATTAAAAACATCTTGTTAAACCACTCTAAACTCCACAGTTCTGCCAAGGGGCATGAGAACCGAGTTGGTAAGCTACTGTGACCTCCACGTCTCTTCCAATGGGCATTAACAATGTCTTGTTAAACCACTCTGAACTCCACAGCTCTTCCAAGCGGCATTAAAACCATCTTGTTAAGCTACTGCGACCTACACCACTCTTCCAAGAGGCATTAAAACTGTCTTGTTAAGCTACTGTGACCTCCACACCTCTTCCAAGGGGCAGTAAAACCATCTTGTTAAACCACTCTGAACTCCACAGCTCTTCCAAGCGGCATGAAAACCGTCTTGTTTAGCTACTGTGACCTCAACCACTTTTCCAAGGGGCATTAATATTGTCTTTTTATTCCACTGCGACCTCAACCACTCTTCCAAGGTGCATTAAGATTGTCTTGTTAAACCACTCTGAACTCCACAGCTCTTCTAAAGGTCATTAAAACCATCTTGGTAAACCACTCTGAAATCCACAGCTCTGCCAAGGGGCATGAGAACCGTCTTGTTAAGCTATTGTGGACCTCCACGTCTCTTCCAATGGACATTAAAAATGTCTTGTTAAACCACTCTGAACTCCACAGCTCTACCAAGTGGCATTCAAACCTTCTTTTTACACCACTCTTAACTCCACAGCTCTTCGAATGGGCATTAAAATCATCCTGTTAAGCTACTGTGAGCTCCACTACTCTTCCAATGGGCATTAAAACAGTCTAGTTAAGCTACTGTGACTTCCACCACTCTCCCAAGGGGTATTAAAACTGTCTTGTGAAGCTACTGTGACCTCCACGTCTCTTTCAAGGGGCATGAAAATCATCTTGTTATACCACTCTGAAGTCCACAGCTCTTCCAAGGGGAATTAAAACCATCTTGTTAAGCTACTGTGACCTCCACGTCTCTTCCAATTGGCATTAAAAGCATCTTGTTAAACCACTCTGAACTCAACAGCTCTTCCAAGGGGCATTAAAACCGTTTTGTTAAGCTACTGCGACCTCCACCACTCTTCCAAGGGGCATTAAAACTGTCTTGTTAAGCTACTGTGACCTCCACTTCTCTTCCAAGGAGCATGAAAACAGTCTTGTTAAACCACTCTGAACTCCACAGCTCTTCCACGTGGCATTAAAACTGTCTTGTTAAGCTACTTTGACCTCCACGTCTCTTCCAAGGGGAATTAAAACTGTCTTGTTAAACCACTCTGAACTCCACAGCTCTTCAAAAGATTATTAAAACCGTCTTGTTAAACCACTCTGAACTCCACCACTCTTTCAAGGGGCATGAAAACCGTTTTGTTAAGCTACTCTGAGCTCCACAACTCTTCGAAGGGGCATTAAAACCATCTTGTTAAGTTACTGTGACCTCCACTACTCTTCCAAGGGGCAATAAACAGTCTTGTTAAGCTACTGTGACCTCCACCACTCTCCCAAGGGGTATTAAAACTGTCTTGTTAAGCTACTGTGACCTCCATGTCTCTTTCAAGGGGCATTAAAACCATTTTGTTAAACCACTCTGAACTCCACAGCTCATCCAAGTGGCATTAAAACCATCTTGTTAAACCACTCTGAACTCCACAGCTCTTCCAAGGGACATGAAAACCGTCTTGTTTAGCTACTGTGACCTCCACTACTTTTCAAGGGGCATTGATATTGTCTTTGTATTCCACTGCGACCTCCACCACTCTTCCAAGGGGCATTAAAACTGTCTTGTTAAGCTACTGTGACCTCCACTTCTGTTCCAAGAGGCATGAAAACCGTCTTGTTAAACCACTCTGAACTCCACAGCTCTTCCAAGGGGCATTAAAACTGTCTAGTTAAGCTACTGTGACCTCCATGTCTCTTCCAAGGGGGATTAAAACCATCTTGTTAAATCCATCTGAACTCCTCAGCTCTTCCAAGGGGCATAAAAAACATCTTATTAAGCTACTGTGACCTCCACAACTCTTCCATGGTGCATTAAAAGCATCTTGTTAAACCACTCTGAACTCCACAGCTCTTCCAAGCGGCATGAAAACCGTCTTGTTAAGCTACTGTGACCTCCACCACTCTTCCAAGGGGCATTAAAATTGACTTATTAAGCTACTGTGAACTCCACGTCTCTTCCAAGGGGCATTAAAAACATCTTGTTAAACCACTCTAAACTCCACAGTTCTGCCAAGGGGCATGAGAACCGAGTTGGTAAGCTACTGTGACCTCCACGTCTCTTCCAATGGGCATTAACAATGTCTTGTTAAACCACTCTGAACTCCACAGCTCTTCCAAGCGGCATTAAAACCATCTTGTTAAGCTACTGCGACCTACACCACTCTTCCAAGAGGCATTAAAACTGTCTTGTTAAGCTACTGTGACCTCCACACCTCTTCCAAGGGGCAGTAAAACCATCTTGTTAAACCACTCTGAACTCCACAGCTCTTCCAAGCGGCATGAAAACCGTCTTGTTTAGCTACTGTGACCTCAACCACTTTTCCAAGGGGCATTAATATTGTCTTTTTATTCCACTGCGACCTCAACCACTCTTCCAAGGTGCATTAAGATTGTCTTGTTAAACCACTCTGAACTCCACAGCTCTTCTAAAGGTCATTAAAACCATCTTGGTAAACCACTCTGAAATCCACAGCTCTGCCAAGGGGCATGAGAACCGTCTTGTTAAGCTATTGTGGACCTCCACGTCTCTTCCAATGGACATTAAAAATGTCTTGTTAAACCACTCTGAACTCCACAGCTCTACCAAGTGGCATTCAAACCTTCTTTTTACACCACTCTTAACTCCACAGCTCTTCGAATGGGCATTAAAATCATCCTGTTAAGCTACTGTGAGCTCCACTACTCTTCCAATGGGCATTAAAACAGTCTAGTTAAGCTACTGTGACTTCCACCACTCTCCCAAGGGGTATTAAAACTGTCTTGTGAAGCTACTGTGACCTCCACGTCTCTTTCAAGGGGCATGAAAATCATCTTGTTATACCACTCTGAAGTCCACAGCTCTTCCAAGGGGAATTAAAACCATCTTGTTAAGCTACTGTGACCTCCACGTCTCTTCCAATTGGCATTAAAAGCATCTTGTTAAACCACTCTGAACTCAACAGCTCTTCCAAGGGGCATTAAAACCGTTTTGTTAAGCTACTGCGACCTCCACCACTCTTCCAAGGGGCATTAAAACTGTCTTGTTAAGCTACTGTGACCTCCACTTCTCTTCCAAGGAGCATGAAAACAGTCTTGTTAAACCACTCTGAACTCCACAGCTCTTCCACGTGGCATTAAAACTGTCTTGTTAAGCTACTTTGACCTCCACGTCTCTTCCAAGGGGAATTAAAACTGTCTTGTTAAACCACTCTGAACTCCACAGCTCTTCAAAAGATTATTAAAACCGTCTTGTTAAACCACTCTGAACTCCACCACTCTTTCAAGGGGCATGAAAACCGTTTTGTTAAGCTACTCTGAGCTCCACAACTCTTCGAAGGGGCATTAAAACCATCTTGTTAAGTTACTGTGACCTCCACTACTCTTCCAAGGGGCAATAAACAGTCTTGTTAAGCTACTGTGACCTCCACCACTCTCCCAAGGGGTATTAAAACTGTCTTGTTAAGCTACTGTGACCTCCATGTCTCTTTCAAGGGGCATTAAAACCATCTTGTTAAACCACTCTGAACTCCACAGCTCTTCCAAGGGACATGAAAACCGTCTTGTTTAGCTACTGTGACCTCCACTACTTTTCAAGGGGCATTGATATTGTCTTTGTATTCCACTGCGACCTCCACCACTCTTCCAAGGGGCATTAAAACTGTCTTGTTAAGCTACTGTGACCTCCACTTCTGTTCCAAGAGGCATGAAAACCGTCTTGTTAAACCACTCTGAACTCCACAGCTCTTCCAAGGGGCATTAAAACTGTCTAGTTAAGCTACTGTGACCTCCATGTCTCTTCCAAGGGGGATTAAAACCATCTTGTTAAATCCATCTGAACTCCTCAGCTCTTCCAAGGGGCATAAAAAACATCTTATTAAGCTACTGTGACCTCCACAACTCTTCCATGGTGCATTAAAAGCATCTTGTTAAACCACTCTGAACTCCACAGCTCTTCCAAGCGGCATGAAAACCATCTTGTTAAGCTACTGTGACCTCCACCATTCTTCCAAGGGCCATTAAAATTGTCTTATTAGGCTATTGTGAACTCCACGTCTCTTCCAATGGGCATTAAAACCGTCTTGTTAAACCACTCTAAACTCCACAGTTCTGCCAAGGGGCATGAGAACCGAGTTGTTAAGCTACTGTGACCTCCACGTCTCTTCCAATAGGCATTAACAATGTCTTGTTAAACCACTCTGAACTCCACAGCTCTACCAAGGGGCATTAAAACCTTCTTTTTAAACCACTCTGAACTCCCCAGCTCTTCGAAGCGACATTAAAACCATCTTGTTAAGCTACTACGACCTACACCACTCTTCCAAGAGGCATTAAAACTGTCTTGTTAAGCTACTGTGACCTCCATGCCTCTTCCAAGGGGCAATAAAACCATCTTGTTAAACCACTCTGAGCTCCACAGCTCTTCCAAGGGGCATTAAAACCATCTTGTTAAACCACTCTGAACTCCACAGCTCTTCTAAAGGTCATTAAAACCATCTTGTTAAAACACTCTGAACTCCACAGCTCTTCCAAGGGGCATGAAAACCGTCTTGTTTAGCTACTGTGACCTCCACCACTTTTGAAAGGGGCATTGAAATTGTCTTTGTATTCCACTGCGACCTCCACCACTCTTCCAAGTGGCATTAAAACTGTCTAGATAAGCTGCTGTGACCTCTATGTCTCTTCCAAGGGGCATTAAAACCATCTTGTTAAATCCATCTGAACTCCTCAGCTCTTCCAAGTGGCATAAAAACCATCTTATTAAGCTACTGTGACCTCCACAACTCTTCCAAGGTGCATTAAAAGCATCTTGTTAAACCACTCTGAACTCCACAGCTCTTCCAAGCGGCATGAAAACCGTCTTGCTAAGCTACTGTGACCTCCACCACTTTTCCAATGGGCATTAAAATTGTCTTTTTAAGCTACTGTGAACTCCACGTCTCTTCCAAGGGGCATTAAAACCGTCTTGTTAAACCACTCTAAACTCCACAGTTCTGCCAAGGGGCATGAGAACCGAGTTGTTAAGCTACTGTGACCTCCACGTCTCTTCCAATGGGCATTAACAATGTCTTGTTAAAACACTCTGAACTCCACAGCTCTACCAAGGGGCATTAAAACCATCTTTTTAAACCACTCTGAACTCCACAGCTCTTCGAAGCGTCATTAAAACCATCTTGTTAAGCTACTGCGACCTACACCACTCTTCCAAGAGGCATTAAAACTGTCTTGTTAAGCTACTGTGACCTCCACGCCTCTTCCAAGGGGCAGTAAAACCATCTTGTTTAACCACTCTGAGCTCCACAGCTCTTCCAAGGGGCATTAAAACCATCTTGTTAAACCACTCTGAACTCCACAGCTCTTCTAAAGGTCATTAAAACCATCTTGTTAAAACACTCTGAACTCCACAGCTCTTCCAAGGGGCATGAAAACCATCTTGTTTAGCTACTGTGACCTCCACCACTTTTCCAAGGGGCAATGATATTGTATTTGTATTCCACTGCGACCTCGACCACTCTTCCAAGGGACATTAAAACTGTCTTGTTAAGCTACTGTAACCTCCAATTCTCTTCCAAGAGGCATGAAAACCGTCTTATTAAACCACTCTGAACTCCACAGCTCTTCTAAAGGTCATTAAAACCATCTTGTTAAAACACTCTGAACTCCTCGGCTCTTCCAAGGGGCATAAAAACCGTCTTATTAAGCTACTGTGACCTCCACAACTCTTCCAAGGTGAATTAAAAGGATCTGGTTAAACCACTCTGAACTACACAGCTCTTCCAAGCGGCATGAAAACCGTCCTGTTAAGCTACTGTGACCTCCACCACTCTTCCAAGGGGCATTAACATTGTCTTATTAAGCTACTGTGAACTCCACGTCTCTTCCAAGGGGCATTAAAACCATCTTGTTAAAACACTCTGAACTCCACAGCTCTTCCAAGGGGCATGAAAACCGTCTTGTTTAGCTACTGTGACCTCCACCACTTTTCCAAGGGGCATTGATATTGTCTTTGTATTCCACTGCGACCTCCACCACTCTTCCAAGGGGCATTAAAACTGTCTTGTTAAGCTACTGTGAACTCCACGTCTCTTCCAAGGGGCATTAAAACCGTCTTGTTAAACGACTCTGAACTCCACAGCTCTTCCAAGTGGCATTAAAACTGTCTAGTTAAGCTGCTGTGACCTCCATGTCTCTTCCAAGGGGCATTAAAACCGTCTAGTTAAATCCATCTGAACTCCTCAGCTCTTCCAAGGGGCATAAAAACCGTCTTATTAAGCTACTGTGACCTCCACAACTCTTCCAAGGTGCATTAAAAGCATCTTGTTAAACCACTCTGAACTCCACAGCTCTTCCAAGCGGCATGAAAACCGTCTTGTTAAGCTACTGTGACCTCCACCACTCTTCCAAGGGGCATTAAAATTGTCTTATTAAGCTACTGTGAACTCCACGTCTCTTCCAAGGGGCATTAAAAACATCTTGTTAAACCACTCTAAACTCCACAGTTCTGCCAAGGGGCATGAGAACCGAGTTGTTAAGCTACTGTGACCTCCACGTCTCTTCCAATGGGCATTAACAATGTCTTGTTAAACCACTCTGAACTCCACAGCTCTTCCAAGCGGCATTAAAACCATCTTGTTAAGCTACTGCGACCTACACCACTCTTCCAAGAGGCATTAAAACTGTCTTGTTAAGCTACTGTGACCTCCACGCCTTTTCCAAGGGGCAGTAAAACCATCTTGTTAAACCACTCTGAGCTCCACAGCTCTTCCAAGGGGCATTAAAACCATCTTGTTAAACCACTCTGAACTCCACAGCTCTTCTAAAGGTCATTAAAACCATCATGTTAAAACACTCTGAACTCCACAGCTCTTCCAAGGGGCATGAAAACCGTATGGTTTAGCTACTGTGACCTCCACCACTTTTCCAAGGGGCATTGATATTTTCTTTGTAATCCACTGCGACTTCCACCACTCTTCCAAGGGGCATTAAAACTGTCTTGTTAAGCTACTGTAACCTCCACTTCTCTTCCAAGAGGCATGAAAACCGGCTTGTTAAACCACTCTGAACTCCACAGCTCTTCTAAAGGTCATTAAAACCATCTTGTTAAAACACTCTGAACTCCACAGCTCTTCCAAGGGGCATGAAAACCGTCTTGTTTAGCTACTGTGACCTCCACCACTTTTCCAAGAGGCATTGATATTGTCTTTGTATTCCACTGCGACCTCCACCACTCTTCCAAGGGGCATTAAAACTGTCTTGTTAAGATACTGTAACCTCCACTTCTCTTCCAAGAGGCATGAAAACCGTCTTGTTAAACCACTCTGAACTCCACAGCTCTTCCAAGTGGCATTAAAACTGTCTAGTTAAGCTGCTGTGACCTCCATGTCTCTTCCAAGGGGCATTGAAACCGTCTAGTTAAATCCATCTGAACTCCTCAGCTCTTCCAAGGGGCATAAAAACCGTCTTATTAAGCTACTGTGACCTCCACAACTCTTCCATGGTGCATTAAAAGCATCTTGTTAAACCACTCTGAACTCCACAGCTCTTCCAAGCGGCATGAAAACCGTCTTGTTAAGCTACTGTGACCACCACCACTCTTCCAAGGGGCATTAAAATTGTCTTATTAAGCTACTGTGAACTCCACGTCTCTTCCAAGGGGCATTAAAACTGTCTTGTTAAACCACTCTGAACTCCACAATTCTGCCAAGGGGCATGAGAACCGAGTTGTTAAGCCACTGTGACCTCCACGTCTCTTCCAATGGGCATTAACAATGTCTTTTTAAACCACTCTGAACTCCACAGCTCTTCTAAGCGGCATTAAAACCATCTTGTTAAGCTACTGTGACCTCCATCTCTCCTCCAAGGGGCTTAAAACTGTCTTGTTAAGCTACTGTGACCTCCACGTCTCTTTAAAGGGGCATTAAAACCGTCTTGTTAAGCTACTGTAAATTCCACCACTCTTCCAAGTGGCATTAAAACTGTCTTGTTAAGCAACTGTGCCCTCCACCACTCTTTCAAGGGGCTTAAAACTGTCTTGTTAAGCTACTATGACCTCCACGTCTCTTCCAATGGGCATTAAAAATGTCTTGTTAAACCACTCTGAACTCCACAGCTCTACCAAGTGGCATTCAAACCATCTTTTTACACCACTCTTAACTCCACAGCTCTTCGAATGGGCATTAAAATCATCTTGTTAATCTACTGTGAACTCCACTACTCTTCCAAGGGGTTTACAACTGTCTTGATAAGCTACTGTGACCTCCACTTCTCTTCCAATGGGCATTAAAACAGTCTGGTTAAGCTACTGTGACTTCCACCACTCTCCAAGGGGTATTAAAACTGTCTTGTGAAGCTACTGTGACCTCCACGTCTCTTTCAAGGGGCATGAAAATCATATTGTTAAACCACTCTGAACTCCACAGCTCTTCCAAGGGGAATTAAAACCGTCTTGTTAAGCTACTGTGACCTCCACGTCTCTTCCAAGGGGCATTAAAAGCGTCTTGTTACACCACTCTGAACTCAACACCCCTTCCAAGGGGCATTAAAACCGTCTTGTTAAGCTACTGCGACCTCCACAACTCTTCCAAGGGGCATTAAAACTGTCTTGTTAAGCTACTGTGACCTCCACTTCTCTTCCAAGGAGCATGAAAACCGTCTTGTTAAACCACTCTGAACTCCACAGCTCTTCCACGGGGCATTAAAACTGTCTTGTTAAGCTACTGTGACCTCCACGTCTCTTCCAAGGGGCATTAAAACTGTCTTGTTAAACCACTCTGAACTCCACAGCTCTTCTAAAGGTCATTAAACCGTCTTGTTAAACCACTCTGAACTCCACCACTCTTTCAAGGGGCATGAAAACCGTCTTGTTAAGCTACTCTGAGCTCCACAGCTCTTCGAAGGGGCATTAAAACCATCTTGTTAAGCTACTGTGACCTCCACCACTCTTCCAAGGGGCAATAAAACCGTCTTGTTAAGCTACTGTGACCTCCACCACTCTCCCAAGGGGTATTAAAACCATCTTGTTAAGCTACTGTGACCTCCAAGTCTCTTCCAAGCGGCATAAAAAGCATATTGCTAATTCACTCTGAACTCCACAGCTCTTCCAAGTGGCATTAAAACCATCTTGTTAAGCTACTGCGACCTACACCACTCTTCCAAGAGGCATTAAAACTGTCTTGTTAAGCTACTGTGACCTCCACGCCTCTTCAAAGCGGCAATAAAACCATCTTGTTAAACCACTCTGAACTCCACAGCACTTCTAAAGGTCATTAAAACCATCTTGTTAAACCACTCTGAACTCCACAGCTCTTTCAAGGGGCATGAAAACCGTCTTGTTTAGCTACTGTGACCTCCACCACTTTTCCAAGGGGCATTGATATTGTCTTTGTATTCCACTGCGACCTCCACCACTCTTCCAAGGGGCATTAAAACTGTCTTGTTAAGCTACTGTGACCTCCACTTCTGTTCCAAGAGGCATGAAAACCGTCTTGTTAAACCACTCTGAATTACACAGCTCTTCCAAGGGGCATTAAAACTGTCTAGTTAAGCTACTGTGACCTCCATGTCTCTTCCAAGGGGTATTAAAACCGTCTTGTTAAATCCATCTGAACTCCTCAGCTCTTCCAAGGGGCATAAAAAACGTCTTATTAAGCTACTGTGACCTCCACAACTCTTCCATGGTGCATTAAAAGCATCTTGTTAAACCACTCTGAACTCCACAGCTCTTCCAAGCGGCATGAAAACCGTCTTGTTAAGCTACTGTGACCTCCACCACTCTTCCAAGGGCTATTAAAATTGTCTTATTAAGCTACTGTGAACTCCACGTCTCTTCCAAGGGCATTAAAACCGTCTTGTTAAACCACTCTAAGCTCCACAGTTCTGCCAAGGGGCATGAGAACCGAGTTGTTAAGCTACTGTGACCTCCACGTCTCTTCCAATGGGCATTAACAATGTCTTGTTAAACCACTCTGAACTACACAGCTCTACCAAGGGGCATTAAAACCATCTTTTAAAACCACTCTGAACTCCACAGCTCTTCGAAGCGGCATTAAAACCATCTTGTTAAGCTAATGCGACCTACACCACTCTTCCAAGAGGCATTAAAACTGTCTTGTTAAGCTACTGTGACCTCCACGCCTCTTCCAAGGGGCAATAAAACTATCTTGTTAAACCACTCTGAGCTCCACAGCTCTTCCAAGGGGCATTAAAACCATCTTGTTAAACCACTCTGAACTCCACAGCTCTTCCAAGGGGCATGAAAACCGTCTTGTTTAGCTACTGTGACCTCCACCACTTTTCCAAGGGGCATTGATATTGTCTTTGTACTCCACTGCGACCTCCACCACTCTTCCAAGGGGCATTAAAACTGTCTTGTTAAGCTACTGTAACCTCCACTTCTCTTCCAAGAGGCATGAAAACTGTCTTGTTAAACCACTCTGAACTCCACAGCTCTTCCAAGTGGCATTAAAACTGTCTAGTTAAGCTGCTGTGACCTCCATGTCTCTTCCAAGGGGCATTAAAACCGTCTTGTTAAATCCATCTGAACTCCTCAGCTCTTCCAAGTGGCATAAAAACCGTCTTATTAAACTACTGTGACCTCCACAACTCTTCCAAGGTGCATTAAAAGCATCTTGTTAAACCACTCTGAACTCCACAGCTCTTCCAAGCGTCATGAAAATCGTCTTGTTAAGCTACTGTGACCTCCACCACTTTTCCAAGGGGCATTAAAATTGTCTTATTAAGCTACTAAGAACTCCACGTCTCTTCCAAGGGGCATTAAAACCGTCTTGTTAAACCACTCTAAACTCCACAGTTCTGCCAAGGGGCATGAGAACCGAGTTGTTAAGCTACTGTGACCTCCACGTCTCTTCCAATGGGCATTAACAATGTCTTGTTAAACCACTCTGAACTCCACAGCTCTACCAACGGGCATTAAAACCATCTTTTTAAACGACTCTGAACTCCACAGCTCTTCGAAGCGGCATTAAAACCATCTTGTTAAGCTACTGCGACCCACACCACTCTTCCAAGAGGCATTGAAACTGTCTTGTTAAGCTACTGTGACCTCCACGCCTCTTCCAAGGGGCAAAAAAAACATCTTTTTAAACCACTCTGAGCTCCACAGCTCTTCCAAGGGGCATTAAAACCATCTTGTTAAACCACTCTGAACTCCACAGCTCTTCTAAAGATCATTAAAACCATCTTGTTAAAACACTCTGAACTCCACAGCTCTTCCAAGGGGCATGAAAACCATCTTGTTTAGCTACTGTGACCTCCACCACTTTTCCAAGGGGCATTGATATTGTCTTGTTAAGCTACTGTAACCTCCACTTCTCTTCCAAGAGGCATGAAAACTGTCTTGTTAAACCACTCTGATCTCTACAGCTCTTCCAAAGTGGCATTAAAACTGTCTAGTTAAGCTGCTGTGACCTCCATGTCTCTTCCAAGGGGCATTAATACCGTCTAGTTAAATCCATCTGAACTCCTCAGCTCTTCCAAGGGGCATGAAAACCGTCTTGTTAAGCTACTGTGACCTCCACCACTCTTCCAAGGGGCATTAAAATTGTCTTATTAAGCTACTGTGAACTCCACGTCTCTTCCAAGGGGCATTAAAACCGTCTTGTTAAACCACTCTGAACTACACAATTCTGCCAAGGGGCATGAGAACCGAGTTGTTAAGCTACTGTGACCTCCACGTCTCTTCCAATGGGCATTAACAATGTCTTTTTAAACCACTCTGAACTCCACAGCTCTTCTAAGCGGCATTAAAACCATCTTGTTAAGCTACTGTGACCTCCATCTCTCCTCCAAGGGGATTGAACTGTCTTGTTAAGCTACTGTGACCTCCACGTCTCTTCCAAGGGGCATTAAAACCGTCTTGTTAAGCTACTGTGAATTCCACCACTCTTCCAAGTGGCATTAAAACTGTCTTGTTAAGCAACTGTGCCCTCCACCACTCTTCCAAGGGGCTTAAAACTGTCTTGTTAAGCTACTGTGACCTCCACGTCTCTTCCAATGGGCATTAAAAATGTATTGTTAAACCACTCTGAACTCCACAGCTCTACCAAGTGGCATTCAAACCATCTTTTTACACCACTCTTAACTCCACAGCTCTTCGAATGGGCATTAAAATCATCTTGTTAATCTACTGTGAACTCCACTACTCTTCCAAGGGGTTTACAACTGTCTTGATAAGCTACTGTGACCTCCACTTCTCTTCCAATGGGCATTAAAACAGTCTTGTTAAGCTACTGTGACTTCCACCACTCTCCAAGTGGCATTAAAACTGTCTTGTGAAGCTACTGTGACCTCCACGTCTCTTTCAAGGGGCATGAAAATCATCTTGTTAAACCACTCTGAACTCCACAGCTCTTCCAAGGGGAATTAAAACCATCTTGTTAAGCTACTGTGACCTCCACTTCTCTTCTAAGGGGCATTAAAAGCGTCTTGTTAAACCACTCTGAACTCAACAGCTCTTCCAAGGGGCATTAAAACCGTCTTGTTAAGCTACTGCGACCTCCACCACTCTTCCAAGGGGCATTAAAACTGTCTTGTTAAGCTACTGTGACCCCCACTTCTCTTCCAAGGAGCATGAAAACCGTCTTGTTAAACCACTCTGAACTCCAGAGCTCTTCCAAGGGGCATTAAAACTGTCTTGTTAAGCTACTGTGACCTCCACGTCTCTTCCAAGGGGCATTAAAAATGTCTTGTTAAACCACTCTGAACTCCACAGCTCTTCTAAAGGTCATTAAACCGTCTTGTTAAACCACTCTGAACTGCACCACTCTTTCAAGGGGCATGAAAACCGTCTTGTTAAGCTACTCTGAGCTCCACAGCTCTTCGAAGGGGCATTAAAACCATCTTGTTAAGCTACTGTGACCTCCACCACTCTTCCAAGGGGCAATAAAACCGTCTTGTTAAGCTACTGTGACCTCCACCACTCTCCCAAGGGGTATTAAAACTGTCTTGTTAAGCTACTGTGACCTCCACGTCTCTTTCAAGGGGCATTAAAACCATCTTGTTAAACCACTCTGAACTCCACAGCTCATCCAAGGGGTCTTAAAACCATCTTGTTAAGCTACTGTGACATCCACGTCTCTTCCAAGCGGCATAAAAAGCGTATTGTTAAACCACTCTGAACTCCACAGCTCTTCCAAGTGGCATTAAAACCATCTTGTTAAGCTACTGCGACCTACACCACTCTTCCAAGAGGCATTAAAACTGTCTTGTTAAGATACTGTGACCTCCACGCCTATTCCAAGGGGCAATAAAACCATCTTGTTAAACCACTCTGAACTCCGCAGCTCGTCTAAAGGTCATTAAAACCATCTTGTTAAACCACTCTGAACTCCACAGCTCTTCCAAGGGGCATGAAAACTGTCTTGTTTAGCTACTGTGACCTCCACCACGTTTCCAAGGGGCATTGATATTGTCTTTGTATTCCACTGCGACCTCCACCACTCTTCCAAGGGGCATTAGAACTGTCTTGTTAAGCTACTGTGACCTCCACTTCTCTTCCAAGAGGCAGGAAAACTGTCATGTTAAACAACTCTGAACTCCACAGCTCTTCCAAGGGGCATTAAAACTGTCTAGTTAAGCAACTGTGACCTCCATGTCTCTTCCAAGGGGTATTAAAACCGTCTTGTTAAATCCATCTGAACTCCTCAGCTCTTCCAAAGGGCATAAAAACCGTCTTATTAAGCTACTGTGACCTCCACAACTCTTCCAAGGTGCATTAAAAGCATCTTGTTAAACCACTCTGAACTCCACAGCTCTTCCAAGCAGCATGAAAACCGTCTTGTTAAGCTACTGTGACCTACATCACTCTTCCAAGGGGCATTAAAATTGTCTTATTAAGCTACTGTGTACTCCACGTCTCTTCCAAGGGGCATTAAAACCGTCTTGTTAAACCACTCTAAACTCCACAGTTCTGCCAAGGGGCATGAGAACCGTGTTGTTAAGCTACTGTGACCTCCACGTCTCTTCCAATGGATATTAACAATGTCTTGTTAAACCACTCTGAACTCCACAGCTCTACCAAGGGGCATTAAAACCATCTTTTTAAACCACTCTGAACTCCACAGCTCTTCGAAGCAGCATTAAAACCATCTTGTTAAGCTACTGTGACCTACACCACTCTTCCAAGAGGCATTAAAATTGTCTTGTTAAGCTAATGTGACCTCCACGCCTCTTCCAAGGGGCAGTAAAACCATCTTGTTAAACCACCCTGAGCTCCACAGCTCTTCCAAGGGGCATTAAAACCATCTTGTTAAACCACTCTGAACTCCACAGCTCTTCTAAAGGTCAATAAAACCATCTTGTTAAAACACTCTGAACTCCACAGCTCTTCCAAGGGGCAGGAAAATTGTCTTGTTTAGCTACTGTGACCTCCACCACGTTTCCAAGGGGCATTGATATTGTCTTTGTATTCCACTGCGACCTCCACCACGCTTCCAAGGGGCATTAAAACTGTCTTGTTAAGCTACTGTGACCTCCACTTCTCTTCCAAGAGGCATGAAAACTGTCATGTTAAACCACTCTGAACTCCACAGCTCTTCCAAGGGGCATTAAAACTGTCTAGTTAAGCAACTGTGAACTTCAGGTCTCTTCCAAGGGGTATTAAAACCGTCTTGTTAAATCCATCTGAACTCCTCAGCTCTTCCAAGGGGCATAAAAACCGTCTTAATAAACTACTGTGACCTCCACAACTCTTCCAAGGTGCATTAAAAGCATATTGTTAAACCACTCTGAACTCCACAGTTCTTCCAAGCGGCATGAAAACCGTCTTGTTAAGCTACTGTGACCTCCACCACTCTTCCAAGGGGCATTAAAATTGTCTCATTAGGCTACTGTGAACTCCACGTCTCTTGCAAGGGGCATTAAAACCGTCTTGTTAAACCACTCTAAACTCCACAGTTCTGCCAAGGGGCATGAGAACCGAGTTGTTAAGCTACTGTGACCTCCACGTCTCTTCCAATGGGCATTAACAATGTCTTGTTAAACCACTCTGAACTCCACAGCTCTACCAAGGGGCATTAAAACCATCTTTTTAAACGACTCTGAACTCCACAGCTCTTCGAAGCGGCATTAAAACCATCTTGTTAAGCTACTGCGACCCACACCACTCTTCCAAGAGGCAATGAAACTGTCTTGTTAAGCTACTGTGACCTCCATGCCTCTTCCAAGGGGCAGTAAAACCATCTTGTTAAACCACTCTGAGCTCCACAGCTCTTCCAAGGGGCATTAAAACCATCTTGTTAAACCACTCTGAACTCCACAGCTCTTCCAAGGGGCATGAAAACCATCTTGTTTAGCTACTGTGACCTCTACCACTTTTCCAAGGGGCATTGATATTGTCTTGTTAAGCTACTGTAACCTCCACTTCTCTTCCAAGAGGCATGACAACTGTCTTGTTAAACCACTCTGAACTCCACAGCTCTTCCAAGTGGCATTAAAACTGTCTAGTTAAGCTGCTGTGACCTCCATGTCTCTTCCAAGGGGCATTAATACCGTCTAGTTAAATCCATCTGAACTCCTCAGCTCTTCCAAGGGGCATGAAAACCGTCTTGTTAAGCTACTGTGACCTCCACCACTCTTCCAAGGGGCAATAAAATTGTCTTATTAAGCTACTGTGAACTCCACGTCTCTTCCAAGGGGCATTAAAACCGTTTTGTTAAACCACTCTGAACTACACAATTCTGCCAAGGGGCATGAGAACCGAGTTGTTAAGCTACTGTGACCTCCACGTCTCTTTCAATGGGCATTAACAATGTCTTTTTAAACCACTCTGAACTCCACAGCTCTTCTAAGCGGCATTAAAACCATCTTGTTAAGCTACTGTGACCTCCATCTCTCCTCCAAGGGGCTTGAACTGTCTTGTTAAGCTACTGTGACCTACACGTCTCTTCCAAGGGGCATTAAAACCTTCTTGTTAAGCTACTGTGAATTCCACCACTCTTCCAAATGGCATTAAAACTGTCTTGTTAAGCAACTGTGCCCTCCACCACTCTTCCAAGGGGCTTAAAACTGTCTTGTTAAGCTACTGTGACCTCCACATCTCTTCCAATGGGCATTAAAAATGTCTTGTTAAACCACTCTGTACTCCACAGCTCTACCAAATGGCATTCAAACCATCTTTTTACACCACTCTTAACTCCACAGCTCTTCGAATGGGCATTAAAATCATCTTGTTAATCTACTGTGAACTCCACTACTCTTCCAAGGGGTTTACAACTGTCTTGATAAGCTACTGTGACCTCCACTTCTCTTCCAATGGGCATTAAAACAGTCTTGTTAAGCTACTGTGACTTCCACCACTCTCCAAGGGGTATTAAAACTGTCTTGTGAAGCTACTGTGACCTCCACGTCTCTTTCAAGGGGCATGAAAATCATTTTGTTAAACCACTCTTAACTCCACAGCTCTTCCAAGGTGAATTAAAACCATCTTGTTAAGCTACTGTGACCTCCACGTCTCTTCTAAGGGGCATTAAAAGCGTCTTGTTAAACCACTCTGAACTCAACAGCTCTTCCAAGGGGCATTAAAACCGTCTTGTTAAGCTACTGCGACCTCCACCACTCTTCCAAGGGGCATTAAAAATGTCTTGTTAAACCACTCTGAACTCCACAGCTCTTCTAAAGGTCATTAAACCGTCTTGTTAAACCACTCTGAACTCCAGCACTCTTTCAAGGGGCATGAAAACCGTTTTGTTAAGCTACTCTGAGCTCCACAGCTCTTCGAAGGGGCATTAAAACCATCTTGTTAAGCTACTGTGACCTCCACCACTCTTCCAAGGGGCAATAAAACCGTCTTGTTAAGCTACTGTGACCTCCACCACTCTCCCAAGGGGTATTAAAACTGTCTTGTTAAGCTACTGTGACCTCCACGTCTCTTTCAAGGGGCATTAAAACCATCTTGTTAAACCACTCTGAACTCCACAGCTCATCCAAGGGGTATTAAAACCATCTTGTTAAGCTACTGTGACCTCCACGTCTCTTCCAAGCGGCATAAAAAGCGTATTGTTAAACGACTCTGAACTCCACAGCTCTTCCAAGTGGCATTAAAACCATCTTGTTAAGCTACTGCGACCTACACCACTCTTCCAAGAGGCATTAAAACTGTCTTGTTAAGCTACTGTGACCTCCACGCCTCTTCCAAGGGGCAATAAAACCATCTTGTTAAACCACTCTGAACTCCGCAGCTCTTCTAAAGGTCATTAAAACCATCTTGTTAAACCACTCTGAACTCCACAGCTCTTCCAAGGGGCATGAAAACTGTCTTGTTTAGCTACTGTGACCTCCACCACGTTTCCAAGGGGCATTGATATTGTCTTTGTATTCCACTGCGACCTCCACCACTCTTCCAAGGGGCATTAAAACTGTCTTGTTAAGCTACTGTGACCTCCACTTCTCTTCCAAGAGGCATGAAAACTGTCATGTTAAACCACTCTGAACTTCACAGCTCTTCCAAGGGGCATTAAAACTGTCTAGTTAAGCAACTGTGACCCCCATGTCTCTTCCAAGGGGTATTAAAACCGTCTTGTTAAATCCATCTGAACTCCTCAGCGCTTCCAAGGGGCATAAAAACCGTCTTATTAAACTACTGTGACCTCCACAACTCTTCCAAGGTGCATTAAAAGCATATTGTTAAACCACTCTTAACTCCACAGTTCTTCCAAGCGGCATGAAAACCGTCTTGTTAAGCTACTGTGATCTCCACCACTCTTCCAAGGGGCATTAAAATTGTCTCATTAGGCTACTGTGAACTCCACGTCTCTTGCAAGGGGCATTAAAACCGTCTTGTTAAACCACTCTAAACTCCACAGTACTGCCAAGGGGCATGAGAACCGAGTTTTTAAGCTACTGTGACCTCCACGTTTCTTCCAATTGGCATTAACAATGTCTTGTTAAACCACTCTGAACTCCACAGCTCTACCAAGGGGCATTAAAACCATCTTTTTAAACCACTCTGAACTCCACAGCTCTTCGAAGCGGCATTAAAACCATCTTGTTAAGCTACTGCGACCTACACCACTCTTCCACGAGGCATTAAAACTGTCTTGTTAAGCTACTGTGACCTCCACGCCTCTTCCAAGGGGCAATTAAACCATCTTGTTAAACCACTATGAGCTCCACAGCTCTTCCAAGGGGCATTAAAACCATCTTGTTAAACCACTCTGAACTCCACAGCTCTTCTAAAGGTCATTAAAACCATCTTGTTAAAACACTCTGAACTCCACAGCTCTTCCAAGGGGCATGAAAACCGTCTTGTTTAGCTACTGTGACCTCCACCACGTTTCCAAGGGGCATTGATATTGTCTTTGTATTCCACTGCGACCTCCACCACTCTTCCAAGGGGCATTAAAAGTGTCTTGTTAAGCTACTGTGACCTCCACTTCTCTTCCAAGAGGCATGAAAACTGTCATGTTAAACCACTCTGAACTCCACAGCTCTTCCAAGGGGCATTAAAACAGTCTAGTTAAGCAACTGTGACCTCCATGTCTCTTGCAAGGGGTATTAAAACCGTCTTGTTAAATCCATCTGAACTCCTCAGCTCTTCCAAGGGGCATAAAAACCGTCTTATTAAACTACTGTGACCTCCACCACTCTTCCAAGGGGCATTAAAATTGTCTCATTAGGCTACTGTGAACTCCACGTCTCTTGCAAGGGGCATTAAAACCGTCTTGTTAAACCACTCTAAACTCCACAGTACTGCCAAGGGGCATGAGAACCGAGTTTTTAAGCTACTGTGACCTCCACGTTTCTTCCAATTGGCATTAACAATGTCTTGTTAAACCACTCTGAACTCCACAGCTCTACCAAGGGGCATTAAAACCATCTTTTTAAACCACTCTGAACTCCACAGCTCTTCGAAGCGGCATTAAAACCATCTTGTTAAGCTACTGCGACCTACACCACTCTTCCACGAGGCATTAAAACTGTCTTGTTAAGCTACTGTGACCTCCACGCCTCTTCCAAGGGGCAATAAAACCATCTTGTTAAACCACTATGAGCTCCACAGCTCTTCCAAGGGGCATTAAAACCATCTTGTTAAACCACTCTGAACTCCACAGCTCTTCTAAAGGTCATTAAAACCATCTTGTTAAAACACTCTGAACTCCACAGCTCTTCCAAGGGGCATGAAAACCGTCTTGTTTAGCTACTGTGACCTCCACCACTTTTCCAAGGGGCATTGATATTGTCTTTGTATTCCACTGCGACCTCCACCACTCTTCCAAGGGGCATTAAAACTGTCTTGTTAAGCTACTGTAACCTCCACTTCTCTTCCAAGAGGCATGAAAACTGTCTTGTTAAACCACTCTGAACTACACAGCTCTTCCAAGTGGCATTAAAACTGTCTAGTTAAGCTGCTGTGACCTCCATGTCTCTTCCAAGGGGCATGAAAATCATCTTGTTAAACCACTCTGAACTCCACAGCTCTTCCAAGGGGAATTAAAACCATCTTGTTAAGCTACTGTGACCTCCACGTCTCTTCCAAGGGGCATTAAAAGCATCTTGTTAAACCACTCTGAACTCAACAGCTCTTCCAAGGGGCATTAAAACCGTCTTGTTAAGCTACTGCGACCTCCACCACTCTTCCAAGGGGCATTAAAACTGTCTTGTTAAGCTACTGTGACCTCCACTTCTCTTCCAAGGAGCATGAAAACCGTCTTGTTAAACCACTCTGAACTCCGCAGATCTTCCATGGGGCATTAAAACTCTCTTGTTAAGCTACTGTGACCTCCACGTCTCTTCCAAGGGGCATTAAAACTGTCTTGTTAAACCACTCTGAACTCCACAGCTCTTCTAAAGGTCATTAAACCGTCTTGTTAAACTACTCTGAACTCCACCACTCTTTCAAGGAGCATGAAAACCGTCTTGTTAAGCTACTCTGAGCTCCACAGCTCTTCGAAGGGGCATTAAAACCATCTTGTTAAGCTACTATGACCTCCACCACTCTTCCAAGGGGCAATAAAACCGTCTTGTTAAGCTACTGTGACCTCCACCACTCTCCCAAGGGGTATTAAAACTGTCTTGTTAAGCTACTGTGACCTCCACGTCTCTTTCAAAGGGCATTAAAAACATCTTGTTAAACCACTCTGAACTCCACAGCTCATCCAAGGGGTCTAAAAACCATCTTGTTAAGCTACTGTGACCTCCATGTCTCTTCCAAGCGGCATAAAAAGCGTATTGTTAAACCACTCTGAACTCCACAGCTCTTCCAAGTGGCATTAAAACCATCTTGTTAAGCTACTGCGACCTACACCACTCTTCCAAGAGGAATTAAAACTGTCTTGTTAAGATACTGTGACCTCCACGCCTCTTCCAAGGGGCAATAAAACCATCCTGTTAAACCACTCTGAACTCCGCAGCTCTTCTAAAGGTCATTAAAACCATCTTGTTAAACCACTCTGAACTCCACAGCTCTTCCAAGGGGCATGAAAACTGTCTTGTTTAGCTACTGTGACCTCCACCACGTTTCCAAGGGGCATTGATATTGTCTTTGTATTCCACTGCGACCTCCACCACTCTTCCAAGGGGCATTAAAACTGTCTTGTTAAGCTACTGTGACCTCCACTTCTCTTCCAAGAGGCATGAAAACTGTCATGTTAAACCACTCTGAACTCCACAGCTCTTCCAAGGGGCATTAAAACTGTCTAGTTAAGCAACTGTGACCCCCATGTCTCTTCCAAGGGGTATTAAAACCGTCTTGTTAAATCCATCTGAACTCCTCAGCTCTTCCAAGCGGCATAAAAACCGTCTTATTAAACTACTGTGACCTCCACAACTCTTCCAAGGTGCATTAAAAGCATCTTGTTAAACCACTCTGAACTCCACAGCTCTTCCAAGCGGCATGGAAACCGTATTGTTAAGCTACTGTGACCTCCACCACTCTTCCAAGGGGCATTAAAATTGTCTCATTAGGCTACTGTGAACTCCACGTCTCTTGCAAGGGGCATTAAAACCGTCTTGTTAAACCACTCTAAACTCCACAGTTCTGCCAAGGGGCATGAGTACCGAGTTGTTAAGCTACTGTGACCTCCACGTCTCTTCCAATGGGCATTAACAATGTCTTGTTAAACCACTCTGAACTCCACAGCTCTACCAAGGGGCATTAAAACCATCTTTTTAAACCACTCTGAACTCCACAGCTCTTCGAAGCAGCAGTAAAACCATCTTGTTAAGCTACTGCGACCTACACCACTCTTCCAAGAGGCATTAAAACTGTCTTGTTAAGCTAATGTGACCTCCACGCCTCTTCCAAGGGGCAGTAAAACCATCTTGTTAAACCACCCTGAGCTCCACAGCTCTTCCAAGGGGCATTAAAACCATCTTGTTAAACCACTTTGAACTCCACAGCTCTTCTAAAGGTCATTAAAACCATCTTGTTAAAACACTCTGAACTCCACAGCCCCTCCAAGGGGCATGAAAACCGTCTTGTTTAGCTACTGTGACCTCCACCACTTTTCCAAGGGGCATTGATATTGTCTTTGTATTCCACTGCGACCTCCACCACTCTTCCAAGGGGCGTTAAAACTGTCTTGTTAAGCTACTGTAACCTCCACTTCTCTTCCAGGAGGCATGAAAACCATCTTGTTAAACCACTCTGAACTCCACAGCTCTTCCAAGTGGCATTAAAACTGTCTAGTTAAGCTGCTGTGACCTCCATGTCTCTTCCAAGGGGCATCAAAACAGTCTAGTTAAATCCATCTGAACTCCTCAGCTCTTCCAAAGGGCATAAAAACCGTCTTAATAAGCTACTGTGACCTCCACAACTCTTCCAAGGTGCATTAAAAGCATCTTGTTAAACCACTCTGAACTCCACAGCTCTTCCAAGCGGCATGAAAACCGTCTTGTTAAGCTACTGTGACCTCCACCACTCTTCCAAGGGGCATTAAAATTGTCTTATTAAGCTACTGTGAACTCCACGTCTCTTCCAAGGGGCATTAAAACCGTCTTGTTAAACCACTCTGAACTCCACAATTCTTCCAAGGGGCATGAGAACCGAGTTGTTAAGCTACTGTGACCTCCACGTCTCTTCCAATGGGCATTAACAATGTCTTTTTAAACCACTCTGAACTCCACAGCTCTTCTAAGCGGCATTAAAACCATCTTGTTAGGCTACTGTGTCCTCCATCTCTCCTCCAAGGGGCTTAAAACTGTCTTGTTAAGCTACTGTGACCTCCACGTCTCTTCCAAGGGGCATTAAAACCGTCTTGTTAAGCTACTGTGAATTCCACCACTCTTCCAAGTGGCATTAAAACTGTCTTGTTAAGCAACTGTGCCCTCCACCACTCTTCCAAGGGGCTTAAAACTGTCTTGTTAAGCTACTGTGACCTCCACGTCTCTTCCAATGGGCATTAAAAATGTCTTGTTAAACTACTCTGAACTCCACAGCTCTACCAAGTGGCATTCAAACCATCTTTTTACACCACTCTTAACTCCACAGCTCTTCGAATGGGCATTAAAATCATCTTGTTAATCTACTGTGAATTCCACTACTCTTCCAAGTGGTTTACAACTGTCTTGATAAGCTGCTGTGACCTCCACTTCTCTTCCAATGGGCATTAAAACAGTCTTGTTAAGCTACTGTGACTTCCACCACTCTCCAAGGGGTATTAAAACTGTCTTGTGAAGCTACTGTGACCTCCACGTCTCTTTCAAGGGGCATGAAAATTATCTTGTTAAATCACTCTGAACTCCACAGCTCTTCCAAGGGGAATTAAAACCATCTTGTTAAGCTACTGTGACCTCCACGTCTCTTCCAAGGGGCATTAAAAGCGTCTTGTTAAACCACTCTGAACTCAACAGCTCTTCGAAGGGGCATTAAAACCATCTTGTTAAGCTACTGCGACCTCCACCACTCTTCCAAGGGGCATTAAAACTGTCTTGTTAAGCTACTGTGACCTCCACTTCTCTTCCTAGGAGCATGAAAACTGTCTTGTTAAACCACTCTGAACTCCAAAGCTCTTCCACGGGGCATTAAAACTGTCTTGTTAAGCTACTGTGACCTCCACGTCTCTTCCAAGGGGCATTAAAACTGTCTTGTTAAACCACTCTGAACTCCACAGCTCTTCTAAAGGTCATTAATCCGTCTTGTTAAACCACTCTGAACTCCACGACTCTGTCAAGGGGCATGAAAACCGTCCTGTTAAGCTACTCTGAGCTCCACAGCTCTTCGAAGGTGCATTAAAACCATCTTGTTAAGCTACTGTGACCTCCACCACTCTTCCAAGGGGCAATAAAACCGTCTTGTTAAGCTACTGTGACCTCCACCACTCTCCCAAGGGGTATTAAAACTGTCTTGTTAAGCTACTGTGACCTACACGTCTCTTTCAAGGGGCATTAAAACCATCTTGTTAAACTACTCTGAACTCCACAGCTCATCCAAGTGGCATTAAAACCATCTTGTTAAGCTACTGTGACCTCCACGTCACTTCCAAGCGGCATAAAAAGCGTATTGTTAAACCACTCTGAACTCCACAGCTCTTCCAAGTGGCATTAAAACCATCTTTTTAAGCTACTGCGACCTACACCACTCTTCCAAGAGGCATTAAAACTGTCTTGTTAAGCTACTGTGACCTCTACGCCTCTTCCAAGGGGCAATAAAACCATCTTGTTAAACCACTCTGAACTCCACAGCTCTTCTAAAGGTCATTAAAACCATCTTGTTAAACCACTCTGAACTCCACAGGTCTTCCAAGGGGCATGAAAACCGTCTTGTTTAGCTACTGTGACCTTCACCACATTTCCAAGGGGCATTGATATTGCCTTTGTATTCCACTGCGACCTCCACCACTCTTCCAAGGGGCATTAAAACTGTCTTGTTAAGCTACTGTGACGTCCACTTCTCTTCCAAGAGGCATGAAAACTGTCATGTTAAACCACTCTGAACTCTACAGCTCTTCCAAGGGGCATTAAAACTGTCTAGTTAAGCTACTGTGACCTCCATGTCTCTTCCAAGGGGTATTAAAACCGTCTTGTTAAATCCATCTGAACTCCTCAGCTCTTCCAAGGGGCATAAAAACCGTCTTATTAAACTACTGTGACCTCCACAACTCTTCCATGGTGCATTAAAAGCATCTTGTTAAACCACTCTGAACTCCACAGCTCTTCCAAGCGGCATGAAAACCGTCTTGTTAAGCTACTGTGACCTCCACCACTCTTACAAGGGGCATTAAAATTGTCTCATTAGGCTACTGTGAACTCCACGTCTCTTCCAAGGGGCATTAAAACCGTCTTGTTAAACCACTCTAAACTCCACAGCTCTTCCAAGTGGCATTAAAACCATCTTGTTAAACCACTCTGAACTCCACAGCTCTTCTAAAGGTCATTAAAACCATCTTGTTAAAACACTCTGAACTCCACAGCTCTTCCAAGGGGCATGAAAACCGTCTTGTTTAGCTACTGTGACCTCCACCACTTTTCCAAGGGGCATTGATATTGTCTTTGTATTCCACTGCGACCTCCACCACTCTTCCAAGGGGCATTAAAACTGTCTTGTTAAGCTACTGTGACCTCCACGTCTCTTCCAATGGGCAATAACAATGTCTTGTTAAACCACTCTGAACTCCACAGCTCTACCAAGGGGCATTAAAACCATCTTTTTAAACCACTCTGAACTCCACAGCTCTTCGAAGCGGCATTAAAACCATCTTGTTAAGCTACTGCGACCTACACCACTCTTCCACGAGGCATTAAAACTGTCTTGTTAAGTTACTGTGACCTCCACGCCTCTTCCAAGGGGCAATAAAACCATCTTGTTAAACCACTCTGAGCTCCACAGCTCTTCCAAGGGGCATTAAAACCATCTTGTTAAACCACTTTGAACTCCACAGCTCTTCTAAAGGTCATTAAAACCATCTTGTTAAAACACTCTGAACTCCACAGCCCCTCCAAGGGGCATGAAAACCGTCTTGTTTAGCTACTGTGACCTCCACCACTTTTCCAAGGGGCATTGATATTGTCTTTGTATTCCACTGCGACCTCCACCACTCTTCCAAGGGGCGTTAAAACTGTCTTGTTAAGCTACTGTAACCTCCACTTCTCTTCCAGGAGGCATGAAAACCATCTTGTTAAACCACTCTGAACTCCACAGCTCTTCCAAGTGGCATTAAAACTGTCTAGTTAAGCTGCTGTGACCTCCATGTCTCTTCCAAGGGGCATCAAAACAGTCTAGTTAAATCCATCTGAACTCCTCAGCTCTTCCAAAGGGCATAAAAACCGTCTTAATAAGCTACTGTGACCTCCACAACTCTTCCAAGGTGCATTGAAAGCATCTTGTTAAACCACTCTGAACTCCACAGCTCTTCCAAGCGGCATGAAAACCGTCTTGTTAAGCTACTGTGACCTCCACCACTCTTCCAAGGGGCATTAAAATTGTCTTATTAAGCTACTGTGAACTCCACGTCTCTTCCAAGGGGCATTAAAACCGTCTTGTTAAACCACTCTGAACTCCACAATTCTGCCAAGGGGCATGAGAACCGAGTTGTTAAGCTACTGTGACCTCCACGTCTCTTCCAATGGGCATTAACAATGTCTTTTTAAACCACTCTGAACTCCACAGCTCTTCTAAGCGGCATTAAAACCATCTTGTTAGGCTACTGTGTCCTCCATCTCTCCTCCAAGGGGCTTAAAACTGTCTTGTTAAGCTACTGTGACCTCCACGTCTCTTCCAAGGGGCATTAAAACCGTCTTGTTAAGCTACTGTGAATTCCACCACTCTTCCAAGTGGCATTAAAACTGTCTTGTTAAGCAACTGTGCCCTCCACCACTCTTCCAAGGGGCTTAAAAATGTCTTGTTAAGCTACTGTGACCTCCACGTCTCTTCCAATGGGCATTAAAAATGTCTTGTTAAACTACTCTGAACTCCACAGCTCTACCAAGTGGCATTCAAACCATCTTTTTACACCACTCTTAACTCCACAGCTCTTCGAATGGGCATTAAAATCATCTTGTTAATCTACTGTGAATTCCACTACTCTTCCAAGTGGTTTACAACTGTCTTGATAAGCTGCTGTGACCTCCACTTCTCTTCCAATGGGCATTAAAACAGTCTTGTTAAGCTACTGTGACTTCCACCACTCTCCAAGGGGTATTAAAACTGTCTTGTGAAGCTACTGTGACCTCCACGTCTCTTTCAAGGGGCATGAAAATTATCTTGTTAAATCACTCTGAACTCCACAGCTCTTCCAAGGGGAATTAAAACCATCTTGTTAAGCTACTGTGACCTCCACGTCTCTTCCAAGGGGCATTAAAAGCGTCTTGTTAAACCACTCTGAACTCAACAGCTCTTCGAAGGGGCATTAAAACCATCTTGTTAAGCTACTGCGACCTCCACCACTCTTCCAAGGGGCATTAAAACTGTCTTGTTAAGCTACTGTGACCTCCACTTCTCTTCCTAGGAGCATGAAAACTGTCTTGTTAAACCACTCTGAACTCCAAAGCTCTTTCACGGGGCATTAAAACTGTCTTGTTAAGCTACTGTGACCTCCACGTCTCTTCCAAGGGGCATTAAAACTGTCTTGTTAAACCACTCTGAACTCCACAGCTCTTCTAAAGGTCATTAATCCGTCTTGTTAAACCACTCTGAACTCCACGACTCTGTCAAGGGGCATGAAAACCGTCCTGTTAAGCTACTCTGAGCTCCACAGCTCTTCGAAGGTGCATTAAAACCATCTTGTTAAGCTACTGTGACCTCCACCACTCTTCCAAGGGGCAATAAAACCGTCTTGTTAAGCTACTGTGACCTCCACCACTCTCCCAAGGGGTATTAAAACTGTCTTGTTAAGCTACTGTGACCTACACGTCTCTTTCAAGGGGCATTAAAACCATCTTGTTAAACTACTCTGAACTCCACAGCTCATCCAAGTGGTATTAAAACCATCTTGTTAAGCTACTGTGACCTCCACGTCACTTCCAAGCGGCATAAAAAGCGTATTGTTAAACCACTCTGAACTCCACAGCTCTTCCAAGTGGCATTAAAACCATCTTTTTAAGCTACTGCGACCTACACCACTCTTCCAAGAGGCATTAAAACTGTCTTGTTAAGCTACTGTGACCTCTACGCCTCTTCCAAGGGGCAATAAAACCATCTTGTTAAACCACTCTGAACTCCACAGCTCTTCTAAAGGTCATTAAAACCATCTTGTTAAACCACTCTGAACTCCACAGGTCTTCCAAGGGGCATGAAAACCGTCTTGTTTAGCTACTGTGACCTTCACCACATTTCCAAGGGGCATTGATATTGCCTTTGTATTCCACTGCGACCTCCACCACTCTTCCAAGGGGCATTAAAACTGTCTTGTTAAGCTACTGTGACGTCCACTTCTCTTCCAAGAGGCATGAAAAATGTCATGTTAAACCACTCTGAACTCTACAGCTCTTCCAAGGGGCATTAAAACTGTCTAGTTAAGCTACTGTGACCTCCATGTCTCTTCCAAGGGGTATTAAAACCGTCTTGTTAAATCCATCTGAACTCCTCAGCTCTTCCAAGGGGCATAAAAACCGTCTTATTAAACTACTGTGACCTCCACAACTCTTCCATGGTGCATTAAAAGCATCTTGTTAAACCACTCTGAACTCCACAGCTCTTCCAAGCGGCATGAAAACCGTCTTGTTAAGCTACTGTGACCTCCACCACTCTTACAAGGGGCATTAAAATTGTCTCATTAGGCTACTGTGAACTCCACGTCTCTTCCAAGGGGCATTAAAACCGTCTTGTTAAACCACTCTAAACTCCACAGCTCTTCCAAGTGGCATTAAAACCATCTTGTTAAACCACTCTGAACTCCACAGCTCTTCTAAAGGTCATTAAAACCATCTTGTTAAAACACTCTGAACTCCACAGCTCTTCCAAGGGGCATGAAAACCGTCTTGTTTAGCTACTGTGACCTCCACCACTTTTCCAAGGGGCATTGATATTGTCTTTGTATTCCACTGCGACCTCCACCACTCTTCCAAGGGGCATTAAAACTGTCTTGTTAAGCTACTGTGACCTCCACGTCTCTTCCAATGGGCAATAACAATGTCTTGTTAAACCACTCTGAACTCCACAGCTCTACCAAGGGGCATTAAAACCATCTTTTTAAACCACTCTGAACTCCACAGCTCTTCGAAGCGGCATTAAAACCATCTTGTTAAGCTACTGCGACCTACACCACTCTTCCACGAGGCATTAAAACTGTCTTGTTAAGTTACTGTGACCTCCACGCCTCTTCCAAGGGGCAATAAAACCATCTTGTTAAACCACTCTGAGCTCCACAGCTCTTCCAAGGTGCATTAAAACCATCTTGATAAACCACTCTGAACTCCACAGCTCTTCTAAAGGTCATTAAAACCATCTTGTTAAAACACTCTGAACTCCACAGCTCTTCCAAGGGGCATGAAAACCGTCTTGTTTAGCTACTGTGACCTCCACCACTTTTCCAAGGGGCATTGATATTGTCTTTGTATTCCACTGCGACCTCCACCACTCTTCCAAGGGGCACTAAAACTGTCTTGTTAAGCTACTGTAACCTCCACTTCTCTTCCAAGAGGCATGAAACCCATCTTGTTAAATCACTCTGAATTCCACAGCTCTTCAAAGTGGCATTAAAACTGTCTCGTTAAGCTGCTGTGACCTCCATGTCTCTTCCAAGAGGCATTAAAACCGTCTTGTTAAATCCATCTGAACTCCTCAGCTCTTCCAAGGGGCATAAAAACCGTCTTATTTAGCTACTGTGACCTCCACAACTCTTCCAAGGTGCATTAAAAGCATTTTGTTAAACCACTCTGAACTCCACAGCTCTTCCAAGCGGCATGAAAACCGTCTTGTTAAGCTACTGTGACCTCCACCACTTTTCCAAGGGGCATTAAAATTGTCTTATTAAGCTACTGTGAACTCCACGTCTCTTCCAAGGGGCATTAAAACCGTCTTGTTAAACCACTCTGAACTCCACAATTCTGCCAAGGGGCATGAGAACCGAGTTGTTAAGCTACTGTGACCTCCAAGTCTCTTCCAATGGGCATTAACAATGTCTTTTTAAACCACTCTGAACTCCACAGCTCTTTGAAGCGTCATTAAAATCATCTTGTTAAGCTACTGTGAACTCCATATCTTCTCCAAGGGGCTTAAAACTGTCTTGTTAAGCTACTGTGACCTCCACGTCTCTTCCAAGGGGCATTAAAACCGTCTTGTTAAGCTACTGTGAATTCCACCACTCTTCCAAGTGGCATTAAAACTGTCTTGTTAAGCAACTGTGCCCTCCACCACTCTTCCAATGGGCTTAAAACTGTCTTGTTAAGCTACTGTGACCTCCACGTCTCTTCCAATGGGCCTTAAAAATGTCTTGGTAAACCACTCTGAACTCCACAGCTCTACCAAGTGGCATTCAAACAAGCTTTTTCCACCACTCTTAACTCCACAGCTCTTCGAATGGGCATTAAAATCATCTTGTTAATCTACTGTGAACTCCACTTCTCTTCCAAGGGGTTTACAACTGTCTTGATAAGCTACTGTGACCTCCACTTCTCTTCCAATGGGCATTAAAACAGTCTTGTTAAGCTACTGTGACTTCCACCACTCTCCAAGGGGTATTAAAACTGTCTTGTGAGGCTACTGTGACCTCCACGTCTCTTTCAAGGGGCATGAAAATCATCTTGTTAAACCACTCTGAACTCCACAGCTCTTCCAAGGGGAATTAAAACCATCTTGTTAAGCTACTGTGATCTCCACGTCTCTTCCAAGGGGCATTAAAAACGTCTTGTTAAACCACTCTGAACTCAACAGCTCTTCCAATGGGCATTAAAACCGTCTTGTTAAGCTACTGTGACCTCCACTTCTCTTCCAAGGGGCATGAAAACTGTCTTGTTAAACCATTCTGAACTCCACAGCTCTTCCACGGGGCATTAAAACTGTATTGTTAAGCTTCTGTGACCTCCACATCTCTTCCAAGGGGCATTAAAACCGTCTTGTTAAAACCATCTGAACTCCACCACTCTTTCAAGGGGCATGAAAACCATCTTGTTAAGCTACTCTGAGTTCCACAGCTCTTCGAAGGGGCATTAAAACCATCTTGTTAAGCTATTGTGACCTCCACCACTCTTCCAAGGGTCAATAAAACCGTCTTGTTAAGCTACTGTGAACTCCACCACTCTCCCAAGGTGTATTAAAACTGTCTTGTTAAGCTAATGTGACCTCCACGTCTATTTCAAGGGGCATTAAAACCATCTTGTTAATCCACTCTGAACTCCACAGCTCATCCAAGGGGCATTAAAACCATCATGTTAAGCTACTGTGACCTCCACGTCTCTTCCAAGCGGCATAAAAAGAATATTGTTAAACCACTCTGAACTCCACAACTCTTCCAAGTGGCATTAAAACCATCTTGTTAAGCTACTGCGACCTACACCACTCTTCCAAGAGGCATTAAAACTGTCTTGTTAAGCTACTGTGACCTCCACGCCTCTTCCAAGGGGCAATAAAACCATCTTGTTAAACCACTCTGAACTCCACAGCTCTTCTAAAGGTCATTAAAACCATCTTGTTAAACCACTCTGAACTCCACAGCTCTTCCAAGGGGCATGAAAACCGTCTTATTTAGCTACTGTGACCTCCACCACTTTTCCAAGGGGCATTGATATTGTCTTTGTATTCCACTGCGACCTCCACCACTCTTCCAAGGGGCATTAAAACTGTCTTGTTAAGCTACTGTGACCTACACTTCTCTTCCAAGAGGCATGAAAACCGTCTTGTTAAATCACTCTGAACTCCACAGCTCTTCCAAGGGGCATAAAAACTGTCTAGTTAAGCTACTGTGACCTCCATGTCTCTTCCAAGGGGCATTAAATCCGTCTTGTTAAATCCATCTGAACTCCTCAGCTCTTCCAAGGGGCATAAAAACCGTCTTATTAAGCTACTGTGACCTCCACAACTCTTCCAAGGTGCATTAAAAGCATCTTGTTAAACCACTCTGAACTCCACAGCTCTTCCAAGGGGCATTAAAATTGTCTTATTAAGCTACTGTGTAATCCACGTCTCTTCCAAGAGGCATTAAAACCGTCTTGTTAAACCACTCTGAACTCCACAGTTCTGCCAAGGGGCATGAGAACCGCGTTGTTAAGCAACTGTGACCTCCACGTCTCTTCCAATGGGCATTAACAATGTCTTGTTAAACCACTCTGAACTCCACAACTCTACCAAGGGGAATTAAAACCATCTTTTTAAACCACTCTGAACTCCACAGCTCTTCGAAGCGGCATTAAAACCATCTTGTTAAGCTACTGCGACCTACACCTCTCTTCCAAGGGGCTTAAAACTGTCTTGTTAAGCTACTGTGACCTCCACGTCTCTTCCAAGGGGCATTAAAACCGTCTTGTTAAGCTACTGTGAATTCCACCACTCTTCCAAGTAGCATTAAAACTGTCTTTTTAAGCAACTGTGACCTCCATCACTCTTCCAAGTGGCTTAAAACTGTCATGTTAAGCTACTGTGACCTCCAGGTCTCTTCCAAGGGGCATTAAAACCATCTTTTTAATCCACTATGAGCTCCTCCACTCTCGCAAAGAGTATTAAAACTGTCTTGTTAAGCTACTGTGACCTCCACCTCTCTTCCAATTGGCATTAAAAACGTCTTGTTAAACCATTCTGAACTCTACAGCTCTACCAAGGAGCATTAAAACCATCTTGATAAACCACTCTGAATTCCACAGCTCTTCCAAGGGGCATTAAAACCATTTTTTTAAGCTACTGTGACCTCCACCAATCTTCCAAAGGACATTAAAACTGTCTTGTTAAGCTACTGTGACCTCCACATCTCTTCCAAGGCGCAATAAAACCACCTTGTTAAACCACTCTGAGCTCCACAGCTCTTCCAAGGGGCATTAAAACCGTCTTGTTAAACCACTCTGAACTCCACAGCTCTTCTAAAGGTCATTAAAATGGTCTTGTTAAACCACTCTGAACTCCACAGCTCATCCAAGGGGCATTAAAACCATCTTGTTAAGCTACTGTGACCTCCACGTCTCTTCCAAGCGGCATAAAAAGCGTCTCGTTAAACCACTCTGAACTCCACAGCTCTTCCAAGTGGCATTAAAACCATCTTGTTAAGCTACTGCGACCTACACCACTCTTCCAAGAGGAATAAAAACTGTCTTGTTAAGCTACTGTGACCTCCACGCCTCTTCCAAGGGGCAATAAAACCATCTTTTTAAACCACTGTGAGCTCCACAGCTCTTCCAAGGGTCATTAAAACTATCTTGTTAAACCACTCTGAACTCCACAGCTCTTCAAAAGGTCATTAAAACCATCTTGTTAAACCACTCTGAACTCCACAGCTCTTCCAAGGGGCATGAAAACCGTCTTGTTTAGCTACTGTGACCTCCACCACTTTTCCAAGGGGCATTGATATTGTCTTTTTATTCCTCTGAGACCTCCACCACTCTTCCAAGGTGCATTAAAACTGTCTTGTTAAACCACTCTGAACTCCACAGCTCTTCTAAAGGTCATTAAAACCATCTTGTTAAACCACTCTGAACTCCACAGCTCTGCCAAGGGGCATGAGAACAGTCTTGTTAAGCTACTGTGACCTCCACGTCTCTTCCAATGGGCATTAAAAATGTCTTGTTATACCACTCTTAACTCCACAGCTCTACCAAGTGGCATTCAAACCATCTTTTTACACCACTCTTAACTCCACAGCTCTTCGAATGGGCATTAAAATCATCTTGTTAAGCTACTGTTAGCTCCACTACTCTTCCAAGGGGTTTACAACTGTCTTGATAAGCTACTGTGACCTCCACTTCTCTTCCAATGGGCATTAAAACAGTCTTTTTAAGCTACTGTGACTTCCACCACTCTCCCAAGGGGTATTAAAACTGTCTTGTGAAGCTACTGTGACCTCCACGTCTCTTTCAAGGGGCATGAAAATCATCTTGTTAAACCACTCTGAAGTCCACAGCTCTTCCAAGGGGAATTAAAACCATCTTGTTAAGCTACTGTGACCTCCACTTCTCTTCCAAAGGGCATTAAAACTGTCTTGTTAAACCACTCTGAACTCCACAGCTCTTCTAAAGGTCATTAAAACCGTCTTGTTAAACCACTCTGAACTCCACCACTCTTTCAAGGGGCATGAAAACCGTCTTGTTAAGCTACTCTGAGCTCCACAGCTCTTCGAAGGGGCATTAAAACCATCTTGTTAAGCTACTGTGACCTCCACCACTCTTCCAAGGGGCAATAAAACCGCCTTGTTAAGCTACTGTGACCTCCACCACTCTCCCAAGGGGTATTAAAACTGTCTTGTTAAGCTACTGTGACCTCCACGTCTCTTTCAAGGGGCATTAAAACCATTTTGTTAAACCACTCTGAACTCCACAGCTCATCCAAGGGGTATTAAAACTGTCTTGTTAAGCTACTGTGACCTCCACGTCTCTTCCAAGCGGCATAAAAAGCGTATTGTTAAGCCTCTCCGAACTCCACAGCTCTTCCAAGTGGCATTAAAACCATCTTGTTAAGCTACTGCGACCTACACCACTCTTCCAAGAGGCATTAAAACTGTCTTGTTAAGCTACTGTGACCTCCACGCTGTAACATACCTGGTGGCGTCCTTGCATAGTGGTCCATCTCCCACTGTGGAAGAGCGCGCACTTGATCTCTAGTCCAGAATGTCTCTCTGGCTTCCCTCCATGCTGTCTGTCCTGTCTGAACACGCTCCTAGCCTGTTCCTCCCGCCTTCTAGAGGCCGATTACCTAGACCCGCTCCTGTATCTTGTCTGTCCTGTCTGAACACGCTCCTTGCCTGTTCGTCCCGCCTCTCTGGGGGCCGTATTCCCAGACCCGCTCCTGTATTCCGCTGCAGTGTCGGTCTCCTCCGTACACTCAGTTCCAGTCAGAAGTCTCTCCTATCCTTTACCTGTTTTGCCTCTATGTTTGTTCCCTTCCTTTTTCTGTAGAGTCTGAACTCGTACCTAACTCCTGCTTGTTGTCTCTGTACTCCCGTTTGTGAGTTTGTGGTCCACTCGCTACTTCACTGCAAGTACCCTGTGGGTATCTGGCTCTGCCTTTCCCTTCCTGTCTGTTCCGTGTGAAGAGAGCCCTGTCCCCCCTGCTCTGCCTTGCTCACCGCTCCGGCGGTTCTAGCCTGCTCTGACTCCTTTGCTCACCGCTCCGGCGGTTCTAGCCTGCTCTGACTCCTTTGCTCACCGCTCCGTCGGTTCTAGCCTGCTCTGACTCCTTTGCTCACCGCTCCGGCGGTTCTAGCCTGCTCTGACTCCTTTGCTCACCGCTCCGGCGGTTCTAGCCTGCTCTGACTCCTTTGCTCACCGCTCCGGCGGTTCTAGCCTGCTCTGACTCCTTTGCTCACCGCTCCGGCGGTTCTAGCCTGCTCTGACTCCTTTGCTCACCGCTCCGGCGGTTCTAGCCTGCTCTGACTCCTTTGATCACCGCTCCGGCGGTTCTAGCCTGATCTGACTCCTTTGCTCACTGCTCCAGGCGGCCTGGTCCTGCTCTACTCTTGCTCACCGCTTCAGGCGGCCTCGTCCTGCTCTGACTCCTTGCTCACTACTCCGGCAGTCTCGATCAGCTCTGACCCTTTGCTCACCGCTCCAGGCGGCCTTGTCCTGCCCTGCTCTCGCTCACCTCTCTGGGCGGCCTCACTCTGCTGTGTTTGTCCGCCACATCTGTTGTTCTGTTCCTGAGTCCCAGTGTGTACTGGGTCCTATCCTCCCTGTGTTCCTACCTGCTAGTGCCTCCCTGTCTGCACTCTAGCCGTGCTTGCCTGGAACCCCTGCCTGCATACCCGCCTGCCTGCATACCAGTCGTGCCTGCCTATTCCCACCAGTCTGTGTGCCAGCCTACCAGTCTGTTCCTGTATTCCCCTGTGTGGGTCAACAGCCGTGTCCGGGGTCTGTCCTGGAGTAACACCTGGTCCCTCTGCTCGGTTCCTCCTTGGTGCACTGGCGTTGCAAGCCGTCACGCCAGGGTCTGTCCTCCCTGAGACCTCCTGACCCCAACCTTGAAGTCCCTACTGAAGCTTCATCTCCCTGTATCCCGGAGAAGCCCCAACGGGTAATGTGCGTGGGTAGTGCACCAGTTCTCCTGCCCGAAGAGACTTCTGCCCATCCAGACTCCACACAGGAGAACTTCCTGCACCCGGCATCAGATGCTTCACCCACTTTAACCGGTGTGCATGTCCAAGGATGCTCCAAAGCTGTGGTTACCTCAGAGTCTGTGCACCTCTACTACCTGGCGGAGGACCCCCGTTGCCTCCTGAATCCTCCATGATACCACTCGATGACAAATGGAGAGAGACTTCTCTACGCCCGGTATTCGATACTTTGTCCGCTTCGTCCTGTGAGCCTGACAATGGGTACCCCAAAGTGGTAGTTACCTCCGAGTCTCTACACCCCTCCGACCAGGCGGAGGACCTCCAGTTGTCTCCAGAACCCTTCGGGGTGCTACCTGGTAGCGAAAGGACAGAGACTCTCCTATACTCTGTACCTGATACCTCGCTCGCTTCGTCCAGTGAGTCCAACCTAGTGTACTCCAAAGCAGAGGTTACTCCCGAGTCTCTACACCCCTCCGACCAGGCGGAGGACCTCCAGTTGTCTCCAGAACCCTTCGGGGTGCCACCTGGTGGTGAATGGACAGAGACTTTCCTATATCCTGGATCTGATACCTCGCTTGCTTCGTCCAGTGAGTCCGACCTAGTGTATTCTGAAGCAGAGGTTACCCATGAGTCTCTACACCCCTCCGACCAGGCGGAGGACCTCCAGTTGTCTCCAGAACCCTTCGGGGTGCCACCTGGTGGTGAATGGACAGAGACTTTCCTATATCCTGAATCTGATACCTCGCTTGCTTCGTCCAGTGAGTCCGACCTAGTGTATTCTGAAGCAGAGGTTACCCATGAGTCTCTACACCCCTCTGACCAGGCGGAGGACCTCCAGTTGTCTCCAGAACCCTTCGGGGTGCCACCTGGTGGTGAATGGACAGAGACCTTCCTATACTCGGTACCCGATACCTCGCCTGCTTCGTCCAGTGAGTCCGACCTAGTGTACTCTGAAGCAGATGTTTTCTCTGAGCCTCTGCACTCTTCTGACCCGGAGGAGGACCTCCAGTTGTTTCCTGAATCCTCCGGGGTACCACCAGATAACAAAGAGACAGTGACTTTTCCTCATTATGTACCTGATAACCCGTCTATTTCTTCCTGTGAGCTTGACAAGATGTACCTCGAAGCAGAGATTACCCCCAAGTCTCTGTCCCCCTCCAACCCGGTGGAGGACTTCCAGTTGTCTCCTGTACCCTCTGGGGTGCCACCTGAAAATATGTGGAGAGAGACTTCCTTGTGTGCTGTTCCTGGTACTCCACCCGTTTCGTCTGTTGCTGAGGATGGCTGGATAGGAGGTAGCATCCTAGCTAACCAGATGAGATCAGTTTTTCCTGTGGACAGTGGAAGTGATCTCCTTGAAGTGAAGGATTGGTCCTCGAATTCCCTGCGGAAGATTCTGGCAGGCCTGAAGAAGAGGGGGTGTAAGGGGGGGGGTACTGTAACATACCTGGCGGCATCCTTGCATAGTGGTCCATCTCCCACTGTGCAAGAGCGCGCACTTGGTCTCCAGTCCAGAATGTCTCTCTGGCTTCCCTCCATGCTGTCTGTCCTGTCTGAACACGCTCCTAGCCTGTTCCTCCCGCCTTCTAGGGGCCGATTACCTAGACCCGCTCCTGTATCTTGTCTGTCCTGTCTGAACACGCTCCTTGCCTGTTCGTCCCTCCTCTCTGGGGGCCGTATTCCCAGACCCGCTCCTGTATTCCGCTGCAGTGTCGGTCTCCTCCGTACACTCAGTTCCAGTCTGAACTCTCTCCTATCCTTTACTGTTTTGCCTCTATGTCCGTTCCCTTCCTTTTTCTGCAGAGTCTGAACTCGTACCTAACTCCTGCTTGTTGTCTCTGTACTCCCGTTTGTGAGTTTGTGGTCCACTCGCTACTTCACTGCAAGTACCCTGTGGGTATCTGGCTCTGCCTTTCCCTTCCTGTCTGTTACATGTGAACAGAGCCCTGTCCCCCCTGCTCTGCCTTGCTCACCGCTCCGGCGGTTCTAGCCTGCTCTGACTCCTTTGCTCACCGCTCCGGCGGTTCTAGCCTGCTCTGACTTCTTTGCTCACAGCTCCGGCAGTTCTAGCCTGCTCTGACTCCTTTGCTCACCGCTCCGGCGGTTGTAGCCTGCTCTGACTCCTTTGCTCACCGCTCCGGCGGTTCTAGCCTGCTCTGACTCCTTTGCTCACCGCTCCGGCGGTTCTAGCCTGCTCTGGCTCCTTTGCTCACCGCTCCGGCGGTTCTAGCCTGCTCTGACTCCTTTGCTCACCGCTCTGGCGGTTCTAGCCTGCTCTGACTCCTTTGCTCACCGCTCCGGCGGTTCTAGCCTGCTCTGACTCCTTTGCTCACCGCTCCGGCGGTTCTAGCCTGATCTGACTCCTTTGCTCACCGCTCCGGCGGTTCTAGCCTGCTCTGACTCCTTTGCTCACCGCTCTGGCGGTTCTAGCCCACTCTGACTCCGTTGCTCACCGCTCCAGGCGGCCTCGTCCTGCTCTACTCTTGCTCACCGCTCCAGGCGGCCTTGTCCTGCTATTCTCTTGCTCACCGCTTCAGGCGGCCTCGTCCTGCTCTGACTCCTTGCTCACTGCTCCGGCAGTCTCGCTCAGCTCTGACCCTTTGCTCACCGCTCCAGGCGGCCTCGTCCTGCTCTACTCTTGCTCACCGCTCCAGGCGGCCTTGTTCTGCTCTACTCTTGCTCACCGCTCCAGGCGGCCTCGTCCTGCTCTGACTCCTTGCTTCCTGCTCCGGCAGTCTCGATCAGCTCTGACCCTTTGCTCACCGTTCCAGGCGGCCTTGTCCTGCCCTGCTCTCGCTCACCTCTCTGGGCGGCCTCACTCTGCTGTGTTTGTCCGCCACATCTGTGGTTCTGTTCCTGAGTCCCAGTGTGTACTGGGTCCTATCCCCCCTGTGTTCCTACCTGCTAGTGCCTCCCTGTCTGCAGTCTAGCCGTGCTTGCCTAGAACCCCTGCCTGGATACCCGCCTGCCTGCATACCAGTCGTGCCTGCCTATTCCCACCAGTCTGTGTGCCAGCCTACTAGTCTGTTCCTGTATTCCCCTGTGTGGGTCAACAGTGGTGTCCGGGGTCTGTCCTGGAGTAGCACCTGGTCCCTCTGCTCGGTTCCTCCTTGGTGCACTGGCGTCGTATGGCGTCGTGCGACCCTGGTCGGATCGGGTGAATACCTAGTTGCGCCCCTCCAGGAATTCACTCTCCGGCACGGTCCAGTGGAATCACACGCACACGCCGCTCAGCCCGGGCATGTGCATTAAACACGCCTCTTCCAAGGGGCAATAAAACCATCTTGTTAAACCACTCTGAACTCCACAGCTCTTCTAAAGGTCATTAAAACCATCTTGTTAAACCACTCTGAACTCCACAGCTCTTCCAAGGGGCATGAAAACCGTCTTGTTTAGCTACTGTGACCTCCACCACTTTTCCAAGGGGCATTGATATTGTCTTTGTATTCCACTGCGACCTCCACCACTCTTCCAAGGGGCATTAAAACTGTCTTGTTAAGCTACTGTGACCTCCACTTCTCTTCCAAGAGGCATGAAAACTGTCTTGTTAAACCACTCTGAACTCCACAGCTCTTCCAAGGGGCATTAAAACTGTCTAGTTAAGCTACTGTGACCTCCATGTCTCTTCCAAGGGGTATTAAAACTGTCTTGTTAAATCCATCTGAACTCCTCAGCTCTTCCAAGCGGTATAAAAACCGTCTTATTAAGCTACTGTGACCTCCACAACTTTTCCATGGTGCATTAAAAGCATCTTGTTAAACCACTCTGAACTCCACAGCTATTCCAAGCGGCATGAAAACCGTCTTGTTAAGCTACTGTGACCTCCACCACTCTTCCAAGGGGCATTAAAATTGTCTTATTAAGCTACTGTGAACTCCACGTCTTTTCCAAGGGGCATTAAAACCCTCTTGTTAAACCACTCTAAACTCCACAGTTCTGCCAAGGGGCATGAGAACCGAGTTGTTAAGCTACTGTGACCTCCACGTCTCTTCCAATGGGCATTAACAATGTCTTGTTAAACCACTCTGAACTCCACAGCTCTACCAAGGGGCATTAAAACCATCATTTAAAACCACTCTGAACTCCACAGCTCTTCGAAGAGGCATTAAAACCATCTTGTTAAGCTACTGCGACCTACACCACTCTTCCAAGAGGCATTAAAACTGTCTTGTTAAGCTACTGTGACCTCCACGCCTCTTCCAAGGGGCAATAAAACCATATTGTTAAACCACTCTGAGCTCCACAACTCTTCCAAGGGGCATTAAAACCATCTTGTTAAACCACTTTGAATTCCACAGCTCTTCCAAGGGGCATGAAAACCGTCTTGTTTAGCTACTGTGACCTCCACCACTTTTCCAAGGGGCATTGATATTGTCTTTGTATTCCACTGCGACCTACACCACTCTTCCAAGAGGCATTAAAACTGTCTTGTTAAGCTACTGTGACCTGCACGCCTCTTCCAAGGGGCAATAAAACCATCTTGTTAAACCACTTTGAGCTCCACAGCTCTTCCAAGGGGCATTAAAACCATCTTGTTAAACCACTCTGAACTCCACAGCTCTTCTAAAGGTCATTAAAACCATCTTGTTAAAACAATCTGAACTCCACAGCTCTTCCAAGGGGCATGAAAACCGTCTTGTTTAGCTACTGTGACCTCCACCACTTTTCCAAGGGGCATTGATATTGTCTTTGTATTCCACCGCGACCTCCACCACTCTTCCAATGGGCATTAAAACTGTCTTGTTAAGCTACTGTAACCTCCACTTCTCTTCGAAGAGGCATGAAAACCGTCTTGTTAAACCACTCTGAACTCGACAGCTCTTCCAAGTGGCATTAAAACTGTCTAGTTAAGCTACTGTGACCTCCATGTTTCTTCCAAGGGGCATTAAAACCGTCTTGTTAAATCCATCTGAACTCCTCAGCTCTTCCAAGGGGCATAAAAACCGTCTTATTAAGATACTGTGACCTCCACAACTCTTCCAAGGTGCATTAAAAGCATCTTGTTAAACCACTCTGAACTCCACAGCTCTTCCAAGCGGCATGAAACCCGTCTTGTCAAGCTACTGTGACCTCCACCACTCTTCCAAGGGGCATTAAAATTGTCTTATTAAGCTACTGTGAACTCCACGTCTCTTCCAAGGGGCATTAATACCGTCTTGTTAAGCTACTGTGAGCTCCACTTCTCTTCCAAGGGGCATGAAAATCGTCTTGTTAAACCATTCTGAACTCCACAGCTCTTCCACGGGGCATTAAAACTGTCTTGTTAAGCTACTGTGACCTCCACGTCTCTTCCAAGGGGCATTAAAACCATCTTGTTAAACCACTCTGAATTCCACAGCTCTTCCAAGGGGCATGAAAACCGTCTTGTTTAGCTACTGTGACCTCCACCACTTTTCCAAGGGGCATTGATATTGTCTTTGTATTCCACTGCGACCTCCACCACTCTTCCAAGGGGCATTAAAACTGTCTTGTTAAGCAACTGTGCCCTCCACCACTCTTCCAAGGGGCTTAAAACTGTCTTGTTAAGCTACTGTGACCTCCACGTCTCTTCCAATGGGCATTAAAAATGTCTTGTTAAACCACTCTGAACTCCACAGCTCTACCAACTGGAATTCAAACCATCTTTTTCCACTACTCTTAACTCCACAGCTCTTCGAATGGGCATTAAAATCATCTTGTTAATCTACTGTGAACTCCACTACTCTTCCAAGGGGTTTACAACTGTCTTGATAAGCTACTGTGACCTCCACGTCTCTTCCAATGGGCATTAAAACAGTCTTGTTAAGCTACTGTGACTTCCACCACTCTCCAAGGGGTATTAAAACTGTCTTGTGAAGCTACTGTGACCACCACGTCTCTTTCAAGTGGCATGAAAATCATCTTGTTAAACCACTCTGAACTCCACAGCTCTTCCAAGGGGAATTAAAACCATCTTGTTAAGCTACTGTGTCCTCCACGTCTCTTCCAAGGGGCATTAAAAGCGTCTTGTTAAACCACTCTGAACTCAACAGCTATTCCAAGGGGCATTAAAACAGTCTTGTTAAGCTACTGCGACCTCCACCACTCTTCCAAGGGGCATTAAAACTGTCTTATTAAGCTACTGTGACCTCCACTTCTCTTCCAAGGGGCATGAAAACCGTCTTGTTAAACCATTCTGAACTCCACAGCTCTTCCACGGGGCATTAAAACTGTCTTTTTAAGCTACTGTGACCTCCACGTCTCTTCCAAGGGGCATTAAAACTGACTTGCTAACCACTCTGAACTCCACAGCTCTTCTAAAGGTCATTAAAACCGTCTTGTTAAACCACTCTGAACTCCACAGCTCTTCCAAGGGGCATGAAAACTGTCTTGTTAAGCTTCTGTGACCTCCACGTCTCTTCCAAGGGGCATTAAAACCGTCTTGTTAAAACCATCTGAACTCCACCACTCTTTCAAGGGGCATGAAAACCATCTTGTTAAGCTACTCTGTGCTCCACAGCTCTTCGAAGGGGCATAAAAACCATCTTGTTAAGCTATTGTGACCTCCAACACTCTTCCAAGGGGCAATAAAACCGTCTTGTTAAGCTACTGTGACCTCCACCACTCTCCCAAGGGGTATTAAAACTGTCTTGTTAAGCTACTGTGACCTCCACGTCTCTTTCAAGGGGCATTAAAACCATCTTGTTAAACCACTCTGAACTGCACAGCTCATCCAAGGGGCATTAAAACCATCTTGTTAAGCTACTGTGACCTCCACGTCTCTTCCAAGCGGCATAAAAAGTGTATTGTTAAACCACTCTGAACTCCACAGCTCTTCCAAGTGGCATTAAAACCATCTTGTTAAGCTACTGCGACCTACACCACTCTTCCAAGAGGCATTAAAACTGTCTTGTTAAGCTACTGTGACCTCCACGCCTCTTCCAAGGGGCAATAAAACCATCTTGTTAAACCACTCTGAACTCCACAGCTCTTCTAAAGGTCATTAAAACCATCTTGTTAAACTACTCTGAAGTCCACAACTCTTCCAAGGGGCATGAAAACCGTCTTGTTTTGCTACTGTGACCTCCACCACCAAGGGGCATTGATATTGTCTTTGTATTCCACTGTGACTTCCACCACTCTTCCAAGGGGCAGTAAAACTGTCTTGTTAAGCTACTGTGACCTCCACTTCTCTTCCAAGAGGCATGAAAACCGTCTTGTTAAACCACTCTGAACTCCACAGCTGTTCCAAGGGGCATTAAAACTGTCTAGCTAAGCTACTGTGACCTCCATGTCTCTTCCAAGGGGTATTAAAAGCATCTTGTTAAACCACTCTGAACTCCACAGCTCTTCCAAGCGGCATGAAAACCGTCTTGTTAAGCTACTGTGACCTCCACCACTCTTCCAAGGGGCATTACAATTGTCTTATTAAGCTACTGTGAACTCCACGTCTCTTCCAAGGGGCATTAAAACCGTCTTGTTAAACCACTCTAAACTCCACAGTTCTGCCAAGGGGCATGAGATCCGAGTTGTTAAGCTACTGTGACATCCACGTCTCTTCCAATGGGCATTAACAATGTCTTGTTAAACCACTCTGAACTCCACAGCTCTACCAAGGGGCATTAAAACCATCTTTTTAAACCACTCTGAACTCCACAGCTCTTCGAAGCGGCATTAAAACCATCTTGTTAAGCTACTGCGACCTACGCCACTCTTCCAAGAGGCATTAAAACTGTCTTGCTAAGCTACTGTGACCTCCACGCCTCTACCAAGGGGCAATAAAACCATCTTGTTAAACCACTCTGAGCTCCACAGCTCTTCCAAGGGGCATTAAAACCATCTTGTTAAACCACTCTGAACTCCACAGCTCTTCTAAAGGTCATTAAAACCATCTTGTTAAAACACTCTGAACTCCACAGCTCTTCCAAGGGGCATGAAAACCGTCTTGTTTAGCTACTGTGACCTCCACCACTTTTCCAAGGGACATTGATATTGTCTTTGTATTCCACCGCGACCTCCACCACTCTTCCAAGGGGCATTAAAACTGTCTTGTTAAGCTACTGTAACCTCCACTTCTCTTCCAAGAGGCATGAAAACCGTCTTGATAAACCACTCTGGACTCCACAGCTCTTCCAAATGGCATTAAAACTGTCTAATTAAGCTACTGTGACCTCCATGTCTCTTCCAAGGGGCATTAAAACCGTCTTGTTAAATCCATGTGAACTCCTCAGCTCTTCCAAGGGGCATAAAAACCGTCTTATTAAGATACTGTGACCTCCACAACTCTTCCAAGGTGCATTAAAAGCATCTTGTTAAACCACTCTGAACTCCACAGCTCTTCCAATCGGCATGAAACCCGTCTTGTTAAGCTACTGTGACCTCCACCACTCTTCCAAGGGGCATTAAAATTGTCTTACTAAGCTACTGTGAACTCCACGTCTCTTCCAAGGGGCATTAAACCGTCTTGTTAAACCACTCTGAACTCCACAATTCTGCCAAGGGGCATGAGAACCGAGTTGTTAAGCTACTGTGACCTCCACGTCTCTTCCAATGGGCATTAACAATGTCTTTTTAAACCACTCTGAACTCCACAGCTCTTCGAAGCGGCATTAAAACCATCTTGTTAAGCTACTGTGACCTCCATCTCTCCTCCAAGGGGCTTAAAACTGTCTTGTTAAGCTACTGTGACCTCCACCAATCTTCCAAGGGGCTTAAAACTGTCTTGTTAAGCTACTGTGACCTCCACGTCTCTTCCAATGGGCATTAAAAATGTCTTGTTAAACCACTCTTAACTCCACAGCTCTACCAAGTGGCATTCAAACCATCTTTTTCCACTACTCTTAACTCCACAGCTCTTCGGATGGGCATTAAAATCATCTTGTTAATTTACTGTGAACTCCACTACTCTTCCAATGGGCATTAAAACAGTCTTGTTAAGCTACTGTGACTTCCACCACTCTCCAAGGGGTATTAAAAATGTCTTGTGAAGCTACTGTGACCTCCACGTCTCTTTCAAGGGGCATGAAAATCATCTTGTTAAACCACTCTGAACTCCACAACTCTTCCAATGGGAATTAAAACCATCTTGTTAAGCTACTGTGACCTGCACGTCTCTTCCAAGGGCCATTAAAAGCGTCTTGTTAAACCACTCTGAACTCAACAGCTCTCCCAAGGGGCATTAAAACCGTCTTGTTAAAACCATCTGAACTCCACCACTCTTTCAAGGGGCATGAAATCCGTCTTGTTAAGCTACTCTGAGCTCCACAGCTCTTCGAAGGGGCATAAAAACCATCTTGTTAAGCTATTGTGACCTCCAACACTCTTCCAAGGGGCAATAAAACCGTCTTGTTAAGCTACTGTGACCTCCACCACTCTCCCAAGGGGTATTAAAACTGTCTTGTTAAGCTACTGTGACCTCCACATCTCTTTCAAGGGGCATTAAAACCATCTTGTTAAACCACTCTGAACTGCACAGCTCATCCAAGGGGCATTAAAACCATCTTGTTAAGCTACTGTGACCTCCACGTCTCTTCTAAGCGGCATAAAAAGCATATTGTTAAACCACTCTGAACTCCACAGCTCTTCCAAGTGGCATTAAAACCATCTTGTTAAGCTACTGCGACCTACACCACTCTTCCAAGAGGCATTAAAACTGTCTTGTTAAGCTACTGTGACCTCCACGCCTCTTTCAAGGGGCAATAAAACCATCTTGTTAAACCACTCTGAACTCCACAGCTCTTCTAAAGGTCATTAAAACCATCTTGTTAAACTACTCTGAACTCCACAACTCTTCCAAGGGGCATGAAAACCGTCTTGTTTAGCTACTGTGACCTCCACCACATTTCCAAGGGGCATTGATATTGTCTTTGTATTCCACTGTGACCTCCACCACTCTTCCAAGGGGCATTAAAACTGTCTTGTTAAGCTACTGTGACCTCCACTACTCTTCCAAGAGGCATGAAAATAGTCTTGTTAAACCACTCTGAACTCCTCAGCTGTTCCAAGGGGCATTAAAACTGTCTAGTTAAGCTACTGTGACCTCCATGTCTCTTCCAAGGGGTATTAAAACCGTCTTGTTAAATCCATCTGAATTCCTCAGCTCCTCCAAGGGGCATAAAAACCGTCTTATTAAGCTACTGTGACCTCCACAACTCTTCCATGGTGCATTAAAAGCATCTTCTTAAACCACTCTGAACTCCACAGCTCTTCCAAGCGGCATGAAACCCGTCTTGTTAAGCTACTGTGACCTCCACCACTCTTCCAAGGGGCATTAAAATTGTCTTATTAAGCTACTGTGAACTCCACGTCTCTTCCAAGGGGCATTAAACCGTCTTGTTAAACCACTCTGAACTCCACAATTCTGCCAAGGGGCATGAGAACCGAGTTGTTAAGCTACTGTGACCTCCACGTCTCTTCCAATGGGCATTAACAATGTCTTTTTAAACCACTCTGAACTCCACAGCTCTTCGAAGCGTCATTAAAACCATCTTGTTAAGCTACTGTGACCTCCATCTCTCCTCCAAGGGGCTTAAAACTGTCTTGTTAAGCTACTGTGACCTCCACGTCTCTTCCAAGGGGCATTAAAACCGTCTTGTTAAGCTACTGTGAATTCCACCACTCTTCCAAGTGGCATTAAAACTATCTTGTTAAGCAACTGTGCCCTCCACCAATCTTCCAAGGGGCTTAAAACTGTCTTGTTAAGCTACTGTGACCTCCACGTCTCTTCCAATGGGCATTAAAAATGTCTTGTTAAACCACTCTTAACTCCACAGCTCTACCAAGTGGCATTCAAACCATCTTTTTCCACTACTCTTAACTCCACAGCTCTTCGGATGGGCATTAAAATCATCTTGTTAATTTACTGTGAACTCCACTACTCTTCCAATGGGCATTAAAACAGTCTTGTTAAGCTACTGTGACTTCCACCACTCTCCAAGGGGTATTAAAAATGTCTTGTGAAGCTACTGTGACCTCCACGTCTCTTTCAAGGGGCATGAAAATCATCTTGTTAAACCACTCTGAACTCCACAACTCTTCCAATGGGAATTAAAACCATCTTGTTAAGCTACTGTGACCTGCACGTCTCTTCCAAGGGCCATTAAAAGCGTCTTGTTAAACCACTCTGAACTCAACAGCTCTCCCAAGGGGCATTAAAACCGTCTTGTTAAGCTACTGCGACCTCCACCACTCTTCCAAGGGGCATTAAAACTGTCTTGTTAAGCTACTGTGACCTCCACTTCTCTTACAAGGGGCATGAAAACCGTCTTGTTAAACCATTCTGAACTCCACAGCTCTTCCACGGGGCATTAAAACTGTCTTGTTAAGCTACTGTGACCTCCACGTCTCTTCCAAGGGGCATTAAAACTGTCTTGTTAAACCACTCTGAACTCCACAGCTCTACCAAGTGGCATTCAAACCATCTTTTTCCACTACTCTTGACTCCACAGCTCTTCGAATGGGCATTAAAATCATCTTGTTAATCTAATGTGAACTCCACTACTCTTCCAAGGGGTTTACAACTGTCTTGATAAGCTACTGTGACCTCCACGTCTCTTCCAATGGGCATTAAAACAGTCTTGTTAAGCTACTGTGACTTCCACCACTCTCCAAGGGGTATTAAAACTGTCTTGTGAAGCTACTGTGACCTCCACGTCTCTTTCAAGGGGCATGAAAATCATCTTGTTAAACCAATCTAAACTCCACAGCTCTTCCAAGGGGAATTAAAACCATCTTGTTAAGCTACTGTGACCTCCACGTCTCTTCCAAGGGGCATTAAAAGCGTCTTGTTAAACCACTCTGAACTCAAAAGCTCTTCCAAGGGGCATTAAAACCGTCTTGTTAAGCTACTGTGACCTCCACCACTCTTCCAAGGGGCATTAAAACTGTCTTGTTAAGCTACTGTGACCTCCACTTCTCTTCCAAGGGGCATAAAAACCGTCTTGTTAAACCATTCTGAACTCCACAGCTCTTCCACGGGGCATTAAAACTGTCTTCTTAAGCTACTGTGTCCTCCACGTCTCTTCCAAGGGGCATTAAAACCGTCTTGTTAAAACCATCTGAACTCCACCACTCTTTCAAGGGGCATGAAAACAGTCTTGTTAAGCTACTCTGAGCTCCACAGCTCTTCGAAGGGGCATCAAAACCATCTTGTTAAGCTACTGTGACCTCCACCACTCTCCCAAGGGGTATTAAAACTGTCTTGTTAAGCTACTGTGACCTCCACGTCTCTTTCAAGGGGCATTTAAACCATCTTGTTAAGCTACTGTGACCTCCACGTCTCTTCCAAGCGGCATAAAAAGCGTATTGTTAAACCACTCTGAACTCCACAGCTCTTCCAAGTGGCATTAAAACCATCTTGTTAAGCTACTGCGACTTTCACCACTCTTCCAAGAGGCATTAAAACTGTCTTGTTAAGCTACTGTGACCTTCACGCCTCTTCCAAGGGGCAATGAAACCATCTTGTTAAACTACTCTGAACTCCACAACTCTTCCAAGGGGCATGAAAACCGTCTTGTTTAGCTACTGTGACCTCCACCACTTTTCCAAGGGGCATTGATATTGTCTTTGTAATCCACTGCGACCTTCACCACTCTTCCAAGGGGCATTAAAACTGTCTTGCTAAGCTACTGTGACCTCCACTTCTCTTCCAAGAGGCATGAAAACTGTCTTGTTAAACTACTCTGAACTCCACAGCTCTTCCAAGGGGCATTAAAACTGTCTAGTTAAGCTACTGTGACCTCCATGTCTCATCCAAGGGGCAATAAAACAGTCTTATTAAAGCCATCTGAACTCCTCAGCTCTTCCAAGGGGCATAAAAAACGTCTTATTAATATACTGTGAACTCCACATCTCTTCCAACGTGCATTAAAAGCATCTTGTTAAACCACTCTGAACTCCACAGCTCTTCCAAGCGGCATGAAAACCGTCTTGTTAAGCTACTGTGACCTCCACCACTCTTCCAAGGGGCATTAAAACCATCTTTTTAAACCACTCTGAACTCCACAGCTCTATGAAGCGGCATTAAAACCATCTTGTTAAGCTACTGTGACCTCCTCCTCTCTTCCAAGGGGCTTAAAACTGTCTTGTTAAGCTGCTGTGACCTCCACGTCTCTTCCAAGGGGCATTAAAACTGTCTTGCTAAGCTACTGTGACCTCCACGTCTATTCCAATTGGCATTAAAAACGTCTTGTTAAACCACTCTGAACTCCACAGCTCTACCAAGGGGCATTAAGACAATCTTGATAAACCACTCTGAACTCCACAGATCCTCCAAGAGGCATTAAAACCATTTTGTTAAGCTACTGTGACCTCCACCACTCTTCCAAGGGGTTTAAAACTGTCTTGTTAAGCTACTGTGATGTCCACATCTCTTCTAAGGGGCATTAAAACCATCTTGTTGAGCTGCTGTGACCTCCACCACTTTCCCAAGGGGCACTAAAACTGTCTTGTTAAGCTACTGTGACCTCCACGTCTCTTTCAAGGGGCATTAAAATCTTCTTGTTAAACAACTCTGAACTCCACAGCTCTTCCAAGGGGCATTAAAACCATCTTCTTAAGCTTCTGTGACCTCCACGTCTCTTCTAAGCGGCATTAAAAGCTTCTTCTTAAAACACTCTGAATTCCACAGCTCTCCCAAGGGGCATTAAAACCGTATTGCTAAGCTACTGCGACCTCCACCACTTTTCCAAGGTGCATTAAAAGTCTCTTGTTAAGCTACTGTGACCTCCACAACTCTTCCAAGAGACATTAAATCTGTCTTGTTAAGCTACTGTGACCTCCATATCTCTTCCAAGGGGCAATAAAACCACCTTGTTAAACCACTCTGAGCTCCACAGCTCCTCCAAGAGGCATTATAACCGTCTTGTCAAACCACTCTGAACTCCACAGCTCTTCCAAGGGGCATGAAAACCGTCTTGTTAAGCTACTGTGACCTCCACCACTTTTACAAGGGGCATTGATATTGTCTTTTTATTCCTCTGCGACCTCCACCATTCTTCCAAGGGGTATTAAAACTGTCTTGTGAAGCTGCTGTGACCTCCACGTCTCTTTCAAGGGGCATGAAAACAATCTTGTTAAACCACTCTGAACTCCACAGCTCTTCCAAGGGGAATTAAAACCATCTTGTTAAGCTACTGTGACCTCCACGTCTCTTCCAAGGGGCATTAAAAGAGTCTTGTTAAACCACTCTGAACTCAACAGCTCTTCCAAGGGGCATTAAAACCGTGTTCTTAAGCTACTGCGACCACCACCACTCTTCCAAGGGACATTAAAACTGTCTTGTTAAGCTACTGTGACCTCCACTTCTCTTCCAAGGGGCATGAAAACCGTCTTGTTAAACCACTTTGAACTCCACAGCTCTTCCACGGGGCATTAAAACTGTCTTGTTAAGATACTGTGACCTCCACGTCTCTTCCAAGGGACATTAAAACTGTCTTGTTAAACCACTCTGAACTCCACAGCTCTTCTAAAGGTCATTAAAACCGTCTTGTTAAACCACTCTGAACTCCACAGCTCTTCCAAGGGGCATGAAAACTGTCTTGTTAAGCTTCTGTGACCTCCACGTCTCTTCCAAGGGGCATTAAAACCGTCTTATTAAATCCATCTGAACTCCCCCACTCTTTCAAGGGGCATGAAAACCGTCTTTTTAAGCTACTCTGAGCTCCACAGCTCTTCGAAGGGGCATTAAAACAATCTTGTTAAGCTACTGTAACCTCCACCACTCTTCCAAGGGGTAATAAAACAGTCTTGTTAAGCTACTGTGACCTCCACCACTCTCCCAAGGGGTAATAAAACTGTCTTGTTATGCTACTGTGACCTCCACGTCTCTTTCAAGGGGCATTAAAACCATCTTGTTAAACCACTCTGAACTCCACAGCTCATCCAAGGGGCATTAAAACCATCTTGTTAAGCTACTGTGACCTCCACGTCTCTTCCAAGCGGCATAAAAAGCATATTGTTAAACCACTCTGAACTCCACAGCTCTTCCAAGACGCATTAAAACCATCTTGTTAAGCTACTGCGACCTACACCACTCTTCCAAGAGTCATTAAAACTGTCTTGTTAAGCTACTGTGACCTCCACACCTCTTCCAAGGGGCAATAAAACCATCTTGTTAAACCACTCTGAACTCCACAGCTCTTCTAAAGGTCATTAAAACCATCTTGTTAAACTACTCTGAACTCCACAACTCTTCCAAGGGGCATGAAAACTGTCTTGTTTAGCTACTGTGACCTCCACCACTTTTCCAAGGGGCATTGATATTGTCTTTGTATTCCACTGCGACCTCCACCACTCTTCTAAGGGGCATTAAAACTGTCTTGTTAAGCTACTGTGACCTCCACTTCTCTTCCAAGAGGCATGAAAACCATCTTGTTAAACCACTCTGAACTCCACAGCTCTTCCAAGGGGCATTAAAACTGTCTAGTTAAGCTACTGTGACCTCCATGTCTCATCCAAGGGGCATTAAAACCGTCTTGTTAAACCCATCTGAACTCCTCAGCTCTTCCAAGGGGCATAAAAAACGTCTTATTAAGCTACTGTGACCGCCACATCTCTTCCAACGTGCATTAAAAGCATCTTGTTAAACCACTCTGATCTCCACAGCTCTTCCAAGCGGCATGAAAACCGTCTTGTTAAGCTACTGTGACCTCCACCATTCTTCCAAGGGGCATTAAAATTGTCTTATTAAGCTACTGTGAACTCCACGTCTCTTCCAAGGGGCATTAAAACCGTCTTGTTAAACCACTCTGAACTCCACAGTTCTGCCAAGGGACATGAGAACCGAGTTGTTAAGCTACTGTGACCTCCTCGTCTCTTCCAATGGGCATTAACAATGTCTTGTTAAACCACTCTGAACTCCACAGCTCTACCAAGTGGCATTAAAACAATCTTTTTAAACCACTCTGAACTCCACAGCTCTATGAAGCGGCATTAAAACGATCTTGTTAAGCTACTGTGACCTTCACATCTCTTCCAAGGGGCTTAAAACTGTCTTGTTAAGCTACTGTGACCTCCACGTCTCTTCCAAGGGGCATTAAAACTGTCTTGTTAAGCAACTGTGACCTCCACGTCTTTTCCAATTGGCATTAAAAACGTCTTGTTAAACCACTCTGAACTCCACAGCTCTACCAAGGGGCATTAAGACCATCTTGATAAACCACTCTGAACTCCACAGGTCTTCCAACAGGCATTAAAACCATTTTGTTAAGCTACTGTGACCTCCACCACTCTTCCAAGGAGTTTAAAACTGTCTTGTTAAGCTACTGTGATCTCCACGTCTCTTCCAAGGGGCATTAAAACCGTCTTGTTGAGCTGCTGTGACCTCCACCACTTTCCCAAGGGGCATTAAAACTGTCTTGTTAAGCTACTGTGACCTCCACGTCTCTTACAAGGGGCATTAAAATCATCTTGTTAAACAACTCTGAACTCCACAGCTCTTCCAAGGGGCATTAAAACCATCTTCTTAAGCTTCTGTGACCTCCACGTCTCTTCCAAGCTTCGTTAAAAGCGTCTTCTTAAAACACTCTAAATTCCACAGCTCTTACAAGGGGCATTAAAACCGTCTTGCTAAGCTACTGCGACCTCCACCACTCTTCCAAGGGGCATTAAAACTCTCTTGTTAATCTACTGTGACCTCCACAACTCTTCCAAGGGACATTAAAACTGTCTTGTTAAGCTACTGTGACCTCCACTTCTCTTCCAAGGGGCATGAAAACCGTCTTGTTAAACCACTTTGAACTCCACAGCTCTTCCACGGGGCATTAAAACTGTCTTGTTAAGATACTGTGACCTCCACGTCTCTTCCAAGGGACATTAAAACTGTCTTGTTAAACCACTCTGAACTCCACAGCTCTTCTAAAGGTCATTAAAACCGTCTTGTTAAACCACTCTGAACTCCACAGCTCTTCCAAGGGGCATGAAAACTGTCTTGTTAAGCTTCTGTGACCTTCACGTCTCTTCCAAGGGGCATTAAAACCGTCTTATTAAATCCATCTGAACTCCCCCACTCTTTCAAGGGGCATGAAAACCGTCTTTTTAAGCTACTCTGAGCTCCACAGCTCTTCGAAGGGGCATTAAAACAATCTTGTTAAGCTACTGTAACCTTCACCACTCTTCCAAGGGGTAATAAAACAGTCTTGTTAAGCTACTGTGACCTCCACCACTCTCCCAAGGGGTAATAAAACTGTCTTGTTATGCTACTGTGACCTCCACGTCTCTTTCAAGGTGCATTAAAACCATCTTGTTAAACCACTCTGAACTCCACAGCTCATCCAAGGGGCATTAAAACCATCTTGTTAAGCTACTGTCACCTCCACGTCTCTTCCAAGTGGCATAAAAAGCATATTGTTAAACGACTCTGAACTCCACAGCTCTTCCAAGCCGCATTAAAACCATCTTGTTAAGCTACTGCGACCTACACCACTCTTCCAAGAGTCATTAAAACTGTCTTGTTAAGCTACTGTGACCTCCACACCTCTTCCAAGGGGCAATAAAACCATCTTGTTAAACCACTCTGAACTCCACAGCTCTTCTAAAGGTCATTAAAACCATCTTGTTAAACTACTCTGAACTCCACAACTCTTCCAAGGGGCATGAAAACTGTCTTGTTTAGCTACTGTGACCTCCACCACTTTTCCAAGGGGCATTGATATTGTCTTTGTATTCCACTGCGACCTCCACCACTCTTCTAAGGGGCATTAAAACTGTCTTGTTAAGCTACTGTGACCTCCACTTCTCTTCCAAGAGGCATGAAAACATCTTGTTAAACCACTCTGAACTCCACAGCTCTTCCAAGGGGCATTAAAACTGTCTAGTTAAGCTACTGTGACCTCCATGTCTCATCCAAGGGGCATTAAAACCGTCTTGTTAAACCACTCTGAACTCCACAGCTCTACCAAGTGGCATTAAAACAATCTTTTTAAACCACTCTGAACTCCACAGCTCTATGAAGCGGCATTAAAACGATCTTGTTAAGCTACTGTGACCTTCACCTCTCTTCCAAGGGGCTTAAAACTGTCTTGTTAAGCTACTGTGACCTCCACGTCTCATCCAAGGGGCATTAAAACTGTCTTGTTAAGCAACTGTGACCTCCACGTCTATTCCAATTGGCATTAAAAACGTCTTGTTAAACCACTCTGAACTCCACAGCTCTACCAAGGGGCATTAAGACCATCTTGATAAACCACTCTGAACTCCACAGGTCTTCCAAGAGGCATTAAAACCATTTTGTTAAGCTACTTTGACCTCCACCACTCTTCCAAGGAGTTTAAAACTGTCTTGTTAAGCTACTGTGACCTCCACGTCTCTTTCAAGGGGCATTAAAATCATCTTGTTAAACAACTCTGAACTCCACAGCTCTTCCAAGGGGCATTAAAACCATCTTCTTAAGCTTCTGTGACCTCCACGTCTCTTCCAAGCTTCATTAAAAGCGTCTTCTTAAAACACTCTAAATTACACAGCTCTTCCAAGGGGCATTAAAACCGTCTTGCTAAGCTACTGCGACCTCCACCACTCTTCCATGGGGCATTAAAACTCTCTTGTTAATCTACTGTGACCTCCACAACTCTTCCAAGAGACATTAAATCTGTCTTGTTAAGCTACTGTGACCTCCACGTCTCTTCCGAGGGGCAATAAAACCACCTTGTTAAACCACTCTGAGCTCCACAGCTCTTCCAAGAGTCATTAAAACCGTCTTGTCAAACCACTCTGAACTCCACAGCTCTTCCAAGGGGCATGAAAACCGTCTTGTTAAGCTACTGTGACCTCCACCACTTTTCCAAGGGGCATTGATATTGTCTTTTTATTCCTCTGCGACCTCCACCACTTTTCCAAGGGGCATTAAAACTGTCTTGTTAAGCTGCTGTGACCTCCACGTCTCTTTCAAGTGGCATGAAAACCATCTTGTTAAACCACTCTGAACTCCACAGCTCTTCCAAGGGGAATTAAAACCATCTTGTTAAGCTACTGTGACCTCCACGTCTCTTCCAAGGGGCATTAAAAGAGTCTTGTTAAACCACTCTGAACTCAACAGCTCTTCCAAGGGGCATTAAAACTGTCTTGTTAAGCTACTGTGACCTCCACTTCTCTTCCACGGGGCATGAAAACCGTCTTATTAAATCACTCTGAACTCCACAGCTCATCCACGGGGCATTAAAACTGTCTTGTTAACATACTGTGACCTCCACGTCTCTTCCAATGGGCATTAACAATGTCTTGTTAAACCACTCTGAACTCCACAGCTCTTCTAAAGGTCATTAAAACCTCTTGTTAAACCACTCTGAACTCCACAGCTCTTCCAAGGGGCATGAAAACTGTCTTGTTAAGCTTCTGTGACCTCCACGTCTCTTCCAAGGGGCATTAAAACCGTCTTATTAAATCCATCTGAACTCCCCCACTCTTTCAAGGGGCATGAAAACCGTCTTGTTAAACTACTCTGAGCTCCACAGCTCTTCGAAGGGGCATTAAAACCATCTTGTTAAGCTACTGTGACCTCCACCACTATCCCAAGGGGTATTAAAACTGTCTTGTTATGCTACTGTGACCTCCACGTTTCTTTCAAGTGGCATTAAAACCATCTTGTTAAGCTACTGTGACCTCCACATCTCTTCCAAGAGGCATTGAAACTGTCTTGTTAAGCTACTGTGACCTCCATGCCTCTTCCAAGGGGCAATAAAACCATCTTGTTAAACCACTCTGAGCTCCACAGCTCTTCCAAGGGGCATTAAAACCATCTTGTTAAACCACTCTGAACTCCACAGCTCTTCTAAAGGTCATTAAAACCATCTTGTTAAACTACTCTGAACTCCACAGCTCTTCCAAGGTGCATGAAAACCGTCTTGTTTAGATACTGTGACCTCCACGTCTCTTCCAAGAGGCATTGAAACTGTCTTGTTAAGCTACTGTGACCTCCAAGTCTCTTCCAAGGGGCATTAAAACCGTCTTGTTAAATCCAACTGAACTCCACCACTCTTCCATGGGGCATGAAAACCGTCTTGTTAAGCTACTGTGACCTCCATATCTCTTCCAAGGTGCATTAAAACCGTCTTGTTAATCTACTGTGACCTCCACTTCTATTCCAAGGGGCATGAAAACCGTCTTGTTAAACCACTCTGAACTCCACAGCTCTTCCAAGGGGCATTAAAACTGTCTTGTTAAAATACTGTGACCTCCTTGTCTCTTCCAAGGGGCATTAAATTCTTCTAGTTAAACCACTCTGAACTCCACAGCTCTTCCAAGGGGCATGAAAACCGTCTTGTTAAGCTACTGTGACCTCCACCACTCTTCCAAGGGGCATTAATATTGTCTTGTTAAGGTACTGTGACCTCCACGTCTCTTCCAAGGGGCAATAAAACCATCTTGTTAAGCTACTATGAACTCCACCACTCTCCCAAGGGGTATTAAAACTGTCTTGTTAAGCTACTGTGACCTCCGCGTCTCTTTTAAGGGGCATTAAAACCATCTTTTTAAACCACTCTGAACTCCACAGCTCTTCCAAGGGGCATTAAATCATCTTGTTAAGCTACTGTCACTTCCACGTCTCTTCCAAGCGGCATAAAAAGCGTCTTGTTAAACCACTCTGAACTCCACAGCTCTTCCAAGGGGGATTAATACCGTCTTGTTAAGCTACTGTGACCTTCACGTCTCTTCCAAGGGGTATTAAAAATGTCTTGTTAAACCACTCTGAACTCCACAGCTCTACCAAGGGGCATTAAAAACATCTTGTTAGACCACTCTGAACTCCACAGCTCTTCCAAGGGACATTAAAACCATCTTATTAAGCTACTTTGACCTCCACCACTCTTCCAAGGGGCTTACTACTGTCTTGTTAAGCTACTGTGACCTCCACGTCTCTTCCAAGGGGCATTAAAACTATCTTGATAAGCTACTTTAACCTCCACCACTTTCCCAAGGGGTATTATAACTTTCTTGTTAAGCTACTGTGACCTCCACGTCTCTTTCAAGGGGCATTAAATCCATCTTGTTAAACCACTCTGAGCTCCACAGCTCTTCCAAGGGGCATTAAAACCATCTTGTTAAATCACTCTGAACTCCACAGCTCTTCTAAAGGTCATTAAAACCATCTTGTTAAACCACTCTGAACTCCACAGCTTTTCCAAGGGGCATGAAAACTGTCTTGTTTAGCTACTGTGACCTACACCACTTTTCCAAGGGGCATTGATATTGTCTTTGTATTCCACTGCGACCTCCACCACTCTTCCAAGGGGCATTAAAACTGTCTTGTTAAGCTACTGTGACCTCCACTTCTCTTCCAAGGGGCATGAAAACCGTCTTCTTAAACGAATCTGAACTCCACAGCTCTTCCAAGGGGCATTAAAACTGTCTAGTTAAGCTACTGTGACCTCCACATCTATCCCAAGGGGCATGAAAAACGTCTTGTTAAATCCATCTGAACTCCACCACTCTTCCAAGGGGCATGAAATCCGTCTTGTTAAGCTACTGTGACCTCCACATCTCTTCCAAGGTGCATTAAAACCGTCTTGTTAAACCACTCTGAAGTTCACAGCTCTTCCAAGGGGCATGAAAACCGTCTTGTTAAGCTACTGTGACCTTCACCACTCTTCCAAGGGGCATTTAAATTTTCTTATTAAGCTACTGTGACCTCCACGTCTCTTCCAAGGGGCATTAAAACTGTCTTGTTAAACCACTCTGAACTCCACAGCTCTTCCAAGGGGCATGAAAACTGTCTTGTTTAGCTACTGTGACCTACACCACTTTTCCAAGGGGCATTGATATTGTCTTTGTATTCCACTGCGACCTCCACCACTCTTCCAAGGGGCATTAAAACTGTCTTGTTAAGCTAATGTGACCTCCACTTCTCTTCCAAGAGGCATGAAAACCGTCTTGTTAAACCACTCTGAACTCCACAGCTCTTCCAAGGGGCATTAAAACTGTCTAGTTAAGCTACTGTGACCTCCATGTCTCTTCGAAGGGGCATTAAAACCATCTTGTTAAATCCATGTGAACTCCTCAGCTCTTCCAAGGGGCATAAAAACAGTCTTATTTAGCTACTGTCACCTCCACATCTCTTGCAACGTGCATTAAAAGAGTCTTGTTAAACCACTCTGAACTCCACAGCTCTTCCAATCGGCATGAAAACCGTCTTGGTAAGCTACTGTGACCTCCACTTCTCTTCCAAGAGGCATGAAAACCGTCTTGTTAAACCACTGTGAACTCCACAGTTCTTCCAAGGTGCATTAAAACAGTCTTGTTAAGCTACTGTGACCTCCACGTCTCTTCCAAGGGGCATTACAAGTGTCTTGTTAGACCACTCTGAACTTCCCAGCTCTACCAAGGGGCATGAAAACCGTCTTGTTAAGCTACTGTGACTTCCAACACTCTTCCAAGGGGCATTGATATTGTCTTTTTTTCCTACTGGGAACTCCACCATTTTTCCAAGGGGTATTAAAACTGTCTTCTTAAGCTACTGTGACCTCCACGTCTCTTCAAAGGGGTATTAAAATTGTCATGTTAAACCACTCTGAACACGACAGCACTACCATGGGGCATTAAAACCATCTTGTTAAACCACTCTGAACTCCACAGCTCTTCCAAGGGGCATGAAAGCCGTCTTGCTAAGCTACTGTGACCTCCACCACTTTTCCAAGGGGAATTGATATCTTTTTATACCACTGCAACCTCCACCACTCAGCCAATGGGCATTAAAACTGTCTTCTTACGCTACTGTGACTTCCACATTTGTTGCAAGGGGCATGAAAACTGTCTTGTTAAACCACTCTGAACTCCACAGCTCTTCCAAGGGGCATTAAAACCGTCTCGTTAAGCTATTGTGACCTCCACCTCTCTTCCAAATGGCATTGTTATTTTCTTTTTATTCCACTGCGACCTCCACCACTCTTCCAAGGGGCATTAAAACCAGCTTGTTAAACTACTCTGAACTCCACAGCTCTTCAAAGGGGCATTAAAACCGTCTTGTTAAACCACTCTGAACTCCACAGCTCTTCCAAGGGGCATCAAAACCGTCTTGTTAAACCACTCTGAACTCCACAGCTCTTCCAAGGGGCATTAAAACTGTCTTGTTAAGCTACAGTGACCTCTAAACTCTTCCAAGGGGCATTAAAACTGTCTTGTTAAGCTACTGTGATCTCCATGTCTCTACCAACGGGCATTAAAACCGTCTTCTTAAACCACTCTGAACTCCAGAGCTCTTCCAAGGGACATTAAAACCATCTTGTCAGACCACTTTGAACTCCACAGCTCTTCAAAGGGGCATGAAAACCGTCTTGTTAAACTACTGTGACCTCCACTACTCTTAGAAGGGGCATTGATATTGTCTTTTTATTCCACTGCTACCTTCACCACTCTTCCAAGGGGCATTAAAACTGTCTTATTAAGCCACTGTGAACTACACGTCTCTTCCAAGGGGCATTACAAGTGTCTTGTTAGACCACTCTGAACTTCCCAGCTCTACCAAGGGGCATGAAAACCGTCTTGTTAAGCTACTGTGACTTCCAACACTCTTCCAAGGGGCATTGATATTGTCTTTTTTTCCTACTGGGAACTCCACCATTTTTCCAAGGAGCATTAAAACTGTCTTCTTAAGCTACTGTGAGCTCCACTTCTCTTCCAAGGGGCATTAATACCGTTTTCTTAAACCACTCTGAACTCCACAGATCTTACAAGCGGCATTGAAACCGTCTTGTTAAGCTACTCTGACCTCCACAATTCTTCCAAGGGGCATTGATATTGTCTTTTTAATCCACTGCGACCTCCACCACTCTTCCAAGGGGCATTCAAACAGTCTTGTTAGACCACTCTGAACTTCCCAGCTCTACCAAGGGGCATGAAAACCGTCTTGTTAAGCTACTGTGACCTCCACCACTTTTCCAAGGGGCATTAAAACCGTCTTGTTAAGCTACTGTGACCTCCACATCTCTTCCAAAGGGCATTAAAATTGTCTTGTTAAACCATTCTGAACTCCACAGCTCTTCAAAGGGGCATGAAAACGGTCTTGTTTATCTACTGTGACCTACACATCTCTTCCAAGGGGAATTAAAACCGTCTTGTTAAAACACTCTAAACTCCACAGCGCTTCCAAGGGGCATTAAAACAGTCTTGTTAAGCTACTGTGAAATCCACCACTTTTCCAAGGGGCATTAAAACTGTCTTGTTAAGCTACTGTGACCTCCACGTCTCTTCAAAGGGGTATTAAAATTGTCATGTTAAACCACTCTGAACACGACAGCACTACCATGGGGCATTAAAACCATCTTGTTAAACCACTCTGAACTCCACAGCTCTTCCAAGGGGCATGAAAGCCGTCTTGCTAAGCTACTGTGACCTCCACCACTTTTCCAAGGGGAATTGATATCTTTTTATACCACTGCAACCTCCACCACTCAGCCAATGGGCATTAAAACTGTCTTCTTACGCTACTGTGACTTCCACATTTGTTGCAAGGGGCATGAAAACTGTCTTGTTAAACCACTCTGAACTCCACAGCTCTTCCAAGGGGCATTAAAACCGTCTCGTTAAGCTATTGTGACCTCCACCTCTCTTCCAAATGGCATTGTTATTTTCTTTTTATTCCACTGCGACCTCCACCACTCTTCCAAGGGGCATTAAAACCAGCTTGTTAAACTACTCTGAACTCCACAGCTCTTCAAAGGGGCATTAAAACCGTCTTGTTAAACCACTCTGAACTCCACAGCTCTTCCAAGGGGCATCAAAACCGTCTTGTTAAACCACTCTGAACTCCACAGCTCTTCCAAGGGGCATTAAAACTGTCTTGTTAAGCTACAGTGACCTCTAAACTCTTCCAAGGGGCATTAAAACTGTCTTGTTAAGCTACTGTGATCTCCATGTCTCTACCAACGGGCATTAAAACCGTCTTCTTAAACCACTCTGAACTCCAGAGCTCTTCCAAGGGACATTAAAACCATCTTGTCAGACCACTTTGAACTCCACAGCTCTTCAAAGGGGCATGAAAACCGTCTTGTTAAACTACTGTGACCTCCACTACTCTTAGAAGGGGCATTGATATTGTCTTTTTATTCCACTGCTACCTTCACCACTCTTCCAAGGGGCATTAAAACTGTCTTATTAAGCCACTGTGAACTACACGTCTCTTCCAAGGGGCATGAAAACCGTCTTGTTAAACCACTCTGAACTCCACAGCTCTTCCAAGGGGCATTAAAACTGTCTTGGGCATTAAAACCGTGTTGTTAAGCTACTGTGACCTCCACCACTATTCCAAGGGGCATTAAAACTGTCTTGTTAAGCTACTGTGTCCTCCACGTCTCTTCCAAGTTGCATGAAAACCGTCTTGTTAAACCACTCTGAACTCCACAGCTCTTCCGAGGTGCATTAAAACAGTCTTGTTAAGCCACGGTGACCTCCACCACTCTTCCAAGGGGCATTAAAACCGTCTTGTTAAACCACTCTGTACTCCACAGCTCTTCCAAGGGGCATGAAAACCATCATGTTAAGCTACTGTGACTTCCACCACTTTTTCAAGGGGCATTGATATTGTCTTTTTATTCCACTGCGTCCTCCACAACTCTTCCAAGGGGTATTTAAACAGTCTGGTTAAGATACTGTGTCCTCCACCACTCTTCCAAGGGGCATTAAAAAGTCTTGTTAAACGACTCTGAACTCCACAGCTCTTCCAAGGGGCATTAAAACTGTCTTGTTAATCTACTGTGTCTTCCACCACTCTTAAAAGGGGCAATGATATTGTCTTTTTTGTCCACTGCGACCTCCACGACTCTTCCAAGGGAGATAAAAACTGTCTTCTTAAGCTACTGTGACCTCCACTTCTCATCCAAGGGGCATTAAAACCATCATGTTGAACCACTCTGAACTCCACAGCTCTTCCAAGGGGCATTGAAACCATCTTGTTAAGCTACTGTGTCCTCCACCACTCTTCCAAGGGGCATTAAAACCGTCTTGTTAAACCACTCTGAACTCCACAGCTCTTCCAAGGGGCATTAAAACTGTCTTGTGAAGCAACTGTGACTTCCAGCACTCTTCCATGGGGCAATAATATTGTCTTTTTTTCCCACTGGGTCCTCCACCACTCTTCCAAGGGGCATTAAAACTGTCTTCTTAAGCTTCTGTGACCTCCACTTCTCTTCCCGGGGGCATTAAAACCATCTTGTTAAACCACTCTGACCTCCACAGCTCTTCCAAGGGGCATGAAAACCATCTTGTTAAGCTACTGTGAACTCCACGTCTCTTCCAAGGGGCATTAAAACCATCTTGTTAAACCACGCTGAACTCCACAGCTCTTCCAAGGGGCATTTAAACTGTCTTGTTAAACCACTGTCAACTCCACAGCTTTTCCAAGGGGCATTAAAACTGTCTTTTTAAGCTACTGTGACCTCCACCACTCTTCCAAGGGGCATTAAAACTGGCTTGTTAAGCTACTGTGGCCTCCACGTCTCTTCCAAGGGGCATTAAAGCCGTCTTGTTAAGCTCCGGTGATCTCCACCACTCTTCCATGGGTCATTAAAACTGTCTTGTTAAACCACTCTGTACTCCACAGCTCTTCCAAGGGGCATGAAAACCATCATGTTAAGCTACTGTGACTTCCACCATTTTTCCAAGGGGCATTGATATTGTCTTTTTATTCCACTGCGTCCTTACACAACTCTTCCAAGGGGTATTTAAACCGTCTTGTTAAGATACTGTGTCCTCCACAACTCTTCCAAGGGGCATTAAAAAAGTCTTGTTAAACCACTCTGTACTTCACAGCTCTTCCAAATGGCATTAAAACTGTCTTGTTAATCTACTGGGTCTTCCACCACTCTTCCAAGGGGCAATGATATTGTCTTTTTTGTCCACTGGGACCTCCACGACTCTTCCAAAGGGCATAAAAACTGTCTTCTTAAGCTACTGTGACCCCTTCTCCTCCAAGGGGCAATAAAACCATCTTGTTGAACCACTCTGAACTCCACAGCTCTTCCAAGGGGCATTGAAACCGTATTGTTAAGCTACTGTGTCCTACACCACTCTTCCAAGGGGCATTAAAACCGTCTTGTTAAACCACTCTGAACTCCACAGCTCTTCCAAGGGGCATTAAAACTGTCTTGTGAAGCTACTGTGACTTCCACCACTCTTCCATGGGGCATTAATATTGTCTTTTTTTCACACTGGGTCATCCAACACTCTTCCAAGGGGCATTAAAACTGTCTTCTTAAGCTACTGTGACCTCCACTTCTCTACCAAGGGGCATTAAAACCATCTTGTTAAACCACTCTGACCTCCACAGCTCTTCCAAGGGGCATGAAAAGCATCTTGTTAAGCTACTGTGAACTCCACGTCTCTTACAAGGGGCATTAAAACCGTCTAGTTAAACCACGCTGAACTCCACAGCTCTTCCAAGGGTCATTAAAACCGTCTCATTAAGCTCTTGTGACCTCTATCACTCTTCCAAGGGGCATTAAAACTGTCTTTTTAAGCTACTATGACCTCCACCACAATTCCAAGGGTCATTAAAACTGTCTTGTTAAGCTACTGTGACCTCCACATCACTTCCAAGGGCATTAAAACAGTCTTGTTAAGTGACTCTGAACTTCACAGGTCTTCCAAGTGGCATTAAAACCGTCTTGTTAAACCACTCTGAACTCCACAGCTCTTCCAAGAGTCAATAAAACCGTCTCATTAAGTTCTTGTGACCTCCATCACTCTTCCAAGGGGCATAAAAACTGTCTTTTTAAGCTACTGTGACCTCCACTTCTCTACCAAGGGGCATTAAAACCGTCTTCTTAAACAACTCTGAACACCACAGCTCTTCAAAGGGGCATTAAAACCGTCTTGTTAAGCTACTGTGCCCGCCACCACTCTTCCAAGGGGCATTAAAACCGTCTTGTTAAACCACTCTGAACTCCACAGCTCTTCCAAGGGGCATGAAAACCGTCTTATTAAGCCACTGTGACCTCTAACACTATTCCAAGTGGCATTAAAACCATCTTGTTAAGCTACTGTGACCTCCACGTCTCTACCAAGGGGCAATAAAACCGTCTTGTTAAACCACTCTGAACTCCACAGCTCTTCCAAGGGGTATGAAAACCGTCTTGTTAAGCTACTGTGACCTCCACCACTCTTACAAGGGGCATTGATATTGTCTATTTATACCACTGTGACCTCCACCACTCTTCCAATGGGCATTAAAACTGTCTTGTTAAGCTACTGTGACTTCCACCTCTGTTCCAAGGGGCATTAAAACTGTCTCGTTAAGCTACTGTGACCTCCACCACTCTTCCAATCGTCATTGTTATTGTCTTTTTATTCCACTGCGACCTACAGAACTCTTCCAAGGGGCATTAAAACCGTCTTGTTAAACCACTCTGAACTCCTCAACTCTTCCAAGGGGCATGAAAACCGTCTTGTTAAGCTACTGTGACCTCCACGTGTCTTCCAAGGGGCATTAAAAAATTCTTTTTAAGTCACTCTGGACTCCACAGCTCTTCAAAGGGGCATTAAAACCGTCTTGTTAAACCACTCTGAACTCCACAGCTCTTCCAAGGGGCATTAAAACCATCTTGTTAAACCACTCTGAACTCCACAGCTCTTCCAAGTGGCATGAAAACTGTCTTGTTAAGCTACTGTGACCTCGACCACTCTTCCAAGGGGCATTAAACTATCTTGTTAAGCTACTGTGATCTCCACGTCTCTTCCAAGGGGCATTCTATCCGTCTTCTTAAACCACTCTGCACTCCACAGCTCTTCCAAGGGGCTTTAAAACCGTCTTGTTAAACCACTCTGAACTCCACAGCTCTTCCAAAGGTCATTAAAACCGTCTTGTCAAACCACTTTGAACTCCACAGCTCTTCAAAGCGGCATGAAAACCGTCTTTTTAAGCTACTGTGACCTCCACCACTCTTCCAAGTGGAATTGATATTGTCTTATTATTCCACTGCGACCTTCACCACTCTTCCAAGGGGCATTAAAACTGTCTTATTAAGCCACTGTGACCTCCACGTCTTTTCCAAGGGACATTTAAACCTTCTTGTTAAACCACTCTGAACTCCACAGCTTTTCCAAGGGGCAATAAAACCGTCTTGTTAAGCTACTGTGACCTCCACCACTCTTCCAAGGGGCAATAAAACTGTCTTGTTAAGCTACTGTGACCTCAACGTCTCTTCCAAGAGGCATGAAAACCGTCTTGTTAAACCACTCTGAATTTCACAGCTCTTTCAAGGTGCATTAAAACAGTGTTTTTAAGCTACTGTGACCACCACTCTTCCAAGGGGCATTAAAACCATCTTGTTAAACCACGCTGAACTCCACAACTCTTCCAAGGGGCATTAAATCTGTCTTGTTAAACCGCTCTCAACTCCACAGCTTTTCCAAGGGGCATTAAAACTGTCTTTTTAAGCTACTGTGACCTCCACCACTCTTCCAAGGGGCATTAAAACTGTCTTGTTAAGCTACTGTGACCTCCACCACTCTTCCAAGGGGCATGAAAAACATCATGTTAAGCTACTGTGACTTCCACCACTTTTCCAAGGGGCATTGATATTGTCTTTTTATTCCACTGCGACCTCGACCACTCTTCCAAGGAGTATTAAAACTGTCTTGTTAAGATATTGTGTCCTCCACCACTCTTCCAAGGTGCATTAAAACCGTCTTCTTAAACCACTTTGAACTCCACAGCTCTTCCAAGGGGCATTAAAACTGGCTTGTTAAGCTACTGTGACTTCCACCACTCTTCCAAGGGGCAGTGATATCGTCTTTTTTCCCAATGGGACCTCCACCACTCTTCCAAGGGGCATTTAAACCGTCTTGTTAAGCTACTTTGACCTCCACGTCTCTTCCAAGGGGCATTAAAATCGTCTTGTTAAACCAGTCTGAACTCCACTGCTCTTCCATGGGGTATTAAAACCATCTTGTTAGGCTACTGTGACCTCCACATCTCTTCCAAGGGACATTAAAACCGTCTTGTTAAACCACTCTGAAGTCCACAACTCTTCCAAGTTGCATTAAAACCATCTTGTTAAGCTACTGTGACCTGAACCACTCTTCCAAGGGGCATTGATATTGTCTTTTTATTACACTGCGACCTACACCACTCTTTCAAGGGGCATTAAAATCGTCTTGTTAAACCTCTCTGAACTCCACAGTTCTTCCAAGGGGAATTAAAACCGTCTTGTTAAGCTACTGTGACCTCCAGCACTCTTCCAAGGGGCATTAAAAGCTTCTTGTTAAACGACTCCAAACTCCACAGCTCTTCCAAGGGGCATTAAAACCGTCTTGTTAAACCACTCTGAACTCCACAGCTCTTCCAATGGGCATGAAAACGGTCTTGTTAAGCTACTGTGACCTCCGCATCTTTTCCTTGGGGCATTAACACCGTCTTGTTAAAACACTCTGAACTCCACAGCTTTTCCAAGGGGTATGAAAACCGTCTTGTTAAGCAACTGTGACCTCCCCCACTCTTCCAAGGGGCATTGCTATTGTATTTTTATACCACTGCGACCTCCACCACTCTTCCAATGGGCATTAAAATTGTCTTGCTAAGCTACTGTGACTTCCACGTCTGTTCCACGGGGCATTAAAACCGTCTTGTTAAACCACTCTGAACTCCACAGCTCTTCCAAGGGGCATGAAAACCATCTTGTTAAGCCACTGTGACCTCCACCACTACTCCAAGTGACATTAAAACCGTCTTGTTAATCTACTGTGACCTCCACGTCTCTACCAAGGGGCATTAAAACCGTCTTTTTAAACCACTCTGAACTCCACAGCTCTTTCAAGGGGCATTAAAACCGTCTCGTTAAGCTACTGTGACCTCCACCACTCTTCCAATCGGCATTGTTATTGTCTTTTTATTCCACTGCAACATCCACCACTCTTCCAAGGGGCATTAAGACCGTCTTGTTAAACCACTCTGAACTCATCAGCTCTTCCAAGGGGCATGAAAACCGTCTTGTTAAGCCACTGTGACCTCCACCACTGTTCCAACTGACAATAAAACCGTCTTGTTAAGCTTCTGTGACTACCATGTCTGTTCCAAGAAGCATTAAAACCGTTTTCTTAAACCATTCTGAACTCCACAGCTCTTCCAAGGGGCATTAAAACAGTCTTGTTAAACCACCCTGAACTCCACAGCTCTTCAAAGTGGCATGAAAACCATCTTGTTAAGCTACTGTGACCTCCACCACTCTTCCAAGGGGCATTAAGACCGTCTTGTTAAGCTATTGTGATCTCCATGTCTCTTCCAAGGGGCATTAAAACCTTCTTCTTAAACGACTCCAAACTCCACAGCTCTTCCAAGGGGCATTAAAACCATCTTGTTAAACCACTCTGAACTCCACAGCTCTTCCAAGGTACATTAAAACTGTCTGGTTAAACCACTCTCAACTCCACAGCTCTTCCAAGGAGTATTAAAACTGTCTTGTTAAGCTACTGTGACCTCCACCACTTTTCCAAGGGACATTAAAACTGTCTTGTTAAGCTACTGTGACCTCCACGTCTCTACCATCTTGTTAACCCTAGAACTCATACCTGGGGCCTCGCAGGCCTGCTAGGTTACTTGTTTTCTATTTTCTGCAAGATTACTTTGGCTAGAATTTTGAAACTCTAGGTATTCCTCAGGTATATAGTTGTTAGTAATTTCCATTTGTTCATATATTTTTATGTTATAGGCATTTCGGTAAAATAACTCTTTTTTGGGACTACCCCATATTCACATACCTGGGGCCTTTTAGGCCTGTACTTGATTTGCATGTGATCCTCAGTCTTTTTGTCTGTACTATTACTTAGAAGGAAAACATATCTCTTCAGGAAGAAAAAAAACATGGAAAATTTTTTATTAAAGAGGAACTATATGGTTATATGCCCTTACTCTTCAGGCAGGGTGTACAAAATCGTACGATGTTCCAATCAGAGAATTATTTCTGAACCTTTTTCAGGTCCACACTGCAAAGCTACAATGTCAGTCAATAGATATATAGATATGGGAAAATTCGGAGAAGCCTTCGTTTTGATGATAAAAGAACTCATCCTGTGAGGTTGGAAACAGATAAATTAGCCCCTATTAGCTACATCTGGAATCTTATCATCAAAAACTGTACAAAGCTTTACCATTCTAATGACAATGTGACAGTGGATGAGCAACTTCTTGCCTTTAGGGGATGTTGCAAATTCATTCAGTATATGCCCAGTAAATCTGCCAAGTATGACATAAAAAATTTCTGAATGTGTGATTCTACAAGCTATTTTAGCATGAATGGTCTGATTTACTGTGGCAAAGAAGCTGATGCTCCAGTCCAGAAAGACATATGTTCTGGCATAATAAAAAACTTGCAGTACCAATTTTCAATTCTGGAAAAAATATAACAATGGACAACTACTTTACCAATCTGGAACTGGGCAAATTTTTGCTTCAGAAAAAACTCACACTTGTTGGTACTATGAGGCCAAACCGCCGCGAAATTCCTGCAATCATGAAGCACAATCCCAAGCGACCACTTTATGAGAGTGTCTTTGGTTTCCGCAATCAAGCGACAATGGTATCTTATAAAGCAAAGAAAGAAAAATCCGTGATATTACTGAGTACAATGCATCATGATGGAAGTATTGACACCGATGACAGGAAACAGAAACCTGAAATCATACTGCATTATAATAAAACAAAAGGAGGTGTGAACAAGATGGATGAAATGATTGGAGAGTATTCGTGCAAGAGGCAGACAAAACGTTGGCCTGTAGTCAATTTTTATAATAGCCTTGTTGTGTCAGTCCTCAATAGCTATATTGTTTATAGTGAAACTCATCCAGAATTCCATGCCAACAGGAAGGACAAGAGTCGTCTATTCTTGACGGAACTTTGCTCTGAACTTTTGATGCCTACCATGATGGAGCGTAGCAACACGAAATGCTTGCCAAGGCAAATTACGGAAGCTATGATCTGATGTGGTATACATTTTCAGGAACATCCAGAACCAAGAGAAAAAAAAAGAAAGCGCTGTTATATTTGTCCAGCAAAGAAGGAAAGGAAATCTGAGCGTTTCTGTACTACTTGTGGACAAAATGTCTGCAAGGAACATTCTTTCGAAAAAATAATATGTGAAAATTGTTGGGGTAATCAGTAAAGTGGAAAAGGAAAGTTTTTGAAAATAAATATTCCTGCACCATGTTTACTACAACTTTTATATAAAAAACTTTTAGACAAAAAAATTGTTTTATATATATAATATATATATATATATATATATATATATATACAGTACAGACCAAAAGTTTGGACACACCTTCTCATTTAAAGATTTTTCTGTATTTTCATGACTTTGAAAATTGTACATTCACACTGAAGGCATCAAAACTATGAATTAACACATGTGGAATTATATACTTAACAAAAAAGTGTGAAACAACTGAAAATATGTCTTATATTCTAGGTTATTCAAAGTAGCCACCTTTTGCTTTGATGACTGCTTTGCACACTCTTGGAATTCTCTTGATGAGCTTCAAGAGGTAGTCACCGGAAATGGTTTTCACTTCACAGGTGTGCCCTGTCAGGTTTAATAAGTTGGATTTCTTGCCTTATAAATGGGGTTGGGACCATCAGCTGTGTTGTGCAGAAGTCAGGTGGCTACACAGCTGATAGTTCTACTGAATAGACTGTTAGAATTTGTATTATGGCAAGAAAAAAGCAGTTAATAAAGAAAAACGAGTGGCCATCATTACTTTAAGAAATGAAGGTAAGTCAGTCCGAAAAATTGGGCAAACTTAGAATGTGTCCCCAAGTGCAGTTGCAAAAACCATCAAGCGCTACAAAGAAACTGGCTCACATGAGGACCACCCCAGGAAAGGAAGACCAAGAGTCACCTCTGCTTCTGAGGATAAGTTTATCCGAGTCACCAGCCTCAGAAATCGCAGGTTAACAGCAGCTCAGATTAGAGACTAGGTCAATGCCACACAGAGTTCTAGCAGCAGACACATCTCTACAACAACTGTTAAGAGGAGACTTTGTGCAGCAGGCCTTCATGGTAAAATAGCTGCTAGGAAACCACTGCTAAGGACAGGCAACAAGCAGAAGAGACTTGTTTGGGCTAAAGAACACAAGGAATGGACATTAGACCAGAGGAAATCTGTGCTTTGGTCTGATGAGTCCAAATTTGAGATCTTTGGTTCCAACCACCGTGTCTTTGTGCGACGCAGAAAAGGTGAACGGATGAACTCTACATGCCTGATTCCCACCGTGAAGCATGGAGGAGGAGATGTGATGGTGTGGGGGTGCTTTGCTGGTGACACTGTTGGGGATTTATTCAAAATTGAAGGCATACTGAACCAGCATGGCTACCACAGCATCTTGCAGCGCCATGCTATTCCATCCGGTTTGCGTTTAGTCGGACCATCATTTATTTTTCAACAGGACAATGACTCCAAACACACCTCCAGGCTGTGTAAGGGCTATTTGACCAAGAAAGAGAGTGATGGGGTGCTACGCCAGATGACCTGGCCTCCACAGTCACCAGACCTGAATCCAATCGAGATGGTTTGGGGTGAGCTGGACCGCAGAGTGAAGGCAAAAGGGCCAACAAGTGCTAAGCATCTCTGGGAACTCCTTCAAGATTGTTGGAAGACCATTTCCGGTGACTACCTCTTGAAGCTCATCAAGAGAATGCCAAGAGTGTGCAAAGCAGTCATCAAAGCAAAAGGTGGCTACTTTGAAGAACCTAGAATATAAGACATATTTTCAGTTGTTTCACACTTTTTTGTTAAGTATATAATTCCACATGTGTTAATTCATAGTTTTGATGCCTTCAGTGTGAATGTACAATTTTCATAGTCATGAAAATACAGAAAAATATTTAAATGAGAAGGTGTGTCCAAACTTTTGGTCTGTACTGTATATATAAAGAATTATATAGAATCCATATATTGGGCGTTTTAAGCAGGTGTAATTACTTTTTTTTTGTTTTAGACACATAATTATAATGTTATGAAATATTCACATCTCAAATAAACTTTGAAAAGTATTTCTATTTGAGTTACTCCATGTTTTTTGCACACAGGCCTAAAAGGCCCCAGGTAGGTGAAAGTGTAGATTTCAATGGTTGTGCGTTCTAGGGTTAAACCACTCTGAACTCCACAGCGCTTTCAAGGGGCAATAAAACCGTCTTGTTAAGCTACTGTGACTTCCACCACTCATACACGGGGCATTGATGTTGTCCATTTTTTCCACTGCGATCTCCACCACTCTTCCAAGGGGCATTAAAACTGTCTTCTTAAGCTATTGTGACCTACACTTCTCTTACAATGGGGCATTAAAACCGTCTTTATAAACCACTCTGAACTCCACAGCTCTACCAAGAGGCATTAAAACCATTTGTTAAGCTGCTGTGAACTCCACAGCTCTTCCGAGGGGCATTAAAACCGTATTTTTAAAACATTCTGAACTCCACAGCTCTTCCAAGGGGAATTAAAACCGTCTTCTTAAGCTACTGTGACCTCCACATCTCTTCCATGGGGCATTAAAACCGTCTTTTTAAAACACTCTGAACTCCACAGCTTTTCCAAGGGGCATTAAAACTGTCTTGTTAAGCTACTGTGACCTCCACGTCTCTTCCAAGGGGCATTAAAATAGTCTTGTTAAAAGACTCTGAACTCCACAGCTCTTGCAAGGGGCATTAAAATCGTCTTGTTAAACAACTCTGAACTCCACAGCTCTACCAAGGGGTATGAAAACCGTCTTGTTAAGCAACTGTGACCTCCATCACTCTTCCAAGGGGCATTGATGTTGTATTGTTATACCACTGCGACCTCCACCACTCTTCCAATGGGCATTAAAACTGTCTTGTTAAGCTACTGTGACTTCCACGTCTGTTACAAGGGGCATTAAAAACATCTTGTTAAACCACTCTGAATTCCACAGCTCTTCCAAGGGGCATTAAAACCGTCTTGTTAAGCTAATGAGACCTCCACCACTCTTCCAATCGACATTGTTATTGTCTTTTTATTCCACTGCGACCTCCACCACTCTTCCAAGGGGCATTAAAACTGCCTTGTTAAACCACTCTGAACTCCTCAGCTCTTCCAAGGGGCATGAAAACCATCTTGCTAAGATAATGTGACTTCCACGTCTCTTCCAAGGGGCATTAAAACCGTCTTGTTAAGTCACTCTGAACTCCACAGCTCTTCCAAGGGGCATTAAAACCGTCTTGTTAAATGACTCTGTACTCCACAGCTCTTCCAAGGGGCATTAAAACCGTCTTGTTAAGCTACTGCAATCTCTACCACTCCTCCAAGGGGCATTCAAACCGTCTTGTTAAAGCATTGTGAACTTCCCTGCTCTAACAAGGGGCTTGAAAACCATCTTGTTAAGCTACTGTGACCTCCAACACTCTTCCAAGGGGCATTAAAACTGTCAGGTTAAGCTACCGTGACCTCCACGTCTCTTCCAAGGGGCATTAAAATCATCTTGTTAAACCACTCTTTACTCCACAGCTCTTCCAATGGGCATTAAAAGCGTCTTGTTAAACCACTCTGAACTCAACAGCTCTACCAAAGGGCATGAAAACCGTCTTTTTATGCCACTGTGACCTCCACCACTCTTCCAAGGGACATTAAAACCGTCTTGTTAAGCTAATGTGACCTTCACGTCTCTTCCAAGGGGCATTAAAACCATCTTGTTAAACCACACGGAACTCCACAGCTCTTCCAAGGGGTATGAAAACGGTCTTGTTACTCTACTGTTACCTCCACCACTCTACCAAGGGGCATTAAAACCGTCTTGTTAAACCATTCTGAACTCCTCAGCTCTACCATGGGGCATGAAAACATTCTTGCTAAGCTACTGTGACCTCCAAGTCTCTTACAAGGGGCATTAAAACCATCTTGTTAAGCTACAGTGATCTCCATGACTCTTCCAAGGGGCATTAAAACCATCTTTTTAAACCACTCTGAACTCCACAGCTCTTCCAAGGGGCATTAAAACCGTCTTGTTAAACCACTCTGAACTCCACAGCTCTTCCAAAAGTCATTAAAACCGTCTTGTTAAACCACTTTGAACTCTACAGCTTTTCCAAGCGGCATTAAAATCATCTGGTTTAGGCACTGTGACCTACTGGACTCTTCCAATCGGCATTGTTATTGTCTTTTTGTTCCACTGCGACCTCCACAACTCTTCCAAGGGGCATTAAAACCATCTTGTTAAACCACTCTGTACTCCTCAGCTCTGCCAAGGGGCTTGAAAACCGTCTTGTTAAGCTAGTGTAACCTCCACGTCTCTTCCAAGGGGCATTAAAGCCATCTTGTGAAGTCACTCTGAACTTCACAGCTCTTCCAAGGGGCATTAAAACTGTCTTGTTAAACCACTCTGAACTCAACAACTCTTCCAAGTGGCATGAAAACCATCTTGTTAAGCTCGTGTGACCTCCACCACTCTTCCAAGGGGCATTAAAACCGTCTTGTTAAGCTACTGCGATCTCCACGTCTCTTCAAAGGGGCATTAAAACCGTCTTCTTAAACTACTCTGAAGTCCACAGCTCTTCCAAGGGGCATTAAAACCGTCTTGTTAAACCACTCTGAACTCCACAGCTCTTCCAAAGGTCATTAAAACCATCTTGTTAAACCACTTTGTACTCCACAGCTCTTCAAAGGGGCATGAAAACCATCTTGTTAAGCTACTGTGACCTCCACCACTCTTCCAAGGGGCATTGATATTGTCTTTCTATTCCACTGCGACCTCCGCTACTTGTCCAAGGGACATTAAAACCATCTTATAAAGCCCCTCTGAACTCCACAGCTCTTCCAAGGCGCATAAAAACCGTCTTGTTAAGCTACTGTGACCTCCACATTTCTTCCAAGCGGCATTAAAACTGTCTTGTTAAACCACTCTGAACTCCACAGCTCTTCCAAGGGGCATTAAAACTGTCTTGTTAAACCACTGTGACCTCCAAGTCTTATCCAAGGGGCATGAATACTGCCTTGTTAAACCACTCTGAAGTCCACCACTCTTCCAAGGGGCATTAGAACTGTCTTGTTAAGCTACTGTGACCTCCACGTCTCTTCCAAGGGGCATTAAAACAATCTTGATAAACCACTCTGAACTCCACAGCTCTTCCAAGGGGCATGAAAACCGTCTTGTTAAGTTACTGAGACCTCCACGTCTCTTCCAAGGGGCATTAAAAGCGTCTTGTTAAACCATTCTGAACTCCACAGCTCTTCCAAGGGGCATGAAAACCATCTTGTTAAGCTACTGTGACCTCCACGTCTCTTCCAAGGTGCATTAAAACAGTCTTGTTAAACCATTCTGAACTCCACTGTTCTTCCAATGGGCATTAAAACTGTCTTGTTTAACGACTCTCAACTCCACAGCTCTTCCAAGGGGCATTAAAACAGTCTTGTTAAGCTACTGTGACCTCCACCACTCTTCCAAGGTGCATTAAAACTGTCTTGTTAACCTACTGTGACCTCCACGTCTCTTCCAAGGGGCATTAAAGCCTTCATGTTAAGCTGCTGTGACCTCCACCACTCTTCCATGGGTCATTAAAATTGTCTTAAGCTACTGTGACCTCCACGTCTCTTGCAAGGAGCATTAAAACCGTCTTGTTAAACCACTCTGAACTCCACAGCTCTTCCAAGGAGCATGAAAATCATCTTATTAAGCTACTGTGACCTCCACCTCTCTTCCAAGGGGCATTAAAACCGTCTTGTTAAACTGCTCTGAGCTCCATAGCTCTTACAAGAAGCCTTAAAAGCATTTTGTTAAGCTACTGTGACCGCCACCACTCTTCCAATCGGCATTGTTATTGTCTTTTTATTCCCCTGCGACCTCCACCACTCTTCCAAGGGGCATTAAAACCGTCTTGTTAAACCACTCTGAACTCCTCAGCTCTTCCAAGGGGCATGAAAACAGTCTTGTTAAGCTACTGTGACCTCCACATCTCTTCCAAGGGGCATTAAAACCTTCTTGTTAAACCACTCTGAACTCCACAGCTCTTCCAAGGGGCATTAAAACTGTCTTGTTAAACCACTGTGACCTCCACGTCTTATCCAAGGGGCATGAAAACTGCCTTGTTAAACCACTCTGAAGTCCTCAGCTCTTCCAAGAGGCATTAAAACTGTCTTGTTATGCTACTGTGACCTTCGCATCTCTTCCAAAGGGCATTAAAACTGGATGGATAAACCACTCTGAACTCCACAGCTCTTCCAAGGGGCATGAAAACCATCTTGTTAAGCTACTGTGACCTCCACGTCTCTTCCAAGGGGCATTAAAACCGTCTTGTTAAACCATTCTGAACTCCCCAGTTCTTCCAATGGGCATTAAAACTGTCTTGTTTAACCACTCTCAACTCCACAGCTCTTCCAAGGTGCATTAAAACTGTCTTGTTAAGCTACTGTGACATCCACCACTCTTCCAAGGTGCATTAAAACTGTCTTGTTAAGCTACTGTGACCTCCACGTCTCTTCCAAGGGGCAATAAAGCCTTCTTGTTAAGCTACTGTGACCTCCACCACTCTTCCAAGGGTCATTAAAACTGTCTTAAGCTACTGTGACCTCCATGTCTCTTGCAAGGAGCATTAAAACCGTCTTGTTAAACCACTCTGAACTCCACAGCTCTTCCAAGGAGCATGAAAATCATCTTGTTAAGCTGCTGTGACCTCCACGTCTCTTCCAAGGGGCATTAAAACCATCTTGTTAAACCGCTCTGAGCTCCAAAGCTCTTCCAAGAAGCCTTAAAACCATTTTGTTAAGCTACTGTGACCTCCACCACTCTTCCAATCTGCATTGTTATTGTCTGTTTATTCCCCTTCGACCTCCACCACTCTTCCAAGGGGCATTAAAACCGTCTTGTTAAACCACTCTGAACTCCTGAGCTCTTCCAAGGGACATGAATACCGTCTTGTTAAGCTACTGTGACCTCCACGTCTCTTCCAAGGGGCATTAAAACGTCTTGTTAAGTCACTCAGAACTCCACAGATATACCAAGGTGCAGTAAAACCGTCTTGTTAAACCACTCTGAAAACCACAGCTCTTCCAAGGGGCATTATAACCGTGTTGTTAAACCATTCTGAACTCCACAGCTCTTCCGAGTGGCATGAAAACTGTCTTGTTAAGCTACTGTGACCTCTACCACTCTTCCAAGGGGCATTAAAACCGTCTTGTTAAACCACTCTGAACTCCACAGCTCTTGCAAGGGGCAAGAAAACTGTCTTGGTAAGCTACTGTGACCTCCACGTCTCTTCCAAGGGGCATTAAAACTGTCTTGTTAAACCACTCTGAACTCCACAGCTCTTCCAAAGGGCATTAAGACTGTCTTGTTGAGCTACTGTGATGTCCACCACTCTTCCAAGGGACATTAAAACTGTCTTGTTAAGCTACTGTGACCTCCACTTCTCTTCCAAGGGGCATTAAAGCCATCTTGTTAATCTACTGTGACCTAGACCACTCTTCCAAGGGTCATTAAAACTGTCTTGCTAAGCTACTGTGACATGAACCACTCTTCCAAGGGGCATTGATATTGTTTTTTTATTCCACTGTGACCTCCACCACTCTTCCAAGGGGCATTAAAACCATATTATTAAACCACTCTTAACTCCACAGCTCTTCCAAGGGGAATTAAAACCGACTTGTTAAGCTACAGTGACCTCCACCCCTCTTCCAGGAGGCAATAAAACTGTCTTGTTAAGCTACTGTGACCTCCACGTCTCTTCCAAGGGGCATTAAAACTGTTTTGATAAAACACTCTGAACTACATAGCTCTTCTAAGGGGCATTAAAACTGTCTTGTTAAACCACTGTGACCTCAACGTCTTATCCAAGAGGCATGAAAACTGTCTTGTTAAACCACTATGAACTCCACAGCTCTCCCAAGGGGCATTAAAACTGTCTTGTTAAGCTACTGTGAACTCCACGGCACTCCCAAAGGGCAATAAAACCGTCTTGTTAAGCTACTGTGACATCCAGGTCTGTTCCAAGGGGCATTAAAACCGTCTTGTTAAACCACTCTGAACTCCACAGCTCTTCCAAGGGGCATTAAAACCGTCTTGTTAAGCTGCTGAGACCTCCACCACTCTTCCAATCGGCATTGTTATTGTCTTTATATTCCACTGCGACCTCCACCACTCTTCCAAGGGGCATTAAAACCGTCTTGTTAAACCACTCTGAACTCCACAGCTCTTCCAAGGGGCATTAAAACCGTCTTGTTAAGCTGCTGAGACCTCCACCACTCTTCCAATCGGCATTGTTATTGTCTTTATATTCCACTGCGACCTCCACCACTCTTCCAAGGGGCATTAAAACCGTCTTGTTAAACCACTCTGAACTCCACAGCTCTTCCAAGGGGCATTAAAACTGTCTTGTTAAACCACTGTGACCTCCACGTCTTATCCAAGGGGCATGAAAACTGCCTTGTTAAACCACTCTGAAGTCCACAGCTCTTCCAAGAGGCATTAAAACGGTCTTGTTAAGCTACTGTGACCTCCACGTCTCTTCCAAAGGGCATTAAAACCGTATTGATAAACCATTCTGAACTCCCCAGTTCTTCCAATGGGCATTAAAACTGTCTTGTTTAACCACTCTCAACTCCACAGCTCTTCCAAGGGGCATTAAAACTGTCTTGTTAAGCTACTGTGACCTCCACCACTCTTCCAAGGTGCATTAAAACTGTCTTGTTAAGCTACTGTGACCTCCACGTCTCTTCCAAGGTGCATTAAAACCATTTTTTTAAGCTACTGTGACCTCCACCACTCTTCCAAGGGACATTAAAACTGTCTTGTTAAGCTACTGTGACCTCCACATCTCTACCAAGGGGCAATAAAACCACCTTGTTAAACCACTCTGAGCTCCACAGCTCATCCAAGGGGCATTAAAACCATCTTGTTAAGCTACTGTGACCTCCACGTCTCTTCCAAGCGGCATAAAAAGCGTCTGGTTAAACCACTCTGAACTCCACAGCTCTTCCAAGTGGCATTAAAACCATCTTGTTAAGCTACTGCGATCTACACCACTCTTCCAAGTGGCATTAAAACTGTCTTGTTAAGCTACTGTGACCTCCACCCCTGTTCCAAGGGGCAATAAAACCATCTTGTTAAACCAATCTGAGTTCCACAGCTCTTCCAAGGGTCATTAAAACCATCTTTTTAAACCACTCTGAACTCCACAGCTCTTCAAAACGTCATTAAAACCATCTTGTTAAACCACTCTGAACTCCACAGCTCTTCCAAGCGGCATGAAAACCGTCTTGTTTAGCTACTGTGACCTCCACCACTTTTCCAAGGGGCATTAATATTGTCTTTTTATTCCACTGCGACCTCAACCACTCTTCCAAGGTGCATTAAGATTGTCTTGTTAAACCACTCTGAACTCCACAGCTCTTCTAAAGGTCATTAAAACCATCTTGGTAAACCACTCTGAAATCCACAGCTCTGCCAAGGGGCATGAGAACCGTCTTGTTAAGCTATTGTGGACCTCCACGTCTCTTCCAATGGACATTAAAAATGTCTTGTTAAACCACTCTGAACTCCACAGCTCTACCAAGTGGCATTCAAACCTTCTTTTTACACCACTCTTAACTCCACAGCTCTTCGAATGGGCATTAAAATCATTCTGTTAAGCTACTGTGAGCTCCACTACTCTTCCAATGGGCATTAAAACAGTCTAGTTAAGCTACTGTGACTTCCACCCCTCTCCCAAGGGGTATTAAAACTGTCTTGTGAAGCTACTGTGACCTCCACGTCTCTTTCAAGGGGCATGAAAATCATCTTGTTATACCACTCTGAAGTCCACAGCTCTTCCAAGGGGAATTAAAACCATCTTGTTAAGCTACTGTGACCTCCACGTCTCTTCCAATTGGCATTAAAAGCATCTTGTTAAACCACTCTGAACTCAACAGCTCTTCCAAGGGGCATTAAAACCGTTTTGTTAAGCTACTGCGACCTCCACCACTCTTCCAAGGGGCATTAAAACTGTCTTTTTAAGCTACTGTGACCTCCACTTCTCTTCCAAGGAGCATGAAAACAGTCTTGTTAAACCACTCTGAACTCCACAGCTCTTCCACGTGGCATTAAAACTGTCTTGTTAAGCTACTTTGACCTCCACGTCTCTTCCAAGGGGAATTAAAACTGTCTTGTTAAACCACTCTGAACTCCACAGCTCTTCAAAAGATTATTAAAACCGTCTTGTTAAACCACTCTGAACTCCACCACTCTTTCAAGGGGCATGAAAACCGTTTTGTTAAGCTACTCTGAGCTCCACAACTCTTCGAAGGGGCATTAAAACCATCTTGTTAAGTTACTGTGACCTCCACTACTCTTCCAAGGGGCAATAAACAGTCTTGTTAAGCTACTGTGACCTCCACCACTCTCCCAAGGGGTATTAAAACTGTCTTGTTAAGCTACTGTGACCTCCATGTCTCTTTCAAGGGGCATTAAAACCATCTTGTTAAACCACTCTGAACTCCACAGCTCATCCAAGTGGCATTAAAACCATCTTGTTAAGCTACTGCGACCTACAACACTCTTCCAAGAGGCATTAAAACTGTCTTGTTAAGCTACTGTGACCTCCACGCCTCTTCCAAGGGGCAATAAAACCATCTTGTTAAACCACTCTGAACTCCACAGCTCTTCTAAAGGTCATTAAAACCATCTTGTTAAACCACTCTGAACTCCACAGCTCTTCCAAGGGACATGAAAACCGTCTTGTTTAGCTACTGTGACCTCCACTACTTTTCAAGGGGCATTGATATTGTCTTTGTATTCCACTGCGACCTCCACCACTCTTCCAAGGGGCATTAAAACTGTCTTGTTAAGCTACTGTGACCTCCACTTCTGTTCCAAGAGGCATGAAAACCGTCTTGTTAAACCACTCTGAACTCCATAGCTCTTCCAAGGGGCATTAAAACTGTCTAGTTAAGCTACTGTGACCTCCATGTCTCTTCCAAGGGGGATTAAAACCATCTTGTTAAATCCATCTGAACTCCTCAGCTCTTCCAAGGGGCATAAAAAACATCTTATTAAGCTACTGTGACCTCCACAACTCTTCCATGGTGCATTAAAAGCATCTTGTTAAACCACTCTGAACTCCACAGCTCTTCCAAGCGGCATGAAAACCATCTTGTTAAGCTACTGTGACCTCCACCATTCTTCCAAGGGCCATTAAAATTGTCTTATTAAGCTATTGTGAACTCCACGTCTCTTCCAATGGGCATTAAAACCGTCTTGTTAAACCACTCTAAACTCCACAGTTCTGCCAAGGGGCATGAGAACCGAGTTGTTAAGCTACTGTGACCTCCACGTCTCTTCCAATAGGCATTAACAATGTCTTGTTAAACCACTCTGAACTCCACAGCTCTACCAAGGGGCATTAAAACCTTCTTTTTAAACCACTCTGAACTCCCCAGCTCTTCGAAGCGACATTAAAGCCATCTTGTTAAGCTACTACGACCTACACCACTCTTCCAAGAGGCATTAAAACTGTCTTGTTAAGCTACTGTGACCTCCATGCCTCTTCCAAGGGGCAATAAAACCATCTTGTTAAACCACTCTGAGCTCCACAGCTCTTCCAAGGGGCATTAAAACCATCTTGTTAAACCACTCTGAACTCCACAGCTCTTCTAAAGGTCATTAAAACCATCTTGTTAAAACACTCTGAACTCCACAGCTCTTCCAAGGGGCATGAAAACCGTCTTGTTTAGCTACTGTGACCTCCACCACTTTTGAAAGGGGCATTGAAATTGTCTTTGTATTCCACTGCGACCTCCACCACTCTTCCAAGTGGCATTAAAACTGTCTAGATAAGCTGCTGTGACCTCCATGTCTCTTCCAAGGGGCATTAAAACCATCTTGTTAAATCCATCTGAACTCCTCAGCTCTTCCAAGTGGCATAAAAACCGTCTTATTAAGCTACTGTGACCTCCACAACTCTTCCAAGGTGCATTAAAAGCATCTTGTTAAACCACTCTGAACTCCACAGCTCTTCCAAGCGGCATGAAAACCGTCTTGCTAAGCTACTGTGACCTCCACCACTTTTCCAATGGGCATTAAAATTGTCTTTTTAAGCTACTGTGAACTCCACGTCTCTTCCAAGGGGCATTAAAACCGTCTTGTTAAACCACTCTAAACTCCACAGTTCTGCCAAGGGGCATGAGAACCGAGTTGTTAAGCTACTGTGACCTCCACGTCTCTTCCAATGGGCATTAACAATGTCTTGTTAAAACACTCTGAACTCCACAGCTCTACCAAGGGGCATTAAAACCATCTTTTTAAACCACTCTGAACTCCACAGCTCTTCGAAGCGTCATTAAAACCATCTTGTTAAGCTACTGCGACCTACACCACTCTTCCACGAGGCATTAAAACTGTCTTGTTAAGCTACTGTGACCTCCACGCCTCTTCCAAGGGGCAGTAAAACCATCTTGTTTAACCACTCTGAGCTCCACAGCTCTTCCAAGGGGCATTAAAACCATCTTGTTAAACCACTCTGAAATCCACAGCTCTTCTAAAGGTCATTAAAACCATCTTGTTAAAACACTCTGAACTCCACAGCTCTTCCAAGGGGCATGAAAACCGTCTTGTTTAGCTACTGTGACCTCCACCACTTTTCCAAGGGGCAATGATATTGTATTTGTATTCCACTGCGACCTCCACCACTCTTCCAAGGGACATTAAAACTGTCTTGTTAAGCTACTGTAACCTCCAATTCTCTTCCAAGAGGCATGAAAACCGTCTTGTTAAACCACTCTGAACTCCACAGCTCTTCTAAAGGTCATTAAAACCATCTTGTTAAAACACTCTGAACTCCTCGGCTCTTCCAAGGGGCATAAAAACCGTCTTATTAAGCTACTGTGACCTCCACAACTCTTCCAAGGTGAATTAAAAGGATCTGGTTAAACCACTCTGAACTACACAGCTCTTCCAAGCGGCATGAAAACCGTCCTGTTAAGCTACTGTGACCTCCACCACTCTTCCAAGGGGCATTAACATTGTCTTATTAAGCTACTGTGAACTCCACGTCTCTTCCAAGGGGCATTAAAACCATCTTGTTAAAACACTCTGAACTCCACAGCTCTTCCAAGGGGCATGAAAACCGTCTTGTTTAGCTACTGTGACCTCCACCACTTTTCCAAGGGGCATTGATATTGTCTTTGTATTCCACTGCGACCTCCACCACTCTTCCAAGGGGCATTAAAACTGTCTTGTTAAGCTACTGTGAACTCCACGTCTCTTCCAAGGGGCATTAAAACCGTCTTGTTAAACGACTCTGAACTCCACAGCTCTTCCAAGTGGCATTAAAACTGTCTAGTTAAGCTGCTGTGACCTCCATGTCTCTTCCAAGGGGCATTAAAACCGTCTAGTTAAATCCATCTGAACTCCTCAGCTCTTCCAAGGGGCATAAAAACCGTCTTATTAAGCTACTGTGACCTCCACAACTCTTCCAAGGTGCATTAAAAGCATCTTGTTAAACCACTCTGAACTCCACAGCTCTTCCAAGCGGCATGAAAACCGTCTTGTTAAGCTACTGTGACCTCCACCACTCTTCCAAGGGGCATTAAAATTGACTTATTAAGCTACTGTGAACTCCACGTCCCTTCCAAGGGGCATTAAAAACATCTTGTTAAACCACTCTAAACTCCACAGTTCTGCCAAGGGGCATGAGAACCGAGTTGGTAAGCTACTGTGACCTCCACGTCTCTTCCAATGGGCATTAACAATGTCTTGTTAAACCACTCTGAACTCCACAGCTCTTCCAAGCGGCATTAAAACCATCTTGTTAAGCTACTGCGACCTACACCACTCTTCCAAGAGGCATTAAAACTGTCTTGTTAAGCTACTGTGACCTCCACACCTCTTCCAAGGGGCAGTAAAACCATCTTGTTAAACCACTCTGAACTCCACAGCTCTTCCAAGCGGCATGAAAACCGTCTTGTTTAGCTACTGTGACCTCAACCACTTTTCCAAGGGGCATTAATATTGTCTTTTTATTCCACTGCGACCTCAACCACTCTTCCAAGGTGCATTAAGATTGTCTTGTTAAACCACTCTGAACTCCACAGCTCTTCTAAAGGTCATTAAAACCATCTTGGTAAACCACTCTGAAATCCACAGCTCTGCCAAGGGGCATGAGAACCGTCTTGTTAAGCTATTGTGGACCTCCACGTCTCTTCCAATGGACATTAAAAATGTCTTGTTAAACCACTCTGAACTCCACAGCTCTACCAAGTGGCATTCAAACCTTCTTTTTACACCACTCTTAACTCCACAGCTCTTCGAATGGGCATTAAAATCATCCTGTTAAGCTACTGTGAGCTCCACTACTCTTCCAATGGGCATTAAAACAGTCTAGTTAAGCTACTGTGACTTCCACCACTCTCCCAAGGGGTATTAAAACTGTCTTGTGAAGCTACTGTGACCTCCACGTCTCTTTCAAGGGGCATGAAAATCATCTTGTTATACCACTCTGAAGTCCACAGCTCTTCCAAGGGGAATTAAAACCATCTTGTTAAGCTACTGTGACCTCCACGTCTCTTCCAATTGGCATTAAAAGCATCTTGTTAAACCACTCTGAACTCAACAGCTCTTCCAAGGGGCATTAAAACCGTTTTGTTAAGCTACTGCGACCTCCACCACTCTTCCAAGGGGCATTAAAACTGTCTTGTTAAGCTACTGTGACCTCCACTTCTCTTCCAAGGAGCATGAAAACAGTCTTGTTAAACCACTCTGAACTCCACAGCTCTTCCACGTGGCATTAAAACTGTCTTGTTAAGCTACTTTGACCTCCACGTCCCTTCCAAGGGGAATTAAAACTGTCTTGTTAAACCACTCTGAACTCCACAGCTCTTCAAAAGATTATTAAAACCGTCTTGTTAAACCACTCTGAACTCCACCACTCTTTCAAGGGGCATGAAAACCGTTTTGTTAAGCTACTCTGAGCTCCACAACTCTTCGAAGGGGCATTAAAACCATCTTGTTAAGTTACTGTGACCTCCACTACTCTTCCAAGGGGCAATAAACAGTCTTGTTAAGCTACTGTGACCTCCACCACTCTCCCAAGGGGTATTAAAACTGTCTTGTTAAGCTACTGTGACCTCCATGTCTCTTTCAAGGGGCATTAAAACCATTTTGTTAAACCACTCTGAACTCCACAGCTCATCCAAGTGGCATTAAAACCATCTTGTTAAACCACTCTGAACTCCACAGCTCTTCCAAGGGACATGAAAACCGTCTTGTTTAGCTACTGTGACCTCCACTACTTTTCAAGGGGCATTGATATTGTCTTTGTATTCCACTGCGACCTCCACCACTCTTCCAAGGGGCATTAAAACTGTCTTGTTAAGCTACTGTGACCTCCACTTCTGTTCCAAGAGGCATGAAAACCGTCTTGTTAAACCACTCTGAACTCCACAGCTCTTCCAAGGGGCATTAAAACTGTCTAGTTAAGCTACTGTGACCTCCATGTCTCTTCCAAGGGGGATTAAAACCATCTTGTTAAATCCATCTGAACTCCTCAGCTCTTCCAAGGGGCATAAAAAACATCTTATTAAGCTACTGTGACCTCCACAACTCTTCCATGGTGCATTAAAAGCATCTTGTTAAACCACTCTGAACTCCACAGCTCTTCCAAGCGGCATGAAAACCGTCTTGTTAAGCTACTGTGACCTCCACCACTCTTCCAAGGGGCATTAAAATTGACTTATTAAGCTACTGTGAACTCCACGTCTCTTCCAAGGGGCATTAAAAACATCTTGTTAAACCACTCTAAACTCCACAGTTCTGCCAAGGGGCATGAGAACCGAGTTGGTAAGCTACTGTGACCTCCACGTCTCTTCCAATGGGCATTAACAATGTCTTGTTAAACCACTCTGAACTCCACAGCTCTTCCAAGCGGCATTAAAACCATCTTGTTAAGCTACTGCGACCTACACCACTCTTCCAAGAGGCATTAAAACTGTCTTGTTAAGCTACTGTGACCTCCACACCTCTTCCAAGGGGCAGTAAAACCATCTTGTTAAACCACTCTGAACTCCACAGCTCTTCCAAGCGGCATGAAAACCGTCTTGTTTAGCTACTGTGACCTCAACCACTTTTCCAAGGGGCATTAATATTGTCTTTTTATTCCACTGCGACCTCAACCACTCTTCCAAGGTGCATTAAGATTGTCTTGTGAAACCACTCTGAACTCCACAGCTCTTCTAAAGGTCATTAAAACCATCTTGGTAAACCACTCTGAAATCCACAGCTCTGCCAAGGGGCATGAGAACCGTCTTGTTAAGCTATTGTGGACCTCCACGTCTCTTCCAATGGACATTAAAAATGTCTTGTTAAACCACTCTGAACTCCACAGCTCTACCAAGTGGCATTCAAACCTTCTTTTTACACCACTCTTAACTCCACAGCTCTTCGAATGGGCATTAAAATCATCCTGTTAAGCTACTGTGAGCTCCACTACTCTTCCAATGGGCATTAAAACAGTCTAGTTAAGCTACTGTGACTTCCACCACTCTCCCAAGGGGTATTAAAACTGTCTTGTGAAGCTACTGTGACCTCCACGTCTCTTTCAAGGGGCATGAAAATCATCTTGTTATACCACTCTGAAGTCCACAGCTCTTCCAAGGGGAATTAAAACCATCTTGTTAAGCTACTGTGACCTCCACGTCTCTTCCAATTGGCATTAAAAGCATCTTGTTAAACCACTCTGAACTCAACAGCTCTTCCAAGGGGCATTAAAACCGTTTTGTTAAGCTACTGCGACCTCCACCACTCTTCCAAGGGGCATTAAAACTGTCTTGTTAAGCTACTGTGACCTCCACTTCTCTTCCAAGGAGCATGAAAACAGTCTTGTTAAACCACTCTGAACTCCACAGCTCTTCCACGTGGCATTAAAACTGTCTTGTTAAGCTACTTTGACCTCCACGTCTCTTCCAAGGGGAATTAAAACTGTCTTGTTAAACCACTCTGAACTCCACAGCTCTTCAAAAGATTATTAAAACCGTCTTGTTAAACCACTCTGAACTCCACCACTCTTTCAAGGGGCATGAAAACCGTTTTGTTAAGCTACTCTGAGCTCCACAACTCTTCGAAGGGGCATTAAAACCATCTTGTTAAGTTACTGTGACCTCCACTACTCTTCCAAGGGGCAATAAACAGTCTTGTTAAGCTACTGTGACCTCCACCACTCTCCCAAGGGGTATTAAAACTGTCTTGTTAAGCTACTGTGACCTCCATGTCTCTTTCAAGGGGCATTAAAACCATCTTGTTAAACCACTCTGAACTCCACAGCTCTTCCAAGGGACATGAAAACCGTCTTGTTTAGCTACTGTGACCTCCACTACTTTTCAAGGGGCATTGATATTGTCTTTGTATTCCACTGCGACCTCCACCACTCTTCCAAGGGGCATTAAAACTGTCTTGTTAAGCTACTGTGACCTCCACTTCTGTTCCAAGAGGCATGAAAACCGTCTTGTTAAACCACTCTGAACTCCACAGCTCTTCCAAGGGGCATTAAAACTGTCTAGTTAAGCTACTGTGACCTCCATGTCTCTTCCAAGGGGGATTAAAACCATCTTGTTAAATCCATCTGAACTCCTCAGCTCTTCCAAGGGGCATAAAAAACATCTTATTAAGCTACTGTGACCTCCACAACTCTTCCATGGTGCATTAAAAGCATCTTGTTAAACCACTCTGAACTCCACAGCTCTTCCAAGCGGCATGAAAACCATCTTGTTAAGCTACTGTGACCTCCACCATTCTTCCAAGGGCCATTAAAATTGTCTTATTAGGCTATTGTGAACTCCACGTCTCTTCCAATGGGCATTAAAACCGTCTTGTTAAACCACTCTAAACTCCACAGTTCTGCCAAGGGGCATGAGAACCGAGTTGTTAAGCTACTGTGACCTCCACGTCTCTTCCAATAGGCATTAACAATGTCTTGTTAAACCACTCTGAACTCCACAGCTCTACCAAGGGGCATTAAAACCTTCTTTTTAAACCACTCTGAACTCCCCAGCTCTTCGAAGCGACATTAAAACCATCTTGTTAAGCTACTACGACCTACACCACTCTTCCAAGAGGCATTAAAACTGTCTTGTTAAGCTACTGTGACCTCCATGCCTCTTCCAAGGGGCAATAAAACCATCTTGTTAAACCACTCTGAGCTCCACAGCTCTTCCAAGGGGCATTAAAACCATCTTGTTAAACCACTCTGAACTCCACAGCTCTTCTAAAGGTCATTAAAACCATCTTGTTAAAACACTCTGAACTCCACAGCTCTTCCAAGGGGCATGAAAACCGTCTTGTTTAGCTACTGTGACCTCCACCACTTTTGAAAGGGGCATTGAAATTGTCTTTGTATTCCACTGCGACCTCCACCACTCTTCCAAGTGGCATTAAAACTGTCTAGATAAGCTGCTGTGACCTCTATGTCTCTTCCAAGGGGCATTAAAACCATCTTGTTAAATCCATCTGAACTCCTCAGCTCTTCCAAGTGGCATAAAAACCATCTTATTAAGCTACTGTGACCTCCACAACTCTTCCAAGGTGCATTAAAAGCATCTTGTTAAACCACTCTGAACTCCACAGCTCTTCCAAGCGGCATGAAAACCGTCTTGCTAAGCTACTGTGACCTCCACCACTTTTCCAATGGGCATTAAAATTGTCTTTTTAAGCTACTGTGAACTCCACGTCTCTTCCAAGGGGCATTAAAACCGTCTTGTTAAACCACTCTAAACTCCACAGTTCTGCCAAGGGGCATGAGAACCGAGTTGTTAAGCTACTGTGACCTCCACGTCTCTTCCAATGGGCATTAACAATGTCTTGTTAAAACACTCTGAACTCCACAGCTCTACCAAGGGGCATTAAAACCATCTTTTTAAACCACTCTGAACTCCACAGCTCTTCGAAGCGTCATTAAAACCATCTTGTTAAGCTACTGCGACCTACACCACTCTTCCAAGAGGCATTAAAACTGTCTTGTTAAGCTACTGTGACCTCCACGCCTCTTCCAAGGGGCAGTAAAACCATCTTGTTTAACCACTCTGAGCTCCACAGCTCTTCCAAGGGGCATTAAAACCATCTTGTTAAACCACTCTGAACTCCACAGCTCTTCTAAAGGTCATTAAAACCATCTTGTTAAAACACTCTGAACTCCACAGCTCTTCCAAGGGGCATGAAAACCATCTTGTTTAGCTACTGTGACCTCCACCACTTTTCCAAGGGGCAATGATATTGTATTTGTATTCCACTGCGACCTCGACCACTCTTCCAAGGGACATTAAAACTGTCTTGTTAAGCTACTGTAACCTCCAATTCTCTTCCAAGAGGCATGAAAACCGTCTTATTAAACCACTCTGAACTCCACAGCTCTTCTAAAGGTCATTAAAACCATCTTGTTAAAACACTCTGAACTCCTCGGCTCTTCCAAGGGGCATAAAAACCGTCTTATTAAGCTACTGTGACCTCCACAACTCTTCCAAGGTGAATTAAAAGGATCTGGTTAAACCACTCTGAACTACACAGCTCTTCCAAGCGGCATGAAAACCGTCCTGTTAAGCTACTGTGACCTCCACCACTCTTCCAAGGGGCATTAACATTGTCTTATTAAGCTACTGTGAACTCCACGTCTCTTCCAAGGGGCATTAAAACCATCTTGTTAAAACACTCTGAACTCCACAGCTCTTCCAAGGGGCATGAAAACCGTCTTGTTTAGCTACTGTGACCTCCACCACTTTTCCAAGGGGCATTGATATTGTCTTTGTATTCCACTGCGACCTCCACCACTCTTCCAAGGGGCATTAAAACTGTCTTGTTAAGCTACTGTGAACTCCACGTCTCTTCCAAGGGGCATTAAAACCGTCTTGTTAAACGACTCTGAACTCCACAGCTCTTCCAAGTGGCATTAAAACTGTCTAGTTAAGCTGCTGTGACCTCCATGTCTCTTCCAAGGGGCATTAAAACCGTCTAGTTAAATCCATCTGAACTCCTCAGCTCTTCCAAGGGGCATAAAAACCGTCTTATTAAGCTACTGTGACCTCCACAACTCTTCCAAGGTGCATTAAAAGCATCTTGTTAAACCACTCTGAACTCCACAGCTCTTCCAAGCGGCATGAAAACCGTCTTGTTAAGCTACTGTGACCTCCACCACTCTTCCAAGGGGCATTAAAATTGTCTTATTAAGCTACTGTGAACTCCACGTCTCTTCCAAGGGGCATTAAAAACATCTTGTTAAACCACTCTAAACTCCACAGTTCTGCCAAGGGGCATGAGAACCGAGTTGTTAAGCTACTGTGACCTCCACGTCTCTTCCAATGGGCATTAACAATGTCTTGTTAAACCACTCTGAACTCCACAGCTCTTCCAAGCGGCATTAAAACCATCTTGTTAAGCTACTGCGACCTACACCACTCTTCCAAGAGGCATTAAAACTGTCTTGTTAAGCTACTGTGACCTCCACGCCTCTTCCAAGGGGCAGTAAAACCATCTTGTTAAACCACTCTGAGCTCCACAGCTCTTCCAAGGGGCATTAAAACCATCTTGTTAAACCACTCTGAACTCCACAGCTCTTCTAAAGGTCATTAAAACCATCATGTTAAAACACTCTGAACTCCACAGCTCTTCCAAGGGGCATGAAAACCGTATGGTTTAGCTACTGTGACCTCCACCACTTTTCCAAGGGGCATTGATATTTTCTTTGTAATCCACTGCGACTTCCACCACTCTTCCAAGGGGCATTAAAACTGTCTTGTTAAGCTACTGTAACCTCCACTTCTCTTCCAAGAGGCATGAAAACCGGCTTGTTAAACCACTCTGAACTCCACAGCTCTTCTAAAGGTCATTAAAACCATCTTGTTAAAACACTCTGAACTCCACAGCTCTTCCAAGGGGCATGAAAACCGTCTTGTTTAGCTACTGTGACCTCCACCACTTTTCCAAGAGGCATTGATATTGTCTTTGTATTCCACTGCGACCTCCACCACTCTTCCAAGGGGCATTAAAACTGTCTTGTTAAGATACTGTAACCTCCACTTCTCTTCCAAGAGGCATGAAAACCGTCTTGTTAAACCACTCTGAACTCCACAGCTCTTCCAAGTGGCATTAAAACTGTCTAGTTAAGCTGCTGTGACCTCCATGTCTCTTCCAAGGGGCATTGAAACCGTCTAGTTAAATCCATCTGAACTCCTCAGCTCTTCCAAGGGGCATAAAAACCGTCTTATTAAGCTACTGTGACCTCCACAACTCTTCCATGGTGCATTAAAAGCATCTTGTTAAACCACTCTGAACTCCACAGCTCTTCCAAGCGGCATGAAAACCGTCTTGTTAAGCTACTGTGACCACCACCACTCTTCCAAGGGGCATTAAAATTGTCTTATTAAGCTACTGTGAACTCCACGTCTCTTCCAAGGGGCATTAAAACTGTCTTGTTAAACCACTCTGAACTCCACAATTCTGCCAAGGGGCATGAGAACCGAGTTGTTAAGCCACTGTGACCTCCACGTCTCTTCCAATGGGCATTAACAATGTCTTTTTAAACCACTCTGAACTCCACAGCTCTTCTAAGCGGCATTAAAACCATCTTGTTAAGCTACTGTGACCTCCATCTCTCCTCCAAGGGGCTTAAAACTGTCTTGTTAAGCTACTGTGACCTCCACGTCTCTTTAAAGGGGCATTAAAACCGTCTTGTTAAGCTACTGTAAATTCCACCACTCTTCCAAGTGGCATTAAAACTGTCTTGTTAAGCAACTGTGCCCTCCACCACTCTTTCAAGGGGCTTAAAACTGTCTTGTTAAGCTACTATGACCTCCACGTCTCTTCCAATGGGCATTAAAAATGTCTTGTTAAACCACTCTGAACTCCACAGCTCTACCAAGTGGCATTCAAACCATCTTTTTACACCACTCTTAACTCCACAGCTCTTCGAATGGGCATTAAAATCATCTTGTTAATCTACTGTGAACTCCACTACTCTTCCAAGGGGTTTACAACTGTCTTGATAAGCTACTGTGACCTCCACTTCTCTTCCAATGGGCATTAAAACAGTCTGGTTAAGCTACTGTGACTTCCACCACTCTCCAAGGGGTATTAAAACTGTCTTGTGAAGCTACTGTGACCTCCACGTCTCTTTCAAGGGGCATGAAAATCATATTGTTAAACCACTCTGAACTCCACAGCTCTTCCAAGGGGAATTAAAACCGTCTTGTTAAGCTACTGTGACCTCCACGTCTCTTCCAAGGGGCATTAAAAGCGTCTTGTTACACCACTCTGAACTCAACACCCCTTCCAAGGGGCATTAAAACCGTCTTGTTAAGCTACTGCGACCTCCACAACTCTTCCAAGGGGCATTAAAACTGTCTTGTTAAGCTACTGTGACCTCCACTTCTCTTCCAAGGAGCATGAAAACCGTCTTGTTAAACCACTCTGAACTCCACAGCTCTTCCACGGGGCATTAAAACTGTCTTGTTAAGCTACTGTGACCTCCACGTCTCTTCCAAGGGGCATTAAAACTGTCTTGTTAAACCACTCTGAACTCCACAGCTCTTCTAAAGGTCATTAAACCGTCTTGTTAAACCACTCTGAACTCCACCACTCTTTCAAGGGGCATGAAAACCGTCTTGTTAAGCTACTCTGAGCTCCACAGCTCTTCGAAGGGGCATTAAAACCATCTTGTTAAGCTACTGTGACCTCCACCACTCTTCCAAGGGGCAATAAAACCGTCTTGTTAAGCTACTGTGACCTCCACCACTCTCCCAAGGGGTATTAAAACCATCTTGTTAAGCTACTGTGACCTCCAAGTCTCTTCCAAGCGGCATAAAAAGCATATTGCTAATTCACTCTGAACTCCACAGCTCTTCCAAGTGGCATTAAAACCATCTTGTTAAGCTACTGCGACCTACACCACTCTTCCAAGAGGCATTAAAACTGTCTTGTTAAGCTACTGTGACCTCCACGCCTCTTCAAAGCGGCAATAAAACCATCTTGTTAAACCACTCTGAACTCCACAGCACTTCTAAAGGTCATTAAAACCATCTTGTTAAACCACTCTGAACTCCACAGCTCTTTCAAGGGGCATGAAAACCGTCTTGTTTAGCTACTGTGACCTCCACCACTTTTCCAAGGGGCATTGATATTGTCTTTGTATTCCACTGCGACCTCCACCACTCTTCCAAGGGGCATTAAAACTGTCTTGTTAAGCTACTGTGACCTCCACTTCTGTTCCAAGAGGCATGAAAACCGTCTTGTTAAACCACTCTGAATTACACAGCTCTTCCAAGGGGCATTAAAACTGTCTAGTTAAGCTACTGTGACCTCCATGTCTCTTCCAAGGGGTATTAAAACCGTCTTGTTAAATCCATCTGAACTCCTCAGCTCTTCCAAGGGGCATAAAAAACGTCTTATTAAGCTACTGTGACCTCCACAACTCTTCCATGGTGCATTAAAAGCATCTTGTTAAACCACTCTGAACTCCACAGCTCTTCCAAGCGGCATGAAAACCGTCTTGTTAAGCTACTGTGACCTCCACCACTCTTCCAAGGGCTATTAAAATTGTCTTATTAAGCTACTGTGAACTCCACGTCTCTTCCAAGGGCATTAAAACCGTCTTGTTAAACCACTCTAAGCTCCACAGTTCTGCCAAGGGGCATGAGAACCGAGTTGTTAAGCTACTGTGACCTCCACGTCTCTTCCAATGGGCATTAACAATGTCTTGTTAAACCACTCTGAACTACACAGCTCTACCAAGGGGCATTAAAACCATCTTTTAAAACCACTCTGAACTCCACAGCTCTTCGAAGCGGCATTAAAACCATCTTGTTAAGCTAATGCGACCTACACCACTCTTCCAAGAGGCATTAAAACTGTCTTGTTAAGCTACTGTGACCTCCACGCCTCTTCCAAGGGGCAATAAAACTATCTTGTTAAACCACTCTGAGCTCCACAGCTCTTCCAAGGGGCATTAAAACCATCTTGTTAAACCACTCTGAACTCCACAGCTCTTCCAAGGGGCATGAAAACCGTCTTGTTTAGCTACTGTGACCTCCACCACTTTTCCAAGGGGCATTGATATTGTCTTTGTACTCCACTGCGACCTCCACCACTCTTCCAAGGGGCATTAAAACTGTCTTGTTAAGCTACTGTAACCTCCACTTCTCTTCCAAGAGGCATGAAAACTGTCTTGTTAAACCACTCTGAACTCCACAGCTCTTCCAAGTGGCATTAAAACTGTCTAGTTAAGCTGCTGTGACCTCCATGTCTCTTCCAAGGGGCATTAAAACCGTCTTGTTAAATCCATCTGAACTCCTCAGCTCTTCCAAGTGGCATAAAAACCGTCTTATTAAACTACTGTGACCTCCACAACTCTTCCAAGGTGCATTAAAAGCATCTTGTTAAACCACTCTGAACTCCACAGCTCTTCCAAGCGTCATGAAAATCGTCTTGTTAAGCTACTGTGACCTCCACCACTTTTCCAAGGGGCATTAAAATTGTCTTATTAAGCTACTAAGAACTCCACGTCTCTTCCAAGGGGCATTAAAACCGTCTTGTTAAACCACTCTAAACTCCACAGTTCTGCCAAGGGGCATGAGAACCGAGTTGTTAAGCTACTGTGACCTCCACGTCTCTTCCAATGGGCATTAACAATGTCTTGTTAAACCACTCTGAACTCCACAGCTCTACCAACGGGCATTAAAACCATCTTTTTAAACGACTCTGAACTCCACAGCTCTTCGAAGCGGCATTAAAACCATCTTGTTAAGCTACTGCGACCCACACCACTCTTCCAAGAGGCATTGAAACTGTCTTGTTAAGCTACTGTGACCTCCACGCCTCTTCCAAGGGGCAAAAAAAACATCTTTTTAAACCACTCTGAGCTCCACAGCTCTTCCAAGGGGCATTAAAACCATCTTGTTAAACCACTCTGAACTCCACAGCTCTTCTAAAGATCATTAAAACCATCTTGTTAAAACACTCTGAACTCCACAGCTCTTCCAAGGGGCATGAAAACCATCTTGTTTAGCTACTGTGACCTCCACCACTTTTCCAAGGGGCATTGATATTGTCTTGTTAAGCTACTGTAACCTCCACTTCTCTTCCAAGAGGCATGAAAACTGTCTTGTTAAACCACTCTGATCTCTACAGCTCTTCCAAAGTGGCATTAAAACTGTCTAGTTAAGCTGCTGTGACCTCCATGTCTCTTCCAAGGGGCATTAATACCGTCTAGTTAAATCCATCTGAACTCCTCAGCTCTTCCAAGGGGCATGAAAACCGTCTTGTTAAGCTACTGTGACCTCCACCACTCTTCCAAGGGGCATTAAAATTGTCTTATTAAGCTACTGTGAACTCCACGTCTCTTCCAAGGGGCATTAAAACCGTCTTGTTAAACCACTCTGAACTACACAATTCTGCCAAGGGGCATGAGAACCGAGTTGTTAAGCTACTGTGACCTCCACGTCTCTTCCAATGGGCATTAACAATGTCTTTTTAAACCACTCTGAACTCCACAGCTCTTCTAAGCGGCATTAAAACCATCTTGTTAAGCTACTGTGACCTCCATCTCTCCTCCAAGGGGATTGAACTGTCTTGTTAAGCTACTGTGACCTCCACGTCTCTTCCAAGGGGCATTAAAACCGTCTTGTTAAGCTACTGTGAATTCCACCACTCTTCCAAGTGGCATTAAAACTGTCTTGTTAAGCAACTGTGCCCTCCACCACTCTTCCAAGGGGCTTAAAACTGTCTTGTTAAGCTACTGTGACCTCCACGTCTCTTCCAATGGGCATTAAAAATGTATTGTTAAACCACTCTGAACTCCACAGCTCTACCAAGTGGCATTCAAACCATCTTTTTACACCACTCTTAACTCCACAGCTCTTCGAATGGGCATTAAAATCATCTTGTTAATCTACTGTGAACTCCACTACTCTTCCAAGGGGTTTACAACTGTCTTGATAAGCTACTGTGACCTCCACTTCTCTTCCAATGGGCATTAAAACAGTCTTGTTAAGCTACTGTGACTTCCACCACTCTCCAAGTGGCATTAAAACTGTCTTGTGAAGCTACTGTGACCTCCACGTCTCTTTCAAGGGGCATGAAAATCATCTTGTTAAACCACTCTGAACTCCACAGCTCTTCCAAGGGGAATTAAAACCATCTTGTTAAGCTACTGTGACCTCCACTTCTCTTCTAAGGGGCATTAAAAGCGTCTTGTTAAACCACTCTGAACTCAACAGCTCTTCCAAGGGGCATTAAAACCGTCTTGTTAAGCTACTGCGACCTCCACCACTCTTCCAAGGGGCATTAAAACTGTCTTGTTAAGCTACTGTGACCCCCACTTCTCTTCCAAGGAGCATGAAAACCGTCTTGTTAAACCACTCTGAACTCCAGAGCTCTTCCAAGGGGCATTAAAACTGTCTTGTTAAGCTACTGTGACCTCCACGTCTCTTCCAAGGGGCATTAAAAATGTCTTGTTAAACCACTCTGAACTCCACAGCTCTTCTAAAGGTCATTAAACCGTCTTGTTAAACCACTCTGAACTGCACCACTCTTTCAAGGGGCATGAAAACCGTCTTGTTAAGCTACTCTGAGCTCCACAGCTCTTCGAAGGGGCATTAAAACCATCTTGTTAAGCTACTGTGACCTCCACCACTCTTCCAAGGGGCAATAAAACCGTCTTGTTAAGCTACTGTGACCTCCACCACTCTCCCAAGGGGTATTAAAACTGTCTTGTTAAGCTACTGTGACCTCCACGTCTCTTTCAAGGGGCATTAAAACCATCTTGTTAAACCACTCTGAACTCCACAGCTCATCCAAGGGGTCTTAAAACCATCTTGTTAAGCTACTGTGACCTCCACGTCTCTTCCAAGCGGCATAAAAAGCGTATTGTTAAACCACTCTGAACTCCACAGCTCTTCCAAGTGGCATTAAAACCATCTTGTTAAGCTACTGCGACCTACACCACTCTTCCAAGAGGCATTAAAACTGTCTTGTTAAGATACTGTGACCTCCACGCCTATTCCAAGGGGCAATAAAACCATCTTGTTAAACCACTCTGAACTCCGCAGCTCGTCTAAAGGTCATTAAAACCATCTTGTTAAACCACTCTGAACTCCACAGCTCTTCCAAGGGGCATGAAAACTGTCTTGTTTAGCTACTGTGACCTCCACCACGTTTCCAAGGGGCATTGATATTGTCTTTGTATTCCACTGCGACCTCCACCACTCTTCCAAGGGGCATTAGAACTGTCTTGTTAAGCTACTGTGACCTCCACTTCTCTTCCAAGAGGCAGGAAAACTGTCATGTTAAACAACTCTGAACTCCACAGCTCTTCCAAGGGGCATTAAAACTGTCTAGTTAAGCAACTGTGACCTCCATGTCTCTTCCAAGGGGTATTAAAACCGTCTTGTTAAATCCATCTGAACTCCTCAGCTCTTCCAAAGGGCATAAAAACCGTCTTATTAAGCTACTGTGACCTCCACAACTCTTCCAAGGTGCATTAAAAGCATCTTGTTAAACCACTCTGAACTCCACAGCTCTTCCAAGCAGCATGAAAACCGTCTTGTTAAGCTACTGTGACCTACATCACTCTTCCAAGGGGCATTAAAATTGTCTTATTAAGCTACTGTGTACTCCACGTCTCTTCCAAGGGGCATTAAAACCGTCTTGTTAAACCACTCTAAACTCCACAGTTCTGCCAAGGGGCATGAGAACCGTGTTGTTAAGCTACTGTGACCTCCACGTCTCTTCCAATGGATATTAACAATGTCTTGTTAAACCACTCTGAACTCCACAGCTCTACCAAGGGGCATTAAAACCATCTTTTTAAACCACTCTGAACTCCACAGCTCTTCGAAGCAGCATTAAAACCATCTTGTTAAGCTACTGTGACCTACACCACTCTTCCAAGAGGCATTAAAATTGTCTTGTTAAGCTAATGTGACCTCCACGCCTCTTCCAAGGGGCAGTAAAACCATCTTGTTAAACCACCCTGAGCTCCACAGCTCTTCCAAGGGGCATTAAAACCATCTTGTTAAACCACTCTGAACTCCACAGCTCTTCTAAAGGTCAATAAAACCATCTTGTTAAAACACTCTGAACTCCACAGCTCTTCCAAGGGGCAGGAAAATTGTCTTGTTTAGCTACTGTGACCTCCACCACGTTTCCAAGGGGCATTGATATTGTCTTTGTATTCCACTGCGACCTCCACCACGCTTACAAGGGGCATTAAAACTGTCTTGTTAAGCTACTGTGACCTCCACTTCTCTTCCAAGAGGCATGAAAACTGTCATGTTAAACCACTCTGAACTCCACAGCTCTTCCAAGGGGCATTAAAACTGTCTAGTTAAGCAACTGTGAACTTCATGTCTCTTCCAAGGGGTATTAAAACCGTCTTGTTAAATCCATCTGAACTCCTCAGCTCTTCCAAGGGGCATAAAAACCGTCTTAATAAACTACTGTGACCTCCACAACTCTTCCAAGGTGCATTAAAAGCATATTGTTAAACCACTCTGAACTCCACAGTTCTTCCAAGCGGCATGAAAACCGTCTTGTTAAGCTACTGTGACCTCCACCACTCTTCCAAGGGGCATTAAAATTGTCTCATTAGGCTACTGTGAACTCCACGTCTCTTGCAAGGGGCATTAAAACCGTCTTGTTAAACCACTCTAAACTCCACAGTTCTGCCAAGGGGCATGAGAACCGAGTTGTTAAGCTACTGTGACCTCCACGTCTCTTCCAATGGGCATTAACAATGTCTTGTTAAACCACTCTGAACTCCACAGCTCTACCAAGGGGCATTAAAACCATCTTTTTAAACGACTCTGAACTCCACAGCTCTTCGAAGCGGCATTAAAACCATCTTGTTAAGCTACTGCGACCCACACCACTCTTCCAAGAGGCAATGAAACTGTCTTGTTAAGCTACTGTGACCTCCATGCCTCTTCCAAGGGGCAGTAAAACCATCTTGTTAAACCACTCTGAGCTCCACAGCTCTTCCAAGGGGCATTAAAACCATCTTGTTAAACCACTCTGAACTCCACAGCTCTTCCAAGGGGCATGAAAACCATCTTGTTTAGCTACTGTGACCTCTACCACTTTTCCAAGGGGCATTGATATTGTCTTGTTAAGCTACTGTAACCTCCACTTCTCTTCCAAGAGGCATGACAACTGTCTTGTTAAACCACTCTGAACTCCACAGCTCTTCCAAGTGGCATTAAAACTGTCTAGTTAAGCTGCTGTGACCTCCATGTCTCTTCCAAGGGGCATTAATACCGTCTAGTTAAATCCATCTGAACTCCTCAGCTCTTCCAAGGGGCATGAAAACCGTCTTGTTAAGCTACTGTGACCTCCACCACTCTTCCAAGGGGCAATAAAATTGTCTTATTAAGCTACTGTGAACTCCACGTCTCTTCCAAGGGGCATTAAAACCGTTTTGTTAAACCACTCTGAACTACACAATTCTGCCAAGGGGCATGAGAACCGAGTTGTTAAGCTACTGTGACCTCCACGTCTCTTTCAATGGGCATTAACAATGTCTTTTTAAACCACTCTGAACTCCACAGCTCTTCTAAGCGGCATTAAAACCATCTTGTTAAGCTACTGTGACCTCCATCTCTCCTCCAAGGGGCTTGAACTGTCTTGTTAAGCTACTGTGACCTACACGTCTCTTCCAAGGGGCATTAAAACCTTCTTGTTAAGCTACTGTGAATTCCACCACTCTTCCAAATGGCATTAAAACTGTCTTGTTAAGCAACTGTGCCCTCCACCACTCTTCCAAGGGGCTTAAAACTGTCTTGTTAAGCTACTGTGACCTCCACATCTCTTCCAATGGGCATTAAAAATGTCTTGTTAAACCACTCTGTACTCCACAGCTCTACCAAATGGCATTCAAACCATCTTTTTACACCACTCTTAACTCCACAGCTCTTCGAATGGGCATTAAAATCATCTTGTTAATCTACTGTGAACTCCACTACTCTTCCAAGGGGTTTACAACTGTCTTGATAAGCTACTGTGACCTCCACTTCTCTTCCAATGGGCATTAAAACAGTCTTGTTAAGCTACTGTGACTTCCACCACTCTCCAAGGGGTATTAAAACTGTCTTGTGAAGCTACTGTGACCTCCACGTCTCTTTCAAGGGGCATGAAAATCATTTTGTTAAACCACTCTTAACTCCACAGCTCTTCCAAGGTGAATTAAAACCATCTTGTTAAGCTACTGTGACCTCCACGTCTCTTCTAAGGGGCATTAAAAGCGTCTTGTTAAACCACTCTGAACTCAACAGCTCTTCCAAGGGGCATTAAAACCGTCTTGTTAAGCTACTGCGACCTCCACCACTCTTCCAAGGGGCATTAAAAATGTCTTGTTAAACCACTCTGAACTCCACAGCTCTTCTAAAGGTCATTAAACCGTCTTGTTAAACCACTCTGAACTCCAGCACTCTTTCAAGGGGCATGAAAACCGTTTTGTTAAGCTACTCTGAGCTCCACAGCTCTTCGAAGGGGCATTAAAACCATCTTGTTAAGCTACTGTGACCTCCACCACTCTTCCAAGGGGCAATAAAACCGTCTTGTTAAGCTACTGTGACCTCCACCACTCTCCCAAGGGGTATTAAAACTGTCTTGTTAAGCTACTGTGACCTCCACGTCTCTTTCAAGGGGCATTAAAACCATCTTGTTAAACCACTCTGAACTCCACAGCTCATCCAAGGGGTATTAAAACCATCTTGTTAAGCTACTGTGACCTCCACGTCTCTTCCAAGCGGCATAAAAAGCGTATTGTTAAACGACTCTGAACTCCACAGCTCTTCCAAGTGGCATTAAAACCATCTTGTTAAGCTACTGCGACCTACACCACTCTTCCAAGAGGCATTAAAACTGTCTTGTTAAGCTACTGTGACCTCCACGCCTCTTCCAAGGGGCAATAAAACCATCTTGTTAAACCACTCTGAACTCCGCAGCTCTTCTAAAGGTCATTAAAACCATCTTGTTAAACCACTCTGAACTCCACAGCTCTTCCAAGGGGCATGAAAACTGTCTTGTTTAGCTACTGTGACCTCCACCACGTTTCCAAGGGGCATTGATATTGTCTTTGTATTCCACTGCGACCTCCACCACTCTTCCAAGGGGCATTAAAACTGTCTTGTTAAGCTACTGTGACCTCCACTTCTCTTCCAAGAGGCATGAAAACTGTCATGTTAAACCACTCTGAACTTCACAGCTCTTCCAAGGGGCATTAAAACTGTCTAGTTAAGCAACTGTGACCCCCATGTCTCTTCCAAGGGGTATTAAAACCGTCTTGTTAAATCCATCTGAACTCCTCAGCGCTTCCAAGGGGCATAAAAACCGTCTTATTAAACTACTGTGACCTCCACAACTCTTCCAAGGTGCATTAAAAGCATATTGTTAAACCACTCTTAACTCCACAGTTCTTCCAAGCGGCATGAAAACCGTCTTGTTAAGCTACTGTGATCTCCACCACTCTTCCAAGGGGCATTAAAATTGTCTCATTAGGCTACTGTGAACTCCACGTCTCTTGCAAGGGGCATTAAAACCGTCTTGTTAAACCACTCTAAACTCCACAGTACTGCCAAGGGGCATGAGAACCGAGTTTTTAAGCTACTGTGACCTCCACGTTTCTTCCAATTGGCATTAACAATGTCTTGTTAAACCACTCTGAACTCCACAGCTCTACCAAGGGGCATTAAAACCATCTTTTTAAACCACTCTGAACTCCACAGCTCTTCGAAGCGGCATTAAAACCATCTTGTTAAGCTACTGCGACCTACACCACTCTTCCACGAGGCATTAAAACTGTCTTGTTAAGCTACTGTGACCTCCACGCCTCTTCCAAGGGGCAATTAAACCATCTTGTTAAACCACTATGAGCTCCACAGCTCTTCCAAGGGGCATTAAAACCATCTTGTTAAACCACTCTGAACTCCACAGCTCTTCTAAAGGTCATTAAAACCATCTTGTTAAAACACTCTGAACTCCACAGCTCTTCCAAGGGGCATGAAAACCGTCTTGTTTAGCTACTGTGACCTCCACCACGTTTCCAAGGGGCATTGATATTGTCTTTGTATTCCACTGCGACCTCCACCACTCTTCCAAGGGGCATTAAAAGTGTCTTGTTAAGCTACTGTGACCTCCACTTCTCTTCCAAGAGGCATGAAAACTGTCATGTTAAACCACTCTGAACTCCACAGCTCTTCCAAGGGGCATTAAAACAGTCTAGTTAAGCAACTGTGACCTCCATGTCTCTTGCAAGGGGTATTAAAACCGTCTTGTTAAATCCATCTGAACTCCTCAGCTCTTCCAAGGGGCATAAAAACCGTCTTATTAAACTACTGTGACCTCCACCACTCTTCCAAGGGGCATTAAAATTGTCTCATTAGGCTACTGTGAACTCCACGTCTCTTGCAAGGGGCATTAAAACCGTCTTGTTAAACCACTCTAAACTCCACAGTACTGCCAAGGGGCATGAGAACCGAGTTTTTAAGCTACTGTGACCTCCACGTTTCTTCCAATTGGCATTAACAATGTCTTGTTAAACCACTCTGAACTCCACAGCTCTACCAAGGGGCATTAAAACCATCTTTTTAAACCACTCTGAACTCCACAGCTCTTCGAAGCGGCATTAAAACCATCTTGTTAAGCTACTGCGACCTACACCACTCTTCCACGAGGCATTAAAACTGTCTTGTTAAGCTACTGTGACCTCCACGCCTCTTCCAAGGGGCAATAAAACCATCTTGTTAAACCACTATGAGCTCCACAGCTCTTCCAAGGGGCATTAAAACCATCTTGTTAAACCACTCTGAACTCCACAGCTCTTCTAAAGGTCATTAAAACCATCTTGTTAAAACACTCTGAACTCCACAGCTCTTCCAAGGGGCATGAAAACCGTCTTGTTTAGCTACTGTGACCTCCACCACTTTTCCAAGGGGCATTGATATTGTCTTTGTATTCCACTGCGACCTCCACCACTCTTCCAAGGGGCATTAAAACTGTCTTGTTAAGCTACTGTAACCTCCACTTCTCTTCCAAGAGGCATGAAAACTGTCTTGTTAAACCACTCTGAACTACACAGCTCTTCCAAGTGGCATTAAAACTGTCTAGTTAAGCTGCTGTGACCTCCATGTCTCTTCCAAGGGGCATGAAAATCATCTTGTTAAACCACTCTGAACTCCACAGCTCTTCCAAGGGGAATTAAAACCATCTTGTTAAGCTACTGTGACCTCCACGTCTCTTCCAAGGGGCATTAAAAGCATCTTGTTAAACCACTCTGAACTCAACAGCTCTTCCAAGGGGCATTAAAACCGTCTTGTTAAGCTACTGCGACCTCCACCACTCTTCCAAGGGGCATTAAAACTGTCTTGTTAAGCTACTGTGACCTCCACTTCTCTTCCAAGGAGCATGAAAACCGTCTTGTTAAACCACTCTGAACTCCGCAGATCTTCCATGGGGCATTAAAACTCTCTTGTTAAGCTACTGTGACCTCCACGTCTCTTCCAAGGGGCATTAAAACTGTCTTGTTAAACCACTCTGAACTCCACAGCTCTTCTAAAGGTCATTAAACCGTCTTGTTAAACTACTCTGAACTCCACCACTCTTTCAAGGAGCATGAAAACCGTCTTGTTAAGCTACTCTGAGCTCCACAGCTCTTCGAAGGGGCATTAAAACCATCTTGTTAAGCTACTGTGACCTCCACCACTCTTCCAAGGGGCAATAAAACCGTCTTGTTAAGCTACTGTGACCTCCACCACTCTCCCAAGGGGTATTAAAACTGTCTTGTTAAGCTACTGTGACCTCCACGTCTCTTTCAAAGGGCATTAAAAACATCTTGTTAAACCACTCTGAACTCCACAGCTCATCCAAGGGGTCTAAAAACCATCTTGTTAAGCTACTGTGACCTCCATGTCTCTTCCAAGCGGCATAAAAAGCGTATTGTTAAACCACTCTGAACTCCACAGCTCTTCCAAGTGGCATTAAAACCATCTTGTTAAGCTACTGCGACCTACACCACTCTTCCAAGAGGAATTAAAACTGTCTTGTTAAGATACTGTGACCTCCACGCCTCTTCCAAGGGGCAATAAAACCATCCTGTTAAACCACTCTGAACTCCGCAGCTCTTCTAAAGGTCATTAAAACCATCTTGTTAAACCACTCTGAACTCCACAGCTCTTCCAAGGGGCATGAAAACTGTCTTGTTTAGCTACTGTGACCTCCACCACGTTTCCAAGGGGCATTGATATTGTCTTTGTATTCCACTGCGACCTCCACCACTCTTCCAAGGGGCATTAAAACTGTCTTGTTAAGCTACTGTGACCTCCACTTCTCTTCCAAGAGGCATGAAAACTGTCATGTTAAACCACTCTGAACTCCACAGCTCTTCCAAGGGGCATTAAAACTGTCTAGTTAAGCAACTGTGACCTCCATGTCTCTTCCAAGGGGTATTAAAACCGTCTTGTTAAATCCATCTGAACTCCTCAGCTCTTCCAAGCGGCATAAAAACCGTCTTATTAAACTACTGTGACCTCCACAACTCTTCCAAGGTGCATTAAAAGCATCTTGTTAAACCACTCTGAACTCCACAGCTCTTCCAAGCGGCATGGAAACCGTATTGTTAAGCTACTGTGACCTCCACCACTCTTCCAAGGGGCATTAAAATTGTCTCATTAGGCTACTGTGAACTCCACGTCTCTTGCAAGGGGCATTAAAACCGTCTTGTTAAACCACTCTAAACTCCACAGTTCTGCCAAGGGGCATGAGTACCGAGTTGTTAAGCTACTGTGACCTCCACGTCTCTTCCAATGGGCATTAACAATGTCTTGTTAAACCACTCTGAACTCCACAGCTCTACCAAGGGGCATTAAAACCATCTTTTTAAACCACTCTGAACTCCACAGCTCTTCGAAGCAGCAGTAAAACCATCTTGTTAAGCTACTGCGACCTACACCACTCTTCCAAGAGGCATTAAAACTGTCTTGTTAAGCTAATGTGACCTCCACGCCTCTTCCAAGGGGCAGTAAAACCATCTTGTTAAACCACCCTGAGCTCCACAGCTCTTCCAAGGGGCATTAAAACCATCTTGTTAAACCACTTTGAACTCCACAGCTCTTCTAAAGGTCATTAAAACCATCTTGTTAAAACACTCTGAACTCCACAGCCCCTCCAAGGGGCATGAAAACCGTCTTGTTTAGCTACTGTGACCTCCACCACTTTTCCAAGGGGCATTGATATTGTCTTTGTATTCCACTGCGACCTCCACCACTCTTCCAAGGGGCGTTAAAACTGTCTTGTTAAGCTACTGTAACCTCCACTTCTCTTCCAGGAGGCATGAAAACCATCTTGTTAAACCACTCTGAACTCCACAGCTCTTCCAAGTGGCATTAAAACTGTCTAGTTAAGCTGCTGTGACCTCCATGTCTCTTCCAAGGGGCATCAAAACAGTCTAGTTAAATCCATCTGAACTCCTCAGCTCTTCCAAAGGGCATAAAAACCGTCTTAATAAGCTACTGTGACCTCCACAACTCTTCCAAGGTGCATTAAAAGCATCTTGTTAAACCACTCTGAACTCCACAGCTCTTCCAAGCGGCATGAAAACCGTCTTGTTAAGCTACTGTGACCTCCACCACTCTTCCAAGGGGCATTAAAATTGTCTTATTAAGCTACTGTGAACTCCACGTCTCTTCCAAGGGGCATTAAAACCGTCTTGTTAAACCACTCTGAACTCCACAATTCTTCCAAGGGGCATGAGAACCGAGTTGTTAAGCTACTGTGACCTCCACGTCTCTTCCAATGGGCATTAACAATGTCTTTTTAAACCACTCTGAACTCCACAGCTCTTCTAAGCGGCATTAAAACCATCTTGTTAGGCTACTGTGTCCTCCATCTCTCCTCCAAGGGGCTTAAAACTGTCTTGTTAAGCTACTGTGACCTCCACGTCTCTTCCAAGGGGCATTAAAACCGTCTTGTTAAGCTACTGTGAATTCCACCACTCTTCCAAGTGGCATTAAAACTGTCTTGTTAAGCAACTGTGCCCTCCACCACTCTTCCAAGGGGCTTAAAACTGTCTTGTTAAGCTACTGTGACCTCCACGTCTCTTCCAATGGGCATTAAAAATGTCTTGTTAAACTACTCTGAACTCCACAGCTCTACCAAGTGGCATTCAAACCATCTTTTTACACCACTCTTAACTCCACAGCTCTTCGAATGGGCATTAAAATCATCTTGTTAATCTACTGTGAATTCCACTACTCTTCCAAGTGGTTTACAACTGTCTTGATAAGCTGCTGTGACCTCCACTTCTCTTCCAATGGGCATTAAAACAGTCTTGTTAAGCTACTGTGACTTCCACCACTCTCCAAGGGGTATTAAAACTGTCTTGTGAAGCTACTGTGACCTCCACGTCTCTTTCAAGGGGCATGAAAATTATCTTGTTAAATCACTCTGAACTCCACAGCTCTTCCAAGGGGAATTAAAACCATCTTGTTAAGCTACTGTGACCTCCACGTCTCTTCCAAGGGGCATTAAAAGCGTCTTGTTAAACCACTCTGAACTCAACAGCTCTTCGAAGGGGCATTAAAACCATCTTGTTAAGCTACTGCGACCTCCACCACTCTTCCAAGGGGCATTAAAACTGTCTTGTTAAGCTACTGTGACCTCCACTTCTCTTCCTAGGAGCATGAAAACTGTCTTGTTAAACCACTCTGAACTCCAAAGCTCTTCCACGGGGCATTAAAACTGTCTTGTTAAGCTACTGTGACCTCCACGTCTCTTCCAAGGGGCATTAAAACTGTCTTGTTAAACCACTCTGAACTCCACAGCTCTTCTAAAGGTCATTAATCCGTCTTGTTAAACCACTCTGAACTCCACGACTCTGTCAAGGGGCATGAAAACCGTCCTGTTAAGCTACTCTGAGCTCCACAGCTCTTCGAAGGTGCATTAAAACCATCTTGTTAAGCTACTGTGACCTCCACCACTCTTCCAAGGGGCAATAAAACCGTCTTGTTAAGCTACTGTGACCTCCACCACTCTCCCAAGGGGTATTAAAACTGTCTTGTTAAGCTACTGTGACCTACACGTCTCTTTCAAGGGGCATTAAAACCATCTTGTTAAACTACTCTGAACTCCACAGCTCATCCAAGTGGTATTAAAACCATCTTGTTAAGCTACTGTGACCTCCACGTCACTTCCAAGCGGCATAAAAAGCGTATTGTTAAACCACTCTGAACTCCACAGCTCTTCCAAGTGGCATTAAAACCATCTTTTTAAGCTACTGCGACCTACACCACTCTTCCAAGAGGCATTAAAACTGTCTTGTTAAGCTACTGTGACCTCTACGCCTCTTCCAAGGGGCAATAAAACCATCTTGTTAAACCACTCTGAACTCCACAGCTCTTCTAAAGGTCATTAAAACCATCTTGTTAAACCACTCTGAACTCCACAGGTCTTCCAAGGGGCATGAAAACCGTCTTGTTTAGCTACTGTGACCTTCACCACATTTCCAAGGGGCATTGATATTGCCTTTGTATTCCACTGCGACCTCCACCACTCTTCCAAGGGGCATTAAAACTGTCTTGTTAAGCTACTGTGACGTCCACTTCTCTTCCAAGAGGCATGAAAACTGTCATGTTAAACCACTCTGAACTCTACAGCTCTTCCAAGGGGCATTAAAACTGTCTAGTTAAGCTACTGTGACCTCCATGTCTCTTCCAAGGGGTATTAAAACCGTCTTGTTAAATCCATCTGAACTCCTCAGCTCTTCCAAGGGGCATAAAAACCGTCTTATTAAACTACTGTGACCTCCACAACTCTTCCATGGTGCATTAAAAGCATCTTGTTAAACCACTCTGAACTCCACAGCTCTTCCAAGCGGCATGAAAACCGTCTTGTTAAGCTACTGTGACCTCCACCACTCTTACAAGGGGCATTAAAATTGTCTCATTAGGCTACTGTGAACTCCACGTCTCTTCCAAGGGGCATTAAAACCGTCTTGTTAAACCACTCTAAACTCCACAGCTCTTCCAAGTGGCATTAAAACCATCTTGTTAAACCACTCTGAACTCCACAGCTCTTCTAAAGGTCATTAAAACCATCTTGTTAAAACACTCTGAACTCCACAGCTCTTCCAAGGGGCATGAAAACCGTCTTGTTTAGCTACTGTGACCTCCACCACTTTTCCAAGGGGCATTGATATTGTCTTTGTATTCCACTGCGACCTCCACCACTCTTCCAAGGGGCATTAAAACTGTCTTGTTAAGCTACTGTGACCTCCACGTCTCTTCCAATGGGCAATAACAATGTCTTGTTAAACCACTCTGAACTCCACAGCTCTACCAAGGGGCATTAAAACCATCTTTTTAAACCACTCTGAACTCCACAGCTCTTCGAAGCGGCATTAAAACCATCTTGTTAAGCTACTGCGACCTACACCACTCTTCCACGAGGCATTAAAACTGTCTTGTTAAGTTACTGTGACCTCCACGCCTCTTCCAAGGGGCAATAAAACCATCTTGTTAAACCACTCTGAGCTCCACAGCTCTTCCAAGGGGCATTAAAACCATCTTGTTAAACCACTTTGAACTCCACAGCTCTTCTAAAGGTCATTAAAACCATCTTGTTAAAACACTCTGAACTCCACAGCCCCTCCAAGGGGCATGAAAACCGTCTTGTTTAGCTACTGTGACCTCCACCACTTTTCCAAGGGGCATTGATATTGTCTTTGTATTCCACTGCGACCTCCACCACTCTTCCAAGGGGCGTTAAAACTGTCTTGTTAAGCTACTGTAACCTCCACTTCTCTTCCAGGAGGCATGAAAACCATCTTGTTAAACCACTCTGAACTCCACAGCTCTTCCAAGTGGCATTAAAACTGTCTAGTTAAGCTGCTGTGACCTCCATGTCTCTTCCAAGGGGCATCAAAACAGTCTAGTTAAATCCATCTGAACTCCTCAGCTCTTCCAAAGGGCATAAAAACCGTCTTAATAAGCTACTGTGACCTCCACAACTCTTCCAAGGTGCATTGAAAGCATCTTGTTAAACCACTCTGAACTCCACAGCTCTTCCAAGCGGCATGAAAACCGTCTTGTTAAGCTACTGTGACCTCCACCACTCTTCCAAGGGGCATTAAAATTGTCTTATTAAGCTACTGTGAACTCCACGTCTCTTCCAAGGGGCATTAAAACCGTCTTGTTAAACCACTCTGAACTCCACAATTCTGCCAAGGGGCATGAGAACCGAGTTGTTAAGCTACTGTGACCTCCACGTCTCTTCCAATGGGCATTAACAATGTCTTTTTAAACCACTCTGAACTCCACAGCTCTTCTAAGCGGCATTAAAACCATCTTGTTAGGCTACTGTGTCCTCCATCTCTCCTCCAAGGGGCTTAAAACTGTCTTGTTAAGCTACTGTGACCTCCACGTCTCTTCCAAGGGGCATTAAAACCGTCTTGTTAAGCTACTGTGAATTCCACCACTCTTCCAAGTGGCATTAAAACTGTCTTGTTAAGCAACTGTGCCCTCCACCACTCTTCCAAGGGGCTTAAAACTGTCTTGTTAAGCTACTGTGACCTCCACGTCTCTTCCAATGGGCATTAAAAATGTCTTGTTAAACTACTCTGAACTCCACAGCTCTACCAAGTGGCATTCAAACCATCTTTTTACACCACTCTTAACTCCACAGCTCTTCGAATGGGCATTAAAATCATCTTGTTAATCTACTGTGAATTCCACTACTCTTCCAAGTGGTTTACAACTGTCTTGATAAGCTGCTGTGACCTCCACTTCTCTTCCAATGGGCATTAAAACAGTCTTGTTAAGCTACTGTGACTTCCACCACTCTCCAAGGGGTATTAAAACTGTCTTGTGAAGCTACTGTGACCTCCACGTCTCTTTCAAGGGGCATGAAAATTATCTTGTTAAATCACTCTGAACTCCACAGCTCTTCCAAGGGGAATTAAAACCATCTTGTTAAGCTACTGTGACCTCCACGTCTCTTCCAAGGGGCATTAAAAGCATCTTGTTAAACCACTCTGAACTCAACAGCTCTTCCAAGGGGCATTAAAACCGTCTTGTTAAGCTACTGCGACCTCCACCACTCTTCCAAGGGGCATTAAAACTGTCTTGTTAAGCTACTGTGACCTCCACTTCTCTTCCAAGGAGCATGAAAACCGTCTTGTTAAACCACTCTGAACTCCGCAGATCTTCCATGGGGCATTAAAACTCTCTTGTTAAGCTACTGTGACCTCCACGTCTCTTCCAAGGGGCATTAAAACTGTCTTGTTAAACCACTCTGAACTCCACAGCTCTTCTAAAGGTCATTAAACCGTCTTGTTAAACTACTCTGAACTCCACCACTCTTTCAAGGAGCATGAAAACCGTCTTGTTAAGCTACTCTGAGCTCCACAGCTCTTCGAAGGGGCATTAAAACCATCTTGTTAAGCTACTGTGACCTCCACCACTCTTCCAAGGGGCAATAAAACCGTCTTGTTAAGCTACTGTGACCTCCACCACTCTCCCAAGGGGTATTAAAACTGTCTTGTTAAGCTACTGTGACCTCCACGTCTCTTTCAAAGGGCATTAAAAACATCTTGTTAAACCACTCTGAACTCCACAGCTCATCCAAGGGGTCTAAAAACCATCTTGTTAAGCTACTGTGACCTCCATGTCTCTTCCAAGCGGCATAAAAAGCGTATTGTTAAACCACTCTGAACTCCACAGCTCTTCCAAGTGGCATTAAAACCATCTTGTTAAGCTACTGCGACCTACACCACTCTTCCAAGAGGAATTAAAACTGTCTTGTTAAGATACTGTGACCTCCACGCCTCTTCCAAGGGGCAATAAAACCATCCTGTTAAACCACTCTGAACTCCGCAGCTCTTCTAAAGGTCATTAAAACCATCTTGTTAAACCACTCTGAACTCCACAGCTCTTCCAAGGGGCATGAAAACTGTCTTGTTTAGCTACTGTGACCTCCACCACGTTTCCAAGGGGCATTGATATTGTCTTTGTATTCCACTGCGACCTCCACCACTCTTCCAAGGGGCATTAAAACTGTCTTGTTAAGCTACTGTGACCTCCACTTCTCTTCCAAGAGGCATGAAAACTGTCATGTTAAACCACTCTGAACTCCACAGCTCTTCCAAGGGGCATTAAAACTGTCTAGTTAAGCAACTGTGACCTCCATGTCTCTTCCAAGGGGTATTAAAACCGTCTTGTTAAATCCATCTGAACTCCTCAGCTCTTCCAAGCGGCATAAAAACCGTCTTATTAAACTACTGTGACCTCCACAACTCTTCCAAGGTGCATTAAAAGCATCTTGTTAAACCACTCTGAACTCCACAGCTCTTCCAAGCGGCATGGAAACCGTATTGTTAAGCTACTGTGACCTCCACCACTCTTCCAAGGGGCATTAAAATTGTCTCATTAGGCTACTGTGAACTCCACGTCTCTTGCAAGGGGCATTAAAACCGTCTTGTTAAACCACTCTAAACTCCACAGTTCTGCCAAGGGGCATGAGTACCGAGTTGTTAAGCTACTGTGACCTCCACGTCTCTTCCAATGGGCATTAACAATGTCTTGTTAAACCACTCTGAACTCCACAGCTCTACCAAGGGGCATTAAAACCATCTTTTTAAACCACTCTGAACTCCACAGCTCTTCGAAGCAGCAGTAAAACCATCTTGTTAAGCTACTGCGACCTACACCACTCTTCCAAGAGGCATTAAAACTGTCTTGTTAAGCTAATGTGACCTCCACGCCTCTTCCAAGGGGCAGTAAAACCATCTTGTTAAACCACCCTGAGCTCCACAGCTCTTCCAAGGGGCATTAAAACCATCTTGTTAAACCACTTTGAACTCCACAGCTCTTCTAAAGGTCATTAAAACCATCTTGTTAAAACACTCTGAACTCCACAGCCCCTCCAAGGGGCATGAAAACCGTCTTGTTTAGCTACTGTGACCTCCACCACTTTTCCAAGGGGCATTGATATTGTCTTTGTATTCCACTGCGACCTCCACCACTCTTCCAAGGGGCGTTAAAACTGTCTTGTTAAGCTACTGTAACCTCCACTTCTCTTCCAGGAGGCATGAAAACCATCTTGTTAAACCACTCTGAACTCCACAGCTCTTCCAAGTGGCATTAAAACTGTCTAGTTAAGCTGCTGTGACCTCCATGTCTCTTCCAAGGGGCATCAAAACAGTCTAGTTAAATCCATCTGAACTCCTCAGCTCTTCCAAAGGGCATAAAAACCGTCTTAATAAGCTACTGTGACCTCCACAACTCTTCCAAGGTGCATTAAAAGCATCTTGTTAAACCACTCTGAACTCCACAGCTCTTCCAAGCGGCATGAAAACCGTCTTGTTAAGCTACTGTGACCTCCACCACTCTTCCAAGGGGCATTAAAATTGTCTTATTAAGCTACTGTGAACTCCACGTCTCTTCCAAGGGGCATTAAAACCGTCTTGTTAAACCACTCTGAACTCCACAATTCTTCCAAGGGGCATGAGAACCGAGTTGTTAAGCTACTGTGACCTCCACGTCTCTTCCAATGGGCATTAACAATGTCTTTTTAAACCACTCTGAACTCCACAGCTCTTCTAAGCGGCATTAAAACCATCTTGTTAGGCTACTGTGTCCTCCATCTCTCCTCCAAGGGGCTTAAAACTGTCTTGTTAAGCTACTGTGACCTCCACGTCTCTTCCAAGGGGCATTAAAACCGTCTTGTTAAGCTACTGTGAATTCCACCACTCTTCCAAGTGGCATTAAAACTGTCTTGTTAAGCAACTGTGCCCTCCACCACTCTTCCAAGGGGCTTAAAACTGTCTTGTTAAGCTACTGTGACCTCCACGTCTCTTCCAATGGGCATTAAAAATGTCTTGTTAAACTACTCTGAACTCCACAGCTCTACCAAGTGGCATTCAAACCATCTTTTTACACCACTCTTAACTCCACAGCTCTTCGAATGGGCATTAAAATCATCTTGTTAATCTACTGTGAATTCCACTACTCTTCCAAGTGGTTTACAACTGTCTTGATAAGCTGCTGTGACCTCCACTTCTCTTCCAATGGGCATTAAAACAGTCTTGTTAAGCTACTGTGACTTCCACCACTCTCCAAGGGGTATTAAAACTGTCTTGTGAAGCTACTGTGACCTCCACGTCTCTTTCAAGGGGCATGAAAATTATCTTGTTAAATCACTCTGAACTCCACAGCTCTTCCAAGGGGAATTAAAACCATCTTGTTAAGCTACTGTGACCTCCACGTCTCTTCCAAGGGGCATTAAAAGCGTCTTGTTAAACCACTCTGAACTCAACAGCTCTTCGAAGGGGCATTAAAACCATCTTGTTAAGCTACTGCGACCTCCACCACTCTTCCAAGGGGCATTAAAACTGTCTTGTTAAGCTACTGTGACCTCCACTTCTCTTCCTAGGAGCATGAAAACTGTCTTGTTAAACCACTCTGAACTCCAAAGCTCTTCCACGGGGCATTAAAACTGTCTTGTTAAGCTACTGTGACCTCCACGTCTCTTCCAAGGGGCATTAAAACTGTCTTGTTAAACCACTCTGAACTCCACAGCTCTTCTAAAGGTCATTAATCCGTCTTGTTAAACCACTCTGAACTCCACGACTCTGTCAAGGGGCATGAAAACCGTCCTGTTAAGCTACTCTGAGCTCCACAGCTCTTCGAAGGTGCATTAAAACCATCTTGTTAAGCTACTGTGACCTCCACCACTCTTCCAAGGGGCAATAAAACCGTCTTGTTAAGCTACTGTGACCTCCACCACTCTCCCAAGGGGTATTAAAACTGTCTTGTTAAGCTACTGTGACCTACACGTCTCTTTCAAGGGGCATTAAAACCATCTTGTTAAACTACTCTGAACTCCACAGCTCATCCAAGTGGTATTAAAACCATCTTGTTAAGCTACTGTGACCTCCACGTCACTTCCAAGCGGCATAAAAAGCGTATTGTTAAACCACTCTGAACTCCACAGCTCTTCCAAGTGGCATTAAAACCATCTTTTTAAGCTACTGCGACCTACACCACTCTTCCAAGAGGCATTAAAACTGTCTTGTTAAGCTACTGTGACCTCTACGCCTCTTCCAAGGGGCAATAAAACCATCTTGTTAAACCACTCTGAACTCCACAGCTCTTCTAAAGGTCATTAAAACCATCTTGTTAAACCACTCTGAACTCCACAGGTCTTCCAAGGGGCATGAAAACCGTCTTGTTTAGCTACTGTGACCTTCACCACATTTCCAAGGGGCATTGATATTGCCTTTGTATTCCACTGCGACCTCCACCACTCTTCCAAGGGGCATTAAAACTGTCTTGTTAAGCTACTGTGACGTCCACTTCTCTTCCAAGAGGCATGAAAACTGTCATGTTAAACCACTCTGAACTCTACAGCTCTTCCAAGGGGCATTAAAACTGTCTAGTTAAGCTACTGTGACCTCCATGTCTCTTCCAAGGGGTATTAAAACCGTCTTGTTAAATCCATCTGAACTCCTCAGCTCTTCCAAGGGGCATAAAAACCGTCTTATTAAACTACTGTGACCTCCACAACTCTTCCATGGTGCATTAAAAGCATCTTGTTAAACCACTCTGAACTCCACAGCTCTTCCAAGCGGCATGAAAACCGTCTTGTTAAGCTACTGTGACCTCCACCACTCTTACAAGGGGCATTAAAATTGTCTCATTAGGCTACTGTGAACTCCACGTCTCTTCCAAGGGGCATTAAAACCGTCTTGTTAAACCACTCTAAACTCCACAGCTCTTCCAAGTGGCATTAAAACCATCTTGTTAAACCACTCTGAACTCCACAGCTCTTCTAAAGGTCATTAAAACCATCTTGTTAAAACACTCTGAACTCCACAGCTCTTCCAAGGGGCATGAAAACCGTCTTGTTTAGCTACTGTGACCTCCACCACTTTTCCAAGGGGCATTGATATTGTCTTTGTATTCCACTGCGACCTCCACCACTCTTCCAAGGGGCATTAAAACTGTCTTGTTAAGCTACTGTGACCTCCACGTCTCTTCCAATGGGCAATAACAATGTCTTGTTAAACCACTCTGAACTCCACAGCTCTACCAAGGGGCATTAAAACCATCTTTTTAAACCACTCTGAACTCCACAGCTCTTCGAAGCGGCATTAAAACCATCTTGTTAAGCTACTGCGACCTACACCACTCTTCCACGAGGCATTAAAACTGTCTTGTTAAGTTACTGTGACCTCCACGCCTCTTCCAAGGGGCAATAAAACCATCTTGTTAAACCACTCTGAGCTCCACAGCTCTTCCAAGGGGCATTAAAACCATCTTGTTAAACCACTTTGAACTCCACAGCTCTTCTAAAGGTCATTAAAACCATCTTGTTAAAACACTCTGAACTCCACAGCCCCTCCAAGGGGCATGAAAACCGTCTTGTTTAGCTACTGTGACCTCCACCACTTTTCCAAGGGGCATTGATATTGTCTTTGTATTCCACTGCGACCTCCACCACTCTTCCAAGGGGCGTTAAAACTGTCTTGTTAAGCTACTGTAACCTCCACTTCTCTTCCAGGAGGCATGAAAACCATCTTGTTAAACCACTCTGAACTCCACAGCTCTTCCAAGTGGCATTAAAACTGTCTAGTTAAGCTGCTGTGACCTCCATGTCTCTTCCAAGGGGCATCAAAACAGTCTAGTTAAATCCATCTGAACTCCTCAGCTCTTCCAAAGGGCATAAAAACCGTCTTAATAAGCTACTGTGACCTCCACAACTCTTCCAAGGTGCATTGAAAGCATCTTGTTAAACCACTCTGAACTCCACAGCTCTTCCAAGCGGCATGAAAACCGTCTTGTTAAGCTACTGTGACCTCCACCACTCTTCCAAGGGGCATTAAAATTGTCTTATTAAGCTACTGTGAACTCCACGTCTCTTCCAAGGGGCATTAAAACCGTCTTGTTAAACCACTCTGAACTCCACAATTCTGCCAAGGGGCATGAGAACCGAGTTGTTAAGCTACTGTGACCTCCACGTCTCTTCCAATGGGCATTAACAATGTCTTTTTAAACCACTCTGAACTCCACAGCTCTTCTAAGCGGCATTAAAACCATCTTGTTAGGCTACTGTGTCCTCCATCTCTCCTCCAAGGGGCTTAAAACTGTCTTGTTAAGCTACTGTGACCTCCACGTCTCTTCCAAGGGGCATTAAAACCGTCTTGTTAAGCTACTGTGAATTCCACCACTCTTCCAAGTGGCATTAAAACTGTCTTGTTAAGCAACTGTGCCCTCCACCACTCTTCCAAGGGGCTTAAAACTGTCTTGTTAAGCTACTGTGACCTCCACGTCTCTTCCAATGGGCATTAAAAATGTCTTGTTAAACTACTCTGAACTCCACAGCTCTACCAAGTGGCATTCAAACCATCTTTTTACACCACTCTTAACTCCACAGCTCTTCGAATGGGCATTAAAATCATCTTGTTAATCTACTGTGAATTCCACTACTCTTCCAAGTGGTTTACAACTGTCTTGATAAGCTGCTGTGACCTCCACTTCTCTTCCAATGGGCATTAAAACAGTCTTGTTAAGCTACTGTGACTTCCACCACTCTCCAAGGGGTATTAAAACTGTCTTGTGAAGCTACTGTGACCTCCACGTCTCTTTCAAGGGGCATGAAAATTATCTTGTTAAATCACTCTGAACTCCACAGCTCTTCCAAGGGGAATTAAAACCATCTTGTTAAGCTACTGTGACCTCCACGTCTCTTCCAAGGGGCATTAAAAGCGTCTTGTTAAACCACTCTGAACTCAACAGCTCTTCGAAGGGGCATTAAAACCATCTTGTTAAGCTACTGCGACCTCCACCACTCTTCCAAGGGGCATTAAAACTGTCTTGTTAAGCTACTGTGACCTCCACTTCTCTTCCTAGGAGCATGAAAACTGTCTTGTTAAACCACTCTGAACTCCAAAGCTCTTTCACGGGGCATTAAAACTGTCTTGTTAAGCTACTGTGACCTCCACGTCTCTTCCAAGGGGCATTAAAACTGTCTTGTTAAACCACTCTGAACTCCACAGCTCTTCTAAAGGTCATTAATCCGTCTTGTTAAACCACTCTGAACTCCACGACTCTGTCAAGGGGCATGAAAACCGTCCTGTTAAGCTACTCTGAGCTCCACAGCTCTTCGAAGGTGCATTAAAACCATCTTGTTAAGCTACTGTGACCTCCACCACTCTTCCAAGGGGCAATAAAACCGTCTTGTTAAGCTACTGTGACCTCCACCACTCTCCCAAGGGGTATTAAAACTGTCTTGTTAAGCTACTGTGACCTACACGTCTCTTTCAAGGGGCATTAAAACCATCTTGTTAAACTACTCTGAACTCCACAGCTCATCCAAGTGGTATTAAAACCATCTTGTTAAGCTACTGTGACCTCCACGTCACTTCCAAGCGGCATAAAAAGCGTATTGTTAAACCACTCTGAACTCCACAGCTCTTCCAAGTGGCATTAAAACCATCTTTTTAAGCTACTGCGACCTACACCACTCTTCCAAGAGGCATTAAAACTGTCTTGTTAAGCTACTGTGACCTCTACGCCTCTTCCAAGGGGCAATAAAACCATCTTGTTAAACCACTCTGAACTCCACAGCTCTTCTAAAGGTCATTAAAACCATCTTGTTAAACCACTCTGAACTCCACAGGTCTTCCAAGGGGCATGAAAACCGTCTTGTTTAGCTACTGTGACCTTCACCACATTTCCAAGGGGCATTGATATTGCCTTTGTATTCCACTGCGACCTCCACCACTCTTCCAAGGGGCATTAAAACTGTCTTGTTAAGCTACTGTGACGTCCACTTCTCTTCCAAGAGGCATGAAAACTGTCATGTTAAACCACTCTGAACTCTACAGCTCTTCCAAGGGGCATTAAAACTGTCTAGTTAAGCTACTGTGACCTCCATGTCTCTTCCAAGGGGTATTAAAACCGTCTTGTTAAATCCATCTGAACTCCTCAGCTCTTCCAAGGGGCATAAAAACCGTCTTATTAAACTACTGTGACCTCCACAACTCTTCCATGGTGCATTAAAAGCATCTTGTTAAACCACTCTGAACTCCACAGCTCTTCCAAGCGGCATGAAAACCGTCTTGTTAAGCTACTGTGACCTCCACCACTCTTACAAGGGGCATTAAAATTGTCTCATTAGGCTACTGTGAACTCCACGTCTCTTCCAAGGGGCATTAAAACCGTCTTGTTAAACCACTCTAAACTCCACAGCTCTTCCAAGTGGCATTAAAACCATCTTGTTAAACCACTCTGAACTCCACAGCTCTTCTAAAGGTCATTAAAACCATCTTGTTAAAACACTCTGAACTCCACAGCTCTTCCAAGGGGCATGAAAACCGTCTTGTTTAGCTACTGTGACCTCCACCACTTTTCCAAGGGGCATTGATATTGTCTTTGTATTCCACTGCGACCTCCACCACTCTTCCAAGGGGCATTAAAACTGTCTTGTTAAGCTACTGTGACCTCCACGTCTCTTCCAATGGGCAATAACAATGTCTTGTTAAACCACTCTGAACTCCACAGCTCTACCAAGGGGCATTAAAACCATCTTTTTAAACCACTCTGAACTCCACAGCTCTTCGAAGCGGCATTAAAACCATCTTGTTAAGCTACTGCGACCTACACCACTCTTCCACGAGGCATTAAAACTGTCTTGTTAAGTTACTGTGACCTCCACGCCTCTTCCAAGGGGCAATAAAACCATCTTGTTAAACCACTCTGAGCTCCACAGCTCTTCCAAGGTGCATTAAAACCATCTTGATAAACCACTCTGAACTCCACAGCTCTTCTAAAGGTCATTAAAACCATCTTGTTAAAACACTCTGAACTCCACAGCTCTTCCAAGGGGCATGAAAACCGTCTTGTTTAGCTACTGTGACCTCCACCACTTTTCCAAGGGGCATTGATATTGTCTTTGTATTCCACTGCGACCTCCACCACTCTTCCAAGGGGCACTAAAACTGTCTTGTTAAGCTACTGTAACCTCCACTTCTCTTCCAAGAGGCATGAAACCCATCTTGTTAAATCACTCTGAATTCCACAGCTCTTCAAAGTGGCATTAAAACTGTCTCGTTAAGCTGCTGTGACCTCCATGTCTCTTCCAAGAGGCATTAAAACCGTCTTGTTAAATCCATCTGAACTCCTCAGCTCTTCCAAGGGGCATAAAAACCGTCTTATTTAGCTACCGTGACCTCCACAACTCTTCCAAGGCGCATTAAAAGCATTTTGTTAAACCACTCTGAACTCCACAGCTCTTCCAAGCGGCATGAAAACCGTCTTGTTAAGCTACTGTGACCTCCACCACTTTTCCAAGGGGCATTAAAATTGTCTTATTAAGCTACTGTGAACTCCACGTACGTCTCTTCCAAGGGGCATTAAAACCGTCTTGTTAAACCACTCTGAACTCCACAATTCTGCCAAGGGGCATGAGAACCGAGTTGTTAAGCTACTGTGACCTCCAAGTCTCTTCCAATGGGCATTAACAATGTCTTTTTAAACCACTCTGAACTCCACAGCTCTTTGAAGCGTCATTAAAATCATCTTGTTAAGCTACTGTGAACTCCATATCTTCTCCAAGGGGCTTAAAACTGTCTTGTTAAGCTACTGTGACCTCCACGTCTCTTCCAAGGGGCATTAAAACCGTCTTGTTAAGCTACTGTGAATTCCACCACTCTTCCAAGTGGCATTAAAACTGTCTTGTTAAGCAACTGTGCCCTCCACCACTCTTCCAATGGGCTTAAAACTGTCTTGTTAAGCTACTGTGACCTCCACGTCTCTTCCAATGGGCCTTAAAAATGTCTTGGTAAACCACTCTGAACTCCACAGCTCTACCAAGTGGCATTCAAACAAGCTTTTTCCACCACTCTTAACTCCACAGCTCTTCGAATGGGCATTAAAATCATCTTGTTAATCTACTGTGAACTCCACTTCTCTTCCAAGGGGTTTACAACTGTCTTGATAAGCTACTGTGACCTCCACTTCTCTTCCAATGGGCATTAAAACAGTCTTGTTAAGCTACTGTGACTTCCACCACTCTCCAAGGGGTATTAAAACTGTCTTGTGAGGCTACTGCGACCTCCACGTCTCTTTCAAGGGGCATGAAAATCATCTTGTTAAACCACTCTGAACTCCACAGCTCTTCCAAGGGGAATTAAAACCATCTTGTTAAGCTACTGTGATCTCCACGTCTCTTCCAAGGGGCATTAAAAGCGTCTTGTTAAACCACTCTGAACTCAACAGCTCTTCCAATGGGCATTAAAACCGTCTTGTTAAGCTACTGTGACCTCCACTTCTCTTCCAAGGGGCATGAAAACCGTCTTGTTAAACCATTCTGAACTCCACAGCTCTTCCACGGGGCATTAAAACTGTATTGTTAAGCTTCTGTGACCTCCACATCTCTTCCAAGGGGCATTAAAACCGTCTTGTTAAAACCATCTGAACTCCACCACTCTTTCAAGGGGCATGAAAACCATCTTGTTAAGCTACTCTGAGTTCCACAGCTCTTCGAAGGGGCATTAAAACCATCTTGTTAAGCTATTGTGACCTCCACCACTCTTCCAAGGGTCAATAAAACCGTCTTGTTAAGCTACTGTGAACTCCACCACTCTCCCAAGGTGTATTAAAACTGTCTTGTTAAGCTAATGTGACCTCCACGTCTATTTCAAGGGGCATTAAAACCATCTTGTTAATCCACTCTGAACTCCACAGCTCATCCAAGGGGCATTAAAACCATCATGTTAAGCTACTGTGACCTCCACGTCTCTTCCAAGCGGCATAAAAAGAATATTGTTAAACCACTCTGAACTCCACAACTCTTCCAAGTGGCATTAAAACCATCTTGTTAAGCTACTGCGACCTACACCACTCTTCCAAGAGGCATTAAAACTGTCTTGTTAAGCTACTGTGACCTCCACGCCTCTTCCAAGGGGCAATAAAACCATCTTGTTAAACCACTCTGAACTCCACAGCTCTTCTAAAGGTCATTAAAACCATCTTGTTAAACCACTCTGAACTCCACAGCTCTTCCAAGGGGCATGAAAACCGTCTTATTTAGCTACTGTGACCTCCACCACTTTTCCAAGGGGCATTGATATTGTCTTTGTATTCCACTGCGACCTCCACCACTCTTCCAAGGGGCATTAAAACTGTCTTGTTAAGCTACTGTGACCTACACTTCTCTTCCAAGAGGCATGAAAACCGTCTTGTTAAATCACTCTGAACTCCACAGCTCTTCCAAGGGGCATAAAAACTGTCTAGTTAAGCTACTGTGACCTCCATGTCTCTTCCAAGGGGCATTAAATCCGTCTTGTTAAATCCATCTGAACTCCTCAGCTCTTCCAAGGGGCATAAAAACCGTCTTATTAAGCTACTGTGACCTCCACAACTCTTCCAAGGTGCATTAAAAGCATCTTGTTAAACCACTCTGAACTCCACAGCTCTTCCAAGGGGCATTAAAATTGTCTTATTAAGCTACTGTGTAATCCACGTCTCTTCCAAGAGGCATTAAAACCGTCTTGTTAAACCACTCTGAACTCCACAGTTCTGCCAAGGGGCATGAGAACCGCGTTGTTAAGCAACTGTGACCTCCACGTCTCTTCCAATGGGCATTAACAATGTCTTGTTAAACCACTCTGAACTCCACAACTCTACCAAGGGGAATTAAAACCATCTTTTTAAACCACTCTGAACTCCACAGCTCTTCGAAGCGGCATTAAAACCATCTTGTTAAGCTACTGCGACCTACACCTCTCTTCCAAGGGGCTTAAAACTGTCTTGTTAAGCTACTGTGACCTCCACGTCTCTTCCAAGGGGCATTAAAACCGTCTTGTTAAGCTACTGTGAATTCCACCACTCTTCCAAGTAGCATTAAAACTGTCTTTTTAAGCAACTGTGACCTCCATCACTCTTCCAAGTGGCTTAAAACTGTCATGTTAAGCTACTGTGACCTCCAGGTCTCTTCCAAGGGGCATTAAAACCATCTTTTTAATCCACTATGAGCTCCTCCACTCTCGCAAAGAGTATTAAAACTGTCTTGTTAAGCTACTGTGACCTCCACCTCTCTTCCAATTGGCATTAAAAACGTCTTGTTAAACCATTCTGAACTCTACAGCTCTACCAAGGAGCATTAAAACCATCTTGATAAACCACTCTGAATTCCACAGCTCTTCCAAGGGGCATTAAAACCATTTTTTTAAGCTACTGTGACCTCCACCAATCTTCCAAAGGACATTAAAACTGTCTTGTTAAGCTACTGTGACCTCCACATCTCTTCCAAGGCGCAATAAAACCACCTTGTTAAACCACTCTGAGCTCCACAGCTCTTCCAAGGGGCATTAAAACCGTCTTGTTAAACCACTCTGAACTCCACAGCTCTTCTAAAGGTCATTAAAATGGTCTTGTTAAACCACTCTGAACTCCACAGCTCATCCAAGGGGCATTAAAACCATCTTGTTAAGCTACTGTGACCTCCACGTCTCTTCCAAGCGGCATAAAAAGCGTCTCGTTAAACCACTCTGAACTCCACAGCTCTTCCAAGTGGCATTAAAACCATCTTGTTAAGCTACTGCGACCTACACCACTCTTCCAAGAGGAATAAAAACTGTCTTGTTAAGCTACTGTGACCTCCACGCCTCTTCCAAGGGGCAATAAAACCATCTTTTTAAACCACTGTGAGCTCCACAGCTCTTCCAAGGGTCATTAAAACTATCTTGTTAAACCACTCTGAACTCCACAGCTCTTCAAAAGGTCATTAAAACCATCTTGTTAAACCACTCTGAACTCCACAGCTCTTCCAAGGGGCATGAAAACCGTCTTGTTTAGCTACTGTGACCTCCACCACTTTTCCAAGGGGCATTGATATTGTCTTTTTATTCCTCTGAGACCTCCACCACTCTTCCAAGGTGCATTAAAACTGTCTTGTTAAACCACTCTGAACTCCACAGCTCTTCTAAAGGTCATTAAAACCATCTTGTTAAACCACTCTGAACTCCACAGCTCTGCCAAGGGGCATGAGAACAGTCTTGTTAAGCTACTGTGACCTCCACGTCTCTTCCAATGGGCATTAAAAATGTCTTGTTATACCACTCTTAACTCCACAGCTCTACCAAGTGGCATTCAAACCATCTTTTTACACCACTCTTAACTCCACAGCTCTTCGAATGGGCATTAAAATCATCTTGTTAAGCTACTGTTAGCTCCACTACTCTTCCAAGGGGTTTACAACTGTCTTGATAAGCTACTGTGACCTCCACTTCTCTTCCAATGGGCATTAAAACAGTCTTTTTAAGCTACTGTGACTTCCACCACTCTCCCAAGGGGTATTAAAACTGTCTTGTGAAGCTACTGTGACCTCCACGTCTCTTTCAAGGGGCATGAAAATCATCTTGTTAAACCACTCTGAAGTCCACAGCTCTTCCAAGGGGAATTAAAACCATCTTGTTAAGCTACTGTGACCTCCACTTCTCTTCCAAAGGGCATTAAAACTGTCTTGTTAAACCACTCTGAACTCCACAGCTCTTCTAAAGGTCATTAAAACCGTCTTGTTAAACCACTCTGAACTCCACCACTCTTTCAAGGGGCATGAAAACCGTCTTGTTAAGCTACTCTGAGCTCCACAGCTCTTCGAAGGGGCATTAAAACCATCTTGTTAAGCTACTGTGACCTCCACCACTCTTCCAAGGGGCAATAAAACCGCCTTGTTAAGCTACTGTGACCTCCACCACTCTCCCAAGGGGTATTAAAACTGTCTTGTTAAGCTACTGTGACCTCCACGTCTCTTTCAAGGGGCATTAAAACCATTTTGTTAAACCACTCTGAACTCCACAGCTCATCCAAGGGGTATTAAAACTGTCTTGTTAAGCTACTGTGACCTCCACGTCTCTTCCAAGCGGCATAAAAAGCGTATTGTTAAGCCTCTCCGAACTCCACAGCTCTTCCAAGTGGCATTAAAACCATCTTGTTAAGCTACTGCGACCTACACCACTCTTCCAAGAGGCATTAAAACTGTCTTGTTAAGCTACTGTGACCTCCACGCTGTAACATACCTGGTGGCGTCCTTGCATAGTGGTCCATCTCCCACTGTGGAAGAGCGCGCACTTGATCTCTAGTCCAGAATGTCTCTCTGGCTTCCCTCCATGCTGTCTGTCCTGTCTGAACACGCTCCTAGCCTGTTCCTCCCGCCTTCTAGAGGCCGATTACCTAGACCCGCTCCTGTATCTTGTCTGTCCTGTCTGAACACGCTCCTTGCCTGTTCGTCCCGCCTCTCTGGGGGCCGTATTCCCAGACCCGCTCCTGTATTCCGCTGCAGTGTCGGTCTCCTCCGTACACTCAGTTCCAGTCAGAAGTCTCTCCTATCCTTTACCTGTTTTGCCTCTATGTTTGTTCCCTTCCTTTTTCTGTAGAGTCTGAACTCGTACCTAACTCCTGCTTGTTGTCTCTGTACTCCCGTTTGTGAGTTTGTGGTCCACTCGCTACTTCACTGCAAGTACCCTGTGGGTATCTGGCTCTGCCTTTCCCTTCCTGTCTGTTCCGTGTGAAGAGAGCCCTGTCCCCCCTGCTCTGCCTTGCTCACCGCTCCGGCGGTTCTAGCCTGCTCTGACTCCTTTGCTCACCGCTCCGGCGGTTCTAGCCTGCTCTGACTCCTTTGCTCACCGCTCCGTCGGTTCTAGCCTGCTCTGACTCCTTTGCTCACCGCTCCGGCGGTTCTAGCCTGCTCTGACTCCTTTGCTCACCGCTCCGGCGGTTCTAGCCTGCTCTGACTCCTTTGCTCACCGCTCCGGCGGTTCTAGCCTGCTCTGACTCCTTTGCTCACCGCTCCGGCGGTTCTAGCCTGCTCTGACTCCTTTGCTCACCGCTCCGGCGGTTCTAGCCTGCTCTGACTCCTTTGATCACCGCTCCGGCGGTTCTAGCCTGATCTGACTCCTTTGCTCACTGCTCCAGGCGGCCTGGTCCTGCTCTACTCTTGCTCACCGCTTCAGGCGGCCTCGTCCTGCTCTGACTCCTTGCTCACTACTCCGGCAGTCTCGATCAGCTCTGACCCTTTGCTCACCGCTCCAGGCGGCCTTGTCCTGCCCTGCTCTCGCTCACCTCTCTGGGCGGCCTCACTCTGCTGTGTTTGTCCGCCACATCTGTTGTTCTGTTCCTGAGTCCCAGTGTGTACTGGGTCCTATCCTCCCTGTGTTCCTACCTGCTAGTGCCTCCCTGTCTGCACTCTAGCCGTGCTTGCCTGGAACCCCTGCCTGCATACCCGCCTGCCTGCATACCAGTCGTGCCTGCCTATTCCCACCAGTCTGTGTGCCAGCCTACCAGTCTGTTCCTGTATTCCCCTGTGTGGGTCAACAGCCGTGTCCGGGGTCTGTCCTGGAGTAACACCTGGTCCCTCTGCTCGGTTCCTCCTTGGTGCACTGGCGTTGCAAGCCGTCACGCCAGGGTCTGTCCTCCCTGAGACCTCCTGACCCCAACCTTGAAGTCCCTACTGAAGCTTCATCTCCCTGTATCCCGGAGAAGCCCCAACGGGTAATGTGCGTGGGTAGTGCACCAGTTCTCCTGCCCGAAGAGACTTCTGCCCATCCAGACTCCACACAGGAGAACTTCCTGCACCCGGCATCAGATGCTTCACCCACTTTAACCGGTGTGCATGTCCAAGGATGCTCCAAAGCTGTGGTTACCTCAGAGTCTGTGCACCTCTACTACCTGGCGGAGGACCCCCGTTGCCTCCTGAATCCTCCATGATACCACTCGATGACAAATGGAGAGAGACTTCTCTACGCCCGGTATTCGATACTTTGTCCGCTTCGTCCTGTGAGCCTGACAATGGGTACCCCAAAGTGGTAGTTACCCCCGAGTCTCTACACCCCTCCGACCAGGCGGAGGACCTCCAGTTGTCTCCAGAACCCTTCGGGGTGCTACCTGGTAGCGAAAGGACAGAGACTCTCCTATACTCTGTACCTGATACCTCGCTCGCTTCGTCCAGTGAGTCCAACCTAGTGTACTCCAAAGCAGAGGTTACTCCCGAGTCTCTACACCCCTCCGACCAGGCGGAGGACCTCCAGTTGTCTCCAGAACCCTTCGGGGTGCCACCTGGTGGTGAATGGACAGAGACTTTCCTATATCCTGGATCTGATACCTCGCTTGCTTCGTCCAGTGAGTCCGACCTAGTGTATTCTGAAGCAGAGGTTACCCATGAGTCTCTACACCCCTCCGACCAGGCGGAGGACCTCCAGTTGTCTCCAGAACCCTTCGGGGTGCCACCTGGTGGTGAATGGACAGAGACTTTCCTATATCCTGAATCTGATACCTCGCTTGCTTCGTCCAGTGAGTCCGACCTAGTGTATTCTGAAGCAGAGGTTACCCATGAGTCTCTACACCCCTCTGACCAGGCGGAGGACCTCCAGTTGTCTCCAGAACCCTTCGGGGTGCCACCTGGTGGTGAATGGACAGAGACCTTCCTATACTCGGTACCCGATACCTCGCCTGCTTCGTCCAGTGAGTCCGACCTAGTGTACTCTGAAGCAGATGTTTTCTCTGAGCCTCTGCACTCTTCTGACCCGGAGGAGGACCTCCAGTTGTTTCCTGAATCCTCCGGGGTACCACCAGATAACAAAGAGACAGTGACTTTTCCTCATTATGTACCTGATAACCCGTCTATTTCTTCCTGTGAGCTTGACAAGATGTACCTCGAAGCAGAGATTACCCCCAAGTCTCTGTCCCCCTCCAACCCGGTGGAGGACTTCCAGTTGTCTCCTGTACCCTCTGGGGTGCCACCTGAAAATATGTGGAGAGAGACTTCCTTGTGTGCTGTTCCTGGTACTCCACCCGTTTCGTCTGTTGCTGAGGATGGCTGGATAGGAGGTAGCATCCTAGCTAACCAGATGAGATCAGTTTTTCCTGTGGACAGTGGAAGTGATCTCCTTGAAGTGAAGGATTGGTCCTCGAATTCCCTGCGGAAGATTCTGGCAGGCCTGAAGAAGAGGGGGTGTAAGGGGGGGGGTACTGTAACATACCTGGCGGCATCCTTGCATAGTGGTCCATCTCCCACTGTGCAAGAGCGCGCACTTGGTCTCCAGTCCAGAATGTCTCTCTGGCTTCCCTCCATGCTGTCTGTCCTGTCTGAACACGCTCCTAGCCTGTTCCTCCCGCCTTCTAGGGGCCGATTACCTAGACCCGCTCCTGTATCTTGTCTGTCCTGTCTGAACACGCTCCTTGCCTGTTCGTCCCTCCTCTCTGGGGGCCGTATTCCCAGACCCGCTCCTGTATTCCGCTGCAGTGTCGGTCTCCTCCGTACACTCAGTTCCAGTCTGAACTCTCTCCTATCCTTTACTGTTTTGCCTCTATGTCCGTTCCCTTCCTTTTTCTGCAGAGTCTGAACTCGTACCTAACTCCTGCTTGTTGTCTCTGTACTCCCGTTTGTGAGTTTGTGGTCCACTCGCTACTTCACTGCAAGTACCCTGTGGGTATCTGGCTCTGCCTTTCCCTTCCTGTCTGTTACATGTGAACAGAGCCCTGTCCCCCCTGCTCTGCCTTGCTCACCGCTCCGGCGGTTCTAGCCTGCTCTGACTCCTTTGCTCACCGCTCCGGCGGTTCTAGCCTGCTCTGACTTCTTTGCTCACAGCTCCGGCAGTTCTAGCCTGCTCTGACTCCTTTGCTCACCGCTCCGGCGGTTGTAGCCTGCTCTGACTCCTTTGCTCACCGCTCCGGCGGTTCTAGCCTGCTCTGACTCCTTTGCTCACCGCTCCGGCGGTTCTAGCCTGCTCTGGCTCCTTTGCTCACCGCTCCGGCGGTTCTAGCCTGCTCTGACTCCTTTGCTCACCGCTCTGGCGGTTCTAGCCTGCTCTGACTCCTTTGCTCACCGCTCCGGCGGTTCTAGCCTGCTCTGACTCCTTTGCTCACCGCTCCGGCGGTTCTAGCCTGATCTGACTCCTTTGCTCACCGCTCCGGCGGTTCTAGCCTGCTCTGACTCCTTTGCTCACCGCTCTGGCGGTTCTAGCCCACTCTGACTCCGTTGCTCACCGCTCCAGGCGGCCTCGTCCTGCTCTACTCTTGCTCACCGCTCCAGGCGGCCTTGTCCTGCTATTCTCTTGCTCACCGCTTCAGGCGGCCTCGTCCTGCTCTGACTCCTTGCTCACTGCTCCGGCAGTCTCGCTCAGCTCTGACCCTTTGCTCACCGCTCCAGGCGGCCTCGTCCTGCTCTACTCTTGCTCACCGCTCCAGGCGGCCTTGTTCTGCTCTACTCTTGCTCACCGCTCCAGGCGGCCTCGTCCTGCTCTGACTCCTTGCTTCCTGCTCCGGCAGTCTCGATCAGCTCTGACCCTTTGCTCACCGTTCCAGGCGGCCTTGTCCTGCCCTGCTCTCGCTCACCTCTCTGGGCGGCCTCACTCTGCTGTGTTTGTCCGCCACATCTGTGGTTCTGTTCCTGAGTCCCAGTGTGTACTGGGTCCTATCCCCCCTGTGTTCCTACCTGCTAGTGCCTCCCTGTCTGCAGTCTAGCCGTGCTTGCCTAGAACCCCTGCCTGGATACCCGCCTGCCTGCATACCAGTCGTGCCTGCCTATTCCCACCAGTCTGTGTGCCAGCCTACTAGTCTGTTCCTGTATTCCCCTGTGTGGGTCAACAGTGGTGTCCGGGGTCTGTCCTGGAGTAGCACCTGGTCCCTCTGCTCGGTTCCTCCTTGGTGCACTGGCGTCGTATGGCGTCGTGCGACCCTGGTCGGATCGGGTGAATACCTAGTTGCGCCCCTCCAGGAATTCACTCTCCGGCACGGTCCAGTGGAATCACACGCACACGCCGCTCAGCCCGGGCATGTGCATTAAACACGCCTCTTCCAAGGGGCAATAAAACCATCTTGTTAAACCACTCTGAACTCCACAGCTCTTCTAAAGGTCATTAAAACCATCTTGTTAAACCACTCTGAACTCCACAGCTCTTCCAAGGGGCATGAAAACCGTCTTGTTTAGCTACTGTGACCTCCACCACTTTTCCAAGGGGCATTGATATTGTCTTTGTATTCCACTGCGACCTCCACCACTCTTCCAAGGGGCATTAAAACTGTCTTGTTAAGCTACTGTGACCTCCACTTCTCTTCCAAGAGGCATGAAAACTGTCTTGTTAAACCACTCTGAACTCCACAGCTCTTCCAAGGGGCATTAAAACTGTCTAGTTAAGCTACTGTGACCTCCATGTCTCTTCCAAGGGGTATTAAAACTGTCTTGTTAAATCCATCTGAACTCCTCAGCTCTTCCAAGCGGTATAAAAACCGTCTTATTAAGCTACTGTGACCTCCACAACTTTTCCATGGTGCATTAAAAGCATCTTGTTAAACCACTCTGAACTCCACAGCTATTCCAAGCGGCATGAAAACCGTCTTGTTAAGCTACTGTGACCTCCACCACTCTTCCAAGGGGCATTAAAATTGTCTTATTAAGCTACTGTGAACTCCACGTCTTTTCCAAGGGGCATTAAAACCCTCTTGTTAAACCACTCTAAACTCCACAGTTCTGCCAAGGGGCATGAGAACCGAGTTGTTAAGCTACTGTGACCTCCACGTCTCTTCCAATGGGCATTAACAATGTCTTGTTAAACCACTCTGAACTCCACAGCTCTACCAAGGGGCATTAAAACCATCATTTAAAACCACTCTGAACTCCACAGCTCTTCGAAGAGGCATTAAAACCATCTTGTTAAGCTACTGCGACCTACACCACTCTTCCAAGAGGCATTAAAACTGTCTTGTTAAGCTACTGTGACCTCCACGCCTCTTCCAAGGGGCAATAAAACCATATTGTTAAACCACTCTGAGCTCCACAACTCTTCCAAGGGGCATTAAAACCATCTTGTTAAACCACTTTGAATTCCACAGCTCTTCCAAGGGGCATGAAAACCGTCTTGTTTAGCTACTGTGACCTCCACCACTTTTCCAAGGGGCATTGATATTGTCTTTGTATTCCACTGCGACCTCCACCACTCTTCCAAGGGGCATTAAAACTGTCTTGTTAAGCTACTGTGACCTCCACTTCTCTTCCAAGAGGCATGAAAACCATCTTGTTAAACCACTCTGAACTCCACAGCTCTTCCAAGGGGCATTAAAACTGTCTAGTTAAGCTACTGTGACCCCCATGTCTCTTCCAAGGGGTATTAAAACCGTCTTGTTAAATCCATCTGAACTCCTCAGCTCTTCCAAGGGGCATAAAAACCGTCTTATTAAGCTACTGTGACCTCCACAACTCTTCCATGGTGCATTAAAAGCATCTTGTTAAACCACTCTGAACTCCACAGCTCTTCCAAGCGGCATGAAAACCGTCTTCTTAAGCTACTGTGACCTCCACCACTCTTACAAGGGGCATTAAAATTGTCTTATTAAGCTACTGTGAACTCCACGTCTCTTCCAAGGGGCATTTAAACCGTCTTATTAAACCACTCTAAACTCCACAGTTCTGCCAAGGGGCATGAGAACCGAGTTGTTAAGCTACTGTGACCTCCACGTCTCTTCCAATGGGCATTAACAATGTCTTGTTAAACCACTCTGAACTCCACAGCTCTACCAAGGGGCATTAAAACCATCTTTTTAAACCACTCTGAACTCCACAGCTCTTCGAAGCGGCATTAAAACCATCTTGTTAAGCTACTGCGACCTACACCACTCTTCCAAGAGGCATTAAAACTGTCTTGTTAAGCTACTGTGACCTGCACGCCTCTTCCAAGGGGCAATAAAACCATCTTGTTAAACCACTTTGAGCTCCACAGCTCTTCCAAGGGGCATTAAAACCATCTTGTTAAACCACTCTGAACTCCACAGCTCTTCTAAAGGTCATTAAAACCATCTTGTTAAAACAATCTGAACTCCACAGCTCTTCCAAGGGGCATGAAAACCGTCTTGTTTAGCTACTGTGACCTCCACCACTTTTCCAAGGGGCATTGATATTGTCTTTGTATTCCACCGCGACCTCCACCACTCTTCCAATGGGCATTAAAACTGTCTTGTTAAGCTACTGTAACCTCCACTTCTCTTCGAAGAGGCATGAAAACCGTCTTGTTAAACCACTCTGAACTCGACAGCTCTTCCAAGTGGCATTAAAACTGTCTAGTTAAGCTACTGTGACCTCCATGTTTCTTCCAAGGGGCATTAAAACCGTCTTGTTAAATCCATCTGAACTCCTCAGCTCTTCCAAGGGGCATAAAAACCGTCTTATTAAGATACTGTGACCTCCACAACTCTTCCAAGGTGCATTAAAAGCATCTTGTTAAACCACTCTGAACTCCACAGCTCTTCCAAGCGGCATGAAACCCGTCTTGTCAAGCTACTGTGACCTCCACCACTCTTCCAAGGGGCATTAAAATTGTCTTATTAAGCTACTGTGAACTCCACGTCTCTTCCAAGGGGCATTAATACCGTCTTGTTAAGCTACTGTGAGCTCCACTTCTCTTCCAAGGGGCATGAAAATCGTCTTGTTAAACCATTCTGAACTCCACAGCTCTTCCACGGGGCATTAAAACTGTCTTGTTAAGCTACTGTGACCTCCACGTCTCTTCCAAGGGGCATTAAAACCATCTTGTTAAACCACTCTGAATTCCACAGCTCTTCCAAGGGGCATGAAAACCGTCTTGTTTAGCTACTGTGACCTCCACCACTTTTCCAAGGGGCATTGATATTGTCTTTGTATTCCACTGCGACCTCCACCACTCTTCCAAGGGGCATTAAAACTGTCTTGTTAAGCAACTGTGCCCTCCACCACTCTTCCAAGGGGCTTAAAACTGTCTTGTTAAGCTACTGTGACCTCCACGTCTCTTCCAATGGGCATTAAAAATGTCTTGTTAAACCACTCTGAACTCCACAGCTCTACCAACTGGAATTCAAACCATCTTTTTCCACTACTCTTAACTCCACAGCTCTTCGAATGGGCATTAAAATCATCTTGTTAATCTACTGTGAACTCCACTACTCTTCCAAGGGGTTTACAACTGTCTTGATAAGCTACTGTGACCTCCACGTCTCTTCCAATGGGCATTAAAACAGTCTTGTTAAGCTACTGTGACTTCCACCACTCTCCAAGGGGTATTAAAACTGTCTTGTGAAGCTACTGTGACCACCACGTCTCTTTCAAGTGGCATGAAAATCATCTTGTTAAACCACTCTGAACTCCACAGCTCTTCCAAGGGGAATTAAAACCATCTTGTTAAGCTACTGTGTCCTCCACGTCTCTTCCAAGGGGCATTAAAAGCGTCTTGTTAAACCACTCTGAACTCAACAGCTATTCCAAGGGGCATTAAAACAGTCTTGTTAAGCTACTGCGACCTCCACCACTCTTCCAAGGGGCATTAAAACTGTCTTATTAAGCTACTGTGACCTCCACTTCTCTTCCAAGGGGCATGAAAACCGTCTTGTTAAACCATTCTGAACTCCACAGCTCTTCCACGGGGCATTAAAACTGTCTTTTTAAGCTACTGTGACCTCCACGTCTCTTCCAAGGGGCATTAAAACTGACTTGCTAACCACTCTGAACTCCACAGCTCTTCTAAAGGTCATTAAAACCGTCTTGTTAAACCACTCTGAACTCCACAGCTCTTCCAAGGGGCATGAAAACTGTCTTGTTAAGCTTCTGTGACCTCCACGTCTCTTCCAAGGGGCATTAAAACCGTCTTGTTAAAACCATCTGAACTCCACCACTCTTTCAAGGGGCATGAAAACCATCTTGTTAAGCTACTCTGTGCTCCACAGCTCTTCGAAGGGGCATAAAAACCATCTTGTTAAGCTATTGTGACCTCCAACACTCTTCCAAGGGGCAATAAAACCGTCTTGTTAAGCTACTGTGACCTCCACCACTCTCCCAAGGGGTATTAAAACTGTCTTGTTAAGCTACTGTGACCTCCACGTCTCTTTCAAGGGGCATTAAAACCATCTTGTTAAACCACTCTGAACTGCACAGCTCATCCAAGGGGCATTAAAACCATCTTGTTAAGCTACTGTGACCTCCACGTCTCTTCCAAGCGGCATAAAAAGTGTATTGTTAAACCACTCTGAACTCCACAGCTCTTCCAAGTGGCATTAAAACCATCTTGTTAAGCTACTGCGACCTACACCACTCTTCCAAGAGGCATTAAAACTGTCTTGTTAAGCTACTGTGACCTCCACGCCTCTTCCAAGGGGCAATAAAACCATCTTGTTAAACCACTCTGAACTCCACAGCTCTTCTAAAGGTCATTAAAACCATCTTGTTAAACTACTCTGAAGTCCACAACTCTTCCAAGGGGCATGAAAACCGTCTTGTTTAGCTACTGTGACCTCCACCACTTTTCCAAGGGGCATTGATATTGTCTTTGTATTCCACTGTGACTTCCACCACTCTTCCAAGGGGCAGTAAAACTGTCTTGTTAAGCTACTGTGACCTCCACTTCTCTTCCAAGAGGCATGAAAACCGTCTTGTTAAACCACTCTGAACTCCACAGCTGTTCCAAGGGGCATTAAAACTGTCTAGCTAAGCTACTGTGACCTCCATGTCTCTTCCAAGGGGTATTAAAAGCATCTTGTTAAACCACTCTGAACTCCACAGCTCTTCCAAGCGGCATGAAAACCGTCTTGTTAAGCTACTGTGACCTCCACCACTCTTCCAAGGGGCATTACAATTGTCTTATTAAGCTACTGTGAACTCCACGTCTCTTCCAAGGGGCATTAAAACCGTCTTGTTAAACCACTCTAAACTCCACAGTTCTGCCAAGGGGCATGAGATCCGAGTTGTTAAGCTACTGTGACATCCACGTCTCTTCCAATGGGCATTAACAATGTCTTGTTAAACCACTCTGAACTCCACAGCTCTACCAAGGGGCATTAAAACCATCTTTTTAAACCACTCTGAACTCCACAGCTCTTCGAAGCGGCATTAAAACCATCTTGTTAAGCTACTGCGACCTACGCCACTCTTCCAAGAGGCATTAAAACTGTCTTGCTAAGCTACTGTGACCTCCACGCCTCTTCCAAGGGGCAATAAAACCATCTTGTTAAACCACTCTGAGCTCCACAGCTCTTCCAAGGGGCATTAAAACCATCTTGTTAAACCACTCTGAACTCCACAGCTCTTCTAAAGGTCATTAAAAACATCTTGTTAAAACACTCTGAACTCCACAGCTCTTCCAAGGGGCATAAAAACCGTCTTGTTTAGCTACTGTGACCTCCACCACTTTTCCAAGGGACATTGATATTGTCTTTGTATTCCACCGCGACCTCCACCACTCTTCAAAGGGGCATTAAAACTGTCTTGTTAAGCTACTGTAACCTCCACTTCTCTTCCAAGAGGCATGAAAACCGTCTTGATAAACCACTCTGGACTCCACAGCTCTTCCAAATGGCATTAAAACTGTCTAATTAAGCTACTGTGACCTCCATGTCTCTTCCAAGGGGCATTAAAACCGTCTTGTTAAATCCATCTGAACTCCTCAGCTCTTCCAAGGGGCATAAAAACCGTCTTATTAAGATACTGTGACCTCCACAACTCTTCCAAGGTGCATTAAAAGCATCTTGTTAAACCACTCTGAACTCCACAGCTCTTCCAATCGGCATGAAACCCGACTTGTTAAGCTACTGTGACCTCCACCACTCTTCCAAGGGGCATTAAAATTGTCTTACTAAGCTACTGTGAACTCCACGTCTCTTCCAAGGGGCATTAAACCGTCTTGTTAAACCACTCTGAACTCCACAATTCTGCCAAGGGGCATGAGAACCGAGTTGTTAAGCTACTGTGAACTCCACGTCTCTTCCAATGGGCATTAACAATGTCTTTTTAAACCACTCTGAACTCCACAGCTCTTCGAAGCGGCATTAAAACCATCTTGTTAAGCTACTGTGACCTCCATCTCTCCTCCAAGGGGCTTAAAACTGTCTTGTTAAGCTACTGTGACCTCCACGTCTCTTCCAAGGGGCATTAAAACCGTCTTGTTAAGCTACTGTGAATTCCACCACTCTTCCAAGTGGCATTAAAACTATCTTGTTAAGCAACTGTGCCCTCCACCACTCTTCCAAGGGGCTTAAAACTGTCTTGTTAAGCTACTGTGACCTCCACGTCTCTTCCAATGGGCATTAAAAATGTCTTGTTAAACCACTCTGAACTCCACACCTCTACCAAGTGGCATTCAAACCATCTTTTTCCACCACTCTTAACTCCACAGCTCTTCGAATGGGCATTAAAATCATCTTGTTAATCTACTGTGAACTCCACTACTCTTCCAAGGGATTTACAACTGTCTTGATAAGCTACTGTGACCTCCACTTCTCTTCCAATGGGCATTAAAACAGTCTTGTTAAGCTACTGTGACTTTCACCACTCTCCAAGGGGTATTAAAAATGTCTTGTGAAGCTACTATGACCTCCACGTCTCTTTCAAGTGGCATGAAAATCATCTTGTTAAACCACTCTGAACTCCACAGCTCTTCCAAGGGGAATTAAAACCATCTTGTTAAGCTACTGTGACCTCCACGTCTCTTCCAAGGGGCATTAAAAGCGTCTTGTTAAACCACTCTGAACTCAACAGCTCTTCCAAGGGGCATTAAAACCGTCTTGTTAAGCTACTGCGACCTCCACCACTCTTCCAAGGGGCATTAAAACTGTCTTGTTAAGCTACTGTGACCTCCACTTCTCTTCCAAGGGGCATGAAAACCGTCTTGTTAAACCATTCTGAACTCCACAGCTCTTCCACGGGGCATTAAAACTGTCTTGTTAAGCTACTGTGACCTCCACGTCTCTTCCAAGGGGCATTAAAACTGTCTTGTTAAACCACTCTGAACTCCACAGCTCTTCTAAAGGTCATTAAAACCGTCTTGTTAAACCACTCTGAACTTACACAGCTCTTCCAAGGGGCATGAAAACTGTCTTGTTAAGCTTCTTTGACCTCCACGTCTCTTCCAAGGGGCATTAAAACCGTCTTGTTAAAACCATCTGAACTCCACCACCCTTTCAAGGGGCATGAAATCCGTCTTGTTAAGCTACTCTGAGCTCCACAGCTCTTCGAAGGGGCATAAAAACCATCTTGTTAAGCTATTGTGACCTCCAACACTCTTCCAAGGGGCAATAAAACCGTCTTGTTAAGCTACTGTGAACTCCACCACTCTCCCAAGGGGTATTAAAACTGTCTTGTTAAGCTACTGTGACCTCCACATCTCTTTCAAGGGGCATTAAAACCATCTTGTTAAACCACTCTGAACTGCACAGCTCATCCAAGGGACATTAAAACCATCTTGTTAAGCTACTGTGACCTCCACGTCTCTTCTAAGCGGCATAAAACGCGTATTGTTAAACCACTCTGAACTCCACAGCTCTTCCAAGTGACATTAAAACCATCTTGTTAAGCTACTGCGACCTACACCACTCTTCCAAGAGGCATTAAAACTGTCTTGTTAAGCTACTGTGACCTCCACGCCTCTTCCAAGGGGCAATAAAACCATCTTGTTAAACCACTCTGAACTCCACAGCTCTTCTAAAGGTCATTAAAACCATCTTGTTAAACTACTCTGAACTCCACAACTCTTCCAAGGGGCATGAAAACCGTCTTGTTTAGCTACTGTGACCTCCACCACTTTTCCAAGAGGCATTGATATTGTCTTTGTATTCCACTGTGACCTCCACCACTCTTCCAAGGGGCATTAATACTGTCTTGTTAAGCTACTGTGACCTCCACTTCTCTTCCAAGAGGCATGAAAACCGTCTTGTTAAACCACTCTGAACTCCACAGCTGTTCAAAGGGGCATTAAAACTGTCTAGTTAAGCTACTGTGACCTCCATGTCTCTTCCAAGGGGTATTAAAACCGTTTTGTTAAATCGATCTGAATTCCTCAGCTCCTCCAAGGGGCATAAAAACCGTCTTATTAAGCTACTGTGACCTCCACAACTCTTCCATGGTGCATTAAAAGCATCTTGTTAAACCACTCTGAACTCCACAGCTCTTCCAAGCGGCATGAAAACTGTCTTGTTAAGCTACTGTGACCTCCAGCACTCTTCCAAGGGGCATTAAAATTGTCTTATTAAGCTACTGTGAACTCCACGTCTCTTCCAAGGGGCATTAAAACCGTCTTGTTAAACCACTCTAAACTCCACAGTTCTGCCAAGGGGCATGAGAACCGAGTTGTTAAGCTACTGTGACATCCACGTCTCTTCCAATGGGCATTAACACTGTCTTGTTAAACCACTCTGAACTCCACAGCTCTACCAGGGGGCATTAAAACCATCTTTTTAAACCACTCTGAACTCCACAGCTCTTCGAAGCGGCATTAAAACCATCTTGTTAAGCTACTGCGACCTACACCACTCTTCCAAGAGGCATTAAAACTGTCTTGCTAAGCTACTGTGACCTCCACGCCTCTTCCAAGGGGCAATAAAACCATCTTGTTAAACCACTCTGAGCTCCACAGCTCTTCCAAGGGGCATTAAAACCATCTTGTTAAAACACTCTGAACTCCACAGCTCTTCCAAGGGGCATGAAAACCGTCTTGTTTAGCTACTGTGACCTCCACCACTTTTCCAAGGGACATTGATATTGTCTTTGTATTCCACCGCGACCTCCACCACTCTTCCAAGGGGCATTAAAACTGTCTTGGTAAGCTACTGTAACCTCCACTTCTCTTCCAAGAGGCATGAAAACCATCTTGATAAACCACTCTGGACTCCACAGCTCTTCCAAATGGCATTAAAACTGTCTAATTAAGCTACTGTGACCTCCATGTCTCTTCCAAGGGGCAATAAAAACCGTCTTGTTAAATCCATCTGAACTCCTCAGCTCTTCCAAGGGGCATAAAAACCGTCTTATTAAGATACTGTGACCTCCACAACTCTTCCAAGGTGCATTAAAAGCATCTTGTTAAACCACTCTGAACTCCACAGCTCTTCCAAGCGGCATGAAACCCGTCTTGTTAAGCTACTGTGACCTCCACCACTCTTCCAAGGGGCATTAAAATTGTCTTATTAAGCTACTGTGAACTCCACGTCTCTTCCAAGGGGCATTAAACCGTCTTGTTAAACCACTCTGAACTCCACAATTCTGCCAAGGGGCATGAGAACCGAGTTGTTAAGCTACTGTCACCTCCACGTCTCTTCCAATGGGCATTAACAATGTCTTTTTAAACCACTCTGAACTCCACAGCTCTTCGAAGCGTCATTAAAACCATCTTGTTAAGCTACTGTGACCTCCATCTCTCCTCCAAGGGGATTAAAACTGTCTTGTTAAGCTACTGTGACCTCCACGTCTCTTCCAAGGGGCATTAAAACCGTCTTGTTAAGCTACTGTGAATTCCACCACTCTTCCAAGTGGCATTAAAACTATCTTGTTAAGCAACTGTGCCCTCCACCAATCTTCCAAGGGGCTTAAAACTGTCTTGTTAAGCTACTGTGACCTCCACGTCTCTTCCAATGGGCATTAAAAATGTCTTGTTAAACCACTCTGAACTCCACAGCTCTACCAAGTGGCATTCAAACCATCTTTTTCCACCACTCTTAACTCCACAGCTCTTCGAATGGGCATTAAAATCATCTTGTTAATCTACTGTGAACTCCACTACTCTTCCACGGGATTTACAACTGTCTTGATAAGCTACTGTGACCTCCACTTCTCTTCCAATGGGCATTAAAACAGTCTTGTTAAGCTACTGTGACTTCCACCACTCTCCAAGGGGTATTAAAATGTCTTGTGAAGCTACTGTGACCTCCACGTCTCTTTCAAGGGGCATGAAAATCATCTTGTTAAACCACTCTGAACTCCACAACTCTTCCAAGGGGAATTAAAACCATCTTGTTAAGCTACTGTGACCTCCACGTCTCTTCCAAGGGCCATTAAAAGCGTCTTGTTAAACCACTCTGAACTCAACAGCTCTCCCAAGGGGCATTAAAACCGTCTTGTTAAGCTACTGCGACCTCCACCACTCTTCCAAGGGGCATTAAAACTGTCTTGTTAAGCTACTGTGACCTCCACTTCTCTTACAAGGGGCATGAAAACCGTCTTGTTAAACCATTCTGAACTCCACAGCTCTTCCACGGGGCATTAAAACTGTCTTGTTAAGCTACTGTGACCTCCACGTCTCTTCCAAGGGGCATTAAAACTGTCTTGTTAAACCACTCTGAACTCCACAGCTCTTCTAAAGGTCATTAAAACCGTCTTGTTAAACCACTCTGAACTCCACAGCTCTTCCAAGGGGCATGAAAACTGTCTTGTTAAGCTTCTGTGACCTCCACGTCTCTTCCAAGGGGCATTAAAACCGTCTTGTTAAAACCATCTGAACTCCAGCACTCATTCAAGGCGCATGAAAACCGTCTTGTTAAGCTACTCTGAGCTCCACAGCTCTTCGAAGGGGCATCAAAACCATCTTGTTAAGCTATTGTGACCTCCAACACTCTTCCAAGGGGCAATAAAACCGTCTTGTTAAGCTACTGTGACCTCCACCACTCTTCCAAGGGGTATTAAAACTGTATTGTTAAGCTACTGTGACCTCCACGTCTCTTTCAAGGGGCATTAAAACCATCTTGTTAAACCACTCTGAACTGCACAGCTCATCCTAGGGGCATTAAAACCATCTTGTTAAGCTACTGTGACCTCCACGTCTCTTCCAAGCGGCATAAAAAGCATATTGTTAAACCACTCTGAACTCCACAGCTCTTCCAAGTGGCATTAAAACCATCTTGTTAAGCTACTGCGACCTACACCACTCTTCCAAGAGGCATTAAAACTGTCTTGTTAAGCTACTGTGACCTCCACGCATCTTCCAAGGGGCAATAAAACCATCTTGTTAAACCACTCTGAACTCCACAGCTCTTCTAAAGGTCATTAAAACCATCTTGTTAAACTACTCTCAACTCCACAACTCTTCCAAGGGGCTTGAAAACCGTCCTGTTTAGCTACTGTGACCTCCACCACTTTTCCAAGGGGCATAGATATTGTCTTTGTATTCCACTGCGACCTTCACCACTCTTCCAAGGGGCATTAAAACTGTCTTGTTAAGCTACTGTGACCTCCATGTCTCATCCAAGGGGCATTAAAACAGTCTTATTAAAGCCATCTGAACTCCTCAGCTCTTCCAAGGGGCATAAAAAATGTCTTATTAAGCTACTGTGACCTATACATCTCTTCCAACGTGCATTAAAAGCATCTTGTTAAACCACTCTGAACTCCACAGCTCTTCCAAGCGGCATGAAAACCATCTTGTTAAGCTACTGCGACCTCCACCACTCTTCCAAGGGGCATTAAAACCATCTTTTTAAACCACTCTGAACTCCACAGCTCTATGAAGCCGAATTAAAACCATCTTGTTAAGCTACTGTGACCTCCACCTCTCTTCCAAGGGGATTAAAACTGTCTTGTTAACCTGCTGTGACCTCCACGTCTCTTCCAAGGGGCATTAAAACTGTCTTGTTAAGCTACTGTGACCTCCACGTCTATTCCAATTGGCATTAAAAACGTCTTGTTAAACCACTCTGAACTCCACAGCTCTACAAAGGGGCTTTAAGACCATCTTGATAAACCACTCTGAACTCCACAGGTCTTCCAAGAGGCATTAAAACCATTTTGTTAAGCTACTGTGACCTCCACCACTCTTCCAAGGGGTTTAAAACTGTCTTGTTAAGCTACTGTGATCTCCACGTCTCTTCCAAGGGGCATTAAAACCGTCTTGTTGAGTTGCTGTGACCTCCACCACTTTCCCAAGGGGCACTAAAACTGTCTTGTTAAGCTACTGTGACCTCCACGTCTCTTTCAAGGGGCATTAAAATCATCTTGTTAAACAACTCTTAACTCCACAGCTCTTCCAAGGGGCATTAAAACCATCTTCTTAAGCTTCTGTGACCTCCACGTCTCTTCCAAGCCGCATTAAAAGCGTCTTCTTAAAACACTCTGAATTCCACAGCTCTTCCAAGGGGCATTAAAGCAGTATTGCTAAGCTACTGCGACCTCCACCACTCTTCCAAGGTGCATTAAAACTCTCTTGTTAAGCTACTGTGACCTCCACAACTCTTCCAAGAGACATTAAATCTGTCTTGTTAAGCTACTGTGACCTCCATGTCTCTTCCAAGGGGCAATAAATCCACCTTGTTAAACCACTCTGAGCTTCACAGCTCTTCCAAGAGGCATTAAAACCGTCTTGTCAAACCACTCTGAACTCCACAGCTCTTCCAATGGGCATGAATACCGTCTTGTTAAGCTACTGTGACCACCACTTTTACAAGGGGCATTGATATTGTCTTTTTATTCCTCTGCGACCTCCACCACTCTTCCAAGGGGCATTAAAACTGTCTTGTTAAGATACTGTGACCTCCACTTCTCTTCCAAGGGTCATGAAAACCATCTTGTTAAACCAATCTGAACTCCACAGCTCTTCCAAGGGGCATTAAAACTGTCTAGTTAAGCTACTGTGACCTCCACGTCTCTTCCAGTGGGCATTAACATTGTCTTGTTAAACCACTCTGAACTCCACAGCTCTACCAAGGGGCATTAAAACCATCTTTTTAAACCACTCTGAACTCCACAGCTCTTCGAAGCGGCATTAAAACCATCTTGTTAAGCTACTGTGACCTCCACGTCTCTTCCAAGGGCCATTAAAAGCGTCTTGTTAAACCACTCTGAACTCAACAGCTCTCCCAAGGGGCATTAAAACCGTCTTGTTAAGCCACTGCGACCTCCACCACTCTTCCAAGGGGCATTAAAACTGTCTTGTTAAGCTACTGTGACCTCCATGTCTCTTCCAAGGGGCATTAAAACTGTCTTGTTAAACCACTCTGAACTCCACAGCTCTTCTAAAGGTCATTAAAACCGTCTTGTTAAACCACTCTGAACTCCACAGCTCTTCCAAGGGGCATGAAAACTGTCTTGTTAAGCTTCTGTGACCTCCACGTCTCTTCCAAGGGGCATTAAAACCGTCTTGTTAAAACCATCTGAACTCCACCACTCTTTCAAGGGGCATGAAAACCGTCTTGTTAAGCTACTCTGAGCTCCACAGCTCTTCGAAGGGGCACCAAAACCATCTTGTTAAGCTATTGTGACCTCCAACACTCTTCCAAGGGGCAATAAAACCGTCTTGTTAAGCTACTGTGACCTCCACCACTCTTCCAAGGGGTATTAAAACTGTATTGTTAAGTTACTGTGACCTCCACGTCTCTTTCAAGGGGCATTAAAACCATCTTGTTAAACCACTCTGAACTGCACAGCTCATCCAAGGGGCATTAAAACCATCTTGTTAAGCTACTGTGACCTCCACGTCTCTTCCAAGCGGCATAAAAAGCATATTGTTAAACCACTCTGAACTCCACAGCTCTTCCAAGTGGCATTAAAACCATCTTGTTAAGCTACTGCGACCTACACCACTCTTCCAAGAGGCATTAAAACTGTCTTGTTAAGCTACTGTGACCTCCACGCATCTTCCAAGGGGCAATAAAACCATCTTGTTAAACCACTCTGAACTCCACAGCTCTTCTAAAGGTCATTAAAACCATCTTGTTAAACTACTCTCAACTCCATAACTCTTCCAAGGGGCTTGAAAACCGTCCTGTTTAGCTACTGTGACCTCCACCACTTTTCCAAGGGGCATAGATATTGTCTTTGTATTCCACTGCGACCTTCACCACTCTTCCAAGGGGCATTAAAACTGTCTTGTTAAGCTACTGTGACCTCCACTTCTCTTCCAAGAGGCATGAAAACCATCTTGTTAAACCACTCTGAACTCCACAGCTCTTCCAAGGGGCATTAAAACTGTCTAGTTAAGCTACTGTGACCTCCATGTCTCATCCAAGGGGCATTAAAACAGTCTTATTAAAGCCATCTGAACTCCTCAGCTCTTCCAAGGGGCATAAAAAACGTCTTATTAAGCTACTGTGACCTCCACATCTCTTCCAACGTGCATTAAAAGCATCTTGTTAAACCACTCTGAACTCCACAGCTCTTCCAAGCGGCATGAAAACCATCTTGTTAAGCTACTGCGACCTCCACCACTCTTCCAAGGGGCATTAAAACCATCTTTTTAAACCACTCTGAACTCCACAGCTCTATGAAGCCGCATTAAAACCATCTTGTTAAGCTACTGTGACCTCCACCTCTCTTCCAAGGGGCTTAAAACTGTCTTGTTAAGCTGCTGTGACCTCCACGTCTCTTCCAAGGGGCATTAAAACTGTCTTGTTAAGCTACTGTGACCTCCACGTCTATTCCAATTGGCATTGAAAACGTCTTGTTAAACCACTCTGAACTCCACAGCTCTACAAAGGGGCTTTAAGACCATCTTGATAAACCACTCTGAACTCCACAGGTCTTCCAAGAGGCATTAAAACCATTTTGTTAAGCTACTGTGACCTCCACCACTCTTCCAAGGGGTTTAAAACTGTCTTGTTAAGCTACTGTGATCTCCACGTCTCTTCCAAGGGGCATTAAAACCGTCTTGTTGAGCTGCTGTGACCTCCACCACTTTCCCAAGGGGCACTAAAACTGTCTTGTTAAGCTATTGTGACCTCCACGTCTCTTTCAAGGGGCATTAAAATCATCTTGTTAAACAACTCTGAACTCCACAGCTCTTCCAAGGGGCATTAAAACCATCTTCTTAAGCTTCTGTGACCTCCACGTCTCTTCCAAGCGGCATTAAAAGCGTCTTCTTAAAACACTCTGAATTCCACAGCTCTTCCAAGGGGCATTAAAACAGTATTGCTAAGCTACTGCGACCTCCACCACTCTTCCAAGGTGCATTAAAACTCTCTTGTTAAGCTACTGTGACCTCCACAACTCTTCCAAGAGACATTAAATCTGTCTTGTTAAGCTACTGTGACCTCCATGTCTCTTCCAAGGGGCAATAAAACCACCTTGTTAAACCACTCTGAGCTCCACAGCTCTTCCAAGAGGCATTAAAACCGTCTTGTCAAACCACTCTGAACTCCACAGCTCTTCCAAGGGGCATGAAAACCGTCTTGTTAAGCTACTGTGACCACCACTTTTACAAGGGGCATTGATATTGTCTTTTTATTCCTCTGCGACCTCCACCACTCTTCCAAGGGGCATTAAAACTGTCTTGTTAAGATACTGTGACCTCCACTTCTCTTCCAAGGGGCATGAAAACCATCTTGTTAAACCAATCTGAACTCCACAGCTCTTCCAAGGGGCATTAAAACTGTCTAGTTAAGCTACTGTGACCTCCACGTCTCTTCCAGTGGGCATTAACAATGTCTTGTTAAACCACTCTGAACTCCACAGCTCTACCAAGGTGCATTAAAACCATCTTTTTAAACCACTCTGAACTCCACAGCTCTTCGAAGCGGCATTAAAACCATCTTGTTAAGCTACTGTGACCTCCACGTCTCTTCCAAGGGCCATTAAAAGCGTCTTGTTAAACCACTCTGAACTCAACAGCTCTCCCAAGGGGCATTAAAACCGTCTTGTTAAGCTACTGCGACCTCCACCACTCTTCCAAGGGGCATTAAAACTGTCTTGTTAAGCTACTGTGACCTCCACTTCTCTTACAAGGGGCATGAAAACCGTCTTGTTAAACCATTCTGAACTCCACAGCTCTTCCGCGGGGCATTAAAACTGTCTTGTTAAGCTACTGTGACCTCCACGTCTCTTCCAAGGGGCATTAAAACTGTCTTGTTAAACCACTCTGAACTCCACAGCTCTTCTAAAGGTCATTAAAACCGTCTTGTTAAACCACTCTGAACTCCACAGCTCTTCCAAGGGGCATGAAAACTGTCTTGTTAAGCTTCTGTGACCTCCACGTCTCTTCCAAGGGGCATTAAAACCGTCTTGTTAAAACCATCTGAACTCCAGCACTCATTCAAGGCGCATGAAAACCGTCTTGTTAAGCTACTCTGAGCTCCACAGCTCTTCGAAGGGGCATCAAAACCATCTTGTTAAGCTATTGTGACCTCCAACACTCTTCCAAGGGGCAATAAAACCGTCTTGTTAAGCTACTGTGACCTCCACCACTCTTCCAAGGGGTATTAAAACTGTATTGTTAAGCTACTGTGACCTCCACGTCTCTTTCAAGGGGCATTAAAACCATCTTGTTAAACCACTCTGAACTGCACAGCTCATCCAAGGGGCATTAAAACCATCTTGTTAAGCTACTGTGACCTCCACGTCTCTTCCAAGCGGCATAAAAAGCATATTGTTAAACCACTCTGAACTCCACAGCTCTTCCAAGTGGCATTAAAACCATCTTGTTAAGCTACTGCGACCTACACCACTCTTCCAAGAGGCATTAAAACTGTCTTGTTAAGCTACTGTGACCTCCACGCATCTTCCAAGGGGCAATAAAACCATCTTGTTAAACCACTCTGAACTCCACAGCTCTTCTAAAGGTCATTAAAACCATCTTGTTAAACTACTCTCAACTCCACAACTCTTCCAAGGGGCTTGAAAACCGTCCTGTTTAGCTACTGTGACCTCCACCACTTTTCCAAGGGGCATAGATATTGTCTTTGTATTCCACTGCGACCTTCACCACTCTTCCAAGGGGCATTAAAACTGTCTTGTTAAGCTACTGTGACCTCCATGTCTCATCCAAGGGGCATTAAAACAGTCTTATTAAAGCCATCTGAACTCCTCAGCTCTTCCAAGGGGCATAAAAAATGTCTTATTAAGCTACTGTGACCTATACATCTCTTCCAACGTGCATTAAAAGCATCTTGTTAAACCACTCTGAACTCCACAGCTCTTCCAAGCGGCAAGAAAACCATCTTGTTAAGCTACTGCGACCTCCACCACTCTTCCAAGGGGCATTAAAACCATCTTTTTAAACCACTCTGAACTCCACAGCTCTATGAAGCCGAATTAAAACCATCTTGTTAAGCTACTGTGACCTCTACCTCTCTTCCAAGGGGATTAAAACTGTCTTGTTAACCTGCTGTGACCTCCACGTCTCTTCCAAGGGGCATTAAAACTGTCTTGTTAAGCTACTGTGACATCCACGTCTATTCCAATTGGCATTAAAAACGTCTTGTTAAACCACTCTGAACTCCACAGCTCTACAAAGGGGCTTTAAGACCATCTTGATAAACCACTCTGAACTCCACAGGTCTTCCAAGAGGCATTAAAACCATTTTGTTAAGCTACTGTGACCTCCACCACTCTTCCAAGGGGTTTAAAACTGTCTTGTTAAGCTACTGTGATCTCCACGTCTCTTCCAAGGGGCATTAAAACCGTCTTGTTGAGCTGCTGTGACCTCCACCACTTTCCCAAGGGGCACTAAAACTGTCTTGTTAAGCTACTGTGACCTCCACGTCTCTTTCAAGGGGCATTAAAATCATCTTGTTAAACAACTCTGAACTCCACAGCTCTTCCAAGGGGCATTAAAACCATCTTCTTAAGCTTCTGTGACCTCCACGTCTCTTCCAAGCGGCATTAAAAGCGTCTTCTTAAAACACTCTGAATTCCACAGCTCTTCCAAGGGGCATTAAAACAGTATTGCTAAGCTACTGCGACCTCCACCACTCTTCCAAGGTGCATTAAAACTCTCTTGTTAAGCTACTGTGACCTCCACAACTCTTCCAAGAGACATTAAATCTGTCTTGTTAAGCTACTGTGACCTCCATGTCTCTTCCAAGGGGCAATAAAACCACCTTGTTAAACCACTCTGAGCTCCACAGCTCTTCCAAGAGGCATTAAAACCGTCTTGTCAAACCACTCTGAACTCCACAGCTCTTCCAAGGGGCATGAAAACCGTCTTGTTAAGCTACTGTGACCTCCACCACTTTTACAAGGGACATTGATATTGTCTTTTTATTCCTCTGCGACCTCAACCACTCTTCCAAGGGGCATTAAAACTGTCTTGTTAAGCTACTGTGACCTCCACTTCTCTTCCAAGGGGCATGAAAACCGTCTTGTTAAACCAATCTGAACTCCACAGCTCTTCCAAGGGGCATTAAAACTGTCTAGTTAAGCTACTGTGACCTCCACGTCTCTTCCAGTGGGCATTAACAATGTCTTGTTAAACCACTCTGAACTCCACAGCTCTACCAAGGGGCATTAAAACCATCTTTTTAAACCACTCTGAACTCCACAGCTCTTCGAAGCGGCATTAAAACCATCTTGTTAAGCTACTGCGACCTACGCCACTCTTCCAAGAGGCATTAAAACTGTCTTGCTAAGCTACTGTGACCTCCACGCCTCTACCAAGGGGCAATAAAACCATCTTGTTAAACCACTCTGAGCTCCACAGCTCTTCCAAGGGGCATTAAAACCATCTTGTTAAACCACTCTGAACTCCACAGCTCTTCTAAAGGTCATTAAAACCATCTTGTTAAAACACTCTGAACTCCACAGCTCTTCCAAGGGGCATGAAAACCGTCTTGTTTAGCTACTGTGACCTCCACCACTTTTCCAAGGGACATTGATATTGTCTTTGTATTCCACCGCGACCTCCACCACTCTTCCAAGGGGCATTAAAACTGTCTTGTTAAGCTACTGTAACCTCCACTTCTCTTCCAAGAGGCATGAAAACCGTCTTGATAAACCACTCTGGACTCCACAGCTCTTCCAAATGGCATTAAAACTGTCTAATTAAGCTACTGTGACCTCCATGTCTCTTCCAAGGGGCATTAAAACCGTCTTGTTAAATCCATGTGAACTCCTCAGCTCTTCCAAGGGGCATAAAAACCGTCTTATTAAGATACTGTGACCTCCACAACTCTTCCAAGGTGCATTAAAAGCATCTTGTTAAACCACTCTGAACTCCACAGCTCTTCCAATCGGCATGAAACCCGTCTTGTTAAGCTACTGTGACCTCCACCACTCTTCCAAGGGGCATTAAAATTGTCTTACTAAGCTACTGTGAACTCCACGTCTCTTCCAAGGGGCATTAAACCGTCTTGTTAAACCACTCTGAACTCCACAATTCTGCCAAGGGGCATGAGAACCGAGTTGTTAAGCTACTGTGACCTCCACGTCTCTTCCAATGGGCATTAACAATGTCTTTTTAAACCACTCTGAACTCCACAGCTCTTCGAAGCGGCATTAAAACCATCTTGTTAAGCTACTGTGACCTCCATCTCTCCTCCAAGGGGCTTAAAACTGTCTTGTTAAGCTACTGTGACCTCCACCAATCTTCCAAGGGGCTTAAAACTGTCTTGTTAAGCTACTGTGACCTCCACGTCTCTTCCAATGGGCATTAAAAATGTCTTGTTAAACCACTCTTAACTCCACAGCTCTACCAAGTGGCATTCAAACCATCTTTTTCCACTACTCTTAACTCCACAGCTCTTCGGATGGGCATTAAAATCATCTTGTTAATTTACTGTGAACTCCACTACTCTTCCAATGGGCATTAAAACAGTCTTGTTAAGCTACTGTGACTTCCACCACTCTCCAAGGGGTATTAAAAATGTCTTGTGAAGCTACTGTGACCTCCACGTCTCTTTCAAGGGGCATGAAAATCATCTTGTTAAACCACTCTGAACTCCACAACTCTTCCAATGGGAATTAAAACCATCTTGTTAAGCTACTGTGACCTGCACGTCTCTTCCAAGGGCCATTAAAAGCGTCTTGTTAAACCACTCTGAACTCAACAGCTCTCCCAAGGGGCATTAAAACCGTCTTGTTAAAACCATCTGAACTCCACCACTCTTTCAAGGGGCATGAAATCCGTCTTGTTAAGCTACTCTGAGCTCCACAGCTCTTCGAAGGGGCATAAAAACCATCTTGTTAAGCTATTGTGACCTCCAACACTCTTCCAAGGGGCAATAAAACCGTCTTGTTAAGCTACTGTGACCTCCACCACTCTCCCAAGGGGTATTAAAACTGTCTTGTTAAGCTACTGTGACCTCCACATCTCTTTCAAGGGGCATTAAAACCATCTTGTTAAACCACTCTGAACTGCACAGCTCATCCAAGGGGCATTAAAACCATCTTGTTAAGCTACTGTGACCTCCACGTCTCTTCTAAGCGGCATAAAAAGCATATTGTTAAACCACTCTGAACTCCACAGCTCTTCCAAGTGGCATTAAAACCATCTTGTTAAGCTACTGCGACCTACACCACTCTTCCAAGAGGCATTAAAACTGTCTTGTTAAGCTACTGTGACCTCCACGCCTCTTTCAAGGGGCAATAAAACCATCTTGTTAAACCACTCTGAACTCCACAGCTCTTCTAAAGGTCATTAAAACCATCTTGTTAAACTACTCTGAACTCCACAACTCTTCCAAGGGGCATGAAAACCGTCTTGTTTAGCTACTGTGACCTCCACCACATTTCCAAGGGGCATTGATATTGTCTTTGTATTCCACTGTGACCTCCACCACTCTTCCAAGGGGCATTAAAACTGTCTTGTTAAGCTACTGTGACCTCCACTACTCTTCCAAGAGGCATGAAAAGAGTCTTGTTAAACCACTCTGAACTCCTCAGCTGTTCCAAGGGGCATTAAAACTGTCTAGTTAAGCTACTGTGACCTCCATGTCTCTTCCAAGGGGTATTAAAACCGTCTTGTTAAATCCATCTGAATTCCTCAGCTCCTCCAAGGGGCATAAAAACCGTCTTATTAAGCTACTGTGACCTCCACAACTCTTCCATGGTGCATTAAAAGCATCTTCTTAAACCACTCTGAACTCCACAGCTCTTCCAAGCGGCATGAAACCCGTCTTGTTAAGCTACTGTGACCTCCACCACTCTTCCAAGGGGCATTAAAATTGTCTTATTAAGCTACTGTGAACTCCACGTCTCTTCCAAGGGGCATTAAACCGTCTTGTTAAACCACTCTGAACTCCACAATTCTGCCAAGGGGCATGAGAACCGAGTTGTTAAGCTACTGTGACCTCCACGTCTCTTCCAATGGGCATTAACAATGTCTTTTTAAACCACTCTGAACTCCACAGCTCTTCGAAGCGTCATTAAAACCATCTTGTTAAGCTACTGTGACCTCCATCTCTCCTCCAAGGGGCTTAAAACTGTCTTGTTAAGCTACTGTGACCTCCACGTCTCTTCCAAGGGGCATTAAAACCGTCTTGTTAAGCTACTGTGAATTCCACCACTCTTCCAAGTGGCATTAAAACTATCTTGTTAAGCAACTGTGCCCTCCACCAATCTTCCAAGGGGCTTAAAACTGTCTTGTTAAGCTACTGTGACCTCCACGTCTCTTCCAATGGGCATTAAAAATGTCTTGTTAAACCACTCTTAACTCCACAGCTCTACCAAGTGGCATTCAAACCATCTTTTTCCACTACTCTTAACTCCACAGCTCTTCGGATGGGCATTAAAATCATCTTGTTAATTTACTGTGAACTCCACTACTCTTCCAATGGGCATTAAAACAGTCTTGTTAAGCTACTGTGACTTCCACCACTCTCCAAGGGGTATTAAAAATGTCTTGTGAAGCTACTGTGACCTCCACGTCTCTTTCAAGGGGCATGAAAATCATCTTGTTAAACCACTCTGAACTCCACAACTCTTCCAATGGGAATTAAAACCATCTTGTTAAGCTACTGTGACCTGCACGTCTCTTCCAAGGGCCATTAAAAGCGTCTTGTTAAACCACTCTGAACTCAACAGCTCTCCCAAGGGGCATTAAAACCGTCTTGTTAAGCTACTGCGACCTCCACCACTCTTCCAAGGGGCATTAAAACTGTCTTGTTAAGCTACTGTGACCTCCACTTCTCTTACAAGGGGCATGAAAACCGTCTTGTTAAACCATTCTGAACTCCACAGCTCTTCCACGGGGCATTAAAACTGTCTTGTTAAGCTACTGTGACCTCCACGTCTCTTCCAAGGGGCATTAAAACTGTCTTGTTAAACCACTCTGAACTCCACAGCTCTACCAAGTGGCATTCAAACCATCTTTTTCCACTACTCTTGACTCCACAGCTCTTCGAATGGGCATTAAAATCATCTTGTTAATCTAATGTGAACTCCACTACTCTTCCAAGGGGTTTACAACTGTCTTGATAAGCTACTGTGACCTCCACGTCTCTTCCAATGGGCATTAAAACAGTCTTGTTAAGCTACTGTGACTTCCACCACTCTCCAAGGGGTATTAAAACTGTCTTGTGAAGCTACTGTGACCTCCACGTCTCTTTCAAGGGGCATGAAAATCATCTTGTTAAACCAATCTAAACTCCACAGCTCTTCCAAGGGGAATTAAAACCATCTTGTTAAGCTACTGTGACCTCCACGTCTCTTCCAAGGGGCATTAAAAGCGTCTTGTTAAACCACTCTGAACTCAAAAGCTCTTCCAAGGGGCATTAAAACCGTCTTGTTAAGCTACTGTGACCTCCACCACTCTTCCAAGGGGCATTAAAACTGTCTTGTTAAGCTACTGTGACCTCCACTTCTCTTCCAAGGGGCATAAAAACCGTCTTGTTAAACCATTCTGAACTCCACAGCTCTTCCACGGGGCATTAAAACTGTCTTCTTAAGCTACTGTGTCCTCCACGTCTCTTCCAAGGGGCATTAAAACCGTCTTGTTAAAACCATCTGAACTCCACCACTCTTTCAAGGGGCATGAAAACAGTCTTGTTAAGCTACTCTGAGCTCCACAGCTCTTCGAAGGGGCATCAAAACCATCTTGTTAAGCTACTGTGACCTCCACCACTCTCCCAAGGGGTATTAAAACTGTCTTGTTAAGCTACTGTGACCTCCACGTCTCTTTCAAGGGGCATTTAAACCATCTTGTTAAGCTACTGTGACCTCCACGTCTCTTCCAAGCGGCATAAAAAGCGTATTGTTAAACCACTCTGAACTCCACAGCTCTTCCAAGTGGCATTAAAACCATCTTGTTAAGCTACTGCGACTTTCACCACTCTTCCAAGAGGCATTAAAACTGTCTTGTTAAGCTACTGTGACCTTCACGCCTCTTCCAAGGGGCAATGAAACCATCTTGTTAAACTACTCTGAACTCCACAACTCTTCCAAGGGGCATGAAAACCGTCTTGTTTAGCTACTGTGACCTCCACCACTTTTCCAAGGGGCATTGATATTGTCTTTGTAATCCACTGCGACCTTCACCACTCTTCCAAGGGGCATTAAAACTGTCTTGCTAAGCTACTGTGACCTCCACTTCTCTTCCAAGAGGCATGAAAACTGTCTTGTTAAACTACTCTGAACTCCACAGCTCTTCCAAGGGGCATTAAAACTGTCTAGTTAAGCTACTGTGACCTCCATGTCTCATCCAAGGGGCAATAAAACAGTCTTATTAAAGCCATCTGAACTCCTCAGCTCTTCCAAGGGGCATAAAAAACGTCTTATTAATATACTGTGAACTCCACATCTCTTCCAACGTGCATTAAAAGCATCTTGTTAAACCACTCTGAACTCCACAGCTCTTCCAAGCGGCATGAAAACCGTCTTGTTAAGCTACTGTGACCTCCACCACTCTTCCAAGGGGCATTAAAACCATCTTTTTAAACCACTCTGAACTCCACAGCTCTATGAAGCGGCATTAAAACCATCTTGTTAAGCTACTGTGACCTCCTCCTCTCTTCCAAGGGGCTTAAAACTGTCTTGTTAAGCTGCTGTGACCTCCACGTCTCTTCCAAGGGGCATTAAAACTGTCTTGCTAAGCTACTGTGACCTCCACGTCTATTCCAATTGGCATTAAAAACGTCTTGTTAAACCACTCTGAACTCCACAGCTCTACCAAGGGGCATTAAGACAATCTTGATAAACCACTCTGAACTCCACAGATCCTCCAAGAGGCATTAAAACCATTTTGTTAAGCTACTGTGACCTCCACCACTCTTCCAAGGGGTTTAAAACTGTCTTGTTAAGCTACTGTGATGTCCACATCTCTTCTAAGGGGCATTAAAACCATCTGGTTGAGCTGCTGTGACCTCCACCACTTTCCCAAGGGGCACTAAAACTGTCTTGTTAAGCTACTGTGACCTCCACGTCTCTTTCAAGGGGCATTAAAATCTTCTTGTTAAACAACTCTGAACTCCACAGCTCTTCCAAGGGGCATTAAAACCATCTTCTTAAGCTTCTGTGACCTCCACGTCTCTTCTAAGCGGCATTAAAAGCTTCTTCTTAAAACACTCTGAATTCCACAGCTCTCCCAAGGGGCATTAAAACCGTATTGCTAAGCTACTGCGACCTCCACCACTTTTCCAAGGTGCATTAAAAGTCTCTTGTTAAGCTACTGTGACCTCCACAACTCTTCCAAGAGACATTAAATCTGTCTTGTTAAGCTACTGTGACCTCCATATCTCTTCCAAGGGGCAATAAAACCACCTTGTTAAACCACTCTGAGCTCCACAGCTCCTCCAAGAGGCATTATAACCGTCTTGTCAAACCACTCTGAACTCCACAGCTCTTCCAAGGGGCATGAAAACCGTCTTGTTAAGCTACTGTGACCTCCACCACTTTTACAAGGGGCATTGATATTGTCTTTTTATTCCTCTGCGACCTCCACCATTCTTCCAAGGGGTATTAAAACTGTCTTGTGAAGCTGCTGTGACCTCCACGTCTCTTTCAAGGGGCATGAAAACAATCTTGTTAAACCACTCTGAACTCCACAGCTCTTCCAAGGGGAATTAAAACCATCTTGTTAAGCTACTGTGACCTCCACGTCTCTTCCAAGGGGCATTAAAAGAGTCTTGTTAAACCACTCTGAACTCAACAGCTCTTCCAAGGGGCATTAAAACCGTGTTCTTAAGCTACTGCGACCACCACCACTCTTCCAAGGGACATTAAAACTGTCTTGTTAAGCTACTGTGACCTCCACTTCTCTTCCAAGGGGCATGAAAACCGTCTTGTTAAACCACTTTGAACTCCACAGCTCTTCCACGGGGCATTAAAACTGTCTTGTTAAGATACTGTGACCTCCACGTCTCTTCCAAGGGACATTAAAACTGTCTTGTTAAACCACTCTGAACTCCACAGCTCTTCTAAAGGTCATTAAAACCGTCTTGTTAAACCACTCTGAACTCCACAGCTCTTCCAAGGGGCATGAAAACTGTCTTGTTAAGCTTCTGTGACCTCCACGTCTCTTCCAAGGGGCATTAAAACCGTCTTATTAAATCCATCTGAACTCCCCCACTCTTTCAAGGGGCATGAAAACCGTCTTTTTAAGCTACTCTGAGCTCCACAGCTCTTCGAAGGGGCATTAAAACAATCTTGTTAAGCTACTGTAACCTCCACCACTCTTCCAAGGGGTAATAAAACAGTCTTGTTAAGCTACTGTGACCTCCACCACTCTCCCAAGGGGTAATAAAACTGTCTTGTTATGCTACTGTGACCTCCACGTCTCTTTCAAGGGGCATTAAAACCATCTTGTTAAACCACTCTGAACTCCACAGCTCATCCAAGGGGCATTAAAACCATCTTGTTAAGCTACTGTGACCTCCACGTCTCTTCCAAGCGGCATAAAAAGCATATTGTTAAACCACTCTGAACTCCACAGCTCTTCCAAGACGCATTAAAACCATCTTGTTAAGCTACTGCGACCTACACCACTCTTCCAAGAGTCATTAAAACTGTCTTGTTAAGCTACTGTGACCTCCACACCTCTTCCAAGGGGCAATAAAACCATCTTGTTAAACCACTCTGAACTCCACAGCTCTTCTAAAGGTCATTAAAACCATCTTGTTAAACTACTCTGAACTCCACAACTCTTCCAAGGGGCATGAAAACTGTCTTGTTTAGCTACTGTGACCTCCACCACTTTTCCAAGGGGCATTGATATTGTCTTTGTATTCCACTGCGACCTCCACCACTCTTCTAAGGGGCATTAAAACTGTCTTGTTAAGCTACTGTGACCTCCACTTCTCTTCCAAGAGGCATGAAAACCATCTTGTTAAACCACTCTGAACTCCACAGCTCTTCCAAGGGGCATTAAAACTGTCTAGTTAAGCTACTGTGACCTCCATGTCTCATCCAAGGGGCATTAAAACCGTCTTGTTAAACCCATCTGAACTCCTCAGCTCTTCCAAGGGGCATAAAAAACGTCTTATTAAGCTACTGTGACCGCCACATCTCTTCCAACGTGCATTAAAAGCATCTTGTTAAACCACTCTGATCTCCACAGCTCTTCCAAGCGGCATGAAAACCGTCTTGTTAAGCTACTGTGACCTCCACCATTCTTCCAAGGGGCATTAAAATTGTCTTATTAAGCTACTGTGAACTCCACGTCTCTTCCAAGGGGCATTAAAACCGTCTTGTTAAACCACTCTGAACTCCACAGTTCTGCCAAGGGACATGAGAACCGAGTTGTTAAGCTACTGTGACCTCCTCGTCTCTTCCAATGGGCATTAACAATGTCTTGTTAAACCACTCTGAACTCCACAGCTCTACCAAGTGGCATTAAAACAATCTTTTTAAACCACTCTGAACTCCACAGCTCTATGAAGCGGCATTAAAACGATCTTGTTAAGCTACTGTGACCTTCACATCTCTTCCAAGGGGCTTAAAACTGTCTTGTTAAGCTACTGTGACCTTCACATCTCTTCCAAGGGGCATTAAAACTGTCTTGTTAAGCAACTGTGACCTCCACGTCTTTTCCAATTGGCATTAAAAACGTCTTGTTAAACCACTCTGAACTCCACAGCTCTACCAAGGGGCATTAAGACCATCTTGATAAACCACTCTGAACTCCACAGGTCTTCCAACAGGCATTAAAACCATTTTGTTAAGCTACTGTGACCTCCACCACTCTTCCAAGGAGTTTAAAACTGTCTTGTTAAGCTACTGTGATCTCCACGTCTCTTCCAAGGGGCATTAAAACCGTCTTGTTGAGCTGCTGTGACCTCCACCACTTTCCCAAGGGGCATTAAAACTGTCTTGTTAAGCTACTGTGACCTCCACGTCTCTTACAAGGGGCATTAAAATCATCTTGTTAAACAACTCTGAACTCCACAGCTCTTCCAAGGGGCATTAAAACCATCTTCTTAAGCTTCTGTGACCTCCACGTCTCTTCCAAGCTTCGTTAAAAGCGTCTTCTTAAAACACTCTAAATTCCACAGCTCTTACAAGGGGCATTAAAACCGTCTTGCTAAGCTACTGCGACCTCCACCACTCTTCCAAGGGGCATTAAAACTCTCTTGTTAATCTACTGTGACCTCCACAACTCTTCCAAGGGACATTAAAACTGTCTTGTTAAGCTACTGTGACCTCCACTTCTCTTCCAAGGGGCATGAAAACCGTCTTGTTAAACCACTTTGAACTCCACAGCTCTTCCACGGGGCATTAAAACTGTCTTGTTAAGATACTGTGACCTCCACGTCTCTTCCAAGGGACATTAAAACTGTCTTGTTAAACCACTCTGAACTCCACAGCTCTTCTAAAGGTCATTAAAACCGTCTTGTTAAACCACTCTGAACTCCACAGCTCTTCCAAGGGGCATGAAAACTGTCTTGTTAAGCTTCTGTGACCTCCACGTCTCTTCCAAGGGGCATTAAAACCGTCTTATTAAATCCATCTGAACTCCCCCACTCTTTCAAGGGGCATGAAAACCGTCTTTTTAAGCTACTCTGAGCTCCACAGCTCTTCGAAGGGGCATTAAAACAATCTTGTTAAGCTACTGTAACCTTCACCACTCTTCCAAGGGGTAATAAAACAGTCTTGTTAAGCTACTGTGACCTCCACCACTCTCCCAAGGGGTAATAAAACTGTCTTGTTATGCTACTGTGACCTCCACGTCTCTTTCAAGGTGCATTAAAACCATCTTGTTAAACCACTCTGAACTCCACAGCTCATCCAAGGGGCATTAAAACCATCTTGTTAAGCTACTGTCACCTCCACGTCTCTTCCAAGTGGCATAAAAAGCATATTGTTAAACGACTCTGAACTCCACAGCTCTTCCAAGCCGCATTAAAACCATCTTGTTAAGCTACTGCGACCTACACCACTCTTCCAAGAGTCATTAAAACTGTCTTGTTAAGCTACTGTGACCTCCACACCTCTTCCAAGGGGCAATAAAACCATCTTGTTAAACCACTCTGAACTCCACAGCTCTTCTAAAGGTCATTAAAACCATCTTGTTAAACTACTCTGAACTCCACAACTCTTCCAAGGGGCATGAAAACTGTCTTGTTTAGCTACTGTGACCTCCACCACTTTTCCAAGGGGCATTGATATTGTCTTTGTATTCCACTGCGACCTCCACCACTCTTCTAAGGGGCATTAAAACTGTCTTGTTAAGCTACTGTGACCTCCACTTCTCTTCCAAGAGGCATGAAAACATCTTGTTAAACCACTCTGAACTCCACAGCTCTTCCAAGGGGCATTAAAACTGTCTAGTTAAGCTACTGTGACCTCCATGTCTCATCCAAGGGGCATTAAAACCGTCTTGTTAAACCACTCTGAACTCCACAGCTCTACCAAGTGGCATTAAAACAATCTTTTTAAACCACTCTGAACTCCACAGCTCTATGAAGCGGCATTAAAACGATCTTGTTAAGATACTGTGACCTTCACCTCTCTTCCAAGGGGCTTAAAACTGTCTTGTTAAGCTACTGTGACCTCCACGTCTCATCCAAGGGGCATTAAAACTGTCTTGTTAAGCAACTGTGACCTCCACGTCTATTCCAATTGGCATTAAAAACGTCTTGTTAAACCACTCTGAACTCCACAGCTCTACCAAGGGGCATTAAGACCATCTTGATAAACCACTCTGAACTCCACAGGTCTTCCAAGAGGCATTAAAACCATTTTGTTAAGCTACTTTGACCTCCACCACTCTTCCAAGGAGTTTAAAACTGTCTTGTTAAGCTACTGTGACCTCCACGTCTCTTTCAAGGGGCATTAAAATCATCTTGTTAAACAACTCTGAACTCCACAGCTCTTCCAAGGGGCATTAAAACCATCTTCTTAAGCTTCTGTGACCTCCACGTCTCTTCCAAGCTTCATTAAAAGCGTCTTCTTAAAACACTCTAAATTACACAGCTCTTCCAAGGGGCATTAAAACCGTCTTGCTAAGCTACTGCGACCTCCACCACTCTTCCATGGGGCATTAAAACTCTCTTGTTAATCTACTGTGACCTCCACAACTCTTCCAAGAGACATTAAATCTGTCTTGTTAAGCTACTGTGACCTCCACGTCTCTTCCGAGGGGCAATAAAACCACCTTGTTAAACCACTCTGAGCTCCACAGCTCTTCCAAGAGTCATTAAAACCGTCTTGTCAAACCACTCTGAACTCCACAGCTCTTCCAAGGGGCATGAAAACCGTCTTGTTAAGCTACTGTGACCTCCACCACTTTTCCAAGGGGCATTGATATTGTCTTTTTATTCCTCTGCGACCTCCACCACTTTTCCAAGGGGCATTAAAACTGTCTTGTTAAGCTGCTGTGACCTCCACGTCTCTTTCAAGTGGCATGAAAACCATCTTGTTAAACCACTCTGAACTCCACAGCTCTTCCAAGGGGAATTAAAACCATCTTGTTAAGCTACTGTGACCTCCACGTCTCTTCCAAGGGGCATTAAAAGAGTCTTGTTAAACCACTCTGAACTCAACAGCTCTTCCAAGGGGCATTAAAACTGTCTTGTTAAGCTACTGTGACCTCCACTTCTCTTCCACGGGGCATGAAAACCGTCTTATTAAATCACTCTGAACTCCACAGCTCATCCACGGGGCATTAAAACTGTCTTGTTAACATACTGTGACCTCCACGTCTCTTCCAATGGGCATTAACAATGTCTTGTTAAACCACTCTGAACTCCACAGCTCTTCTAAAGGTCATTAAAACCTCTTGTTAAACCACTCTGAACTCCACAGCTCTTCCAAGGGGCATGAAAACTGTCTTGTTAAGCTTCTGTGACCTCCACGTCTCTTCCAAGGGGCATTAAAACCGTCTTATTAAATCCATCTGAACTCCCCCACTCTTTCAAGGGGCATGAAAACCGTCTTGTTAAACTACTCTGAGCTCCACAGCTCTTCGAAGGGGCATTAAAACCATCTTGTTAAGCTACTGTGACCTCCACCACTATCCCAAGGGGTATTAAAACTGTCTTGTTATGCTACTGTGACCTCCACGTTTCTTTCAAGTGGCATTAAAACCATCTTGTTAAGCTACTGTGACCTCCACATCTCTTCCAAGAGGCATTGAAACTGTCTTGTTAAGCTACTGTGACCTCCATGCCTCTTCCAAGGGGCAATAAAACCATCTTGTTAAACCACTCTGAGCTCCACAGCTCTTCCAAGGGGCATTAAAACCATCTTGTTAAACCACTCTGAACTCCACAGCTCTTCTAAAGGTCATTAAAACCATCTTGTTAAACTACTCTGAACTCCACAGCTCTTCCAAGGTGCATGAAAACCGTCTTGTTTAGATACTGTGACCTCCACGTCTCTTCCAAGAGGCATTGAAACTGTCTTGTTAAGCTACTGTGACCTCCAAGTCTCTTCCAAGGGGCATTAAAACCGTCTTGTTAAATCCAACTGAACTCCACCACTCTTCCATGGGGCATGAAAACCGTCTTGTTAAGCTACTGTGACCTCCATATCTCTTCCAAGGTGCATTAAAACCGTCTTGTTAATCTACTGTGACCTCCACTTCTATTCCAAGGGGCATGAAAACCGTCTTGTTAAACCACTCTGAACTCCACAGCTCTTCCAAGGGGCATTAAAACTGTCTTGTTAAAATACTGTGACCTCCTTGTCTCTTCCAAGGGGCATTAAATTCTTCTTGTTAAACCACTCTGAACTCCACAGCTCTTCCAAGGGGCATGAAAACCGTCTTGTTAAGCTACTGTGACCTCCACCACTCTTCCAAGGGGCATTAATATTGTCTTGTTAAGGTACTGTGACCTCCACGTCTCTTCCAAGGGGCAATAAAACCATCTTGTTAAGCTACTATGAACTCCACCACTCTCCCAAGGGGTATTAAAACTGTCTTGTTAAGCTACTGTGACCTCCGCGTCTCTTTTAAGGGGCATTAAAACCATCTTTTTAAACCACTCTGAACTCCACAGCTCTTCCAAGGGGCATTAAATCATCTTGTTAAGCTACTGTCACTTCCACGTCTCTTCCAAGCGGCATAAAAAGCGTCTTGTTAAACCACTCTGAACTCCACAGCTCTTCCAAGGGGGATTAATACCGTCTTGTTAAGCTACTGTGACCTTCACGTCTCTTCCAAGGGGTATTAAAAATGTCTTGTTAAACCACTCTGAACTCCACAGCTCTACCAAGGGGCATTAAAAACATCTTGTTAGACCACTCTGAACTCCACAGGTCTTCCAAGGGACATTAAAACCATCTTATTAAGCTACTTTGACCTCCACCACTCTTCCAAGGGGCTTACTACTGTCTTGTTAAGCTACTGTGACCTCCACGTCTCTTCCAAGGGGCATTAAAACTATCTTGATAAGCTACTTTAACCTCCACCACTTTCCCAAGGGGTATTATAACTTTCTTGTTAAGCTACTGTGACCTCCACGTCTCTTTCAAGGGGCATTAAATCCATCTTGTTAAACCACTCTGAGCTCCACAGCTCTTCCAAGGGGCATTAAAACCATCTTGTTAAATCACTCTGAACTCCACAGCTCTTCTAAAGGTCATTAAAACCATCTTGTTAAACCACTCTGAACTCCACAGCTTTTCCAAGGGGCATGAAAACTGTCTTGTTTAGCTACTGTGACCTACACCACTTTTCCAAGGGGCATTGATATTGTCTTTGTATTCCACTGCGACCTCCACCACTCTTCCAAGGGGCATTAAAACTGTCTTGTTAAGCTACTGTGACCTCCACTTCTCTTCCAAGGGGCATGAAAACCGTCTTCTTAAACGAATCTGAACTCCACAGCTCTTCCAAGGGGCATTAAAACTGTCTAGTTAAGCTACTGTGACCTCCACATCTATCCCAAGGGGCATGAAAAACGTCTTGTTAAATCCATCTGAACTCCACCACTCTTCCAAGGGGCATGAAATCCGTCTTGTTAAGCTACTGTGACCTCCACATCTCTTCCAAGGTGCATTAAAACCGTCTTGTTAAACCACTCTGAAGTTCACAGCTCTTCCAAGGGGCATGAAAACCGTCTTGTTAAGCTACTGTGACCTTCACCACTCTTCCAAGGGGCATTTAAATTTTCTTATTAAGCTACTGTGACCTCCACGTCTCTTCCAAGGGGCATTAAAACTGTCTTGTTAAACCACTCTGAACTCCACAGCTCTTCCAAGGGGCATGAAAACTGTCTTGTTTAGCTACTGTGACCTACACCACTTTTCCAAGGGGCATTGATATTGTCTTTGTATTCCACTGCGACCTCCACCACTCTTCCAAGGGGCATTAAAACTGTCTTGTTAAGCTAATGTGACCTCCACTTCTCTTCCAAGAGGCATGAAAACCGTCTTGTTAAACCACTCTGAACTCCACAGCTCTTCCAAGGGGCATTAAAACTGTCTAGTTAAGCTACTGTGACCTCCATGTCTCTTCGAAGGGGCATTAAAACCATCTTGTTAAATCCATGTGAACTCCTCAGCTCTTCCAAGGGGCATAAAAACAGTCTTATTTAGCTACTGTCACCTCCACATCTCTTGCAACGTGCATTAAAAGAGTCTTGTTAAACCACTCTGAACTCCACAGCTCTTCCAATCGGCATGAAAACCGTCTTGGTAAGCTACTGTGACCTCCACTTCTCTTCCAAGAGGCATGAAAACCGTCTTGTTAAACCACTCTGAACTACACAGCTCTTCCAATAGGCATGAAAACCGTCTTGTTAAGCTACTGTGACCTCCACCACTCTTCCAAGGGGCATTAAAATTGTCTTATTAAGCTACTGTGAACTCCACGTCTCTTCCAAGGGGCATTAAAACCGTCTTGTTAAACCACTTTGAACTCCACAGTTCTGCCAAGGGGCATGAGATCCGAGTTGTTAGGCTACTGTGACCTCCACAATCTCTTCCAATGGGCATTAACACTGACTTGTTAAACCACTCTGAACTCCACAGCTCTACTAAGTGGCATTAAAACCATCTTTTTAAACCACTCTGAACTCCACAGCTCTTCGAAGGGGCATTAAAACCATTTTGTTAAGCTACTGTGACCTCCACCTCTCTTCCAAGTGGTTTAAAACTGTCTTGTTAAGCTACTGTGACCTCCACGTCTCTTCCAAGGGGCATTAAAACTGTCTTGTTAAGCTACTGTGACTTCCACAACTCTTCCAAGTGGCATTAAAACTGTATTTTTAAGCAACTGTGAACTCCACCACTATTCCAACGGGTTAAAACTGTCTTGTTAAGCTACTGTGACCTCCACGTCTATTCCAATTGGCATTAAAAATGTCTTGTTAAACCACTCTGAAATCCACAGCTCTACCAAGGGGCATTAAAACCATCTTGATAATCCAATCTGAACTCCACAGTTCTTCCAAGAGGCATTAAAACCATTTTGTTAAGCTACTGTGACCTCCACCACTCTTCCAAGGGGTTTAAAACTGTCTTGTTAAGCTACTGTGATCTCCACGTCTCTTCCAAGGGGCATTAAAACCGTTTTGTTGAGCTACTGTGACCTCCACCACTTTCCCAAGGGGTATTAAAACTGTCTTGTTAAGCTACTGTGACCTCCACATTTCTTTCAAGGGGCATTAAAATCATCTTGTAAAACAATTCTGAACTCCACATCTCTTCCAAGGGGCATTAAAAACATCTTCTTAAGCTTCTGTGACCTCCACGTCTCTTCCAAACAGCATTAAAAGCGTCTTCTTAAAACACTCTGAATTCCACAGCTCTTCCAAGGGGCATGAAAACCGTCTTGTTTAGCTAATGTGACCTACACCACTTTTCCAAGGGGCATTGATATTGTCTTTGTATTCCACTGCGACCTCCACCACTCTTCCAAGGGGCATTAAAACGGTCTTGTTAAGCTACTGTGACCTCCACTTCTCTTCCAAGAGGCATGAAAACCGTCTTGCTAAACCACTCTGAACTCCACAGCTCTTCCAAGGGGCATTAAAACTGTCTAGTTAAGCTACTGTGACCTCCATGTCTCTTCCAAGGGTCATTAAAACCATCTTGTTAAATCCATCTGAACTCCTCAGCTCTTCCAAGGGGCCTAAAAACCATCTTATTAAGCTACTCTGACCTCCACATCTCTTGCAACGTGCATTAAAAGCGTCTTGTTAAACCACTCTGAACTCCACAGCTCTTCCAATCGGCATGAAAACCGTCTTGTTAAGCTACTGTGACCTCCACCACTCTTCCAAGGGGCATTAAAATTGTCTTATTAAGCTACTGTGAACTCCACGTCTCTTCCAAGGGGCATTAAAACCGTCTTGTTAAACCACTTTGAACTCCACAGTTCTGCCAAGGGGCATGAGATTCGAGTTGTTAAGCTACTGTGACCTCCACGTCTCTTCCAATGGGCATTAACACTGACTTGTTAAACCACTCCGAACTCCACAGCTCTACCAAGTGGCATTAAAACCATCTTTTTAAACCACTCTGAACTCCACAGCTCTTCGAAGCGGCATTAAAACCATTTTGTTAAGCTACTGTGACCTCCACCTCTCTTCCAAGTGGCTTAAAACTGTCTTGTTAAGCTACTGTGACCTCCACGTCTCTTCCAAGGGGCATTAAAACTGTCTTGTTAAGCTACTGTGACTTCCACAACCCTTCCAAGTGGCATTAAAACTGTCTTTTTAAGCAACTGTGAACTCCACCACTATTCCAACGGGTTAAAACTGTCTTGTTAAGCTACTGTGACCTCCACGTCTATTCCAATTGGCATTAAAAACGTCTTGTTAAACCACTCTGAACTCCACAGCTCTACCAAGGGGCATTAAAACCATCTTGATAAACCAATCTGAACTCCACAGTTCTTCCAAGAGGCATTAAAACCATTTTGTTAAGCTACTGTGACCTCCACCACTCTTCCAAGGGGTTTAAAACTGTCTTGTTAAGCTACTGTGATCTCCACGTCTCTTCCAAGGGGCATTAAAACCGTCTTGTTGAGCTACTGTGACCTCCACCACTTTCCCAAGGGGTATTAAAACTGTCTTGTTAAGCTACTGTGACCTCCACGTCTCTTTCAAGGGGCATTAAAATCATCTTGTAAAACAACTCTGAACTCCACAGCTCTTCCAAGGGGCATTACAAACATCTTCTTAAGCTTCTGTGACCTCCACGTCTCTTCCAAGCGGCATTAAAAGCGTATTCTTAAAACACTCTGAATTCCACAGCTCTTCCAAGGGGCATTTAAACCATCTTGCTAAGCTACTGCGACCTCCAACACTCTTCCAAGGGGCATTAATACTCTCTTGTTAAGCTACTGTGACCTCCACCACTCTTCCAAGGGACATAAATCTGTCTTGTTAAGCTACTGTGACCTCCAAGTCTCTTCCAAGGGGCAATAAAACCACCTTGTTAAAATACTTTGAGCTCCACAGCTCTTCCAAGAGGCATTAAAACCATCTTGTTAAACCACTCTGAACTCCACAGCTCTTCTAAAGGTCATTAGAACCGTCTTGTTAAACCACTCTGAACTCCACAGCTCTTCCAAGGGGCATGAAAACCGTCTTGTTAAGCTACTGTGACCTCCACCACTTTTCCAAGGGGCATTGATATTGTCTTTTTATTCCTCTGCGTCCTCCACCACTCTTCCAATGGGCATTAAAACTGTCTTGTTAAGGTACTGTGACCTCCACTTCTATTCCAAGGGGCATGAAAACCGTCTTGTTAAACCAATCTGAACTCCACAGCTCTTCCAAGGGTCATTAAAACTGTCAAGTTAAGCTACTGTGACCTCCACGTCTATTCCAAGGGGCATTAAAACCGTCTTGTTAAATCCATCAGAACTCCACCACTCTTCCAAGGGGCATGAAAACCGTCTTGTTAAGCTACTGTGACCTCCACATCTCTTCCAAGGTGCATTAAAACCGTCTTGTTAAACCACTCTGAAGTCCACAGCTCTTCCAAGGGGCATGAAAACCGTCTTGTTAAGCTACTGTGACCTCCACCACTATTCCAAGGGGCATTTAAATTTTCTTATTAAGCTACTGTGACCTCCACGTCTCTTCCAAGGGGCATTAAAACTGTCTTGTTAAACCACTCTGAACTCCACAGCTCTGCCAAGGGGAATGAGAACCGTCTTGTTAAGCTACTGTGACCTGCACGTCTCTTCCAATGGGCATTAATAACGTTTTGTTAGACCACTCTGAACTCCACAGCTCTACCAAGGGGCATTCAAACCATCTTTTTACACCACTCTGAACTCCACAGCTCTTATAATGGGCATTAAAACCATCTTGTTAAGCTACTTGACCTCTACCACTCTTTCAAGTGGTTTAAAACCAACTTGATAAACTACTGTGACCTCCACGTCTCTTCCAAGGGGCATTAATACGTCTTGTTAAGCTACTGTGACCTCCACCACTCTCCCAAGGGGTATTAAAACTGTCTTGTGAAGCTACTGTGACCTCCACGTCTTTTTCAAGGGGCATTAAAACCATCTTGTTAAACCACTCTGAACTCCACAGCTCTTCCAAGGGGAATTAAAAGCAACTTGTTAAGCTACTGTGACCTCCACGTCTCTTCCAAGGGGCATTAAAAGCGTCTTGTTAAACCACTCTGAACTCCACTGCTCTTCCAAGGGGCATTAAAACCGTCTTGTTAAGCTACTGCGACCTCCACCACTCTTCCAAGGGGCATTAAAACTGTCTTGTTAATCTACTGTGACCTCCACTTCTCTTCCAAGGGGCATGAAAACCGTCTTGTTAAACCACTCTGAACTCCACAGCTCTTCCAAGGGGCATTAAAACTGTCTTGTTAAAATACTGTGACCTCCTTGTCTCTTCCAAGGGGCATTAAATCCGTCTTGTTAAACCACTCTGAACTCCACAGCTCTTCCAAGGGGCATGAAAACCGTCTTGTTAAGCTACTGTGACCTCCACCACTCTTCCAAGGGGCATTAATATTGTCTTGTTAAGGTACTGTGACCTCCGCGTCTCTTTCAAGGGGCATTAAAACCATCTTTTTTAAACCACTCTGAACTCCACAGCTCTTCCAAGGGGCATTAAAATCATCTTGTTAAGCTACTGTCACTTCCACATCTCTTCCAAGCGGCATAAAAAGCGTCTTGTTAAACCACTCTGAACTCCACAGCTCTTCCAAGGGGCATTAATACCGTCTTGTTAAGCTACTGTGACCTCCACGTCTCTTCCAAGGGGTATTAAAAACATCTTGTTAAACCACTCTGAACTCCACAGCTCTTCCAAGGGACATTAAAACCATCTTATTAAGCTTCTGTGACCTCCACCACTCTTCCAATGGGCTTACTACTGTCTTGTTAAGCTACTGTGACCTCCACGTCTCTTCCAAGGGGCATTAAAACTATCTTGTTAAGCTACTTTTACCTCCACCACTTTCCCAAGGGGTATTAAAACTGTCTTGTTAAACCACTCTGTACTCCACAGCTCTTCTAAAGGTCATTAAAACCATCTTGTTAAACCACTCTGAGCTCCACAGCTCTTCCAAGGGGCATTAAAACCATCTTGTTAAACCACTCTGTACTCCACAGCTCTTCTAAAGGTCATTAAAACCATCTTGTTAAACCACTCTGAACTCCACAGGTCTTCCAAGGGGCATGAAAACCGTCTTGTTTAGCTACTGTGACTTACACCACTTTTCCAAGGGGCATTGATATTGTCTTTGTATTCCACTGCAACCTCCACCACTCTTCCAAGGGGCATTAAAACTGTCTTGTTAAGCTACTGTGACCTCCACTTCTCTTCCAAGAGGCATGAAAACCGTCTTGTTAAACCACTCTGAACTCCACAGCTCTTCCAAGGGGCATTAAAACTGTCTAGTTAAGCTACTGTGGCCTCCATGTCTCTTCCAAGAGGCATTAAAACCGTCTTGTTAAATCCATCTGAACTCCTCAGCTCTTCCAAGGGGCATAAAAATCGTCTTATTAAGCTACTGTGACCTCCACATCTCTTGCAACGTGCATTAAAAGCGTCTTGTTAAACCACTCTGAACTCCACAGCTCTTCCAATCGGCATGAAAACCGTCTTGTTAAGCTACTGTGACCTCCACCACTCTTACAAGGGGCATTAAAATTGTCTTATTAAGCTACTGTGAACTCCACGTCTCTTCCAAGGGGCATTAAAACCGTCTTGTTAAACCACTCTGAACTCCACAGTTCTGCCAAGGGGCATGAGATCCGAGTTGTTACTGTGGCCTCCATGTCTCTTCCAAGAGGCATTAAAACCGTCTTGTTAAATCCATCTGAACTCCTCAGCTCTTCCAAGGGGCATAAAAATCGTCTTATTAAGCTACTGTGACCTCCACATCTCTTGCAACGTGCATTAAAAGCGTCTTGTTAAACCACTCTGAACTCCACAGCTCTTCCAATCGGCATGAAAACCGTCTTGTTAAGCTACTGTGACCTCCACCACTATTCCAACGGGTTAAAACTGTCTTGTTAAGCTACTGTGACCTCCACGTCTATTCCAATTGGCATTAAAAACATCTTGTTAAACCACTCTGAACTCCACAGCTCTACCAAGGGGCATTAAAACCATCTTGATAAACCACTCTGAACTCCACAGGTCTTCCAAGAGGCATTAAAACCATTTTGTTAAGCTACTGTGACCTCCATCACTCTTCCAAGGGGTTTAAAACTGTCTTGATAAGCTACTGTTATCTCCACGTCTCTTCCAAGGGGCATTAAAACCGTCTTGTTGAGCTACTGTGACCTCCACCACTTTCCAAAGGGGTATTAAAATTGTCTTATTAAGCTACTGTGTACTCCACGTCTCTTCCAAGGGGCATTAAAACCGTCTTGTTAAACCACTCTGAACTCCACAGTTCTGCCAAGGGGCATGAGATCCGAGTTGTTAAGCTACTGTGAACTCCACGTCTCTTCCAATGGGCATTAACACTGTCTTGTTAAACCACTCTGAACTCCATAGCTCTACCAAGTGGCATTAAAACCATCTTTTTAAACCACTCTGAACTCCACAGCTCTTCGAAGCGGCATTAAAACCATTTTGTTAAGCTACTGTGACCTCCACCTCTCTTCCAAGTGGCTTAAAACTGTCTTGTTAAGCTACTGTGACCTCCACGTCTCCTCCAAGGGGCATTAAAACTGTCTTGTTAAGCTACTGTGACTTCCACAACTCTTCCAAGTGGCATTAAAACTGTCTTTTTAAGCAACTGTGAACTCCACCACTATTCCAACGGGTTAAAACTGTCTTGTTAAGCTACTGTGACCTCCACGTCTATTCCAATTGGCATTAAAAACGTCTTGTTAAACCACTCTGAACTCCACAGCTCTACCAAGGGGCATTAAAACCATCTTGATAATCCACTCTGAACTCCACAGGTCTTCCAAGAGGCATTAAAACCATTTTGTTAAGCTACTGTGACCTCCACCACTCTTCCAAGGGGTTTAAAACTGTCTTGTTAAGCTACTGTGATCTCCACGTCTCTTCCAAGGGGCATTAAAACCGTCTTGTTGAGCTACTGTGACCTCCACAGTTTTGCCAAGGGGCATGAGATCCGAGTTGTTAAGCTACTGTGACCTCCACGTCTCTTCCAATGGGCATTAATACTGTCTTGTTAAACCACTCTGAACTCCATAGCTCTACCAAGTGGCATTAAAACCATCTTTTTAAACCACTCTGAACTCCACAGCTCTTCGAAGCGGCATTAAAACCATTTTGTTAAGCTACTGTGACATCCACCTCTCTTCCAAGAGGCTTAAAACTGTCTTGTTAAGCTACTGTGACCTCCACGTCTCTTCCAAGGGGCATTAAAACTGTCTTGTTAAGCTACTGTGACTTCCACAACTCTTCCAAGTGGCATTAAAACAGTCTTTTTAAGCAACTGTGAACTCCACCAGTATTCCAATGGGTTAAAACTGTCTTGTTAAGCTACTGTGACCTCCACGTCTATTCCAATTGGCATTAAAAACGTCTTGTTAAACCACTCTGAACTCCACAGCTCTACCAAGGGGCATTAAAACCATCTTGATAAACCACTCTGAACTCCACAGGTCTTCCAAGAGGCATTAAAACCATTTTGTTAAGCTACTGTGACCTCCACCACTCTTCCAAGGGGTTTAAAACTGTCTTGTTAAGCTATTGTGATCTCCACGTCTCTTCCAAGGGGCATTAAAACCGTCTTGTTGAGCTACTGTGACCTCCACCACTTTCCAAAGGGGTATTAAAACTGTCTTGTTAAGCTACTGTGACCTCCACGTCTCTTTCAAGGGGCGTTAAAATCATCTTGTAAAACAACTCTGAACTCCACAGGTCTTCGAAGGGGCATTAAAAACATCTTCTTAAGCTTCTGTGACCTCCACGTCTCTTCCAAGCGGCATTAAAAGCGTCTTCTTAAAACACTCTGAATTCCACAGCTCTTCCAAGGGGCATTAAAACCATCTTGCTAAGCTACTGCGACCTCCAACACTCTTCCAAGGGGCATTAATACTCACTTGTTAAGCTACTGTGACCTCCACCACTCTTCCAAGGGACATTAAATCTGTCTTGTTAAGCTACTGTGACCTCCAAGTCTCTTCCAAGGGGCAATAAAACCACGTTGTTAAACCACTTTGAGCTCCATAGCTCTTCCAAGAGGCATTAAAACCATCTTGTTAAACCACTCTGAACTCCACAGCTCTTCTAAAGGTCATTAGAACCGTCTTGTTAAACCACTCTGAACTCCACAGGTCTTCCAAGGGGCTTGAAAACCATCTTGTTTAGCTACTGTGACCTACACCACTTTTCCAAGGGGCATTGATATTGTCTTTGTATTCCACTGCGACCTCCAATACTCTTCCAAGGGGCATTAATATTGTCTTGTTAAGGTACTGTGACCTCCACGTCTCTTCCACGGGGCAATAAAACCGTCTTGTTAAGCTACTATGACCTCCACCACTCTCCCAAGGTGTATTAAAACTGTCTTGTTAAGCTACTGTGACCTCCGCGTCTCTTTCAAGGGGCATTAAAACCATCTTTTTTAAACCACTCTGAACTCCACAGCTCTTCCAAGGGGCATTAAAATCATCTTGTTAAGCTACTGTCACTTCCACATCTCTTCCAAGCGGCATAAAAAGCGTCTTGTTAAACCACTGTGAACTCCACAGCTCTTCCAAGGGGCATTAATACCGTCTTGTTAAGCTACTGTGACCTCCACGTCTCTTCCAAGGGGTATTAAAAACATCTTGTTAAACCACTCTGAACTCCACAGCTCTTCCAAGGGACATTAAAACCATCTTATTAAGCTACTGTGACCTCCACCACTCTTCCAATGGGCTTACTACTGTCTTGTTAAGCTACTGTGACCTCCACGTCTCTTCCAAGGGGCATTAAAACTATCTTGTTAAGCTACTTTTACCTCCACCACTTTCCCAAGGGGTATTAAAACTGTCTTGTTAAGCTACTGTGACCTCCACGTCTCTTTCAAGGGGCAATAAAACCATCTTGTTAAACCACTCTGAACTCCACAGCTCATCCAAGGGGCATTAAAACCATCTTGTTAAGCTACTGTGACCTCCACGTCTCTTCCAAGCGGCATTAAAACTGTCTTGTTAAGCTACTGTGACCTCCACGCCTCTTCCAAGGGGCAATAAAACCATCTTGTTAAACCACTCTGAGCTCCACAGCTCTTCCAAGTGGCATTAAAACCATCTTGTTAAGCTACTGCGACCTGCACCACTCTTCCAAGGTGCATTAAAACTGTCTTGTTAAGTTACTGTGACCTCCACGCCTCTTCCAAGGGGCAATAAAACCATCTTGTTAAACCACTCTGAGCTCCACAGCTCTTCCAAGGGAGATTAAAACCATCTTGTTAAACCACTCTGAACTCCACAGCTTTTCTAAAGGTCATTAAAACCATCTTGTTAAACCACTCTGAACTCCACAGGTCTTCCAAGGGGCATGAAAACCGTGTTGTTTAGCTACTGTGACTTACACCACTTTTCCAAGGGGCATTGATATGGTCTTTGTATTCCACTGCGACCTCCACCACTCTTCCTAGGGGCATTAAAAATGTCTAGTTAAGCTACTGTGACCTCCATGTCTCTTCCAAGAGGCATTAAAACCGTCTTGTTAAATCCATCTGAACTCCTCAGCTCTTCCAAGGGGCATAAAAACCGTCTTATTAAGCTACTGTGACCTCCACATCTCTTGCAACGTGCATTAAAAGCGTCTTGTTAAACCACTCTGAACTCCACAGCTCTTCCAATCGGCATGAAAACCGTCTTGTTAAGCTACTGTGACCTCCACCACTCTTCCAAGGGGCATTAAAATTGTCTTATTAAGCTACTGTGAACTCCACGTCTCTTCCAAGGGGCATTAAAACCGTCTTGTTAAACCACTCTGAACTCCACAGTTCTGCCAAGGGGCATGAGATCCGAGTTGTTAAGCTACTGTGACCTCCACGTCTCTTCCAATGGGCATTAACACTGTCTTGTTAAACCACTCTGAACTCCACAGCTCTACCAAGTGGCATTAAAACCATCTTTTTAAACCACTCTGAACTCCACAGCTCTTCGAAGTTGCATTAAAACCATTTTGTTAAACTACTGTGACCTCCACCTCTCTTCCAAGAGGCTTAAAACTGTCTTGTTAAGCTACTGTGACCTCCACGTCCCTTACAAGGGGCATTAAAACTGTCTTGTTAAGCTACTGTGACCTCCACGCCTCTTCCAAGGGGCAATAAAACCATCTTGTTAAACCACTCTGAGCTCCACATCTCTTCCAAGGGGCATTAAAACCATCTTGTTAAACCACTCTGAACTCCACAGCTCTTCTAAAGGTCATTAAAACCATCTTGTTAAACCACTCTGAACTCCACAGGTATTCCAAGGGTCATGAAAACCTTGTTGTTTAGCTACTGTGACTTACACCACTTTTCCAAGGCGCATTGATATTGTCTTTGTATTCCACTGCGACCTCCACCACTCTTCCAAGGGGCATTAAAACTGTCTTGTTAAGCTACTGTGACCTCCACTTCTCGTCCAAGAGGCATGAAAACCGTCTTGTTAAACCACTCTGAACTCCACAGCTCTTCCAAGGGGCATTAAAACTGTCTAGTAAAGCTACTGTGACCTCCATGTCTCTTCCAAGAGACATTAAAACCGTCTTGTTAAATCCATCTGAACTCCTCAGCTCTTCCAACGGGCATAAAAACCGTCTTATTAAGCTACTGTGACCTCCACATCTCTTGCAACGTGCATTAAAAGCGTCTTGTTAAACCACTCTGAACTCCACAGCTCTTCCAATCGGCATGAAAACCGTCTTGTTAAGCTACTGTGACCTCCACCACTCTTCCAAGGGGCATTAAAATTGTCTTATTAAGCTACTGTGAACTCCACGTCTCTTCCAAGGGGCATTAAAACCGTCTTGTTAAACCACTCTGAACTCCACAGTTCTGCCAAGGGGCATGAGATCCGAGTTGTTAAGCTACTGTGACCTCCACGTCTCTTCCAATGGGCATTAACACTGTCTTGTTAAACCACTCTGAACTCCACAGCTCTACCAATTGGCATTAAAACCATCTTTTTAAACCACTCTGAACTCCACAGCTCTTCGAAGCGGCATTAAAACCATTTTGTTAAGCTACTGTGACCTCCACCTCTCCTCCAAGAGGCTTAAAACTGTCTTGTTAAGCTACTGTGACTTCCACAACTCTTCCAAGTGGCATTAAAACTATCTTTTTAAGCAACTGTGAACTCCACCACTATTCCAACGGGTTAAAACTATCTTGTTAAGATACTGTGACCTCCACGTCTATTACAATTGGCATTAAAAACGTCTTGTTAAACCACTCTGAACTCCACAGCTCTACCAAGGGGCATTAAAACCATCTTGATAAACCACTCTGAACTCCACAGGTCTTCCAAGAGGCATTAAAACCATTTTGTTAAGCTACTGTGACCTCCACCACTCTTCCAAGGGGTTTAAAACTGTCTTGTTAAGCTACTGTGATCTCCACGTCTCTTCCAAGGGGCATTAAAACCGTCTTGTTGAGCTACTGTGACCTCCACCACTTTCCAAAGGGGTATTAAAATTGTCTTATTAAGCTACTGTGAACTCCACGTCTCTTCCAAGGGGCATTAAAACCGTCTTGTTAAACCACTCTGAACTCCACAGTTCTGCCAAGGGGCATGAGATCCGAGTTGTTAAGCTACTGTGACCTCCACGTCTCTTCCAATGGGCATTAACACTGTCTTGTTAAACCACTCTGAACTCCATAGCTCTACCAAGTGGCATTAAAACCATCTTTTTAAACCACTCTGAACTCCACAACTCTTTGAAGCGGCATTAAAATCATTTTGTTAAGCTACTGTGACCTCTACCTCTCTTCCAAGAGGGTTAAAACTGTCTTGTTAAGCTACTGTGACCTCCACGTCTCTTCCAAGGGGCATTAAAACTGTCTTGTTAAGCTACTGTGACTTCCAAAACTCTTCCAAGTGGCATTAAAACTGTCTTTTAAAGCAACTGTGACTTCCACCACTTTTCCAATGGGTTAAAACTGTCTTGTTAAGCTACTGTGACCTCCACGTCTATTCCAATTGGCATTAAAAACGTCTTGTTAAACCACTCTGAACTCCACAGCTCTACCAAGGGGCATTAAAACCATCTTGATAAAACACTCTGAACTCCACAGGTCTTCCAAGAGGCATTAAAACCATTTTGTTAAGCTACTGTGACCTCCACCACTCTTCCAAGGGGTTTAAAACTGTCTTGTTAAGCTACTGTGATCTCCACGTCTCTTCCAAGGGGCATTAAAACCGTCTTGTTGAGCTACTGTGACCTCCACCACTTTCCAAAGGGGTATTAAAACTGTCTTGTTAAGCTACTGTGACCTCCACGTCTCTTTCAAGGGGCATTAAAATCATCTTGTAAAACAACTCTGAACTCCACAGGTCTTCCAAGGAACATTAAAACCATCTTGCTAAACTACTGCGACCTCCAACACTCTTCCAAGGGGCATTAATACTCTCTTGTTAAGCTACTGTGACCTCCACCACTCTTCCAAGGGACATTAAATCTGTCTTGTTAAGCTACTGTGACCTCCAAGTCTCTTCCAAGGGACAAAAAAACACCTTGTTAAACCACTTTGAGCTCCACCGCTCTTCCAAGAGGCATTAAAACCATCTTGTTAAGTTACTGCGACCTGCACCACTCTTCCAAGAGGCATTAAAACTGTCTTGTTAAGCTACTGTGACCTCCACGCCTCTTCCAAGGGGCAATAAAGCCATCTTGTTAAACCACTCTGAGCTCCACAGCTCTTCCAAGGTGCATTAAAACCATTTTGTTAAACCACTCTGAACTCCACAGCTCTTCTGAAGGTCATTAAAAACATCTTGTTAAACCACTCTGAACTCCACAGCTCTTCCAAGGGGCATGAAAACCGTCTTGTTTAGCTACTGTGACCTACACCACTTTTCCAAGGGGCATTGATATTGTCTTTGTATTCCACTGCGACCTCCACCACTCTTCCAAGGGGCATTAAAACTGTCTTGTTAAGCTACTGTGACCTCCACTTCTCTTCCAAGAGGCATGAAAACCGTCTTGATAAACCACTCTGAACTCCACAGCTCTTCCAAGGGGCATTAAAACTGTCTAGTTAAGCTACTGTGACCTCCATGTCTCTTCCAAGGGGCATTAAAACCGTCTTGTTAAATCCATCTGAACTCCTCAGCTCTTCCAAGGGGCATAAAAACCGTCTTATTAAGCTACTGTGACCTCCACATCTCTTGCAACGTGCATTAAAAGCGTCTTGTTAAACCACTCTGAACTCCACAGCTCTTCCAATCGGCATGAAAACCGTCTTGTTAAGCTACTGTGACCTCCACGTCTCTTCCAATGTGCATTAAAAACGTTTTGTTAGACCACTCTGAACTCCACAGCTCTACCAAGGGGCATTCAAACCATCTTTTTACACCACTCTGAACTCCACAGCTCTTATAAGGGGCATTAAAACCATCTTGTTAAGCTACAGTGACCTCTACTACTCTTACAAGTGGTTTAAAACCGTCTTGATAAGCTACTGTGACCTCCACGTCTCTTCCAAGGGGCATTAATACGTCTTGTTAAGCTACTGTGACCTCCACCACTCTCCCAAGGTGTACTAAAACTGTGTTGTGAAGCTACTGTGACCTCCACGTCTTTTTCAAGGGGCAATAAAACCATCTTGTTAAACCACTATGAACTCCACAGCTCTTCCAAGGGGAATTAAAAGCAACTTGTTAAGCTACTGTGACCTCCACGTCTCTTCAAAGGGGCATTAAAAGCGTCTTGTTAAACCACTCTGAACTCCACAGCTCTTCCAAGGGGCATTAAAACCGTCTTTTTAAGCTACTGCGACCTCTACCACTCTTCCAAGGGGCATTAAAACTGTCTTGTTAATCTACTGTGACCTGCACTTCTCTTCCAAGGGGCATGAAAACCGTCTTGTTAAACCACTCTGAACTCCACAGCTCTTCCAAGGGGCATTAAAACTGTCTTGTTAAAATACTGTGACCTCCTTGTCTCTTCCAAGGGGCATTAAATCCGTCTTGTTAAACCATTCTGAAGTCCACAGCTCTTCCAAGGGGCATGAAAACCGTCTTGTTAAGCTACTGTGACCTCCACCACTCTTCCAAGGGGCATTAATATTGTCTTGTTAAGGTACTGTGACCTCCACGTCTCTTCCACGGGGCAATAAAACCGTCTTGTTAAGCTACTATGACCTCCACTACTCTCCCACTAGGTATTAAAACTGTCTTGTTAAGCTACTGTGACCTCCGCGTCGCTTTCAAGGGGCCTTAAAACCATCTTTTTTAAACCACTCTGAACTCCACAGCTCTTCCAAGGGGCATTAAAATCATCTTGTTAAGCTACTGTCACTTCCACATCTCTTCCAAGCGGCATAAAAAGCGTCTTGTTAAACCACTCTGAACTCCACAGCTCTTCCAAGGGGCATTAATACCGTCTTGTTAAGCTATTGTGACCTCCACGTCTCTTCCAAGGGGTATTAAAAATGTCTTGTTAAACCACTCTGAACTCCACAGCTCTACCAAGGGGCATTAAAAACATCTTGTTAAACCACTCTGAACTCCACAGCTCTTCCAAGGGACATTAAAACCATCTTATTAAGCTACTGTGACCTCCACCACTCTTCCAATGGGCTTACTACTGTCTTGTTAAGCTACTGTGACCTCCACGTCTCTTCCAAGGGGCATTAAAACTATCTTGTTAAGCTACTTTTACCTCCACCACTTTGCCAAGGGGTATTAAAACTGTCTTGTTAAGCTACTGCGACCTCCACGTCTCTTTCAAGGGGCATTAAAACCATCTTGTTAAACGACTCTGAACTCCACAGCTCATCCAAGGGGCATTAAAACCATCTTGTTAAGCTACTGTGACCTCCACGTCTCTTCCAAGCGGCATAAAAAGCGTCTTGTTAAACCACTCTGAACTCCACAGCTCTTCCAAGTGGCATTAAAACCATCTTGTTAAGCTACTGCGACCTGCACCACTCTTCCAAGAGGCATTAAAACTGTCTTGATAAGCTACTGTGACCTCCACGCCTCTTCCAAGGGGCAATAAAACCATCTTGTTAAACCACTCTGAGCTCCACAGCTCTTCCAAGGGGCATTAAAACCATCTTGTTAAACCACTCTGAACTCCACAGCTCTTCTAAAGGTCATTAAAACCATCTTGTTAAACCACTCTGAACTCCACAGGTCTTCCAAAGGGCATGAAAACCGTCTTGTTTAGCTACTGTGACTTACACCACTTTTCCAAGGGGCATTGATATTGTCTTTGTATTCCACTGCGACCTCCACCACTCTTCCAAGGGGCATTAAAACTGTCTTGTTAAGCTACTGTGACCTCCACTTCTCTTCCAAGAGGCATGAAAACCGTCTTGTTAAACCACTCTGAACTCCACAGCTCTTCCAAGGGGCATTAAAACTGTCTAGTTAAGCTACTGTGACCTCCATGTCTCTTCCAAGAGGCATTAAAACCGTCTTGTTAAATCCATCAGAACTCCTCAGCTCTTCCAAGGGGCATAAAAACCATCTTATTAAGCTACTGTGACCTCCACATCTCTTGCAACGTGCATTAAAAGCGTCTTGTTAAACCACTCTGAACTCCACAGCTCTTCCAATCGGCATGAAAACCGTCTTGTTAAGCTACTGTGACCTCCACCACTCTTCCAAGGGGCATTAAAATTGTCTTATTAAGCTACTGTGAACTCCACGTCTCTTCCAAGGGGCATTAAAACCGTCTTGTTAAACCATTCTGAACTCCTCAGTTCTGCCAAGGGGCATGAGATCCGAGTTGTTAAGCTACTGTGACCTCCACGTCTCTTCCAATGGGCATTAACACTGTCTTGTTAAACCACTCTGAACTCCACAGCTCTACCAAGTGGCATTAAAACCATCTTTTTAAACCACTCTGAACTCCACAGCTCTTCGAAGCGGCATTAAAACCATTTTGTTAAGCTACTGTGACCTCCACCTCTCTTCCAAGAGGCTTAAAACTGTCTTGTTAAGCTACTGTGACCTCCACGTCTCTTCCAAGGGGCATTAAAACTGTCTTGTTAAGCTACTGTGACTTCCACAACTCTTCCAAGTGGCATTAAAACTGTCTTTTTAAGCAACTGTGAACTCCACCACTATTCCAACGGGTTAAAACTGTCTTGTTAATCTACTGTGACCTCCACGTCTATTCCAATTGGCATTAAAAACGTCTTGTTAAACCACTCTGAACTCCACAGCTCTACCAAGGGGCATTAAAACCATCTTGATAAACCACTATGAACTCCACAGGTCTTCCAAGAGGCATTAAAACCATTTTGTTAAGCTACTGTGACCTCCACCACTCTTCCAAGGGGTTTAAAACTGTCTTGTTAAGCTACTGTGATCTCCACGTCTCTTCCAAGGGGCATTAAAACCGTCTTGTTGAGCTACTGTGACCTCCACCACTTTCCAAAGGGGTATTAAAATTGTCTTTTTAAGCTACTGTGAACTCCACGTCTCTTCCAAGGGGCATTAAAACCGTCTTGTTAAACCCCTCTGAACTCCACAGTTCTGCCAAGGGGCATGAGATCTGAGTTGTTAAGCTACTGTGACCTCCACGTCTCTTCCAAGGGGTATTAAAAATGTCTTGTTAAACCACTCTGAACTCCACAGCTCTACCAAGGGGCATTAAAAACATCTTGTTAAACCACTCTGAACTCCACAGCTCTTCCAAGGGACATTAAAACCATCTTATTAAGCTACTGTGACCTCCACCACTCTTCCAAGGGGCTTACTACTGTCTTGTTAAGCTACTGTGACCTCCACGTCTCTTCCAAGGGGCATTAAAACTATCTTGTTAAGCTACTTTTACCTCCACCACTTTCCCAAGGGGTATTAAAACTGTCTTGTTAAGCTACTGTGACCTCCACGTCTCTTTCAAGGGGCATTAAAACCATCTTGTTATACCACTCTGAACTCCACAGCTCATCCAAGGGGCATTAAAACCATCTTGTTAAGCTACTGTGACCTCCACGCCTCTTTCAAGCGGCATAAAAAGCGTCTTGTTGAACCACTCTGAACTCCACAGCTCTTCCAAGTGGCATTAAAACCATCTTGTTAAGCTACTGCGACCTGCACCACTCTTCCAAGAGGCATTAAAACTGTCTTGTTAAGCTACTGTGACCTCCACGCCTCTTCCAAGGGGCAATAAAACCATCTTGTTAAACCACTCTGAGCTCCACAGCTCTTCCAATGGGCATGAAAACCATCTTGTTAAACCACTCTGAACTCCACAGCTCTTCTAAAGGTCATTAAAACTATCTTGTTAAACCACTCTGAACTCCACAGGTCTTCCAAGGGGCATGAAAACCGCTTTGTTTAGCTACTTTGACCTACACCACTTTTCCAAGGGGCATTGATATTGTCTTTGTATTCCACTGCGACCTCCACCACTCTTCCAAGGGGCATTAAAACTGTCTTGTTAAGCTACTGTGACCTCCACTTCTCTTCCAAGAGGCATGAAAACCGTCTTGTTAAACCACTCTGAACTCCACAGCTCTTCCAAGGGGCATTAAAACTGTCTTGTTAAGCTACTGTGACCTCCGCGTCTCTTTCAAGGGGCATTAAAACCATCTTTTTAAACCACTGTGAACTCCACAGCTCTTCCAATGGGCATTAAAATCATCTTGCTAAGCTACTGTCACTTCCACGTCTCTTCCAAGCGGCATAAAAAGCGTCTTGTTAAACCACTCTGAACTCCACAGCTCTTCCAAGGGGCATTAATACCGTATTGTTAAGCTACTGTGACCTCCACGTCTCTTCCAAGGGGTATTAAAAATGTCTTGTTAAACCACTCTGAACTCCACAGCTCTACCAAGGGGCATTAAAAACATCTTGTTAAACCACTCTGAACTCCACAGCTCTTCCAAGGGACATTAAAACCATCTTATTAAGCTACTGTGACCTCCACCACTCTTCCAAGGGACTTACTACTGTCTTGTTAAGCTACTGTGACCTCCACGTCTCTTCCAAGGGGCATTAAAACTATCTTGTTAAGCTACTTTTACCTCCACCACTTTCCCAAGGTGTATTAAAACTGTCTTGTTAAGCTACTGTGACCTCCACGTCTCTTTCAAGGGGCATTAAAACCATCTTGTTAAACCACTCTGAACTCCACAGCTCATCCAAGGGGCATTAAAACCATCTTGTTAAGCTACTGTGACCTCCACGTCTCTTCCAAGCGGCATAAAAAGCGTCTTGTTAAACCACTCTGAACTCCACAGCTCTTCCAAGTGGCATTAAAACCATCTTGTTAAGCTACTGCGACCTGCACCACTCTTCCAAGAGGCATTAAAACTGTCTTGTTAAGCTACTGTGACCTCCACTCCTCTTCCAAGGGGCAATAAAACCATCTTGTTAAACCACTCTGAGCTCCACAGCTCTTCCAAGCGGCATTAAAACCATCTTGTTAAACCACTCTGAACTCCACAGCTATTCTAAAGTTCATTAAAACCATCTTGTTAAACCACTCTGAACTCCACAGGTCTTCCAAGGGGCATGAAAACCGTCTTGTTTAGCTACTGTGACTTACACCACTTTTCCAAGGGGCATTGATATTGTCTTTGTATTCCACTGCGACCTCCACCACTCTTCTAAGGGGCATTAAAACTGTCTTGTTAAGCTACTGTGACCTCCACTGCTCTTCCAAGAGGCATGAAAACCGTCTTGTTAAACCACTCTGAACTCCACAGCTCTTCCAAGGGGCATTAAAACTGTCTAGTTAAGCTACTGTGACTTCCATGTCTCTTCCAAGGGGCATTAAAACCGTCCTGTTAAATCCATCTGAACTCCTCAGCTCTTCCAAGGGGCATAAAAACCGTCTTATTAAGCTATTGTGACCTCCACATCTCTTGCAACGTGCATTAAAAGCGTCTTGTTAAACCACTCTGAACTCCACAGCTCTTCCAATCGGCATGAAAACCGTCTTGTTAAGCTACTGTGACCTCCACCACTCTTCCAAGGGGCGTTAAAATTGTCTTATTAAGCTACTGTGAACTCCACGTCTCTTCCAAGGGGCATTAAAACCGTCTTGTTAAACCACTCTGAACTCCACAGTTCTGCCAAGGGGCATGAGATCCGAGTTGTTAAGCTACTGTGACCTCCACGTCTCTTCCAATGGGCATTAACACTGTCTTGTTAAACCACTCTGAACTCCACAGCTCTACCAAGTGGCATTAAAAGCATCTTTTTAAACCACTCTGAACTCCACAGCTCTTCGAGCGACATTAAAACCATTTTGTTAAGCTACTGTGACCTCCACCTCTCTTCCAAGAGGCTTAAAACTGTCTTGTTAAGCTACTGTGACCTCCACGTCTCTTCCAAGGGGCATTAAAACTGTCTTTTTAAGCTACTGTGACTTCCACAACTCTTCCAAGTGGCATTAAAACTGTCTTTTTAAGCAACTGTGAACTCCACCACTATTCCAACGGGTTAAAACTGTCTTGTTAAGCTACTGTGACCTCCACGTCTATTCCAATTGGCATTAAAAACGTCTTGTTAAACCACTCTGAACTCCACAGCTCTACCAAGGGGCCTTAAAACCATCTTGATAAACCACTCTGAACTCCACAGGTCTTCCAAGAGGCATTAAAACAATTTTGTTAAGCTACTGTGACCTCCACCACTATTCCAAGGGGTTTAAAACTGTCTTGTTAAGCTACTGTGATCTCCACGTCTCTCCCAAGGGGCATTAAAACCGTCTTGTTGAGCTTCTGTGACCTCCACCACTTTCCAAAGGGGTATTAAAATTGTCTTATTAAGCTACTGTGAACTCCACATCTCTTCTAAGGGGCATTAAAACCGTCTTGTTAAACCACTCTGAACTCCACAGTTCTGCCAAGGGGCATGAGATCCGAGTTATTAAGCTACTGTGACCTCCACGTCTCTTCCAATGGGCATTAACACTGTCTTGTTAAACCACTCTGAACTCCATAGCTCTACCAAGTGGCATTAAAACCATCTTTTTAAACCACTCTGAACTCCACAGCTCTTCGAAGCGGCATTAAAACCATTTTGTTAAGCTACTGTGACCTCCACCTCTCTTCCAAGAGGCTTAAAACTGTCTTGTTAAGCTACTGTGACCTCCACGTCTCTTCCAAGGGGCATTAAAATTGTCTTGTTAAGCTACTGTGACTTCCACAACTCTTTCAAGTGGCATTAAAACTGTCTTTTTAAGCAACTGTGAACTCCACCACTATTCCAACGGGTTAAAACTGTCTTGTTAAGCTACTGTGACCTCCACGTCTATTCCAATTGGCATTAAAAACGTCTTGTTAAACCACTCTGAACTCCACAGCTCTACCAAGGGGCATTAAAACCATCTTGATAAACCACTCTGAACTCCACAGGTCTTCCAAGAGGCATTAAAACCATTTTGTTAAGCTACTGTGACCTCCACCACTCTTCCAAGGCGTTTAAAACTGTCTTGTTAAGCTAATGTGATCTCCACGTCTCTTCCAAGGGGCATTAAAAGCGTCTCGTTAAACCACTTTGAACTCCACAGCTCTTCCAAGGGGCATTAAGACCGTCTTGTTAAGCTACTGGGACCTCCACCACTCTTCCAAGGGGCATTAAAACTGTCTTGTTAATCTACTGTGACCTCCACTTCTCTTCCAAGGGGCATGAAAACCGTCTTGTTAAACCACTCTGAACTCCACAGCTCTTCCAAGGGGCATTAAAACTGTCTTGTTAAAATACTGTGACCTCCTTGTCTCTTTCAAGGGGCATTAAATCCATCTTGTTAAACCACTCTGAACTCCACAGCTCTTCCAAGGGGCATGAAAACCGTCTTGTTAAGCTACTGTGACCTCCACCACTCTTCCAAGGGGCATTAATATTGTCTTGTTAAGGTACTGTGACCTCCACGTCTCTTCCAAGGGGCAAAAAAACCGTCTTGTTAAGCTACTATGACCTCCACCACTCTCGCAAGGGGTATTAAAACTGTCTTGTTAAGCTACTGTGACCTCCACGTCTCTTTCAAGGGGCATTAAAACCATCTTTTTAAACCACTCTGAACTCCTCAGCTCTTCCATGGGGCATTAAAATCATCTTGTTAAGCTACTGTCACTTCCACGTCTCTACCAAGCGGCATAAAAAGCGTCTTGTTAAACCACTCTGAACTCCACAGCTCTTCCAAGGGGCATTAATACCGTCTTCATAAGCTACTGTGACCTCCACGTCTCTTCCAAGGGGTATTAAAAATGTCTTGTTAAACCACTCTGAACTCCACAGCTCTACCAAGGGGCATTAAAAACATCTTGTTAAACCACTCTGAACTCCACAGCTCTTCCAAGGGACATTAAAACCATCTTATTAAGCTACTGTGACCTCCACCACTCTTCCAAGGGGCTTACTACTGTCTTGTTAAGCTACTGTGACCTCCACGTCTCTTCCAAGGGGCATTAAAACTATCTTGTTAAGCTACTTTTACCTCCACCACTTTCCCAAGGTGTATTAAAACTGTCTTGTTAAGCTACTGTGACCTCCACGTCTCTTTCAAGGGGCATTAAAACCATCTTGTTAAACCACTCTGAACTCCACAGCTCATCCAAGGGGCATTAAAACCATCTTGTTAAGCTACTGTGACCTCCACGTCTCTTCCAAGCGGCATAAAAAGCGTCTTGTTAAACCACTCTGAACTCCACAGCTCTTCCAAGAGGCATTAAAACTGTCTTGTTAAGCTACTGTGACCTCCACTCCTCTTCCAAGGGGCAATAAAACCATCTTGTTAAACCACTCTGAGCTCCACAGCTCTTCCAAGGGGCATTAAAACCATCTTGTTAAACCACTCTGAACTCCACAGCTATTCTAAAGTTCATTAAAACCATCTTGTTAAACCACTCTGAACTCCACAGGTCTTCCAAGGGGCATGAAAACCGTCTTGTTTAGCTACTGTGACTTACACCACTTTTCCAAGGGGCATTGATATTGTCTTTGTATTCCACTGCGACCTCCACCACTCTTCTAAGGGGCATTAAAACTGTCTTGTTAAGCTACTGTGACCTCCACTGCTCTTCCAAGAGGCATGAAAACCGTCTTGTTAAACCACTCTGAACTCCACAGCTCTTCCAAGGGGCATTAAAACTGTCTAGTTAAGCTACTGTGACTTCCATGTCTCTTCCAAGGGGCATTAAAACCATCCTGTTAAATCCATCTGAACTCCTCATCTCTTCCAAGGGGCATAAAAACCGTCTTATTAAGCTATTCTGACCTCCACATCTCTTGCAACGTGCATTAAAAGCGTCTTGTTAAACCACTCTGAACTCCACAGCTCTTCCAATCGGCATGAAAACCGTCTTGTTAAGCTACTGTGACCTCCACCACTCTTCCAAGGGGCGTTAAAATTGTCTTATTAAGCTACTGTGAACTCCACGTCTCTTCCAAGGGGCATTAAAACCGTCTTGTTAAACCACTCTGAACTCCACAGTTCTGCCAAGGGGCATGAGATCCGAGTTGTTAAGCTACTGTGACCTCCACGTCTCTTCCAATGGGCATTAACACTGTCTTGTTAAACCACTCTGAACTCCACAGCTCTACCAAGTGGCATTAAAACCATCTTTTTAAACCACTCTGAACTCCACAGCTCTTCGAAGCGACATTAAAACCATTTTGTTAAGCTACTGTGACCCCCACCTCTCTTCCAAGAGGCTTAAAACTGTCTTGTTAAGCTACTGTGAACTCCACGTCTCTTCCAAGGGGCATTAAAACCGTCTTGTTAAACCACTCTGAACTCCACAGTTCTGCCAAGGGGCATGAGATCCGAGTTGTTAAGCTACTGTGACCTCCACGTCTCTTCCAATGGGCATTAACACTGTCTTGTTAAACCACTCTGAACTCCACAGCTCTACCAAGTGGCATTAAAAGCATCTTTTTAAACCACTCTGAACTCCACAGCTCTTCGAGCGACATTAAAACCATTTTGTTAAGCTACTGTGACCTCCACCTCTCTTCCAAGAGGCTTAAAACTGTCTTGTTAAGCTACTGTGACCTCCACGTCTCTTCCAAGGGGCATTAAAACTGTCTTTTTAAGCTACTGTGACTTCCACAACTCTTCCAAGTGGCATTAAAACTGTCTTTTTAAGCAACTGTGAACTCCACCACTATTCCAACGGGTTAAAACTGTCTTGTTAAGCTACTGTGACCTCCACGTCTATTCCAATTGGCATTAAAAACGTCTTGTTAAACCACTCTGAACTCCACAGCTCTACCAAGGGGCCTTAAAACCATCTTGATAAACCACTCTGAACTCCACAGGTCTTCCAAGAGGCATTAAAACAATTTTGTTAAGCTACTGTGACCTCCACCACTATTCCAAGGGGTTTAAAACTGTCTTGTTAAGCTACTGTGATCTCCACGTCTCTCCCAAGGGGCATTAAAACCGTCTTGTTGAGCTTCTGTGACCTCCACCACTTTCCAAAGGGGTATTAAAATTGTCTTATTAAGCTACTGTGAACTCCACATCTCTTCTAAGGGGCATTAAAACCGTCTTGTTAAACCACTCTGAACTCCACAGTTCTGCCAAGGGGCATGAGATCCGAGTTATTAAGCTACTGTGACCTCCACGTCTCTTCCAATGGGCATTAACACTGTCTTGTTAAACCACTCTGAACTCCATAGCTCTACCAAGTGGCATTAAAACCATCTTTTTAAACCACTCTGAACTCCACAGCTCTTCGAAGCGGCATTAAAACCATTTTGTTAAGCTACTGTGACCTCCACCTCTCTTCCAAGAGGCTTAAAACTGTCTTGTTAAGCTACTGTGACCTCCACGTCTCTTCCAAGGGGCATTAAAATTGTCTTGTTAAGCTACTGTGACTTCCACAACTCTTTCAAGTGGCATTAAAACTGTCTTTTTAAGCAACTGTGAACTCCACCACTATTCCAACGGGTTAAAACTGTCTTGTTAAGCTACTGTGACCTCCACGTCTATTCCAATTGGCATTAAAAACGTCTTGTTAAACCACTCTGAACTCCACAGCTCTACCAAGGGGCATTAAAACCATCTTGATAAACCACTCTGAACTCCACAGGTCTTCCAAGAGGCATTAAAACCATTTTGTTAAGCTACTGTGACCTCCACCACTCTTCCAAGGCGTTTAAAACTGTCTTGTTAAGCTAATGTGATCTCCACGTCTCTTCCAAGGGGCATTAAAAGCGTCTCGTTAAACCACTTTGAACTCCACAGCTCTTCCAAGGGGCATTAAGACCGTCTTGTTAAGCTACTGGGACCTCCACCACTCTTCCAAGGGGCATTAAAACTGTCTTGTTAATCTACTGTGACCTCCACTTCTCTTCCAAGGGGCATGAAAACCGTCTTGTTAAACCACTCTGAACTCCACAGCTCTTCCAAGGGGCATTAAAACTGTCTTGTTAAAATACTGTGACCTCCTTGTCTCTTTCAAGGGGCATTAAATCCATCTTGTTAAACCACTCTGAACTCCACAGCTCTTCCAAGGGGCATGAAAACCGTCTTGTTAAGCTACTGTGACCTCCACCACTCTTCCAAGGGGCATTAATATTGTCTTGTTAAGGTACTGTGACCTCCACGTCTCTTCCAAGGGGCAAAAAAACCGTCTTGTTAAGCTACTATGACCTCCACCACTCTCGCAAGGGGTATTAAAACTGTCTTGTTAAGCTACTGTGACCTCCACGTCTCTTTCAAGGGGCATTAAAACCATCTTTTTAAACCACTCTGAACTCCTCAGCTCTTCCATGGGGCATTAAAATCATCTTGTTAAGCTACTGTCACTTCCACGTCTCTACCAAGCGGCATAAAAAGCGTCTTGTTAAACCACTCTGAACTCCACAGCTCTTCCAAGGGGCATTAATACCGTCTTCATAAGCTACTGTGACCTCCACGTCTCTTCCAAGGGGTATTAAAAATGTCTTGTTAAACCACTCTGAACTCCACAGCTCTACCAAGGGGCATTAAAAACATCTTGTTAAACCACTCTGAACTCCACAGCTCTTCCAAGGGACATTAAAACCATCTTATTAAGCTACTGTGACCTCCACCACTCTTCCAAGGGGCTTACTACTGTCTTGTTAAGCTACTGTGACCTCCACGTCTCTTCCAAGGGGCATTAAAACTATCTTGTTAAGCTACTTTTACCTCCACCACTTTCCCAAGGTGTATTAAAACTGTCTTGTTAAGCTACTGTGACCTCCACGTCTCTTTCAAGGGGCATTAAAACCATCTTGTTAAACCACTCTGAACTCCACAGCTCATCCAAGGGGCATTAAAACCATCTTGTTAAGCTACTGTGACCTCCACGTCTCTTCCAAGCGGCATAAAAAGCGTCTTGTTAAACCACTCTGAACTCCACAGCTCTTCCAAGAGGCATTAAAACTGTCTTGTTAAGCTACTGTGACCTCCACTCCTCTTCCAAGGGGCAATAAAACCATCTTGTTAAACCACTCTGAGCTCCACAGCTCTTCCAAGGGGCATTAAAACCATCTTGTTAAACCACTCTGAACTCCACAGCTATTCTAAAGTTCATTAAAACCATCTTGTTAAACCACTCTGAACTCCACAGGTCTTCCAAGGGGCATGAAAACCGTCTTGTTTAGCTACTGTGACTTACACCACTTTTCCAAGGGGCATTGATATTGTCTTTGTATTCCACTGCGACCTCCACCACTCTTCTAAGGGGCATTAAAACTGTCTTGTTAAGCTACTGTGACCTCCACTGCTCTTCCAAGAGGCATGAAAACCGTCTTGTTAAACCACTCTGAACTCCACAACTCTTCCAAGGGGCATTAAAACTGTCTAGTTAAGCTACTGTGACTTCCATGTCTCTTCCAAGGGGCATTAAAACCATCCTGTTAAATCCATCTGAACTCCTCATCTCTTCCAAGGGGCATAAAAACCGTCTTATTAAGCTATTCTGACCTCCACATCTCTTGCAACGTGCATTAAAAGCGTCTTGTTAAACCACTCTGAACTCCACAGCTCTTCCAATCGGCATGAAAACCGTCTTGTTAAGCTACTGTGACCTCCACCACTCTTCCAAGGGGCGTTAAAATTGTCTTATTAAGCTACTGTGAACTCCACGTCTCTTCCAAGGGGCATTAAAACCGTCTTGTTAAACCACTCTGAACTCCACAGTTCTGCCAAGGGGCATGAGATCCGAGTTGTTAAGCTACTGTGACCTCCACGTCTCTTCCAATGGGCATTAACACTGTCTTGTTAAACCACTCTGAACTCCACAGCTCTACCAAGTGGCATTAAAACCATCTTTTTAAACCACTCTGAACTCCACAGCTCTTCGAAGCGACATTAAAACCATTTTGTTAAGCTACTGTGACCCCCACCTCTCTTCCAAGAGGCTTAAAACTGTCTTGTTAAGCTACTGTGACCTCCACGTCTCTTCCAAGGGGCATTAAAACTGTCTTGTTAAGCTACTGTGACTTCCACAACTCTTCCAAGTGGCATTAAAACTGTCTTTTTAAGCAACTGTGAACTCCACCACTATTCCAACGTGTTAAAACTGTCTTGTTAAGCTACTGTGACCTCCACGTCTATTCCAATTGGCATTAAAAACGTCTTGTTAAATCACTCTGAACTCCACAGCTCTACCAAGGGGCCTTAAAACCATCTTGATAAACCACTCTGAACTCCACAGGTCTTCCAAGAGGCATTAAAACAATTTTGTTAAGCTACTGTGACCTCCACCACTGTTCCAAGGGGTTTAAAACTATCTTGTTAAGCTACTGTGATCTCCACGTCTCTCCCAAGGGGCATTAAAACCGTCTTGTTGAGCTACTGTGACCTCCACCACTTTCCAAAGGGGTATTAAAATTGTCTTATTAAGCTACTGTGAACTCCACATCTCTTCTAAGGGGCATTAAAACCGTCTTGTTAAACCACTCTGAACTCCACAGTTCTGCCAAGGGGCATGAGATCCGAGTTATTAAGCTACTGTGACCTCCACGTCTCTTCGAATGGGCATTAACACTGTCTTGTTAAGCCACTCTGAACTCCAGAGCTCTACCAAGTGGCATTAAAACCATCTTTTTAAACCACTCTGAACTCCACAGCTCTTCGAAGCGGCATTAAAACCATTTTGTTAAGCTACTGTGACCTCCACCTCTCTTCCAAGAGGCTTAAAACTGTCTTGTTAAGCTACTCTGACCTCCACGTCTCTTCCAAGGGGCATTAAAACTGTCTTGTTAAGCTACTGTGACTTCCACAACTCTTCCAAGTGGCATTAAAACTGTCTTTTTAAGCAACTGTGAATCCACCACTAGTCCAACGGTTAAAACTGTCTTGTTAAGCTGCTGTGACCTCTACGTCTATTCCAATTGGCATTAAAAACATCTTGTTAAACCACTCTGAACTCCACAGCTCTACCAAGGGGCATTAAAACCATCTTGATAAACCACTCTGAACTCCACAGGTCTTCCAAGAGGCATTAAAACCATTTTGTTAAGCTACTGTGACCTCCACCACTCTTCCAAGGGGTTTAAAACTGTCTTGTCAAGCTAATGTGATCTCCACGTCTCTTTCAAGGGGCATTATAACCATCTTGTTGAGCTACTGTGACCTCCACCACTTTCCAAAGGGGTATTAAAACTGTCTTGTTAAGCTACTGTCACCTAAACGTCTCTTTCAAGGGGCATTAAAATCATCTTGTAAAACAACTCTGAACTCCACAGCTCTTCCAAGGGGCATTAAAAACATCTTCTTAAGCTTCTGTGACCTCCACGTCTCTTCCAAGCGGCATTAAAAGCGTCTTCTTAAAACACTCTGAATTCCACAGCTCTTCCAAGGTGCATTAAAACCATCTTGCTAAGCTACTGCGACCTCCAACACTCTTCCAAGGGGCATTAATACTCTCTTGTTAAGCTACTGTGACCTCCACCACTCTTCCAAGGGACATGAAATCTGTCTTGTTAAGCTACTGTGACCTCCAAGTCTCTTCAAGGGGCAATAAAACCACCTTGTTAAACCACTTTGAGCTCCACAGCTCTTCCAAGAGGCATTAAAACCATCTTGTTAAACCACTCTGAACTCCACAGCTCTTCTAAAGGTCATTAGAACCGTCTTGTTAAACCACTCTGAACTCCACAGCTCTTCCAAGGGGCATGAAAACCGTCTTGTTAAGCTACTGTGACCTCCACCACTTTTCCAAGGGGCATTGATATTGTCTTTTTATTCCTCTGCGTCCTCCACCACTCTACCAAGGGGCATTAAAACTGTCTTGTTAAACCACTCTGAACTCCACAGCTCTTCCAAGGGGCATTAAAACTGTCTTGTTAAAATACTGTGACCTCCTCGTCTCTTCCAAGGGGCATTAAATCCGTCTTGTTAAACCACTCTGAACTCCACATCTCTTCCAAGGGGCATGAAAAACGTCTTGTTAAGCTACTGTGACCTCCACCACTCTTCCAAGGGGCATTAATATTGTCTTGTTAAGGTACTGTGACCTCCACGTCTCTTCCAAGGGGCAATAAAACCGTCTTGTTAAGCTACTATGACCTCCACGACTCTCCCAAGGGGTATTAAAACTGTCTTGTTAAGCTACTGTGACCTCCACGTCTCTTTCAAGGGGCATTAAAACCATCTTTTTAAACCACTCTGAACCCCACAGTTCTTCCAAGGGGCATTAAAATCATCTTGTTAAGCTACTGTCACTTCCACGTCTCTTCCAAGCGGCATAAAAAGCATCATGTTAAACCACTCTGAACTCCACAGCTCTTCCAAGGGGCATTAATACTGTCTTGTTAAGCTACTGTGACCTCCACGTCTCTTCCAAGGGGTATTAAAAATGTCTTGTTAAACCACTCTGAACTCCACAGCTCTACCAAGGGGCATTAAAAACATCTTGTTAAACCACTCTGAACTCCACAGCTCTTCCAAGGGACATTAAAACCATCTTATTAAGCTACTGTGACCTCCACTACTCTTCCATGGGGCTTACTACTGTCTTGTTAAGCTACTGTGACCTCCACTTCTCTTCCAAGGGGCACTAAAACTATCTTGTTAAGCTACTTTTACCTCCAACACTTTCCCAAAGGGTATTAAAACTGTCTTGTTAAGCTACTGTGACCTCCACGTCTCTTTCAAGGGGCATTAAAACCATCTTGTTAAACCACTCTGAACTCCACAGCTCATCCAAGGGGCATTAAAACCATCTTGTTAAGCTACTGTGACCTCCACGTCTCTTCCAAGCGGCATAAAAAGCGTCTTGTTAAACCACTCTGAACTCCACAGCTCTTCCAAGTGGCATTAAAACCATCTTGTTAAGCTACTGCGACCTGCACCACTCTTCCAAGAGGCATTAAAACTGTCTTGTTAAGCTACTGTGACCTCCACGCCTCTTCCAAGGGGAAATAAACCAATCTTGTTAAACCACTCTGAGCTCCACAGCTCTTCCAAGGGGCATTAAAACCATCTTGTTAAACCACTCTGAACTCCAAAGCTCTTCTAAAGGTCATTAAAACCATCTTGTTAAACCACTCTGAACTCCACAGCTCTTCCAAGGGGCATGAAAACCGTCCTGTTTAGCTACTGTGACCTACACCACTTTTCCAAGGTCATTGATATTGTCTTTGTATTCCACTGCGACCTCCACCACTCTTCCAAGAGGCATGAAAACCGTCTTGTTAAACCACTCTGAACTCCGCAGCTCTTCCAAGGGGCATTAAAACTGTCTAGTTAAGCTACTGTGACCTCCATGTCTCTTCCAAGGGGCATTAAAACCGTCTTGTTAAATCCATCTGAACTCCTCAGCTCTTCCAAGGGGCATAAAAACCGTCTTATTAAGCTACTGTGACCTCCACATCTCTTGCAACGTGCATTAAAAGCGTCTTGTTAAACCACTCTGAACTCCACAGCTCTTCCAATCGGCATGAAAACCGTCTTGTTAAGCTACTGTGACCTCCACCACTCTTCCAAGGGGCATTAAAATTGTCTTATTAAGCTACTGTGAACTCCACGTCTCTTCCAAGGGGCATTAAAACCGTCTTGTTAAACCACTCTGAACTCCACAGTTCTGCCAAGGGGCATGAGATCCGAGTTGTTAAGCTACTGTGACCTCCACGTCTCTTCCAATGGGCATTAACACTGACTTGTTAAACCACTCTGAACTCCACAGCTCCACCAAGTGGCATTAAAACCATCTTTTTAAACCACTCTGAACTCCACAGCTCTTCGAAGCGGCATTAAAACCATTTTGTTAAGCTACTGTGACCTCCACCTCTCTTCCAAGAGGCTTAAAACTGTCTTGTTAAGCTACTGTGACCTCCACGTCTCTTCCAAGGGGCATTAAAACTGTCTTGTTAAGCTACTGTGACTTCCACAACTCTTCCAAGTGTCATTAAAACTGTCTTTTTAAGCAACTGTGAACTCCACCACTTTTCCAACGGGTTAAAACTGTCTTGTTAAGCTACTGTGACCTCCACGTCTATTCCAATTGGCATTAAAAACGTCTTGTTAAACCACTCTGAACTCCACAGCTCTACCAAGGGGCATTAAAACCATCTTGATAAACCACTCTGAACTCCACAGGTCTTCCAAGAGGCATTAAAACCATTTTGTTAAGCTATTGTGACCTCCACCACTCTTCCAAGGGGTTTAAAACTGTCTTGTTAAGCTACGGTGATCTCCCCGTCTCTTCCAAGGGACATTAAAACCGTCTTGTTGAGCTACTGTGACCTCCACCACTTTCCCAAGGGGTATTAAAACTGTCTTATTAAGCTACTGTGAACTCCACGTCTCTTCCAAGGGGCATTAAAACCGTCTTGTTAAACCACTCTGAACTCCACAGTTCTGCCAAGGGGCATGAGATCCGAGTTGTTAAGCTACTGTGACCTCCACGTCTTTTCCAATGGGCATTAACACTGTCTTGTTAAACCACTCTGAACTCCATAGCTCTACCAAGTGGCATTAATACCATCTTTTTAAACCACTCTGAACTCCACAGCTCTTCGAAGCGGCATTAAAACCATTTTGTTAAGCTACTGTAACCTCCACCTCTCTTCCAAGAAGCTTAAAACTGTCTTGTTAAGCTACTGTGACCTCCACGTCTCTTCCAAGTGGCATTTAAATTGTCTTTTTAAGCAACTGTGAACTCCACCACTATTCCAACGGGTTAAAACTGTCTTGTTAAGCTAATGTGATCTCCACGTCTCTTCCAAGGGGCATTAAAACCGTCTTGTTGAGCTACTGTGACCTCCACCACTTTCCAAAGGGGTATTTAAACTGTCTTGTTAAGCTACTGTGACCTCCACGTCTCTTTCAAGGGGCATTAAAATTGTCTTGTAAAACAACTCTGAACTCCACAGCTCTTCCAAGGGGCATTAAAAACATCTTCTTAAGCTTCTGTGACCTCCACGTCTCTTCCAAGCGGCATTAAAAGCGTCTTCTTAAAACACTCTGAATTCCACAGCTCTTCCAAGGGGCATTAATATTCTCTTGTTAAGCTACTGTTACCTCCACCACTCTTCCAAGGGACATTAAATCTGTCTTGTTAAGCTACTGTGACCTCCAAGTCTCTTCCAAGGGGCAATAAAACCACCTTGTTAAACCACTTTGAGCTCCACAGCTCTTCCAAGAGGCATTAAAACCATCTTGTTAAACCACTCTGAACTCCACAGCTCTTCTAAAGGTCATTAGAACCGTCTTGTTAAACCACTCTGAACTCCACAGCTCTTCCAAGGGGCATGAAAACCGTCTTGTTAAGCTACTGTGACCTCCACCACTTTTCCAAGGGGCATTGATATTGTCTTTTTATTCCTCTGCGTCCTCCACCACTCTTCCAAGGGGCATTGTAACTGTCTTGTTAAGCTACTGTGACCTCCACTTCTCTTCCAAGGGGCATGAAAACCGTCTTGTTAAACCACTCTGAACTCCACAGCTCTTCCAAGGGGCATTAAAACTGTCTTGTTAAAATACTGTGACCTCCTTGTCTCTTCCAAGGGGGATTAAATCCGTCTTGTTAAACCAGTCTGAACTCCACAGCTCTTCCAAGGGGCATGAAAAACATCTTCTTAAGCTTCTGTGACCTCCACGTTTCTTCCAGCGGCATTAAAAGCGTCTTCTAAAAACACTCTGAATTCCACAGCTCTTCCAAGGGGCATTGAAACCATCTTGCTAAGCTACTGCGACCTCCAACACTCTTCCAAGGGGCATTAATACTCTCTTGTTAAGCTACTGTGACCTCCACCACTTTTCCAAGGGGCATTGATATTGTCTTTTTATTCCTCTGCGTCATCCACCACTCTTCCAAGGGGCATTAAAACTGTCTTGTTAAGCTACTGTGACCTCCACTTCTCTTCCAAGGGGCATGGAAACCGTCTTGTTAAACCACTCTGAACTCCACAGCTCTGCCAAGGGGAATGAGAACCGTCTTGTTAAGCTACTGTGACCTCCACGTCTCTTCCAATGGGCATTAAAAACGTTTTGTTAGACCTCTCTGAACTCCACAGCTCTACCAAGGGGCATTCAAACCATCTTTTTACACCACTCTGAACTCCACAGCTCTTATAAGGGGCATTAAAACCATCTTGTTAAGCTACTGTGACCTCTACCACTCTTCCAAGTGGTTTAAAACCGTCTTGATAAGCTACTGTGACCTCCACTTCTCTTCCAAGGGGCATTAATACGGTCTTGTTAAGCTACTGTGACCTCCACCACTCTCCCAAGGGGTATTAAAACTGTCTTGTGAAGCTACTGTGACCTCCACGTCCTTTTCAAGGGGCATTAAAACCATCTTGTTAAACCACTCTGAACTCCACAGCTCTTCCAAGGGGAATTAAAAGCAACTTGTTAAGCTGCTGTGACCTCCACGTCTCTTCCAAGGGGCATTAAAAGCGTCTTGTTAAACCACTCTGAACTCCACAGCTCTTCCAATGGGCATTAAAACCGTCTTGTTAAGTTACTGCGACCTCCACCACTCTTCCAAGGGGCATTAAAACTGTCTTGTTAATCTACTGTGACCTCCACTTCTCTTCCAAGGGGCATTAAAACTGTCTTGTTAAGCTACTGTGACCTCCACTTCTCTTCCAAGGGGCATGAAAACTGTCTTGTTAAACCAATCTGAACTCCACAGCTCTTCCAAGGGGCATTAAAACTGCCTAGTTAAGCTACTGTGACCTCCACGTCTCTTCCAAGGGTCATTAAAACCATCTTGTTAAACCACTCTGAACTCCACAGCTCTTCCAAGGGGCATTAAAACCGTCTTGGTAAGCTACTGCGACCTCCACCACTCTTCCAAGGGGCATTAAAACTGTCTTGTTAATCTACTGTGACCTCAATTTCTCTTCCAATGGGCATGAAAACCGTCTTGTTAAACCACTCTGAACTCCACAGCTCTTCCAAGGGACATTAAATCTGTCTTGTTAAGCTACTGTGACCTCCAAGTCTCTTCCAAGGGGCAATAAAACCACCTTGTTAAACCACTTTGAGCTCCACAGCTCTTCCAAGAGACATTAAAACCATCTTGTTAAACCACTCTGAACTCCACAGCTCTTCTAAAGGTCATTAGAACCGTCTTGTTAAACCACTCTAAACTCCACAGCTCTTCCAAGGGGCATGAAAACCGTCTTGTTAAGCTACTGTGACCTCCACCACTTTTCCAAGGGGCATTGATATTGTCTTGTTAAGCTACTGTGACCTCCACTTCTCTTCCAAGGGGCATGAAAACCGTCTTGTTAAACCAATCTGAACTCCACAGCTCTTCCAAGGGTCATTAAAACTGTCTAGTTAAGCTACTGTGACCTCCACGTCTACTCCAAGGGGCACTAAAACCGTCTTGTTAAATCCATCTGAACTCCACCACTCTTCCAAGGGGCATGAAAACCGTCTTGTTAAGCTACTGTGACCTCCACATCTCTTCCAAGGTGCATTAAAACCGTCTTGTTAAACCACTCTGAAGTCCACAGCTCTTCCAAGGGGCATGAAAACCGTCTTGTTAAGCTACTGTGACCTCCACCACTCTTCCAAGGGGCATTTAAATTTTCTTATTAAGCTACTGTGACCTCCACGTCTCTTCCAAGGGGCATTAAAACTGTCTTGTTAAACCACTCTGAACTCCACAGCTCTGCAAAGGGGAATGAGAACCGTCTTGTTAAGCTACTGTGACCTCCACGTCTCTTCCAATGGGCATTAAAAACGTTTTGTTAGACCACTCTGAACTCCACAGCTCTACCAAGGGGCATTCAAACCATCTTTTTACACCACTCTGAACTCCACAGCTCTTATAAGGGGCATTAAAACCATCTTCTTAAGCTACTGTGACCTCTATCACTCTTCCAAGTGGTTTAAAACCGTCTTGATAAGCTACTGTGACCTCCACGTCTCTTCCAAGGGGCATTAATACGGTCTTGTTAAGCTACTGTGACCTCCACCACTCTCCCAAGGGGTATTAAAACTGTCTTGTGAAGCTACTGTGACCTCCACGTCTTTTTCAAGGGGCATTAAAACCATCTTGTTAAACCACTCTGAACTCCACAGCTCTTCCAAGGGGAATTAAAAGCAACTTGTTAAGCTACTGTGACCTCCACGTCTATTCCAAGGGGCATTAAAAGCGTCTTGTTAAACCACTCTGAACTCCACAGCTTTTCCAAGGGGCATTAAAATTGTCTTGTTAAGCTACTGCGACCTCCACCACTCTTTCAAGGGGCATTAAAACTGTCTTGTTAATCTACTGTGACCTCCACTTCTCTTCCAAGGGGCATTAAAACTGTCTTGTTAAGCTACTGTGACCTCCACTTCTCTTCCAAGGGGCATGAAAACCATCTTGTTAAACCAATCTGAACTCCACAGCTCTTCCAAGGGGCATTAATACTGCCTATTTAAGCTACTGTGACCTCCACGTCTCTTCCAAGGGGCATTAAAACCGTCTTTTTAAATCCATCTGAACTCCACCACTCTTCCAAGGGGCATTAAAACCGTCTTGTTAAGCTACTGTGACCTCCACATCTCTTCCAAGGTGCATTAAAACAGTCTTTTTAAACCACTCTGAAGTCCACAGCTCTTCCAAGGGGCAAGATAACCGTCTTGAGAAGCTACTGTGACCTCCACCACTCTTCCAAGGGGCATTTAAATTTTCTTATTAAGCTACTGTGACCTCCACGTATCTTCCAAGGGGCATTAAAACTGTCTTGTTAAACCAATCTGAACTCCACAGCTCTGCCAAGGGGAATGAGAACCGTCTTGTTAAGCTACTGTGACCTCCACGTCTCTTCCAATGGGCATTAAAAACGTTTTGTTAGACCACTCTGAACTCCACAGCTCTACCAAGGGGCATTCAAACCATCTTTTTACACCACTCTGAACTCCACAGCTCTTATAAAGGGCATTAAAACCATCTTGTTAAGCTACTGTGACCTCTACCACTCTTCCAAGTGGTTTAAAACCGTCTTGATAAGCTACTGTGACCTCCACGTCTCTTCCAAGGGGCATTAATACGGTCTTGTTAAGCTACTGTGACCTCCACCACTCTCCCAAGGGGAATTAAAACTGTCTTGTGAAGCTACTGTGACCTCCACGTCTTTTTCAAGGGGCATTAAAACCATCTTGTTAAACCACTCTGAACTCCACAGCTCTTCCAAGGGGAATTAAAAGCAACTTGTTAAGCTACTGTGACCTCCACGTCTCTTCCAAGGGGCATTAAAAGCGTCTTGTTAAACCACTCTGAACTCCACAGCTCTTCCAAGGGGCATTAAAACCGTCTTGTTAAGTAACTGCGACCTCCACCACTCTTCCAAGGGGCATTAAAACTGTCTTGTTAATCTACTGTGACCTCCACTTCTCTTCCAAGGGGCATTAAAACTGTCTTGTTAAGCTACTGTGACCTCCACTTCTCTCCCAAGGGGCATGAAAACCGTCTTGTTAAACCAATCTGAACTCCACAGCTCTTCCAAGGGGCATTAAAACTGCCTAGTTAAGCTACTGTGACCTCCACGTCTCTTCCAAGGGGCATTAAAACCGTCTTCTTAAATCCATCTGAACTCCACCACTCTTCCAAGGGGCATTAAAACCGTCTTGTTAAACCACTCTGAAGTCCACAGCTCTTCCAAGGGGCATGAAAACCGTCTTGATAAGCTACTGTGACCTCCACCACTCTTCCAAGGGGCATTTAAATTTTCATATTAAGCTACTGTGACCTCCACGTCTCTTCCAAGGGGCATTAAAACTGTCTTGTTAAACCACTCTGAACTCCACAGCTCTGCCAAGGGGAATGAGAACCGTCTTGTTAAGCTACTGTGACCTCCACGTCTCTTCCAATGGGCATTAAAAACGTTTTGTTAGACCACTCTGAACTCCACAGCTCTACCAAGGGGCATTCAAACCATCTTTTTACACCACTCTGAACTCCACAGCTCTTATAAGGGGCATTAAAACCATCTTGTTAAGCTACTGTGACCTCTACCACTCTTCCAAGTGGATTAAAACCGTCTTGATAAGCTACTGTGACCTCTACGTCTCTTCCAAGGGGCATTAATACGGTCTTGTTAAGCTACTGTGACCTCCACCACTCTCCCAAGGGGTATTAAAACTGTCTTGTGAAGCTACTGTGACCTCCACGTCTTTTTCAAGGGGCATTAAAACCATCTTGTTAAACCACTCTGAACTCCACAGCTCTTCCAAGGGGCATTAAAACCGTCTTGTTAAGCTACTGCGACCTCCACCACTCTTCCAAGGGGCATTAAAACTGTCTTGTTAATCTACTGTGACCTCCATTTCTCTTCCAAGGGGCATGAAAACCGTCTTGTTAAACCACTCTGAACTCTACAGCTCTTCCAAGGGGCATGAAAACTGTCTTGTTAAGCTACTGTGACCTCCACCACTCTTCCAAGGGGCATTTAAATTTTCTTATTAAGCTACTGTGACCTCCACGTCTCTTCCAAGGGGCATTAAAACTGTCTTGTTAAACCACTCTGAACTCCACAGCTCTGCCAAGGGGAATGAGAACCGTCTTGTTAAGCTACTGTGACCTCCACGTCTCTTCCAATGGGCATTAAAAACGTTTTGTTAGACCACTCTGAACTCCACAGCTCTACCAAGGGGCATTCAAACCATCTTTTTACACCACTCTGAACTCCACAGCTCTTATAAGGGGCATTAAAACCATCTTGTTAAGCTACTGTGACCTCTATCACTCTTCCAAGTGGTTTAAAACCGTCTTGATAAGCTACTGTGACCTCCACGTCTCTTCCAAGGGGCATTAATACGGTCTTGTTAAGCTACTGTGACCTCCACCACTCTCCCAAGGGGTATTAAAACTGTCTTGTGAAGCTACTGTGACCTCCACGTCTTTTTCAAGGGGCATTAAAACCATCTTGTTAAACCACTCTGAACTCCACAGCTCTTCCAAGGGGAATTAAAAGCAACTTGTTAAGCTACTGTGACCTCCACGTCTATTCCAAGGGGCATTAAAAGCGTCTTGTTAAACCACTCTGAACTCCACAGCTCTTCCAAGGGGCATTAAAATTGTCTTGTTAAGCTACTGCGACCTCCACCACTCTTTCAAGGGGCATTAAAACTGTCTTGTTAATCTACTGTGACCTCCACTTCTCTTCCAAGGGGCATTAAAACTGTCTTGTTAAGCTACTGTGACCTCCACTTCTCTTCCAAGGGGCATGAAAACCATCTTGTTAAACCAATCTGAACTCCACAGCTCTTCCAAGGGGCATTAATACTGCCTATTTAAGCTACTGTGACCTCCACGTCTCTTCCAAGGGGCATTAAAACCGTCTTTTTAAATCCATCTGAACTCCACCACTCTTCCAAGGGGCATTAAAACCGTCTTGTTAAGCTACTGTGACCTCCACATCTCTTCCAAGGTGCATTAAAACAGTCTTTTTAAACCACTCTGAAGTCCACAGCTCTTCCAAGGGGCAAGATAACCGTCTTGAGAAGCTACTGTGACCTCCACCACTCTTCCAAGGGGCATTTAAATTTTCTTATTAAGCTACTGTGACCTCCACGTATCTTCCAAGGGGCATTAAAACTGTCTTGTTAAACCAATCTGAACTCCACAGCTCTGCCAAGGGGAATGAGAACCGTCTTGTTAAGCTACTGTGACCTCCACGTCTCTTCCAATGGGCATTAAAAACGTTTTGTTAGACCACTCTGAACTCCACAGCTCTACCAAGGGGCATTCAAACCATCTTTTTACACCACTCTGAACTCCACAGCTCTTATAAAGGGCATTAAAACCATCTTGTTAAGCTACTGTGACCTCTACCACTCTTCCAAGTGGTTTAAAACCATCTTGATAAGCTACTGTGACCTCCACGTCTCTTCCAAGGGGCATTAATACGGTCTTGTTAAGCTACTGTGACCTCCACCACTCTCCCAAGGGGAATTAAAACTGTCTTGTGAAGCTACTGTGACCTCCACGTCTTTTTCAAGGGGCATTAAAACCATCTTGTTAAACCACTCTGAACTCCACAGCGCTTCCAAGGGGAATTAAAAGCAACTTGTTAAGCTACTGTGACCTCCACGTCTCTTCCAAGGGGCATTAAAAGCGTCTTGTTAAACCACTCTGAACTCCACAGCTCTTCCAAGGGGCATTAAAACCGTCTTGTTAAGTAACTGCGACCTCCACCACTCTTCCAAGGGGCATTAAAACTGTCTTGTTAATCTACTGTGACCTCCACTTCTCTTCCAAGGGGCATTAAAACTGTCTTGTTAAGCTACTGTGACCTCCACTTCTCTCCCAAGGGGCATGAAAACCGTCTTGTTAAACCAATCTGAACTCCACAGCTCTTCCAAGGGGCATTAAAACTGCCTAGTTAAGCTACTGTGACCTCCACGTCTCTTCCAAGGGGCATTAAAACCGTCTTCTTAAATCCATCTGAACTCCACCACTCTTCCAAGGGGCATTAAAACCGTCTTGTTAAACCACTCTGAAGTCCACAGCTCTTCCAAGGGGCAAGATAACCGTCTTGAGAAGCTACTGTGACCTCCACCACTCTTCCAAGGGGCATTTAAATTTTCTTATTAAGCTACTGTGACCTCCACGTATCTTCCAAGGGGCATTAAAACTGTCTTGTTAAACCAATCTGAACTCCACAGCTCTGCCAAGGGGAATGAGAACCGTCTTGTTAAGCTACTGTGACCTCCACGTCTCTTCCAATGGGCATTAAAAACGTTTTGTTAGACCACTCTGAACTCCACAGCTCTACCAAGGGGCATTCAAACCATCTTTTTACACCACTCTGAACTCCACAGCTCTTATAAAGGGCATTAAAACCATCTTGTTAAGCTACTGTGACCTCTACCACTCTTCCAAGTGGTTTAAAACCATCTTGATAAGCTACTGTGACCTCCACGTCTCTTCCAAGGGGCATTAATACGGTCTTGTTAAGCTACTGTGACCTCCACCACTCTCCCAAGGGGAATTAAAACTGTCTTGTGAAGCTACTGTGACCTCCACGTCTTTTTCAAGGGGCATTAAAACCATCTTGTTAAACCACTCTGAACTCCACAGCGCTTCCAAGGGGAATTAAAAGCAACTTGTTAAGCTACTGTGACCTCCACGTCTCTTCCAAGGGGCATTAAAAGCGTCTTGTTAAACCACTCTGAACTCCACAGCTCTTCCAAGGGGCATTAAAACCGTCTTGTTAAGTAACTGCGACCTCCACCACTCTTCCAAGGGGCATTAAAACTGTCTTGTTAATCTACTGTGACCTCCACTTCTCTTCCAAGGGGCATTAAAACTGTCTTGTTAAGCTACTGTGACCTCCACTTCTCTCCCAAGGGGCATGAAAACCGTCTTGTTAAACCAATCTGAACTCCACAGCTCTTCCAAGGGGCATTAAAACTGCCTAGTTAAGCTACTGTGACCTCCACGTCTCTTCCAAGGGGCATTAAAACCGTCTTCTTAAATCCATCTGAACTCCACCACTCTTCCAAGGGGCATTAAAACCGTCTTGTTAAACCACTCTGAAGTCCACAGCTCTTCCAAGGGGCATGAAAACCGTCTTGATAAGCTACTGTGACCTCCACCACTCTTCCAAGGGGCATTTAAATTTTCATATTAAGCTACTGTGACCTCCACGTCTCTTCCAAGGGGCATTAAAACTGTCTTGTTAAACCACTCTGAACTCCACAGCTCTGCCAAGGGGAATGAGAACCGTCTTGTTAAGCTACTGTGACCTCCACGTCTCTTCCAATGGGCATTAAAAACGTTTTGTTAGACCACTCTGAACTCCACAGCTCTACCAAGGGGCATTCAAACCATCTTTTTACACCACTCTGAACTCCACAGCTCTTATAAGGGGCATTAAAACCATCTTGTTAAGCTACTGTGACCTCTACCACTCTTCCAAGTGGTTTAAAACCGTCTTGATAAGCTACTGTGACCTCTACGTCTCTTCCAAGGGGCATTAATACGGTCTTGTTAAGCTACTGTGACCTCCACCACTCTCCCAAGGGGTATTAAAACTGTCTTGTGAAGCTACTGTGACCTCCACGTCTTTTTCAAGGGGCATTAAAACCATCTTGTTAAACCACTCTGAACTCCACAGCTCTTCCAAGGGGCATTAAAACCGTCTTGTTAAGCTACTGCGACCTCCACCACTCTTCCAAGGGGCATTAAAACTGTCTTGTTAATCTACTGTGACCTCCATTTCTCTTCCAAGGGGCATGAAAACCGTCTTGTTAAACCACTCTGAACTCCACAGCTCTTCCAAGGGGCATTAAAACTGTCTTGTTAAAATACTGTGACTTCCTTGTCTCTTCCAAGGGGCATTAAATCCGTCTTGTTAAACCACTCTGAACTCTACAGCTCTTCCAAGGGGCATGAAAACTGTCTTGTTAAGCTACTGTGACCTCCACCACTCTTCCAAGGGGCATTAATATTGTCTTGTTAAGGTACTGTTACCTCCACGTCTCTTCCAAGGGGCAATAAAACCGTCTTGTTAAGCTACTATGACCTCCACCACTCTCCCAAGGGGTATTAAAACTGTCTTGTTAAGCTACTGTGACCTCCACGTCTCTTTCAAGAGGCGTTAAAACCATCTTTTTAAACCACTCTGAACTCCACAGCTCTTCCAAGGGGCATTAAAATCATCTTGTTAAGCTACTGTCACTTCCACGTCTCTTCCAAGCGGCATAAAACGCGTCTTGTAAAACCACTCTGAACTCCACAGCTCTTCCAAGGGGCATTAATACCGTCTTGTTAAGCTACTGTGACCTCCACCACTCTTCCAAGGGGCATTAAAACTGTCTTGTTAAGCTACTGTGACCTCCACGTCTCTTCCAAGGGGCAATAAAACCATCTTGTTAAACCACTCTGATCTCCACAGCTCTTCCAAGGTTCATTAAAACTGTCTTGTTAAACCACTCTGAACTCCACAGCTGTTCTAAAGGTCATTAAAACCGTCTTGTTATACCAATCTGAACTCCACAGCTCTTCCAAGGGGCATTAATATTGCCTTGTTAAGGGTCTGTGACCTCCACATCTCTTCCAAGGAGCAATAAAACCATCTTGTTAAGATACTATGACCTCCACCACTCTCCCAAGGGGTATTAAAACTGTCTTGTTAAGCTACTATGACCTCCACGTCTCTTTCAAGGGGCATTAAAACCATCTTGTTAAACCACTCTGAACTCCACAGCTCTTCCAAGGGGCATTAAAACCATCTTGTTAAGCTACTGTGACCTCCATGTCTCTTCCAAGGGGCATAAAAAGCGTCTTGTTAAACCAATCTGAACTCCACAGCACTTCCAAGGGGCATTAATACCGTCTTGTAAGCTAATGCGACCTCCACCACTCTTGCAAGGGGCATTAAAACTGTCTTGTTAAGCTACTGTGACCATCACATCTCTTCCAAGGGGCAATAAAACCATCTTGTTAATCCACTCTGATCTCCACAGCTCTTCCAAGGTGCATTAAAACCGTCTTGTTAAACCACTCTGAACTCCACAGCTCTTCTAAAGGTCATTAAAACCGTCTTGTTAAAACACTCTGAACTCCACAGCTCTTCCAAGGGGCATGAAAACCGTCTTGTTTAGCTAATGTGACCTCCACCACTTTTCAAAGGGGCATTGATATTGTCTGTTTATTCCACTGCGACCTGCACCACTCTTCCAAGGGGCATTAAAACTGTCTTGTTAAGCTACTGTGACCTCCACTTCTCTTCCAAGAGGCATGAAAACCGTCTTGTTAAACCACTCTGAACTCCACATCTCTTCCAAGGGGCATTAAAACTGTCTAGTTAAGCTGCAGTGACCTCCACATCTCTTCCAAGGGGCATTCAAACCGTCTTGTTAAACCACTCTGAACTCCACATTTCTGCAAAGGGGCTTGAGAACCGTGTTGTTAAGCTACTTTGACATCCACGTCTCTTCCAATGGGCATTAACAACGTCTTGTTAAACTACTCTGAACTCCACAGCTCTACCAAGGGGCATTAAAACCATTTTTTAAACCACTCTGAACTCCACAACTCTTCCAATGGGCATTAAAACCATCTTGTTAAGCTACTGTGACCCCCACATCTCTTCCAAGGGGCATTAAAACCTTCTTGTTAAGCTACTGTGACCTCCACCACTCTTCCAAGGGGCATTAAAACTGTCTTGTTAAGCAACTGTGACCTCCACCACTTTTCCAAGGTGCTTAAAATTGTCTTGTTAAGCTACTGTGACCTCCACGCCTCTTCCAAGCGGCATGAAAAGCGTCTTGTTAAACAACTCTGAACTCCACAGCTCATCCAAGGGGCATTAAACCTGTCTTGTTAAGCTACTGCGACCTCCACCACTCTTGCAAGGGGCATTAAAATTGTCTTGTTAAGCTACTGTGACCACCACGTCTCTTCCAAGGGGCAATAAAACCATCTTGTTAAACCACTCTGAGCTCCACAGTTCTTCCAAGGGGCATTAAAACCATCTTGTTAAACCACTCTGATCTCCACAGCTCTTCTAAAGGTCATTAATACCGTCTTATTAAGCTACTTTGTCCTCCACATCTCTTCCATGGTGCATTACAACCGTCTTGTTAAACCACTCTGAACTTCACAGCTCTTCCAAGCGGCATGAATACCATCTTGCTACTCTACTGTGACCTCCACCACTCTTCCAAGGGGCATTAAAACTGTCTTGTTAAGCTACTGTGATCTCCACGTCTCTTCCAAGGGGCATTAAAACCGTCTTGTTAAACCACTCTGAACTCCACAGTTCTGCCAAGGGCCATGTGAAAAGAGTTGTTAAGCTACTGTGACCGCCAAGTCTCTTCCAATGGGCATTAACAACGTCTTGTTAAACCACTCTGAACTCCACAGCTCTACCAAGGGGCATTAAATCCATCTTTTTAAACCACTCTGAACTTCACAGCTCTTCGAAGGGGCATTAAAACCATCTTGTTAAGCTACTGTGACCTCCACAACTGTTCCAAGGGGTTTAAAACTGTCTTTTTAAGCTACTGTGATCTCCTTATCTCTTCCAAGGGGCATTAAAACTGTCTTGTTAAGGTACTGTGACTTCCACCACTGTTCCAAGGGGCATTAAAACTGTCTTGTTAAGCTACTGTGACCTCCACAACTCTTCCAAGGGGCTTAAAACTGTCTTGTTAAGCTACTGTGACCTCCAGGTCTCTTCCAAGGGGCATTAAAACCATCTTGTTAAGCCAATGTGAGCTCCACCACTCTCCCAAGGAGTATTAAAATTGTATTGTTAAGATACTGTGACCTCACGTCTCTTCCAATGGGCATTAAAAACACCTTGTTAAACCACTCTGAACTCCACAGCTCTTCCAAGGGGCATTAAAACCACTTTGTTAAGCTACTGTGACGTCCACCATTCTTCCAAGGGGCTTAAAACTGTCTTGTTAAGCTATTGTGACCTCCACCACTCTCCCAAGGGGTATTAAAACTGTCTTGTTAAGCTACTGTGACCTACACGTCTCTTCCAAGCGGCTTTAAAAGCATATTCTTAAACCACTCTAATCTCCACAGCTCTTCCAAGTGGCATTAAAACAGTCTTGTTAAGCTACTGCGACCTCCACCACTCTTCAAATGGGCATTAAAACTGTCTTGTTAAGCTACACTGACCTCCACCACTTTTCCAAGGTATATTAAAACTGTCTTGTTAAGCTACTGTGACCTCCACGTCTCTTCCAAGGGGCAATAAAACCATCTTGTTAAACCACTCTGAACTCCACAGCTCTTCTAAAGTTCATTAAAACCGTCTTGTTAAATCACTCTGAATTCCACAGCTCTTCCATGGAGCATTAAAACCGTATCGTTAAGCTACTGTAACCTGCACCACTCTTCCAATCGGCATTGTTATTGTCTTTTTATTCCACTGCGACCTCCACCACTCTTCCAAGGGGGATTAAAACCGTCTTGTTATACCACTCTGAACTCCTCAGCTCTTCCATGGGGCATGAAAACCATCTTGTTAAGCTACTGTGACCTCCACCACTCTTCCAAGGGGCATTAAAACCATCTTGTTAAACCACTCTGCACTCCACAGCTCCTACAAGGGGCATTAAAACCGTCGTGTTAAACCACTCTGAAGTTCACAGCTTTTCCAAAGGTCATTAAAACCATCTTGTTAAACTACTCTGATGTCCACAGCTCTTCCAAGGGGCATGAAAACAGTCTTGTTAAGCTACTGTGACTTCCACCACTCTTTTAAGGAGCATTAATATTGTCTTTTTATTCCACTGCGACCTCCACCACTCTTCCAGGGGGCAATAAAACTGTCTTGTTAAGCTACTGTGACCTCCACGTCTCTTACAAGGGGCATTAACAACGTCTTGTTAAACCACTCTGCACTCCACAGCTTTTCCAAGGGGCATGAAAACCGTCTTGTTAAGCTACTGTGACCTCTACATCTCTTCCAAGGGGTATTTAAACTGTCTTGTTAAACCACTCTGAACTCCACAGCTCTACCAAAGGTCATTAAAACTGTCTTGTTAAACCACTCTGAACTCCACAGCTTTTCCAAGGGGTATGTGAACCATCTTGTTTAGCTACTGTGACCTCCATCACTCTTCCAAGGGGCATTAAAACCATCTTGTTAAGCTACTGCGACCTGCACCACTCTTCCAAGAGGCATTAAAACTGTCTTGTTAAGCTAGTGTGACCTCCACGCCTCTTCCAAGGGGCAATAAAACCATCTTGTTAAACCACTCTGAGCTCCACAGCTCTTCCAAGGGGCATTAAAACCATCTTGTTAAACCACTCTGAACTCCACAGCTCTTCAAAAGGTCATTAAAACCATCTGGTTAAACCACTCTGAACTCCACAGCTCTTCCAAGGGGCATGAAAACCGTCTTGTTTAGCTACTGTGACCTACACCACTTTTCCAAGGGGCATTGATATTGTCTTTGTATTCCACTGCGACCTCCACCACTCTTCCAAGGGGCATTAAAACTGTATTGTTAAGCTACTGTGACCTCCACGTCTCTTCCAAGGGGCATTAAAACTGTCTTTTTAAGCAACTCTGAACTCCACCACTATTCCAACGGGTTAAAACTGTCTTGTTAAGCTACTGTGACCTCCATGTCTTTTCCAATTGGCATTAAAAACGTCTTGTTAAGCCACTCTGAACTCCACAGCTCTACCAAGGGGCATTAAAACCATCTTGATAAACCACTCTGAACTCCACAGGTCTTCCAAGAGGCATTAAAACCATTTTGTTAAGCTACTGTGACCTCCACCACTCTTCCAAGGGGTTTAAAACTGTCTTGTTAAGCTACTGTGATCTCCACGTCTCTTCCAAGGGGCATTAAAACCGTCTTGTTGAGCTACTGTGACCTCCACCACTTTCCAAAGGGGTATTAAAACTGTCTTGTTAAGCTACTGTGACCTCCACGTCTCTTTCAAGGGGCATTAAAATCATCTTGTAAAACAACTCTGAACTCCACAGCTCTTCCAAGGAGCATTAAAAACATCTTCTTAAGCTTCTGTGACCTCCACGTCTCTTCCAAGCGGCATTAAAAGCGTCTTCTTAAAACACTCTGAATTCCACAGCTCTTCCAAGGGGCATTAAAACCATCTTGCTAAGCTACTGCGACCTCCAACACTCTTCCAAGGGGCATTAATACTCTCTTGTTAAGCTACTGTGACCTCCACCACTCTTCCAAGGGACATTAAATCTGTCTTGTTAAGCTACTGTGACCTCCAAGTCTCTTCCAAGGGGCAATAAAACCACCATGTTAAACCACTTTGAGCTCCACAGCTCTTCCAAGAGGCATTAAAACCATCTTGTTAAACCACTCTGAACTCCACAGCTCTTCTAAAGGTCATTAGAACCGTCTTGTTAAACCACTCTGAACTCCACAGCTCTTCCAAGGGGCATGAAAACCGTCTTGTTAAGCTACTGTGACCTCCACCACTTTTCCAAGGGGCATTGATATTGTCTTGTTAAGCTATTGTGACCTCCACTTCTCTTCCAAGGGGCATGAAAACCGTCTTGTTAAACCAATCTGAACTCCACAGCTCTTCCAAGGGGCATTAAAACTGCCTAGTTAAGCTACTGAGACCTCTACCACTCTTCCAAGTGGTTTAAAACCGTCTTGATAAGCTACTGTGACCTCCACGTCTCTTCCAAGGGGCATTAATACGGTCTTGGTAAGCTACTGTGTCCTCCACCACTCTCCCAAGGGGTATTAAAACTGTCTTGTGAAGCTACTCTGACCTCCATGTCTTTTTCAAGGGGCATTAAAACCATCTTGTTAAACCACTCTGAACTCCACAGCTCTTCCAAGGGGAATTAAAAGCAACTTGTTAAGCTACTGTGACCTCCACGTCTCTTCCAAGGGGCATTAAAAGCGTCTTGTTAAACCACTCTGAACTCCACAGCTCTTCCAAGGGGCATTAAAACCGTCTTGTTAAGCGACTGCGACCTCCACCACTCTTCCAAGGGGCATTAAAACTGTCTTGTTAATCTACTGTGACCTCCACTTCTCTTCCAAGGGGCATGAAAACCGTCTTGTTAAACCAATCTGAACTCCACAGCTCTTCCAAGGGGCATTAAAACTGCCTAGTTAAGCTACTGTGACCTCTACGTCTCTTCCAAGCGGCATTAAAACCGTCTTGTTAAATCCATCTGAATTCCACCACTCTTCCAAAGGGCATTAGAACCGTCTTGTTAAGCTACTGTGACCTCCACATCTCTTCCAAGGTGCATTAAAACCGACTTGTTAAACCACTCTGAAGTCCACAGCTCTTCCAAGGGGCATGAAAACCGTCTTGAGAAGCTACTGTGACCTCCACCACTCTTCCAAGGGGCATTTAAATTTTCTTATTAAGCTACTGTGACCTCCACGTCTCTTCCAAGGGGCATTAAAACTGTCTTGTTAAACCACTCTGAACTCCACAGCTCTGCCAAGGGGAATGAGAACCGTCTTGTTAAGCTACTGTGACCTCCACGTCTCTTCCAATGGGCATTAAAAACGTTTTGTTAGACCTCTCTGAACTCCACAGCTCTACCAAGGGGCATTCAAACCATCTTTTTACACCACTCTGAACTCCACAGCTCTTATAAGGGGCATTAAAACCATCTTGTTAAGCTACTGTGACCTCTACCACTCTTCCAAGTGGTTTAAAACCGTCTTGATAAGCTACTGTGACCTCCACGTCTCTTCCAAGGGGCATTAATACGGTCTTGTTAAGCTACTGTGACCTCCACCACTCTCCCAAGGGGTATTAAAACTGTCTTGTGAAGCTACTTTGACCTCCACGTCTTTTTCAAGGGGCATTAAAACCATCTTGTTAAACCACTCTGAACTCCACAGCTCTTCCAAGGGGAATTAAAAGCAACTTGTTAAGCTACTGTGACCTCCACGTCTCTTCCAAGGGGCATTAAAAGCATCTTGTTAAACCACTCTGAACTCCACAGCTCTTCCAAGGGGCATTAAAACCGTCTTGTTAAGCTACTGCGACCTCCACCACTCTTCCAAGGGGCATTAAAACTGTCTTGTTAATCTACTGTGACCTCCACTTCTCTTCCAAGGGGCATTAAAACTGTCTTGTTAAGCTACTGTGACCTCCACTTCTCCTCCAAGGGGCATGAAAACCGTCTTGTTAAACCAATCTGAACTCCACAGCTCTTCCAAGGGGCATTAAAACTGCCTAGTTAAGCTACTGTGACCTCCACGTCTCTTCCAAGGGGCATTAAAACCGTCTTGTTAAATCCATCTGAACTCCACCACTCTTCCAAGGGGCATTAAAACCGTCTTGTTAAGCTACTGTGACCTCCACATCTCTTCCAAGGTGCATTAAAACCGTCTTGTTAAACCACTCTGAAGTCCACAGCTCTTCCAAGGGGCATGAAAACCATCTTGAGAAGCTACTGTGACCTCCACCACTCTTCCAAGGGGCATTTAAATTTTCTTATTAAGCTACTGTGACCTCCACGTCTCTTCCAAGGGGCATTAAAACTGTCTTGTTAAACAACTCTGAACTCCACAGCTCTACCAAGGGGCATTCAAACCATCTTTTTACACCACTCTGAACTGCACAGCTTTTATAAGGGGCATTAAAACCATCTTGTTAAGCTACTGTGACCTCTACCACTCTTCCAAGTGGTTTAAAACCGTCTTGATAAGCTACTGTGACCTCCACGTCTCTTCCAAGGGGCATTAATACTGTCTTGTTAAGCTACTGTGACCTCCACCACTCTCCCAAGGGGTATTAAAACTGTCTTGTGAAGCTACTGTGACCTCCACGTCTTTTTCAAGGGGCATTAAAACCATCTTGTTAAACCACTCTGAACTCCACAGCTCTTCCAAGGGGAATTAAAAGCAACTTGTTAAGCTACTGTGACCTCCACGTCTCTTCCAAGGGGCATTAAAAGCGTCTTGTTAAACCACTCTGAACTCCACAGCTCTTCCAATGGGCATTAAAACCGTCTTGTTAAGTTACTGCGACCTCCACCACTCTTCCAAGGGGCATTAAAACTGTCTTGTTAATCTACTGTGACCTCCACTTCTCTTCCTAGGGGCATTAAAACTGTCTTGTTAAGCTACTGTGACCTCCACTTCTCTTCCAAGGGGCATGAAAACTGTCTTGTTAAACCAATCTGAACTCCACAGCTCTTCCAAGGGGCATTAAAACTGCCTAGTTAAGCTACTGTGACCTCCACGTCTCTTCCAAGGGTCATTAAAACCGTCTTGTTAAATCCATCTGAACTCCACCACTCTTCCAAGGGGCATTAAAACCGTCTTGTTAAGCTACTGTGACCTCCACATCTCTTCCAAGGTGCATTAAAACCGTCTTGCTAAACCACTCTGAAGTCCACAGCTCTTCCAAGGGGCATGAAAACAGTCTTGATAAGCTACTGTGACCTCCACCACTCTTCCAAGGGGCATTTAAATTTTCTTATTAAGCTACTGTGACCTCCACGTCTCTTCCAAGAGTCATTAAAACTGTCTTGTTAAACCTCTCTGAACTCCACAGCTCTGCCAAGGGGAATGAGAACCATCTTGTTAAGCTACTGTGACCTCCACGTCTCTTCCAATGGGCATTAATACGGTCTTGTTAAGCTATTGTGAACTCCACCACTCTCATAAGGGGTATTAAAACTGTCTTGTGAAGCTACTGTGACCTCCACGTCTTTTTCAAGGGGCATTAAACCCATCTTGTTAAACCACTCTGAACTCCACAGCTCTTCCAAGGGGCATTAAAATCGTCTTGGTAAGCTACTGCGACCTCCACCACTCTTCCAAGGGGCATTAAAACTGTCTTGTTAATCTACTGTGACCTCCAATTCTCTTCCAATGCGCATGAAAACCGTCTTGTTAAACCACTCTGACCTCCACAGCTCTTCCAAGGGACATTAAATGTCTTGTTAAGCTACTGTGACCTCCAAGTCTCTTCCAAGGGGCAATAAAACCACCTTGTTAAACCACTTTGAGCTCCACAGCTCTTCCAAGAGGCATTAAAACCATCTTGTTAAACCACTCTGAACTCCACAGCTCTTCTAAAGGTCATTAGAACCGTCTTGTTAAACCACTCTGAACTCCACAGCTCTTCCAAGGGGCATGAAAACCGTCTTGTGAAGCTACTGTGACCGCCACGTCTTTTTCAAGGGGCATTAAACCCATCTTGTTAAACCACTCTGAACTCCACAGCTCTTCCAAGGGGCATTAAAATCGTCTTGGTAAGCTACTGCGACCTCCACCACTCTTCCAAGGGGCATTAAAACTGTCTTGTTAATCTACTGTGACCTCCAATTCTCTTCCAATGCGCATGAAAACCGTCTTGTTAAACCACTCTGACCTCCACAGCTCTTCCAAGGGACATTAAATGTCTTGTTAAGCTACTGTGACCTCCAAGTCTCTTCCAAGGGGCAATAAAACCACCTTGTTAAACCACTTTGAGCTCCACAGCTCTTCCAAGAGGCATTAAAACCATCTTGTTAAACCACTCTGAACTCCACAGCTCTTCTAAAGGTCATTAGAACCGTCTTGTTAAACCACTCTGAACTCCACAGCTCTTCCAAGGGGCATGAAAACCGTCTTGTTAAGCTACTGTGACCTCCACCACTTTTCCAAGGGGCATTGATATTGTCTTGTTAAGCTTCTGTGACCTCCACTTCTCTTCCAAGGGGCATGAAAACTGTCTTGTTAAACCAATCTGAACTCCACAGCTCTTCCAAGGGGCATTAAAACTGTCTAGTTACGCTACTGTGACCTCCACGTCTACTCCAAGGGGCATTAAAACCGTCTTGTTAAATCCATCTGAACTCCACCACTCTTCCAAGGGGCATGAAAACCGTCTTGTTAAGCTACTGTGACCTCCACATCTGTTCCAAGGTGCATTAAAACCGTCTTGTTAAACCACTCTGAGGTCCCCAGCTCTTCCAAGTGGCATGAAAACCGTCTTGTTAAGCTACTGTGACCTCCACCACTCTTCCAAGGGGCATTTAAATTTTCTTATTAAGCTACTGTGACCTCCACGTCTCTTCCAAGGGGCATTAAAACTGTCTTTTAAACCACTCTGAACTCCACAGCTCTGCCAAGGGGAATGAGAACCGTCTTGTTAAGCTACTGTGACCTCCACGTCTCTTCCAATGGGCATTAAAAACATTTTGTTAGACCACTTTGAACTCCACAGCTCTACCAAGGGGCATTCAAACCATCTTTTTACACCATTCTGAACTCCACAGCTCTTATAAGGGGCATTAAAACCATCTTGTTAAGCTACTGTGACCTCTACCACTCTTCCAAGTGGTTTAAAACCGTCTTGATAAGCTACTGTGACCTCCACATCTCTTCCAAGGGGCATTAATATGGTCTTGTTAAGCTACTGTGACCTCCACCACTCTCCCAAGGGGTATTAAAACTGTCTTGTGAAGCTACTGTGACCTCCATGTCTTTTTCAAGGGGCATTAAAACCATCTTGTTAAACCACTCTGAACTCCACAGCTCTTCCAAGGGGAATTAATAGCAACTTGTTAAGCTACTGTGACCTCCACGTCTCTTCCAAGGGGCATTAAAATCGTCTTGTTAAGCTACTGCGACCTCCACCACTCTTCCAAGGGGCATTAAAACTGTCTTGTTAATCTACTGTGACCTCCACTTCTCTTCCAAGGGGCATTAAAACTGTCTTGTTAAGCTACTGTGACCTCCACAGCTCTTCCAAGGGGCATGAAAACCGTCTTGTTAAACCAATCTGAACTCCACAGCTCTTCCAAGGGGCATTAAAACTGCCTAGTTAAGCTACTGTGACCTCCACGTCTCTTCCAAGGGGCATTAAAAGCGTCTTGTTAAACCACTCTGAACTATACAGCTCTTCCAATGGGCATTAAAACCATCTTGTTAAGTTACTGCGACCTCCACCACTCTTCCAAGGGGCATTAAAACTGTCTTGTTAATCTACTGTGACCTCCACTTCTCTTCCAAGGGGCATTAAAACTGTCTTGTTAAGCTACTGTGACCTCCACTTCTCTTCCAAGGGGCATGAAAACTGTCTTGTTAAACCAATCTGAACTCCACAGCTCTTCCAAGGGGCATTAAAACTGCCTAGTTAAGCTACTGTGACCTCCACGTCTCTTCCAAGGGTCATTAAAACCGTCTTGTTAAATCCATCTGAACTCCACCACTCTTCCAAGGGGCATTAAAACCGTCTTGTTAAGCTACTGTGACCTCCACATCTCTTCCAAGGTGCATTAAAACCGTCTTGCTAAACCACTCTGAAGTCCACAGCTCTTCCAAGGGGCATGAAAACAGTCTTGATAAGCTACTGTGACCTCCACCACTCTTCCAAGGGGCATTTAAATTTTCTTATTAAGCTACTGTGACCTCCACGTCTCTTCCAAGGGGCATTAAAACTGTCTTGTTAAACCTCTCTGAAGTCCACAGCTCTGCCAAGGGGAATGAGAACCATCTTGTTAAGCTACTGTGACCATCACGTCTCTTCCAATGGGCATTAATACGGTCTTGTTAAGCTATTGTGACCTCCACCACTCTCATAAGGGGTATTAAAACTGTCTTGTGAAGCTACTGTGACCTCCACGTCTTTTTCAAGGGGCATTAAACCCATCTTGTTAAACGACTCTGAACTCCACAGCTCTTCCAAGGGGCATTAAAATCGTCTTGGTAAGCTACTGCGACCTCCACCACTCTTCCAAGGGGCATTAAAACTGTCTTGTTAATCTACTGTGACCTCCATTTCTCTTCCAATGTGCATGAAAACCGTCTTGTTAAACCACTCTGAACTCCACAGCTCTTCCAAGGGACATTAAATGTCTTGTTAAGCTACTGTGACCTCCAAGTCTCTTCCAAGGGGCAATAAAACCACCTTGTTAAACCACTTTGAGCTCCACAGCTCTTCCAAGAGGCATTAAAACCATCTTGTTAAACCACTCTGAACTCCACAGCTCTTCTAAAGGTCATTAGAACCGTCTTGTTAAACCACTCTGAACTGCACAGCTCTTCCAAGGGGCATGAAAACCGTCTTGTTAATCTACTGTGACCTCCACTTCTCTTCCAAGGGGCATTAAAACTGTCTTGTTAAGCTACTGTGACCTCCACAGCTCTTCCAAGGGGCATGAAAACCGTCTTGTTAAACCAATCTGAACTCCACAGCTCTTCCAAGGGGCATTAAAACTGCCTAGTTAAGCTACTGTGACCTCCACGTCTCTTCCAAGGGGCATTAAAACTGTCTTGTTAAATCGATCTGAACTCCACCACTCTTCCAAGGGGCATTAAAACCGTCTTGTTAAGCTACTGTGACCTCCACATCTCTTCCAAGGTGCATTAAAACCGTCTTGTTAAACCACTCTGAAGTCCACAGCTCTTCCAAGGGGCAAGAAAACCGTCTTGAGAAGCTACTGTGACCTCCACCACTCTTCCAAGGGGCATTTAAATTTTCTTATTAAGCTACTGTGACCTCCACGTCTCTTCCAAGGGGCATTAAAACTGTCTTGTTAAACCAATCTGAACTCCACAGCTCTGCCAAGGGGAATGAGAACCGTCTTGTTAAGCTACTGTGACCTCCACGTCTCTTCCAATGGGCATTAAAAACGTTTTGTTAGACCACTCTGAACTCCACAGCTCTACCAAGGGGCATTCAAACCATCTTTTTACACCACTCTGAACTCCACAGCTCTTATAAGGGGCATTAAAACCATCTTGTTAAGCTACTGTGACCTCTACCACTCTTCCAAGTGGTTTAAAACTGTCTTGATAAGCTACTGTGACCTCCACGTCTCTTCCAAGGGCCATTAATACGGTCTTGTTAAGCTACTGTGACCTCCACCACTCTCCCAAGGGGTATTAAAACTGTCTTGTGAAGCTACTGTGACCTCCACGTCTTTTTCAAGGGGCATTAAAACCATCTTGTTAAACCACTCTGAACTCCACAGCTCTTCCAAGGGGAATTAAAAGCAACTTGTTAAGCTACTGTGACCCCCACGTCTCTTCCAAGGGGCATTAAAAGCGTCTTGTTAAACCACTCTGAACTCCACAGCTCTTCCAAGGTGCATTAAAACCGTCTTGTTAATCTACTGTGACCTCCACTTCTCTTCCAAGGGGCATTAAAACTGTCTTGTTAAGCTACTGTGACCTCCACATCTCTTCCAAGGGGCATGAAAACCATCTTGTTAAACCAATCTGAACTCCACAGTTCTTCCAAGGGGCATTAAAACTGCCTAGTTAAGCTACTGTGACCTCCACGTCTCTTCCAATGGGCATTAAAACCGTCTTCTTAAATCCATCTGAACTCCACCACTCTTCCAAGGGGCATTAAAACCGTCTTGTTAAACCACTCTGAAGTCCACAGCTCTTCCAAGGGGCATGAAAACCGTCTTGATAAGCTACTGTGACCTCCACCACTATTCCAAGGGGCATTTAAATTTTCTTATTAAGCTACTGTGACCTCCACGTCTCTTCCAAGGGGCATTAAAACTGTCTTGTTAAACCACTCTGAACTCCACAGCTCTGCCAAGGGGAATGAGAACCGTCTTGTTAAGCTACTGTGACCTCCACGTCTCTTCCAATGGGCATTAAAAACGTTTTGTTAGACCACTCTGAACTCCACAGCTCTACCAAGGGGCATTCAAACCATTTTTTTAACACCACTCTGAACTCCACAGCTCTTATAAGGGGCATTAAAACCATCTTGTTAAGCTACTGTGACCTCTACCACTCTTCCAAGTGGTTTAAAACCGTCTTGATAAGCTACTGTGACCTCTACGTCTCTTCCAAGGGGCATTAATACGGTCTTGTTAAGCTACTGTGACCTCCACCACTCTTCCAAGGGGTATTAAAACTGTGTTGTGAAGCTACTGTGACCTCCACGTCTTTTTCAAGGGGCATTAAAACCATCTTGTTAAACCACTCTGAACTCCACAGCTCTTCCAAGGGGCATTAAAACCGTCTTGTTAAGCTACTGCGACCTCCACCACTCTTCCAAGGGGCATTAAAACTGTCTTGTTAATCTACTGTGACCTCCATTTCTCTTCCAAGGGGCATGAAAACCGTCTTGTTAGACCACTTTGAACTCCACAGCTCTTCCAAGGGGCATTAAAACTGTCTTGTTAAAATACTGTGACTTCCTTGTCTCTTCCAAGGGGCATTAAATCCGTCTTGTTAAACCACTCTGAACTCTACAGCTCTTCCAAGGGGCATGAAAACTGTCTTGTTAAGCTACTGTGACCTCCACCACTCTTCCAAGGGGTATTAAAACTGTCTTGTTAAGCTACTGTGACCTCCACGTCTCTTTCAAGGGGCATTAAAACCATCTTTTTAAACCACTCTGAACTCCACAGCTCTTCCAAGGGGCATTAAAATCATCTTGTTAAGCTACTGTCACTTCCACGTCTCTTCCAAGCGGCATAAAAAGCGTCTTGTTAAACCACTCTGAACTCCACAGCTCTTCCAAGGGGCATTAATACCGTCTTGTTAAGCTTCTGTGACCTCCACCACTCTTCCAAGGGGCATTAAAACTGTCTTGTTAAGCTACTGTGACCTCCACGTCTCTTCCAAGGGGCAATAAAACCATCTTGTTAAACCACTCTGATCTCCACAGCTCTTCCAAGGGGCATTAAAACTATATTGTTAAACCACTCTGAACTCCACAGCTGTTCTAAAGTTCTTTAAAACCATCTTGTTATACCACTCTGAACTCCACAGCTCTTCCAAGGGGCATTAATATTGCCTTTTTAAGGGTCTGTGACCTCCACATCTCTTCCAAGGAGCAATAAAACGATCTTGTTAAGATACTATGACCTCCACCACTCTCCCAAGGGGTATTAAAACTGTCTTGTTAAGCTACTGTGACCTCCACGTCTCTTTCAAGGGGCATTAAAACCATCTTGTTAAACCACTCTGAACTCCGCAGCTCTTCCAAGGGGCATTAAAACCATCTTGTTAAGCTACTGTGACCTCCATGTCTCTTCCAAGGGGCATAAAAAGCGTCTTGTTAAACCAATCTGAACTCCACAGCTCTTCCAAGGGGCATTAATACCGTCTTGTTAAGCTACTGCGACCTCCACCACTCTTGCAACGGGCATTAAAACTGTCTTGTTAAGCTACTGTGACCATCACATCTCTTCCAAGGGGCAATAAAACCATCTTGTTAATCCTCTCTGATCTCCACAGCTCTTCCAAGGTGCATTAAAACCGTCTTGTTAAACCACTCTGAACTCCACAGCTCTTCTAAAGGTCATTAAAACCATCTTGTTAAAACACTCTGAACTCCACAGCTCTTCCAAGGGGCAAGAAAACCGTCTTGTTTAGCTAATGTGACTTCCACCAATTTTCAAAGGGGCATTGATATTGTCTGTTTATTCCACTGCGACCTGCACCACTCTTCCAAGGGGCATTAAAACTGTCTTGTTAAGCTACTGTGACCTCCACTTCTCTTCCAAGAGGCATGAAAACCGTCTTGTTAAACCACTCTGAACTCCACATCTCTTCCAAGGGGCATTTAAACTGTATAGTTAAGCTGCAGTGACCTCCACATCTCTTCCAAGGGGCACTAAAACCGTCTTGTTAAATAATCTGAACTCCAAAGCTCTTCCAAGGGGCATGAAAACCGTCTTGTTAAGCTACTGTGACCTCCACCTCTCTTCCAATGGGCATTAAAACCGTCTTGTTAAACCACTCTGAACTCCACATTTCTGCAAAGGGGCTTGAGAACCGTGTTGTTAAGCTACTGTGACATCCACGTCTCTTCCAATGGGCATTAACAACGTCTTGTTAAACTACTCTGAACTCCACAGCTCTACCAAGGGGCATTAAAACCATTTTTTAAACCACTCTGAACTCCACAACTCTTCCAATGGGCATTAAAACCATCTTGTTAAGCTACTGTGACCCCCACATCTCTTCCAAGGGGCATTAAAACCTTCTTGTTAAGCTACTGTGACCTCCACCACTCTTCCAAGGGGCATTAAAACTGTCTTGTTAAGCAACTGTGACCTCCACCACTTTTCCAAGGTGCTTAAAACTGTCTTGTTAAGCTACTGTGCCCTCCACGCCTCTTCCAAGCGGCATGAAAAGCGTCTTGTTAAACAACTCTTAACTCCACAGCTCTTCCAAGGGGCATTAAACCTGTCTTGTTAAGCTACTGCGACCTCCACCACTCTTCCAAGGGGCATTAAAATTGTCTTGTTAAGCTACTGTGACCACCACGTCTCTTCCAAGGGGCAATAAAACCATCTTGTTAAACCACTCTGAGCTCCACAGTTCTTCCAAGGGGCATTAAAACCATCTTGTTAAACCACTCTGATCTCCACAGCTCTTCTAAAGGTCATTAAAACCGTCTTGTTAAACCACTCTGAACTCCACAGCTTTTCCAAGGGGCATGAAAACTGTCTTGTTTAGCTACTGTGACCTCCACCACTTTTCCAAGGGGCATTGATATTGTCTTTTTATTCCACTGCGACCTCCACCACTCTTCCAAGGGGCATTAAAACTGTCTTGTTAAGCTACTGTGACCTCCACTTCTCTTCCAAGAAGCATGAAAACCGTCTTGTTAAACCACTTTGAACTCCACAGCTCTTCCAAGGGGCATTAAAACTGTCTAGTTGAGCTTCTGTGACCTCCACGTCTCTTCTAAGGGGCATTAAAACCATCTTGTTAAATCCATCTGAACTCCACAGCTCTTCCAAGGGGCATGAAAACCTCTTATTAAGCTACTTTATCCTCCACATCTCTTCCATGGTGCATTACAACCGTCTTGTTAAACCACTCTGAACTTCACAGCTCTTCCAAGCGGCATGAAAACCATCTTGCTACTCTACTGTGACCTCCACCACTCTTCCAAGGGGCATTAAAACTGTCTTGTTAAGCTACTGTGATCTCCACGTCTCTTCCAAGGGGCATTAAAACCGTCTTGTTAAACCACTCTGAACTCCACAGTTCTGCCAAGGGCCATGTGAAAAGAGTTGTTAAGCTACTGTGACCGCCAAGTCTCTTCCAATGGGCATTAACAACGTCTTGTTAAACCACTCTGAACTCCACAGCTCTACCAAGGGGCATTAAATCCATCTTTTTAAACCACTCTGAACTTCACAGCTCTTCGAAGGGGCATTAAAACCATCTTGTTAAGCTACTGTGACCTCCACAACTGTTCCAAGGGTTTTAAAACTGTCTTTTTAAGCTACTGTGATCTCCTTATCTCTTCCAAGGGGCATTAAAACTGTATTGTTAAGCTACTGTGACTTCCACCACTGTTCCAAGGGGCATTAAAACTGTCTTGTTAAGCTACTGTGACCTCCACAACTCTTCCAAGGGGCTTAAAACTGTCTTGTTAAGCTACTGTGACCTCCAGGTCTCTTCCAAGGGGCATTAAAACCATCTTGTTAAGCCAATGTAAGCTCCACCACTCTCCCAAGGATTATTAAAACTGTATTGTTAAGCTACTGTGACCTCACGTCTCTTCCAATGGGCATTAAAAACATCTTGTTAAACCACTCTGAACTCCACAGCTCTTCCAAGGGGCATTAAAACCACTTTGTTAAGCTACTGTGGCGTCCACCATTCTTCCAAGGGGCTTAAAACTGTCTTGTTAAGCTACTGTGACCTCCACCACTCTCCCAAGGGGCATTAAAACTGTCTTGTTAAGCTACACTGACCTCCACCACTTTTCCAAGGTACATTAAAACTGTCTTGTTAAGCTACTGTGACCTCCACGTCTCTTCCAAGGGGCAATAAAACCATCTTGTTAAACCACTCTGAACTCCACAGCTCTTCTAAAGTTCATTAAAACCGTCTTGTTAAATCACTCTGAACTCCACAGCTCTTCCATGGAGCATTAAAACCATATCGTTAAGCTACTGTAACCTGCACCACTCTTCCAATCGGCATTGTTATTGTCTTTTTATTCCACTGCGACCTCCACCACTCTTCCAAGGGGAATTAAAACCGTCTTGTTATACCACTCTGAACTCCTCAGCTCTTCCATGGGGCATGAAAACCATCTTGTTAAGCTACTGTGACCTCCACCACTCTTCCAAGGGGCATTAAAACCGTCTTGTTAAACCACTCTGCACTCCACAGCTCCTACAAGGGGCACTAAAACCATCTTGTTAAACCACTCTGAAGTTCACAGCTTTTCCAAAGGTCATTAAAACCATCTTGTTAAACTACTCTGATGTCCACAGCTCTTCCAAGGGGCATGAAAACAGTCTTGTTAAGCTACTGTGACTTCCACCACTCTTTTAAGGAGCATTAATATTGTCTTTTTATTCCACTGCGACCTCCACCACTCTTCCAGGGGGCAATAAAACTGTCTTGTTAAGCTACTGTGACCTCCACGTCTCTTACAAGGGTCATTAACAACGTCTTGTTAAACCACTCTGCACTCCACAGCTCTTCCAAGGGGCATGAAAACCGTCTTGTTAAGCTACTGTGACCTCTACCTCTCTTCCAAGGGGTATCTAAACTGTCTTGTTAAACCACTCTGAACTCCACAGCTCTACCAAAGGTCATTAAAACTGTCTTGTTAAACCACTTTGAACTCCGCAGCTTTTCCAAGGGGTATGTGAACCATCTTGTTTAGCTACTGTGACCTCCACCACTCTTCCAAGGGGCATTAAAACTGTCTTGTTAAGCTACTGTGACCTCCACGTCTTTTCCAAGGGGCATTAAAGCATCTTGTTAAGCTACTGTGACCTAAACCACTTTTCCAAGGGGCATTAAAACTGTCTTGTTAAGCTACTGTGACCTCCCCGTCTCTTCCAAGGGGCATTAAAACCATCTTGTCAAACCACTCTGAACTCCACAGCTCTTCCAAGGAGAATGAAAACCATCTTGTTAAGCTACTGTGACCTCCACGTATCTTTCAAGGGGCATTAAAACCATCTTGTTAAACCACACTGAACTCAATAGCTCTTCCAAGGGGCATTAAAACCATCTTGTTAAGCTACTGTGACCTCCACCACTCTTCCAATGGGCATTAAGACTGTCTTATTAAGCTACTGTGATTTCCATGTCTCTTCCAAGGGTCATTAAAACCGTCTTGTTAAACCACTCTAAACTCCACATCTCTTCCAACGGGCATTAAAACTGTCTCGTTAAGCTACTGTGACCTCCACCACTCTTCCAATCGGCATTTTTATTGTCTTTTTATTCCACTGCGACCTCCACCACTCATCCAAGGGGCATTAAAACCGTCTTGGTAAACCACTTTGAACTCTTCAGCTCTTCCATGGGGCATTAAAACCGTCTTGTCAAGCTGCTGTGACCTCCACCACTCTTCCAAGGGGCATTAATACCGTCTTGTTAAACTACTCTGAACTCCACAGCTCTTCCAAGGGGCATTAAAACCATCTTGATAAACCACTCTGAACTCCACAGCTCTTCCAAGGGGCATTAAAACCGTCTTGTTAAACCACTCTGAACTCCACAGCTCTTCCAAGTGGCATGAAAGCCGTCTTGTTAAGCTACTGTGACCTCCACATCTCTACCAAGGGGCATTGAAACCGTCTTGTTAAACTATACTGAACTCCACGTCTCTTACAAGGGGCATTAACAACGTCTTGTTAAACCACTCTGTAGTCCACAGCTATTCCAAGGGGCATGAAAACCGTCTTTTTAAACTACTGTGACCTCCACCACTTTTCCAAGGGACATTTAAATAGTCTTTTTATTCCACTGTGACTTTGTTGCATTATTTAAGGACTCTGCTGCATTATTTAAGGACTTTGCTGCATTATTTAAGGACTCTGCTGCATAATTTAAGGACTTTATTGCATTATTTAAGGATCCTGCTGCATTATTTAAGGATCCTGCTGAAGCATTTGAGGACTCAGCTGCATTATTTAAGGACTTTGCTGCATTATTTAACGACTCTGCTGCATTATTTAAGGACTCTGCTGCTTTATTTAAGGACTTTGCTGCATTATTTAAGGAGTCTTCTGCATTATTTAATGACTCTGCTGAAGCATTTGAGGACTCAGCTGCATTATTTAAGGACTCTGCTGCATTATTTAAGGTCTCTGCTGCATTATTTAAGGACTCTGCTGTGGTATTTAAGGACTCTGCTGCATTATTTAAGGAATTTGTTGCATTATTTAAGGACGCTGCTGCATTATTTAAGGACTTTGTTGCATTATTTAAGGACTCTGCTGCATTAATTAAGGACTTTGCTGCATTACTTAAGGACACTGCTGCATTATTTAAGAACTTTGCAGCATTAATTAAGGACTCTGCTACATTATTTAAGGAATTTGCTGCATTATTTAAGGACTCTGCTGCGGTATTTAAGGACTCTGCTGCATTATTTAAGGACTTTGATGCATTATTTAAGGACGCTGCTGCAGAATTTAAGGAATCTGCTGCATTATTTAAGGACTTTGTTGCATTATTTAAGGTCTCTGCTGCATTATTTAAGGACTCTGCTGTGGTATTTAAGGACTCTGCTGCATTATTTAAGGAATTTGTTGCATTATTTAAGGACACTGCTGCATTATTTAAGGACTTTGTTGCATTATTTAACGACTCTGCTGCATTATTTAAGGACTCTGCTGAAGCATTTGGGGACTCAGATGCATTATTTAAGGACTCTGCTGCATTGTGTAAGGGATTTGCTGCTTTATTTAAGGACTCTGTTGCATTATTTAAGGACTTTGTTGCATTATTTAAGGACTCTGCTGCATTATTTAAGGACTTTGTTGCATTATTTAAGGATTCTGCTGCATTATTTAAGGACTTTGCTGCATTATTTAAGGACTATGCTGTGGTATTTAAGGACTCTGCTGCATTATTTAAGGACTTTGCTGCATTATTAAAGGACTCTGCTGCATTATTTAATTACTTTGCTGCATTATTTAAGGACTCTGCTGCGGTATTTAAGGACTCTGCTGCATTATTTAAGGACTTTGATGCATTATTTAAGGACACTGCTGCAGAATTTAAGGAATCTGCTGCATTATTTAAGGACTTTGTTGCATTATTTAAGGTCTCTGCTTCATTATTTAAGGACTCTGCTATGGTACTTAAGGACTTTGCTGCATTATTTAAGGACTTTGCTGCATTATTTAAGGACTCTGCTGCATTATTTAAGTACTTTGTTGCATTATTTAAGGACTCTGCTGCATAATTTAAGGACTTTATTGCATTATTTAAGGATCCTGCTGCATTATTTAATGACTCTGCTGAAGCATTTGAGGACTCAGCTGCATTATTTAAGGTCTCTGCTGCATTATTTAAGGATCCTGCTGAAGCATTTGAGGACTCAGCTGCATTATTTAAGGACTTTGCTGCATTATTTAACGACTTTGCTGCGTTATTTAAGGACTCTGCTGCATTATTTAAGGACACTGCTGCATTATTTAAGGACTCTGCTGCATTATTTAAGGACTTTCCTGCATTATTTAACGACTCTGCTGCATTATTTAAGAACTTTGCTGCATTATTTAAGGACTCTGCTGCTTTATTTAAGGACTTTGCTGCATTATTTAATGAATCTGCTGAAGCATTTGAGGACTCAACTGCATTATTTAAGGTCCCTGCTGCATTATTTAAGGACTCTGCTGAAGCATTTGAGGACTCAGCTGCATGATTTAAGGACTTTGCTGCATTATTTAAGGACTCTGCTGCATTATTTAAGGAATTTGTTGCATTATTTAAGGACTCTGCTGCTTTATTTAAGGACTTTGCTGCATTATTTAATAACTTTGTTGCATTATATAAGTACTCTGCTGCATTATTTAAGGACTTTGTTGCATTATATAAGGAGTCTGCTGCATTATTTAAGGACTTTGCTGCATTATTTAACGACTCTGCTGCATTATTTAAGGAATTTGTTGCATTATTTAAGGACTCTGCTGCTTTATTTAAGGACTTTGCTGCATTATTTAATAACTTTGTTGCATTATATAAGTACTCTGCTGCATTATTTAAGGACTTTGTTGCATTATGTAAGGAGTCTGCTGCATTATTTAAGGACTTTGCTGCATTATTTAACGACTCTGCTGAAGCATTTGAGGACTCAGCTGCATTATTTAAGGACTCTGCTGCATTATTTAAGGAATTTGCTGCATTATTTAAGGACTCTGCTGCGGTATTTAAGGACTCTGCTGCATTATTTAAGGACTTTTTTGCATTATGTAAGGAGTCTGCTGCATTATTTAAGGACTTTGCTGCATTATTTAATGACTCTGCTGAAGCATTTGAGGACTCAGCTGCATTATTTAAGGACTCTGCTGCATTATTTAAGGAATTTGCTGCATTATTTAAGGACTCTGCTGCGGTATTTAAGGACTCTGCTGCATTATTTAAGGACTTTGATGCATTATTTAAGGACGCTGCTGCAGAATTTAAGGAATCTGCTGCATTATTTAACTACTTTGTTGCATTATTTAAGGTCTCTGCTGCATTATTTAAGGACTCTGCTGTGGTATTTAAGGACTCTGCTGCATTATTTAAGGAATTTGTTGCATTATTTAAGGACGCTGCTGCATTATTTAAGGACTTTGTTGCATTATTTAAGGACTTTGCTGCATTAATTAAGGACTTTGCTGCATTACTTAAGGACTCTGCTGCATTATTTAATTACTTGCTGCATTACTTAAGGACTCTGCTGCATTATTTAAGGACTTTGCTGTATTATTTAAGGACTCTGCTGCGGTATTTAAGGACTCTGCTGCATTATTTAAGGACTTTGTTGCATTATGTAAGGAGTCTGCTGCTTTATTTAAGGACTTTGCTGCATTATTTAATGAATCTGCTGAAGCATTTGAGGACTCAACTGCATTATTTAAGGTCTCTGCTGCATTATTTAAGGACTCTGCTGAAGCATTTGAGGACTCAGCTGCATGATTTAAGGACTTTGCTGCATTTTTAAGGACTCTGCTGCATTATTTAAGGAATTTGTTGCATTATTTAAGGACTCTGCTGCATTATTTAAGGACTTTGCTGCATTATTTAATAACTTTCTTGCATTATGTAAGTACTCTGCTGCATTATTTAAGGACTTTGTTGCATTATGTAAGGAGTCTGCTGCATTATTTAAGGACTTTGCTGCATTATTTAACGACTCTGCTGAAGCATTTGAGGACTCAGCTGCATTATTTAAGGACTCTGCTGCATTATTTAAGGAATTTGCTGCATTATTTAAGGACTCTGCTGCGGTATTTAAGGACTCTGCTGCATTATTTAAGGACTTTTTTGCATTATGTAAGGAGTCTGCTGCATTATTTAAGGACTTTGCTGCATTATTTAATGACTCTGCTGAAGCATTTGAGGACTCAGCTGCATTATTTAAGGACTCTGCTGCATTATTTAAGGAATTTGCTGCATTATTTAAGGACTCTGCTGCGGTATTTAAGGACTCTGCTGCATTATTTAAGGACTTTGATGCATTATTTAAGGACGCTGCTGCAGAATTTAAGGAATCTGCTGCATTATTTAAGGACTTTGTTGCATTATTTAAGGTCTCTGCTGCATTATTTAAGGACTCTGCTGTGGTATTTAAGGACTCTGCTGCATTATTTAAGGAATTTGTTGCATTATTTAAGGACGCTGCTGCATTATTTAAGGACTTTGTTGCATTATTTAAGGACTTTGCTGCATTAATTAAGGACTTTGCTGCATTACTTAAGGACTCTGCTGCATTATTTAATTACTTGCTGCATTACTTAAGGACTCTGCTGCATTATTTAAGGACTTTGCTGCATTATTTTAGGACTCTGCTGCATTATTTAAGGACTTTGCTGTATTATTTAAGGACTCTACTGCATTATTTAAGGACTTTGTTGCATTATTTAAGGACTCTGCTGCATTATTTAAGGACTTTGCTGTATTATTTAAGGACTCTGCTGCATTATTTAAGGACTTTTTTGCATTATTTAAGGACTCTGCTGCATTATTTAAGGACTTTGCTGCATTATTTAAGGACTCTGTTGCATTATTTAAGGACTTTATTGCATTATTTAATGACTCTGCTGCATTATTTAAGGAATTTGCTGCATTATTTAAGGACTCTGCTGCATTATTTAAGGACTTTGCTGCATTATTTAATGACTCTGCTGCATTATTTAAGGACTTTGTTGTATTATTTAAGGACTTTGCTGCATTATTTAAGGACTCTGCTGCGGTATTTAAGGACTCTGCTGAATTATTTAAGGACTTTGTTGCATTATTTAAGGACTCTGCTGCATTATTTAAGGACTTTGCTGCATTATTTAAGGACTATGCTGTGGTATTTAAGGACTCTGCTGTATTATTTAAGGACTTTGCTGCATTATTTAAGGACTCTGCTGCATTATTTAATGACTTTGTTGCATTATATAAGGACTCTGCTGCATTATTTAAGGACTATGTTGCATTATTTAAGGACTCTGCTGCATTATTTAAGGACTTTATTGCATTATTTAAGGACGACTCTGCTGCATTATTTAATGACTGCTGAAGCATTTGAGGACTCAGCTGCATTATTTAAGGTCTCTGCTGTATTATTTAAGGACTCTGCTGCATTATTTAATGACTCTGCTGCGGTATTTAAGGACTCTGCTGCATTATTTAAGGACTTTGCTGCATTATTTAAGGACTGCTGCGTTATTTAAGGACTCTGCTGCATTATTTAAGACTTTGCTGCATTATTTAAGGACTCTGCTGCAGTGTTTAATGACTCTGCTGAAGCAATTGGGGACTCAGATGCATTATTTAAGGACTCTGCTGCATTATGTAAGGACTTTGCTGCTTTATTTAAGGACTTTGCTGCATTATTTAAGGACTTTGTTGCATTATTTAAGGACTCTGCTGCATTATTTAAGGACTTTGTTGCATTAGTTAAGGACTCTGCTGCATTATTTAAGGACTTTGCTGCATTATTTAAGGACTATGCTGTGGTATTTAAGGACTCTGCTGCATTATTTAAGGACTTTGCTGCATTATTTAAGGACTCTGCTGCATTATTTAATTACTTTGCTGCATTATTAAAGGACCCTGCTGCGGCATTTAAGGATTCTGCTGCATTATTTAAGGACTTTGATGCATTATTTAAGGACGCTGCTGCAGAATTTAAGGAATCTGCGGCATTATTTAAGGACTTTGTTGCATTATTTAAGGTCTCTGCTGCATTATTTAAGGACTCTGCTATGGTACTTAAGGAATTTGCTGCATTATTTAAGGACTTTGCTGCATTATTTAAGGACTTTGATGCATTATTTAAGAACTTTGTTGCATTATTTAAGGACTCTGCTGCATTATTTAAGGACTTTGTTGCATTATGTAAGGACTCTGCTGCATTATTTAAGGACTTTGCTGCATTATTTAAGGACTCTGCTGCATAATTTAAGGACTTTATTGCATTATTTAAGGGGATCCTGCTGCATTATTTAAGGATCCTGCTGAAGCATTTGAGGACTCAGCTGCATTATTTAAGGACTTTGCTGCATTATTTAACGACTCTGCTGCATTATTTAAGGACTCTGCTGCTTTATTTAAGGACTTTCCTGCATTATTTAAGGAGTCTTCTGCATTATTTAATGACTCTGCTGAAGCATTTGAGGACTCAGCTGCATTATTTAAGGACTCTGCTGCATTATTTAAGGTCTCTGCTGCATTATTTAAGGACTCTGCTGTGGTATATAAGGACTCTGCTGCATTATTTAAGGAATTTGTTGCATTATTTAAGGACGCTGCTGCATTATTTAAGGACTTTGTTGCATTATTTAAGGACTCTGCTGCATTAATTAAGGACTTTGCTGCATTACTTAAGGACACTGCTGCATTATTTAAGGACTTTGTTGCATTATTTAAGGACTCTGCTGCATTATTTAAGGACTCTGCTGAAGCATTTGGGGACTCAGATGCATTATTTAAGGACTCTGCTGCATTATGTAAGGGCTTTGCTGCTTTATTTAAGGACTCTGCTGCATTATTTAAGGAATTTGCTGCATTATTTAAGGACTCTGCTGCGGTATTTAAGGACTCTGCTGCATTATTTAAGGACTTTTTTGCATTATGTAAGGAGTCTGCTGCATTATTTAAGGACTTTGCTGCATTATTTAATGACTCTGCTGAAGCATTTGAGGACTCAGCTGCATTATTTAAGGACTCTGCTGCATTATTTAAGGAATTTGCTGCATTATTTAAGGACTCTGCTGCGGTATTTAAGGACTCTGCTGCATTATTTAAGGACTTTGATGCATTATTTAAGGACGCTGCTGCAGAATTTAAGGAATCTGCTGCATTATTTAAGGACTTTGTTGCATTATTTAAGGTCTCTGCTGCATTATTTAAGGACTCTGCTGTGGTATTTAAGGACTCTGCTGCATTATTTAAGGAATTTGTTGCATTATTTAAGGATGCTGCTGCATTATTTAAGGACTTTGTTGCATTATTTAAGGACTTTGCTGCATTAATTAAGGACTTTGCTGCATTACTTAAGGACTCTGCTGCATTATTTAATTACTTGCTGCATTACTTAAGGACTCTGCTGCATTATTTAAGGACTTTGCTGCATTATTTTAGGACTCTGCTGCATTATTTAAGGACTTTGCTGTATTATTTAAGGACTCTGCTTCGGTATTTAAGGACTCTGCTGCATTATTTAAGGACTTTGTTGCATTATGTAAGGAGTCTGCTGCTTTATTTAAGGACTTTGCTGCATTATTTAATGAATCTGCTGAAGCATTTGAGGACTCAACTGCATTATTTAAGGTCTCTGCTGCATTATTTAAGGACTCTGCTGAAGCATTTGAGGACTCAGCTGCATGATTTAAGGACTTTGCTGCATTATTTAAGGACTCTGCTGCATTATTTAAGGAATTTGTTGCATTATTTAAGGACTCTGCTGCATTATTTAAGGACTTTGCTGCATTATTTAATAACTTTGTTGCATTATATAAGTACTCTGCTGCATTATTTAAGGACTTTGTTGCATTATGTAAGGAGTCTGCTGCATTATTTAAGGACTTTGCTGCATTATTTAACGACTCTGCTGAAGCATTTGAGGACTCAGCTGCATTATTTAAGGACTCTGCTGCATTATTTAAGGAATTTGCTGCATTATTTAAGGACTCTGCTGCGGTATTTAAGGACTCTGCTGCATTATTTAAGGACTTTTTTGCATTATGTAAGGAGTCTGCTGCATTATTTAAGGACTTTGCTGCATTATTTAATGACTCTGCTGAAGCAATTGAGGACTCAGCTGCATTATTTAAGGACTCTGCTGCATTATTTAAGGAATTTGCAGCATTATTTAAGGACTCTGCTGCATTATTTAAGGACTTTGATGCATTATTTAAGGACGCTGCTGCAGAATTTAAGGAATCTGCTGCATTATTTAAGGACTGTGTTGCATTATTTAAGGTCTCTGCTGCATTATTTAAGGACTCTGCTGTGGTATTTAAGGACTCTGCTGCATTATTTGAGGAATTTGTTGCATTATTTAAGGACGCTGCTGCATTATTTAAGGACTTTGTTACATTATTTAAGGACTTTGCTGCATTAATTAAGGACTTTGCTGCATTACTTAAGGACTCTGCTGCATTATTTAATTACTTGCTGCATTACTTAAGGACTCTGCTGCATTATTTAAGGACTTTGCTGCATTATTTTAGGACTCTGCTGCATTATTTAAGGACTTTGCTGTATTATTTAAGGACTCTACTGCATTATTTAAGGACTTTGTTGCATTATTTAAGGACTCTGCTGCATTATTTAAGGACTTTGCTGTATTATTTAAGGACTCTGCTGCATTATTTAAGGACTTTTTTGCATTATTTAAGGACTCTGCTGCATTATTTAAGGACTTTGCTGCATTATTTAAGGACTCTGTTGCATTATTTAAGGACTTTATTGCATTATTTAATGACTCTGCTGCATTATTTAAGGAATTTGCTGCATTATTTAAGGACTCTGCTGCATTATTTAAGGACTTTGCTGCATTATTTAATGACTCTGCTGCATTATTTAAGGACTTTGTTGTATTATTTAAGGACTTTGCTGCATTATTTAAGGACTCTTCTGCGGTATTTAAGGACTCTGCTGCATTATTTAATGACTTTGTTGCATTATTTAAGGACTCTGCTGCATTATTTAAGGACTTTGCTGCATTATTTAAGGACTATGCTATGGTATTTAAGGACTCTGCTGTATTATTTAAGGACTTTGCTGCATTATTTAAGGACTCTGCTGCATTATTTAATGACTTTGTAGCATTATATAAGGACTCTGCTGCATTATTTAAGGACTATGTTGCATTATTTAAGGACTCTGCTGCATTATTTAAGGACTTTATTGCATTATTTAAGGACTCTGCTGCATTATTTAATGACTGCTGAAGCATTTGAGGACTCAGCTGCATTATTTAAGGTCTCTGCTGTATTATTTAAGGACTCTGCTGCATTATTTAATGACTCTGCTGCGGTATTTAAGGACTCTGCTGCATTATTTAAGGACTTTGCTGCATTATTTAAGGACTGCTGCGTTATTTAAGGACTCTGCTGCATTATTTAAGACTTTGCTGCATTATTTAAGGACTCTGCTGCAGTGTTTAATGACTCTGCTGAAGCAATTGGGGACTCAGATGCATTATTTAAGGACTCTGCTGCATTATGTAAGGACTTTGCTGCTTTATTTAAGGACTTTGCTGCATTATTTAAGGACTTTGTTGCATTATTTAAGGACTCTGCTGCATTATTTAAGGACTTTGTTGCATTATTTAAGGACTCTGCTGCATTATTTAAGGACTTTGCTGCATTATTTAATGACTCTGCTGCGGTATTTAAGGACTCTGCTGCATTATTTAAGGACTTTGCTGCATTATTTAAGGACTGCTGCGTTATTTAAGGACTCTGCAGCATTATTTAAGACTTTGCTGCATTATTTAAGGACTCTGCTGCAGTGTTTAATGACTCTGCTGAAGCAATTGGGGACTCAGATGCATTATTTAAGGACTCTGCTGCATTATGTAAGGACTTTGCTGCTTTATTTAAGGACTTTGCTGCATTATTTAAGGACTTTGTTGCATTATTTAAGGACTCTGCTGCATTATTTAAGGACTTTGTTGCATTATTTAAGGACTCTGCTGCATTATTTAAGGACTTTGTTGCATTATTTAAGGACTCTGCTGCATTATTTAAGGATTCTGCTGCATTATTTAAGGACTTTGATGCATTATTTAAGGACGCTGCTACAGAATTTAAGGAATCTGCTGCATTATTTAAGGACTTTGTTGCATTATTTAAGGTCTCTGCTGCATTATTTAAGGACTCTGCTATGGTACTTAAGGACTTTGCTGCATTATTTAAGGACTTTGCTGCATTATTTAAGGACTTTGATGCATTATTTAAGAACTTTGTTGCATTATTTAAGGACTCTGCTGCATTATTTAAGGACTTTGTTGCATTATGTAAGGACTCTGCTGCATTATTTAAGGACTTTGCTGCATTATTTAAGGACTCTGCTGCATAATTTAAGGACTTTATTGCATTATTTAAGGGGATCCTGCTGCATTATTTAAGGATCCTGCTGAAGCATTTGAGGACTCAGCTGCATTATTTAAGGTCTTTGCTGCATTATTTAACGACTCTGCTGCATTATTTAAGGACTCTGCTGCTTTATTTAAGGACTTTCCTGCATTATTTAAGGAGTCTTCTGCATTATTTAATGACTCTGCTGAAGCATTTGAGGACTCAGCTGCATTATTTAAGGACTCTGCTGCATTATTTAAGGTCTCTGCTGCATTATTTAAGGACTCTGCTGTGGTATATAAGGACTCTGCTGCATTATTTAAGGAATTTGTTGCATTATTTAAGGACGCTGCTGCATTATTTAAGGACTTTGTTGCATTATTTAAGGACTCTGCTGCATTAATTAAGGACTTTGCTGCATTACTTAAGGACACTGCTGCATTATTTAAGGACTTTGTTGCATTATTTAAGGACTCTGCTGCATTATTTAAGGACTCTACTGAAGCATTTGGGGACTCAGATGCATTATTTAAGGACTCTGCTGCATTATGTAAGGGCTTTGCTGCTTTATTTAAGGACTCTGTTGCATTATTTAAGGACTTTGTTGCATTATTTAAGAACTCTGCTGCATTATTTAAGGACTTTGTTGCATTATTTAAGGATTCTGCTGCATTATTTAAGGACTTTGCTGCATTATTTAAGGACTATGCTGTGGTATTTAAGGACTCTGCTGCATTATTTAAGGACTTTGCTGCATTATTAAAGGACTCTGCTGCATTATTTAATTACTTTGCTGCATTATTTAAGGACTCTGCTGCGGTATTTAAGGACTCTGCTGCATTATTTAAGGACTTTGATGCATTATTTAAGGACACTGCTGCAGAATTTAAGGAATCTGCTGCATTATTTAAGGACTTTGTTGCATTATTTAAGGTCTCTTTTTCATTATTTAAGGACTCTGCTATTGTACTTAAGGACTTTGCTGCATTATTTAAGGACTTTGCTGCATTATTTAAGGACTCTGCTGCATTATTTAAGTACTTTGTTGCATTATTTAAGGACTCTGCTGCATAATTTAAGGACTTTATTGCATTATTTAAGGATCCTGCTGCATTATTTAATGACTCTGCTGAAGCATTTGAGGACTCAGCTGCATTATTTAAGGTCTCTGCTGCATTATTTAAGGATCCTGCTGAAGCATTTGAGGACTCAGCTGCATTATTTAAGGACTTTGCTGCATTATTTAAAGACTCTGCTGCGTTATTTAAGGACTCTGCTGCATTATTTAAGGACACTGCTGCATTATTTAAGGACTCTGCTGCATTATTTAAGGACTTTGCTGCATTATTTAACGACTCTGCTGCATTATTTAAGAACTTTGCTGCATTATTTAAGGACTCTGCTGCATTATTTAAGGATTTTTTTGCATTATTTAAGGACTCTGCTGCATTATTTAAGGTCTCTGCTGCATTATTTAAGGACTCTGCTGAAGCATTTGAGGACTAAGCTGCATGATTTAAGGACTTTGCTGCATTATTTAAGGACTCTGCTGCATTATTTAAGGAATTTGTTGCATTATTTAAGGACTCTGCTGCATTATTTAAGGACTTTGCTGCATTATTTAATAACTTTGTTGCATTATATAAGTACTCTGCTGCATTATTTAAGGACTTTGTTGCATTATGTAAGGAGTCTGCTGCATTATTTAAGGACTTTGCTGCATTATTTAACGACTCTGTTGAAGCATTTGAGGACTCAGCTGCATTATTTAAGGACACTGCTGCATTATTTAAGGAATTTGCTGCATTATTTAAGGACTCTGCTACGGTATTTAAGGACTCTGCTGCATTATTTAAGGAATTTGTTGCATTATGTAAGGAGTCTGCTGCATTATTTAAGGACTTTGCTGCATTATTTAATGACTCTGCTGAAGCATTTGAGGACTCAGCTGCATTATTTAAGGACTCTGCTGCATTATTTAAGGAATTTGCTGCATTATTTAAGGACTCTGCTGCGGTATTTAAGGACTCTGCTGCATTATTTAAGGACTTTGATGCATTATTTAAGGACGCTGCTGCAGAATTTAAGGAATCTGCTGCATTATTTAAGGACTTTGTTGCATTATTTAAGGTCTCTGCTGCATTATTTAAGGACTCTGCTGTGGTATTTAAGGACTCTGCTGCATTATTTAAGGAATTTGTTGCATTATTTAAGGACGCTGCTGCATTATTTAAGGACTTTGTTGCATTATTTAAGGACTTTGCTGCATTAATTAAGGACTTTGCTGCATTACTTAAGGACTTTGCTGCATTATTTTAGGACTCTGCTGCATTATTTAAGGACTTTGCTGTATTATTTAAGGACTCTACTGCATTATTTAAGGACTTTGTTGCATTATTTAAGGACTCTGCTGCATTATTTAAGGACTTTGCTGTATTATTTAAGGACTCTGCTGCATTATTTAAGGACTTTTTTGCATTATTTAAGGACTCTGCTGCATTATTTAAGGACTTTGCTGCATTATTTAAGGACTCTGTTGCATTATTTAAGGACTTTATTGCATTATTTAATGACTCTGCTGCATTATTTAAGGAATTTGCTGCATTATTTAAGGACTCTGCTGCATTATTTAAGGACTTTGCTGCATTATTTAATGACTCTGCTGCATTATTTAAGGACTTTGTTGTATTATTTAAGGACTTTGCTGCATTATTTAAGGACTCTGCTGCAGTATTTAAGGACTCTGCTGCATTATTTAAGGACTTTGTTGCATTATTTAAGGACTCTGCTGCATTATTTAAGGACTTTGCTGCATTATTTAAGGACTATGCTGTGGTATTTAAGGACTCTGCTGTATTATTTAAGGACTTTGCTGCATTATTTAAGGACTCTGCTGCATTATTTAATGACTTTGTTGCATTATATAAGGACTCTGCTGCATTATTTAAGGACTATGTTGCATTATTTAAGGACTCTGCTGCATTATTTAAGGACTTTATTGCATTATTTAAGGACTCTGCTGCATTATTTAATGACTGCTGAAGCATTTGAGGACTCAGCTGCATTATTTAAGGTCTCTGCTGTATTATTTAAGGACTCTGCTGCATTATTTAATGACTCTGCTGCGGTATTTAAGGACTCTGCTGCATTATTTAAGGACTTTGCTGCATTATTTAAGGACTGCTGCGTTATTTAAGGACTCTGTTGCATTATTTAAGACTTTGCTGCATTATTTAAGGACTCTGCTGCAGTGTTTAATGACTCTGCTGAAGCAATTGGGGACTCAGATGCATTATTTAAGGACTCTGCTGCATTATGTAAGGACTGTGCTGCTTTATTTAAGGACTTTGCTGCATTATTTAAGGACTTTGTTGCATTATTTAAGGACTCTGCTGCATTATTTAAGGACTTTGTTGCATTATTTAAGGACTCTGCTGCATTATTTAAGGACTTTGCTGCATTATTTAAGGACTATGCTGTGGTATTTAAGGACTCTGCTGCATTATTTAAGGACTTTGCTGCATTATTTAAGGACTCTGCTGCATTATTTAATTACTTTTCTGCATTATTAAAGGACCCTGCTGCGGCATTTAAGGATTCTGCTGCATTATTTAAGGACTTTGATGCATTATTTAAGGACGCTGCTGCAGAATTTAAGGAATCTGCTGCATTATTTAAGGACTTTGTTGCATTATTTAAGGTCTCTGCTGCATTATTTAAGGACTCTGCTATGGTACTTAAGGACTTTGCTGCATTATTTAAGGACTTTGCTGCATGATTTAAGGACTTTGATGCATTATTTAAGAACTTTGTTGCATTATTTAAGGACTCTGCTGCATTATTTAAGGACTTTGTTGCATTATGTAAGGACTCTGCTGCATTATTTAAGGACTTTGCTGCATTATTTAAGGACTCTGCTGCATAATTTAAGGACTTTATTGCATTATTTAAGGATCCTGCTGCATTATTTAAGGATCCTGCTGAAGCATTTGAGGACTCAGCTGCATTATTTAAGGACTTTGCAGCATTATTTAACGACTCTGCTGCATTATTTAAGGACTCTGCTGCTTTATTTAAGGACTTTCCTGCATTATTTAAGGAGTCTTCTGCATTATTTAATGACTCTGCTGAAGCATTTGAGGACTCAGCTGCATTATTTAAGGACTCTGCTGCATTATTTAAAGTCTCTGCTGTGGTATATAAGGACTCTGCTGCATTATTTAAGGACTCTGCTGAAGCATTTGAGGACTCAGATGCATTATTTAAGGACTCTGCTGCATTATGTAAGGGCTTTGCTGCTTTATTTAAGGACTCTGTTGCATTATTTAAGGACTTAGTTGCATTATTTAAGAACTCTGCTGCATTATTTAAGGACTTTGTTGCATTATTTAAGGATTCTGCTGCATTATTTAAGGACTTTGCTGCATTATTTAAGGACTATGCTGTGGTATTTAAGGACTCTGCTGCATTATTTAAGGACTTTGCTGCATTATTAAAGGACTCTGCTGCATTATTTAATTACTTTGCTGCATTATTTAAGGACTCTGCTGCGGTATTTAAGGACTCTGCTGCATTATTTAAGGACTTTGATGCATTATTTAAGGACACTGCTACAGAATTTAAGGAATCTGCTGCATTATTTAAGGACTTTGTTGCATTATTTAAGGTCTCTTTTTCATTATTTAAGGACTCTGCTATTGTACTTAAGGACTTTGCTGCATTATTTAAGGACTTTGCTGCATTATTTAAGGACTCTGCTGCATTATTTAAGTACTTTGTTGCATTATTTAAGGACTCTGCTGCATAATTTAAGGACTTTATTGCATTATTTAAGGATCCTGCTGCATTATTTAATGACTCTGCTGAAGCATTTGAGGACTCAGCTGCATTATTTAAGGACTCTGCTGCATTATTTAAGGTCTCTGCTGCATTATTTAAGGACTTTGTTGCATTATTTAAGGACTCTGCTGCATTATTTAAGGACTCTGCTGAAGCATTTGGGGACTCAGATGCATTATTTAAGGACTCTGCTGCATTATGTAAGGGCTTTGCTGCTTTATTTAAGGACTCTGTTGCATTATTTAAGGACTTTGTTGCATTATTTAAGAACTCTGCTGCATTATTTAAGGACTTTGTTGCATTATTTAAGGATTCTGCTGCATTATTTAAGGACTTTGCTGCATTATTTAAGGACTATGCTGTGGTATTTAAGGACTCTGCTGTATTATTTAAGGACTTTGCTGCATTATTAAAGGACTCTGCTGCATTATTTAATTACTTTGCTGCATTATTTAAGGACTCTGCTGCGGTATTTAAGGACTCTGCTGCATTATTTAAGGACTTTGATGCATTATTTAAGGACACTGCTGCAGAATTTAAGGAATCTGCTGCATTATTTAAGGACTTTGTTGCATTATTTAAGGTCTCTTTTTCATTATTTAAGGACTCTGCTATTGTACTTAAGGACTTTGCTGCATTATTTAAGGACTTTGCTGCATTATTTAAGGACTCTGCTGCAATATTTAAGTACTTTGTTGCATTATTTAAGGACTCTGCTGCATAATTTAAGGACTTTATTGCATTATTTAAGGATCCTGCTGCATTATTTAATGACTCTGCTGAAGCATTTGAGGACTCAGCTGCATTATTTAAGGTCTCTGCTGCATTATTTAAGGATTCTGCTGAAGCATTTGAGGACTCAGCTGCATTATTTAAGGACTTTGCTGCATTATTTAAAGACTCTGCTGCGTTATTTAAGGACTCTGCTGCATTATTTAAGGACACTGACGCATTATTTAAGGACTCTGCTGCATTATTTAAGGACTTTGCTGCATTATTTAACGACTCTGCTGCATTATTTAAGAACTTTGCTGCATTATTTAAGGACTCTGCTGCATTATTTAAGGAATTTGTTGCATTATTTAAGGACTCTGCTGCATTATTTAAGGTCTCTGCTGCATTATTTAAGGACTCTGCTGAAGCATTTGAGGACTCAGCTGCATGATTTAAGGACTTTGCTGCATTATTTAAGGACTCTGCCGCATTATTTAAGGAATTTGTTGCATTATTTAAGGACTCTGCTGCATTATTTAAGGACTTTGCTGCATTATTTAATAACTTTGTTGCATTATATAAGTACTCTGCTGCATTATTTAAGGACTTTGTTGCATTATGTAAGGAGTCTGCTGCATTATTTAAGGACTTTGCTGCATTATTTAACGACTCTGCTGAAGCATTTGAGGACTCAGCTGCATTATTTAAGGACTCTGCTGCATTATTTAAGGAATTTGCTGCATTATTTAAGGACTCTGCTGCGGTATTTAAGGACTTTGCTGCATTATTTAAGGACTTTGTTGCATTATGTAAGGAGTCTGCTGCATTATTTAAGGACTTTGCTGCATTATTTAATGAATCTGCTGAAGCATTTGAGGACTCAACTGCATTATTTAAGGTCTCTGCTGCATTATTTAAGGACTCTGCTGAAGCATTTGAGGACTCAGCTGCATGATTTAAGGACTTTGCTGCATTATTTAAGGACTCTGCTGCATTATTTAAGGAATTTGTTGCATTATTTAAGGACTCTGCTGCATTATTTAATAACTTTGTTGCATTATATAAGTACTCTGCTGCATTATTTAAGGACTTTGTTGCATTATGTAAGGAGTCTGCTGCATTATTTAAGGACTTTGCTGCATTATTTAACGACTCTGTTGAAGCATTTGAGGACTCAGATGCATTATTTAAGGACTCTGCTGCATTATTTAAGGAATTTGCTGCATTATTTAAGGACTCTGCTGTGGTATTTAAGGACTCTGCTGCATTATTTAAGGACTTTGTTGCATTATGTAAGGAGTCTGCTGCATTATTTAAGGACTTTGCTGCATTATTTAATGACTCTGCTGAAGCATTTGAGGACTCAGCTGCATTATTTAAGGACTCTGCTGCATTATTTAAGGAATTTGCTGCATTATTTAAGGACTCTGCTGCGGTATTTAAGGACTCTGCTGCATTATTTAAGGACTTTGATGCATTATTTAAGGACGCTGCTGCAGAATTTAAGGAATCTGCTGCATTATTTAAGGACTTTGTTGCATTATTTCAGGTCTCTGCTGCATTATTTAAGGACTCTGCTGTGGTATTTAAGGACTCTGCTGCATTATTTAAGGAATTTGTTGCATTATTTAAGGACGCTGCTGCATTATTTAAGGACTTTGATGCATTATTTAAGGACTTTGATGCATTAATTAAGGACTTTGCTGCATTACTTAAGGACTCTGCTGCATTATTTAATTACTTGCTGCATTATTTAAGGACTCTGCTGCGGTGTTTAAGAACTCTGCTGCATTAATTAAGGACTTTGCTGCATTATTTTAGGACTCTGCTGCATTATTTATGGACTTTGCTGTATTATTTAAGGACTCTACTGCATTATTTAAGGACTTTGTTGCATTATTTAAGGACTCTGCTGCATTATTTAAGGACTTTGCTGTATTATTTAAGGACTCTGCTGCATTATTTAAGGACTTTTTTGCATTATTTAAGGACTCTGCTGCATTATTTAAGGACTTTGCTGCATTATTTAAGGACTCTGTTGCATTATTTAAGGACTTTATTGCATTATTTAATGACTCTGCTGCATTATTTAAGGAATTTGCTGCATTATTTAAGGACTCTGCTGCATTATTTAAGGACTTTGCTGCATTATTTAATGACTCTGCTGCATTATTTAAGGACTTTGTTGTATTATTTAAGGACTTTGCTGTATTATTTAAGGACTCTGCTGCGGTATTTAAGGACTCTGCTGCATTATTTAAGGACTTTGTTGCATTATTTAAGGACTCTGCTGCATTATTTAAGGACTTTGCTGCATTATTTAAGGACTATGCTGTGGTATTTAAGGACTCTGCTGTATTATTTAAGGACTTTGCTGCATTATTTAAGGACTCTGCTGCATTATTTAATGACTTTGTTGCATTATATAAGGACTCTGCTGCATTATTTAAGGACTATGTTGCATTATGTTAGAAGTCTGCTGCATTATTTAAGGACTTTGCTGCATTATTTAAGGACTCTGCTGCATTATTTAAGGACTTTATTGCATTATTTAAGGACTCTGCTGCATTATTTAATGACTCTGCTGAAGCATTTGAGGACTCAGCTGCATTATTTTAGGTCTCTGCTGTACTATTTAAGGACTCTGCTGCATTATTTAATGACTCTGCTGCGGTATTTAAGGACTCTGCTGCATTATTTAAGGACTTTGCTGCATTATTTAAGGACTGCTGCGTTATTTAAGGACTCTGCTGCATTATTTAAGACTTTGCTGCATTATTTAAGGTCTCTGCTGCAGTGTTTAATGACTCTGCTGAAGCAATTGGGGACTCAGATGCATTATTTAAGGACTCTGCTGCATTATGTAAGGACTTTGCTGCTTTATTTAAGGACTTTGCTGCATTATTTAAGGACTTTGTTGCATTATTTAAGGACTCTGCTGCATTATTTAAGGACTTTGTTGCATTATTTAAGGACTCTGCTGCATTATTTAAGGACTTTGCTGCATTATTTAAGGACTATGCTGTGGTATTTAAGGATTCTGCTGCATTATTTAAGGACTTTGATGCATTATTTAAGGACGCTGCTGCAGAATTTAAGGAATCTGCTGCATTATTTAAGGACTTTGTTGCATTATTTAAGGTCTCTGCTGCATTATTTAAGGACTCTGCTATGGTACTTAAGGACTTTGCTGCATTATTTAAGGACTTTGCTGCATTATTTAAGGACTTTGATGCATTATTTAAGAACTTTGTTGCATTATTTAAGGACTCTGCTGCATTATTTAAGGACTTTGTTGCATTATGTAAGGACTCTGCTGCATTATTTAAGGACTTTGCTGCATTATTTAAGGAATCTGCTGCATAATTTAAGGACTTTATTGCATTATTTAAGGATCCTGCTGCATTATTTAAGGATCCTGCTGAAGCATTTGAGGACTCAGCTGCATTATTTAAGGACTTTGCTGCATTATTTAACGACTCTGCTGCATTATTTAAGGACTGTGCTGCTTTATTTAAGGACTTTCCTGCATTATTTAAGGAGTCTTCTGCATTATTTAATGACTCTGCTGAAGCATTTGAGGACTCAGCTGCATTATTTAAGGACTCTGCTGCATTATTTAAGGACTTTGCTGCATTATTTAATGACTCTGCTGAAGCATTTGAGGACTCAGCTGCATTATTTAAGGACTCTGCCGCATTATGTAAGGAATTTGCTGCATTATTTAAGGACTCTGCTGCGGTATTTAAGGACTCTGCTGCATTATTTAAGGACTTTGATGCATTATTTAAGGATGCTGCTGCAGAATTTAAGGAATCTGCTGCATTATTTAAGGACTTTGTTGCATTATTTAAGGTCTCTGCTGCATTATTTAAGGACTCTGCTGTGGTATTTATGGACTCTGCTGCATTATTTAAGGAATTTGTTGCATTATTTAAGGACGCTGCTGCATTATTTAAGGACTTTGTTGCATTATTTAAGGACTTTGCTGCATTAATTAAGGACTTTGCTGCATTACTTAAGGACTCTGCTGCATTATTTAATTACTTGCTGCATTATTTAAGGACTCTGCTGCGGTGTTTAAGAACTCTGCTGCATTATTTAAGGACTTTGCTGCATTATTTTAGGACTCTGCTGCATTATTTAAGGACTTTGCTGTATTATTTAAGGACTCTACTGCATTATTTAAGGACTTTGTTGCATTATTTAAGGACTCTGCTGCATTATTTAATGACTTTGTTGCATTATATAAGGACTCTGCTGCATTATTTAAGGACTATGTTGCATTATGTTAGAAGTCTGCTGCATTATTTAAGGACTTTGCTGCATTATTTAAGGACTCTGCTGCATTATTTAAGGACTTTATTGCATTATTTAAGGACTCTGCTGCATTATTTAATGACTCTGCTGAAGCATTTGAGGACTCAGCTGCATTATTTAAGGTCTCTGCTGTATTATTTAAGGACTCTGCTGCATTATTTAATGACTCTGTTGCGGTATTTAAGGACTCTGCTGCATTATTTAAGGACTGCTGCGTTATTTAAGGACTCTGCTGCATTATTTAAGACTTTGCTGCATTATTTAAGGACTCTGCTGCAGTGTTTAATGACTCTGCTGAAGCAACTGGGGACTCAGATGCATTATTTAAGGACTCTGCTGCATTATGTAAGGACTTTGCTGCTTTATTTAAGGACTTTGCTGCATTATTTAAGGACTTTGTTGCATTATTTAAGGACTCTGCTGCATTATTTAAGGACTTTGTTGCATTATTTAAGGACTCTTCTGCATTATTTAAGGACTTTGCTGCATTATTTAAGGACTATGCTGTGGTATTTAAGTACTCTGCTGCATTATTTAAGGACTTTGCTGCATTATTTAAGGACTCTGCTGCATTATTTAATTACTTTGCTGCATTATTAAAGGACCCTGCTGCGGCATTTAAGGATTCTGCTGCATTATTTAAGGACTTTGATGCATTATTTAAGGACGCTGCTGCAGAATTTAAGGAATCTGCTGCATTATTTAAGGACTTTGTTGCATTATTTAAGGTCTCTGCTGCATGAATTAAGGACTCTGCTATGGTACTTAAGGACTTTGCTGCATTATTTAAGGACTTTGCTGCATTATTTAAGGACTTTGATGCATTATTTAAGAACTTTGTTGCATTATTTAAGGACTCTGCTGCATTATTTAAGGACTTTGTTGCATTATGTAAGGACTTTGCTGCTTTATTTAAGGACTTTGCTGCATTATTTAAGGACTTTGTTGCATTATTTAAGGACTCTGCTGCATTATTTACGGACTTTGTTGCATTATTTAAGGACTCTTCTGCATTATTTAAGGACTTTGCTGCATTATTTAAGGACTATGCTGTGGTATTTAAGTACTCTGCTGCATTATTTAAGGACTTTGCTGCATTATTTAAGGACTCTGCTGCATTATTTAATTACTTTGCTGCATTATTAAAGGACCCTGCTGCGGCATTTAAGGATTCTGCTGCATAATTTAAGGACTTTATTGCATTATTTAAGGATCCTGCTGCATTATTTAAGGATCCTGCTGAAGCATTTGAGGACTCAGCTGCATTATTTAAGGACTTTGCTGCATTATTTAACGACTCTGCTGCATTATTTAAGGACTCTGCTGCTTTATTTAAGGACTTTCCTGCATTATTTAAGGAGTCTTCTGCATTATTTAATGACTCTGCTGAAGCATTTGAGGACTCAACTGCATTATTTAAGGACTCTGCTGCATTATTTAAGGTCTCTGCTGCATTATTTAAGGACTCTGCTGTGGTATATAAGGACTCTGCTGCATTATTTAAGGAATTTGTTGCATTATTTAAGGACGCTGCTGCATTATTTAAGGACTTTGTTGCATTATTTAAGGACTCTGCTGCATTAATTAAGGACTTTGCTGCATTACTTAAGGACACTGCTGCATTATTTAAGGACTTTGTTGCATTATTTAAGGACTCTGCTGCATTATTTAAGGACTCTGCTGAAGCATTTGGGGACTCAGATGCATTATTTAAGGACTCTGCTGCATTATGTAAGGGCTTTGCTGCTTTATTTAAGGACTCTGTTGCATTATTTAAGGACTTTGTTGCATTATTTAAGAACTCTGCTGCATTATTTAAGGACTTTGTTGCATTATTTAAGGATTCTGCTGCATTATTTAAGGACTTTGCTGCATTATTTAAGGACTATGCTGTGGTATTTAAGGACTCTGCTGCATTATTTAAGGACTTTGCTGCATTATTAAAGGACTCTGCTGCATTATTTAATTACTTTGCTGCATTATTTAAGGACTCTGCTGCGGTATTTAAGGACTCTGCTGCATTATTTAAGGACTTTGATGCATTATTTAAGGACACTGCTGCAGAATTTAAGGAATCTGCTGCATTATTTAAGGACTTTGTTGCATTATTTAAGGTCTCTTTTTCATTATTTAAGGACTCTGCTATTGTACTTAAGGACTTTGCTGCATTATTTAAGGACTTTGCTGCATTATTTAAGGACTCTGCTGCATTATTTAAGTACTTTGTTGCATTATTTAAGGACTCTGCTGCATAATTTAAGGACTTTATTGCATTATTTAAGGATCCTGCTGCATTATTTAATGACTCTGCTGAAGCATTTGAGGACTCATCTGCATTATTAAAGGTCTCTGCTGCATTATTTAAGGATCCTGCTGAAGCATTTGAGGACTCAGCTGCATTATTTAAGGACTTTGCTGCATTATTTAACGACTCTGCTGCGTTATTTAAGGACTCTGCTGCATTATTTAAGGACACTGCTGCATTATTTAAGGACTCTGCTGCATTATTTAAGGACTTTGCTGCATTATTTAACGACTCTGCTGCATTATTTAAGAACTTTGCTGCATTATTTAAGGACTCTGCTGCATTATTTAAGGAATTTGTTGCATTATTTAAGGACTCTGCTGCTTTATTTAAGGACTCTGCTGCGGTATTTAAGGATTCTGCTGCATTATTTAAGGACTTTGCTGCATTATTTAAGGACTGCTGCGTTATTTAAGGACTCTGCTGCATTATTTAAGACTTTGCTGCATTATTTAAGGACTCTGCTGCAGTGTTTAATGACTCTGCTGAAGCAACTGGGGACTCAGATGCATTATTTAAGGACTCTGCTGCATTATGTAAGGACTTTGCTGCTTTATTTAAGGACTTTGCTGCATTATTTAAGGACTTTGTTGCATTATTTAAGGACTCTGCTGCATTATTTAAGGACTTTGTTGCATTATTTAAGGACTCTTCTGCATTATTTAAGGACTTTGCTGCATTATTTAAGGACTATGCTGTGGTATTTAAGTACTCTGCTGCATTATTTACGGACTTTGCTGCATTATTTAAGGACTCTGCTGCATTATTTAATTACTTTGCTGCATTATTAAAGGACCCTGCTGCGGCATTTAAGGATTCTGCTGCATTATTTAAGGACTTTGATGCATTATTTAAGGACACTGCTGCAGAATTTAAGGAATCTGCTGCATTATTTAAGGACTTTGTTGCATTATTTAAGGTCTCTGCTGCATGAATTAAGGACTCTGCTATGGTACTTAAGGACTTTGCTGCATTATTTAAGGACTTTGCTGCATTATTTAAGGACTTTGATGCATTATTAAAGAACTTTGTTGCATTATTTAAGGACTCTGCTGCATTATTTAAGGACTTTGTTGCATTATGTAAGGACTTTGCTGCTTTATTTAAGGACTTTGCTGCATTATTTAAGGACTTTGTTGCATTATTTAAGGACTCTGCTGCATTATTTAAGGACTTTGTTGCATCATTTAAGGACTCTTCTGCATTATTTAAGGACTTTGCTGCATTATTTAAGGACTATGCTGTGGTATTTAAGTACTCTGCTGCATTATTTAAGGACTTTGCTGCATTATTTAAGGACTCTGCTGCATTATTTAATTACTTTGCTGCATTATTAAAGGACCCTGCTGCGGCATTTAAGGATTCTGCTGCATAATTTAAGGACTTTATTGCATTATTTAAGGATCCTGCTGCATTATTTAAGGATCCTGCTGAAGCATTTGAGGACTCAGCTGCATTATTTAAGGACTTTGCTGCATTATTTAACGACTCTGCTGCATTATTTAAGGACTCTGCTGCTTTATTTAAGGACTTTCCTGCATTATTTAAGGAGTCTTCTGCATTATTTAATGACTCTGCTGAAGCATTTGAGGACTCAACTGCATTATTTAAGGACTCTGCTGCATTATTTAAGGTCTCTGCTGCATTATTTAAGGACTCTGCTGTGGTATATAAGGACTCTGCTGCATTATTTAAGGAATTTGTTGCATTATTTAAGGACGCTGCTGCATTATTTAAGGACTTTGTTGCATTATTTAAGGACTCTGCTGCATTAATTAAGGACTTTGCTGCATTACTTAAGGACACTGCTGCATTATTTAAGGACTTTGTTGCATTATTTAAGGACTCTGCTGCATTATTTAAGGACTCTGCTGAAGCATTTGGGGACTCAGATGCATTATTTAAGGACTCTGCTGCATTATGTAAGGGCTTTGCTGCTTTATTTAAGGACTCTGTTGCATTATTTAAGGACTTTGTTGCATTATTTAAGAACTCTGCTGCATTATTTAAGGACTTTGTTGCATTATTTAAGGATTCTGCTGCATTATTTAAGGACTTTGCTGCATTATTTAAGGACTATGCTGTGGTATTTAAGGACTCTGCTGCATTATTTAAGGACTTTGCTGCATTATTAAAGGACTCTGCTGCATTATTTAATTACTTTGCTGCATTATTTAAGGACTCTGCTGCGGTATTTAAGGACTCTGCTGCATTATTTAAGGACTTTGATGCATTATTTAAGGACACTGCTGCAGAATTTAAGGAATCTGCTGCATTATTTAAGGACTTTGTTGCATTATTTAAGGTCTCTTTTTCATTATTTAAGGACTCTGCTATTGTACTTAAGGACTTTGCTGCATTATTTAAGGACTTTGCTGCATTATTTAAGGACTCTGCTGCATTATTTAAGTACTTTGTTGCATTATTTAAGGACTCTGCTGCATAATTTAAGGACTTTATTGCATTATTTAAGGATCCTGCTGCATTATTTAATGACTCTGCTGAAGCATTTGAGGACTCATCTGCATTATTAAAGGTCTCTGCTGCATTATTTAAGGATCCTGCTGAAGCATTTGAGGACTCAGCTGCATTATTTAAGGACTTTGCTGCATTATTTAACGACTCTGCTGCGTTATTTAAGGACTCTGCTGCATTATTTAAGGACACTGCTGCATTATTTAAGGACTCTGCTGCATTATTTAAGGACTTTGCTGCATTATTTAACGACTCTGCTGCATTATTTAAGAACTTTGCTGCATTATTTAAGGACTCTGCTGCATTATTTAAGGAATTTGTTGCATTATTTAAGGACTCTGCTGCTTTATTTAAGGACTCTGCTGCGGTATTTAAGGACTCTGCTGCATTATTTAAGGACTTTGCTGCATTATTTAAGGACTGCTGCGTTATTTAAGGACTCTGCTGCATTATTTAAGACTTTGCTGCATTATTTAAGGACTCTGCTGCAGTGTTTAATGACTCTGCTGAAGCAACTGGGGACTCAGATGCATTATTTAAGGACTCTGCTGCATTATGTAAGGACTTTGCTGCTTTATTTAAGGACTTTGCTGCATTATTTAAGGACTTTGTTGCATTATTTAAGGACTCTGCTGCATTATTTAAGGACTTTGTTGCATTATTTAAGGACTCTTCTGCATTATTTAAGGACTTTGCTGCATTATTTAAGGACTATGCTGTGGTATTTAAGTACTCTGCTGCATTATTTAAGGACTTTGCTGCATTATTTAAGGACTCTGCTGCATTATTTAATTACTTTGCTGCATTATTAAAGGACCCTGCTGCGGCATTTAAGGATTCTGCTGCATTATTTAAGGACTTTGATGCATTATTTAAGGACGCTGCTGCAGAATTTAAGGAATCTGCTGCATTATTTAAGGACTTTGTTGCATTATTTAAGGTCTCTGCTGCATTATTTAAGGACTCTGCTATGGTACTTAAGGACTTTGCTGCATTACTTAAGGACTTTGCTGCATTATTTAAGGACTTTGATGCATTATTTAAGAACTTTGTTGCATTATTTAAGGACTCTGCTGCATTATTTAAGGACTTTGTTGCATTATGTAAGGACTTTGCTGCTTTATTTAAGGACTTTGCTGCATTATTTAAGGGCTTTGTTGCATTATTTAAGGACTCTGCTGCATTATTTAAGGACTTTGTTGCATTATTTAAGGACTCTTCTGCATTATTTAAGGACTTTGCTGCATTATTTAAGGACTATGCTGTGGTATTTAAGTACTCTGCTGCATTATTTAAGGACTTTGCTGCATTATTTAAGGACTCTGCTGCATTATTTAATTACTTTGCTGCATTATTAAAGGACCCTGCTGCGGCATTTAAGGATTCTGCTGCATAATTTAAGGACTTTATTGCATTATTTAAGGATCCTGCTGCATTATTTAAGGATCCTGCTGAAGCATTTGAGGACTCAGCTGCATTATTTAAGGACTTTGCTGCATTATTTAACGACTCTGCTGCATTATTTAAGGACTCTGCTGCGTTATTTAAGGACTTTCCTGCATTATTTAAGGAGTCTTCTGCATTATTTAATGACTCTGCTGAAGCATTTGAGGACTCAACTGCATTATTTAAGGACTCTGCTGCATTATTTAAGGTCTCTGCTGCATTATTTAAGGACTCTGCTGTGGTATATAAGGACTCTGCTGCATTATTTAAGGAATTTGTTGCATTATTTAAGGACGCTGCTGCATTATTTAAGGACTTTGTTGCATTATTTAAGGACTCTGCTGCATTAATTAAGGACTTTGCTGCATTACTTAAGGACACTGCTGCATTATTTAAGGACTTTGTTGCATTATTTAAGGTCTCTGCTGCATTATTTAAGGACTCTGCTGTGGTATTTATGGACTCTGCTGCATTATTTAAGGAATTTGTTGCATTATTTAAGGACGCTGCTGCATTATTTAAGGACTTTGTTGCATTATTTAAGGACTTTGCTGCATTAATTAAGGACTTTGCTGCATTACTTAAGGACTCTGCTGCATTATTTAATTACTTGCTGCATTATTTAAGGACTCTGCTGCGGTGTTTAAGAACTCTGCTGCATTATTTAAGGACTTTGCTGCATTATTTTAGGACTCTGCTGCATTATTTAAGGACTTTGCTGTATTATTTAAGGACTCTACTGCATTATTTAAGGACTTTGTTGCATTATTTAAGGACTCTGCTGCATTATTTAATGACTTTGTTGCATTATATAAGGACTCTGCTGAATTATTTAAGGACTATGTTGCATTATGTTAGAAGTCTGCTGCATTATTTAAGGACTTTGCTGCATTATTTAAGGACTCTGCTGCATTATTTAAGGACTTTATTGCATTATTTAAGGACTCTGCTGCATTATTTAATGACTCTGCTGAAGCATTTGAGGACTCAGCTGCATTATTTAAGGTCTCTGCTGTATTATTTAAGGACTCTGCTGCATTATTTAATGACTCTGTTGCGGTATTTAAGGACTCTGCTGCATTATTTAAGGACTGCTGCGTTATTTAAGGACTCTGCTGCATTATTTAAGACTTTGCTGCATTATTTAAGGACTCTGCTGCAGTGTTTAATGACTCTGCTGAAGCAACTGGGGACTCAGATGCATTATTTAAGGACTCTGCTGCATTATGTAAGGACTTTGCTGCTTTATTTAAGGACTTTGCTGCATTATTTAAGGACTTTGTTGCATTATTTAAGGACTCTGCTGCATTATTTAAGGACTTTGTTGCATTATTTAAGGACTCTTCTGCATTATTTAAGGACTTTGCTGCATTATTTAAGGACTATGCTGTGGTATTTAAGTACTCTGCTGCATTATTTAAGGACTTTGCTGCATTATTTAAGGACTCTGCTGCATTATTTAATTACTTTGCTGCATTATTAAAGGACCCTGCTGCGGCATTTAAGGATTCTGCTGCATTATTTAAGGACTTTGATGCATTATTTAAGGACGCTGCTGCAGAATTTAAGGAATCTGCTGCATTATTTAAGGACTTTGTTGCATTATTTAAGGTCTCTGCTGCATTATTTAAGGACTCTGCTATGGTACTTAAGGACTTTGCTGCATTATTTAAGGACTTTGCTGCATGATTTAAGGACTTTGATGCATTATTTAAGAACTTTGTTGCATTATTTAAGGACTCTGCTGCATTATTTAAGGACTTTGTTGCATTATGTAAGGACTCTGCTGCATTATTTAAGGACTTTGCTGCATTATTTAAGGACTCTGCTGCATAATTTAAGGACTTTATTGCATTATTTAAGGATCCTGCTGCATTATTTAAGGATCCTGCTGAAGCATTTGAGGACTCAGCTGCATTATTTAAGGACTTTGCAGCATTATTTAACGACTCTGCTGCATTATTTAAGGACTCTGCTGCTTTATTTAAGGACTTTCCTGCATTATTTAAGGAGTCTTCTGCATTATTTAATGACTCTGCTGAAGCATTTGAGGACTCAGCTGCATTATTTAAGGACTCTGCTGCATTATTTAAAGTCTCTGCTGTGGTATATAAGGACTCTGCTGCATTATTTAAGGACTCTGCTGAAGCATTTGAGGACTCAGATGCATTATTTAAGGACTCTGCTGCATTATGTAAGGGCTTTGCTGCTTTATTTAAGGACTCTGTTGCATTATTTAAGGACTTAGTTGCATTATTTAAGAACTCTGCTGCATTATTTAAGGACTTTGTTGCATTATTTAAGGATTCTGCTGCATTATTTAAGGACTTTGCTGCATTATTTAAGGACTATGCTGTGGTATTTAAGGACTCTGCTGCATTATTTAAGGACTTTGCTGCATTATTAAAGGACTCTGCTGCATTATTTAATTACTTTGCTGCATTATTTAAGGACTCTGCTGCGGTATTTAAGGACTCTGCTGCATTATTTAAGGACTTTGATGCATTATTTAAGGACACTGCTACAGAATTTAAGGAATCTGCTGCATTATTTAAGGACTTTGTTGCATTATTTAAGGTCTCTTTTTCATTATTTAAGGACTCTGCTATTGTACTTAAGGACTTTGCTGCATTATTTAAGGACTTTGCTGCATTATTTAAGGACTCTGCTGCATTATTTAAGTACTTTGTTGCATTATTTAAGGACTCTGCTGCATAATTTAAGGACTTTATTGCATTATTTAAGGATCCTGCTGCATTATTTAATGACTCTGCTGAAGCATTTGAGGACTCAGCTGCATTATTTAAGGACTCTGCTGCATTATTTAAGGTCTCTGCTGCATTATTTAAGGACTTTGTTGCATTATTTAAGGACTCTGCTGCATTATTTAAGGACTCTGCTGAAGCATTTGGGGACTCAGATGCATTATTTAAGGACTCTGCTGCATTATGTAAGGGCTTTGCTGCTTTATTTAAGGACTCTGTTGCATTATTTAAGGACTTTGTTGCATTATTTAAGAACTCTGCTGCATTATTTAAGGACTTTGTTGCATTATTTAAGGATTCTGCTGCATTATTTAAGGACTTTGCTGCATTATTTAAGGACTATGCTGTGGTATTTAAGGACTCTGCTGTATTATTTAAGGACTTTGCTGCATTATTAAAGGACTCTGCTGCATTATTTAATTACTTTGCTGCATTATTTAAGGACTCTGCTGCGGTATTTAAGGACTCTGCTGCATTATTTAAGGACTTTGATGCATTATTTAAGGACACTGCTGCAGAATTTAAGGAATCTGCTGCATTATTTAAGGACTTTGTTGCATTATTTAAGGTCTCTTTTTCATTATTTAAGGACTCTGCTATTGTACTTAAGGACTTTGCTGCATTATTTAAGGACTTTGCTGCATTATTTAAGGACTCTGCTGCAATATTTAAGTACTTTGTTGCATTATTTAAGGACTCTGCTGCATAATTTAAGGACTTTATTGCATTATTTAAGGATCCTGCTGCATTATTTAATGACTCTGCTGAAGCATTTGAGGACTCAGCTGCATTATTTAAGGTCTCTGCTGCATTATTTAAGGATTCTGCTGAAGCATTTGAGGACTCAGCTGCATTATTTAAGGACTTTGCTGCATTATTTAACGACTCTGCTGCGTTATTTAAGGACTCTGCTGCATTATTTAAGGACACTGACGCATTATTTAAGGACTCTGCTGCATTATTTAAGGACTTTGCTGCATTATTTAACGACTCTGCTGCATTATTTAAGAACTTTGCTGCATTATTTAAGGACTCTGCTGCATTATTTAAGGAATTTGTTGCATTATTTAAGGACTCTGCTGCATTATTTAAGGTCTCTGCTGCATTATTTAAGGACTCTGCTGAAGCATTTGAGGACTCAGCTGCATGATTTAAGGACTTTGCTGCATTATTTAAGGACTCTGCCGCATTATTTAAGGAATTTGTTGCATTATTTAAGGACTCTGCTGCATTATTTAAGGACTTTGCTGCATTATTTAATAACTTTGTTGCATTATATAAGTACTCTGCTGCATTATTTAAGGACTTTGTTGCATTATGTAAGGAGTCTGCTGCATTATTTAAGGACTTTGCTGCATTATTTAACGACTCTGCTGAAGCATTTGAGGACTCAGCTGCATTATTTAAGGACTCTGCTGCATTATTTAAGGAATTTGCTGCATTATTTAAGGACTCTGCTGCGGTATTTAAGGACTTTGCTGCATTATTTAAGGACTTTGTTGCATTATGTAAGGAGTCTGCTGCATTATTTAAGGACTTTGCTGCATTATTTAATGAATCTGCTGAAGCATTTGAGGACTCAACTGCATTATTTAAGGTCTCTGCTGCATTATTTAAGGACTCTGCTGAAGCATTTGAGGACTCAGCTGCATGATTTAAGGACTTTGCTGCATTATTTAAGGACTCTGCTGCATTATTTAAGGAATTTGTTGCATTATTTAAGGACTCTGCTGCATTATTTAATAACTTTGTTGCATTATATAAGTACTCTGCTGCATTATTTAAGGACTTTGTTGCATTATGTAAGGAGTCTGCTGCATTATTTAAGGACTTTGCTGCATTATTTAACGACTCTGTTGAAGCATTTGAGGACTCAGATGCATTATTTAAGGACTCTGCTGCATTATTTAAGGAATTTGCTGCATTATTTAAGGACTCTGCTGTGGTATTTAAGGACTCTGCTGCATTATTTAAGGACTTTGTTGCATTATGTAAGGAGTCTGCTGCATTATTTAAGGACTTTGCTGCATTATTTAATGACTCTGCTGAAGCATTTGAGGACTCAGCTGCATTATTTAAGGACTCTGCTGCATTATTTAAGGAATTTGCTGCATTATTTAAGGACTCTGCTGCGGTATTTAAGGACTCTGCTGCATTATTTAAGGACTTTGATGCATTATTTAAGGACGCTGCTGCAGAATTTAAGGAATCTGCTGCATTATTTAAGGACTTTGTTGCATTATTTCAGGTCTCTGCTGCATTATTTAAGGACTCTGCTGTGGTATTTAAGGACTCTGCTGCATTATTTAAGGAATTTGTTGCATTATTTAAGGACGCTGCTGCATTATTTAAGGACTTTGATGCATTATTTAAGGACTTTGATGCATTAATTAAGGACTTTGCTGCATTACTTAAGGACTCTGCTGCATTATTTAATTACTTGCTGCATTATTTAAGGACTCTGCTGCGGTGTTTAAGAACTCTGCTGCATTAATTAAGGACTTTGCTGCATTATTTTAGGACTCTGCTGCATTATTTATGGACTTTGCTGTATTATTTAAGGACTCTACTGCATTATTTAAGGACTTTGTTGCATTATTTAAGGACTCTGCTGCATTATTTAAGGACTTTGCTGTATTATTTAAGGACTCTGCTGCATTATTTAAGGACTTTTTTGCATTATTTAAGGACTCTGCTGCATTATTTAAGGACTTTGCTGCATTATTTAAGGACTCTGTTGCATTATTTAAGGACTTTATTGCATTATTTAATGACTCTGCTGCATTATTTAAGGAATTTGCTGCATTATTTAAGGACTCTGCTGCATTATTTAAGGACTTTGCTGCATTATTTAATGACTCTGCTGCATTATTTAAGGACTTTGTTGTATTATTTAAGGACTTTGCTGTATTATTTAAGGACTCTGCTGCGGTATTTAAGGACTCTGCTGCATTATTTAAGGACTTTGTTGCATTATTTAAGGACTCTGCTGCATTATTTAAGGACTTTGCTGCATTATTTAAGGACTATGCTGTGGTATTTAAGGACTCTGCTGTATTATTTAAGGACTTTGCTGCATTATTTAAGGACTCTGCTGCATTATTTAATGACTTTGTTGCATTATATAAGGACTCTGCTGCATTATTTAAGGACTATGTTGCATTATGTTAGAAGTCTGCTGCATTATTTAAGGACTTTGCTGCATTATTTAAGGACTCTGCTGCATTATTTAAGGACTTTATTGCATTATTTAAGGACTCTGCTGCATTATTTAATGACTCTGCTGAAGCATTTGAGGACTCAGCTGCATTATTTTAGGTCTCTGCTGTATTATTTAAGGACTCTGCTGCATTATTTAATGACTCTGCTGCGGTATTTAAGGACTCTGCTGCATTATTTAAGGACTTTGCTGCATTATTTAAGGACTGCTGCGTTATTTAAGGACTCTGCTGCATTATTTAAGACTTTGCTGCATTATTTAAGGTCTCTGCTGCAGTGTTTAATGACTCTGCTGAAGCAATTGGGGACTCAGATGCATTATTTAAGGACTCTGCTGCATTATGTAAGGACTTTGCTGCTTTATTTAAGGACTTTGCTGCATTATTTAAGGACTTTGTTGCATTATTTAAGGACTCTGCTGCATTATTTAAGGACTTTGTTGCATTATTTAAGGACTCTGCTGCATTATTTAAGGACTTTGCTGCATTATTTAAGGACTATGCTGTGGTATTTAAGGATTCTGCTGCATTATTTAAGGACTTTGATGCATTATTTAAGGACGCTGCTGCAGAATTTAAGGAATCTGCTGCATTATTTAAGGACTTTGTTGCATTATTTAAGGTCTCTGCTGCATTATTTAAGGACTCTGCTATGGTACTTAAGGACTTTGCTGCATTATTTAAGGACTTTGCTGCATTATTTAAGGACTTTGATGCATTATTTAAGAACTTTGTTGCATTATTTAAGGACTCTGCTGCATTATTTAAGGACTTTGTTGCATTATGTAAGGACTCTGCTGCATTATTTAAGGACTTTGCTGCATTATTTAAGGAATCTGCTGCATAATTTAAGGACTTTATTGCATTATTTAAGGATCCTGCTGCATTATTTAAGGATCCTGCTGAAGCATTTGAGGACTCAGCTGCATTATTTAAGGACTTTGCTGCATTATTTAACGACTCTGCTGCATTATTTAAGGACTGTGCTGCTTTATTTAAGGACTTTCCTGCATTATTTAAGGAGTCTTCTGCATTATTTAATGACTCTGCTGAAGCATTTGAGGACTCAGCTGCATTATTTAAGGACTCTGCTGCATTATTTAAGGACTTTGCTGCATTATTTAATGACTCTGCTGAAGCATTTGAGGACTCAGCTGCATTATTTAAGGACTCTGCCGCATTATGTAAGGAATTTGCTGCATTATTTAAGGACTCTGCTGCGGTATTTAAGGACTCTGCTGCATTATTTAAGGACTTTGATGCATTATTTAAGGATGCTGCTGCAGAATTTAAGGAATCTGCTGCATTATTTAAGGACTTTGTTGCATTATTTAAGGTCTCTGCTGCATTATTTAAGGACTCTGCTGTGGTATTTATGGACTCTGCTGCATTATTTAAGGAATTTGTTGCATTATTTAAGGACGCTGCTGCATTATTTAAGGACTTTGTTGCATTATTTAAGGACTTTGCTGCATTAATTAAGGACTTTGCTGCATTACTTAAGGACTCTGCTGCATTATTTAATTACTTGCTGCATTATTTAAGGACTCTGCTGCGGTGTTTAAGAACTCTGCTGCATTATTTAAGGACTTTGCTGCATTATTTTAGGACTCTGCTGCATTATTTAAGGACTTTGCTGTATTATTTAAGGACTCTACTGCATTATTTAAGGACTTTGTTGCATTATTTAAGGACTCTGCTGCATTATTTAATGACTTTGTTGCATTATATAAGGACTCTGCTGCATTATTTAAGGACTATGTTGCATTATGTTAGAAGTCTGCTGCATTATTTAAGGACTTTGCTGCATTATTTAAGGACTCTGCTGCATTATTTAAGGACTTTATTGCATTATTTAAGGACTCTGCTGCATTATTTAATGACTCTGCTGAAGCATTTGAGGACTCAGCTGCATTATTTAAGGTCTCTGCTGTATTATTTAAGGACTCTGCTGCATTATTTAATGACTCTGTTGCGGTATTTAAGGACTCTGCTGCATTATTTAAGGACTGCTGCGTTATTTAAGGACTCTGCTGCATTATTTAAGACTTTGCTGCATTATTTAAGGACTCTGCTGCAGTGTTTAATGACTCTGCTGAAGCAACTGGGGACTCAGATGCATTATTTAAGGACTCTGCTGCATTATGTAAGGACTTTGCTGCTTTATTTAAGGACTTTGCTGCATTATTTAAGGACTTTGTTGCATTATTTAAGGACTCTGCTGCATTATTTAAGGACTTTGTTGCATTATTTAAGGACTCTTCTGCATTATTTAAGGACTTTGCTGCATTATTTAAGGACTATGCTGTGGTATTTAAGTACTCTGCTGCATTATTTAAGGACTTTGCTGCATTATTTAAGGACTCTGCTGCATTATTTAATTACTTTGCTGCATTATTAAAGGACCCTGCTGCGGCATTTAAGGATTCTGCTGCATTATTTAAGGACTTTGATGCATTATTTAAGGACGCTGCTGCAGAATTTAAGGAATCTGCTGCATTATTTAAGGACTTTGTTGCATTATTTAAGGTCTCTGCTGCATGAATTAAGGACTCTGCTATGGTACTTAAGGACTTTGCTGCATTATTTAAGGACTTTGCTGCATTATTTAAGGACTTTGATGCATTATTTAAGAACTTTGTTGCATTATTTAAGGACTCTGCTGCATTATTTAAGGACTTTGTTGCATTATGTAAGGACTTTGCTGCTTTATTTAAGGACTTTGCTGCATTATTTAAGGACTTTGTTGCATTATTTAAGGACTCTGCTGCATTATTTAAGGACTTTGTTGCATTATTTAAGGACTCTTCTGCATTATTTAAGGACTTTGCTGCATTATTTAAGGACTATGCTGTGGTATTTAAGTACTCTGCTGCATTATTTAAGGACTTTGCTGCATTATTTAAGGACTCTGCTGCATTATTTAATTACTTTGCTGCATTATTAAAGGACCCTGCTGCGGCATTTAAGGATTCTGCTGCATAATTTAAGGACTTTATTGCATTATTTAAGGATCCTGCTGCATTATTTAAGGATCCTGCTGAAGCATTTGAGGACTCAGCTGCATTATTTAAGGACTTTGCTGCATTATTTAACGACTCTGCTGCATTATTTAAGGACTCTGCTGCTTTATTTAAGGACTTTCCTGCATTATTTAAGGAGTCTTCTGCATTATTTAATGACTCTGCTGAAGCATTTGAGGACTCAACTGCATTATTTAAGGACTCTGCTGCATTATTTAAGGTCTCTGCTGCATTATTTAAGGACTCTGCTGTGGTATATAAGGACTCTGCTGCATTATTTAAGGAATTTGTTGCATTATTTAAGGACGCTGCTGCATTATTTAAGGACTTTGTTGCATTATTTAAGGACTCTGCTGCATTAATTAAGGACTTTGCTGCATTACTTAAGGACACTGCTGCATTATTTAAGGACTTTGTTGCATTATTTAAGGACTCTGCTGCATTATTTAAGGACTCTGCTGAAGCATTTGGGGACTCAGATGCATTATTTAAGGACTCTGCTGCATTATGTAAGGGCTTTGCTGCTTTATTTAAGGACTCTGTTGCATTATTTAAGGACTTTGTTGCATTATTTAAGAACTCTGCTGCATTATTTAAGGACTTTGTTGCATTATTTAAGGATTCTGCTGCATTATTTAAGGACTTTGCTGCATTATTTAAGGACTATGCTGTGGTATTTAAGGACTCTGCTGCATTATTTAAGGACTTTGCTGCATTATTAAAGGACTCTGCTGCATTATTTAATTACTTTGCTGCATTATTTAAGGACTCTGCTGCGGTATTTAAGGACTCTGCTGCATTATTTAAGGACTTTGATGCATTATTTAAGGACACTGCTGCAGAATTTAAGGAATCTGCTGCATTATTTAAGGACTTTGTTGCATTATTTAAGGTCTCTTTTTCATTATTTAAGGACTCTGCTATTGTACTTAAGGACTTTGCTGCATTATTTAAGGACTTTGCTGCATTATTTAAGGACTCTGCTGCATTATTTAAGTACTTTGTTGCATTATTTAAGGACTCTGCTGCATAATTTAAGGACTTTATTGCATTATTTAAGGATCCTGCTGCATTATTTAATGACTCTGCTGAAGCATTTGAGGACTCATCTGCATTATTAAAGGTCTCTGCTGCATTATTTAAGGATCCTGCTGAAGCATTTGAGGACTCAGCTGCATTATTTAAGGACTTTGCTGCATTATTTAACGACTCTGCTGCGTTATTTAAGGACTCTGCTGCATTATTTAAGGACACTGCTGCATTATTTAAGGACTCTGCTGCATTATTTAAGGACTTTGCTGCATTATTTAACGACTCTGCTGCATTATTTAAGAACTTTGCTGCATTATTTAAGGACTCTGCTGCATTATTTAAGGAATTTGTTGCATTATTTAAGGACTCTGCTGCTTTATTTAAGGACTCTGCTGCGGTATTTAAGGATTCTGCTGCATTATTTAAGGACTTTGCTGCATTATTTAAGGACTGCTGCGTTATTTAAGGACTCTGCTGCATTATTTAAGACTTTGCTGCATTATTTAAGGACTCTGCTGCAGTGTTTAATGACTCTGCTGAAGCAACTGGGGACTCAGATGCATTATTTAAGGACTCTGCTGCATTATGTAAGGACTTTGCTGCTTTATTTAAGGACTTTGCTGCATTATTTAAGGACTTTGTTGCATTATTTAAGGACTCTGCTGCATTATTTAAGGACTTTGTTGCATTATTTAAGGACTCTTCTGCATTATTTAAGGACTTTGCTGCATTATTTAAGGACTATGCTGTGGTATTTAAGTACTCTGCTGCATTATTTACGGACTTTGCTGCATTATTTAAGGACTCTGCTGCATTATTTAATTACTTTGCTGCATTATTAAAGGACCCTGCTGCGGCATTTAAGGATTCTGCTGCATTATTTAAGGACTTTGATGCATTATTTAAGGACGCTGCTGCAGAATTTAAGGAATCTGCTGCATTATTTAAGGACTTTGTTGCATTATTTAAGGTCTCTGCTGCATGAATTAAGGACTCTGCTATGGTACTTAAGGACTTTGCTGCATTATTTAAGGACTTTGCTGCATTATTTAAGGACTTTGATGCATTATTAAAGAACTTTGTTGCATTATTTAAGGACTCTGCTGCATTATTTAAGGACTTTGTTGCATTATGTAAGGACTTTGCTGCTTTATTTAAGGACTTTGCTGCATTATTTAAGGACTTTGTTGCATTATTTAAGGACTCTGCTGCATTATTTAAGGACTTTGTTGCATCATTTAAGGACTCTTCTGCATTATTTAAGGACTTTGCTGCATTATTTAAGGACTATGCTGTGGTATTTAAGTACTCTGCTGCATTATTTAAGGACTTTGCTGCATTATTTAAGGACTCTGCTGCATTATTTAATTACTTTGCTGCATTATTAAAGGACCCTGCTGCGGCATTTAAGGATTCTGCTGCATAATTTAAGGACTTTATTGCATTATTTAAGGATCCTGCTGCATTATTTAAGGATCCTGCTGAAGCATTTGAGGACTCAGCTGCATTATTTAAGGACTTTGCTGCATTATTTAACGACTCTGCTGCATTATTTAAGGACTCTGCTGCTTTATTTAAGGACTTTCCTGCATTATTTAAGGAGTCTTCTGCATTATTTAATGACTCTGCTGAAGCATTTGAGGACTCAACTGCATTATTTAAGGACTCTGCTGCATTATTTAAGGTCTCTGCTGCATTATTTAAGGACTCTGCTGTGGTATATAAGGACTCTGCTGCATTATTTAAGGAATTTGTTGCATTATTTAAGGACGCTGCTGCATTATTTAAGGACTTTGTTGCATTATTTAAGGACTCTGCTGCATTAATTAAGGACTTTGCTGCATTACTTAAGGACACTGCTGCATTATTTAAGGACTTTGTTGCATTATTTAAGGACTCTGCTGCATTATTTAAGGACTCTGCTGAAGCATTTGGGGACTCAGATGCATTATTTAAGGACTCTGCTGCATTATGTAAGGGCTTTGCTGCTTTATTTAAGGACTCTGTTGCATTATTTAAGGACTTTGTTGCATTATTTAAGAACTCTGCTGCATTATTTAAGGACTTTGTTGCATTATTTAAGGATTCTGCTGCATTATTTAAGGACTTTGCTGCATTATTTAAGGACTATGCTGTGGTATTTAAGGACTCTGCTGCATTATTTAAGGACTTTGCTGCATTATTAAAGGACTCTGCTGCATTATTTAATTACTTTGCTGCATTATTTAAGGACTCTGCTGCGGTATTTAAGGACTCTGCTGCATTATTTAAGGACTTTGATGCATTATTTAAGGACACTGCTGCAGAATTTAAGGAATCTGCTGCATTATTTAAGGACTTTGTTGCATTATTTAAGGTCTCTTTTTCATTATTTAAGGACTCTGCTATTGTACTTAAGGACTTTGCTGCATTATTTAAGGACTTTGCTGCATTATTTAAGGACTCTGCTGCATTATTTAAGTACTTTGTTGCATTATTTAAGGACTCTGCTGCATAATTTAAGGACTTTATTGCATTATTTAAGGATCCTGCTGCATTATTTAATGACTCTGCTGAAGCATTTGAGGACTCATCTGCATTATTAAAGGTCTCTGCTGCATTATTTAAGGATCCTGCTGAAGCATTTGAGGACTCAGCTGCATTATTTAAGGACTTTGCTGCATTATTTAACGACTCTGCTGCGTTATTTAAGGACTCTGCTGCATTATTTAAGGACACTGCTGCATTATTTAAGGACTCTGCTGCATTATTTAAGGACTTTGCTGCATTATTTAACGACTCTGCTGCATTATTTAAGAACTTTGCTGCATTATTTAAGGACTCTGCTGCATTATTTAAGGAATTTGTTGCATTATTTAAGGACTCTGCTGCTTTATTTAAGGACTCTGCTGCGGTATTTAAGGACTCTGCTGCATTATTTAAGGACTTTGCTGCATTATTTAAGGACTGCTGCGTTATTTAAGGACTCTGCTGCATTATTTAAGACTTTGCTGCATTATTTAAGGACTCTGCTGCAGTGTTTAATGACTCTGCTGAAGCAACTGGGGACTCAGATGCATTATTTAAGGACTCTGCTGCATTATGTAAGGACTTTGCTGCTTTATTTAAGGACTTTGCTGCATTATTTAAGGACTTTGTTGCATTATTTAAGGACTCTGCTGCATTATTTAAGGACTTTGTTGCATTATTTAAGGACTCTTCTGCATTATTTAAGGACTTTGCTGCATTATTTAAGGACTATGCTGTGGTATTTAAGTACTCTGCTGCATTATTTAAGGACTTTGCTGCATTATTTAAGGACTCTGCTGCATTATTTAATTACTTTGCTGCATTATTAAAGGACCCTGCTGCGGCATTTAAGGATTCTGCTGCATTATTTAAGGACTTTGATGCATTATTTAAGGACGCTGCTGCAGAATTTAAGGAATCTGCTGCATTATTTAAGGACTTTGTTGCATTATTTAAGGTCTCTGCTGCATTATTTAAGGACTCTGCTATGGTACTTAAGGACTTTGCTGCATTACTTAAGGACTTTGCTGCATTATTTAAGGACTTTGATGCATTATTTAAGAACTTTGTTGCATTATTTAAGGACTCTGCTGCATTATTTAAGGACTTTGTTGCATTATGTAAGGACTTTGCTGCTTTATTTAAGGACTTTGCTGCATTATTTAAGGGCTTTGTTGCATTATTTAAGGACTCTGCTGCATTATTTAAGGACTTTGTTGCATTATTTAAGGACTCTTCTGCATTATTTAAGGACTTTGCTGCATTATTTAAGGACTATGCTGTGGTATTTAAGTACTCTGCTGCATTATTTAAGGACTTTGCTGCATTATTTAAGGACTCTGCTGCATTATTTAATTACTTTGCTGCATTATTAAAGGACCCTGCTGCGGCATTTAAGGATTCTGCTGCATAATTTAAGGACTTTATTGCATTATTTAAGGATCCTGCTGCATTATTTAAGGATCCTGCTGAAGCATTTGAGGACTCAGCTGCATTATTTAAGGACTTTGCTGCATTATTTAACGACTCTGCTGCATTATTTAAGGACTCTGCTGCTTTATTTAAGGACTTTCCTGCATTATTTAAGGAGTCTTCTGCATTATTTAATGACTCTGCTGAAGCATTTGAGGACTCAACTGCATTATTTAAGGACTCTGCTGCATTATTTAAGGTCTCTGCTGCATTATTTAAGGACTCTGCTGTGGTATATAAGGACTCTGCTGCATTATTTAAGGAATTTGTTGCATTATTTAAGGACGCTGCTGCATTATTTAAGGACTTTGTTGCATTATTTAAGGACTCTGCTGCATTAATTAAGGACTTTGCTGCATTACTTAAGGACACTGCTGCATTATTTAAGGACTTTGTTGCATTATTTAAGGTCTCTGCTGCATTATTTAAGGACTCTGCTGTGGTATTTATGGACTCTGCTGCATTATTTAAGGAATTTGTTGCATTATTTAAGGACGCTGCTGCATTATTTAAGGACTTTGTTGCATTATTTAAGGACTTTGCTGCATTAATTAAGGACTTTGCTGCATTACTTAAGGACTCTGCTGCATTATTTAATTACTTGCTGCATTATTTAAGGACTCTGCTGCGGTGTTTAAGAACTCTGCTGCATTATTTAAGGACTTTGCTGCATTATTTTAGGACTCTGCTGCATTATTTAAGGACTTTGCTGTATTATTTAAGGACTCTACTGCATTATTTAAGGACTTTGTTGCATTATTTAAGGACTCTGCTGCATTATTTAATGACTTTGTTGCATTATATAAGGACTCTGCTGAATTATTTAAGGACTATGTTGCATTATGTTAGAAGTCTGCTGCATTATTTAAGGACTTTGCTGCATTATTTAAGGACTCTGCTGCATTATTTAAGGACTTTATTGCATTATTTAAGGACTCTGCTGCATTATTTAATGACTCTGCTGAAGCATTTGAGGACTCAGCTGCATTATTTAAGGTCTCTGCTGTATTATTTAAGGACTCTGCTGCATTATTTAATGACTCTGTTGCGGTATTTAAGGACTCTGCTGCATTATTTAAGGACTGCTGCGTTATTTAAGGACTCTGCTGCATTATTTAAGACTTTGCTGCATTATTTAAGGACTCTGCTGCAGTGTTTAATGACTCTGCTGAAGCAACTGGGGACTCAGATGCATTATTTAAGGACTCTGCTGCATTATGTAAGGACTTTGCTGCTTTATTTAAGGACTTTGCTGCATTATTTAAGGACTTTGTTGCATTATTTAAGGACTCTGCTGCATTATTTAAGGACTTTGTTGCATTATTTAAGGACTCTTCTGCATTATTTAAGGACTTTGCTGCATTATTTAAGGACTATGCTGTGGTATTTAAGTACTCTGCTGCATTATTTAAGGACTTTGCTGCATTATTTAAGGACTCTGCTGCATTATTTAATTACTTTGCTGCATTATTAAAGGACCCTGCTGCGGCATTTAAGGATTCTGCTGCATTATTTAAGGACTTTGATGCATTATTTAAGGACGCTGCTGCAGAATTTAAGGAATCTGCTGCATTATTTAAGGACTTTGTTGCATTATTTAAGGTCTCTGCTGCATGAATTAAGGACTCTGCTATGGTACTTAAGGACTTTGCTGCATTATTTAAGGACTTTGCTGCATTATTTAAGGACTTTGATGCATTATTTAAGAACTTTGTTGCATTATTTAAGGACTCTGCTGCATTATTTAAGGACTTTGTTGCATTATGTAAGGACTTTGCTGCTTTATTTAAGGACTTTGCTGCATTATTTAAGGACTTTGTTGCATTATTTAAGGACTCTGCTGCATTATTTAAGGACTTTGTTGCATTATTTAAGGACTCTTCTGCATTATTTAAGGACTTTGCTGCATTATTTAAGGACTATGCTGTGGTATTTAAGTACTCTGCTGCATTATTTAAGGACTTTGCTGCATTATTTAAGGACTCTGCTGCATTATTTAATTACTTTGCTGCATTATTAAAGGACCCTGCTGCGGCATTTAAGGATTCTGCTGCATAATTTAAGGACTTTATTGCATTATTTAAGGATCCTGCTGCATTATTTAAGGATCCTGCTGAAGCATTTGAGGACTCAGCTGCATTATTTAAGGACTTTGCTGCATTATTTAACGACTCTGCTGCATTATTTAAGGACTCTGCTGCTTTATTTAAGGACTTTCCTGCATTATTTAAGGAGTCTTCTGCATTATTTAATGACTCTGCTGAAGCATTTGAGGACTCAACTGCATTATTTAAGGACTCTGCTGCATTATTTAAGGTCTCTGCTGCATTATTTAAGGACTCTGCTGTGGTATATAAGGACTCTGCTGCATTATTTAAGGAATTTGTTGCATTATTTAAGGACGCTGCTGCATTATTTAAGGACTTTGTTGCATTATTTAAGGACTCTGCTGCATTAATTAAGGACTTTGCTGCATTACTTAAGGACACTGCTGCATTATTTAAGGACTTTGTTGCATTATTTAAGGACTCTGCTGCATTATGTAAGGGCTTTGCTGCTTTATTTAAGGACTCTGTTGCATTATTTAAGGACTTTGTTGCATTATTTAAGAACTCTGCTGCATTATTTAAGGACTTTGTTGCATTATTTAAGGATTCTGCTGCATTATTTAAGGACTTTGCTGCATTATTTAAGGACTATGCTGTGGTATTTAAGGACTCTGCTGCATTATTTAAGGACTTTGCTGCATTATTAAAGGACTCTGCTGCATTATTTAATTACTTTGCTGCATTATTTAAGGACTCTGCTGCGGTATTTAAGGACTCTGCTGCATTATTTAAGGACTTTGATGCATTATTTAAGGACACTGCTGCAGAATTTAAGGAATCTGCTGCATTATTTAAGGACTTTGTTGCATTATTTAAGGTCTCTTTTTCATTATTTAAGGACTCTGCTATTGTACTTAAGGACTTTGCTGCATTATTTAAGGACTTTGCTGCATTATTTAAGGACTCTGCTTCATTATTTAAGTACTTTGTTGCATTATTTAAGGACTCTGCTGCATAATTTAAGGACTTTATTGCATTATTTAAGGATCCTGCTGCATTATTTAATGACTCTGCTGAAGCATTTGAGGACTCATCTGCATTATTAAAGGTCTCTGCTGCCTTATTTAAGGATCCTGCTGAAGCATTTGAGGACTCAGCTGCATTATTTAAGGACTTTGCTGCATTATTTAACGACTCTGCTGCATTATTTAAGGACTCTGCTGCATTATTTAAGGACACTGCTGCATTATTTAAGGACTCTGCTGCATTATTTAAGGACTTTGCTGCATTATTTAACGACTCTGCTGCATTATTTAAGAACTTTGCTGCATTATTTAAGGACTCTGCTGCATTATTTAAGGAATTTGTTGCATTATTTAAGGACTCTGCTGCTTTATTTAAGGACTCTGCTGCGGTATTTAAGGACTCTGCTGCATTATTTAAGGACTTTGCTGCATTATTTAAGGACTGCTGCGTTATTTAAGGACTCTGCTGCATTATTTAAGACTTTGCTGCATTATTTAAGGACTCTGCTGCAGTGTTTAATGACTCTGCTGAAGCAACTGGGGACTCAGATGCATTATTTAAGGACTCTGCTGCATTATGTAAGGACTTTGCTGCTTTATTTAAGGACTTTGCTGCATTATTTAAGGACTTTGTTGCATTATTTAAGGACTCTGCTGCATTATTTAAGGACTTTGTTGCATTATTTAAGGACTCTTCTGCATTATTTAAGGACTTTGCTGCATTATTTAAGGACTATGCTGTGGTATTTAAGTACTCTGCTGCATTATTTAAGGACTTTGCTGCATTATTTAAGGACTCTGCTGCATTATTTAATTACTTTGCTGCATTATTAAAGGACCCTGCTGCGGCATTTAAGGATTCTGCTGCATTATTTAAGGACTTTGATGCATTATTTAAGGACGCTGCTGCAGAATTTAAGGAATCTGCTGCATTATTTAAGGACTTTGTTGCATTATTTAAGGTCTCTGCTGCATTATTTAAGGACTCTGCTATGGTACTTAAGGACTTTGCTGCATTACTTAAGGACTTTGCTGCATTATTTAAGGACTTTGATGCATTATTTAAGGACTTTGTTGCATTATTTAAGAACTCTGCTGCATTATTTAAGGACTTTGTTGCATTATTTAAGGATTCTGCTGCATTATTTAAGGACTTTGCTGCATTATTTAAGGACTATGCTGTGGTATTTAAGGACTCTGCTGCATTATTTAAGGACTTTGCTGCATTATTAAAGGACTCTGCTGCATTATTTAAGTACTTTGTTGCATTATTTAAGGACTCTGCTGCATAATTTAAGGACTTTATTGCATTATTTAAGGATCCTGCTGCATTATTTAATGACTCTGCTGAAGCATTTGAGGACTCATCTGCATTATTAAAGGTCTCTGCTGCATTATTTAAGGATCCTGCTGAAGCATTTGAGGACTCAGCTGCATTATTTAAGGACTTTGCTGCATTATTTAACGACTCTGCTGCGTTATTTAAGGACTCTGCTGCATTATTTAAGGACACTGCTGCATTATTTAAGGACTCTGCTGCATTATTTAAGGACTTTGCTGCATTATTTAACGACTCTGCTGCATTATTTAAGAACTTTGCTGCATTATTTAAGGACTCTGCTGCATTATTTAAGGAATTTGTTGCATTATTTAAGGACTCTGCTGCTTTATTTAAGGACTCTGCTGCGGTATTTAAGGATTCTGCTGCATTATTTAAGGACTTTGCTGCATTATTTAAGGACTGCTGCGTTATTTAAGGACTCTGCTGCATTATTTAAGACTTTGCTGCATTATTTAAGGACTCTGCTGCAGTGTTTAATGACTCTGCTGAAGCAACTGGGGACTCAGATGCATTATTTAAGGACTCTGCTGCATTATGTAAGGACTTTGCTGCTTTATTTAAGGACTTTGCTGCATTATTTAAGGACTTTGTTGCATTATTTAAGGACTCTGCTGCATTATTTAAGGACTTTGTTGCATTATTTAAGGACTCTTCTGCATTATTTAAGGACTTTGCTGCATTATTTAAGGACTATGCTGTGGTATTTAAGTACTCTGCTGCATTATTTACGGACTTTGCTGCATTATTTAAGGACTCTGCTGCATTATTTAATTACTTTGCTGCATTATTAAAGGACCCTGCTGCGGCATTTAAGGATTCTGCTGCATTATTTAAGGACTTTGATGCATTATTTAAGGACGCTGCTGCAGAATTTAAGGAATCTGCTGCATTATTTAAGGACTTTGTTGCATTATTTAAGGTCTCTGCTGCATGAATTAAGGACTCTGCTATGGTACTTAAGGACTTTGCTGCATTATTTAAGGACTTTGCTGCATTATTTAAGGACTTTGATGCATTATTTAAGAACTTTGTTGCATTATTTAAGGACTCTGCTGCATTATTTAAGGACTTTGTTGCATTATGTAAGGACTTTGCTGCTTTATTTAAGGACTTTGCTGCATTATTTAAGGACTTTGTTGCATTATTTAAGGACTCTGCTGCATTATTTAAGGACTTTGTTGCATCATTTAAGGACTCTTCTGCATTATTTAAGGACTTTGCTGCATTATTTAAGGACTATGCTGTGGTATTTAAGTACTCTGCTGCATTATTTAAGGACTTTGCTGCATTATTTAAGGACTCTGCTGCATTATTTAATTACTTTGCTGCATTATTAAAGGACCCTGCTGCGGCATTTAAGGATTCTGCTGCATAATTTAAGGACTTTATTGCATTATTTAAGGATCCTGCTGCATTATTTAAGGATCCTGCTGAAGCATTTGAGGACTCAGCTGCATTATTTAAGGACTTTGCTGCATTATTTAACGACTCTGCTGCATTATTTAAGGACTCTGCTGCTTTATTTAAGGACTTTCCTGCATTATTTAAGGAGTCTTCTGCATTATTTAATGACTCTGCTGAAGCATTTGAGGACTCAACTGCATTATTTAAGGACTCTGCTGCATTATTTAAGGTCTCTGCTGCATTATTTAAGGACTCTGCTGTGGTATATAAGGACTCTGCTGCATTATTTAAGGAATTTGTTGCATTATTTAAGGACGCTGCTGCATTATTTAAGGACTTTGTTGCATTATTTAAGGACTCTGCTGCATTAATTAAGGACTTTGCTGCATTACTTAAGGACACTGCTGCATTATTTAAGGACTTTGTTGCATTATTTAAGGACTCTGCTGCATTATTTAAGGACTCTGCTGAAGCATTTGGGGACTCAGATGCATTATTTAAGGACTCTGCTGCATTATGTAAGGGCTTTGCTGCTTTATTTAAGGACTCTGTTGCATTATTTAAGGACTTTGTTGCATTATTTAAGAACTCTGCTGCATTATTTAAGGACTTTGTTGCATTATTTAAGGATTCTGCTGCATTATTTAAGGACTTTGCTGCATTATTTAAGGACTATGCTGTGGTATTTAAGGACTCTGCTGCATTATTTAAGGACTTTGCTGCATTATTAAAGGACTCTGCTGCATTATTTAATTACTTTGCTGCATTATTTAAGGACTCTGCTGCGGTATTTAAGGACTCTGCTGCATTATTTAAGGACTTTGATGCATTATTTAAGGACACTGCTGCAGAATTTAAGGAATCTGCTGCATTATTTAAGGACTTTGTTGCATTATTTAAGGTCTCTTTTTCATTATTTAAGGACTCTGCTATTGTACTTAAGGACTTTGCTGCATTATTTAAGGACTTTGCTGCATTATTTAAGGACTCTGCTGCATTATTTAAGTACTTTGTTGCATTATTTAAGGACTCTGCTGCATAATTTAAGGACTTTATTGCATTATTTAAGGATCCTGCTGCATTATTTAATGACTCTGCTGAAGCATTTGAGGACTCATCTGCATTATTAAAGGTCTCTGCTGCATTATTTAAGGATCCTGCTGAAGCATTTGAGGACTCAGCTGCATTATTTAAGGACTTTGCTGCATTATTTAACGACTCTGCTGCGTTATTTAAGGACTCTGCTGCATTATTTAAGGACACTGCTGCATTATTTAAGGACTCTGCTGCATTATTTAAGGACTTTGCTGCATTATTTAACGACTCTGCTGCATTATTTAAGAACTTTGCTGCATTATTTAAGGACTCTGCTGCATTATTTAAGGAATTTGTTGCATTATTTAAGGACTCTGCTGCTTTATTTAAGGACTCTGCTGCGGTATTTAAGGACTCTGCTGCATAATTTAAGGACTTTGCTGCATTATTTAAGGACTGCTGCGTTATTTAAGGACTCTGCTGCATTATTTAAGACTTTGCTGCATTATTTAAGGACTCTGCTGCAGTGTTTAATGACTCTGCTGAAGCAACTGGGGACTCAGATGCATTATTTAAGGACTCTGCTGCATTATGTAAGGACTTTGCTGCTTTATTTAAGGACTTTGCTGCATTATTTAAGGACTTTGTTGCATTATTTAAGGACTCTGCTGCATTATTTAAGGACTTTGTTGCATTATTTAAGGACTCTTCTGCATTATTTAAGGACTTTGCTGCATTATTTAAGGACTATGCTGTGGTATTTAAGTACTCTGCTGCATTATTTAAGGACTTTGCTGCATTATTTAAGGACTCTGCTGCATTATTTAATTACTTTGCTGCATTATTAAAGGACCCTGCTGCGGCATTTAAGGATTCTGCTGCATTATTTAAGGACTTTGATGCATTATTTAAGGACGCTGCTGCAGAATTTAAGGAATCTGCTGCATTATTTAAGGACTTTGTTGCATTATTTAAGGTCTCTGCTGCATTATTTAAGGACTCTGCTATGGTACTTAAGGACTTTGCTGCATTACTTAAGGACTTTGCTGCATTATTTAAGGACTTTGATGCATTATTTAAGAACTTTGTTGCATTATTTAAGGACTCTGCTGCATTATTTAAGGACTTTGTTGCATTATGTAAGGACTTTGCTGCTTTATTTAAGGACTTTGCTGCATTATTTAAGGGCTTTGTTGCATTATTTAAGGACTCTGCTGCATTATTTAAGGACTTTGTTGCATTATTTAAGGACTCTTCTGCATTATTTAAGGACTTTGCTGCATTATTTAAGGACTATGCTGTGGTATTTAAGTACTCTGCTGCATTATTTAAGGACTTTGCTGCATTATTTAAGGACTCTGCTGCATTATTTAATTACTTTGCTGCATTATTAAAGGACCCTGCTGCGGCATTTAAGGATTCTGCTGCATAATTTAAGGACTTTATTGCATTATTTAAGGATCCTGCTGCATTATTTAAGGATCCTGCTGAAGCATTTGAGGACTCAGCTGCATTATTTAAGGACTTTGCTGCATTATTTAACGACTCTGCTGCATTATTTAAGGACTCTGCTGCTTTATTTAAGGACTTTCCTGCATTATTTAAGGAGTCTTCTGCATTATTTAATGACTCTGCTGAAGCATTTGAGGACTCAACTGCATTATTTAAGGACTCTGCTGCATTATTTAAGGTCTCTGCTGCATTATTTAAGGACTCTGCTGTGGTATATAAGGACTCTGCTGCATTATTTAAGGAATTTGTTGCATTATTTAAGGACGCTGCTGCATTATTTAAGGACTTTGTTGCATTATTTAAGGACTCTGCTGCATTAATTAAGGACTTTGCTGCATTACTTAAGGACACTGCTGCATTATTTAAGGACTTTGTTGCATTATTTAAGGTCTCTGCTGCATTATTTAAGGACTCTGCTGTGGTATTTATGGACTCTGCTGCATTATTTAAGGAATTTGTTGCATTATTTAAGGACGCTGCTGCATTATTTAAGGACTTTGTTGCATTATTTAAGGACTTTGCTGCATTAATTAAGGACTTTGCTGCATTACTTAAGGACTCTGCTGCATTATTTAATTACTTGCTGCATTATTTAAGGACTCTGCTGCGGTGTTTAAGAACTCTGCTGCATTATTTAAGGACTTTGCTGCATTATTTTAGGACTCTGCTGCATTATTTAAGGACTTTGCTGTATTATTTAAGGACTCTACTGCATTATTTAAGGACTTTGTTGCATTATTTAAGGACTCTGCTGCATTATTTAATGACTTTGTTGCATTATATAAGGACTCTGCTGAATTATTTAAGGACTATGTTGCATTATGTTAGAAGTCTGCTGCATTATTTAAGGACTTTGCTGCATTATTTAAGGACTCTGCTGCATTATTTAAGGACTTTATTGCATTATTTAAGGACTCTGCTGCATTATTTAATGACTCTGCTGAAGCATTTGAGGACTCAGCTGCATTATTTAAGGTCTCTGCTGTATTATTTAAGGACTCTGCTGCATTATTTAATGACTCTGTTGCGGTATTTAAGGACTCTGCTGCATTATTTAAGGACTGCTGCGTTATTTAAGGACTCTGCTGCATTATTTAAGACTTTGCTGCATTATTTAAGGACTCTGCTGCAGTGTTTAATGACTCTGCTGAAGCAACTGGGGACTCAGATGCATTATTTAAGGACTCTGCTGCATTATGTAAGGACTTTGCTGCTTTATTTAAGGACTTTGCTGCATTATTTAAGGACTTTGTTGCATTATTTAAGGACTCTGCTGCATTATTTAAGGACTTTGTTGCATTATTTAAGGACTCTTCTGCATTATTTAAGGACTTTGCTGCATTATTTAAGGACTATGCTGTGGTATTTAAGTACTCTGCTGCATTATTTAAGGACTTTGCTGCATTATTTAAGGACTCTGCTGCATTATTTAATTACTTTGCTGCATTATTAAAGGACCCTGCTGCGGCATTTAAGGATTCTGCTGCATTATTTAAGGACTTTGATGCATTATTTAAGGACGCTGCTGCAGAATTTCAGGAATCTGCTGCATTATTTAAGGACTTTGTTGCATTATTTAAGGTCTCTGCTGCATGAATTAAGGACTCTGCTATGGTACTTAAGGACTTTGCTGCATTATTTAAGGACTTTGCTGCATTATTTAAGGACTTTGATGCATTATTTAAGAACTTTGTTGCATTATTTAAGGACTCTGCTGCATTATTTAAGGACTTTGTTGCATTATGTAAGGACTTTGCTGCTTTATTTAAGGACTTTGCTGCATTATTTAAGGACTTTGTTGCATTATTTAAGGACTCTGCTGCATTATTTAAGGACTTTGTTGCATTATTTAAGGACTCTTCTGCATTATTTAAGGACTTTGCTGCATTATTTAAGGACTATGCTGTGGTATTTAAGTACTCTGCTGCATTATTTAAGGACTTTGCTGCATTATTTAAGGACTCTGCTGCATTATTTAATTACTTTGCTGCATTATTAAAGGACCCTGCTGCGGCATTTAAGGATTCTGCTGCATAATTTAAGGACTTTATTGCATTATTTAAGGATCCTGCTGCATTATTTAAGGATCCTGCTGAAGCATTTGAGGACTCAGCTGCATTATTTAAGGACTTTGCTGCATTATTTAACGACTCTGCTGCATTATTTAAGGACTCTGCTGCTTTATTTAAGGACTTTCCTGCATTATTTAAGGAGTCTTCTGCATTATTTAATGACTCTGCTGAAGCATTTGAGGACTCAACTGCATTATTTAAGGACTCTGCTGCATTATTTAAGGTCTCTGCTGCATTATTTAAGGACTCTGCTGTGGTATATAAGGACTCTGCTGCATTATTTAAGGAATTTGTTGCATTATTTAAGGACGCTGCTGCATTATTTAAGGACTTTGTTGCATTATTTAAGGACTCTGCTGCATTAATTAAGGACTTTGCTGCATTACTTAAGGACACTGCTGCATTATTTAAGGACTTTGTTGCATTATTTAAGGACTCTGCTGCATTATTTAAGGACTCTGCTGAAGCATTTGGGGACTCAGATGCATTATTTAAGGACTCTGCTGCATTATGTAAGGGCTTTGCTGCTTTATTTAAGGACTCTGTTGCATTATTTAAGGACTTTGTTGCATTATTTAAGAACTCTGCTGCATTATTTAAGGACTTTGTTGCATTATTTAAGGATTCTGCTGCATTATTTAAGGACTTTGCTGCATTATTTAAGGACTATGCTGTGGTATTTAAGGACTCTGCTGCATTATTTAAGGACTTTGCTGCATTATTAAAGGACTCTGCTGCATTATTTAATTACTTTGCTGCATTATTTAAGGACTCTGCTGCGGTATTTAAGGACTCTGCTGCATTATTTAAGGACTTTGATGCATTATTTAAGGACACTGCTGCAGAATTTAAGGAATCTGCTGCATTATTTAAGGACTTTGTTGCATTATTTAAGGTCTCTTTTTCATTATTTAAGGACTCTGCTATTGTACTTAAGGACTTTGCTGCATTATTTAAGGACTTTGCTGCATTATTTAAGGACTCTGCTGCATTATTTAAGTACTTTGTTGCATTATTTAAGGACTCTGCTGCATAATTTAAGGACTTTATTGCATTATTTAAGGATCCTGCTGCATTATTTAATGACTCTGCTGAAGCATTTGAGGACTCATCTGCATTATTAAAGGTCTCTGCTGCATTATTTAAGGATCCTGCTGAAGCATTTGAGGACTCAGCTGCATTATTTAAGGACTTTGCTGCATTATTTAACGACTCTGCTGCGTTATTTAAGGACTCTGCTGCATTATTTAAGGACACTGCTGCATTATTTAAGGACTCTGCTGCATTATTTAAGGACTTTGCTGCATTATTTAACGACTCTGCTGCATTATTTAAGAACTTTGCTGCATTATTTAAGGACTCTGCTGCATTATTTAAGGAATTTGTTGCATTATTTAAGGACTCTGCTGCTTTATTTAAGGACTCTGCTGCGGTATTTAAGGATTCTGCTGCATTATTTAAGGACTTTGCTGCATTATTTAAGGACTGCTGCGTTATTTAAGGACTCTGCTGCATTATTTAAGACTTTGCTGCATTATTTAAGGACTCTGCTGCAGTGTTTAATGACTCTGCTGAAGCAACTGGGGACTCAGATGCATTATTTAAGGACTCTGCTGCATTATGTAAGGACTTTGCTGCTTTATTTAAGGACTTTGCTGCATTATTTAAGGACTTTGTTGCATTATTTAAGGACTCTGCTGCATTATTTAAGGACTTTGTTGCATTATTTAAGGACTCTTCTGCATTATTTAAGGACTTTGCTGCATTATTTAAGGACTATGCTGTGGTATTTAAGTACTCTGCTGCATTATTTACGGACTTTGCTGCATTATTTAAGGACTCTGCTGCATTATTTAATTACTTTGCTGCATTATTAAAGGACCCTGCTGCGGCATTTAAGGATTCTGCTGCATTATTTAAGGACTTTGATGCATTATTTAAGGACGCTGCTGCAGAATTTAAGGAATCTGCTGCATTATTTAAGGACTTTGTTGCATTATTTAAGGTCTCTGCTGCATGAATTAAGGACTCTGCTATGGTACTTAAGGACTTTGCTGCATTATTTAAGGACTTTGCTGCATTATTTAAGGACTTTGATGCATTATTAAAGAACTTTGTTGCATTATTTAAGGACTCTGCTGCATTATTTAAGGACTTTGTTGCATTATGTAAGGACTTTGCTGCTTTATTTAAGGACTTTGCTGCATTATTTAAGGACTTTGTTGCATTATTTAAGGACTCTGCTGCATTATTTAAGGACTTTGTTGCATCATTTAAGGACTCTTCTGCATTATTTAAGGACTTTGCTGCATTATTTAAGGACTATGCTGTGGTATTTAAGTACTCTGCTGCATTATTTAAGGACTTTGCTGCATTATTTAAGGACTCTGCTGCATTATTTAATTACTTTGCTGCATTATTAAAGGACCCTGCTGCGGCATTTAAGGATTCTGCTGCATAATTTAAGGACTTTATTGCATTATTTAAGGATCCTGCTGCATTATTTAAGGATCCTGCTGAAGCATTTGAGGACTCAGCTGCATTATTTAAGGACTTTGCTGCATTATTTAACGACTCTGCTGCATTATTTAAGGACTCTGCTGCTTTATTTAAGGACTTTCCTGCATTATTTAAGGAGTCTTCTGCATTATTTAATGACTCTGCTGAAGCATTTGAGGACTCAACTGCATTATTTAAGGACTCTGCTGCATTATTTAAGGTCTCTGCTGCATTATTTAAGGACTCTGCTGTGGTATATAAGGACTCTGCTGCATTATTTAAGGAATTTGTTGCATTATTTAAGGACGCTGCTGCATTATTTAAGGACTTTGTTGCATTATTTAAGGACTCTGCTGCATTAATTAAGGACTTTGCTGCATTACTTAAGGACACTGCTGCATTATTTAAGGACTTTGTTGCATTATTTAAGGACTCTGCTGCATTATTTAAGGACTCTGCTGAAGCATTTGGGGACTCAGATGCATTATTTAAGGACTCTGCTGCATTATGTAAGGGCTTTGCTGCTTTATTTAAGGACTCTGTTGCATTATTTAAGGACTTTGTTGCATTATTTAAGAACTCTGCTGCATTATTTAAGGACTTTGTTGCATTATTTAAGGATTCTGCTGCATTATTTAAGGACTTTGCTGCATTATTTAAGGACTATGCTGTGGTATTTAAGGACTCTGCTGCATTATTTAAGGACTTTGCTGCATTATTAAAGGACTCTGCTGCATTATTTAATTACTTTGCTGCATTATTTAAGGACTCTGCTGCGGTATTTAAGGACTCTGCTGCATTATTTAAGGACTTTGATGCATTATTTAAGGACACTGCTGCAGAATTTAAGGAATCTGCTGCATTATTTAAGGACTTTGTTGCATTATTTAAGGTCTCTTTTTCATTATTTAAGGACTCTGCTATTGTACTTAAGGACTTTGCTGCATTATTTAAGGACTTTGCTGCATTATTTAAGGACTCTGCTGCATTATTTAAGTACTTTGTTGCATTATTTAAGGACTCTGCTGCATAATTTAAGGACTTTATTGCATTATTTAAGGATCCTGCTGCATTATTTAATGACTCTGCTGAAGCATTTGAGGACTCATCTGCATTATTAAAGGTCTCTGCTGCATTATTTAAGGATCCTGCTGAAGCATTTGAGGACTCAGCTGCATTATTTAAGGACTTTGCTGCATTATTTAACGACTCTGCTGCGTTATTTAAGGACTCTGCTGCATTATTTAAGGACACTGCTGCATTATTTAAGGACTCTGCTGCATTATTTAAGGACTTTGCTGCATTATTTAACGACTCTGCTGCATTATTTAAGAACTTTGCTGCATTATTTAAGGACTCTGCTGCATTATTTAAGGAATTTGTTGCATTATTTAAGGACTCTGCTGCTTTATTTAAGGACTCTGCTGCGGTATTTAAGGACTCTGCTGCATTATTTAAGGACTTTGCTGCATTATTTAAGGACTGCTGCGTTATTTAAGGACTCTGCTGCATTATTTAAGACTTTGCTGCATTATTTAAGGACTCTGCTGCAGTGTTTAATGACTCTGCTGAAGCAACTGGGGACTCAGATGCATTATTTAAGGACTCTGCTGCATTATGTAAGGACTTTGCTGCTTTATTTAAGGACTTTGCTGCATTATTTAAGGACTTTGTTGCATTATTTAAGGACTCTGCTGCATTATTTAAGGACTTTGTTGCATTATTTAAGGACTCTTCTGCATTATTTAAGGACTTTGCTGCATTATTTAAGGACTATGCTGTGGTATTTAAGTACTCTGCTGCATTATTTAAGGACTTTGCTGCATTATTTAAGGACTCTGCTGCATTATTTAATTACTTTGCTGCATTATTAAAGGACCCTGCTGCGGCATTTAAGGATTCTGCTGCATTATTTAAGGACTTTGATGCATTATTTAAGGACGCTGCTGCAGAATTTAAGGAATCTGCTGCATTATTTAAGGACTTTGTTGCATTATTTAAGGTCTCTGCTGCATTATTTAAGGACTCTGCTATGGTACTTAAGGACTTTGCTGCATTACTTAAGGACTTTGCTGCATTATTTAAGGACTTTGATGCATTATTTAAGAACTTTGTTGCATTATTTAAGGACTCTGCTGCATTATTTAAGGACTTTGTTGCATTATGTAAGGACTTTGCTGCTTTATTTAAGGACTTTGCTGCATTATTTAAGGGCTTTGTTGCATTATTTAAGGACTCTGCTGCATTATTTAAGGACTTTGTTGCATTATTTAAGGACTCTTCTGCATTATTTAAGGACTTTGCTGCATTATTTAAGGACTATGCTGTGGTATTTAAGTACTCTGCTGCATTATTTAAGGACTTTGCTGCATTATTTAAGGACTCTGCTGCATTATTTAATTACTTTGCTGCATTATTAAAGGACCCTGCTGCGGCATTTAAGGATTCTGCTGCATAATTTAAGGACTTTATTGCATTATTTAAGGATCCTGCTGCATTATTTAAGGATCCTGCTGAAGCATTTGAGGACTCAGCTGCATTATTTAAGGACTTTGCTGCATTATTTAACGACTCTGCTGCATTATTTAAGGACTCTGCTGCTTTATTTAAGGACTTTCCTGCATTATTTAAGGAGTCTTCTGCATTATTTAATGACTCTGCTGAAGCATTTGAGGACTCAACTGCATTATTTAAGGACTCTGCTGCATTATTTAAGGTCTCTGCTGCATTATTTAAGGACTCTGCTGTGGTATATAAGGACTCTGCTGCATTATTTAAGGAATTTGTTGCATTATTTAAGGACGCTGCTGCATTATTTAAGGACTTTGTTGCATTATTTAAGGACTCTGCTGCATTAATTAAGGACTTTGCTGCATTACTTAAGGACACTGCTGCATTATTTAAGGACTTTGTTGCATTATTTAAGGTCTCTGCTGCATTATTTAAGGACTCTGCTGTGGTATTTATGGACTCTGCTGCATTATTTAAGGAATTTGTTGCATTATTTAAGGACGCTGCTGCATTATTTAAGGACTTTGTTGCATTATTTAAGGACTTTGCTGCATTAATTAAGGACTTTGCTGCATTACTTAAGGACTCTGCTGCATTATTTAATTACTTGCTGCATTATTTAAGGACTCTGCTGCGGTGTTTAAGAACTCTGCTGCATTATTTAAGGACTTTGCTGCATTATTTTAGGACTCTGCTGCATTATTTAAGGACTTTGCTGTATTATTTAAGGACTCTACTGCATTATTTAAGGACTTTGTTGCATTATTTAAGGACTCTGCTGCATTATTTAATGACTTTGTTGCATTATATAAGGACTCTGCTGAATTATTTAAGGACTATGTTGCATTATGTTAGAAGTCTGCTGCATTATTTAAGGACTTTGCTGCATTATTTAAGGACTCTGCTGCATTATTTAAGGACTTTATTGCATTATTTAAGGACTCTGCTGCATTATTTAATGACTCTGCTGAAGCATTTGAGGACTCAGCTGCATTATTTAAGGTCTCTGCTGTATTATTTAAGGACTCTGCTGCATTATTTAATGACTCTGTTGCGGTATTTAAGGACTCTGCTGCATTATTTAAGGACTGCTGCGTTATTTAAGGACTCTGCTGCATTATTTAAGACTTTGCTGCATTATTTAAGGACTCTGCTGCATTATTTAAGAACTTTGCTGCATTATTTAAGGACGCTGCTGCAGAATTTAAGGAATCTGCTGCATTATTTAAGGACTTTGTTGCATTATTTAAGGTCTCTGCTGCATGAATTAAGGACTCTGCTATGGTACTTAAGGACTTTGCTGCATTATTTAAGGACTTTGCTGCATTATTTAAGGACTTTGATGCATTATTTAAGAACTTTGTTGCATTATTTAAGGACTCTGCTGCATTATTTAAGGACTTTGTTGCATTATGTAAGGACTTTGCTGCTTTATTTAAGGACTTTGCTGCATTATTTAAGGACTTTGTTGCATTATTTAAGGACTCTGCTGCATTATTTAAGGACTTTGTTGCATTATTTAAGGACTCTTCTGCATTATTTAAGGACTTTGCTGCATTATTTAAGGACTATGCTGTGGTATTTAAGTACTCTGCTGCATTATTTAAGGACTTTGCTGCATTATTTAAGGACTCTGCTGCATTATTTAATTACTTTGCTGCATTATTAAAGGACCCTGCTGCGGCATTTAAGGATTCTGCTGCATAATTTAAGGACTTTATTGCATTATTTAAGGATCCTGCTGCATTATTTAAGGATCCTGCTGAAGCATTTGAGGACTCAGCTGCATTATTTAAGGACTTTGCTGCATTATTTAACGACTCTGCTGCATTATTTAAGGACTCTGCTGCTTTATTTAAGGACTTTCCTGCATTATTTAAGGAGTCTTCTGCATTATTTAATGACTCTGCTGAAGCATTTGAGGACTCAACTGCATTATTTAAGGACTCTGCTGCATTATTTAAGGTCTCTGCTGCATTATTTAAGGACTCTGCTGTGGTATATAAGGACTCTGCTGCATTATTTAAGGAATTTGTTGCATTATTTAAGGACGCTGCTGCATTATTTAAGGACTTTGTTGCATTATTTAAGGACTCTGCTGCATTAATTAAGGACTTTGCTGCATTACTTAAGGACACTGCTGCATTATTTAAGAACTTTGTTGCATTATTTAAGGACTCTGCTGCATTATGTAAGGGCTTTGCTGCTTTATTTAAGGACTCTGTTGCATTATTTAAGGACTTTGTTGCATTATTTAAGAACTCTGCTGCATTATTTAAGGACTTTGTTGCATTATTTAAGGATTCTGCTGCATTATTTAAGGACTTTGCTGCATTATTTAAGGACTATGCTGTGGTATTTAAGGACTCTGCTGCATTATTTAAGGACTTTGCTGCATTATTAAAGGACTCTGCTGCATTATTTAATTACTTTGCTGCATTATTTAAGGACTCTGCTGCGGTATTTAAGGACTCTGCTGCATTATTTAAGGACTTTGATGCATTATTTAAGGACACTGCTGCAGAATTTAAGGAATCTGCTGCATTATTTAAGGACTTTGTTGCATTATTTAAGGTCTCTTTTTCATTATTTAAGGACTCTGCTATTGTACTTAAGGACTTTGCTGCATTATTTAAGGACTTTGCTGCATTATTTAAGGACTCTGCTTCATTATTTAAGTACTTTGTTGCATTATTTAAGGACTCTGCTGCATAATTTAAGGACTTTATTGCATTATTTAAGGATCCTGCTGCATTATTTAATGACTCTGCTGAAGCATTTGAGGACTCATCTGCATTATTAAAGGTCTCTGCTGCCTTATTTAAGGATCCTGCTGAAGCATTTGAGGACTCAGCTGCATTATTTAAGGACTTTGCTGCATTATTTAACGACTCTGCTGCGTTATTTAAGGACTCTGCTGCATTATTTAAGGACACTGCTGCATTATTTAAGGACTCTGCTGCATTATTTAAGGACTTTGCTGCATTATTTAACGACTCTGCTGCATTATTTAAGAACTTTGCTGCATTATTTAAGGACTCTGCTGCATTATTTAAGGAATTTGTTGCATTATTTAAGGACTCTGCTGCTTTATTTAAGGACTCTGCTGCGGTATTTAAGGACTCTGCTGCATTATTTAAGGACTTTGCTGCATTATTTAAGGACTGCTGCGTTATTTAAGGACTCTGCTGCATTATTTAAGACTTTGCTGCATTATTTAAGGACTCTGCTGCAGTGTTTAATGACTCTGCTGAAGCAACTGGGGACTCAGATGCATTATTTAAGGACTCTGCTGCATTATGTAAGGACTTTGCTGCTTTATTTAAGGACTTTGCTGCATTATTTAAGGACTTTGTTGCATTATTTAAGGACTCTGCTGCATTATTTAAGGACTTTGTTGCATTATTTAAGGACTCTTCTGCATTATTTAAGGACTTTGCTGCATTATTTAAGGACTATGCTGTGGTATTTAAGTACTCTGCTGCATTATTTAAGGACTTTGCTGCATTATTTAAGGACTCTGCTGCATTATTTAATTACTTTGCTGCATTATTAAAGGACCCTGCTGCGGCATTTAAGGATTCTGCTGCATTATTTAAGGACTTTGATGCATTATTTAAGGACGCTGCTGCAGAATTTAAGGAATCTGCTGCATTATTTAAGGACTTTGTTGCATTATTTAAGGTCTCTGCTGCATTATTTAAGGACTCTGCTATGGTACTTAAGGACTTTGCTGCATTACTTAAGGACTTTGCTGCATTATTTAAGGACTTTGATGCATTATTTAAGGACTTTGTTGCATTATTTAAGAACTCTGCTGCATTATTTAAGGACTTTGTTGCATTATTTAAGGATTCTGCTGCATTATTTAAGGACTTTGCTGCATTATTTAAGGACTATGCTGTGGTATTTAAGGACTCTGCTGCATTATTTAAGGACTTTGCTGCATTATTAAAGGACTCTGCTGCATTATTTAAGTACTTTGTTGCATTATTTAAGGACTCTGCTGCATAATTTAAGGACTTTATTGCATTATTTAAGGATCCTGCTGCATTATTTAATGACTCTGCTGAAGCATTTGAGGACTCATCTGCATTATTAAAGGTCTCTGCTGCATTATTTAAGGATCCTGCTGAAGCATTTGAGGACTCAGCTGCATTATTTAAGGACTTTGCTGCATTATTTAACGACTCTGCTGCGTTATTTAAGGACTCTGCTGCATTATTTAAGGACACTGCTGCATTATTTAAGGACTCTGCTGCATTATTTAAGGACTTTGCTGCATTATTTAACGACTCTGCTGCATTATTTAAGAACTTTGCTGCATTATTTAAGGACTCTGCTGCATTATTTAAGGAATTTGTTGCATTATTTAAGGACTCTGCTGCTTTATTTAAGGACTCTGCTGCGGTATTTAAGGATTCTGCTGCATTATTTAAGGACTTTGCTGCATTATTTAAGGACTGCTGCGTTATTTAAGGACTCTGCTGCATTATTTAAGACTTTGCTGCATTATTTAAGGACTCTGCTGCAGTGTTTAATGACTCTGCTGAAGCAACTGGGGACTCAGATGCATTATTTAAGGACTCTGCTGCATTATGTAAGGACTTTGCTGCTTTATTTAAGGACTTTGCTGCATTATTTAAGGACTTTGTTGCATTATTTAAGGACTCTGCTGCATTATTTAAGGACTTTGTTGCATTATTTAAGGACTCTTCTGCATTATTTAAGGACTTTGCTGCATTATTTAAGGACTATGCTGTGGTATTTAAGTACTCTGCTGCATTATTTACGGACTTTGCTGCATTATTTAAGGACTCTGCTGCATTATTTAATTACTTTGCTGCATTATTAAAGGACCCTGCTGCGGCATTTAAGGATTCTGCTGCATTATTTAAGGACTTTGATGCATTATTTAAGGACGCTGCTGCAGAATTTAAGGAATCTGCTGCATTATTTAAGGACTTTGTTGCATTATTTAAGGTCTCTGCTGCATGAATTAAGGACTCTGCTATGGTACTTAAGGACTTTGCTGCATTATTTAAGGACTTTGCTGCATTATTTAAGGACTTTGATGCATTATTTAAGAACTTTGTTGCATTATTTAAGGACTCTGCTGCATTATTTAAGGACTTTGTTGCATTATGTAAGGACTTTGCTGCTTTATTTAAGGACTTTGCTGCATTATTTAAGGACTTTGTTGCATTATTTAAGGACTCTGCTGCATTATTTAAGGACTTTGTTGCATCATTTAAGGACTCTTCTGCATTATTTAAGGACTTTGCTGCATTATTTAAGGACTATGCTGTGGTATTTAAGTACTCTGCTGCATTATTTAAGGACTTTGCTGCATTATTTAAGGACTCTGCTGCATTATTTAATTACTTTGCTGCATTATTAAAGGACCCTGCTGCGGCATTTAAGGATTCTGCTGCATAATTTAAGGACTTTATTGCATTATTTAAGGATCCTGCTGCATTATTTAAGGATCCTGCTGAAGCATTTGAGGACTCAGCTGCATTATTTAAGGACTTTGCTGCATTATTTAACGACTCTGCTGCATTATTTAAGGACTCTGCTGCTTTATTTAAGGACTTTCCTGCATTATTTAAGGAGTCTTCTGCATTATTTAATGACTCTGCTGAAGCATTTGAGGACTCAACTGCATTATTTAAGGACTCTGCTGCATTATTTAAGGTCTCTGCTGCATTATTTAAGGACTCTGCTGTGGTATATAAGGACTCTGCTGCATTATTTAAGGAATTTGTTGCATTATTTAAGGACGCTGCTGCATTATTTAAGGACTTTGTTGCATTATTTAAGGACTCTGCTGCATTAATTAAGGACTTTGCTGCATTACTTAAGGACACTGCTGCATTATTTAAGGACTTTGTTGCATTATTTAAGGACTCTGCTGCATTATTTAAGGACTCTGCTGAAGCATTTGGGGACTCAGATGCATTATTTAAGGACTCTGCTGCATTATGTAAGGGCTTTGCTGCTTTATTTAAGGACTCTGTTGCATTATTTAAGGACTTTGTTGCATTATTTAAGAACTCTGCTGCATTATTTAAGGACTTTGTTGCATTATTTAAGGATTCTGCTGCATTATTTAAGGACTTTGCTGCATTATTTAAGGACTATGCTGTGGTATTTAAGGACTTTGCTGCATTATTTTAGGACTCTGCTGCATTATTTAAGGACTTTGCTGTATTATTTAAGGACTCTACTGCATTATTTAAGGACTTTGTTGCATTATTTAAGGACTCTGCTGCATTATTTAATGACTTTGTTGCATTATATAAGGACTCTGCTGAATTATTTAAGGACTATGTTGCATTATGTTAGAAGTCTGCTGCATTATTTAAGGACTTTGCTGCATTATTTAAGGACTCTGCTGCATTATTTAAGGACTTTATTGCATTATTTAAGGACTCTGCTGCATTATTTAATGACTCTGCTGAAGCATTTGAGGACTCAGCTGCATTATTTAAGGTCTCTGCTGTATTATTTAAGGACTCTGCTGCATTATTTAATGACTCTGTTGCGGTATTTAAGGACTCTGCTGCATTATTTAAGGACTGCTGCGTTATTTAAGGACTCTGCTGCATTATTTAAGACTTTGCTGCATTATTTAAGGACTCTGCTGCAGTGTTTAATGACTCTGCTGAAGCAACTGGGGACTCAGATGCATTATTTAAGGACTCTGCTGCATTATGTAAGGACTTTGCTGCTTTATTTAAGGACTTTGCTGCATTATTTAAGGACTTTGTTGCATTATTTAAGGACTCTGCTGCATTATTTAAGGACTTTGTTGCATTATTTAAGGACTCTTCTGCATTATTTAAGGACTTTGCTGCATTATTTAAGGACTATGCTGTGGTATTTAAGTACTCTGCTGCATTATTTAAGGACTTTGCTGCATTATTTAAGGACTCTGCTGCATTATTTAATTACTTTGCTGCATTATTAAAGGACCCTGCTGCGGCATTTAAGGATTCTGCTGCATTATTTAAGGACTTTGATGCATTATTTAAGGACGCTGCTGCAGAATTTAAGGAATCTGCTGCATTATTTAAGGACTTTGTTGCATTATTTAAGGTCTCTGCTGCATGAATTAAGGACTCTGCTATGGTACTTAAGGACTTTGCTGCATTATTTAAGGACTTTGCTGCATTATTTAAGGACTTTGATGCATTATTTAAGAACTTTGTTGCATTATTTAAGGACTCTGCTGCATTATTTAAGGACTTTGTTGCATTATGTAAGGACTTTGCTGCTTTATTTAAGGACTTTGCTGCATTATTTAAGGACTTTGTTGCATTATTTAAGGACTCTGCTGCATTATTTAAGGACTTTGTTGCATTATTTAAGGACTCTTCTGCATTATTTAAGGACTTTGCTGCATTATTTAAGGACTATGCTGTGGTATTTAAGTACTCTGCTGCATTATTTAAGGACTTTGCTGCATTATTTAAGGACTCTGCTGCATTATTTAATTACTTTGCTGCATTATTAAAGGACCCTGCTGCGGCATTTAAGGATTCTGCTGCATAATTTAAGGACTTTATTGCATTATTTAAGGATCCTGCTGCATTATTTAAGGATCCTGCTGAAGCATTTGAGGACTCAGCTGCATTATTTAAGGACTTTGCTGCATTATTTAACGACTCTGCTGCATTATTTAAGGACTCTGCTGCTTTATTTAAGGACTTTCCTGCATTATTTAAGGAGTCTTCTGCATTATTTAATGACTCTGCTGAAGCATTTGAGGACTCAACTGCATTATTTAAGGACTCTGCTGCATTATTTAAGGTCTCTGCTGCATTATTTAAGGACTCTGCTGTGGTATATAAGGACTCTGCTGCATTATTTAAGGAATTTGTTGCATTATTTAAGGACGCTGCTGCATTATTTAAGGACTTTGTTGCATTATTTAAGGACTCTGCTGCATTAATTAAGGACTTTGCTGCATTACTTAAGGACACTGCTGCATTATTTAAGAACTTTGTTGCATTATTTAAGGACTCTGCTGCATTATGTAAGGGCTTTGCTGCTTTATTTAAGGACTCTGTTGCATTATTTAAGGACTTTGTTGCATTATTTAAGAACTCTGCTGCATTATTTAAGGACTTTGTTGCATTATTTAAGGATTCTGCTGCATTATTTAAGGACTTTGCTGCATTATTTAAGGACTATGCTGTGGTATTTAAGGACTCTGCTGCATTATTTAAGGACTTTGCTGCATTATTAAAGGACTCTGCTGCATTATTTAATTACTTTGCTGCATTATTTAAGGACTCTGCTGCGGTATTTAAGGACTCTGCTGCATTATTTAAGGACTTTGATGCATTATTTAAGGACACTGCTGCAGAATTTAAGGAATCTGCTGCATTATTTAAGGACTTTGTTGCATTATTTAAGGTCTCTTTTTCATTATTTAAGGACTCTGCTATTGTACTTAAGGACTTTGCTGCATTATTTAAGGACTTTGCTGCATTATTTAAGGACTCTGCTTCATTATTTAAGTACTTTGTTGCATTATTTAAGGACTCTGCTGCATAATTTAAGGACTTTATTGCATTATTTAAGGATCCTGCTGCATTATTTAATGACTCTGCTGAAGCATTTGAGGACTCATCTGCATTATTAAAGGTCTCTGCTGCCTTATTTAAGGATCCTGCTGAAGCATTTGAGGACTCAGCTGCATTATTTAAGGACTTTGCTGCATTATTTAACGACTCTGCTGCGTTATTTAAGGACTCTGCTGCATTATTTAAGGACACTGCTGCATTATTTAAGGACTCTGCTGCATTATTTAAGGACTTTGCTGCATTATTTAACGACTCTGCTGCATTATTTAAGAACTTTGCTGCATTATTTAAGGACTCTGCTGCATTATTTAAGGAATTTGTTGCATTATTTAAGGACTCTGCTGCTTTATTTAAGGACTCTGCTGCGGTATTTAAGGACTCTGCTGCATTATTTAAGGACTTTGCTGCATTATTTAAGGACTGCTGCGTTATTTAAGGACTCTGCTGCATTATTTAAGACTTTGCTGCATTATTTAAGGACTCTGCTGCAGTGTTTAATGACTCTGCTGAAGCAACTGGGGACTCAGATGCATTATTTAAGGACTCTGCTGCATTATGTAAGGACTTTGCTGCTTTATTTAAGGACTTTGCTGCATTATTTAAGGACTTTGTTGCATTATTTAAGGACTCTGCTGCATTATTTAAGGACTTTGTTGCATTATTTAAGGACTCTTCTGCATTATTTAAGGACTTTGCTGCATTATTTAAGGACTATGCTGTGGTATTTAAGTACTCTGCTGCATTATTTAAGGACTTTGCTGCATTATTTAAGGACTCTGCTGCATTATTTAATTACTTTGCTGCATTATTAAAGGACCCTGCTGCGGCATTTAAGGATTCTGCTGCATTATTTAAGGACTTTGATGCATTATTTAAGGACGCTGCTGCAGAATTTAAGGAATCTGCTGCATTATTTAAGGACTTTGTTGCATTATTTAAGGTCTCTGCTGCATTATTTAAGGACTCTGCTATGGTACTTAAGGACTTTGCTGCATTACTTAAGGACTTTGCTGCATTATTTAAGGACTTTGATGCATTATTTAAGGACTTTGTTGCATTATTTAAGAACTCTGCTGCATTATTTAAGGACTTTGTTGCATTATTTAAGGATTCTGCTGCATTATTTAAGGACTTTGCTGCATTATTTAAGGACTATGCTGTGGTATTTAAGGACTCTGCTGCATTATTTAAGGACTTTGCTGCATTATTAAAGGACTCTGCTGCATTATTTAAGTACTTTGTTGCATTATTTAAGGACTCTGCTGCATAATTTAAGGACTTTATTGCATTATTTAAGGATCCTGCTGCATTATTTAATGACTCTGCTGAAGCATTTGAGGACTCATCTGCATTATTAAAGGTCTCTGCTGCATTATTTAAGGATCCTGCTGAAGCATTTGAGGACTCAGCTGCATTATTTAAGGACTTTGCTGCATTATTTAACGACTCTGCTGCGTTATTTAAGGACTCTGCTGCATTATTTAAGGACACTGCTGCATTATTTAAGGACTCTGCTGCATTATTTAAGGACTTTGCTGCATTATTTAACGACTCTGCTGCATTATTTAAGAACTTTGCTGCATTATTTAAGGACTCTGCTGCATTATTTAAGGAATTTGTTGCATTATTTAAGGACTCTGCTGCTTTATTTAAGGACTCTGCTGCGGTATTTAAGGATTCTGCTGCATTATTTAAGGACTTTGCTGCATTATTTAAGGACTGCTGCGTTATTTAAGGACTCTGCTGCATTATTTAAGACTTTGCTGCATTATTTAAGGACTCTGCTGCAGTGTTTAATGACTCTGCTGAAGCAACTGGGGACTCAGATGCATTATTTAAGGACTCTGCTGCATTATGTAAGGACTTTGCTGCTTTATTTAAGGACTTTGCTGCATTATTTAAGGACTTTGTTGCATTATTTAAGGACTCTGCTGCATTATTTAAGGACTTTGTTGCATTATTTAAGGACTCTTCTGCATTATTTAAGGACTTTGCTGCATTATTTAAGGACTATGCTGTGGTATTTAAGTACTCTGCTGCATTATTTACGGACTTTGCTGCATTATTTAAGGACTCTGCTGCATTATTTAATTACTTTGCTGCATTATTAAAGGACCCTGCTGCGGCATTTAAGGATTCTGCTGCATTATTTAAGGACTTTGATGCATTATTTAAGGACGCTGCTGCAGAATTTAAGGAATCTGCTGCATTATTTAAGGACTTTGTTGCATTATTTAAGGTCTCTGCTGCATGAATTAAGGACTCTGCTATGGTACTTAAGGACTTTGCTGCATTATTTAAGGACTTTGCTGCATTATTTAAGGACTTTGATGCATTATTTAAGAACTTTGTTGCATTATTTAAGGACTCTGCTGCATTATTTAAGGACTTTGTTGCATTATGTAAGGACTTTGCTGCTTTATTTAAGGACTTTGCTGCATTATTTAAGGACTTTGTTGCATTATTTAAGGACTCTGCTGCATTATTTAAGGACTTTGTTGCATCATTTAAGGACTCTTCTGCATTATTTAAGGACTTTGCTGCATTATTTAAGGACTATGCTGTGGTATTTAAGTACTCTGCTGCATTATTTAAGGACTTTGCTGCATTATTTAAGGACTCTGCTGCATTATTTAATTACTTTGCTGCATTATTAAAGGACCCTGCTGCGGCATTTAAGGATTCTGCTGCATAATTTAAGGACTTTATTGCATTATTTAAGGATCCTGCTGCATTATTTAAGGATCCTGCTGAAGCATTTGAGGACTCAGCTGCATTATTTAAGGACTTTGCTGCATTATTTAACGACTCTGCTGCATTATTTAAGGACTCTGCTGCTTTATTTAAGGACTTTCCTGCATTATTTAAGGAGTCTTCTGCATTATTTAATGACTCTGCTGAAGCATTTGAGGACTCAACTGCATTATTTAAGGACTCTGCTGCATTATTTAAGGTCTCTGCTGCATTATTTAAGGACTCTGCTGTGGTATATAAGGACTCTGCTGCATTATTTAAGGAATTTGTTGCATTATTTAAGGACGCTGCTGCATTATTTAAGGACTTTGTTGCATTATTTAAGGACTCTGCTGCATTAATTAAGGACTTTGCTGCATTACTTAAGGACACTGCTGCATTATTTAAGGACTTTGTTGCATTATTTAAGGACTCTGCTGCATTATTTAAGGACTCTGCTGAAGCATTTGGGGACTCAGATGCATTATTTAAGGACTCTGCTGCATTATGTAAGGGCTTTGCTGCTTTATTTAAGGACTCTGTTGCATTATTTAAGGACTTTGTTGCATTATTTAAGAACTCTGCTGCATTATTTAAGGACTTTGTTGCATTATTTAAGGATTCTGCTGCATTATTTAAGGACTTTGCTGCATTATTTAAGGACTATGCTGTGGTATTTAAGGACTCTGCTGCATTATTTAAGGACTTTGCTGCATTATTAAAGGACTCTGCTGCATTATTTAATTACTTTGCTGCATTATTTAAGGACTCTGCTGCGGTATTTAAGGACTCTGCTGCATTATTTAAGGACTTTGATGCATTATTTAAGGACACTGCTGCAGAATTTAAGGAATCTGCTGCATTATTTAAGGACTTTGTTGCATTATTTAAGGTCTCTTTTTCATTATTTAAGGACTCTGCTATTGTACTTAAGGACTTTGCTGCATTATTTAAGGACTTTGCTGCATTATTTAAGGACTCTGCTTCATTATTTAAGTACTTTGTTGCATTATTTAAGGACTCTGCTGCATAATTTAAGGACTTTATTGCATTATTTAAGGATCCTGCTGCATTATTTAATGACTCTGCTGAAGCATTTGAGGACTCATCTGCATTATTAAAGGTCTCTGCTGCCTTATTTAAGGATCCTGCTGAAGCATTTGAGGACTCAGCTGCATTATTTAAGGACTTTGCTGCATTATTTAACGACTCTGCTGCGTTATTTAAGGACTCTGCTGCATTATTTAAGGACACTGCTGCATTATTTAAGGACTCTGCTGCATTATTTAAGGACTTTGCTGCATTATTTAACGACTCTGCTGCATTATTTAAGAACTTTGCTGCATTATTTAAGGACTCTGCTGCATTATTTAAGGAATTTGTTGCATTATTTAAGGACTCTGCTGCTTTATTTAAGGACTCTGCTGCGGTATTTAAGGACTCTGCTGCATTATTTAAGGACTTTGCTGCATTATTTAAGGACTGCTGCGTTATTTAAGGACTCTGCTGCATTATTTAAGACTTTGCTGCATTATTTAAGGACTCTGCTGCAGTGTTTAATGACTCTGCTGAAGCAACTGGGGACTCAGATGCATTATTTAAGGACTCTGCTGCATTATGTAAGGACTTTGCTGCTTTATTTAAGGACTTTGCTGCATTATTTAAGGACTTTGTTGCATTATTTAAGGACTCTGCTGCATTATTTAAGGACTTTGTTGCATTATTTAAGGACTCTTCTGCATTATTTAAGGACTTTGCTGCATTATTTAAGGACTATGCTGTGGTATTTAAGTACTCTGCTGCATTATTTAAGGACTTTGCTGCATTATTTAAGGACTCTGCTGCATTATTTAATTACTTTGCTGCATTATTAAAGGACCCTGCTGCGGCATTTAAGGATTCTGCTGCATTATTTAAGGACTTTGATGCATTATTTAAGGACGCTGCTGCAGAATTTAAGGAATCTGCTGCATTATTTAAGGACTTTGTTGCATTATTTAAGGTCTCTGCTGCATTATTTAAGGACTCTGCTATGGTACTTAAGGACTTTGCTGCATTACTTAAGGACTTTGCTGCATTATTTAAGGACTTTGATGCATTATTTAAGGACTTTGTTGCATTATTTAAGAACTCTGCTGCATTATTTAAGGACTTTGTTGCATTATTTAAGGATTCTGCTGCATTATTTAAGGACTTTGCTGCATTATTTAAGGACTATGCTGTGGTATTTAAGGACTCTGCTGCATTATTTAAGGACTTTGCTGCATTATTAAAGGACTCTGCTGCATTATTTAAGTACTTTGTTGCATTATTTAAGGACTCTGCTGCATAATTTAAGGACTTTATTGCATTATTTAAGGATCCTGCTGCATTATTTAATGACTCTGCTGAAGCATTTGAGGACTCATCTGCATTATTAAAGGTCTCTGCTGCATTATTTAAGGATCCTGCTGAAGCATTTGAGGACTCAGCTGCATTATTTAAGGACTTTGCTGCATTATTTAACGACTCTGCTGCGTTATTTAAGGACTCTGCTGCATTATTTAAGGACACTGCTGCATTATTTAAGGACTCTGCTGCATTATTTAAGGACTTTGCTGCATTATTTAACGACTCTGCTGCATTATTTAAGAACTTTGCTGCATTATTTAAGGACTCTGCTGCATTATTTAAGGAATTTGTTGCATTATTTAAGGACTCTGCTGCTTTATTTAAGGACTCTGCTGCGGTATTTAAGGATTCTGCTGCATTATTTAAGGACTTTGCTGCATTATTTAAGGACTGCTGCGTTATTTAAGGACTCTGCTGCATTATTTAAGACTTTGCTGCATTATTTAAGGACTCTGCTGCAGTGTTTAATGACTCTGCTGAAGCAACTGGGGACTCAGATGCATTATTTAAGGACTCTGCTGCATTATGTAAGGACTTTGCTGCTTTATTTAAGGACTTTGCTGCATTATTTAAGGACTTTGTTGCATTATTTAAGGACTCTGCTGCATTATTTAAGGACTTTGTTGCATTATTTAAGGACTCTTCTGCATTATTTAAGGACTTTGCTGCATTATTTAAGGACTATGCTGTGGTATTTAAGTACTCTGCTGCATTATTTACGGACTTTGCTGCATTATTTAAGGACTCTGCTGCATTATTTAATTACTTTGCTGCATTATTAAAGGACCCTGCTGCGGCATTTAAGGATTCTGCTGCATTATTTAAGGACTTTGATGCATTATTTAAGGACGCTGCTGCAGAATTTAAGGAATCTGCTGCATTATTTAAGGACTTTGTTGCATTATTTAAGGTCTCTGCTGCATGAATTAAGGACTCTGCTATGGTACTTAAGGACTTTGCTGCATTATTTAAGGACTTTGCTGCATTATTTAAGGACTTTGATGCATTATTTAAGAACTTTGTTGCATTATTTAAGGACTCTGCTGCATTATTTAAGGACTTTGTTGCATTATGTAAGGACTTTGCTGCTTTATTTAAGGACTTTGCTGCATTATTTAAGGACTTTGTTGCATTATTTAAGGACTCTGCTGCATTATTTAAGGACTTTGTTGCATCATTTAAGGACTCTTCTGCATTATTTAAGGACTTTGCTGCATTATTTAAGGACTATGCTGTGGTATTTAAGTACTCTGCTGCATTATTTAAGGACTTTGCTGCATTATTTAAGGACTCTGCTGCATTATTTAATTACTTTGCTGCATTATTAAAGGACCCTGCTGCGGCATTTAAGGATTCTGCTGCATAATTTAAGGACTTTATTGCATTATTTAAGGATCCTGCTGCATTATTTAAGGATCCTGCTGAAGCATTTGAGGACTCAGCTGCATTATTTAAGGACTTTGCTGCATTATTTAACGACTCTGCTGCATTATTTAAGGACTCTGCTGCTTTATTTAAGGACTTTCCTGCATTATTTAAGGAGTCTTCTGCATTATTTAATGACTCTGCTGAAGCATTTGAGGACTCAACTGCATTATTTAAGGACTCTGCTGCATTATTTAAGGTCTCTGCTGCATTATTTAAGGACTCTGCTGTGGTATATAAGGACTCTGCTGCATTATTTAAGGAATTTGTTGCATTATTTAAGGACGCTGCTGCATTATTTAAGGACTTTGTTGCATTATTTAAGGACTCTGCTGCATTAATTAAGGACTTTGCTGCATTACTTAAGGACACTGCTGCATTATTTAAGGACTTTGTTGCATTATTTAAGGACTCTGCTGCATTATTTAAGGACTCTGCTGAAGCATTTGGGGACTCAGATGCATTATTTAAGGACTCTGCTGCATTATGTAAGGGCTTTGCTGCTTTATTTAAGGACTCTGTTGCATTATTTAAGGACTTTGTTGCATTATTTAAGAACTCTGCTGCATTATTTAAGGACTTTGTTGCATTATTTAAGGATTCTGCTGCATTATTTAAGGACTTTGCTGCATTATTTAAGGACTATGCTGTGGTATTTAAGGACTCTGCTGCATTATTTAAGGACTTTGCTGCATTATTAAAGGACTCTGCTGCATTATTTAATTACTTTGCTGCATTATTTAAGGACTCTGCTGCGGTATTTAAGGACTCTGCTGCATTATTTAAGGACTTTGATGCATTATTTAAGGACACTGCTGCAGAATTTAAGGAATCTGCTGCATTATTTAAGGACTTTGTTGCATTATTTAAGGTCTCTTTTTCATTATTTAAGGACTCTGCTATTGTACTTAAGGACTTTGCTGCATTATTTAAGGACTTTGCTGCATTATTTAAGGACTCTGCTGCATTATTTAAGTACTTTGTTGCATTATTTAAGGACTCTGCTGCATAATTTAAGGACTTTATTGCATTATTTAAGGATCCTGCTGCATTATTTAATGACTCTGCTGAAGCATTTGAGGACTCATCTGCATTATTAAAGGTCTCTGCTGCATTATTTAAGGATCCTGCTGAAGCATTTGAGGACTCAGCTGCATTATTTAAGGACTTTGCTGCATTATTTAACGACTCTGCTGCGTTATTTAAGGACTCTGCTGCATTATTTAAGGACACTGCTGCATTATTTAAGGACTCTGCTGCATTATTTAAGGACTTTGCTGCATTATTTAACGACTCTGCTGCATTATTTAAGAACTTTGCTGCATTATTTAAGGACTCTGCTGCATTATTTAAGGAATTTGTTGCATTATTTAAGGACTCTGCTGCTTTATTTAAGGACTCTGCTGCGGTATTTAAGGACTCTGCTGCATAATTTAAGGACTTTGCTGCATTATTTAAGGACTGCTGCGTTATTTAAGGACTCTGCTGCATTATTTAAGACTTTGCTGCATTATTTAAGGACTCTGCTGCAGTGTTTAATGACTCTGCTGAAGCAACTGGGGACTCAGATGCATTATTTAAGGACTCTGCTGCATTATGTAAGGACTTTGCTGCTTTATTTAAGGACTTTGCTGCATTATTTAAGGACTTTGTTGCATTATTTAAGGACTCTGCTGCATTATTTAAGGACTTTGTTGCATTATTTAAGGACTCTTCTGCATTATTTAAGGACTTTGCTGCATTATTTAAGGACTATGCTGTGGTATTTAAGTACTCTGCTGCATTATTTAAGGACTTTGCTGCATTATTTAAGGACTCTGCTGCATTATTTAATTACTTTGCTGCATTATTAAAGGACCCTGCTGCGGCATTTAAGGATTCTGCTGCATTATTTAAGGACTTTGATGCATTATTTAAGGACGCTGCTGCAGAATTTAAGGAATCTGCTGCATTATTTAAGGACTTTGTTGCATTATTTAAGGTCTCTGCTGCATTATTTAAGGACTCTGCTATGGTACTTAAGGACTTTGCTGCATTACTTAAGGACTTTGCTGCATTATTTAAGGACTTTGATGCATTATTTAAGAACTTTGTTGCATTATTTAAGGACTCTGCTGCATTATTTAAGGACTTTGTTGCATTATGTAAGGACTTTGCTGCTTTATTTAAGGACTTTGCTGCATTATTTAAGGGCTTTGTTGCATTATTTAAGGACTCTGCTGCATTATTTAAGGACTTTGTTGCATTATTTAAGGACTCTTCTGCATTATTTAAGGACTTTGCTGCATTATTTAAGGACTATGCTGTGGTATTTAAGTACTCTGCTGCATTATTTAAGGACTTTGCTGCATTATTTAAGGACTCTGCTGCATTATTTAATTACTTTGCTGCATTATTAAAGGACCCTGCTGCGGCATTTAAGGATTCTGCTGCATAATTTAAGGACTTTATTGCATTATTTAAGGATCCTGCTGCATTATTTAAGGATCCTGCTGAAGCATTTGAGGACTCAGCTGCATTATTTAAGGACTTTGCTGCATTATTTAACGACTCTGCTGCATTATTTAAGGACTCTGCTGCTTTATTTAAGGACTTTCCTGCATTATTTAAGGAGTCTTCTGCATTATTTAATGACTCTGCTGAAGCATTTGAGGACTCAACTGCATTATTTAAGGACTCTGCTGCATTATTTAAGGTCTCTGCTGCATTATTTAAGGACTCTGCTGTGGTATATAAGGACTCTGCTGCATTATTTAAGGAATTTGTTGCATTATTTAAGGACGCTGCTGCATTATTTAAGGACTTTGTTGCATTATTTAAGGACTCTGCTGCATTAATTAAGGACTTTGCTGCATTACTTAAGGACACTGCTGCATTATTTAAGGACTTTGTTGCATTATTTAAGGTCTCTGCTGCATTATTTAAGGACTCTGCTGTGGTATTTATGGACTCTGCTGCATTATTTAAGGAATTTGTTGCATTATTTAAGGACGCTGCTGCATTATTTAAGGACTTTGTTGCATTATTTAAGGACTTTGCTGCATTAATTAAGGACTTTGCTGCATTACTTAAGGACTCTGCTGCATTATTTAATTACTTGCTGCATTATTTAAGGACTCTGCTGCGGTGTTTAAGAACTCTGCTGCATTATTTAAGGACTTTGCTGCATTATTTTAGGACTCTGCTGCATTATTTAAGGACTTTGCTGTATTATTTAAGGACTCTACTGCATTATTTAAGGACTTTGTTGCATTATTTAAGGACTCTGCTGCATTATTTAATGACTTTGTTGCATTATATAAGGACTCTGCTGAATTATTTAAGGACTATGTTGCATTATGTTAGAAGTCTGCTGCATTATTTAAGGACTTTGCTGCATTATTTAAGGACTCTGCTGCATTATTTAAGGACTTTATTGCATTATTTAAGGACTCTGCTGCATTATTTAATGACTCTGCTGAAGCATTTGAGGACTCAGCTGCATTATTTAAGGTCTCTGCTGTATTATTTAAGGACTCTGCTGCATTATTTAATGACTCTGTTGCGGTATTTAAGGACTCTGCTGCATTATTTAAGGACTGCTGCGTTATTTAAGGACTCTGCTGCATTATTTAAGACTTTGCTGCATTATTTAAGGACTCTGCTGCAGTGTTTAATGACTCTGCTGAAGCAACTGGGGACTCAGATGCATTATTTAAGGACTCTGCTGCATTATGTAAGGACTTTGCTGCTTTATTTAAGGACTTTGCTGCATTATTTAAGGACTTTGTTGCATTATTTAAGGACTCTGCTGCATTATTTAAGGACTTTGTTGCATTATTTAAGGACTCTTCTGCATTATTTAAGGACTTTGCTGCATTATTTAAGGACTATGCTGTGGTATTTAAGTACTCTGCTGCATTATTTAAGGACTTTGCTGCATTATTTAAGGACTCTGCTGCATTATTTAATTACTTTGCTGCATTATTAAAGGACCCTGCTGCGGCATTTAAGGATTCTGCTGCATTATTTAAGGACTTTGATGCATTATTTAAGGACGCTGCTGCAGAATTTCAGGAATCTGCTGCATTATTTAAGGACTTTGTTGCATTATTTAAGGTCTCTGCTGCATGAATTAAGGACTCTGCTATGGTACTTAAGGACTTTGCTGCATTATTTAAGGACTTTGCTGCATTATTTAAGGACTTTGATGCATTATTTAAGAACTTTGTTGCATTATTTAAGGACTCTGCTGCATTATTTAAGGACTTTGTTGCATTATGTAAGGACTTTGCTGCTTTATTTAAGGACTTTGCTGCATTATTTAAGGACTTTGTTGCATTATTTAAGGACTCTGCTGCATTATTTAAGGACTTTGTTGCATTATTTAAGGACTCTTCTGCATTATTTAAGGACTTTGCTGCATTATTTAAGGACTATGCTGTGGTATTTAAGTACTCTGCTGCATTATTTAAGGACTTTGCTGCATTATTTAAGGACTCTGCTGCATTATTTAATTACTTTGCTGCATTATTAAAGGACCCTGCTGCGGCATTTAAGGATTCTGCTGCATAATTTAAGGACTTTATTGCATTATTTAAGGATCCTGCTGCATTATTTAAGGATCCTGCTGAAGCATTTGAGGACTCAGCTGCATTATTTAAGGACTTTGCTGCATTATTTAACGACTCTGCTGCATTATTTAAGGACTCTGCTGCTTTATTTAAGGACTTTCCTGCATTATTTAAGGAGTCTTCTGCATTATTTAATGACTCTGCTGAAGCATTTGAGGACTCAACTGCATTATTTAAGGACTCTGCTGCATTATTTAAGGTCTCTGCTGCATTATTTAAGGACTCTGCTGTGGTATATAAGGACTCTGCTGCATTATTTAAGGAATTTGTTGCATTATTTAAGGACGCTGCTGCATTATTTAAGGACTTTGTTGCATTATTTAAGGACTCTGCTGCATTAATTAAGGACTTTGCTGCATTACTTAAGGACACTGCTGCATTATTTAAGGACTTTGTTGCATTATTTAAGGACTCTGCTGCATTATGTAAGGGCTTTGCTGCTTTATTTAAGGACTCTGTTGCATTATTTAAGGACTTTGTTGCATTATTTAAGAACTCTGCTGCATTATTTAAGGACTTTGTTCCATTATTTAAGGATTCTGCTGCATTATTTAAGGACTTTGCTGCATTATTTAAGGACTATGCTGTGGTATTTAAGGACTCTGCTGCATTATTTAAGGACTTTGCTGCATTATTAAAGGACTCTGCTGCATTATTTAATTACTTTGCTGCATTATTTAAGGACTCTGCTGCGGTATTTAAGGACTCTGCTGCATTATTTAAGGACTTTGATGCATTATTTAAGGACACTGCTGCAGAATTTAAGGAATCTGCTGCATTATTTAAGGACTTTGTTGCATTATTTAAGGTCTCTTTTTCATTATTTAAGGACTCTGCTATTGTACTTAAGGACTTTGCTGCATTATTTAAGGACTTTGCTGCATTATTTAAGGACTCTGCTTCATTATTTAAGTACTTTGTTGCATTATTTAAGGACTCTGCTGCATAATTTAAGGACTTTATTGCATTATTTAAGGATCCTGCTGCATTATTTAATGACTCTGCTGAAGCATTTGAGGACTCATCTGCATTATTAAAGGTCTCTGCTGCCTTATTTAAGGATCCTGCTGAAGCATTTGAGGACTCAGCTGCATTATTTAAGGACTTTGCTGCATTATTTAACGACTCTGCTGCGTTATTTAAGGACTCTGCTGCATTATTTAAGGACACTGCTGCATTATTTAAGGACTCTGCTGCATTATTTAAGGACTTTGCTGCATTATTTAACGACTCTGCTGCATTATTTAAGAACTTTGCTGCATTATTTAAGGACTCTGCTGCATTATTTAAGGAATTTGTTGCATTATTTAAGGACTCTGCTGCTTTATTTAAGGACTCTGCTGCGGTATTTAAGGACTCTGCTGCATTATTTAAGGACTTTGCTGCATTATTTAAGGACTGCTGCGTTATTTAAGGACTCTGCTGCATTATTTAAGACTTTGCTGCATTATTTAAGGACTCTGCTGCAGTGTTTAATGACTCTGCTGAAGCAACTGGGGACTCAGATGCATTATTTAAGGACTCTGCTGCATTATGTAAGGACTTTGCTGCTTTATTTAAGGACTTTGCTGCATTATTTAAGGACTTTGTTGCATTATTTAAGGACTCTGCTGCATTATTTAAGGACTTTGTTGCATTATTTAAGGACTCTTCTGCATTATTTAAGGACTTTGCTGCATTATTTAAGGACTATGCTGTGGTATTTAAGTACTCTGCTGCATTATTTAAGGACTTTGCTGCATTATTTAAGGACTCTGCTGCATTATTTAATTACTTTGCTGCATTATTAAAGGACCCTGCTGCGGCATTTAAGGATTCTGCTGCATTATTTAAGGACTTTGATGCATTATTTAAGGACGCTGCTGCAGAATTTAAGGAATCTGCTGCATTATTTAAGGACTTTGTTGCATTATTTAAGGTCTCTGCTGCATTATTTAAGGACTCTGCTATGGTACTTAAGGACTTTGCTGCATTACTTAAGGACTTTGCTGCATTATTTAAGGACTTTGATGCATTATTTAAGGACTTTGTTGCATTATTTAAGAACTCTGCTGCATTATTTAAGGACTTTGTTGCATTATTTAAGGATTCTGCTGCATTATTTAAGGACTTTGCTGCATTATTTAAGGACTATGCTGTGGTATTTAAGGACTCTGCTGCATTATTTAAGGACTTTGCTGCATTATTAAAGGACTCTGCTGCATTATTTAATTACTTTGCTGCATTATTTAAGGACTCTGCTGCGGTATTTAAGGACTCTGCTGCATTATTTAAGGACTTTGATGCATTATTTAAGGACACTGCTGCAGAATTTAAGGAATCTGCTGCATTATTTAAGGACTTTGTTGCATTATTTAAGGTCTCTTTTTCATTATTTAAGGACTCTGCTATTGTACTTAAGGACTTTGCTGCATTATTTAAGGACTTTGCTGCATTATTTAAGGACTCTGCTGCATTATTTAAGTACTTTGTTGCATTATTTAAGGACTCTGCTGCATAATTTAAGGACTTTATTGCATTATTTAAGGATCCTGCTGCATTATTTAATGACTCTGCTGAAGCATTTGAGGACTCATCTGCATTATTAAAGGTCTCTGCTGCATTATTTAAGGATCCTGCTGAAGCATTTGAGGACTCAGCTGCATTATTTAAGGACTTTGCTGCATTATTTAACGACTCTGCTGCGTTATTTAAGGACTCTGCTGCATTATTTAAGGACACTGCTGCATTATTTAAGGACTCTGCTGCATTATTTAAGGACTTTGCTGCATTATTTAACGACTCTGCTGCATTATTTAAGAACTTTGCTGCATTATTTAAGGACTCTGCTGCATTATTTAAGGAATTTGTTGCATTATTTAAGGACTCTGCTGCTTTATTTAAGGACTCTGCTGCGGTATTTAAGGATTCTGCTGCATTATTTAAGGACTTTGCTGCATTATTTAAGGACTGCTGCGTTATTTAAGGACTCTGCTGCATTATTTAAGACTTTGCTGCATTATTTAAGGACTCTGCTGCAGTGTTTAATGACTCTGCTGAAGCAACTGGGGACTCAGATGCATTATTTAAGGACTCTGCTGCATTATGTAAGGACTTTGCTGCTTTATTTAAGGACTTTGCTGCATTATTTAAGGACTTTGTTGCATTATTTAAGGACTCTGCTGCATTATTTAAGGACTTTGTTGCATTATTTAAGGACTCTTCTGCATTATTTAAGGACTTTGCTGCATTATTTAAGGACTATGCTGTGGTATTTAAGTACTCTGCTGCATTATTTACGGACTTTGCTGCATTATTTAAGGACTCTGCTGCATTATTTAATTACTTTGCTGCATTATTAAAGGACCCTGCTGCGGCATTTAAGGATTCTGCTGCATTATTTAAGGACTTTGATGCATTATTTAAGGACGCTGCTGCAGAATTTAAGGAATCTGCTGCATTATTTAAGGACTTTGTTGCATTATTTAAGGTCTCTGCTGCATGAATTAAGGACTCTGCTATGGTACTTAAGGACTTTGCTGCATTATTTAAGGACTTTGCTGCATTATTTAAGGACTTTGATGCATTATTTAAGAACTTTGTTGCATTATTTAAGGACTCTGCTGCATTATTTAAGGACTTTGTTGCATTATGTAAGGACTTTGCTGCTTTATTTAAGGACTTTGCTGCATTATTTAAGGACTTTGTTGCATTATTTAAGGACTCTGCTGCATTATTTAAGGACTTTGTTGCATCATTTAAGGACTCTTCTGCATTATTTAAGGACTTTGCTGCATTATTTAAGGACTATGCTGTGGTATTTAAGTACTCTGCTGCATTATTTAAGGACTTTGCTGCATTATTTAAGGACTCTGCTGCATTATTTAATTACTTTGCTGCATTATTAAAGGACCCTGCTGCGGCATTTAAGGATTCTGCTGCATAATTTAAGGACTTTATTGCATTATTTAAGGATCCTGCTGCATTATTTAAGGATCCTGCTGAAGCATTTGAGGACTCAGCTGCATTATTTAAGGACTTTGCTGCATTATTTAATGACTCTGCTGCATTATTTAAGGACTCTGCTGCTTTATTTAAGGACTTTCCTGCATTATTTAAGGAGTCTTCTGCATTATTTAATGACTCTGCTGAAGCATTTGAGGACTCAACTGCATTATTTAAGGACTCTGCTGCATTATTTAAGGTCTCTGCTGCATTATTTAAGGACTCTGCTGTGGTATATAAGGACTCTGCTGCATTATTTAAGGAATTTGTTGCATTATTTAAGGACGCTGCTGCATTATTTAAGGACTTTGTTGCATTATTTAAGGACTCTGCTGCATTAATTAAGGACTTTGCTGCATTACTTAAGGACACTGCTGCATTATTTAAGGACTTTGTTGCATTATTTAAGGACTCTGCTGCATTATTTAAGGACTCTGCTGAAGCATTTGGGGACTCAGATGCATTATTTAAGGACTCTGCTGCATTATGTAAGGGCTTTGCTGCTTTATTTAAGGACTCTGTTGCATTATTTAAGGACTTTGTTGCATTATTTAAGAACTCTGCTGCATTATTTAAGGACTTTGTTGCATTATTTAAGGATTCTGCTGCATTATTTAAGGACTTTGCTGCATTATTTAAGGACTATGCTGTGGTATTTAAGGACTCTGCTGCATTATTTAAGGACTTTGCTGCATTATTAAAGGACTCTGCTGCATTATTTAATTACTTTGCTGCATTATTTAAGGACTCTGCTGCGGTATTTAAGGACTCTGCTGCATTATTTAAGGACTTTGATGCATTATTTAAGGACACTGCTGCAGAATTTAAGGAATCTGCTGCATTATTTAAGGACTTTGTTGCATTATTTAAGGTCTCTTTTTCATTATTTAAGGACTCTGCTATTGTACTTAAGGACTTTGCTGCATTATTTAAGGACTTTGCTGCATTATTTAAGGACTCTGCTGCATTATTTAAGTACTTTGTTGCATTATTTAAGGACTCTGCTGCATAATTTAAGGACTTTATTGCATTATTTAAGGATCCTGCTGCATTATTTAATGACTCTGCTGAAGCATTTGAGGACTCATCTGCATTATTAAAGGTCTCTGCTGCATTATTTAAGGATCCTGCTGAAGCATTTGAGGACTCAGCTGCATTATTTAAGGACTTTGCTGCATTATTTAACGACTCTGCTGCGTTATTTAAGGACTCTGCTGCATTATTTAAGGACACTGCTGCATTATTTAAGGACTCTGCTGCATTATTTAAGGACTTTGCTGCATTATTTAACGACTCTGCTGCATTATTTAAGAACTTTGCTGCATTATTTAAGGACTCTGCTGCATTATTTAAGGAATTTGTTGCATTATTTAAGGACTCTGCTGCTTTATTTAAGGACTCTGCTGCGGTATTTAAGGACTCTGCTGCATTATTTAAGGACTTTGCTGCATTATTTAAGGACTGCTGCGTTATTTAAGGACTCTGCTGCATTATTTAAGACTTTGCTGCATTATTTAAGGACTCTGCTGCAGTGTTTAATGACTCTGCTGAAGCAACTGGGGACTCAGATGCATTATTTAAGGACTCTGCTGCATTATGTAAGGACTTTGCTGCTTTATTTAAGGACTTTGCTGCATTATTTAAGGACTTTGTTGCATTATTTAAGGACTCTGCTGCATTATTTAAGGACTTTGTTGCATTATTTAAGGACTCTTCTGCATTATTTAAGGACTTTGCTGCATTATTTAAGGACTATGCTGTGGTATTTAAGTACTCTGCTGCATTATTTAAGGACTTTGCTGCATTATTTAAGGACTCTGCTGCATTATTTAATTACTTTGCTGCATTATTAAAGGACCCTGCTGCGGCATTTAAGGATTCTGCTGCATTATTTAAGGACTTTGATGCATTATTTAAGGACGCTGCTGCAGAATTTAAGGAATCTGCTGCATTATTTAAGGACTTTGTTGCATTATTTAAGGTCTCTGCTGCATTATTTAAGGACTCTGCTATGGTACTTAAGGACTTTGCTGCATTACTTAAGGACTTTGATGCATTATTTAAGAACTTTGTTGCATTATTTAAGGACTCTGCTGCATTATTTAAGGACTTTGTTGCATTATGTAAGGACTTTGCTGCTTTATTTAAGGACTTTGCTGCATTATTTAAGGGCTTTGTTGCATTATTTAAGGACTCTGCTGCATTATTTAAGGACTTTGTTGCATTATTTAAGGACTCTTCTGCATTATTTAAGGACTTTGCTGCATTATTTAAGGACTATGCTGTGGTATTTAAGTACTCTGCTGCATTATTTAAGGACTTTGCTGCATTATTTAAGGACTCTGCTGCATTATTTAATTACTTTGCTGCATTATTAAAGGACCCTGCTGCGGCATTTAAGGATTCTGCTGCATAATTTAAGGACTTTATTGCATTATTTAAGGATCCTGCTGCATTATTTAAGGATCCTGCTGAAGCATTTGAGGACTCAGCTGCATTATTTAAGGACTTTGCTGCATTATTTAACGACTCTGCTGCATTATTTAAGGACTCTGCTGCTTTATTTAAGGACTTTCCTGCATTATTTAAGGAGTCTTCTGCATTATTTAATGACTCTGCTGAAGCATTTGAGGACTCAACTGCATTATTTAAGGACTCTGCTGCATTATTTAAGGTCTCTGCTGCATTATTTAAGGACTCTGCTGTGGTATATAAGGACTCTGCTGCATTATTTAAGGAATTTGTTGCATTATTTAAGGACGCTGCTGCATTATTTAAGGACTTTGTTGCATTATTTAAGGACTCTGCTGCATTAATTAAGGACTTTGCTGCATTACTTAAGGACACTGCTGCATTATTTAAGGACTTTGTTGCATTATTTAAGGTCTCTGCTGCATTATTTAAGGACTCTGCTGTGGTATTTATGGACTCTGCTGCATTATTTAAGGAATTTGTTGCATTATTTAAGGACGCTGCTGCATTATTTAAGGACTTTGTTGCATTATTTAAGGACTTTGCTGCATTAATTAAGGACTTTGCTGCATTACTTAAGGACTCTGCTGCATTATTTAATTACTTGCTGCATTATTTAAGGACTCTGCTGCGGTGTTTAAGAACTCTGCTGCATTATTTAAGGACTTTGCTGCATTATTTTAGGACTCTGCTGCATTATTTAAGGACTTTGCTGTATTATTTAAGGACTCTACTGCATTATTTAAGGACTTTGTTGCATTATTTAAGGACTCTGCTGCATTATTTAATGACTTTGTTGCATTATATAAGGACTCTGCTGAATTATTTAAGGACTATGTTGCATTATGTTAGAAGTCTGCTGCATTATTTAAGGACTTTGCTGCATTATTTAAGGACTCTGCTGCATTATTTAAGGACTTTATTGCATTATTTAAGGACTCTGCTGCATTATTTAATGACTCTGCTGAAGCATTTGAGGACTCAGCTGCATTATTTAAGGTCTCTGCTGTATTATTTAAGGACTCTGCTGCATTATTTAATGACTCTGTTGCGGTATTTAAGGACTCTGCTGCATTATTTAAGGACTGCTGCGTTATTTAAGGACTCTGCTGCATTATTTAAGACTTTGCTGCATTATTTAAGGACTCTGCTGCAGTGTTTAATGACTCTGCTGAAGCAACTGGGGACTCAGATGCATTATTTAAGGACTCTGCTGCATTATGTAAGGACTTTGCTGCTTTATTTAAGGACTTTGCTGCATTATTTAAGGACTTTGTTGCATTATTTAAGGACTCTGCTGCATTATTTAAGGACTTTGTTGCATTATTTAAGGACTCTTCTGCATTATTTAAGGACTTTGCTGCATTATTTAAGGACTATGCTGTGGTATTTAAGTACTCTGCTGCATTATTTAAGGACTTTGCTGCATTATTTAAGGACTCTGCTGCATTATTTAATTACTTTGCTGCATTATTAAAGGACCCTGCTGCGGCATTTAAGGATTCTGCTGCATTATTTAAGGACTTTGATGCATTATTTAAGGACGCTGCTGCAGAATTTAAGGAATCTGCTGCATTATTTAAGGACTTTGTTGCATTATTTAAGGTCTCTGCTGCATGAATTAAGGACTCTGCTATGGTACTTAAGGACTTTGCTGCATTATTTAAGGACTTTGCTGCATTATTTAAGGACTTTGATGCATTATTTAAGAACTTTGTTGCATTATTTAAGGACTCTGCTGCATTATTTAAGGACTTTGTTGCATTATGTAAGGACTTTGCTGCTTTATTTAAGGACTTTGCTGCATTATTTAAGGACTTTGTTGCATTATTTAAGGATCTGCTGCATTATTTAAGGACTTTGTTGCATCATTTAAGGACTCTTCTGCATTATTTAAGGACTTTGCTGCATTATTTAAGGACTATGCTGTGGTATTTAAGTACTCTGCTGCATTATTTAAGGACTTTGCTGCATTATTTAAGGACTCTGCTGCATTATTTAATTACTTTGCTGCATTATTAAAGGACCCTGCTGCGGCATTTAAGGATTCTGCTGCATAATTTAAGGACTTTATTGCATTATTTAAGGATCCTGCTGCATTATTTAAGGATCCTGCTGAAGCATTTGAGGACTCAGCTGCATTATTTAAGGACTTTGCTGCATTATTTAACGACTCTGCTGCATTATTTAAGGACTCTGCTGCTTTATTTAAGGACTTTCCTGCATTATTTAAGGAGTCTTCTGCATTATTTAATGACTCTGCTGAAGCATTTGAGGACTCAACTGCATTATTTAAGGACTCTGCTGCATTATTTAAGGTCTCTGCTGCATTATTTAAGGACTCTGCTGTGGTATATAAGGACTCTGCTGCATTATTTAAGGAATTTGTTGCATTATTTAAGGACGCTGCTGCATTATTTAAGGACTTTGTTGCATTATTTAAGGACTCTGCTGCATTAATTAAGGACTTTGCTGCATTACTTAAGGACACTGCTGCATTATTTAAGGACTTTGTTGCATTATTTAAGGACTCTGCTGCATTATTTAAGGACTCTGCTGAAGCATTTGGGGACTCAGATGCATTATTTAAGGACTCTGCTGCATTATGTAAGGGCTTTGCTGCTTTATTTAAGGACTCTGTTGCATTATTTAAGGACTTTGTTGCATTATTTAAGAACTCTGCTGCATTATTTAAGGACTTTGTTGCATTATTTAAGGATTCTGCTGCATTATTTAAGGACTTTGCTGCATTATTTAAGGACTATGCTGTGGTATTTAAGGACTCTGCTGCATTATTTAAGGACTTTGCTGCATTATTAAAGGACTCTGCTGCATTATTTAATTACTTTGCTGCATTATTTAAGGACTCTGCTGCGGTATTTAAGGACTCTGCTGCATTATTTAAGGACTTTGATGCATTATTTAAGGACACTGCTGCAGAATTTAAGGAATCTGCTGCATTATTTAAGGACTTTGTTGCATTATTTAAGGTCTCTTTTTCATTATTTAAGGACTCTGCTATTGTACTTAAGGACTTTGCTGCATTATTTAAGGACTTTGCTGCATTATTTAAGGACTCTGCTGCATTATTTAAGTACTTTGTTGCATTATTTAAGGACTCTGCTGCATAATTTAAGGACTTTATTGCATTATTTAAGGATCCTGCTGCATTATTTAATGACTCTGCTGAAGCATTTGAGGACTCATCTGCATTATTAAAGGTCTCTGCTGCATTATTTAAGGATCCTGCTGAAGCATTTGAGGACTCAGCTGCATTATTTAAGGACTTTGCTGCATTATTTAACGACTCTGCTGCGTTATTTAAGGACTCTGCTGCATTATTTAAGGACACTGCTGCATTATTTAAGGACTCTGCTGCATTATTTAAGGACTTTGCTGCATTATTTAACGACTCTGCTGCATTATTTAAGAACTTTGCTGCATTATTTAAGGACTCTGCTGCATTATTTAAGGAATTTGTTGCATTATTTAAGGACTCTGCTGCTTTATTTAAGGACTCTGCTGCGGTATTTAAGGATTCTGCTGCATTATTTAAGGACTTTGCTGCATTATTTAAGGACTGCTGCGTTATTTAAGGACTCTGCTGCATTATTTAAGACTTTGCTGCATTATTTAAGGACTCTGCTGCAGTGTTTAATGACTCTGCTGAAGCAACTGGGGACTCAGATGCATTATTTAAGGACTCTGCTGCATTATGTAAGGACTTTGCTGCTTTATTTAAGGACTTTGCTGCATTATTTAAGGACTTTGTTGCATTATTTAAGGACTCTGCTGCATTATTTAAGGACTTTGTTGCATTATTTAAGGACTCTTCTGCATTATTTAAGGACTTTGCTGCATTATTTAAGGACTATGCTGTGGTATTTAAGTACTCTGCTGCATTATTTACGGACTTTGCTGCATTATTTAAGGACTCTGCTGCATTATTTAATTACTTTGCTGCATTATTAAAGGACCCTGCTGCGGCATTTAAGGATTCTGCTGCATTATTTAAGGACTTTGATGCATTATTTAAGGACGCTGCTGCAGAATTTAAGGAATCTGCTGCATTATTTAAGGACTTTGTTGCATTATTTAAGGTCTCTGCTGCATGAATTAAGGACTCTGCTATGGTACTTAAGGACTTTGCTGCATTATTTAAGGACTTTGCTGCATTATTTAAGGACTTTGATGCATTATTTAAGAACTTTGTTGCATTATTTAAGGACTCTGCTGCATTATTTAAGGACTTTGTTGCATTATGTAAGGACTTTGCTGCTTTATTTAAGGACTTTGCTGCATTATTTAAGGACTTTGTTGCATTATTTAAGGACTCTGCTGCATTATTTAAGGACTTTGTTGCATCATTTAAGGACTCTTCTGCATTATTTAAGGACTTTGCTGCATTATTTAAGGACTATGCTGTGGTATTTAAGTACTCTGCTGCATTATTTAAGGACTTTGCTGCATTATTTAAGGACTCTGCTGCATTATTTAATTACTTTGCTGCATTATTAAAGGACCCTGCTGCGGCATTTAAGGATTCTGCTGCATAATTTAAGGACTTTATTGCATTATTTAAGGATCCTGCTGCATTATTTAAGGATCCTGCTGAAGCATTTGAGGACTCAGCTGCATTATTTAAGGACTTTGCTGCATTATTTAACGACTCTGCTGCATTATTTAAGGACTCTGCTGCTTTATTTAAGGACTTTCCTGCATTATTTAAGGAGTCTTCTGCATTATTTAATGACTCTGCTGAAGCATTTGAGGACTCAACTGCATTATTTAAGGACTCTGCTGCATTATTTAAGGTCTCTGCTGCATTATTTAAGGACTCTGCTGTGGTATATAAGGACTCTGCTGCATTATTTAAGGAATTTGTTGCATTATTTAAGGACGCTGCTGCATTATTTAAGGACTTTGTTGCATTATTTAAGGACTCTGCTGCATTAATTAAGGACTTTGCTGCATTACTTAAGGACACTGCTGCATTATTTAAGGACTTTGTTGCATTATTTAAGGACTCTGCTGCATTATTTAAGGACTCTGCTGAAGCATTTGGGGACTCAGATGCATTATTTAAGGACTCTGCTGCATTATGTAAGGGCTTTGCTGCTTTATTTAAGGACTCTGTTGCATTATTTAAGGACTTTGTTGCATTATTTAAGAACTCTGCTGCATTATTTAAGGACTTTGTTGCATTATTTAAGGATTCTGCTGCATTATTTAAGGACTTTGCTGCATTATTTAAGGACTATGCTGTGGTATTTAAGGACTCTGCTGCATTATTTAAGGACTTTGCTGCATTATTAAAGGACTCTGCTGCATTATTTAATTACTTTGCTGCATTATTTAAGGACTCTGCTGCGGTATTTAAGGACTCTGCTGCATTATTTAAGGACTTTGATGCATTATTTAAGGACACTGCTGCAGAATTTAAGGAATCTGCTGCATTATTTAAGGACTTTGTTGCATTATTTAAGGTCTCTTTTTCATTATTTAAGGACTCTGCTATTGTACTTAAGGACTTTGCTGCATTATTTAAGGACTTTGCTGCATTATTTAAGGACTCTGCTGCATTATTTAAGTACTTTGTTGCATTATTTAAGGACTCTGCTGCATAATTTAAGGACTTTATTGCATTATTTAAGGATCCTGCTGCATTATTTAATGACTCTGCTGAAGCATTTGAGGACTCATCTGCATTATTAAAGGTCTCTGCTGCATTATTTAAGGATCCTGCTGAAGCATTTGAGGACTCAGCTGCATTATTTAAGGACTTTGCTGCATTATTTAACGACTCTGCTGCGTTATTTAAGGACTCTGCTGCATTATTTAAGGACACTGCTGCATTATTTAAGGACTCTGCTGCATTATTTAAGGACTTTGCTGCATTATTTAACGACTCTGCTGCATTATTTAAGAACTTTGCTGCATTATTTAAGGACTCTGCTGCATTATTTAAGGAATTTGTTGCATTATTTAAGGACTCTGCTGCTTTATTTAAGGACTCTGCTGCGGTATTTAAGGACTCTGCTGCATTATTTAAGGACTTTGCTGCATTATTTAAGGACTGCTGCGTTATTTAAGGACTCTGCTGCATTATTTAAGACTTTGCTGCATTATTTAAGGACTCTGCTGCAGTGTTTAATGACTCTGCTGAAGCAACTGGGGACTCAGATGCATTATTTAAGGACTCTGCTGCATTATGTAAGGACTTTGCTGCTTTATTTAAGGACTTTGCTGCATTATTTAAGGACTTTGTTGCATTATTTAAGGACTCTGCTGCATTATTTAAGGACTTTGTTGCATTATTTAAGGACTCTTCTGCATTATTTAAGGACTTTGCTGCATTATTTAAGGACTATGCTGTGGTATTTAAGTACTCTGCTGCATTATTTAAGGACTTTGCTGCATTATTTAAGGACTCTGCTGCATTATTTAATTACTTTGCTGCATTATTAAAGGACCCTGCTGCGGCATTTAAGGATTCTGCTGCATTATTTAAGGACTTTGATGCATTATTTAAGGACGCTGCTGCAGAATTTAAGGAATCTGCTGCATTATTTAAGGACTTTGTTGCATTATTTAAGGTCTCTGCTGCATTATTTAAGGACTCTGCTATGGTACTTAAGGACTTTGCTGCATTACTTAAGGACTTTGCTGCATTATTTAAGGACTTTGATGCATTATTTAAGAACTTTGTTGCATTATTTAAGGACTCTGCTGCATTATTTAAGGACTTTGTTGCATTATGTAAGGACTTTGCTGCTTTATTTAAGGACTTTGCTGCATTATTTAAGGGCTTTGTTGCATTATTTAAGGACTCTGCTGCATTATTTAAGGACTTTGTTGCATTATTTAAGGACTCTTCTGCATTATTTAAGGACTTTGCTGCATTATTTAAGGACTATGCTGTGGTATTTAAGTACTCTGCTGCATTATTTAAGGACTTTGCTGCATTATTTAAGGACTCTGCTGCATTATTTAATTACTTTGCTGCATTATTAAAGGACCCTGCTGCGGCATTTAAGGATTCTGCTGCATAATTTAAGGACTTTATTGCATTATTTAAGGATCCTGCTGCATTATTTAAGGATCCTGCTGAAGCATTTGAGGACTCAGCTGCATTATTTAAGGACTTTGCTGCATTATTTAACGACTCTGCTGCATTATTTAAGGACTCTGCTGCTTTATTTAAGGACTTTCCTGCATTATTTAAGGAGTCTTCTGCATTATTTAATGACTCTGCTGAAGCATTTGAGGACTCAACTGCATTATTTAAGGACTCTGCTGCATTATTTAAGGTCTCTGCTGCATTATTTAAGGACTCTGCTGTGGTATATAAGGACTCTGCTGCATTATTTAAGGAATTTGTTGCATTATTTAAGGACGCTGCTGCATTATTTAAGGACTTTGTTGCATTATTTAAGGACTCTGCTGCATTAATTAAGGACTTTGCTGCATTACTTAAGGACACTGCTGCATTATTTAAGGACTTTGTTGCATTATTTAAGGTCTCTGCTGCATTATTTAAGGACTCTGCTGTGGTATTTATGGACTCTGCTGCATTATTTAAGGAATTTGTTGCATTATTTAAGGACGCTGCTGCATTATTTAAGGACTTTGTTGCATTATTTAAGGACTTTGCTGCATTAATTAAGGACTTTGCTGCATTACTTAAGGACTCTGCTGCATTATTTAATTACTTGCTGCATTATTTAAGGACTCTGCTGCGGTGTTTAAGAACTCTGCTGCATTATTTAAGGACTTTGCTGCATTATTTTAGGACTCTGCTGCATTATTTAAGGACTTTGCTGTATTATTTAAGGACTCTACTGCATTATTTAAGGACTTTGTTGCATTATTTAAGGACTCTGCTGCATTATTTAATGACTTTGTTGCATTATATAAGGACTCTGCTGAATTATTTAAGGACTATGTTGCATTATGTTAGAAGTCTGCTGCATTATTTAAGGACTTTGCTGCATTATTTAAGGACTCTGCTGCATTATTTAAGGACTTTATTGCATTATTTAAGGACTCTGCTGCATTATTTAATGACTCTGCTGAAGCATTTGAGGACTCAGCTGCATTATTTAAGGTCTCTGCTGTATTATTTAAGGACTCTGCTGCATTATTTAATGACTCTGTTGCGGTATTTAAGGACTCTGCTGCATTATTTAAGGACTGCTGCGTTATTTAAGGACTCTGCTGCATTATTTAAGACTTTGCTGCATTATTTAAGGACTCTGCTGCAGTGTTTAATGACTCTGCTGAAGCAACTGGGGACTCAGATGCATTATTTAAGGACTCTGCTGCATTATGTAAGGACTTTGCTGCTTTATTTAAGGACTTTGCTGCATTATTTAAGGACTTTGTTGCATTATTTAAGGACTCTGCTGCATTATTTAAGGACTTTGTTGCATTATTTAAGGACTCTTCTGCATTATTTAAGGACTTTGCTGCATTATTTAAGGACTATGCTGTGGTATTTAAGTACTCTGCTGCATTATTTAAGGACTTTGCTGCATTATTTAAGGACTCTGCTGCATTATTTAATTACTTTGCTGCATTATTAAAGGACCCTGCTGCGGCATTTAAGGATTCTGCTGCATTATTTAAGGACTTTGATGCATTATTTAAGGACGCTGCTGCAGAATTTAAGGAATCTGCTGCATTATTTAAGGACTTTGTTGCATTATTTAAGGTCTCTGCTGCATGAATTAAGGACTCTGCTATGGTACTTAAGGACTTTGCTGCATTATTTAAGGACTTTGCTGCATTATTTAAGGACTTTGATGCATTATTTAAGAACTTTGTTGCATTATTTAAGGACTCTGCTGCATTATTTAAGGACTTTGTTGCATTATGTAAGGACTTTGCTGCTTTATTTAAGGACTTTGCTGCATTATTTAAGGACTTTGTTGCATTATTTAAGGACTCTGCTGCATTATTTAAGGACTTTGTTGCATTATTTAAGGACTCTTCTGCATTATTTAAGGACTTTGCTGCATTATTTAAGGACTATGCTGTGGTATTTAAGTACTCTGCTGCATTATTTAAGGACTTTGCTGCATTATTTAAGGACTCTGCTGCATTATTTAATTACTTTGCTGCATTATTAAAGGACCCTGCTGCGGCATTTAAGGATTCTGCTGCATAATTTAAGGACTTTATTGCATTATTTAAGGATCCTGCTGCATTATTTAAGGATCCTGCTGAAGCATTTGAGGACTCAGCTGCATTATTTAAGGACTTTGCTGCATTATTTAACGACTCTGCTGCATTATTTAAGGACTCTGCTGCTTTATTTAAGGACTTTCCTGCATTATTTAAGGAGTCTTCTGCATTATTTAATGACTCTGCTGAAGCATTTGAGGACTCAACTGCATTATTTAAGGACTCTGCTGCATTATTTAAGGTCTCTGCTGCATTATTTAAGGACTCTGCTGTGGTATATAAGGACTCTGCTGCATTATTTAAGGAATTTGTTGCATTATTTAAGGACGCTGCTGCATTATTTAAGGACTTTGTTGCATTATTTAAGGACTCTGCTGCATTAATTAAGGACTTTGCTGCATTACTTAAGGACACTGCTGCATTATTTAAGGACTTTGTTGCATTATTTAAGGACTCTGCTGCATTATGTAAGGGCTTTGCTGCTTTATTTAAGGACTCTGTTGCATTATTTAAGGACTTTGTTGCATTATTTAAGAACTCTGCTGCATTATTTAAGGACTTTGTTGCATTATTTAAGGATTCTGCTGCATTATTTAAGGACTTTGCTGCATTATTTAAGGACTATGCTGTGGTATTTAAGGACTCTGCTGCATTATTTAAGGACTTTGCTGCATTATTAAAGGACTCTGCTGCATTATTTAATTACTTTGCTGCATTATTTAAGGACTCTGCTGCGGTATTTAAGGACTCTGCTGCATTATTTAAGGACTTTGATGCATTATTTAAGGACACTGCTGCAGAATTTAAGGAATCTGCTGCATTATTTAAGGACTTTGTTGCATTATTTAAGGTCTCTTTTTCATTATTTAAGGACTCTGCTATTGTACTTAAGGACTTTGCTGCATTATTTAAGGACTTTGCTGCATTATTTAAGGACTCTGCTTCATTATTTAAGTACTTTGTTGCATTATTTAAGGACTCTGCTGCATAATTTAAGGACTTTATTGCATTATTTAAGGATCCTGCTGCATTATTTAATGACTCTGCTGAAGCATTTGAGGACTCATCTGCATTATTAAAGGTCTCTGCTGCCTTATTTAAGGATCCTGCTGAAGCATTTGAGGACTCAGCTGCATTATTTAAGGACTTTGCTGCATTATTTAACGACTCTGCTGCGTTATTTAAGGACTCTGCTGCATTATTTAAGGACACTGCTGCATTATTTAAGGACTCTGCTGCATTATTTAAGGACTTTGCTGCATTATTTAACGACTCTGCTGCATTATTTAAGAACTTTGCTGCATTATTTAAGGACTCTGCTGCATTATTTAAGGAATTTGTTGCATTATTTAAGGACTCTGCTGCTTTATTTAAGGACTCTGCTGCGGTATTTAAGGACTCTGCTGCATTATTTAAGGACTTTGCTGCATTATTTAAGGACTGCTGCGTTATTTAAGGACTCTGCTGCATTATTTAAGACTTTGCTGCATTATTTAAGGACTCTGCTGCAGTGTTTAATGACTCTGCTGAAGCAACTGGGGACTCAGATGCATTATTTAAGGACTCTGCTGCATTATGTAAGGACTTTGCTGCTTTATTTAAGGACTTTGCTGCATTATTTAAGGACTTTGTTGCATTATTTAAGGACTCTGCTGCATTATTTAAGGACTTTGTTGCATTATTTAAGGACTCTTCTGCATTATTTAAGGACTTTGCTGCATTATTTAAGGACTATGCTGTGGTATTTAAGTACTCTGCTGCATTATTTAAGGACTTTGCTGCATTATTTAAGGACTCTGCTGCATTATTTAATTACTTTGCTGCATTATTAAAGGACCCTGCTGCGGCATTTAAGGATTCTGCTGCATTATTTAAGGACTTTGATGCATTATTTAAGGACGCTGCTGCAGAATTTAAGGAATCTGCTGCATTATTTAAGGACTTTGTTGCATTATTTAAGGTCTCTGCTGCATTATTTAAGGACTCTGCTATGGTACTTAAGGACTTTGCTGCATTACTTAAGGACTTTGCTGCATTATTTAAGGACTTTGATGCATTATTTAAGGACTTTGTTGCATTATTTAAGAACTCTGCTGCATTATTTAAGGACTTTGTTGCATTATTTAAGGATTCTGCTGCATTATTTAAGGACTTTGCTGCATTATTTAAGGACTATGCTGTGGTATTTAAGGACTCTGCTGCATTATTTAAGGACTTTGCTGCATTATTAAAGGACTCTGCTGCATTATTTAATTACTTTGCTGCATTATTTAAGGACTCTGCTGCGGTATTTAAGGACTCTGCTGCATTATTTAAGGACTTTGATGCATTATTTAAGGACACTGCTGCAGAATTTAAGGAATCTGCTGCATTATTTAAGGACTTTGTTGCATTATTTAAGGTCTCTTTTTCATTATTTAAGGACTCTGCTATTGTACTTAAGGACTTTGCTGCATTATTTAAGGACTTTGCTGCATTATTTAAGGACTCTGCTGCATTATTTAAGTACTTTGTTGCATTATTTAAGGACTCTGCTGCATAATTTAAGGACTTTATTGCATTATTTAAGGATCCTGCTGCATTATTTAATGACTCTGCTGAAGCATTTGAGGACTCATCTGCATTATTAAAGGTCTCTGCTGCATTATTTAAGGATCCTGCTGAAGCATTTGAGGACTCAGCTGCATTATTTAAGGACTTTGCTGCATTATTTAACGACTCTGCTGCGTTATTTAAGGACTCTGCTGCATTATTTAAGGACACTGCTGCATTATTTAAGGACTCTGCTGCATTATTTAAGGACTTTGCTGCATTATTTAACGACTCTGCTGCATTATTTAAGAACTTTGCTGCATTATTTAAGGACTCTGCTGCATTATTTAAGGAATTTGTTGCATTATTTAAGGACTCTGCTGCTTTATTTAAGGACTCTGCTGCGGTATTTAAGGATTCTGCTGCATTATTTAAGGACTTTGCTGCATTATTTAAGGACTGCTGCGTTATTTAAGGACTCTGCTGCATTATTTAAGACTTTGCTGCATTATTTAAGGACTCTGCTGCAGTGTTTAATGACTCTGCTGAAGCAACTGGGGACTCAGATGCATTATTTAAGGACTCTGCTGCATTATGTAAGGACTTTGCTGCTTTATTTAAGGACTTTGCTGCATTATTTAAGGACTTTGTTGCATTATTTAAGGACTCTGCTGCATTATTTAAGGACTTTGTTGCATTATTTAAGGACTCTTCTGCATTATTTAAGGACTTTGCTGCATTATTTAAGGACTATGCTGTGGTATTTAAGTACTCTGCTGCATTATTTACGGACTTTGCTGCATTATTTAAGGACTCTGCTGCATTATTTAATTACTTTGCTGCATTATTAAAGGACCCTGCTGCGGCATTTAAGGATTCTGCTGCATTATTTAAGGACTTTGATGCATTATTTAAGGACGCTGCTGCAGAATTTAAGGAATCTGCTGCATTATTTAAGGACTTTGTTGCATTATTTAAGGTCTCTGCTGCATGAATTAAGGACTCTGCTATGGTACTTAAGGACTTTGCTGCATTATTTAAGGACTTTGCTGCATTATTTAAGGACTTTGATGCATTATTTAAGAACTTTGTTGCATTATTTAAGGACTCTGCTGCATTATTTAAGGACTTTGTTGCATTATGTAAGGACTTTGCTGCTTTATTTAAGGACTTTGCTGCATTATTTAAGGACTTTGTTGCATTATTTAAGGACTCTGCTGCATTATTTAAGGACTTTGTTGCATCATTTAAGGACTCTTCTGCATTATTTAAGGACTTTGCTGCATTATTTAAGGACTATGCTGTGGTATTTAAGTACTCTGCTGCATTATTTAAGGACTTTGCTGCATTATTTAAGGACTCTGCTGCATTATTTAATTACTTTGCTGCATTATTAAAGGACCCTGCTGCGGCATTTAAGGATTCTGCTGCATAATTTAAGGACTTTATTGCATTATTTAAGGATCCTGCTGCATTATTTAAGGATCCTGCTGAAGCATTTGAGGACTCAGCTGCATTATTTAAGGACTTTGCTGCATTATTTAACGACTCTGCTGCATTATTTAAGGACTCTGCTGCTTTATTTAAGGACTTTCCTGCATTATTTAAGGAGTCTTCTGCATTATTTAATGACTCTGCTGAAGCATTTGAGGACTCAACTGCATTATTTAAGGACTCTGCTGCATTATTTAAGGTCTCTGCTGCATTATTTAAGGACTCTGCTGTGGTATATAAGGACTCTGCTGCATTATTTAAGGAATTTGTTGCATTATTTAAGGACGCTGCTGCATTATTTAAGGACTTTGTTGCATTATTTAAGGACTCTGCTGCATTAATTAAGGACTTTGCTGCATTACTTAAGGACACTGCTGCATTATTTAAGGACTTTGTTGCATTATTTAAGGACTCTGCTGCATTATTTAAGGACTCTGCTGAAGCATTTGGGGACTCAGATGCATTATTTAAGGACTCTGCTGCATTATGTAAGGGCTTTGCTGCTTTATTTAAGGACTCTGTTGCATTATTTAAGGACTTTGTTGCATTATTTAAGAACTCTGCTGCATTATTTAAGGACTTTGTTGCATTATTTAAGGATTCTGCTGCATTATTTAAGGACTTTGCTGCATTATTTAAGGACTATGCTGTGGTATTTAAGGACTCTGCTGCATTATTTAAGGACTTTGCTGCATTATTAAAGGACTCTGCTGCATTATTTAATTACTTTGCTGCATTATTTAAGGACTCTGCTGCGGTATTTAAGGACTCTGCTGCATTATTTAAGGACTTTGATGCATTATTTAAGAACTTTGTTGCATTATTTAAGGACTCTGCTGCATTATTTAAGGACTTTGTTGCATTATGTAAGGACTTTGCTGCTTTATTTAAGGACTTTGCTGCATTATTTAAGGACTTTGTTGCATTATTTAAGGACTCTGCTGCATTATTTAAGGACTTTGTTGCATCATTTAAGGACTCTTCTGCATTATTTAAGGACTTTGCTGCATTATTTAAGGACTATGCTGTGGTATTTAAGTACTCTGCTGCATTATTTAAGGACTTTGCTGCATTATTTAAGGACTCTGCTGCATTATTTAATTACTTTGCTGCATTATTAAAGGACCCTGCTGCGGCATTTAAGGATTCTGCTGCATAATTTAAGGACTTTATTGCATTATTTAAGGATCCTGCTGCATTATTTAAGGATCCTGCTGAAGCATTTGAGGACTCAGCTGCATTATTTAAGGACTTTGCTGCATTATTTAACGACTCTGCTGCATTATTTAAGGACTCTGCTGCTTTATTTAAGGACTTTCCTGCATTATTTAAGGAGTCTTCTGCATTATTTAATGACTCTGCTGAAGCATTTGAGGACTCAACTGCATTATTTAAGGACTCTGCTGCATTATTTAAGGTCTCTGCTGCATTATTTAAGGACTCTGCTGTGGTATATAAGGACTCTGCTGCATTATTTAAGGAATTTGTTGCATTATTTAAGGACGCTGCTGCATTATTTAAGGACTTTGTTGCATTATTTAAGGACTCTGCTGCATTAATTAAGGACTTTGCTGCATTACTTAAGGACACTGCTGCATTATTTAAGGACTTTGTTGCATTATTTAAGGACTCTGCTGCATTATTTAAGGACTCTGCTGAAGCATTTGGGGACTCAGATGCATTATTTAAGGACTCTGCTGCATTATGTAAGGGCTTTGCTGCTTTATTTAAGGACTCTGTTGCATTATTTAAGGACTTTGTTGCATTATTTAAGAACTCTGCTGCATTATTTAAGGACTTTGTTGCATTATTTAAGGATTCTGCTGCATTATTTAAGGACTTTGCTGCATTATTTAAGGACTATGCTGTGGTATTTAAGGACTCTGCTGCATTATTTAAGGACTTTGCTGCATTATTAAAGGACTCTGCTGCATTATTTAATTACTTTGCTGCATTATTTAAGGACTCTGCTGCGGTATTTAAGGACTCTGCTGCATTATTTAAGGACTTTGATGCATTATTTAAGGACACTGCTGCAGAATTTAAGGAATCTGCTGCATTATTTAAGGACTTTGTTGCATTATTTAAGGTCTCTTTTTCATTATTTAAGGACTCTGCTATTGTACTTAAGGACTTTGCTGCATTATTTAAGGACTTTGCTGCATTATTTAAGGACTCTGCTGCATTATTTAAGTACTTTGTTGCATTATTTAAGGACTCTGCTGCATAATTTAAGGACTTTATTGCATTATTTAAGGATCCTGCTGCATTATTTAATGACTCTGCTGAAGCATTTGAGGACTCATCTGCATTATTAAAGGTCTCTGCTGCATTATTTAAGGATCCTGCTGAAGCATTTGAGGACTCAGCTGCATTATTTAAGGACTTTGCTGCATTATTTAACGACTCTGCTGCGTTATTTAAGGACTCTGCTGCATTATTTAAGGACACTGCTGCATTATTTAAGGACTCTGCTGCATTATTTAAGGACTTTGCTGCATTATTTAACGACTCTGCTGCATTATTTAAGAACTTTGCTGCATTATTTAAGGACTCTGCTGCATTATTTAAGGAATTTGTTGCATTATTTAAGGACTCTGCTGCTTTATTTAAGGACTCTGCTGCGGTATTTAAGGACTCTGCTGCATTATTTAAGGACTTTGCTGCATTATTTAAGGACTGCTGCGTTATTTAAGGACTCTGCTGCATTATTTAAGACTTTGCTGCATTATTTAAGGACTCTGCTGCAGTGTTTAATGACTCTGCTGAAGCAACTGGGGACTCAGATGCATTATTTAAGGACTCTGCTGCATTATGTAAGGACTTTGCTGCTTTATTTAAGGACTTTGCTGCATTATTTAAGGACTTTGTTGCATTATTTAAGGACTCTGCTGCATTATTTAAGGACTTTGTTGCATTATTTAAGGACTCTTCTGCATTATTTAAGGACTTTGCTGCATTATTTAAGGACTATGCTGTGGTATTTAAGTACTCTGCTGCATTATTTAAGGACTTTGCTGCATTATTTAAGGACTCTGCTGCATTATTTAATTACTTTGCTGCATTATTAAAGGACCCTGCTGCGGCATTTAAGGATTCTGCTGCATTATTTAAGGACTTTGATGCATTATTTAAGGACGCTGCTGCAGAATTTAAGGAATCTGCTGCATTATTTAAGGACTTTGTTGCATTATTTAAGGTCTCTGCTGCATTATTTAAGGACTCTGCTATGGTACTTAAGGACTTTGCTGCATTACTTAAGGACTTTGCTGCATTATTTAAGGACTTTGATGCATTATTTAAGAACTTTGTTGCATTATTTAAGGACTCTGCTGCATTATTTAAGGACTTTGTTGCATTATGTAAGGACTTTGCTGCTTTATTTAAGGACTTTGCTGCATTATTTAAGGGCTTTGTTGCATTATTTAAGGACTCTGCTGCATTATTTAAGGACTTTGTTGCATTATTTAAGGACTCTTCTGCATTATTTAAGGACTTTGCTGCATTATTTAAGGACTATGCTGTGGTATTTAAGTACTCTGCTGCATTATTTAAGGACTTTGCTGCATTATTTAAGGACTCTGCTGCATTATTTAATTACTTTGCTGCATTATTAAAGGACCCTGCTGCGGCATTTAAGGATTCTGCTGCATAATTTAAGGACTTTATTGCATTATTTAAGGATCCTGCTGCATTATTTAAGGATCCTGCTGAAGCATTTGAGGACTCAGCTGCATTATTTAAGGACTTTGCTGCATTATTTAACGACTCTGCTGCATTATTTAAGGACTCTGCTGCTTTATTTAAGGACTTTCCTGCATTATTTAAGGAGTCTTCTGCATTATTTAATGACTCTGCTGAAGCATTTGAGGACTCAACTGCATTATTTAAGGACTCTGCTGCATTATTTAAGGTCTCTGCTGCATTATTTAAGGACTCTGCTGTGGTATATAAGGACTCTGCTGCATTATTTAAGGAATTTGTTGCATTATTTAAGGACGCTGCTGCATTATTTAAGGACTTTGTTGCATTATTTAAGGACTCTGCTGCATTAATTAAGGACTTTGCTGCATTACTTAAGGACACTGCTGCATTATTTAAGGACTTTGTTGCATTATTTAAGGTCTCTGCTGCATTATTTAAGGACTCTGCTGTGGTATTTATGGACTCTGCTGCATTATTTAAGGAATTTGTTGCATTATTTAAGGACGCTGCTGCATTATTTAAGGACTTTGTTGCATTATTTAAGGACTTTGCTGCATTAATTAAGGACTTTGCTGCATTACTTAAGGACTCTGCTGCATTATTTAATTACTTGCTGCATTATTTAAGGACTCTGCTGCGGTGTTTAAGAACTCTGCTGCATTATTTAAGGACTTTGCTGCATTATTTTAGGACTCTGCTGCATTATTTAAGGACTTTGCTGTATTATTTAAGGACTCTACTGCATTATTTAAGGACTTTGTTGCATTATTTAAGGACTCTGCTGCATTATTTAATGACTTTGTTGCATTATATAAGGACTCTGCTGAATTATTTAAGGACTATGTTGCATTATGTTAGAAGTCTGCTGCATTATTTAAGGACTTTGCTGCATTATTTAAGGACTCTGCTGCATTATTTAAGGACTTTATTGCATTATTTAAGGACTCTGCTGCATTATTTAATGACTCTGCTGAAGCATTTGAGGACTCAGCTGCATTATTTAAGGTCTCTGCTGTATTATTTAAGGACTCTGCTGCATTATTTAATGACTCTGTTGCGGTATTTAAGGACTCTGCTGCATTATTTAAGGACTGCTGCGTTATTTAAGGACTCTGCTGCATTATTTAAGACTTTGCTGCATTATTTAAGGACTCTGCTGCAGTGTTTAATGACTCTGCTGAAGCAACTGGGGACTCAGATGCATTATTTAAGGACTCTGCTGCATTATGTAAGGACTTTGCTGCTTTATTTAAGGACTTTGCTGCATTATTTAAGGACTTTGTTGCATTATTTAAGGACTCTGCTGCATTATTTAAGGACTTTGTTGCATTATTTAAGGACTCTTCTGCATTATTTAAGGACTTTGCTGCATTATTTAAGGACTATGCTGTGGTATTTAAGTACTCTGCTGCATTATTTAAGGACTTTGCTGCATTATTTAAGGACTCTGCTGCATTATTTAATTACTTTGCTGCATTATTAAAGGACCCTGCTGCGGCATTTAAGGATTCTGCTGCATTATTTAAGGACTTTGATGCATTATTTAAGGACGCTGCTGCAGAATTTAAGGAATCTGCTGCATTATTTAAGGACTTTGTTGCATTATTTAAGGTCTCTGCTGCATGAATTAAGGACTCTGCTATGGTACTTAAGGACTTTGCTGCATTATTTAAGGACTTTGCTGCATTATTTAAGGACTTTGATGCATTATTTAAGAACTTTGTTGCATTATTTAAGGACTCTGCTGCATTATTTAAGGACTTTGTTGCATTATGTAAGGACTTTGCTGCTTTATTTAAGGACTTTGCTGCATTATTTAAGGACTTTGTTGCATTATTTAAGGACTCTGCTGCATTATTTAAGGACTTTGTTGCATTATTTAAGGACTCTTCTGCATTATTTAAGGACTTTGCTGCATTATTTAAGGACTATGCTGTGGTATTTAAGTACTCTGCTGCATTATTTAAGGACTTTGCTGCATTATTTAAGGACTCTGCTGCATTATTTAATTACTTTGCTGCATTATTAAAGGACCCTGCTGCGGCATTTAAGGATTCTGCTGCATAATTTAAGGACTTTATTGCATTATTTAAGGATCCTGCTGCATTATTTAAGGATCCTGCTGAAGCATTTGAGGACTCAGCTGCATTATTTAAGGACTTTGCTGCATTATTTAACGACTCTGCTGCATTATTTAAGGACTCTGCTGCTTTATTTAAGGACTTTCCTGCATTATTTAAGGAGTCTTCTGCATTATTTAATGACTCTGCTGAAGCATTTGAGGACTCAACTGCATTATTTAAGGACTCTGCTGCATTATTTAAGGTCTCTGCTGCATTATTTAAGGACTCTGCTGTGGTATATAAGGACTCTGCTGCATTATTTAAGGAATTTGTTGCATTATTTAAGGACGCTGCTGCATTATTTAAGGACTTTGTTGCATTATTTAAGGACTCTGCTGCATTAATTAAGGACTTTGCTGCATTACTTAAGGACACTGCTGCATTATTTAAGGACTTTGTTGCATTATTTAAGGACTCTGCTGCATTATGTAAGGGCTTTGCTGCTTTATTTAAGGACTCTGTTGCATTATTTAAGGACTTTGTTGCATTATTTAAGAACTCTGCTGCATTATTTAAGGACTTTGTTGCATTATTTAAGGATTCTGCTGCATTATTTAAGGACTTTGCTGCATTATTTAAGGACTATGCTGTGGTATTTAAGGACTCTGCTGCATTATTTAAGGACTTTGCTGCATTATTAAAGGACTCTGCTGCATTATTTAATTACTTTGCTGCATTATTTAAGGACTCTGCTGCGGTATTTAAGGACTCTGCTGCATTATTTAAGGACTTTGATGCATTATTTAAGGACACTGCTGCAGAATTTAAGGAATCTGCTGCATTATTTAAGGACTTTGTTGCATTATTTAAGGTCTCTTTTTCATTATTTAAGGACTCTGCTATTGTACTTAAGGACTTTGCTGCATTATTTAAGGACTTTGCTGCATTATTTAAGGACTCTGCTTCATTATTTAAGTACTTTGTTGCATTATTTAAGGACTCTGCTGCATAATTTAAGGACTTTATTGCATTATTTAAGGATCCTGCTGCATTATTTAATGACTCTGCTGAAGCATTTGAGGACTCATCTGCATTATTAAAGGTCTCTGCTGCCTTATTTAAGGATCCTGCTGAAGCATTTGAGGACTCAGCTGCATTATTTAAGGACTTTGCTGCATTATTTAACGACTCTGCTGCGTTATTTAAGGACTCTGCTGCATTATTTAAGGACACTGCTGCATTATTTAAGGACTCTGCTGCATTATTTAAGGACTTTGCTGCATTATTTAACGACTCTGCTGCATTATTTAAGAACTTTGCTGCATTATTTAAGGACTCTGCTGCATTATTTAAGGAATTTGTTGCATTATTTAAGGACTCTGCTGCTTTATTTAAGGACTCTGCTGCGGTATTTAAGGACTCTGCTGCATTATTTAAGGACTTTGCTGCATTATTTATGGACTGCTGCGTTATTTAAGGACTCTGCTGCATTATTTAAGACTTTGCTGCATTATTTAAGGACTCTGCTGCAGTGTTTAATGACTCTGCTGAAGCAACTGGGGACTCAGATGCATTATTTAAGGACTCTGCTGCATTATGTAAGGACTTTGCTGCTTTATTTAAGGACTTTGCTGCATTATTTAAGGACTTTGTTGCATTATTTAAGGACTCTGCTGCATTATTTAAGGACTTTGTTGCATTATTTAAGGACTCTTCTGCATTATTTAAGGACTTTGCTGCATTATTTAAGGACTTTGCTGCATTATTTAACGACTCTGCTGCATTATTTAAGAACTTTGCTGCATTATTTAAGGACTCTGCTGCATTATTTAAGGAATTTGTTGCATTATTTAAGGACTCTGCTGCTTTATTTAAGGACTCTGCTGCGGTATTTAAGGACTCTGCTGCATTATTTAAGGACTTTGCTGCATTATTTAAGGACTGCTGCGTTATTTAAGGACTCTGCTGCATTATTTAAGACTTTGCTGCATTATTTAAGGACTCTGCTGCAGTGTTTAATGACTCTGCTGAAGCAACTGGGGACTCAGATGCATTATTTAAGGACTCTGCTGCATTATGTAAGGACTTTGCTGCTTTATTTAAGGACTTTGCTGCATTATTTAAGGACTTTGTTGCATTATTTAAGGACTCTGCTGCATTATTTAAGGACTTTGTTGCATTATTTAAGGACTCTTCTGCATTATTTAAGGACTTTGCTGCATTATTTAAGGACTATGCTGTGGTATTTAAGTACTCTGCTGCATTATTTAAGGACTTTGCTGCATTATTTAAGGACTCTGCTGCATTATTTAATTACTTTGCTGCATTATTAAAGGACCCTGCTGCGGCATTTAAGGATTCTGCTGCATTATTTAAGGACTTTGATGCATTATTTAAGGACGCTGCTGCAGAATTTAAGGAATCTGCTGCATTATTTAAGGACTTTGTTGCATTATTTAAGGTCTCTGCTGCATGAATTAAGGACTCTGCTATGGTACTTAAGGACTTTGCTGCATTATTTAAGGACTTTGCTGCATTATTTAAGGACTTTGATGCATTATTTAAGAACTTTGTTGCATTATTTAAGGACTCTGCTGCATTATTTAAGGACTTTGTTGCATTATGTAAGGACTTTGCTGCTTTATTTAAGGACTTTGCTGCATTATTTAAGGACTTTGTTGCATTATTTAAGGACTCTGCTGCATTATTTAAGGACTTTGTTGCATCATTTAAGGACTCTTCTGCATTATTTAAGGACTTTGCTGCATTATTTAAGGACTATGCTGTGGTATTTAAGTACTCTGCTGCATTATTTAAGGACTTTGCTGCATTATTTAAGGACTCTGCTGCATTATTTAATTACTTTGCTGCATTATTAAAGGACCCTGCTGCGGCATTTAAGGATTCTGCTGCATAATTTAAGGACTTTATTGCATTATTTAAGGATCCTGCTGCATTATTTAAGGATCCTGCTGAAGCATTTGAGGACTCAGCTGCATTATTTAAGGACTTTGCTGCATTATTTAACGACTCTGCTGCATTATTTAAGGACTCTGCTGCTTTATTTAAGGACTTTCCTGCATTATTTAAGGAGTCTTCTGCATTATTTAATGACTCTGCTGAAGCATTTGAGGACTCAACTGCATTATTTAAGGACTCTGCTGCATTATTTAAGGTCTCTGCTGCATTATTTAAGGACTCTGCTGTGGTATATAAGGACTCTGCTGCATTATTTAAGGAATTTGTTGCATTATTTAAGGACGCTGCTGCATTATTTAAGGACTTTGTTGCATTATTTAAGGACTCTGCTGCATTAATTAAGGACTTTGCTGCATTACTTAAGGACACTGCTGCATTATTTAAGGACTTTGTTGCATTATTTAAGGACTCTGCTGCATTATTTAAGGACTCTGCTGAAGCATTTGGGGACTCAGATGCATTATTTAAGGACTCTGCTGCATTATGTAAGGGCTTTGCTGCTTTATTTAAGGACTCTGTTGCATTATTTAAGGACTTTGTTGCATTATTTAAGAACTCTGCTGCATTATTTAAGGACTTTGTTGCATTATTTAAGGATTCTGCTGCATTATTTAAGGACTTTGCTGCATTATTTAAGGACTATGCTGTGGTATTTAAGGACTCTGCTGCATTATTTAAGGACTTTGCTGCATTATTAAAGGACTCTGCTGCATTATTTAATTACTTTGCTGCATTATTTAAGGACTCTGCTGCGGTATTTAAGGACTCTGCTGCATTATTTAAGGACTTTGCTGCATTATTTAATGACTCTGCTGAAGCATTTGAGGACTCAGCTGCATTATTTAAGGACTCTGCTGCATTATTTAAGGAATTTGCTGCATTATTTAAGGACTCTGCTGCGGTATTTAAGGACTCTGCTGCATTATTTAAGGACTTTGATGCATTATTTAAGGACGCTGCTGCAGAATTTAAGGAATCTGCTGCATTATTTAACTACTTTGTTGCATTATTTAAGGTCTCTGCTGCATTATTTAAGGACTCTGCTGTGGTATTTAAGGACTCTGCTGCATTATTTAAGGAATTTGTTGCATTATTTAAGGACGCTGCTGCATTATTTAAGGACTTTGTTGCATTATTTAAGGACTTTGCTGCATTAATTAAGGACTTTGCTGCATTACTTAAGGACTCTGCTGCATTATTTAATTACTTGCTGCATTACTTAAGGACTCTGCTGCATTATTTAAGGACTTTGCTGTATTATTTAAGGACTCTGCTGCGGTATTTAAGGACTCTGCTGCATTATTTAAGGACTTTGTTGCATTATGTAAGGAGTCTGCTGCTTTATTTAAGGACTTTGCTGCATTATTTAATGAATCTGCTGAAGCATTTGAGGACTCAACTGCATTATTTAAGGTCTCTGCTGCATTATTTAAGGACTCTGCTGAAGCATTTGAGGACTCAGCTGCATGATTTAAGGACTTTGCTGCATTATTTAAGGACTCTGCTGCATTATTTAAGGAATTTGTTGCATTATTTAAGGACTCTGCTGCATTATTTAAGGACTTTGCTGCATTATTTAATAACTTTCTTGCATTATGTAAGTACTCTGCTGCATTATTTAAGGACTTTGTTGCATTATGTAAGGAGTCTGCTGCATTATTTAAGGACTTTGCTGCATTATTTAACGACTCTGCTGAAGCATTTGAGGACTCAGCTGCATTATTTAAGGACTCTGCTGCAATATTTAAGGAATTTGCTGCATTATTTAAGGACTCTGCTGCGGTATTTAAGGACTCTGCTGCATTATTTAAGGACTTTTTTGCATTATGTAAGGAGTCTGCTGCATTATTTAAGGACTTTGCTGCATTATTTAATGACTCTGCTGAAGCATTTGAGGACTCAGCTGCATTATTTAAGGACTCTGCTGCATTATTTAAGGAATTTGCTGCATTATTTAAGGACTCTGCTGCGGTATTTAAGGACTCTGCTGCATTATTTAAGGACTTTGATGCATTATTTAAGGACGCTGCTGCAGAATTTAAGGAATCTGCTGCATTATTTAAGGACTTTGCTGCATTATTTAAGGTCTCTGCTGCATTATTTAAGGACTCTGCTGTGGTATTTAAGGACTCTGCTGCATTATTTAAGGAATTTGTTGCATTATTTAAGGACGCTGCTGCATTATTTAAGGACTTTGTTGCATTATTTAAGGACTTTGCTGCATTAATTAAGGACTTTGCTGCATTACTTAAGGACTCTGCTGCATTATTTAATTACTTGCTGCATTACTTAAGGACTCTGCTGCATTATTTAAGGACTTTGCTGCATTATTTTAGGACTCTGCTGCATTATTTAAGGACTTTGCTGTATTATTTAAGGACTCTACTGCATTATTTAAGGACTTTGTTGCATTATTTAAGGACTCTGCTGCATTATTTAAGGACTTTGCTGTATTATTTAAGGACTCTGCTGCATTATTTAAGGACTTTTTTGCATTATTTAAGGACTCTGCTGCATTATTTAAGGACTTTGCTGCATTATTTAAGGACTCTGTTGCATTATTTAAGGACTTTATTGCATTATTTAATGACTCTGCTGCATTATTTAAGGAATTTGCTGCATTATTTAAGGACTCTGCTGCATTATTTAAGGACTTTGCTGCATTATTTAATGACTCTGCTGCATTATTTAAGGACTTTGTTGTATTATTTAAGGACTTTGCTGCATTATTTAAGGACTCTGCTGCGGTATTTAAGGACTCTGCTGAATTATTTAAGGACTTTGTTGCATTATTTAAGGACTCTGCTGCATTATTTAAGGACTTTGCTGCATTATTTAAGGACTATGCTGTGGTATTTAAGGACTCTGCTGTATTATTTAAGGACTTTGCTGCATTATTTAAGGACTCTGCTGCATTATTTAATGACTTTGTTGCATTATATAAGGACTCTGCTGCATTATTTAAGGACTATGTTGCATTATTTAAGGACTCTGCTGCATTATTTAAGGACTTTATTGCATTATTTAAGGACGACTCTGCTGCATTATTTAATGACTGCTGAAGCATTTGAGGACTCAGCTGCATTATTTAAGGTCTCTGCTGTATTATTTAAGGACTCTGCTGCATTATTTAATGACTCTGCTGCGGTATTTAAGGACTCTGCTGCATTATTTAAGGACTTTGCTGCATTATTTAAGGACTGCTGCGTTATTTAAGGACTCTGCTGCATTATTTAAGACTTTGCTGCATTATTTAAGGACTCTGCTGCAGTGTTTAATGACTCTGCTGAAGCAATTGGGGACTCAGATGCATTATTTAAGGACTCTGCTGCATTATGTAAGGACTTTGCTGCTTTATTTAAGGACTTTGCTGCATTATTTAAGGACTTTGTTGCATTATTTAAGGACTCTGCTGCATTATTTAAGGACTTTGTTGCATTAGTTAAGGACTCTGCTGCATTATTTAAGGACTTTGCTGCATTATTTAAGGACTATGCTGTGGTATTTAAGGACTCTGCTGCATTATTTAAGGACTTTGCTGCATTATTTAAGGACTCTGCTGCATTATTTAATTACTTTGCTGCATTATTAAAGGACCCTGCTGCGGCATTTAAGGATTCTGCTGCATTATTTAAGGACTTTGATGCATTATTTAAGGACGCTGCTGCAGAATTTAAGGAATCTGCGGCATTATTTAAGGACTTTGTTGCATTATTTAAGGTCTCTGCTGCATTATTTAAGGACTCTGCTATGGTACTTAAGGAATTTGCTGCATTATTTAAGGACTTTGCTGCATTATTTAAGGACTTTGATGCATTATTTAAGAACTTTGTTGCATTATTTAAGGACTCTGCTGCATTATTTAAGGACTTTGTTGCATTATGTAAGGACTCTGCTGCATTATTTAAGGACTTTGCTGCATTATTTAAGGACTCTGCTGCATAATTTAAGGACTTTATTGCATTATTTAAGGGGATCCTGCTGCATTATTTAAGGATCCTGCTGAAGCATTTGAGGACTCAGCTGCATTATTTAAGGACTTTGCTGCATTATTTAACGACTCTGCTGCATTATTTAAGGACTCTGCTGCTTTATTTAAGGACTTTCCTGCATTATTTAAGGAGTCTTCTGCATTATTTAATGACTCTGCTGAAGCATTTGAGGACTCAGCTGCATTATTTAAGGACTCTGCTGCATTATTTAAGGTCTCTGCTGCATTATTTAAGGACTCTGCTGTGGTATATAAGGACTCTGCTGCATTATTTAAGGAATTTGTTGCATTATTTAAGGACGCTGCTGCATTATTTAAGGACTTTGTTGCATTATTTAAGGACTCTGCTGCATTAATTAAGGACTTTGCTGCATTACTTAAGGACACTGCTGCATTATTTAAGGACTTTGTTGCATTATTTAAGGACTCTGCTGCATTATTTAAGGACTCTGCTGAAGCATTTGGGGACTCAGATGCATTATTTAAGGACTCTGCTGCATTATGTAAGGGCTTTGCTGCTTTATTTAAGGACTCTGCTGCATTATTTAAGGAATTTGCTGCATTATTTAAGGACTCTGCTGCGGTATTTAAGGACTCTGCTGCATTATTTAAGGACTTTTTTGCATTATGTAAGGAGTCTGCTGCATTATTTAAGGACTTTGCTGCATTATTTAATGACTCTGCTGAAGCATTTGAGGACTCAGCTGCATTATTTAAGGACTCTGCTGCATTATTTAAGGAATTTGCTGCATTATTTAAGGACTCTGCTGCGGTATTTAAGGACTCTGCTGCATTATTTAAGGACTTTGATGCATTATTTAAGGACGCTGCTGCAGAATTTAAGGAATCTGCTGCATTATTTAAGGACTTTGTTGCATTATTTAAGGTCTCTGCTGCATTATTTAAGGACTCTGCTGTGGTATTTAAGGACTCTGCTGCATTATTTAAGGAATTTGTTGCATTATTTAAGGATGCTGCTGCATTATTTAAGGACTTTGTTGCATTATTTAAGGACTTTGCTGCATTAATTAAGGACTTTGCTGCATTACTTAAGGACTCTGCTGCATTATTTAATTACTTGCTGCATTACTTAAGGACTCTGCTGCATTATTTAAGGACTTTGCTGCATTATTTTAGGACTCTGCTGCATTATTTAAGGACTTTGCTGTATTATTTAAGGACTCTGCTTCGGTATTTAAGGACTCTGCTGCATTATTTAAGGACTTTGTTGCATTATGTAAGTAGTCTGCTGCTTTATTTAAGGACTTTGCTGCATTATTTAATGAATCTGCTGAAGCATTTGAGGACTCAACTGCATTATTTAAGGTCTCTGCTGCATTATTTAAGGACTCTGCTGAAGCATTTGAGGACTCAGCTGCATGATTTAAGGACTTTGCTGCATTATTTAAGGACTCTGCTGCATTATTTAAGGAATTTGTTGCATTATTTAAGGACTCTGCTGCATTATTTAAGGACTTTGCTGCATTATTTAATAACTTTGTTGCATTATATAAGTACTCTGCTGCATTATTTAAGGACTTTGTTGCATTATGTAAGGAGTCTGCTGCATTATTTAAGGACTTTGCTGCATTATTTAACGACTCTGCTGAAGCATTTGAGGACTCAGCTGCATTATTTAAGGACTCTGCTGCATTATTTAAGGAATTTGCTGCATTATTTAAGGACTCTGCTGCGGTATTTAAGGACTCTGCTGCATTATTTAAGGACTTTTTTGCATTATGTAAGGAGTCTGCTGCATTATTTAAGGACTTTGCTGCATTATTTAATGACTCTGCTGAAGCAATTGAGGACTCAGCTGCATTATTTAAGGACTCTGCTGCATTATTTAAGGAATTTGCAGCATTATTTAAGGACTCTGCTGCATTATTTAAGGACTTTGATGCATTATTTAAGGACGCTGCTGCAGAATTTAAGGAATCTGCTGCATTATTTAAGGACTTTGTTGCATTATTTAAGGTCTCTGCTGCATTATTTAAGGACTCTGCTGTGGTATTTAAGGACTCTGCTGCATTATTTGAGGAATTTGTTGCATTATTTAAGGACGCTGCTGCATTATTTAAGGACTTTGTTACATTATTTAAGGACTTTGCTGCATTAATTAAGGACTTTGCTGCATTACTTAAGGACTCTGCTGCATTATTTAATTACTTGCTGCATTACTTAAGGACTCTGCTGCATTATTTAAGGACTTTGCTGCATTATTTTAGGACTCTGCTGCATTATTTAAGGACTTTGCTGTATTATTTAAGGACTCTACTGCATTATTTAAGGACTTTGTTGCATTATTTAAGGACTCTGCTGCATTATTTAAGGACTTTGCTGTATTATTTAAGGACTCTGCTGCATTATTTAAGGACTTTTTTGCATTATTTAAGGACTCTGCTGCATTATTTAAGGACTTTGCTGCATTATTTAAGGACTCTGTTGCATTATTTAAGGACTTTATTGCATTATTTAATGACTCTGCTGCATTATTTAAGGAATTTGCTGCATTATTTAAGGACTCTGCTGCATTATTTAAGGACTTTGCTGCATTATTTAATGACTCTGCTGCATTATTTAAGGACTTTGTTGTATTATTTAAGGACTTTGCTGCATTATTTAAGGACTCTGCTGCGGTATTTAAGGACTCTGCTGCATTATTTAAGGACTTTGTTGCATTATTTAAGGACTCTGCTGCATTATTTAAGGACTTTGCTGCATTATTTAAGGACTATGCTATGGTATTTAAGGACTCTGCTGTATTATTTAAGGACTTTGCTGCATTATTTAAGGACTCTGCTGCATTATTTAATGACTTTGTAGCATTATATAAGGACTCTGCTGCATTATTTAAGGACTATGTTGCATTATTTAAGGACTCTGCTGCATTATTTAAGGACTTTATTGCATTATTTAAGGACTCTGCTGCATTATTTAATGACTGCTGAAGCATTTGAGGACTCAGCTGCATTATTTAAGGTCTCTGCTGTATTATTTAAGGACTCTGCTGCATTATTTAATGACTCTGCTGCGGTATTTAAGGACTCTGCTGCATTATTTAAGGACTTTGCTGCATTATTTAAGGACTGCTGCGTTATTTAAGGACTCTGCTGCATTATTTAAGACTTTGCTGCATTATTTAAGGACTCTGCTGCAGTGTTTAATGACTCTGCTGAAGCAATTGGGGACTCAGATGCATTATTTAAGGACTCTGCTGCATTATGTAAGGACTTTGCTGCTTTATTTAAGGACTTTGCTGCATTATTTAAGGACTTTGTTGCATTATTTAAGGACTCTGCTGCATTATTTAAGGACTTTGTTGCATTATTTAAGGACTCTGCTGCATTATTTAAGGACTTTGCTGCATTATTTAATGACTCTGCTGCGGTATTTAAGGACTCTGCTGCATTATTTAAGGACTTTGCTGCATTATTTAAGGACTGCTGCGTTATTTAAGGACTCTGCTGCATTATTTAAGACTTTGCTGCATTATTTAAGGACTCTGCTGCAGTGTTTAATGACTCTGCTGAAGCAATTGGGGACTCAGATGCATTATTTAAGGACTCTGCTGCATTATGTAAGGACTTTGCTGCTTTATTTAAGGACTTTGCTGCATTATTTAAGGACTTTGTTGCATTATTTAAGGACTCTGCTGCATTATTTAAGGACTTTGTTGCATTATTTAAGGACTCTGCTGCATTATTTAAGGACTTTGTTGCATTATTTAAGGACTCTGCTGCATTATTTAAGGATTCTGCTGCATTATTTAAGGACTTTGATGCATTATTTAAGGACGCTGCTACAGAATTTAAGGAATCTGCTGCATTATTTAAGGACTTTGTTGCATTATTTAAGGTCTCTGCTGCATTATTTAAGGACTCTGCTATGGTACTTAAGGACTTTGCTGCATTATTTAAGGACTTTGCTGCATTATTTAAGGACTTTGATGCATTATTTAAGAACTTTGTTGCATTATTTAAGGACTCTGCTGCATTATTTAAGGACTTTGTTGCATTATGTAAGGACTCTGCTGCATTATTTAAGGACTTTGCTGCATTATTTAAGGACTCTGCTGCATAATTTAAGGACTTTATTGCATTATTTAAGGGGATCCTGCTGCATTATTTAAGGATCCTGCTGAAGCATTTGAGGACTCAGCTGCATTATTTAAGGTCTTTGCTGCATTATTTAACGACTCTGCTGCATTATTTAAGGACTCTGCTGCTTTATTTAAGGACTTTCCTGCATTATTTAAGGAGTCTTCTGCATTATTTAATGACTCTGCTGAAGCATTTGAGGACTCAGCTGCATTATTTAAGGACTCTGCTGCATTATTTAAGGTCTCTGCTGCATTATTTAAGGACTCTGCTGTGGTATATAAGGACTCTGCTGCATTATTTAAGGAATTTGTTGCATTATTTAAGGACGCTGCTGCATTATTTAAGGACTTTGTTGCATTATTTAAGGACTCTGCTGCATTAATTAAGGACTTTGCTGCATTACTTAAGGACACTGCTGCATTATTTAAGGACTTTGTTGCATTATTTAAGGACTCTGCTGCATTATTTAAGGACTCTACTGAAGCATTTGGGGACTCAGATGCATTATTTAAGGACTCTGCTGCATTATGTAAGGGCTTTGCTGCTTTATTTAAGGACTCTGTTGCATTATTTAAGGACTTTGTTGCATTATCTAAGAACTCTGCTGCATTATTTAAGGACTTTGTTGCATTATTTAAGGATTCTGCTGCATTATTTAAGGACTTTGCTGCATTATTTAAGGACTATGCTGTGGTATTTAAGGACTCTGCTGCATTATTTAAGGACTTTGCTGCATTATTAAAGGACTCTGCTGCATTATTTAATTACTTTGCTGCATTATTTAAGGACTCTGCTGCGGTATTTAAGGACTCTGCTGCATTATTTAAGGACTTTGATGCATTATTTAAGGACACTGCTGCAGAATTTAAGGAATCTGCTGCATTATTTAAGGACTTTGTTGCATTATTTAAGGTCTCTTTTTCATTATTTAAGGACTCTGCTATTGTACTTAAGGACTTTGCTGCATTATTTAAGGACTTTGCTGCATTATTTAAGGACTCTGCTGCATTATTTAAGTACTTTGTTGCATTATTTAAGGACTCTGCTGCATAATTTAAGGACTTTATTGCATTATTTAAGGATCCTGCTGCATTATTTAATGACTCTGCTGAAGCATTTGAGGACTCAGCTGCATTATTTAAGGTCTCTGCTGCATTATTTAAGGATCCTGCTGAAGCATTTGAGGACTCAGCTGCATTATTTAAGGACTTTGCTGCATTATTTAAAGACTCTGCTGCGTTATTTAAGGACTCTGCTGCATTATTTAAGGACACTGCTGCATTATTTAAGGACTCTGCTGCATTATTTAAGGACTTTGCTGCATTATTTAACGACTCTGCTGCATTATTTAAGAACTTTGCTGCATTATTTAAGGACTCTGCTGCATTATTTAAGGATTTTTTTGCATTATTTAAGGACTCTGCTGCATTATTTAAGGTCTCTTCTGCATTATTTAAGGACTCTGCTGAAGCATTTGAGGACTAAGCTGCATGATTTAAGGACTTTGCTGCATTATTTAAGGACTCTGCTGCATTATTTAAGGAATTTGTTGCATTATTTAAGGACTCTGCTGCATTATTTAAGGACTTTGCTGCATTATTTAATAACTTTGTTGCATTATATAAGTACTCTGCTGCATTATTTAAGGACTTTGTTGCATTATGTAAGGAGTCTGCTGCATTATTTAAGGACTTTGCTGCATTATTTAACGACTCTGTTGAAGCATTTGAGGACTCAGCTGCATTATTTAAGGACACTGCTGCATTATTTAAGGAATTTGCTGCATTATTTAAGGACTCTGCTACGGTATTTAAGGACTCTGCTGCATTATTTAAGGAATTTGTTGCATTATGTAAGGAGTCTGCTGCATTATTTAAGGACTTTGCTGCATTATTTAATGACTCTGCTGAAGCATTTGAGGACTCAGCTGCATTATTTAAGGACTCTGCTGCATTATTTAAGCAATTTGCTGCATTATTTAAGGACTCTGCTGCGGTATTTAAGGACTCTGCTGCATTATTTAAGGACTTTGATGCATTATTTAAGGACGCTGCTGCAGAATTTAAGGAATCTGCTGCATTATTTAAGGACTTTGTTGCATTATTTAAGGTCTCTGCTGCATTATTTAACGACTCTGCTGTGGTATTTAAGGACTCTGCTGCATTATTTAAGGAATTTGTTGCATTATTTAAGGACGCTGCTGCATTATTTAAGGACTTTGTTGCATTATTTAAGGACTTTGCTGCATTAATTAAGGACTTTGCTGCATTACTTAAGGACTTTGCTGCATTATTTTAGGACTCTGCTGCATTATTTAAGGACTTTGCTGTATTATTTAAGGACTCTACTGCATTATTTAAGGACTTTGTTGCATTATTTAAGGACTCTGCTGCATTATTTAAGGACTTTGCTGTATTATTTAAGGACTCTGCTGCATTATTTAAGGACTTTTTTGCATTATTTAAGGACTCTGCTGCATTATTTAAGGACTTTGCTGCATTATTTAAGGACTCTGTTGCATTATTTAAGGACTTTATTGCATTATTTAATGACTCTGCTGCATTATTTAAGGAATTTGCTGCATTATTTAAGGACTCTGCTGCATTATTTAAGGACTTTGCTGCATTATTTAATGACTCTGCTGCATTATTTAAGGACTTTGTTGTATTATTTAAGGACTTTGCTGCATTATTTAAGGACTCTGCTGCAGTATTTAAGGACTCTGCTGCATTATTTAAGGACTTTGTTGCATTATTTAAGGACTCTGCTGCATTATTTAAGGACTTTGCTGCATTATTTAAGGACTATGCTGTGGTATTTAAGGACTCTGCTGTATTATTTAAGGACTTTGCTGCATTATTTAAGGACTCTGCTGCATTATTTAATGACTTTGTTGCATTATATAAGGACTCTGCTGCATTATTTAAGGACTATGTTGCATTATTTAAGGACTCTGCTGCATTATTTAAGGACTTTATTGCATTATTTAAGGACTCTGCTGCATTATTTAATGACTGCTGAAGCATTTGAGGACTCAGCTGCATTATTTAAGGTCTCTGCTGTATTATTTAAGGACTCTGCTGCATTATTTAATTACTTTGCTGCATTATTTAAGGACTCTGCTGCGGTATTTAAGGACTCTGCTGCATTATTTAAGGACTTTGATGCATTATTTAAGGACACTGCTGCAGAATTTAAGGAATCTGCTGCATTATTTAAGGACTTTGTTGCATTATTTAAGGTCTCTTTTTCATTATTTAAGGACTCTGCTATTGTACTTAAGGACTTTGCTGCATTATTTAAGGACTTTGCTGCATTATTTAAGGACTCTGCTTCATTATTTAAGTACTTTGTTGCATTATTTAAGGACTCTGCTGCATAATTTAAGGACTTTATTGCATTATTTAAGGATCCTGCTGCATTATTTAATGACTCTGCTGAAGCATTTGAGGACTCATCTGCATTATTAAAGGTCTCTGCTGCCTTATTTAAGGATCCTGCTGAAGCATTTGAGGACTCAGCTGCATTATTTAAGGACTTTGCTGCATTATTTAACGACTCTGCTGCGTTATTTAAGGACTCTGCTGCATTATTTAAGGACACTGCTGCATTATTTAAGGACTCTGCTGCATTATTTAAGGACTTTGCTGCATTATTTAACGACTCTGCTGCATTATTTAAGAACTTTGCTGCATTATTTAAGGACTCTGCTGCATTATTTAAGGAATTTGTTGCATTATTTAAGGACTCTGCTGCTTTATTTAAGGACTCTGCTGCGGTATTTAAGGACTCTGCTGCATTATTTAAGGACTTTGCTGCATTATTTAAGGACTGCTGCGTTATTTAAGGACTCTGCTGCATTATTTAAGACTTTGCTGCATTATTTAAGGACTCTGCTGCAGTGTTTAATGACTCTGCTGAAGCAACTGGGGACTCAGATGCATTATTTAAGGACTCTGCTGCATTATGTAAGGACTTTGCTGCTTTATTTAAGGACTTTGCTGCATTATTTAAGGACTTTGTTGCATTATTTAAGGACTCTGCTGCATTATTTAAGGACTTTGTTGCATTATTTAAGGACTCTTCTGCATTATTTAAGGACTTTGCTGCATTATTTAAGGACTTTGCTGCATTATTTAACGACTCTGCTGCATTATTTAAGAACTTTGCTGCATTATTTAAGGACTCTGCTGCATTATTTAAGGAATTTGTTGCATTATTTAAGGACTCTGCTGCTTTATTTAAGGACTCTGCTGCGGTATTTAAGGACTCTGCTGCATTATTTAAGGACTTTGCTGCATTATTTAAGGACTGCTGCGTTATTTAAGGACTCTGCTGCATTATTTAAGACTTTGCTGCATTATTTAAGGACTCTGCTGCAGTGTTTAATGACTCTGCTGAAGCAACTGGGGACTCAGATGCATTATTTAAGGACTCTGCTGCATTATGTAAGGACTTTGCTGCTTTATTTAAGGACTTTGCTGCATTATTTAAGGACTTTGTTGCATTATTTAAGGACTCTGCTGCATTATTTAAGGACTTTGTTGCATTATTTAAGGACTCTTCTGCATTATTTAAGGACTTTGCTGCATTATTTAAGGACTATGCTGTGGTATTTAAGTACTCTGCTGCATTATTTAAGGACTTTGCTGCATTATTTAAGGACTCTGCTGCATTATTTAATTACTTTGCTGCATTATTAAAGGACCCTGCTGCGGCATTTAAGGATTCTGCTGCATTATTTAAGGACTTTGATGCATTATTTAAGGACGCTGCTGCAGAATTTAAGGAATCTGCTGCATTATTTAAGGACTTTGTTGCATTATTTAAGGTCTCTGCTGCATGAATTAAGGACTCTGCTATGGTACTTAAGGACTTTGCTGCATTATTTAAGGACTTTGCTGCATTATTTAAGGACTTTGATGCATTATTTAAGAACTTTGTTGCATTATTTAAGGACTCTGCTGCATTATTTAAGGACTTTGTTGCATTATGTAAGGACTTTGCTGCTTTATTTAAGGACTTTGCTGCATTATTTAAGGACTTTGTTGCATTATTTAAGGACTCTGCTGCATTATTTAAGGACTTTGTTGCATCATTTAAGGACTCTTCTGCATTATTTAAGGACTTTGCTGCATTATTTAAGGACTATGCTGTGGTATTTAAGTACTCTGCTGCATTATTTAAGGACTTTGCTGCATTATTTAAGGACTCTGCTGCATTATTTAATTACTTTGCTGCATTATTAAAGGACCCTGCTGCGGCATTTAAGGATTCTGCTGCATAATTTAAGGACTTTATTGCATTATTTAAGGATCCTGCTGCATTATTTAAGGATCCTGCTGAAGCATTTGAGGACTCAGCTGCATTATTTAAGGACTTTGCTGCATTATTTAACGACTCTGCTGCATTATTTAAGGACTCTGCTGCTTTATTTAAGGACTTTCCTGCATTATTTAAGGAGTCTTCTGCATTATTTAATGACTCTGCTGAAGCATTTGAGGACTCAACTGCATTATTTAAGGACTCTGCTGCATTATTTAAGGTCTCTGCTGCATTATTTAAGGACTCTGCTGTGGTATATAAGGACTCTGCTGCATTATTTAAGGAATTTGTTGCATTATTTAAGGACGCTGCTGCATTATTTAAGGACTTTGTTGCATTATTTAAGGACTCTGCTGCATTAATTAAGGACTTTGCTGCATTACTTAAGGACACTGCTGCATTATTTAAGGACTTTGTTGCATTATTTAAGGACTCTGCTGCATTATTTAAGGACTCTGCTGAAGCATTTGGGGACTCAGATGCATTATTTAAGGACTCTGCTGCATTATGTAAGGGCTTTGCTGCTTTATTTAAGGACTCTGTTGCATTATTTAAGGACTTTGTTGCATTATTTAAGAACTCTGCTGCATTATTTAAGGACTTTGTTGCATTATTTAAGGATTCTGCTGCATTATTTAAGGACTTTGCTGCATTATTTAAGGACTATGCTGTGGTATTTAAGGACTCTGCTGCATTATTTAAGGACTTTGCTGCATTATTAAAGGACTCTGCTGCATTATTTAATTACTTTGCTGCATTATTTAAGGACTCTGCTGCGGTATTTAAGGACTCTGCTGCATTATTTAAGGACTTTGCTGCATTATTTAATGACTCTGCTGAAGCATTTGAGGACTCAGCTGCATTATTTAAGGACTCTGCTGCATTATTTAAGGAATTTGCTGCATTATTTAAGGACTCTGCTGCGGTATTTAAGGACTCTGCTGCATTATTTAAGGACTTTGATGCATTATTTAAGGACGCTGCTGCAGAATTTAAGGAATCTGCTGCATTATTTAACTACTTTGTTGCATTATTTAAGGTCTCTGCTGCATTATTTAAGGACTCTGCTGTGGTATTTAAGGACTCTGCTGCATTATTTAAGGAATTTGTTGCATTATTTAAGGACGCTGCTGCATTATTTAAGGACTTTGTTGCATTATTTAAGGACTTTGCTGCATTAATTAAGGACTTTGCTGCATTACTTAAGGACTCTGCTGCATTATTTAATTACTTGCTGCATTACTTAAGGACTCTGCTGCATTATTTAAGGACTTTGCTGTATTATTTAAGGACTCTGCTGCGGTATTTAAGGACTCTGCTGCATTATTTAAGGACTTTGTTGCATTATGTAAGGAGTCTGCTGCTTTATTTAAGGACTTTGCTGCATTATTTAATGAATCTGCTGAAGCATTTGAGGACTCAACTGCATTATTTAAGGTCTCTGCTGCATTATTTAAGGACTCTGCTGAAGCATTTGAGGACTCAGCTGCATGATTTAAGGACTTTGCTGCATTATTTAAGGACTCTGCTGCATTATTTAAGGAATTTGTTGCATTATTTAAGGACTCTGCTGCATTATTTAAGGACTTTGCTGCATTATTTAATAACTTTCTTGCATTATGTAAGTACTCTGCTGCATTATTTAAGGACTTTGTTGCATTATGTAAGGAGTCTGCTGCATTATTTAAGGACTTTGCTGCATTATTTAACGACTCTGCTGAAGCATTTGAGGACTCAGCTGCATTATTTAAGGACTCTGCTGCATTATTTAAGGAATTTGCTGCATTATTTAAGGACTCTGCTGCGGTATTTAAGGACTCTGCTGCATTATTTAAGGACTTTTTTGCATTATGTAAGGAGTCTGCTGCATTATTTAAGGACTTTGCTGCATTATTTAATGACTCTGCTGAAGCATTTGAGGACTCAGCTGCATTATTTAAGGACTCTGCTGCATTATTTAAGGAATTTGCTGCATTATTTAAGGACTCTGCTGCGGTATTTAAGGACTCTGCTGCATTATTTAAGGACTTTGATGCATTATTTAAGGACGCTGCTGCAGAATTTAAGGAATCTGCTGCATTATTTAAGGACTTTGCTGCATTATTTAAGGTCTCTGCTGCATTATTTAAGGACTCTGCTGTGGTATTTAAGGACTCTGCTGCATTATTTAAGGAATTTGTTGCATTATTTAAGGACGCTGCTGCATTATTTAAGGACTTTGTTGCATTATTTAAGGACTTTGCTGCATTAATTAAGGACTTTGCTGCATTACTTAAGGACTCTGCTGCATTATTTAATTACTTGCTGCATTACTTAAGGACTCTGCTGCATTATATAAGGACTTTGCTGCATTATTTTAGGACTCTGCTGCATTATTTAAGGACTTTGCTGTATTATTTAAGGACTCTACTGCATTATTTAAGGACTTTGTTGCATTATTTAAGGACTCTGCTGCATTATTTAAGGACTTTGCTGTATTATTTAAGGACTCTGCTGCATTATTTAAGGACTTTTTTGCATTATTTAAGGACTCTGCTGCATTATTTAAGGACTTTGCTGCATTATTTAAGGACTCTGTTGCATTATTTAAGGACTTTATTGCATTATTTAATGACTCTGCTGCATTATTTAAGGAATTTGCTGCATTATTTAAGGACTCTGCTGCATTATTTAAGGACTTTGCTGCATTATTTAATGACTCTGCTGCATTATTTAAGGACTTTGTTGTATTATTTAAGGACTTTGCTGCATTATTTAAGGACTCTGCTGCGGTATTTAAGGACTCTGCTGAATTATTTAAGGACTTTGTTGCATTATTTAAGGACTCTGCTGCATTATTTAAGGACTTTGCTGCATTATTTAAGGACTATGCTGTGGTATTTAAGGACTCTGCTGTATTATTTAAGGACTTTGCTGCATTATTTAAGGACTCTGCTGCATTATTTAATGACTTTGTTGCATTATATAAGGACTCTGCTGCATTATTTAAGGACTATGTTGCATTATTTAAGGACTCTGCTGCATTATTTAAGGACTTTATTGCATTATTTAAGGACGACTCTGCTGCATTATTTAATGACTGCTGAAGCATTTGAGGACTCAGCTGCATTATTTAAGGTCTCTGCTGTATTATTTAAGGACTCTGCTGCATTATTTAATGACTCTGCTGCGGTATTTAAGGACTCTGCTGCATTATTTAAGGACTTTGCTGCATTATTTAAGGACTGCTGCATTATTTAAGGACTCTGCTGCATTATTTAAGACTTTGCTGCATTATTTAAGGACTCTGCTGCAGTGTTTAATGACTCTGCTGAAGCAATTGGGGACTCAGATGCATTATTTAAGGACTCTGCTGCATTATGTAAGGACTTTGCTGCTTTATTTAAGGACTTTGCTGCATTATTTAAGGACTTTGTTGCATTATTTAAGGACTCTGCTGCATTATTTAAGGACTTTGTTGCATTAGTTAAGGACTCTGCTGCATTATTTAAGGACTTTGCTGCATTATTTAAGGACTATGCTGTGGTATTTAAGGACTCTGCTGCATTATTTAAGGACTTTGCTGCATTATTTAAGGACTCTGCTGCATTATTTAATTACTTTGCTGCATTATTAAAGGACCCTGCTGCGGCATTTAAGGATTCTGCTGCATTATTTAAGGACTTTGATGCATTATTTAAGGACGCTGCTGCAGAATTTAAGGAATCTGCGGCATTATTTAAGGACTTTGTTGCATTATTTAAGGTCTCTGCTGCATTATTTAAGGACTCTGCTATGGTACTTAAGGAATTTGCTGCATTATTTAAGGACTTTGCTGCATTATTTAAGGACTTTGATGCATTATTTAAGAACTTTGTTGCATTATTTAAGGACTCTGCTGCATTATTTAAGGACTTTGTTGCATTATGTAAGGACTCTGCTGCATTATTTAAGGACTTTGCTGCATTATTTAAGGACTCTGCTGCATAATTTAAGGACTTTATTGCATTATTTAAGGGGATCCTGCTGCATTATTTAAGGATCCTGCTGAAGCATTTGAGGACTCAGCTGCATTATTTAAGGACTTTGCTGCATTATTTAACGACTCTGCTGCATTATTTAAGGACTCTGCTGCTTTATTTAAGGACTTTCCTGCATTATTTAAGGAGTCTTCTGCATTATTTAATGACTCTGCTGAAGCATTTGAGGACTCAGCTGCATTATTTAAGGACTCTGCTGCATTATTTAAGGTCTCTGCTGCATTATTTAAGGACTCTGCTGTGGTATATAAGGACTCTGCTGCATTATTTAAGGAATTTGTTGCATTATTTAAGGACGCTGCTGCATTATTTAAGGACTTTGTTGCATTATTTAAGGACTCTGCTGCATTAATTAAGGACTTTGCTGCATTACTTAAGGACACTGCTGCATTATTTAAGGACTTTGTTGCATTATTTAAGGACTCTGCTGCATTATTTAAGGACTCTGCTGAAGCATTTGGGGACTCAGATGCATTATTTAAGGACTCTGCTGCATTATGTAAGGGCTTTGCTGCTTTATTTAAGGACTCTGCTGCATTATTTAAGGAATTTGCTGCATTATTTAAGGACTCTGCTGCGGTATTTAAGGACTCTGCTGCATTATTTAAGGACTTTTTTGCATTATGTAAGGAGTCTGCTGCATTATTTAAGGACTTTGCTGCATTATTTAATGACTCTGCTGAAGCATTTGAGGACTCAGCTGCATTATTTAAGGACTCTGCTGCATTATTTAAGGAATTTGCTGCATTATTTAAGGACTCTGCTGCGGTATTTAAGGACTCTGCTGCATTATTTAAGGACTTTGATGCATTATTTAAGGACGCTGCTGCAGAATTTAAGGAATCTGCTGCATTATTTAAGGACTTTGTTGCATTATTTAAGGTCTCTGCTGCATTATTTAAGGACTCTGCTGTGGTATTTAAGGACTCTGCTGCATTATTTAAGGAATTTGTTGCATTATTTAAGGATGCTGCTGCATTATTTAAGGACTTTGTTGCATTATTTAAGGACTTTGCTGCATTAATTAAGGACTTTGCTGCATTACTTAAGGACTCTGCTGCATTATTTAATTACTTGCTGCATTACTTAAGGACTCTGCTGCATTATTTAAGGACTTTGCTGCATTATTTTAGGACTCTGCTGCATTATTTAAGGACTTTGCTGTATTATTTAAGGACTCTGCTTCGGTATTTAAGGACTCTGCTGCATTATTTAAGGACTTTGTTGCATTATGTAAGGAGTCTGCTGCTTTATTTAAGGACTTTGCTGCATTATTTAATGAATCTGCTGAAGCATTTGAGGACTCAACTGCATTATTTAAGGTCTCTGCTGCATTATTTAAGGACTCTGCTGAAGCATTTGAGGACTCAGCTGCATGATTTAAGGACTTTGCTGCATTATTTAAGGACTCTGCTGCATTATTTAAGGAATTTGTTGCATTATTTAAGGACTCTGCTGCATTATTTAAGGACTTTGCTGCATTATTTAATAACTTTGTTGCATTATATAAGTACTCTGCTGCATTATTTAAGGACTTTGTTGCATTATGTAAGGAGTCTGCTGCATTATTTAAGGACTTTGCTGCATTATTTAACGACTCTGCTGAAGCATTTGAGGACTCAGCTGCATTATTTAAGGACTCTGCTGCATTATTTAAGGAATTTGCTGCATTATTTAAGGACTCTGCTGCGGTATTTAAGGACTCTGCTGCATTATTTAAGGACTTTTTTGCATTATGTAAGGAGTCTGCTGCATTATTTAAGGACTTTGCTGCATTATTTAATGACTCTGCTGAAGCAATTGAGGACTCAGCTGCATTATTTAAGGACTCTGCTGCATTATTTAAGGAATTTGCAGCATTATTTAAGGACTCTGCTGCATTATTTAAGGACTTTGATGCATTATTTAAGGACGCTGCTGCAGAATTTAAGGAATCTGCTGCATTATTTAAGGACTTTGTTGCATTATTTAAGGTCTCTGCTGCATTATTTAAGGACTCTGCTGTGGTATTTAAGGACTCTGCTGCATTATTTGAGGAATTTGTTGCATTATTTAAGGACGCTGCTGCATTATTTAAGGACTTTGTTACATTATTTAAGGACTTTGCTGCATTAATTAAGGACTTTGCTGCATTACTTAAGGACTCTGCTGCATTATTTAATTACTTGCTGCATTACTTAAGGACTCTGCTGCATTATTTAAGGACTTTGCTGCATTATTTTAGGACTCTGCTGCATTATTTAAGGACTTTGCTGTATTATTTAAGGACTCTACTGCATTATTTAAGGACTTTGTTGCATTATTTAAGGACTCTGCTGCATTATTTAAGGACTTTGCTGTATTATTTAAGGACTCTGCTGCATTATTTAAGGACTTTTTTGCATTATTTAAGGACTCTGCTGCATTATTTAAGGACTTTGCTGCATTATTTAAGGACTCTGTTGCATTATTTAAGGACTTTATTGCATTATTTAATGACTCTGCTGCATTATTTAAGGAATTTGCTGCATTATTTAAGGACTCTGCTGCATTATTTAAGGACTTTGCTGCATTATTTAATGACTCTGCTGCATTATTTAAGGACTTTGTTGTATTATTTAAGGACTTTGCTGCATTATTTAAGGACTCTGCTGCGGTATTTAAGGACTCTGCTGCATTATTTAAGGACTTTGTTGCATTATTTAAGGACTCTGCTGCATTATTTAAGGACTTTGCTGCATTATTTAAGGACTATGCTATGGTATTTAAGGACTCTGCTGTATTATTTAAGGACTTTGCTGCATTATTTAAGGACTCTGCTGCATTATTTAATGACTTTGTAGCATTATATAAGGACTCTGCTGCATTATTTAAGGACTATGTTGCATTATTTAAGGACTCTGCTGCATTATTTAAGGACTTTATTGCATTATTTAAGGACTCTGCTGCATTATTTAATGACTGCTGAAGCATTTGAGGACTCAGCTGCATTATTTAAGGTCTCTGCTGTATTATTTAAGGACTCTGCTGCATTATTTAATGACTCTGCTGCGGTATTTAAGGACTCTGCTGCATTATTTAAGGACTTTGCTGCATTATTTAAGGACTGCTGCGTTATTTAAGGACTCTGCTGCATTATTTAAGACTTTGCTGCATTATTTAAGGACTCTGCTGCAGTGTTTAATGACTCTGCTGAAGCAATTGGGGACTCAGATGCATTATTTAAGGACTCTGCTGCATTATGTAAGGACTTTGCTGCTTTATTTAAGGACTTTGCTGCATTATTTAAGGACTTTGTTGCATTATTTAAGGACTCTGCTGCATTATTTAAGGACTTTGTTGCATTATTTAAGGACTCTGCTGCATTATTTAAGGACTTTGCTGCATTATTTAATGACTCTGCTGCGGTATTTAAGGACTCTGCTGCATTATTTAAGGACTTTGCTGCATTATTTAAGGACTGCTGCGTTATTTAAGGACTCTGCTGCATTATTTAAGACTTTGCTGCATTATTTAAGGACTCTGCTGCAGTGTTTAATGACTCTGCTGAAGCAATTGGGGACTCAGATGCATTATTTAAGGACTCTGCTGCATTATGTAAGGACTTTGCTGCTTTATTTAAGGACTTTGCTGCATTATTTAAGGACTTTGTTGCATTATTTAAGGACTCTGCTGCATTATTTAAGGACTTTGTTGCATTATTTAAGGACTCTGCTGCATTATTTAAGGACTTTGTTGCATTATTTAAGGACTCTGCTGCATTATTTAAGGATTCTGCTGCATTATTTAAGGACTTTGATGCATTATTTAAGGACGCTGCTACAGAATTTAAGGAATCTGCTGCATTATTTAAGGACTTTGTTGCATTATTTAAGGTCTCTGCTGCATTATTTAAGGACTCTGCTATGGTACTTAAGGACTTTGCTGCATTATTTAAGGACTTTGCTGCATTATTTAAGGACTTTGATGCATTATTTAAGAACTTTGTTGCATTATTTAAGGACTCTGCTGCATTATTTAAGGACTTTGTTGCATTATGTAAGGACTCTGCTGCATTATTTAAGGACTTTGCTGCATTATTTAAGGACTCTGCTGCATAATTTAAGGACTTTATTGCATTATTTAAGGGGATCCTGCTGCATTATTTAAGGATCCTGCTGAAGCATTTGAGGACTCAGCTGCATTATTTAAGGTCTTTGCTGCATTATTTAACGACTCTGCTGCATTATTTAAGGACTCTGCTGCTTTATTTAAGGACTTTCCTGCATTATTTAAGGAGTCTTCTGCATTATTTAATGACTCTGCTGAAGCATTTGAGGACTCAGCTGCATTATTTAAGGACTCTGCTGCATTATTTAAGGTCTCTGCTGCATTATTTAAGGACTCTGCTGTGGTATATAAGGACTCTGCTGCATTATTTAAGGAATTTGTTGCATTATTTAAGGACGCTGCTGCATTATTTAAGGACTTTGTTGCATTATTTAAGGACTCTGCTGCATTAATTAAGGACTTTGCTGCATTACTTAAGGACACTGCTGCATTATTTAAGGACTTTGTTGCATTATTTAAGGACTCTGCTGCATTATTTAAGGACTCTACTGAAGCATTTGGGGACTCAGATGCATTATTTAAGGACTCTGCTGCATTATGTAAGGGCTTTGCTGCTTTATTTAAGGACTCTGTTGCATTATTTAAGGACTTTGTTGCATTATTTAAGAACTCTGCTGCATTATTTAAGGACTTTGTTGCATTATTTAAGGATTCTGCTGCATTATTTAAGGACTTTGCTGCATTATTTAAGGACTATGCTGTGGTATTTAAGGACTCTGCTGCATTATTTAAGGACTTTGCTGCATTATTAAAGGACTCTGCTGCATTATTTAATTACTTTGCTGCATTATTTAAGGACTCTGCTGCGGTATTTAAGGACTCTGCTGCATTATTTAAGGACTTTGATGCATTATTTAAGGACACTGCTGCAGAATTTAAGGAATCTGCTGCATTATTTAAGGACTTTGTTGCATTATTTAAGGTCTCTTTTTCATTATTTAAGGACTCTGCTATTGTACTTAAGGACTTTGCTGCATTATTTAAGGACTTTGCTGCATTATTTAAGGACTCTGCTGCATTATTTAAGTACTTTGTTGCATTATTTAAGGACTCTGCTGCATAATTTAAGGACTTTATTGCATTATTTAAGGATCCTGCTGCATTATTTAATGACTCTGCTGAAGCATTTGAGGACTCAGCTGCATTATTTAAGGTCTCTGCTGCATTATTTAAGGATCCTGCTGAAGCATTTGAGGACTCAGCTGCATTATTTAAGGACTTTGCTGCATTATTTAAAGACTCTGCTGCGTTATTTAAGGACTCTGCTGCATTATTTAAGGACACTGCTGCATTATTTAAGGACTCTGCTGCATTATTTAAGGACTTTGCTGCATTATTTAACGACTCTGCTGCATTATTTAAGAACTTTGCTGCATTATTTAAGGACTCTGCTGCATTATTTAAGGATTTTTTTGCATTATTTAAGGACTCTGCTGCATTATTTAAGGTCTCTGCTGCATTATTTAAGGACTCTGCTGAAGCATTTGAGGACTAAGCTGCATGATTTAAGGACTTTGCTGCATTATTTAAGGACTCTGCTGCATTATTTAAGGAATTTGTTGCATTATTTAAGGACTCTGCTGCATTATTTAAGGACTTTGCTGCATTATTTAATAACTTTGTTGCATTATATAAGTACTCTGCTGCATTATTTAAGGACTTTGTTGCATTATGTAAGGAGTCTGCTGCATTATTTAAGGACTTTGCTGCATTATTTAACGACTCTGTTGAAGCATTTGAGGACTCAGCTGCATTATTTAAGGACACTGCTGCATTATTTAAGGAATTTGCTGCATTATTTAAGGACTCTGCTACGGTATTTAAGGACTCTGCTGCATTATTTAAGGAATTTGTTGCATTATGTAAGGAGTCTGCTGCATTATTTAAGGACTTTGCTGCATTATTTAATGACTCTGCTGAAGCATTTGAGGACTCAGCTGCATTATTTAAGGACTCTGCTGCATTATTTAAGGAATTTGCTGCATTATTTAAGGACTCTGCTGCGGTATTTAAGGACTCTGCTGCATTATTTAAGGACTTTGATGCATTATTTAAGGACGCTGCTGCAGAATTTAAGGAATCTGCTGCATTATTTAAGGACTTTGTTGCATTATTTAAGGTCTCTGCTGCATTATTTAACGACTCTGCTGTGGTATTTAAGGACTCTGCTGCATTATTTAAGGAATTTGTTGCATTATTTAAGGACGCTGCTGCATTATTTAAGGACTTTGTTGCATTATTTAAGGACTTTGCTGCATTAATTAAGGACTTTGCTGCATTACTTAAGGACTTTGCTGCATTATTTTAGGACTCTGCTGCATTATTTAAGGACTTTGCTGTATTATTTAAGGACTCTACTGCATTATTTAAGGACTTTGTTGCATTATTTAAGGACTCTGCTGCATTATTTAAGGACTTTGCTGTATTATTTAAGGACTCTGCTGCATTATTTAAGGACTTTTTTGCATTATTTAAGGACTCTGCTGCATTATTTAAGGACTTTGCTGCATTATTTAAGGACTCTGTTGCATTATTTAAGGACTTTATTGCATTATTTAATGACTCTGCTGCATTATTTAAGGAATTTGCTGCATTATTTAAGGACTCTGCTGCATTATTTAAGGACTTTGCTGCATTATTTAATGACTCTGCTGCATTATTTAAGGACTTTGTTGTATTATTTAAGGACTTTGCTGCATTATTTAAGGACTCTGCTGCAGTATTTAAGGACTCTGCTGCATTATTTAAGGACTTTGTTGCATTATTTAAGGACTCTGCTGCATTATTTAAGGACTTTGCTGCATTATTTAAGGACTATGCTGTGGTATTTAAGGACTCTGCTGTATTATTTAAGGACTTTGCTGCATTATTTAAGGACTCTGCTGCATTATTTAATGACTTTGTTGCATTATATAAGGACTCTGCTGCATTATTTAAGGACTATGTTGCATTATTTAAGGACTCTGCTGCATTATTTAAGGACTTTATTGCATTATTTAAGGACTCTGCTGCATTATTTAATGACTGCTGAAGCATTTGAGGACTCAGCTGCATTATTTAAGGTCTCTGCTGTATTATTTAAGGACTCTGCTGCATTATTTAATTACTTTGCTGCATTATTTAAGGACTCTGCTGCGGTATTTAAGGACTCTGCTGCATTATTTAAGGACTTTGATGCATTATTTAAGGACACTGCTGCAGAATTTAAGGAATCTGCTGCATTATTTAAGGACTTTGTTGCATTATTTAAGGTCTCTTTTTCATTATTTAAGGACTCTGCTATTGTACTTAAGGACTTTGCTGCATTATTTAAGGACTTTGCTGCATTATTTAAGGACTCTGCTTCATTATTTAAGTACTTTGTTGCATTATTTAAGGACTCTGCTGCATAATTTAAGGACTTTATTGCATTATTTAAGGATCCTGCTGCATTATTTAATGACTCTGCTGAAGCATTTGAGGACTCATCTGCATTATTAAAGGTCTCTGCTGCCTTATTTAAGGATCCTGCTGAAGCATTTGAGGACTCAGCTGCATTATTTAAGGACTTTGCTGCATTATTTAACGACTCTGCTGCGTTATTTAAGGACTCTGCTGCATTATTTAAGGACACTGCTGCATTATTTAAGGACTCTGCTGCATTATTTAAGGACTTTGCTGCATTATTTAACGACTCTGCTGCATTATTTAAGAACTTTGCTGCATTATTTAAGGACTCTGCTGCATTATTTAAGGAATTTGTTGCATTATTTAAGGACTCTGCTGCTTTATTTAAGGACTCTGCTGCGGTATTTAAGGACTCTGCTGCATTATTTAAGGACTTTGCTGCATTATTTAAGGACTGCTGCGTTATTTAAGGACTCTGCTGCATTATTTAAGACTTTGCTGCATTATTTAAGGACTCTGCTGCAGTGTTTAATGACTCTGCTGAAGCAACTGGGGACTCAGATGCATTATTTAAGGACTCTGCTGCATTATGTAAGGACTTTGCTGCTTTATTTAAGGACTTTGCTGCATTATTTAAGGACTTTGTTGCATTATTTAAGGACTCTGCTGCATTATTTAAGGACTTTGTTGCATTATTTAAGGACTCTTCTGCATTATTTAAGGACTTTGCTGCATTATTTAAGGACTTTGCTGCATTATTTAACGACTCTGCTGCATTATTTAAGAACTTTGCTGCATTATTTAAGGACTCTGCTGCATTATTTAAGGAATTTGTTGCATTATTTAAGGACTCTGCTGCTTTATTTAAGGACTCTGCTGCGGTATTTAAGGACTCTGCTGCATTATTTAAGGACTTTGCTGCATTATTTAAGGACTGCTGCGTTATTTAAGGACTCTGCTGCATTATTTAAGACTTTGCTGCATTATTTAAGGACTCTGCTGCAGTGTTTAATGACTCTGCTGAAGCAACTGGGGACTCAGATGCATTATTTAAGGACTCTGCTGCATTATGTAAGGACTTTGCTGCTTTATTTAAGGACTTTGCTGCATTATTTAAGGACTTTGTTGCATTATTTAAGGACTCTGCTGCATTATTTAAGGACTTTGTTGCATTATTTAAGGACTCTTCTGCATTATTTAAGGACTTTGCTGCATTATTTAAGGACTATGCTGTGGTATTTAAGTACTCTGCTGCATTATTTAAGGACTTTGCTGCATTATTTAAGGACTCTGCTGCATTATTTAATTACTTTGCTGCATTATTAAAGGACCCTGCTGCGGCATTTAAGGATTCTGCTGCATTATTTAAGGACTTTGATGCATTATTTAAGGACGCTGCTGCAGAATTTAAGGAATCTGCTGCATTATTTAAGGACTTTGTTGCATTATTTAAGGTCTCTGCTGCATGAATTAAGGACTCTGCTATGGTACTTAAGGACTTTGCTGCATTATTTAAGGACTTTGCTGCATTATTTAAGGACTTTGATGCATTATTTAAGAACTTTGTTGCATTATTTAAGGACTCTGCTGCATTATTTAAGGACTTTGTTGCATTATGTAAGGACTTTGCTGCTTTATTTAAGGACTTTGCTGCATTATTTAAGGACTTTGTTGCATTATTTAAGGACTCTGCTGCATTATTTAAGGACTTTGTTGCATCATTTAAGGACTCTTCTGCATTATTTAAGGACTTTGCTGCATTATTTAAGGACTATGCTGTGGTATTTAAGTACTCTGCTGCATTATTTAAGGACTTTGCTGCATTATTTAAGGACTCTGCTGCATTATTTAATTACTTTGCTGCATTATTAAAGGACCCTGCTGCGGCATTTAAGGATTCTGCTGCATAATTTAAGGACTTTATTGCATTATTTAAGGATCCTGCTGCATTATTTAAGGATCCTGCTGAAGCATTTGAGGACTCAGCTGCATTATTTAAGGACTTTGCTGCATTATTTAACGACTCTGCTGCATTATTTAAGGACTCTGCTGCTTTATTTAAGGACTTTCCTGCATTATTTAAGGAGTCTTCTGCATTATTTAATGACTCTGCTGAAGCATTTGAGGACTCAACTGCATTATTTAAGGACTCTGCTGCATTATTTAAGGTCTCTGCTGCATTATTTAAGGACTCTGCTGTGGTATATAAGGACTCTGCTGCATTATTTAAGGAATTTGTTGCATTATTTAAGGACGCTGCTGCATTATTTAAGGACTTTGTTGCATTATTTAAGGACTCTGCTGCATTAATTAAGGACTTTGCTGCATTACTTAAGGACACTGCTGCATTATTTAAGGACTTTGTTGCATTATTTAAGGTCTCTGCTGCATTATTTAAGGAATTTGTTGCATTATTTAAGGACGCTGCTGCATTATTTAAGGACTTTGTTGCATTATTTAAGGACTCTGCTGCATTAATTAAGGACTTTGCTGCATTACTTAAGGACACTGCTGCATTATTTAAGGACTTTGTTGCATTATTTAAGGACTCTGCTGCATTATTTAAGGACTCTGCTGAAGCATTTGGGGACTCAGATGCATTATTTAAGGACTCTGCTGCATTATGTAAGGGCTTTGCTGCTTTATTTAAGGACTCTGTTGCATTATTTAAGGACTTTGTTGCATTATTTAAGAACTCTGCTGCATTATTTAAGGACTTTGTTGCATTATTTAAGGATTCTGCTGCATTATTTAAGGACTTTGCTGCATTATTTAAGGACTATGCTGTGGTATTTAAGGACTCTGCTGCATTATTTAAGGACTTTGCTGCATTATTAAAGGACTCTGCTGCATTATTTAATTACTTTGCTGCATTATTTAAGGACTCTGCTGCGGTATTTAAGGACTCTGCTGCATTATTTAAGGACTTTGCTGCATTATTTAATGACTCTGCTGAAGCATTTGAGGACTCAGCTGCATTATTTAAGGACTCTGCTGCATTATTTAAGGAATTTGCTGCATTATTTAAGGACTCTGCTGCGGTATTTAAGGACTCTGCTGCATTATTTAAGGACTTTGATGCATTATTTAAGGACGCTGCTGCAGAATTTAAGGAATCTGCTGCATTATTTAACTACTTTGTTGCATTATTTAAGGTCTCTGCTGCATTATTTAAGGACTCTGCTGTGGTATTTAAGGACTCTGCTGCATTATTTAAGGAATTTGTTGCATTATTTAAGGACGCTGCTGCATTATTTAAGGACTTTGTTGCATTATTTAAGGACTTTGCTGCATTAATTAAGGACTTTGCTGCATTACTTAAGGACTCTGCTGCATTATTTAATTACTTGCTGCATTACTTAAGGACTCTGCTGCATTATTTAAGGACTTTGCTGTATTATTTAAGGACTCTGCTGCGGTATTTAAGGACTCTGCTGCATTATTTAAGGACTTTGTTGCATTATGTAAGGAGTCTGCTGCTTTATTTAAGGACTTTGCTGCATTATTTAATGAATCTGCTGAAGCATTTGAGGACTCAACTGCATTATTTAAGGTCTCTGCTGCATTATTTAAGGACTCTGCTGAAGCATTTGAGGACTCAGCTGCATGATTTAAGGACTTTGCTGCATTATTTAAGGACTCTGCTGCATTATTTAAGGAATTTGTTGCATTATTTAAGGACTCTGCTGCATTATTTAAGGACTTTGCTGCATTATTTAATAACTTTCTTGCATTATGTAAGTACTCTGCTGCATTATTTAAGGACTTTGTTGCATTATGTAAGGAGTCTGCTGCATTATTTAAGGACTTTGCTGCATTATTTAACGACTCTGCTGAAGCATTTGAGGACTCAGCTGCATTATTTAAGGACTCTGCTGCATTATTTAAGGAATTTGCTGCATTATTTAAGGACTCTGCTGCGGTATTTAAGGACTCTGCTGCATTATTTAAGGACTTTTTTGCATTATGTAAGGAGTCTGCTGCATTATTTAAGGACTTTGCTGCATTATTTAATGACTCTGCTGAAGCATTTGAGGACTCAGCTGCATTATTTAAGGACTCTGCTGCATTATTTAAGGAATTTGCTGCATTATTTAAGGACTCTGCTGCGGTATTTAAGGACTCTGCTGCATTATTTAAGGACTTTGATGCATTATTTAAGGACGCTGCTGCAGAATTTAAGGAATCTGCTGCATTATTTAAGGACTTTGCTGCATTATTTAAGGTCTCTGCTGCATTATTTAAGGACTCTGCTGTGGTATTTAAGGACTCTGCTGCATTATTTAAGGAATTTGTTGCATTATTTAAGGACGCTGCTGCATTATTTAAGGACTTTGTTGCATTATTTAAGGACTTTGCTGCATTAATTAAGGACTTTGCTGCATTACTTAAGGACTCTGCTGCATTATTTAATTACTTGCTGCATTACTTAAGGACTCTGCTGCATTATTTAAGGACTTTGCTGCATTATTTTAGGACTCTGCTGCATTATTTAAGGACTTTGCTGTATTATTTAAGGACTCTGCTTCGGTATTTAAGGACTCTGCTGCATTATTTAAGGACTTTGTTGCATTATGTAAGGAGTCTGCTGCTTTATTTAAGGACTTTGCTGCATTATTTAATGAATCTGCTGAAGCATTTGAGGACTCAACTGCATTATTTAAGGTCTCTGCTGCATTATTTAAGGACTCTGCTGAAGCATTTGAGGACTCAGCTGCATGATTTAAGGACTTTGCTGCATTATTTAAGGACTCTGCTGCATTATTTAAGGAATTTGTTGCATTATTTAAGGACTCTGCTGCATTATTTAAGGACTTTGCTGCATTATTTAATAACTTTGTTGCATTATATAAGTACTCTGCTGCATTATTTAAGGACTTTGTTGCATTATGTAAGGAGTCTGCTGCATTATTTAAGGACTTTGCTGCATTATTTAACGACTCTGCTGAAGCATTTGAGGACTCAGCTGCATTATTTAAGGACTCTGCTGCATTATTTAAGGAATTTGCTGCATTATTTAAGGACTCTGCTGCGGTATTTAAGGACTCTGCTGCATTATTTAAGGACTTTTTTGCATTATGTAAGGAGTCTGCTGCATTATTTAAGGACTTTGCTGCATTATTTAATGACTCTGCTGAAGCAATTGAGGACTCAGCTGCATTATTTAAGGACTCTGCTGCATTATTTAAGGAATTTGCAGCATTATTTAAGGACTCTGCTGCATTATTTAAGGACTTTGATGCATTATTTAAGGACGCTGCTGCAGAATTTAAGGAATCTGCTGCATTATTTAAGGACTTTGTTGCATTATTTAAGGTCTCTGCTGCATTATTTAAGGACTCTGCTGTGGTATTTAAGGACTCTGCTGCATTATTTGAGGAATTTGTTGCATTATTTAAGGACGCTGCTGCATTATTTAAGGACTTTGTTACATTATTTAAGGACTTTGCTGCATTAATTAAGGACTTTGCTGCATTACTTAAGGACTCTGCTGCATTATTTAATTACTTGCTGCATTACTTAAGGACTCTGCTGCATTATTTAAGGACTTTGCTGCATTATTTTAGGACTCTGCTGCATTATTTAAGGACTTTGCTGTATTATTTAAGGACTCTACTGCATTATTTAAGGACTTTGTTGCATTATTTAAGGACTCTGCTGCATTATTTAAGGACTTTGCTGTATTATTTAAGGACTCTGCTGCATTATTTAAGGACTTTTTTGCATTATTTAAGGACTCTGCTGCATTATTTAAGGACTTTGCTGCATTATTTAAGGACTCTGTTGCATTATTTAAGGACTTTATTGCATTATTTAATGACTCTGCTGCATTATTTAAGGAATTTGCTGCATTATTTAAGGACTCTGCTGCATTATTTAAGGACTTTGCTGCATTATTTAATGACTCTGCTGCATTATTTAAGGACTTTGTTGTATTATTTAAGGACTTTGCTGCATTATTTAAGGACTCTGCTGCGGTATTTAAGGACTCTGCTGCATTATTTAAGGACTTTGTTGCATTATTTAAGGACTCTGCTGCATTATTTAAGGACTTTGCTGCATTATTTAAGGACTATGCTATGGTATTTAAGGACTCTGCTGTATTATTTAAGGACTTTGCTGCATTATTTAAGGACTCTGCTGCATTATTTAATGACTTTGTAGCATTATATAAGGACTCTGCTGCATTATTTAAGGACTATGTTGCATTATTTAAGGACTCTGCTGCATTATTTAAGGACTTTATTGCATTATTTAAGGACTCTGCTGCATTATTTAATGACTGCTGAAGCATTTTAGGACTCAGCTGCATTATTTAAGGTCTCTGCTGTATTATTTAAGGACTCTGCTGCATTATTTAATGACTCTGCTGCGGTATTTAAGGACTCTGCTGCATTATTTAAGGACTTTGCTGCATTATTTAAGGACTGCTGCATTATTTAAGGACTCTGCTGCATTATTTAAGACTTTGCTGCATTATTTAAGGACTCTGCTGCAGTGTTTAATGACTCTGCTGAAGCAATTGGGGACTCAGATGCATTATTTAAGGACTCTGCTGCATTATGTAAGGACTTTGCTGCTTTATTTAAGGACTTTGCTGCATTATTTAAGGACTTTGTTGCATTATTTAAGGACTCTGCTGCATTATTTAAGGACTTTGTTGCATTATTTAAGGACTCTGCTGCATTATTTAAGGACTTTGCTGCATTATTTAATGACTCTGCTGCGGTATTTAAGGACTCTGCTGCATTATTTAAGGACTTTGCTGCATTATTTAAGGACTGCTGCGTTATTTAAGGACTCTGCTGCATTATTTAAGACTTTGCTGCATTATTTAAGGACTCTGCTGCAGTGTTTAATGACTCTGCTGAAGCAATTGGGGACTCAGATGCATTATTTAAGGACTCTGCTGCATTATGTAAGGACTTTGCTGCTTTATTTAAGGACTTTGCTGCATTATTTAAGGACTTTGTTGCATTATTTAAGGACTCTGCTGCATTATTTAAGGACTTTGTTGCATTATTTAAGGACTCTGCTGCATTATTTAAGGACTTTGTTGCATTATTTAAGGACTCTGCTGCATTATTTAAGGATTCTGCTGCATTATTTAAGGACTTTGATGCATTATTTAAGGACGCTGCTACAGAATTTAAGGAATCTGCTGCATTATTTAAGGACTTTGTTGCATTATTTAAGGTCTCTGCTGCATTATTTAAGGACTCTGCTATGGTACTTAAGGACTTTGCTGCATTATTTAAGGACTTTGCTGCATTATTTAAGGACTTTGATGCATTATTTAAGAACTTTGTTGCATTATTTAAGGACTCTGCTGCATTATTTAAGGACTTTGTTGCATTATGTAAGGACTCTGCTGCATTATTTAAGGACTTTGCTGCATTATTTAAGGACTCTGCTGCATAATTTAAGGACTTTATTGCATTATTTAAGGGGATCCTGCTGCATTATTTAAGGATCCTGCTGAAGCATTTGAGGACTCAGCTGCATTATTTAAGGTCTTTGCTGCATTATTTAACGACTCTGCTGCATTATTTAAGGACTCTGCTGCTTTATTTAAGGACTTTCCTGCATTATTTAAGGAGTCTTCTGCATTATTTAATGACTCTGCTGAAGCATTTGAGGACTCAGCTGCATTATTTAAGGACTCTGCTGCATTATTTAAGGTCTCTGCTGCATTATTTAAGGACTCTGCTGTGGTATATAAGGACTCTGCTGCATTATTTAAGGAATTTGTTGCATTATTTAAGGACGCTGCTGCATTATTTAAGGACTTTGTTGCATTATTTAAGGACTCTGCTGCATTAATTAAGGACTTTGCTGCATTACTTAAGGACACTGCTGCATTATTTAAGGACTTTGTTGCATTATTTAAGGACTCTGCTGCATTATTTAAGGACTCTACTGAAGCATTTGGGGACTCAGATGCATTATTTAAGGACTCTGCTGCATTATGTAAGGGCTTTGCTGCTTTATTTAAGGACTCTGTTGCATTATTTAAGGACTTTGTTGCATTATTTAAGAACTCTGCTGCATTATTTAAGGACTTTGTTGCATTATTTAAGGATTCTGCTGCATTATTTAAGGACTTTGCTGCATTATTTAAGGACTATGCTGTGGTATTTAAGGACTCTGCTGCATTATTTAAGGACTTTGCTGCATTATTAAAGGACTCTGCTGCATTATTTAATTACTTTGCTGCATTATTTAAGGACTCTGCTGCGGTATTTAAGGACTCTGCTGCATTATTTAAGGACTTTGATGCATTATTTAAGGACACTGCTGCAGAATTTAAGGAATCTGCTGCATTATTTAAGGACTTTGTTGCATTATTTAAGGTCTCTTTTTCATTATTTAAGGACTCTGCTATTGTACTTAAGGACTTTGCTGCATTATTTAAGGACTTTGCTGCATTATTTAAGGACTCTGCTGCATTATTTAAGTACTTTGTTGCATTATTTAAGGACTCTGCTGCATAATTTAAGGACTTTATTGCATTATTTAAGGATCCTGCTGCATTATTTAATGACTCTGCTGAAGCATTTGAGGACTCAGCTGCATTATTTAAGGTCTCTGCTGCATTATTTAAGGATCCTGCTGAAGCATTTGAGGACTCAGCTGCATTATTTAAGGACTTTGCTGCATTATTTAAAGACTCTGCTGCGTTATTTAAGGACTCTGCTGCATTATTTAAGGACACTGCTGCATTATTTAAGGACTCTGCTGCATTATTTAAGGACTTTGCTGCATTATTTAACGACTCTGCTGCATTATTTAAGAACTTTGCTGCATTATTTAAGGACTCTGCTGCATTATTTAAGGATTTTTTTGCATTATTTAAGGACTCTGCTGCATTATTTAAGGTCTCTGCTGCATTATTTAAGGACTCTGCTGAAGCATTTGAGGACTAAGCTGCATGATTTAAGGACTTTGCTGCATTATTTAAGGACTCTGCTGCATTATTTAAGGAATTTGTTGCATTATTTAAGGACTCTGCTGCATTATTTAAGGACTTTGCTGCATTATTTAATAACTTTGTTGCATTATATAAGTACTCTGCTGCATTATTTAAGGACTTTGTTGCATTATGTAAGGAGTCTGCTGCATTATTTAAGGACTTTGCTGCATTATTTAACGACTCTGTTGAAGCATTTGAGGACTCAGCTGCATTATTTAAGGACACTGCTGCATTATTTAAGGAATTTGCTGCATTATTTAAGGACTCTGCTACGGTATTTAAGGACTCTGCTGCATTATTTAAGGAATTTGTTGCATTATGTAAGGAGTCTGCTGCATTATTTAAGGACTTTGCTGCATTATTTAATGACTCTGCTGAAGCATTTGAGGACTCAGCTGCATTATTTAAGGACTCTGCTGCATTATGTAAGGACTTTGCTGCTTTATTTAAGGACTTTGCTGCATTATTTAAGGACTTTGTTGCATTATTTAAGGACTCTGCTGCATTATTTAAGGACTTTGTTGCATTAGTTAAGGACTCTGCTGCATTATTTAAGGACTTTGCTGCATTATTTAAGGACTATGCTGTGGTATTTAAGGACTCTGCTGCATTATTTAAGGACTTTGCTGCATTATTTAAGGACTCTGCTGCATTATTTAATTACTTTGCTGCATTATTAAAGGACCCTGCTGCGGCATTTAAGGATTCTGCTGCATTATTTAAGGACTTTGATGCATTATTTAAGGACGCTGCTGCAGAATTTAAGGAATCTGCGGCATTATTTAAGGACTTTGTTGCATTATTTAAGGTCTCTGCTGCATTATTTAAGGACTCTGCTATGGTACTTAAGGAATTTGCTGCATTATTTAAGGACTTTGCTGCATTATTTAAGGACTTTGATGCATTATTTAAGAACTTTGTTGCATTATTTAAGGACTCTGCTGCATTATTTAAGGACTTTGTTGCATTATGTAAGGACTCTGCTGCATTATTTAAGGACTTTGCTGCATTATTTAAGGACTCTGCTGCATAATTTAAGGACTTTATTGCATTATTTAAGGGGATCCTGCTGCATTATTTAAGGATCCTGCTGAAGCATTTGAGGACTCAGCTGCATTATTTAAGGACTTTGCTGCATTATTTAACGACTCTGCTGCATTATTTAAGGACTCTGCTGCTTTATTTAAGGACTTTCCTGCATTATTTAAGGAGTCTTCTGCATTATTTAATGACTCTGCTGAAGCATTTGAGGACTCAGCTGCATTATTTAAGGACTCTGCTGCATTATTTAAGGTCTCTGCTGCATTATTTAAGGACTCTGCTGTGGTATATAAGGACTCTGCTGCATTATTTAAGGAATTTGTTGCATTATTTAAGGACGCTGCTGCATTATTTAAGGACTTTGTTGCATTATTTAAGGACTCTGCTGCATTAATTAAGGACTTTGCTGCATTACTTAAGGACACTGCTGCATTATTTAAGGACTTTGTTGCATTATTTAAGGACTCTGCTGCATTATTTAAGGACTCTGCTGAAGCATTTGGGGACTCAGATGCATTATTTAAGGACTCTGCTGCATTATGTGAGGGCTTTGCTGCTTTATTTAAGGACTCTGCTGCATTATTTAAGGAATTTGCTGCATTATTTAAGGACTCTGCTGCGGTATTTAAGGACTCTGCTGCATTATTTAAGGACTTTTTTGCATTATGTAAGGAGTCTGCTGCATTATTTAAGGACTTTGCTGCATTATTTAATGACTCTGCTGAAGCATTTGAGGACTCAGCTGCATTATTTAAGGACTCTGCTGCATTATTTAAGGAATTTGCTGCATTATTTAAGGACTCTGCTGCGGTATTTAAGGACTCTGCTGCATTATTTAAGGACTTTGATGCATTATTTAAGGACGCTGCTGCAGAATTTAAGGAATCTGCTGCATTATTTAAGGACTTTGTTGCATTATTTAAGGTCTCTGCTGCATTATTTAAGGACTCTGCTGTGGTATTTAAGGACTCTGCTGCATTATTTAAGGAATTTGTTGCATTATTTAAGGATGCTGCTGCATTATTTAAGGACTTTGTTGCATTATTTAAGGACTTTGCTGCATTAATTAAGGACTTTGCTGCATTACTTAAGGACTCTGCTGCATTATTTAATTACTTGCTGCATTACTTAAGGACTCTGCTGCATTATTTAAGGACTTTGCTGCATTATTTTAGGACTCTGCTGCATTATTTAAGGACTTTGCTGTATTATTTAAGGACTCTGCTTCGGTATTTAAGGACTCTGCTGCATTATTTAAGGACTTTGTTGCATTATGTAAGGAGTCTGCTGCTTTATTTAAGGACTTTGCTGCATTATTTAATGAATCTGCTGAAGCATTTGAGGACTCAACTGCATTATTTAAGGTCTCTGCTGCATTATTTAAGGACTCTGCTGAAGCATTTGAGGACTCAGCTGCATGATTTAAGGACTTTGCTGCATTATTTAAGGACTCTGCTGCATTATTTAAGGAATTTGTTGCATTATTTAAGGACTCTGCTGCATTATTTAAGGACTTTGCTGCATTATTTAATAACTTTGTTGCATTATATAAGTACTCTGCTGCATTATTTAAGGACTTTGTTGCATTATGTAAGGAGTCTGCTGCATTATTTAAGGACTTTGCTGCATTATTTAACGACTCTGCTGAAGCATTTGAGGACTCAGCTGCATTATTTAAGGACTCTGCTGCATTATTTAAGGAATTTGCTGCATTATTTAAGGACTCTGCTGCGGTATTTAAGGACTCTGCTGCATTATTTAAGGACTTTTTTGCATTATGTAAGGAGTCTGCTGCATTATTTAAGGACTTTGCTGCATTATTTAATGACTCTGCTGAAGCAATTGAGGACTCAGCTGCATTATTTAAGGACTCTGCTGCATTATTTAAGGAATTTGCAGCATTATTTAAGGACTCTGCTGCATTATTTAAGGACTTTGATGCATTATTTAAGGACGCTGCTGCAGAATTTAAGGAATCTGCTGCATTATTTAAGGACTTTGTTGCATTATTTAAGGTCTCTGCTGCATTATTTAAGGACTCTGCTGTGGTATTTAAGGACTCTGCTGCATTATTTGAGGAATTTGTTGCATTATTTAAGGACGCTGCTGCATTATTTAAGGACTTTGTTACATTATTTAAGGACTTTGCTGCATTAATTAAGGACTTTGCTGCATTACTTAAGGACTCTGCTGCATTATTTAATTACTTGCTGCATTACTTAAGGACTCTGCTGCATTATTTAAGGACTTTGCTGCATTATTTTAGGACTCTGCTGCATTATTTAAGGACTTTGCTGTATTATTTAAGGACTCTACTGCATTATTTAAGGACTTTGTTGCATTATTTAAGGACTCTGCTGCATTATTTAAGGACTTTGCTGTATTATTTAAGGACTCTGCTGCATTATTTAAGGACTTTTTTGCATTATTTAAGGACTCTGCTGCATTATTTAAGGACTTTGCTGCATTATTTAAGGACTCTGTTGCATTATTTAAGGACTTTATTGCATTATTTAATGACTCTGCTGCATTATTTAAGGAATTTGCTGCATTATTTAAGGACTCTGCTGCATTATTTAAGGACTTTGCTGCATTATTTAATGACTCTGCTGCATTATTTAAGGACTTTGTTGTATTATTTAAGGACTTTGCTGCATTATTTAAGGACTCTGCTGCGGTATTTAAGGACTCTGCTGCATTATTTAAGGACTTTGTTGCATTATTTAAGGACTCTGCTGCATTATTTAAGGACTTTGCTGCATTATTTAAGGACTATGCTATGGTATTTAAGGACTCTGCTGTATTATTTAAGGACTTTGCTGCATTATTTAAGGACTCTGCTGCATTATTTAATGACTTTGTAGCATTATATAAGGACTCTGCTGCATTATTTAAGGACTATGTTGCATTATTTAAGGACTCTGCTGCATTATTTAAGGACTTTATTGCATTATTTAAGGACTCTGCTGCATTATTTAATGACTGCTGAAGCATTTGAGGACTCAGCTGCATTATTTAAGGTCTCTGCTGTATTATTTAAGGACTCTGCTGCATTATTTAATGACTCTGCTGCGGTATTTAAGGACTCTGCTGCATTATTTAAGGACTTTGCTGCATTATTTAAGGACTGCTGCGTTATTTAAGGACTCTGCTGCATTATTTAAGACTTTGCTGCATTATTTAAGGACTCTGCTGCAGTGTTTAATGACTCTGCTGAAGCAATTGGGGACTCAGATGCATTATTTAAGGACTCTGCTGCATTATGTAAGGACTTTGCTGCTTTATTTAAGGACTTTGCTGCATTATTTAAGGACTTTGTTGCATTATTTAAGGACTCTGCTGCATTATTTAAGGACTTTGTTGCATTATTTAAGGACTCTGCTGCATTATTTAAGGACTTTGCTGCATTATTTAATGACTCTGCTGCGGTATTTAAGGACTCTGCTGCATTATTTAAGGACTTTGCTGCATTATTTAAGGACTGCTGCGTTATTTAAGGACTCTGCTGCATTATTTAAGACTTTGCTGCATTATTTAAGGACTCTGCTGCAGTGTTTAATGACTCTGCTGAAGCAATTGGGGACTCAGATGCATTATTTAAGGACTCTGCTGCATTATGTAAGGACTTTGCTGCTTTATTTAAGGACTTTGCTGCATTATTTAAGGACTTTGTTGCATTATTTAAGGACTCTGCTGCATTATTTAAGGACTTTGTTGCATTATTTAAGGACTCTGCTGCATTATTTAAGGACTTTGTTGCATTATTTAAGGACTCTGCTGCATTATTTAAGGATTCTGCTGCATTATTTAAGGACTTTGATGCATTATTTAAGGACGCTGCTACAGAATTTAAGGAATCTGCTGCATTATTTAAGGACTTTGTTGCATTATTTAAGGTCTCTGCTGCATTATTTAAGGACTCTGCTATGGTACTTAAGGACTTTGCTGCATTATTTAAGGACTTTGCTGCATTATTTAAGGACTTTGATGCATTATTTAAGAACTTTGTTGCATTATTTAAGGACTCTGCTGCATTATTTAAGGACTTTGTTGCATTATGTAAGGACTCTGCTGCATTATTTAAGGACTTTGCTGCATTATTTAAGGACTCTGCTGCATAATTTAAGGACTTTATTGCATTATTTAAGGGGATCCTGCTGCATTATTTAAGGATCCTGCTGAAGCATTTGAGGACTCAGCTGCATTATTTAAGGTCTTTGCTGCATTATTTAACGACTCTGCTGCATTATTTAAGGACTCTGCTGCTTTATTTAAGGACTTTCCTGCATTATTTAAGGAGTCTTCTGCATTATTTAATGACTCTGCTGAAGCATTTGAGGACTCAGCTGCATTATTTAAGGACTCTGCTGCATTATTTAAGGTCTCTGCTGCATTATTTAAGGACTCTGCTGTGGTATATAAGGACTCTGCTGCATTATTTAAGGAATTTGTTGCATTATTTAAGGACGCTGCTGCATTATTTAAGGACTTTGTTGCATTATTTAAGGACTCTGCTGCATTAATTAAGGACTTTGCTGCATTACTTAAGGACACTGCTGCATTATTTAAGGACTTTGTTGCATTATTTAAGGACTCTGCTGCATTATTTAAGGACTCTACTGAAGCATTTGGGGACTCAGATGCATTATTTAAGGACTCTGCTGCATTATGTAAGGGCTTTGCTGCTTTATTTAAGGACTCTGTTGCATTATTTAAGGACTTTGTTGCATTATTTAAGAACTCTGCTGCATTATTTAAGGACTTTGTTGCATTATTTAAGGATTCTGCTGCATTATTTAAGGACTTTGCTGCATTATTTAAGGACTATGCTGTGGTATTTAAGGACTCTGCTGCATTATTTAAGGACTTTGCTGCATTATTAAAGGACTCTGCTGCATTATTTAATTACTTTGCTGCATTATTTAAGGACTCTGCTGCGGTATTTAAGGACTCTGCTGCATTATTTAAGGACTTTGATGCATTATTTAAGGACACTGCTGCAGAATTTAAGGAATCTGCTGCATTATTTAAGGACTTTGTTGCATTATTTAAGGTCTCTTTTTCATTATTTAAGGACTCTGCTATTGTACTTAAGGACTTTGCTGCATTATTTAAGGACTTTGCTGCATTATTTAAGGACTCTGCTGCATTATTTAAGTACTTTGTTGCATTATTTAAGGACTCTGCTGCATAATTTAAGGACTTTATTGCATTATTTAAGGATCCTGCTGCATTATTTAATGACTCTGCTGAAGCATTTGAGGACTCAGCTGCATTATTTAAGGTCTCTGCTGCATTATTTAAGGATCCTGCTGAAGCATTTGAGGACTCAGCTGCATTATTTAAGGACTTTGCTGCATTATTTAAAGACTCTGCTGCGTTATTTAAGGACTCTGCTGCATTATTTAAGGACACTGCTGCATTATTTAAGGACTCTGCTGCATTATTTAAGGACTTTGCTGCATTATTTAACGACTCTGCTGCATTATTTAAGAACTTTGCTGCATTATTTAAGGACTCTGCTGCATTATTTAAGGATTTTTTTGCATTATTTAAGGACTCTGCTGCATTATTTAAGGTCTCTGCTGCATTATTTAAGGACTCTGCTGAAGCATTTGAGGACTAAGCTGCATGATTTAAGGACTTTGCTGCATTATTTAAGGACTCTGCTGCATTATTTAAGGAATTTGTTGCATTATTTAAGGACTCTGCTGCATTATTTAAGGACTTTGCTGCATTATTTAATAACTTTGTTGCATTATATAAGTACTCTGCTGCATTATTTAAGGACTTTGTTGCATTATGTAAGGAGTCTGCTGCATTATTTAAGGACTTTGCTGCATTATTTAACGACTCTGTTGAAGCATTTGAGGACTCAGCTGCATTATTTAAGGACACTGCTGCATTATTTAAGGAATTTGCTGCATTATTTAAGGACTCTGCTACGGTATTTAAGGACTCTGCTGCATTATTTAAGGAATTTGTTGCATTATGTAAGGAGTCTGCTGCATTATTTAAGGACTTTGCTGCATTATTTAATGACTCTGCTGAAGCATTTGAGGACTCAGCTGCATTATTTAAGGACTCTGCTGCATTATTTAAGGAATTTGCTGCATTATTTAAGGACTCTGCTGCGGTATTTAAGGACTCTGCTGCATTATTTAAGAACTTTGATGCATTATTTAAGGACGCTGCTGCAGAATTTAAGGAATCTGCTGCATTATTTAAGGACTTTGTTGCATTATTTAAGGTCTCTGCTGCATTATTTAACGACTCTGCTGTGGTATTTAAGGACTCTGCTGCATTATTTAAGGAATTTGTTGCATTATTTAAGGACGCTGCTGCATTATTTAAGGACTTTGTTGCATTATTTAAGGACTTTGCTGCATTAATTAAGGACTTTGCTGCATTACTTAAGGACTTTGCTGCATTATTTTAGGACTCTGCTGCATTATTTAAGGACTTTGCTGTATTATTTAAGGACTCTACTGCATTATTTAAGGACTTTGTTGCATTATTTAAGGACTCTGCTGCATTATTTAAGGACTTTGCTGTATTATTTAAGGACTCTGCTGCATTATTTAAGGACTTTTTTGCATTATTTAAGGACTCTGCTGCATTATTTAAGGACTTTGCTGCATTATTTAAGGACTCTGTTGCATTATTTAAGGACTTTATTGCATTATTTAATGACTCTGCTGCATTATTTAAGGAATTTGCTGCATTATTTAAGGACTCTGCTGCATTATTTAAGGACTTTGCTGCATTATTTAATGACTCTGCTGCATTATTTAAGGACTTTGTTGTATTATTTAAGGACTTTGCTGCATTATTTAAGGACTCTGCTGCAGTATTTAAGGACTCTGCTGCATTATTTAAGGACTTTGTTGCATTATTTAAGGACTCTGCTGCATTATTTAAGGACTTTGCTGCATTATTTAAGGACTATGCTGTGGTATTTAAGGACTCTGCTGTATTATTTAAGGACTTTGCTGCATTATTTAAGGACTCTGCTGCATTATTTAATGACTTTGTTGCATTATATAAGGACTCTGCTGCATTATTTAAGGACTATGTTGCATTATTTAAGGACTCTGCTGCATTATTTAAGGACTTTATTGCATTATTTAAGGACTCTGCTGCATTATTTAATGACTGCTGAAGCATTTGAGGACTCAGCTGCATTATTTAAGGTCTCTGCTGTATTATTTAAGGACTCTGCTGCATTATTTAATTACTTTGCTGCATTATTTAAGGACTCTGCTGCGGTATTTAAGGACTCTGCTGCATTATTTAAGGACTTTGATGCATTATTTAAGGACACTGCTGCAGAATTTAAGGAATCTGCTGCATTATTTAAGGACTTTGTTGCATTATTTAAGGTCTCTTTTTCATTATTTAAGGACTCTGCTATTGTACTTAAGGACTTTGCTGCATTATTTAAGGACTTTGCTGCATTATTTAAGGACTCTGCTTCATTATTTAAGTACTTTGTTGCATTATTTAAGGACTCTGCTGCATAATTTAAGGACTTTATTGCATTATTTAAGGATCCTGCTGCATTATTTAATGACTCTGCTGAAGCATTTGAGGACTCATCTGCATTATTAAAGGTCTCTGCTGCCTTATTTAAGGATCCTGCTGAAGCATTTGAGGACTCAGCTGCATTATTTAAGGACTTTGCTGCATTATTTAACGACTCTGCTGCGTTATTTAAGGACTCTGCTGCATTATTTAAGGACACTGCTGCATTATTTAAGGACTCTGCTGCATTATTTAAGGACTTTGCTGCATTATTTAACGACTCTGCTGCATTATTTAAGAACTTTGCTGCATTATTTAAGGACTCTGCTGCATTATTTAAGGAATTTGTTGCATTATTTAAGGACTCTGCTGCTTTATTTAAGGACTCTGCTGCGGTATTTAAGGACTCTGCTGCATTATTTAAGGACTTTGCTGCATTATTTAAGGACTGCTGCGTTATTTAAGGACTCTGCTGCATTATTTAAGACTTTGCTGCATTATTTAAGGACTCTGCTGCAGTGTTTAATGACTCTGCTGAAGCAACTGGGGACTCAGATGCATTATTTAAGGACTCTGCTGCATTATGTAAGGACTTTGCTGCTTTATTTAAGGACTTTGCTGCATTATTTAAGGACTTTGTTGCATTATTTAAGGACTCTGCTGCATTATTTAAGGACTTTGTTGCATTATTTAAGGACTCTTCTGCATTATTTAAGGACTTTGCTGCATTATTTAAGGACTTTGCTGCATTATTTAACGACTCTGCTGCATTATTTAAGAACTTTGCTGCATTATTTAAGGACTCTGCTGCATTATTTAAGGAATTTGTTGCATTATTTAAGGACTCTGCTGCTTTATTTAAGGACTCTGCTGCGGTATTTAAGGACTCTGCTGCATTATTTAAGGACTTTGCTGCATTATTTAAGGACTGCTGCGTTATTTAAGGACTCTGCTGCATTATTTAAGACTTTGCTGCATTATTTAAGGACTCTGCTGCAGTGTTTAATGACTCTGCTGAAGCAACTGGGGACTCAGATGCATTATTTAAGGACTCTGCTGCATTATGTAAGGACTTTGCTGCTTTATTTAAGGACTTTGCTGCATTATTTAAGGACTTTGTTGCATTATTTAAGGACTCTGCTGCATTATTTAAGGACTTTGTTGCATTATTTAAGGACTCTTCTGCATTATTTAAGGACTTTGCTGCATTATTTAAGGACTATGCTGTGGTATTTAAGTACTCTGCTGCATTATTTAAGGACTTTGCTGCATTATTTAAGGACTCTGCTGCATTATTTAATTACTTTGCTGCATTATTAAAGGACCCTGCTGCGGCATTTAAGGATTCTGCTGCATTATTTAAGGACTTTGATGCATTATTTAAGGACGCTGCTGCAGAATTTAAGGAATCTGCTGCATTATTTAAGGACTTTGTTGCATTATTTAAGGTCTCTGCTGCATGAATTAAGGACTCTGCTATGGTACTTAAGGACTTTGCTGCATTATTTAAGGACTTTGCTGCATTATTTAAGGACTTTGATGCATTATTTAAGAACTTTGTTGCATTATTTAAGGACTCTGCTGCATTATTTAAGGACTTTGTTGCATTATGTAAGGACTTTGCTGCTTTATTTAAGGACTTTGCTGCATTATTTAAGGACTTTGTTGCATTATTTAAGGACTCTGCTGCATTATTTAAGGACTTTGTTGCATCATTTAAGGACTCTTCTGCATTATTTAAGGACTTTGCTGCATTATTTAAGGACTATGCTGTGGTATTTAAGTACTCTGCTGCATTATTTAAGGACTTTGCTGCATTATTTAAGGACTCTGCTGCATTATTTAATTACTTTGCTGCATTATTAAAGGACCCTGCTGCGGCATTTAAGGATTCTGCTGCATAATTTAAGGACTTTATTGCATTATTTAAGGATCCTGCTGCATTATTTAAGGATCCTGCTGAAGCATTTGAGGACTCAGCTGCATTATTTAAGGACTTTGCTGCATTATTTAACGACTCTGCTGCATTATTTAAGGACTCTGCTGCTTTATTTAAGGACTTTCCTGCATTATTTAAGGAGTCTTCTGCATTATTTAATGACTCTGCTGAAGCATTTGAGGACTCAACTGCATTATTTAAGGACTCTGCTGCATTATTTAAGGTCTCTGCTGCATTATTTAAGGACTCTGCTGTGGTATATAAGGACTCTGCTGCATTATTTAAGGAATTTGTTGCATTATTTAAGGACGCTGCTGCATTATTTAAGGACTTTGTTGCATTATTTAAGGACTCTGCTGCATTAATTAAGGACTTTGCTGCATTACTTAAGGACACTGCTGCATTATTTAAGGACTTTGTTGCATTATTTAAGGACTCTGCTGCATTATTTAAGGACTCTGCTGAAGCATTTGGGGACTCAGATGCATTATTTAAGGACTCTGCTGCATTATGTAAGGGCTTTGCTGCTTTATTTAAGGACTCTGTTGCATTATTTAAGGACTTTGTTGCATTATTTAAGAACTCTGCTGCATTATTTAAGGACTTTGTTGCATTATTTAAGGATTCTGCTGCATTATTTAAGGACTTTGCTGCATTATTTAAGGACTATGCTGTGGTATTTAAGGACTCTGCTGCATTATTTAAGGACTTTGCTGCATTATTAAAGGACTCTGCTGCATTATTTAATTACTTTGCTGCATTATTTAAGGACTCTGCTGCGGTATTTAAGGACTCTGCTGCATTATTTAAGGACTTTGCTGCATTATTTAATGACTCTGCTGAAGCATTTGAGGACTCAGCTGCATTATTTAAGGACTCTGCTGCATTATTTAAGGAATTTGCTGCATTATTTAAGGACTCTGCTGCGGTATTTAAGGACTCTGCTGCATTATTTAAGGACTTTGATGCATTATTTAAGGACGCTGCTGCAGAATTTAAGGAATCTGCTGCATTATTTAACTACTTTGTTGCATTATTTAAGGTCTCTGCTGCATTATTTAAGGACTCTGCTGTGGTATTTAAGGACTCTGCTGCATTATTTAAGGAATTTGTTGCATTATTTAAGGACGCTGCTGCATTATTTAAGGACTTTGTTGCATTATTTAAGGACTTTGCTGCATTAATTAAGGACTTTGCTGCATTACTTAAGGACTCTGCTGCATTATTTAATTACTTGCTGCATTACTTAAGGACTCTGCTGCATTATTTAAGGACTTTGCTGTATTATTTAAGGACTCTGCTGCGGTATTTAAGGACTCTGCTGCATTATTTAAGGACTTTGTTGCATTATGTAAGGAGTCTGCTGCTTTATTTAAGGACTTTGCTGCATTATTTAATGAATCTGCTGAAGCATTTGAGGACTCAACTGCATTATTTAAGGTCTCTGCTGCATTATTTAAGGACTCTGCTGAAGCATTTGAGGACTCAGCTGCATGATTTAAGGACTTTGCTGCATTATTTAAGGACTCTGCTGCATTATTTAAGGAATTTGTTGCATTATTTAAGGACTCTGCTGCATTATTTAAGGACTTTGCTGCATTATTTAATAACTTTCTTGCATTATGTAAGTACTCTGCTGCATTATTTAAGGACTTTGTTGCATTATGTAAGGAGTCTGCTGCATTATTTAAGGACTTTGCTGCATTATTTAACGACTCTGCTGAAGCATTTGAGGACTCAGCTGCATTATTTAAGGACTCTGCTGCATTATTTAAGGAATTTGCTGCATTATTTAAGGACTCTGCTGCGGTATTTAAGGACTCTGCTGCATTATTTAAGGACTTTTTTGCATTATGTAAGGAGTCTGCTGCATTATTTAAGGACTTTGCTGCATTATTTAATGACTCTGCTGAAGCATTTGAGGACTCAGCTGCATTATTTAAGGACTCTGCTGCATTATTTAAGGAATTTGCTGCATTATTTAAGGACTCTGCTGCGGTATTTAAGGACTCTGCTGCATTATTTAAGGACTTTGATGCATTATTTAAGGACGCTGCTGCAGAATTTAAGGAATCTGCTGCATTATTTAAGGACTTTGCTGCATTATTTAAGGTCTCTGCTGCATTATTTAAGGACTCTGCTGTGGTATTTAAGGACTCTGCTGCATTATTTAAGGAATTTGTTGCATTATTTAAGGACGCTGCTGCATTATTTAAGGACTTTGTTGCATTATTTAAGGACTTTGCTGCATTAATTAAGGACTTTGCTGCATTACTTAAGGACTCTGCTGCATTATTTAATTACTTGCTGCATTACTTAAGGACTCTGCTGCATTATTTAAGGACTTTGCTGCATTATTTTAGGACTCTGCTGCATTATTTAAGGACTTTGCTGTATTATTTAAGGACTCTGCTTCGGTATTTAAGGACTCTGCTGCATTATTTAAGGACTTTGTTGCATTATGTAAGGAGTCTGCTGCTTTATTTAAGGACTTTGCTGCATTATTTAATGAATCTGCTGAAGCATTTGAGGACTCAACTGCATTATTTAAGGTCTCTGCTGCATTATTTAAGGACTCTGCTGAAGCATTTGAGGACTCAGCTGCATGATTTAAGGACTTTGCTGCATTATTTAAGGACTCTGCTGCATTATTTAAGGAATTTGTTGCATTATTTAAGGACTCTGCTGCATTATTTAAGGACTTTGCTGCATTATTTAATAACTTTGTTGCATTATATAAGTACTCTGCTGCATTATTTAAGGACTTTGTTGCATTATGTAAGGAGTCTGCTGCATTATTTAAGGACTTTGCTGCATTATTTAACGACTCTGCTGAAGCATTTGAGGACTCAGCTGCATTATTTAAGGACTCTGCTGCATTATTTAAGGAATTTGCTGCATTATTTAAGGACTCTGCTGCGGTATTTAAGGACTCTGCTGCATTATTTAAGGACTTTTTTGCATTATGTAAGGAGTCTGCTGCATTATTTAAGGACTTTGCTGCATTATTTAATGACTCTGCTGAAGCAATTGAGGACTCAGCTGCATTATTTAAGGACTCTGCTGCATTATTTAAGGAATTTGCAGCATTATTTAAGGACTCTGCTGCATTATTTAAGGACTTTGATGCATTATTTAAGGACGCTGCTGCAGAATTTAAGGAATCTGCTGCATTATTTAAGGACTTTGTTGCATTATTTAAGGTCTCTGCTGCATTATTTAAGGACTCTGCTGTGGTATTTAAGGACTCTGCTGCATTATTTGAGGAATTTGTTGCATTATTTAAGGACGCTGCTGCATTATTTAAGGACTTTGTTACATTATTTAAGGACTTTGCTGCATTAATTAAGGACTTTGCTGCATTACTTAAGGACTCTGCTGCATTATTTAATTACTTGCTGCATTACTTAAGGACTCTGCTGCATTATTTAAGGACTTTGCTGCATTATTTTAGGACTCTGCTGCATTATTTAAGGACTTTGCTGTATTATTTAAGGACTCTACTGCATTATTTAAGGACTTTGTTGCATTATTTAAGGACTCTGCTGCATTATTTAAGGACTTTGCTGTATTATTTAAGGACTCTGCTGCATTATTTAAGGACTTTTTTGCATTATTTAAGGACTCTGCTGCATTATTTAAGGACTTTGCTGCATTATTTAAGGACTCTGTTGCATTATTTAAGGACTTTATTGCATTATTTAATGACTCTGCTGCATTATTTAAGGAATTTGCTGCATTATTTAAGGACTCTGCTGCATTATTTAAGGACTTTGCTGCATTATTTAATGACTCTGCTGCATTATTTAAGGACTTTGTTGTATTATTTAAGGACTTTGCTGCATTATTTAAGGACTCTGCTGCGGTATTTAAGGACTCTGCTGCATTATTTAAGGACTTTGTTGCATTATTTAAGGACTCTGCTGCATTATTTAAGGACTTTGCTGCATTATTTAAGGACTATGCTATGGTATTTAAGGACTCTGCTGTATTATTTAAGGACTTTGCTGCATTATTTAAGGACTCTGCTGCATTATTTAATGACTTTGTAGCATTATATAAGGACTCTGCTGCATTATTTAAGGACTATGTTGCATTATTTAAGGACTCTGCTGCATTATTTAAGGACTTTATTGCATTATTTAAGGACTCTGCTGCATTATTTAATGACTGCTGAAGCATTTTAGGACTCAGCTGCATTATTTAAGGTCTCTGCTGTATTATTTAAGGACTCTGCTGCATTATTTAATGACTCTGCTGCGGTATTTAAGGACTCTGCTGCATTATTTAAGGACTTTGCTGCATTATTTAAGGACTGCTGCGTTATTTAAGGACTCTGCTGCATTATTTAAGACTTTGCTGCATTATTTAAGGACTCTGCTGCAGTGTTTAATGACTCTGCTGAAGCAATTGGGGACTCAGATGCATTATTTAAGGACTCTGCTGCATTATGTAAGGACTTTGCTGCTTTATTTAAGGACTTTGCTGCATTATTTAAGGACTTTGTTGCATTATTTAAGGACTCTGCTGCATTATTTAAGGACTTTGTTGCATTATTTAAGGACTCTGCTGCATTATTTAAGGACTTTGCTGCATTATTTAATGACTCTGCTGCGGTATTTAAGGACTCTGCTGCATTATTTAAGGACTTTGCTGCATTATTTAAGGACTGCTGCGTTATTTAAGGACTCTGCTGCATTATTTAAGACTTTGCTGCATTATTTAAGGACTCTGCTGCAGTGTTTAATGACTCTGCTGAAGCAATTGGGGACTCAGATGCATTATTTAAGGACTCTGCTGCATTATGTAAGGACTTTGCTGCTTTATTTAAGGACTTTGCTGCATTATTTAAGGACTTTGTTGCATTATTTAAGGACTCTGCTGCATTATTTAAGGACTTTGTTGCATTATTTAAGGACTCTGCTGCATTATTTAAGGACTTTGTTGCATTATTTAAGGACTCTGCTGCATTATTTAAGGATTCTGCTGCATTATTTAAGGACTTTGATGCATTATTTAAGGACGCTGCTACAGAATTTAAGGAATCTGCTGCATTATTTAAGGACTTTGTTGCATTATTTAAGGTCTCTGCTGCATTATTTAAGGACTCTGCTATGGTACTTAAGGACTTTGCTGCATTATTTAAGGACTTTGCTGCATTATTTAAGGACTTTGATGCATTATTTAAGAACTTTGTTGCATTATTTAAGGACTCTGCTGCATTATTTAAGGACTTTGTTGCATTATGTAAGGACTCTGCTGCATTATTTAAGGACTTTGCTGCATTATTTAAGGACTCTGCTGCATAATTTAAGGACTTTATTGCATTATTTAAGGGGATCCTGCTGCATTATTTAAGGATCCTGCTGAAGCATTTGAGGACTCAGCTGCATTATTTAAGGTCTTTGCTGCATTATTTAACGACTCTGCTGCATTATTTAAGGACTCTGCTGCTTTATTTAAGGACTTTCCTGCATTATTTAAGGAGTCTTCTGCATTATTTAATGACTCTGCTGAAGCATTTGAGGACTCAGCTGCATTATTTAAGGACTCTGCTGCATTATTTAAGGTCTCTGCTGCATTATTTAAGGACTCTGCTGTGGTATATAAGGACTCTGCTGCATTATTTAAGGAATTTGTTGCATTATTTAAGGACGCTGCTGCATTATTTAAGGACTTTGTTGCATTATTTAAGGACTCTGCTGCATTAATTAAGGACTTTGCTGCATTACTTAAGGACACTGCTGCATTATTTAAGGACTTTGTTGCATTATTTAAGGACTCTGCTGCATTATTTAAGGACTCTACTGAAGCATTTGGGGACTCAGATGCATTATTTAAGGACTCTGCTGCATTATGTAAGGGCTTTGCTGCTTTATTTAAGGACTCTGTTGCATTATTTAAGGACTTTGTTGCATTATTTAAGAACTCTGCTGCATTATTTAAGGACTTTGTTGCATTATTTAAGGATTCTGCTGCATTATTTAAGGACTTTGCTGCATTATTTAAGGACTATGCTGTGGTATTTAAGGACTCTGCTGCATTATTTAAGGACTTTGCTGCATTATTAAAGGACTCTGCTGCATTATTTAATTACTTTGCTGCATTATTTAAGGACTCTGCTGCGGTATTTAAGGACTCTGCTGCATTATTTAAGGACTTTGATGCATTATTTAAGGACACTGCTGCAGAATTTAAGGAATCTGCTGCATTATTTAAGGACTTTGTTGCATTATTTAAGGTCTCTTTTTCATTATTTAAGGACTCTGCTATTGTACTTAAGGACTTTGCTGCATTATTTAAGGACTTTGCTGCATTATTTAAGGACTCTGCTGCATTATTTAAGTACTTTGTTGCATTATTTAAGGACTCTGCTGCATAATTTAAGGACTTTATTGCATTATTTAAGGATCCTGCTGCATTATTTAATGACTCTGCTGAAGCATTTGAGGACTCAGCTGCATTATTTAAGGTCTCTGCTGCATTATTTAAGGATCCTGCTGAAGCATTTGAGGACTCAGCTGCATTATTTAAGGACTTTGCTGCATTATTTAAAGACTCTGCTGCGTTATTTAAGGACTCTGCTGCATTATTTAAGGACACTGCTGCATTATTTAAGGACTCTGCTGCATTATTTAAGGACTTTGCTGCATTATTTAACGACTCTGCTGCATTATTTAAGAACTTTGCTGCATTATTTAAGGACTCTGCTGCATTATTTAAGGATTTTTTTGCATTATTTAAGGACTCTGCTGCATTATTTAAGGTCTCTGCTGCATTATTTAAGGACTCTGCTGAAGCATTTGAGGACTAAGCTGCATGATTTAAGGACTTTGCTGCATTATTTAAGGACTCTGCTGCATTATTTAAGGAATTTGTTGCATTATTTAAGGACTCTGCTGCATTATTTAAGGACTTTGCTGCATTATTTAATAACTTTGTTGCATTATATAAGTACTCTGCTGCATTATTTAAGGACTTTGTTGCATTATGTAAGGAGTCTGCTGCATTATTTAAGGACTTTGCTGCATTATTTAACGACTCTGTTGAAGCATTTGAGGACTCAGCTGCATTATTTAAGGACACTGCTGCATTATTTAAGGAATTTGCTGCATTATTTAAGGACTCTGCTACGGTATTTAAGGACTCTGCTGCATTATTTAAGGAATTTGTTGCATTATGTAAGGAGTCTGCTGCATTATTTAAGGACTTTGCTGCATTATTTAATGACTCTGCTGAAGCATTTGAGGACTCAGCTGCATTATTTAAGGACTCTGCTGCATTATTTAAGGAATTTGCTGCATTATTTAAGGACTCTGCTGCGGTATTTAAGGACTCTGCTGCATTATTTAAGGACTTTGATGCATTATTTAAGGACGCTGCTGCAGAATTTAAGGAATCTGCTGCATTATTTAAGGACTTTGTTGCATTATTTAAGGTCTCTGCTGCATTATTTAAGGACTCTGCTGTGGTATTTAAGGACTCTGCTGCATTATTTAAGGAATTTGTTGCATTATTTAAGGACGCTGCTGCATTATTTAAGGACTTTGTTGCATTATTTAAGGACTTTGCTGCATTAATTAAGGACTTTGCTGCATTACTTAAGGACTTTGCTGCATTATTTTAGGACTCTGCTGCATTATTTAAGGACTTTGCTGTATTATTTAAGGACTCTACTGCATTATTTAAGGACTTTGTTGCATTATTTAAGGACTCTGCTGCATTATTTAAGGACTTTGCTGTATTATTTAAGGACTCTGCTGCATTATTTAAGGACTTTTTTGCATTATTTAAGGACTCTGCTGCATTATTTAAGGACTTTGCTGCATTATTTAAGGACTCTGTTGCATTATTTAAGGACTTTATTGCATTATTTAATGACTCTGCTGCATTATTTAAGGAATTTGCTGCATTATTTAAGGACTCTGCTGCATTATTTAAGGACTTTGCTGCATTATTTAATGACTCTGCTGCATTATTTAAGGACTTTGTTGTATTATTTAAGGACTTTGCTGCATTATTTAAGGACTCTGCTGCAGTATTTAAGGACTCTGCTGCATTATTTAAGGACTTTGTTGCATTATTTAAGGACTCTGCTGCATTATTTAAGGACTTTGCTGCATTATTTAAGGACTATGCTGTGGTATTTAAGGACTCTGCTGTATTATTTAAGGACTTTGCTGCATTATTTAAGGACTCTGCTGCATTATTTAATGACTTTGTTGCATTATATAAGGACTCTGCTGCATTATTTAAGGACTATGTTGCATTATTTAAGGACTCTGCTGCATTATTTAAGGACTTTATTGCATTATTTAAGGACTCTGCTGCATTATTTAATGACTGCTGAAGCATTTGAGGACTCAGCTGCATTATTTAAGGTCTCTGCTGTATTATTTAAGGACTCTGCTGCATTATTTAATGACTCTGCTGCGGTATTTAAGGACTCTGCTGCATTATTTAAGGACTTTGCTGCATTATTTAAGGACTGCTGCGTTATTTAAGGACTCTGTTGCATTATTTAAGACTTTGCTGCATTATTTAAGGACTCTGCTGCAGTGTTTAATGACTCTGCTGAAGCAATTGGGGACTCAGATGCATTATTTAAGGACTCTGCTGCATTATGTAAGGACTGTGCTGCTTTATTTAAGGACTTTGCTGCATTATTTAAGGACTTTGTTGCATTATTTAAGGACTCTGCTGCATTATTTAAGGACTTTGTTGCATTATTTAAGGACTCTGCTGCAGTATTTAAGGACTTTGCTGCATTATTTAAGGACTATGCTGTGGTATTTAAGGACTCTGCTGCATTATTTAAGGACTTTGCTGCATTATTTAAGGACTCTGCTGCATTATTTAATTACTTTTCTGCATTATTAAAGGACCCTGCTGCGGCATTTAAGGATTCTGCTGCATTATTTAAGGACTTTGATGCATTATTTAAGGACGCTGCTGCAGAATTTAAGGAATCTGCTGCATTATTTAAGGACTTTGTTGCATTATTTAAGGTCTCTGCTGCATTATTTAAGGACTCTGCTATGGTACTTAAGGACTTTGCTGCATTATTTAAGGACTTTGCTGCATGATTTAAGGACTTTGATGCATTATTTAAGAACTTTGTTGCATTATTTAAGGACTCTGCTGCATTATTTAAGGACTTTGTTGCATTATGTAAGGACTCTGCTGCATTATTTAAGGACTTTGCTGCATTATTTAAGGACTCTGCTGCATAATTTAAGGACTTTATTGCATTATTTAAGGATCCTGCTGCATTATTTAAGGATCCTGCTGAAGCATTTGAGGACTCAGCTGCATTATTTAAGGACTTTGCAGCATTATTTAACGACTCTGCTGCATTATTTAAGGACTCTGCTGCTTTATTTAAGGACTTTCCTGCATTATTTAAGGAGTCTTCTGCATTATTTAATGACTCTGCTGAAGCATTTGAGGACTCAGCTGCATTATTTAAGGACTCTGCTGCATTATTTAAAGTCTCTGCTGTGGTATATAAGGACTCTGCTGCATTATTTAAGGACTCTGCTGAAGCATTTGATTACTCAGATGCATTATTTAAGGACTCTGCTGCATTATGTAAGGGCTTTGCTGCTTTATTTAAGGACTCTGTTGCATTATTTAAGGACTTAGTTGCATTATTTAAGAACTCTGCTGCATTATTTAAGGACTTTGTTGCATTATTTAAGGATTCTGCTGCATTATTTAAGGACTTTGCTGCATTATTTAAGGACTATGCTGTGGTATTTAAGGACTCTGCTGCATTATTTAAGGACTTTGCTGCATTATTAAAGGACTCTGCTGCATTATTTAATTACTTTGCTGCATTATTTAAGGACTCTGCTGCGGTATTTAAGGACTCTGCTGCATTATTTAAGGACTTTGATGCATTATTTAAGGACACTGCTACAGAATTTAAGGAATCTGCTGCATTATTTAAGGACTTTGTTGCATTATTTAAGGTCTCTTTTTCATTATTTAAGGACTCTGCTATTGTACTTAAGGACTTTGCTGCATTATTTAAGGACTTTGCTGCATTATTTAAGGACTCTGCTGCATTATTTAAGTACTTTGTTGCATTATTTAAGGACTCTGCTGCATAATTTAAGGACTTTATTGCATTATTTAAGGATCCTGCTGCATTATTTAATGACTCTGCTGAAGCATTTGAGGACTCAGCTGCATTATTTAAGGACTCTGCTGCATTATTTAAGGTCTCTGCTGCATTATTTAAGGACTTTGTTGCATTATTTAAGGACTCTGCTGCATTATTTAAGGACTCTGCTGAAGCATTTGGGGACTCAGATGCATTATTTAAGGACTCTGCTGCATTATGTAAGGGCTTTGCTGCTTTATTTAAGGACTCTGTTGCATTATTTAAGGACTTTGTTGCATTATTTAAGAACTCTGCTGCATTATTTAAGGACTTTGTTGCATTATTTAAGGATTCTGCTGCATTATTTAAGGACTTTGCTGCATTATTTAAGGACTATGCTGTGGTATTTAAGGACTCTGCTGTATTATTTAAGGACTTTGCTGCATTATTAAAGGACTCTGCTGCATTATTTAATTACTTTGCTGCATTATTTAAGGACTCTGCTGCGGTATTTAAGGACTCTGCTGCATTATTTAAGGACTTTGATGCATTATTTAAGGACACTGCTGCAGAATTTAAGGAATCTGCTGCATTATTTAAGGACTTTGTTGCATTATTTAAGGTCTCTTTTTCATTATTTAAGGACTCTGCTATTGTACTTAAGGACTTTGCTGCATTATTTAAGGACTTTGCTGCATTATTTAAGGACTCTGCTGCAATATTTAAGTACTTTGTTGCATTATTTAAGGACTCTGCTGCATAATTTAAGGACTTTATTGCATTATTTAAGGATCCTGCTGCATTATTTAATGACTCTGCTGAAGCATTTGAGGACTCAGCTGCATTATTTAAGGTCTCTGCTGCATTATTTAAGGATTCTGCTGAAGCATTTGAGGACTCAGCTGCATTATTTAAGGACTTTGCTGCATTATTTAAAGACTCTGCTGCGTTATTTAAGGACTCTGCTGCATTATTTAAGGACACTGACGCATTATTTAAGGACTCTGCTGCATTATTTAAGGACTTTGCTGCATTATTTAACGACTCTGCTGCATTATTTAAGAACTTTGCTGCATTATTTAAGGACTCTGCTGCATTATTTAAGGAATTTGTTGCATTATTTAAGGACTCTGCTGCATTATTTAAGGTCTCTGCTGCATTATTTAAGGACTCTGCTGAAGCATTTGAGGACTCAGCTGCATGATTTAAGGACTTTGCTGCATTATTTAAGGACTCTGCCGCATTATTTAAGGAATTTGTTGCATTATTTAAGGACTCTGCTGCATTATTTAAGGACTTTGCTGCATTATTTAATAACTTTGTTGCATTATATAAGTACTCTGCTGCATTATTTAAGGACTTTGTTGCATTATGTAAGGAGTCTGCTGCATTATTTAAGGACTTTGCTGCATTATTTAACGACTCTGCTGAAGCATTTGAGGACTCAGCTGCATTATTTAAGGACTCTGCTGCATTATTTAAGGAATTTGCTGCATTATTTAAGGACTCTGCTGCGGTATTTAAGGACTTTGCTGCATTATTTAAGGACTTTGTTGCATTATGTAAGGAGTCTGCTGCATTATTTAAGGACTTTGCTGCATTATTTAATGAATCTGCTGAAGCATTTGAGGACTCAACTGCATTATTTAAGGTCTCTGCTGCATTATTTAAGGACTCTGCTGAAGCATTTGAGGACTCAGCTGCATGATTTAAGGACTTTGCTGCATTATTTAAGGACTCTGCTGCATTATTTAAGGAATTTGTTGCATTATTTAAGGACTCTGCTGCATTATTTAATAACTTTGTTGCATTATATAAGTACTCTGCTGCATTATTTAAGGACTTTGTTGCATTATGTAAGGAGTCTGCTGCATTATTTAAGGACTTTGCTGCATTATTTAACGACTCTGTTGAAGCATTTGAGGACTCAGATGCATTATTTAAGGACTCTGCTGCATTATTTAAGGAATTTGCTGCATTATTTAAGGACTCTGCTGTGGTATTTAAGGACTCTGCTGCATTATTTAAGGACTTTGTTGCATTATGTAAGGAGTCTGCTGCATTATTTAAGGACTTTGCTGCATTATTTAATGACTCTGCTGAAGCATTTGAGGACTCAGCTGCATTATTTAAGGACTCTGCTGCATTATTTAAGGAATTTGCTGCATTATTTAAGGACTCTGCTGCGGTATTTAAGGACTCTGCTGCATTATTTAAGGACTTTGATGCATTATTTAAGGACGCTGCTGCAGAATTTAAGGAATCTGCTGCATTATTTAAGGACTTTGTTGCATTATTTCAGGTCTCTGCTGCATTATTTAAGGACTCTGCTGTGGTATTTAAGGACTCTGCTGCATTATTTAAGGAATTTGTTGCATTATTTAAGGACGCTGCTGCATTATTTAAGGACTTTGATGCATTATTTAAGGACTTTGATGCATTAATTAAGGACTTTGCTGCATTACTTAAGGACTCTGCTGCATTATTTAATTACTTGCTGCATTATTTAAGGACTCTGCTGCGGTGTTTAAGAACTCTGCTGCATTAATTAAGGACTTTGCTGCATTATTTTAGGACTCTGCTGCATTATTTATGGACTTTGCTGTATTATTTAAGGACTCTACTGCATTATTTAAGGACTTTGTTGCATTATTTAAGGACTCTGCTGCATTATTTAAGGACTTTGCTGTATTATTTAAGGACTCTGCTGCATTATTTAAGGACTTTTTTGCATTATTTAAGGACTCTGCTGCATTATTTAAGGACTTTGCTGCATTATTTAAGGACTCTGTTGCATTATTTAAGGACTTTATTGCATTATTTAATGACTCTGCTGCATTATTTAAGGAATTTGCTGCATTATTTAAGGACTCTGCTGCATTATTTAAGGACTTTGCTGCATTATTTAATGACTCTGCTGCATTATTTAAGGACTTTGTTGTATTATTTAAGGACTTTGCTGTATTATTTAAGGAGTCTTCTGCATTATTTAATGACTCTGCTGAAGCATTTGAGGACTCAACTGCATTATTTAAGGACTCTGCTGCATTATTTAAGGACTTTGCTGCATTATTTAACGACTCTGCTGCATTATTTAAGGACTCTGCTGCTTTATTTAAGGACTTTCCTGCATTATTTAAGGAGTCTTCTGCATTATTTAATGACTCTGCTGAAGCATTTGAGGACTCAACTGCATTATTTAAGGACTCTGCTGCATTATTTAAGGTCTCTGCTGCATTATTTAAGGACTCTGCTGTGGTATATAAGGACTCTGCTGCATTATTTAAGGAATTTGTTGCATTATTTAAGGACGCTGCTGCATTATTTAAGGACTTTGTTGCATTATTTAAGGACTCTGCTGCATTAATTAAGGACTTTGCTGCATTACTTAAGGACACTGCTGCATTATTTAAGGACTTTGTTGCATTATTTAAGGACTCTGCTGCATTATTTAAGGACTCTGCTGAAGCATTTGGGGACTCAGATGCATTATTTAAGGACTCTGCTGCATTATGTAAGGGCTTTGCTGCTTTATTTAAGGACTCTGTTGCATTATTTAAGGACTTTGTTGCATTATTTAAGAACTCTGCTGCATTATTTAAGGACTTTGTTGCATTATTTAAGGATTCTGCTGCATTATTTAAGGACTTTGCTGCATTATTTAAGGACTATGCTGTGGTATTTAAGGACTCTGCTGCATTATTTAAGGACTTTGCTGCATTATTAAAGGACTCTGCTGCATTATTTAATTACTTTGCTGCATTATTTAAGGACTCTGCTGCGGTATTTAAGGACTCTGCTGCATTATTTAAGGACTTTGCTGCATTATTTAATGACTCTGCTGAAGCATTTGAGGACTCAGCTGCATTATTTAAGGACTCTGCTGCATTATTTAAGGAATTTGCTGCATTATTTAAGGACTCTGCTGCGGTATTTAAGGACTCTGCTGCATTATTTAAGGACTTTGATGCATTATTTAAGGACGCTGCTGCAGAATTTAAGGAATCTGCTGCATTATTTAACTACTTTGTTGCATTATTTAAGGTCTCTGCTGCATTATTTAAGGACTCTGCTGTGGTATTTAAGGACTCTGCTGCATTATTTAAGGAATTTGTTGCATTATTTAAGGACGCTGCTGCATTATTTAAGGACTTTGTTGCATTATTTAAGGACTTTGCTGCATTAATTAAGGACTTTGCTGCATTACTTAAGGACTCTGCTGCATTATTTAATTACTTGCTGCATTACTTAAGGACTCTGCTGCATTATTTAAGGACTTTGCTGTATTATTTAAGGACTCTGCTGCGGTATTTAAGGACTCTGCTGCATTATTTAAGGACTTTGTTGCATTATGTAAGGAGTCTGCTGCTTTATTTAAGGACTTTGCTGCATTATTTAATGAATCTGCTGAAGCATTTGAGGACTCAACTGCATTATTTAAGGTCTCTGCTGCATTATTTAAGGACTCTGCTGAAGCATTTGAGGACTCAGCTGCATGATTTAAGGACTTTGCTGCATTATTTAAGGACTCTGCTGCATTATTTAAGGAATTTGTTGCATTATTTAAGGACTCTGCTGCATTATTTAAGGACTTTGCTGCATTATTTAATAACTTTCTTGCATTATGTAAGTACTCTGCTGCATTATTTAAGGACTTTGTTGCATTATGTAAGGAGTCTGCTGCATTATTTAAGGACTTTGCTGCATTATTTAACGACTCTGCTGAAGCATTTGAGGACTCAGCTGCATTATTTAAGGACTCTGCTGCATTATTTAAGGAATTTGCTGCATTATTTAAGGACTCTGCTGCGGTATTTAAGGACTCTGCTGCATTATTTAAGGACTTTTTTGCATTATGTAAGGAGTCTGCTGCATTATTTAAGGACTTTGCTGCATTATTTAATGACTCTGCTGAAGCATTTGAGGACTCAGCTGCATTATTTAAGGACTCTGCTGCATTATTTAAGGAATTTGCTGCATTATTTAAGGACTCTGCTGCGGTATTTAAGGACTCTGCTGCATTATTTAAGGACTTTGATGCATTATTTAAGGACGCTGCTGCAGAATTTAAGGAATCTGCTGCATTATTTAAGGACTTTGCTGCATTATTTAAGGTCTCTGCTGCATTATTTAAGGACTCTGCTGTGGTATTTAAGGACTCTGCTGCATTATTTAAGGAATTTGTTGCATTATTTAAGGACGCTGCTGCATTATTTAAGGACTTTGTTGCATTATTTAAGGACTTTGCTGCATTAATTAAGGACTTTGCTGCATTACTTAAGGACTCTGCTGCATTATTTAATTACTTTCTGCATTACTTAAGGACTCTGCTGCATTATTTAAGGACTTTGCTGCATTATTTTAGGACTCTGCTGCATTATTTAAGGACTTTGCTGTATTATTTAAGGACTCTGCTGCATTATTTAAGGAATTTGCAGCATTATTTAAGGACTCTGCTGCATTATTTAAGGACTTTGATGCATTATTTAAGGACGCTGCTGCAGAATTTAAGGAATCTGCTGCATTATTTAAGGACTTTGTTGCATTATTTAAGGTCTCTGCTGCATTATTTAAGGACTCTGCTGTGGTATTTAAGGACTCTGCTGCATTATTTGAGGAATTTGTTGCATTATTTAAGGACGCTGCTGCATTATTTAAGGACTTTGTTACATTATTTAAGGACTTTGCTGCATTAATTAAGGACTTTGCTGCATTACTTAAGGACTCTGCTGCATTATTTAATTACTTGCTGCATTACTTAAGGACTCTGCTGCATTATTTAAGGACTTTGCTGCATTATTTTAGGACTCTGCTGCATTATTTAAGGACTTTGCTGTATTATTTAAGGACTCTACTGCATTATTTAAGGACTTTGTTGCATTATTTAAGGACTCTGCTGCATTATTTAAGGACTTTGCTGTATTATTTAAGGACTCTGCTGCATTATTTAAGGACTTTTTTGCATTATTTAAGGACTCTGCTGCATTATTTAAGGACTTTGCTGCATTATTTAAGGACTCTGTTGCATTATTTAAGGACTTTATTGCATTATTTAATGACTCTGCTGCATTATTTAAGGAATTTGCTGCATTATTTAAGGACTCTGCTGCATTATTTAAGGACTTTGCTGCATTATTTAATGACTCTGCTGCATTATTTAAGGACTTTGTTGTATTATTTAAGGACTTTGCTGCATTATTTAAGGACTCTGCTGCGGTATTTAAGGACTCTGCTGCATTATTTAAGGACTTTGTTGCATTATTTAAGGACTCTGCTGCATTATTTAAGGACTTTGCTGCATTATTTAAGGACTATGCTATGGTATTTAAGGACTCTGCTGTATTATTTAAGGACTTTGCTGCATTATTTAAGGACTCTGCTGCATTATTTAATGACTTTGTAGCATTATATAAGGACTCTGCTGCATTATTTAAGGACTATGTTGCATTATTTAAGGACTCTGCTGCATTATTTAAGGACTTTATTGCATTATTTAAGGACTCTGCTGCATTATTTAATGACTGCTGAAGCATTTTAGGACTCAGCTGCATTATTTAAGGTCTCTGCTGTATTATTTAAGGACTCTGCTGCATTATTTAATGACTCTGCTGCGGTATTTAAGGACTCTGCTGCATTATTTAAGGACTTTGCTGCATTATTTAAGGACTGCTGCGTTATTTAAGGACTCTGCTGCATTATTTAAGACTTTGCTGCATTATTTAAGGACTCTGCTGCAGTGTTTAATGACTCTGCTGAAGCAATTGGGGACTCAGATGCATTATTTAAGGACTCTGCTGCATTATGTAAGGACTTTGCTGCTTTATTTAAGGACTTTGCTGCATTATTTAAGGACTTTGTTGCATTATTTAAGGACTCTGCTGCATTATTTAAGGACTTTGTTGCATTATTTAAGGACTCTGCTGCATTATTTAAGGACTTTGCTGCATTATTTAATGACTCTGCTGCGGTATTTAAGGACTCTGCTGCATTATTTAAGGACTTTGCTGCATTATTTAAGGACTGCTGCGTTATTTAAGGACTCTGCTGCATTATTTAAGACTTTGCTGCATTATTTAAGGACTCTGCTGCAGTGTTTAATGACTCTGCTGAAGCAATTGGGGACTCAGATGCATTATTTAAGGACTCTGCTGCATTATGTAAGGACTTTGCTGCTTTATTTAAGGACTTTGCTGCATTATTTAAGGACTTTGTTGCATTATTTAAGGACTCTGCTGCATTATTTAAGGACTTTGTTGCATTATTTAAGGACTCTGCTGCATTATTTAAGGACTTTGTTGCATTATTTAAGGACTCTGCTGCATTATTTAAGGATTCTGCTGCATTATTTAAGGACTTTGATGCATTATTTAAGGACGCTGCTACAGAATTTAAGGAATCTGCTGCATTATTTAAGGACTTTGTTGCATTATTTAAGGTCTCTGCTGCATTATTTAAGGACTCTGCTATGGTACTTAAGGACTTTGCTGCATTATTTAAGGACTTTGCTGCATTATTTAAGGACTTTGATGCATTATTTAAGAACTTTGTTGCATTATTTAAGGACTCTGCTGCATTATTTAAGGACTTTGTTGCATTATGTAAGGACTCTGCTGCATTATTTAAGGACTTTGCTGCATTATTTAAGGACTCTGCTGCATAATTTAAGGACTTTATTGCATTATTTAAGGGGATCCTGCTGCATTATTTAAGGATCCTGCTGAAGCATTTGAGGACTCAGCTGCATTATTTAAGGTCTTTGCTGCATTATTTAACGACTCTGCTGCATTATTTAAGGACTCTGCTGCTTTATTTAAGGACTTTCCTGCATTATTTAAGGAGTCTTCTGCATTATTTAATGACTCTGCTGAAGCATTTGAGGACTCAGCTGCATTATTTAAGGACTCTGCTGCATTATTTAAGGTCTCTGCTGCATTATTTAAGGACTCTGCTGTGGTATATAAGGACTCTGCTGCATTATTTAAGGAATTTGTTGCATTATTTAAGGACGCTGCTGCATTATTTAAGGACTTTGTTGCATTATTTAAGGACTCTGCTGCATTAATTAAGGACTTTGCTGCATTACTTAAGGACACTGCTGCATTATTTAAGGACTTTGTTGCATTATTTAAGGACTCTGCTGCATTATTTAAGGACTCTACTGAAGCATTTGGGGACTCAGATGCATTATTTAAGGACTCTGCTGCATTATGTAAGGGCTTTGCTGCTTTATTTAAGGACTCTGTTGCATTATTTAAGGACTTTGTTGCATTATTTAAGAACTCTGCTGCATTATTTAAGGACTTTGTTGCATTATTTAAGGATTCTGCTGCATTATTTAAGGACTTTGCTGCATTATTTAAGGACTATGCTGTGGTATTTAAGGACTCTGCTGCATTATTTAAGGACTTTGCTGCATTATTAAAGGACTCTGCTGCATTATTTAATTACTTTGCTGCATTATTTAAGGACTCTGCTGCGGTATTTAAGGACTCTGCTGCATTATTTAAGGACTTTGATGCATTATTTAAGGACACTGCTGCAGAATTTAAGGAATCTGCTGCATTATTTAAGGACTTTGTTGCATTATTTAAGGTCTCTTTTTCATTATTTAAGGACTCTGCTATTGTACTTAAGGACTTTGCTGCATTATTTAAGGACTTTGCTGCATTATTTAAGGACTCTGCTGCATTATTTAAGTACTTTGTTGCATTATTTAAGGACTCTGCTGCATAATTTAAGGACTTTATTGCATTATTTAAGGATCCTGCTGCATTATTTAATGACTCTGCTGAAGCATTTGAGGACTCAGCTGCATTATTTAAGGTCTCTGCTGCATTATTTAAGGATCCTGCTGAAGCATTTGAGGACTCAGCTGCATTATTTAAGGACTTTGCTGCATTATTTAAAGACTATGCTGCGTTATTTAAGGACTCTGCTGCATTATTTAAGGACACTGCTGCATTATTTAAGGACTCTGCTGCATTATTTAAGGACTTTGCTGCATTATTTAACGACTCTGCTGCATTATTTAAGAACTTTGCTGCATTATTTAAGGACTCTGCTGCATTATTTAAGGATTTTTTTGCATTATTTAAGGACTCTGCTGCATTATTTAAGGTCTCTGCTGCATTATTTAAGGACTCTGCTGAAGCATTTGAGGACTAAGCTGCATGATTTAAGGACTTTGCTGCATTATTTAAGGACTCTGCTGCATTATTTAAGGAATTTGTTGCATTATTTAAGGACTCTGCTGCATTATTTAAGGACTTTGCTGCATTATTTAATAACTTTGTTGCATTATATAAGTACTCTGCTGCATTATTTAAGGACTTTGTTGCATTATGTAAGGAGTCTGCTGCATTATTTAAGGACTTTGCTGCATTATTTAACGACTCTGTTGAAGCATTTGAGGACTCAGCTGCATTATTTAAGGACACTGCTGCATTATTTAAGGAATTTGCTGCATTATTTAAGGACTCTGCTACGGTATTTAAGGACTCTGCTGCATTATTTAAGGAATTTGTTGCATTATGTAAGGAGTCTGCTGCATTATTTAAGGACTTTGCTGCATTATTTAATGACTCTGCTGAAGCATTTGAGGACTCAGCTGCATTATTTAAGGACTCTGCTGCATTATTTAAGGAATTTGCTGCATTATTTAAGGACTCTGCTGCGGTATTTAAGGACTCTGCTGCATTATTTAAGGACTTTGATGCATTATTTAAGGACGCTGCTGCAGAATTTAAGGAATCTGCTGCATTATTTAAGGACTTTGTTGCATTATTTAAGGTCTCTGCTGCATTATTTAAGGACTCTGCTGTGGTATTTAAGGACTCTGCTGCATTATTTAAGGAATTTGTTGCATTATTTAAGGACGCTGCTGCATTATTTAAGGACTTTGTTGCATTATTTAAGGACTTTGCTGCATTAATTAAGGACTTTGCTGCATTACTTAAGGACTTTGCTGCATTATTTTAGGACTCTGCTGCATTATTTAAGGACTTTGCTGTATTATTTAAGGACTCTACTGCATTATTTAAGGACTTTGTTGCATTATTTAAGGACTCTGCTGCATTATTTAAGGACTTTGCTGTATTATTTAAGGACTCTGCTGCATTATTTAAGGACTTTTTTGCATTATTTAAGGACTCTGCTGCATTATTTAAGGACTTTGCTGCATTATTTAAGGACTCTGTTGCATTATTTAAGGACTTTATTGCATTATTTAATGACTCTGCTGCATTATTTAAGGAATTTGCTGCATTATTTAAGGACTCTGCTGCATTATTTAAGGACTTTGCTGCATTATTTAATGACTCTGCTGCATTATTTAAGGACTTTGTTGTATTATTTAAGGACTTTGCTGCATTATTTAAGGACTCTGCTGCAGTATTTAAGGACTCTGCTGCATTATTTAAGGACTTTGTTGCATTATTTAAGGACTCTGCTGCATTATTTAAGGACTTTGCTGCATTATTTAACGACTATGCTGTGGTATTTAAGGACTCTGCTGTATTATTTAAGGACTTTGCTGCATTATTTAAGGACTCTGCTGCATTATTTAATGACTTTGTTGCATTATATAAGGACTCTGCTGCATTATTTAAGGACTATGTTGCATTATTTAAGGACTCTGCTGCATTATTTAAGGACTTTATTGCATTATTTAAGGACTCTGCTGCATTATTTAATGACTGCTGAAGCATTTGAGGACTCAGCTGCATTATTTAAGGTCTCTGCTGTATTATTTAAGGACTCTGCTGCATTATTTAATGACTCTGCTGCGGTATTTAAGGACTCTGCTGCATTATTTAAGGACTTTGCTGCATTATTTAAGGACTGCTGCGTTATTTAAGGACTCTGTTGCATTATTTAAGACTTTGCTGCATTATTTAAGGACTCTGCTGCAGTGTTTAATGACTCTGCTGAAGCAATTGGGGACTCAGATGCATTATTTAAGGACTCTGCTGCATTATGTAAGGACTGTGCTGCTTTATTTAAGGACTTTGCTGCATTATTTAAGGACTTTGTTGCATTATTTAAGGACTCTGCTGCATTATTTAAGGACTTTGTTGCATTATTTAAGGACTCTGCTGCAGTATTTAAGGACTTTGCTGCATTATTTAAGGACTATGCTGTGGTATTTAAGGACTCTGCTGCATTATTTAAGGACTTTGCTGCATTATTTAAGGACTCTGCTGCATTATTTAATTACTTTTCTGCATTATTAAAGGACCCTGCTGCGGCATTTAAGGATTCTGCTGCATTATTTAAGGACTTTGATGCATTATTTAAGGACGCTGCTGCAGAATTTAAGGAATCTGCTGCATTATTTAAGGACTTTGTTGCATTATTTAAGGTCTCTGCTGCATTATTTAAGGACTCTGCTATGGTACTTAAGGACTTTGCTGCATTATTTAAGGACTTTGCTGCATGATTTAAGGACTTTGATGCATTATTTAAGAACTTTGTTGCATTATTTAAGGACTCTGCTGCATTATTTAAGGACTTTGTTGCATTATGTAAGGACTCTGCTGCATTATTTAAGGACTTTGCTGCATTATTTAAGGACTCTGCTGCATAATTTAAGGACTTTATTGCATTATTTAAGGATCCTGCTGCATTATTTAAGGATCCTGCTGAAGCATTTGAGGACTCAGCTGCATTATTTAAGGACTTTGCAGCATTATTTAACGACTCTGCTGCATTATTTAAGGACTCTGCTGCTTTATTTAAGGACTTTCCTGCATTATTTAAGGAGTCTTCTGCATTATTTAATGACTCTGCTGAAGCATTTGAGGACTCAGCTGCATTATTTAAGGACTCTGCTGCATTATTTAAAGTCTCTGCTGTGGTATATAAGGACTCTGCTGCATTATTTAAGGACTCTGCTGAAGCATTTGATTACTCAGATGCATTATTTAAGGACTCTGCTGCATTATGTAAGGGCTTTGCTGCTTTATTTAAGGACTCTGTTGCATTATTTAAGGACTTAGTTGCATTATTTAAGAACTCTGCTGCATTATTTAAGGACTTTGTTGCATTATTTAAGGATTGTGCTGCATTATTTAAGGACTTTGCTGCATTATTTAAGGACTATGCTGTGGTATTTAAGGACTCTGCTGCATTATTTAAGGACTTTGCTGCATTATTAAAGGACTCTGCTGCATTATTTAATTACTTTGCTGCATTATTTAAGGACTCTGCTGCGGTAATTAAGGACTCTGCTGCATTATTTAAGGACTTTGATGCATTATTTAAGGACACTGCTACAGAATTTAAGGAATCTGCTGCATTATTTAAGGACTTTGTTGCATTATTTAAGGTCTCTTTTTCATTATTTAAGGACTCTGCTATTGTACTTAAGGACTTTGCTGCATTATTTAAGGACTTTGCTGCATTATTTAAGGACTCTGCTGCATTATTTAAGTACTTTGTTGCATTATTTAAGGACTCTGCTGCATAATTTAAGGACTTTATTGCATTATTTAAGGATCCTGCTGCATTATTTAATGACTCTGCTGAAGCATTTGAGGACTCAGCTGCATTATTTAAGGACTCTGCTGCATTATTTAAGGTCTCTGCTGCATTATTTAAGGACTTTGTTGCATTATTTAAGGACTCTGCTGCATTATTTAAGGACTCTGCTGAAGCATTTGGGGACTCAGATGCATTATTTAAGGACTCTGCTGCATTATGTAAGGGCTTTGCTGCTTTATTTAAGGACTCTGTTGCATTATTTAAGGACTTTGTTGCATTATTTAAGAACTCTGCTGCATTATTTAAGGACTTTGTTGCATTATTTAAGGATTCTGCTGCATTATTTAAGGACTTTGCTGCATTATTTAAGGACTATGCTGTGGTATTTAAGGACTCTGCTGTATTATTTAAGGACTTTGCTGCATTATTAAAGGACTCTGCTGCATTATTTAATTACTTTGCTGCATTATTTAAGGACTCTGCTGCGGTATTTAAGGACTCTGCTGCATTATTTAAGGACTTTGATGCATTATTTAAGGACACTGCTGCAGAATTTAAGGAATCTGCTGCATTATTTAAGGACTTTGTTGCATTATTTAAGGTCTCTTTTTCATTATTTAAGGACTCTGCTATTGTACTTAAGGACTTTGCTGCATTATTTAAGGACTTTGCTGCATTATTTAAGGACTCTGCTGCAATATTTAAGTACTTTGTTGCATTATTTAAGGACTCTGCTGCATAATTTAAGGACTTTATTGCATTATTTAAGGATCCTGCTGCATTATTTAATGACTCTGCTGAAGCATTTGAGGACTCAGCTGCATTATTTAAGGTCTCTGCTGCATTATTTAAGGATTCTGCTGAAGCATTTGAGGACTCAGCTGCATTATTTAAGGACTTTGCTGCATTATTTAAAGACTCTGCTGCGTTATTTAAGGACTCTGCTGCATTATTTAAGGACACTGACGCATTATTTAAGGACTCTGCTGCATTATTTAAGGACTTTGCTGCATTATTTAACGACTCTGCTGCATTATTTAAGAACTTTGCTGCATTATTTAAGGACTCTGCTGCATTATTTAAGGAATTTGTTGCATTATTTAAGGACTCTGCTGCATTATTTAAGGTCTCTGCTGCATTATTTAAGGACTCTGCTGAAGCATTTGAGGACTCAGCTGCATGATTTAAGGACTTTGCTGCATTATTTAAGGACTCTGCCGCATTATTTAAGGAATTTGTTGCATTATTTAAGGACTCTGCTGCATTATTTAAGGACTTTGCTGCATTATTTAATAACTTTGTTGCATTATATAAGTACTCTGCTGCATTATTTAAGGACTTTGTTGCATTATGTAAGGAGTCTGCTGCATTATTTAAGGACTTTGCTGCATTATTTAACGACTCTGCTGAAGCATTTGAGGACTCAGCTGCATTATTTAAGGACTCTGCTGCATTATTTAAGGAATTTGCTGCATTATTTAAGGACTCTGCTGCGGTATTTAAGGACTTTGCTGCATTATTTAAGGACTTTGTTGCATTATGTAAGGAGTCTGCTGCATTATTTAAGGACTTTGCTGCATTATTTAATGAATCTGCTGAAGCATTTGAGGACTCAACTGCATTATTTAAGGTCTCTGCTGCATTATTTAAGGACTCTGCTGAAGCATTTGAGGACTCAGCTGCATGATTTAAGGACTTTGCTGCATTATTTAAGGACTCTGCTGCATTATTTAAGGAATTTGTTGCATTATTTAAGGACTCTGCTGCATTATTTAATAACTTTGTTGCATTATATAAGTACTCTGCTGCATTATTTAAGGACTTTGTTGCATTATGTAAGGAGTCTGCTGCATTATTTAAGGACTTTGCTGCATTATTTAACGACTCTGTTGAAGCATTTGAGGACTCAGATGCATTATTTAAGGACTCTGCTGCATTATTTAAGGAATTTGCTGCATTATTTAAGGACTCTGCTGTGGTATTTAAGGACTCTGCTGCATTATTTAAGGACTTTGTTGCATTATGTAAGGAGTCTGCTGCATTATTTAAGGACTTTGCTGCATTATTTAATGACTCTGCTGAAGCATTTGAGGACTCAGCTGCATTATTTAAGGACTCTGCTGCATTATTTAAGGAATTTGCTGCATTATTTAAGGACTCTGCTGCGGTATTTAAGGACTCTGCTGCATTATTTAAGGACTTTGATGCATTATTTAAGGACGCTGCTGCAGAATTTAAGGAATCTGCTGCATTATTTAAGGACTTTGTTGCATTATTTCAGGTCTCTGCTGCATTATTTAAGGACTCTGCTGTGGTATTTAAGGACTCTGCTGCATTATTTAAGGAATTTGTTGCATTATTTAAGGACGCTGCTGCATTATTTAAGGACTTTGATGCATTATTTAAGGACTTTGATGCATTAATTAAGGACTTTGCTGCATTACTTAAGGACTCTGCTGCATTATTTAATTACTTGCTGCATTATTTAAGGACTCTGCTGCGGTGTTTAAGAACTCTGCTGCATTAATTAAGGACTTTGCTGCATTATTTTAGGACTCTGCTGCATTATTTATGGACTTTGCTGTATTATTTAAGGACTCTACTGCATTATTTAAGGACTTTGTTGCATTATTTAAGGACTCTGCTGCATTATTTAAGGACTTTGCTGTATTATTTAAGGACTCTGCTGCATTATTTAAGGACTTTTTTGCATTATTTAAGGACTCTGCTGCATTATTTAAGGACTTTGCTGCATTATTTAAGGACTCTGTTGCATTATTTAAGGACTTTATTGCATTATTTAATGACTCTGCTGCATTATTTAAGGAATTTGCTGCATTATTTAAGGACTCTGCTGCATTATTTAAGGACTTTGCTGCATTATTTAATGACTATGCTGTGGTATTTAAGGACTCTGCTGTATTATTTAAGGACTTTGCTGCATTATTTAAGGACTCTGCTGCATTATTTAATGACTTTGTTGCATTATTTAAGGACTATGCTGTGGTATTTAAGGACTCTGCTGTATTATTTAAGGACTTTGCTGCATTATTTAAGGACTCTGCTGCATTATTTAATGACTTTGCTGCATTATTTAAGGACTATGCTGTGGTATTTAAGGACTCTGCTGTATTATTTAAGGACTTTGCTGCATTATTTAAGGACTCTGCTGCATTATTTAATGACTTTGTTGCATTATATAAGGACTCTGCTGCATTATTTAAGGACTATGTTGCATTATGTTAGAAGTCTGCTGCATTATTTAAGGACTTTGCTGCATTATTTAAGGACTCTGCTGCATTATTTAAGGACTTTATTGCATTATTTAAGGACTCTGCTGCATTATTTAATGACTCTGCTGAAGCATTTGAGGACTCAGCTGCATTATTTTAGGTCTCTGCTGTATTATTTAAGGACTCTGCTGCATTATTTAATGACTCTGCTGCGGTATTTAAGGACTCTGCTGCATTATTTAAGGACTTTGCTGCATTATTTAAGGACTGCTGCGTTATTTAAGGACTCTGCTGCATTATTTAAGACTTTGCTGCATTATTTAAGGTCTCTGCTGCAGTGTTTAATGACTCTGCTGAAGCAATTGGGGACTCAGATGCATTATTTAAGGACTCTGCTGCATTATGTAAGGACTTTGCTGCTTTATTTAAGGACTTTGCTGCATTATTTAAGGACTTTGTTGCATTATTTAAGGACTCTGCTGCATTATTTAAGGACTTTGTTGCATTATTTAAGGACTCTGCTGCATTATTTAAGGACTTTGCTGCATTATTTAAGGACTATGCTGTGGTATTTAAGGATTCTGCTGCATTATTTAAGGACTTTGATGCATTATTTAAGGACGCTGCTGCAGAATTTAAGGAATCTGCTGCATTATTTAAGGACTTTGTTGCATTATTTAAGGTCTCTGCTGCATTATTTAAGGACTCTGCTATGGTACTTAAGGACTTTGCTGCATTATTTAAGGACTTTGCTGCATTATTTAAGGACTTTGATGCATTATTTAAGAACTTTGTTGCATTATTTAAGGACTCTGCTGCATTATTTAAGGACTTTGTTGCATTATGTAAGGACTCTGCTGCATTATTTAAGGACTTTGCTGCATTATTTAAGGAATCTGCTGCATAATTTAAGGACTTTATTGCATTATTTAAGGATCCTGCTGCATTATTTAAGGATCCTGCTGAAGCATTTGAGGACTCAGCTGCATTATTTAAGGACTTTGCTGCATTATTTAACGACTCTGCTGCATTATTTAAGGACTGTGCTGCTTTATTTAAGGACTTTCCTGCATTATTTAAGGAGTCTTCTGCATTATTTAATGACTCTGCTGAAGCATTTGAGGACTCAGCTGCATTATTTAAGGACTCTGCTGCATTATTTAAGGACTTTGCTGCATTATTTAATGACTCTGCTGAAGCATTTGAGGACTCAGCTGCATTATTTAAGGACTCTGCCGCATTATGTAAGGAATTTGCTGCATTATTTAAGGACTCTGCTGCGGTATTTAAGGACTCTGCTGCATTATTTAAGGACTTTGATGCATTATTTAAGGATGCTGCTGCAGAATTTAAGGAATCTGCTGCATTATTTAAGGACTTTGTTGCATTATTTAAGGTCTCTGCTGCATTATTTAAGGACTCTGCTGTGGTATTTATGGACTCTGCTGCATTATTTAAGGAATTTGTTGCATTATTTAAGGACGCTGCTGCATTATTTAAGGACTTTGTTGCATTATTTAAGGACTTTGCTGCATTAATTAAGGACTTTGCTGCATTACTTAAGGACTCTGCTGCATTATTTAATTACTTGCTGCATTATTTAAGGACTCTGCTGCGGTGTTTAAGAACTCTGCTGCATTATTTAAGGACTTTGCTGCATTATTTTAGGACTCTGCTGCATTATTTAAGGACTTTGCTGTATTATTTAAGGACTCTACTGCATTATTTAAGGACTTTGTTGCATTATTTAAGGACTCTGCTGCATTATTTAATGACTTTGTTGCATTATATAAGGACTCTGCTGCATTATTTAAGGACTATGTTGCATTATGTTAGAAGTCTGCTGCATTATTTAAGGACTTTGCTGCATTATTTAAGGACTCTGCTGCATTATTTAAGGACTTTATTGCATTATTTAAGGACTCTGCTGCATTATTTAATGACTCTGCTGAAGCATTTGAGGACTCAGCTGCATTATTTAAGGTCTCTGCTGTATTATTTAAGGACTCTGCTGCATTATTTAATGACTCTGTTGCGGTATTTAAGGACTCTGCTGCATTATTTAAGGACTGCTGCGTTATTTAAGGACTCTGCTGCATTATTTAAGACTTTGCTGCATTATTTAAGGACTCTGCTGCAGTGTTTAATGACTCTGCTGAAGCAACTGGGGACTCAGATGCATTATTTAAGGACTCTGCTGCATTATGTAAGGACTTTGCTGCTTTATTTAAGGACTTTGCTGCATTATTTAAGGACTTTGTTGCATTATTTAAGGACTCTGCTGCATTATTTAAGGACTTTGTTGCATTATTTAAGGACTCTTCTGCATTATTTAAGGACTTTGCTGCATTATTTAAGGACTATGCTGTGGTATTTAAGTACTCTGCTGCATTATTTAAGGACTTTGCTGCATTATTTAAGGACTCTGCTGCATTATTTAATTACTTTGCTGCATTATTAAAGGACCCTGCTGCGGCATTTAAGGATTCTGCTGCATTATTTAAGGACTTTGATGCATTATTTAAGGACGCTGCTGCAGAATTTAAGGAATCTGCTGCATTATTTAAGGACTTTGTTGCATTATTTAAGGTCTCTGCTGCATTATTTAAGGACTCTGCTATGGTACTTAAGGACTTTGCTGCATTATTTAAGGACTTTGCTGCATGATTTAAGGACTTTGATGCATTATTTAAGAACTTTGTTGCATTATTTAAGGACTCTGCTGCATTATTTAAGGACTTTGTTGCATTATGTAAGGACTCTGCTGCATTATTTAAGGACTTTGCTGCATTATTTAAGGACTCTGCTGCATAATTTAAGGACTTTATTGCATTATTTAAGGATCCTGCTGCATTATTTAAGGATCCTGCTGAAGCATTTGAGGACTCAGCTGCATTATTTAAGGACTTTGCAGCATTATTTAACGACTCTGCTGCATTATTTAAGGACTCTGCTGCTTTATTTAAGGACTTTCCTGCATTATTTAAGGAGTCTTCTGCATTATTTAATGACTCTGCTGAAGCATTTGAGGACTCAGCTGCATTATTTAAGGACTCTGCTGCATTATTTAAAGTCTCTGCTGTGGTATATAAGGACTCTGCTGCATTATTTAAGGACTCTGCTGAAGCATTTGATTACTCAGATGCATTATTTAAGGACTCTGCTGCATTATGTAAGGGCTTTGCTGCTTTATTTAAGGACTCTGTTGCATTATTTAAGGACTTAGTTGCATTATTTAAGAACTCTGCTGCATTATTTAAGGACTTTGTTGCATTATTTAAGGATTCTGCTGCATTATTTAAGGACTTTGCTGCATTATTTAAGGACTATGCTGTGGTATTTAAGGACTCTGCTGCATTATTTAAGGACTTTGCTGCATTATTAAAGGACTCTGCTGCATTATTTAATTACTTTGCTGCATTATTTAAGGACTCTGCTGCGGTATTTAAGGACTCTGCTGCATTATTTAAGGACTTTGATGCATTATTTAAGGACACTGCTACAGAATTTAAGGAATCTGCTGCATTATTTAAGGACTTTGTTGCATTATTTAAGGTCTCTTTTTCATTATTTAAGGACTCTGCTATTGTACTTAAGGACTTTGCTGCATTATTTAAGGACTTTGCTGCATTATTTAAGGACTCTGCTGCATTATTTAAGTACTTTGTTGCATTATTTAAGGACTCTGCTGCATAATTTAAGGACTTTATTGCATTATTTAAGGATCCTGCTGCATTATTTAATGACTCTGCTGAAGCATTTGAGGACTCAGCTGCATTATTTAAGGACTCTGCTGCATTATTTAAGGTCTCTGCTGCATTATTTAAGGACTTTGTTGCATTATTTAAGGACTCTGCTGCATTATTTAAGGACTCTGCTGAAGCATTTGGGGACTCAGATGCATTATTTAAGGACTCTGCTGCATTATGTAAGGGCTTTGCTGCTTTATTTAAGGACTCTGTTGCATTATTTAAGGACTTTGTTGCATTATTTAAGAACTCTGCTGCATTATTTAAGGACTTTGTTGCATTATTTAAGGATTCTGCTGCATTATTTAAGGACTTTGCTGCATTATTTAAGGACTATGCTGTGGTATTTAAGGACTCTGCTGTATTATTTAAGGACTTTGCTGCATTATTAAAGGACTCTGCTGCATTATTTAATTACTTTGCTGCATTATTTAAGGACTCTGCTGCGGTATTTAAGGACTCTGCTGCATTATTTAAGGACTTTGATGCATTATTTAAGGACACTGCTGCAGAATTTAAGGAATCTGCTGCATTATTTAAGGACTTTGTTGCATTATTTAAGGTCTCTTTTTCATTATTTAAGGACTCTGCTATTGTACTTAAGGACTTTGCTGCATTATTTAAGGACTTTGCTGCATTATTTAAGGACTCTGCTGCAATATTTAAGTACTTTGTTGCATTATTTAAGGACTCTGCTGCATAATTTAAGGACTTTATTGCATTATTTAAGGATCCTGCTGCATTATTTAATGACTCTGCTGAAGCATTTGAGGACTCAGCTGCATTATTTAAGGTCTCTGCTGCATTATTTAAGGATTCTGCTGAAGCATTTGAGGACTCAGCTGCATTATTTAAGGACTTTGCTGCATTATTTAAAGACTCTGCTGCGTTATTTAAGGACTCTGCTGCATTATTTAAGGACACTGACGCATTATTTAAGGACTCTGCTGCATTATTTAAGGACTTTGCTGCATTATTTAACGACTCTGCTGCATTATTTAAGAACTTTGCTGCATTATTTAAGGACTCTGCTGCATTATTTAAGGAATTTGTTGCATTATTTAAGGACTCTGCTGCATTATTTAAGGTCTCTGCTGCATTATTTAAGGACTCTGCTGAAGCATTTGAGGACTCAGCTGCATGATTTAAGGACTTTGCTGCATTATTTAAGGACTCTGCCGCATTATTTAAGGAATTTGTTGCATTATTTAAGGACTCTGCTGCATTATTTAAGGACTTTGCTGCATTATTTAATAACTTTGTTGCATTATATAAGTACTCTGCTGCATTATTTAAGGACTTTGTTGCATTATGTAAGGAGTCTGCTGCATTATTTAAGGACTTTGCTGCATTATTTAACGACTCTGCTGAAGCATTTGAGGACTCAGATGCATTATTTAAGGACTCTGCTGCATTATTTAAGGAATTTGCTGCATTATTTAAGGACTCTGCTGCGGTATTTAAGGACTTTGCTGCATTATTTAAGGACTTTGTTGCATTATGTAAGGAGTCTGCTGCATTATTTAAGGACTTTGCTGCATTATTTAATGAATCTGCTGAAGCATTTGAGGACTCAACTGCATTATTTAAGGTCTCTGCTGCATTATTTAAGGACTCTGCTGAAGCATTTGAGGACTCAGCTGCATGATTTAAGGACTTTGCTGCATTATTTAAGGACTCTGCTGCATTATTTAAGGAATTTGTTGCATTATTTAAGGACTCTGCTGCATTATTTAATAACTTTGTTGCATTATATAAGTACTCTGCTGCATTATTTAAGGACTTTGTTGCATTATGTAAGGAGTCTGCTGCATTATTTAAGGACTTTGCTGCATTATTTAACGACTCTGTTGAAGCATTTGAGGACTCAGATGCATTATTTAAGGACTCTGCTGCATTATTTAAGGAATTTGCTGCATTATTTAAGGACTCTGCTGTGGTATTTAAGGACTCTGCTGCATTATTTAAGGACTTTGTTGCATTATGTAAGGAGTCTGCTGCATTATTTAAGGACTTTGCTGCATTATTTAATGACTCTGCTGAAGCATTTGAGGACTCAGCTGCATTATTTAAGGACTCTGCTGCATTATTTAAGGAATTTGCTGCATTATTTAAGGACTCTGCTGCGGTATTTAAGGACTCTGCTGCATTATTTAAGGACTTTGATGCATTATTTAAGGACGCTGCTGCAGAATTTAAGGAATCTGCTGCATTATTTAAGGACTTTGTTGCATTATTTCAGGTCTCTGCTGCATTATTTAAGGACTCTGCTGTGGTATTTAAGGACTCTGCTGCATTATTTAAGGAATTTGTTGCATTATTTAAGGACGCTGCTGCATTATTTAAGGACTTTGATGCATTATTTAAGGACTTTGATGCATTAATTAAGGACTTTGCTGCATTACTTAAGGACTCTGCTGCATTATTTAATTACTTGCTGCATTATTTAAGGACTCTGCTGCGGTGTTTAAGAACTCTGCTGCATTAATTAAGGACTTTGCTGCATTATTTTAGGACTCTGCTGCATTATTTATGGACTTTGCTGTATTATTTAAGGACTCTACTGCATTATTTAAGGACTTTGTTGCATTATTTAAGGACTCTGCTGCATTATTTAAGGACTTTGCTGTATTATTTAAGGACTCTGCTGCATTATTTAAGGACTTTTTTGCATTATTTAAGGACTCTGCTGCATTATTTAAGGACTTTGCTGCATTATTTAAGGACTCTGTTGCATTATTTAAGGACTTTATTGCATTATTTAATGACTCTGCTGCATTATTTAAGGAATTTGCTGCATTATTTAAGGACTCTGCTGCATTATTTAAGGACTTTGCTGCATTATTTAATGACTATGCTGTGGTATTTAAGGACTCTGCTGTATTATTTAAGGACTTTGCTGCATTATTTAAGGACTCTGCTGCATTATTTAATGACTTTGTTGCATTATTTAAGGACTATGCTGTGGTATTTAAGGACTCTGCTGTATTATTTAAGGACTTTGCTGCATTATTTAAGGACTCTGCTGCATTATTTAATGACTTTGCTGCATTATTTAAGGACTATGCTGTGGTATTTAAGGACTCTGCTGTATTATTTAAGGACTTTGCTGCATTATTTAAGGACTCTGCTGCATTATTTAATGACTTTGTTGCATTATATAAGGACTCTGCTGCATTATTTAAGGACTATGTTGCATTATGTTAGAAGTCTGCTGCATTATTTAAGGACTTTGCTGCATTATTTAAGGACTCTGCTGCATTATTTAAGGACTTTATTGCATTATTTAAGGACTCTGCTGCATTATTTAATGACTCTGCTGAAGCATTTGAGGACTCAGCTGCATTATTTTAGGTCTCTGCTGTATTATTTAAGGACTCTGCTGCATTATTTAATGACTCTGCTGCGGTATTTAAGGACTCTGCTGCATTATTTAAGGACTTTGCTGCATTATTTAAGGACTGCTGCGTTATTTAAGGACTCTGCTGCATTATTTAAGACTTTGCTGCATTATTTAAGGTCTCTGCTGCAGTGTTTAATGACTCTGCTGAAGCAATTGGGGACTCAGATGCATTATTTAAGGACTCTGCTGCATTATGTAAGGACTTTGCTGCTTTATTTAAGGACTTTGCTGCATTATTTAAGGACTTTGTTGCATTATTTAAGGACTCTGCTGCATTATTTAAGGACTTTGTTGCATTATTTAAGGACTCTGCTGCATTATTTAAGGACTTTGCTGCATTATTTAAGGACTATGCTGTGGTATTTAAGGATTCTGCTGCATTATTTAAGGACTTTGATGCATTATTTAAGGACGCTGCTGCAGAATTTAAGGAATCTGCTGCATTATTTAAGGACTTTGTTGCATTATTTAAGGTCTCTGCTGCATTATTTAAGGACTCTGCTATGGTACTTAAGGACTTTGCTGCATTATTTAAGGACTTTGCTGCATTATTTAAGGACTTTGATGCATTATTTAAGAACTTTGTTGCATTATTTAAGGACTCTGCTGCATTATTTAAGGACTTTGTTGCATTATGTAAGGACTCTGCTGCATTATTTAAGGACTTTGCTGCATTATTTAAGGAATCTGCTGCATAATTTAAGGACTTTATTGCATTATTTAAGGATCCTGCTGCATTATTTAAGGATCCTGCTGAAGCATTTGAGGACTCAGCTGCATTATTTAAGGACTTTGCTGCATTATTTAACGACTCTGCTGCATTATTTAAGGACTGTGCTGCTTTATTTAAGGACTTTCCTGCATTATTTAAGGAGTCTTCTGCATTATTTAATGACTCTGCTGAAGCATTTGAGGACTCAGCTGCATTATTTAAGGACTCTGCTGCATTATTTAAGGACTTTGCTGCATTATTTAATGACTCTGCTGAAGCATTTGAGGACTCAGCTGCATTATTTAAGGACTCTGCCGCATTATGTAAGGAATTTGCTGCATTATTTAAGGACTCTGCTGCGGTATTTAAGGACTCTGCTGCATTATTTAAGGACTTTGATGCATTATTTAAGGATGCTGCTGCAGAATTTAAGGAATCTGCTGCATTATTTAAGGACTTTGTTGCATTATTTAAGGTCTCTGCTGCATTATTTAAGGACTCTGCTGTGGTATTTATGGACTCTGCTGCATTATTTAAGGAATTTGTTGCATTATTTAAGGACGCTGCTGCATTATTTAAGGACTTTGTTGCATTATTTAAGGACTTTGCTGCATTAATTAAGGACTTTGCTGCATTACTTAAGGACTCTGCTGCATTATTTAATTACTTGCTGCATTATTTAAGGACTCTGCTGCGGTGTTTAAGAACTCTGCTGCATTATTTAAGGACTTTGCTGCATTATTTTAGGACTCTGCTGCATTATTTAAGGACTTTGCTGTATTATTTAAGGACTCTACTGCATTATTTAAGGACTTTGTTGCATTATTTAAGGACTCTGCTGCATTATTTAATGACTTTGTTGCATTATATAAGGACTCTGCTGCATTATTTAAGGACTATGTTGCATTATGTTAGAAGTCTGCTGCATTATTTAAGGACTTTGCTGCATTATTTAAGGACTCTGCTGCATTATTTAAGGACTTTATTGCATTATTTAAGGACTCTGCTGCATTATTTAATGACTCTGCTGAAGCATTTGAGGACTCAGCTGCATTATTTAAGGTCTCTGCTGTATTATTTAAGGACTCTGCTGCATTATTTAATGACTCTGTTGCGGTATTTAAGGACTCTGCTGCATTATTTAAGGACTGCTGCGTTATTTAAGGACTCTGCTGCATTATTTAAGACTTTGCTGCATTATTTAAGGACTCTGCTGCAGTGTTTAATGACTCTGCTGAAGCAACTGGGGACTCAGATGCATTATTTAAGGACTCTGCTGCATTATGTAAGGACTTTGCTGCTTTATTTAAGGACTTTGCTGCATTATTTAAGGACTTTGTTGCATTATTTAAGGACTCTGCTGCATTATTTAAGGACTTTGTTGCATTATTTAAGGACTCTTCTGCATTATTTAAGGACTTTGCTGCATTATTTAAGGACTATGCTGTGGTATTTAAGTACTCTGCTGCATTATTTAAGGACTTTGCTGCATTATTTAAGGACTCTGCTGCATTATTTAATTACTTTGCTGCATTATTAAAGGACCCTGCTGCGGCATTTAAGGATTCTGCTGCATTATTTAAGGACTTTGATGCATTATTTAAGGACGCTGCTGCAGAATTTAAGGAATCTGCTGCATTATTTAAGGACTTTGTTGCATTATTTAAGGTCTCTGCTGCATGAATTAAGGACTCTGCTATGGTACTTAAGGACTTTGCTGCATTATTTAAGGACTTTGCTGCATTATTTAAGGACTTTGATGCATTATTTAAGAACTTTGTTGCATTATTTAAGGACTCTGCTGCATTATTTAAGGACTTTGTTGCATTATGTAAGGACTTTGCTGCTTTATTTAAGGACTTTGCTGCATTATTTAAGGACTTTGTTGCATTATTTAAGGACTCTGCTGCATTATTTAAGGACTTTGTTGCATTATTTAAGGACTCTTCTGCATTATTTAAGGACTTTGCTGCATTATTTAAGGACTATGCTGTGGTATTTAAGTACTCTGCTGCATTATTTAAGGACTTTGCTGCATTATTTAAGGACTCTGCTGCATTATTTAATTACTTTGCTGCATTATTAAAGGACCCTGCTGCGGCATTTAAGGATTCTGCTGCATAATTTAAGGACTTTATTGCATTATTTAAGGATCCTGCTGCATTATTTAAGGATCCTGCTGAAGCATTTGAGGACTCAGCTGCATTATTTAAGGACTTTGCTGCATTATTTAACGACTCTGCTGCATTATTTAAGGACTGTGCTGCTTTATTTAAGGACTTTCCTGCATTATTTAAGGAGTCTTCTGCATTATTTAATGACTCTGCTGAAGCATTTGAGGACTCAACTGCATTATTTAAGGACTCTGCTGCATTATTTAAGGTCTCTGCTGCATTATTTAAGGACTCTGCTGTGGTATATAAGGACTCTGCTGCATTATTTAAGGAATTTGTTGCATTATTTAAGGACGCTGCTGCATTATTTAAGGACTTTGTTGCATTATTTAAGGACTCTGCTGCATTAATTAAGGACTTTGCTGCATTACTTAAGGACACTGCTGCATTATTTAAGGACTTTGTTGCATTATTTAAGGACTCTGCTGCATTATTTAAGGACTCTGCTGAAGCATTTGGGGACTCAGATGCATTATTTAAGGACTCTGCTGCATTATGTAAGGGCTTTGCTGCTTTATTTAAGGACTCTGTTGCATTATTTAAGGACTTTGTTGCATTATTTAAGAACTCTGCTGCATTATTTAAGGACTTTGTTGCATTATTTAAGGATTCTGCTGCATTATTTAAGGACTTTGCTGCATTATTTAAGGACTATGCTGTGGTATTTAAGGACTCTGCTGCATTATTTAAGGACTTTGCTGCATTATTAAAGGACTCTGCTTCATTATTTAATTACTTTGCTGCATTATTTAAGGACTCTGCTGCGGTATTTAAGGACTCTGCTGCATTATTTAAGGACTTTGATGCATTATTTAAGGACACTGCTGCAGAATTTAAGGAATCTGCTGCATTATTTAAGGACTTTGTTGCATTATTTAAGGTCTCTTTTTCATTATTTAAGGACTCTGCTATTGTACTTAAGGACTTTGCTGCATTATTTAAGGACTTTGCTGCATTATTTAAGGACTCTGCTGCATTATTTAAGTACTTTGTTGCATTATTTAAGGACTCTGCTGCATAATTTAAGGACTTTATTGCATTATTTAAGGATCCTGCTGCATTATTTAATGACTCTGCTGAAGCATTTGAGGACTCATCTGCATTATTAAAGGTCTCTGCTGCATTATTTAAGGATCCTGCTGAAGCATTTGAGGACTCAGCTGCATTATTTAAGGACTTTGCTGCATTATTTAACGACTCTGCTGCGTTATTTAAGGACTCTGCTGCATTATTTAAGGACACTGCTGCATTATTTAAGGACTCTGCTGCATTATTTAAGGACTTTGCTGCATTATTTAACGACTCTGCTGCATTATTTAAGAACTTTGCTGCATTATTTAAGGACTCTGCTGCATTATTTAAGGAATTTGTTGCATTATTTAAGGACTCTGCTGCTTTATTTAAGGACTCTGCTGCGGTATTTAAGGATTCTGCTGCATTATTTAAGGACTTTGCTGCATTATTTAAGGACTGCTGCGTTATTTAAGGACTCTGCTGCATTATTTAAGACTTTGCTGCATTATTTAAGGACTCTGCTGCAGTGTTTAATGACTCTGCTGAAGCAACTGGGGACTCAGATGCATTATTTAAGGACTCTGCTGCATTATGTAAGGACTTTGCTGCTTTATTTAAGGACTTTGCTGCATTATTTAAGGACTTTGTTGCATTATTTAAGGACTCTGCTGCATTATTTAAGGACTTTGTTGCATTATTTAAGGACTCTTCTGCATTATTTAAGGACTTTGCTGCATTATTTAAGGACTATGCTGTGGTATTTAAGTACTCTGCTGCATTATTTACGGACTTTGCTGCATTATTTAAGGACTCTGCTGCATTATTTAATTACTTTGCTGCATTATTAAAGGACCCTGCTGCGGCATTTAAGGATTCTGCTGCATTATTTAAGGACTTTGATGCATTATTTAAGGACGCTGCTGCAGAATTTAAGGAATCTGCTGCATTATTTAAGGACTTTGTTGCATTATTTAAGGTCTCTGCTGCATGAATTAAGGACTCTGCTATGGTACTTAAGGACTTTGCTGCATTATTTAAGGACTTTGCTGCATTATTTAAGGACTTTGATGCATTATTTAAGAACTTTGTTGCATTATTTAAGGACTCTGCTGCATTATTTAAGGACTTTGTTGCATTATGTAAGGACTTTGCTGCTTTATTTAAGGACTTTGCTGCATTATTTAAGGACTTTGTTGCATTATTTAAGGACTCTGCTGCATTATTTAAGGACTTTGTTGCATCATTTAAGGACTCTTCTGCATTATTTAAGGACTTTGCTGCATTATTTAAGGACTATGCTGTGGTATTTAAGTACTCTGCTGCATTATTTAAGGACTTTGCTGCATTATTTAAGGACTCTGCTGCATTATTTAATTACTTTGCTGCATTATTAAAGGACCCTGCTGCGGCATTTAAGGATTCTGCTGCATAATTTAAGGACTTTATTGCATTATTTAAGGATCCTGCTGCATTATTTAAGGATCCTGCTGAAGCATTTGAGGACTCAGCTGCATTATTTAAGGACTTTGCTGCATTATTTAACGACTCTGCTGCATTATTTAAGGACTCTGCTGCTTTATTTAAGGACTTTCCTGCATTATTTAAGGAGTCTTCTGCATTATTTAATGACTCTGCTGAAGCATTTGAGGACTCAACTGCATTATTTAAGGACTCTGCTGCATTATTTAAGGTCTCTGCTGCATTATTTAAGGACTCTGCTGTGGTATATAAGGACTCTGCTGCATTATTTAAGGAATTTGTTGCATTATTTAAGGACGCTGCTGCATTATTTAAGGACTTTGTTGCATTATTTAAGGACTCTGCTGCATTAATTAAGGACTTTGCTGCATTACTTAAGGACACTGCTGCATTATTTAAGGACTTTGTTGCATTATTTAAGGACTCTGCTGCATTATTTAAGGACTCTGCTGAAGCATTTGGGGACTCAGATGCATTATTTAAGGACTCTGCTGCATTATGTAAGGGCTTTGCTGCTTTATTTAAGGACTCTGTTGCATTATTTAAGGACTTTGTTGCATTATTTAAGAACTCTGCTGCATTATTTAAGGACTTTGTTGCATTATTTAAGGATTCTGCTGCATTATTTAAGGACTTTGCTGCATTATTTAAGGACTATGCTGTGGTATTTAAGGACTCTGCTGCATTATTTAAGGACTTTGCTGCATTATTAAAGGACTCTGCTGCATTATTTAATTACTTTGCTGCATTATTTAAGGACTCTGCTGCGGTATTTAAGGACTCTGCTGCATTATTTAAGGACTTTGATGCATTATTTAAGGACACTGCTGCAGAATTTAAGGAATCTGCTGCATTATTTAAGGACTTTGTTGCATTATTTAAGGTCTCTTTTTCATTATTTAAGGACTCTGCTATTGTACTTAAGGACTTTGCTGCATTATTTAAGGACTTTGCTGCATTATTTAAGGACTCTGCTGCATTATTTAAGTACTTTGTTGCATTATTTAAGGACTCTGCTGCATAATTTAAGGACTTTAGTGCATTATTTAAGGATCCTGCTGCATTATTTAATGACTCTGCTGAAGCATTGGAGGACTCATCTGCATTATTAAAGGTCTCTGCTGCATTATTTAAGGATCCTGCTGAAGCATTTGAGGACTCAGCTGCATTATTTAAGGACTTTGCTGCATTATTTAACGACTCTGCTGCGTTATTTAAGGACTCTGCTGCATTATTTAAGGACACTGCTGCATTATTTAAGGACTCTGCTGCATTATTTAAGGACTTTGCTGCATTATTTAACGACTCTGCTGCATTATTTAAGAACTTTGCTGCATTATTTAAGGACTCTGCTGCATTATTTAAGGAATTTGTTGCATTATTTAAGGACTCTGCTGCTTTATTTAAGGACTCTGCTGCGGTATTTAAGGACTCTGCTGCATTATTTAAGGACTTTGCTGCATTATTTAAGGACTGCTGCGTTATTTAAGGACTCTGCTGCATTATTTAAGACTTTGCTGCATTATTTAAGGACTCTGCTGCAGTGTTTAATGACTCTGCTGAAGCAACTGGGGACTCAGATGCATTATTTAAGGACTCTGCTGCATTATGTAAGGACTTTGCTGCTTTATTTAAGGACTTTGCTGCATTATTTAAGGACTTTGTTGCATTATTTAAGGACTCTGCTGCATTATTTAAGGACTTTGTTGCATTATTTAAGGACTCTTCTGCATTATTTAAGGACTTTGCTGCATTATTTAAGGACTATGCTGTGGTATTTAAGTACTCTGCTGCATTATTTAAGGACTTTGCTGCATTATTTAAGGACTCTGCTGCATTATTTAATTACTTTGCTGCATTATTAAAGGACCCTGCTGCGGCATTTAAGGATTCTGCTGCATTATTTAAGGACTTTGATGCATTATTTAAGGACGCTGCTGCAGAATTTAAGGAATCTGCTGCATTATTTAAGGACTTTGTTGCATTATTTAAGGTCTCTGCTGCATTATTTAAGGACTCTGCTATGGTACTTAAGGACTTTGCTGCATTACTTAAGGACTTTGCTGCATTATTTAAGGACTTTGATGCATTATTTAAGGACGCTGCTGCAGAATTTAAGGAATCTGCTGCATTATTTAAGGACTTTGTTGCATTATTTAAGGTCTCTGCTGCATGAATTAAGGACTCTGCTATGGTACTTAAGGACTTTGCTGCATTATTTAAGGACTTTGCTGCATTATTTAAGGACTTTGATGCATTATTTAAGAACTTTGTTGCATTATTTAAGGACTCTGCTGCATTATTTAAGGACTTTGTTGCATTATGTAAGGACTTTGCTGCTTTATTTAAGGACTTTGCTGCATTATTTAAGGACTTTGTTGCATTATTTAAGGACTCTGCTGCATTATTTAAGGACTTTGTTGCATCATTTAAGGACTCTTCTGCATTATTTAAGGACTTTGCTGCATTATTTAAGGACTATGCTGTGGTATTTAAGTACTCTGCTGCATTATTTAAGGACTTTGCTGCATTATTTAAGGACTCTGCTGCATTATTTAATTACTTTGCTGCATTATTAAAGGACCCTGCTGCGGCATTTAAGGATTCTGCTGCATAATTTAAGGACTTTATTGCATTATTTAAGGATCCTGCTGCATTATTTAAGGATCCTGCTGAAGCATTTGAGGACTCAGCTGCATTATTTAAGGACTTTGCTGCATTATTTAACGACTCTGCTGCATTATTTAAGGACTCTGCTGCTTTATTTAAGGACTTTCCTGCATTATTTAAGGAGTCTTCTGCATTATTTAATGACTCTGCTGAAGCATTTGAGGACTCAACTGCATTATTTAAGGACTCTGCTGCATTATTTAAGGTCTCTGCTGCATTATTTAAGGACTCTGCTGTGGTATATAAGGACTCTGCTGCATTATTTAAGGAATTTGTTGCATTATTTAAGGACGCTGCTGCATTATTTAAGGACTTTGTTGCATTATTTAAGGACTCTGCTGCATTAATTAAGGACTTTGCTGCATTACTTAAGGACACTGCTGCATTATTTAAGGACTTTGTTGCATTATTTAAGGACTCTGCTGCATTATTTAAGGACTCTGCTGAAGCATTTGGGGACTCAGATGCATTATTTAAGGACTCTGCTGCATTATGTAAGGGCTTTGCTGCTTTATTTAAGGACTCTGTTGCATTATTTAAGGACTTTGTTGCATTATTTAAGAACTCTGCTGCATTATTTAAGGACTTTGTTGCATTATTTAAGGATTCTGCTGCATTATTTAAGGACTTTGCTGCATTATTTAAGGACTATGCTGTGGTATTTAAGGACTCTGCTGCATTATTTAAGGACTTTGCTGCATTATTAAAGGACTCTGCTGCATTATTTAATTACTTTGCTGCATTATTTAAGGACTCTGCTGCGGTATTTAAGGACTCTGCTGCATTATTTAAGGACTTTGATGCATTATTTAAGGACACTGCTGCAGAATTTAAGGAATCTGCTGCATTATTTAAGGACTTTGTTGCATTATTTAAGGTCTCTTTTTCATTATTTAAGGACTCTGCTATTGTACTTAAGGACTTTGCTGCATTATTTAAGGACTTTGCTGCATTATTTAAGGACTCTGCTGCATTATTTAAGTACTTTGTTGCATTATTTAAGGACTCTGCTGCATAATTTAAGGACTTTATTGCATTATTTAAGGATCCTGCTGCATTATTTAATGACTCTGCTGAAGCATTGGAGGACTCATCTGCATTATTAAAGGTCTCTGCTGCATTATTTAAGGATCCTGCTGAAGCATTTGAGGACTCAGCTGCATTATTTAAGGACTTTGCTGCATTATTTAACGACTCTGCTGCGTTATTTAAGGACTCTGCTGCATTATTTAAGGACACTGCTGCATTATTTAAGGACTCTGCTGCATTATTTAAGGACTTTGCTGCATTATTTAACGACTCTGCTGCATTATTTAAGAACTTTGCTGCATTATTTAAGGACTCTGCTGCATTATTTAAGGAATTTGTTGCATTATTTAAGGACTCTGCTGCTTTATTTAAGGACTCTGCTGCGGTATTTAAGGACTCTGCTGCATTATTTAAGGACTTTGCTGCATTATTTAAGGACTGCTGCGTTATTTAAGGACTCTGCTGCATTATTTAAGACTTTGCTGCATTATTTAAGGACTCTGCTGCAGTGTTTAATGACTCTGCTGAAGCAACTGGGGACTCAGATGCATTATTTAAGGACTCTGCTGCATTATGTAAGGACTTTGCTGCTTTATTTAAGGACTTTGCTGCATTATTTAAGGACTTTGTTGCATTATTTAAGGACTCTGCTGCATTATTTAAGGACTTTGTTGCATTATTTAAGGACTCTTCTGCATTATTTAAGGACTTTGCTGCATTATTTAAGGACTATGCTGTGGTATTTAAGTACTCTGCTGCATTATTTAAGGACTTTGCTGCATTATTTAAGGACTCTGCTGCATTATTTAATTACTTTGCTGCATTATTAAAGGACCCTGCTGCGGCATTTAAGGATTCTGCTGCATTATTTAAGGACTTTGATGCATTATTTAAGGACGCTGCTGCAGAATTTAAGGAATCTGCTGCATTATTTAAGGACTTTGTTGCATTATTTAAGGTCTCTGCTGCATTATTTAAGGACTCTGCTATGGTACTTAAGGACTTTGCTGCATTACTTAAGGACTTTGCTGCATTATTTAAGGACTTTGATGCATTATTTAAGAACTTTGTTGCATTATTTAAGGACTCTGCTGCATTATTTAAGGACTTTGTTGCATTATGTAAGGACTTTGCTGCTTTATTTAAGGACTTTGCTGCATTATTTAAGGGCTTTGTTGCATTATTTAAGGACTCTGCTGCATTATTTAAGGACTTTGTTGCATTATTTAAGGACTCTTCTGCATTATTTAAGGACTTTGCTGCATTATTTAAGGACTATGCTGTGGTATTTAAGTACTCTGCTGCATTATTTAAGGACTTTGCTGCATTATTTAAGGACTCTGCTGCATTATTTAATTACTTTGCTGCATTATTAAAGGACCCTGCTGCGGCATTTAAGGATTCTGCTGCATAATTTAAGGACTTTATTGCATTATTTAAGGATCCTGCTGCATTATTTAAGGATCCTGCTGAAGCATTTGAGGACTCAGCTGCATTATTTAAGGACTTTGCTGCATTATTTAACGACTCTGCTGCATTATTTAAGGACTCTGCTGCTTTATTTAAGGACTTTCCTGCATTATTTAAGGAGTCTTCTGCATTATTTAATGACTCTGCTGAAGCATTTGAGGACTCAACTGCATTATTTAAGGACTCTGCTGCATTATTTAAGGTCTCTGCTGCATTATTTAAGGACTCTGCTGTGGTATATAAGGACTCTGCTGCATTATTTAAGGAATTTGTTGCATTATTTAAGGACGCTGCTGCATTATTTAAGGACTTTGTTGCATTATTTAAGGACTCTGCTGCATTAATTAAGGACTTTGCTGCATTACTTAAGGACACTGCTGCATTATTTAAGGACTTTGTTGCATTATTTAAGGTCTCTGCTGCATTATTTAAGGACTCTGCTGTGGTATTTATGGACTCTGCTGCATTATTTAAGGAATTTGTTGCATTATTTAAGGACGCTGCTGCATTATTTAAGGACTTTGTTGCATTATTTAAGGACTTTGCTGCATTAATTAAGGACTTTGCTGCATTACTTAAGGACTCTGCTGCATTATTTAATTACTTGCTGCATTATTTAAGGACTCTGCTGCGGTGTTTAAGAACTCTGCTGCATTATTTAAGGACTTTGCTGCATTATTTTAGGACTCTGCTGCATTATTTAAGGACTTTGCTGTATTATTTAAGGACTCTACTGCATTATTTAAGGACTTTGTTGCATTATTTAAGGACTCTGCTGCATTATTTAATGACTTTGTTGCATTATATAAGGACTCTGCTGAATTATTTAAGGACTATGTTGCATTATGTTAGAAGTCTGCTGCATTATTTAAGGACTTTGCTGCATTATTTAAGGACTCTGCTGCATTATTTAAGGACTTTATTGCATTATTTAAGGACTCTGCTGCATTATTTAATGACTCTGCTGAAGCATTTGAGGACTCAGCTGCATTATTTAAGGTCTCTGCTGTATTATTTAAGGACTCTGCTGCATTATTTAATGACTCTGTTGCGGTATTTAAGGACTCTGCTGCATTATTTAAGGACTGCTGCGTTATTTAAGGACTCTGCTGCATTATTTAAGACTTTGCTGCATTATTTAAGGACTCTGCTGCAGTGTTTAATGACTCTGCTGAAGCAACTGGGGACTCAGATGCATTATTTAAGGACTCTGCTGCATTATGTAAGGACTTTGCTGCTTTATTTAAGGACTTTGCTGCATTATTTAAGGACTTTGTTGCATTATTTAAGGACTCTGCTGCATTATTTAAGGACTTTGTTGCATTATTTAAGGACTCTTCTGCATTATTTAAGGACTTTGCTGCATTATTTAAGGACTATGCTGTGGTATTTAAGTACTCTGCTGCATTATTTAAGGACTTTGCTGCATTATTTAAGGACTCTGCTGCATTATTTAATTACTTTGCTGCATTATTAAAGGACCCTGCTGCGGCATTTAAGGATTCTGCTGCATTATTTAAGGACTTTGATGCATTATTTAAGGACGCTGCTGCAGAATTTAAGGAATCTGCTGCATTATTTAAGGACTTTGTTGCATTATTTAAGGTCTCTGCTGCATGAATTAAGGACTCTGCTATGGTACTTAAGGACTTTGCTGCATTATTTAAGGACTTTGCTGCATTATTTAAGGACTTTGATGCATTATTTAAGAACTTTGTTGCATTATTTAAGGACTCTGCTGCATTATTTAAGGACTTTGTTGCATTATGTAAGGACTTTGCTGCTTTATTTAAGGACTTTGCTGCATTATTTAAGGACTTTGTTGCATTATTTAAGGACTCTGCTGCATTATTTAAGGACTTTGTTGCATTATTTAAGGACTCTTCTGCATTATTTAAGGACTTTGCTGCATTATTTAAGGACTATGCTGTGGTATTTAAGTACTCTGCTGCATTATTTAAGGACTTTGCTGCATTATTTAAGGACTCTGCTGCATTATTTAATTACTTTGCTGCATTATTAAAGGACCCTGCTGCGGCATTTAAGGATTCTGCTGCATAATTTAAGGACTTTATTGCATTATTTAAGGATCCTGCTGCATTATTTAAGGATCCTGCTGAAGCATTTGAGGACTCAGCTGCATTATTTAAGGACTTTGCTGCATTATTTAACGACTCTGCTGCATTATTTAAGGACTCTGCTGCTTTATTTAAGGACTTTCCTGCATTATTTAAGGAGTCTTCTGCATTATTTAATGACTCTGCTGAAGCATTTGAGGACTCAACTGCATTATTTAAGGACTCTGCTGCATTATTTAAGGTCTCTGCTGCATTATTTAAGGACTCTGCTGTGGTATATAAGGACTCTGCTGCATTATTTAAGGAATTTGTTGCATTATTTAAGGACGCTGCTGCATTATTTAAGGACTTTGTTGCATTATTTAAGGACTCTGCTGCATTAATTAAGGACTTTGCTGCATTACTTAAGGACACTGCTGCATTATTTAAGGACTTTGTTGCATTATTTAAGGACTCTGCTGCATTATGTAAGGGCTTTGCTGCTTTATTTAAGGACTCTGTTGCATTATTTAAGGACTTTGTTGCATTATTTAAGAACTCTGCTGCATTATTTAAGGACTTTGTTGCATTATTTAAGGATTCTGCTGCATTATTTAAGGACTTTGCTGCATTATTTAAGGACTATGCTGTGGTATTTAAGGACTCTGCTGCATTATTTAAGGACTTTGCTGCATTATTAAAGGACTCTGCTGCATTATTTAATTACTTTGCTGCATTATTTAAGGACTCTGCTGCGGTATTTAAGGACTCTGCTGCATTATTTAAGGACTTTGATGCATTATTTAAGGACACTGCTGCAGAATTTAAGGAATCTGCTGCATTATTTAAGGACTTTGTTGCATTATTTAAGGTCTCTTTTTCATTATTTAAGGACTCTGCTATTGTACTTAAGGACTTTGCTGCATTATTTAAGGACTTTGCTGCATTATTTAAGGACTCTGCTTCATTATTTAAGTACTTTGTTGCATTATTTAAGGACTCTGCTGCATAATTTAAGGACTTTATTGCATTATTTAAGGATCCTGCTGCATTATTTAATGACTCTGCTGAAGCATTTGAGGACTCATCTGCATTATTAAAGGTCTCTGCTGCCTTATTTAAGGATCCTGCTGAAGCATTTGAGGACTCAGCTGCATTATTTAAGGACTTTGCTGCATTATTTAACGACTCTGCTGCGTTATTTAAGGACTCTGCTGCATTATTTAAGGACACTGCTGCATTATTTAAGGACTCTGCTGCATTATTTAAGGACTTTGCTGCATTATTTAACGACTCTGCTGCATTATTTAAGAACTTTGCTGCATTATTTAAGGACTCTGCTGCATTATTTAAGGAATTTGTTGCATTATTTAAGGACTCTGCTGCTTTATTTAAGGACTCTGCTGCGGTATTTAAGGACTCTGCTGCATTATTTAAGGACTTTGCTGCATTATTTAAGGACTGCTGCGTTATTTAAGGACTCTGCTGCATTATTTAAGACTTTGCTGCATTATTTAAGGACTCTGCTGCAGTGTTTAATGACTCTGCTGAAGCAACTGGGGACTCAGATGCATTATTTAAGGACTCTGCTGCATTATGTAAGGACTTTGCTGCTTTATTTAAGGACTTTGCTGCATTATTTAAGGACTTTGTTGCATTATTTAAGGACTCTGCTGCATTATTTAAGGACTTTGTTGCATTATTTAAGGACTCTTCTGCATTATTTAAGGACTTTGCTGCATTATTTAAGGACTATGCTGTGGTATTTAAGTACTCTGCTGCATTATTTAAGGACTTTGCTGCATTATTTAAGGACTCTGCTGCATTATTTAATTACTTTGCTGCATTATTAAAGGACCCTGCTGCGGCATTTAAGGATTCTGCTGCATTATTTAAGGACTTTGATGCATTATTTAAGGACGCTGCTGCAGAATTTAAGGAATCTGCTGCATTATTTAAGGACTTTGTTGCATTATTTAAGGTCTCTGCTGCATTATTTAAGGACTCTGCTATGGTACTTAAGGACTTTGCTGCATTACTTAAGGACTTTGCTGCATTATTTAAGGACTTTGATGCATTATTTAAGGACTTTGTTGCATTATTTAAGAACTCTGCTGCATTATTTAAGGACTTTGTTGCATTATTTAAGGATTCTGCTGCATTATTTAAGGACTTTGCTGCATTATTTAAGGACTATGCTGTGGTATTTAAGGACTCTGCTGCATTATTTAAGGACTTTGCTGCATTATTAAAGGACTCTGCTGCATTATTTAATTACTTTGCTGCATTATTTAAGGACTCTGCTGCGGTATTTAAGGACTCTGCTGCATTATTTAAGGACTTTGATGCATTATTTAAGGACACTGCTGCAGAATTTAAGGAATCTGCTGCATTATTTAAGGACTTTGTTGCATTATTTAAGGTCTCTTTTTCATTATTTAAGGACTCTGCTATTGTACTTAAGGACTTTGCTGCATTATTTAAGGACTTTGCTGCATTATTTAAGGACTCTGCTGCATTATTTAAGTACTTTGTTGCATTATTTAAGGACTCTGCTGCATAATTTAAGGACTTTATTGCATTATTTAAGGATCCTGCTGCATTATTTAATGACTCTGCTGAAGCATTTGAGGACTCATCTGCATTATTAAAGGTCTCTGCTGCATTATTTAAGGATCCTGCTGAAGCATTTGAGGACTCAGCTGCATTATTTAAGGACTTTGCTGCATTATTTAACGACTCTGCTGCGTTATTTAAGGACTCTGCTGCATTATTTAAGGACACTGCTGCATTATTTAAGGACTCTGCTGCATTATTTAAGGACTTTGCTGCATTATTTAACGACTCTGCTGCATTATTTAAGAACTTTGCTGCATTATTTAAGGACTCTGCTGCATTATTTAAGGAATTTGTTGCATTATTTAAGGACTCTGCTGCTTTATTTAAGGACTCTGCTGCGGTATTTAAGGATTCTGCTGCATTATTTAAGGACTTTGCTGCATTATTTAAGGACTGCTGCGTTATTTAAGGACTCTGCTGCATTATTTAAGACTTTGCTGCATTATTTAAGGACTCTGCTGCAGTGTTTAATGACTCTGCTGAAGCAACTGGGGACTCAGATGCATTATTTAAGGACTCTGCTGCATTATGTAAGGACTTTGCTGCTTTATTTAAGGACTTTGCTGCATTATTTAAGGACTTTGTTGCATTATTTAAGGACTCTGCTGCATTATTTAAGGACTTTGTTGCATTATTTAAGGACTCTTCTGCATTATTTAAGGACTTTGCTGCATTATTTAAGGACTATGCTGTGGTATTTAAGTACTCTGCTGCATTATTTACGGACTTTGCTGCATTATTTAAGGACTCTGCTGCATTATTTAATTACTTTGCTGCATTATTAAAGGACCCTGCTGCGGCATTTAAGGATTCTGCTGCATTATTTAAGGACTTTGATGCATTATTTAAGGACGCTGCTGCAGAATTTAAGGAATCTGCTGCATTATTTAAGGACTTTGTTGCATTATTTAAGGTCTCTGCTGCATGAATTAAGGACTCTGCTATGGTACTTAAGGACTTTGCTGCATTATTTAAGGACTTTGCTGCATTATTTAAGGACTTTGATGCATTATTTAAGAACTTTGTTGCATTATTTAAGGACTCTGCTGCATTATTTAAGGACTTTGTTGCATTATGTAAGGACTTTGCTGCTTTATTTAAGGACTTTGCTGCATTATTTAAGGACTTTGTTGCATTATTTAAGGACTCTGCTGCATTATTTAAGGACTTTGTTGCATCATTTAAGGACTCTTCTGCATTATTTAAGGACTTTGCTGCATTATTTAAGGACTATGCTGTGGTATTTAAGTACTCTGCTGCATTATTTAAGGACTTTGCTGCATTATTTAAGGACTCTGCTGCATTATTTAATTACTTTGCTGCATTATTAAAGGACCCTGCTGCGGCATTTAAGGATTCTGCTGCATAATTTAAGGACTTTATTGCATTATTTAAGGATCCTGCTGCATTATTTAAGGATCCTGCTGAAGCATTTGAGGACTCAGCTGCATTATTTAAGGACTTTGCTGCATTATTTAACGACTCTGCTGCATTATTTAAGGACTCTGCTGCTTTATTTAAGGACTTTCCTGCATTATTTAAGGAGTCTTCTGCATTATTTAATGACTCTGCTGAAGCATTTGAGGACTCAACTGCATTATTTAAGGACTCTGCTGCATTATTTAAGGTCTCTGCTGCATTATTTAAGGACTCTGCTGTGGTATATAAGGACTCTGCTGCATTATTTAAGGAATTTGTTGCATTATTTAAGGACGCTGCTGCATTATTTAAGGACTTTGTTGCATTATTTAAGGACTCTGCTGCATTAATTAAGGACTTTGCTGCATTACTTAAGGACACTGCTGCATTATTTAAGGACTTTGTTGCATTATTTAAGGACTCTGCTGCATTATTTAAGGACTCTGCTGAAGCATTTGGGGACTCAGATGCATTATTTAAGGACTCTGCTGCATTATGTAAGGGCTTTGCTGCTTTATTTAAGGACTCTGTTGCATTATTTAAGGACTTTGTTGCATTATTTAAGAACTCTGCTGCATTATTTAAGGACTTTGTTGCATTATTTAAGGATTCTGCTGCATTATTTAAGGACTTTGCTGCATTATTTAAGGACTATGCTGTGGTATTTAAGGACTCTGCTGCATTATTTAAGGACTTTGCTGCATTATTAAAGGACTCTGCTGCATTATTTAATTACTTTGCTGCATTATTTAAGGACTCTGCTGCGGTATTTAAGGACTCTGCTGCATTATTTAAGGACTTTGATGCATTATTTAAGGACACTGCTGCAGAATTTAAGGAATCTGCTGCATTATTTAAGGACTTTGTTGCATTATTTAAGGTCTCTTTTTCATTATTTAAGGACTCTGCTATTGTACTTAAGGACTTTGCTGCATTATTTAAGGACTTTGCTGCATTATTTAAGGACTCTGCTGCATTATTTAAGTACTTTGTTGCATTATTTAAGGACTCTGCTGCATAATTTAAGGACTTTATTGCATTATTTAAGGATCCTGCTGCATTATTTAAGGATCCTGCTGAAGCATTTGAGGACTCAGCTGCATTATTTAAGGACTTTGCTGCATTATTTAACGACTCTGCTGCGTTATTTAAGGACTCTGCTGCATTATTTAAGGACACTGCTGCATTATTTAAGGACTCTGCTGCATTATTTAAGGACTTTGCTGCATTATTTAACGACTCTGCTGCATTATTTAAGAACTTTGCTGCATTATTTAAGGACTCTGCTGCATTATTTAAGGAATTTGTTGCATTATTTAAGGACTCTGCTGCTTTATTTAAGGACTCTGCTGCGGTATTTAAGGACTCTGCTGCATTATTTAAGGACTTTGCTGCATTATTTAAGGACTGCTGCGTTATTTAAGGACTCTGCTGCATTATTTAAGACTTTGCTGCATTATTTAAGGACTCTGCTGCAGTGTTTAATGACTCTGCTGAAGCAACTGGGGACTCAGATGCATTATTTAAGGACTCTGCTGCATTATGTAAGGACTTTGCTGCTTTATTTAAGGACTTTGCTGCATTATTTAAGGACTTTGTTGCATTATTTAAGGACTCTGCTGCATTATTTAAGGACTTTGTTGCATTATTTAAGGACTCTTCTGCATTATTTAAGGACTTTGCTGCATTATTTAAGGACTATGCTGTGGTATTTAAGTACTCTGCTGCATTATTTAAGGACTTTGCTGCATTATTTAAGGACTCTGCTGCATTATTTAATTACTTTGCTGCATTATTAAAGGACCCTGCTGCGGCATTTAAGGATTCTGCTGCATTATTTAAGGACTTTGATGCATTATTTAAGGACGCTGCTGCAGAATTTAAGGAATCTGCTGCATTATTTAAGGACTTTGTTGCATTATTTAAGGTCTCTGCTGCATTATTTAAGGACTCTGCTATGGTACTTAAGGACTTTGCTGCATTACTTAAGGACTTTGCTGCATTATTTAAGGACTTTGATGCATTATTTAAGAACTTTGTTGCATTATTTAAGGACTCTGCTGCATTATTTAAGGACTTTGTTGCATTATGTAAGGACTTTGCTGCTTTATTTAAGGACTTTGCTGCATTATTTAAGGGCTTTGTTGCATTATTTAAGGACTCTGCTGCATTATTTAAGGACTTTGTTGCATTATTTAAGGACTCTTCTGCATTATTTAAGGACTTTGCTGCATTATTTAAGGACTATGCTGTGGTATTTAAGTACTCTGCTGCATTATTTAAGGACTTTGCTGCATTATTTAAGGACTCTGCTGCATTATTTAATTACTTTGCTGCATTATTAAAGGACCCTGCTGCGGCATTTAAGGATTCTGCTGCATAATTTAAGGACTTTATTGCATTATTTAAGGATCCTGCTGCATTATTTAAGGATCCTGCTGAAGCATTTGAGGACTCAGCTGCATTATTTAAGGACTTTGCTGCATTATTTAACGACTCTGCTGCATTATTTAAGGACTCTGCTGCTTTATTTAAGGACTTTCCTGCATTATTTAAGGAGTCTTCTGCATTATTTAATGACTCTGCTGAAGCATTTGAGGACTCAACTGCATTATTTAAGGACTCTGCTGCATTATTTAAGGTCTCTGCTGCATTATTTAAGGACTCTGCTGTGGTATATAAGGACTCTGCTGCATTATTTAAGGAATTTGTTGCATTATTTAAGGACGCTGCTGCATTATTTAAGGACTTTGTTGCATTATTTAAGGACTCTGCTGCATTAATTAAGGACTTTGCTGCATTACTTAAGGACACTGCTGCATTATTTAAGGACTTTGTTGCATTATTTAAGGTCTCTGCTGCATTATTTAAGGACTCTGCTGTGGTATTTATGGACTCTGCTGCATTATTTAAGGAATTTGTTGCATTATTTAAGGACGCTGCTGCATTATTTAAGGACTTTGTTGCATTATTTAAGGACTTTGCTGCATTAATTAAGGACTTTGCTGCATTACTTAAGGACTCTGCTGCATTATTTAATTACTTGCTGCATTATTTAAGGACTCTGCTGCGGTGTTTAAGAACTCTGCTGCATTATTTAAGGACTTTGCTGCATTATTTTAGGACTCTGCTGCATTATTTAAGGACTTTGCTGTATTATTTAAGGACTCTACTGCATTATTTAAGGACTTTGTTGCATTATTTAAGGACTCTGCTGCATTATTTAATGACTTTGTTGCATTATATAAGGACTCTGCTGAATTATTTAAGGACTATGTTGCATTATGTTAGAAGTCTGCTGCATTATTTAAGGACTTTGCTGCATTATTTAAGGACTCTGCTGCATTATTTAAGGACTTTATTGCATTATTTAAGGACTCTGCTGCATTATTTAATGACTCTGCTGAAGCATTTGAGGACTCAGCTGCATTATTTAAGGTCTCTGCTGTATTATTTAAGGACTCTGCTGCATTATTTAATGACTCTGTTGCGGTATTTAAGGACTCTGCTGCATTATTTAAGGACTGCTGCGTTATTTAAGGACTCTGCTGCATTATTTAAGACTTTGCTGCATTATTTAAGGACTCTGCTGCAGTGTTTAATGACTCTGCTGAAGCAACTGGGGACTCAGATGCATTATTTAAGGACTCTGCTGCATTATGTAAGGACTTTGCTGCTTTATTTAAGGACTTTGCTGCATTATTTAAGGACTTTGTTGCATTATTTAAGGACTCTGCTGCATTATTTAAGGACTTTGTTGCATTATTTAAGGACTCTTCTGCATTATTTAAGGACTTTGCTGCATTATTTAAGGACTATGCTGTGGTATTTAAGTACTCTGCTGCATTATTTAAGGACTTTGCTGCATTATTTAAGGACTCTGCTGCATTATTTAATTACTTTGCTGCATTATTAAAGGACCCTGCTGCGGCATTTAAGGATTCTGCTGCATTATTTAAGGACTTTGATGCATTATTTAAGGACGCTGCTGCAGAATTTAAGGAATCTGCTGCATTATTTAAGGACTTTGTTGCATTATTTAAGGTCTCTGCTGCATGAATTAAGGACTCTGCTATGGTACTTAAGGACTTTGCTGCATTATTTAAGGACTTTGCTGCATTATTTAAGGACTTTGATGCATTATTTAAGAACTTTGTTGCATTATTTAAGGACTCTGCTGCATTATTTAAGGACTTTGTTGCATTATGTAAGGACTTTGCTGCTTTATTTAAGGACTTTGCTGCATTATTTAAGGACTTTGTTGCATTATTTAAGGACTCTGCTGCATTATTTAAGGACTTTGTTGCATTATTTAAGGACTCTTCTGCATTATTTAAGGACTTTGCTGCATTATTTAAGGACTATGCTGTGGTATTTAAGTACTCTGCTGCATTATTTAAGGACTTTGCTGCATTATTTAAGGACTCTGCTGCATTATTTAATTACTTTGCTGCATTATTAAAGGACCCTGCTGCGGCATTTAAGGATTCTGCTGCATAATTTAAGGACTTTATTGCATTATTTAAGGATCCTGCTGCATTATTTAAGGATCCTGCTGAAGCATTTGAGGACTCAGCTGCATTATTTAAGGACTTTGCTGCATTATTTAACGACTCTGCTGCATTATTTAAGGACTCTGCTGCTTTATTTAAGGACTTTCCTGCATTATTTAAGGAGTCTTCTGCATTATTTAATGACTCTGCTGAAGCATTTGAGGACTCAACTGCATTATTTAAGGACTCTGCTGCATTATTTAAGGTCTCTGCTGCATTATTTAAGGACTCTGCTGTGGTATATAAGGACTCTGCTGCATTATTTAAGGAATTTGTTGCATTATTTAAGGACGCTGCTGCATTATTTAAGGACTTTGTTGCATTATTTAAGGACTCTGCTGCATTAATTAAGGACTTTGCTGCATTACTTAAGGACACTGCTGCATTATTTAAGGACTTTGTTGCATTATTTAAGGACTCTGCTGCATTATTTAAGGACTCTGCTGAAGCATTTGGGGACTCAGATGCATTATTTAAGGACTCTGCTGCATTATGTAAGGGCTTTGCTGCTTTATTTAAGGACTCTGTTGCATTATTTAAGGACTTTGTTGCATTATTTAAGAACTCTGCTGCATTATTTAAGGACTTTGTTGCATTATTTAAGGATTCTGCTGCATTATTTAAGGACTTTGCTGCATTATTTAAGGACTATGCTGTGGTATTTAAGGACTCTGCTGCATTATTTAAGGACTTTGCTGCATTATTAAAGGACTCTGCTGCATTATTTAATTACTTTGCTGCATTATTTAAGGACTCTGCTGCGGTATTTAAGGACTCTGCTGCATTATTTAAGGACTTTGATGCATTATTTAAGGACACTGCTGCAGAATTTAAGGAATCTGCTGCATTATTTAAGGACTTTGTTGCATTATTTAAGGTCTCTTTTTCATTATTTAAGGACTCTGCTATTGTACTTAAGGACTTTGCTGCATTATTTAAGGACTTTGCTGCATTATTTAAGGACTCTGCTGCATTATTTAAGTACTTTGTTGCATTATTTAAGGACTCTGCTGCATAATTTAAGGACTTTATTGCATTATTTAAGGATCCTGCTGCATTATTTAATGACTCTGCTGAAGCATTTGAGGACTCATCTGCATTATTAAAGGTCTCTGCTGCATTATTTAAGGATCCTGCTGAAGCATTTGAGGACTCAGCTGCATTATTTAAGGACTTTGCTGCATTATTTAACGACTCTGCTGCGTTATTTAAGGACTCTGCTGCATTATTTAAGGACACTGCTGCATTATTTAAGGACTCTGCTGCATTATTTAAGGACTTTGCTGCATTATTTAACGACTCTGCTGCATTATTTAAGAACTTTGCTGCATTATTTAAGGACTCTGCTGCATTATTTAAGGAATTTGTTGCATTATTTAAGGACTCTGCTGCTTTATTTAAGGACTCTGCTGCGGTATTTAAGGACTCTGCTGCATTATTTAAGGACTTTGCTGCATTATTTAAGGACTGCTGCGTTATTTAAGGACTCTGCTGCATTATTTAAGGACTTTGTTGCATTATTTAAGGACTCTTCTGCATTATTTAAGGACTTTGCTGCATTATTTAAGGACTATGCTGTGGTATTTAAGTACTCTGCTGCATTATTTAAGGACTTTGCTGCATTATTTAAGGACTCTGCTGCATTATTTAATTACTTTGCTGCATTATTAAAGGACCCTGCTGCGGCATTTAAGGATTCTGCTGCATAATTTAAGGACTTTATTTAAGGATCCTGCTGCATTATTTAAGGATCCTGCTGAAGCATTTGAGGACTCAGCTGCATTATTTAAGGACTTTGCTGCATTATTTAATGACTCTGCTGCATTATTTAAGGACTCTGCTGCTTTATTTAAGGACTTTCCTGCATTATTTAAGGAGTCTTCTGCATTATTTAATGACTCTGCTGAAGCATTTGAGGACTCAACTGCATTATTTAAGGACTCTGCTGCATTATTTAAGGTCTCTGCTGCATTATTTAAGGACTCTGCTGTGGTATATAAGGACTCTGCTGCATTATTTAAGGAATTTGTTGCATTATTTAAGGACGCTGCTGCATTATTTAAGGACTTTGTTGCATTATTTAAGGACTCTGCTGCATTAATTAAGGACTTTGCTGCATTACTTAAGGACACTGCTGCATTATTTAAGGACTTTGTTGCATTATTTAAGGTCTCTGCTGCATTATTTAAGGACTCTGCTGTGGTATTTATGGACTCTGCTGCATTATTTAAGGAATTTGTTGCATTATTTAAGGACGCTGCTGCATTATTTAAGGACTTTGTTGCATTATTTAAGGACTTTGCTGCATTAATTAAGGACTTTGCTGCATTACTTAAGGACTCTGCTGCATTATTTAATTACTTGCTGCATTATTTAAGGACTCTGCTGCGGTGTTTAAGAACTCTGCTGCATTATTTAAGGACTTTGCTGCATTATTTTAGGACTCTGCTGCATTATTTAAGGACTTTGCTGTATTATTTAAGGACTCTACTGCATTATTTAAGGACTTTGTTGCATTATTTAAGGACTCTGCTGCATTATTTAATGACTTTGTTGCATTATATAAGGACTCTGCTGAATTATTTAAGGACTATGTTGCATTATGTTAGAAGTCTGCTGCATTATTTAAGGACTTTGCTGCATTATTTAAGGACTCTGCTGCATTATTTAAGGACTTTATTGCATTATTTAAGGACTCTGCTGCATTATTTAATGACTCTGCTGAAGCATTTGAGGACTCAGCTGCATTATTTAAGGTCTCTGCTGTATTATTTAAGGACTCTGCTGCATTATTTAATGACTCTGTTGCGGTATTTAAGGACTCTGCTGCATTATTTAAGGACTGCTGCGTTATTTAAGGACTCTGCTGCATTATTTAAGACTTTGCTGCATTATTTAAGGACTCTGCTGCAGTGTTTAATGACTCTGCTGAAGCAACTGGGGACTCAGATGCATTATTTAAGGACTCTGCTGCATTATGTAAGGACTTTGCTGCTTTATTTAAGGACTTTGCTGCATTATTTAAGGACTTTGTTGCATTATTTAAGGACTCTGCTGCATTATTTAAGGACTTTGTTGCATTATTTAAGGACTCTTCTGCATTATTTAAGGACTTTGCTGCATTATTTAAGGACTATGCTGTGGTATTTAAGTACTCTGCTGCATTATTTAAGGACTTTGCTGCATTATTTAAGGACTCTGCTGCATTATTTAATTACTTTGCTGCATTATTAAAGGACCCTGCTGCGGCATTTAAGGATTCTGCTGCATTATTTAAGGACTTTGATGCATTATTTAAGGACGCTGCTGCAGAATTTAAGGAATCTGCTGCATTATTTAAGGACTTTGTTGCATTATTTAAGGTCTCTGCTGCATGAATTAAGGACTCTGCTATGGTACTTAAGGACTTTGCTGCATTATTTAAGGACTTTGCTGCATTATTTAAGGACTTTGATGCATTATTTAAGAACTTTGTTGCATTATTTAAGGACTCTGCTGCATTATTTAAGGACTTTGTTGCATTATGTAAGGACTTTGCTGCTTTATTTAAGGACTTTGCTGCATTATTTAAGGACTTTGTTGCATTATTTAAGGACTCTGCTGCATTATTTAAGGACTTTGTTGCATTATTTAAGGACTCTTCTGCATTATTTAAGGACTTTGCTGCATTATTTAAGGACTATGCTGTGGTATTTAAGTACTCTGCTGCATTATTTAAGGACTTTGCTGCATTATTTAAGGACTCTGCTGCATTATTTAATTACTTTGCTGCATTATTAAAGGACCCTGCTGCGGCATTTAAGGATTCTGCTGCATAATTTAAGGACTTTATTGCATTATTTAAGGATCCTGCTGCATTATTTAAGGATCCTGCTGAAGCATTTGAGGACTCAGCTGCATTATTTAAGGACTTTGCTGCATTATTTAACGACTCTGCTGCATTATTTAAGGACTCTGCTGCTTTATTTAAGGACTTTCCTGCATTATTTAAGGAGTCTTCTGCATTATTTAATGACTCTGCTGAAGCATTTGAGGACTCAACTGCATTATTTAAGGACTCTGCTGCATTATTTAAGGTCTCTGCTGCATTATTTAAGGACTCTGCTGTGGTATATAAGGACTCTGCTGCATTATTTAAGGAATTTGTTGCATTATTTAAGGACGCTGCTGCATTATTTAAGGACTTTGTTGCATTATTTAAGGACTCTGCTGCATTAATTAAGGACTTTGCTGCATTACTTAAGGACACTGCTGCATTATTTAAGGACTTTGTTGCATTATTTAAGGACTCTGCTGCATTATTTAAGGACTCTGCTGAAGCATTTGGGGACTCAGATGCATTATTTAAGGACTCTGCTGCATTATGTAAGGGCTTTGCTGCTTTATTTAAGGACTCTGTTGCATTATTTAAGGACTTTGTTGCATTATTTAAGAACTCTGCTGCATTATTTAAGGACTTTGTTGCATTATTTAAGGATTCTGCTGCATTATTTAAGGACTTTGCTGCATTATTTAAGGACTATGCTGTGGTATTTAAGGACTCTGCTGCATTATTTAAGGACTTTGCTGCATTATTAAAGGACTCTGCTGCATTATTTAATTACTTTGCTGCATTATTTAAGGACTCTGCTGCGGTATTTAAGGACTCTGCTGCATTATTTAAGGACTTTGATGCATTATTTAAGGACACTGCTGCAGAATTTAAGGAATCTGCTGCATTATTTAAGGACTTTGTTGCATTATTTAAGGTCTCTTTTTCATTATTTAAGGACTCTGCTATTGTACTTAAGGACTTTGCTGCATTATTTAAGGACTTTGCTGCATTATTTAAGGACTCTGCTGCATTATTTAAGTACTTTGTTGCATTATTTAAGGACTCTGCTGCATAATTTAAGGACTTTATTGCATTATTTAAGGATCCTGCTGCATTATTTAATGACTCTGCTGAAGCATTTGAGGACTCATCTGCATTATTAAAGGTCTCTGCTGCATTATTTAAGGACTTTGTTGCATTATTTAAGGATTCTGCTGCATTATTTAAGGACTTTGCTGCATTATTTAAGGACTATGCTGTGGTATTTAAGGACTCTGCTGCATTATTTAAGGACTTTGCTGCATTATTAAAGGACTCTGCTGCATTATTTAATTACTTTGCTGCATTATTTAAGGACTCTGCTGCGGTATTTAAGGACTCTGCTGCATTATTTAAGGACTTTGATGCATTATTTAAGGACACTGCTGCAGAATTTAAGGAATCTGCTGCATTATTTAAGGACTTTGTTGCATTATTTAAGGTCTCTTTTTCATTATTTAAGGACTCTGCTATTGTACTTAAGGACTTTGCTGCATTATTTAAGGACTTTGCTGCATTATTTAAGGACTCTGCTGCATTATTTAAGTACTTTGTTGCATTATTTAAGGACTCTGCTGCATAATTTAAGGACTTTATTGCATTATTTAAGGATCCTGCTGCATTATTTAATGACTCTGCTGAAGCATTTGAGGACTCATCTGCATTATTAAAGGTCTCTGCTGCATTATTTAAGGATCCTGCTGAAGCATTTGAGGACTCAGCTGCATTATTTAAGGACTTTGCTGCATTATTTAACGACTCTGCTGCGTTATTTAAGGACTCTGCTGCATTATTTAAGGACACTGCTGCATTATTTAAGGACTCTGCTGCATTATTTAAGGACTTTGCTGCATTATTTAACGACTCTGCTGCATTATTTAAGAACTTTGCTGCATTATTTAAGGACTCTGCTGCATTATTTAAGGAATTTGTTGCATTATTTAAGGACTCTGCTGCTTTATTTAAGGACTCTGCTGCGGTATTTAAGGACTCTGCTGCATTATTTAAGGACTTTGCTGCATTATTTAAGGACTGCTGCGTTATTTAAGGACTCTGCTGCATTATTTAAGACTTTGCTGCATTATTTAAGGACTCTGCTGCAGTGTTTAATGACTCTGCTGAAGCAACTGGGGACTCAGATGCATTATTTAAGGACTCTGCTGCATTATGTAAGGACTTTGCTGCTTTATTTAAGGACTTTGCTGCATTATTTAAGGACTTTGTTGCATTATTTAAGGACTCTGCTGCATTATTTAAGGACTTTGTTGCATTATTTAAGGACTCTTCTGCATTATTTAAGGACTTTGCTGCATTATTTAAGGACTATGCTGTGGTATTTAAGTACTCTGCTGCATTATTTAAGGACTTTGCTGCATTATTTAAGGACTCTGCTGCATTATTTAATTACTTTGCTGCATTATTAAAGGACCCTGCTGCGGCATTTAAGGATTCTGCTGCATTATTTAAGGACTTTGATGCATTATTTAAGGACGCTGCTGCAGAATTTAAGGAATCTGCTGCATTATTTAAGGACTTTGTTGCATTATTTAAGGTCTCTGCTGCATTATTTAAGGACTCTGCTATGGTACTTAAGGACTTTGCTGCATTACTTAAGGACTTTGCTGCATTATTTAAGGACTTTGATGCATTATTTAAGAACTTTGTTGCATTATTTAAGGACTCTGCTGCATTATTTAAGGACTTTGTTGCATTATGTAAGGACTTTGCTGCTTTATTTAAGGACTTTGCTGCATTATTTAAGGGCTTTGTTGCATTATTTAAGGACTCTGCTGCATTATTTAAGGACTTTGTTGCATTATTTAAGGACTCTTCTGCATTATTTAAGGACTTTGCTGCATTATTTAAGGACTATGCTGTGGTATTTAAGTACTCTGCTGCATTATTTAAGGACTTTGCTGCATTATTTAAGGACTCTGCTGCATTATTTAATTACTTTGCTGCATTATTAAAGGACCCTGCTGCGGCATTTAAGGATTCTGCTGCATAATTTAAGGACTTTATTTAAGGATCCTGCTGCATTATTTAAGGATCCTGCTGAAGCATTTGAGGACTCAGCTGCATTATTTAAGGACTTTGCTGCATTATTTAACGACTCTGCTGCATTATTTAAGGACTCTGCTGCTTTATTTAAGGACTTTCCTGCATTATTTAAGGAGTCTTCTGCATTATTTAATGACTCTGCTGAAGCATTTGAGGACTCAACTGCATTATTTAAGGACTCTGCTGCATTATTTAAGGTCTCTGCTGCATTATTTAAGGACTCTGCTGTGGTATATAAGGACTCTGCTGCATTATTTAAGGAATTTGTTGCATTATTTAAGGACGCTGCTGCATTATTTAAGGACTTTGTTGCATTATTTAAGGACTCTGCTGCATTAATTAAGGACTTTGCTGCATTACTTAAGGACACTGCTGCATTATTTAAGGACTTTGTTGCATTATTTAAGGTCTCTGCTGCATTATTTAAGGACTCTGCTGTGGTATTTATGGACTCTGCTGCATTATTTAAGGAATTTGTTGCATTATTTAAGGACGCTGCTGCATTATTTAAGGACTTTGTTGCATTATTTAAGGACTTTGCTGCATTAATTAAGGACTTTGCTGCATTACTTAAGGACTCTGCTGCATTATTTAATTACTTGCTGCATTATTTAAGGACTCTGCTGCGGTGTTTAAGAACTCTGCTGCATTATTTAAGGACTTTGCTGCATTATTTTAGGACTCTGCTGCATTATTTAAGGACTTTGCTGTATTATTTAAGGACTCTACTGCATTATTTAAGGACTTTGTTGCATTATTTAAGGACTCTGCTGCATTATTTAATGACTTTGTTGCATTATATAAGGACTCTGCTGAATTATTTAAGGACTATGTTGCATTATGTTAGAAGTCTGCTGCATTATTTAAGGACTTTGCTGCATTATTTAAGGACTCTGCTGCATTATTTAAGGACTTTATTGCATTATTTAAGGACTCTGCTGCATTATTTAATGACTCTGCTGAAGCATTTGAGGACTCAGCTGCATTATTTAAGGTCTCTGCTGTATTATTTAAGGACTCTGCTGCATTATTTAATGACTCTGTTGCGGTATTTAAGGACTCTGCTGCATTATTTAAGGACTGCTGCGTTATTTAAGGACTCTGCTGCATTATTTAAGACTTTGCTGCATTATTTAAGGACTCTGCTGCAGTGTTTAATGACTCTGCTGAAGCAACTGGGGACTCAGATGCATTATTTAAGGACTCTGCTGCATTATGTAAGGACTTTGCTGCTTTATTTAAGGACTTTGCTGCATTATTTAAGGACTTTGTTGCATTATTTAAGGACTCTGCTGCATTATTTAAGGACTTTGTTGCATTATTTAAGGACTCTTCTGCATTATTTAAGGACTTTGCTGCATTATTTAAGGACTATGCTGTGGTATTTAAGTACTCTGCTGCATTATTTAAGGACTTTGCTGCATTATTTAAGGACTCTGCTGCATTATTTAATTACTTTGCTGCATTATTAAAGGACCCTGCTGCGGCATTTAAGGATTCTGCTGCATTATTTAAGGACTTTGATGCATTATTTAAGGACGCTGCTGCAGAATTTAAGGAATCTGCTGCATTATTTAAGGACTTTGTTGCATTATTTAAGGTCTCTGCTGCATGAATTAAGGACTCTGCTATGGTACTTAAGGACTTTGCTGCATTATTTAAGGACTTTGCTGCATTATTTAAGGACTTTGATGCATTATTTAAGAACTTTGTTGCATTATTTAAGGACTCTGCTGCATTATTTAAGGACTTTGTTGCATTATGTAAGGACTTTGCTGCTTTATTTAAGGACTTTGCTGCATTATTTAAGGACTTTGTTGCATTATTTAAGGACTCTGCTGCATTATTTAAGGACTTTGTTGCATTATTTAAGGACTCTTCTGCATTATTTAAGGACTTTGCTGCATTATTTAAGGACTATGCTGTGGTATTTAAGTACTCTGCTGCATTATTTAAGGACTTTGCTGCATTATTTAAGGACTCTGCTGCATTATTTAATTACTTTGCTGCATTATTAAAGGACCCTGCTGCGGCATTTAAGGATTCTGCTGCATAATTTAAGGACTTTATTGCATTATTTAAGGATCCTGCTGCATTATTTAAGGATCCTGCTGAAGCATTTGAGGACTCAGCTGCATTATTTAAGGACTTTGCTGCATTATTTAACGACTCTGCTGCATTATTTAAGGACTCTGCTGCTTTATTTAAGGACTTTCCTGCATTATTTAAGGAGTCTTCTGCATTATTTAATGACTCTGCTGAAGCATTTGAGGACTCAACTGCATTATTTAAGGACTCTGCTGCATTATTTAAGGTCTCTGCTGCATTATTTAAGGACTCTGCTGTGGTATATAAGGACTCTGCTGCATTATTTAAGGAATTTGTTGCATTATTTAAGGACGCTGCTGCATTATTTAAGGACTTTGTTGCATTATTTAAGGACTCTGCTGCATTAATTAAGGACTTTGCTGCATTACTTAAGGACACTGCTGCATTATTTAAGGACTTTGTTGCATTATTTAAGGACTCTGCTGCATTATTTAAGGACTCTGCTGAAGCATTTGGGGACTCAGATGCATTATTTAAGGACTCTGCTGCATTATGTAAGGGCTTTGCTGCTTTATTTAAGGACTCTGTTGCATTATTTAAGGACTTTGTTGCATTATTTAAGAACTCTGCTGCATTATTTAAGGACTTTGTTGCATTATTTAAGGATTCTGCTGCATTATTTAAGGACTTTGCTGCATTATTTAAGGACTATGCTGTGGTATTTAAGGACTCTGCTGCATTATTTAAGGACTTTGCTGCATTATTAAAGGACTCTGCTGCATTATTTAATTACTTTGCTGCATTATTTAAGGACTCTGCTGCGGTATTTAAGGACTCTGCTGCATTATTTAAGGACTTTGATGCATTATTTAAGGACACTGCTGCAGAATTTAAGGAATCTGCTGCATTATTTAAGGACTTTGTTGCATTATTTAAGGTCTCTTTTTCATTATTTAAGGACTCTGCTATTGTACTTAAGGACTTTGCTGCATTATTTAAGGACTTTGCTGCATTATTTAAGGACTCTGCTGCATTATTTAAGTACTTTGTTGCATTATTTAAGGACTCTGCTGCATAATTTAAGGACTTTATTGCATTATTTAAGGATCCTGCTGCATTATTTAATGACTCTGCTGAAGCATTTGAGGACTCATCTGCATTATTAAAGGTCTCTGCTGCATTATTTAAGGATCCTGCTGAAGCATTTGAGGACTCAGCTGCATTATTTAAGGACTTTGCTGCATTATTTAACGACTCTGCTGCGTTATTTAAGGACTCTGCTGCATTATTTAAGGACACTGCTGCATTATTTAAGGACTCTGCTGCATTATTTAAGGACTTTGCTGCATTATTTAACGACTCTGCTGCATTATTTAAGAACTTTGCTGCATTATTTAAGGACTCTGCTGCATTATTTAAGGAATTTGTTGCATTATTTAAGGACTCTGCTGCTTTATTTAAGGACTCTGCTGCGGTATTTAAGGATTCTGCTGCATTATTTAAGGACTTTGCTGCATTATTTAAGGACTGCTGCGTTATTTAAGGACTCTGCTGCATTATTTAAGACTTTGCTGCATTATTTAAGGACTCTGCTGCAGTGTTTAATGACTCTGCTGAAGCAACTGGGGACTCAGATGCATTATTTAAGGACTCTGCTGCATTATGTAAGGACTTTGCTGCTTTATTTAAGGACTTTGCTGCATTATTTAAGGACTTTGTTGCATTATTTAAGGACTCTGCTGCATTATTTAAGGACTTTGTTGCATTATTTAAGGACTCTTCTGCATTATTTAAGGACTTTGCTGCATTATTTAAGGACTATGCTGTGGTATTTAAGTACTCTGCTGCATTATTTACGGACTTTGCTGCATTATTTAAGGACTCTGCTGCATTATTTAATTACTTTGCTGCATTATTAAAGGACCCTGCTGCGGCATTTAAGGATTCTGCTGCATTATTTAAGGACTTTGATGCATTATTTAAGGACGCTGCTGCAGAATTTAAGGAATCTGCTGCATTATTTAAGGACTTTGTTGCATTATTTAAGGTCTCTGCTGCATGAATTAAGGACTCTGCTATGGTACTTAAGGACTTTGCTGCATTATTTAAGGACTTTGCTGCATTATTTAAGGACTTTGATGCATTATTTAAGAACTTTGTTGCATTATTTAAGGACTCTGCTGCATTATTTAAGGACTTTGTTGCATTATGTAAGGACTTTGCTCCTTTATTTAAGGACTTTGCTGCATTATTTAAGGACTTTGTTGCATTATTTAAGGACTCTGCTGCATTATTTAAGGACTTTGTTGCATCATTTAAGGACTCTTCTGCATTATTTAAGGACTTTGCTGCATTATTTAAGGACTATGCTGTGGTATTTAAGTACTCTGCTGCATTATTTAAGGACTTTGCTGCATTATTTAAGGACTCTGCTGCATTATTTAATTACTTTGCTGCATTATTAAAGGACCCTGCTGCGGCATTTAAGGATTCTGCTGCATAATTTAAGGACTTTATTGCATTATTTAAGGATCCTGCTGCATTATTTAAGGATCCTGCTGAAGCATTTGAGGACTCAGCTGCATTATTTAAGGACTTTGCTGCATTATTTAACGACTCTGCTGCATTATTTAAGGACTCTGCTGCTTTATTTAAGGACTTTCCTGCATTATTTAAGGAGTCTTCTGCATTATTTAATGACTCTGCTGAAGCATTTGAGGACTCAACTGCATTATTTAAGGACTCTGCTGCATTATTTAAGGTCTCTGCTGCATTATTTAAGGACTCTGCTGTGGTATATAAGGACTCTGCTGCATTATTTAAGGAATTTGTTGCATTATTTAAGGACGCTGCTGCATTATTTAAGGACTTTGTTGCATTATTTAAGGACTCTGCTGCATTAATTAAGGACTTTGCTGCATTACTTAAGGACACTGCTGCATTATTTAAGGACTTTGTTGCATTATTTAAGGACTCTGCTGCATTATTTAAGGACTCTGCTGAAGCATTTGGGGACTCAGATGCATTATTTAAGGACTCTGCTGCATTATGTAAGGGCTTTGCTGCTTTATTTAAGGACTCTGTTGCATTATTTAAGGACTTTGTTGCATTATTTAAGAACTCTGCTGCATTATTTAAGGACTTTGTTGCATTATTTAAGGATTCTGCTGCATTATTTAAGGACTTTGCTGCATTATTTAAGGACTATGCTGTGGTATTTAAGGACTCTGCTGCATTATTTAAGGACTTTGCTGCATTATTAAAGGACTCTGCTGCATTATTTAATTACTTTGCTGCATTATTTAAGGACTCTGCTGCGGTATTTAAGGACTCTGCTGCATTATTTAAGGACTTTGATGCATTATTTAAGGACACTGCTGCAGAATTTAAGGAATCTGCTGCATTATTTAAGGACTTTGTTGCATTATTTAAGGTCTCTTTTTCATTATTTAAGGACTCTGCTATTGTACTTAAGGACTTTGCTGCATTATTTAAGGACTTTGCTGCATTATTTAAGGACTCTGCTGCATTATTTAAGTACTTTGTTGCATTATTTAAGGACTCTGCTGCATAATTTAAGGACTTTATTGCATTATTTAAGGATCCTGCTGCATTATTTAATGACTCTGCTGAAGCATTTGAGGACTCATCTGCATTATTAAAGGTCTCTGCTGCATTATTTAAGGATCCTGCTGAAGCATTTGAGGACTCAGCTGCATTATTTAAGGACTTTGCTGCATTATTTAACGACTCTGCTGCGTTATTTAAGGACTCTGCTGCATTATTTAAGGACACTGCTGCATTATTTAAGGACTCTGCTGCATTATTTAAGGACTTTGCTGCATTATTTAACGACTCTGCTGCATTATTTAAGAACTTTGCTGCATTATTTAAGGACTCTGCTGCATTATTTAAGGAATTTGTTGCATTATTTAAGGACTCTGCTGCTTTATTTAAGGACTCTGCTGCGGTATTTAAGGACTCTGCTGCATTATTTAAGGACTTTGCTGCATTATTTAAGGACTGCTGCGTTATTTAAGGACTCTGCTGCATTATTTAAGACTTTGCTGCATTATTTAAGGACTCTGCTGCAGTGTTTAATGACTCTGCTGAAGCAACTGGGGACTCAGATGCATTATTTAAGGACTCTGCTGCATTATGTAAGGACTTTGCTGCTTTATTTAAGGACTTTGCTGCATTATTTAAGGACTTTGTTGCATTATTTAAGGACTCTGCTGCATTATTTAAGGACTTTGTTGCATTATTTAAGGACTCTTCTGCATTATTTAAGGACTTTGCTGCATTATTTAAGGACTATGCTGTGGTATTTAAGTACTCTGCTGCATTATTTAAGGACTTTGCTGCATTATTTAAGGACTCTGCTGCATTATTTAATTACTTTGCTGCATTATTAAAGGACCCTGCTGCGGCATTTAAGGATTCTGCTGCATTATTTAAGGACTTTGATGCATTATTTAAGGACGCTGCTGCAGAATTTAAGGAATCTGCTGCATTATTTAAGGACTTTGTTGCATTATTTAAGGTCTCTGCTGCATTATTTAAGGACTCTGCTATGGTACTTAAGGACTTTGCTGCATTACTTAAGGACTTTGCTGCATTATTTAAGGACTTTGATGCATTATTTAAGAACTTTGTTGCATTATTTAAGGACTCTGCTGCATTATTTAAGGACTTTGTTGCATTATGTAAGGACTTTGCTGCTTTATTTAAGGACTTTGCTGCATTATTTAAGGGCTTTGTTGCATTATTTAAGGACTCTGCTGCATTATTTAAGGACTTTGTTGCATTATTTAAGGACTCTTCTGCATTATTTAAGGACTTTGCTGCATTATTTAAGGACTATGCTGTGGTATTTAAGTACTCTGCTGCATTATTTAAGGACTTTGCTGCATTATTTAAGGACTCTGCTGCATTATTTAATTACTTTGCTGCATTATTAAAGGACCCTGCTGCGGCATTTAAGGATTCTGCTGCATAATTTAAGGACTTTATTTAAGGATCCTGCTGCATTATTTAAGGATCCTGCTGAAGCATTTGAGGACTCAGCTGCATTATTTAAGGACTTTGCTGCATTATTTAACGACTCTGCTGCATTATTTAAGGACTCTGCTGCTTTATTTAAGGACTTTCCTGCATTATTTAAGGAGTCTTCTGCATTATTTAATGACTCTGCTGAAGCATTTGAGGACTCAACTGCATTATTTAAGGACTCTGCTGCATTATTTAAGGTCTCTGCTGCATTATTTAAGGACTCTGCTGTGGTATATAAGGACTCTGCTGCATTATTTAAGGAATTTGTTGCATTATTTAAGGACGCTGCTGCATTATTTAAGGACTTTGTTGCATTATTTAAGGACTCTGCTGCATTAATTAAGGACTTTGCTGCATTACTTAAGGACACTGCTGCATTATTTAAGGACTTTGTTGCATTATTTAAGGTCTCTGCTGCATTATTTAAGGACTCTGCTGTGGTATTTATGGACTCTGCTGCATTATTTAAGGAATTTGTTGCATTATTTAAGGACGCTGCTGCATTATTTAAGGACTTTGTTGCATTATTTAAGGACTTTGCTGCATTAATTAAGGACTTTGCTGCATTACTTAAGGACTCTGCTGCATTATTTAATTACTTGCTGCATTATTTAAGGACTCTGCTGCGGTGTTTAAGAACTCTGCTGCATTATTTAAGGACTTTGCTGCATTATTTTAGGACTCTGCTGCATTATTTAAGGACTTTGCTGTATTATTTAAGGACTCTACTGCATTATTTAAGGACTTTGTTGCATTATTTAAGGACTCTGCTGCATTATTTAATGACTTTGTTGCATTATATAAGGACTCTGCTGAATTATTTAAGGACTATGTTGCATTATGTTAGAAGTCTGCTGCATTATTTAAGGACTTTGCTGCATTATTTAAGGACTCTGCTGCATTATTTAAGGACTTTATTGCATTATTTAAGGACTCTGCTGCATTATTTAATGACTCTGCTGAAGCATTTGAGGACTCAGCTGCATTATTTAAGGTCTCTGCTGTATTATTTAAGGACTCTGCTGCATTATTTAATGACTCTGTTGCGGTATTTAAGGACTCTGCTGCATTATTTAAGGACTGCTGCGTTATTTAAGGACTCTGCTGCATTATTTAAGACTTTGCTGCATTATTTAAGGACTCTGCTGCAGTGTTTAATGACTCTGCTGAAGCAACTGGGGACTCAGATGCATTATTTAAGGACTCTGCTGCATTATGTAAGGACTTTGCTGCTTTATTTAAGGACTTTGCTGCATTATTTAAGGACTTTGCTGCATTATTTAAGGACTCTGCTGCATTATTTAATTACTTTGCTGCATTATTAAAGGACCCTGCTGCGGCATTTAAGGATTCTGCTGCATAATTTAAGGACTTTATTGCATTATTTAAGGATCCTGCTGCATTATTTAAGGATCCTGCTGAAGCATTTGAGGACTCAGCTGCATTATTTAAGGACTTTGCTGCATTATTTAACGACTCTGCTGCATTATTTAAGGACTCTGCTGCTTTATTTAAGGACTTTCCTGCATTATTTAAGGAGTCTTCTGCATTATTTAATGACTCTGCTGAAGCATTTGAGGACTCAACTGCATTATTTAAGGACTCTGCTGCATTATTTAAGGTCTCTGCTGCATTATTTAAGGACTCTGCTGTGGTATATAAGGACTCTGCTGCATTATTTAAGGAATTTGTTGCATTATTTAAGGACGCTGCTGCATTATTTAAGGACTTTGTTGCATTATTTAAGGACTCTGCTGCATTAATTAAGGACTTTGCTGCATTACTTAAGGACACTGCTGCATTATTTAAGGACTTTGTTGCATTATTTAAGGACTCTGCTGCATTATTTAAGGACTCTGCTGAAGCATTTGGGGACTCAGATGCATTATTTAAGGACTCTGCTGCATTATGTAAGGGCTTTGCTGCTTTATTTAAGGACTCTGTTGCATTATTTAAGGACTTTGTTGCATTATTTAAGAACTCTGCTGCATTATTTAAGGACTTTGTTGCATTATTTAAGGATTCTGCTGCATTATTTAAGGACTTTGCTGCATTATTTAAGGACTATGCTGTGGTATTTAAGGACTCTGCTGCATTATTTAAGGACTTTGCTGCATTATTAAAGGACTCTGCTGCATTATTTAATTACTTTGCTGCATTATTTAAGGACTCTGCTGCGGTATTTAAGGACTCTGCTGCATTATTTAAGGACTTTGATGCATTATTTAAGGACACTGCTGCAGAATTTAAGGAATCTGCTGCATTATTTAAGGACTTTGTTGCATTATTTAAGGTCTCTTTTTCATTATTTAAGGACTCTGCTATTGTACTTAAGGACTTTGCTGCATTATTTAAGGACTTTGCTGCATTATTTAAGGACTCTGCTGCATTATTTAAGTACTTTGTTGCATTATTTAAGGACTCTGCTGCATAATTTAAGGACTTTATTGCATTATTTAAGGATCCTGCTGCATTATTTAATGACTCTGCTGAAGCATTTGAGGACTCATCTGCATTATTAAAGGTCTCTGCTGCATTATTTAAGGATCCTGCTGAAGCATTTGAGGACTCAGCTGCATTATTTAAGGACTTTGCTGCATTATTTAACGACTCTGCTGCGTTATTTAAGGACTCTGCTGCATTATTTAAGGACACTGCTGCATTATTTAAGGACTCTGCTGCATTATTTAAGGACTTTGCTGCATTATTTAACGACTCTGCTGCATTATTTAAGAACTTTGCTGCATTATTTAAGGACTCTGCTGCATTATTTAAGGAATTTGTTGCATTATTTAAGGACTCTGCTGCTTTATTTAAGGACTCTGCTGCGGTATTTAAGGATTCTGCTGCATTATTTAAGGACTTTGCTGCATTATTTAAGGACTGCTGCGTTATTTAAGGACTCTGCTGCATTATTTAAGACTTTGCTGCATTATTTAAGGACTCTGCTGCAGTGTTTAATGACTCTGCTGAAGCAACTGGGGACTCAGATGCATTATTTAAGGACTCTGCTGCATTATGTAAGGACTTTGCTGCTTTATTTAAGGACTTTGCTGCATTATTTAAGGACTTTGTTGCATTATTTAAGGACTCTGCTGCATTATTTAAGGACTTTGTTGCATTATTTAAGGACTCTTCTGCATTATTTAAGGACTTTGCTGCATTATTTAAGGACTATGCTGTGGTATTTAAGTACTCTGCTGCATTATTTACGGACTTTGCTGCATTATTTAAGGACTCTGCTGCATTATTTAATTACTTTGCTGCATTATTAAAGGACCCTGCTGCGGCATTTAAGGATTCTGCTGCATTATTTAAGGACTTTGATGCATTATTTAAGGACGCTGCTGCAGAATTTAAGGAATCTGCTGCATTATTTAAGGACTTTGTTGCATTATTTAAGGTCTCTGCTGCATGAATTAAGGACTCTGCTATGGTACTTAAGGACTTTGCTGCATTATTTAAGGACTTTGCTGCATTATTTAAGGACTTTGATGCATTATTTAAGAACTTTGTTGCATTATTTAAGGACTCTGCTGCATTATTTAAGGACTTTGTTGCATTATGTAAGGACTTTGCTCCTTTATTTAAGGACTTTGCTGCATTATTTAAGGACTTTGTTGCATTATTTAAGGACTCTGCTGCATTATTTAAGGACTTTGTTGCATCATTTAAGGACTCTTCTGCATTATTTAAGGACTTTGCTGCATTATTTAAGGACTATGCTGTGGTATTTAAGTACTCTGCTGCATTATTTAAGGACTTTGCTGCATTATTTAAGGACTCTGCTGCATTATTTAATTACTTTGCTGCATTATTAAAGGACCCTGCTGCGGCATTTAAGGATTCTGCTGCATAATTTAAGGACTTTATTGCATTATTTAAGGATCCTGCTGCATTATTTAAGGATCCTGCTGAAGCATTTGAGGACTCAGCTGCATTATTTAAGGACTTTGCTGCATTATTTAACGACTCTGCTGCATTATTTAAGGACTCTGCTGCTTTATTTAAGGACTTTCCTGCATTATTTAAGGAGTCTTCTGCATTATTTAATGACTCTGCTGAAGCATTTGAGGACTCAACTGCATTATTTAAGGACTCTGCTGCATTATTTAAGGTCTCTGCTGCATTATTTAAGGACTCTGCTGTGGTATATAAGGACTCTGCTGCATTATTTAAGGAATTTGTTGCATTATTTAAGGACGCTGCTGCATTATTTAAGGACTCTGCTGCTTTATTTAAGGACTTTCCTGCATTATTTAAGGAGTCTTCTGCATTATTTAATGACTCTGCTGAAGCATTTGAGGACTCAACTGCATTATTTAAGGACTCTGCTGCATTATTTAAGGTCTCTGCTGCATTATTTAAGGACTCTGCTGTGGTATATAAGGACTCTGCTGCATTATTTAAGGAATTTGTTGCATTATTTAAGGACGCTGCTGCATTATTTAAGGACTTTGTTGCATTATTTAAGGACTCTGCTGCATTAATTAAGGACTTTGCTGCATTACTTAAGGACACTGCTGCATTATTTAAGGACTTTGTTGCATTATTTAAGGACTCTGCTGCATTATTTAAGGACTCTGCTGAAGCATTTGGGGACTCAGATGCATTATTTAAGGACTCTGCTGCATTATGTAAGGGCTTTGCTGCTTTATTTAAGGACTCTGTTGCATTATTTAAGGACTTTGTTGCATTATTTAAGAACTCTGCTGCATTATTTAAGGACTTTGTTGCATTATTTAAGGATTCTGCTGCATTATTTAAGGACTTTGCTGCATTATTTAAGGACTATGCTGTGGTATTTAAGGACTCTGCTGCATTATTTAAGGACTTTGCTGCATTATTAAAGGACTCTGCTGCATTATTTAATTACTTTGCTGCATTATTTAAGGACTCTGCTGCGGTATTTAAGGACTCTGCTGCATTATTTAAGGACTTTGATGCATTATTTAAGGACACTGCTGCAGAATTTAAGGAATCTGCTGCATTATTTAAGGACTTTGTTGCATTATTTAAGGTCTCTTTTTCATTATTTAAGGACTCTGCTATTGTACTTAAGGACTTTGCTGCATTATTTAAGGACTTTGCTGCATTATTTAAGGACTCTGCTGCATTATTTAAGTACTTTGTTGCATTATTTAAGGACTCTGCTGCATAATTTAAGGACTTTATTGCATTATTTAAGGATCCTGCTGCATTATTTAATGACTCTGCTGAAGCATTTGAGGACTCATCTGCATTATTAAAGGTCTCTGCTGCATTATTTAAGGATCCTGCTGAAGCATTTGAGGACTCAGCTGCATTATTTAAGGACTTTGCTGCATTATTTAACGACTCTGCTGCGTTATTTAAGGACTCTGCTGCATTATTTAAGGACACTGCTGCATTATTTAAGGACTCTGCTGCATTATTTAAGGACTTTGCTGCATTATTTAACGACTCTGCTGCATTATTTAAGAACTTTGCTGCATTATTTAAGGACTCTGCTGCATTATTTAAGGAATTTGTTGCATTATTTAAGGACTCTGCTGCTTTATTTAAGGACTCTGCTGCGGTATTTAAGGATTCTGCTGCATTATTTAAGGACTTTGCTGCATTATTTAAGGACTGCTGCGTTATTTAAGGACTCTGCTGCATTATTTAAGACTTTGCTGCATTATTTAAGGACTCTGCTGCAGTGTTTAATGACTCTGCTGAAGCAACTGGGGACTCAGATGCATTATTTAAGGACTCTGCTGCATTATGTAAGGACTTTGCTGCTTTATTTAAGGACTTTGCTGCATTATTTAAGGACTTTGTTGCATTATTTAAGGACTCTGCTGCATTATTTAAGGACTTTGTTGCATTATTTAAGGACTCTTCTGCATTATTTAAGGACTTTGCTGCATTATTTAAGGACTATGCTGTGGTATTTAAGTACTCTGCTGCATTATTTACGGACTTTGCTGCATTATTTAAGGACTCTGCTGCATTATTTAATTACTTTGCTGCATTATTAAAGGACCCTGCTGCGGCATTTAAGGATTCTGCTGCATTATTTAAGGACTTTGATGCATTATTTAAGGACGCTGCTGCAGAATTTAAGGAATCTGCTGCATTATTTAAGGACTTTGTTGCATTATTTAAGGTCTCTGCTGCATGAATTAAGGACTCTGCTATGGTACTTAAGGACTTTGCTGCATTATTTAAGGACTTTGCTGCATTATTTAAGGACTTTGATGCATTATTTAAGAACTTTGTTGCATTATTTAAGGACTCTGCTGCATTATTTAAGGACTTTGTTGCATTATGTAAGGACTTTGCTCCTTTATTTAAGGACTTTGCTGCATTATTTAAGGACTTTGTTGCATTATTTAAGGACTCTGCTGCATTATTTAAGGACTTTGTTGCATCATTTAAGGACTCTTCTGCATTATTTAAGGACTTTGCTGCATTATTTAAGGACTATGCTGTGGTATTTAAGTACTCTGCTGCATTATTTAAGGACTTTGCTGCATTATTTAAGGACTCTGCTGCATTATTTAATTACTTTGCTGCATTATTAAAGGACCCTGCTGCGGCATTTAAGGATTCTGCTGCATAATTTAAGGACTTTATTGCATTATTTAAGGATCCTGCTGCATTATTTAAGGATCCTGCTGAAGCATTTGAGGACTCAGCTGCATTATTTAAGGACTTTGCTGCATTATTTAACGACTCTGCTGCATTATTTAAGGACTCTGCTGCTTTATTTAAGGACTTTCCTGCATTATTTAAGGAGTCTTCTGCATTATTTAATGACTCTGCTGAAGCATTTGAGGACTCAACTGCATTATTTAAGGACTCTGCTGCATTATTTAAGGTCTCTGCTGCATTATTTAAGGACTCTGCTGTGGTATATAAGGACTCTGCTGCATTATTTAAGGAATTTGTTGCATTATTTAAGGACGCTGCTGCATTATTTAAGGACTTTGTTGCATTATTTAAGGACTCTGCTGCATTAATTAAGGACTTTGCTGCATTACTTAAGGACACTGCTGCATTATTTAAGGACTTTGTTGCATTATTTAAGGACTCTGCTGCATTATTTAAGGACTCTGCTGAAGCATTTGGGGACTCAGATGCATTATTTAAGGACTCTGCTGCATTATGTAAGGGCTTTGCTGCTTTATTTAAGGACTCTGTTGCATTATTTAAGGACTTTGTTGCATTATTTAAGAACTCTGCTGCATTATTTAAGGACTTTGTTGCATTATTTAAGGATTCTGCTGCATTATTTAAGGACTTTGCTGCATTATTTAAGGACTATGCTGTGGTATTTAAGGACTCTGCTGCATTATTTAAGGACTTTGCTGCATTATTAAAGGACTCTGCTGCATTATTTAATTACTTTGCTGCATTATTTAAGGACTCTGCTGCGGTATTTAAGGACTCTGCTGCATTATTTAAGGACTTTGATGCATTATTTAAGGACACTGCTGCAGAATTTAAGGAATCTGCTGCATTATTTAAGGACTTTGTTGCATTATTTAAGGTCTCTTTTTCATTATTTAAGGACTCTGCTATTGTACTTAAGGACTTTGCTGCATTATTTAAGGACTTTGCTGCATTATTTAAGGACTCTGCTGCATTATTTAAGTACTTTGTTGCATTATTTAAGGACTCTGCTGCATAATTTAAGGACTTTATTGCATTATTTAAGGATCCTGCTGCATTATTTAATGACTCTGCTGAAGCATTTGAGGACTCATCTGCATTATTAAAGGTCTCTGCTGCATTATTTAAGGATCCTGCTGAAGCATTTGAGGACTCAGCTGCATTATTTAAGGACTTTGCTGCATTATTTAACGACTCTGCTGCGTTATTTAAGGACTCTGCTTAAGGACACTGCTGCATTATTTAAGGACTCTGCTGCATTATTTAAGGACTTTGCTGCATTATTTAACGACTCTGCTGCATTATTTAAGAACTTTGCTGCATTATTTAAGGACTCTGCTGCATTATTTAAGGAATTTGTTGCATTATTTAAGGACTCTGCTGCTTTATTTAAGGACTCTGCTGCGGTATTTAAGGACTCTGCTGCATTATTTAAGGACTTTGCTGCATTATTTAAGGACTGCTGCGTTATTTAAGGACTCTGCTGCATTATTTAAGACTTTGCTGCATTATTTAAGGACTCTGCTGCAGTGTTTAATGACTCTGCTGAAGCAACTGGGGACTCAGATGCATTATTTAAGGACTCTGCTGCATTATGTAAGGACTTTGCTGCTTTATTTAAGGACTTTGCTGCATTATTTAAGGACTTTGTTGCATTATTTAAGGACTCTGCTGCATTATTTAAGGACTTTGTTGCATTATTTAAGGACTCTTCTGCATTATTTAAGGACTTTGCTGCATTATTTAAGGACTATGCTGTGGTATTTAAGTACTCTGCTGCATTATTTAAGGACTTTGCTGCATTATTTAAGGACTCTGCTGCATTATTTAATTACTTTGCTGCATTATTAAAGGACCCTGCTGCGGCATTTAAGGATTCTGCTGCATTATTTAAGGACTTTGATGCATTATTTAAGGACGCTGCTGCAGAATTTAAGGAATCTGCTGCATTATTTAAGGACTTTGTTGCATTATTTAAGGTCTCTGCTGCATTATTTAAGGACTCTGCTATGGTACTTAAGGACTTTGCTGCATTACTTAAGGACTTTGCTGCATTATTTAAGGACTTTGATGCATTATTTAAGAACTTTGTTGCATTATTTAAGGACTCTGCTGCATTATTTAAGGACTTTGTTGCATTATGTAAGGACTTTGCTGCTTTATTTAAGGACTTTGCTGCATTATTTAAGGGCTTTGTTGCATTATTTAAGGACTCTGCTGCATTATTTAAGGACTTTGTTGCATTATTTAAGGACTCTTCTGCATTATTTAAGGACTTTGCTGCATTATTTAAGGACTATGCTGTGGTATTTAAGTACTCTGCTGCATTATTTAAGGACTTTGCTGCATTATTTAAGGACTCTGCTGCATTATTTAATTACTTTGCTGCATTATTAAAGGACCCTGCTGCGGCATTTAAGGATTCTGCTGCATAATTTAAGGACTTTATTGCATTATTTAAGGATCCTGCTGCATTATTTAAGGATCCTGCTGAAGCATTTGAGGACTCAGCTGCATTATTTAAGGACTTTGCTGCATTATTTAACGACTCTGCTGCATTATTTAAGGACTCTGCTGCTTTATTTAAGGACTTTCCTGCATTATTTAAGGAGTCTTCTGCATTATTTAATGACTCTGCTGAAGCATTTGAGGACTCAACTGCATTATTTAAGGACTCTGCTGCATTATTTAAGGTCTCTGCTGCATTATTTAAGGACTCTGCTGTGGTATATAAGGACTCTGCTGCATTATTTAAGGAATTTGTTGCATTATTTAAGGACGCTGCTGCATTATTTAAGGACTTTGTTGCATTATTTAAGGACTCTGCTGCATTAATTAAGGACTTTGCTGCATTACTTAAGGACACTGCTGCATTATTTAAGGACTTTGTTGCATTATTTAAGGTCTCTGCTGCATTATTTAAGGACTCTGCTGTGGTATTTATGGACTCTGCTGCATTATTTAAGGAATTTGTTGCATTATTTAAGGACGCTGCTGCATTATTTAAGGACTTTGTTGCATTATTTAAGGACTTTGCTGCATTAATTAAGGACTTTGCTGCATTACTTAAGGACTCTGCTGCATTATTTAATTACTTGCTGCATTATTTAAGGACTCTGCTGCGGTGTTTAAGAACTCTGCTGCATTATTTAAGGACTTTGCTGCATTATTTTAGGACTCTGCTGCATTATTTAAGGACTTTGCTGTATTATTTAAGGACTCTACTGCATTATTTAAGGACTTTGTTGCATTATTTAAGGACTCTGCTGCATTATTTAATGACTTTGTTGCATTATATAAGGACTCTGCTGAATTATTTAAGGACTATGTTGCATTATGTTAGAAGTCTGCTGCATTATTTAAGGACTTTGCTGCATTATTTAAGGACTCTGCTGCATTATTTAAGGACTTTATTGCATTATTTAAGGACTCTGCTGCATTATTTAATGACTCTGCTGAAGCATTTGAGGACTCAGCTGCATTATTTAAGGTCTCTGCTGTATTATTTAAGGACTCTGCTGCATTATTTAATGACTCTGTTGCGGTATTTAAGGACTCTGCTGCATTATTTAAGGACTGCTGCGTTATTTAAGGACTCTGCTGCATTATTTAAGACTTTGCTGCATTATTTAAGGACTCTGCTGCAGTGTTTAATGACTCTGCTGAAGCAACTGGGGACTCAGATGCATTATTTAAGGACTCTGCTGCATTATGTAAGGACTTTGCTGCTTTATTTAAGGACTTTGCTGCATTATTTAAGGACTTTGTTGCATTATTTAAGGACTCTGCTGCATTATTTAAGGACTTTGTTGCATTATTTAAGGACTCTTCTGCATTATTTAAGGACTTTGCTGCATTATTTAAGGACTATGCTGTGGTATTTAAGTACTCTGCTGCATTATTTAAGGACTTTGCTGCATTATTTAAGGACTCTGCTGCATTATTTAATTACTTTGCTGCATTATTAAAGGACCCTGCTGCGGCATTTAAGGATTCTGCTGCATTATTTAAGGACTTTGATGCATTATTTAAGGACGCTGCTGCAGAATTTAAGGAATCTGCTGCATTATTTAAGGACTTTGTTGCATTATTTAAGGTCTCTGCTGCATGAATTAAGGACTCTGCTATGGTACTTAAGGACTTTGCTGCATTATTTAAGGACTTTGCTGCATTATTTAAGGACTTTGATGCATTATTTAAGAACTTTGTTGCATTATTTAAGGACTCTGCTGCATTATTTAAGGACTTTGTTGCATTATGTAAGGACTTTGCTGCTTTATTTAAGGACTTTGCTGCATTATTTAAGGACTTTGTTGCATTATTTAAGGACTCTGCTGCATTATTTAAGGACTTTGTTGCATTATTTAAGGACTCTTCTGCATTATTTAAGGACTTTGCTGCATTATTTAAGGACTATGCTGTGGTATTTAAGTACTCTGCTGCATTATTTAAGGACTTTGCTGCATTATTTAAGGACTCTGCTGCATTATTTAATTACTTTGCTGCATTATTAAAGGACCCTGCTGCGGCATTTAAGGATTCTGCTGCATAATTTAAGGACTTTATTGCATTATTTAAGGATCCTGCTGCATTATTTAAGGATCCTGCTGAAGCATTTGAGGACTCAGCTGCATTATTTAAGGACTTTGCTGCATTATTTAACGACTCTGCTGCATTATTTAAGGACTCTGCTGCTTTATTTAAGGACTTTCCTGCATTATTTAAGGAGTCTTCTGCATTATTTAATGACTCTGCTGAAGCATTTGAGGACTCAACTGCATTATTTAAGGACTCTGCTGCATTATTTAAGGTCTCTGCTGCATTATTTAAGGACTCTGCTGTGGTATATAAGGACTCTGCTGCATTATTTAAGGAATTTGTTGCATTATTTAAGGACGCTGCTGCATTATTTAAGGACTTTGTTGCATTATTTAAGGACTCTGCTGCATTAATTAAGGACTTTGCTGCATTACTTAAGGACACTGCTGCATTATTTAAGGACTTTGTTGCATTATTTAAGGACTCTGCTGCATTATTTAAGGACTCTGCTGAAGCATTTGGGGACTCAGATGCATTATTTAAGGACTCTGCTGCATTATGTAAGGGCTTTGCTGCTTTATTTAAGGACTCTGTTGCATTATTTAAGGACTTTGTTGCATTATTTAAGAACTCTGCTGCATTATTTAAGGACTTTGTTGCATTATTTAAGGATTCTGCTGCATTATTTAAGGACTTTGCTGCATTATTTAAGGACTATGCTGTGGTATTTAAGGACTCTGCTGCATTATTTAAGGACTTTGCTGCATTATTAAAGGACTCTGCTGCATTATTTAATTACTTTGCTGCATTATTTAAGGACTCTGCTGCGGTATTTAAGGACTCTGCTGCATTATTTAAGGACTTTGATGCATTATTTAAGGACACTGCTGCAGAATTTAAGGAATCTGCTGCATTATTTAAGGACTTTGTTGCATTATTTAAGGTCTCTTTTTCATTATTTAAGGACTCTGCTATTGTACTTAAGGACTTTGCTGCATTATTTAAGGACTTTGCTGCATTATTTAAGGACTCTGCTGCATTATTTAAGTACTTTGTTGCATTATTTAAGGACTCTGCTGCATAATTTAAGGACTTTATTGCATTATTTAAGGATCCTGCTGCATTATTTAATGACTCTGCTGAAGCATTTGAGGACTCATCTGCATTATTAAAGGTCTCTGCTGCATTATTTAAGGATCCTGCTGAAGCATTTGAGGACTCAGCTGCATTATTTAAGGACTTTGCTGCATTATTTAACGACTCTGCTGCGTTATTTAAGGACTCTGCTGCATTATTTAAGGACACTGCTGCATTATTTAAGGACTCTGCTGCATTATTTAAGGACTTTGCTGCATTATTTAACGACTCTGCTGCATTATTTAAGAACTTTGCTGCATTATTTAAGGACTCTGCTGCATTATTTAAGGAATTTGTTGCATTATTTAAGGACTCTGCTGCTTTATTTAAGGACTCTGCTGCGGTATTTAAGGATTCTGCTGCATTATTTAAGGACTTTGCTGCATTATTTAAGGACTGCTGCGTTATTTAAGGACTCTGCTGCATTATTTAAGACTTTGCTGCATTATTTAAGGACTCTGCTGCAGTGTTTAATGACTCTGCTGAAGCAACTGGGGACTCAGATGCATTATTTAAGGACTCTGCTGCATTATGTAAGGACTTTGCTGCTTTATTTAAGGACTTTGCTGCATTATTTAAGGACTTTGTTGCATTATTTAAGGACTCTGCTGCATTATTTAAGGACTTTGTTGCATTATTTAAGGACTCTTCTGCATTATTTAAGGACTTTGCTGCATTATTTAAGGACTATGCTGTGGTATTTAAGTACTCTGCTGCATTATTTACGGACTTTGCTGCATTATTTAAGGACTCTGCTGCATTATTTAATTACTTTGCTGCATTATTAAAGGACCCTGCTGCGGCATTTAAGGATTCTGCTGCATTATTTAAGGACTTTGATGCATTATTTAAGGACGCTGCTGCAGAATTTAAGGAATCTGCTGCATTATTTAAGGACTTTGTTGCATTATTTAAGGTCTCTGCTGCATGAATTAAGGACTCTGCTATGGTACTTAAGGACTTTGCTGCATTATTTAAGGACTTTGCTGCATTATTTAAGGACTTTGATGCATTATTTAAGAACTTTGTTGCATTATTTAAGGACTCTGCTGCATTATTTAAGGACTTTGTTGCATTATGTAAGGACTTTGCTGCTTTATTTAAGGACTTTGCTGCATTATTTAAGGACTTTGTTGCATTATTTAAGGACTCTGCTGCATTATTTAAGGACTTTGTTGCATCATTTAAGGACTCTTCTGCATTATTTAAGGACTTTGCTGCATTATTTAAGGACTATGCTGTGGTATTTAAGTACTCTGCTGCATTATTTAAGGACTTTGCTGCATTATTTAAGGACTCTGCTGCATTATTTAATTACTTTGCTGCATTATTAAAGGACCCTGCTGCGGCATTTAAGGATTCTGCTGCATAATTTAAGGACTTTATTGCATTATTTAAGGATCCTGCTGCATTATTTAAGGATCCTGCTGAAGCATTTGAGGACTCAGCTGCATTATTTAAGGACTTTGCTGCATTATTTAACGACTCTGCTGCATTATTTAAGGACTCTGCTGCTTTATTTAAGGACTTTCCTGCATTATTTAAGGAGTCTTCTGCATTATTTAATGACTCTGCTGAAGCATTTGAGGACTCAACTGCATTATTTAAGGACTCTGCTGCATTATTTAAGGTCTCTGCTGCATTATTTAAGGACTCTGCTGTGGTATATAAGGACTCTGCTGCATTATTTAAGGAATTTGTTGCATTATTTAAGGACGCTGCTGCATTATTTAAGGACTTTGTTGCATTATTTAAGGACTCTGCTGCATTAATTAAGGACTTTGCTGCATTACTTAAGGACACTGCTGCATTATTTAAGGACTTTGTTGCATTATTTAAGGACTCTGCTGCATTATTTAAGGACTCTGCTGAAGCATTTGGGGACTCAGATGCATTATTTAAGGACTCTGCTGCATTATGTAAGGGCTTTGCTGCTTTATTTAAGGACTCTGTTGCATTATTTAAGGACTTTGTTGCATTATTTAAGAACTCTGCTGCATTATTTAAGGACTTTGTTGCATTATTTAAGGATTCTGCTGCATTATTTAAGGACTTTGCTGCATTATTTAAGGACTATGCTGTGGTATTTAAGGACTCTGCTGCATTATTTAAGGACTTTGCTGCATTATTAAAGGACTCTGCTGCATTATTTAATTACTTTGCTGCATTATTTAAGGACTCTGCTGCGGTATTTAAGGACTCTGCTGCATTATTTAAGGACTTTGATGCATTATTTAAGGACACTGCTGCAGAATTTAAGGAATCTGCTGCATTATTTAAGGACTTTGTTGCATTATTTAAGGTCTCTTTTTCATTATTTAAGGACTCTGCTATTGTACTTAAGGACTTTGCTGCATTATTTAAGGACTTTGCTGCATTATTTAAGGACTCTGCTGCATTATTTAAGTACTTTGTTGCATTATTTAAGGACTCTGCTGCATAATTTAAGGACTTTATTGCATTATTTAAGGATCCTGCTGCATTATTTAATGACTCTGCTGAAGCATTTGAGGACTCATCTGCATTATTAAAGGTCTCTGCTGCATTATTTAAGGATCCTGCTGAAGCATTTGAGGACTCAGCTGCATTATTTAAGGACTTTGCTGCATTATTTAACGACTCTGCTGCGTTATTTAAGGACTCTGCTGCATTATTTAAGGACACTGCTGCATTATTTAAGGACTCTGCTGCATTATTTAAGGACTTTGCTGCATTATTTAATGACTCTGCTGCATTATTTAAGAACTTTGCTGCATTATTTAAGGACTCTGCTGCATTATTTAAGGAATTTGTTGCATTATTTAAGGACTCTGCTGCTTTATTTAAGGACTCTGCTGCGGTATTTAAGGACTCTGCTGCATTATTTAAGGACTTTGCTGCATTATTTAAGGACTGCTGCGTTATTTAAGGACTCTGCTGCATTATTTAAGACTTTGCTGCATTATTTAAGGACTCTGCTGCAGTGTTTAATGACTCTGCTGAAGCAACTGGGGACTCAGATGCATTATTTAAGGACTCTGCTGCATTATGTAAGGACTTTGCTGCTTTATTTAAGGACTTTGCTGCATTATTTAAGGACTTTGTTGCATTATTTAAGGACTCTGCTGCATTATTTAAGGACTTTGTTGCATTATTTAAGGACTCTTCTGCATTATTTAAGGACTTTGCTGCATTATTTAAGGACTATGCTGTGGTATTTAAGTACTCTGCTGCATTATTTAAGGACTTTGCTGCATTATTTAAGGACTCTGCTGCATTATTTAATTACTTTGCTGCATTATTAAAGGACCCTGCTGCGGCATTTAAGGATTCTGCTGCATTATTTAAGGACTTTGATGCATTATTTAAGGACGCTGCTGCAGAATTTAAGGAATCTGCTGCATTATTTAAGGACTTTGTTGCATTATTTAAGGTCTCTGCTGCATTATTTAAGGACTCTGCTATGGTACTTAAGGACTTTGCTGCATTACTTAAGGACTTTGCTGCATTATTTAAGGACTTTGATGCATTATTTAAGAACTTTGTTGCATTATTTAAGGACTCTGCTGCATTATTTAAGGACTTTGTTGCATTATGTAAGGACTTTGCTGCTTTATTTAAGGACTTTGCTGCATTATTTAAGGGCTTTGTTGCATTATTTAAGGACTCTGCTGCATTATTTAAGGACTTTGTTGCATTATTTAAGGACTCTTCTGCATTATTTAAGGACTTTGCTGCATTATTTAAGGACTATGCTGTGGTATTTAAGTACTCTGCTGCATTATTTAAGGACTTTGCTGCATTATTTAAGGACTCTGCTGCATTATTTAATTACTTTGCTGCATTATTAAAGGACCCTGCTGCGGCATTTAAGGATTCTGCTGCATAATTTAAGGACTTTATTGCATTATTTAAGGATCCTGCTGCATTATTTAAGGATCCTGCTGAAGCATTTGAGGACTCAGCTGCATTATTTAAGGACTTTGCTGCATTATTTAACGACTCTGCTGCATTATTTAAGGACTCTGCTGCTTTATTTAAGGACTTTCCTGCATTATTTAAGGAGTCTTCTGCATTATTTAATGACTCTGCTGAAGCATTTGAGGACTCAACTGCATTATTTAAGGACTCTGCTGCATTATTTAAGGTCTCTGCTGCATTATTTAAGGACTCTGCTGTGGTATATAAGGACTCTGCTGCATTATTTAAGGAATTTGTTGCATTATTTAAGGACGCTGCTGCATTATTTAAGGACTTTGTTGCATTATTTAAGGACTCTGCTGCATTAATTAAGGACTTTGCTGCATTACTTAAGGACACTGCTGCATTATTTAAGGACTTTGTTGCATTATTTAAGGACTCTGCTGCATTATTTAAGGACTCTGCTGAAGCATTTGGGGACTCAGATGCATTATTTAAGGACTCTGCTGCATTATGTAAGGGCTTTGCTGCTTTATTTAAGGACTCTGTTGCATTATTTAAGGACTTTGTTGCATTATTTAAGAACTCTGCTGCATTATTTAAGGACTTTGTTGCATTATTTAAGGATTCTGCTGCATTATTTAAGGACTTTGCTGCATTATTTAAGGACTATGCTGTGGTATTTAAGGACTCTGCTGCATTATTTAAGGACTTTGCTGCATTATTAAAGGACTCTGCTGCATTATTTAATTACTTTGCTGCATTATTTAAGGACTCTGCTGCGGTATTTAAGGACTCTGCTGCATTATTTAAGGACTTTGATGCATTATTTAAGGACACTGCTGCAGAATTTAAGGAATCTGCTGCATTATTTAAGGACTTTGTTGCATTATTTAAGGTCTCTTTTTCATTATTTAAGGACTCTGCTATTGTACTTAAGGACTTTGCTGCATTATTTAAGGACTTTGCTGCATTATTTAAGGACTCTGCTGCATTATTTAAGTACTTTGTTGCATTATTTAAGGACTCTGCTGCATAATTTAAGGACTTTATTGCATTATTTAAGGATCCTGCTGCATTATTTAATGACTCTGCTGAAGCATTTGAGGACTCATCTGCATTATTAAAGGTCTCTGCTGCATTATTTAAGGATCCTGCTGAAGCATTTGAGGACTCAGCTGCATTATTTAAGGACTTTGCTGCATTATTTAACGACTCTGCTGCGTTATTTAAGGACTCTGCTGCATTATTTAAGGACACTGCTGCATTATTTAAGGACTCTGCTGCATTATTTAAGGACTTTGCTGCATTATTTAACGACTCTGCTGCATTATTTAAGAACTTTGCTGCATTATTTAAGGACTCTGCTGCATTATTTAAGGAATTTGTTGCATTATTTAAGGACTCTGCTGCTTTATTTAAGGACTCTGCTGCGGTATTTAAGGATTCTGCTGCATTATTTAAGGACTTTGCTGCATTATTTAAGGACTGCTGCGTTATTTAAGGACTCTGCTGCATTATTTAAGACTTTGCTGCATTATTTAAGGACTCTGCTGCAGTGTTTAATGACTCTGCTGAAGCAACTGGGGACTCAGATGCATTATTTAAGGACTCTGCTGCATTATGTAAGGACTTTGCTGCTTTATTTAAGGACTTTGCTGCATTATTTAAGGACTTTGTTGCATTATTTAAGGACTCTGCTGCATTATTTAAGGACTTTGTTGCATTATTTAAGGACTCTTCTGCATTATTTAAGGACTTTGCTGCATTATTTAAGGACTATGCTGTGGTATTTAAGTACTCTGCTGCATTATTTACGGACTTTGCTGCATTATTTAAGGACTCTGCTGCATTATTTAATTACTTTGCTGCATTATTAAAGGACCCTGCTGCGGCATTTAAGGATTCTGCTGCATTATTTAAGGACTTTGATGCATTATTTAAGGACGCTGCTGCAGAATTTAAGGAATCTGCTGCATTATTTAAGGACTTTGTTGCATTATTTAAGGTCTCTGCTGCATGAATTAAGGACTCTGCTATGGTACTTAAGGACTTTGCTGCATTATTTAAGGACTTTGCTGCATTATTTAAGGACTTTGATGCATTATTTAAGAACTTTGTTGCATTATTTAAGGACTCTGCTGCATTATTTAAGGACTTTGTTGCATTATGTAAGGACTTTGCTGCTTTATTTAAGGACTTTGCTGCATTATTTAAGGACTTTGTTGCATTATTTAAGGACTCTGCTGCATTATTTAAGGACTTTGTTGCATCATTTAAGGACTCTTCTGCATTATTTAAGGACTTTGCTGCATTATTTAAGGACTATGCTGTGGTATTTAAGTACTCTGCTGCATTATTTAAGGACTTTGCTGCATTATTTAAGGACTCTGCTGCATTATTTAATTACTTTGCTGCATTATTAAAGGACCCTGCTGCGGCATTTAAGGATTCTGCTGCATAATTTAAGGACTTTATTGCATTATTTAAGGATCCTGCTGCATTATTTAAGGATCCTGCTGAAGCATTTGAGGACTCAGCTGCATTATTTAAGGACTTTGCTGCATTATTTAACGACTCTGCTGCATTATTTAAGGACTCTGCTGCTTTATTTAAGGACTTTCCTGCATTATTTAAGGAGTCTTCTGCATTATTTAATGACTCTGCTGAAGCATTTGAGGACTCAACTGCATTATTTAAGGACTCTGCTGCATTATTTAAGGTCTCTGCTGCATTATTTAAGGACTCTGCTGTGGTATATAAGGACTCTGCTGCATTATTTAAGGAATTTGTTGCATTATTTAAGGACGCTGCTGCATTATTTAAGGACTTTGTTGCATTATTTAAGGACTCTGCTGCATTAATTAAGGACTTTGCTGCATTACTTAAGGACACTGCTGCATTATTTAAGGACTTTGTTGCATTATTTAAGGACTCTGCTGCATTATTTAAGGACTCTGCTGAAGCATTTGGGGACTCAGATGCATTATTTAAGGACTCTGCTGCATTATGTAAGGGCTTTGCTGCTTTATTTAAGGACTCTGTTGCATTATTTAAGGACTTTGTTGCATTATTTAAGAACTCTGCTGCATTATTTAAGGACTTTGTTGCATTATTTAAGGATTCTGCTGCATTATTTAAGGACTTTGCTGCATTATTTAAGGACTATGCTGTGGTATTTAAGGACTCTGCTGCATTATTTAAGGACTTTGCTGCATTATTAAAGGACTCTGCTGCATTATTTAATTACTTTGCTGCATTATTTAAGGACTCTGCTGCGGTATTTAAGGACTCTGCTGCATTATTTAAGGACTTTGATGCATTATTTAAGGACACTGCTGCAGAATTTAAGGAATCTGCTGCATTATTTAAGGACTTTGTTGCATTATTTAAGGTCTCTTTTTCATTATTTAAGGACTCTGCTATTGTACTTAAGGACTTTGCTGCATTATTTAAGGACTTTGCTGCATTATTTAAGGACTCTGCTGCATTATTTAAGTACTTTGTTGCATTATTTAAGGACTCTGCTGCATAATTTAAGGACTTTATTGCATTATTTAAGGATCCTGCTGCATTATTTAATGACTCTGCTGAAGCATTTGAGGACTCATCTGCATTATTAAAGGTCTCTGCTGCATTATTTAAGGATCCTGCTGAAGCATTTGAGGACTCAGCTGCATTATTTAAGGACTTTGCTGCATTATTTAACGACTCTGCTGCGTTATTTAAGGACTCTGCTGCATTATTTAAGGACACTGCTGCATTATTTAAGGACTCTGCTGCATTATTTAAGGACTTTGCTGCATTATTTAACGACTCTGCTGCATTATTTAAGAACTTTGCTGCATTATTTAAGGACTCTGCTGCATTATTTAAGGAATTTGTTGCATTATTTAAGGACTCTGCTGCTTTATTTAAGGACTCTGCTGCGGTATTTAAGGACTCTGCTGCATTATTTAAGGACTTTGCTGCATTATTTAAGGACTGCTGCGTTATTTAAGGACTCTGCTGCATTATTTAAGACTTTGCTGCATTATTTAAGGACTCTGCTGCAGTGTTTAATGACTCTGCTGAAGCAACTGGGGACTCAGATGCATTATTTAAGGACTCTGCTGCATTATGTAAGGACTTTGCTGCTTTATTTAAGGACTTTGCTGCATTATTTAAGGACTTTGTTGCATTATTTAAGGACTCTGCTGCATTATTTAAGGACTTTGTTGCATTATTTAAGGACTCTTCTGCATTATTTAAGGACTTTGCTGCATTATTTAAGGACTATGCTGTGGTATTTAAGTACTCTGCTGCATTATTTAAGGACTTTGCTGCATTATTTAAGGACTCTGCTGCATTATTTAATTACTTTGCTGCATTATTAAAGGACCCTGCTGCGGCATTTAAGGATTCTGCTGCATTATTTAAGGACTTTGATGCATTATTTAAGGACGCTGCTGCAGAATTTAAGGAATCTGCTGCATTATTTAAGGACTTTGTTGCATTATTTAAGGTCTCTGCTGCATTATTTAAGGACTCTGCTATGGTACTTAAGGACTTTGCTGCATTACTTAAGGACTTTGCTGCATTATTTAAGGACTTTGATGCATTATTTAAGAACTTTGTTGCATTATTTAAGGACTCTGCTGCATTATTTAAGGACTTTGTTGCATTATGTAAGGACTTTGCTGCTTTATTTAAGGACTTTGCTGCATTATTTAAGGGCTTTGTTGCATTATTTAAGGACTCTGCTGCATTATTTAAGGACTTTGTTGCATTATTTAAGGACTCTTCTGCATTATTTAAGGACTTTGCTGCATTATTTAAGGACTATGCTGTGGTATTTAAGTACTCTGCTGCATTATTTAAGGACTTTGCTGCATTATTTAAGGACTCTGCTGCATTATTTAATTACTTTGCTGCATTATTAAAGGACCCTGCTGCGGCATTTAAGGATTCTGCTGCATAATTTAAGGACTTTATTGCATTATTTAAGGATCCTGCTGCATTATTTAAGGATCCTGCTGAAGCATTTGAGGACTCAGCTGCATTATTTAAGGACTTTGCTGCATTATTTAACGACTCTGCTGCATTATTTAAGGACTCTGCTGCTTTATTTAAGGACTTTCCTGCATTATTTAAGGAGTCTTCTGCATTATTTAATGACTCTGCTGAAGCATTTGAGGACTCAACTGCATTATTTAAGGACTCTGCTGCATTATTTAAGGTCTCTGCTGCATTATTTAAGGACTCTGCTGTGGTATATAAGGACTCTGCTGCATTATTTAAGGAATTTGTTGCATTATTTAAGGACGCTGCTGCATTATTTAAGGACTTTGTTGCATTATTTAAGGACTCTGCTGCATTAATTAAGGACTTTGCTGCATTACTTAAGGACACTGCTGCATTATTTAAGGACTTTGTTGCATTATTTAAGGTCTCTGCTGCATTATTTAAGGACTCTGCTGTGGTATTTATGGACTCTGCTGCATTATTTAAGGAATTTGTTGCATTATTTAAGGACGCTGCTGCATTATTTAAGGACTTTGTTGCATTATTTAAGGACTTTGCTGCATTAATTAAGGACTTTGCTGCATTACTTAAGGACTCTGCTGCATTATTTAATTACTTGCTGCATTATTTAAGGACTCTGCTGCGGTGTTTAAGAACTCTGCTGCATTATTTAAGGACTTTGCTGCATTATTTTAGGACTCTGCTGCATTATTTAAGGACTTTGCTGTATTATTTAAGGACTCTACTGCATTATTTAAGGACTTTGTTGCATTATTTAAGGACTCTGCTGCATTATTTAATGACTTTGTTGCATTATATAAGGACTCTGCTGAATTATTTAAGGACTATGTTGCATTATGTTAGAAGTCTGCTGCATTATTTAAGGACTTTGCTGCATTATTTAAGGACTCTGCTGCATTATTTAAGGACTTTATTGCATTATTTAAGGACTCTGCTGCATTATTTAATGACTCTGCTGAAGCATTTGAGGACTCAGCTGCATTATTTAAGGTCTCTGCTGTATTATTTAAGGACTCTGCTGCATTATTTAATGACTCTGTTGCGGTATTTAAGGACTCTGCTGCATTATTTAAGGACTGCTGCGTTATTTAAGGACTCTGCTGCATTATTTAAGACTTTGCTGCATTATTTAAGGACTCTGCTGCAGTGTTTAATGACTCTGCTGAAGCAACTGGGGACTCAGATGCATTATTTAAGGACTCTGCTGCATTATGTAAGGACTTTGCTGCTTTATTTAAGGACTTTGCTGCATTATTTAAGGACTTTGTTGCATTATTTAAGGACTCTGCTGCATTATTTAAGGACTTTGTTGCATTATTTAAGGACTCTTCTGCATTATTTAAGGACTTTGCTGCATTATTTAAGGACTATGCTGTGGTATTTAAGTACTCTGCTGCATTATTTAAGGACTTTGCTGCATTATTTAAGGACTCTGCTGCATTATTTAATTACTTTGCTGCATTATTAAAGGACCCTGCTGCGGCATTTAAGGATTCTGCTGCATTATTTAAGGACTTTGATGCATTATTTAAGGACGCTGCTGCAGAATTTAAGGAATCTGCTGCATTATTTAAGGACTTTGTTGCATTATTTAAGGTCTCTGCTGCATGAATTAAGGACTCTGCTATGGTACTTAAGGACTTTGCTGCATTATTTAAGGACTTTGCTGCATTATTTAAGGACTTTGATGCATTATTTAAGAACTTTGTTGCATTATTTAAGGACTCTGCTGCATTATTTAAGGACTTTGTTGCATTATGTAAGGACTTTGCTGCTTTATTTAAGGACTTTGCTGCATTATTTAAGGACTTTGTTGCATTATTTAAGGACTCTGCTGCATTATTTAAGGACTTTGTTGCATTATTTAAGGACTCTTCTGCATTATTTAAGGACTTTGCTGCATTATTTAAGGACTATGCTGTGGTATTTAAGTACTCTGCTGCATTATTTAAGGACTTTGCTGCATTATTTAAGGACTCTGCTGCATTATTTAATTACTTTGCTGCATTATTAAAGGACCCTGCTGCGGCATTTAAGGATTCTGCTGCATAATTTAAGGACTTTATTGCATTATTTAAGGATCCTGCTGCATTATTTAAGGATCCTGCTGAAGCATTTGAGGACTCAGCTGCATTATTTAAGGACTTTGCTGCATTATTTAACGACTCTGCTGCATTATTTAAGGACTCTGCTGCTTTATTTAAGGACTTTCCTGCATTATTTAAGGAGTCTTCTGCATTATTTAATGACTCTGCTGAAGCATTTGAGGACTCAACTGCATTATTTAAGGACTCTGCTGCATTATTTAAGGTCTCTGCTGCATTATTTAAGGACTCTGCTGTGGTATATAAGGACTCTGCTGCATTATTTAAGGAATTTGTTGCATTATTTAAGGACGCTGCTGCATTATTTAAGGACTTTGTTGCATTATTTAAGGACTCTGCTGCATTAATTAAGGACTTTGCTGCATTACTTAAGGACACTGCTGCATTATTTAAGGACTTTGTTGCATTATTTAAGGACTCTGCTGCATTATGTAAGGGCTTTGCTGCTTTATTTAAGGACTCTGTTGCATTATTTAAGGACTTTGTTGCATTATTTAAGAACTCTGCTGCATTATTTAAGGACTTTGTTGCATTATTTAAGGATTCTGCTGCATTATTTAAGGACTTTGCTGCATTATTTAAGGACTATGCTGTGGTATTTAAGGACTCTGCTGCATTATTTAAGGACTTTGCTGCATTATTAAAGGACTCTGCTGCATTATTTAATTACTTTGCTGCATTATTTAAGGACTCTGCTGCGGTATTTAAGGACTCTGCTGCATTATTTAAGGACTTTGATGCATTATTTAAGGACACTGCTGCAGAATTTAAGGAATCTGCTGCATTATTTAAGGACTTTGTTGCATTATTTAAGGTCTCTTTTTCATTATTTAAGGACTCTGCTATTGTACTTAAGGACTTTGCTGCATTATTTAAGGACTTTGCTGCATTATTTAAGGACTCTGCTTCATTATTTAAGTACTTTGTTGCATTATTTAAGGACTCTGCTGCATAATTTAAGGACTTTATTGCATTATTTAAGGATCCTGCTGCATTATTTAATGACTCTGCTGAAGCATTTGAGGACTCATCTGCATTATTAAAGGTCTCTGCTGCCTTATTTAAGGATCCTGCTGAAGCATTTGAGGACTCAGCTGCATTATTTAAGGACTTTGCTGCATTATTTAACGACTCTGCTGCGTTATTTAAGGACTCTGCTGCATTATTTAAGGACACTGCTGCATTATTTAAGGACTCTGCTGCATTATTTAAGGACTTTGCTGCATTATTTAACGACTCTGCTGCATTATTTAAGAACTTTGCTGCATTATTTAAGGACTCTGCTGCATTATTTAAGGAATTTGTTGCATTATTTAAGGACTCTGCTGCTTTATTTAAGGACTCTGCTGCGGTATTTAAGGACTCTGCTGCATTATTTAAGGACTTTGCTGCATTATTTAAGGACTGCTGCGTTATTTAAGGACTCTGCTGCATTATTTAAGACTTTGCTGCATTATTTAAGGACTCTGCTGCAGTGTTTAATGACTCTGCTGAAGCAACTGGGGACTCAGATGCATTATTTAAGGACTCTGCTGCATTATGTAAGGACTTTGCTGCTTTATTTAAGGACTTTGCTGCATTATTTAAGGACTTTGTTGCATTATTTAAGGACTCTGCTGCATTATTTAAGGACTTTGTTGCATTATTTAAGGACTCTTCTGCATTATTTAAGGACTTTGCTGCATTATTTAAGGACTATGCTGTGGTATTTAAGTACTCTGCTGCATTATTTAAGGACTTTGCTGCATTATTTAAGGACTCTGCTGCATTATTTAATTACTTTGCTGCATTATTAAAGGACCCTGCTGCGGCATTTAAGGATTCTGCTGCATTATTTAAGGACTTTGATGCATTATTTAAGGACGCTGCTGCAGAATTTAAGGAATCTGCTGCATTATTTAAGGACTTTGTTGCATTATTTAAGGTCTCTGCTGCATTATTTAAGGACTCTGCTATGGTACTTAAGGACTTTGCTGCATTACTTAAGGACTTTGCTGCATTATTTAAGGACTTTGATGCATTATTTAAGGACTTTGTTGCATTATTTAAGAACTCTGCTGCATTATTTAAGGACTTTGTTGCATTATTTAAGGATTCTGCTGCATTATTTAAGGACTTTGCTGCATTATTTAAGGACTATGCTGTGGTATTTAAGGACTCTGCTGCATTATTTAAGGACTTTGCTGCATTATTAAAGGACTCTGCTGCATTATTTAATTACTTTGCTGCATTATTTAAGGACTCTGCTGCGGTATTTAAGGACTCTGCTGCATTATTTAAGGACTTTGATGCATTATTTAAGGACACTGCTGCAGAATTTAAGGAATCTGCTGCATTATTTAAGGACTTTGTTGCATTATTTAAGGTCTCTTTTTCATTATTTAAGGACTCTGCTATTGTACTTAAGGACTTTGCTGCATTATTTAAGGACTTTGCTGCATTATTTAAGGACTCTGCTGCATTATTTAAGTACTTTGTTGCATTATTTAAGGACTCTGCTGCATAATTTAAGGACTTTATTGCATTATTTAAGGATCCTGCTGCATTATTTAATGACTCTGCTGAAGCATTTGAGGACTCATCTGCATTATTAAAGGTCTCTGCTGCATTATTTAAGGATCCTGCTGAAGCATTTGAGGACTCAGCTGCATTATTTAAGGACTTTGCTGCATTATTTAACGACTCTGCTGCGTTATTTAAGGACTCTGCTGCATTATTTAAGGACACTGCTGCATTATTTAAGGACTCTGCTGCATTATTTAAGGACTTTGCTGCATTATTTAACGACTCTGCTGCATTATTTAAGAACTTTGCTGCATTATTTAAGGACTCTGCTGCATTATTTAAGGAATTTGTTGCATTATTTAAGGACTCTGCTGCTTTATTTAAGGACTCTGCTGCGGTATTTAAGGATTCTGCTGCATTATTTAAGGACTTTGCTGCATTATTTAAGGACTGCTGCGTTATTTAAGGACTCTGCTGCATTATTTAAGACTTTGCTGCATTATTTAAGGACTCTGCTGCAGTGTTTAATGACTCTGCTGAAGCAACTGGGGACTCAGATGCATTATTTAAGGACTCTGCTGCATTATGTAAGGACTTTGCTGCTTTATTTAAGGACTTTGCTGCATTATTTAAGGACTTTGTTGCATTATTTAAGGACTCTGCTGCATTATTTAAGGACTTTGTTGCATTATTTAAGGACTCTTCTGCATTATTTAAGGACTTTGCTGCATTATTTAAGGACTATGCTGTGGTATTTAAGTACTCTGCTGCATTATTTACGGACTTTGCTGCATTATTTAAGGACTCTGCTGCATTATTTAATTACTTTGCTGCATTATTAAAGGACCCTGCTGCGGCATTTAAGGATTCTGCTGCATTATTTAAGGACTTTGATGCATTATTTAAGGACGCTGCTGCAGAATTTAAGGAATCTGCTGCATTATTTAAGGACTTTGTTGCATTATTTAAGGTCTCTGCTGCATGAATTAAGGACTCTGCTATGGTACTTAAGGACTTTGCTGCATTATTTAAGGACTTTGCTGCATTATTTAAGGACTTTGATGCATTATTTAAGAACTTTGTTGCATTATTTAAGGACTCTGCTGCATTATTTAAGGACTTTGTTGCATTATGTAAGGACTTTGCTGCTTTATTTAAGGACTTTGCTGCATTATTTAAGGACTTTGTTGCATTATTTAAGGACTCTGCTGCATTATTTAAGGACTTTGTTGCATCATTTAAGGACTCTTCTGCATTATTTAAGGACTTTGCTGCATTATTTAAGGACTATGCTGTGGTATTTAAGTACTCTGCTGCATTATTTAAGGACTTTGCTGCATTATTTAAGGACTCTGCTGCATTATTTAATTACTTTGCTGCATTATTAAAGGACCCTGCTGCGGCATTTAAGGATTCTGCTGCATAATTTAAGGACTTTATTGCATTATTTAAGGATCCTGCTGCATTATTTAAGGATCCTGCTGAAGCATTTGAGGACTCAGCTGCATTATTTAAGGACTTTGCTGCATTATTTAACGACTCTGCTGCATTATTTAAGGACTCTGCTGCTTTATTTAAGGACTTTCCTGCATTATTTAAGGAGTCTTCTGCATTATTTAATGACTCTGCTGAAGCATTTGAGGACTCAACTGCATTATTTAAGGACTCTGCTGCATTATTTAAGGTCTCTGCTGCATTATTTAAGGACTCTGCTGTGGTATATAAGGACTCTGCTGCATTATTTAAGGAATTTGTTGCATTATTTAAGGACGCTGCTGCATTATTTAAGGACTTTGTTGCATTATTTAAGGACTCTGCTGCATTAATTAAGGACTTTGCTGCATTACTTAAGGACACTGCTGCATTATTTAAGGACTTTGTTGCATTATTTAAGGACTCTGCTGCATTATTTAAGGACTCTGCTGAAGCATTTGGGGACTCAGATGCATTATTTAAGGACTCTGCTGCATTATGTAAGGGCTTTGCTGCTTTATTTAAGGACTCTGTTGCATTATTTAAGGACTTTGTTGCATTATTTAAGAACTCTGCTGCATTATTTAAGGACTTTGTTGCATTATTTAAGGATTCTGCTGCATTATTTAAGGACTTTGCTGCATTATTTAAGGACTATGCTGTGGTATTTAAGGACTCTGCTGCATTATTTAAGGACTTTGCTGCATTATTAAAGGACTCTGCTGCATTATTTAATTACTTTGCTGCATTATTTAAGGACTCTGCTGCGGTATTTAAGGACTCTGCTGCATTATTTAAGGACTTTGATGCATTATTTAAGGACACTGCTGCAGAATTTAAGGAATCTGCTGCATTATTTAAGGACTTTGTTGCATTATTTAAGGTCTCTTTTTCATTATTTAAGGACTCTGCTATTGTACTTAAGGACTTTGCTGCATTATTTAAGGACTTTGCTGCATTATTTAAGGACTCTGCTGCATTATTTAAGTACTTTGTTGCATTATTTAAGGACTCTGCTGCATAATTTAAGGACTTTATTGCATTATTTAAGGATCCTGCTGCATTATTTAAGGATCCTGCTGAAGCATTTGAGGACTCAGCTGCATTATTTAAGGACTTTGCTGCATTATTTAACGACTCTGCTGCGTTATTTAAGGACTCTGCTGCATTATTTAAGGACACTGCTGCATTATTTAAGGACTCTGCTGCATTATTTAAGGACTTTGCTGCATTATTTAACGACTCTGCTGCATTATTTAAGAACTTTGCTGCATTATTTAAGGACTCTGCTGCATTATTTAAGGAATTTGTTGCATTATTTAAGGACTCTGCTGCTTTATTTAAGGACTCTGCTGCGGTATTTAAGGACTCTGCTGCATTATTTAAGGACTTTGCTGCATTATTTAAGGACTGCTGCGTTATTTAAGGACTCTGCTGCATTATTTAAGACTTTGCTGCATTATTTAAGGACTCTGCTGCAGTGTTTAATGACTCTGCTGAAGCAACTGGGGACTCAGATGCATTATTTAAGGACTCTGCTGCATTATGTAAGGACTTTGCTGCTTTATTTAAGGACTTTGCTGCATTATTTAAGGACTTTGTTGCATTATTTAAGGACTCTGCTGCATTATTTAAGGACTTTGTTGCATTATTTAAGGACTCTTCTGCATTATTTAAGGACTTTGCTGCATTATTTAAGGACTATGCTGTGGTATTTAAGTACTCTGCTGCATTATTTAAGGACTTTGCTGCATTATTTAAGGACTCTGCTGCATTATTTAATTACTTTGCTGCATTATTAAAGGACCCTGCTGCGGCATTTAAGGATTCTGCTGCATTATTTAAGGACTTTGATGCATTATTTAAGGACGCTGCTGCAGAATTTAAGGAATCTGCTGCATTATTTAAGGACTTTGTTGCATTATTTAAGGTCTCTGCTGCATTATTTAAGGACTCTGCTATGGTACTTAAGGACTTTGCTGCATTACTTAAGGACTTTGCTGCATTATTTAAGGACTTTGATGCATTATTTAAGAACTTTGTTGCATTATTTAAGGACTCTGCTGCATTATTTAAGGACTTTGTTGCATTATGTAAGGACTTTGCTGCTTTATTTAAGGACTTTGCTGCATTATTTAAGGGCTTTGTTGCATTATTTAAGGACTCTGCTGCATTATTTAAGGACTTTGTTGCATTATTTAAGGACTCTTCTGCATTATTTAAGGACTTTGCTGCATTATTTAAGGACTATGCTGTGGTATTTAAGTACTCTGCTGCATTATTTAAGGACTTTGCTGCATTATTTAAGGACTCTGCTGCATTATTTAATTACTTTGCTGCATTATTAAAGGACCCTGCTGCGGCATTTAAGGATTCTGCTGCATAATTTAAGGACTTTATTGCATTATTTAAGGATCCTGCTGCATTATTTAAGGATCCTGCTGAAGCATTTGAGGACTCAGCTGCATTATTTAAGGACTTTGCTGCATTATTTAACGACTCTGCTGCATTATTTAAGGACTCTGCTGCTTTATTTAAGGACTTTCCTGCATTATTTAAGGAGTCTTCTGCATTATTTAATGACTCTGCTGAAGCATTTGAGGACTCAACTGCATTATTTAAGGACTCTGCTGCATTATTTAAGGTCTCTGCTGCATTATTTAAGGACTCTGCTGTGGTATATAAGGACTCTGCTGCATTATTTAAGGAATTTGTTGCATTATTTAAGGACGCTGCTGCATTATTTAAGGACTTTGTTGCATTATTTAAGGACTCTGCTGCATTAATTAAGGACTTTGCTGCATTACTTAAGGACACTGCTGCATTATTTAAGGACTTTGTTGCATTATTTAAGGTCTCTGCTGCATTATTTAAGGACTCTGCTGTGGTATTTATGGACTCTGCTGCATTATTTAAGGAATTTGTTGCATTATTTAAGGACGCTGCTGCATTATTTAAGGACTTTGTTGCATTATTTAAGGACTTTGCTGCATTAATTAAGGACTTTGCTGCATTACTTAAGGACTCTGCTGCATTATTTAATTACTTGCTGCATTATTTAAGGACTCTGCTGCGGTGTTTAAGAACTCTGCTGCATTATTTAAGGACTTTGCTGCATTATTTTAGGACTCTGCTGCATTATTTAAGGACTTTGCTGTATTATTTAAGGACTCTACTGCATTATTTAAGGACTTTGTTGCATTATTTAAGGACTCTGCTGCATTATTTAATGACTTTGTTGCATTATATAAGGACTCTGCTGAATTATTTAAGGACTATGTTGCATTATGTTAGAAGTCTGCTGCATTATTTAAGGACTTTGCTGCATTATTTAAGGACTCTGCTGCATTATTTAAGGACTTTATTGCATTATTTAAGGACTCTGCTGCATTATTTAATGACTCTGCTGAAGCATTTGAGGACTCAGCTGCATTATTTAAGGTCTCTGCTGTATTATTTAAGGACTCTGCTGCATTATTTAATGACTCTGTTGCGGTATTTAAGGACTCTGCTGCATTATTTAAGGACTGCTGCGTTATTTAAGGACTCTGCTGCATTATTTAAGACTTTGCTGCATTATTTAAGGACTCTGCTGCAGTGTTTAATGACTCTGCTGAAGCAACTGGGGACTCAGATGCATTATTTAAGGACTCTGCTGCATTATGTAAGGACTTTGCTGCTTTATTTAAGGACTTTGCTGCATTATTTAAGGACTTTGTTGCATTATTTAAGGACTCTGCTGCATTATTTAAGGACTTTGTTGCATTATTTAAGGACTCTTCTGCATTATTTAAGGACTTTGCTGCATTATTTAAGGACTATGCTGTGGTATTTAAGTACTCTGCTGCATTATTTAAGGACTTTGCTGCATTATTTAAGGACTCTGCTGCATTATTTAATTACTTTGCTGCATTATTAAAGGACCCTGCTGCGGCATTTAAGGATTCTGCTGCATTATTTAAGGACTTTGATGCATTATTTAAGGACGCTGCTGCAGAATTTAAGGAATCTGCTGCATTATTTAAGGACTTTGTTGCATTATTTAAGGTCTCTGCTGCATGAATTAAGGACTCTGCTATGGTACTTAAGGACTTTGCTGCATTATTTAAGGACTTTGCTGCATTATTTAAGGACTTTGATGCATTATTTAAGAACTTTGTTGCATTATTTAAGGACTCTGCTGCATTATTTAAGGACTTTGTTGCATTATGTAAGGACTTTGCTGCTTTATTTAAGGACTTTGCTGCATTATTTAAGGACTTTGTTGCATTATTTAAGGACTCTGCTGCATTATTTAAGGACTTTGTTGCATTATTTAAGGACTCTTCTGCATTATTTAAGGACTTTGCTGCATTATTTAAGGACTATGCTGTGGTATTTAAGTACTCTGCTGCATTATTTAAGGACTTTGCTGCATTATTTAAGGACTCTGCTGCATTATTTAATTACTTTGCTGCATTATTAAAGGACCCTGCTGCGGCATTTAAGGATTCTGCTGCATAATTTAAGGACTTTATTGCATTATTTAAGGATCCTGCTGCATTATTTAAGGATCCTGCTGAAGCATTTGAGGACTCAGCTGCATTATTTAAGGACTTTGCTGCATTATTTAACGACTCTGCTGCATTATTTAAGGACTCTGCTGCTTTATTTAAGGACTTTCCTGCATTATTTAAGGAGTCTTCTGCATTATTTAATGACTCTGCTGAAGCATTTGAGGACTCAACTGCATTATTTAAGGACTCTGCTGCATTATTTAAGGTCTCTGCTGCATTATTTAAGGACTCTGCTGTGGTATATAAGGACTCTGCTGCATTATTTAAGGAATTTGTTGCATTATTTAAGGACGCTGCTGCATTATTTAAGGACTTTGTTGCATTATTTAAGGACTCTGCTGCATTAATTAAGGACTTTGCTGCATTACTTAAGGACACTGCTGCATTATTTAAGGACTTTGTTGCATTATTTAAGGACTCTGCTGCATTATTTAAGGACTCTGCTGAAGCATTTGGGGACTCAGATGCATTATTTAAGGACTCTGCTGCATTATGTAAGGGCTTTGCTGCTTTATTTAAGGACTCTGTTGCATTATTTAAGGACTTTGTTGCATTATTTAAGAACTCTGCTGCATTATTTAAGGACTTTGTTGCATTATTTAAGGATTCTGCTGCATTATTTAAGGACTTTGCTGCATTATTTAAGGACTATGCTGTGGTATTTAAGGACTCTGCTGCATTATTTAAGGACTTTGCTGCATTATTAAAGGACTCTGCTGCATTATTTAATTACTTTGCTGCATTATTTAAGGACTCTGCTGCAGTATTTAAGGACTCTGCTGCATTATTTAAGGACTTTGATGCATTATTTAAGGACACTGCTGCAGAATTTAAGGAATCTGCTGCATTATTTAAGGACTTTGTTGCATTATTTAAGGTCTCTTTTTCATTATTTAAGGACTCTGCTATTGTACTTAAGGACTTTGCTGCATTATTTAAGGACTTTGCTGCATTATTTAAGGACTCTGCTGCATTATTTAAGTACTTTGTTGCATTATTTAAGGACTCTGCTGCATTAATTAAGGACTTTGCTGCATTACTTAAGGACACTGCTGCATTATTTAAGGACTTTGTTGCATTATTTAAGGTCTCTGCTGCATTATTTAAGGACTCTGCTGTGGTATTTATGGACTCTGCTGCATTATTTAAGGAATTTGTTGCATTATTTAAGGACGCTGCTGCATTATTTAAGGACTTTGTTGCATTATTTAAGGACTTTGCTGCATTAATTAAGGACTTTGCTGCATTACTTAAGGACTCTGCTGCATTATTTAATTACTTGCTGCATTATTTAAGGACTCTGCTGCGGTGTTTAAGAACTCTGCTGCATTATTTAAGGACTTTGCTGCATTATTTTAGGACTCTGCTGCATTATTTAAGGACTTTGCTGTATTATTTAAGGACTCTACTGCATTATTTAAGGACTTTGTTGCATTATTTAAGGACTCTGCTGCATTATTTAATGACTTTGTTGCATTATATAAGGACTCTGCTGAATTATTTAAGGACTATGTTGCATTATGTTAGAAGTCTGCTGCATTATTTAAGGACTTTGCTGCATTATTTAAGGACTCTGCTGCATTATTTAAGGACTTTATTGCATTATTTAAGGACTCTGCTGCATTATTTAATGACTCTGCTGAAGCATTTGAGGACTCAGCTGCATTATTTAAGGTCTCTGCTGTATTATTTAAGGACTCTGCTGCATTATTTAATGACTCTGTTGCGGTATTTAAGGACTCTGCTGCATTATTTAAGGACTGCTGCGTTATTTAAGGACTCTGCTGCATTATTTAAGACTTTGCTGCATTATTTAAGGACTCTGCTGCAGTGTTTAATGACTCTGCTGAAGCAACTGGGGACTCAGATGCATTATTTAAGGACTCTGCTGCATTATGTAAGGACTTTGCTGCTTTATTTAAGGACTTTGCTGCATTATTTAAGGACTTTGTTGCATTATTTAAGGACTCTGCTGCATTATTTAAGGACTTTGTTGCATTATTTAAGGACTCTTCTGCATTATTTAAGGACTTTGCTGCATTATTTAAGGACTATGCTGTGGTATTTAAGTACTCTGCTGCATTATTTAAGGACTTTGCTGCATTATTTAAGGACTCTGCTGCATTATTTAATTACTTTGCTGCATTATTAAAGGACCCTGCTGCGGCATTTAAGGATTCTGCTGCATTATTTAAGGACTTTGATGCATTATTTAAGGACGCTGCTGCAGAATTTAAGGAATCTGCTGCATTATTTAAGGACTTTGTTGCATTATTTAAGGTCTCTGCTGCATGAATTAAGGACTCTGCTATGGTACTTAAGGACTTTGCTGCATTATTTAAGGACTTTGCTGCATTATTTAAGGACTTTGATGCATTATTTAAGAACTTTGTTGCATTATTTAAGGACTCTGCTGCATTATTTAAGGACTTTGTTGCATTATGTAAGGACTTTGCTGCTTTATTTAAGGACTTTGCTGCATTATTTAAGGACTTTGTTGCATTATTTAAGGACTCTGCTGCATTATTTAAGGACTTTGTTGCATTATTTAAGGACTCTTCTGCATTATTTAAGGACTTTGCTGCATTATTTAAGGACTATGCTGTGGTATTTAAGTACTCTGCTGCATTATTTAAGGACTTTGCTGCATTATTTAAGGACTCTGCTGCATTATTTAATTACTTTGCTGCATTATTAAAGGACCCTGCTGCGGCATTTAAGGATTCTGCTGCATAATTTAAGGACTTTATTGCATTATTTAAGGATCCTGCTGCATTATTTAAGGATCCTGCTGAAGCATTTGAGGACTCAGCTGCATTATTTAAGGACTTTGCTGCATTATTTAACGACTCTGCTGCATTATTTAAGGACTCTGCTGCTTTATTTAAGGACTTTCCTGCATTATTTAAGGAGTCTTCTGCATTATTTAATGACTCTGCTGAAGCATTTGAGGACTCAACTGCATTATTTAAGGACTCTGCTGCATTATTTAAGGTCTCTGCTGCATTATTTAAGGACTCTGCTGTGGTATATAAGGACTCTGCTGCATTATTTAAGGAATTTGTTGCATTATTTAAGGACGCTGCTGCATTATTTAAGGACTTTGTTGCATTATTTAAGGACTCTGCTGCATTAATTAAGGACTTTGCTGCATTACTTAAGGACACTGCTGCATTATTTAAGGACTTTGTTGCATTATTTAAGGACTCTGCTGCATTATTTAAGGACTCTGCTGAAGCATTTGGGGACTCAGATGCATTATTTAAGGACTCTGCTGCATTATGTAAGGGCTTTGCTGCTTTATTTAAGGACTCTGTTGCATTATTTAAGGACTTTGTTGCATTATTTAAGAACTCTGCTGCATTATTTAAGGACTTTGTTGCATTATTTAAGGATTCTGCTGCATTATTTAAGGACTTTGCTGCATTATTTAAGGACTATGCTGTGGTATTTAAGGACTCTGCTGCATTATTTAAGGACTTTGCTGCATTATTAAAGGACTCTGCTGCATTATTTAATTACTTTGCTGCATTATTTAAGGACTCTGCTGCAGTATTTAAGGACTCTGCTGCATTATTTAAGGACTTTGATGCATTATTTAAGGACACTGCTGCAGAATTTAAGGAATCTGCTGCATTATTTAAGGACTTTGTTGCATTATTTAAGGTCTCTTTTTCATTATTTAAGGACTCTGCTATTGTACTTAAGGACTTTGCTGCATTATTTAAGGACTTTGCTGCATTATTTAAGGACTCTGCTGCATTATTTAAGTACTTTGTTGCATTATTTAAGGACTCTGCTGCATAATTTAAGGACTTTATTGCATTATTTAAGGATCCTGCTGCATTATTTAATGACTCTGCTGAAGCATTTGAGGACTCATCTGCATTATTAAAGGTCTCTGCTGCATTATTTAAGGATCCTGCTGAAGCATTTGAGGACTCAGCTGCATTATTTAAGGACTTTGCTGCATTATTTAACGACTCTGCTGCGTTATTTAAGGACTCTGCTGCATTATTTAAGGACACTGCTGCATTATTTAAGGACTCTGCTGCATTATTTAAGGACTTTGCTGCATTATTTAACGACTCTGCTGCATTATTTAAGAACTTTGCTGCATTATTTAAGGACTCTGCTGCATTATTTAAGGAATTTGTTGCATTATTTAAGGACTCTGCTGCTTTATTTAAGGACTCTGCTGCGGTATTTAAGGACTCTGCTGCATTATTTAAGGACTTTGCTGCATTATTTAAGGACTGCTGCGTTATTTAAGGACTCTGCTGCATTATTTAAGACTTTGCTGCATTATTTAAGGACTCTGCTGCAGTGTTTAATGACTCTGCTGAAGCAACTGGGGACTCAGATGCATTATTTAAGGACTCTGCTGCATTATGTAAGGACTTTGCTGCTTTATTTAAGGACTTTGCTGCATTATTTAAGGACTTTGTTGCATTATTTAAGGACTCTGCTGCATTATTTAAGGACTTTGTTGCATTATTTAAGGACTCTTCTGCATTATTTAAGGACTTTGCTGCATTATTTAAGGACTATGCTGTGGTATTTAAGTACTCTGCTGCATTATTTAAGGACTTTGCTGCATTATTTAAGGACTCTGCTGCATTATTTAATTACTTTGCTGCATTATTAAAGGACCCTGCTGCGGCATTTAAGGATTCTGCTGCATTATTTAAGGACTTTGATGCATTATTTAAGGACGCTGCTGCAGAATTTAAGGAATCTGCTGCATTATTTAAGGACTTTGTTGCATTATTTAAGGTCTCTGCTGCATTATTTAAGGACTCTGCTATGGTACTTAAGGACTTTGCTGCATTACTTAAGGACTTTGCTGCATTATTTAAGGACTTTGATGCATTATTTAAGAACTTTGTTGCATTATTTAAGGACTCTGCTGCATTATTTAAGGACTTTGTTGCATTATGTAAGGACTTTGCTGCTTTATTTAAGGACTTTGCTGCATTATTTAAGGGCTTTGTTGCATTATTTAAGGACTCTGCTGCATTATTTAAGGACTTTGTTGCATTATTTAAGGACTCTTCTGCATTATTTAAGGACTTTGCTGCATTATTTAAGGACTATGCTGTGGTATTTAAGTACTCTGCTGCATTATTTAAGGACTTTGCTGCATTATTTAAGGACTCTGCTGCATTATTTAATTACTTTGCTGCATTATTAAAGGACCCTGCTGCGGCATTTAAGGATTCTGCTGCATAATTTAAGGACTTTATTGCATTATTTAAGGATCCTGCTGCATTATTTAAGGATCCTGCTGAAGCATTTGAGGACTCAGCTGCATTATTTAAGGACTTTGCTGCATTATTTAACGACTCTGCTGCATTATTTAAGGACTCTGCTGCTTTATTTAAGGACTTTCCTGCATTATTTAAGGAGTCTTCTGCATTATTTAATGACTCTGCTGAAGCATTTGAGGACTCAACTGCATTATTTAAGGACTCTGCTGCATTATTTAAGGTCTCTGCTGCATTATTTAAGGACTCTGCTGTGGTATATAAGGACTCTGCTGCATTATTTAAGGAATTTGTTGCATTATTTAAGGACGCTGCTGCATTATTTAAGGACTTTGTTGCATTATTTAAGGACTCTGCTGCATTAATTAAGGACTTTGCTGCATTACTTAAGGACACTGCTGCATTATTTAAGGACTTTGTTGCATTATTTAAGGTCTCTGCTGCATTATTTAAGGACTCTGCTGTGGTATTTATGGACTCTGCTGCATTATTTAAGGAATTTGTTGCATTATTTAAGGACGCTGCTGCATTATTTAAGGACTTTGTTGCATTATTTAAGGACTTTGCTGCATTAATTAAGGACTTTGCTGCATTACTTAAGGACTCTGCTGCATTATTTAATTACTTGCTGCATTATTTAAGGACTCTGCTGCGGTGTTTAAGAACTCTGCTGCATTATTTAAGGACTTTGCTGCATTATTTTAGGACTCTGCTGCATTATTTAAGGACTTTGCTGTATTATTTAAGGACTCTACTGCATTATTTAAGGACTTTGTTGCATTATTTAAGGACTCTGCTGCATTATTTAATGACTTTGTTGCATTATATAAGGACTCTGCTGAATTATTTAAGGACTATGTTGCATTATGTTAGAAGTCTGCTGCATTATTTAAGGACTTTGCTGCATTATTTAAGGACTCTGCTGCATTATTTAAGGACTTTATTGCATTATTTAAGGACTCTGCTGCATTATTTAATGACTCTGCTGAAGCATTTGAGGACTCAGCTGCATTATTTAAGGTCTCTGCTGTATTATTTAAGGACTCTGCTGCATTATTTAATGACTCTGTTGCGGTATTTAAGGACTCTGCTGCATTATTTAAGGACTGCTGCGTTATTTAAGGACTCTGCTGCATTATTTAAGACTTTGCTGCATTATTTAAGGACTCTGCTGCAGTGTTTAATGACTCTGCTGAAGCAACTGGGGACTCAGATGCATTATTTAAGGACTCTGCTGCATTATGTAAGGACTTTGCTGCTTTATTTAAGGACTTTGCTGCATTATTTAAGGACTTTGTTGCATTATTTAAGGACTCTGCTGCATTATTTAAGGACTTTGTTGCATTATTTAAGGACTCTTCTGCATTATTTAAGGACTTTGCTGCATTATTTAAGGACTATGCTGTGGTATTTAAGTACTCTGCTGCATTATTTAAGGACTTTGCTGCATTATTTAAGGACTCTGCTGCATTATTTAATTACTTTGCTGCATTATTAAAGGACCCTGCTGCGGCATTTAAGGATTCTGCTGCATTATTTAAGGACTTTGATGCATTATTTAAGGACGCTGCTGCAGAATTTAAGGAATCTGCTGCATTATTTAAGGACTTTGTTGCATTATTTAAGGTCTCTGCTGCATGAATTAAGGACTCTGCTATGGTACTTAAGGACTTTGCTGCATTATTTAAGGACTTTGCTGCATTATTTAAGGACTTTGATGCATTATTTAAGAACTTTGTTGCATTATTTAAGGACTCTGCTGCATTATTTAAGGACTTTGTTGCATTATGTAAGGACTTTGCTGCTTTATTTAAGGACTTTGCTGCATTATTTAAGGACTTTGTTGCATTATTTAAGGACTCTGCTGCATTATTTAAGGACTTTGTTGCATTATTTAAGGACTCTTCTGCATTATTTAAGGACTTTGCTGCATTATTTAAGGACTATGCTGTGGTATTTAAGTACTCTGCTGCATTATTTAAGGACTTTGCTGCATTATTTAAGGACTCTGCTGCATTATTTAATTACTTTGCTGCATTATTAAAGGACCCTGCTGCGGCATTTAAGGATTCTGCTGCATAATTTAAGGACTTTATTGCATTATTTAAGGATCCTGCTGCATTATTTAAGGATCCTGCTGAAGCATTTGAGGACTCAGCTGCATTATTTAAGGACTTTGCTGCATTATTTAACGACTCTGCTGCATTATTTAAGGACTCTGCTGCTTTATTTAAGGACTTTCCTGCATTATTTAAGGAGTCTTCTGCATTATTTAATGACTCTGCTGAAGCATTTGAGGACTCAACTGCATTATTTAAGGACTCTGCTGCATTATTTAAGGTCTCTGCTGCATTATTTAAGGACTCTGCTGTGGTATATAAGGACTCTGCTGCATTATTTAAGGAATTTGTTGCATTATTTAAGGACGCTGCTGCATTATTTAAGGACTTTGTTGCATTATTTAAGGACTCTGCTGCATTAATTAAGGACTTTGCTGCATTACTTAAGGACACTGCTGCATTATTTAAGGACTTTGTTGCATTATTTAAGGACTCTGCTGCATTATTTAAGGACTCTGCTGAAGCATTTGGGGACTCAGATGCATTATTTAAGGACTCTGCTGCATTATGTAAGGGCTTTGCTGCTTTATTTAAGGACTCTGTTGCATTATTTAAGGACTTTGTTGCATTATTTAAGAACTCTGCTGCATTATTTAAGGACTTTGTTGCATTATTTAAGGATTCTGCTGCATTATTTAAGGACTTTGCTGCATTATTTAAGGACTATGCTGTGGTATTTAAGGACTCTGCTGCATTATTTAAGGACTTTGCTGCATTATTAAAGGACTCTGCTGCATTATTTAATTACTTTGCTGCATTATTTAAGGACTCTGCTGCGGTATTTAAGGACTCTGCTGCATTATTTAAGGACTTTGATGCATTATTTAAGGACACTGCTGCAGAATTTAAGGAATCTGCTGCATTATTTAAGGACTTTGTTGCATTATTTAAGGTCTCTTTTTCATTATTTAAGGACTCTGCTATTGTACTTAAGGACTTTGCTGCATTATTTAAGGACTTTGCTGCATTATTTAAGGACTCTGCTGCATTATTTAAGTACTTTGTTGCATTATTTAAGGACTCTGCTGCATAATTTAAGGACTTTATTGCATTATTTAAGGATCCTGCTGCATTATTTAATGACTCTGCTGAAGCATTTGAGGACTCATCTGCATTATTAAAGGTCTCTGCTGCATTATTTAAGGATCCTGCTGAAGCATTTGAGGACTCAGCTGCATTATTTAAGGACTTTGCTGCATTATTTAACGACTCTGCTGCGTTATTTAAGGACTCTGCTGCATTATTTAAGGACACTGCTGCATTATTTAAGGACTCTGCTGCATTATTTAAGGACTTTGCTGCATTATTTAACGACTCTGCTGCATTATTTAAGAACTTTGCTGCATTATTTAAGGACTCTGCTGCATTATTTAAGGAATTTGTTGCATTATTTAAGGACTCTGCTGCTTTATTTAAGGACTCTGCTGCGGTATTTAAGGACTCTGCTGCATTATTTAAGGACTTTGCTGCATTATTTAAGGACTGCTGCGTTATTTAAGGACTCTGCTGCATTATTTAAGACTTTGCTGCATTATTTAAGGACTCTGCTGCAGTGTTTAATGACTCTGCTGAAGCAACTGGGGACTCAGATGCATTATTTAAGGACTCTGCTGCATTATGTAAGGACTTTGCTGCTTTATTTAAGGACTTTGCTGCATTATTTAAGGACTTTGTTGCATTATTTAAGGACTCTGCTGCATTATTTAAGGACTTTGTTGCATTATTTAAGGACTCTTCTGCATTATTTAAGGACTTTGCTGCATTATTTAAGGACTATGCTGTGGTATTTAAGTACTCTGCTGCATTATTTAAGGACTTTGCTGCATTATTTAAGGACTCTGCTGCATTATTTAATTACTTTGCTGCATTATTAAAGGACCCTGCTGCGGCATTTAAGGATTCTGCTGCATTATTTAAGGACTTTGATGCATTATTTAAGGACGCTGCTGCAGAATTTAAGGAATCTGCTGCATTATTTAAGGACTTTGTTGCATTATTTAAGGTCTCTGCTGCATTATTTAAGGACTCTGCTATGGTACTTAAGGACTTTGCTGCATTACTTAAGGACTTTGCTGCATTATTTAAGGACTTTGATGCATTATTTAAGAACTTTGTTGCATTATTTAAGGACTCTGCTGCATTATTTAAGGACTTTGTTGCATTATGTAAGGACTTTGCTGCTTTATTTAAGGACTTTGCTGCATTATTTAAGGGCTTTGTTGCATTATTTAAGGACTCTGCTGCATTATTTAAGGACTTTGTTGCATTATTTAAGGACTCTTCTGCATTATTTAAGGACTTTGCTGCATTATTTAAGGACTATGCTGTGGTATTTAAGTACTCTGCTGCATTATTTAAGGACTTTGCTGCATTATTTAAGGACTCTGCTGCATTATTTAATTACTTTGCTGCATTATTAAAGGACCCTGCTGCGGCATTTAAGGATTCTGCTGCATAATTTAAGGACTTTATTGCATTATTTAAGGATCCTGCTGCATTATTTAAGGATCCTGCTGAAGCATTTGAGGACTCAGCTGCATTATTTAAGGACTTTGCTGCATTATTTAACGACTCTGCTGCATTATTTAAGGACTCTGCTGCTTTATTTAAGGACTTTCCTGCATTATTTAAGGAGTCTTCTGCATTATTTAATGACTCTGCTGAAGCATTTGAGGACTCAACTGCATTATTTAAGGACTCTGCTGCATTATTTAAGGTCTCTGCTGCATTATTTAAGGACTCTGCTGTGGTATATAAGGACTCTGCTGCATTATTTAAGGAATTTGTTGCATTATTTAAGGACGCTGCTGCATTATTTAAGGACTTTGTTGCATTATTTAAGGACTCTGCTGCATTAATTAAGGACTTTGCTGCATTACTTAAGGACACTGCTGCATTATTTAAGGACTTTGTTGCATTATTTAAGGTCTCTGCTGCATTATTTAAGGACTCTGCTGTGGTATTTATGGACTCTGCTGCATTATTTAAGGAATTTGTTGCATTATTTAAGGACGCTGCTGCATTATTTAAGGACTTTGTTGCATTATTTAAGGACTTTGCTGCATTAATTAAGGACTTTGCTGCATTACTTAAGGACTCTGCTGCATTATTTAATTACTTGCTGCATTATTTAAGGACTCTGCTGCGGTGTTTAAGAACTCTGCTGCATTATTTAAGGACTTTGCTGCATTATTTTAGGACTCTGCTGCATTATTTAAGGACTTTGCTGTATTATTTAAGGACTCTACTGCATTATTTAAGGACTTTGTTGCATTATTTAAGGACTCTGCTGCATTATTTAATGACTTTGTTGCATTATATAAGGACTCTGCTGAATTATTTAAGGACTATGTTGCATTATGTTAGAAGTCTGCTGCATTATTTAAGGACTTTGCTGCATTATTTAAGGACTCTGCTGCATTATTTAAGGACTTTATTGCATTATTTAAGGACTCTGCTGCATTATTTAATGACTCTGCTGAAGCATTTGAGGACTCAGCTGCATTATTTAAGGTCTCTGCTGTATTATTTAAGGACTCTGCTGCATTATTTAATGACTCTGTTGCGGTATTTAAGGACTCTGCTGCATTATTTAAGGACTGCTGCGTTATTTAAGGACTCTGCTGCATTATTTAAGACTTTGCTGCATTATTTAAGGACTCTGCTGCAGTGTTTAATGACTCTGCTGAAGCAACTGGGGACTCAGATGCATTATTTAAGGACTCTGCTGCATTATGTAAGGACTTTGCTGCTTTATTTAAGGACTTTGCTGCATTATTTAAGGACTTTGTTGCATTATTTAAGGACTCTGCTGCATTATTTAAGGACTTTGTTGCATTATTTAAGGACTCTTCTGCATTATTTAAGGACTTTGCTGCATTATTTAAGGACTATGCTGTGGTATTTAAGTACTCTGCTGCATTATTTAAGGACTTTGCTGCATTATTTAAGGACTCTGCTGCATTATTTAATTACTTTGCTGCATTATTAAAGGACCCTGCTGCGGCATTTAAGGATTCTGCTGCATTATTTAAGGACTTTGATGCATTATTTAAGGACGCTGCTGCAGAATTTAAGGAATCTGCTGCATTATTTAAGGACTTTGTTGCATTATTTAAGGTCTCTGCTGCATGAATTAAGGACTCTGCTATGGTACTTAAGGACTTTGCTGCATTATTTAAGGACTTTGCTGCATTATTTAAGGACTTTGATGCATTATTTAAGAACTTTGTTGCATTATTTAAGGACTCTGCTGCATTATTTAAGGACTTTGTTGCATTATGTAAGGACTTTGCTGCTTTATTTAAGGACTTTGCTGCATTATTTAAGGACTTTGTTGCATTATTTAAGGACTCTGCTGCATTATTTAAGGACTTTGTTGCATTATTTAAGGACTCTTCTGCATTATTTAAGGACTTTGCTGCATTATTTAAGGACTATGCTGTGGTATTTAAGTACTCTGCTGCATTATTTAAGGACTTTGCTGCATTATTTAAGGACTCTGCTGCATTATTTAATTACTTTGCTGCATTATTAAAGGACCCTGCTGCGGCATTTAAGGATTCTGCTGCATAATTTAAGGACTTTATTGCATTATTTAAGGATCCTGCTGCATTATTTAAGGATCCTGCTGAAGCATTTGAGGACTCAGCTGCATTATTTAAGGACTTTGCTGCATTATTTAACGACTCTGCTGCATTATTTAAGGACTCTGCTGCTTTATTTAAGGACTTTCCTGCATTATTTAAGGAGTCTTCTGCATTATTTAATGACTCTGCTGAAGCATTTGAGGACTCAACTGCATTATTTAAGGACTCTGCTGCATTATTTAAGGTCTCTGCTGCATTATTTAAGGACTCTGCTGTGGTATATAAGGACTCTGCTGCATTATTTAAGGAATTTGTTGCATTATTTAAGGACGCTGCTGCATTATTTAAGGACTTTGTTGCATTATTTAAGGACTCTGCTGCATTAATTAAGGACTTTGCTGCATTACTTAAGGACACTGCTGCATTATTTAAGGACTTTGTTGCATTATTTAAGGACTCTGCTGCATTATTTAAGGACTCTGCTGAAGCATTTGGGGACTCAGATGCATTATTTAAGGACTCTGCTGCATTATGTAAGGGCTTTGCTGCTTTATTTAAGGACTCTGTTGCATTATTTAAGGACTTTGTTGCATTATTTAAGAACTCTGCTGCATTATTTAAGGACTTTGTTGCATTATTTAAGGATTCTGCTGCATTATTTAAGGACTTTGCTGCATTATTTAAGGACTATGCTGTGGTATTTAAGGACTCTGCTGCATTATTTAAGGACTTTGCTGCATTATTAAAGGACTCTGCTGCATTATTTAATTACTTTGCTGCATTATTTAAGGACTCTGCTGCGGTATTTAAGGACTCTGCTGCATTATTTAAGGACTTTGATGCATTATTTAAGGACACTGCTGCAGAATTTAAGGAATCTGCTGCATTATTTAAGGACTTTGTTGCATTATTTAAGGTCTCTTTTTCATTATTTAAGGACTCTGCTATTGTACTTAAGGACTTTGCTGCATTATTTAAGGACTTTGCTGCATTATTTAAGGACTCTGCTGCATTATTTAAGTACTTTGTTGCATTATTTAAGGACTCTGCTGCATAATTTAAGGACTTTATTGCATTATTTAAGGATCCTGCTGCATTATTTAATGACTCTGCTGAAGCATTTGAGGACTCATCTGCATTATTAAAGGTCTCTGCTGCATTATTTAAGGATCCTGCTGAAGCATTTGAGGACTCAGCTGCATTATTTAAGGACTTTGCTGCATTATTTAACGACTCTGCTGCGTTATTTAAGGACTCTGCTGCATTATTTAAGGACACTGCTGCATTATTTAAGGACTCTGCTGCATTATTTAAGGACTTTGCTGCATTATTTAACGACTCTGCTGCATTATTTAAGAACTTTGCTGCATTATTTAAGGACTCTGCTGCATTATTTAAGGAATTTGTTGCATTATTTAAGGACTCTGCTGCTTTATTTAAGGACTCTGCTGCGGTATTTAAGGACTCTGCTGCATTATTTAAGGACTTTGCTGCATTATTTAAGGACTGCTGCGTTATTTAAGGACTCTGCTGCATTATTTAAGACTTTGCTGCATTATTTAAGGACTCTGCTGCAGTGTTTAATGACTCTGCTGAAGCAACTGGGGACTCAGATGCATTATTTAAGGACTCTGCTGCATTATGTAAGGACTTTGCTGCTTTATTTAAGGACTTTGCTGCATTATTTAAGGACTTTGTTGCATTATTTAAGGACTCTGCTGCATTATTTAAGGACTTTGTTGCATTATTTAAGGACTCTTCTGCATTATTTAAGGACTTTGCTGCATTATTTAAGGACTATGCTGTGGTATTTAAGTACTCTGCTGCATTATTTAAGGACTTTGCTGCATTATTTAAGGACTCTGCTGCATTATTTAATTACTTTGCTGCATTATTAAAGGACCCTGCTGCGGCATTTAAGGATTCTGCTGCATTATTTAAGGACTTTGATGCATTATTTAAGGACGCTGCTGCAGAATTTAAGGAATCTGCTGCATTATTTAAGGACTTTGTTGCATTATTTAAGGTCTCTGCTGCATTATTTAAGGACTCTGCTATGGTACTTAAGGACTTTGCTGCATTACTTAAGGACTTTGCTGCATTATTTAAGGACTTTGATGCATTATTTAAGAACTTTGTTGCATTATTTAAGGACTCTGCTGCATTATTTAAGGACTTTGTTGCATTATGTAAGGACTTTGCTGCTTTATTTAAGGACTTTGCTGCATTATTTAAGGGCTTTGTTGCATTATTTAAGGACTCTGCTGCATTATTTAAGGACTTTGTTGCATTATTTAAGGACTCTTCTGCATTATTTAAGGACTTTGCTGCATTATTTAAGGACTATGCTGTGGTATTTAAGTACTCTGCTGCATTATTTAAGGACTTTGCTGCATTATTTAAGGACTCTGCTGCATTATTTAATTACTTTGCTGCATTATTAAAGGACCCTGCTGCGGCATTTAAGGATTCTGCTGCATAATTTAAGGACTTTATTGCATTATTTAAGGATCCTGCTGCATTATTTAAGGATCCTGCTGAAGCATTTGAGGACTCAGCTGCATTATTTAAGGACTTTGCTGCATTATTTAACGACTCTGCTGCATTATTTAAGGACTCTGCTGCTTTATTTAAGGACTTTCCTGCATTATTTAAGGAGTCTTCTGCATTATTTAATGACTCTGCTGAAGCATTTGAGGACTCAACTGCATTATTTAAGGACTCTGCTGCATTATTTAAGGTCTCTGCTGCATTATTTAAGGACTCTGCTGTGGTATATAAGGACTCTGCTGCATTATTTAAGGAATTTGTTGCATTATTTAAGGACGCTGCTGCATTATTTAAGGACTTTGTTGCATTATTTAAGGACTCTGCTGCATTAATTAAGGACTTTGCTGCATTACTTAAGGACACTGCTGCATTATTTAAGGACTTTGTTGCATTATTTAAGGTCTCTGCTGCATTATTTAAGGACTCTGCTGTGGTATTTATGGACTCTGCTGCATTATTTAAGGAATTTGTTGCATTATTTAAGGACGCTGCTGCATTATTTAAGGACTTTGTTGCATTATTTAAGGACTTTGCTGCATTAATTAAGGACTTTGCTGCATTACTTAAGGACTCTGCTGCATTATTTAATTACTTGCTGCATTATTTAAGGACTCTGCTGCGGTGTTTAAGAACTCTGCTGCATTATTTAAGGACTTTGCTGCATTATTTTAGGACTCTGCTGCATTATTTAAGGACTTTGCTGTATTATTTAAGGACTCTACTGCATTATTTAAGGACTTTGTTGCATTATTTAAGGACTCTGCTGCATTATTTAATGACTTTGTTGCATTATATAAGGACTCTGCTGAATTATTTAAGGACTATGTTGCATTATGTTAGAAGTCTGCTGCATTATTTAAGGACTTTGCTGCATTATTTAAGGACTCTGCTGCATTATTTAAGGACTTTATTGCATTATTTAAGGACTCTGCTGCATTATTTAATGACTCTGCTGAAGCATTTGAGGACTCAGCTGCATTATTTAAGGTCTCTGCTGTATTATTTAAGGACTCTGCTGCATTATTTAATGACTCTGTTGCGGTATTTAAGGACTCTGCTGCATTATTTAAGGACTGCTGCGTTATTTAAGGACTCTGCTGCATTATTTAAGACTTTGCTGCATTATTTAAGGACTCTGCTGCAGTGTTTAATGACTCTGCTGAAGCAACTGGGGACTCAGATGCATTATTTAAGGACTCTGCTGCATTATGTAAGGACTTTGCTGCTTTATTTAAGGACTTTGCTGCATTATTTAAGGACTTTGTTGCATTATTTAAGGACTCTGCTGCATTATTTAAGGACTTTGTTGCATTATTTAAGGACTCTTCTGCATTATTTAAGGACTTTGCTGCATTATTTAAGGACTATGCTGTGGTATTTAAGTACTCTGCTGCATTATTTAAGGACTTTGCTGCATTATTTAAGGACTCTGCTGCATTATTTAATTACTTTGCTGCATTATTAAAGGACCCTGCTGCGGCATTTAAGGATTCTGCTGCATTATTTAAGGACTTTGATGCATTATTTAAGGACGCTGCTGCAGAATTTAAGGAATCTGCTGCATTATTTAAGGACTTTGTTGCATTATTTAAGGTCTCTGCTGCATGAATTAAGGACTCTGCTATGGTACTTAAGGACTTTGCTGCATTATTTAAGGACTTTGCTGCATTATTTAAGGACTTTGATGCATTATTTAAGAACTTTGTTGCATTATTTAAGGACTCTGCTGCATTATTTAAGGACTTTGTTGCATTATGTAAGGACTTTGCTGCTTTATTTAAGGACTTTGCTGCATTATTTAAGGACTTTGTTGCATTATTTAAGGACTCTGCTGCATTATTTAAGGACTTTGTTGCATTATTTAAGGACTCTTCTGCATTATTTAAGGACTTTGCTGCATTATTTAAGGACTATGCTGTGGTATTTAAGTACTCTGCTGCATTATTTAAGGACTTTGCTGCATTATTTAAGGACTCTGCTGCATTATTTAATTACTTTGCTGCATTATTAAAGGACCCTGCTGCGGCATTTAAGGATTCTGCTGCATAATTTAAGGACTTTATTGCATTATTTAAGGATCCTGCTGCATTATTTAAGGATCCTGCTGAAGCATTTGAGGACTCAGCTGCATTATTTAAGGACTTTGCTGCATTATTTAACGACTCTGCTGCATTATTTAAGGACTCTGCTGCTTTATTTAAGGACTTTCCTGCATTATTTAAGGAGTCTTCTGCATTATTTAATGACTCTGCTGAAGCATTTGAGGACTCAACTGCATTATTTAAGGACTCTGCTGCATTATTTAAGGTCTCTGCTGCATTATTTAAGGACTCTGCTGTGGTATATAAGGACTCTGCTGCATTATTTAAGGAATTTGTTGCATTATTTAAGGACGCTGCTGCATTATTTAAGGACTTTGTTGCATTATTTAAGGACTCTGCTGCATTAATTAAGGACTTTGCTGCATTACTTAAGGACACTGCTGCATTATTTAAGGACTTTGTTGCATTATTTAAGGACTCTGCTGCATTATTTAAGGACTCTGCTGAAGCATTTGGGGACTCAGATGCATTATTTAAGGACTCTGCTGCATTATGTAAGGGCTTTGCTGCTTTATTTAAGGACTCTGTTGCATTATTTAAGGACTTTGTTGCATTATTTAAGAACTCTGCTGCATTATTTAAGGACTTTGTTGCATTATTTAAGGATTCTGCTGCATTATTTAAGGACTTTGCTGCATTATTTAAGGACTATGCTGTGGTATTTAAGGACTCTGCTGCATTATTTAAGGACTTTGCTGCATTATTAAAGGACTCTGCTGCATTATTTAATTACTTTGCTGCATTATTTAAGGACTCTGCTGCGGTATTTAAGGACTCTGCTGCATTATTTAAGGACTTTGATGCATTATTTAAGGACACTGCTGCAGAATTTAAGGAATCTGCTGCATTATTTAAGGACTTTGTTGCATTATTTAAGGTCTCTTTTTCATTATTTAAGGACTCTGCTATTGTACTTAAGGACTTTGCTGCATTATTTAAGGACTTTGCTGCATTATTTAAGGACTCTGCTGCATTATTTAAGTACTTTGTTGCATTATTTAAGGACTCTGCTGCATAATTTAAGGACTTTATTGCATTATTTAAGGATCCTGCTGCATTATTTAATGACTCTGCTGAAGCATTTGAGGACTCATCTGCATTATTAAAGGTCTCTGCTGCATTATTTAAGGATCCTGCTGAAGCATTTGAGGACTCAGCTGCATTATTTAAGGACTTTGCTGCATTATTTAACGACTCTGCTGCGTTATTTAAGGACTCTGCTGCATTATTTAAGGACACTGCTGCATTATTTAAGGACTCTGCTGCATTATTTAAGGACTTTGCTGCATTATTTAACGACTCTGCTGCATTATTTAAGAACTTTGCTGCATTATTTAAGGACTCTGCTGCATTATTTAAGGAATTTGTTGCATTATTTAAGGACTCTGCTGCTTTATTTAAGGACTCTGCTGCGGTATTTAAGGATTCTGCTGCATTATTTAAGGACTTTGCTGCATTATTTAAGGACTGCTGCGTTATTTAAGGACTCTGCTGCATTATTTAAGACTTTGCTGCATTATTTAAGGACTCTGCTGCAGTGTTTAATGACTCTGCTGAAGCAACTGGGGACTCAGATGCATTATTTAAGGACTCTGCTGCATTATGTAAGGACTTTGCTGCTTTATTTAAGGACTTTGCTGCATTATTTAAGGACTTTGTTGCATTATTTAAGGACTCTGCTGCATTATTTAAGGACTTTGTTGCATTATTTAAGGACTCTTCTGCATTATTTAAGGACTTTGCTGCATTATTTAAGGACTATGCTGTGGTATTTAAGTACTCTGCTGCATTATTTACGGACTTTGCTGCATTATTTAAGGACTCTGCTGCATTATTTAATTACTTTGCTGCATTATTAAAGGACCCTGCTGCGGCATTTAAGGATTCTGCTGCATTATTTAAGGACTTTGATGCATTATTTAAGGACGCTGCTGCAGAATTTAAGGAATCTGCTGCATTATTTAAGGACTTTGTTGCATTATTTAAGGTCTCTGCTGCATGAATTAAGGACTCTGCTATGGTACTTAAGGACTTTGCTGCATTATTTAAGGACTTTGCTGCATTATTTAAGGACTTTGATGCATTATTTAAGAACTTTGTTGCATTATTTAAGGACTCTGCTGCATTATTTAAGGACTTTGTTGCATTATGTAAGGACTTTGCTGCTTTATTTAAGGACTTTGCTGCATTATTTAAGGACTTTGTTGCATTATTTAAGGACTCTGCTGCATTATTTAAGGACTTTGTTGCATCATTTAAGGACTCTTCTGCATTATTTAAGGACTTTGCTGCATTATTTAAGGACTATGCTGTGGTATTTAAGTACTCTGCTGCATTATTTAAGGACTTTGCTGCATTATTTAAGGACTCTGCTGCATTATTTAATTACTTTGCTGCATTATTAAAGGACCCTGCTGCGGCATTTAAGGATTCTGCTGCATAATTTAAGGACTTTATTGCATTATTTAAGGATCCTGCTGCATTATTTAAGGATCCTGCTGAAGCATTTGAGGACTCAGCTGCATTATTTAAGGACTTTGCTGCATTATTTAACGACTCTGCTGCATTATTTAAGGACTCTGCTGCTTTATTTAAGGACTTTCCTGCATTATTTAAGGAGTCTTCTGCATTATTTAATGACTCTGCTGAAGCATTTGAGGACTCAACTGCATTATTTAAGGACTCTGCTGCATTATTTAAGGTCTCTGCTGCATTATTTAAGGACTCTGCTGTGGTATATAAGGACTCTGCTGCATTATTTAAGGAATTTGTTGCATTATTTAAGGACGCTGCTGCATTATTTAAGGACTTTGTTGCATTATTTAAGGACTCTGCTGCATTAATTAAGGACTTTGCTGCATTACTTAAGGACACTGCTGCATTATTTAAGGACTTTGTTGCATTATTTAAGGACTCTGCTGCATTATTTAAGGACTCTGCTGAAGCATTTGGGGACTCAGATGCATTATTTAAGGACTCTGCTGCATTATGTAAGGGCTTTGCTGCTTTATTTAAGGACTCTGTTGCATTATTTAAGGACTTTGTTGCATTATTTAAGAACTCTGCTGCATTATTTAAGGACTTTGTTGCATTATTTAAGGATTCTGCTGCATTATTTAAGGACTTTGCTGCATTATTTAAGGACTATGCTGTGGTATTTAAGGACTCTGCTGCATTATTTAAGGACTTTGCTGCATTATTAAAGGACTCTGCTGCATTATTTAATTACTTTGCTGCATTATTTAAGGACTCTGCTGCGGTATTTAAGGACTCTGCTGCATTATTTAAGGACTTTGATGCATTATTTAAGGACACTGCTGCAGAATTTAAGGAATCTGCTGCATTATTTAAGGACTTTGTTGCATTATTTAAGGTCTCTTTTTCATTATTTAAGGACTCTGCTATTGTACTTAAGGACTTTGCTGCATTATTTAAGGACTTTGCTGCATTATTTAAGGACTCTGCTGCATTATTTAAGTACTTTGTTGCATTATTTAAGGACTCTGCTGCATAATTTAAGGACTTTATTGCATTATTTAAGGATCCTGCTGCATTATTTAATGACTCTGCTGAAGCATTTGAGGACTCATCTGCATTATTAAAGGTCTCTGCTGCATTATTTAAGGATCCTGCTGAAGCATTTGAGGACTCAGCTGCATTATTTAAGGACTTTGCTGCATTATTTAACGACTCTGCTGCGTTATTTAAGGACTCTGCTGCATTATTTAAGGACACTGCTGCATTATTTAAGGACTCTGCTGCATTATTTAAGGACTTTGCTGCATTATTTAACGACTCTGCTGCATTATTTAAGAACTTTGCTGCATTATTTAAGGACTCTGCTGCATTATTTAAGGAATTTGTTGCATTATTTAAGGACTCTGCTGCTTTATTTAAGGACTCTGCTGCGGTATTTAAGGACTCTGCTGCATTATTTAAGGACTTTGCTGCATTATTTAAGGACTGCTGCGTTATTTAAGGACTCTGCTGCATTATTTAAGACTTTGCTGCATTATTTAAGGACTCTGCTGCAGTGTTTAATGACTCTGCTGAAGCAACTGGGGACTCAGATGCATTATTTAAGGACTCTGCTGCATTATGTAAGGACTTTGCTGCTTTATTTAAGGACTTTGCTGCATTATTTAAGGACTTTGTTGCATTATTTAAGGACTCTGCTGCATTATTTAAGGACTTTGTTGCATTATTTAAGGACTCTTCTGCATTATTTAAGGACTTTGCTGCATTATTTAAGGACTATGCTGTGGTATTTAAGTACTCTGCTGCATTATTTAAGGACTTTGCTGCATTATTTAAGGACTCTGCTGCATTATTTAATTACTTTGCTGCATTATTAAAGGACCCTGCTGCGGCATTTAAGGATTCTGCTGCATTATTTAAGGACTTTGATGCATTATTTAAGGACGCTGCTGCAGAATTTAAGGAATCTGCTGCATTATTTAAGGACTTTGTTGCATTATTTAAGGTCTCTGCTGCATTATTTAAGGACTCTGCTATGGTACTTAAGGACTTTGCTGCATTACTTAAGGACTTTGCTGCATTATTTAAGGACTTTGATGCATTATTTAAGAACTTTGTTGCATTATTTAAGGACTCTGCTGCATTATTTAAGGACTTTGTTGCATTATGTAAGGACTTTGCTGCTTTATTTAAGGACTTTGCTGCATTATTTAAGGGCTTTGTTGCATTATTTAAGGACTCTGCTGCATTATTTAAGGACTTTGTTGCATTATTTAAGGACTCTTCTGCATTATTTAAGGACTTTGCTGCATTATTTAAGGACTATGCTGTGGTATTTAAGTACTCTGCTGCATTATTTAAGGACTTTGCTGCATTATTTAAGGACTCTGCTGCATTATTTAATTACTTTGCTGCATTATTAAAGGACCCTGCTGCGGCATTTAAGGATTCTGCTGCATAATTTAAGGACTTTATTGCATTATTTAAGGATCCTGCTGCATTATTTAAGGATCCTGCTGAAGCATTTGAGGACTCAGCTGCATTATTTAAGGACTTTGCTGCATTATTTAACGACTCTGCTGCATTATTTAAGGACTCTGCTGCTTTATTTAAGGACTTTCCTGCATTATTTAAGGAGTCTTCTGCATTATTTAATGACTCTGCTGAAGCATTTGAGGACTCAACTGCATTATTTAAGGACTCTGCTGCATTATTTAAGGTCTCTGCTGCATTATTTAAGGACTCTGCTGTGGTATATAAGGACTCTGCTGCATTATTTAAGGAATTTGTTGCATTATTTAAGGACGCTGCTGCATTATTTAAGGACTTTGTTGCATTATTTAAGGACTCTGCTGCATTAATTAAGGACTTTGCTGCATTACTTAAGGACACTGCTGCATTATTTAAGGACTTTGTTGCATTATTTAAGGTCTCTGCTGCATTATTTAAGGACTCTGCTGTGGTATTTATGGACTCTGCTGCATTATTTAAGGAATTTGTTGCATTATTTAAGGACGCTGCTGCATTATTTAAGGACTTTGTTGCATTATTTAAGGACTTTGCTGCATTAATTAAGGACTTTGCTGCATTACTTAAGGACTCTGCTGCATTATTTAATTACTTGCTGCATTATTTAAGGACTCTGCTGCGGTGTTTAAGAACTCTGCTGCATTATTTAAGGACTTTGCTGCATTATTTTAGGACTCTGCTGCATTATTTAAGGACTTTGCTGTATTATTTAAGGACTCTACTGCATTATTTAAGGACTTTGTTGCATTATTTAAGGACTCTGCTGCATTATTTAATGACTTTGTTGCATTATATAAGGACTCTGCTGAATTATTTAAGGACTATGTTGCATTATGTTAGAAGTCTGCTGCATTATTTAAGGACTTTGCTGCATTATTTAAGGACTCTGCTGCATTATTTAAGGACTTTATTGCATTATTTAAGGACTCTGCTGCATTATTTAATGACTCTGCTGAAGCATTTGAGGACTCAGCTGCATTATTTAAGGTCTCTGCTGTATTATTTAAGGACTCTGCTGCATTATTTAATGACTCTGTTGCGGTATTTAAGGACTCTGCTGCATTATTTAAGGACTGCTGCGTTATTTAAGGACTCTGCTGCATTATTTAAGACTTTGCTGCATTATTTAAGGACTCTGCTGCAGTGTTTAATGACTCTGCTGAAGCAACTGGGGACTCAGATGCATTATTTAAGGACTCTGCTGCATTATGTAAGGACTTTGCTGCTTTATTTAAGGACTTTGCTGCATTATTTAAGGACTTTGTTGCATTATTTAAGGACTCTGCTGCATTATTTAAGGACTTTGTTGCATTATTTAAGGACTCTTCTGCATTATTTAAGGACTTTGCTGCATTATTTAAGGACTATGCTGTGGTATTTAAGTACTCTGCTGCATTATTTAAGGACTTTGCTGCATTATTTAAGGACTCTGCTGCATTATTTAATTACTTTGCTGCATTATTAAAGGACCCTGCTGCGGCATTTAAGGATTCTGCTGCATTATTTAAGGACTTTGATGCATTATTTAAGGACGCTGCTGCAGAATTTAAGGAATCTGCTGCATTATTTAAGGACTTTGTTGCATTATTTAAGGTCTCTGCTGCATGAATTAAGGACTCTGCTATGGTACTTAAGGACTTTGCTGCATTATTTAAGGACTTTGCTGCATTATTTAAGGACTTTGATGCATTATTTAAGAACTTTGTTGCATTATTTAAGGACTCTGCTGCATTATTTAAGGACTTTGTTGCATTATGTAAGGACTTTGCTGCTTTATTTAAGGACTTTGCTGCATTATTTAAGGACTTTGTTGCATTATTTAAGGACTCTGCTGCATTATTTAAGGACTTTGTTGCATTATTTAAGGACTCTTCTGCATTATTTAAGGACTTTGCTGCATTATTTAAGGACTATGCTGTGGTATTTAAGTACTCTGCTGCATTATTTAAGGACTTTGCTGCATTATTTAAGGACTCTGCTGCATTATTTAATTACTTTGCTGCATTATTAAAGGACCCTGCTGCGGCATTTAAGGATTCTGCTGCATAATTTAAGGACTTTATTGCATTATTTAAGGATCCTGCTGCATTATTTAAGGATCCTGCTGAAGCATTTGAGGACTCAGCTGCATTATTTAAGGACTTTGCTGCATTATTTAACGACTCTGCTGCATTATTTAAGGACTCTGCTGCTTTATTTAAGGACTTTCCTGCATTATTTAAGGAGTCTTCTGCATTATTTAATGACTCTGCTGAAGCATTTGAGGACTCAACTGCATTATTTAAGGACTCTGCTGCATTATTTAAGGTCTCTGCTGCATTATTTAAGGACTCTGCTGTGGTATATAAGGACTCTGCTGCATTATTTAAGGAATTTGTTGCATTATTTAAGGACGCTGCTGCATTATTTAAGGACTTTGTTGCATTATTTAAGGACTCTGCTGCATTAATTAAGGACTTTGCTGCATTACTTAAGGACACTGCTGCATTATTTAAGGACTTTGTTGCATTATTTAAGGACTCTGCTGCATTATTTAAGGACTCTGCTGAAGCATTTGGGGACTCAGATGCATTATTTAAGGACTCTGCTGCATTATGTAAGGGCTTTGCTGCTTTATTTAAGGACTCTGTTGCATTATTTAAGGACTTTGTTGCATTATTTAAGAACTCTGCTGCATTATTTAAGGACTTTGTTGCATTATTTAAGGATTCTGCTGCATTATTTAAGGACTTTGCTGCATTATTTAAGGACTATGCTGTGGTATTTAAGGACTCTGCTGCATTATTTAAGGACTTTGCTGCATTATTAAAGGACTCTGCTGCATTATTTAATTACTTTGCTGCATTATTTAAGGACTCTGCTGCGGTATTTAAGGACTCTGCTGCATTATTTAAGGACTTTGATGCATTATTTAAGGACACTGCTGCAGAATTTAAGGAATCTGCTGCATTATTTAAGGACTTTGTTGCATTATTTAAGGTCTCTTTTTCATTATTTAAGGACTCTGCTATTGTACTTAAGGACTTTGCTGCATTATTTAAGGACTTTGCTGCATTATTTAAGGACTCTGCTGCATTATTTAAGTACTTTGTTGCATTATTTAAGGACTCTGCTGCATAATTTAAGGACTTTATTGCATTATTTAAGGATCCTGCTGCATTATTTAATGACTCTGCTGAAGCATTTGAGGACTCATCTGCATTATTAAAGGTCTCTGCTGCATTATTTAAGGATCCTGCTGAAGCATTTGAGGACTCAGCTGCATTATTTAAGGACTTTGCTGCATTATTTAACGACTCTGCTGCGTTATTTAAGGACTCTGCTGCATTATTTAAGGACACTGCTGCATTATTTAAGGACTCTGCTGCATTATTTAAGGACTTTGCTGCATTATTTAACGACTCTGCTGCATTATTTAAGAACTTTGCTGCATTATTTAAGGACTCTGCTGCATTATTTAAGGAATTTGTTGCATTATTTAAGGACTCTGCTGCTTTATTTAAGGACTCTGCTGCGGTATTTAAGGATTCTGCTGCATTATTTAAGGACTTTGCTGCATTATTTAAGGACTGCTGCGTTATTTAAGGACTCTGCTGCATTATTTAAGACTTTGCTGCATTATTTAAGGACTCTGCTGCAGTGTTTAATGACTCTGCTGAAGCAACTGGGGACTCAGATGCATTATTTAAGGACTCTGCTGCATTATGTAAGGACTTTGCTGCTTTATTTAAGGACTTTGCTGCATTATTTAAGGACTTTGTTGCATTATTTAAGGACTCTGCTGCATTATTTAAGGACTTTGTTGCATTATTTAAGGACTCTTCTGCATTATTTAAGGACTTTGCTGCATTATTTAAGGACTATGCTGTGGTATTTAAGTACTCTGCTGCATTATTTACGGACTTTGCTGCATTATTTAAGGACTCTGCTGCATTATTTAATTACTTTGCTGCATTATTAAAGGACCCTGCTGCGGCATTTAAGGATTCTGCTGCATTATTTAAGGACTTTGATGCATTATTTAAGGACGCTGCTGCAGAATTTAAGGAATCTGCTGCATTATTTAAGGACTTTGTTGCATTATTTAAGGTCTCTGCTGCATGAATTAAGGACTCTGCTATGGTACTTAAGGACTTTGCTGCATTATTTAAGGACTTTGCTGCATTATTTAAGGACTTTGATGCATTATTTAAGAACTTTGTTGCATTATTTAAGGACTCTGCTGCATTATTTAAGGACTTTGTTGCATTATGTAAGGACTTTGCTGCTTTATTTAAGGACTTTGCTGCATTATTTAAGGACTTTGTTGCATTATTTAAGGACTCTGCTGCATTATTTAAGGACTTTGTTGCATCATTTAAGGACTCTTCTGCATTATTTAAGGACTTTGCTGCATTATTTAAGGACTATGCTGTGGTATTTAAGTACTCTGCTGCATTATTTAAGGACTTTGCTGCATTATTTAAGGACTCTGCTGCATTATTTAATTACTTTGCTGCATTATTAAAGGACCCTGCTGCGGCATTTAAGGATTCTGCTGCATAATTTAAGGACTTTATTGCATTATTTAAGGATCCTGCTGCATTATTTAAGGATCCTGCTGAAGCATTTGAGGACTCAGCTGCATTATTTAAGGACTTTGCTGCATTATTTAACGACTCTGCTGCATTATTTAAGGACTCTGCTGCTTTATTTAAGGACTTTCCTGCATTATTTAAGGAGTCTTCTGCATTATTTAATGACTCTGCTGAAGCATTTGAGGACTCAACTGCATTATTTAAGGACTCTGCTGCATTATTTAAGGTCTCTGCTGCATTATTTAAGGACTCTGCTGTGGTATATAAGGACTCTGCTGCATTATTTAAGGAATTTGTTGCATTATTTAAGGACGCTGCTGCATTATTTAAGGACTTTGTTGCATTATTTAAGGACTCTGCTGCATTAATTAAGGACTTTGCTGCATTACTTAAGGACACTGCTGCATTATTTAAGGACTTTGTTGCATTATTTAAGGACTCTGCTGCATTATTTAAGGACTCTGCTGAAGCATTTGGGGACTCAGATGCATTATTTAAGGACTCTGCTGCATTATGTAAGGGCTTTGCTGCTTTATTTAAGGACTCTGTTGCATTATTTAAGGACTTTGTTGCATTATTTAAGAACTCTGCTGCATTATTTAAGGACTTTGTTGCATTATTTAAGGATTCTGCTGCATTATTTAAGGACTTTGCTGCATTATTTAAGGACTATGCTGTGGTATTTAAGGACTCTGCTGCATTATTTAAGGACTTTGCTGCATTATTAAAGGACTCTGCTGCATTATTTAATTACTTTGCTGCATTATTTAAGGACTCTGCTGCGGTATTTAAGGACTCTGCTGCATTATTTAAGGACTTTGATGCATTATTTAAGGACACTGCTGCAGAATTTAAGGAATCTGCTGCATTATTTAAGGACTTTGTTGCATTATTTAAGGTCTCTTTTTCATTATTTAAGGACTCTGCTATTGTACTTAAGGACTTTGCTGCATTATTTAAGGACTTTGCTGCATTATTTAAGGACTCTGCTGCATTATTTAAGTACTTTGTTGCATTATTTAAGGACTCTGCTGCATAATTTAAGGACTTTATTGCATTATTTAAGGATCCTGCTGCATTATTTAATGACTCTGCTGAAGCATTTGAGGACTCATCTGCATTATTAAAGGTCTCTGCTGCATTATTTAAGGATCCTGCTGAAGCATTTGAGGACTCAGCTGCATTATTTAAGGACTTTGCTGCATTATTTAACGACTCTGCTGCGTTATTTAAGGACTCTGCTGCATTATTTAAGGACACTGCTGCATTATTTAAGGACTCTGCTGCATTATTTAAGGACTTTGCTGCATTATTTAACGACTCTGCTGCATTATTTAAGAACTTTGCTGCATTATTTAAGGACTCTGCTGCATTATTTAAGGAATTTGTTGCATTATTTAAGGACTCTGCTGCTTTATTTAAGGACTCTGCTGCGGTATTTAAGGACTCTGCTGCATTATTTAAGGACTTTGCTGCATTATTTAAGGACTGCTGCGTTATTTAAGGACTCTGCTGCATTATTTAAGACTTTGCTGCATTATTTAAGGACTCTGCTGCAGTGTTTAATGACTCTGCTGAAGCAACTGGGGACTCAGATGCATTATTTAAGGACTCTGCTGCATTATGTAAGGACTTTGCTGCTTTATTTAAGGACTTTGCTGCATTATTTAAGGACTTTGTTGCATTATTTAAGGACTCTGCTGCATTATTTAAGGACTTTGTTGCATTATTTAAGGACTCTTCTGCATTATTTAAGGACTTTGCTGCATTATTTAAGGACTATGCTGTGGTATTTAAGTACTCTGCTGCATTATTTAAGGACTTTGCTGCATTATTTAAGGACTCTGCTGCATTATTTAATTACTTTGCTGCATTATTAAAGGACCCTGCTGCGGCATTTAAGGATTCTGCTGCATTATTTAAGGACTTTGATGCATTATTTAAGGACGCTGCTGCAGAATTTAAGGAATCTGCTGCATTATTTAAGGACTTTGTTGCATTATTTAAGGTCTCTGCTGCATTATTTAAGGACTCTGCTATGGTACTTAAGGACTTTGCTGCATTACTTAAGGACTTTGCTGCATTATTTAAGGACTTTGATGCATTATTTAAGAACTTTGTTGCATTATTTAAGGACTCTGCTGCATTATTTAAGGACTTTGTTGCATTATGTAAGGACTTTGCTGCTTTATTTAAGGACTTTGCTGCATTATTTAAGGGCTTTGTTGCATTATTTAAGGACTCTGCTGCATTATTTAAGGACTTTGTTGCATTATTTAAGGACTCTTCTGCATTATTTAAGGACTTTGCTGCATTATTTAAGGACTATGCTGTGGTATTTAAGTACTCTGCTGCATTATTTAAGGACTTTGCTGCATTATTTAAGGACTCTGCTGCATTATTTAATTACTTTGCTGCATTATTAAAGGTCCCTGCTGCGGCATTTAAGGATTCTGCTGCATAATTTAAGGACTTTATTTAAGGATCCTGCTGCATTATTTAAGGATCCTGCTGAAGCATTTGAGGACTCAGCTGCATTATTTAAGGACTTTGCTGCATTATTTAACGACTCTGCTGCATTATTTAAGGACTCTGCTGCTTTATTTAAGGACTTTCCTGCATTATTTAAGGAGTCTTCTGCATTATTTAATGACTCTGCTGAAGCATTTGAGGACTCAACTGCATTATTTAAGGACTCTGCTGCATTATTTAAGGTCTCTGCTGCATTATTTAAGGACTCTGCTGTGGTATATAAGGACTCTGCTGCATTATTTAAGGAATTTGTTGCATTATTTAAGGACGCTGCTGCATTATTTAAGGACTTTGTTGCATTATTTAAGGACTCTGCTGCATTAATTAAGGACTTTGCTGCATTACTTAAGGACACTGCTGCATTATTTAAGGACTTTGTTGCATTATTTAAGGTCTCTGCTGCATTATTTAAGGACTCTGCTGTGGTATTTATGGACTCTGCTGCATTATTTAAGGAATTTGTTGCATTATTTAAGGACGCTGCTGCATTATTTAAGGACTTTGTTGCATTATTTAAGGACTTTGCTGCATTAATTAAGGACTTTGCTGCATTACTTAAGGACTCTGCTGCATTATTTAATTACTTGCTGCATTATTTAAGGACTCTGCTGCGGTGTTTAAGAACTCTGCTGCATTATTTAAGGACTTTGCTGCATTATTTTAGGACTCTGCTGCATTATTTAAGGACTTTGCTGTATTATTTAAGGACTCTACTGCATTATTTAAGGACTTTGTTGCATTATTTAAGGACTCTGCTGCATTATTTAATGACTTTGTTGCATTATATAAGGACTCTGCTGAATTATTTAAGGACTATGTTGCATTATGTTAGAAGTCTGCTGCATTATTTAAGGACTTTGCTGCATTATTTAAGGACTCTGCTGCATTATTTAAGGACTTTATTGCATTATTTAAGGACTCTGCTGCATTATTTAATGACTCTGCTGAAGCATTTGAGGACTCAGCTGCATTATTTAAGGTCTCTGCTGTATTATTTAAGGACTCTGCTGCATTATTTAATGACTCTGTTGCGGTATTTAAGGACTCTGCTGCATTATTTAAGGACTGCTGCGTTATTTAAGGACTCTGCTGCATTATTTAAGACTTTGCTGCATTATTTAAGGACTCTGCTGCAGTGTTTAATGACTCTGCTGAAGCAACTGGGGACTCAGATGCATTATTTAAGGACTCTGCTGCATTATGTAAGGACTTTGCTGCTTTATTTAAGGACTTTGCTGCATTATTTAAGGACTTTGTTGCATTATTTAAGGACTCTGCTGCATTATTTAAGGACTTTGTTGCATTATTTAAGGACTCTTCTGCATTATTTAAGGACTTTGCTGCATTATTTAAGGACTATGCTGTGGTATTTAAGTACTCTGCTGCATTATTTAAGGACTTTGCTGCATTATTTAAGGACTCTGCTGCATTATTTAATTACTTTGCTGCATTATTAAAGGACCCTGCTGCGGCATTTAAGGATTCTGCTGCATTATTTAAGGACTTTGATGCATTATTTAAGGACGCTGCTGCAGAATTTAAGGAATCTGCTGCATTATTTAAGGACTTTGTTGCATTATTTAAGGTCTCTGCTGCATGAATTAAGGACTCTGCTATGGTACTTAAGGACTTTGCTGCATTATTTTAGGACTTTGCTGCATTATTTAAGGACTTTGATGCATTATTTAAGAACTTTGTTGCATTATTTAAGGACTCTGCTGCATTATTTAAGGACTTTGTTGCATTATGTAAGGACTTTGCTGCTTTATTTAAGGACTTTGCTGCATTATTTAAGGACTTTGTTGCATTATTTAAGGACTCTGCTGCATTATTTAAGGACTTTGTTGCATTATTTAAGGACTCTTCTGCATTATTTAAGGACTTTGCTGCATTATTTAAGGACTATGCTGTGGTATTTAAGTACTCTGCTGCATTATTTAAGGACTTTGCTGCATTATTTAAGGACTCTGCTGCATTATTTAATTACTTTGCTGCATTATTAAAGGACCCTGCTGCGGCATTTAAGGATTCTGCTGCATAATTTAAGGACTTTATTGCATTATTTAAGGATCCTGCTGCATTATTTAAGGATCCTGCTGAAGCATTTGAGGACTCAGCTGCATTATTTAAGGACTTTGCTGCATTATTTAACGACTCTGCTGCATTATTTAAGGACTCTGCTGCTTTATTTAAGGACTTTCCTGCATTATTTAAGGAGTCTTCTGCATTATTTAATGACTCTGCTGAAGCATTTGAGGACTCAACTGCATTATTTAAGGACTCTGCTGCATTATTTAAGGTCTCTGCTGCATTATTTAAGGACTCTGCTGTGGTATATAAGGACTCTGCTGCATTATTTAAGGAATTTGTTGCATTATTTAAGGACGCTGCTGCATTATTTAAGGACTTTGTTGCATTATTTAAGGACTCTGCTGCATTAATTAAGGACTTTGCTGCATTACTTAAGGACACTGCTGCATTATTTAAGGACTTTGTTGCATTATTTAAGGACTCTGCTGCATTATTTAAGGACTCTGCTGAAGCATTTGGGGACTCAGATGCATTATTTAAGGACTCTGCTGCATTATGTAAGGGCTTTGCTGCTTTATTTAAGGACTCTGTTGCATTATTTAAGGACTTTGTTGCATTATTTAAGAACTCTGCTGCATTATTTAAGGACTTTGTTGCATTATTTAAGGATTCTGCTGCATTATTTAAGGACTTTGCTGCATTATTTAAGGACTATGCTGTGGTATTTAAGGACTCTGCTGCATTATTTAAGGACTTTGCTGCATTATTAAAGGACTCTGCTGCATTATTTAATTACTTTGCTGCATTATTTAAGGACTCTGCTGCGGTATTTAAGGACTCTGCTGCATTATTTAAGGACTTTGATGCATTATTTAAGGACACTGCTGCAGAATTTAAGGAATCTGCTGCATTATTTAAGGACTTTGTTGCATTATTTAAGGTCTCTTTTTCATTATTTAAGGACTCTGCTATTGTACTTAAGGACTTTGCTGCATTATTTAAGGACTTTGCTGCATTATTTAAGGACTCTGCTGCATTATTTAAGTACTTTGTTGCATTATTTAAGGACTCTGCTGCATAATTTAAGGACTTTATTGCATTATTTAAGGATCCTGCTGCATTATTTAATGACTCTGCTGAAGCATTTGAGGACTCATCTGCATTATTAAAGGTCTCTGCTGCATTATTTAAGGATCCTGCTGAAGCATTTCAGGACTCAGCTGCATTATTTAAGGACTTTGCTGCATTATTTAACGACTCTGCTGCGTTATTTAAGGACTCTGCTGCATTATTTAAGGACACTGCTGCATTATTTAAGGACTCTGCTGCATTATTTAAGGACTTTGCTGCATTATTTAACGACTCTGCTGCATTATTTAAGAACTTTGCTGCATTATTTAAGGACTCTGCTGCATTATTTAAGGAATTTGTTGCATTATTTAAGGACTCTGCTGCTTTATTTAAGGACTCTGCTGCGGTATTTAAGGATTCTGCTGCATTATTTAAGGACTTTGCTGCATTATTTAAGGACTGCTGCGTTATTTAAGGACTCTGCTGCATTATTTAAGACTTTGCTGCATTATTTAAGGACTCTGCTGCAGTGTTTAATGACTCTGCTGAAGCAACTGGGGACTCAGATGCATTATTTAAGGACTCTGCTGCATTATGTAAGGACTTTGCTGCTTTATTTAAGGACTTTGCTGCATTATTTAAGGACTTTGTTGCATTATTTAAGGACTCTGCTGCATTATTTAAGGACTTTGTTGCATTATTTAAGGACTCTTCTGCATTATTTAAGGACTTTGCTGCATTATTTAAGGACTATGCTGTGGTATTTAAGTACTCTGCTGCATTATTTACGGACTTTGCTGCATTATTTAAGGACTCTGCTGCATTATTTAATTACTTTGCTGCATTATTAAAGGACCCTGCTGCGGCATTTAAGGATTCTGCTGCATTATTTAAGGACTTTGATGCATTATTTAAGGACGCTGCTGCAGAATTTAAGGAATCTGCTGCATTATTTAAGGACTTTGTTGCATTATTTAAGGTCTCTGCTGCATGAATTAAGGACTCTGCTATGGTACTTAAGGACTTTGCTGCATTATTTAAGGACTTTGCTGCATTATTTAAGGACTTTGATGCATTATTTAAGAACTTTGTTGCATTATTTAAGGACTCTGCTGCATTATTTAAGGACTTTGTTGCATTATGTAAGGACTTTGCTGCTTTATTTAAGGACTTTGCTGCATTATTTAAGGACTTTGTTGCATTATTTAAGGACTCTGCTGCATTATTTAAGGACTTTGTTGCATCATTTAAGGACTCTTCTGCATTATTTAAGGACTTTGCTGCATTATTTAAGGACTATGCTGTGGTATTTAAGTACTCTGCTGCATTATTTAAGGACTTTGCTGCATTATTTAAGGACTCTGCTGCATTATTTAATTACTTTGCTGCATTATTAAAGGACCCTGCTGCGGCATTTAAGGATTCTGCTGCATAATTTAAGGACTTTATTGCATTATTTAAGGATCCTGCTGCATTATTTAAGGATCCTGCTGAAGCATTTGAGGACTCAGCTGCATTATTTAAGGACTTTGCTGCATTATTTAACGACTCTGCTGCATTATTTAAGGACTCTGCTGCTTTATTTAAGGACTTTCCTGCATTATTTAAGGAGTCTTCTGCATTATTTAATGACTCTGCTGAAGCATTTGAGGACTCAACTGCATTATTTAAGGACTCTGCTGCATTATTTAAGGTCTCTGCTGCATTAATTAAGGAATTTGTTGCATTATTTAAGGACGCTGCTGCATTATTTAAGGACTTTGTTGCATTATTTAAGGACTCTGCTGCATTAATTAAGGACTTTGCTGCATTACTTAAGGACACTGCTGCATTATTTAAGGACTTTGTTGCATTATTTAAGGACTCTGCTGCATTATTTAAGGACTCTGCTGAAGCATTTGGGGACTCAGATGCATTATTTAAGGACTCTGCTGCATTATGTAAGGGCTTTGCTGCTTTATTTAAGGACTCTGTTGCATTATTTAAGGACTTTGTTGCATTATTTAAGAACTCTGCTGCATTATTTAAGGACTTTGTTGCATTATTTAAGGATTCTGCTGCATTATTTAAGGACTTTGCTGCATTATTTAAGGACTATGCTGTGGTATTTAAGGACTCTGCTGCATTATTTAAGGACTTTGCTGCATTATTAAAGGACTCTGCTGCATTATTTAATTACTTTGCTGCATTATTTAAGGACTCTGCTGCGGTATTTAAGGACTCTGCTGCATTATTTAAGGACTTTGATGCATTATTTAAGGACACTGCTGCAGAATTTAAGGAATCTGCTGCATTATTTAAGGACTTTGTTGCATTATTTAAGGTCTCTTTTTCATTATTTAAGGACTCTGCTATTGTACTTAAGGACTTTGCTGCATTATTTAAGGACTTTGCTGCATTATTTAAGGACTCTGCTGCATTATTTAAGTACTTTGTTGCATTATTTAAGGACTCTGCTGCATAATTTAAGGACTTTATTGCATTATTTAAGGATCCTGCTGCATTATTTAATGACTCTGCTGAAGCATTTGAGGACTCATCTGCATTATTAAAGGTCTCTGCTGCATTATTTAAGGATCCTGCTGAAGCATTTCAGGACTCAGCTGCATTATTTAAGGACTTTGCTGCATTATTTAACGACTCTGCTGCGTTATTTAAGGACTCTGCTGCATTATTTAAGGACACTGCTGCATTATTTAAGGACTCTGCTGCATTATTTAAGGACTTTGCTGCATTATTTAACGACTCTGCTGCATTATTTAAGAACTTTGCTGCATTATTTAAGGACTCTGCTGCATTATTTAAGGAATTTGTTGCATTATTTAAGGACTCTGCTGCTTTATTTAAGGACTCTGCTGCGGTATTTAAGGACTCTGCTGCATTATTTAAGGACTTTGCTGCATTATTTAAGGACTGCTGCGTTATTTAAGGACTCTGCTGCATTATTTAAGACTTTGCTGCATTATTTAAGGACTCTGCTGCAGTGTTTAATGACTCTGCTGAAGCAACTGGGGACTCAGATGCATTATTTAAGGACTCTGCTGCATTATGTAAGGACTTTGCTGCTTTATTTAAGGACTTTGCTGCATTATTTAAGGACTTTGTTGCATTATTTAAGGACTCTGCTGCATTATTTAAGGACTTTGTTGCATTATTTAAGGACTCTTCTGCATTATTTAAGGACTTTGCTGCATTATTTAAGGACTATGCTGTGGTATTTAAGTACTCTGCTGCATTATTTAAGGACTTTGCTGCATTATTTAAGGACTCTGCTGCATTATTTAATTACTTTGCTGCATTATTAAAGGACCCTGCTGCGGCATTTAAGGATTCTGCTGCATTATTTAAGGACTTTGATGCATTATTTAAGGACGCTGCTGCAGAATTTAAGGAATCTGCTGCATTATTTAAGGACTTTGTTGCATTATTTAAGGTCTCTGCTGCATTATTTAAGGACTCTGCTATGGTACTTAAGGACTTTGCTGCATTACTTAAGGACTTTGCTGCATTATTTAAGGACTTTGATGCATTATTTAAGAACTTTGTTGCATTATTTAAGGACTCTGCTGCATTATTTAAGGACTTTGTTGCATTATGTAAGGACTTTGCTGCTTTATTTAAGGACTTTGCTGCATTATTTAAGGGCTTTGTTGCATTATTTAAGGACTCTGCTGCATTATTTAAGGACTTTGTTGCATTATTTAAGGACTCTTCTGCATTATTTAAGGACTTTGCTGCATTATTTAAGGACTATGCTGTGGTATTTAAGTACTCTGCTGCATTATTTAAGGACTTTGCTGCATTATTTAAGGACTCTGCTGCATTATTTAATTACTTTGCTGCATTATTAAAGGACCCTGCTGCGGCATTTAAGGATTCTGCTGCATAATTTAAGGACTTTATTGCATTATTTAAGGATCCTGCTGCATTATTTAAGGATCCTGCTGAAGCATTTGAGGACTCAGCTGCATTATTTAAGGACTTTGCTGCATTATTTAATGACTCTGCTGCATTATTTAAGGACTCTGCTGCTTTATTTAAGGACTTTCCTGCATTATTTAAGGAGTCTTCTGCATTATTTAATGACTCTGCTGAAGCATTTGAGGACTCAACTGCATTATTTAAGGACTCTGCTGCATTATTTAAGGTCTCTGCTGCATTATTTAAGGACTCTGCTGTGGTATATAAGGACTCTGCTGCATTATTTAAGGAATTTGTTGCATTATTTAAGGACGCTGCTGCATTATTTAAGGACTTTGTTGCATTATTTAAGGACTCTGCTGCATTAATTAAGGACTTTGCTGCATTACTTAAGGACACTGCTGCATTATTTAAGGACTTTGTTGCATTATTTAAGGTCTCTGCTGCATTATTTAAGGACTCTGCTGTGGTATTTATGGACTCTGCTGCATTATTTAAGGAATTTGTTGCATTATTTAAGGACGCTGCTGCATTATTTAAGGACTTTGTTGCATTATTTAAGGACTTTGCTGCATTAATTAAGGACTTTGCTGCATTACTTAAGGACTCTGCTGCATTATTTAATTACTTGCTGCATTATTTAAGGACTCTGCTGCGGTGTTTAAGAACTCTGCTGCATTATTTAAGGACTTTGCTGCATTATTTTAGGACTCTGCTGCATTATTTAAGGACTTTGCTGTATTATTTAAGGACTCTACTGCATTATTTAAGGACTTTGTTGCATTATTTAAGGACTCTGCTGCATTATTTAATGACTTTGTTGCATTATATAAGGACTCTGCTGAATTATTTAAGGACTATGTTGCATTATGTTAGAAGTCTGCTGCATTATTTAAGGACTTTGCTGCATTATTTAAGGACTCTGCTGCATTATTTAAGGACTTTATTGCATTATTTAAGGACTCTGCTGCATTATTTAATGACTCTGCTGAAGCATTTGAGGACTCAGCTGCATTATTTAAGGTCTCTGCTGTATTATTTAAGGACTCTGCTGCATTATTTAATGACTCTGTTGCGGTATTTAAGGACTCTGCTGCATTATTTAAGGACTGCTGCGTTATTTAAGGACTCTGCTGCATTATTTAAGACTTTGCTGCATTATTTAAGGACTCTGCTGCAGTGTTTAATGACTCTGCTGAAGCAACTGGGGACTCAGATGCATTATTTAAGGACTCTGCTGCATTATGTAAGGACTTTGCTGCTTTATTTAAGGACTTTGCTGCATTATTTAAGGACTTTGTTGCATTATTTAAGGACTCTGCTGCATTATTTAAGGACTTTGTTGCATTATTTAAGGACTCTTCTGCATTATTTAAGGACTTTGCTGCATTATTTAAGGACTATGCTGTGGTATTTAAGTACTCTGCTGCATTATTTAAGGACTTTGCTGCATTATTTAAGGACTCTGCTGCATTATTTAATTACTTTGCTGCATTATTAAAGGACCCTGCTGCGGCATTTAAGGATTCTGCTGCATTATTTAAGGACTTTGATGCATTATTTAAGGACGCTGCTGCAGAATTTAAGGAATCTGCTGCATTATTTAAGGACTTTGTTGCATTATTTAAGGTCTCTGCTGCATGAATTAAGGACTCTGCTATGGTACTTAAGGACTTTGCTGCATTATTTAAGGACTTTGCTGCATTATTTAAGGACTTTGATGCATTATTTAAGAACTTTGTTGCATTATTTAAGGACTCTGCTGCATTATTTAAGGACTTTGTTGCATTATGTAAGGACTTTGCTGCTTTATTTAAGGACTTTGCTGCATTATTTAAGGACTTTGTTGCATTATTTAAGGACTCTGCTGCATTATTTAAGGACTTTGTTGCATTATTTAAGGACTCTTCTGCATTATTTAAGGACTTTGCTGCATTATTTAAGGACTATGCTGTGGTATTTAAGTACTCTGCTGCATTATTTAAGGACTTTGCTGCATTATTTAAGGACTCTGCTGCATTATTTAATTACTTTGCTGCATTATTAAAGGACCCTGCTGCGGCATTTAAGGATTCTGCTGCATAATTTAAGGACTTTATTGCATTATTTAAGGATCCTGCTGCATTATTTAAGGATCCTGCTGAAGCATTTGAGGACTCAGCTGCATTATTTAAGGACTTTGCTGCATTATTTAACGACTCTGCTGCATTATTTAAGGACTCTGCTGCTTTATTTAAGGACTTTCCTGCATTATTTAAGGAGTCTTCTGCATTATTTAATGACTCTGCTGAAGCATTTGAGGACTCAACTGCATTATTTAAGGACTCTGCTGCATTATTTAAGGTCTCTGCTGCATTATTTAAGGACTCTGCTGTGGTATATAAGGACTCTGCTGCATTATTTAAGGAATTTGTTGCATTATTTAAGGACGCTGCTGCATTATTTAAGGACTTTGTTGCATTATTTAAGGACTCTGCTGCATTAATTAAGGACTTTGCTGCATTACTTAAGGACACTGCTGCATTATTTAAGGACTTTGTTGCATTATTTAAGGACTCTGCTGCATTATGTAAGGGCTTTGCTGCTTTATTTAAGGACTCTGTTGCATTATTTAAGGACTTTGTTGCATTATTTAAGAACTCTGCTGCATTATTTAAGGACTTTGTTGCATTATTTAAGGATTCTGCTGCATTATTTAAGGACTTTGCTGCATTATTTAAGGACTATGCTGTGGTATTTAAGGACTCTGCTGCATTATTTAAGGACTTTGCTGCATTATTAAAGGACTCTGCTGCATTATTTAATTACTTTGCTGCATTATTTAAGGACTCTGCTGCGGTATTTAAGGACTCTGCTGCATTATTTAAGGACTTTGATGCATTATTTAAGGACACTGCTGCAGAATTTAAGGAATCTGCTGCATTATTTAAGGACTTTGTTGCATTATTTAAGGTCTCTTTTTCATTATTTAAGGACTCTGCTATTGTACTTAAGGACTTTGCTGCATTATTTAAGGACTTTGCTGCATTATTTAAGGACTCTGCTTCATTATTTAAGTACTTTGTTGCATTATTTAAGGACTCTGCTGCATAATTTAAGGACTTTATTGCATTATTTAAGGATCCTGCTGCATTATTTAATGACTCTGCTGAAGCATTTGAGGACTCATCTGCATTATTAAAGGTCTCTGCTGCCTTATTTAAGGATCCTGCTGAAGCATTTGAGGACTCAGCTGCATTATTTAAGGACTTTGCTGCATTATTTAACGACTCTGCTGCGTTATTTAAGGACTCTGCTGCATTATTTAAGGACACTGCTGCATTATTTAAGGACTCTGCTGCATTATTTAAGGACTTTGCTGCATTATTTAACGACTCTGCTGCATTATTTAAGAACTTTGCTGCATTATTTAAGGACTCTGCTGCATTATTTAAGGAATTTGTTGCATTATTTAAGGACTCTGCTGCTTTATTTAAGGACTCTGCTGCGGTATTTAAGGACTCTGCTGCATTATTTAAGGACTTTGCTGCATTATTTAAGGACTGCTGCGTTATTTAAGGACTCTGCTGCATTATTTAAGACTTTGCTGCATTATTTAAGGACTCTGCTGCAGTGTTTAATGACTCTGCTGAAGCAACTGGGGACTCAGATGCATTATTTAAGGACTCTGCTGCATTATGTAAGGACTTTGCTGCTTTATTTAAGGACTTTGCTGCATTATTTAAGGACTTTGTTGCATTATTTAAGGACTCTGCTGCATTATTTAAGGACTTTGTTGCATTATTTAAGGACTCTTCTGCATTATTTAAGGACTTTGCTGCATTATTTAAGGACTATGCTGTGGTATTTAAGTACTCTGCTGCATTATTTAAGGACTTTGCTGCATTATTTAAGGACTCTGCTGCATTATTTAATTACTTTGCTGCATTATTAAAGGACCCTGCTGCGGCATTTAAGGATTCTGCTGCATTATTTAAGGACTTTGATGCATTATTTAAGGACGCTGCTGCAGAATTTAAGGAATCTGCTGCATTATTTAAGGACTTTGTTGCATTATTTAAGGTCTCTGCTGCATTATTTAAGGACTCTGCTATGGTACTTAAGGACTTTGCTGCATTACTTAAGGACTTTGCTGCATTATTTAAGGACTTTGATGCATTATTTAAGGACTTTGTTGCATTATTTAAGAACTCTGCTGCATTATTTAAGGACTTTGTTGCATTATTTAAGGATTCTGCTGCATTATTTAAGGACTTTGCTGCATTATTTAAGGACTATGCTGTGGTATTTAAGGACTCTGCTGCATTATTTAAGGACTTTGCTGCATTATTAAAGGACTCTGCTGCATTATTTAATTACTTTGCTGCATTATTTAAGGACTCTGCTGCGGTATTTAAGGACTCTGCTGCATTATTTAAGGACTTTGATGCATTATTTAAGGACACTGCTGCAGAATTTAAGGAATCTGCTGCATTATTTAAGGACTTTGTTGCATTATTTAAGGTCTCTTTTTCATTATTTAAGGACTCTGCTATTGTACTTAAGGACTTTGCTGCATTATTTAAGGACTTTGCTGCATTATTTAAGGACTCTGCTGCATTATTTAAGTACTTTGTTGCATTATTTAAGGACTCTGCTGCATAATTTAAGGACTTTATTGCATTATTTAAGGATCCTGCTGCATTATTTAATGACTCTGCTGAAGCATTTGAGGACTCATCTGCATTATTAAAGGTCTCTGCTGCATTATTTAAGGATCCTGCTGAAGCATTTGAGGACTCAGCTGCATTATTTAAGGACTTTGCTGCATTATTTAACGACTCTGCTGCGTTATTTAAGGACTCTGCTGCATTATTTAAGGACACTGCTGCATTATTTAAGGACTCTGCTGCATTATTTAAGGACTTTGCTGCATTATTTAACGACTCTGCTGCATTATTTAAGAACTTTGCTGCATTATTTAAGGACTCTGCTGCATTATTTAAGGAATTTGTTGCATTATTTAAGGACTCTGCTGCTTTATTTAAGGACTCTGCTGCGGTATTTAAGGATTCTGCTGCATTATTTAAGGACTTTGCTGCATTATTTAAGGACTGCTGCGTTATTTAAGGACTCTGCTGCATTATTTAAGACTTTGCTGCATTATTTAAGGACTCTGCTGCAGTGTTTAATGACTCTGCTGAAGCAACTGGGGACTCAGATGCATTATTTAAGGACTCTGCTGCATTATGTAAGGACTTTGCTGCTTTATTTAAGGACTTTGCTGCATTATTTAAGGACTTTGTTGCATTATTTAAGGACTCTGCTGCATTATTTAAGGACTTTGTTGCATTATTTAAGGACTCTTCTGCATTATTTAAGGACTTTGCTGCATTATTTAAGGACTATGCTGTGGTATTTAAGTACTCTGCTGCATTATTTAAGGACTTTGCTGCATTATTTAAGGACTCTGCTGCATTATTTAATTACTTTGCTGCATTATTAAAGGACCCTGCTGCGGCATTTAAGGATTCTGCTGCATAATTTAAGGACTTTATTGCATTATTTAAGGATCCTGCTGCATTATTTAAGGATCCTGCTGAAGCATTTGAGGACTCAGCTGCATTATTTAAGGACTTTGCTGCATTATTTAACGACTCTGCTGCATTATTTAAGGACTCTGCTGCTTTATTTAAGGACTTTCCTGCATTATTTAAGGAGTCTTCTGCATTATTTAATGACTCTGCTGAAGCATTTGAGGACTCAACTGCATTATTTAAGGACTCTGCTGCATTATTTAAGGTCTCTGCTGCATTATTTAAGGACTCTGCTGTGGTATATAAGGACTCTGCTGCATTATTTAAGGAATTTGTTGCATTATTTAAGGACGCTGCTGCATTATTTAAGGACTTTGTTGCATTATTTAAGGACTCTGCTGCATTAATTAAGGACTTTGCTGCATTACTTAAGGACACTGCTGCATTATTTAAGGACTTTGTTGCATTATTTAAGGACTCTGCTGCATTATTTAAGGACTCTGCTGAAGCATTTGGGGACTCAGATGCATTATTTAAGGACTCTGCTGCATTATGTAAGGGCTTTGCTGCTTTATTTAAGGACTCTGTTGCATTATTTAAGGACTTTGTTGCATTATTTAAGAACTCTGCTGCATTATTTAAGGACTTTGTTGCATTATTTAAGGATTCTGCTGCATTATTTAAGGACTTTGCTGCATTATTTAAGGACTATGCTGTGGTATTTAAGGACTCTGCTGCATTATTTAAGGACTTTGCTGCATTATTAAAGGACTCTGCTGCATTATTTAATTACTTTGCTGCATTATTTAAGGACTCTGCTGCGGTATTTAAGGACTCTGCTGCATTATTTAAGGACTTTGATGCATTATTTAAGGACACTGCTGCAGAATTTAAGGAATCTGCTGCATTATTTAAGGACTTTGTTGCATTATTTAAGGTCTCTGCTGCATTATTTAAGGACTTTGCTGCATTATTTAAGGACTCTGCTGCATTATTTAAGTACTTTGTTGCATTATTTAAGGACTCTGCTGCATAATTTAAGGACTTTATTGCATTATTTAAGGATCCTGCTGCATTATTTAATGACTCTGCTGAAGCATTTGAGGACTCATCTGCATTATTAAAGGTCTCTGCTGCATTATTTAAGGATCCTGCTGAAGCATTTGAGGACTCAGCTGCATTATTTAAGGACTTTGCTGCATTATTTAACGACTCTGCTGCGTTATTTAAGGACTCTGCTGCATTATTTAAGGACACTGCTGCATTATTTAAGGACTCTGCTGCATTATTTAAGGACTTTGCTGCATTATTTAACGACTCTGCTGCATTATTTAAGAACTTTGCTGCATTATTTAAGGACTCTGCTGCATTATTTAAGGAATTTGTTGCATTATTTAAGGACTCTGCTGCTTTATTTAAGGACTCTGCTGCGGTATTTAAGGACTCTGCTGCATTATTTAAGGACTTTGCTGCATTATTTAAGGACTGCTGCGTTATTTAAGGACTCTGCTGCATTATTTAAGACTTTGCTGCATTATTTAAGGACTCTGCTGCAGTGTTTAATGACTCTGCTGAAGCAACTGGGGACTCAGATGCATTATTTAAGGACTCTGCTGCATTATGTAAGGACTTTGCTGCTTTATTTAAGGACTTTGCTGCATTATTTAAGGACTTTGTTGCATTATTTAAGGACTCTGCTGCATTATTTAAGGACTTTGTTGCATTATTTAAGGACTCTTCTGCATTATTTAAGGACTTTGCTGCATTATTTAAGGACTATGCTGTGGTATTTAAGTACTCTGCTGCATTATTTAAGGACTTTGCTGCATTATTTAAGGACTCTGCTGCATTATTTAATTACTTTGCTGCATTATTAAAGGACCCTGCTGCGGCATTTAAGGATTCTGCTGCATTATTTAAGGACTTTGATGCATTATTTAAGGACGCTGCTGCAGAATTTAAGGAATCTGCTGCATTATTTAAGGACTTTGTTGCATTATTTAAGGTCTCTGCTGCATTATTTAAGGACTCTGCTATGGTACTTAAGGACTTTGCTGCATTACTTAAGGACTTTGCTGCATTATTTAAGGACTTTGATGCATTATTTAAGAACTTTGTTGCATTATTTAAGGACTCTGCTGCATTATTTAAGGACTTTGTTGCATTATGTAAGGACTTTGCTGCTTTATTTAAGGACTTTGCTGCATTATTTAAGGGCTTTGTTGCATTATTTAAGGACTCTGCTGCATTATTTAAGGACTTTGTTGCATTATTTAAGGACTCTTCTGCATTATTTAAGGACTTTGCTGCATTATTTAAGGACTATGCTGTGGTATTTAAGTACTCTGCTGCATTATTTAAGGACTTTGCTGCATTATTTAAGGACTCTGCTGCATTATTTAATTACTTTGCTGCATTATTAAAGGACCCTGCTGCGGCATTTAAGGATTCTGCTGCATAATTTAAGGACTTTATTGCATTATTTAAGGATCCTGCTGCATTATTTAAGGATCCTGCTGAAGCATTTGAGGACTCAGCTGCATTATTTAAGGACTTTGCTGCATTATTTAATGACTCTGCTGCATTATTTAAGGACTCTGCTGCTTTATTTAAGGACTTTCCTGCATTATTTAAGGAGTCTTCTGCATTATTTAATGACTCTGCTGAAGCATTTGAGGACTCAACTGCATTATTTAAGGACTCTGCTGCATTATTTAAGGTCTCTGCTGCATTATTTAAGGACTCTGCTGTGGTATATAAGGACTCTGCTGCATTATTTAAGGAATTTGTTGCATTATTTAAGGACGCTGCTGCATTATTTAAGGACTTTGTTGCATTATTTAAGGACTCTGCTGCATTAATTAAGGACTTTGCTGCATTACTTAAGGACACTGCTGCATTATTTAAGGACTTTGTTGCATTATTTAAGGTCTCTGCTGCATTATTTAAGGACTCTGCTGTGGTATTTATGGACTCTGCTGCATTATTTAAGGAATTTGTTGCATTATTTAAGGACGCTGCTGCATTATTTAAGGACTTTGTTGCATTATTTAAGGACTTTGCTGCATTAATTAAGGACTTTGCTGCATTACTTAAGGACTCTGCTGCATTATTTAATTACTTGCTGCATTATTTAAGGACTCTGCTGCGGTGTTTAAGAACTCTGCTGCATTATTTAAGGACTTTGCTGCATTATTTTAGGACTCTGCTGCATTATTTAAGGACTTTGCTGTATTATTTAAGGACTCTACTGCATTATTTAAGGACTTTGTTGCATTATTTAAGGACTCTGCTGCATTATTTAATGACTTTGTTGCATTATATAAGGACTCTGCTGAATTATTTAAGGACTATGTTGCATTATGTTAGAAGTCTGCTGCATTATTTAAGGACTTTGCTGCATTATTTAAGGAATCTGCTGCATTATTTAAGGACTTTATTGCATTATTTAAGGACTCTGCTGCATTATTTAATGACTCTGCTGAAGCATTTGAGGACTCAGCTGCATTATTTAAGGTCTCTGCTGTATTATTTAAGGACTCTGCTGCATTATTTAATGACTCTGTTGCGGTATTTAAGGACTCTGCTGCATTATTTAAGGACTGCTGCGTTATTTAAGGACTCTGCTGCATTATTTAAGACTTTGCTGCATTATTTAAGGACTCTGCTGCAGTGTTTAATGACTCTGCTGAAGCAACTGGGGACTCAGATGCATTATTTAAGGACTCTGCTGCATTATGTAAGGACTTTGCTGCTTTATTTAAGGACTTTGCTGCATTATTTAAGGACTTTGTTGCATTATTTAAGGACTCTGCTGCATTATTTAAGGACTTTGTTGCATTATTTAAGGACTCTTCTGCATTATTTAAGGACTTTGCTGCATTATTTAAGGACTATGCTGTGGTATTTAAGTACTCTGCTGCATTATTTAAGGACTTTGCTGCATTATTTAAGGACTCTGCTGCATTATTTAATTACTTTGCTGCATTATTAAAGGACCCTGCTGCGGCATTTAAGGATTCTGCTGCATTATTTAAGGACTTTGATGCATTATTTAAGGACGCTGCTGCAGAATTTAAGGAATCTGCTGCATTATTTAAGGACTTTGTTGCATTATTTAAGGTCTCTGCTGCATGAATTAAGGACTCTGCTATGGTACTTAAGGACTTTGCTGCATTATTTAAGGACTTTGCTGCATTATTTAAGGACTTTGATGCATTATTTAAGAACTTTGTTGCATTATTTAAGGACTCTGCTGCATTATTTAAGGACTTTGTTGCATTATGTAAGGACTTTGCTGCTTTATTTAAGGACTTTGCTGCATTATTTAAGGACTTTGTTGCATTATTTAAGGACTCTGCTGCATTATTTAAGGACTTTGTTGCATTATTTAAGGACTCTTCTGCATTATTTAAGGACTTTGCTGCATTATTTAAGGACTATGCTGTGGTATTTAAGTACTCTGCTGCATTATTTAAGGACTTTGCTGCATTATTTAAGGACTCTGCTGCATTATTTAATTACTTTGCTGCATTATTAAAGGACCCTGCTGCGGCATTTAAGGATTCTGCTGCATAATTTAAGGACTTTATTGCATTATTTAAGGATCCTGCTGCATTATTTAAGGATCCTGCTGAAGCATTTGAGGACTCAGCTGCATTATTTAAGGACTTTGCTGCATTATTTAACGACTCTGCTGCATTATTTAAGGACTCTGCTGCTTTATTTAAGGACTTTCCTGCATTATTTAAGGAGTCTTCTGCATTATTTAATGACTCTGCTGAAGCATTTGAGGACTCAACTGCATTATTTAAGGACTCTGCTGCATTATTTAAGGTCTCTGCTGCATTATTTAAGGACTCTGCTGTGGTATATAAGGACTCTGCTGCATTATTTAAGGAATTTGTTGCATTATTTAAGGACGCTGCTGCATTATTTAAGGACTTTGTTGCATTATTTAAGGACTCTGCTGCATTAATTAAGGACTTTGCTGCATTACTTAAGGACACTGCTGCATTATTTAAGGACTTTGTTGCATTATTTAAGGACTCTGCTGCATTATGTAAGGGCTTTGCTGCTTTATTTAAGGACTCTGTTGCATTATTTAAGGACTTTGTTGCATTATTTAAGAACTCTGCTGCATTATTTAAGGACTTTGTTGCATTATTTAAGGATTCTGCTGCATTATTTAAGGACTTTGCTGCATTATTTAAGGACTATGCTGTGGTATTTAAGGACTCTGCTGCATTATTTAAGGACTTTGCTGCATTATTAAAGGACTCTGCTGCATTATTTAATTACTTTGCTGCATTATTTAAGGACTCTGCTGCGGTATTTAAGGACTCTGCTGCATTATTTAAGGACTTTGATGCATTATTTAAGGACACTGCTGCAGAATTTAAGGAATCTGCTGCATTATTTAAGGACTTTGTTGCATTATTTAAGGTCTCTTTTTCATTATTTAAGGACTCTGCTATTGTACTTAAGGACTTTGCTGCATTATTTAAGGACTTTGCTGCATTATTTAAGGACTCTGCTTCATTATTTAAGTACTTTGTTGCATTATTTAAGGACTCTGCTGCATAATTTAAGGACTTTATTGCATTATTTAAGGATCCTGCTGCATTATTTAATGACTCTGCTGAAGCATTTGAGGACTCATCTGCATTATTAAAGGTCTCTGCTGCCTTATTTAAGGATCCTGCTGAAGCATTTGAGGACTCAGCTGCATTATTTAAGGACTTTGCTGCATTATTTAACGACTCTGCTGCGTTATTTAAGGACTCTGCTGCATTATTTAAGGACACTGCTGCATTATTTAAGGACTCTGCTGCATTATTTAAGGACTTTGCTGCATTATTTAACGACTCTGCTGCATTATTTAAGAACTTTGCTGCATTATTTAAGGACTCTGCTGCATTATTTAAGGAATTTGTTGCATTATTTAAGGACTCTGCTGCTTTATTTAAGGACTCTGCTGCGGTATTTAAGGACTCTGCTGCATTATTTAAGGACTTTGCTGCATTATTTAAGGACTGCTGCGTTATTTAAGGACTCTGCTGCATTATTTAAGACTTTGCTGCATTATTTAAGGACTCTGCTGCAGTGTTTAATGACTCTGCTGAAGCAACTGGGGACTCAGATGCATTATTTAAGGACTCTGCTGCATTATGTAAGGACTTTGCTGCTTTATTTAAGGACTTTGCTGCATTATTTAAGGACTTTGTTGCATTATTTAAGGACTCTGCTGCATTATTTAAGGACTTTGTTGCATTATTTAAGGACTCTTCTGCATTATTTAAGGACTTTGCTGCATTATTTAAGGACTATGCTGTGGTATTTAAGTACTCTGCTGCATTATTTAAGGACTTTGCTGCATTATTTAAGGACTCTGCTGCATTATTTAATTACTTTGCTGCATTATTAAAGGACCCTGCTGCGGCATTTAAGGATTCTGCTGCATTATTTAAGGACTTTGATGCATTATTTAAGGACGCTGCTGCAGAATTTAAGGAATCTGCTGCATTATTTAAGGACTTTGTTGCATTATTTAAGGTCTCTGCTGCATTATTTAAGGACTCTGCTATGGTACTTAAGGACTTTGCTGCATTACTTAAGGACTTTGCTGCATTATTTAAGGACTTTGATGCATTATTTAAGGACTTTGTTGCATTATTTAAGAACTCTGCTGCATTATTTAAGGACTTTGTTGCATTATTTAAGGATTCTGCTGCATTATTTAAGGACTTTGCTGCATTATTTAAGGACTATGCTGTGGTATTTAAGGACTCTGCTGCATTATTTAAGGACTTTGCTGCATTATTAAAGGACTCTGCTGCATTATTTAATTACTTTGCTGCATTATTTAAGGACTCTGCTGCGGTATTTAAGGACTCTGCTGCATTATTTAAGGACTTTGATGCATTATTTAAGGACACTGCTGCAGAATTTAAGGAATCTGCTGCATTATTTAAGGACTTTGTTGCATTATTTAAGGTCTCTTTTTCATTATTTAAGGACTCTGCTATTGTACTTAAGGACTTTGCTGCATTATTTAAGGACTTTGCTGCATTATTTAAGGACTCTGCTGCATTATTTAAGTACTTTGTTGCATTATTTAAGGACTCTGCTGCATAATTTAAGGACTTTATTGCATTATTTAAGGATCCTGCTGCATTATTTAATGACTCTGCTGAAGCATTTGAGGACTCATCTGCATTATTAAAGGTCTCTGCTGCATTATTTAAGGATCCTGCTGAAGCATTTGAGGACTCAGCTGCATTATTTAAGGACTTTGCTGCATTATTTAACGACTCTGCTGCGTTATTTAAGGACTCTGCTGCATTATTTAAGGACACTGCTGCATTATTTAAGGACTCTGCTGCATTATTTAAGGACTTTGCTGCATTATTTAACGACTCTGCTGCATTATTTAAGAACTTTGCTGCATTATTTAAGGACTCTGCTGCATTATTTAAGGAATTTGTTGCATTATTTAAGGACTCTGCTGCTTTATTTAAGGACTCTGCTGCGGTATTTAAGGATTCTGCTGCATTATTTAAGGACTTTGCTGCATTATTTAAGGACTGCTGCGTTATTTAAGGACTCTGCTGCATTATTTAAGACTTTGCTGCATTATTTAAGGACTCTGCTGCAGTGTTTAATGACTCTGCTGAAGCAACTGGGGACTCAGATGCATTATTTAAGGACTCTGCTGCATTATGTAAGGACTTTGCTGCTTTATTTAAGGACTTTGCTGCATTATTTAAGGACTTTGTTGCATTATTTAAGGACTCTGCTGCATTATTTAAGGACTTTGTTGCATTATTTAAGGACTCTTCTGCATTATTTAAGGACTTTGCTGCATTATTTAAGGACTATGCTGTGGTATTTAAGTACTCTGCTGCATTATTTACGGACTTTGCTGCATTATTTAAGGACTCTGCTGCATTATTTAATTACTTTGCTGCATTATTAAAGGACCCTGCTGCGGCATTTAAGGATTCTGCTGCATTATTTAAGGACTTTGATGCATTATTTAAGGACGCTGCTGCAGAATTTAAGGAATCTGCTGCATTATTTAAGGACTTTGTTGCATTATTTAAGGTCTCTGCTGCATGAATTAAGGACTCTGCTATGGTACTTAAGGACTTTGCTGCATTATTTAAGGACTTTGCTGCATTATTTAAGGACTTTGATGCATTATTTAAGAACTTTGTTGCATTATTTAAGGACTCTGCTGCATTATTTAAGGACTTTGTTGCATTATGTAAGGACTTTGCTGCTTTATTTAAGGACTTTGCTGCATTATTTAAGGACTTTGTTGCATTATTTAAGGACTCTGCTGCATTATTTAAGGACTTTGTTGCATCATTTAAGGACTCTTCTGCATTATTTAAGGACTTTGCTGCATTATTTAAGGACTATGCTGTGGTATTTAAGTACTCTGCTGCATTATTTAAGGACTTTGCTGCATTATTTAAGGACTCTGCTGCATTATTTAATTACTTTGCTGCATTATTAAAGGACCCTGCTGCGGCATTTAAGGATTCTGCTGCATAATTTAAGGACTTTATTGCATTATTTAAGGATCCTGCTGCATTATTTAAGGATCCTGCTGAAGCATTTGAGGACTCAGCTGCATTATTTAAGGACTTTGCTGCATTATTTAACGACTCTGCTGCATTATTTAAGGACTCTGCTGCTTTATTTAAGGACTTTCCTGCATTATTTAAGGAGTCTTCTGCATTATTTAATGACTCTGCTGAAGCATTTGAGGACTCAACTGCATTATTTAAGGACTCTGCTGCATTATTTAAGGTCTCTGCTGCATTATTTAAGGACTCTGCTGTGGTATATAAGGACTCTGCTGCATTATTTAAGGAATTTGTTGCATTATTTAAGGACGCTGCTGCATTATTTAAGGACTTTGTTGCATTATTTAAGGACTCTGCTGCATTAATTAAGGACTTTGCTGCATTACTTAAGGACACTGCTGCATTATTTAAGGACTTTGTTGCATTATTTAAGGACTCTGCTGCATTATTTAAGGACTCTGCTGAAGCATTTGGGGACTCAGATGCATTATTTAAGGACTCTGCTGCATTATGTAAGGGCTTTGCTGCTTTATTTAAGGACTCTGTTGCATTATTTAAGGACTTTGTTGCATTATTTAAGAACTCTGCTGCATTATTTAAGGACTTTGTTGCATTATTTAAGGATTCTGCTGCATTATTTAAGGACTTTGCTGCATTATTTAAGGACTATGCTGTGGTATTTAAGGACTCTGCTGCATTATTTAAGGACTTTGCTGCATTATTAAAGGACTCTGCTGCATTATTTAATTACTTTGCTGCATTATTTAAGGACTCTGCTGCGGTATTTAAGGACTCTGCTGCATTATTTAAGGACTTTGATGCATTATTTAAGGACACTGCTGCAGAATTTAAGGAATCTGCTGCATTATTTAAGGACTTTGTTGCATTATTTAAGGTCTCTTTTTCATTATTTAAGGACTCTGCTATTGTACTTAAGGACTTTGCTGCATTATTTAAGGACTTTGCTGCATTATTTAAGGACTCTGCTGCATTATTTAAGTACTTTGTTGCATTATTTAAGGACTCTGCTGCATAATTTAAGGACTTTATTGCATTATTTAAGGATCCTGCTGCATTATTTAATGACTCTGCTGAAGCATTTGAGGACTCATCTGCATTATTAAAGGTCTCTGCTGCATTATTTAAGGATCCTGCTGAAGCATTTGAGGACTCAGCTGCATTATTTAAGGACTTTGCTGCATTATTTAACGACTCTGCTGCGTTATTTAAGGACTCTGCTGCATTATTTAAGGACACTGCTGCATTATTTAAGGACTCTGCTGCATTATTTAAGGACTTTGCTGCATTATTTAACGACTCTGCTGCATTATTTAAGAACTTTGCTGCATTATTTAAGGACTCTGCTGCATTATTTAAGGAATTTGTTGCATTATTTAAGGACTCTGCTGCTTTATTTAAGGACTCTGCTGCAGTATTTAAGGACTCTGCTGCATTATTTAAGGACTTTGCTGCATTATTTAAGGACTGCTGCGTTATTTAAGGACTCTGCTGCATTATTTAAGACTTTGCTGCATTATTTAAGGACTCTGCTGCAGTGTTTAATGACTCTGCTGAAGCAACTGGGGACTCAGATGCATTATTTAAGGACTCTGCTGCATTATGTAAGGACTTTGCTGCTTTATTTAAGGACTTTGCTGCATTATTTAAGGACTTTGTTGCATTATTTAAGGACTCTGCTGCATTATTTAAGGACTTTGTTGCATTATTTAAGGACTCTTCTGCATTATTTAAGGACTTTGCTGCATTATTTAAGGACTATGCTGTGGTATTTAAGTACTCTGCTGCATTATTTAAGGACTTTGCTGCATTATTTAAGGACTCTGCTGCATTATTTAATTACTTTGCTGCATTATTAAAGGACCCTGCTGCGGCATTTAAGGATTCTGCTGCATTATTTAAGGACTTTGATGCATTATTTAAGGACGCTGCTGCAGAATTTAAGGAATCTGCTGCATTATTTAAGGACTTTGTTGCATTATTTAAGGTCTCTGCTGCATTATTTAAGGACTCTGCTATGGTACTTAAGGACTTTGCTGCATTACTTAAGGACTTTGCTGCATTATTTAAGGACTTTGATGCATTATTTAAGAACTTTGTTGCATTATTTAAGGACTCTGCTGCATTATTTAAGGACTTTGTTGCATTATGTAAGGACTTTGCTGCTTTATTTAAGGACTTTGCTGCATTATTTAAGGGCTTTGTTGCATTATTTAAGGACTCTGCTGCATTATTTAAGGACTTTGTTGCATTATTTAAGGACTCTTCTGCATTATTTAAGGACTTTGCTGCATTATTTAAGGACTATGCTGTGGTATTTAAGTACTCTGCTGCATTATTTAAGGACTTTGCTGCATTATTTAAGGACTCTGCTGCATTATTTAATTACTTTGCTGCATTATTAAAGGACCCTGCTGCGGCATTTAAGGATTCTGCTGCATAATTTAAGGACTTTATTGCATTATTTAAGGATCCTGCTGCATTATTTAAGGATCCTGCTGAAGCATTTGAGGACTCAGCTGCATTATTTAAGGACTTTGCTGCATTATTTAATGACTCTGCTGCATTATTTAAGGACTCTGCTGCTTTATTTAAGGACTTTCCTGCATTATTTAAGGAGTCTTCTGCATTATTTAATGACTCTGCTGAAGCATTTGAGGACTCAACTGCATTATTTAAGGACTCTGCTGCATTATTTAAGGTCTCTGCTGCATTATTTAAGGACTCTGCTGTGGTATATAAGGACTCTGCTGCATTATTTAAGGAATTTGTTGCATTATTTAAGGACGCTGCTGCATTATTTAAGGACTTTGTTGCATTATTTAAGGACTCTGCTGCATTAATTAAGGACTTTGCTGCATTACTTAAGGACACTGCTGCATTATTTAAGGACTTTGTTGCATTATTTAAGGTCTCTGCTGCATTATTTAAGGACTCTGCTGTGGTATTTATGGACTCTGCTGCATTATTTAAGGAATTTGTTGCATTATTTAAGGACGCTGCTGCATTATTTAAGGACTTTGTTGCATTATTTAAGGACTTTGCTGCATTAATTAAGGACTTTGCTGCATTACTTAAGGACTCTGCTGCATTATTTAATTACTTGCTGCATTATTTAAGGACTCTGCTGCGGTGTTTAAGAACTCTGCTGCATTATTTAAGGACTTTGCTGCATTATTTTAGGACTCTGCTGCATTATTTAAGGACTTTGCTGTATTATTTAAGGACTCTACTGCATTATTTAAGGACTTTGTTGCATTATTTAAGGACTCTGCTGCATTATTTAATGACTTTGTTGCATTATATAAGGACTCTGCTGAATTATTTAAGGACTATGTTGCATTATGTTAGAAGTCTGCTGCATTATTTAAGGACTTTGCTGCATTATTTAAGGACTCTGCTGCATTATTTAAGGACTTTATTGCATTATTTAAGGACTCTGCTGCATTATTTAATGACTCTGCTGAAGCATTTGAGGACTCAGCTGCATTATTTAAGGTCTCTGCTGTATTATTTAAGGACTCTGCTGCATTATTTAATGACTCTGTTGCGGTATTTAAGGACTCTGCTGCATTATTTAAGGACTGCTGCGTTATTTAAGGACTCTGCTGCATTATTTAAGACTTTGCTGCATTATTTAAGGACTCTGCTGCAGCGTTTAATGACTCTGCTGAAGCAACTGGGGACTCAGATGCATTATTTAAGGACTCTGCTGCATTATGTAAGGACTTTGCTGCTTTATTTAAGGACTTTGCTGCATTATTTAAGGACTTTGTTGCATTATTTAAGGACTCTGCTGCATTATTTAAGGACTTTGTTGCATTATTTAAGGACTCTTCTGCATTATTTAAGGACTTTGCTGCATTATTTAAGGACTATGCTGTGGTATTTAAGTACTCTGCTGCATTATTTAAGGACTTTGCTGCATTATTTAAGGACTCTGCTGCATTATTTAATTACTTTGCTGCATTATTAAAGGACCCTGCTGCGGCATTTAAGGATTCTGCTGCATTATTTAAGGACTTTGATGCATTATTTAAGGACGCTGCTGCAGAATTTAAGGAATCTGCTGCATTATTTAAGGACTTTGTTCCATTATTTAAGGTCTCTGCTGCATGAATTAAGGACTCTGCTATGGTACTTAAGGACTTTGCTGCATTATTTAAGGACTTTGCTGCATTATTTAAGGACTTTGATGCATTATTTAAGAACTTTGTTGCATTATTTAAGGACTCTGCTGCATTATTTAAGGACTTTGTTGCATTATGTAAGGACTTTGCTGCTTTATTTAAGGACTTTGCTGCATTATTTAAGGACTTTGTTGCATTATTTAAGGACTCTGCTGCATTATTTAAGGACTTTGTTGCATTATTTAAGGACTCTTCTGCATTATTTAAGGACTTTGCTGCATTATTTAAGGACTATGCTGTGGTATTTAAGTACTCTGCTGCATTATTTAAGGACTTTGCTGCATTATTTAAGGACTCTGCTGCATTATTTAATTACTTTGCTGCATTATTAAAGGACCCTGCTGCGGCATTTAAGGATTCTGCTGCATAATTTAAGGACTTTATTGCATTATTTAAGGATCCTGCTGCATTATTTAAGGATCCTGCTGAAGCATTTGAGGACTCAGCTGCATTATTTAAGGACTTTGCTGCATTATTTAACGACTCTGCTGCATTATTTAAGGACTCTGCTGCTTTATTTAAGGACTTTCCTGCATTATTTAAGGAGTCTTCTGCATTATTTAATGACTCTGCTGAAGCATTTGAGGACTCAACTGCATTATTTAAGGACTCTGCTGCATTATTTAAGGTCTCTGCTGCATTATTTAAGGACTCTGCTGTGGTATATAAGGACTCTGCTGCATTATTTAAGGAATTTGTTGCATTATTTAAGGACGCTGCTGCATTATTTAAGGACTTTGTTGCATTATTTAAGGACTCTGCTGCATTAATTAAGGACTTTGCTGCATTACTTAAGGACACTGCTGCATTATTTAAGGACTTTGTTGCATTATTTAAGGACTCTGCTGCATTATGTAAGGGCTTTGCTGCTTTATTTAAGGACTCTGTTGCATTATTTAAGGACTTTGTTGCATTATTTAAGAACTCTGCTGCATTATTTAAGGACTTTGTTGCATTATTTAAGGATTCTGCTGCATTATTTAAGGACTTTGCTGCATTATTTAAGGACTATGCTGTGGTATTTAAGGACTCTGCTGCATTATTTAAGGACTTTGCTGCATTATTAAAGGACTCTGCTGCATTATTTAATTACTTTGCTGCATTATTTAAGGACTCTGCTGCGGTATTTAAGGACTCTGCTGCATTATTTAAGGACTTTGATGCATTATTTAAGGACACTGCTGCAGAATTTAAGGAATCTGCTGCATTATTTAAGGACTTTGTTGCATTATTTAAGGTCTCTTTTTCATTATTTAAGGACTCTGCTATTGTACTTAAGGACTTTGCTGCATTATTTAAGGACTTTGCTGCATTATTTAAGGACTCTGCTTCATTATTTAAGTACTTTGTTGCATTATTTAAGGACTCTGCTGCATAATTTAAGGACTTTATTGCATTATTTAAGGATCCTGCTGCATTATTTAATGACTCTGCTGAAGCATTTGAGGACTCATCTGCATTATTAAAGGTCTCTGCTGCCTTATTTAAGGATCCTGCTGAAGCATTTGAGGACTCAGCTGCATTATTTAAGGACTTTGCTGCATTATTTAACGACTCTGCTGCGTTATTTAAGGACTCTGCTGCATTATTTAAGGACACTGCTGCATTATTTAAGGACTCTGCTGCATTATTTAAGGACTTTGCTGCATTATTTAACGACTCTGCTGCATTATTTAAGAACTTTGCTGCATTATTTAAGGACTCTGCTGCATTATTTAAGGAATTTGTTGCATTATTTAAGGACTCTGCTGCTTTATTTAAGGACTCTGCTGCGGTATTTAAGGACTCTGCTGCATTATTTAAGGACTTTGCTGCATTATTTAAGGACTGCTGCGTTATTTAAGGACTCTGCTGCATTATTTAAGACTTTGCTGCATTATTTAAGGACTCTGCTGCAGTGTTTAATGACTCTGCTGAAGCAACTGGGGACTCAGATGCATTATTTAAGGACTCTGCTGCATTATGTAAGGACTTTGCTGCTTTATTTAAGGACTTTGCTGCATTATTTAAGGACTTTGTTGCATTATTTAAGGACTCTGCTGCATTATTTAAGGACTTTGTTGCATTATTTAAGGACTCTTCTGCATTATTTAAGGACTTTGCTGCATTATTTAAGTACTATGCTGTGGTATTTAAGTACTCTGCTGCATTATTTAAGGACTTTGCTGCATTATTTAAGGACTCTGCTGCATTATTTAATTACTTTGCTGCATTATTAAAGGACCCTGCTGCGGCATTTAAGGATTCTGCTGCATTATTTAAGGACTTTGATGCATTATTTAAGGACGCTGCTGCAGAATTTAAGGAATCTGCTGCATTATTTAAGGACTTTGTTGCATTATTTAAGGTCTCTGCTGCATTATTTAAGGACTCTGCTATGGTACTTAAGGACTTTGCTGCATTACTTAAGGACTTTGCTGCATTATTTAAGGACTTTGATGCATTATTTAAGGACTTTGTTGCATTATTTAAGAACTCTGCTGCATTATTTAAGGACTTTGTTGCATTATTTAAGGATTCTGCTGCATTATTTAAGGACTTTGCTGCATTATTTAAGGACTATGCTGTGGTATTTAAGGACTCTGCTGCATTATTTAAGGACTTTGCTGCATTATTAAAGGACTCTGCTGCATTATTTAATTACTTTGCTGCATTATTTAAGGACTCTGCTGCGGTATTTAAGGACTCTGCTGCATTATTTAAGGACTTTGATGCATTATTTAAGGACACTGCTGCAGAATTTAAGGAATCTGCTGCATTATTTAAGGACTTTGTTGCATTATTTAAGGTCTCTTTTTCATTATTTAAGGACTCTGCTATTGTACTTAAGGACTTTGCTGCATTATTTAAGGACTTTGCTGCATTATTTAAGGACTCTGCTGCATTATTTAAGTACTTTGTTGCATTATTTAAGGACTCTGCTGCATAATTTAAGGACTTTATTGCATTATTTAAGGATCCTGCTGCATTATTTAATGACTCTGCTGAAGCATTTGAGGACTCATCTGCATTATTAAAGGTCTCTGCTGCATTATTTAAGGATCCTGCTGAAGCATTTGAGGACTCAGCTGCATTATTTAAGGACTTTGCTGCATTATTTAACGACTCTGCTGCGTTATTTAAGGACTCTGCTGCATTATTTAAGGACACTGCTGCATTATTTAAGGACTCTGCTGCATTATTTAAGGACTTTGCTGCATTATTTAACGACTCTGCTGCATTATTTAAGAACTTTGCTGCATTATTTAAGGACTCTGCTGCATTATTTAAGGAATTTGTTGCATTATTTAAGGACTCTGCTGCTTTATTTAAGGACTCTGCTGCGGTATTTAAGGATTCTGCTGCATTATTTAAGGACTTTGCTGCATTATTTAAGGACTGCTGCGTTATTTAAGGACTCTGCTGCATTATTTAAGACTTTGCTGCATTATTTAAGGACTCTGCTGCAGTGTTTAATGACTCTGCTGAAGCAACTGGGGACTCAGATGCATTATTTAAGGACTCTGCTGCATTATGTAAGGACTTTGCTGCTTTATTTAAGGACTTTGCTGCATTATTTAAGGACTTTGTTGCATTATTTAAGGACTCTGCTGCATTATTTAAGGACTTTGTTGCATTATTTAAGGACTCTTCTGCATTATTTAAGGACTTTGCTGCATTATTTAAGGACTATGCTGTGGTATTTAAGTACTCTGCTGCATTATTTACGGACTTTGCTGCATTATTTAAGGACTCTGCTGCATTATTTAATTACTTTGCTGCATTATTAAAGGACCCTGCTGCGGCATTTAAGGATTCTGCTGCATTATTTAAGGACTTTGATGCATTATTTAAGGACGCTGCTGCAGAATTTAAGGAATCTGCTGCATTATTTAAGGACTTTGTTGCATTATTTAAGGTCTCTGCTGCATGAATTAAGGACTCTGCTATGGTACTTAAGGACTTTGCTGCATTATTTAAGGACTTTGCTGCATTATTTAAGGACTTTGATGCATTATTTAAGAACTTTGTTGCATTATTTAAGGACTCTGCTGCATTATTTAAGGACTTTGTTGCATTATGTAAGGACTTTGCTGCTTTATTTAAGGACTTTGCTGCATTATTTAAGGACTTTGTTGCATTATTTAAGGACTCTGCTGCATTATTTAAGGACTTTGTTGCATCATTTAAGGACTCTTCTGCATTATTTAAGGACTTTGCTGCATTATTTAAGGACTATGCTGTGGTATTTAAGTACTCTGCTGCATTATTTAAGGACTTTGCTGCATTATTTAAGGACTCTGCTGCATTATTTAATTACTTTGCTGCATTATTAAAGGACCCTGCTGCGGCATTTAAGGATTCTGCTGCATAATTTAAGGACTTTATTGCATTATTTAAGGATCCTGCTGCATTATTTAAGGATCCTGCTGAAGCATTTGAGGACTCAGCTGCATTATTTAAGGACTTTGCTGCATTATTTAACGACTCTGCTGCATTATTTAAGGACTCTGCTGCTTTATTTAAGGACTTTCCTGCATTATTTAAGGAGTCTTCTGCATTATTTAATGACTCTGCTGAAGCATTTGAGGACTCAACTGCATTATTTAAGGACTCTGCTGCATTATTTAAGGTCTCTGCTGCATTATTTAAGGACTCTGCTGTGGTATATAAGGACTCTGCTGCATTATTTAAGGAATTTGTTGCATTATTTAAGGACGCTGCTGCATTATTTAAGGACTTTGTTGCATTATTTAAGGACTCTGCTGCATTAATTAAGGACTTTGCTGCATTACTTAAGGACACTGCTGCATTATTTAAGGACTTTGTTGCATTATTTAAGGACTCTGCTGCATTATTTAAGGACTCTGCTGAAGCATTTGGGGACTCAGATGCATTATTTAAGGACTCTGCTGCATTATGTAAGGGCTTTGCTGCTTTATTTAAGGACTCTGTTGCATTATTTAAGGACTTTGTTGCATTATTTAAGAACTCTGCTGCATTATTTAAGGACTTTGTTGCATTATTTAAGGATTCTGCTGCATTATTTAAGGACTTTGCTGCATTATTTAAGGACTATGCTGTGGTATTTAAGGACTCTGCTGCATTATTTAAGGACTTTGCTGCATTATTAAAGGACTCTGCTGCATTATTTAATTACTTTGCTGCATTATTTAAGGACTCTGCTGCGGTATTTAAGGACTCTGCTGCATTATTTAAGGACTTTGATGCATTATTTAAGGACACTGCTGCAGAATTTAAGGAATCTGCTGCATTATTTAAGGACTTTGTTGCATTATTTAAGGTCTCTTTTTCATTATTTAAGGACTCTGCTATTGTACTTAAGGACTTTGCTGCATTATTTAAGGACTTTGCTGCATTATTTAAGGACTCTGCTGCATTATTTAAGTACTTTGTTGCATTATTTAAGGACTCTGCTGCATAATTTAAGGACTTTATTGCATTATTTAAGGATCCTGCTGCATTATTTAATGACTCTGCTGAAGCATTTGAGGACTCATCTGCATTATTAAAGGTCTCTGCTGCATTATTTAAGGATCCTGCTGAAGCATTTGAGGACTCAGCTGCATTATTTAAGGACTTTGCTGCATTATTTAACGACTCTGCTGCGTTATTTAAGGACTCTGCTGCATTATTTAAGGACACTGCTGCATTATTTAAGGACTCTGCTGCATTATTTAAGGACTTTGCTGCATTATTTAACGACTCTGCTGCATTATTTAAGAACTTTGCTGCATTATTTAAGGACTCTGCTGCATTATTTAAGGAATTTGTTGCATTATTTAAGGACTCTGCTGCTTTATTTAAGGACTCTGCTGCGGTATTTAAGGACTCTGCTGCATTATTTAAGGACTTTGCTGCATTATTTAAGGACTGCTGCGTTATTTAAGGACTCTGCTGCATTATTTAAGACTTTGCTGCATTATTTAAGGACTCTGCTGCAGTGTTTAATGACTCTGCTGAAGCAACTGGGGACTCAGATGCATTATTTAAGGACTCTGCTGCATTATGTAAGGACTTTGCTGCTTTATTTAAGGACTTTGCTGCATTATTTAAGGACTTTGTTGCATTATTTAAGGACTCTGCTGCATTATTTAAGGACTTTGTTGCATTATTTAAGGACTCTTCTGCATTATTTAAGGACTTTGCTGCATTATTTAAGGACTATGCTGTGGTATTTAAGTACTCTGCTGCATTATTTAAGGACTTTGCTGCATTATTTAAGGACTCTGCTGCATTATTTAATTACTTTGCTGCATTATTAAAGGACCCTGCTGCGGCATTTAAGGATTCTGCTGCATTATTTAAGGACTTTGATGCATTATTTAAGGACGCTGCTGCAGAATTTAAGGAATCTGCTGCATTATTTAAGGACTTTGTTGCATTATTTAAGGTCTCTGCTGCATTATTTAAGGACTCTGCTATGGTACTTAAGGACTTTGCTGCATTACTTAAGGACTTTGCTGCATTATTTAAGGACTTTGATGCATTATTTAAGAACTTTGTTGCATTATTTAAGGACTCTGCTGCATTATTTAAGGACTTTGTTGCATTATGTAAGGACTTTGCTGCTTTATTTAAGGACTTTGCTGCATTATTTAAGGGCTTTGTTGCATTATTTAAGGACTCTGCTGCATTATTTAAGGACTTTGTTGCATTATTTAAGGACTCTTCTGCATTATTTAAGGACTTTGCTGCATTATTTAAGGACTATGCTGTGGTATTTAAGTACTCTGCTGCATTATTTAAGGACTTTGCTGCATTATTTAAGGACTCTGCTGCATTATTTAATTACTTTGCTGCATTATTAAAGGACCCTGCTGCGGCATTTAAGGATTCTGCTGCATAATTTAAGGACTTTATTGCATTATTTAAGGATCCTGCTGCATTATTTAAGGATCCTGCTGAAGCATTTGAGGACTCAGCTGCATTATTTAAGGACTTTGCTGCATTATTTAACGACTCTGCTGCATTATTTAAGGACTCTGCTGCTTTATTTAAGGACTTTCCTGCATTATTGAAGGAGTCTTCTGCATTATTTAATGACTCTGCTGAAGCATTTGAGGACTCAACTGCATTATTTAAGGACTCTGCTGCATTATTTAAGGTCTCTGCTGCATTATTTAAGGACTCTGCTGTGGTATATAAGGACTCTGCTGCATTATTTAAGGAATTTGTTGCATTATTTAAGGACGCTGCTGCATTATTTAAGGACTTTGTTGCATTATTTAAGGACTCTGCTGCATTAATTAAGGACTTTGCTGCATTACTTAAGGACACTGCTGCATTATTTAAGGACTTTGTTGCATTATTTAAGGTCTCTGCTGCATTATTTAAGGACTCTGCTGTGGTATTTATGGACTCTGCTGCATTATTTAAGGAATTTGTTGCATTATTTAAGGACGCTGCTGCATTATTTAAGGACTTTGTTGCATTATTTAAGGACTTTGCTGCATTAATTAAGGACTTTGCTGCATTACTTAAGGACTCTGCTGCATTATTTAATTACTTGCTGCATTATTTAAGGACTCTGCTGCGGTGTTTAAGAACTCTGCTGCATTATTTAAGGACTTTGCTGCATTATTTTAGGACTCTGCTGCATTATTTAAGGACTTTGCTGTATTATTTAAGGACTCTACTGCATTATTTAAGGACTTTGTTGCATTATTTAAGGACTCTGCTGCATTATTTAATGACTTTGTTGCATTATATAAGGACTCTGCTGAATTATTTAAGGACTATGTTGCATTATGTTAGAAGTCTGCTGCATTATTTAAGGACTTTGCTGCATTATTTAAGGACTCTGCTGCATTATTTAAGGACTTTATTGCATTATTTAAGGACTCTGCTGCATTATTTAATGACTCTGCTGAAGCATTTGAGGACTCAGCTGCATTATTTAAGGTCTCTGCTGTATTATTTAAGGACTCTGCTGCATTATTTAATGACTCTGTTGCGGTATTTAAGGACTCTGCTGCATTATTTAAGGACTGCTGCGTTATTTAAGGACTCTGCTGCATTATTTAAGACTTTGCTGCATTATTTAAGGACTCTGCTGCAGTGTTTAATGACTCTGCTGAAGCAACTGGGGACTCAGATGCATTATTTAAGGACTCTGCTGCATTATGTAAGGACTTTGCTGCTTTATTTAAGGACTTTGCTGCATTATTTAAGGACTTTGTTGCATTATTTAAGGACTCTGCTGCATTATTTAAGGACTTTGTTGCATTATTTAAGGACTCTTCTGCATTATTTAAGGACTTTGCTGCATTATTTAAGGACTATGCTGTGGTATTTAAGTACTCTGCTGCATTATTTAAGGACTTTGCTGCATTATTTAAGGACTCTGCTGCATTATTTAATTACTTTGCTGCATTATTAAAGGACCCTGCTGCGGCATTTAAGGATTCTGCTGCATTATTTAAGGACTTTGATGCATTATTTAAGGACGCTGCTGCAGAATTTAAGGAATCTGCTGCATTATTTAAGGACTTTGTTGCATTATTTAAGGTCTCTGCTGCATGAATTAAGGACTCTGCTATGGTACTTAAGGACTTTGCTGCATTATTTAAGGACTTTGCTGCATTATTTAAGGACTTTGATGCATTATTTAAGAACTTTGTTGCATTATTTAAGGACTCTGCTGCATTATTTAAGGACTTTGTTGCATTATGTAAGGACTTTGCTGCTTTATTTAAGGACTTTGCTGCATTATTTAAGGGCTTTGTTGCATTATTTAAGGACTCTGCTGCATTATTTAAGGACTTTGTTGCATTATTTAAGGACTCTTCTGCATTATTTAAGGACTTTGCTGCATTATTTAAGGACTATGCTGTGGTATTTAAGTACTCTGCTGCATTATTTAAGGACTTTGCTGCATTATTTAAGGACTCTGCTGCATTATTTAATTACTTTGCTGCATTATTAAAGGACCCTGCTGCGGCATTTAAGGATTCTGCTGCATAATTTAAGGACTTTATTGCATTATTTAAGGATCCTGCTGCATTATTTAAGGATCCTGCTGAAGCATTTGAGGACTCAGCTGCATTATTTAAGGACTTTGCTGCATTATTTAACGACTCTGCTGCATTATTTAAGGACTCTGCTGCTTTATTTAAGGACTTTCCTGCATTATTTAAGGAGTCTTCTGCATTATTTAATGACTCTGCTGAAGCATTTGAGGACTCAACTGCATTATTTAAGGACTCTGCTGCATTATTTAAGGTCTCTGCTGCATTATTTAAGGACTCTGCTGTGGTATATAAGGACTCTGCTGCATTATTTAAGGAATTTGTTGCATTATTTAAGGACGCTGCTGCATTATTTAAGGACTTTGTTGCATTATTTAAGGACTCTGCTGCATTAATTAAGGACTTTGCTGCATTACTTAAGGACACTGCTGCATTATTTAAGGACTTTGTTGCATTATTTAAGGACTCTGCTGCATTATGTAAGGGCTTTGCTGCTTTATTTAAGGACTCTGTTGCATTATTTAAGGACTTTGTTGCATTATTTAAGAACTCTGCTGCATTATTTAAGGACTTTGTTGCATTATTTAAGGATTCTGCTGCATTATTTAAGGACTTTGCTGCATTATTTAAGGACTATGCTGTGGTATTTAAGGACTCTGCTGCATTATTTAAGGACTTTGCTGCATTATTAAAGGACTCTGCTGCATTATTTAATTACTTTGCTGCATTATTTAAGGACTCTGCTGCGGTATTTAAGGACTCTGCTGCATTATTTAAGGACTTTGATGCATTATTTAAGGACACTGCTGCAGAATTTAAGGAATCTGCTGCATTATTTAAGGACTTTGTTGCATTATTTAAGGTCTCTTTTTCATTATTTAAGGACTCTGCTATTGTACTTAAGGACTTTGCTGCATTATTTAAGGACTTTGCTGCATTATTTAAGGACTCTGCTTCATTATTTAAGTACTTTGTTGCATTATTTAAGGACTCTGCTGCATAATTTAAGGACTTTATTGCATTATTTAAGGATCCTGCTGCATTATTTAATGACTCTGCTGAAGCATTTGAGGACTCATCTGCATTATTAAAGGTCTCTGCTGCCTTATTTAAGGATCCTGCTGAAGCATTTGAGGACTCAGCTGCATTATTTAAGGACTTTGCTGCATTATTTAACGACTCTGCTGCGTTATTTAAGGACTCTGCTGCATTATTTAAGGACACTGCTGCATTATTTAAGGACTCTGCTGCATTATTTAAGGACTTTGCTGCATTATTTAACGACTCTGCTGCATTATTTAAGAACTTTGCTGCATTATTTAAGGACTCTGCTGCATTATTTAAGGAATTTGTTGCATTATTTAAGGACTCTGCTGCTTTATTTAAGGACTCTGCTGCGGTATTTAAGGACTCTGCTGCATTATTTAAGGACTTTGCTGCATTATTTAAGGACTGCTGCGTTATTTAAGGACTCTGCTGCATTATTTAAGACTTTGCTGCATTATTTAAGGACTCTGCTGCAGTGTTTAATGACTCTGCTGAAGCAACTGGGGACTCAGATGCATTATTTAAGGACTCTGCTGCATTATGTAAGGACTTTGCTGCTTTATTTAAGGACTTTGCTGCATTATTTAAGGACTTTGTTGCATTATTTAAGGACTCTGCTGCATTATTTAAGGACTTTGTTGCATTATTTAAGGACTCTTCTGCATTATTTAAGGACTTTGCTGCATTATTTAAGGACTTTGCTGCATTATTTAACGACTCTGCTGCATTATTTAAGAACTTTGCTGCATTATTTAAGGACTCTGCTGCATTATTTAAGGAATTTGTTGCATTATTTAAGGACTCTGCTGCTTTATTTAAGGACTCTGCTGCGGTATTTAAGGACTCTGCTGCATTATTTAAGGACTTTGCTGCATTATTTAAGGACTGCTGCGTTATTTAAGGACTCTGCTGCATTATTTAAGACTTTGCTGCATTATTTAAGGACTCTGCTGCAGTGTTTAATGACTCTGCTGAAGCAACTGGGGACTCAGATGCATTATTTAAGGACTCTGCTGCATTATGTAAGGACTTTGCTGCTTTATTTAAGGACTTTGCTGCATTATTTAAGGACTTTGTTGCATTATTTAAGGACTCTGCTGCATTATTTAAGGACTTTGTTGCATTATTTAAGGACTCTTCTGCATTATTTAAGGACTTTGCTGCATTATTTAAGGACTATGCTGTGGTATTTAAGTACTCTGCTGCATTATTTAAGGACTTTGCTGCATTATTTAAGGACTCTGCTGCATTATTTAATTACTTTGCTGCATTATTAAAGGACCCTGCTGCGGCATTTAAGGATTCTGCTGCATTATTTAAGGACTTTGATGCATTATTTAAGGACGCTGCTGCAGAATTTAAGGAATCTGCTGCATTATTTAAGGACTTTGTTGCATTATTTAAGGTCTCTGCTGCATGAATTAAGGACTCTGCTATGGTACTTAAGGACTTTGCTGCATTATTTAAGGACTTTGCTGCATTATTTAAGGACTTTGATGCATTATTTAAGAACTTTGTTGCATTATTTAAGGACTCTGCTGCATTATTTAAGGACTTTGTTGCATTATGTAAGGACTTTGCTGCTTTATTTAAGGACTTTGCTGCATTATTTAAGGACTTTGTTGCATTATTTAAGGACTCTGCTGCATTATTTAAGGACTTTGTTGCATCATTTAAGGACTCTTCTGCATTATTTAAGGACTTTGCTGCATTATTTAAGGACTATGCTGTGGTATTTAAGTACTCTGCTGCATTATTTAAGGACTTTGCTGCATTATTTAAGGACTCTGCTGCATTATTTAATTACTTTGCTGCATTATTAAAGGACCCTGCTGCGGCATTTAAGGATTCTGCTGCATAATTTAAGGACTTTATTGCATTATTTAAGGATCCTGCTGCATTATTTAAGGATCCTGCTGAAGCATTTGAGGACTCAGCTGCATTATTTAAGGACTTTGCTGCATTATTTAACGACTCTGCTGCATTATTTAAGGACTCTGCTGCTTTATTTAAGGACTTTCCTGCATTATTTAAGGAGTCTTCTGCATTATTTAATGACTCTGCTGAAGCATTTGAGGACTCAACTGCATTATTTAAGGACTCTGCTGCATTATTTAAGGTCTCTGCTGCATTATTTAAGGACTCTGCTGTGGTATATAAGGACTCTGCTGCATTATTTAAGGAATTTGTTGCATTATTTAAGGACGCTGCTGCATTATTTAAGGACTTTGTTGCATTATTTAAGGACTCTGCTGCATTAATTAAGGACTTTGCTGCATTACTTAAGGACACTGCTGCATTATTTAAGGACTTTGTTGCATTATTTAAGGACTCTGCTGCATTATTTAAGGACTCTGCTGAAGCATTTGGGGACTCAGATGCATTATTTAAGGACTCTGCTGCATTATGTAAGGGCTTTGCTGCTTTATTTAAGGACTCTGTTGCATTATTTAAGGACTTTGTTGCATTATTTAAGAACTCTGCTGCATTATTTAAGGACTTTGTTGCATTATTTAAGGATTCTGCTGCATTATTTAAGGACTTTGCTGCATTATTTAAGGACTATGCTGTGGTATTTAAGGACTCTGCTGCATTATTTAAGGACTTTGCTGCATTATTAAAGGACTCTGCTGCATTATTTAATTACTTTGCTGCATTATTTAAGGACTCTGCTGCGGTATTTAAGGACTCTGCTGCATTATTTAAGGACTTTGATGCATTATTTAAGGACACTGCTGCAGAATTTAAGGAATCTGCTGCATTATTTAAGGACTTTGTTGCATTATTTAAGGTCTCTTTTTCATTATTTAAGGACTCTGCTATTGTACTTAAGGACTTTGCTGCATTATTTAAGGACTTTGCTGCATTATTTAAGGACTCTGCTGCATTATTTAAGTACTTTGTTGCATTATTTAAGGACTCTGCTGCATAATTTAAGGACTTTATTGCATTATTTAAGGATCCTGCTGCATTATTTAATGACTCTGCTGAAGCATTTGAGGACTCATCTGCATTATTAAAGGTCTCTGCTGCATTATTTAAGGATCCTGCTGAAGCATTTGAGGACTCAGCTGCATTATTTAAGGACTTTGCTGCATTATTTAACGACTCTGCTGCGTTATTTAAGGACTCTGCTGCATTATTTAAGGACACTGCTGCATTATTTAAGGACTCTGCTGCATTATTTAAGGACTTTGCTGCATTATTTAACGACTCTGCTGCATTATTTAAGAACTTTGCTGCATTATTTAAGGACTCTGCTGCATTATTTAAGGAATTTGTTGCATTATTTAAGGACTCTGCTGCTTTATTTAAGGACTCTGCTGCGGTATTTAAGGACTCTGCTGCATTATTTAAGGACTTTGCTGCATTATTTAAGGACTGCTGCGTTATTTAAGGACTCTGCTGCATTATTTAAGACTTTGCTGCATTATTTAAGGACTCTGCTGCAGTGTTTAATGACTCTGCTGAAGCAACTGGGGACTCAGATGCATTATTTAAGGACTCTGCTGCATTATGTAAGGACTTTGCTGCTTTATTTAAGGACTTTGCTGCATTATTTAAGGACTTTGTTGCATTATTTAAGGACTCTGCTGCATTATTTAAGGACTTTGTTGCATTATTTAAGGACTCTTCTGCATTATTTAAGGACTTTGCTGCATTATTTAAGGACTATGCTGTGGTATTTAAGTACTCTGCTGCATTATTTAAGGACTTTGCTGCATTATTTAAGGACTCTGCTGCATTATTTAATTACTTTGCTGCATTATTAAAGGACCCTGCTGCGGCATTTAAGGATTCTGCTGCATTATTTAAGGACTTTGATGCATTATTTAAGGACGCTGCTGCAGAATTTAAGGAATCTGCTGCATTATTTAAGGACTTTGTTGCATTATTTAAGGTCTCTGCTGCATTATTTAAGGACTCTGCTATGGTACTTAAGGACTTTGCTGCATTACTTAAGGACTTTGCTGCATTATTTAAGGACTTTGATGCATTATTTAAGAACTTTGTTGCATTATTTAAGGACTCTGCTGCATTATTTAAGGACTTTGTTGCATTATGTAAGGACTTTGCTGCTTTATTTAAGGACTTTGCTGCATTATTTAAGGGCTTTGTTGCATTATTTAAGGACTCTGCTGCATTATTTAAGGACTTTGTTGCATTATTTAAGGACTCTTCTGCATTATTTAAGGACTTTGCTGCATTATTTAAGGACTATGCTGTGGTATTTAAGTACTCTGCTGCATTATTTAAGGACTTTGCTGCATTATTTAAGGACTCTGCTGCATTATTTAATTACTTTGCTGCATTATTAAAGGACCCTGCTGCGGCATTTAAGGATTCTGCTGCATAATTTAAGGACTTTATTGCATTATTTAAGGATCCTGCTGCATTATTTAAGGATCCTGCTGAAGCATTTGAGGACTCAGCTGCATTATTTAAGGACTTTGCTGCATTATTTAACGACTCTGCTGCATTATTTAAGGACTCTGCTGCTTTATTTAAGGACTTTCCTGCATTATTTAAGGAGTCTTCTGCATTATTTAATGACTCTGCTGAAGCATTTGAGGACTCAACTGCATTATTTAAGGACTCTGCTGCATTATTTAAGGTCTCTGCTGCATTATTTAAGGACTCTGCTGTGGTATATAAGGACTCTGCTGCATTATTTAAGGAATTTGTTGCATTATTTAAGGACGCTGCTGCATTATTTAAGGACTTTGTTGCATTATTTAAGGACTCTGCTGCATTAATTAAGGACTTTGCTGCATTACTTAAGGACACTGCTGCATTATTTAAGGACTTTGTTGCATTATTTAAGGTCTCTGCTGCATTATTTAAGGACTCTGCTGTGGTATTTATGGACTCTGCTGCATTATTTAATGAATTTGTTGCATTATTTAAGGACGCTGCTGCATTATTTAAGGACTTTGTTGCATTATTTAAGGACTTTGCTGCATTAATTAAGGACTTTGCTGCATTACTTAAGGACTCTGCTGCATTATTTAATTACTTGCTGCATTATTTAAGGACTCTGCTGCGGTGTTTAAGAACTCTGCTGCATTATTTAAGGACTTTGCTGCATTATTTTAGGACTCTGCTGCATTATTTAAGGACTTTGCTGTATTATTTAAGGACTCTACTGCATTATTTAAGGACTTTGTTGCATTATTTAAGGACTCTGCTGCATTATTTAATGACTTTGTTGCATTATATAAGGACTCTGCTGCATTATTTAAGGACTATGTTGCATTATGTTAGAAGTCTGCTGCATTATTTAAGGACTTTGCTGCATTATTTAAGGACTCTGCTGCATTATTTAAGGACTTTATTGCATTATTTAAGGACTCTGCTGCATTATTTAATGACTCTGCTGAAGCATTTGAGGACTCAGCTGCATTATTTAAGGTCTCTGCTGTATTATTTAAGGACTCTGCTGCATTATTTAATGACTCTGTTGCGGTATTTAAGGACTCTGCTGCATTATTTAAGGACTGCTGCGTTATTTAAGGACTCTGCTGCATTATTTAAGACTTTGCTGCATTATTTAAGGACTCTGCTGCAGTGTTTAATGACTCTGCTGAAGCAACTGGGGACTCAGATGCATTATTTAAGGACTCTGCTGCATTATGTAAGGACTTTGCTGCTTTATTTAAGGACTTTGCTGCATTATTTAAGGACTTTGTTGCATTATTTAAGGACTCTGCTGCATTATTTAAGGACTTTGTTGCATTATTTAAGGACTCTTCTGCATTATTTAAGGACTTTGCTGCATTATTTAAGGACTATGCTGTGGTATTTAAGTACTCTGCTGCATTATTTAAGGACTTTGCTGCATTATTTAAGGACTCTGCTGCATTATTTAATTACTTTGCTGCATTATTAAAGGACCCTGCTGCGGCATTTAAGGATTCTGCTGCATTATTTAAGGACTTTGATGCATTATTTAAGGACGCTGCTGCAGAATTTAAGGAATCTGCTGCATTATTTAAGGACTTTGTTGCATTATTTAAGGTCTCTGCTGCATGAATTAAGGACTCTGCTATGGTACTTAAGGACTTTGCTGCATTATTTAAGGACTTTGCTGCATTATTTAAGGACTTTGATGCATTATTTAAGAACTGTGTTGCATTATTTAAGGACTCTGCTGCATTATTTAAGGACTTTGTTGCATTATGTAAGGACTTTGCTGCTTTATTTAAGGACTTTGCTGCATTATTTAAGGACTTTGTTGCATTATTTAAGGACTCTGCTGCATTATTTAAGGACTTTGTTGCATTATTTAAGGACTCTTCTGCATTATTTAAGGACTTTGCTGCATTATTTAAGGACTATGCTGTGGTATTTAAGTACTCTGCTGCATTATTTAAGGACTTTGCTGCATTATTTAAGGACTCTGCTGCATTATTTAATTACTTTGCTGCATTATTAAAGGACCCTGCTGCGGCATTTAAGGATTCTGCTGCATAATTTAAGGACTTTATTGCATTATTTAAGGATCCTGCTGCATTATTTAAGGATCCTGCTGAAGCATTTGAGGACTCAGCTGCATTATTTAAGGACTTTGCTGCATTATTTAACGACTCTGCTGCATTATTTAAGGACTCTGCTGCTTTATTTAAGGACTTTCCTGCATTATTTAAGGAGTCTTCTGCATTATTTAATGACTCTGCTGAAGCATTTGAGGACTCAACTGCATTATTTAAGGACTCTGCTGCATTATTTAAGGTCTCTGCTGCATTATTTAAGGACTCTGCTGTGGTATATAAGGACTCTGCTGCATTATTTAAGGAATTTGTTGCATTATTTAAGGACGCTGCTGCATTATTTAAGGACTTTGTTGCATTATTTAAGGACTCTGCTGCATTAATTAAGGACTTTGCTGCATTACTTAAGGACACTGCTGCATTATTTAAGGACTTTGTTGCATTATTTAAGGACTCTGCTGCATTATTTAAGGACTCTGCTGAAGCATTTGGGGACTCAGATGCATTATTTAAGGACTCTGCTGCATTATGTAAGGGCTTTGCTGCTTTATTTAAGGACTCTGTTGCATTATTTAAGGACTTTGTTGCATTATTTAAGAACTCTGCTGCATTATTTAAGGACTTTGTTGCATTATTTAAGGATTCTGCTGCATTATTTAAGGACTTTGCTGCATTATTTAAGGACTATGCTGTGGTATTTAAGGACTCTGCTGCATTATTTAAGGACTTTGCTGCATTATTAAAGGACTCTGCTGCATTATTTAATTACTTTGCTGCATTATTTAAGGACTCTGCTGCGGTATTTAAGGACTCTGCTGCATTATTTAAGGACTTTGATGCATTATTTAAGGACACTGCTGCAGAATTTAAGGAATCTGCTGCATTATTTAAGGACTTTGTTGCATTATTTAAGGTCTCTTTTTCATTATTTAAGGACTCTGCTATTGTACTTAAGGACTTTGCTGCATTATTTAAGGACTTTGCTGCATTATTTAAGGACTCTGCTGCATTATTTAAGTACTTTGTTGCATTATTTAAGGACTCTGCTGCATAATTTAAGGACTTTATTGCATTATTTAAGGATCCTGCTGCATTATTTAATGACTCTGCTGAAGCATTTGAGGACTCATCTGCATTATTAAAGGTCTCTGCTGCATTATTTAAGGATCCTGCTGAAGCATTTGAGGACTCAGCTGCATTATTTAAGGACTTTGCTGCATTATTTAACGACTCTGCTGCGTTATTTAAGGACTCTGCTGCATTATTTAAGGACACTGCTGCATTATTTAAGGACTCTGCTGCATTATTTAAGGACTTTGCTGCATTATTTAACGACTCTGCTGCATTATTTAAGAACTTTGCTGCATTATTTAAGGACTCTGCTGCATTATTTAAGGAATTTGTTGCATTATTTAAGGACTCTGCTGCTTTATTTAAGGACTCTGCTGCGGTATTTAAGGACTCTGCTGCATTATTTAAGGACTTTGCTGCATTATTTAAGGACTGCTGCGTTATTTAAGGACTCTGCTGCATTATTTAAGACTTTGCTGCATTATTTAAGGACTCTGCTGCAGTGTTTAATGACTCTGCTGAAGCAACTGGGGACTCAGATGCATTATTTAAGGACTCTGCTGCATTATGTAAGGACTTTGCTGCTTTATTTAAGAACTTTGCTGCATTATTTAAGGACTTTGTTGCATTATTTAAGGACTCTGCTGTATTATTTAAGGACTTTGTTGCATTATTTAAGGACTCTTCTGCATTATTTAAGGACTTTGCTGCATTATTTAAGGACTATGCTGTGGTATTTAAGTACTCTGCTGCATTATTTAAGGACTTTGCTGCATTATTTAAGGACTCTGCTGCATTATTTAATTACTTTGCTGCATTATTAAAGGACCCTGCTGCGGCATTTAAGGATTCTGCTGCATTATTTAAGGACTTTGATGCATTATTTAAGGACGCTGCTGCAGAATTTAAGGAATCTGCTGCATTATTTAAGGACTTTGTTGCATTATTTAAGGTCTCTGCTGCATTATTTAAGGACTCTGCTATGGTACTTAAGGACTTTGCTGCATTACTTAAGGACTTTGCTGCATTATTTAAGGACTTTGATGCATTATTTAAGAACTTTGTTGCATTATTTAAGGACTCTGCTGCATTATTTAAGGACTTTGTTGCATTATGTAAGGACTTTGCTGCTTTATTTAAGGACTTTGCTGCATTATTTAAGGGCTTTGTTGCATTATTTAAGGACTCTGCTGCATTATTTAAGGACTTTGTTGCATTATTTAAGGACTCTTCTGCATTATTTAAGGACTTTGCTGCATTATTTAAGGACTATGCTGTGGTATTTAAGTACTCTGCTGCATTATTTAAGGACTTTGCTGCATTATTTAAGGACTCTGCTGCATTATTTAATTACTTTGCTGCATTATTAAAGGACCCTGCTGCGGCATTTAAGGATTCTGCTGCATAATTTAAGGACTTTATTGCATTATTTAAGGATCCTGCTGCATTATTTAAGGATCCTGCTGAAGCATTTGAGGACTCAGCTGCATTATTTAAGGACTTTGCTGCATTATTTAACGACTCTGCTGCATTATTTAAGGACTCTGCTGCATTATTTAAGGAATTTGTTGCATTATTTAAGGACTCTGCTGCTTTATTTAAGGACTCTGCTGCGGTATTTAAGGATTCTGCTGCATTATTTAAGGACTTTGCTGCATTATTTAAGGACTGCTGCGTTATTTAAGGACTCTGCTGCATTATTTAAGACTTTGCTGCATTATTTAAGGACTCTGCTGCAGTGTTTAATGACTCTGCTGAAGCAACTGGGGACTCAGATGCATTATTTAAGGACTCTGCTGCATTATGTAAGGACTTTGCTGCTTTATTTAAGGACTTTGCTGCATTATTTAAGGACTTTGTTGCATTATTTAAGGACTCTGCTGCATTATTTAAGGACTTTGTTGCATTATTTAAGGACTCTTCTGCATTATTTAAGGACTTTGCTGCATTATTTAAGGACTATGCTGTGGTATTTAAGTACTCTGCTGCATTATTTACGGACTTTGCTGCATTATTTAAGGACTCTGCTGCATTATTTAATTACTTTGCTGCATTATTAAAGGACCCTGCTGCGGCATTTAAGGATTCTGCTGCATTATTTAAGGACTTTGATGCATTATTTAAGGACGCTGCTGCAGAATTTAAGGAATCTGCTGCATTATTTAAGGACTTTGTTGCATTATTTAAGGTCTCTGCTGCATGAATTAAGGACTCTGCTATGGTACTTAAGGACTTTGCTGCATTATTTAAGGACTTTGCTGCATTATTTAAGGACTTTGATGCATTATTTAAGAACTTTGTTGCATTATTTAAGGACTCTGCTGCATTATTTAAGGACTTTGTTGCATTATGTAAGGACTTTGCTGCTTTATTTAAGGACTTTGCTGCATTATTTAAGGACTTTGTTGCATTATTTAAGGACTCTGCTGCATTATTTAAGGACTTTGTTGCATCATTTAAGGACTCTTCTGCATTATTTAAGGACTTTGCTGCATTATTTAAGGACTATGCTGTGGTATTTAAGTACTCTGCTGCATTATTTAAGGACTTTGCTGCATTATTTAAGGACTCTGCTGCATTATTTAATTACTTTGCTGCATTATTAAAGGACCCTGCTGCGGCATTTAAGGATTCTGCTGCATAATTTAAGGACTTTATTGCATTATTTAAGGATCCTGCTGCATTATTTAAGGATCCTGCTGAAGCATTTGAGGACTCAGCTGCATTATTTAAGGACTTTGCTGCATTATTTAACGACTCTGCTGCATTATTTAAGGACTCTGCTGCTTTATTTAAGGACTTTCCTGCATTATTTAAGGAGTCTTCTGCATTATTTAATGACTCTGCTGAAGCATTTGAGGACTCAACTGCATTATTTAAGGACTCTGCTGCATTATTTAAGGTCTCTGCTGCATTATTTAAGGACTCTGCTGTGGTATATAAGGACTCTGCTGCATTATTTAAGGAATTTGTTGCATTATTTAAGGACGCTGCTGCATTATTTAAGGACTTTGTTGCATTATTTAAGGACTCTGCTGCATTAATTAAGGACTTTGCTGCATTACTTAAGGACACTGCTGCATTATTTAAGGACTTTGTTGCATTATTTAAGGACTCTGCTGCATTATTTAAGGACTCTGCTGAAGCATTTGGGGACTCAGATGCATTATTTAAGGACTCTGCTGCATTATGTAAGGGCTTTGCTGCTTTATTTAAGGACTCTGTTGCATTATTTAAGGACTTTGTTGCATTATTTAAGAACTCTGCTGCATTATTTAAGGACTTTGTTGCATTATTTAAGGATTCTGCTGCATTATTTAAGGACTTTGCTGCATTATTTAAGGACTATGCTGTGGTATTTAAGGACTCTGCTGCATTATTTAAGGACTTTGCTGCATTATTAAAGGACTCTGCTGCATTATTTAATTACTTTGCTGCATTATTTAAGGACTCTGCTGCGGTATTTAAGGACTCTGCTGCATTATTTAAGGACTTTGATGCATTATTTAAGGACACTGCTGCAGAATTTAAGGAATCTGCTGCATTATTTAAGGACTTTGTTGCATTATTTAAGGTCTCTTTTTCATTATTTAAGGACTCTGCTATTGTACTTAAGGACTTTGCTGCATTATTTAAGGACTTTGCTGCATTATTTAAGGACTCTGCTGCATTATTTAAGTACTTTGTTGCATTATTTAAGGACTCTGCTGCATAATTTAAGGACTTTATTGCATTATTTAAGGATCCTGCTGCATTATTTAATGACTCTGCTGAAGCATTTGAGGACTCATCTGCATTATTAAAGGTCTCTGCTGCATTATTTAAGGATCCTGCTGAAGCATTTGAGGACTCAGCTGCATTATTTAAGGACTTTGCTGCATTATTTAACGACTCTGCTGCGTTATTTAAGGACTCTGCTGCATTATTTAAGGACACTGCTGCATTATTTAAGGACTCTGCTGCATTATTTAAGGACTTTGCTGCATTATTTAACGACTCTGCTGCATTATTTAAGAACTTTGCTGCATTATTTAAGGACTCTGCTGCATTATTTAAGGAATTTGTTGCATTATTTAAGGACTCTGCTGCTTTATTTAAGGACTCTGCTGCGGTATTTAAGGACTCTGCTGCATTATTTAAGGACTTTGCTGCATTATTTAAGGACTGCTGCGTTATTTAAGGACTCTGCTGCATTATTTAAGACTTTGCTGCATTATTTAAGGACTCTGCTGCAGTGTTTAATGACTCTGCTGAAGCAACTGGGGACTCAGATGCATTATTTAAGGACTCTGCTGCATTATGTAAGGACTTTGCTGCTTTATTTAAGAACTTTGCTGCATTATTTAAGGACTTTGTTGCATTATTTAAGGACTCTGCTGTATTATTTAAGGACTTTGTTGCATTATTTAAGGACTCTTCTGCATTATTTAAGGACTTTGCTGCATTATTTAAGGACTATGCTGTGGTATTTAAGTACTCTGCTGCATTATTTAAGGACTTTGCTGCATTATTTAAGGACTCTGCTGCATTATTTAATTACTTTGCTGCATTATTAAAGGACCCTGCTGCGGCATTTAAGGATTCTGCTGCATTATTTAAGGACTTTGATGCATTATTTAAGGACGCTGCTGCAGAATTTAAGGAATCTGCTGCATTATTTAAGGACTTTGTTGCATTATTTAAGGTCTCTGCTGCATTATTTAAGGACTCTGCTATGGTACTTAAGGACTTTGCTGCATTACTTAAGGACTTTGCTGCATTATTTAAGGACTTTGATGCATTATTTAAGAACTTTGTTGCATTATTTAAGGACTCTGCTGCATTATTTAAGGACTTTGTTGCATTATGTAAGGACTTTGCTGCTTTATTTAAGGACTTTGCTGCATTATTTAAGGGCTTTGTTGCATTATTTAAGGACTCTGCTGCATTATTTAAGGACTTTGTTGCATTATTTAAGGACTCTTCTGCATTATTTAAGGACTTTGCTGCATTATTTAAGGACTATGCTGTGGTATTTAAGTACTCTGCTGCATTATTTAAGGACTTTGCTGCATTATTTAAGGACTCTGCTGCATTATTTAATTACTTTGCTGCATTATTAAAGGACCCTGCTGCGGCATTTAAGGATTCTGCTGCATAATTTAAGGACTTTATTGCATTATTTAAGGATCCTGCTGCATTATTTAAGGATCCTGCTGAAGCATTTGAGGACTCAGCTGCATTATTTAAGGACTTTGCTGCATTATTTAACGACTCTGCTGCATTATTTAAGGACTCTGCTGCATTATTTAAGGAATTTGTTGCATTATTTAAGGACTCTGCTGCTTTATTTAAGGACTCTGCTGCGGTATTTAAGGATTCTGCTGCATTATTTAAGGACTTTGCTGCATTATTTAAGGACTGCTGCGTTATTTAAGGACTCTGCTGCATTATTTAAGACTTTGCTGCATTATTTAAGGACTCTGCTGCAGTGTTTAATGACTCTGCTGAAGCAACTGGGGACTCAGATGCATTATTTAAGGACTCTGCTGCATTATGTAAGGACTTTGCTGCTTTATTTAAGGACTTTGCTGCATTATTTAAGGACTTTGTTGCATTATTTAAGGACTCTGCTGCATTATTTAAGGACTTTGTTGCATTATTTAAGGACTCTTCTGCATTATTTAAGGACTTTGCTGCATTATTTAAGGACTATGCTGTGGTATTTAAGTACTCTGCTGCATTATTTACGGACTTTGCTGCATTATTTAAGGACTCTGCTGCATTATTTAATTACTTTGCTGCATTATTAAAGGACCCTGCTGCGGCATTTAAGGATTCTGCTGCATTATTTAAGGACTTTGATGCATTATTTAAGGACGCTGCTGCAGAATTTAAGGAATCTGCTGCATTATTTAAGGACTTTGTTGCATTATTTAAGGTCTCTGCTGCATGAATTAAGGACTCTGCTATGGTACTTAAGGACTTTGCTGCATTATTTAAGGACTTTGCTGCATTATTTAAGGACTTTGATGCATTATTTAAGAACTTTGTTGCATTATTTAAGGACTCTGCTGCATTATTTAAGGACTTTGTTGCATTATGTAAGGACTTTGCTGCTTTATTTAAGGACTTTGCTGCATTATTTAAGGACTTTGTTGCATTATTTAAGGACTCTGCTGCATTATTTAAGGACTTTGTTGCATCATTTAAGGACTCTTCTGCATTATTTAAGGACTTTGCTGCATTATTTAAGGACTATGCTGTGGTATTTAAGTACTCTGCTGCATTATTTAAGGACTTTGCTGCATTATTTAAGGACTCTGCTGCATTATTTAATTACTTTGCTGCATTATTAAAGGACCCTGCTGCGGCATTTAAGGATTCTGCTGCATAATTTAAGGACTTTATTGCATTATTTAAGGATCCTGCTGCATTATTTAAGGATCCTGCTGAAGCATTTGAGGACTCAGCTGCATTATTTAAGGACTTTGCTGCATTATTTAACGACTCTGCTGCATTATTTAAGGACTCTGCTGCTTTATTTAAGGACTTTCCTGCATTATTTAAGGAGTCTTCTGCATTATTTAATGACTCTGCTGAAGCATTTGAGGACTCAACTGCATTATTTAAGGACTCTGCTGCATTATTTAAGGTCTCTGCTGCATTATTTAAGGACTCTGCTGTGGTATATAAGGACTCTGCTGCATTATTTAAGGAATTTGTTGCATTATTTAAGGACGCTGCTGCATTATTTAAGGACTTTGTTGCATTATTTAAGGACTCTGCTGCATTAATTAAGGACTTTGCTGCATTACTTAAGGACACTGCTGCATTATTTAAGGACTTTGTTGCATTATTTAAGGACTCTGCTGCATTATTTAAGGACTCTGCTGAAGCATTTGGGGACTCAGATGCATTATTTAAGGACTCTGCTGCATTATGTAAGGGCTTTGCTGCTTTATTTAAGGACTCTGTTGCATTATTTAAGGACTTTGTTGCATTATTTAAGAACTCTGCTGCATTATTTAAGGACTTTGTTGCATTATTTAAGGATTCTGCTGCATTATTTAAGGACTTTGCTGCATTATTTAAGGACTATGCTGTGGTATTTAAGGACTCTGCTGCATTATTTAAGGACTTTGCTGCATTATTAAAGGACTCTGCTGCATTATTTAATTACTTTGCTGCATTATTTAAGGACTCTGCTGCGGTATTTAAGGACTCTGCTGCATTATTTAAGGACTTTGATGCATTATTTAAGGACACTGCTGCAGAATTTAAGGAATCTGCTGCATTATTTAAGGACTTTGTTGCATTATTTAAGGTCTCTTTTTCATTATTTAAGGACTCTGCTATTGTACTTAAGGACTTTGCTGCATTATTTAAGGACTTTGCTGCATTATTTAAGGACTCTGCTGCATTATTTAAGTACTTTGTTGCATTATTTAAGGACTCTGCTGCATAATTTAAGGACTTTATTGCATTATTTAAGGATCCTGCTGCATTATTTAATGACTCTGCTGAAGCATTTGAGGACTCATCTGCATTATTAAAGGTCTCTGCTGCATTATTTAAGGATCCTGCTGAAGCATTTGAGGACTCAGCTGCATTATTTAAGGACTTTGCTGCATTATTTAACGACTCTGCTGCGTTATTTAAGGACTCTGCTGCATTATTTAAGGACACTGCTGCATTATTTAAGGACTCTGCTGCATTATTTAAGGACTTTGCTGCATTATTTAACGACTCTGCTGCATTATTTAAGAACTTTGCTGCATTATTTAAGGACTCTGCTGCATTATTTAAGGAATTTGTTGCATTATTTAAGGACTCTGCTGCTTTATTTAAGGACTCTGCTGCGGTATTTAAGGACTCTGCTGCATTATTTAAGGACTTTGCTGCATTATTTAAGGACTGCTGCGTTATTTAAGGACTCTGCTGCATTATTTAAGACTTTGCTGCATTATTTAAGGACTCTGCTGCAGTGTTTAATGACTCTGCTGAAGCAACTGGGGACTCAGATGCATTATTTAAGGACTCTGCTGCATTATGTAAGGACTTTGCTGCTTTATTTAAGGACTTTGCTGCATTATTTAAGGACTTTGTTGCATTATTTAAGGACTCTGCTGCATTATTTAAGGACTTTGTTGCATTATTTAAGGACTCTTCTGCATTATTTAAGGACTTTGCTGCATTATTTAAGGACTATGCTGTGGTATTTAAGTACTCTGCTGCATTATTTAAGGACTTTGCTGCATTATTTAAGGACTCTGCTGCATTATTTAATTACTTTGCTGCATTATTAAAGGACCCTGCTGCGGCATTTAAGGATTCTGCTGCATTATTTAAGGACTTTGATGCATTATTTAAGGACGCTGCTGCAGAATTTAAGGAATCTGCTGCATTATTTAAGGACTTTGTTGCATTATTTAAGGTCTCTGCTGCATTATTTAAGGACTCTGCTATGGTACTTAAGGACTTTGCTGCATTACTTAAGGACTTTGCTGCATTATTTAAGGACTTTGATGCATTATTTAAGAACTTTGTTGCATTATTTAAGGACTCTGCTGCATTATTTAAGGACTTTGTTGCATTATGTAAGGACTTTGCTGCTTTATTTAAGGACTTTGCTGCATTATTTAAGGGCTTTGTTGCATTATTTAAGGACTCTGCTGCATTATTTAAGGACTTTGTTGCATTATTTAAGGACTCTTCTGCATTATTTAAGGACTTTGCTGCATTATTTAAGGACTATGCTGTGGTATTTAAGTACTCTGCTGCATTATTTAAGGACTTTGCTGCATTATTTAAGGACTCTGCTGCATTATTTAATTACTTTGCTGCATTATTAAAGGACCCTGCTGCGGCATTTAAGGATTCTGCTGCATAATTTAAGGACTTTATTGCATTATTTAAGGATCCTGCTGCATTATTTAAGGATCCTGCTGAAGCATTTGAGGACTCAGCTGCATTATTTAAGGACTTTGCTGCATTATTTAACGACTCTGCTGCATTATTTAAGGACTCTGCTGCATTATTTAAGGAATTTGTTGCATTATTTAAGGACTCTGCTGCTTTATTTAAGGACTCTGCTGCGGTATTTAAGGATTCTGCTGCATTATTTAAGGACTTTGCTGCATTATTTAAGGACTGCTGCGTTATTTAAGGACTCTGCTGCATTATTTAAGACTTTGCTGCATTATTTAAGGACTCTGCTGCAGTGTTTAATGACTCTGCTGAAGCAACTGGGGACTCAGATGCATTATTTAAGGACTCTGCTGCATTATGTAAGGACTTTGCTGCTTTATTTAAGGACTTTGCTGCATTATTTAAGGACTTTGTTGCATTATTTAAGGACTCTGCTGCATTATTTAAGGACTTTGTTGCATTATTTAAGGACTCTTCTGCATTATTTAAGGACTTTGCTGCATTATTTAAGGACTATGCTGTGGTATTTAAGTACTCTGCTGCATTATTTACGGACTTTGCTGCATTATTTAAGGACTCTGCTGCATTATTTAATTACTTTGCTGCATTATTAAAGGACCCTGCTGCGGCATTTAAGGATTCTGCTGCATTATTTAAGGACTTTGATGCATTATTTAAGGACGCTGCTGCAGAATTTAAGGAATCTGCTGCATTATTTAAGGACTTTGTTGCATTATTTAAGGTCTCTGCTGCATGAATTAAGGACTCTGCTATGGTACTTAAGGACTTTGCTGCATTATTTAAGGACTTTGCTGCATTATTTAAGGACTTTGATGCATTATTTAAGAACTTTGTTGCATTATTTAAGGACTCTGCTGCATTATTTAAGGACTTTGTTGCATTATGTAAGGACTTTGCTGCTTTATTTAAGGACTTTGCTGCATTATTTAAGGACTTTGTTGCATTATTTAAGGACTCTGCTGCATTATTTAAGGACTTTGTTGCATCATTTAAGGACTCTTCTGCATTATTTAAGGACTTTGCTGCATTATTTAAGGACTATGCTGTGGTATTTAAGTACTCTGCTGCATTATTTAAGGACTTTGCTGCATTATTTAAGGACTCTGCTGCATTATTTAATTACTTTGCTGCATTATTAAAGGACCCTGCTGCGGCATTTAAGGATTCTGCTGCATAATTTAAGGACTTTATTGCATTATTTAAGGATCCTGCTGCATTATTTAAGGATCCTGCTGAAGCATTTGAGGACTCAGCTGCATTATTTAAGGACTTTGCTGCATTATTTAACGACTCTGCTGCATTATTTAAGGACTCTGCTGCTTTATTTAAGGACTTTCCTGCATTATTTAAGGAGTCTTCTGCATTATTTAATGACTCTGCTGAAGCATTTGAGGACTCAACTGCATTATTTAAGGACTCTGCTGCATTATTTAAGGTCTCTGCTGCATTATTTAAGGACTCTGCTGTGGTATATAAGGACTCTGCTGCATTATTTAAGGAATTTGTTGCATTATTTAAGGACGCTGCTGCATTATTTAAGGACTTTGTTGCATTATTTAAGGACTCTGCTGCATTAATTAAGGACTTTGCTGCATTACTTAAGGACACTGCTGCATTATTTAAGGACTTTGTTGCATTATTTAAGGACTCTGCTGCATTATTTAAGGACTCTGCTGAAGCATTTGGGGACTCAGATGCATTATTTAAGGACTCTGCTGCATTATGTAAGGGCTTTGCTGCTTTATTTAAGGACTCTGTTGCATTATTTAAGGACTTTGTTGCATTATTTAAGAACTCTGCTGCATTATTTAAGGACTTTGTTGCATTATTTAAGGATTCTGCTGCATTATTTAAGGACTTTGCTGCATTATTTAAGGACTATGCTGTGGTATTTAAGGACTCTGCTGCATTATTTAAGGACTTTGCTGCATTATTAAAGGACTCTGCTGCATTATTTAATTACTTTGCTGCATTATTTAAGGACTCTGCTGCGGTATTTAAGGACTCTGCTGCATTATTTAAGGACTTTGATGCATTATTTAAGGACACTGCTGCAGAATTTAAGGAATCTGCTGCATTATTTAAGGACTTTGTTGCATTATTTAAGGTCTCTTTTTCATTATTTAAGGACTCTGCTATTGTACTTAAGGACTTTGCTGCATTATTTAAGGACTTTGCTGCATTATTTAAGGACTCTGCTGCATTATTTAAGTACTTTGTTGCATTATTTAAGGACTCTGCTGCATAATTTAAGGACTTTATTGCATTATTTAAGGATCCTGCTGCATTATTTAATGACTCTGCTGAAGCATTTGAGGACTCATCTGCATTATTAAAGGTCTCTGCTGCATTATTTAAGGATCCTGCTGAAGCATTTGAGGACTCAGCTGCATTATTTAAGGACTTTGCTGCATTATTTAACGACTCTGCTGCGTTATTTAAGGACTCTGCTGCATTATTTAAGGACACTGCTGCATTATTTAAGGACTCTGCTGCATTATTTAAGGACTTTGCTGCATTATTTAACGACTCTGCTGCATTATTTAAGAACTTTGCTGCATTATTTAAGGACTCTGCTGCATTATTTAAGGAATTTGTTGCATTATTTAAGGACTCTGCTGCTTTATTTAAGGACTCTGCTGCGGTATTTAAGGACTCTGCTGCATTATTTAAGGACTTTGCTGCATTATTTAAGGACTGCTGCGTTATTTAAGGACTCTGCTGCATTATTTAAGACTTTGCTGCATTATTTAAGGACTCTGCTGCAGTGTTTAATGACTCTGCTGAAGCAACTGGGGACTCAGATGCATTATTTAAGGACTCTGCTGCATTATGTAAGGACTTTGCTGCTTTATTTAAGGACTTTGCTGCATTATTTAAGGACTTTGTTGCATTATTTAAGGACTCTGCTGCATTATTTAAGGACTTTGTTGCATTATTTAAGGACTCTTCTGCATTATTTAAGGACTTTGCTGCATTATTTAAGGACTATGCTGTGGTATTTAAGTACTCTGCTGCATTATTTAAGGACTTTGCTGCATTATTTAAGGACTCTGCTGCATTATTTAATTACTTTGCTGCATTATTAAAGGACCCTGCTGCGGCATTTAAGGATTCTGCTGCATTATTTAAGGACTTTGATGCATTATTTAAGGACGCTGCTGCAGAATTTAAGGAATCTGCTGCATTATTTAAGGACTTTGTTGCATTATTTAAGGTCTCTGCTGCATTATTTAAGGACTCTGCTATGGTACTTAAGGACTTTGCTGCATTACTTAAGGACTTTGCTGCATTATTTAAGGACTTTGATGCATTATTTAAGAACTTTGTTGCATTATTTAAGGACTCTGCTGCATTATTTAAGGACTTTGTTGCATTATGTAAGGACTTTGCTGCTTTATTTAAGGACTTTGCTGCATTATTTAAGGGCTTTGTTGCATTATTTAAGGACTCTGCTGCATTATTTAAGGACTTTGTTGCATTATTTAAGGACTCTTCTGCATTATTTAAGGACTTTGCTGCATTATTTAAGGACTATGCTGTGGTATTTAAGTACTCTGCTGCATTATTTAAGGACTTTGCTGCATTATTTAAGGACTCTGCTGCATTATTTAATTACTTTGCTGCATTATTAAAGGACCCTGCTGCGGCATTTAAGGATTCTGCTGCATAATTTAAGGACTTTATTGCATTATTTAAGGATCCTGCTGCATTATTTAAGGATCCTGCTGAAGCATTTGAGGACTCAGCTGCATTATTTAAGGACTTTGCTGCATTATTTAACGACTCTGCTGCATTATTTAAGGACTCTGCTGCTTTATTTAAGGACTTTCCTGCATTATTTAAGGAGTCTTCTGCATTATTTAATGACTCTGCTGAAGCATTTGAGGACTCAACTGCATTATTTAAGGACTCTGCTGCATTATTTAAGGTCTCTGCTGCATTATTTAAGGACTCTGCTGTGGTATATAAGGACTCTGCTGCATTATTTAAGGAATTTGTTGCATTATTTAAGGACGCTGCTGCATTATTTAAGGACTTTGTTGCATTATTTAAGGACTCTGCTGCATTAATTAAGGACTTTGCTGCATTACTTAAGGACACTGCTGCATTATTTAAGGACTTTGTTGCATTATTTAAGGTCTCTGCTGCATTATTTAAGGACTCTGCTGTGGTATTTATGGACTCTGCTGCATTATTTAAGGAATTTGTTGCATTATTTAAGGACGCTGCTGCATTATTTAAGGACTTTGTTGCATTATTTAAGGACTTTGCTGCATTAATTAAGGACTTTGCTGCATTACTTAAGGACTCTGCTGCATTATTTAATTACTTGCTGCATTATTTAAGGACTCTGCTGCGGTGTTTAAGAACTCTGCTGCATTATTTAAGGACTTTGCTGCATTATTTTAGGACTCTGCTGCATTATTTAAGGACTTTGCTGTATTATTTAAGGACTCTACTGCATTATTTAAGGACTTTGTTGCATTATTTAAGGACTCTGCTGCATTATTTAATGACTTTGTTGCATTATATAAGGACTCTGCTGAATTATTTAAGGACTATGTTGCATTATGTTAGAAGTCTGCTGCATTATTTAAGGACTTTGCTGCATTATTTAAGGACTCTGCTGCATTATTTAAGGACTTTATTGCATTATTTAAGGACTCTGCTGCATTATTTAATGACTCTGCTGAAGCATTTGAGGACTCAGCTGCATTATTTAAGGTCTCTGCTGTATTATTTAAGGACTCTGCTGCATTATTTAATGACTCTGTTGCGGTATTTAAGGACTCTGCTGCATTATTTAAGGACTGCTGCGTTATTTAAGGACTCTGCTGCATTATTTAAGACTTTGCTGCATTATTTAAGGACTCTGCTGCAGTGTTTAATGACTCTGCTGAAGCAACTGGGGACTCAGATGCATTATTTAAGGACTCTGCTGCATTATGTAAGGACTTTGCTGCTTTATTTAAGGACTTTGCTGCATTATTTAAGGACTTTGTTGCATTATTTAAGGACTCTGCTGCATTATTTAAGGACTTTGTTGCATTATTTAAGGACTCTTCTGCATTATTTAAGGACTTTGCTGCATTATTTAAGGACTATGCTGTGGTATTTAAGTACTCTGCTGCATTATTTAAGGACTTTGCTGCATTATTTAAGGACTCTGCTGCATTATTTAATTACTTTGCTGCATTATTAAAGGACCCTGCTGCGGCATTTAAGGATTCTGCTGCATTATTTAAGGACTTTGATGCATTATTTAAGGACGCTGCTGCAGAATTTAAGGAATCTGCTGCATTATTTAAGGACTTTGTTGCATTATTTAAGGTCTCTGCTGCATGAATTAAGGACTCTGCTATGGTACTTAAGGACTTTGCTGCATTATTTAAGGACTTTGCTGCATTATTTAAGGACTTTGATGCATTATTTAAGAACTTTGTTGCATTATTTAAGGACTCTGCTGCATTATTTAAGGACTTTGTTGCATTATGTAAGGACTTTGCTGCATTATTTAAGGACTTTGTTGCATTATTTAAGGACTCTGCTGCATTATTTAAGGACTTTGTTGCATTATTTAAGGACTCTTCTGCATTATTTAAGGACTTTGCTGCATTATTTAAGGACTATGCTGTGGTATTTAAGTACTCTGCTGCATTATTTAAGGACTTTGCTGCATTATTTAAGGACTCTGCTGCATTATTTAATTACTTTGCTGCATTATTAAAGGACCCTGCTGCGGCATTTAAGGATTCTGCTGCATAATTTAAGGACTTTATTGCATTATTTAAGGATCCTGCTGCATTATTTAAGGATCCTGCTGAAGCATTTGAGGACTCAGCTGCATTATTTAAGGACTTTGCTGCATTATTTAACGACTCTGCTGCATTATTTAAGGACTCTGCTGCTTTATTTAAGGACTTTCCTGCATTATTTAAGGAGTCTTCTGCATTATTTAATGACTCTGCTGAAGCATTTGAGGACTCAACTGCATTATTTAAGGACTCTGCTGCATTATTTAAGGTCTCTGCTGCATTATTTAAGGACTCTGCTGTGGTATATAAGGACTCTGCTGCATTATTTAAGGAATTTGTTGCATTATTTAAGGACGCTGCTGCATTATTTAAGGACTTTGTTGCATTATTTAAGGACTCTGCTGCATTAATTAAGGACTTTGCTGCATTACTTAAGGACACTGCTGCATTATTTAAGGACTTTGTTGCATTATTTAAGGACTCTGCTGCATTATGTAAGGGCTTTGCTGCTTTATTTAAGGACTCTGTTGCATTATTTAAGGACTTTGTTGCATTATTTAAGAACTCTGCTGCATTATTTAAGGACTTTGTTGCATTATTTAAGGATTCTGCTGCATTATTTAAGGACTTTGCTGCATTATTTAAGGACTATGCTGTGGTATTTAAGGACTCTGCTGCATTATTTAAGGACTTTGCTGCATTATTAAAGGACTCTGCTGCATTATTTAATTACTTTGCTGCATTATTTAAGGACTCTGCTGCGGTATTTAAGGACTCTGCTGCATTATTTAAGGACTTTGATGCATTATTTAAGGACACTGCTGCAGAATTTAAGGAATCTGCTGCATTATTTAAGGACTTTGTTGCATTATTTAAGGTCTCTTTTTCATTATTTAAGGACTCTGCTATTGTACTTAAGGACTTTGCTGCATTATTTAAGGACTTTGCTGCATTATTTAAGGACTCTGCTTCATTATTTAAGTACTTTGTTGCATTATTTAAGGACTCTGCTGCATAATTTAAGGACTTTATTGCATTATTTAAGGATCCTGCTGCATTATTTAATGACTCTGCTGAAGCATTTGAGGACTCATCTGCATTATTAAAGGTCTCTGCTGCCTTATTTAAGGATCCTGCTGAAGCATTTGAGGACTCAGCTGCATTATTTAAGGACTTTGCTGCATTATTTAACGACTCTGCTGCGTTATTTAAGGACTCTGCTGCATTATTTAAGGACACTGCTGCATTATTTAAGGACTCTGCTGCATTATTTAAGGACTTTGCTGCATTATTTAACGACTCTGCTGCATTATTTAAGAACTTTGCTGCATTATTTAAGGACTCTGCTGCATTATTTAAGGAATTTGTTGCATTATTTAAGGACTCTGCTGCTTTATTTAAGGACTCTGCTGCGGTATTTAAGGACTCTGCTGCATTATTTAAGGACTTTGCTGCATTATTTAAGGACTGCTGCGTTATTTAAGGACTCTGCTGCATTATTTAAGACTTTGCTGCATTATTTAAGGACTCTGCTGCAGTGTTTAATGACTCTGCTGAAGCAACTGGGGACTCAGATGCATTATTTAAGGACTCTGCTGCATTATGTAAGGACTTTGCTGCTTTATTTAAGGACTTTGCTGCATTATTTAAGGACTTTGTTGCATTATTTAAGGACTCTGCTGCATTATTTAAGGACTTTGTTGCATTATTTAAGGACTCTTCTGCATTATTTAAGGACTTTGCTGCATTATTTAAGGACTTTGCTGCATTATTTAACGACTCTGCTGCATTATTTAAGAACTTTGCTGCATTATTTAAGGACTCTGCTGCATTATTTAAGGAATTTGTTGCATTATTTAAGGACTCTGCTGCTTTATTTAAGGACTCTGCTGCGGTATTTAAGGACTCTGCTGCATTATTTAAGGACTTTGCTGCATTATTTAAGGACTGCTGCGTTATTTAAGGACTCTGCTGCATTATTTAAGACTTTGCTGCATTATTTAAGGACTCTGCTGCAGTGTTTAATGACTCTGCTGAAGCAACTGGGGACTCAGATGCATTATTTAAGGACTCTGCTGCATTATGTAAGGACTTTGCTGCTTTATTTAAGGACTTTGCTGCATTATTTAAGGACTTTGTTGCATTATTTAAGGACTCTGCTGCATTATTTAAGGACTTTGTTGCATTATTTAAGGACTCTTCTGCATTATTTAAGGACTTTGCTGCATTATTTAAGGACTATGCTGTGGTATTTAAGTACTCTGCTGCATTATTTAAGGACTTTGCTGCATTATTTAAGGACTCTGCTGCATTATTTAATTACTTTGCTGCATTATTAAAGGACCCTGCTGCGGCATTTAAGGATTCTGCTGCATTATTTAAGGACTTTGATGCATTATTTAAGGACGCTGCTGCAGAATTTAAGGAATCTGCTGCATTATTTAAGGACTTTGTTGCATTATTTAAGGTCTCTGCTGCATGAATTAAGGACTCTGCTATGGTACTTAAGGACTTTGCTGCATTATTTAAGGACTTTGCTGCATTATTTAAGGACTTTGATGCATTATTTAAGAACTTTGTTGCATTATTTAAGGACTCTGCTGCATTATTTAAGGACTTTGTTGCATTATGTAAGGACTTTGCTGCTTTATTTAAGGACTTTGCTGCATTATTTAAGGACTTTGTTGCATTATTTAAGGACTCTGCTGCATTATTTAAGGACTTTGTTGCATCATTTAAGGACTCTTCTGCATTATTTAAGGACTTTGCTGCATTATTTAAGGACTATGCTGTGGTATTTAAGTACTCTGCTGCATTATTTAAGGACTTTGCTGCATTATTTAAGGACTCTGCTGCATTATTTAATTACTTTGCTGCATTATTAAAGGACCCTGCTGCGGCATTTAAGGATTCTGCTGCATAATTTAAGGACTTTATTGCATTATTTAAGGATCCTGCTGCATTATTTAAGGATCCTGCTGAAGCATTTGAGGACTCAGCTGCATTATTTAAGGACTTTGCTGCATTATTTAACGACTCTGCTGCATTATTTAAGGACTCTGCTGCTTTATTTAAGGACTTTCCTGCATTATTTAAGGAGTCTTCTGCATTATTTAATGACTCTGCTGAAGCATTTGAGGACTCAACTGCATTATTTAAGGACTCTGCTGCATTATTTAAGGTCTCTGCTGCATTATTTAAGGACTCTGCTGTGGTATATAAGGACTCTGCTGCATTATTTAAGGAATTTGTTGCATTATTTAAGGACGCTGCTGCATTATTTAAGGACTTTGTTGCATTATTTAAGGACTCTGCTGCATTAATTAAGGACTTTGCTGCATTACTTAAGGACACTGCTGCATTATTTAAGGACTTTGTTGCATTATTTAAGGACTCTGCTGCATTATTTAAGGACTCTGCTGAAGCATTTGGGGACTCAGATGCATTATTTAAGGACTCTGCTGCATTATGTAAGGGCTTTGCTGCTTTATTTAAGGACTCTGTTGCATTATTTAAGGACTTTGTTGCATTATTTAAGAACTCTGCTGCATTATTTAAGGACTTTGTTGCATTATTTAAGGATTCTGCTGCATTATTTAAGGACTTTGCTGCATTATTTAAGGACTATGCTGTGGTATTTAAGGACTCTGCTGCATTATTTAAGGACTTTGCTGCATTATTAAAGGACTCTGCTGCATTATTTAATTACTTTGCTGCATTATTTAAGGACTCTGCTGCGGTATTTAAGGACTCTGCTGCATTATTTAAGGACTTTGATGCATTATTTAAGGTCTCTGCTGCATTATTTAAGGACTCTGCTATGGTACTTAAGGACTTTGCTGCATTACTTAAGGACTTTGCTGCATTATTTAAGGACTTTGATGCATTATTTAAGAACTTTGTTGCATTATTTAAGGACTCTGCTGCATTATTTAAGGACTTTGTTGCATTATGTAAGGACTTTGCTGCTTTATTTAAGGACTTTGCTGCATTATTTAAGGGCTTTGTTGCATTATTTAAGGACTCTGCTGCATTATTTAAGGACTTTGTTGCATTATTTAAGGACTCTTCTGCATTATTTAAGGACTTTGCTGCATTATTTAAGGACTATGCTGTGGTATTTAAGTACTCTGCTGCATTATTTAAGGACTTTGCTGCATTATTTAAGGACTCTGCTGCATTATTTAATTACTTTGCTGCATTATTAAAGGACCCTGCTGCGGCATTTAAGGATTCTGCTGCATAATTTAAGGACTTTATTGCATTATTTAAGGATCCTGCTGCATTATTTAAGGATCCTGCTGAAGCATTTGAGGACTCAGCTGCATTATTTAAGGACTTTGCTGCATTATTTAACGACTCTGCTGCATTATTTAAGGACTCTGCTGCTTTATTTAAGGACTTTCCTGCATTATTTAAGGAGTCTTCTGCATTATTTAATGACTCTGCTGAAGCATTTGAGGACTCAACTGCATTATTTAAGGACTCTGCTGCATTATTTAAGGTCTCTGCTGCATTATTTAAGGACTCTGCTGTGGTATATAAGGACTCTGCTGCATTATTTAAGGAATTTGTTGCATTATTTAAGGACGCTGCTGCATTATTTAAGGACTTTGTTGCATTATTTAAGGACTCTGCTGCATTAATTAAGGACTTTGCTGCATTACTTAAGGACACTGCTGCATTATTTAAGGACTTTGTTGCATTATTTAAGGTCTCTGCTGCATTATTTAAGGACTCTGCTGTGGTATTTATGGACTCTGCTGCATTATTTAAGGAATTTGTTGCATTATTTAAGGACGCTGCTGCATTATTTAAGGACTTTGTTGCATTATTTAAGGACTTTGCTGCATTAATTAAGGACTTTGCTGCATTACTTAAGGACTCTGCTGCATTATTTAATTACTTGCTGCATTATTTAAGGACTCTGCTGCGGTGTTTAAGAACTCTGCTGCATTATTTAAGGACTTTGCTGCATTATTTTAGGACTCTGCTGCATTATTTAAGGACTTTGCTGTATTATTTAAGGACTCTACTGCATTATTTAAGGACTTTGTTGCATTATTTAAGGACTCTGCTGCATTATTTAATGACTTTGTTGCATTATATAAGGACTCTGCTGAATTATTTAAGGACTATGTTGCATTATGTTAGAAGTCTGCTGCATTATTTAAGGACTTTGCTGCATTATTTAAGGACTCTGCTGCATTATTTAAGGACTTTATTGCATTATTTAAGGACTCTGCTGCATTATTTAATGACTCTGCTGAAGCATTTGAGGACTCAGCTGCATTATTTAAGGTCTCTGCTGTATTATTTAAGGACTCTGCTGCATTATTTAATGACTCTGTTGCGGTATTTAAGGACTCTGCTGCATTATTTAAGGACTGCTGCGTTATTTAAGGACTCTGCTGCATTATTTAAGACTTTGCTGCATTATTTAAGGACTCTGCTGCAGTGTTTAATGACTCTGCTGAAGCAACTGGGGACTCAGATGCATTATTTAAGGACTCTGCTGCATTATGTAAGGACTTTGCTGCTTTATTTAAGGACTTTGCTGCATTATTTAAGGACTTTGTTGCATTATTTAAGGACTCTGCTGCATTATTTAAGGACTTTGTTGCATTATTTAAGGACTCTTCTGCATTATTTAAGGACTTTGCTGCATTATTTAAGGACTATGCTGTGGTATTTAAGTACTCTGCTGCATTATTTAAGGACTTTGCTGCATTATTTAAGGACTCTGCTGCATTATTTAATTACTTTGCTGCATTATTAAAGGACCCTGCTGCGGCATTTAAGGATTCTGCTGCATTATTTAAGGACTTTGATGCATTATTTAAGGACGCTGCTGCAGAATTTAAGGAATCTGCTGCATTATTTAAGGACTTTGTTGCATTATTTAAGGTCTCTGCTGCATGAATTAAGGACTCTGCTATGGTACTTAAGGACTTTGCTGCATTATTTAAGGACTTTGCTGCATTATTTAAGGACTTTGATGCATTATTTAAGAACTTTGTTGCATTATTTAAGGACTCTGCTGCATTATTTAAGGACTTTGTTGCATTATGTAAGGACTTTGCTGCATTATTTAAGGACTTTGTTGCATTATTTAAGGACTCTGCTGCATTATTTAAGGACTTTGTTGCATTATTTAAGGACTCTTCTGCATTATTTAAGGACTTTGCTGCATTATTTAAGGACTATGCTGTGGTATTTAAGTACTCTGCTGCATTATTTAAGGACTTTGCTGCATTATTTAAGGACTCTGCTGCATTATTTAATTACTTTGCTGCATTATTAAAGGACCCTGCTGCGGCATTTAAGGATTCTGCTGCATAATTTAAGGACTTTATTGCATTATTTAAGGATCCTGCTGCATTATTTAAGGATCCTGCTGAAGCATTTGAGGACTCAGCTGCATTATTTAAGGACTTTGCTGCATTATTTAACGACTCTGCTGCATTATTTAAGGACTCTGCTGCTTTATTTAAGGACTTTCCTGCATTATTTAAGGAGTCTTCTGCATTATTTAATGACTCTGCTGAAGCATTTGAGGACTCAACTGCATTATTTAAGGACTCTGCTGCATTATTTAAGGTCTCTGCTGCATTATTTAAGGACTCTGCTGTGGTATATAAGGACTCTGCTGCATTATTTAAGGAATTTGTTGCATTATTTAAGGACGCTGCTGCATTATTTAAGGACTTTGTTGCATTATTTAAGGACTCTGCTGCATTAATTAAGGACTTTGCTGCATTACTTAAGGACACTGCTGCATTATTTAAGGACTTTGTTGCATTATTTAAGGACTCTGCTGCATTATGTAAGGGCTTTGCTGCTTTATTTAAGGACTCTGTTGCATTATTTAAGGACTTTGTTGCATTATTTAAGAACTCTGCTGCATTATTTAAGGACTTTGTTGCATTATTTAAGGATTCTGCTGCATTATTTAAGGAATTTGCTGCATTATTTAAGGACTATGCTGTGGTATTTAAGGACTCTGCTGCATTATTTAAGGACTTTGCTGCATTATTAAAGGACTCTGCTGCATTATTTAATTACTTTGCTGCATTATTTAAGGACTCTGCTGCGGTATTTAAGGACTCTGCTGCATTATTTAAGGACTTTGATGCATTATTTAAGGACACTGCTGCAGAATTTAAGGAATCTGCTGCATTATTTAAGGACTTTGTTGCATTATTTAAGGTCTCTTTTTCATTATTTAAGGACTCTGCTATTGTACTTAAGGACTTTGCTGCATTATTTAAGGACTTTGCTGCATTATTTAAGGACTCTGCTTCATTATTTAAGTACTTTGTTGCATTATTTAAGGACTCTGCTGCATAATTTAAGGACTTTATTGCATTATTTAAGGATCCTGCTGCATTATTTAATGACTCTGCTGAAGCATTTGAGGACTCATCTGCATTATTAAAGGTCTCTGCTGCCTTATTTAAGGATCCTGCTGAAGCATTTGAGGACTCAGCTGCATTATTTAAGGACTTTGCTGCATTATTTAACGACTCTGCTGCGTTATTTAAGGACTCTGCTGCATTATTTAAGGACACTGCTGCATTATTTAAGGACTCTGCTGCATTATTTAAGGACTTTGCTGCATTATTTAACGACTCTGCTGCATTATTTAAGAACTTTGCTGCATTATTTAAGGACTCTGCTGCATTATTTAAGGAATTTGTTGCATTATTTAAGGACTCTGCTGCTTTATTTAAGGACTCTGCTGCGGTATTTAAGGACTCTGCTGCATTATTTAAGGACTTTGCTGCATTATTTAAGGACTGCTGCGTTATTTAAGGACTCTGCTGCATTATTTAAGACTTTGCTGCATTATTTAAGGACTCTGCTGCAGTGTTTAATGACTCTGCTGAAGCAACTGGGGACTCAGATGCATTATTTAAGGACTCTGCTGCATTATGTAAGGACTTTGCTGCTTTATTTAAGGACTTTGCTGCATTATTTAAGGACTTTGTTGCATTATTTAAGGACTCTGCTGCATTATTTAAGGACTTTGTTGCATTATTTAAGGACTCTTCTGCATTATTTAAGGACTTTGCTGCATTATTTAAGGACTTTGCTGCATTATTTAACGACTCTGCTGCATTATTTAAGAACTTTGCTGCATTATTTAAGGACTCTGCTGCATTATTTAAGGAATTTGTTGCATTATTTAAGGACTCTGCTGCTTTATTTAAGGACTCTGCTGCAGTATTTAAGGACTCTGCTGCATTATTTAAGGACTTTGCTGCATTATTTAAGGACTGCTGCGTTATTTAAGGACTCTGCTGCATTATTTAAGACTTTGCTGCATTATTTAAGGACTCTGCTGCAGTGTTTAATGACTCTGCTGAAGCAACTGGGGACTCAGATGCATTATTTAAGGACTCTGCTGCATTATGTAAGGACTTTGCTGCTTTATTTAAGGACTTTGCTGCATTATTTAAGGACTTTGTTGCATTATTTAAGGACTCTGCTGCATTATTTAAGGACTTTGTTGCATTATTTAAGGACTCTTCTGCATTATTTAAGGACTTTGCTGCATTATTTAAGGACTATGCTGTGGTATTTAAGTACTCTGCTGCATTATTTAAGGACTTTGCTGCATTATTTAAGGACTCTGCTGCATTATTTAATTACTTTGCTGCATTATTAAAGGACCCTGCTGCGGCATTTAAGGATTCTGCTGCATTATTTAAGGACTTTGATGCATTATTTAAGGACGCTGCTGCAGAATTTAAGGAATCTGCTGCATTATTTAAGGACTTTGTTGCATTATTTAAGGTCTCTGCTGCATGAATTAAGGACTCTGCTATGGTACTTAAGGACTTTGCTGCATTATTTAAGGACTTTGCTGCATTATTTAAGGACTTTGATGCATTATTTAAGAACTTTGTTGCATTATTTAAGGACTCTGCTGCATTATTTAAGGACTTTGTTGCATTATGTAAGGACTTTGCTGCTTTATTTAAGGACTTTGCTGCATTATTTAAGGACTTTGTTGCATTATTTAAGGACTCTGCTGCATTATTTAAGGACTTTGTTGCATCATTTAAGGACTCTTCTGCATTATTTAAGGACTTTGCTGCATTATTTAAGGACTATGCTGTGGTATTTAAGTACTCTGCTGCATTATTTAAGGACTTTGCTGCATTATTTAAGGACTCTGCTGCATTATTTAATTACTTTGCTGCATTATTAAAGGACCCTGCTGCGGCATTTAAGGATTCTGCTGCATAATTTAAGGACTTTATTGCATTATTTAAGGATCCTGCTGCATTATTTAAGGATCCTGCTGAAGCATTTGAGGACTCAGCTGCATTATTTAAGGACTTTGCTGCATTATTTAACGACTCTGCTGCATTATTTAAGGACTCTGCTGCTTTATTTAAGGACTTTCCTGCATTATTTAAGGAGTCTTCTGCATTATTTAATGACTCTGCTGAAGCATTTGAGGACTCAACTGCATTATTTAAGGACTCTGCTGCATTATTTAAGGTCTCTGCTGCATTATTTAAGGACTCTGCTGTGGTATATAAGGACTCTGCTGCATTATTTAAGGAATTTGTTGCATTATTTAAGGACGCTGCTGCATTATTTAAGGACTTTGTTGCATTATTTAAGGACTCTGCTGCATTAATTAAGGACTTTGCTGCATTACTTAAGGACACTGCTGCATTATTTAAGGACTTTGTTGCATTATTTAAGGACTCTGCTGCATTATTTAAGGACTCTGCTGAAGCATTTGGGGACTCAGATGCATTATTTAAGGACTCTGCTGCATTATGTAAGGGCTTTGCTGCTTTATTTAAGGACTCTGTTGCATTATTTAAGGACTTTGTTGCATTATTTAAGAACTCTGCTGCATTATTTAAGGACTTTGTTGCATTATTTAAGGATTCTGCTGCATTATTTAAGGACTTTGCTGCATTATTTAAGGACTATGCTGTGGTATTTAAGGACTCTGCTGCATTATTTAAGGACTTTGCTGCATTATTAAAGGACTCTGCTGCATTATTTAATTACTTTGCTGCATTATTTAAGGACTCTGCTGCGGTATTTAAGGACTCTGCTGCATTATTTAAGGACTTTGATGCATTATTTAAGGACACTGCTGCAGAATTTAAGGAATCTGCTGCATTATTTAAGGACTTTGTTGCATTATTTAAGGTCTCTTTTTCATTATTTAAGGACTCTGCTATTGTACTTAAGGACTTTGCTGCATTATTTAAGGACTTTGCTGCATTATTTAAGGACTCTGCTGCATTATTTAAGTACTTTGTTGCATTATTTAAGGACTCTGCTGCATAATTTAAGGACTTTATTGCATTATTTAAGGATCCTGCTGCATTATTTAATGACTCTGCTGAAGCATTTGAGGACTCATCTGCATTATTAAAGGTCTCTGCTGCATTATTTAAGGATCCTGCTGAAGCATTTGAGGACTCAGCTGCATTATTTAAGGACTTTGCTGCATTATTTAACGACTCTGCTGCGTTATTTAAGGACTCTGCTGCATTATTTAAGGACACTGCTGCATTATTTAAGGACTCTGCTGCATTATTTAAGGACTTTGCTGCATTATTTAACGACTCTGCTGCATTATTTAAGAACTTTGCTGCATTATTTAAGGACTCTGCTGCATTATTTAAGGAATTTGTTGCATTATTTAAGGACTCTGCTGCTTTATTTAAGGACTCTGCTGCGGTATTTAAGGACTCTGCTGCATTATTTAAGGACTTTGCTGCATTATTTAAGGACTGCTGCGTTATTTAAGGACTCTGCTGCATTATTTAAGACTTTGCTGCATTATTTAAGGACTCTGCTGCAGTGTTTAATGACTCTGCTGAAGCAACTGGGGACTCAGATGCATTATTTAAGGACTCTGCTGCATTATGTAAGGACTTTGCTGCTTTATTTAAGGACTTTGCTGCATTATTTAAGGACTTTGTTGCATTATTTAAGGACTCTGCTGCATTATTTAAGGACTTTGTTGCATTATTTAAGGACTCTTCTGCATTATTTAAGGACTTTGCTGCATTATTTAAGGACTATGCTGTGGTATTTAAGTACTCTGCTGCATTATTTAAGGACTTTGCTGCATTATTTAAGGACTCTGCTGCATTATTTAATTACTTTGCTGCATTATTAAAGGACCCTGCTGCGGCATTTAAGGATTCTGCTGCATTATTTAAGGACTTTGATGCATTATTTAAGGACGCTGCTGCAGAATTTAAGGAATCTGCTGCATTATTTAAGGACTTTGTTGCATTATTTAAGGTCTCTGCTGCATTATTTAAGGACTCTGCTATGGTACTTAAGGACTTTGCTGCATTACTTAAGGACTTTGCTGCATTATTTAAGGACTTTGATGCATTATTTAAGAACTTTGTTGCATTATTTAAGGACTCTGCTGCATTATTTAAGGACTTTGTTGCATTATGTAAGGACTTTGCTGCTTTATTTAAGGACTTTGCTGCATTATTTAAGGGCTTTGTTGCATTATTTAAGGACTCTGCTGCATTATTTAAGGACTTTGTTGCATTATTTAAGGACTCTTCTGCATTATTTAAGGACTTTGCTGCATTATTTAAGGACTATGCTGTGGTATTTAAGTACTCTGCTGCATTATTTAAGGACTTTGCTGCATTATTTAAGGACTCTGCTGCATTATTTAATTACTTTGCTGCATTATTAAAGGACCCTGCTGCGGCATTTAAGGATTCTGCTGCATAATTTAAGGACTTTATTGCATTATTTAAGGATCCTGCTGCATTATTTAAGGATCCTGCTGAAGCATTTGAGGACTCAGCTGCATTATTTAAGGACTTTGCTGCATTATTTAACGACTCTGCTGCATTATTTAAGGACTCTGCTGCTTTATTTAAGGACTTTCCTGCATTATTTAAGGAGTCTTCTGCATTATTTAATGACTCTGCTGAAGCATTTGAGGACTCAACTGCATTATTTAAGGACTCTGCTGCATTATTTAAGGTCTCTGCTGCATTATTTAAGGACTCTGCTGTGGTATATAAGGACTCTGCTGCATTATTTAAGGAATTTGTTGCATTATTTAAGGACGCTGCTGCATTATTTAAGGACTTTGTTGCATTATTTAAGGACTCTGCTGCATTAATTAAGGACTTTGCTGCATTACTTAAGGACACTGCTGCATTATTTAAGGACTTTGTTGCATTATTTAAGGTCTCTGCTGCATTATTTAAGGACTCTGCTGTGGTATTTATGGACTCTGCTGCATTATTTAAGGAATTTGTTGCATTATTTAAGGACGCTGCTGCATTATTTAAGGACTTTGTTGCATTATTTAAGGACTTTGCTGCATTAATTAAGGACTTTGCTGCATTACTTAAGGACTCTGCTGCATTATTTAATTACTTGCTGCATTATTTAAGGACTCTGCTGCGGTGTTTAAGAACTCTGCTGCATTATTTAAGGACTTTGCTGCATTATTTTAGGACTCTGCTGCATTATTTAAGGACTTTGCTGTATTATTTAAGGACTCTACTGCATTATTTAAGGACTTTGTTGCATTATTTAAGGACTCTGCTGCATTATTTAATGACTTTGTTGCATTATATAAGGACTCTGCTGAATTATTTAAGGACTATGTTGCATTATGTTAAAAGTCTGCTGCATTATTTAAGGACTTTGCTGCATTATTTAAGGACTCTGCTGCATTATTTAAGGACTTTATTGCATTATTTAAGGACTCTGCTGCATTATTTAATGACTCTGCTGAAGCATTTGAGGACTCAGCTGCATTATTTAAGGTCTCTGCTGTATTATTTAAGGACTCTGCTGCATTATTTAATGACTCTGTTGCGGTATTTAAGGACTCTGCTGCATTATTTAAGGACTGCTGCGTTATTTAAGGACTCTGCTGCATTATTTAAGACTTTGCTGCATTATTTAAGGACTCTGCTGCAGTGTTTAATGACTCTGCTGAAGCAACTGGGGACTCAGATGCATTATTTAAGGACTCTGCTGCATTATGTAAGGACTTTGCTGCTTTATTTAAGGACTTTGCTGCATTATTTAAGGACTTTGTTGCATTATTTAAGGACTCTGCTGCATTATTTAAGGACTTTGTTGCATTATTTAAGGACTCTTCTGCATTATTTAAGGACTTTGCTGCATTATTTAAGGACTATGCTGTGGTATTTAAGTACTCTGCTGCATTATTTAAGGACTTTGCTGCATTATTTAAGGACTCTGCTGCATTATTTAATTACTTTGCTGCATTATTAAAGGACCCTGCTGCGGCATTTAAGGATTCTGCTGCATTATTTAAGGACTTTGATGCATTATTTAAGGACGCTGCTGCAGAATTTAAGGAATCTGCTGCATTATTTAAGGACTTTGTTGCATTATTTAAGGTCTCTGCTGCATGAATTAAGGACTCTGCTATGGTACTTAAGGACTTTGCTGCATTATTTAAGGACTTTGCTGCATTATTTAAGGACTTTGATGCATTATTTAAGAACTTTGTTGCATTATTTAAGGACTCTGCTGCATTATTTAAGGACTTTGTTGCATTATGTAAGGACTTTGCTGCATTATTTAAGGACTTTGTTGCATTATTTAAGGACTCTGCTGCATTATTTAAGGACTTTGTTGCATTATTTAAGGACTCTTCTGCATTATTTAAGGACTTTGCTGCATTATTTAAGGACTATGCTGTGGTATTTAAGTACTCTGCTGCATTATTTAAGGACTTTGCTGCATTATTTAAGGACTCTGCTGCATTATTTAATTACTTTGCTGCATTATTAAAGGACCCTGCTGCGGCATTTAAGGATTCTGCTGCATAATTTAAGGACTTTATTGCATTATTTAAGGATCCTGCTGCATTATTTAAGGATCCTGCTGAAGCATTTGAGGACTCAGCTGCATTATTTAAGGACTTTGCTGCATTATTTAACGACTCTGCTGCATTATTTAAGGACTCTGCTGCTTTATTTAAGGACTTTCCTGCATTATTTAAGGAGTCTTCTGCATTATTTAATGACTCTGCTGAAGCATTTGAGGACTCAACTGCATTATTTAAGGACTCTGCTGCATTATTTAAGGTCTCTGCTGCATTATTTAAGGACTCTGCTGTGGTATATAAGGACTCTGCTGCATTATTTAAGGAATTTGTTGCATTATTTAAGGACGCTGCTGCATTATTTAAGGACTTTGTTGCATTATTTAAGGACTCTGCTGCATTAATTAAGGACTTTGCTGCATTACTTAAGGACACTGCTGCATTATTTAAGGACTTTGTTGCATTATTTAAGGACTCTGCTGCATTATGTAAGGGCTTTGCTGCTTTATTTAAGGACTCTGTTGCATTATTTAAGGACTTTGTTGCATTATTTAAGAACTCTGCTGCATTATTTAAGGACTTTGTTGCATTATTTAAGGATTCTGCTGCATTATTTAAGGACTTTGCTGCATTATTTAAGGACTATGCTGTGGTATTTAAGGACTCTGCTGCATTATTTAAGGACTTTGCTGCATTATTAAAGGACTCTGCTGCATTATTTAATTACTTTGCTGCATTATTTAAGGACTCTGCTGCGGTATTTAAGGACTCTGCTGCATTATTTAAGGACTTTGATGCATTATTTAAGGACACTGCTGCAGAATTTAAGGAATCTGCTGCATTATTTAAGGACTTTGTTGCATTATTTAAGGTCTCTTTTTCATTATTTAAGGACTCTGCTATTGTACTTAAGGACTTTGCTGCATTATTTAAGGACTTTGCTGCATTATTTAAGGACTCTGCTTCATTATTTAAGTACTTTGTTGCATTATTTAAGGACTCTGCTGCATAATTTAAGGACTTTATTGCATTATTTAAGGATCCTGGTGCATTATTTAATGACTCTGCTGAAGCATTTGAGGACTCATCTGCATTATTAAAGGTCTCTGCTGCCTTATTTAAGGATCCTGCTGAAGCATTTGAGGACTCAGCTGCATTATTTAAGGACTTTGCTGCATTATTTAACGACTCTGCTGCGTTATTTAAGGACTCTGCTGCATTATTTAAGGACACTGCTGCATTATTTAAGGACTCTGCTGCATTATTTAAGGACTTTGCTGCATTATTTAACGACTCTGCTGCATTATTTAAGAACTTTGCTGCATTATTTAAGGACTCTGCTGCATTATTTAAGGAATTTGTTGCATTATTTAAGGACTCTGCTGCTTTATTTAAGGACTCTGCTGCGGTATTTAAGGACTCTGCTGCATTATTTAAGGACTTTGCTGCATTATTTAAGGACTGCTGCGTTATTTAAGGACTCTGCTGCATTATTTAAGACTTTGCTGCATTATTTAAGGACTCTGCTGCAGTGTTTAATGACTCTGCTGAAGCAACTGGGGACTCAGATGCATTATTTAAGGACTCTGCTGCATTATGTAAGGACTTTGCTGCTTTATTTAAGGACTTTGCTGCATTATTTAAGGACTTTGTTGCATTATTTAAGGACTCTGCTGCATTATTTAAGGACTTTGTTGCATTATTTAAGGACTCTTCTGCATTATTTAAGGACTTTGCTGCATTATTTAAGGACTTTGCTGCATTATTTAACGACTCTGCTGCATTATTTAAGAACTTTGCTGCATTATTTAAGGACTCTGCTGCATTATTTAAGGAATTTGTTGCATTATTTAAGGACTCTGCTGCTTTATTTAAGGACTCTGCTGCGGTATTTAAGGACTCTGCTGCATTATTTAAGGACTTTGCTGCATTATTTAAGGACTGCTGCGTTATTTAAGGACTCTGCTGCATTATTTAAGACTTTGCTGCATTATTTAAGGACTCTGCTGCAGTGTTTAATGACTCTGCTGAAGCAACTGGGGACTCAGATGCATTATTTAAGGACTCTGCTGCATTATGTAAGGACTTTGCTGCTTTATTTAAGGACTTTGCTGCATTATTTAAGGACTTTGTTGCATTATTTAAGGACTCTGCTGCATTATTTAAGGACTTTGTTGCATTATTTAAGGACTCTTCTGCATTATTTAAGGACTTTGCTGCATTATTTAAGGACTATGCTGTGGTATTTAAGTACTCTGCTGCATTATTTAAGGACTTTGCTGCATTATTTAAGGACTCTGCTGCATTATTTAATTACTTTGCTGCATTATTAAAGGACCCTGCTGCGGCATTTAAGGATTCTGCTGCATTATTTAAGGACTTTGATGCATTATTTAAGGACGCTGCTGCAGAATTTAAGGAATCTGCTGCATTATTTAAGGACTTTGTTGCATTATTTAAGGTCTCTGCTGCATGAATTAAGGACTCTGCTATGGTACTTAAGGACTTTGCTGCATTATTTAAGGACTTTGCTGCATTATTTAAGGACTTTGATGCATTATTTAAGAACTTTGTTGCATTATTTAAGGACTCTGCTGCATTATTTAAGGACTTTGTTGCATTATGTAAGGACTTTGCTGCTTTATTTAAGGACTTTGCTGCATTATTTAAGGACTTTGTTGCATTATTTAAGGACTCTGCTGCATTATTTAAGGACTTTGTTGCATCATTTAAGGACTCTTCTGCATTATTTAAGGACTTTGCTGCATTATTTAAGGACTATGCTGTGGTATTTAAGTACTCTGCTGCATTATTTAAGGACTTTGCTGCATTATTTAAGGACTCTGCTGCATTATTTAATTACTTTGCTGCATTATTAAAGGACCCTGCTGCGGCATTTAAGGATTCTGCTGCATAATTTAAGGACTTTATTGCATTATTTAAGGATCCTGCTGCATTATTTAAGGATCCTGCTGAAGCATTTGAGGACTCAGCTGCATTATTTAAGGACTTTGCTGCATTATTTAACGACTCTGCTGCATTATTTAAGGACTCTGCTGCTTTATTTAAGGACTTTCCTGCATTATTTAAGGAGTCTTCTGCATTATTTAATGACTCTGCTGAAGCATTTGAGGACTCAACTGCATTATTTAAGGACTCTGCTGCATTATTTAAGGTCTCTGCTGCATTATTTAAGGACTCTGCTGTGGTATATAAGGACTCTGCTGCATTATTTAAGGAATTTGTTGCATTATTTAAGGACGCTGCTGCATTATTTAAGGACTTTGTTGCATTATTTAAGGACTCTGCTGCATTAATTAAGGACTTTGCTGCATTACTTAAGGACACTGCTGCATTATTTAAGGACTTTGTTGCATTATTTAAGGACTCTGCTGCATTATTTAAGGACTCTGCTGAAGCATTTGGGGACTCAGATGCATTATTTAAGGACTCTGCTGCATTATGTAAGGGCTTTGCTGCTTTATTTAAGGACTCTGTTGCATTATTTAAGGACTTTGTTGCATTATTTAAGAACTCTGCTGCATTATTTAAGGACTTTGTTGCATTATTTAAGGATTCTGCTGCATTATTTAAGGACTTTGCTGCATTATTTAAGGACTATGCTGTGGTATTTAAGGACTCTGCTGCATTATTTAAGGACTTTGCTGCATTATTAAAGGACTCTGCTGCATTATTTAATTACTTTGCTGCATTATTTAAGGACTCTGCTGCGGTATTTAAGGACTCTGCTGCATTATTTAAGGACTTTGATGCATTATTTAAGGACACTGCTGCAGAATTTAAGGAATCTGCTGCATTATTTAAGGACTTTGTTGCATTATTTAAGGTCTCTTTTTCATTATTTAAGGACTCTGCTATTGTACTTAAGGACTTTGCTGCATTATTTAAGGACTTTGCTGCATTATTTAAGGACTCTGCTGCATTATTTAAGTACTTTGTTGCATTATTTAAGGACTCTGCTGCATAATTTAAGGACTTTATTGCATTATTTAAGGATCCTGCTGCATTATTTAATGACTCTGCTGAAGCATTTGAGGACTCATCTGCATTATTAAAGGTCTCTGCTGCATTATTTAAGGATCCTGCTGAAGCATTTGAGGACTCAGCTGCATTATTTAAGGACTTTGCTGCATTATTTAACGACTCTGCTGCGTTATTTAAGGACTCTGCTGCATTATTTAAGGACACTGCTGCATTATTTAAGGACTCTGCTGCATTATTTAAGGACTTTGCTGCATTATTTAACGACTCTGCTGCATTATTTAAGAACTTTGCTGCATTATTTAAGGACTCTGCTGCATTATTTAAGGAATTTGTTGCATTATTTAAGGACTCTGCTGCTTTATTTAAGGACTCTGCTGCGGTATTTAAGGACTCTGCTGCATTATTTAAGGACTTTGCTGCATTATTTAAGGACTGCTGCGTTATTTAAGGACTCTGCTGCATTATTTAAGACTTTGCTGCATTATTTAAGGACTCTGCTGCAGTGTTTAATGACTCTGCTGAAGCAACTGGGGACTCAGATGCATTATTTAAGGACTCTGCTGCATTATGTAAGGACTTTGCTGCTTTATTTAAGGACTTTGCTGCATTATTTAAGGACTTTGTTGCATTATTTAAGGACTCTGCTGCATTATTTAAGGACTTTGTTGCATTATTTAAGGACTCTTCTGCATTATTTAAGGACTTTGCTGCATTATTTAAGGACTATGCTGTGGTATTTAAGTACTCTGCTGCATTATTTAAGGACTTTGCTGCATTATTTAAGGACTCTGCTGCATTATTTAATTACTTTGCTGCATTATTAAAGGACCCTGCTGCGGCATTTAAGGATTCTGCTGCATTATTTAAGGACTTTGATGCATTATTTAAGGACGCTGCTGCAGAATTTAAGGAATCTGCTGCATTATTTAAGGACTTTGTTGCATTATTTAAGGTCTCTGCTGCATTATTTAAGGACTCTGCTATGGTACTTAAGGACTTTGCTGCATTACTTAAGGACTTTGCTGCATTATTTAAGGACTTTGATGCATTATTTAAGAACTTTGTTGCATTATTTAAGGACTCTGCTGCATTATTTAAGGACTTTGTTGCATTATGTAAGGACTTTGCTGCTTTATTTAAGGACTTTGCTGCATTATTTAAGGGCTTTGTTGCATTATTTAAGGACTCTGCTGCATTATTTAAGGACTTTGTTGCATTATTTAAGGACTCTTCTGCATTATTTAAGGACTTTGCTGCATTATTTAAGGACTATGCTGTGGTATTTAAGTACTCTGCTGCATTATTTAAGGACTTTGCTGCATTATTTAAGGACTCTGCTGCATTATTTAATTACTTTGCTGCATTATTAAAGGACCCTGCTGCGGCATTTAAGGATTCTGCTGCATAATTTAAGGACTTTATTGCATTATTTAAGGATCCTGCTGCATTATTTAAGGATCCTGCTGAAGCATTTGAGGACTCAGCTGCATTATTTAAGGACTTTGCTGCATTATTTAACGACTCTGCTGCATTATTTAAGGACTCTGCTGCTTTATTTAAGGACTTTCCTGCATTATTTAAGGAGTCTTCTGCATTATTTAATGACTCTGCTGAAGCATTTGAGGACTCAACTGCATTATTTAAGGACTCTGCTGCATTATTTAAGGTCTCTGCTGCATTATTTAAGGACTCTGCTGTGGTATATAAGGACTCTGCTGCATTATTTAAGGAATTTGTTGCATTATTTAAGGACGCTGCTGCATTATTTAAGGACTTTGTTGCATTATTTAAGGACTCTGCTGCATTAATTAAGGACTTTGCTGCATTACTTAAGGACACTGCTGCATTATTTAAGGACTTTGTTGCATTATTTAAGGTCTCTGCTGCATTATTTAAGGACTCTGCTGTGGTATTTATGGACTCTGCTGCATTATTTAAGGAATTTGTTGCATTATTTAAGGACGCTGCTGCATTATTTAAGGACTTTGTTGCATTATTTAAGGACTTTGCTGCATTAATTAAGGACTTTGCTGCATTACTTAAGGACTCTGCTGCATTATTTAATTACTTGCTGCATTATTTAAGGACTCTGCTGCGGTGTTTAAGAACTCTGCTGCATTATTTAAGGACTTTGCTGCATTATTTTAGGACTCTGCTGCATTATTTAAGGACTTTGCTGTATTATTTAAGGACTCTACTGCATTATTTAAGGACTTTGTTGCATTATTTAAGGACTCTGCTGCATTATTTAATGACTTTGTTGCATTATATAAGGACTCTGCTGCATTATTTAAGGACTATGTTGCATTATGTTAGAAGTCTGCTGCATTATTTAAGGACTTTGCTGCATTATTTAAGGACTCTGCTGCATTATTTAAGGACTTTATTGCATTATTTAAGGACTCTGCTGCATTATTTAATGACTCTGCTGAAGCATTTGAGGACTCAGCTGCATTATTTAAGGTCTCTGCTGTATTATTTAAGGACTCTGCTGCATTATTTAATGACTCTGTTGCGGTATTTAAGGACTCTGCTGCATTATTTAAGGACTGCTGCGTTATTTAAGGACTCTGCTGCATTATTTAAGACTTTGCTGCATTATTTAAGGACTCTGCTGCAGTGTTTAATGACTCTGCTGAAGCAACTGGGGACTCAGATGCATTATTTAAGGACTCTGCTGCATTATGTAAGGACTTTGCTGCTTTATTTAAGGACTTTGCTGCATTATTTAAGGACTTTGTTGCATTATTTAAGGACTCTGCTGCATTATTTAAGGACTTTGTTGCATTATTTAAGGACTCTTCTGCATTATTTAAGGACTTTGCTGCATTATTTAAGGACTATGCTGTGGTATTTAAGTACTCTGCTGCATTATTTAAGGACTTTGCTGCATTATTTAAGGACTCTGCTGCATTATTTAATTACTTTGCTGCATTATTAAAGGACCCTGCTGCGGCATTTAAGGATTCTGCTGCATTATTTAAGGACTTTGATGCATTATTTAAGGACGCTGCTGCAGAATTTAAGGAATCTGCTGCATTATTTAAGGACTTTGTTGCATTATTTAAGGTCTCTGCTGCATGAATTAAGGACTCTGCTATGGTACTTAAGGACTTTGCTGCATTATTTAAGGACTTTGCTGCATTATTTAAGGACTTTGATGCATTATTTAAGAACTTTGTTGCATTATTTAAGGACTCTGCTGCATTATTTAAGGACTTTGTTGCATTATGTAAGGACTTTGCTGCTTTATTTAAGGACTTTGCTGCATTATTTAAGGACTTTGTTGCATTATTTAAGGACTCTGCTGCATTATTTAAGGACTTTGTTGCATCATTTAAGGACTCTTCTGCATTATTTAAGGACTTTGCTGCATTATTTAAGGACTATGCTGTGGTATTTAAGTACTCTGCTGCATTATTTAAGGACTTTGCTGCATTATTTAAGGACTCTGCTGCATTATTTAATTACTTTGCTGCATTATTAAAGGACCCTGCTGCGGCATTTAAGGATTCTGCTGCATAATTTAAGGACTTTATTGCATTATTTAAGGATCCTGCTGCATTATTTAAGGATCCTGCTGAAGCATTTGAGGACTCAGCTGCATTATTTAAGGACTTTGCTGCATTATTTAACGACTCTGCTGCATTATTTAAGGACTCTGCTGCTTTATTTAAGGACTTTCCTGCATTATTTAAGGAGTCTTCTGCATTATTTAATGACTCTGCTGAAGCATTTGAGGACTCAACTGCATTATTTAAGGACTCTGCTGCATTATTTAAGGTCTCTGCTGCATTATTTAAGGACTCTGCTGTGGTATATAAGGACTCTGCTGCATTATTTAAGGAATTTGTTGCATTATTTAAGGACGCTGCTGCATTATTTAAGGACTTTGTTGCATTATTTAAGGACTCTGCTGCATTAATTAAGGACTTTGCTGCATTACTTAAGGACACTGCTGCATTATTTAAGGACTTTGTTGCATTATTTAAGGACTCTGCTGCATTATTTAAGGACTCTGCTGAAGCATTTGGGGACTCAGATGCATTATTTAAGGACTCTGCTGCATTATGTAAGGGCTTTGCTGCTTTATTTAAGGACTCTGTTGCATTATTTAAGGACTTTGTTGCATTATTTAAGAACTCTGCTGCATTATTTAAGGACTTTGTTGCATTATTTAAGGATTCTGCTGCATTATTTAAGGACTTTGCTGCATTATTTAAGGACTATGCTGTGGTATTTAAGGACTCTGCTGCATTATTTAAGGACTTTGCTGCATTATTAAAGGACTCTGCTGCATTATTTAATTACTTTGCTGCATTATTTAAGGACTCTGCTGCGGTATTTAAGGACTCTGCTGCATTATTTAAGGACTTTGATGCATTATTTAAGGACACTGCTGCAGAATTTAAGGAATCTGCTGCATTATTTAAGGACTTTGTTGCATTATTTAAGGTCTCTTTTTCATTATTTAAGGACTCTGCTATTGTACTTAAGGACTTTGCTGCATTATTTAAGGACTTTGCTGCATTATTTAAGGACTCTGCTGCATTATTTAAGTACTTTGTTGCATTATTTAAGGACTCTGCTGCATAATTTAAGGACTTTATTGCATTATTTAAGGATCCTGCTGCATTATTTAATGACTCTGCTGAAGCATTTGAGGACTCATCTGCATTATTAAAGGTCTCTGCTGCATTATTTAAGGATCCTGCTGAAGCATTTGAGGACTCAGCTGCATTATTTAAGGACTTTGCTGCATTATTTAACGACTCTGCTGCGTTATTTAAGGACTCTGCTGCATTATTTAAGGACACTGCTGCATTATTTAAGGACTCTGCTGCATTATTTAAGGACTTTGCTGCATTATTTAACGACTCTGCTGCATTATTTAAGAACTTTGCTGCATTATTTAAGGACTCTGCTGCATTATTTAAGGAATTTGTTGCATTATTTAAGGACTCTGCTGCTTTATTTAAGGACTCTGCTGCGGTATTTAAGGACTCTGCTGCATTATTTAAGGACTTTGCTGCATTATTTAAGGACTGCTGCGTTATTTAAGGACTCTGCTGCATTATTTAAGACTTTGCTGCATTATTTAAGGACTCTGCTGCAGTGTTTAATGACTCTGCTGAAGCAACTGGGGACTCAGATGCATTATTTAAGGACTCTGCTGCATTATGTAAGGACTTTGCTGCTTTATTTAAGGACTTTGCTGCATTATTTAAGGACTTTGTTGCATTATTTAAGGACTCTGCTGCATTATTTAAGGACTTTGTTGCATTATTTAAGGACTCTTCTGCATTATTTAAGGACTTTGCTGCATTATTTAAGGACTATGCTGTGGTATTTAAGTACTCTGCTGCATTATTTAAGGACTTTGCTGCATTATTTAAGGACTCTGCTGCATTATTTAATTACTTTGCTGCATTATTAAAGGACCCTGCTGCGGCATTTAAGGATTCTGCTGCATTATTTAAGGACTTTGATGCATTATTTAAGGACGCTGCTGCAGAATTTAAGGAATCTGCTGCATTATTTAAGGACTTTGTTGCATTATTTAAGGTCTCTGCTGCATTATTTAAGGACTCTGCTATGGTACTTAAGGACTTTGCTGCATTACTTAAGGACTTTGCTGCATTATTTAAGGACTTTGATGCATTATTTAAGAACTTTGTTGCATTATTTAAGGACTCTGCTGCATTATTTAAGGACTTTGTTGCATTATGTAAGGACTTTGCTGCTTTATTTAAGGACTTTGCTGCATTATTTAAGGGCTTTGTTGCATTATTTAAGGACTCTGCTGCATTATTTAAGGACTTTGTTGCATTATTTAAGGACTCTTCTGCATTATTTAAGGACTTTGCTGCATTATTTAAGGACTATGCTGTGGTATTTAAGTACTCTGCTGCATTATTTAAGGACTTTGCTGCATTATTTAAGGACTCTGCTGCATTATTTAATTACTTTGCTGCATTATTAAAGGACCCTGCTGCGGCATTTAAGGATTCTGCTGCATAATTTAAGGACTTTATTGCATTATTTAAGGATCCTGCTGCATTATTTAAGGATCCTGCTGAAGCATTTGAGGACTCAGCTGCATTATTTAAGGACTTTGCTGCATTATTTAACGACTCTGCTGCATTATTTAAGGACTCTGCTGCTTTATTTAAGGACTTTCCTGCATTATTTAAGGAGTCTTCTGCATTATTTAATGACTCTGCTGAAGCATTTGAGGACTCAACTGCATTATTTAAGGACTCTGCTGCATTATTTAAGGTCTCTGCTGCATTATTTAAGGACTCTGCTGTGGTATATAAGGACTCTGCTGCATTATTTAAGGAATTTGTTGCATTATTTAAGGACGCTGCTGCATTATTTAAGGACTTTGTTGCATTATTTAAGGACTCTGCTGCATTAATTAAGGACTTTGCTGCATTACTTAAGGACACTGCTGCATTATTTAAGGACTTTGTTGCATTATTTAAGGTCTCTGCTGCATTATTTAAGGACTCTGCTGTGGTATTTATGGACTCTGCTGCATTATTTAAGGAATTTGTTGCATTATTTAAGGACGCTGCTGCATTATTTAAGGACTTTGTTGCATTATTTAAGGACTTTGCTGCATTAATTAAGGACTTTGCTGCATTACTTAAGGACTCTGCTGCATTATTTAATTACTTGCTGCATTATTTAAGGACTCTGCTGCGGTGTTTAAGAACTCTGCTGCATTATTTAAGGACTTTGCTGCATTATTTTAGGACTCTGCTGCATTATTTAAGGACTTTGCTGTATTATTTAAGGACTCTACTGCATTATTTAAGGACTTTGTTGCATTATTTAAGGACTCTGCTGCATTATTTAATGACTTTGTTGCATTATATAAGGACTCTGCTGCATTATTTAAGGACTATGTTGCATTATGTTAGAAGTCTGCTGCATTATTTAAGGACTTTGCTGCATTATTTAAGGACTCTGCTGCATTATTTAAGGACTTTATTGCATTATTTAAGGACTCTGCTGCATTATTTAATGACTCTGCTGAAGCATTTGAGGACTCAGCTGCATTATTTAAGGTCTCTGCTGTATTATTTAAGGACTCTGCTGCATTATTTAATGACTCTGTTGCGGTATTTAAGGACTCTGCTGCATTATTTAAGGACTGCTGCGTTATTTAAGGACTCTGCTGCATTATTTAAGACTTTGCTGCATTATTTAAGGACTCTGCTGCAGTGTTTAATGACTCTGCTGAAGCAACTGGGGACTCAGATGCATTATTTAAGGACTCTGCTGCATTATGTAAGGACTTTGCTGCTTTATTTAAGGACTTTGCTGCATTATTTAAGGACTTTGTTGCATTATTTAAGGACTCTGCTGCATTATTTAAGGACTTTGTTGCATTATTTAAGGACTCTTCTGCATTATTTAAGGACTTTGCTGCATTATTTAAGGACTATGCTGTGGTATTTAAGTACTATGCTGCATTATTTAAGGACTTTGCTGCATTATTTAAGGACTCTGCTGCATTATTTAATTACTTTGCTGCATTATTAAAGGACCCTGCTGCGGCATTTAAGGATTCTGCTGCATTATTTAAGGACTTTGATGCATTATTTAAGGACGCTGCTGCAGAATTTAAGGAATCTGCTGCATTATTTAAGGACTTTGTTGCATTATTTAAGGTCTCTGCTGCATGAATTAAGGACTCTGCTATGGTACTTAAGGACTTTGCTGCATTATTTAAGGACTTTGCTGCATTATTTAAGGACTTTGATGCATTATTTAAGAACTTTGTTGCATTATTTAAGGACTCTGCTGCATTATTTAAGGACTTTGTTGCATTATGTAAGGACTTTGCTGCTTTATTTAAGGACTTTGCTGCATTATTTAAGGACTTTGTTGCATTATTTAAGGACTCTGCTGCATTATTTAAGGACTTTGTTGCATTATTTAAGGACTCTTCTGCATTATTTAAGGACTTTGCTGCATTATTTAAGGACTATGCTGTGGTATTTAAGTACTCTGCTGCATTATTTAAGGACTTTGCTGCATTATTTAAGGACTCTGCTGCATTATTTAATTACTTTGCTGCATTATTAAAGGACCCTGCTGCGGCATTTAAGGATTCTGCTGCATAATTTAAGGACTTTATTGCATTATTTAAGGATCCTGCTGCATTATTTAAGGATCCTGCTGAAGCATTTGAGGACTCAGCTGCATTATTTAAGGACTTTGCTGCATTATTTAACGACTCTGCTGCATTATTTAAGGACTCTGCTGCTTTATTTAAGGACTTTCCTGCATTATTTAAGGAGTCTTCTGCATTATTTAATGACTCTGCTGAAGCATTTGAGGACTCAACTGCATTATTTAAGGACTCTGCTGCATTATTTAAGGTCTCTGCTGCATTATTTAAGGACTCTGCTGTGGTATATAAGGACTCTGCTGCATTATTTAAGGAATTTGTTGCATTATTTAAGGACGCTGCTGCATTATTTAAGGACTTTGTTGCATTATTTAAGGACTCTGCTGCATTAATTAAGGACTTTGCTGCATTACTTAAGGACACTGCTGCATTATTTAAGGACTTTGTTGCATTATTTAAGGACTCTGCTGCATTATTTAAGGACTCTGCTGAAGCATTTGGGGACTCAGATGCATTATTTAAGGACTCTGCTGCATTATGTAAGGGCTTTGCTGCTTTATTTAAGGACTCTGTTGCATTATTTAAGGACTTTGTTGCATTATTTAAGAACTCTGCTGCATTATTTAAGGACTTTGTTGCATTATTTAAGGATTCTGCTGCATTATTTAAGGACTTTGCTGCATTATTTAAGGACTATGCTGTGGTATTTAAGGACTCTGCTGCATTATTTAAGGACTTTGCTGCATTATTAAAGGACTCTGCTGCATTATTTAATTACTTTGCTGCATTATTTAAGGACTCTGCTGCGGTATTTAAGGACTCTGCTGCATTATTTAAGGACTTTGATGCATTATTTAAGGACACTGCTGCAGAATTTAAGGAATCTGCTGCATTATTTAAGGACTTTGTTGCATTATTTAAGGTCTCTTTTTCATTATTTAAGGACTCTGCTATTGTACTTAAGGACTTTGCTGCATTATTTAAGGACTTTGCTGCATTATTTAAGGACTCTGCTGCATTATTTAAGTACTTTGTTGCATTATTTAAGGACTCTGCTGCATAATTTAAGGACTTTATTGCATTATTTAAGGATCCTGCTGCATTATTTAATGACTCTGCTGAAGCATTTGAGGACTCATCTGCATTATTAAAGGTCTCTGCTGCATTATTTAAGGATCCTGCTGAAGCATTTGAGGACTCAGCTGCATTATTTAAGGACTTTGCTGCATTATTTAACGACTCTGCTGCGTTATTTAAGGACTCTGCTGCATTATTTAAGGACACTGCTGCATTATTTAAGGACTCTGCTGCATTATTTAAGGACTTTGCTGCATTATTTAACGACTCTGCTGCATTATTTAAGAACTTTGCTGCATTATTTAAGGACTCTGCTGCATTATTTAAGGAATTTGTTGCATTATTTAAGGACTCTGCTGCTTTATTTAAGGACTCTGCTGCGGTATTTAAGGACTCTGCTGCATTATTTAAGGACTTTGCTGCATTATTTAAGGACTGCTGCGTTATTTAAGGACTCTGCTGCATTATTTAAGACTTTGCTGCATTATTTAAGGACTCTGCTGCAGTGTTTAATGACTCTGCTGAAGCAACTGGGGACTCAGATGCATTATTTAAGGACTCTGCTGCATTATGTAAGGACTTTGCTGCTTTATTTAAGGACTTTGCTGCATTATTTAAGGACTTTGTTGCATTATTTAAGGACTCTGCTGCATTATTTAAGGACTTTGTTGCATTATTTAAGGACTCTTCTGCATTATTTAAGGACTTTGCTGCATTATTTAAGGACTATGCTGTGGTATTTAAGTACTCTGCTGCATTATTTAAGGACTTTGCTGCATTATTTAAGGACTCTGCTGCATTATTTAATTACTTTGCTGCATTATTAAAGGACCCTGCTGCGGCATTTAAGGATTCTGCTGCATTATTTAAGGACTTTGATGCATTATTTAAGGACGCTGCTGCAGAATTTAAGGAATCTGCTGCATTATTTAAGGACTTTGTTGCATTATTTAAGGTCTCTGCTGCATGAATTAAGGACTCTGCTATGGTACTTAAGGACTTTGCTGCATTATTTAAGGACTTTGCTGCATTATTTAAGGACTTTGATGCATTATTTAAGAACTTTGTTGCATTATTTAAGGACTCTGCTGCATTATTTAAGGACTTTGTTGCATTATGTAAGGACTTTGCTGCTTTATTTAAGGACTTTGCTGCATTATTTAAGGACTTTGTTGCATTATTTAAGGACTCTGCTGCATTATTTAAGGACTTTGTTGCATCATTTAAGGACTCTTCTGCATTATTTAAGGACTTTGCTGCATTATTTAAGGACTATGCTGTGGTATTTAAGTACTCTGCTGCATTATTTAAGGACTTTGCTGCATTATTTAAGGACTCTGCTGCATTATTTAATTACTTTGCTGCATTATTAAAGGACCCTGCTGCGGCATTTAAGGATTCTGCTGCATAATTTAAGGACTTTATTGCATTATTTAAGGATCCTGCTGCATTATTTAAGGATCCTGCTGAAGCATTTGAGGACTCAGCTGCATTATTTAAGGACTTTGCTGCATTATTTAACGACTCTGCTGCATTATTTAAGGACTCTGCTGCTTTATTTAAGGACTTTCCTGCATTATTTAAGGAGTCTTCTGCATTATTTAATGACTCTGCTGAAGCATTTGAGGACTCAACTGCATTATTTAAGGACTCTGCTGCATTATTTAAGGTCTCTGCTGCATTATTTAAGGACTCTGCTGTGGTATATAAGGACTCTGCTGCATTATTTAAGGAATTTGTTGCATTATTTAAGGACGCTGCTGCATTATTTAAGGACTTTGTTGCATTATTTAAGGACTCTGCTGCATTAATTAAGGACTTTGCTGCATTACTTAAGGACACTGCTGCATTATTTAAGGACTTTGTTGCATTATTTAAGGACTCTGCTGCATTATTTAAGGACTCTGCTGAAGCATTTGGGGACTCAGATGCATTATTTAAGGACTCTGCTGCATTATGTAAGGGCTTTGCTGCTTTATTTAAGGACTCTGTTGCATTATTTAAGGACTTTGTTGCATTATTTAAGAACTCTGCTGCATTATTTAAGGACTTTGTTGCATTATTTAAGGATTCTGCTGCATTATTTAAGGACTTTGCTGCATTATTTAAGGACTATGCTGTGGTATTTAAGGACTCTGCTGCATTATTTAAGGACTTTGCTGCATTATTAAAGGACTCTGCTGCATTATTTAATTACTTTGCTGCATTATTTAAGGACTCTGCTGCGGTATTTAAGGACTCTGCTGCATTATTTAAGGACTTTGATGCATTATTTAAGGACACTGCTGCAGAATTTAAGGAATCTGCTGCATTATTTAAGGACTTTGTTGCATTATTTAAGGTCTCTTTTTCATTATTTAAGGACTCTGCTATTGTACTTAAGGACTTTGCTGCATTATTTAAGGACTTTGCTGCATTATTTAAGGACTCTGCTGCATTATTTAAGTACTTTGTTGCATTATTTAAGGACTCTGCTGCATAATTTAAGGACTTTATTGCATTATTTAAGGATCCTGCTGCATTATTTAATGACTCTGCTGAAGCATTTGAGGACTCATCTGCATTATTAAAGGTCTCTGCTGCATTATTTAAGGATCCTGCTGAAGCATTTGAGGACTCAGCTGCATTATTTAAGGACTTTGCTGCATTATTTAACGACTCTGCTGCGTTATTTAAGGACTCTGCTGCATTATTTAAGGACACTGCTGCATTATTTAAGGACTCTGCTGCATTATTTAAGGACTTTGCTGCATTATTTAACGACTCTGCTGCATTATTTAAGAACTTTGCTGCATTATTTAAGGACTCTGCTGCATTATTTAAGGAATTTGTTGCATTATTTAAGGACTCTGCTGCTTTATTTAAGGACTCTGCTGCGGTATTTAAGGACTCTGCTGCATTATTTAAGGACTTTGCTGCATTATTTAAGGACTGCTGCGTTATTTAAGGACTCTGCTGCATTATTTAAGACTTTGCTGCATTATTTAAGGACTCTGCTGCAGTGTTTAATGACTCTGCTGAAGCAACTGGGGACTCAGATGCATTATTTAAGGACTCTGCTGCATTATGTAAGGACTTTGCTGCTTTATTTAAGGACTTTGCTGCATTATTTAAGGACTTTGTTGCATTATTTAAGGACTCTGCTGCATTATTTAAGGACTTTGTTGCATTATTTAAGGACTCTTCTGCATTATTTAAGGACTTTGCTGCATTATTTAAGGACTATGCTGTGGTATTTAAGTACTCTGCTGCATTATTTAAGGACTTTGCTGCATTATTTAAGGACTCTGCTGCATTATTTAATTACTTTGCTGCATTATTAAAGGACCCTGCTGCGGCATTTAAGGATTCTGCTGCATTATTTAAGGACTTTGATGCATTATTTAAGGACGCTGCTGCAGAATTTAAGGAATCTGCTGCATTATTTAAGGACTTTGTTGCATTATTTAAGGTCTCTGCTGCATTATTTAAGGACTCTGCTATGGTACTTAAGGACTTTGCTGCATTACTTAAGGACTTTGCTGCATTATTTAAGGACTTTGATGCATTATTTAAGAACTTTGTTGCATTATTTAAGGACTCTGCTGCATTATTTAAGGACTTTGTTGCATTATGTAAGGACTTTGCTGCTTTATTTAAGGACTTTGCTGCATTATTTAAGGGCTTTGTTGCATTATTTAAGGACTCTGCTGCATTATTTAAGGACTTTGTTGCATTATTTAAGGACTCTTCTGCATTATTTAAGGACTTTGCTGCATTATTTAAGGACTATGCTGTGGTATTTAAGTACTCTGCTGCATTATTTAAGGACTTTGCTGCATTATTTAAGGACTCTGCTGCATTATTTAATTACTTTGCTGCATTATTAAAGGACCCTGCTGCGGCATTTAAGGATTCTGCTGCATAATTTAAGGACTTTATTGCATTATTTAAGGATCCTGCTGCATTATTTAAGGATCCTGCTGAAGCATTTGAGGACTCAGCTGCATTATTTAAGGACTTTGCTGCATTATTTAACGACTCTGCTGCATTATTTAAGGACTCTGCTGCTTTATTTAAGGACTTTCCTGCATTATTTAAGGAGTCTTCTGCATTATTTAATGACTCTGCTGAAGCATTTGAGGACTCAACTGCATTATTTAAGGACTCTGCTGCATTATTTAAGGTCTCTGCTGCATTATTTAAGGACTCTGCTGTGGTATATAAGGACTCTGCTGCATTATTTAAGGAATTTGTTGCATTATTTAAGGACGCTGCTGCATTATTTAAGGACTTTGTTGCATTATTTAAGGACTCTGCTGCATTAATTAAGGACTTTGCTGCATTACTTAAGGACACTGCTGCATTATTTAAGGACTTTGTTGCATTATTTAAGGTCTCTGCTGCATTATTTAAGGACTCTGCTGTGGTATTTATGGACTCTGCTGCATTATTTAAGGAATTTGTTGCATTATTTAAGGACGCTGCTGCATTATTTAAGGACTTTGTTGCATTATTTAAGGACTTTGCTGCATTAATTAAGGACTTTGCTGCATTACTTAAGGACTCTGCTGCATTATTTAATTACTTGCTGCATTATTTAAGGACTCTGCTGCGGTGTTTAAGAACTCTGCTGCATTATTTAAGGACTTTGCTGCATTATTTTAGGACTCTGCTGCATTATTTAAGGACTTTGCTGTATTATTTAAGGACTCTACTGCATTATTTAAGGACTTTGTTGCATTATTTAAGGACTCTGCTGCATTATTTAATGACTTTGTTGCATTATATAAGGACTCTGCTGCATTATTTAAGGACTATGTTGCATTATGTTAGAAGTCTGCTGCATTATTTAAGGACTTTGCTGCATTATTTAAGGACTCTGCTGCATTATTTAAGGACTTTATTGCATTATTTAAGGACTCTGCTGCATTATTTAATGACTCTGCTGAAGCATTTGAGGACTCAGCTGCATTATTTAAGGTCTCTGCTGTATTATTTAAGGACTCTGCTGCATTATTTAATGACTCTGTTGCGGTATTTAAGGACTCTGCTGCATTATTTAAGGACTGCTGCGTTATTTAAGGACTCTGCTGCATTATTTAAGACTTTGCTGCATTATTTAAGGACTCTGCTGCAGTGTTTAATGACTCTGCTGAAGCAACTGGGGACTCAGATGCATTATTTAAGGACTCTGCTGCATTATGTAAGGACTTTGCTGCTTTATTTAAGGACTTTGCTGCATTATTTAAGGACTTTGTTGCATTATTTAAGGACTCTGCTGCATTATTTAAGGACTTTGTTGCATTATTTAAGGACTCTTCTGCATTATTTAAGGACTTTGCTGCATTATTTAAGGACTATGCTGTGGTATTTAAGTACTCTGCTGCATTATTTAAGGACTTTGCTGCATTATTTAAGGACTCTGCTGCATTATTTAATTACTTTGCTGCATTATTAAAGGACCCTGCTGCGGCATTTAAGGATTCTGCTGCATTATTTAAGGACTTTGATGCATTATTTAAGGACGCTGCTGCAGAATTTAAGGAATCTGCTGCATTATTTAAGGACTTTGTTGCATTATTTAAGGTCTCTGCTGCATGAATTAAGGACTCTGCTATGGTACTTAAGGACTTTGCTGCATTATTTAAGGACTTTGCTGCATTATTTAAGGACTTTGATGCATTATTTAAGAACTTTGTTGCATTATTTAAGGACTCTGCTGCATTATTTAAGGACTTTGTTGCATTATGTAAGGACTTTGCTGCTTTATTTAAGGACTTTGCTGCATTATTTAAGGACTTTGTTGCATTATTTAAGGACTCTGCTGCATTATTTAAGGACTTTGTTGCATTATTTAAGGACTCTTCTGCATTATTTAAGGACTTTGCTGCATTATTTAAGGACTATGCTGTGGTATTTAAGTACTCTGCTGCATTATTTAAGGACTTTGCTGCATTATTTAAGGACTCTGCTGCATTATTTAATTACTTTGCTGCATTATTAAAGGACCCTGCTGCGGCATTTAAGGATTCTGCTGCATAATTTAAGGACTTTATTGCATTATTTAAGGATCCTGCTGCATTATTTAAGGATCCTGCTGAAGCATTTGAGGACTCAGCTGCATTATTTAAGGACTTTGCTGCATTATTTAACGACTCTGCTGCATTATTTAAGGACTCTGCTGCTTTATTTAAGGACTTTCCTGCATTATTTAAGGAGTCTTCTGCATTATTTAATGACTCTGCTGAAGCATTTGAGGACTCAACTGCATTATTTAAGGACTCTGCTGCATTATTTAAGGTCTCTGCTGCATTATTTAAGGACTCTGCTGTGGTATATAAGGACTCTGCTGCATTATTTAAGGAATTTGTTGCATTATTTAAGGACGCTGCTGCATTATTTAAGGACTTTGTTGCATTATTTAAGGACTCTGCTGCATTAATTAAGGACTTTGCTGCATTACTTAAGGACACTGCTGCATTATTTAAGGACTTTGTTGCATTATTTAAGGACTCTGCTGCATTATTTAAGGACTCTGCTGAAGCATTTGGGGACTCAGATGCATTATTTAAGGACTCTGCTGCATTATGTAAGGGCTTTGCTGCTTTATTTAAGGACTCTGTTGCATTATTTAAGGACTTTGTTGCATTATTTAAGAACTCTGCTGCATTATTTAAGGACTTTGTTGCATTATTTAAGGATTCTGCTGCATTATTTAAGGACTTTGCTGCATTATTTAAGGACTATGCTGTGGTATTTAAGGACTCTGCTGCATTATTTAAGGACTTTGCTGCATTATTAAAGGACTCTGCTGCATTATTTAATTACTTTGCTGCATTATTTAAGGACTCTGCTGCGGTATTTAAGGACTCTGCTGCATTATTTAAGGACTTTGATGCATTATTTAAGGACACTGCTGCAGAATTTAAGGAATCTGCTGCATTATTTAAGGACTTTGTTGCATTATTTAAGGTCTCTTTTTCATTATTTAAGGACTCTGCTATTGTACTTAAGGACTTTGCTGCATTATTTAAGGACTTTGCTGCATTATTTAAGGACTCTGCTGCATTATTTAAGTACTTTGTTGCATTATTTAAGGACTCTGCTGCATAATTTAAGGACTTTATTGCATTATTTAAGGATCCTGCTGCATTATTTAATGACTCTGCTGAAGCATTTGAGGACTCATCTGCATTATTAAAGGTCTCTGCTGCATTATTTAAGGATCCTGCTGAAGCATTTGAGGACTCAGCTGCATTATTTAAGGACTTTGCTGCATTATTTAACGACTCTGCTGCGTTATTTAAGGACTCTGCTGCATTATTTAAGGACACTGCTGCATTATTTAAGGACTCTGCTGCATTATTTAAGGACTTTGCTGCATTATTTAACGACTCTGCTGCATTATTTAAGAACTTTGCTGCATTATTTAAGGACTCTGCTGCATTATTTAAGGAATTTGTTGCATTATTTAAGGACTCTGCTGCTTTATTTAAGGACTCTGCTGCGGTATTTAAGGACTCTGCTGCATTATTTAAGGACTTTGCTGCATTATTTAAGGACTGCTGCGTTATTTAAGGACTCTGCTGCATTATTTAAGACTTTGCTGCATTATTTAAGGACTCTGCTGCAGTGTTTAATGACTCTGCTGAAGCAACTGGGGACTCAGATGCATTATTTAAGGACTCTGCTGCATTATGTAAGGACTTTGCTGCTTTATTTAAGGACTTTGCTGCATTATTTAAGGACTTTGTTGCATTATTTAAGGACTCTGCTGTATTATTTAAGGACTTTGTTGCATTATTTAAGGACTCTTCTGCATTATTTAAGGACTTTGCTGCATTATTTAAGGACTATGCTGTGGTATTTAAGTACTCTGCTGCATTATTTAAGGACTTTGCTGCATTATTTAAGGACTCTGCTGCATTATTTAATTACTTTGCTGCATTATTAAAGGACCCTGCTGCGGCATTTAAGGATTCTGCTGCATTATTTAAGGACTTTGATGCATTATTTAAGGACGCTGCTGCAGAATTTAAGGAATCTGCTGCATTATTTAAGGACTTTGTTGCATTATTTAAGGTCTCTGCTGCATTATTTAAGGACTCTGCTATGGTACTTAAGGACTTTGCTGCATTACTTAAGGACTTTGCTGCATTATTTAAGGACTTTGATGCATTATTTAAGAACTTTGTTGCATTATTTAAGGACTCTGCTGCATTATTTAAGGACTTTGTTGCATTATGTAAGGACTTTGCTGCTTTATTTAAGGACTTTGCTGCATTATTTAAGGGCTTTGTTGCATTATTTAAGGACTCTGCTGCATTATTTAAGGACTTTGTTGCATTATTTAAGGACTCTTCTGCATTATTTAAGGACTTTGCTGCATTATTTAAGGACTATGCTGTGGTATTTAAGTACTCTGCTGCATTATTTAAGGACTTTGCTGCATTATTTAAGGACTCTGCTGCATTATTTAATTACTTTGCTGCATTATTAAAGGACCCTGCTGCGGCATTTAAGGATTCTGCTGCATAATTTAAGGACTTTATTGCATTATTTAAGGATCCTGCTGCATTATTTAAGGATCCTGCTGAAGCATTTGAGGACTCAGCTGCATTATTTAAGGACTTTGCTGCATTATTTAACGACTCTGCTGCATTATTTAAGGACTCTGCTGCATTATTTAAGGAATTTGTTGCATTATTTAAGGACTCTGCTGCTTTATTTAAGGACTCTGCTGCGGTATTTAAGGATTCTGCTGCATTATTTAAGGACTTTGCTGCATTATTTAAGGACTGCTGCGTTATTTAAGGACTCTGCTGCATTATTTAAGACTTTGCTGCATTATTTAAGGACTCTGCTGCAGTGTTTAATGACTCTGCTGAAGCAACTGGGGACTCAGATGCATTATTTAAGGACTCTGCTGCATTATGTAAGGACTTTGCTGCTTTATTTAAGGACTTTGCTGCATTATTTAAGGACTTTGTTGCATTATTTAAGGACTCTGCTGCATTATTTAAGGACTTTGTTGCATTATTTAAGGACTCTTCTGCATTATTTAAGGACTTTGCTGCATTATTTAAGGACTATGCTGTGGTATTTAAGTACTCTGCTGCATTATTTACGGACTTTGCTGCATTATTTAAGGACTCTGCTGCATTATTTAATTACTTTGCTGCATTATTAAAGGACCCTGCTGCGGCATTTAAGGATTCTGCTGCATTATTTAAGGACTTTGATGCATTATTTAAGGACGCTGCTGCAGAATTTAAGGAATCTGCTGCATTATTTAAGGACTTTGTTGCATTATTTAAGGTCTCTGCTGCATGAATTAAGGACTCTGCTATGGTACTTAAGGACTTTGCTGCATTATTTAAGGACTTTGCTGCATTATTTAAGGACTTTGATGCATTATTTAAGAACTTTGTTGCATTATTTAAGGACTCTGCTGCATTATTTAAGGACTTTGTTGCATTATGTAAGGACTTTGCTGCTTTATTTAAGGACTTTGCTGCATTATTTAAGGACTTTGTTGCATTATTTAAGGACTCTGCTGCATTATTTAAGGACTTTGTTGCATCATTTAAGGACTCTTCTGCATTATTTAAGGACTTTGCTGCATTATTTAAGGACTATGCTGTGGTATTTAAGTACTCTGCTGCATTATTTAAGGACTTTGCTGCATTATTTAAGGACTCTGCTGCATTATTTAATTACTTTGCTGCATTATTAAAGGACCCTGCTGCGGCATTTAAGGATTCTGCTGCATAATTTAAGGACTTTATTGCATTATTTAAGGATCCTGCTGCATTATTTAAGGATCCTGCTGAAGCATTTGAGGACTCAGCTGCATTATTTAAGGACTTTGCTGCATTATTTAACGACTCTGCTGCATTATTTAAGGACTCTGCTGCTTTATTTAAGGACTTTCCTGCATTATTTAAGGAGTCTTCTGCATTATTTAATGACTCTGCTGAAGCATTTGAGGACTCAACTGCATTATTTAAGGACTCTGCTGCATTATTTAAGGTCTCTGCTGCATTATTTAAGGACTCTGCTGTGGTATATAAGGACTCTGCTGCATTATTTAAGGAATTTGTTGCATTATTTAAGGACGCTGCTGCATTATTTAAGGACTTTGTTGCATTATTTAAGGACTCTGCTGCATTAATTAAGGACTTTGCTGCATTACTTAAGGACACTGCTGCATTATTTAAGGACTTTGTTGCATTATTTAAGGACTCTGCTGCATTATTTAAGGACTCTGCTGAAGCATTTGGGGACTCAGATGCATTATTTAAGGACTCTGCTGCATTATGTAAGGGCTTTGCTGCTTTATTTAAGGACTCTGTTGCATTATTTAAGGACTTTGTTGCATTATTTAAGAACTCTGCTGCATTATTTAAGGACTTTGTTGCATTATTTAAGGATTCTGCTGCATTATTTAAGGACTTTGCTGCATTATTTAAGGACTATGCTGTGGTATTTAAGGACTCTGCTGCATTATTTAAGGACTTTGCTGCATTATTAAAGGACTCTGCTGCATTATTTAATTACTTTGCTGCATTATTTAAGGACTCTGCTGCGGTATTTAAGGACTCTGCTGCATTATTTAAGGACTTTGATGCATTATTTAAGGACACTGCTGCAGAATTTAAGGAATCTGCTGCATTATTTAAGGACTTTGTTGCATTATTTAAGGTCTCTTTTTCATTATTTAAGGACTCTGCTATTGTACTTAAGGACTTTGCTGCATTATTTAAGGACTTTGCTGCATTATTTAAGGACTCTGCTGCATTATTTAAGTACTTTGTTGCATTATTTAAGGACTCTGCTGCATAATTTAAGGACTTTATTGCATTATTTAAGGATCCTGCTGCATTATTTAATGACTCTGCTGAAGCATTTGAGGACTCATCTGCATTATTAAAGGTCTCTGCTGCATTATTTAAGGATCCTGCTGAAGCATTTGAGGACTCAGCTGCATTATTTAAGGACTTTGCTGCATTATTTAACGACTCTGCTGCGTTATTTAAGGACTCTGCTGCATTATTTAAGGACACTGCTGCATTATTTAAGGACTCTGCTGCATTATTTAAGGACTTTGCTGCATTATTTAACGACTCTGCTGCATTATTTAAGAACTTTGCTGCATTATTTAAGGACTCTGCTGCATTATTTAAGGAATTTGTTGCATTATTTAAGGACTCTGCTGCTTTATTTAAGGACTCTGCTGCGGTATTTAAGGACTCTGCTGCATTATTTAAGGACTTTGCTGCATTATTTAAGGACTGCTGCGTTATTTAAGGACTCTGCTGCATTATTTAAGACTTTGCTGCATTATTTAAGGACTCTGCTGCAGTGTTTAATGACTCTGCTGAAGCAACTGGGGACTCAGATGCATTATTTAAGGACTCTGCTGCATTATGTAAGGACTTTGCTGCTTTATTTAAGGACTTTGCTGCATTATTTAAGGACTTTGTTGCATTATTTAAGGACTCTGCTGCATTATTTAAGGACTTTGTTGCATTATTTAAGGACTCTTCTGCATTATTTAAGGACTTTGCTGCATTATTTAAGGACTATGCTGTGGTATTTAAGTACTCTGCTGCATTATTTAAGGACTTTGCTGCATTATTTAAGGACTCTGCTGCATTATTTAATTACTTTGCTGCATTATTAAAGGACCCTGCTGCGGCATTTAAGGATTCTGCTGCATTATTTAAGGACTTTGATGCATTATTTAAGGACGCTGCTGCAGAATTTAAGGAATCTGCTGCATTATTTAAGGACTTTGTTGCATTATTTAAGGTCTCTGCTGCATTATTTAAGGACTCTGCTATGGTACTTAAGGACTTTGCTGCATTACTTAAGGACTTTGCTGCATTATTTAAGGACTTTGATGCATTATTTAAGAACTTTGTTGCATTATTTAAGGACTCTGCTGCATTATTTAAGGACTTTGTTGCATTATGTAAGGACTTTGCTGCTTTATTTAAGGACTTTGCTGCATTATTTAAGGGCTTTGTTGCATTATTTAAGGACTCTGCTGCATTATTTAAGGACTTTGTTGCATTATTTAAGGACTCTTCTGCATTATTTAAGGACTTTGCTGCATTATTTAAGGACTATGCTGTGGTATTTAAGTACTCTGCTGCATTATTTAAGGACTTTGCTGCATTATTTAAGGACTCTGCTGCATTATTTAATTACTTTGCTGCATTATTAAAGGACCCTGCTGCGGCATTTAAGGATTCTGCTGCATAATTTAAGGACTTTATTGCATTATTTAAGGATCCTGCTGCATTATTTAAGGATCCTGCTGAAGCATTTGAGGACTCAGCTGCATTATTTAAGGACTTTGCTGCATTATTTAACGACTCTGCTGCATTATTTAAGGACTCTGCTGCATTATTTAAGGAATTTGTTGCATTATTTAAGGACTCTGCTGCTTTATTTAAGGACTCTGCTGCGGTATTTAAGGATTCTGCTGCATTATTTAAGGACTTTGCTGCATTATTTAAGGACTGCTGCGTTATTTAAGGACTCTGCTGCATTATTTAAGACTTTGCTGCATTATTTAAGGACTCTGCTGCAGTGTTTAATGACTCTGCTGAAGCAACTGGGGACTCAGATGCATTATTTAAGGACTCTGCTGCATTATGTAAGGACTTTGCTGCTTTATTTAAGGACTTTGCTGCATTATTTAAGGACTTTGTTGCATTATTTAAGGACTCTGCTGCATTATTTAAGGACTTTGTTGCATTATTTAAGGACTCTTCTGCATTATTTAAGGACTTTGCTGCATTATTTAAGGACTATGCTGTGGTATTTAAGTACTCTGCTGCATTATTTACGGACTTTGCTGCATTATTTAAGGACTCTGCTGCATTATTTAATTACTTTGCTGCATTATTAAAGGACCCTGCTGCGGCATTTAAGGATTCTGCTGCATTATTTAAGGACTTTGATGCATTATTTAAGGACGCTGCTGCAGAATTTAAGGAATCTGCTGCATTATTTAAGGACTTTGTTGCATTATTTAAGGTCTCTGCTGCATGAATTAAGGACTCTGCTATGGTACTTAAGGACTTTGCTGCATTATTTAAGGACTTTGCTGCATTATTTAAGGACTTTGATGCATTATTTAAGAACTTTGTTGCATTATTTAAGGACTCTGCTGCATTATTTAAGGACTTTGTTGCATTATGTAAGGACTTTGCTGCTTTATTTAAGGACTTTGCTGCATTATTTAAGGACTTTGTTGCATTATTTAAGGACTCTGCTGCATTATTTAAGGACTTTGTTGCATCATTTAAGGACTCTTCTGCATTATTTAAGGACTTTGCTGCATTATTTAAGGACTATGCTGTGGTATTTAAGTACTCTGCTGCATTATTTAAGGACTTTGCTGCATTATTTAAGGACTCTGCTGCATTATTTAATTACTTTGCTGCATTATTAAAGGACCCTGCTGCGGCATTTAAGGATTCTGCTGCATAATTTAAGGACTTTATTGCATTATTTAAGGATCCTGCTGCATTATTTAAGGATCCTGCTGAAGCATTTGAGGACTCAGCTGCATTATTTAAGGACTTTGCTGCATTATTTAACGACTCTGCTGCATTATTTAAGGACTCTGCTGCTTTATTTAAGGACTTTCCTGCATTATTTAAGGAGTCTTCTGCATTATTTAATGACTCTGCTGAAGCATTTGAGGACTCAACTGCATTATTTAAGGACTCTGCTGCATTATTTAAGGTCTCTGCTGCATTATTTAAGGACTCTGCTGTGGTATATAAGGACTCTGCTGCATTATTTAAGGAATTTGTTGCATTATTTAAGGACGCTGCTGCATTATTTAAGGACTTTGTTGCATTATTTAAGGACTCTGCTGCATTAATTAAGGACTTTGCTGCATTACTTAAGGACACTGCTGCATTATTTAAGGACTTTGTTGCATTATTTAAGGACTCTGCTGCATTATTTAAGGACTCTGCTGAAGCATTTGGGGACTCAGATGCATTATTTAAGGACTCTGCTGCATTATGTAAGGGCTTTGCTGCTTTATTTAAGGACTCTGTTGCATTATTTAAGGACTTTGTTGCATTATTTAAGAACTCTGCTGCATTATTTAAGGACTTTGTTGCATTATTTAAGGATTCTGCTGCATTATTTAAGGACTTTGCTGCATTATTTAAGGACTATGCTGTGGTATTTAAGGACTCTGCTGCATTATTTAAGGACTTTGCTGCATTATTAAAGGACTCTGCTGCATTATTTAATTACTTTGCTGCATTATTTAAGGACTCTGCTGCGGTATTTAAGGACTCTGCTGCATTATTTAAGGACTTTGATGCATTATTTAAGGACACTGCTGCAGAATTTAAGGAATCTGCTGCATTATTTAAGGACTTTGTTGCATTATTTAAGGTCTCTTTTTCATTATTTAAGGACTCTGCTATTGTACTTAAGGACTTTGCTGCATTATTTAAGGACTTTGCTGCATTATTTAAGGACTCTGCTGCATTATTTAAGTACTTTGTTGCATTATTTAAGGACTCTGCTGCATAATTTAAGGACTTTATTGCATTATTTAAGGATCCTGCTGCATTATTTAATGACTCTGCTGAAGCATTTGAGGACTCATCTGCATTATTAAAGGTCTCTGCTGCATTATTTAAGGATCCTGCTGAAGCATTTGAGGACTCAGCTGCATTATTTAAGGACTTTGCTGCATTATTTAACGACTCTGCTGCGTTATTTAAGGACTCTGCTGCATTATTTAAGGACACTGCTGCATTATTTAAGGACTCTGCTGCATTATTTAAGGACTTTGCTGCATTATTTAACGACTCTGCTGCATTATTTAAGAACTTTGCTGCATTATTTAAGGACTCTGCTGCATTATTTAAGGAATTTGTTGCATTATTTAAGGACTCTGCTGCTTTATTTAAGGACTCTGCTGCGGTATTTAAGGACTCTGCTGCATTATTTAAGGACTTTGCTGCATTATTTAAGGACTGCTGCGTTATTTAAGGACTCTGCTGCATTATTTAAGACTTTGCTGCATTATTTAAGGACTCTGCTGCAGTGTTTAATGACTCTGCTGAAGCAACTGGGGACTCAGATGCATTATTTAAGGACTCTGCTGCATTATGTAAGGACTTTGCTGCTTTATTTAAGGACTTTGCTGCATTATTTAAGGACTTTGTTGCATTATTTAAGGACTCTGCTGCATTATTTAAGGACTTTGTTGCATTATTTAAGGACTCTTCTGCATTATTTAAGGACTTTGCTGCATTATTTAAGGACTATGCTGTGGTATTTAAGTACTCTGCTGCATTATTTAAGGACTTTGCTGCATTATTTAAGGACTCTGCTGCATTATTTAATTACTTTGCTGCATTATTAAAGGACCCTGCTGCGGCATTTAAGGATTCTGCTGCATTATTTAAGGACTTTGATGCATTATTTAAGGACGCTGCTGCAGAATTTAAGGAATCTGCTGCATTATTTAAGGACTTTGTTGCATTATTTAAGGTCTCTGCTGCATTATTTAAGGACTCTGCTATGGTACTTAAGGACTTTGCTGCATTACTTAAGGACTTTGCTGCATTATTTAAGGACTTTGATGCATTATTTAAGAACTTTGTTGCATTATTTAAGGACTCTGCTGCATTATTTAAGGACTTTGTTGCATTATGTAAGGACTTTGCTGCTTTATTTAAGGACTTTGCTGCATTATTTAAGGGCTTTGTTGCATTATTTAAGGACTCTGCTGCATTATTTAAGGACTTTGTTGCATTATTTAAGGACTCTTCTGCATTATTTAAGGACTTTGCTGCATTATTTAAGGACTATGCTGTGGTATTTAAGTACTCTGCTGCATTATTTAAGGACTTTGCTGCATTATTTAAGGACTCTGCTGCATTATTTAATTACTTTGCTGCATTATTAAAGGACCCTGCTGCGGCATTTAAGGATTCTGCTGCATAATTTAAGGACTTTATTGCATTATTTAAGGATCCTGCTGCATTATTTAAGGATCCTGCTGAAGCATTTGAGGACTCAGCTGCATTATTTAAGGACTTTGCTGCATTATTTAACGACTCTGCTGCATTATTTAAGGACTCTGCTGCTTTATTTAAGGACTTTCCTGCATTATTTAAGGAGTCTTCTGCATTATTTAATGACTCTGCTGAAGCATTTGAGGACTCAACTGCATTATTTAAGGACTCTGCTGCATTATTTAAGGTCTCTGCTGCATTATTTAAGGACTCTGCTGTGGTATATAAGGACTCTGCTGCATTATTTAAGGAATTTGTTGCATTATTTAAGGACGCTGCTGCATTATTTAAGGACTTTGTTGCATTATTTAAGGACTCTGCTGCATTAATTAAGGACTTTGCTGCATTACTTAAGGACACTGCTGCATTATTTAAGGACTTTGTTGCATTATTTAAGGTCTCTGCTGCATTATTTAAGGACTCTGCTGTGGTATTTATGGACTCTGCTGCATTATTTAAGGAATTTGTTGCATTATTTAAGGACGCTGCTGCATTATTTAAGGACTTTGTTGCATTATTTAAGGACTTTGCTGCATTAATTAAGGACTTTGCTGCATTACTTAAGGACTCTGCTGCATTATTTAATTACTTGCTGCATTATTTAAGGACTCTGCTGCGGTGTTTAAGAACTCTGCTGCATTATTTAAGGACTTTGCTGCATTATTTTAGGACTCTGCTGCATTATTTAAGGACTTTGCTGTATTATTTAAGGACTCTACTGCATTATTTAAGGACTTTGTTGCATTATTTAAGGACTCTGCTGCATTATTTAATGACTTTGTTGCATTATATAAGGACTCTGCTGCATTATTTAAGGACTATGTTGCATTATGTTAGAAGTCTGCTGCATTATTTAAGGACTTTGCTGCATTATTTAAGGACTCTGCTGCATTATTTAAGGACTTTATTGCATTATTTAAGGACTCTGCTGCATTATTTAATGACTCTGCTGAAGCATTTGAGGACTCAGCTGCATTATTTAAGGTCTCTGCTGTATTATTTAAGGACTCTGCTGCATTATTTAATGACTCTGTTGCGGTATTTAAGGACTCTGCTGCATTATTTAAGGACTGCTGCGTTATTTAAGGACTCTGCTGCATTATTTAAGACTTTGCTGCATTATTTAAGGACTCTGCTGCAGTGTTTAATGACTCTGCTGAAGCAACTGGGGACTCAGATGCATTATTTAAGGACTCTGCTGCATTATGTAAGGACTTTGCTGCTTTATTTAAGGACTTTGCTGCATTATTTAAGGACTTTGTTGCATTATTTAAGGACTCTGCTGCATTATTTAAGGACTTTGTTGCATTATTTAAGGACTCTTCTGCATTATTTAAGGACTTTGCTGCATTATTTAAGGACTATGCTGTGGTATTTAAGTACTCTGCTGCATTATTTAAGGACTTTGCTGCATTATTTAAGGACTCTGCTGCATTATTTAATTACTTTGCTGCATTATTAAAGGACCCTGCTGCGGCATTTAAGGATTCTGCTGCATTATTTAAGGACTTTGATGCATTATTTAAGGACGCTGCTGCAGAATTTAAGGAATCTGCTGCATTATTTAAGGACTTTGTTGCATTATTTAAGGTCTCTGCTGCATGAATTAAGGACTCTGCTATGGTACTTAAGGACTTTGCTGCATTATTTAAGGACTTTGCTGCATTATTTAAGGACTTTGATGCATTATTTAAGAACTTTGTTGCATTATTTAAGGACTCTGCTGCATTATTTAAGGACTTTGTTGCATTATGTAAGGACTTTGCTGCTTTATTTAAGGACTTTGCTGCATTATTTAAGGACTTTGTTGCATTATTTAAGGACTCTGCTGCATTATTTAAGGACTTTGTTGCATTATTTAAGGACTCTTCTGCATTATTTAAGGACTTTGCTGCATTATTTAAGGACTATGCTGTGGTATTTAAGTACTCTGCTGCATTATTTAAGGACTTTGCTGCATTATTTAAGGACTCTGCTGCATTATTTAATTACTTTGCTGCATTATTAAAGGACCCTGCTGCGGCATTTAAGGATTCTGCTGCATAATTTAAGGACTTTATTGCATTATTTAAGGATCCTGCTGCATTATTTAAGGATCCTGCTGAAGCATTTGAGGACTCAGCTGCATTATTTAAGGACTTTGCTGCATTATTTAACGACTCTGCTGCATTATTTAAGGACTCTGCTGCTTTATTTAAGGACTTTCCTGCATTATTTAAGGAGTCTTCTGCATTATTTAATGACTCTGCTGAAGCATTTGAGGACTCAACTGCATTATTTAAGGACTCTGCTGCATTATTTAAGGTCTCTGCTGCATTATTTAAGGACTCTGCTGTGGTATATAAGGACTCTGCTGCATTATTTAAGGAATTTGTTGCATTATTTAAGGACGCTGCTGCATTATTTAAGGACTTTGTTGCATTATTTAAGGACTCTGCTGCATTAATTAAGGACTTTGCTGCATTACTTAAGGACACTGCTGCATTATTTAAGGACTTTGTTGCATTATTTAAGGACTCTGCTGCATTATTTAAGGACTCTGCTGAAGCATTTGGGGACTCAGATGCATTATTTAAGGACTCTGCTGCATTATGTAAGGGCTTTGCTGCTTTATTTAAGGACTCTGTTGCATTATTTAAGGACTTTGTTGCATTATTTAAGAACTCTGCTGCATTATTTAAGGACTTTGTTGCATTATTTAAGGATTCTGCTGCATTATTTAAGGACTTTGCTGCATTATTTAAGGACTATGCTGTGGTATTTAAGGACTCTGCTGCATTATTTAAGGACTTTGCTGCATTATTAAAGGACTCTGCTGCATTATTTAATTACTTTGCTGCATTATTTAAGGACTCTGCTGCGGTATTTAAGGACTCTGCTGCATTATTTAAGGACTTTGATGCATTATTTAAGGACACTGCTGCAGAATTTAAGGAATCTGCTGCATTATTTAAGGACTTTGTTGCATTATTTAAGGTCTCTTTTTCATTATTTAAGGACTCTGCTATTGTACTTAAGGACTTTGCTGCATTATTTAAGGACTTTGCTGCATTATTTAAGGACTCTGCTGCATTATTTAAGTACTTTGTTGCATTATTTAAGGACTCTGCTGCATAATTTAAGGACTTTATTGCATTATTTAAGGATCCTGCTGCATTATTTAATGACTCTGCTGAAGCATTTGAGGACTCATCTGCATTATTAAAGGTCTCTGCTGCATTATTTAAGGATCCTGCTGAAGCATTTGAGGACTCAGCTGCATTATTTAAGGACTTTGCTGCATTATTTAACGACTCTGCTGCGTTATTTAAGGACTCTGCTGCATTATTTAAGGACACTGCTGCATTATTTAAGGACTCTGCTGCATTATTTAAGGACTTTGCTGCATTATTTAACGACTCTGCTGCATTATTTAAGAACTTTGCTGCATTATTTAAGGACTCTGCTGCATTATTTAAGGAATTTGTTGCATTATTTAAGGACTCTGCTGCTTTATTTAAGGACTCTGCTGCGGTATTTAAGGACTCTGCTGCATTATTTAAGGACTTTGCTGCATTATTTAAGGACTGCTGCGTTATTTAAGGACTCTGCTGCATTATTTAAGACTTTGCTGCATTATTTAAGGACTCTGCTGCAGTGTTTAATGACTCTGCTGAAGCAACTGGGGACTCAGATGCATTATTTAAGGACTCTGCTGCATTATGTAAGGACTTTGCTGCTTTATTTAAGGACTTTGCTGCATTATTTAAGGACTTTGTTGCATTATTTAAGGACTCTGCTGTATTATTTAAGGACTTTGTTGCATTATTTAAGGACTCTTCTGCATTATTTAAGGACTTTGCTGCATTATTTAAGGACTATGCTGTGGTATTTAAGTACTCTGCTGCATTATTTAAGGACTTTGCTGCATTATTTAAGGACTCTGCTGCATTATTTAATTACTTTGCTGCATTATTAAAGGACCCTGCTGCGGCATTTAAGGATTCTGCTGCATTATTTAAGGACTTTGATGCATTATTTAAGGACGCTGCTGCAGAATTTAAGGAATCTGCTGCATTATTTAAGGACTTTGTTGCATTATTTAAGGTCTCTGCTGCATTATTTAAGGACTCTGCTATGGTACTTAAGGACTTTGCTGCATTACTTAAGGACTTTGCTGCATTATTTAAGGACTTTGATGCATTATTTAAGAACTTTGTTGCATTATTTAAGGACTCTGCTGCATTATTTAAGGACTTTGTTGCATTATGTAAGGACTTTGCTGCTTTATTTAAGGACTTTGCTGCATTATTTAAGGGCTTTGTTGCATTATTTAAGGACTCTGCTGCATTATTTAAGGACTTTGTTGCATTATTTAAGGACTCTTCTGCATTATTTAAGGACTTTGCTGCATTATTTAAGGACTATGCTGTGGTATTTAAGTACTCTGCTGCATTATTTAAGGACTTTGCTGCATTATTTAAGGACTCTGCTGCATTATTTAATTACTTTGCTGCATTATTAAAGGACCCTGCTGCGGCATTTAAGGATTCTGCTGCATAATTTAAGGACTTTATTGCATTATTTAAGGATCCTGCTGCATTATTTAAGGATCCTGCTGAAGCATTTGAGGACTCAGCTGCATTATTTAAGGACTTTGCTGCATTATTTAACGACTCTGCTGCATTATTTAAGGACTCTGCTGCATTATTTAAGGAATTTGTTGCATTATTTAAGGACTCTGCTGCTTTATTTAAGGACTCTGCTGCGGTATTTAAGGATTCTGCTGCATTATTTAAGGACTTTGCTGCATTATTTAAGGACTGCTGCGTTATTTAAGGACTCTGCTGCATTATTTAAGACTTTGCTGCATTATTTAAGGACTCTGCTGCAGTGTTTAATGACTCTGCTGAAGCAACTGGGGACTCAGATGCATTATTTAAGGACTCTGCTGCATTATGTAAGGACTTTGCTGCTTTATTTAAGGACTTTGCTGCATTATTTAAGGACTTTGTTGCATTATTTAAGGACTCTGCTGCATTATTTAAGGACTTTGTTGCATTATTTAAGGACTCTTCTGCATTATTTAAGGACTTTGCTGCATTATTTAAGGACTATGCTGTGGTATTTAAGTACTCTGCTGCATTATTTACGGACTTTGCTGCATTATTTAAGGACTCTGCTGCATTATTTAATTACTTTGCTGCATTATTAAAGGACCCTGCTGCGGCATTTAAGGATTCTGCTGCATTATTTAAGGACTTTGATGCATTATTTAAGGACGCTGCTGCAGAATTTAAGGAATCTGCTGCATTATTTAAGGACTTTGTTGCATTATTTAAGGTCTCTGCTGCATGAATTAAGGACTCTGCTATGGTACTTAAGGACTTTGCTGCATTATTTAAGGACTTTGCTGCATTATTTAAGGACTTTGATGCATTATTTAAGAACTTTGTTGCATTATTTAAGGACTCTGCTGCATTATTTAAGGACTTTGTTGCATTATGTAAGGACTTTGCTGCTTTATTTAAGGACTTTGCTGCATTATTTAAGGACTTTGTTGCATTATTTAAGGACTCTGCTGCATTATTTAAGGACTTTGTTGCATCATTTAAGGACTCTTCTGCATTATTTAAGGACTTTGCTGCATTATTTAAGGACTATGCTGTGGTATTTAAGTACTCTGCTGCATTATTTAAGGACTTTGCTGCATTATTTAAGGACTCTGCTGCATTATTTAATTACTTTGCTGCATTATTAAAGGACCCTGCTGCGGCATTTAAGGATTCTGCTGCATAATTTAAGGACTTTATTGCATTATTTAAGGATCCTGCTGCATTATTTAAGGATCCTGCTGAAGCATTTGAGGACTCAGCTGCATTATTTAAGGACTTTGCTGCATTATTTAACGACTCTGCTGCATTATTTAAGGACTCTGCTGCTTTATTTAAGGACTTTCCTGCATTATTTAAGGAGTCTTCTGCATTATTTAATGACTCTGCTGAAGCATTTGAGGACTCAACTGCATTATTTAAGGACTCTGCTGCATTATTTAAGGTCTCTGCTGCATTATTTAAGGACTCTGCTGTGGTATATAAGGACTCTGCTGCATTATTTAAGGAATTTGTTGCATTATTTAAGGACGCTGCTGCATTATTTAAGGACTTTGTTGCATTATTTAAGGACTCTGCTGCATTAATTAAGGACTTTGCTGCATTACTTAAGGACACTGCTGCATTATTTAAGGACTTTGTTGCATTATTTAAGGACTCTGCTGCATTATTTAAGGACTCTGCTGAAGCATTTGGGGACTCAGATGCATTATTTAAGGACTCTGCTGCATTATGTAAGGGCTTTGCTGCTTTATTTAAGGACTCTGTTGCATTATTTAAGGACTTTGTTGCATTATTTAAGAACTCTGCTGCATTATTTAAGGACTTTGTTGCATTATTTAAGGATTCTGCTGCATTATTTAAGGACTTTGCTGCATTATTTAAGGACTATGCTGTGGTATTTAAGGACTCTGCTGCATTATTTAAGGACTTTGCTGCATTATTAAAGGACTCTGCTGCATTATTTAATTACTTTGCTGCATTATTTAAGGACTCTGCTGCGGTATTTAAGGACTCTGCTGCATTATTTAAGGACTTTGATGCATTATTTAAGGACACTGCTGCAGAATTTAAGGAATCTGCTGCATTATTTAAGGACTTTGTTGCATTATTTAAGGTCTCTTTTTCATTATTTAAGGACTCTGCTATTGTACTTAAGGACTTTGCTGCATTATTTAAGGACTTTGCTGCATTATTTAAGGACTCTGCTGCATTATTTAAGTACTTTGTTGCATTATTTAAGGACTCTGCTGCATAATTTAAGGACTTTATTGCATTATTTAAGGATCCTGCTGCATTATTTAATGACTCTGCTGAAGCATTTGAGGACTCATCTGCATTATTAAAGGTCTCTGCTGCATTATTTAAGGATCCTGCTGAAGCATTTGAGGACTCAGCTGCATTATTTAAGGACTTTGCTGCATTATTTAACGACTCTGCTGCGTTATTTAAGGACTCTGCTGCATTATTTAAGGACACTGCTGCATTATTTAAGGACTCTGCTGCATTATTTAAGGACTTTGCTGCATTATTTAACGACTCTGCTGCATTATTTAAGAACTTTGCTGCATTATTTAAGGACTCTGCTGCATTATTTAAGGAATTTGTTGCATTATTTAAGGACTCTGCTGCTTTATTTAAGGACTCTGCTGCGGTATTTAAGGACTCTGCTGCATTATTTAAGGACTTTGCTGCATTATTTAAGGACTGCTGCGTTATTTAAGGACTCTGCTGCATTATTTAAGACTTTGCTGCATTATTTAAGGACTCTGCTGCAGTGTTTAATGACTCTGCTGAAGCAACTGGGGACTCAGATGCATTATTTAAGGACTCTGCTGCATTATGTAAGGACTTTGCTGCTTTATTTAAGGACTTTGCTGCATTATTTAAGGACTTTGTTGCATTATTTAAGGACTCTGCTGCATTATTTAAGGACTTTGTTGCATTATTTAAGGACTCTTCTGCATTATTTAAGGACTTTGCTGCATTATTTAAGGACTATGCTGTGGTATTTAAGTACTCTGCTGCATTATTTAAGGACTTTGCTGCATTATTTAAGGACTCTGCTGCATTATTTAATTACTTTGCTGCATTATTAAAGGACCCTGCTGCGGCATTTAAGGATTCTGCTGCATTATTTAAGGACTTTGATGCATTATTTAAGGACGCTGCTGCAGAATTTAAGGAATCTGCTGCATTATTTAAGGACTTTGTTGCATTATTTAAGGTCTCTGCTGCATTATTTAAGGACTCTGCTATGGTACTTAAGGACTTTGCTGCATTACTTAAGGACTTTGCTGCATTATTTAAGGACTTTGATGCATTATTTAAGAACTTTGTTGCATTATTTAAGGACTCTGCTGCATTATTTAAGGACTTTGTTGCATTATGTAAGGACTTTGCTGCTTTATTTAAGGACTTTGCTGCATTATTTAAGGGCTTTGTTGCATTATTTAAGGACTCTGCTGCATTATTTAAGGACTTTGTTGCATTATTTAAGGACTCTTCTGCATTATTTAAGGACTTTGCTGCATTATTTAAGGACTATGCTGTGGTATTTAAGTACTCTGCTGCATTATTTAAGGACTTTGCTGCATTATTTAAGGACTCTGCTGCATTATTTAATTACTTTGCTGCATTATTAAAGGACCCTGCTGCGGCATTTAAGGATTCTGCTGCATAATTTAAGGACTTTATTGCATTATTTAAGGATCCTGCTGCATTATTTAAGGATCCTGCTGAAGCATTTGAGGACTCAGCTGCATTATTTAAGGACTTTGCTGCATTATTTAACGACTCTGCTGCATTATTTAAGGACTCTGCTGCATTATTTAAGGAATTTGTTGCATTATTTAAGGACTCTGCTGCTTTATTTAAGGACTCTGCTGCGGTATTTAAGGATTCTGCTGCATTATTTAAGGACTTTGCTGCATTATTTAAGGACTGCTGCGTTATTTAAGGACTCTGCTGCATTATTTAAGACTTTGCTGCATTATTTAAGGACTCTGCTGCAGTGTTTAATGACTCTGCTGAAGCAACTGGGGACTCAGATGCATTATTTAAGGACTCTGCTGCATTATGTAAGGACTTTGCTGCTTTATTTAAGGACTTTGCTGCATTATTTAAGGACTTTGTTGCATTATTTAAGGACTCTGCTGCATTATTTAAGGACTTTGTTGCATTATTTAAGGACTCTTCTGCATTATTTAAGGACTTTGCTGCATTATTTAAGGACTATGCTGTGGTATTTAAGTACTCTGCTGCATTATTTACGGACTTTGCTGCATTATTTAAGGACTCTGCTGCATTATTTAATTACTTTGCTGCATTATTAAAGGACCCTGCTGCGGCATTTAAGGATTCTGCTGCATTATTTAAGGACTTTGATGCATTATTTAAGGACGCTGCTGCAGAATTTAAGGAATCTGCTGCATTATTTAAGGACTTTGTTGCATTATTTAAGGTCTCTGCTGCATGAATTAAGGACTCTGCTATGGTACTTAAGGACTTTGCTGCATTATTTAAGGACTTTGCTGCATTATTTAAGGACTTTGATGCATTATTTAAGAACTTTGTTGCATTATTTAAGGACTCTGCTGCATTATTTAAGGACTTTGTTGCATTATGTAAGGACTTTGCTGCTTTATTTAAGGACTTTGCTGCATTATTTAAGGACTTTGTTGCATTATTTAAGGACTCTGCTGCATTATTTAAGGACTTTGTTGCATCATTTAAGGACTCTTCTGCATTATTTAAGGACTTTGCTGCATTATTTAAGGACTATGCTGTGGTATTTAAGTACTCTGCTGCATTATTTAAGGACTTTGCTGCATTATTTAAGGACTCTGCTGCATTATTTAATTACTTTGCTGCATTATTAAAGGACCCTGCTGCGGCATTTAAGGATTCTGCTGCATAATTTAAGGACTTTATTGCATTATTTAAGGATCCTGCTGCATTATTTAAGGATCCTGCTGAAGCATTTGAGGACTCAGCTGCATTATTTAAGGACTTTGCTGCATTATTTAACGACTCTGCTGCATTATTTAAGGACTCTGCTGCTTTATTTAAGGACTTTCCTGCATTATTTAAGGAGTCTTCTGCATTATTTAATGACTCTGCTGAAGCATTTGAGGACTCAACTGCATTATTTAAGGACTCTGCTGCATTATTTAAGGTCTCTGCTGCATTATTTAAGGACTCTGCTGTGGTATATAAGGACTCTGCTGCATTATTTAAGGAATTTGTTGCATTATTTAAGGACGCTGCTGCATTATTTAAGGACTTTGTTGCATTATTTAAGGACTCTGCTGCATTAATTAAGGACTTTGCTGCATTACTTAAGGACACTGCTGCATTATTTAAGGACTTTGTTGCATTATTTAAGGACTCTGCTGCATTATTTAAGGACTCTGCTGAAGCATTTGGGGACTCAGATGCATTATTTAAGGACTCTGCTGCATTATGTAAGGGCTTTGCTGCTTTATTTAAGGACTCTGTTGCATTATTTAAGGACTTTGTTGCATTATTTAAGAACTCTGCTGCATTATTTAAGGACTTTGTTGCATTATTTAAGGATTCTGCTGCATTATTTAAGGACTTTGCTGCATTATTTAAGGACTATGCTGTGGTATTTAAGGACTCTGCTGCATTATTTAAGGACTTTGCTGCATTATTAAAGGACTCTGCTGCATTATTTAATTACTTTGCTGCATTATTTACGGACTCTGCTGCGGTATTTAAGGACTCTGCTGCATTATTTAAGGACTTTGATGCATTATTTAAGGACACTGCTGCAGAATTTAAGGAATCTGCTGCATTATTTAAGGACTTTGTTGCATTATTTAAGGTCTCTTTTTCATTATTTAAGGACTCTGCTATTGTACTTAAGGACTTTGCTGCATTATTTAAGGACTTTGCTGCATTATTTAAGGACTCTGCTGCATTATTTAAGTACTTTGTTGCATTATTTAAGGACTCTGCTGCATAATTTAAGGACTTTATTGCATTATTTAAGGATCCTGCTGCATTATTTAATGACTCTGCTGAAGCATTTGAGGACTCATCTGCATTATTAAAGGTCTCTGCTGCATTATTTAAGGATCCTGCTGAAGCATTTGAGGACTCAGCTGCATTATTTAAGGACTTTGCTGCATTATTTAACGACTCTGCTGCGTTATTTAAGGACTCTGCTGCATTATTTAAGGACACTGCTGCATTATTTAAGGACTCTGCTGCATTATTTAAGGACTTTGCTGCATTATTTAACGACTCTGCTGCATTATTTAAGAACTTTGCTGCATTATTTAAGGACTCTGCTGCATTATTTAAGGAATTTGTTGCATTATTTAAGGACTCTGCTGCTTTATTTAAGGACTCTGCTGCGGTATTTAAGGACTCTGCTGCATTATTTAAGGACTTTGCTGCATTATTTAAGGACTGCTGCGTTATTTAAGGACTCTGCTGCATTATTTAAGACTTTGCTGCATTATTTAAGGACTCTGCTGCAGTGTTTAATGACTCTGCTGAAGCAACTGGGGACTCAGATGCATTATTTAAGGACTCTGCTGCATTATGTAAGGACTTTGCTGCTTTATTTAAGGACTTTGCTGCATTATTTAAGGACTTTGTTGCATTATTTAAGGACTCTGCTGCATTATTTAAGGACTTTGTTGCATTATTTAAGGACTCTTCTGCATTATTTAAGGACTTTGCTGCATTATTTAAGGACTATGCTGTGGTATTTAAGTACTCTGCTGCATTATTTAAGGACTTTGCTGCATTATTTAAGGACTCTGCTGCATTATTTAATTACTTTGCTGCATTATTAAAGGACCCTGCTGCGGCATTTAAGGATTCTGCTGCATTATTTAAGGACTTTGATGCATTATTTAAGGACGCTGCTGCAGAATTTAAGGAATCTGCTGCATTATTTAAGGACTTTGTTGCATTATTTAAGGTCTCTGCTGCATTATTTAAGGACTCTGCTATGGTACTTAAGGACTTTGCTGCATTACTTAAGGACTTTGCTGCATTATTTAAGGACTTTGATGCATTATTTAAGAACTTTGTTGCATTATTTAAGGACTCTGCTGCATTATTTAAGGACTTTGTTGCATTATGTAAGGACTTTGCTGCTTTATTTAAGGACTTTGCTGCATTATTTAAGGGCTTTGTTGCATTATTTAAGGACTCTGCTGCATTATTTAAGGACTTTGTTGCATTATTTAAGGACTCTTCTGCATTATTTAAGGACTTTGCTGCATTATTTAAGGACTATGCTGTGGTATTTAAGTACTCTGCTGCATTATTTAAGGACTTTGCTGCATTATTTAAGGACTCTGCTGCATTATTTAATTACTTTGCTGCATTATTAAAGGACCCTGCTGCGGCATTTAAGGATTCTGCTGCATAATTTAAGGACTTTATTGCATTATTTAAGGATCCTGCTGCATTATTTAAGGATCCTGCTGAAGCATTTGAGGACTCAGCTGCATTATTTAAGGACTTTGCTGCATTATTTAACGACTCTGCTGCATTATTTAAGGACTCTGCTGCATTATTTAAGGAATTTGTTGCATTATTTAAGGACTCTGCTGCTTTATTTAAGGACTCTGCTGCGGTATTTAAGGATTCTGCTGCATTATTTAAGGACTTTGCTGCATTATTTAAGGACTGCTGCGTTATTTAAGGACTCTGCTGCATTATTTAAGACTTTGCTGCATTATTTAAGGACTCTGCTGCAGTGTTTAATGACTCTGCTGAAGCAACTGGGGACTCAGATGCATTATTTAAGGACTCTGCTGCATTATGTAAGGACTTTGCTGCTTTATTTAAGGACTTTGCTGCATTATTTAAGGACTTTGTTGCATTATTTAAGGACTCTGCTGCATTATTTAAGGACTTTGTTGCATTATTTAAGGACTCTTCTGCATTATTTAAGGACTTTGCTGCATTATTTAAGGACTATGCTGTGGTATTTAAGTACTCTGCTGCATTATTTACGGACTTTGCTGCATTATTTAAGGACTCTGCTGCATTATTTAATTACTTTGCTGCATTATTAAAGGACCCTGCTGCGGCATTTAAGGATTCTGCTGCATTATTTAAGGACTTTGATGCATTATTTAAGGACGCTGCTGCAGAATTTAAGGAATCTGCTGCATTATTTAAGGACTTTGTTGCATTATTTAAGGTCTCTGCTGCATGAATTAAGGACTCTGCTATGGTACTTAAGGACTTTGCTGCATTATTTAAGGACTTTGCTGCATTATTTAAGGACTTTGATGCATTATTTAAGAACTTTGTTGCATTATTTAAGGACTCTGCTGCATTATTTAAGGACTTTGTTGCATTATGTAAGGACTTTGCTGCTTTATTTAAGGACTTTGCTGCATTATTTAAGGACTTTGTTGCATTATTTAAGGACTCTGCTGCATTATTTAAGGACTTTGTTGCATCATTTAAGGACTCTTCTGCATTATTTAAGGACTTTGCTGCATTATTTAAGGACTATGCTGTGGTATTTAAGTACTCTGCTGCATTATTTAAGGACTTTGCTGCATTATTTAAGGACTCTGCTGCATTATTTAATTACTTTGCTGCATTATTAAAGGACCCTGCTGCGGCATTTAAGGATTCTGCTGCATAATTTAAGGACTTTATTGCATTATTTAAGGATCCTGCTGCATTATTTAAGGATCCTGCTGAAGCATTTGAGGACTCAGCTGCATTATTTAAGGACTTTGCTGCATTATTTAACGACTCTGCTGCATTATTTAAGGACTCTGCTGCTTTATTTAAGGACTTTCCTGCATTATTTAAGGAGTCTTCTGCATTATTTAATGACTCTGCTGAAGCATTTGAGGACTCAACTGCATTATTTAAGGACTCTGCTGCATTATTTAAGGTCTCTGCTGCATTATTTAAGGACTCTGCTGTGGTATATAAGGACTCTGCTGCATTATTTAAGGAATTTGTTGCATTATTTAAGGACGCTGCTGCATTATTTAAGGACTTTGTTGCATTATTTAAGGACTCTGCTGCATTAATTAAGGACTTTGCTGCATTACTTAAGGACACTGCTGCATTATTTAAGGACTTTGTTGCATTATTTAAGGACTCTGCTGCATTATTTAAGGACTCTGCTGAAGCATTTGGGGACTCAGATGCATTATTTAAGGACTCTGCTGCATTATGTAAGGGCTTTGCTGCTTTATTTAAGGACTCTGTTGCATTATTTAAGGACTTTGTTGCATTATTTAAGAACTCTGCTGCATTATTTAAGGACTTTGTTGCATTATTTAAGGATTCTGCTGCATTATTTAAGGACTTTGCTGCATTATTTAAGGACTATGCTGTGGTATTTAAGGACTCTGCTGCATTATTTAAGGACTTTGCTGCATTATTAAAGGACTCTGCTGCATTATTTAATTACTTTGCTGCATTATTTAAGGACTCTGCTGCGGTATTTAAGGACTCTGCTGCATTATTTAAGGACTTTGATGCATTATTTAAGGACACTGCTGCAGAATTTAAGGAATCTGCTGCATTATTTAAGGACTTTGTTGCATTATTTAAGGTCTCTTTTTCATTATTTAAGGACTCTGCTATTGTACTTAAGGACTTTGCTGCATTATTTAAGGACTTTGCTGCATTATTTAAGGACTCTGCTGCATTATTTAAGTACTTTGTTGCATTATTTAAGGACTCTGCTGCATAATTTAAGGACTTTATTGCATTATTTAAGGATCCTGCTGCATTATTTAATGACTCTGCTGAAGCATTTGAGGACTCATCTGCATTATTAAAGGTCTCTGCTGCATTATTTAAGGATCCTGCTGAAGCATTTGAGGACTCAGCTGCATTATTTAAGGACTTTGCTGCATTATTTAACGACTCTGCTGCGTTATTTAAGGACTCTGCTGCATTATTTAAGGACACTGCTGCATTATTTAAGGACTCTGCTGCATTATTTAAGGACTTTGCTGCATTATTTAACGACTCTGCTGCATTATTTAAGAACTTTGCTGCATTATTTAAGGACTCTGCTGCATTATTTAAGGAATTTGTTGCATTATTTAAGGACTCTGCTGCTTTATTTAAGGACTCTGCTGCGGTATTTAAGGACTCTGCTGCATTATTTAAGGACTTTGCTGCATTATTTAAGGACTGCTGCGTTATTTAAGGACTCTGCTGCATTATTTAAGACTTTGCTGCATTATTTAAGGACTCTGCTGCAGTGTTTAATGACTCTGCTGAAGCAACTGGGGACTCAGATGCATTATTTAAGGACTCTGCTGCATTATGTAAGGACTTTGCTGCTTTATTTAAGGACTTTGCTGCATTATTTAAGGACTTTGTTGCATTATTTAAGGACTCTGCTGCATTATTTAAGGACTTTGTTGCATTATTTAAGGACTCTTCTGCATTATTTAAGGACTTTGCTGCATTATTTAAGGACTATGCTGTGGTATTTAAGTACTCTGCTGCATTATTTAAGGACTTTGCTGCATTATTTAAGGACTCTGCTGCATTATTTAATTACTTTGCTGCATTATTAAAGGACCCTGCTGCGGCATTTAAGGATTCTGCTGCATTATTTAAGGACTTTGATGCATTATTTAAGGACGCTGCTGCAGAATTTAAGGAATCTGCTGCATTATTTAAGGACTTTGTTGCATTATTTAAGGTCTCTGCTGCATTATTTAAGGACTCTGCTATGGTACTTAAGGACTTTGCTGCATTACTTAAGGACTTTGCTGCATTATTTAAGGACTTTGATGCATTATTTAAGAACTTTGTTGCATTATTTAAGGACTCTGCTGCATTATTTAAGGACTTTGTTGCATTATGTAAGGACTTTGCTGCTTTATTTAAGGACTTTGCTGCATTATTTAAGGGCTTTGTTGCATTATTTAAGGACTCTGCTGCATTATTTAAGGACTTTGTTGCATTATTTAAGGACTCTTCTGCATTATTTAAGGACTTTGCTGCATTATTTAAGGACTATGCTGTGGTATTTAAGTACTCTGCTGCATTATTTAAGGACTTTGCTGCATTATTTAAGGACTCTGCTGCATTATTTAATTACTTTGCTGCATTATTAAAGGACCCTGCTGCGGCATTTAAGGATTCTGCTGCATAATTTAAGGACTTTATTGCATTATTTAAGGATCCTGCTGCATTATTTAAGGATCCTGCTGAAGCATTTGAGGACTCAGCTGCATTATTTAAGGACTTTGCTGCATTATTTAACGACTCTGCTGCATTATTTAAGGACTCTGCTGCTTTATTTAAGGACTTTCCTGCATTATTTAAGGAGTCTTCTGCATTATTTAATGACTCTGCTGAAGCATTTGAGGACTCAACTGCATTATTTAAGGACTCTGCTGCATTATTTAAGGTCTCTGCTGCATTATTTAAGGACTCTGCTGTGGTATATAAGGACTCTGCTGCATTATTTAAGGAATTTGTTGCATTATTTAAGGACGCTGCTGCATTATTTAAGGACTTTGTTGCATTATTTAAGGACTCTGCTGCATTAATTAAGGACTTTGCTGCATTACTTAAGGACACTGCTGCATTATTTAAGGACTTTGTTGCATTATTTAAGGTCTCTGCTGCATTATTTAAGGACTCTGCTGTGGTATTTATGGACTCTGCTGCATTATTTAAGGAATTTGTTGCATTATTTAAGGACGCTGCTGCATTATTTAAGGACTTTGTTGCATTATTTAAGGACTTTGCTGCATTAATTAAGGACTTTGCTGCATTACTTAAGGACTCTGCTGCATTATTTAATTACTTGCTGCATTATTTAAGGACTCTGCTGCGGTGTTTAAGAACTCTGCTGCATTATTTAAGGACTTTGCTGCATTATTTTAGGACTCTGCTGCATTATTTAAGGACTTTGCTGTATTATTTAAGGACTCTACTGCATTATTTAAGGACTTTGTTGCATTATTTAAGGACTCTGCTGCATTATTTAATGACTTTGTTGCATTATATAAGGACTCTGCTGAATTATTTAAGGACTATGTTGCATTATGTTAGAAGTCTGCTGCATTATTTAAGGACTTTGCTGCATTATTTAAGGACTCTGCTGCATTATTTAAGGACTTTATTGCATTATTTAAGGACTCTGCTGCATTATTTAATGACTCTGCTGAAGCATTTGAGGACTCAGCTGCATTATTTAAGGTCTCTGCTGTATTATTTAAGGACTCTGCTGCATTATTTAATGACTCTGTTGCGGTATTTAAGGACTCTGCTGCATTATTTAAGGACTGCTGCGTTATTTAAGGACTCTGCTGCATTATTTAAGACTTTGCTGCATTATTTAAGGACTCTGCTGCAGTGTTTAATGACTCTGCTGAAGCAACTGGGGACTCAGATGCATTATTTAAGGACTCTGCTGCATTATGTAAGGACTTTGCTGCTTTATTTAAGGACTTTGCTGCATTATTTAAGGACTTTGTTGCATTATTTAAGGACTCTGCTGCATTATTTAAGGACTTTGTTGCATTATTTAAGGACTCTTCTGCATTATTTAAGGACTTTGCTGCATTATTTAAGGACTATGCTGTGGTATTTAAGTACTCTGCTGCATTATTTAAGGACTTTGCTGCATTATTTAAGGACTCTGCTGCATTATTTAATTACTTTGCTGCATTATTAAAGGACCCTGCTGCGGCATTTAAGGATTCTGCTGCATTATTTAAGGACTTTGATGCATTATTTAAGGACGCTGCTGCAGAATTTAAGGAATCTGCTGCATTATTTAAGGACTTTGTTGCATTATTTAAGGTCTCTGCTGCATGAATTAAGGACTCTGCTATGGTACTTAAGGACTTTGCTGCATTATTTAAGGACTTTGCTGCATTATTTAAGGACTTTGATGCATTATTTAAGAACTTTGTTGCATTATTTAAGGACTCTGCTGCATTATTTAAGGACTTTGTTGCATTATGTAAGGACTTTGCTGCTTTATTTAAGGACTTTGCTGCATTATTTAAGGACTTTGTTGCATTATTTAAGGACTCTGCTGCATTATTTAAGGACTTTGTTGCATTATTTAAGGACTCTTCTGCATTATTTAAGGACTTTGCTGCATTATTTAAGGACTATGCTGTGGTATTTAAGTACTCTGCTGCATTATTTAAGGACTTTGCTGCATTATTTAAGGACTCTGCTGCATTATTTAATTACTTTGCTGCATTATTAAAGGACCCTGCTGCGGCATTTAAGGATTCTGCTGCATAATTTAAGGACTTTATTGCATTATTTAAGGATCCTGCTGCATTATTTAAGGATCCTGCTGAAGCATTTGAGGACTCAGCTGCATTATTTAAGGACTTTGCTGCATTATTTAACGACTCTGCTGCATTATTTAAGGACTCTGCTGCTTTATTTAAGGACTTTCCTGCATTATTTAAGGAGTCTTCTGCATTATTTAATGACTCTGCTGAAGCATTTGAGGACTCAACTGCATTATTTAAGGACTCTGCTGCATTATTTAAGGTCTCTGCTGCATTATTTAAGGACTCTGCTGTGGTATATAAGGACTCTGCTGCATTATTTAAGGAATTTGTTGCATTATTTAAGGACGCTGCTGCATTATTTAAGGACTTTGTTGCATTATTTAAGGACTCTGCTGCATTAATTAAGGACTTTGCTGCATTACTTAAGGACACTGCTGCATTATTTAAGGACTTTGTTGCATTATTTAAGGACTCTGCTGCATTATGTAAGGGCTTTGCTGCTTTATTTAAGGACTCTGTTGCATTATTTAAGGACTTTGTTGCATTATTTAAGAACTCTGCTGCATTATTTAAGGACTTTGTTGCATTATTTAAGGATTCTGCTGCATTATTTAAGGACTTTGCTGCATTATTTAAGGACTATGCTGTGGTATTTAAGGACTCTGCTGCATTATTTAAGGACTTTGCTGCATTATTAAAGGACTCTGCTGCATTATTTAATTACTTTGCTGCATTATTTAAGGACTCTGCTGCGGTATTTAAGGACTCTGCTGCATTATTTAAGGACTTTGATGCATTATTTAAGGACACTGCTGCAGAATTTAAGGAATCTGCTGCATTATTTAAGGACTTTGTTGCATTATTTAAGGTCTCTTTTTCATTATTTAAGGACTCTGCTATTGTACTTAAGGACTTTGCTGCATTATTTAAGGACTTTGCTGCATTATTTAAGGACTCTGCTTCATTATTTAAGTACTTTGTTGCATTATTTAAGGACTCTGCTGCATAATTTAAGGACTTTATTGCATTATTTAAGGATCCTGCTGCATTATTTAATGACTCTGCTGAAGCATTTGAGGACTCATCTGCATTATTAAAGGTCTCTGCTGCCTTATTTAAGGATCCTGCTGAAGCATTTGAGGACTCAGCTGCATTATTTAAGGACTTTGCTGCATTATTTAACGACTCTGCTGCGTTATTTAAGGACTCTGCTGCATTATTTAAGGACACTGCTGCATTATTTAAGGACTCTGCTGCATTATTTAAGGACTTTGCTGCATTATTTAACGACTCTGCTGCATTATTTAAGAACTTTGCTGCATTATTTAAGGACTCTGCTGCATTATTTAAGGAATTTGTTGCATTATTTAAGGACTCTGCTGCTTTATTTAAGGACTCTGCTGCGGTATTTAAGGACTCTGCTGCATTATTTAAGGACTTTGCTGCATTATTTAAGGACTGCTGCGTTATTTAAGGACTCTGCTGCATTATTTAAGACTTTGCTGCATTATTTAAGGACTCTGCTGCAGTGTTTAATGACTCTGCTGAAGCAACTGGGGACTCAGATGCATTATTTAAGGACTCTGCTGCATTATGTAAGGACTTTGCTGCTTTATTTAAGGACTTTGCTGCATTATTTAAGGACTTTGTTGCATTATTTAAGGACTCTGCTGCATTATTTAAGGACTTTGTTGCATTATTTAAGGACTCTTCTGCATTATTTAAGGACTTTGCTGCATTATTTAAGGACTATGCTGTGGTATTTAAGTACTCTGCTGCATTATTTAAGGACTTTGCTGCATTATTTAAGGACTCTGCTGCATTATTTAATTACTTTGCTGCATTATTAAAGGACCCTGCTGCGGCATTTAAGGATTCTGCTGCATTATTTAAGGACTTTGAAGCATTATTTAAGGACGCTGCTGCAGAATTTAAGGAATCTGCTGCATTATTTAAGGACTTTGTTGCATTATTTAAGGTCTCTGCTGCATTATTTAAGGACTCTGCTATGGTACTTAAGGACTTTGCTGCATTACTTAAGGACTTTGCTGCATTATTTAAGGACTTTGATGCATTATTTAAGAACTTTGTTGCATTATTTAAGGACTCTGCTGCATTATTTAAGGACTTTGTTGCATTATGTAAGGACTTTGCTGCTTTATTTAAGGACTTTGCTGCATTATTTAAGGGCTTTGTTGCATTATTTAAGGACTCTGCTGCATTATTTAAGGACTTTGTTGCATTATTTAAGGACTCTTCTGCATTATTTAAGGACTTTGCTGCATTATTTAAGGACTATGCTGTGGTATTTAAGTACTCTGCTGCATTATTTAAGGACTTTGCTGCATTATTTAAGGACTCTGCTGCATTATTTAATTACTTTGCTGCATTATTAAAGGACCCTGCTGCGGCATTTAAGGATTCTGCTGCATAATTTAAGGACTTTATTGCATTATTTAAGGATCCTGCTGCATTATTTAAGGATCCTGCTGAAGCATTTGAGGACTCAGCTGCATTATTTAAGGACTTTGCTGCATTATTTAACGACTCTGCTGCATTATTTAAGGACTCTGCTGCTTTATTTAAGGACTTTCCTGCATTATTTAAGGAGTCTTCTGCATTATTTAATGACTCTGCTGAAGCATTTGAGGACTCAACTGCATTATTTAAGGACTCTGCTGCATTATTTAAGGTCTCTGCTGCATTATTTAAGGACTCTGCTGTGGTATATAAGGACTCTGCTGCATTATTTAAGGAATTTGTTGCATTATTTAAGGACGCTGCTGCATTATTTAAGGACTTTGTTGCATTATTTAAGGACTCTGCTGCATTAATTAAGGACTTTGCTGCATTACTTAAGGACACTGCTGCATTATTTAAGGACTTTGTTGCATTATTTAAGGTCTCTGCTGCATTATTTAAGGACTCTGCTGTGGTATTTATGGACTCTGCTGCATTATTTAAGGAATTTGTTGCATTATTTAAGGACGCTGCTGCATTATTTAAGGACTTTGTTGCATTATTTAAGGACTTTGCTGCATTAATTAAGGACTTTGCTGCATTACTTAAGGACTCTGCTGCATTATTTAATTACTTGCTGCATTATTTAAGGACTCTGCTGCGGTGTTTAAGAACTCTGCTGCATTATTTAAGGACTTTGCTGCATTATTTTAGGACTCTGCTGCATTATTTAAGGACTTTGCTGTATTATTTAAGGACTCTACTGCATTATTTAAGGACTTTGTTGCCTTATTTAAGGACTCTGCTGCATTATTTAATGACTTTGTTGCATTATATAAGGACTCTGCTGAATTATTTAAGGACTATGTTGCATTATGTTAGAAGTCTGCTGCATTATTTAAGGACTTTGCTGCATTATTTAAGGACTCTGCTGCATTATTTAAGGACTTTATTGCATTATTTAAGGACTCTGCTGCATTATTTAATGACTCTGCTGAAGCATTTGAGGACTCAGCTGCATTATTTAAGGTCTCTGCTGTATTATTTAAGGACTCTGCTGCATTATTTAATGACTCTGTTGCGGTATTTAAGGACTCTGCTGCATTATTTAAGGACTGCTGCGTTATTTAAGGACTCTGCTGCATTATTTAAGACTTTGCTGCATTATTTAAGGACTCTGCTGCAGTGTTTAATGACTCTGCTGAAGCAACTGGGGACTCAGATGCATTATTTAAGGACTCTGCTGCATTATGTAAGGACTTTGCTGCTTTATTTAAGGACTTTGCTGCATTATTTAAGGACTTTGTTGCATTATTTAAGGACTCTGCTGCATTATTTAAGGACTTTGTTGCATTATTTAAGGACTCTTCTGCATTATTTAAGGACTTTGCTGCATTATTTAAGGACTATGCTGTGGTATTTAAGTACTCTGCTGCATTATTTAAGGACTTTGCTGCATTATTTAAGGACTCTGCTGCATTATTTAATTACTTTGCTGCATTATTAAATGACCCTGCTGCGGCATTTAAGGATTCTGCTGCATTATTTAAGGACTTTGATGCATTATTTAAGGACGCTGCTGCAGAATTTAAGGAATCTGCTGCATTATTTAAGGACTTTGTTGCATTATTTAAGGTCTCTGCTGCATGAATTAAGGACTCTGCTATGGTACTTAAGGACTTTGCTGCATTATTTAAGGACTTTGCTGCATTATTTAAGGACTTTGATGCATTATTTAAGAACTTTGTTGCATTATTTAAGGACTCTGCTGCATTATTTAAGGACTTTGTTGCATTATGTAAGGACTTTGCTGCTTTATTTAAGGACTTTGCTGCATTATTTAAGGACTTTGTTGCATTATTTAAGGACTCTGCTGCATTATTTAAGGACTTTGTTGCATTATTTAAGGACTCTTCTGCATTATTTAAGGACTTTGCTGCATTATTTAAGGACTATGCTGTGGTATTTAAGTACTCTGCTGCATTATTTAAGGACTTTGCTGCATTATTTAAGGACTCTGCTGCATTATTTAATTACTTTGCTGCATTATTAAAGGACCCTGCTGCGGCATTTAAGGATTCTGCTGCATAATTTAAGGACTTTATTGCATTATTTAAGGATCCTGCTGCATTATTTAAGGATCCTGCTGAAGCATTTGAGGACTCAGCTGCATTATTTAAGGACTTTGCTGCATTATTTAACGACTCTGCTGCATTATTTAAGGACTCTGCTGCTTTATTTAAGGACTTTCCTGCATTATTTAAGGAGTCTTCTGCATTATTTAATGACTCTGCTGAAGCATTTGAGGACTCAACTGCATTATTTAAGGACTCTGCTGCATTATTTAAGGTCTCTGCTGCATTATTTAAGGACTCTGCTGTGGTATATAAGGACTCTGCTGCATTATTTAAGGAATTTGTTGCATTATTTAAGGACGCTGCTGCATTATTTAAGGACTTTGTTGCATTATTTAAGGACTCTGCTGCATTAATTAAGGACTTTGCTGCATTACTTAAGGACACTGCTGCATTATTTAAGGACTTTGTTGCATTATTTAAGGACTCTGCTGCATTATGTAAGGGCTTTGCTGCTTTATTTAAGGACTCTGTTGCATTATTTAAGGACTTTGTTGCATTATTTAAGAACTCTGCTGCATTATTTAAGGACTTTGTTGCATTATTTAAGGATTCTGCTGCATTATTTAAGGACTTTGCTGCATTATTTAAGGACTATGCTGTGGTATTTAAGGACTCTGCTGCATTATTTAAGGACTTTGCTGCATTATTAAAGGACTCTGCTGCATTATTTAATTACTTTGCTGCATTATTTAAGGACTCTGCTGCGGTATTTAAGGACTCTGCTGCATTATTTAAGGACTTTGATGCATTATTTAAGGACACTGCTGCAGAATTTAAGGAATCTGCTGCATTATTTAAGGACTTTGTTGCATTATTTAAGGTCTCTTTTTCATTATTTAAGGACTCTGCTATTGTACTTAAGGACTTTGCTGCATTATTTAAGGACTTTGCTGCATTATTTAAGGACTCTGCTTCATTATTTAAGTACTTTGTTGCATTATTTAAGGACTCTGCTGCATAATTTAAGGACTTTATTGCATTATTTAAGGATCCTGCTGCATTATTTAATGACTCTGCTGAAGCATTTGAGGACTCATCTGCATTATTAAAGGTCTCTGCTGCCTTATTTAAGGATCCTGCTGAAGCATTTGAGGACTCAGCTGCATTATTTAAGGACTTTGCTGCATTATTTAACGACTCTGCTGCGTTATTTAAGGACTCTGCTGCATTATTTAAGGACACTGCTGCATTATTTAAGGACTCTGCTGCATTATTTAAGGACTTTGCTGCATTATTTAACGACTCTGCTGCATTATTTAAGAACTTTGCTGCATTATTTAAGGACTCTGCTGCATTATTTAAGGAATTTGTTGCATTATTTAAGGACTCTGCTGCTTTATTTAAGGACTCTGCTGCGGTATTTAAGGACTCTGCTGCATTATTTAAGGACTTTGCTGCATTATTTAAGGACTGCTGCGTTATTTAAGGACTCTGCTGCATTATTTAAGACTTTGCTGCATTATTTAAGGACTCTGCTGCAGTGTTTAATGACTCTGCTGAAGCAACTGGGGACTCAGATGCATTATTTAAGGACTCTGCTGCATTATGTAAGGACTTTGCTGCTTTATTTAAGGACTTTGCTGCATTATTTAAGGACTTTGTTGCATTATTTAAGGACTCTGCTGCATTATTTAAGGACTTTGTTGCATTATTTAAGGACTCTTCTGCATTATTTAAGGACTTTGCTGCATTATTTAAGGACTTTGCTGCATTATTTAACGACTCTGCTGCATTATTTAAGAACTTTGCTGCATTATTTAAGGACTCTGCTGCATTATTTAAGGAATTTGTTGCATTATTTAAGGACTCTGCTGCTTTATTTAAGGACTCTGCTGCGGTATTTAAGGACTCTGCTGCATTATTTAAGGACTTTGCTGCATTATTTAAGGACTGCTGCGTTATTTAAGGACTCTGCTGCATTATTTAAGACTTTGCTGCATTATTTAAGGACTCTGCTGCAGTGTTTAATGACTCTGCTGAAGCAACTGGGGACTCAGATGCATTATTTAAGGACTCTGCTGCATTATGTAAGGACTTTGCTGCTTTATTTAAGGACTTTGCTGCATTATTTAAGGACTTTGTTGCATTATTTAAGGACTCTGCTGCATTATTTAAGGACTTTGTTGCATTATTTAAGGACTCTTCTGCATTATTTAAGGACTTTGCTGCATTATTTAAGGACTATGCTGTGGTATTTAAGTACTCTGCTGCATTATTTAAGGACTTTGCTGCATTATTTAAGGACTCTGCTGCATTATTTAATTACTTTGCTGCATTATTAAAGGACCCTGCTGCGGCATTTAAGGATTCTGCTGCATTATTTAAGGACTTTGATGCATTATTTAAGGACGCTGCTGCAGAATTTAAGGAATCTGCTGCATTATTTAAGGACTTTGTTGCATTATTTAAGGTCTCTGCTGCATGAATTAAGGACTCTGCTATGGTACTTAAGGACTTTGCTGCATTATTTAAGGACTTTGCTGCATTATTTAAGGACTTTGATGCATTATTTAAGAACTTTGTTGCATTATTTAAGGACTCTGCTGCATTATTTAAGGACTTTGTTGCATTATGTAAGGACTTTGCTGCTTTATTTAAGGACTTTGCTGCATTATTTAAGGACTTTGTTGCATTATTTAAGGACTCTGCTGCATTATTTAAGGACTTTGTTGCATCATTTAAGGACTCTTCTGCATTATTTAAGGACTTTGCTGCATTATTTAAGGACTATGCTGTGGTATTTAAGTACTCTGCTGCATTATTTAAGGACTTTGCTGCATTATTTAAGGACTCTGCTGCATTATTTAATTACTTTGCTGCATTATTAAAGGACCCTGCTGCGGCATTTAAGGATTCTGCTGCATAATTTAAGGACTTTATTGCATTATTTAAGGATCCTGCTGCATTATTTAAGGATCCTGCTGAAGCATTTGAGGACTCAGCTGCATTATTTAAGGACTTTGCTGCATTATTTAACGACTCTGCTGCATTATTTAAGGACTCTGCTGCTTTATTTAAGGACTTTCCTGCATTATTTAAGGAGTCTTCTGCATTATTTAATGACTCTGCTGAAGCATTTGAGGACTCAACTGCATTATTTAAGGACTCTGCTGCATTATTTAAGGTCTCTGCTGCATTATTTAAGGACTCTGCTGTGGTATATAAGGACTCTGCTGCATTATTTAAGGAATTTGTTGCATTATTTAAGGACGCTGCTGCATTATTTAAGGACTTTGTTGCATTATTTAAGGACTCTGCTGCATTATTTAAGGACTCTGCTGCGGTGTTTAAGAACTCTGCTGCATTATTTAAGGACTTTGCTGCATTATTTTAGGACTCTGCTGCATTATTTAAGGACTTTGCTGTATTATTTAAGGACTCTACTGCATTATTTAAGGACTTTGTTGCATTATTTAAGGACTCTGCTGCATTATTTAATGACTTTGTTGCATTATATAAGGACTCTGCTGAATTATTTAAGGACTATGTTGCATTATGTTAGAAGTCTGCTGCATTATTTAAGGACTTTGCTGCATTATTTAAGGACTCTGCTGCATTATTTAAGGACTTTATTGCATTATTTAAGGACTCTGCTGCATTATTTAATGACTCTGCTGAAGCATTTGAGGACTCAGCTGCATTATTTAAGGTCTCTGCTGTATTATTTAAGGACTCTGCTGCATTATTTAATGACTCTGTTGCGGTATTTAAGGACTCTGCTGCATTATTTAAGGACTGCTGCGTTATTTAAGGACTCTGCTGCATTATTTAAGACTTTGCTGCATTATTTAAGGACTCTGCTGCAGTGTTTAATGACTCTGCTGAAGCAACTGGGGACTCAGATGCATTATTTAAGGACTCTGCTGCATTATGTAAGGACTTTGCTGCTTTATTTAAGGACTTTGCTGCATTATTTAAGGACTTTGTTGCATTATTTAAGGACTCTGCTGCATTATTTAAGGACTTTGTTGCATTATTTAAGGACTCTTCTGCATTATTTAAGGACTTTGCTGCATTATTTAAGGACTATGCTGTGGTATTTAAGTACTCTGCTGCATTATTTAAGGACTTTGCTGCATTATTTAAGGACTCTGCTGCATTATTTAATTACTTTGCTGCATTATTAAAGGACCCTGCTGCGGCATTTAAGGATTCTGCTGCATTATTTAAGGACTTTGATGCATTATTTAAGGACGCTGCTGCAGAATTTAAGGAATCTGCTGCATTATTTAAGGACTTTGTTGCATTATTTAAGGTCTCTGCTGCATGAATTAAGGACTCTGCTATGGTACTTAAGGACTTTGCTGCATTATTTAAGGACTTTGCTGCATTATTTAAGGACTTTGATGCATTATTTAAGAACTTTGTTGCATTATTTAAGGACTCTGCTGCATTATTTAAGGACTTTGTTGCATTATGTAAGGACTTTGCTGCTTTATTTAAGGACTTTGCTGCATTATTTAAGGACTTTGTTGCATTATTTAAGGACTCTGCTGCATTATTTAAGGACTTTGTTGCATTATTTAAGGACTCTTCTGCATTATTTAAGGACTTTGCTGCATTATTTAAGGACTATGCTGTGGTATTTAAGTACTCTGCTGCATTATTTAAGGACTTTGCTGCATTATTTAAGGACTCTGCTGCATTATTTAATTACTTTGCTGCATTATTAAAGGACCCTGCTGCGGCATTTAAGGATTCTGCTGCATAATTTAAGGACTTTATTGCATTATTTAAGGATCCTGCTGCATTATTTAAGGATCCTGCTGAAGCATTTGAGGACTCAGCTGCATTATTTAAGGACTTTGCTGCATTATTTAACGACTCTGCTGCATTATTTAAGGACTCTGCTGCTTTATTTAAGGACTTTCCTGCATTATTTAAGGAGTCTTCTGCATTATTTAATGACTCTGCTGAAGCATTTGAGGACTCAACTGCATTATTTAAGGACTCTGCTGCATTATTTAAGGTCTCTGCTGCATTATTTAAGGACTCTGCTGTGGTATATAAGGACTCTGCTGCATTATTTAAGGAATTTGTTGCATTATTTAAGGACGCTGCTGCATTATTTAAGGACTTTGTTGCATTATTTAAGGACTCTGCTGCATTAATTAAGGACTTTGCTGCATTACTTAAGGACACTGCTGCATTATTTAAGGACTTTGTTGCATTATTTAAGGACTCTGCTGCATTATGTAAGGGCTTTGCTGCTTTATTTAAGGACTCTGTTGCATTATTTAAGGACTTTGTTGCATTATTTAAGAACTCTGCTGCATTATTTAAGGACTTTGTTGCATTATTTAAGGATTCTGCTGCATTATTTAAGGACTTTGCTGCATTATTTAAGGACTATGCTGTGGTATTTAAGGACTCTGCTGCATTATTTAAGGACTTTGCTGCATTATTAAAGGACTCTGCTGCATTATTTAATTACTTTGCTGCATTATTTAAGGACTCTGCTGCGGTATTTAAGGACTCTGCTGCATTATTTAAGGACTTTGATGCATTATTTAAGGACACTGCTGCAGAATTTAAGGAATCTGCTGCATTATTTAAGGACTTTGTTGCATTATTTAAGGTCTCTTTTTCATTATTTAAGGACTCTGCTATTGTACTTAAGGACTTTGCTGCATTATTTAAGGACTTTGCTGCATTATTTAAGGACTCTGCTTCATTATTTAAGTACTTTGTTGCATTATTTAAGGACTCTGCTGCATAATTTAAGGACTTTATTGCATTATTTAAGGATCCTGCTGCATTATTTAATGACTCTGCTGAAGCATTTGAGGACTCATCTGCATTATTAAAGGTCTCTGCTGCCTTATTTAAGGATCCTGCTGAAGCATTTGAGGACTCAGCTGCATTATTTAAGGACTTTGCTGCATTATTTAACGACTCTGCTGCGTTATTTAAGGACTCTGCTGCATTATTTAAGGACACTGCTGCATTATTTAAGGACTCTGCTGCATTATTTAAGGACTTTGCTGCATTATTTAACGACTCTGCTGCATTATTTAAGAACTTTGCTGCATTATTTAAGGACTCTGCTGCATTATTTAAGGAATTTGTTGCATTATTTAAGGACTCTGCTGCTTTATTTAAGGACTCTGCTGCGGTATTTAAGGACTCTGCTGCATTATTTAAGGACTTTGCTGCATTATTTAAGGACTGCTGCGTTATTTAAGGACTCTGCTGCATTATTTAAGACTTTGCTGCATTATTTAAGGACTCTGCTGCAGTGTTTAATGACTCTGCTGAAGCAACTGGGGACTCAGATGCATTATTTAAGGACTCTGCTGCATTATGTAAGGACTTTGCTGCTTTATTTAAGGACTTTGCTGCATTATTTAAGGACTTTGTTGCATTATTTAAGGACTCTGCTGCATTATTTAAGGACTTTGTTGCATTATTTAAGGACTCTTCTGCATTATTTAAGGACTTTGCTGCATTATTTAAGGACTATGCTGTGGTATTTAAGTACTCTGCTGCATTATTTAAGGACTTTGCTGCATTATTTAAGGACTCTGCTGCATTATTTAATTACTTTGCTGCATTATTAAAGGACCCTGCTGCGGCATTTAAGGATTCTGCTGCATTATTTAAGGACTTTGATGCATTATTTAAGGACGCTGCTGCAGAATTTAAGGAATCTGCTGCATTATTTAAGGACTTTGTTGCATTATTTAAGGTCTCTGCTGCATTATTTAAGGACTCTGCTATGGTACTTAAGGACTTTGCTGCATTACTTAAGGACTTTGCTGCATTATTTAAGGACTTTGATGCATTATTTAAGAACTTTGTTGCATTATTTAAGGACTCTGCTGCATTATTTAAGGACTTTGTTGCATTATGTAAGGACTTTGCTGCTTTATTTAAGGACTTTGCTGCATTATTTAAGGGCTTTGTTGCATTATTTAAGGACTCTGCTGCATTATTTAAGGACTTTGTTGCATTATTTAAGGACTCTTCTGCATTATTTAAGGACTTTGCTGCATTATTTAAGGACTATGCTGTGGTATTTAAGTACTCTGCTGCATTATTTAAGGACTTTGCTGCATTATTTAAGGACTCTGCTGCATTATTTAATTACTTTGCTGCATTATTAAAGGACCCTGCTGCGGCATTTAAGGATTCTGCTGCATAATTTAAGGACTTTATTGCATTATTTAAGGATCCTGCTGCATTATTTAAGGATCCTGCTGAAGCATTTGAGGACTCAGCTGCATTATTTAAGGACTTTGCTGCATTATTTAACGACTCTGCTGCATTATTTAAGGACTCTGCTGCTTTATTTAAGGACTTTCCTGCATTATTTAAGGAGTCTTCTGCATTATTTAATGACTCTGCTGAAGCATTTGAGGACTCAACTGCATTATTTAAGGACTCTGCTGCATTATTTAAGGTCTCTGCTGCATTATTTAAGGACTCTGCTGTGGTATATAAGGACTCTGCTGCATTATTTAAGGAATTTGTTGCATTATTTAAGGACGCTGCTGCATTATTTAAGGACTTTGTTGCATTATTTAAGGACTCTGCTGCATTAATTAAGGACTTTGCTGCATTACTTAAGGACACTGCTGCATTATTTAAGGACTTTGTTGCATTATTTAAGGTCTCTGCTGCATTATTTAAGGACTCTGCTGTGGTATTTATGGACTCTGCTGCATTATTTAAGGAATTTGTTGCATTATTTAAGGACGCTGCTGCATTATTTAAGGACTTTGTTGCATTATTTAAGGACTTTGCTGCATTAATTAAGGACTTTGCTGCATTACTTAAGGACTCTGCTGCATTATTTAATTACTTGCTGCATTATTTAAGGACTCTGCTGCGGTGTTTAAGAACTCTGCTGCATTATTTAAGGACTTTGCTGCATTATTTTAGGACTCTGCTGCATTATTTAAGGACTTTGCTGTATTATTTAAGGACTCTACTGCATTATTTAAGGACTTTGTTGCATTATTTAAGGACTCTGCTGCATTATTTAATGACTTTGTTGCATTATATAAGGACTCTGCTGAATTATTTAAGGACTATGTTGCATTATGTTAGAAGTCTGCTGCATTATTTAAGGACTTTGCTGCATTATTTAAGGACTCTGCTGCATTATTTAAGGACTTTATTGCATTATTTAAGGACTCTGCTGCATTATTTAATGACTCTGCTGAAGCATTTGAGGACTCAGCTGCATTATTTAAGGTCTCTGCTGTATTATTTAAGGACTCTGCTGCATTATTTAATGACTCTGTTGCGGTATTTAAGGACTCTGCTGCATTATTTAAGGACTGCTGCGTTATTTAAGGACTCTGCTGCATTATTTAAGACTTTGCTGCATTATTTAAGGACTCTGCTGCAGTGTTTAATGACTCTGCTGAAGCAACTGGGGACTCAGATGCATTATTTAAGGACTCTGCTGCATTATGTAAGGACTTTGCTGCTTTATTTAAGGACTTTGCTGCATTATTTAAGGACTTTGTTGCATTATTTAAGGACTCTGCTGCATTATTTAAGGACTTTGTTGCATTATTTAAGGACTCTTCTGCATTATTTAAGGACTTTGCTGCATTATTTAAGGACTATGCTGTGGTATTTAAGTACTCTGCTGCATTATTTAAGGACTTTGCTGCATTATTTAAGGACTCTGCTGCATTATTTAATTACTTTGCTGCATTATTAAAGGACCCTGCTGCGGCATTTAAGGATTCTGCTGCATTATTTAAGGACTTTGATGCATTATTTAAGGACGCTGCTGCAGAATTTAAGGAATCTGCTGCATTATTTAAGGACTTTGTTGCATTATTTAAGGTCTCTGCTGCATGAATTAAGGACTCTGCTATGGTACTTAAGGACTTTGCTGCATTATTTAAGGACTTTGCTGCATTATTTAAGGACTTTGATGCATTATTTAAGAACTTTGTTGCATTATTTAAGGACTCTGCTGCATTATTTAAGGACTTTGTTGCATTATGTAAGGACTTTGCTGCTTTATTTAAGGACTTTGCTGCATTATTTAAGGACTTTGTTGCATTATTTAAGGACTCTGCTGCATTATTTAAGGACTTTGTTGCATTATTTAAGGACTCTTCTGCATTATTTAAGGACTTTGCTGCATTATTTAAGGACTATGCTGTGGTATTTAAGTACTCTGCTGCATTATTTAAGGACTTTGCTGCATTATTTAAGGACTCTGCTGCATTATTTAATTACTTTGCTGCATTATTAAAGGACCCTGCTGCGGCATTTAAGGATTCTGCTGCATAATTTAAGGACTTTATTGCATTATTTAAGGATCCTGCTGCATTATTTAAGGATCCTGCTGAAGCATTTGAGGACTCAGCTGCATTATTTAAGGACTTTGCTGCATTATTTAACGACTCTGCTGCATTATTTAAGGACTCTGCTGCTTTATTTAAGGACTTTCCTGCATTATTTAAGGAGTCTTCTGCATTATTTAATGACTCTGCTGAAGCATTTGAGGACTCAACTGCATTATTTAAGGACTCTGCTGCATTATTTAAGGTCTCTGCTGCATTATTTAAGGACTCTGCTGTGGTATATAAGGACTCTGCTGCATTATTTAAGGAATTTGTTGCATTATTTAAGGACGCTGCTGCATTATTTAAGGACTTTGTTGCATTATTTAAGGACTCTGCTGCATTAATTAAGGACTTTGCTGCATTACTTAAGGACACTGCTGCATTATTTAAGGACTTTGTTGCATTATTTAAGGACTCTGCTGCATTATGTAAGGGCTTTGCTGCTTTATTTAAGGACTCTGTTGCATTATTTAAGGACTTTATTGCATTATTTAAGAACTCTGCTGCATTATTTAAGGACTTTGTTGCATTATTTAAGGATTCTGCTGCATTATTTAAGGACTTTGCTGCATTATTTAAGGACTATGCTGTGGTATTTAAGGACTCTGCTGCATTATTTAAGGACTTTGCTGCATTATTAAAGGACTCTGCTGCATTATTTAATTACTTTGCTGCATTATTTAAGGACTCTGCTGCGGTATTTAAGGACTCTGCTGCATTATTTAAGGACTTTGATGCATTATTTAAGGACACTGCTGCAGAATTTAAGGAATCTGCTGCATTATTTAAGGACTTTGTTGCATTATTTAAGGTCTCTTTTTCATTATTTAAGGACTCTGCTATTGTACTTAAGGACTTTGCTGCATTATTTAAGGACTTTGCTGCATTATTTAAGGACTCTGCTTCATTATTTAAGTACTTTGTTGCATTATTTAAGGACTCTGCTGCATAATTTAAGGACTTTATTGCATTATTTAAGGATCCTGCTGCATTATTTAATGACTCTGCTGAAGCATTTGAGGACTCATCTGCATTATTAAAGGTCTCTGCTGCCTTATTTAAGGATCCTGCTGAAGCATTTGAGGACTCAGCTGCATTATTTAAGGACTTTGCTGCATTATTTAACGACTCTGCTGCGTTATTTAAGGACTCTGCTGCATTATTTAAGGACACTGCTGCATTATTTAAGGACTCTGCTGCATTATTTAAGGACTTTGCTGCATTATTTAACGACTCTGCTGCATTATTTAAGAACTTTGCTGCATTATTTAAGGACTCTGCTGCATTATTTAAGGAATTTGTTGCATTATTTAAGGACTCTGCTGCTTTATTTAAGGACTCTGCTGCGGTATTTAAGGACTCTGCTGCATTATTTAAGGACTTTGCTGCATTATTTAAGGACTGCTGCGTTATTTAAGGACTCTGCTGCATTATTTAAGACTTTGCTGCATTATTTAAGGACTCTGCTGCAGTGTTTAATGACTCTGCTGAAGCAACTGGGGACTCAGATGCATTATTTAAGGACTCTGCTGCATTATGTAAGGACTTTGCTGCTTTATTTAAGGACTTTGCTGCATTATTTAAGGACTTTGTTGCATTATTTAAGGACTCTGCTGCATTATTTAAGGACTTTGTTGCATTATTTAAGGACTCTTCTGCATTATTTAAGGACTTTGCTGCATTATTTAAGGACTTTGCTGCATTATTTAACGACTCTGCTGCATTATTTAAGAACTTTGCTGCATTATTTAAGGACTCTGCTGCATTATTTAAGGAATTTGTTGCATTATTTAAGGACTCTGCTGCTTTATTTAAGGACTCTGCTGCGGTATTTAAGGACTCTGCTGCATTATTTAAGGACTTTGCTGCATTATTTAAGGACTGCTGCGTTATTTAAGGACTCTGCTGCATTATTTAAGACTTTGCTGCATTATTTAAGGACTCTGCTGCAGTGTTTAATGACTCTGCTGAAGCAACTGGGGACTCAGATGCATTATTTAAGGACTCTGCTGCATTATGTAAGGACTTTGCTGCTTTATTTAAGGACTTTGCTGCATTATTTAAGGACTTTGTTGCATTATTTAAGGACTCTGCTGCATTATTTAAGGACTTTGTTGCATTATTTAAGGACTCTTCTGCATTATTTAAGGACTTTGCTGCATTATTTAAGGACTATGCTGTGGTATTTAAGTACTCTGCTGCATTATTTAAGGACTTTGCTGCATTATTTAAGGACTCTGCTGCATTATTTAATTACTTTGCTGCATTATTAAAGGACCCTGCTGCGGCATTTAAGGATTCTGCTGCATTATTTAAGGACTTTGATGCATTATTTAAGGACGCTGCTGCAGAATTTAAGGAATCTGCTGCATTATTTAAGGACTTTGTTGCATTATTTAAGGTCTCTGCTGCATGAATTAAGGACTCTGCTATGGTACTTAAGGACTTTGCTGCATTATTTAAGGACTTTGCTGCATTATTTAAGGACTTTGATGCATTATTTAAGAACTTTGTTGCATTATTTAAGGACTCTGCTGCATTATTTAAGGACTTTGTTGCATTATGTAAGGACTTTGCTGCTTTATTTAAGGACTTTGCTGCATTATTTAAGGACTTTGTTGCATTATTTAAGGACTCTGCTGCATTATTTAAGGACTTTGTTGCATCATTTAAGGACTCTTCTGCATTATTTAAGGACTTTGCTGCATTATTTAAGGACTATGCTGTGGTATTTAAGTACTCTGCTGCATTATTTAAGGACTTTGCTGCATTATTTAAGGACTCTGCTGCATTATTTAATTACTTTGCTGCATTATTAAAGGACCCTGCTGCGGCATTTAAGGATTCTGCTGCATAATTTAAGGACTTTATTGCATTATTTAAGGATCCTGCTGCATTATTTAAGGATCCTGCTGAAGCATTTGAGGACTCAGCTGCATTATTTAAGGACTTTGCTGCATTATTTAACGACTCTGCTGCATTATTTAAGGACTCTGCTGCTTTATTTAAGGACTTTCCTGCATTATTTAAGGAGTCTTCTGCATTATTTAATGACTCTGCTGAAGCATTTGAGGACTCAACTGCATTATTTAAGGACTCTGCTGCATTATTTAAGGTCTCTGCTGCATTATTTAAGGACTCTGCTGTGGTATATAAGGACTCTGCTGCATTATTTAAGGAATTTGTTGCATTATTTAAGGACGCTGCTGCATTATTTAAGGACTTTGTTGCATTATTTAAGGACTCTGCTGCATTAATTAAGGACTTTGCTGCATTACTTAAGGACACTGCTGCATTATTTAAGGACTTTGTTGCATTATTTAAGGTCTCTGCTGCATTATTTAAGGACTCTGCTGTGGTATTTATGGACTCTGCTGCATTATTTAAGGAATTTGTTGCATTATTTAAGGACGCTGCTGCATTATTTAAGGACTTTGTTGCATTATTTAAGGACTTTGCTGCATTAATTAAGGACTTTGCTGCATTACTTAAGGACTCTGCTGCATTATTTAATTACTTGCTGCATTATTTAAGGACTCTGCTGCGGTGTTTAAGAACTCTGCTGCATTATTTAAGGACTTTGCTGCATTATTTTAGGACTCTGCTGCATTATTTAAGGACTTTGCTGTATTATTTAAGGACTCTACTGCATTATTTAAGGACTTTGTTGCATTATTTAAGGACTCTGCTGCATTATTTAATGACTTTGTTGCATTATATAAGGACTCTGCTGCATTATTTAAGGACTATGTTGCATTATGTTAGAAGTCTGCTGCATTATTTAAGGACTTTGCTGCATTATTTAAGGACTCTGCTGCATTATTTAAGGACTTTATTGCATTATTTAAGGACTCTGCTGCATTATTTAATGACTCTGCTGAAGCATTTGAGGACTCAGCTGCATTATTTAAGGTCTCTGCTGTATTATTTAAGGACTCTGCTGCATTATTTAATGACTCTGTTGCGGTATTTAAGGACTCTGCTGCATTATTTAAGGACTGCTGCGTTATTTAAGGACTCTGCTGCATTATTTAAGACTTTGCTGCATTATTTAAGGACTCTGCTGCAGTGTTTAATGACTCTGCTGAAGCAACTGGGGACTCAGATGCATTATTTAAGGACTCTGCTGCATTATGTAAGGACTTTGCTGCTTTATTTAAGGACTTTGCTGCATTATTTAAGGACTTTGTTGCATTATTTAAGGACTCTGCTGCATTATTTAAGGACTTTGTTGCATTATTTAAGGACTCTTCTGCATTATTTAAGGACTTTGCTGCATTATTTAAGGACTATGCTGTGGTATTTAAGTACTCTGCTGCATTATTTAAGGACTTTGCTGCATTATTTAAGGACTCTGCTGCATTATTTAATTACTTTGCTGCATTATTAAAGGACCCTGCTGCGGCATTTAAGGATTCTGCTGCATTATTTAAGGACTTTGATGCATTATTTAAGGACGCTGCTGCAGAATTTAAGGAATCTGCTGCATTATTTAAGGACTTTGTTGCATTATTTAAGGTCTCTGCTGCATGAATTAAGGACTCTGCTATGGTACTTAAGGACTTTGCTGCATTATTTAAGGACTTTGCTGCATTATTTAAGGACTTTGATGCATTATTTAAGAACTTTGTTGCATTATTTAAGGACTCTGCTGCATTATTTAAGGACTTTGTTGCATTATGTAAGGACTTTGCTGCTTTATTTAAGGACTTTGCTGCATTATTTAAGGACTTTGTTGCATTATTTAAGGACTCTGCTGCATTATTTAAGGACTTTGTTGCATTATTTAAGGACTCTTCTGCATTATTTAAGGACTTTGCTGCATTATTTAAGGACTATGCTGTGGTATTTAAGTACTCTGCTGCATTATTTAAGGACTTTGCTGCATTATTTAAGGACTCTGCTGCATTATTTAATTACTTTGCTGCATTATTAAAGGACCCTGCTGCGGCATTTAAGGATTCTGCTGCATAATTTAAGGACTTTATTGCATTATTTAAGGATCCTGCTGCATTATTTAAGGATCCTGCTGAAGCATTTGAGGACTCAGCTGCATTATTTAAGGACTTTGCTGCATTATTTAACGACTCTGCTGCATTATTTAAGGACTCTGCTGCTTTATTTAAGGACTTTCCTGCATTATTTAAGGAGTCTTCTGCATTATTTAATGACTCTGCTGAAGCATTTGAGGACTCAACTGCATTATTTAAGGACTCTGCTGCATTATTTAAGGTCTCTGCTGCATTATTTAAGGACTCTGCTGTGGTATATAAGGACTCTGCTGCATTATTTAAGGAATTTGTTGCATTATTTAAGGACGCTGCTGCATTATTTAAGGACTTTGTTGCATTATTTAAGGACTCTGCTGCATTAATTAAGGACTTTGCTGCATTACTTAAGGACACTGCTGCATTATTTAAGGACTTTGTTGCATTATTTAAGGACTCTGCTGCATTATTTAAGGACTCTGCTGAAGCATTTGGGGACTCAGATGCATTATTTAAGGACTCTGCTGCATTATGTAAGGGCTTTGCTGCTTTATTTAAGGACTCTGTTGCATTATTTAAGGACTTTGTTGCATTATTTAAGAACTCTGCTGCATTATTTAAGGACTTTGTTGCATTATTTAAGGATTCTGCTGCATTATTTAAGGACTTTGCTGCATTATTTAAGGACTATGCTGTGGTATTTAAGGACTCTGCTGCATTATTTAAGGACTTTGCTGCATTATTAAAGGACTCTGCTGCATTATTTAATTACTTTGCTGCATTATTTAAGGACTCTGCTGCGGTATTTAAGGACTCTGCTGCATTATTTAAGGACTTTGATGCATTATTTAAGGACACTGCTGCAGAATTTAAGGAATCTGCTGCATTATTTAAGGACTTTGTTGCATTATTTAAGGTCTCTTTTTCATTATTTAAGGACTCTGCTATTGTACTTAAGGACTTTGCTGCATTATTTAAGGACTTTGCTGCATTATTTAAGGACTCTGCTGCATTATTTAAGTACTTTGTTGCATTATTTAAGGACTCTGCTGCATAATTTAAGGACTTTATTGCATTATTTAAGGATCCTGCTGCATTATTTAATGACTCTGCTGAAGCATTTGAGGACTCATCTGCATTATTAAAGGTCTCTGCTGCATTATTTAAGGATCCTGCTGAAGCATTTGAGGACTCAGCTGCATTATTTAAGGACTTTGCTGCATTATTTAACGACTCTGCTGCGTTATTTAAGGACTCTGCTGCATTATTTAAGGACACTGCTGCATTATTTAAGGACTCTGCTGCATTATTTAAGGACTTTGCTGCATTATTTAACGACTCTGCTGCATTATTTAAGAACTTTGCTGCATTATTTAAGGACTCTGCTGCATTATTTAAGGAATTTGTTGCATTATTTAAGGACTCTGCTGCTTTATTTAAGGACTCTGCTGCGGTATTTAAGGACTCTGCTGCATTATTTAAGGACTTTGCTGCATTATTTAAGGACTGCTGCGTTATTTAAGGACTCTGCTGCATTATTTAAGACTTTGCTGCATTATTTAAGGACTCTGCTGCAGTGTTTAATGACTCTGCTGAAGCAACTGGGGACTCAGATGCATTATTTAAGGACTCTGCTGCATTATGTAAGGACTTTGCTGCTTTATTTAAGGACTTTGCTGCATTATTTAAGGACTTTGTTGCATTATTTAAGGACTCTGCTGTATTATTTAAGGACTTTGTTGCATTATTTAAGGACTCTTCTGCATTATTTAAGGACTTTGCTGCATTATTTAAGGACTATGCTGTGGTATTTAAGTACTCTGCTGCATTATTTAAGGACTTTGCTGCATTATTTAAGGACTCTGCTGCATTATTTAATTACTTTGCTGCATTATTAAAGGACCCTGCTGCGGCATTTAAGGATTCTGCTGCATTATTTAAGGACTTTGATGCATTATTTAAGGACGCTGCTGCAGAATTTAAGGAATCTGCTGCATTATTTAAGGACTTTGTTGCATTATTTAAGGTCTCTGCTGCATTATTTAAGGACTCTGCTATGGTACTTAAGGACTTTGCTGCATTACTTAAGGACTTTGCTGCATTATTTAAGGACTTTGATGCATTATTTAAGAACTTTGTTGCATTATTTAAGGACTCTGCTGCATTATTTAAGGACTTTGTTGCATTATGTAAGGACTTTGCTGCTTTATTTAAGGACTTTGCTGCATTATTTAAGGGCTTTGTTGCATTATTTAAGGACTCTGCTGCATTATTTAAGGACTTTGTTGCATTATTTAAGGACTCTTCTGCATTATTTAAGGACTTTGCTGCATTATTTAAGGACTATGCTGTGGTATTTAAGTACTCTGCTGCATTATTTAAGGACTTTGCTGCATTATTTAAGGACTCTGCTGCATTATTTAATTACTTTGCTGCATTATTAAAGGACCCTGCTGCGGCATTTAAGGATTCTGCTGCATAATTTAAGGACTTTATTGCATTATTTAAGGATCCTGCTGCATTATTTAAGGATCCTGCTGAAGCATTTGAGGACTCAGCTGCATTATTTAAGGACTTTGCTGCATTATTTAACGACTCTGCTGCATTATTTAAGGACTCTGCTGCTTTATTTAAGGACTTTCCTGCATTATTTAAGGAGTCTTCTGCATTATTTAATGACTCTGCTGAAGCATTTGAGGACTCAACTGCATTATTTAAGGACTCTGCTGCATTATTTAAGGTCTCTGCTGCATTATTTAAGGACTCTGCTGTGGTATATAAGGACTCTGCTGCATTATTTAAGGAATTTGTTGCATTATTTAAGGACGCTGCTGCATTATTTAAGGACTTTGTTGCATTATTTAAGGACTCTGCTGCATTAATTAAGGACTTTGCTGCATTACTTAAGGACACTGCTGCATTATTTAAGGACTTTGTTGCATTATTTAAGGTCTCTGCTGCATTATTTAAGGACTCTGCTGTGGTATTTATGGACTCTGCTGCATTATTTAAGGAATTTGTTGCATTATTTAAGGACGCTGCTGCATTATTTAAGGACTTTGTTGCATTATTTAAGGACTTTGCTGCATTAATTAAGGACTTTGCTGCATTACTTAAGGACTCTGCTGCATTATTTAATTACTTGCTGCATTATTTAAGGACTCTGCTGCGGTGTTTAAGAACTCTGCTGCATTATTTAAGGACTTTGCTGCATTATTTTAGGACTCTGCTGCATTATTTAAGGACTTTGCTGTATTATTTAAGGACTCTACTGCATTATTTAAGGACTTTGTTGCATTATTTAAGGACTCTGCTGCATTATTTAATGACTTTGTTGCATTATATAAGGACTCTGCTGCATTATTTAAGGACTATGTTGCATTATGTTAGAAGTCTGCTGCATTATTTAAGGACTTTGCTGCATTATTTAAGGACTCTGCTGCATTATTTAAGGACTTTATTGCATTATTTAAGGACTCTGCTGCATTATTTAATGACTCTGCTGAAGCATTTGAGGACTCAGCTGCATTATTTAAGGTCTCTGCTGTATTATTTAAGGACTCTGCTGCATTATTTAATGACTCTGTTGCGGTATTTAAGGACTCTGCTGCATTATTTAAGGACTGCTGCGTTATTTAAGGACTCTGCTGCATTATTTAAGACTTTGCTGCATTATTTAAGGACTCTGCTGCAGTGTTTAATGACTCTGCTGAAGCAACTGGGGACTCAGATGCATTATTTAAGGACTCTGCTGCATTATGTAAGGACTTTGCTGCTTTATTTAAGGACTTTGCTGCATTATTTAAGGACTTTGTTGCATTATTTAAGGACTCTGCTGCATTATTTAAGGACTTTGTTGCATTATTTAAGGACTCTTCTGCATTATTTAAGGACTTTGCTGCATTATTTAAGGACTATGCTGTGGTATTTAAGTACTCTGCTGCATTATTTAAGGACTTTGCTGCATTATTTAAGGACTCTGCTGCATTATTTAATTACTTTGCTGCATTATTAAAGGACCCTGCTGCGGCATTTAAGGATTCTGCTGCATTATTTAAGGACTTTGATGCATTATTTAAGGACGCTGCTGCAGAATTTAAGGAATCTGCTGCATTATTTAAGGACTTTGTTGCATTATTTAAGGTCTCTGCTGCATGAATTAAGGACTCTGCTATGGTACTTAAGGACTTTGCTGCATTATTTAAGGACTTTGCTGCATTATTTAAGGACTTTGATGCATTATTTAAGAACTTTGTTGCATTATTTAAGGACTCTGCTGCATTATTTAAGGACTTTGTTGCATTATGTAAGGACTTTGCTGCTTTATTTAAGGACTTTGCTGCATTATTTAAGGACTTTGTTGCATTATTTAAGGACTCTGCTGCATTATTTAAGGACTTTGTTGCATTATTTAAGGACTCTTCTGCATTATTTAAGGACTTTGCTGCATTATTTAAGGACTATGCTGTGGTATTTAAGTACTCTGCTGCATTATTTAAGGACTTTGCTGCATTATTTAAGGACTCTGCTGCATTATTTAATTACTTTGCTGCATTATTAAAGGACCCTGCTGCGGCATTTAAGGATTCTGCTGCATAATTTAAGGACTTTATTGCATTATTTAAGGATCCTGCTGCATTATTTAAGGATCCTGCTGAAGCATTTGAGGACTCAGCTGCATTATTTAAGGACTTTGCTGCATTATTTAACGACTCTGCTGCATTATTTAAGGACTCTGCTGCTTTATTTAAGGACTTTCCTGCATTATTTAAGGAGTCTTCTGCATTATTTAATGACTCTGCTGAAGCATTTGAGGACTCAACTGCATTATTTAAGGACTCTGCTGCATTATTTAAGGTCTCTGCTGCATTATTTAAGGACTCTGCTGTGGTATATAAGGACTCTGCTGCATTATTTAAGGAATTTGTTGCATTATTTAAGGACGCTGCTGCATTATTTAAGGACTTTGTTGCATTATTTAAGGACTCTGCTGCATTAATTAAGGACTTTGCTGCATTACTTAAGGACACTGCTGCATTATTTAAGGACTTTGTTGCATTATTTAAGGACTCTGCTGCATTATTTAAGGACTCTGCTGAAGCATTTGGGGACTCAGATGCATTATTTAAGGACTCTGCTGCATTATGTAAGGGCTTTGCTGCTTTATTTAAGGACTCTGTTGCATTATTTAAGGACTTTGTTGCATTATTTAAGAACTCTGCTGCATTATTTAAGGACTTTGTTGCATTATTTAAGGATTCTGCTGCATTATTTAAGGACTTTGCTGCATTATTTAAGGACTATGCTGTGGTATTTAAGGACTCTGCTGCATTATTTAAGGACTTTGCTGCATTATTAAAGGACTCTGCTGCATTATTTAATTACTTTGCTGCATTATTTAAGGACTCTGCTGCGGTATTTAAGGACTCTGCTGCATTATTTAAGGACTTTGATGCATTATTTAAGGACACTGCTGCAGAATTTAAGGAATCTGCTGCATTATTTAAGGACTTTGTTGCATTATTTAAGGTCTCTTTTTCATTATTTAAGGACTCTGCTATTGTACTTAAGGACTTTGCTGCATTATTTAAGGACTTTGCTGCATTATTTAAGGACTCTGCTGCATTATTTAAGTACTTTGTTGCATTATTTAAGGACTCTGCTGCATAATTTAAGGACTTTATTGCATTATTTAAGGATCCTGCTGCATTATTTAATGACTCTGCTGAAGCATTTGAGGACTCATCTGCATTATTAAAGGTCTCTGCTGCATTATTTAAGGATCCTGCTGAAGCATTTGAGGACTCAGCTGCATTATTTAAGGACTTTGCTGCATTATTTAACGACTCTGCTGCGTTATTTAAGGACTCTGCTGCATTATTTAAGGACACTGCTGCATTATTTAAGGACTCTGCTGCATTATTTAAGGACTTTGCTGCATTATTTAACGACTCTGCTGCATTATTTAAGAACTTTGCTGCATTATTTAAGGACTCTGCTGCATTATTTAAGGAATTTGTTGCATTATTTAAGGACTCTGCTGCTTTATTTAAGGACTCTGCTGCGGTATTTAAGGACTCTGCTGCATTATTTAAGGACTTTGCTGCATTATTTAAGGACTGCTGCGTTATTTAAGGACTCTGCTGCATTATTTAAGACTTTGCTGCATTATTTAAGGACTCTGCTGCAGTGTTTAATGACTCTGCTGAAGCAACTGGGGACTCAGATGCATTATTTAAGGACTCTGCTGCATTATGTAAGGACTTTGCTGCTTTATTTAAGGACTTTGCTGCATTATTTAAGGACTTTGTTGCATTATTTAAGGACTCTGCTGTATTATTTAAGGACTTTGTTGCATTATTTAAGGACTCTTCTGCATTATTTAAGGACTTTGCTGCATTATTTAAGGACTATGCTGTGGTATTTAAGTACTCTGCTGCATTATTTAAGGACTTTGCTGCATTATTTAAGGACTCTGCTGCATTATTTAATTACTTTGCTGCATTATTAAAGGACCCTGCTGCGGCATTTAAGGATTCTGCTGCATTATTTAAGGACTTTGATGCATTATTTAAGGACGCTGCTGCAGAATTTAAGGAATCTGCTGCATTATTTAAGGACTTTGTTGCATTATTTAAGGTCTCTGCTGCATTATTTAAGGACTCTGCTATGGTACTTAAGGACTTTGCTGCATTACTTAAGGACTTTGCTGCATTATTTAAGGACTTTGATGCATTATTTAAGAACTTTGTTGCATTATTTAAGGACTCTGCTGCATTATTTAAGGACTTTGTTGCATTATGTAAGGACTTTGCTGCTTTATTTAAGGACTTTGCTGCATTATTTAAGGGCTTTGTTGCATTATTTAAGGACTCTGCTGCATTATTTAAGGACTTTGTTGCATTATTTAAGGACTCTTCTGCATTATTTAAGGACTTTGCTGCATTATTTAAGGACTATGCTGTGGTATTTAAGTACTCTGCTGCATTATTTAAGGACTTTGCTGCATTATTTAAGGACTCTGCTGCATTATTTAATTACTTTGCTGCATTATTAAAGGACCCTGCTGCGGCATTTAAGGATTCTGCTGCATAATTTAAGGACTTTATTGCATTATTTAAGGATCCTGCTGCATTATTTAAGGATCCTGCTGAAGCATTTGAGGACTCAGCTGCATTATTTAAGGACTTTGCTGCATTATTTAACGACTCTGCTGCATTATTTAAGGACTCTGCTGCTTTATTTAAGGACTTTCCTGCATTATTTAAGGAGTCTTCTGCATTATTTAATGACTCTGCTGAAGCATTTGAGGACTCAACTGCATTATTTAAGGACTCTGCTGCATTATTTAAGGTCTCTGCTGCATTATTTAAGGACTCTGCTGTGGTATATAAGGACTCTGCTGCATTATTTAAGGAATTTGTTGCATTATTTAAGGACGCTGCTGCATTATTTAAGGACTTTGTTGCATTATTTAAGGACTCTGCTGCATTAATTAAGGACTTTGCTGCATTACTTAAGGACACTGCTGCATTATTTAAGGACTTTGTTGCATTATTTAAGGTCTCTGCTGCATTATTTAAGGACTCTGCTGTGGTATTTATGGACTCTGCTGCATTATTTAAGGAATTTGTTGCATTATTTAAGGACGCTGCTGCATTATTTAAGGACTTTGTTGCATTATTTAAGGACTTTGCTGCATTAATTAAGGACTTTGCTGCATTACTTAAGGACTCTGCTGCATTATTTAATTACTTGCTGCATTATTTAAGGACTCTGCTGCGGTGTTTAAGAACTCTGCTGCATTATTTAAGGACTTTGCTGCATTATTTTAGGACTCTGCTGCATTATTTAAGGACTTTGCTGTATTATTTAAGGACTCTACTGCATTATTTAAGGACTTTGTTGCATTATTTAAGGACTCTGCTGCATTATTTAATGACTTTGTTGCATTATATAAGGACTCTGCTGAATTATTTAAGGACTATGTTGCATTATGTTAGAAGTCTGCTGCATTATTTAAGGACTTTGCTGCATTATTTAAGGACTCTGCTGCATTATTTAAGGACTTTATTGCATTATTTAAGGACTCTGCTGCATTATTTAATGACTCTGCTGAAGCATTTGAGGACTCAGCTGCATTATTTAAGGTCTCTGCTGTATTATTTAAGGACTCTGCTGCATTATTTAATGACTCTGTTGCGGTATTTAAGGACTCTGCTGCATTATTTAAGGACTGCTGCGTTATTTAAGGACTCTGCTGCATTATTTAAGACTTTGCTGCATTATTTAAGGACTCTGCTGCAGTGTTTAATGACTCTGCTGAAGCAACTGGGGACTCAGATGCATTATTTAAGGACTCTGCTGCATTATGTAAGGACTTTGCTGCTTTATTTAAGGACTTTGCTGCATTATTTAAGGACTTTGTTGCATTATTTAAGGACTCTGCTGCATTATTTAAGGACTTTGTTGCATTATTTAAGGACTCTTCTGCATTATTTAAGGACTTTGCTGCATTATTTAAGGACTATGCTGTGGTATTTAAGTACTCTGCTGCATTATTTAAGGACTTTGCTGCATTATTTAAGGACTCTGCTGCATTATTTAATTACTTTGCTGCATTATTAAAGGACCCTGCTGCGGCATTTAAGGATTCTGCTGCATTATTTAAGGACTTTGATGCATTATTTAAGGACGCTGCTGCAGAATTTAAGGAATCTGCTGCATTATTTAAGGACTTTGTTGCATTATTTAAGGTCTCTGCTGCATGAATTAAGGACTCTGCTATGGTACTGAAGGACTTTGCTGCATTATTTAAGGACTTTGCTGCATTATTTAAGGACTTTGATGCATTATTTAAGAACTTTGTTGCATTATTTAAGGACTCTGCTGCATTATTTAAGGACTTTGTTGCATTATGTAAGGACTTTGCTGCTTTATTTAAGGACTTTGCTGCATTATTTAAGGACTTTGTTGCATTATTTAAGGACTCTGCTGCATTATTTAAGGACTTTGTTGCATTATTTAAGGACTCTTCTGCATTATTTAAGGACTTTGCTGCATTATTTAAGGACTATGCTGTGGTATTTAAGTACTCTGCTGCATTATTTAAGGACTTTGCTGCATTATTTAAGGACTCTGCTGCATTATTTAATTACTTTGCTGCATTATTAAAGGACCCTGCTGCGGCATTTAAGGATTCTGCTGCATAATTTAAGGACTTTATTGCATTATTTAAGGATCCTGCTGCATTATTTAAGGATCCTGCTGAAGCATTTGAGGACTCAGCTGCATTATTTAAGGACTTTGCTGCATTATTTAACGACTCTGCTGCATTATTTAAGGACTCTGCTGCTTTATTTAAGGACTTTCCTGCATTATTTAAGGAGTCTTCTGCATTATTTAATGACTCTGCTGAAGCATTTGAGGACTCAACTGCATTATTTAAGGACTCTGCTGCATTATTTAAGGTCTCTGCTGCATTATTTAAGGACTCTGCTGTGGTATATAAGGACTCTGCTGCATTATTTAAGGAATTTGTTGCATTATTTAAGGACGCTGCTGCATTATTTAAGGACTTTGTTGCATTATTTAAGGACTCTGCTGCATTAATTAAGGACTTTGCTGCATTACTTAAGGACACTGCTGCATTATTTAAGGACTTTGTTGCATTATTTAAGGACTCTGCTGCATTATTTAAGGACTCTGCTGAACATTTGGGGACTCAGATGCATTATTTAAGGACTCTGCTGCATTACGTAAGGGCTTTGCTGCTTTATTTAAGGACTCTGTTGCATTATTTAAGGACTTTGTTGCATTATTTAAGAACTCTGCTGCATTATTTAAGGACTTTGTTGCATTATTTAAGGATTCTGCTGCATTATTTAAGGACTTTGCTGCATTATTTAAGGACTATGCTGTGGTATTTAAGGACTCTGCTGCATTATTTAAGGACTTTGCTGCATTATTAAAGGACTCTGCTGCATTATTTAATTACTTTGCTGCATTATTTAAGGACTCTGCTGCGGTATTTAAGGACTCTGCTGCATTATTTAAGGACTTTGATGCATTATTTAAGGACACTGCTGCAGAATTTAAGGAATCTGCTGCATTATTTAAGGACTTTGTTGCATTATTTAAGGTCTCTTTTTCATTATTTAAGGACTCTGCTATTGTACTTAAGGACTTTGCTGCATTATTTAAGGACTTTGCTGCATTATTTAAGGACTCTGCTTCATTATTTAAGTACTTTGTTGCATTATTTAAGGACTCTGCTGCATAATTTAAGGACTTTATTGCATTATTTAAGGATCCTGCTGCATTATTTAATGACTCTGCTGAAGCATTTGAGGACTCATCTGCATTATTAAAGGTCTCTGCTGCCTTATTTAAGGATCCTGCTGAAGCATTTGAGGACTCAGCTGCATTATTTAAGGACTTTGCTGCATTATTTAACGACTCTGCTGCGTTATTTAAGGACTCTGCTGCATTATTTAAGGACACTGCTGCATTATTTAAGGACTTTGCTGCATTATTTAACGACTCTGCTGCATTATTTAAGAACTTTGCTGCATTATTTAAGGACTCTGCTGCATTATTTAAGGAATTTGTTGCATTATTTAAGGACTCTGCTGCTTTATTTAAGGACTCTGCTGCGGTATTTAAGGACTCTGCTGCATTATTTAAGGACTTTGCTGCATTATTTAAGGACTGCTGCGTTATTTAAGGACTCTGCTGCATTATTTAAGACTTTGCTGCATTATTTAAGGACTCTGCTGCAGTGTTTAATGACTCTGCTGAAGCAACTGGGGACTCAGATGCATTATTTAAGGACTCTGCTGCATTATGTAAGGACTTTGCTGCTTTATTTAAGGACTTTGCTGCATTATTTAAGGACTTTGTTGCATTATTTAAGGACTCTGCTGCATTATTTAAGGACTTTGTTGCATTATTTAAGGACTCTTCTGCATTATTTAAGGACTTTGCTGCATTATTTAAGGACTATGCTGTGGTATTTAAGTACTCTGCTGCATTATTTAAGGACTTTGCTGCATTATTTAAGGACTCTGCTGCATTATTTAATTACTTTGCTGCATTATTAAAGGACCCTGCTGCGGCATTTAAGGATTCTGCTGCATTATTTAAGGACTTTGATGCATTATTTAAGGACGCTGCTGCAGAATTTAAGGAATCTGCTGCATTATTTAAGGACTTTGTTGCATTATTTAAGGTCTCTGCTGCATTATTTAAGGACTCTGCTATGGTACTTAAGGACTTTGCTGCATTACTTAAGGACTTTGCTGCATTATTTAAGGACTTTGATGCATTATTTAAGGACTTTGTTGCATTATTTAAGAACTCTGCTGCATTATTTAAGGACTTTGTTGCATTATTTAAGGATTCTGCTGCATTATTTAAGGACTTTGCTGCATTATTTAAGGACTATGCTGTGGTATTTAAGGACTCTGCTGCATTATTTAAGGACTTTGCTGCATTATTAAAGGACTCTGCTGCATTATTTAATTACTTTGCTGCATTATTTAAGGACTCTGCTGCGGTATTTAAGGACTCTGCTGCATTATTTAAGGACTTTGATGCATTATTTAAGGACACTGCTGCAGAATTTAAGGAATCTGCTGCATTATTTAAGGACTTTGTTGCATTATTTAAGGTCTCTTTTTCATTATTTAAGGACTCTGCTATTGTACTTAAGGACTTTGCTGCATTATTTAAGGACTTTGCTGCATTATTTAAGGACTCTGCTGCATTATTTAAGTACTTTGTTGCATTATTTAAGGACTCTGCTGCATAATTTAAGGACTTTATTGCATTATTTAAGGATCCTGCTGGATTATTTAATGACTCTGCTGAAGCATTTGAGGACTCATCTGCATTATTAAAGGTCTCTGCTGCATTATTTAAGGATCCTGCTGAAGCATTTGAGGACTCAGCTGCATTATTTAAGGACTTTGCTGCATTATTTAACGACTCTGCTGCGTTATTTAAGGACTCTGCTGCATTATTTAAGGACACTGCTGCATTATTTAAGGACTCTGCTGCATTATTTAAGGACTTTGCTGCATTATTTAACGACTCTGCTGCATTATTTAAGAACTTTGCTGCATTATTTAAGGACTCTGCTGCATTATTTAAGGAATTTGTTGCATTATTTAAGGACTCTGCTGCTTTATTTAAGGACTCTGCTGCGGTATTTAAGGACTCTGCTGCATTATTTAAGGACTTTGCTGCATTATTTAAGGACTGCTGCGTTATTTAAGGACTCTGCTGCATTATTTAAGACTTTGCTGCATTATTTAAGGACTCTGCTGCAGTGTTTAATGACTCTGCTGAAGCAACTGGGGACTCAGATGCATTATTTAAGGACTCTGCTGCATTATGTAAGGACTTTGCTGCTTTATTTAAGGACTTTGCTGCATTATTTAAGGACTTTGTTGCATTATTTAAGGACTCTGCTGCATTATTTAAGGACTTTGTTGCATTATTTAAGGACTCTTCTGCATTATTTAAGGACTTTGCTGCATTATTTAAGGACTATGCTGTGGTATTTAAGTACTCTGCTGCATTATTTAAGGACTTTGCTGCATTATTTAAGGACTCTGCTGCATTATTTAATTACTTTGCTGCATTATTAAAGGACCCTGCTGCGGCATTTAAGGATTCTGCTGCATTATTTAAGGACTTTGATGCATTATTTAAGGACGCTGCTGCAGAATTTAAGGAATCTGCTGCATTATTTAAGGACTTTGTTGCATTATTTAAGGTCTCTGCTGCATGAATTAAGGACTCTGCTATGGTACTTAAGGACTTTGCTGCATTATTTAAGGACTTTGCTGCATTATTTAAGGACTTTGATGCATTATTTAAGAACTTTGTTGCATTATTTAAGGACTCTGCTGCATTATTTAAGGACTTTGTTGCATTATGTAAGGACTTTGCTGCTTTATTTAAGGACTTTGCTGCATTATTTAAGGACTTTGTTGCATTATTTAAGGACTCTGCTGCATTATTTAAGGACTTTGTTGCATCATTTAAGGACTCTTCTGCATTATTTAAGGACTTTGCTGCATTATTTAAGGACTATGCTGTGGTATTTAAGTACTCTGCTGCATTATTTAAGGACTTTGCTGCATTATTTAAGGACTCTGCTGCATTATTTAATTACTTTGCTGCATTATTAAAGGACCCTGCTGCGGCATTTAAGGATTCTGCTGCATAATTTAAGGACTTTATTGCATTATTTAAGGATCCTGCTGCATTATTTAAGGATCCTGCTGAAGCATTTGAGGACTCAGCTGCATTATTTAAGGACTTTGCTGCATTATTTAACGACTCTGCTGCATTATTTAAGGACTCTGCTGCTTTATTTAAGGACTTTCCTGCATTATTTAAGGAGTCTTCTGCATTATTTAATGACTCTGCTGAAGCATTTGAGGACTCAACTGCATTATTTAAGGACTCTGCTGCATTATTTAAGGTCTCTGCTGCATTATTTAAGGACTCTGCTGTGGTATATAAGGACTCTGCTGCATTATTTAAGGAATTTGTTGCATTATTTAAGGACGCTGCTGCATTATTTAAGGACTTTGTTGCATTATTTAAGGACTCTGCTGCATTAATTAAGGACTTTGCTGCATTACTTAAGGACACTGCTGCATTATTTAAGGACTTTGTTGCATTATTTAAGGACTCTGCTGCATTATTTAAGGACTCTGCTGAAGCATTTGGGGACTCAGATGCATTATTTAAGGACTCTGCTGCATTATGTAAGGGCTTTGCTGCTTTATTTAAGGACTCTGTTGCATTATTTAAGGACTTTGTTGCATTATTTAAGAACTCTGCTGCATTATTTAAGGACTTTGTTGCATTATTTAAGGATTCTGCTGCATTATTTAAGGACTTTGCTGCATTATTTAAGGACTATGCTGTGGTATTTAAGGACTCTGCTGCATTATTTAAGGACTTTGCTGCATTATTAAAGGACTCTGCTGCATTATTTAATTACTTTGCTGCATTATTTAAGGACTCTGCTGCGGTATTTAAGGACTCTGCTGCATTATTTAAGGACTTTGATGCATTATTTAAGGACACTGCTGCAGAATTTAAGGAATCTGCTGCATTATTTAAGGACTTTGTTGCATTATTTAAGGTCTCTTTTTCATTATTTAAGGACTCTGCTATTGTACTTAAGGACTTTGCTGCATTATTTAAGGACTTTGCTGCATTATTTAAGGACTCTGCTGCATTATTTAAGTACTTTGTTGCATTATTTAAGGACTCTGCTGCATAATTTAAGGACTTTATTGCATTATTTAAGGATCCTGCTGCATTATTTAATGACTCTGCTGAAGCATTTGAGGACTCATCTGCATTATTAAAGGTCTCTGCTGCATTATTTAAGGATCCTGCTGAAGCATTTGAGGACTCAGCTGCATTATTTAAGGACTTTGCTGCATTATTTAACGACTCTGCTGCGTTATTTAAGGACTCTGCTGCATTATTTAAGGACACTGCTGCATTATTTAAGGACTCTGCTGCATTATTTAAGGACTTTGCTGCATTATTTAACGACTCTGCTGCATTATTTAAGAACTTTGCTGCATTATTTAAGGACTCTGCTGCATTATTTAAGGAATTTGTTGCAGTATTTAAGGACTCTGCTGCTTTATTTAAGGACTCTGCTGCGGTATTTAAGGATTCTGCTGCATTATTTAAGGACTTTGCTGCATTATTTAAGGACTGCTGCGTTATTTAAGGACTCTGCTGCATTATTTAAGACTTTGCTGCATTATTTAAGGACTCTGCTGCAGTGTTTAATGACTCTGCTGAAGCAACTGGGGACTCAGATGCATTATTTAAGGACTCTGCTGCATTATGTAAGGACTTTGCTGCTTTATTTAAGGACTTTGCTGCATTATTTAAGGACTTTGTTGCATTATTTAAGGACTCTGCTGCATTATTTAAGGACTTTGTTGCATTATTTAAGGACTCTTCTGCATTATTTAAGGACTTTGCTGCATTATTTAAGGACTATGCTGTGGTATTTAAGTACTCTGCTGCATTATTTACGGACTTTGCTGCATTATTTAAGGACTCTGCTGCATTATTTAATTACTTTGCTGCATTATTAAAGGACCCTGCTGCGGCATTTAAGGATTCTGCTGCATTATTTAAGGACTTTGATGCATTATTTAAGGACGCTGCTGCAGAATTTAAGGAATCTGCTGCATTATTTAAGGACTTTGTTGCATTATTTAAGGTCTCTGCTGCATGAATTAAGGACTCTGCTATGGTACTTAAGGACTTTGCTGCATTATTTAAGGACTTTGCTGCATTATTTAAGGACTTTGATGCATTATTTAAGAACTTTGTTGCATTATTTAAGGACTCTGCTGCATTATTTAAGGACTTTGTTGCATTATGTAAGGACTTTGCTGCTTTATTTAAGGACTTTGCTGCATTATTTAAGGACTTTGTTGCATTATTTAAGGACTCTGCTGCATTATTTAAGGACTTTGTTGCATCATTTAAGGACTCTTCTGCATTATTTAAGGACTTTGCTGCATTATTTAAGGACTATGCTGTGGTATTTAAGTACTCTGCTGCATTATTTAAGGACTTTGCTGCATTATTTAAGGACTCTGCTGCATTATTTAATTACTTTGCTGCATTATTAAAGGACCCTGCTGCGGCATTTAAGGATTCTGCTGCATAATTTAAGGACTTTATTGCATTATTTAAGGATCCTGCTGCATTATTTAAGGATCCTGCTGAAGCATTTGAGGACTCAGCTGCATTATTTAAGGACTTTGCTGCATTATTTAACGACTCTGCTGCATTATTTAAGGACTCTGCTGCTTTATTTAAGGACTTTCCTGCATTATTTAAGGAGTCTTCTGCATTATTTAATGACTCTGCTGAAGCATTTGAGGACTCAACTGCATTATTTAAGGACTCTGCTGCATTATTTAAGGTCTCTGCTGCATTATTTAAGGACTCTGCTGTGGTATATAAGGACTCTGCTGCATTATTTAAGGAATTTGTTGCATTATTTAAGGACGCTGCTGCATTATTTAAGGACTTTGTTGCATTATTTAAGGACTCTGCTGCATTAATTAAGGACTTTGCTGCATTACTTAAGGACACTGCTGCATTATTTAAGGACTTTGTTGCATTATTTAAGGACTCTGCTGCATTATTTAAGGACTCTGCTGAAGCATTTGGGGACTCAGATGCATTATTTAAGGACTCTGCTGCATTATGTAAGGGCTTTGCTGCTTTATTTAAGGACTCTGTTGCATTATTTAAGGACTTTGTTGCATTATTTAAGAACTCTGCTGCATTATTTAAGGACTTTGTTGCATTATTTAAGGATTCTGCTGCATTATTTAAGGACTTTGCTGCATTATTTAAGGACTATGCTGTGGTATTTAAGGACTCTGCTGCATTATTTAAGGACTTTGCTGCATTATTAAAGGACTCTGCTGCATTATTTAATTACTTTGCTGCATTATTTAAGGACTCTGCTGCGGTATTTAAGGACTCTGCTGCATTATTTAAGGACTTTGATGCATTATTTAAGGACACTGCTGCAGAATTTAAGGAATCTGCTGCATTATTTAAGGACTTTGTTGCATTATTTAAGGTCTCTTTTTCATTATTTAAGGACTCTGCTATTGTACTTAAGGACTTTGCTGCATTATTTAAGGACTTTGCTGCATTATTTAAGGACTCTGCTGCATTATTTAAGTACTTTGTTGCATTATTTAAGGACTCTGCTGCATAATTTAAGGACTTTATTGCATTATTTAAGGATCCTGCTGCATTATTTAATGACTCTGCTGAAGCATTTGAGGACTCATCTGCATTATTAAAGGTCTCTGCTGCATTATTTAAGGATCCTGCTGAAGCATTTGAGGACTCAGCTGCATTATTTAAGGACTTTGCTGCATTATTTAACGACTCTGCTGCGTTATTTAAGGACTCTGCTGCATTATTTAAGGACACTGCTGCATTATTTAAGGACTCTGCTGCATTATTTAAGGACTTTGCTGCATTATTTAACGACTCTGCTGCATTATTTAAGAACTTTGCTGCATTATTTAAGGACTCTGCTGCATTATTTAAGGAATTTGTTGCATTATTTAAGGACTCTGCTGCTTTATTTAAGGACTCTGCTGCGGTATTTAAGGACTCTGCTGCATTATTTAAGGACTTTGCTGCATTATTTAAGGACTGCTGCGTTATTTAAGGACTCTGCTGCATTATTTAAGACTTTGCTGCATTATTTAAGGACTCTGCTGCAGTGTTTAATGACTCTGCTGAAGCAACTGGGGACTCAGATGCATTATTTAAGGACTCTGCTGCATTATGTAAGGACTTTGCTGCTTTATTTAAGGACTTTGCTGCATTATTTAAGGACTTTGTTGCATTATTTAAGGACTCTGCTGCATTATTTAAGGACTTTGTTGCATTATTTAAGGACTCTTCTGCATTATTTAAGGACTTTGCTGCATTATTTAAGGACTATGCTGTGGTATTTAAGTACTCTGCTGCATTATTTAAGGACTTTGCTGCATTATTTAAGGACTCTGCTGCATTATTTAATTACTTTGCTGCATTATTAAAGGACCCTGCTGCGGCATTTAAGGATTCTGCTGCATTATTTAAGGACTTTGATGCATTATTTAAGGACGCTGCTGCAGAATTTAAGGAATCTGCTGCATTATTTAAGGACTTTGTTGCATTATTTAAGGTCTCTGCTGCATTATTTAAGGACTCTGCTATGGTACTTAAGGACTTTGCTGCATTACTTAAGGACTTTGCTGCATTATTTAAGGACTTTGATGCATTATTTAAGAACTTTGTTGCATTATTTAAGGACTCTGCTGCATTATTTAAGGACTTTGTTGCATTATGTAAGGACTTTGCTGCTTTATTTAAGGACTTTGCTGCATTATTTAAGGGCTTTGTTGCATTATTTAAGGACTCTGCTGCATTATTTAAGGACTTTGTTGCATTATTTAAGGACTCTTCTGCATTATTTAAGGACTTTGCTGCATTATTTAAGGACTATGCTGTGGTATTTAAGTACTCTGCTGCATTATTTAAGGACTTTGCTGCATTATTTAAGGACTCTGCTGCATTATTTAATTACTTTGCTGCATTATTAAAGGACCCTGCTGCGGCATTTAAGGATTCTGCTGCATAATTTAAGGACTTTATTGCATTATTTAAGGATCCTGCTGCATTATTTAAGGATCCTGCTGAAGCATTTGAGGACTCAGCTGCATTATTTAAGGACTTTGCTGCATTATTTAACGACTCTGCTGCATTATTTAAGGACTCTGCTGCTTTATTTAAGGACTTTCCTGCATTATTGAAGGAGTCTTCTGCATTATTTAATGACTCTGCTGAAGCATTTGAGGACTCAACTGCATTATTTAAGGACTCTGCTGCATTATTTAAGGTCTCTGCTGCATTATTTAAGGACTCTGCTGTGGTATATAAGGACTCTGCTGCATTATTTAAGGAATTTGTTGCATTATTTAAGGACGCTGCTGCATTATTTAAGGACTTTGTTGCATTATTTAAGGACTCTGCTGCATTAATTAAGGACTTTGCTGCATTACTTAAGGACACTGCTGCATTATTTAAGGACTTTGTTGCATTATTTAAGGTCTCTGCTGCATTATTTAAGGACTCTGCTGTGGTATTTATGGACTCTGCTGCATTATTTAAGGAATTTGTTGCATTATTTAAGGACGCTGCTGCATTATTTAAGGACTTTGTTGCATTATTTAAGGACTTTGCTGCATTAATTAAGGACTTTGCTGCATTACTTAAGGACTCTGCTGCATTATTTAATTACTTGCTGCATTATTTAAGGACTCTGCTGCGGTGTTTAAGAACTCTGCTGCATTATTTAAGGACTTTGCTGCATTATTTTAGGACTCTGCTGCATTATTTAAGGACTTTGCTGTATTATTTAAGGACTCTACTGCATTATTTAAGGACTTTGTTGCATTATTTAAGGACTCTGCTGCATTATTTAATGACTTTGTTGCATTATATAAGGACTCTGCTGAATTATTTAAGGACTATGTTGCATTATGTTAGAAGTCTGCTGCATTATTTAAGGACTTTGCTGCATTATTTAAGGACTCTGCTGCATTATTTAAGGACTTTATTGCATTATTTAAGGACTCTGCTGCATTATTTAATGACTCTGCTGAAGCATTTGAGGACTCAGCTGCATTATTTAAGGTCTCTGCTGTATTATTTAAGGACTCTGCTGCATTATTTAATGACTCTGTTGCGGTATTTAAGGACTCTGCTGCATTATTTAAGGACTGCTGCGTTATTTAAGGACTCTGCTGCATTATTTAAGACTTTGCTGCATTATTTAAGGACTCTGCTGCAGTGTTTAATGACTCTGCTGAAGCAACTGGGGACTCAGATGCATTATTTAAGGACTCTGCTGCATTATGTAAGGACTTTGCTGCTTTATTTAAGGACTTTGCTGCATTATTTAAGGACTTTGTTGCATTATTTAAGGACTCTGCTGCATTATTTAAGGACTTTGTTGCATTATTTAAGGACTCTTCTGCATTATTTAAGGACTTTGCTGCATTATTTAAGGACTATGCTGTGGTATTTAAGTACTCTGCTGCATTATTTAAGGACTTTGCTGCATTATTTAAGGACTCTGCTGCATTATTTAATTACTTTGCTGCATTATTAAAGGACCCTGCTGCGGCATTTAAGGATTCTGCTGCATTATTTAAGGACTTTGATGCATTATTTAAGGACGCTGCTGCAGAATTTAAGGAATCTGCTGCATTATTTAAGGACTTTGTTGCATTATTTAAGGTCTCTGCTGCATGAATTAAGGACTCTGCTATGGTACTTAAGGACTTTGCTGCATTATTTAAGGACTTTGCTGCATTATTTAAGGACTTTGATGCATTATTTAAGAACTTTGTTGCATTATTTAAGGACTCTGCTGCATTATTTAAGGACTTTGTTGCATTATGTAAGGACTTTGCTGCTTTATTTAAGGACTTTGCTGCATTATTTAAGGGCTTTGTTGCATTATTTAAGGACTCTGCTGCATTATTTAAGGACTTTGTTGCATTATTTAAGGACTCTTCTGCATTATTTAAGGACTTTGCTGCATTATTTAAGGACTATGCTGTGGTATTTAAGTACTCTGCTGCATTATTTAAGGACTTTGCTGCATTATTTAAGGACTCTGCTGCATTATTTAATTACTTTGCTGCATTATTAAAGGACCCTGCTGCGGCATTTAAGGATTCTGCTGCATAATTTAAGGACTTTATTGCATTATTTAAGGATCCTGCTGCATTATTTAAGGATCCTGCTGAAGCATTTGAGGACTCAGCTGCATTATTTAAGGACTTTGCTGCATTATTTAACGACTCTGCTGCATTATTTAAGGACTCTGCTGCTTTATTTAAGGACTTTCCTGCATTATTTAAGGAGTCTTCTGCATTATTTAATGACTCTGCTGAAGCATTTGAGGACTCAACTGCATTATTTAAGGACTCTGCTGCATTATTTAAGGTCTCTGCTGCATTATTTAAGGACTCTGCTGTGGTATATAAGGACTCTGCTGCATTATTTAAGGAATTTGTTGCATTATTTAAGGACGCTGCTGCATTATTTAAGGACTTTGTTGCATTATTTAAGGACTCTGCTGCATTAATTAAGGACTTTGCTGCATTACTTAAGGACACTGCTGCATTATTTAAGGACTTTGTTGCATTATTTAAGGACTCTGCTGCATTATGTAAGGGCTTTGCTGCTTTATTTAAGGACTCTGTTGCATTATTTAAGGACTTTGTTGCATTATTTAAGAACTCTGCTGCATTATTTAAGGACTTTGTTGCATTATTTAAGGATTCTGCTGCATTATTTAAGGACTTTGCTGCATTATTTAAGGACTATGCTGTGGTATTTAAGGACTCTGCTGCATTATTTAAGGACTTTGCTGCATTATTAAAGGACTCTGCTGCATTATTTAATTACTTTGCTGCATTATTTAAGGACTCTGCTGCGGTATTTAAGGACTCTGCTGCATTATTTAAGGACTTTGATGCATTATTTAAGGACACTGCTGCAGAATTTAAGGAATCTGCTGCATTATTTAAGGACTTTGTTGCATTATTTAAGGTCTCTTTTTCATTATTTAAGGACTCTGCTATTGTACTTAAGGACTTTGCTGCATTATTTAAGGACTTTGCTGCATTATTTAAGGACTCTGCTTCATTATTTAAGTACTTTGTTGCATTATTTAAGGACTCTGCTGCATAATTTAAGGACTTTATTGCATTATTTAAGGATCCTGCTGCATTATTTAATGACTCTGCTGAAGCATTTGAGGACTCATCTGCATTATTAAAGGTCTCTGCTGCCTTATTTAAGGATCCTGCTGAAGCATTTGAGGACTCAGCTGCATTATTTAAGGACTTTGCTGCATTATTTAACGACTCTGCTGCGTTATTTAAGGACTCTGCTGCATTATTTAAGGACACTGCTGCATTATTTAAGGACTCTGCTGCATTATTTAAGGACTTTGCTGCATTATTTAACGACTCTGCTGCATTATTTAAGAACTTTGCTGCATTATTTAAGGACTCTGCTGCATTATTTAAGGAATTTGTTGCATTATTTAAGGACTCTGCTGCTTTATTTAAGGACTCTGCTGCGGTATTTAAGGACTCTGCTGCATTATTTAAGGACTTTGCTGCATTATTTAAGGACTGCTGCGTTATTTAAGGACTCTGCTGCATTATTTAAGACTTTGCTGCATTATTTAAGGACTCTGCTGCAGTGTTTAATGACTCTGCTGAAGCAACTGGGGACTCAGATGCATTATTTAAGGACTCTGCTGCATTATGTAAGGACTTTGCTGCTTTATTTAAGGACTTTGCTGCATTATTTAAGGACTTTGTTGCATTATTTAAGGACTCTGCTGCATTATTTAAGGACTTTGTTGCATTATTTAAGGACTCTTCTGCATTATTTAAGGACTTTGCTGCATTATTTAAGGACTTTGCTGCATTATTTAACGACTCTGCTGCATTATTTAAGAACTTTGCTGCATTATTTAAGGACTCTGCTGCATTATTTAAGGAATTTGTTGCATTATTTAAGGACTCTGCTGCTTTATTTAAGGACTCTGCTGCGGTATTTAAGGACTCTGCTGCATTATTTAAGGACTTTGCTGCATTATTTAAGGACTGCTGCGTTATTTAAGGACTCTGCTGCATTATTTAAGACTTTGCTGCATTATTTAAGGACTCTGCTGCAGTGTTTAATGACTCTGCTGAAGCAACTGGGGACTCAGATGCATTATTTAAGGACTCTGCTGCATTATGTAAGGACTTTGCTGCTTTATTTAAGGACTTTGCTGCATTATTTAAGGACTTTGTTGCATTATTTAAGGACTCTGCTGCATTATTTAAGGACTTTGTTGCATTATTTAAGGACTCTTCTGCATTATTTAAGGACTTTGCTGCATTATTTAAGGACTATGCTGTGGTATTTAAGTACTCTGCTGCATTATTTAAGGACTTTGCTGCATTATTTAAGGACTCTGCTGCATTATTTAATTACTTTGCTGCATTATTAAAGGACCCTGCTGCGGCATTTAAGGATTCTGCTGCATTATTTAAGGACTTTGATGCATTATTTAAGGACGCTGCTGCAGAATTTAAGGAATCTGCTGCATTATTTAAGGACTTTGTTGCATTATTTAAGGTCTCTGCTGCATGAATTAAGGACTCTGCTATGGTACTTAAGGACTTTGCTGCATTATTTAAGGACTTTGCTGCATTATTTAAGGACTTTGATGCATTATTTAAGAACTTTGTTGCATTATTTAAGGACTCTGCTGCATTATTTAAGGACTTTGTTGCATTATGTAAGGACTTTGCTGCTTTATTTAAGGACTTTGCTGCATTATTTAAGGACTTTGTTGCATTATTTAAGGACTCTGCTGCATTATTTAAGGACTTTGTTGCATCATTTAAGGACTCTTCTGCATTATTTAAGGACTTTGCTGCATTATTTAAGGACTATGCTGTGGTATTTAAGTACTCTGCTGCATTATTTAAGGACTTTGCTGCATTATTTAAGGACTCTGCTGCATTATTTAATTACTTTGCTGCATTATTAAAGGACCCTGCTGCGGCATTTAAGGATTCTGCTGCATAATTTAAGGACTTTATTGCATTATTTAAGGATCCTGCTGCATTATTTAAGGATCCTGCTGAAGCATTTGAGGACTCAGCTGCATTATTTAAGGACTTTGCTGCATTATTTAACGACTCTGCTGCATTATTTAAGGACTCTGCTGCTTTATTTAAGGACTTTCCTGCATTATTTAAGGAGTCTTCTGCATTATTTAATGACTCTGCTGAAGCATTTGAGGACTCAACTGCATTATTTAAGGACTCTGCTGCATTATTTAAGGTCTCTGCTGCATTATTTAAGGACTCTGCTGTGGTATATAAGGACTCTGCTGCATTATTTAAGGAATTTGTTGCATTATTTAAGGACGCTGCTGCATTATTTAAGGACTTTGTTGCATTATTTAAGGACTCTGCTGCATTAATTAAGGACTTTGCTGCATTACTTAAGGACACTGCTGCATTATTTAAGGACTTTGTTGCATTATTTAAGGACTCTGCTGCATTATTTAAGGACTCTGCTGAAGCATTTGGGGACTCAGATGCATTATTTAAGGACTCTGCTGCATTATGTAAGGGCTTTGCTGCTTTATTTAAGGACTCTGTTGCATTATTTAAGGACTTTGTTGCATTATTTAAGAACTCTGCTGCATTATTTAAGGACTTTGTTGCATTATTTAAGGATTCTGCTGCATTATTTAAGGACTTTGCTGCATTATTTAAGGACTATGCTGTGGTATTTAAGGACTCTGCTGCATTATTTAAGGACTTTGCTGCATTATTAAAGGACTCTGCTGCATTATTTAATTACTTTGCTGCATTATTTAAGGACTCTGCTGCGGTATTTAAGGACTCTGCTGCATTATTTAAGGACTTTGATGCATTATTTAAGGACACTGCTGCAGAATTTAAGGAATCTGCTGCATTATTTAAGGACTTTGTTGCATTATTTAAGGTCTCTTTTTCATTATTTAAGGACTCTGCTATTGTACTTAAGGACTTTGCTGCATTATTTAAGGACTTTGCTGCATTATTTAAGGACTCTGCTGCATTATTTAAGTACTTTGTTGCATTATTTAAGGACTCTGCTGCATAATTTAAGGACTTTATTGCATTATTTAAGGATCCTGCTGCATTATTTAATGACTCTGCTGAAGCATTTGAGGACTCATCTGCATTATTAAAGGTCTCTGCTGCATTATTTAAGGATCCTGCTGAAGCATTTGAGGACTCAGCTGCATTATTTAAGGACTTTGCTGCATTATTTAACGACTCTGCTGCGTTATTTAAGGACTCTGCTGCATTATTTAAGGACACTGCTGCATTATTTAAGGACTCTGCTGCATTATTTAAGGACTTTGCTGCATTATTTAACGACTCTGCTGCATTATTTAAGAACTTTGCTGCATTATTTAAGGACTCTGCTGCATTATTTAAGGAATTTGTTGCATTATTTAAGGACTCTGCTGCTTTATTTAAGGACTCTGCTGCGGTATTTAAGGACTCTGCTGCATTATTTAAGGACTTTGCTGCATTATTTAAGGACTGCTGCGTTATTTAAGGACTCTGCTGCATTATTTAAGACTTTGCTGCATTATTTAAGGACTCTGCTGCAGTGTTTAATGACTCTGCTGAAGCAACTGGGGACTCAGATGCATTATTTAAGGACTCTGCTGCATTATGTAAGGACTTTGCTGCTTTATTTAAGGACTTTGCTGCATTATTTAAGGACTTTGTTGCATTATTTAAGGACTCTGCTGCATTATTTAAGGACTTTGTTGCATTATTTAAGGACTCTTCTGCATTATTTAAGGACTTTGCTGCATTATTTAAGGACTATGCTGTGGTATTTAAGTACTCTGCTGCATTATTTAAGGACTTTGCTGCATTATTTAAGGACTCTGCTGCATTATTTAATTACTTTGCTGCATTATTAAAGGACCCTGCTGCGGCATTTAAGGATTCTGCTGCATTATTTAAGGACTTTGATGCATTATTTAAGGACGCTGCTGCAGAATTTAAGGAATCTGCTGCATTATTTAAGGACTTTGTTGCATTATTTAAGGTCTCTGCTGCATTATTTAAGGACTCTGCTATGGTACTTAAGGACTTTGCTGCATTACTTAAGGACTTTGCTGCATTATTTAAGGACTTTGATGCATTATTTAAGGACTTTGTTGCATTATTTAAGAACTCTGCTGCATTATTTAAGGACTTTGTTGCATTATTTAAGGATTCTGCTGCATTATTTAAGGACTTTGCTGCATTATTTAAGGACTATGCTGTGGTATTTAAGGACTCTGCTGCATTATTTAAGGACTTTGCTGCATTATTAAAGGACTCTGCTGCATTATTTAATTACTTTGCTGCATTATTTAAGGACTCTGCTGCGGTATTTAAGGACTCTGCTGCATTATTTAAGGACTTTGATGCATTATTTAAGGACACTGCTGCAGAATTTAAGGAATCTGCTGCATTATTTAAGGACTTTGTTGCATTATTTAAGGTCTCTTTTTCATTATTTAAGGACTCTGCTATTGTACTTAAGGACTTTGCTGCATTATTTAAGGACTTTGCTGCATTATTTAAGGACTCTGCTGCATTATTTAAGTACTTTGTTGCATTATTTAAGGACTCTGCTGCATAATTTAAGGACTTTATTGCATTATTTAAGGATCCTGCTGGATTATTTAATGACTCTGCTGAAGCATTTGAGGACTCATCTGCATTATTAAAGGTCTCTGCTGCATTATTTAAGGATCCTGCTGAAGCATTTGAGGACTCAGCTGCATTATTTAAGGACTTTGCTGCATTATTTAACGACTCTGCTGCGTTATTTAAGGACTCTGCTGCATTATTTAAGGACACTGCTGCATTATTTAAGGACTCTGCTGCATTATTTAAGGACTTTGCTGCATTATTTAACGACTCTGCTGCATTATTTAAGAACTTTGCTGCATTATTTAAGGACTCTGCTGCATTATTTAAGGAATTTGTTGCATTATTTAAGGACTCTGCTGCTTTATTTAAGGACTCTGCTGCGGTATTTAAGGACTCTGCTGCATTATTTAAGGACTTTGCTGCATTATTTAAGGACTGCTGCGTTATTTAAGGACTCTGCTGCATTATTTAAGACTTTGCTGCATTATTTAAGGACTCTGCTGCAGTGTTTAATGACTCTGCTGAAGCAACTGGGGACTCAGATGCATTATTTAAGGACTCTGCTGCATTATGTAAGGACTTTGCTGCTTTATTTAAGGACTTTGCTGCATTATTTAAGGACTTTGTTGCATTATTTAAGGACTCTGCTGCATTATTTAAGGACTTTGTTGCATTATTTAAGGACTCTTCTGCATTATTTAAGGACTTTGCTGCATTATTTAAGGACTATGCTGTGGTATTTAAGTACTCTGCTGCATTATTTAAGGACTTTGCTGCATTATTTAAGGACTCTGCTGCATTATTTAATTACTTTGCTGCATTATTAAAGGACCCTGCTGCGGCATTTAAGGATTCTGCTGCATTATTTAAGGACTTTGATGCATTATTTAAGGACGCTGCTGCAGAATTTAAGGAATCTGCTGCATTATTTAAGGACTTTGTTGCATTATTTAAGGTCTCTGCTGCATGAATTAAGGACTCTGCTATGGTACTTAAGGACTTTGCTGCATTATTTAAGGACTTTGCTGCATTATTTAAGGACTTTGATGCATTATTTAAGAACTTTGTTGCATTATTTAAGGACTCTGCTGCATTATTTAAGGACTTTGTTGCATTATGTAAGGACTTTGCTGCTTTATTTAAGGACTTTGCTGCATTATTTAAGGACTTTGTTGCATTATTTAAGGACTCTGCTGCATTATTTAAGGACTTTGTTGCATCATTTAAGGACTCTTCTGCATTATTTAAGGACTTTGCTGCATTATTTAAGGACTATGCTGTGGTATTTAAGTACTCTGCTGCATTATTTAAGGACTTTGCTGCATTATTTAAGGACTCTGCTGCATTATTTAATTACTTTGCTGCATTATTAAAGGACCCTGCTGCGGCATTTAAGGATTCTGCTGCATAATTTAAGGACTTTATTGCATTATTTAAGGATCCTGCTGCATTATTTAAGGATCCTGCTGAAGCATTTGAGGACTCAGCTGCATTATTTAAGGACTTTGCTGCATTATTTAACGACTCTGCTGCATTATTTAAGGACTCTGCTGCTTTATTTAAGGACTTTCCTGCATTATTTAAGGAGTCTTCTGCATTATTTAATGACTCTGCTGAAGCATTTGAGGACTCAACTGCATTATTTAAGGACTCTGCTGCATTATTTAAGGTCTCTGCTGCATTATTTAAGGACTCTGCTGTGGTATATAAGGACTCTGCTGCATTATTTAAGGAATTTGTTGCATTATTTAAGGACGCTGCTGCATTATTTAAGGACTTTGTTGCATTATTTAAGGACTCTGCTGCATTAATTAAGGACTTTGCTGCATTACTTAAGGACACTGCTGCATTATTTAAGGACTTTGTTGCATTATTTAAGGACTCTGCTGCATTATTTAAGGACTCTGCTGAAGCATTTGGGGACTCAGATGCATTATTTAAGGACTCTGCTGCATTATGTAAGGGCTTTGCTGCTTTATTTAAGGACTCTGTTGCATTATTTAAGGACTTTGTTGCATTATTTAAGAACTCTGCTGCATTATTTAAGGACTTTGTTGCATTATTTAAGGATTCTGCTGCATTATTTAAGGACTTTGCTGCATTATTTAAGGACTATGCTGTGGTATTTAAGGACTCTGCTGCATTATTTAAGGACTTTGCTGCATTATTAAAGGACTCTGCTGCATTATTTAATTACTTTGCTGCATTATTTAAGGACTCTGCTGCGGTATTTAAGGACTCTGCTGCATTATTTAAGGACTTTGATGCATTATTTAAGGACACTGCTGCAGAATTTAAGGAATCTGCTGCATTATTTAAGGACTTTGTTGCATTATTTAAGGTCTCTTTTTCATTATTTAAGGACTCTGCTATTGTACTTAAGGACTTTGCTGCATTATTTAAGGACTTTGCTGCATTATTTAAGGACTCTGCTGCATTATTTAAGTACTTTGTTGCATTATTTAAGGACTCTGCTGCATAATTTAAGGACTTTATTGCATTATTTAAGGATCCTGCTGCATTATTTAATGACTCTGCTGAAGCATTTGAGGACTCATCTGCATTATTAAAGGTCTCTGCTGCATTATTTAAGGATCCTGCTGAAGCATTTGAGGACTCAGCTGCATTATTTAAGGACTTTGCTGCATTATTTAACGACTCTGCTGCGTTATTTAAGGACTCTGCTGCATTATTTAAGGACACTGCTGCATTATTTAAGGACTCTGCTGCATTATTTAAGGACTTTGCTGCATTATTTAACGACTCTGCTGCATTATTTAAGAACTTTGCTGCATTATTTAAGGACTCTGCTGCATTATTTAAGGAATTTGTTGCATTATTTAAGGACTCTGCTGCTTTATTTAAGGACTCTGCTGCGGTATTTAAGGATTCTGCTGCATTATTTAAGGACTTTGCTGCATTATTTAAGGACTGCTGCGTTATTTAAGGACTCTGCTGCATTATTTAAGACTTTGCTGCATTATTTAAGGACTCTGCTGCAGTGTTTAATGACTCTGCTGAAGCAACTGGGGACTCAGATGCATTATTTAAGGACTCTGCTGCATTATGTAAGGACTTTGCTGCTTTATTTAAGGACTTTGCTGCATTATTTAAGGACTTTGTTGCATTATTTAAGGACTCTGCTGCATTATTTAAGGACTTTGTTGCATTATTTAAGGACTCTTCTGCATTATTTAAGGACTTTGCTGCATTATTTAAGGACTATGCTGTGGTATTTAAGTACTCTGCTGCATTATTTACGGACTTTGCTGCATTATTTAAGGACTCTGCTGCATTATTTAATTACTTTGCTGCATTATTAAAGGACCCTGCTGCGGCATTTAAGGATTCTGCTGCATTATTTAAGGACTTTGATGCATTATTTAAGGACGCTGCTGCAGAATTTAAGGAATCTGCTGCATTATTTAAGGACTTTGTTGCATTATTTAAGGTCTCTGCTGCATGAATTAAGGACTCTGCTATGGTACTTAAGGACTTTGCTGCATTATTTAAGGACTTTGCTGCATTATTTAAGGACTTTGATGCATTATTTAAGAACTTTGTTGCATTATTTAAGGACTCTGCTGCATTATTTAAGGACTTTGTTGCATTATGTAAGGACTTTGCTGCTTTATTTAAGGACTTTGCTGCATTATTTAAGGACTTTGTTGCATTATTTAAGGACTCTGCTGCATTATTTAAGGACTTTGTTGCATCATTTAAGGACTCTTCTGCATTATTTAAGGACTTTGCTGCATTATTTAAGGACTATGCTGTGGTATTTAAGTACTCTGCTGCATTATTTAAGGACTTTGCTGCATTATTTAAGGACTCTGCTGCATTATTTAATTACTTTGCTGCATTATTAAAGGACCCTGCTGCGGCATTTAAGGATTCTGCTGCATAATTTAAGGACTTTATTGCATTATTTAAGGATCCTGCTGCATTATTTAAGGATCCTGCTGAAGCATTTGAGGACTCAGCTGCATTATTTAAGGACTTTGCTGCATTATTTAACGACTCTGCTGCATTATTTAAGGACTCTGCTGCTTTATTTAAGGACTTTCCTGCATTATTTAAGGAGTCTTCTGCATTATTTAATGACTCTGCTGAAGCATTTGAGGACTCAACTGCATTATTTAAGGACTCTGCTGCATTATTTAAGGTCTCTGCTGCATTATTTAAGGACTCTGCTGTGGTATATAAGGACTCTGCTGCATTATTTAAGGAATTTGTTGCATTATTTAAGGACGCTGCTGCATTATTTAAGGACTTTGTTGCATTATTTAAGGACTCTGCTGCATTAATTAAGGACTTTGCTGCATTACTTAAGGACACTGCTGCATTATTTAAGGACTTTGTTGCATTATTTAAGGACTCTGCTGCATTATTTAAGGACTCTGCTGAAGCATTTGGGGACTCAGATGCATTATTTAAGGACTCTGCTGCATTATGTAAGGGCTTTGCTGCTTTATTTAAGGACTCTGTTGCATTATTTAAGGACTTTGTTGCATTATTTAAGAACTCTGCTGCATTATTTAAGGACTTTGTTGCATTATTTAAGGATTCTGCTGCATTATTTAAGGACTTTGCTGCATTATTTAAGGACTATGCTGTGGTATTTAAGGACTCTGCTGCATTATTTAAGGACTTTGCTGCATTATTAAAGGACTCTGCTGCATTATTTAATTACTTTGCTGCATTATTTAAGGACTCTGCTGCGGTATTTAAGGACTCTGCTGCATTATTTAAGGACTTTGATGCATTATTTAAGGACACTGCTGCAGAATTTAAGGAATCTGCTGCATTATTTAAGGACTTTGTTGCATTATTTAAGGTCTCTTTTTCATTATTTAAGGACTCTGCTATTGTACTTAAGGACTTTGCTGCATTATTTAAGGACTTTGCTGCATTATTTAAGGACTCTGCTGCAATATTTAAGTACTTTGTTGCATTATTTAAGGACTCTGCTGCATAATTTAAGGACTTTATTGCATTATTTAAGGATCCTGCTGCATTATTTAATGACTCTGCTGAAGCATTTGAGGACTCATCTGCATTATTAAAGGTCTCTGCTGCATTATTTAAGGATCCTGCTGAAGCATTTGAGGACTCAGCTGCATTATTTAAGGACTTTGCTGCATTATTTAACGACTCTGCTGCGTTATTTAAGGACTCTGCTGCATTATTTAAGGACACTGCTGCATTATTTAAGGACTCTGCTGCATTATTTAAGGACTTTGCTGCATTATTTAACGACTCTGCTGCATTATTTAAGAACTTTGCTGCATTATTTAAGGACTCTGCTGCATTATTTAAGGAATTTGTTGCATTATTTAAGGACTCTGCTGCTTTATTTAAGGACTCTGCTGCGGTATTTAAGGACTCTGCTGCATTATTTAAGGACTTTGCTGCATTATTTAAGGACTGCTGCGTTATTTAAGGACTCTGCTGCATTATTTAAGACTTTGCTGCATTATTTAAGGACTCTGCTGCAGTGTTTAATGACTCTGCTGAAGCAACTGGGGACTCAGATGCATTATTTAAGGACTCTGCTGCATTATGTAAGGACTTTGCTGCTTTATTTAAGGACTTTGCTGCATTATTTAAGGACTTTGTTGCATTATTTAAGGACTCTGCTGCATTATTTAAGGACTTTGTTGCATTATTTAAGGACTCTTCTGCATTATTTAAGGACTTTGCTGCATTATTTAAGGACTATGCTGTGGTATTTAAGTACTCTGCTGCATTATTTAAGGACTTTGCTGCATTATTTAAGGACTCTGCTGCATTATTTAATTACTTTGCTGCATTATTAAAGGACCCTGCTGCGGCATTTAAGGATTCTGCTGCATTATTTAAGGACTTTGATGCATTATTTAAGGACGCTGCTGCAGAATTTAAGGAATCTGCTGCATTATTTAAGGACTTTGTTGCATTATTTAAGGTCTCTGCTGCATTATTTAAGGACTCTGCTATGGTACTTAAGGACTTTGCTGCATTACTTAAGGACTTTGCTGCATTATTTAAGGACTTTGATGCATTATTTAAGAACTTTGTTGCATTATTTAAGGACTCTGCTGCATTATTTAAGGACTTTGTTGCATTATGTAAGGACTTTGCTGCTTTATTTAAGGACTTTGCTGCATTATTTAAGGGCTTTGTTGCATTATTTAAGGACTCTGCTGCATTATTTAAGGACTTTGTTGCATTATTTAAGGACTCTTCTGCATTATTTAAGGACTTTGCTGCATTATTTAAGGACTATGCTGTGGTATTTAAGTACTCTGCTGCATTATTTAAGGACTTTGCTGCATTATTTAAGGACTCTGCTGCATTATTTAATTACTTTGCTGCATTATTAAAGGACCCTGCTGCGGCATTTAAGGATTCTGCTGCATAATTTAAGGACTTTATTGCATTATTTAAGGATCCTGCTGCATTATTTAAGGATCCTGCTGAAGCATTTGAGGACTCAGCTGCATTATTTAAGGACTTTGCTGCATTATTTAACGACTCTGCTGCATTATTTAAGGACTCTGCTGCTTTATTTAAGGACTTTCCTGCATTATTGAAGGAGTCTTCTGCATTATTTAATGACTCTGCTGAAGCATTTGAGGACTCAACTGCATTATTTAAGGACTCTGCTGCATTATTTAAGGTCTCTGCTGCATTATTTAAGGACTCTGCTGTGGTATATAAGGACTCTGCTGCATTATTTAAGGAATTTGTTGCATTATTTAAGGACGCTGCTGCATTATTTAAGGACTTTGTTGCATTATTTAAGGACTCTGCTGCATTAATTAAGGACTTTGCTGCATTACTTAAGGACACTGCTGCATTATTTAAGGACTTTGTTGCATTATTTAAGGTCTCTGCTGCATTATTTAAGGACTCTGCTGTGGTATTTATGGACTCTGCTGCATTATTTAAGGAATTTGTTGCATTATTTAAGGACGCTGCTGCATTATTTAAGGACTTTGTTGCATTATTTAAGGACTTTGCTGCATTAATTAAGGACTTTGCTGCATTACTTAAGGACTCTGCTGCATTATTTAATTACTTGCTGCATTATTTAAGGACTCTGCTGCGGTGTTTAAGAACTCTGCTGCATTATTTAAGGACTTTGCTGCATTATTTTAGGACTCTGCTGCATTATTTAAGGACTTTGCTGTATTATTTAAGGACTCTACTGCATTATTTAAGGACTTTGTTGCATTATTTAAGGACTCTGCTGCATTATTTAATGACTTTGTTGCATTATATAAGGACTCTGCTGAATTATTTAAGGACTATGTTGCATTATGTTAGAAGTCTGCTGCATTATTTAAGGACTTTGCTGCATTATTTAAGGACTCTGCTGCATTATTTAAGGACTTTATTGCATTATTTAAGGACTCTGCTGCATTATTTAATGACTCTGCTGAAGCATTTGAGGACTCAGCTGCATTATTTAAGGTCTCTGCTGTATTATTTAAGGACTCTGCTGCATTATTTAATGACTCTGTTGCGGTATTTAAGGACTCTGCTGCATTATTTAAGGACTGCTGCGTTATTTAAGGACTCTGCTGCATTATTTAAGACTTTGCTGCATTATTTAAGGACTCTGCTGCAGTGTTTAATGACTCTGCTGAAGCAACTGGGGACTCAGATGCATTATTTAAGGACTCTGCTGCATTATGTAAGGACTTTGCTGCTTTATTTAAGGACTTTGCTGCATTATTTAAGGACTTTGTTGCATTATTTAAGGACTCTGCTGCATTATTTAAGGACTTTGTTGCATTATTTAAGGACTCTTCTGCATTATTTAAGGACTTTGCTGCATTATTTAAGGACTATGCTGTGGTATTTAAGTACTCTGCTGCATTATTTAAGGACTTTGCTGCATTATTTAAGGACTCTGCTGCATTATTTAATTACTTTGCTGCATTATTAAAGGACCCTGCTGCGGCATTTAAGGATTCTGCTGCATTATTTAAGGACTTTGATGCATTATTTAAGGACGCTGCTGCAGAATTTAAGGAATCTGCTGCATTATTTAAGGACTTTGTTGCATTATTTAAGGTCTCTGCTGCATGAATTAAGGACTCTGCTATGGTACTTAAGGACTTTGCTGCATTATTTAAGGACTTTGCTGCATTATTTAAGGACTTTGATGCATTATTTAAGAACTTTGTTGCATTATTTAAGGACTCTGCTGCATTATTTAAGGACTTTGTTGCATTATGTAAGGACTTTGCTGCTTTATTTAAGGACTTTGCTGCATTATTTAAGGGCTTTGTTGCATTATTTAAGGACTCTGCTGCATTATTTAAGGACTTTGTTGCATTATTTAAGGACTCTTCTGCATTATTTAAGGACTTTGCTGCATTATTTAAGGACTATGCTGTGGTATTTAAGTACTCTGCTGCATTATTTAAGGACTTTGCTGCATTATTTAAGGACTCTGCTGCATTATTTAATTACTTTGCTGCATTATTAAAGGACCCTGCTGCGGCATTTAAGGATTCTGCTGCATAATTTAAGGACTTTATTGCATTATTTAAGGATCCTGCTGCATTATTTAAGGATCCTGCTGAAGCATTTGAGGACTCAGCTGCATTATTTAAGGACTTTGCTGCATTATTTAACGACTCTGCTGCATTATTTAAGGACTCTGCTGCTTTATTTAAGGACTTTCCTGCATTATTTAAGGAGTCTTCTGCATTATTTAATGACTCTGCTGAAGCATTTGAGGACTCAACTGCATTATTTAAGGACTCTGCTGCATTATTTAAGGTCTCTGCTGCATTATTTAAGGACTCTGCTGTGGTATATAAGGACTCTGCTGCATTATTTAAGGAATTTGTTGCATTATTTAAGGACGCTGCTGCATTATTTAAGGACTTTGTTGCATTATTTAAGGACTCTGCTGCATTAATTAAGGACTTTGCTGCATTACTTAAGGACACTGCTGCATTATTTAAGGACTTTGTTGCATTATTTAAGGACTCTGCTGCATTATGTAAGGGCTTTGCTGCTTTATTTAAGGACTCTGTTGCATTATTTAAGGACTTTGTTGCATTATTTAAGAACTCTGCTGCATTATTTAAGGACTTTGTTGCATTATTTAAGGATTCTGCTGCATTATTTAAGGACTTTGCTGCATTATTTAAGGACTATGCTGTGGTATTTAAGGACTCTGCTGCATTATTTAAGGACTTTGCTGCATTATTAAAGGACTCTGCTGCATTATTTAATTACTTTGCTGCATTATTTAAGGACTCTGCTGCGGTATTTAAGGACTCTGCTGCATTATTTAAGGACTTTGATGCATTATTTAAGGACACTGCTGCAGAATTTAAGGAATCTGCTGCATTATTTAAGGACTTTGTTGCATTATTTAAGGTCTCTTTTTCATTATTTAAGGACTCTGCTATTGTACTTAAGGACTTTGCTGCATTATTTAAGGACTTTGCTGCATTATTTAAGGACTCTGCTTCATTATTTAAGTACTTTGTTGCATTATTTAAGGACTCTGCTGCATAATTTAAGGACTTTATTGCATTATTTAAGGATCCTGCTGCATTATTTAATGACTCTGCTGAAGCATTTGAGGACTCATCTGCATTATTAAAGGTCTCTGCTGCCTTATTTAAGGATCCTGCTGAAGCATTTGAGGACTCAGCTGCATTATTTAAGGACTTTGCTGCATTATTTAACGACTCTGCTGCGTTATTTAAGGACTCTGCTGCATTATTTAAGGACACTGCTGCATTATTTAAGGACTCTGCTGCATTATTTAAGGACTTTGCTGCATTATTTAACGACTCTGCTGCATTATTTAAGAACTTTGCTGCATTATTTAAGGACTCTGCTGCATTATTTAAGGAATTTGTTGCATTATTTAAGGACTCTGCTGCTTTATTTAAGGACTCTGCTGCGGTATTTAAGGACTCTGCTGCATTATTTAAGGACTTTGCTGCATTATTTAAGGACTGCTGCGTTATTTAAGGACTCTGCTGCATTATTTAAGACTTTGCTGCATTATTTAAGGACTCTGCTGCAGTGTTTAATGACTCTGCTGAAGCAACTGGGGACTCAGATGCATTATTTAAGGACTCTGCTGCATTATGTAAGGACTTTGCTGCTTTATTTAAGGACTTTGCTGCATTATTTAAGGACTTTGTTGCATTATTTAAGGACTCTGCTGCATTATTTAAGGACTTTGTTGCATTATTTAAGGACTCTTCTGCATTATTTAAGGACTTTGCTGCATTATTTAAGGACTTTGCTGCATTATTTAACGACTCTGCTGCATTATTTAAGAACTTTGCTGCATTATTTAAGGACTCTGCTGCATTATTTAAGGAATTTGTTGCATTATTTAAGGACTCTGCTGCTTTATTTAAGGACTCTGCTGCGGTATTTAAGGACTCTGCTGCATTATTTAAGGACTTTGCTGCATTATTTAAGGACTGCTGCGTTATTTAAGGACTCTGCTGCATTATTTAAGACTTTGCTGCATTATTTAAGGACTCTGCTGCAGTGTTTAATGACTCTGCTGAAGCAACTGGGGACTCAGATGCATTATTTAAGGACTCTGCTGCATTATGTAAGGACTTTGCTGCTTTATTTAAGGACTTTGCTGCATTATTTAAGGACTTTGTTGCATTATTTAAGGACTCTGCTGCATTATTTAAGGACTTTGTTGCATTATTTAAGGACTCTTCTGCATTATTTAAGGACTTTGCTGCATTATTTAAGGACTATGCTGTGGTATTTAAGTACTCTGCTGCATTATTTAAGGACTTTGCTGCATTATTTAAGGACTCTGCTGCATTATTTAATTACTTTGCTGCATTATTAAAGGACCCTGCTGCGGCATTTAAGGATTCTGCTGCATTATTTAAGGACTTTGATGCATTATTTAAGGACGCTGCTGCAGAATTTAAGGAATCTGCTGCATTATTTAAGGACTTTGTTGCATTATTTAAGGTCTCTGCTGCATGAATTAAGGACTCTGCTATGGTACTTAAGGACTTTGCTGCATTATTTAAGGACTTTGCTGCATTATTTAAGGACTTTGATGCATTATTTAAGAACTTTGTTGCATTATTTAAGGACTCTGCTGCATTATTTAAGGACTTTGTTGCATTATGTAAGGACTTTGCTGCTTTATTTAAGGACTTTGCTGCATTATTTAAGGACTTTGTTGCATTATTTAAGGACTCTGCTGCATTATTTAAGGACTTTGTTGCATCATTTAAGGACTCTTCTGCATTATTTAAGGACTTTGCTGCATTATTTAAGGACTATGCTGTGGTATTTAAGTACTCTGCTGCATTATTTAAGGACTTTGCTGCATTATTTAAGGACTCTGCTGCATTATTTAATTACTTTGCTGCATTATTAAAGGACCCTGCTGCGGCATTTAAGGATTCTGCTGCATAATTTAAGGACTTTATTGCATTATTTAAGGATCCTGCTGCATTATTTAAGGATCCTGCTGAAGCATTTGAGGACTCAGCTGCATTATTTAAGGACTTTGCTGCATTATTTAACGACTCTGCTGCATTATTTAAGGACTCTGCTGCTTTATTTAAGGACTTTCCTGCATTATTTAAGGAGTCTTCTGCATTATTTAATGACTCTGCTGAAGCATTTGAGGACTCAACTGCATTATTTAAGGACTCTGCTGCATTATTTAAGGTCTCTGCTGCATTATTTAAGGACTCTGCTGTGGTATATAAGGACTCTGCTGCATTATTTAAGGAATTTGTTGCATTATTTAAGGACGCTGCTGCATTATTTAAGGACTTTGTTGCATTATTTAAGGACTCTGCTGCATTAATTAAGGACTTTGCTGCATTACTTAAGGACACTGCTGCATTATTTAAGGACTTTGTTGCATTATTTAAGGTCTCTGCTGCATTATTTAAGGACTCTGCTGTGGTATTTATGGACTCTGCTGCATTATTTAAGGAATTTGTTGCATTATTTAAGGACGCTGCTGCATTATTTAAGGACTTTGTTGCATTATTTAAGGACTTTGCTGCATTAATTAAGGACTTTGCTGCATTACTTAAGGACTCTGCTGCATTATTTAATTACTTGCTGCATTATTTAAGGACTCTGCTGCGGTGTTTAAGAACTCTGCTGCATTATTTAAGGACTTTGCTGCATTATTTTAGGACTCTGCTGCATTATTTAAGGACTTTGCTGTATTATTTAAGGACTCTACTGCATTATTTAAGGACTTTGTTGCATTATTTAAGGACTCTGCTGCATTATTTAATGACTTTGTTGCATTATATAAGGACTCTGCTGCATTATTTAAGGACTATGTTGCATTATGTTAGAAGTCTGCTGCATTATTTAAGGACTTTGCTGCATTATTTAAGGACTCTGCTGCATTATTTAAGGACTTTATTGCATTATTTAAGGACTCTGCTGCATTATTTAATGACTCTGCTGAAGCATTTGAGGACTCAGCTGCATTATTTAAGGTCTCTGCTGTATTATTTAAGGACTCTGCTGCATTATTTAATGACTCTGTTGCGGTATTTAAGGACTCTGCTGCATTATTTAAGGACTGCTGCGTTATTTAAGGACTCTGCTGCATTATTTAAGACTTTGCTGCATTATTTAAGGACTCTGCTGCAGTGTTTAATGACTCTGCTGAAGCAACTGGGGACTCAGATGCATTATTTAAGGACTCTGCTGCATTATGTAAGGACTTTGCTGCTTTATTTAAGGACTTTGCTGCATTATTTAAGGACTTTGTTGCATTATTTAAGGACTCTGCTGCATTATTTAAGGACTTTGTTGCATTATTTAAGGACTCTTCTGCATTATTTAAGGACTTTGCTGCATTATTTAAGGACTATGCTGTGGTATTTAAGTACTCTGCTGCATTATTTAAGGACTTTGCTGCATTATTTAAGGACTCTGCTGCATTATTTAATTACTTTGCTGCATTATTAAAGGACCCTGCTGCGGCATTTAAGGATTCTGCTGCATTATTTAAGGACTTTGATGCATTATTTAAGGACGCTGCTGCAGAATTTAAGGAATCTGCTGCATTATTTAAGGACTTTGTTGCATTATTTAAGGTCTCTGCTGCATGAATTAAGGACTCTGCTATGGTACTTAAGGACTTTGCTGCATTATTTAAGGACTTTGCTGCATTATTTAAGGACTTTGATGCATTATTTAAGAACTTTGTTGCATTATTTAAGGACTCTGCTGCATTATTTAAGGACTTTGTTGCATTATGTAAGGACTTTGCTGCTTTATTTAAGGACTTTGCTGCATTATTTAAGGACTTTGTTGCATTATTTAAGGACTCTGCTGCATTATTTAAGGACTTTGTTGCATTATTTAAGGACTCTTCTGCATTATTTAAGGACTTTGCTGCATTATTTAAGGACTATGCTGTGGTATTTAAGTACTCTGCTGCATTATTTAAGGACTTTGCTGCATTATTTAAGGACTCTGCTGCATTATTTAATTACTTTGCTGCATTATTAAAGGACCCTGCTGCGGCATTTAAGGATTCTGCTGCATAATTTAAGGACTTTATTGCATTATTTAAGGATCCTGCTGCATTATTTAAGGATCCTGCTGAAGCATTTGAGGACTCAGCTGCATTATTTAAGGACTTTGCTGCATTATTTAACGACTCTGCTGCATTATTTAAGGACTCTGCTGCTTTATTTAAGGACTTTCCTGCATTATTTAAGGAGTCTTCTGCATTATTTAATGACTCTGCTGAAGCATTTGAGGACTCAACTGCATTATTTAAGGACTCTGCTGCATTATTTAAGGTCTCTGCTGCATTATTTAAGGACTCTGCTGTGGTATATAAGGACTCTGCTGCATTATTTAAGGAATTTGTTGCATTATTTAAGGACGCTGCTGCATTATTTAAGGACTTTGTTGCATTATTTAAGGACTCTGCTGCATTAATTAAGGACTTTGCTGCATTACTTAAGGACACTGCTGCATTATTTAAGGACTTTGTTGCATTATTTAAGGACTCTGCTGCATTATTTAAGGACTCTGCTGAAGCATTTGGGGACTCAGATGCATTATTTAAGGACTCTGCTGCATTATGTAAGGGCTTTGCTGCTTTATTTAAGGACTCTGTTGCATTATTTAAGGACTTTGTTGCATTATTTAAGAACTCTGCTGCATTATTTAAGGACTTTGTTGCATTATTTAAGGATTCTGCTGCATTATTTAAGGACTTTGCTGCATTATTTAAGGACTATGCTGTGGTATTTAAGGACTCTGCTGCATTATTTAAGGACTTTGCTGCATTATTAAAGGACTCTGCTGCATTATTTAATTACTTTGCTGCATTATTTAAGGACTCTGCTGCGGTATTTAAGGACTCTGCTGCATTATTTAAGGACTTTGATGCATTATTTAAGGACACTGCTGCAGAATTTAAGGAATCTGCTGCATTATTTAAGGACTTTGTTGCATTATTTAAGGTCTCTTTTTCATTATTTAAGGACTCTGCTATTGTACTTAAGGACTTTGCTGCATTATTTAAGGACTTTGCTGCATTATTTAAGGACTCTGCTGCATTATTTAAGTACTTTGTTGCATTATTTAAGGACTCTGCTGCATAATTTAAGGACTTTATTGCATTATTTAAGGATCCTGCTGCATTATTTAATGACTCTGCTGAAGCATTTGAGGACTCATCTGCATTATTAAAGGTCTCTGCTGCATTATTTAAGGATCCTGCTGAAGCATTTGAGGACTCAGCTGCATTATTTAAGGACTTTGCTGCATTATTTAACGACTCTGCTGCGTTATTTAAGGACTCTGCTGCATTATTTAAGGACACTGCTGCATTATTTAAGGACTCTGCTGCATTATTTAAGGACTTTGCTGCATTATTTAACGACTCTGCTGCATTATTTAAGAACTTTGCTGCATTATTTAAGGACTCTGCTGCATTATTTAAGGAATTTGTTGCATTATTTAAGGACTCTGCTGCTTTATTTAAGGACTCTGCTGCGGTATTTAAGGACTCTGCTGCATTATTTAAGGACTTTGCTGCATTATTTAAGGACTGCTGCGTTATTTAAGGACTCTGCTGCATTATTTAAGACTTTGCTGCATTATTTAAGGACTCTGCTGCAGTGTTTAATGACTCTGCTGAAGCAACTGGGGACTCAGATGCATTATTTAAGGACTCTGCTGCATTATGTAAGGACTTTGCTGCTTTATTTAAGGACTTTGCTGCATTATTTAAGGACTTTGTTGCATTATTTAAGGACTCTGCTGTATTATTTAAGGACTTTGTTGCATTATTTAAGGACTCTTCTGCATTATTTAAGGACTTTGCTGCATTATTTAAGGACTATGCTGTGGTATTTAAGTACTCTGCTGCATTATTTAAGGACTTTGCTGCATTATTTAAGGACTCTGCTGCATTATTTAATTACTTTGCTGCATTATTAAAGGACCCTGCTGCGGCATTTAAGGATTCTGCTGCATTATTTAAGGACTTTGATGCATTATTTAAGGACGCTGCTGCAGAATTTAAGGAATCTGCTGCATTATTTAAGGACTTTGTTGCATTATTTAAGGTCTCTGCTGCATTATTTAAGGACTCTGCTATGGTACTTAAGGACTTTGCTGCATTACTTAAGGACTTTGCTGCATTATTTAAGGACTTTGATGCATTATTTAAGAACTTTGTTGCATTATTTAAGGACTCTGCTGCATTATTTAAGGACTTTGTTGCATTATGTAAGGACTTTGCTGCTTTATTTAAGGACTTTGCTGCATTATTTAAGGGCTTTGTTGCATTATTTAAGGACTCTGCTGCATTATTTAAGGACTTTGTTGCATTATTTAAGGACTCTTCTGCATTATTTAAGGACTTTGCTGCATTATTTAAGGACTATGCTGTGGTATTTAAGTACTCTGCTGCATTATTTAAGGACTTTGCTGCATTATTTAAGGACTCTGCTGCATTATTTAATTACTTTGCTGCATTATTAAAGGACCCTGCTGCGGCATTTAAGGATTCTGCTGCATAATTTAAGGACTTTATTGCATTATTTAAGGATCCTGCTGCATTATTTAAGGATCCTGCTGAAGCATTTGAGGACTCAGCTGCATTATTTAAGGACTTTGCTGCATTATTTAACGACTCTGCTGCATTATTTAAGGACTCTGCTGCTTTATTTAAGGACTTTCCTGCATTATTTAAGGAGTCTTCTGCATTATTTAATGACTCTGCTGAAGCATTTGAGGACTCAACTGCATTATTTAAGGACTCTGCTGCATTATTTAAGGTCTCTGCTGCATTATTTAAGGACTCTGCTGTGGTATATAAGGACTCTGCTGCATTATTTAAGGAATTTGTTGCATTATTTAAGGACGCTGCTGCATTATTTAAGGACTTTGTTGCATTATTTAAGGACTCTGCTGCATTAATTAAGGACTTTGCTGCATTACTTAAGGACACTGCTGCATTATTTAAGGACTTTGTTGCATTATTTAAGGTCTCTGCTGCATTATTTAAGGACTCTGCTGTGGTATTTATGGACTCTGCTGCATTATTTAAGGAATTTGTTGCATTATTTAAGGACGCTGCTGCATTATTTAAGGACTTTGTTGCATTATTTAAGGACTTTGCTGCATTAATTAAGGACTTTGCTGCATTACTTAAGGACTCTGCTGCATTATTTAATTACTTGCTGCATTATTTAAGGACTCTGCTGCGGTGTTTAAGAACTCTGCTGCATTATTTAAGGACTTTGCTGCATTATTTTAGGACTCTGCTGCATTATTTAAGGACTTTGCTGTATTATTTAAGGACTCTACTGCATTATTTAAGGACTTTGTTGCATTATTTAAGGACTCTGCTGCATTATTTAATGACTTTGTTGCATTATATAAGGACTCTGCTGCATTATTTAAGGACTATGTTGCATTATGTTAGAAGTCTGCTGCATTATTTAAGGACTTTGCTGCATTATTTAAGGACTCTGCTGCATTATTTAAGGACTTTATTGCATTATTTAAGGACTCTGCTGCATTATTTAATGACTCTGCTGAAGCATTTGAGGACTCAGCTGCATTATTTAAGGTCTCTGCTGTATTATTTAAGGACTCTGCTGCATTATTTAATGACTCTGTTGCGGTATTTAAGGACTCTGCTGCATTATTTAAGGACTGCTGCGTTATTTAAGGACTCTGCTGCATTATTTAAGACTTTGCTGCATTATTTAAGGACTCTGCTGCAGTGTTTAATGACTCTGCTGAAGCAACTGGGGACTCAGATGCATTATTTAAGGACTCTGCTGCATTATGTAAGGACTTTGCTGCTTTATTTAAGGACTTTGCTGCATTATTTAAGGACTTTGTTGCATTATTTAAGGACTCTGCTGCATTATTTAAGGACTTTGTTGCATTATTTAAGGACTCTTCTGCATTATTTAAGGACTTTGCTGCATTATTTAAGGACTATGCTGTGGTATTTAAGTACTCTGCTGCATTATTTAAGGACTTTGCTGCATTATTTAAGGACTCTGCTGCATTATTTAATTACTTTGCTGCATTATTAAAGGACCCTGCTGCGGCATTTAAGGATTCTGCTGCATTATTTAAGGACTTTGATGCATTATTTAAGGACGCTGCTGCAGAATTTAAGGAATCTGCTGCATTATTTAAGGACTTTGTTGCATTATTTAAGGTCTCTGCTGCATGAATTAAGGACTCTGCTATGGTACTTAAGGACTTTGCTGCATTATTTAAGGACTTTGCTGCATTATTTAAGGACTTTGATGCATTATTTAAGAACTTTGTTGCATTATTTAAGGACTCTGCTGCATTATTTAAGGACTTTGTTGCATTATGTAAGGACTTTGCTGCTTTATTTAAGGACTTTGCTGCATTATTTAAGGACTTTGTTGCATTATTTAAGGACTCTGCTGCATTATTTAAGGACTTTGTTGCATTATTTAAGGACTCTTCTGCATTATTTAAGGACTTTGCTGCATTATTTAAGGACTATGCTGTGGTATTTAAGTACTCTGCTGCATTATTTAAGGACTTTGCTGCATTATTTAAGGACTCTGCTGCATTATTTAATTACTTTGCTGCATTATTAAAGGACCCTGCTGCGGCATTTAAGGATTCTGCTGCATAATTTAAGGACTTTATTGCATTATTTAAGGATCCTGCTGCATTATTTAAGGATCCTGCTGAAGCATTTGAGGACTCAGCTGCATTATTTAAGGACTTTGCTGCATTATTTAACGACTCTGCTGCATTATTTAAGGACTCTGCTGCTTTATTTAAGGACTTTCCTGCATTATTTAAGGAGTCTTCTGCATTATTTAATGACTCTGCTGAAGCATTTGAGGACTCAACTGCATTATTTAAGGACTCTGCTGCATTATTTAAGGTCTCTGCTGCATTATTTAAGGACTCTGCTGTGGTATATAAGGACTCTGCTGCATTATTTAAGGAATTTGTTGCATTATTTAAGGACGCTGCTGCATTATTTAAGGACTTTGTTGCATTATTTAAGGACTCTGCTGCATTAATTAAGGACTTTGCTGCATTACTTAAGGACACTGCTGCATTATTTAAGGACTTTGTTGCATTATTTAAGGACTCTGCTGCATTATTTAAGGACTCTGCTGAAGCATTTGGGGACTCAGATGCATTATTTAAGGACTCTGCTGCATTATGTAAGGGCTTTGCTGCTTTATTTAAGGACTCTGTTGCATTATTTAAGGACTTTGTTGCATTATTTAAGAACTCTGCTGCATTATTTAAGGACTTTGTTGCATTATTTAAGGATTCTGCTGCATTATTTAAGGACTTTGCTGCATTATTTAAGGACTATGCTGTGGTATTTAAGGACTCTGCTGCATTATTTAAGGACTTTGCTGCATTATTAAAGGACTCTGCTGCATTATTTAATTACTTTGCTGCATTATTTAAGGACTCTGCTGCGGTATTTAAGGACTCTGCTGCATTATTTAAGGACTTTGATGCATTATTTAAGGACACTGCTGCAGAATTTAAGGAATCTGCTGCATTATTTAAGGACTTTGTTGCATTATTTAAGGTCTCTTTTTCATTATTTAAGGACTCTGCTATTGTACTTAAGGACTTTGCTGCATTATTTAAGGACTTTGCTGCATTATTTAAGGACTCTGCTGCATTATTTAAGTACTTTGTTGCATTATTTAAGGACTCTGCTGCATAATTTAAGGACTTTATTGCATTATTTAAGGATCCTGCTGCATTATTTAATGACTCTGCTGAAGCATTTGAGGACTCATCTGCATTATTAAAGGTCTCTGCTGCATTATTTAAGGATCCTGCTGAAGCATTTGAGGACTCAGCTGCATTATTTAAGGACTTTGCTGCATTATTTAACGACTCTGCTGCGTTATTTAAGGACTCTGCTGCATTATTTAAGGACACTGCTGCATTATTTAAGGACTCTGCTGCATTATTTAAGGACTTTGCTGCATTATTTAACGACTCTGCTGCATTATTTAAGAACTTTGCTGCATTATTTAAGGACTCTGCTGCATTATTTAAGGAATTTGTTGCATTATTTAAGGACTCTGCTGCTTTATTTAAGGACTCTGCTGCGGTATTTAAGGACTCTGCTGCATTATTTAAGGACTTTGCTGCATTATTTAAGGACTGCTGCGTTATTTAAGGACTCTGCTGCATTATTTAAGACTTTGCTGCATTATTTAAGGACTCTGCTGCAGTGTTTAATGACTCTGCTGAAGCAACTGGGGACTCAGATGCATTATTTAAGGACTCTGCTGCATTATGTAAGGACTTTGCTGCTTTATTTAAGGACTTTGCTGCATTATTTAAGGACTTTGTTGCATTATTTAAGGACTCTGCTGTATTATTTAAGGACTTTGTTGCATTATTTAAGGACTCTTCTGCATTATTTAAGGACTTTGCTGCATTATTTAAGGACTATGCTGTGGTATTTAAGTACTCTGCTGCATTATTTAAGGACTTTGCTGCATTATTTAAGGACTCTGCTGCATTATTTAATTACTTTGCTGCATTATTAAAGGACCCTGCTGCGGCATTTAAGGATTCTGCTGCATTATTTAAGGACTTTGATGCATTATTTAAGGACGCTGCTGCAGAATTTAAGGAATCTGCTGCATTATTTAAGGACTTTGTTGCATTATTTAAGGTCTCTGCTGCATTATTTAAGGACTCTGCTATGGTACTTAAGGACTTTGCTGCATTACTTAAGGACTTTGCTGCATTATTTAAGGACTTTGATGCATTATTTAAGAACTTTGTTGCATTATTTAAGGACTCTGCTGCATTATTTAAGGACTTTGTTGCATTATGTAAGGACTTTGCTGCTTTATTTAAGGACTTTGCTGCATTATTTAAGGGCTTTGTTGCATTATTTAAGGACTCTGCTGCATTATTTAAGGACTTTGTTGCATTATTTAAGGACTCTTCTGCATTATTTAAGGACTTTGCTGCATTATTTAAGGACTATGCTGTGGTATTTAAGTACTCTGCTGCATTATTTAAGGACTTTGCTGCATTATTTAAGGACTCTGCTGCATTATTTAATTACTTTGCTGCATTATTAAAGGACCCTGCTGCGGCATTTAAGGATTCTGCTGCATAATTTAAGGACTTTATTGCATTATTTAAGGATCCTGCTGCATTATTTAAGGATCCTGCTGAAGCATTTGAGGACTCAGCTGCATTATTTAAGGACTTTGCTGCATTATTTAACGACTCTGCTGCATTATTTAAGGACTCTGCTGCTTTATTTAAGGACTTTCCTGCATTATTTAAGGAGTCTTCTGCATTATTTAATGACTCTGCTGAAGCATTTGAGGACTCAACTGCATTATTTAAGGACTCTGCTGCATTATTTAAGGTCTCTGCTGCATTATTTAAGGACTCTGCTGTGGTATATAAGGACTCTGCTGCATTATTTAAGGAATTTGTTGCATTATTTAAGGACGCTGCTGCATTATTTAAGGACTTTGTTGCATTATTTAAGGACTCTGCTGCATTAATTAAGGACTTTGCTGCATTACTTAAGGACACTGCTGCATTATTTAAGGACTTTGTTGCATTATTTAAGGTCTCTGCTGCATTATTTAAGGACTCTGCTGTGGTATTTATGGACTCTGCTGCATTATTTAAGGAATTTGTTGCATTATTTAAGAACTCTGCTGCATTATTTAAGGACTTTGTTGCATTATTTAAGGATTCTGCTGCATTATTTAAGGACTTTGCTGCATTATTTAAGGACTATGCTGTGGTATTTAAGGACTCTGCTGCATTATTTAAGGACTTTGCTGCATTATTAAAGGACTCTGCTGCATTATTTAATTACTTTGCTGCATTATTTAAGGACTCTGCTGCGGTATTTAAGGACTCTGCTGCATTATTTAAGGACTTTGATGCATTATTTAAGGACACTGCTGCAGAATTTAAGGAATCTGCTGCATTATTTAAGGACTTTGTTGCATTATTTAAGGTCTCTTTTTCATTATTTAAGGACTCTGCTATTGTACTTAAGGACTTTGCTGCATTATTTAAGGACTTTGCTGCATTATTTAAGGACTCTGCTTCATTATTTAAGTACTTTGTTGCATTATTTAAGGACTCTGCTGCATAATTTAAGGACTTTATTGCATTATTTAAGGATCCTGCTGCATTATTTAATGACTCTGCTGAAGCATTTGAGGACTCATCTGCATTATTAAAGGTCTCTGCTGCCTTATTTAAGGATCCTGCTGAAGCATTTGAGGACTCAGCTGCATTATTTAAGGACTTTGCTGCATTATTTAACGACTCTGCTGCGTTATTTAAGGACTCTGCTGCATTATTTAAGGACACTGCTGCATTATTTAAGGACTCTGCTGCATTATTTAAGGACTTTGCTGCATTATTTAACGACTCTGCTGCATTATTTAAGAACTTTGCTGCATTATTTAAGGACTCTGCTGCATTATTTAAGGAATTTGTTGCATTATTTAAGGACTCTGCTGCTTTATTTAAGGACTCTGCTGCGGTATTTAAGGACTCTGCTGCATTATTTAAGGACTTTGCTGCATTATTTAAGGACTGCTGCGTTATTTAAGGACTCTGCTGCATTATTTAAGACTTTGCTGCATTATTTAAGGACTCTGCTGCAGTGTTTAATGACTCTGCTGAAGCAACTGGGGACTCAGATGCATTATTTAAGGACTCTGCTGCATTATGTAAGGACTTTGCTGCTTTATTTAAGGACTTTGCTGCATTATTTAAGGACTTTGTTGCATTATTTAAGGACTCTGCTGCATTATTTAAGGACTTTGTTGCATTATTTAAGGACTCTTCTGCATTATTTAAGGACTTTGCTGCATTATTTAAGGACTTTGCTGCATTATTTAACGACTCTGCTGCATTATTTAAGAACTTTGCTGCATTATTTAAGGACTCTGCTGCATTATTTAAGGAATTTGTTGCATTATTTAAGGACTCTGCTGCTTTATTTAAGGACTCTGCTGCGGTATTTAAGGACTCTGCTGCATTATTTAAGGACTTTGCTGCATTATTTAAGGACTGCTGCGTTATTTAAGGACTCTGCTGCATTATTTAAGACTTTGCTGCATTATTTAAGGACTCTGCTGCAGTGTTTAATGACTCTGCTGAAGCAACTGGGGACTCAGATGCATTATTTAAGGACTCTGCTGCATTATGTAAGGACTTTGCTGCTTTATTTAAGGACTTTGCTGCATTATTTAAGGACTTTGTTGCATTATTTAAGGACTCTGCTGCATTATTTAAGGACTTTGTTGCATTATTTAAGGACTCTTCTGCATTATTTAAGGACTTTGCTGCATTATTTAAGGACTATGCTGTGGTATTTAAGTACTCTGCTGCATTATTTAAGGACTTTGCTGCATTATTTAAGGACTCTGCTGCATTATTTAATTACTTTGCTGCATTATTAAAGGACCCTGCTGCGGCATTTAAGGATTCTGCTGCATTATTTAAGGACTTTGATGCATTATTTAAGGACGCTGCTGCAGAATTTAAGGAATTTGCTGCATTATTTAAGGACTTTGTTGCATTATTTAAGGTCTCTGCTGCATGAATTAAGGACTCTGCTATGGTACTTAAGGACTTTGCTGCATTATTTAAGGACTTTGCTGCATTATTTAAGGACTTTGATGCATTATTTAAGAACTTTGTTGCATTATTTAAGGACTCTGCTGCATTATTTAAGGACTTTGTTGCATTATGTAAGGACTTTGCTGCTTTATTTAAGGACTTTGCTGCATTATTTAAGGACTTTGTTGCATTATTTAAGGACTCTGCTGCATTATTTAAGGACTTTGTTGCATCATTTAAGGACTCTTCTGCATTATTTAAGGACTTTGCTGCATTATTTAAGGACTATGCTGTGGTATTTAAGTACTCTGCTGCATTATTTAAGGACTTTGCTGCATTATTTAAGGACTCTGCTGCATTATTTAATTACTTTGCTGCATTATTAAAGGACCCTGCTGCGGCATTTAAGGATTCTGCTGCATAATTTAAGGACTTTATTGCATTATTTAAGGATCCTGCTGCATTATTTAAGGATCCTGCTGAAGCATTTGAGGACTCAGCTGCATTATTTAAGGACTTTGCTGCATTATTTAACGACTCTGCTGCATTATTTAAGGACTCTGCTGCTTTATTTAAGGACTTTCCTGCATTATTTAAGGAGTCTTCTGCATTATTTAATGACTCTGCTGAAGCATTTGAGGACTCAACTGCATTATTTAAGGACTCTGCTGCATTATTTAAGGTCTCTGCTGCATTATTTAAGGACTCTGCTGTGGTATATAAGGACTCTGCTGCATTATTTAAGGAATTTGTTGCATTATTTAAGGACGCTGCTGCATTATTTAAGGACTTTGTTGCATTATTTAAGGACTCTGCTGCATTAATTAAGGACTTTGCTGCATTACTTAAGGACACTGCTGCATTATTTAAGGACTTTGTTGCATTATTTAAGGACTCTGCTGCATTATTTAAGGACTCTGCTGAAGCATTTGGGGACTCAGATGCATTATTTAAGGACTCTGCTGCATTATGTAAGGGCTTTGCTGCTTTATTTAAGGACTCTGTTGCATTATTTAAGGACTTTGTTGCATTATTTAAGAACTCTGCTGCATTATTTAAGGACTTTGTTGCATTATTTAAGGATTCTGCTGCATTATTTAAGGACTTTGCTGCATTATTTAAGGACTATGCTGTGGTATTTAAGGACTCTGCTGCATTATTTAAGGACTTTGCTGCATTATTAAAGGACTCTGCTGCATTATTTAATTACTTTGCTGCATTATTTAAGGACTCTGCTGCGGTATTTAAGGACTCTGCTGCATTATTTAAGGACTTTGATGCATTATTTAAGGACACTGCTGCAGAATTTAAGGAATCTGCTGCATTATTTAAGGACTTTGTTGCATTATTTAAGGTCTCTTTTTCATTATTTAAGGACTCTGCTATTGTACTTAAGGACTTTGCTGCATTATTTAAGGACTTTGCTGCATTATTTAAGGACTCTGCTGCATTATTTAAGTACTTTGTTGCATTATTTAAGGACTCTGCTGCATAATTTAAGGACTTTATTGCATTATTTAAGGATCCTGCTGCATTATTTAATGACTCTGCTGAAGCATTTGAGGACTCATCTGCATTATTAAAGGTCTCTGCTGCATTATTTAAGGATCCTGCTGAAGCATTTGAGGACTCAGCTGCATTATTTAAGGACTTTGCTGCATTATTTAACGACTCTGCTGCGTTATTTAAGGACTCTGCTGCATTATTTAAGGACACTGCTGCATTATTTAAGGACTCTGCTGCATTATTTAAGGACTTTGCTGCATTATTTAACGACTCTGCTGCATTATTTAAGAACTTTGCTGCATTATTTAAGGACTCTGCTGCATTATTTAAGGAATTTGTTGCATTATTTAAGGACTCTGCTGCTTTATTTAAGGACTCTGCTGCGGTATTTAAGGACTCTGCTGCATTATTTAAGGACTTTGCTGCATTATTTAAGGACTGCTGCGTTATTTAAGGACTCTGCTGCATTATTTAAGACTTTGCTGCATTATTTAAGGACTCTGCTGCAGTGTTTAATGACTCTGCTGAAGCAACTGGGGACTCAGATGCATTATTTAAGGACTCTGCTGCATTATGTAAGGACTTTGCTGCTTTATTTAAGGACTTTGCTGCATTATTTAAGGACTTTGTTGCATTATTTAAGGACTCTGCTGCATTATTTAAGGACTTTGTTGCATTATTTAAGGACTCTTCTGCATTATTTAAGGACTTTGCTGCATTATTTAAGGACTATGCTGTGGTATTTAAGTACTCTGCTGCATTATTTAAGGACTTTGCTGCATTATTTAAGGACTCTGCTGCATTATTTAATTACTTTGCTGCATTATTAAAGGACCCTGCTGCGGCATTTAAGGATTCTGCTGCATTATTTAAGGACTTTGATGCATTATTTAAGGACGCTGCTGCAGAATTTAAGGAATCTGCTGCATTATTTAAGGACTTTGTTGCATTATTTAAGGTCTCTGCTGCATTATTTAAGGACTCTGCTATGGTACTTAAGGACTTTGCTGCATTACTTAAGGACTTTGCTGCATTATTTAAGGACTTTGATGCATTATTTAAGAACTTTGTTGCATTATTTAAGGACTCTGCTGCATTATTTAAGGACTTTGTTGCATTATGTAAGGACTTTGCTGCTTTATTTAAGGACTTTGCTGCATTATTTAAGGGCTTTGTTGCATTATTTAAGGACTCTGCTGCATTATTTAAGGACTTTGTTGCATTATTTAAGGACTCTTCTGCATTATTTAAGGACTTTGCTGCATTATTTAAGGACTATGCTGTGGTATTTAAGTACTCTGCTGCATTATTTAAGGACTTTGCTGCATTATTTAAGGACTCTGCTGCATTATTTAATTACTTTGCTGCATTATTAAAGGACCCTGCTGCGGCATTTAAGGATTCTGCTGCATAATTTAAGGACTTTATTGCATTATTTAAGGATCCTGCTGCATTATTTAAGGATCCTGCTGAAGCATTTGAGGACTCAGCTGCATTATTTAAGGACTTTGCTGCATTATTTAACGACTCTGCTGCATTATTTAAGGACTCTGCTGCTTTATTTAAGGACTTTCCTGCATTATTTAAGGAGTCTTCTGCATTATTTAATGACTCTGCTGAAGCATTTGAGGACTCAACTGCATTATTTAAGGACTCTGCTGCATTATTTAAGGTCTCTGCTGCATTATTTAAGGACTCTGCTGTGGTATATAAGGACTCTGCTGCATTATTTAAGGAATTTGTTGCATTATTTAAGGACGCTGCTGCATTATTTAAGGACTTTGTTGCATTATTTAAGGACTCTGCTGCATTAATTAAGGACTTTGCTGCATTACTTAAGGACACTGCTGCATTATTTAAGGACTTTGTTGCATTATTTAAGGTCTCTGCTGCATTATTTAAGGACTCTGCTGTGGTATTTATGGACTCTGCTGCATTATTTAAGGAATTTGTTGCATTATTTAAGGACGCTGCTGCATTATTTAAGGACTTTGTTGCATTATTTAAGGACTTTGCTGCATTAATTAAGGACTTTGCTGCATTACTTAAGGACTCTGCTGCATTATTTAATTACTTGCTGCATTATTTAAGGACTCTGCTGCGGTGTTTAAGAACTCTGCTGCATTATTTAAGGACTTTGCTGCATTATTTTAGGACTCTGCTGCATTATTTAAGGACTTTGCTGTATTATTTAAGGACTCTACTGCATTATTTAAGGACTTTGTTGCATTATTTAAGGACTCTGCTGCATTATTTAATGACTTTGTTGCATTATATAAGGACTCTGCTGCATTATTTAAGGACTATGTTGCATTATGTTAGAAGTCTGCTGCATTATTTAAGGACTTTGCTGCATTATTTAAGGACTCTGCTGCATTATTTAAGGACTTTATTGCATTATTTAAGGACTCTGCTGCATTATTTAATGACTCTGCTGAAGCATTTGAGGACTCAGCTGCATTATTTAAGGTCTCTGCTGTATTATTTAAGGACTCTGCTGCATTATTTAATGACTCTGTTGCGGTATTTAAGGACTCTGCTGCATTATTTAAGGACTGCTGCGTTATTTAAGGACTCTGCTGCATTATTTAAGACTTTGCTGCATTATTTAAGGACTCTGCTGCAGTGTTTAATGACTCTGCTGAAGCAACTGGGGACTCAGATGCATTATTTAAGGACTCTGCTGCATTATGTAAGGACTTTGCTGCTTTATTTAAGGACTTTGCTGCATTATTTAAGGACTTTGTTGCATTATTTAAGGACTCTGCTGCATTATTTAAGGACTTTGTTGCATTATTTAAGGACTCTTCTGCATTATTTAAGGACTTTGCTGCATTATTTAAGGACTATGCTGTGGTATTTAAGTACTCTGCTGCATTATTTAAGGACTTTGCTGCATTATTTAAGGACTCTGCTGCATTATTTAATTACTTTGCTGCATTATTAAAGGACCCTGCTGCGGCATTTAAGGATTCTGCTGCATTATTTAAGGACTTTGATGCATTATTTAAGGACGCTGCTGCAGAATTTAAGGAATCTGCTGCATTATTTAAGGACTTTGTTGCATTATTTAAGGTCTCTGCTGCATGAATTAAGGACTCTGCTATGGTACTTAAGGACTTTGCTGCATTATTTAAGGACTTTGCTGCATTATTTAAGGACTTTGATGCATTATTTAAGAACTTTGTTGCATTATTTAAGGACTCTGCTGCATTATTTAAGGACTTTGTTGCATTATGTAAGGACTTTGCTGCTTTATTTAAGGACTTTGCTGCATTATTTAAGGACTTTGTTGCATTATTTAAGGACTCTGCTGCATTATTTAAGGACTTTGTTGCATTATTTAAGGACTCTTCTGCATTATTTAAGGACTTTGCTGCATTATTTAAGGACTATGCTGTGGTATTTAAGTACTCTGCTGCATTATTTAAGGACTTTGCTGCATTATTTAAGGACTCTGCTGCATTATTTAATTACTTTGCTGCATTATTAAAGGACCCTGCTGCGGCATTTAAGGATTCTGCTGCATAATTTAAGGACTTTATTGCATTATTTAAGGATCCTGCTGCATTATTTAAGGATCCTGCTGAAGCATTTGAGGACTCAGCTGCATTATTTAAGGACTTTGCTGCATTATTTAACGACTCTGCTGCATTATTTAAGGACTCTGCTGCTTTATTTAAGGACTTTCCTGCATTATTTAAGGAGTCTTCTGCATTATTTAATGACTCTGCTGAAGCATTTGAGGACTCAACTGCATTATTTAAGGACTCTGCTGCATTATTTAAGGTCTCTGCTGCATTATTTAAGGACTCTGCTGTGGTATATAAGGACTCTGCTGCATTATTTAAGGAATTTGTTGCATTATTTAAGGACGCTGCTGCATTATTTAAGGACTTTGTTGCATTATTTAAGGACTCTGCTGCATTAATTAAGGACTTTGCTGCATTACTTAAGGACACTGCTGCATTATTTAAGGACTTTGTTGCATTATTTAAGGACTCTGCTGCATTATTTAAGGACTCTGCTGAAGCATTTGGGGACTCAGATGCATTATTTAAGGACTCTGCTGCATTATGTAAGGGCTTTGCTGCTTTATTTAAGGACTCTGTTGCATTATTTAAGGACTTTGTTGCATTATTTAAGAACTCTGCTGCATTATTTAAGGACTTTGTTGCATTATTTAAGGATTCTGCTGCATTATTTAAGGACTTTGCTGCATTATTTAAGGACTATGCTGTGGTATTTAAGGACTCTGCTGCATTATTTAAGGACTTTGCTGCATTATTAAAGGACTCTGCTGCATTATTTAATTACTTTGCTGCATTATTTAAGGACTCTGCTGCGGTATTTAAGGACTCTGCTGCATTATTTAAGGACTTTGATGCATTATTTAAGGACACTGCTGCAGAATTTAAGGAATCTGCTGCATTATTTAAGGACTTTGTTGCATTATTTAAGGTCTCTTTTTCATTATTTAAGGACTCTGCTATTGTACTTAAGGACTTTGCTGCATTATTTAAGGACTTTGCTGCATTATTTAAGGACTCTGCTGCATTATTTAAGTACTTTGTTGCATTATTTAAGGACTCTGCTGCATAATTTAAGGACTTTATTGCATTATTTAAGGATCCTGCTGCATTATTTAATGACTCTGCTGAAGCATTTGAGGACTCATCTGCATTATTAAAGGTCTCTGCTGCATTATTTAAGGATCCTGCTGAAGCATTTGAGGACTCAGCTGCATTATTTAAGGACTTTGCTGCATTATTTAACGACTCTGCTGCGTTATTTAAGGACTCTGCTGCATTATTTAAGGACACTGCTGCATTATTTAAGGACTCTGCTGCATTATTTAAGGACTTTGCTGCATTATTTAACGACTCTGCTGCATTATTTAAGAACTTTGCTGCATTATTTAAGGACTCTGCTGCATTATTTAAGGAATTTGTTGCATTATTTAAGGACTCTGCTGCTTTATTTAAGGACTCTGCTGCGGTATTTAAGGACTCTGCTGCATTATTTAAGGACTTTGCTGCATTATTTAAGGACTGCTGCGTTATTTAAGGACTCTGCTGCATTATTTAAGACTTTGCTGCATTATTTAAGGACTCTGCTGCAGTGTTTAATGACTCTGCTGAAGCAACTGGGGACTCAGATGCATTATTTAAGGACTCTGCTGCATTATGTAAGGACTTTGCTGCTTTATTTAAGGACTTTGCTGCATTATTTAAGGACTTTGTTGCATTATTTAAGGACTCTGCTGTATTATTTAAGGACTTTGTTGCATTATTTAAGGACTCTTCTGCATTATTTAAGGACTTTGCTGCATTATTTAAGGACTATGCTGTGGTATTTAAGTACTCTGCTGCATTATTTAAGGACTTTGCTGCATTATTTAAGGACTCTGCTGCATTATTTAATTACTTTGCTGCATTATTAAAGGACCCTGCTGCGGCATTTAAGGATTCTGCTGCATTATTTAAGGACTTTGATGCATTATTTAAGGACGCTGCTGCAGAATTTAAGGAATCTGCTGCATTATTTAAGGACTTTGTTGCATTATTTAAGGTCTCTGCTGCATTATTTAAGGACTCTGCTATGGTACTTAAGGACTTTGCTGCATTACTTAAGGACTTTGCTGCATTATTTAAGGACTTTGATGCATTATTTAAGAACTTTGTTGCATTATTTAAGGACTCTGCTGCATTATTTAAGGACTTTGTTGCATTATGTAAGGACTTTGCTGCTTTATTTAAGGACTTTGCTGCATTATTTAAGGGCTTTGTTGCATTATTTAAGGACTCTGCTGCATTATTTAAGGACTTTGTTGCATTATTTAAGGACTCTTCTGCATTATTTAAGGACTTTGCTGCATTATTTAAGGACTATGCTGTGGTATTTAAGTACTCTGCTGCATTATTTAAGGACTTTGCTGCATTATTTAAGGACTCTGCTGCATTATTTAATTACTTTGCTGCATTATTAAAGGACCCTGCTGCGGCATTTAAGGATTCTGCTGCATAATTTAAGGACTTTATTGCATTATTTAAGGATCCTGCTGCATTATTTAAGGATCCTGCTGAAGCATTTGAGGACTCAGCTGCATTATTTAAGGACTTTGCTGCATTATTTAACGACTCTGCTGCATTATTTAAGGACTCTGCTGCTTTATTTAAGGACTTTCCTGCATTATTTAAGGAGTCTTCTGCATTATTTAATGACTCTGCTGAAGCATTTGAGGACTCAACTGCATTATTTAAGGACTCTGCTGCATTATTTAAGGTCTCTGCTGCATTATTTAAGGACTCTGCTGTGGTATATAAGGACTCTGCTGCATTATTTAAGGAATTTGTTGCATTATTTAAGGACGCTGCTGCATTATTTAAGGACTTTGTTGCATTATTTAAGGACTCTGCTGCATTAATTAAGGACTTTGCTGCATTACTTAAGGACACTGCTGCATTATTTAAGGACTTTGTTGCATTATTTAAGGTCTCTGCTGCATTATTTAAGGACTCTGCTGTGGTATTTATGGACTCTGCTGCATTATTTAAGGAATTTGTTGCATTATTTAAGAACTCTGCTGCATTATTTAAGGACTTTGTTGCATTATTTAAGGATTCTGCTGCATTATTTAAGGACTTTGCTGCATTATTTAAGGACTATGCTGTGGTATTTAAGGACTCTGCTGCATTATTTAAGGACTTTGCTGCATTATTAAAGGACTCTGCTGCATTATTTAATTACTTTGCTGCATTATTTAAGGACTCTGCTGCGGTATTTAAGGACTCTGCTGCATTATTTAAGGACTTTGATGCATTATTTAAGGACACTGCTGCAGAATTTAAGGAATCTGCTGCATTATTTAAGGACTTTGTTGCATTATTTAAGGTCTCTTTTTCATTATTTAAGGACTCTGCTATTGTACTTAAGGACTTTGCTGCATTATTTAAGGACTTTGCTGCATTATTTAAGGACTCTGCTTCATTATTTAAGTACTTTGTTGCATTATTTAAGGACTCTGCTGCATAATTTAAGGACTTTATTGCATTATTTAAGGATCCTGCTGCATTATTTAATGACTCTGCTGAAGCATTTGAGGACTCATCTGCATTATTAAAGGTCTCTGCTGCCTTATTTAAGGATCCTGCTGAAGCATTTGAGGACTCAGCTGCATTATTTAAGGACTTTGCTGCATTATTTAACGACTCTGCTGCGTTATTTAAGGACTCTGCTGCATTATTTAAGGACACTGCTGCATTATTTAAGGACTCTGCTGCATTATTTAAGGACTTTGCTGCATTATTTAACGACTCTGCTGCATTATTTAAGAACTTTGCTGCATTATTTAAGGACTCTGCTGCATTATTTAAGGAATTTGTTGCATTATTTAAGGACTCTGCTGCTTTATTTAAGGACTCTGCTGCGGTATTTAAGGACTCTGCTGCATTATTTAAGGACTTTGCTGCATTATTTAAGGACTGCTGCGTTATTTAAGGACTCTGCTGCATTATTTAAGACTTTGCTGCATTATTTAAGGACTCTGCTGCAGTGTTTAATGACTCTGCTGAAGCAACTGGGGACTCAGATGCATTATTTAAGGACTCTGCTGCATTATGTAAGGACTTTGCTGCTTTATTTAAGGACTTTGCTGCATTATTTAAGGACTTTGTTGCATTATTTAAGGACTCTGCTGCATTATTTAAGGACTTTGTTGCATTATTTAAGGACTCTTCTGCATTATTTAAGGACTTTGCTGCATTATTTAAGGACTTTGCTGCATTATTTAACGACTCTGCTGCATTATTTAAGAACTTTGCTGCATTATTTAAGGACTCTGCTGCATTATTTAAGGAATTTGTTGCATTATTTAAGGACTCTGCTGCTTTATTTAAGGACTCTGCTGCGGTATTTAAGGACTCTGCTGCATTATTTAAGGACTTTGCTGCATTATTTAAGGACTGCTGCGTTATTTAAGGACTCTGCTGCATTATTTAAGACTTTGCTGCATTATTTAAGGACTCTGCTGCAGTGTTTAATGACTCTGCTGAAGCAACTGGGGACTCAGATGCATTATTTAAGGACTCTGCTGCATTATGTAAGGACTTTGCTGCTTTATTTAAGGACTTTGCTGCATTATTTAAGGACTTTGTTGCATTATTTAAGGACTCTGCTGCATTATTTAAGGACTTTGTTGCATTATTTAAGGACTCTTCTGCATTATTTAAGGACTTTGCTGCATTATTTAAGGACTATGCTGTGGTATTTAAGTACTCTGCTGCATTATTTAAGGACTTTGCTGCATTATTTAAGGACTCTGCTGCATTATTTAATTACTTTGCTGCATTATTAAAGGACCCTGCTGCGGCATTTAAGGATTCTGCTGCATTATTTAAGGACTTTGATGCATTATTTAAGGACGCTGCTGCAGAATTTAAGGAATTTGCTGCATTATTTAAGGACTTTGTTGCATTATTTAAGGTCTCTGCTGCATGAATTAAGGACTCTGCTATGGTACTTAAGGACTTTGCTGCATTATTTAAGGACTTTGCTGCATTATTTAAGGACTTTGATGCATTATTTAAGAACTTTGTTGCATTATTTAAGGACTCTGCTGCATTATTTAAGGACTTTGTTGCATTATGTAAGGACTTTGCTGCTTTATTTAAGGACTTTGCTGCATTATTTAAGGACTTTGTTGCATTATTTAAGGACTCTGCTGCATTATTTAAGGACTTTGTTGCATCATTTAAGGACTCTTCTGCATTATTTAAGGACTTTGCTGCATTATTTAAGGACTATGCTGTGGTATTTAAGTACTCTGCTGCATTATTTAAGGACTTTGCTGCATTATTTAAGGACTCTGCTGCATTATTTAATTACTTTGCTGCATTATTAAAGGACCCTGCTGCGGCATTTAAGGATTCTGCTGCATAATTTAAGGACTTTATTGCATTATTTAAGGATCCTGCTGCATTATTTAAGGATCCTGCTGAAGCATTTGAGGACTCAGCTGCATTATTTAAGGACTTTGCTGCATTATTTAACGACTCTGCTGCATTATTTAAGGACTCTGCTGCTTTATTTAAGGACTTTCCTGCATTATTTAAGGAGTCTTCTGCATTATTTAATGACTCTGCTGAAGCATTTGAGGACTCAACTGCATTATTTAAGGACTCTGCTGCATTATTTAAGGTCTCTGCTGCATTATTTAAGGACTCTGCTGTGGTATATAAGGACTCTGCTGCATTATTTAAGGAATTTGTTGCATTATTTAAGGACGCTGCTGCATTATTTAAGGACTTTGTTGCATTATTTAAGGACTCTGCTGCATTAATTAAGGACTTTGCTGCATTACTTAAGGACACTGCTGCATTATTTAAGGACTTTGTTGCATTATTTAAGGACTCTGCTGCATTATTTAAGGACTCTGCTGAAGCATTTGGGGACTCAGATGCATTATTTAAGGACTCTGCTGCATTATGTAAGGGCTTTGCTGCTTTATTTAAGGACTCTGTTGCATTATTTAAGGACTTTGTTGCATTATTTAAGAACTCTGCTGCATTATTTAAGGACTTTGTTGCATTATTTAAGGATTCTGCTGCATTATTTAAGGACTTTGCTGCATTATTTAAGGACTATGCTGTGGTATTTAAGGACTCTGCTGCATTATTTAAGGACTTTGCTGCATTATTAAAGGACTCTGCTGCATTATTTAATTACTTTGCTGCATTATTTAAGGACTCTGCTGCGGTATTTAAGGACTCTGCTGCATTATTTAAGGACTTTGATGCATTATTTAAGGACACTGCTGCAGAATTTAAGGAATCTGCTGCATTATTTAAGGACTTTGTTGCATTATTTAAGGTCTCTTTTTCATTATTTAAGGACTCTGCTATTGTACTTAAGGACTTTGCTGCATTATTTAAGGACTTTGCTGCATTATTTAAGGACTCTGCTGCATTATTTAAGTACTTTGTTGCATTATTTAAGGACTCTGCTGCATAATTTAAGGACTTTATTGCATTATTTAAGGATCCTGCTGCATTATTTAATGACTCTGCTGAAGCATTTGAGGACTCATCTGCATTATTAAAGGTCTCTGCTGCATTATTTAAGGATCCTGCTGAAGCATTTGAGGACTCAGCTGCATTATTTAAGGACTTTGCTGCATTATTTAACGACTCTGCTGCGTTATTTAAGGACTCTGCTGCATTATTTAAGGACACTGCTGCATTATTTAAGGACTCTGCTGCATTATTTAAGGACTTTGCTGCATTATTTAACGACTCTGCTGCATTATTTAAGAACTTTGCTGCATTATTTAAGGACTCTGCTGCATTATTTAAGGAATTTGTTGCATTATTTAAGGACTCTGCTGCTTTATTTAAGGACTCTGCTGCGGTATTTAAGGACTCTGCTGCATTATTTAAGGACTTTGCTGCATTATTTAAGGACTGCTGCGTTATTTAAGGACTCTGCTGCATTATTTAAGACTTTGCTGCATTATTTAAGGACTCTGCTGCAGTGTTTAATGACTCTGCTGAAGCAACTGGGGACTCAGATGCATTATTTAAGGACTCTGCTGCATTATGTAAGGACTTTGCTGCTTTATTTAAGGACTTTGCTGCATTATTTAAGGACTTTGTTGCATTATTTAAGGACTCTGCTGCATTATTTAAGGACTTTGTTGCATTATTTAAGGACTCTTCTGCATTATTTAAGGACTTTGCTGCATTATTTAAGGACTATGCTGTGGTATTTAAGTACTCTGCTGCATTATTTAAGGACTTTGCTGCATTATTTAAGGACTCTGCTGCATTATTTAATTACTTTGCTGCATTATTAAAGGACCCTGCTGCGGCATTTAAGGATTCTGCTGCATTATTTAAGGACTTTGATGCATTATTTAAGGACGCTGCTGCAGAATTTAAGGAATCTGCTGCATTATTTAAGGACTTTGTTGCATTATTTAAGGTCTCTGCTGCATTATTTAAGGACTCTGCTATGGTACTTAAGGACTTTGCTGCATTACTTAAGGACTTTGCTGCATTATTTAAGGACTTTGATGCATTATTTAAGAACTTTGTTGCATTATTTAAGGACTCTGCTGCATTATTTAAGGACTTTGTTGCATTATGTAAGGACTTTGCTGCTTTATTTAAGGACTTTGCTGCATTATTTAAGGGCTTTGTTGCATTATTTAAGGACTCTGCTGCATTATTTAAGGACTTTGTTGCATTATTTAAGGACTCTTCTGCATTATTTAAGGACTTTGCTGCATTATTTAAGGACTATGCTGTGGTATTTAAGTACTCTGCTGCATTATTTAAGGACTTTGCTGCATTATTTAAGGACTCTGCTGCATTATTTAATTACTTTGCTGCATTATTAAAGGACCCTGCTGCGGCATTTAAGGATTCTGCTGCATAATTTAAGGACTTTATTGCATTATTTAAGGATCCTGCTGCATTATTTAAGGATCCTGCTGAAGCATTTGAGGACTCAGCTGCATTATTTAAGGACTTTGCTGCATTATTTAACGACTCTGCTGCATTATTTAAGGACTCTGCTGCTTTATTTAAGGACTTTCCTGCATTATTTAAGGAGTCTTCTGCATTATTTAATGACTCTGCTGAAGCATTTGAGGACTCAACTGCATTATTTAAGGACTCTGCTGCATTATTTAAGGTCTCTGCTGCATTATTTAAGGACTCTGCTGTGGTATATAAGGACTCTGCTGCATTATTTAAGGAATTTGTTGCATTATTTAAGGACGCTGCTGCATTATTTAAGGACTTTGTTGCATTATTTAAGGACTCTGCTGCATTAATTAAGGACTTTGCTGCATTACTTAAGGACACTGCTGCATTATTTAAGGACTTTGTTGCATTATTTAAGGTCTCTGCTGCATTATTTAAGGACTCTGCTGTGGTATTTATGGACTCTGCTGCATTATTTAAGGAATTTGTTGCATTATTTAAGGACGCTGCTGCATTATTTAAGGACTTTGTTGCATTATTTAAGGACTTTGCTGCATTAATTAAGGACTTTGCTGCATTACTTAAGGACTCTGCTGCATTATTTAATTACTTGCTGCATTATTTAAGGACTCTGCTGCGGTGTTTAAGAACTCTGCTGCATTATTTAAGGACTTTGCTGCATTATTTTAGGACTCTGCTGCATTATTTAAGGACTTTGCTGTATTATTTAAGGACTCTACTGCATTATTTAAGGACTTTGTTGCATTATTTAAGGACTCTGCTGCATTATTTAATGACTTTGTTGCATTATATAAGGACTCTGCTGCATTATTTAAGGACTATGTTGCATTATGTTAGAAGTCTGCTGCATTATTTAAGGACTTTGCTGCATTATTTAAGGACTCTGCTGCATTATTTAAGGACTTTATTGCATTATTTAAGGACTCTGCTGCATTATTTAATGACTCTGCTGAAGCATTTGAGGACTCAGCTGCATTATTTAAGGTCTCTGCTGTATTATTTAAGGACTCTGCTGCATTATTTAATGACTCTGTTGCGGTATTTAAGGACTCTGCTGCATTATTTAAGGACTGCTGCGTTATTTAAGGACTCTGCTGCATTATTTAAGACTTTGCTGCATTATTTAAGGACTCTGCTGCAGTGTTTAATGACTCTGCTGAAGCAACTGGGGACTCAGATGCATTATTTAAGGACTCTGCTGCATTATGTAAGGACTTTGCTGCTTTATTTAAGGACTTTGCTGCATTATTTAAGGACTTTGTTGCATTATTTAAGGACTCTGCTGCATTATTTAAGGACTTTGTTGCATTATTTAAGGACTCTTCTGCATTATTTAAGGACTTTGCTGCATTATTTAAGGACTATGCTGTGGTATTTAAGTACTCTGCTGCATTATTTAAGGACTTTGCTGCATTATTTAAGGACTCTGCTGCATTATTTAATTACTTTGCTGCATTATTAAAGGACCCTGCTGCGGCATTTAAGGATTCTGCTGCATTATTTAAGGACTTTGATGCATTATTTAAGGACGCTGCTGCAGAATTTAAGGAATCTGCTGCATTATTTAAGGACTTTGTTGCATTATTTAAGGTCTCTGCTGCATGAATTAAGGACTCTGCTATGGTACTTAAGGACTTTGCTGCATTATTTAAGGACTTTGCTGCATTATTTAAGGACTTTGATGCATTATTTAAGAACTTTGTTGCATTATTTAAGGACTCTGCTGCATTATTTAAGGACTTTGTTGCATTATGTAAGGACTTTGCTGCTTTATTTAAGGACTTTGCTGCATTATTTAAGGACTTTGTTGCATTATTTAAGGACTCTGCTGCATTATTTAAGGACTTTGTTGCATTATTTAAGGACTCTTCTGCATTATTTAAGGACTTTGCTGCATTATTTAAGGACTATGCTGTGGTATTTAAGTACTCTGCTGCATTATTTAAGGACTTTGCTGCATTATTTAAGGACTCTGCTGCATTATTTAATTACTTTGCTGCATTATTAAAGGACCCTGCTGCGGCATTTAAGGATTCTGCTGCATAATTTAAGGACTTTATTGCATTATTTAAGGATCCTGCTGCATTATTTAAGGATCCTGCTGAAGCATTTGAGGACTCAGCTGCATTATTTAAGGACTTTGCTGCATTATTTAACGACTCTGCTGCATTATTTAAGGACTCTGCTGCTTTATTTAAGGACTTTCCTGCATTATTTAAGGAGTCTTCTGCATTATTTAATGACTCTGCTGAAGCATTTGAGGACTCAACTGCATTATTTAAGGACTCTGCTGCATTATTTAAGGTCTCTGCTGCATTATTTAAGGACTCTGCTGTGGTATATAAGGACTCTGCTGCATTATTTAAGGAATTTGTTGCATTATTTAAGGACGCTGCTGCATTATTTAAGGACTTTGTTGCATTATTTAAGGACTCTGCTGCATTAATTAAGGACTTTGCTGCATTACTTAAGGACACTGCTGCATTATTTAAGGACTTTGTTGCATTATTTAAGGACTCTGCTGCATTATTTAAGGACTCTGCTGAAGCATTTGGGGACTCAGATGCATTATTTAAGGACTCTGCTGCATTATGTAAGGGCTTTGCTGCTTTATTTAAGGACTCTGTTGCATTATTTAAGGACTTTGTTGCATTATTTAAGAACTCTGCTGCATTATTTAAGGACTTTGTTGCATTATTTAAGGATTCTGCTGCATTATTTAAGGACTTTGCTGCATTATTTAAGGACTATGCTGTGGTATTTAAGGACTCTGCTGCATTATTTAAGGACTTTGCTGCATTATTAAAGGACTCTGCTGCATTATTTAATTACTTTGCTGCATTATTTAAGGACTCTGCTGCGGTATTTAAGGACTCTGCTGCATTATTTAAGGACTTTGATGCATTATTTAAGGACACTGCTGCAGAATTTAAGGAATCTGCTGCATTATTTAAGGACTTTGTTGCATTATTTAAGGTCTCTTTTTCATTATTTAAGGACTCTGCTATTGTACTTAAGGACTTTGCTGCATTATTTAAGGACTTTGCTGCATTATTTAAGGACTCTGCTGCATTATTTAAGTACTTTGTTGCATTATTTAAGGACTCTGCTGCATAATTTAAGGACTTTATTGCATTATTTAAGGATCCTGCTGCATTATTTAATGACTCTGCTGAAGCATTTGAGGACTCATCTGCATTATTAAAGGTCTCTGCTGCATTATTTAAGGATCCTGCTGAAGCATTTGAGGACTCAGCTGCATTATTTAAGGACTTTGCTGCATTATTTAACGACTCTGCTGCGTTATTTAAGGACTCTGCTGCATTATTTAAGGACACTGCTGCATTATTTAAGGACTCTGCTGCATTATTTAAGGACTTTGCTGCATTATTTAACGACTCTGCTGCATTATTTAAGAACTTTGCTGCATTATTTAAGGACTCTGCTGCATTATTTAAGGAATTTGTTGCATTATTTAAGGACTCTGCTGCTTTATTTAAGGACTCTGCTGCGGTATTTAAGGACTCTGCTGCATTATTTAAGGACTTTGCTGCATTATTTAAGGACTGCTGCGTTATTTAAGGACTCTGCTGCATTATTTAAGACTTTGCTGCATTATTTAAGGACTCTGCTGCAGTGTTTAATGACTCTGCTGAAGCAACTGGGGACTCAGATGCATTATTTAAGGACTCTGCTGCATTATGTAAGGACTTTGCTGCTTTATTTAAGGACTTTGCTGCATTATTTAAGGACTTTGTTGCATTATTTAAGGACTCTGCTGTATTATTTAAGGACTTTGTTGCATTATTTAAGGACTCTTCTGCATTATTTAAGGACTTTGCTGCATTATTTAAGGACTATGCTGTGGTATTTAAGTACTCTGCTGCATTATTTAAGGACTTTGCTGCATTATTTAAGGACTCTGCTGCATTATTTAATTACTTTGCTGCATTATTAAAGGACCCTGCTGCGGCATTTAAGGATTCTGCTGCATTATTTAAGGACTTTGATGCATTATTTAAGGACGCTGCTGCAGAATTTAAGGAATCTGCTGCATTATTTAAGGACTTTGTTGCATTATTTAAGGTCTCTGCTGCATTATTTAAGGACTCTGCTATGGTACTTAAGGACTTTGCTGCATTACTTAAGGACTTTGCTGCATTATTTAAGGACTTTGATGCATTATTTAAGAACTTTGTTGCATTATTTAAGGACTCTGCTGCATTATTTAAGGACTTTGTTGCATTATGTAAGGACTTTGCTGCTTTATTTAAGGACTTTGCTGCATTATTTAAGGGCTTTGTTGCATTATTTAAGGACTCTGCTGCATTATTTAAGGACTTTGTTGCATTATTTAAGGACTCTTCTGCATTATTTAAGGACTTTGCTGCATTATTTAAGGACTATGCTGTGGTATTTAAGTACTCTGCTGCATTATTTAAGGACTTTGCTGCATTATTTAAGGACTCTGCTGCATTATTTAATTACTTTGCTGCATTATTAAAGGACCCTGCTGCGGCATTTAAGGATTCTGCTGCATAATTTAAGGACTTTATTGCATTATTTAAGGATCCTGCTGCATTATTTAAGGATCCTGCTGAAGCATTTGAGGACTCAGCTGCATTATTTAAGGACTTTGCTGCATTATTTAACGACTCTGCTGCATTATTTAAGGACTCTGCTGCTTTATTTAAGGACTTTCCTGCATTATTTAAGGAGTCTTCTGCATTATTTAATGACTCTGCTGAAGCATTTGAGGACTCAACTGCATTATTTAAGGACTCTGCTGCATTATTTAAGGTCTCTGCTGCATTATTTAAGGACTCTGCTGTGGTATATAAGGACTCTGCTGCATTATTTAAGGAATTTGTTGCATTATTTAAGGACGCTGCTGCATTATTTAAGGACTTTGTTGCATTATTTAAGGACTCTGCTGCATTAATTAAGGACTTTGCTGCATTACTTAAGGACACTGCTGCATTATTTAAGGACTTTGTTGCATTATTTAAGGTCTCTGCTGCATTATTTAAGGACTCTGCTGTGGTATTTATGGACTCTGCTGCATTATTTAAGGAATTTGTTGCATTATTTAAGAACTCTGCTGCATTATTTAAGGACTTTGTTGCATTATTTAAGGATTCTGCTGCATTATTTAAGGACTTTGCTGCATTATTTAAGGACTATGCTGTGGTATTTAAGGACTCTGCTGCATTATTTAAGGACTTTGCTGCATTATTAAAGGACTCTGCTGCATTATTTAATTACTTTGCTGCATTATTTAAGGACTCTGCTGCGGTATTTAAGGACTCTGCTGCATTATTTAAGGACTTTGATGCATTATTTAAGGACACTGCTGCAGAATTTAAGGAATCTGCTGCATTATTTAAGGACTTTGTTGCATTATTTAAGGTCTCTTTTTCATTATTTAAGGACTCTGCTATTGTACTTAAGGACTTTGCTGCATTATTTAAGGACTTTGCTGCATTATTTAAGGACTCTGCTTCATTATTTAAGTACTTTGTTGCATTATTTAAGGACTCTGCTGCATAATTTAAGGACTTTATTGCATTATTTAAGGATCCTGCTGCATTATTTAATGACTCTGCTGAAGCATTTGAGGACTCATCTGCATTATTAAAGGTCTCTGCTGCCTTATTTAAGGATCCTGCTGAAGCATTTGAGGACTCAGCTGCATTATTTAAGGACTTTGCTGCATTATTTAACGACTCTGCTGCGTTATTTAAGGACTCTGCTGCATTATTTAAGGACACTGCTGCATTATTTAAGGACTCTGCTGCATTATTTAAGGACTTTGCTGCATTATTTAACGACTCTGCTGCATTATTTAAGAACTTTGCTGCATTATTTAAGGACTCTGCTGCATTATTTAAGGAATTTGTTGCATTATTTAAGGACTCTGCTGCTTTATTTAAGGACTCTGCTGCGGTATTTAAGGACTCTGCTGCATTATTTAAGGACTTTGCTGCATTATTTAAGGACTGCTGCGTTATTTAAGGACTCTGCTGCATTATTTAAGACTTTGCTGCATTATTTAAGGACTCTGCTGCAGTGTTTAATGACTCTGCTGAAGCAACTGGGGACTCAGATGCATTATTTAAGGACTCTGCTGCATTATGTAAGGACTTTGCTGCTTTATTTAAGGACTTTGCTGCATTATTTAAGGACTTTGTTGCATTATTTAAGGACTCTGCTGCATTATTTAAGGACTTTGTTGCATTATTTAAGGACTCTTCTGCATTATTTAAGGACTTTGCTGCATTATTTAAGGACTTTGCTGCATTATTTAACGACTCTGCTGCATTATTTAAGAACTTTGCTGCATTATTTAAGGACTCTGCTGCATTATTTAAGGAATTTGTTGCATTATTTAAGGACTCTGCTGCTTTATTTAAGGACTCTGCTGCGGTATTTAAGGACTCTGCTGCATTATTTAAGGACTTTGCTGCATTATTTAAGGACTGCTGCGTTATTTAAGGACTCTGCTGCATTATTTAAGACTTTGCTGCATTATTTAAGGACTCTGCTGCAGTGTTTAATGACTCTGCTGAAGCAACTGGGGACTCAGATGCATTATTTAAGGACTCTGCTGCATTATGTAAGGACTTTGCTGCTTTATTTAAGGACTTTGCTGCATTATTTAAGGACTTTGTTGCATTATTTAAGGACTCTGCTGCATTATTTAAGGACTTTGTTGCATTATTTAAGGACTCTTCTGCATTATTTAAGGACTTTGCTGCATTATTTAAGGACTATGCTGTGGTATTTAAGTACTCTGCTGCATTATTTAAGGACTTTGCTGCATTATTTAAGGACTCTGCTGCATTATTTAATTACTTTGCTGCATTATTAAAGGACCCTGCTGCGGCATTTAAGGATTCTGCTGCATTATTTAAGGACTTTGATGCATTATTTAAGGACGCTGCTGCAGAATTTAAGGAATTTGCTGCATTATTTAAGGACTTTGTTGCATTATTTAAGGTCTCTGCTGCATGAATTAAGGACTCTGCTATGGTACTTAAGGACTTTGCTGCATTATTTAAGGACTTTGCTGCATTATTTAAGGACTTTGATGCATTATTTAAGAACTTTGTTGCATTATTTAAGGACTCTGCTGCATTATTTAAGGACTTTGTTGCATTATGTAAGGACTTTGCTGCTTTATTTAAGGACTTTGCTGCATTATTTAAGGACTTTGTTGCATTATTTAAGGACTCTGCTGCATTATTTAAGGACTTTGTTGCATCATTTAAGGACTCTTCTGCATTATTTAAGGACTTTGCTGCATTATTTAAGGACTATGCTGTGGTATTTAAGTACTCTGCTGCATTATTTAAGGACTTTGCTGCATTATTTAAGGACTCTGCTGCATTATTTAATTACTTTGCTGCATTATTAAAGGACCCTGCTGCGGCATTTAAGGATTCTGCTGCATAATTTAAGGACTTTATTGCATTATTTAAGGATCCTGCTGCATTATTTAAGGATCCTGCTGAAGCATTTGAGGACTCAGCTGCATTATTTAAGGACTTTGCTGCATTATTTAACGACTCTGCTGCATTATTTAAGGACTCTGCTGCTTTATTTAAGGACTTTCCTGCATTATTTAAGGAGTCTTCTGCATTATTTAATGACTCTGCTGAAGCATTTGAGGACTCAACTGCATTATTTAAGGACTCTGCTGCATTATTTAAGGTCTCTGCTGCATTATTTAAGGACTCTGCTGTGGTATATAAGGACTCTGCTGCATTATTTAAGGAATTTGTTGCATTATTTAAGGACGCTGCTGCATTATTTAAGGACTTTGTTGCATTATTTAAGGACTCTGCTGCATTAATTAAGGACTTTGCTGCATTACTTAAGGACACTGCTGCATTATTTAAGGACTTTGTTGCATTATTTAAGGACTCTGCTGCATTATTTAAGGACTCTGCTGAAGCATTTGGGGACTCAGATGCATTATTTAAGGACTCTGCTGCATTATGTAAGGGCTTTGCTGCTTTATTTAAGGACTCTGTTGCATTATTTAAGGACTTTGTTGCATTATTTAAGAACTCTGCTGCATTATTTAAGGACTTTGTTGCATTATTTAAGGATTCTGCTGCATTATTTAAGGACTTTGCTGCATTATTTAAGGACTATGCTGTGGTATTTAAGGACTCTGCTGCATTATTTAAGGACTTTGCTGCATTATTAAAGGACTCTGCTGCATTATTTAATTACTTTGCTGCATTATTTAAGGACTCTGCTGCGGTATTTAAGGACTCTGCTGCATTATTTAAGGACTTTGATGCATTATTTAAGGACACTGCTGCAGAATTTAAGGAATCTGCTGCATTATTTAAGGACTTTGTTGCATTATTTAAGGTCTCTTTTTCATTATTTAAGGACTCTGCTATTGTACTTAAGGACTTTGCTGCATTATTTAAGGACTTTGCTGCATTATTTAAGGACTCTGCTGCATTATTTAAGTACTTTGTTGCATTATTTAAGGACTCTGCTGCATAATTTAAGGACTTTATTGCATTATTTAAGGATCCTGCTGCATTATTTAATGACTCTGCTGAAGCATTTGAGGACTCATCTGCATTATTAAAGGTCTCTGCTGCATTATTTAAGGATCCTGCTGAAGCATTTGAGGACTCAGCTGCATTATTTAAGGACTTTGCTGCATTATTTAACGACTCTGCTGCGTTATTTAAGGACTCTGCTGCATTATTTAAGGACACTGCTGCATTATTTAAGGACTCTGCTGCATTATTTAAGGACTTTGCTGCATTATTTAACGACTCTGCTGCATTATTTAAGAACTTTGCTGCATTATTTAAGGACTCTGCTGCATTATTTAAGGAATTTGTTGCATTATTTAAGGACTCTGCTGCTTTATTTAAGGACTCTGCTGCGGTATTTAAGGACTCTGCTGCATTATTTAAGGACTTTGCTGCATTATTTAAGGACTGCTGCGTTATTTAAGGACTCTGCTGCATTATTTAAGACTTTGCTGCATTATTTAAGGACTCTGCTGCAGTGTTTAATGACTCTGCTGAAGCAACTGGGGACTCAGATGCATTATTTAAGGACTCTGCTGCATTATGTAAGGACTTTGCTGCTTTATTTAAGGACTTTGCTGCATTATTTAAGGACTTTGTTGCATTATTTAAGGACTCTGCTGCATTATTTAAGGACTTTGTTGCATTATTTAAGGACTCTTCTGCATTATTTAAGGACTTTGCTGCATTATTTAAGGACTATGCTGTGGTATTTAAGTACTCTGCTGCATTATTTAAGGACTTTGCTGCATTATTTAAGGACTCTGCTGCATTATTTAATTACTTTGCTGCATTATTAAAGGACCCTGCTGCGGCATTTAAGGATTCTGCTGCATTATTTAAGGACTTTGATGCATTATTTAAGGACGCTGCTGCAGAATTTAAGGAATCTGCTGCATTATTTAAGGACTTTGTTGCATTATTTAAGGTCTCTGCTGCATTATTTAAGGACTCTGCTATGGTACTTAAGGACTTTGCTGCATTACTTAAGGACTTTGCTGCATTATTTAAGGACTTTGATGCATTATTTAAGAACTTTGTTGCATTATTTAAGGACTCTGCTGCATTATTTAAGGACTTTGTTGCATTATGTAAGGACTTTGCTGCTTTATTTAAGGACTTTGCTGCATTATTTAAGGGCTTTGTTGCATTATTTAAGGACTCTGCTGCATTATTTAAGGACTTTGTTGCATTATTTAAGGACTCTTCTGCATTATTTAAGGACTTTGCTGCATTATTTAAGGACTATGCTGTGGTATTTAAGTACTCTGCTGCATTATTTAAGGACTTTGCTGCATTATTTAAGGACTCTGCTGCATTATTTAATTACTTTGCTGCATTATTAAAGGACCCTGCTGCGGCATTTAAGGATTCTGCTGCATAATTTAAGGACTTTATTGCATTATTTAAGGATCCTGCTGCATTATTTAAGGATCCTGCTGAAGCATTTGAGGACTCAGCTGCATTATTTAAGGACTTTGCTGCATTATTTAACGACTCTGCTGCATTATTTAAGGACTCTGCTGCTTTATTTAAGGACTTTCCTGCATTATTTAAGGAGTCTTCTGCATTATTTAATGACTCTGCTGAAGCATTTGAGGACTCAACTGCATTATTTAAGGACTCTGCTGCATTATTTAAGGTCTCTGCTGCATTATTTAAGGACTCTGCTGTGGTATATAAGGACTCTGCTGCATTATTTAAGGAATTTGTTGCATTATTTAAGGACGCTGCTGCATTATTTAAGGACTTTGTTGCATTATTTAAGGACTCTGCTGCATTAATTAAGGACTTTGCTGCATTACTTAAGGACACTGCTGCATTATTTAAGGACTTTGTTGCATTATTTAAGGTCTCTGCTGCATTATTTAAGGACTCTGCTGTGGTATTTATGGACTCTGCTGCATTATTTAAGGAATTTGTTGCATTATTTAAGGACGCTGCTGCATTATTTAAGGACTTTGTTGCATTATTTAAGGACTTTGCTGCATTAATTAAGGACTTTGCTGCATTACTTAAGGACTCTGCTGCATTATTTAATTACTTGCTGCATTATTTAAGGACTCTGCTGCGGTGTTTAAGAACTCTGCTGCATTATTTAAGGACTTTGCTGCATTATTTTAGGACTCTGCTGCATTATTTAAGGACTTTGCTGTATTATTTAAGGACTCTACTGCATTATTTAAGGACTTTGTTGCATTATTTAAGGACTCTGCTGCATTATTTAATGACTTTGTTGCATTATATAAGGACTCTGCTGCATTATTTAAGGACTATGTTGCATTATGTTAGAAGTCTGCTGCATTATTTAAGGACTTTGCTGCATTATTTAAGGACTCTGCTGCATTATTTAAGGACTTTATTGCATTATTTAAGGACTCTGCTGCATTATTTAATGACTCTGCTGAAGCATTTGAGGACTCAGCTGCATTATTTAAGGTCTCTGCTGTATTATTTAAGGACTCTGCTGCATTATTTAATGACTCTGTTGCGGTATTTAAGGACTCTGCTGCATTATTTAAGGACTGCTGCGTTATTTAAGGACTCTGCTGCATTATTTAAGACTTTGCTGCATTATTTAAGGACTCTGCTGCAGTGTTTAATGACTCTGCTGAAGCAACTGGGGACTCAGATGCATTATTTAAGGACTCTGCTGCATTATGTAAGGACTTTGCTGCTTTATTTAAGGACTTTGCTGCATTATTTAAGGACTTTGTTGCATTATTTAAGGACTCTGCTGCATTATTTAAGGACTTTGTTGCATTATTTAAGGACTCTTCTGCATTATTTAAGGACTTTGCTGCATTATTTAAGGACTATGCTGTGGTATTTAAGTACTCTGCTGCATTATTTAAGGACTTTGCTGCATTATTTAAGGACTCTGCTGCATTATTTAATTACTTTGCTGCATTATTAAAGGACCCTGCTGCGGCATTTAAGGATTCTGCTGCATTATTTAAGGACTTTGATGCATTATTTAAGGACGCTGCTGCAGAATTTAAGGAATCTGCTGCATTATTTAAGGACTTTGTTGCATTATTTAAGGTCTCTGCTGCATGAATTAAGGACTCTGCTATGGTACTTAAGGACTTTGCTGCATTATTTAAGGACTTTGCTGCATTATTTAAGGACTTTGATGCATTATTTAAGAACTTTGTTGCATTATTTAAGGACTCTGCTGCATTATTTAAGGACTTTGTTGCATTATGTAAGGACTTTGCTGCTTTATTTAAGGACTTTGCTGCATTATTTAAGGACTTTGTTGCATTATTTAAGGACTCTGCTGCATTATTTAAGGACTTTGTTGCATTATTTAAGGACTCTTCTGCATTATTTAAGGACTTTGCTGCATTATTTAAGGACTATGCTGTGGTATTTAAGTACTCTGCTGCATTATTTAAGGACTTTGCTGCATTATTTAAGGACTCTGCTGCATTATTTAATTACTTTGCTGCATTATTAAAGGACCCTGCTGCGGCATTTAAGGATTCTGCTGCATAATTTAAGGACTTTATTGCATTATTTAAGGATCCTGCTGCATTATTTAAGGATCCTGCTGAAGCATTTGAGGACTCAGCTGCATTATTTAAGGACTTTGCTGCATTATTTAACGACTCTGCTGCATTATTTAAGGACTCTGCTGCTTTATTTAAGGACTTTCCTGCATTATTTAAGGAGTCTTCTGCATTATTTAATGACTCTGCTGAAGCATTTGAGGACTCAACTGCATTATTTAAGGACTCTGCTGCATTATTTAAGGTCTCTGCTGCATTATTTAAGGACTCTGCTGTGGTATATAAGGACTCTGCTGCATTATTTAAGGAATTTGTTGCATTATTTAAGGACGCTGCTGCATTATTTAAGGACTTTGTTGCATTATTTAAGGACTCTGCTGCATTAATTAAGGACTTTGCTGCATTACTTAAGGACACTGCTGCATTATTTAAGGACTTTGTTGCATTATTTAAGGACTCTGCTGCATTATTTAAGGACTCTGCTGAAGCATTTGGGGACTCAGATGCATTATTTAAGGACTCTGCTGCATTATGTAAGGGCTTTGCTGCTTTATTTAAGGACTCTGTTGCATTATTTAAGGACTTTGTTGCATTATTTAAGAACTCTGCTGCATTATTTAAGGACTTTGTTGCATTATTTAAGGATTCTGCTGCATTATTTAAGGACTTTGCTGCATTATTTAAGGACTATGCTGTGGTATTTAAGGACTCTGCTGCATTATTTAAGGACTTTGCTGCATTATTAAAGGACTCTGCTGCATTATTTAATTACTTTGCTGCATTATTTAAGGACTCTGCTGCGGTATTTAAGGACTCTGCTGCATTATTTAAGGACTTTGATGCATTATTTAAGGACACTGCTGCAGAATTTAAGGAATCTGCTGCATTATTTAAGGACTTTGTTGCATTATTTAAGGTCTCTTTTTCATTATTTAAGGACTCTGCTATTGTACTTAAGGACTTTGCTGCATTATTTAAGGACTTTGCTGCATTATTTAAGGACTCTGCTGCATTATTTAAGTACTTTGTTGCATTATTTAAGGACTCTGCTGCATAATTTAAGGACTTTATTGCATTATTTAAGGATCCTGCTGCATTATTTAATGACTCTGCTGAAGCATTTGAGGACTCATCTGCATTATTAAAGGTCTCTGCTGCATTATTTAAGGATCCTGCTGAAGCATTTGAGGACTCAGCTGCATTATTTAAGGACTTTGCTGCATTATTTAACGACTCTGCTGCGTTATTTAAGGACTCTGCTGCATTATTTAAGGACACTGCTGCATTATTTAAGGACTCTGCTGCATTATTTAAGGACTTTGCTGCATTATTTAACGACTCTGCTGCATTATTTAAGAACTTTGCTGCATTATTTAAGGACTCTGCTGCATTATTTAAGGAATTTGTTGCATTATTTAAGGACTCTGCTGCTTTATTTAAGGACTCTGCTGCGGTATTTAAGGACTCTGCTGCATTATTTAAGGACTTTGCTGCATTATTTAAGGACTGCTGCGTTATTTAAGGACTCTGCTGCATTATTTAAGACTTTGCTGCATTATTTAAGGACTCTGCTGCAGTGTTTAATGACTCTGCTGAAGCAACTGGGGACTCAGATGCATTATTTAAGGACTCTGCTGCATTATGTAAGGACTTTGCTGCTTTATTTAAGGACTTTGCTGCATTATTTAAGGACTTTGTTGCATTATTTAAGGACTCTGCTGTATTATTTAAGGACTTTGTTGCATTATTTAAGGACTCTTCTGCATTATTTAAGGACTTTGCTGCATTATTTAAGGACTATGCTGTGGTATTTAAGTACTCTGCTGCATTATTTAAGGACTTTGCTGCATTATTTAAGGACTCTGCTGCATTATTTAATTACTTTGCTGCATTATTAAAGGACCCTGCTGCGGCATTTAAGGATTCTGCTGCATTATTTAAGGACTTTGATGCATTATTTAAGGACGCTGCTGCAGAATTTAAGGAATCTGCTGCATTATTTAAGGACTTTGTTGCATTATTTAAGGTCTCTGCTGCATTATTTAAGGACTCTGCTATGGTACTTAAGGACTTTGCTGCATTACTTAAGGACTTTGCTGCATTATTTAAGGACTTTGATGCATTATTTAAGAACTTTGTTGCATTATTTAAGGACTCTGCTGCATTATTTAAGGACTTTGTTGCATTATGTAAGGACTTTGCTGCTTTATTTAAGGACTTTGCTGCATTATTTAAGGGCTTTGTTGCATTATTTAAGGACTCTGCTGCATTATTTAAGGACTTTGTTGCATTATTTAAGGACTCTTCTGCATTATTTAAGGACTTTGCTGCATTATTTAAGGACTATGCTGTGGTATTTAAGTACTCTGCTGCATTATTTAAGGACTTTGCTGCATTATTTAAGGACTCTGCTGCATTATTTAATTACTTTGCTGCATTATTAAAGGACCCTGCTGCGGCATTTAAGGATTCTGCTGCATAATTTAAGGACTTTATTGCATTATTTAAGGATCCTGCTGCATTATTTAAGGATCCTGCTGAAGCATTTGAGGACTCAGCTGCATTATTTAAGGACTTTGCTGCATTATTTAACGACTCTGCTGCATTATTTAAGGACTCTGCTGCTTTATTTAAGGACTTTCCTGCATTATTTAAGGAGTCTTCTGCATTATTTAATGACTCTGCTGAAGCATTTGAGGACTCAACTGCATTATTTAAGGACTCTGCTGCATTATTTAAGGTCTCTGCTGCATTATTTAAGGACTCTGCTGTGGTATATAAGGACTCTGCTGCATTATTTAAGGAATTTGTTGCATTATTTAAGGACGCTGCTGCATTATTTAAGGACTTTGTTGCATTATTTAAGGACTCTGCTGCATTAATTAAGGACTTTGCTGCATTACTTAAGGACACTGCTGCATTATTTAAGGACTTTGTTGCATTATTTAAGGTCTCTGCTGCATTATTTAAGGACTCTGCTGTGGTATTTATGGACTCTGCTGCATTATTTAAGGAATTTGTTGCATTATTTAAGGACGCTGCTGCATTATTTAAGGACTTTGTTGCATTATTTAAGGACTTTGCTGCATTAATTAAGGACTTTGCTGCATTACTTAAGGACTCTGCTGCATTATTTAATTACTTGCTGCATTATTTAAGGACTCTGCTGCGGTGTTTAAGAACTCTGCTGCATTATTTAAGGACTTTGCTGCATTATTTTAGGACTCTGCTGCATTATTTAAGGACTTTGCTGTATTATTTAAGGACTCTACTGCATTATTTAAGGACTTTGTTGCATTATTTAAGGACTCTGCTGCATTATTTAATGACTTTGTTGCATTATATAAGGACTCTGCTGAATTATTTAAGGACTATGTTGCATTATGTTAGAAGTCTGCTGCATTATTTAAGGACTTTGCTGCATTATTTAAGGACTCTGCTGCATTATTTAAGGACTTTATTGCATTATTTAAGGACTCTGCTGCATTATTTAATGACTCTGCTGAAGCATTTGAGGACTCAGCTGCATTATTTAAGGTCTCTGCTGTATTATTTAAGGACTCTGCTGCATTATTTAATGACTCTGTTGCGGTATTTAAGGACTCTGCTGCATTATTTAAGGACTGCTGCGTTATTTAAGGACTCTGCTGCATTATTTAAGACTTTGCTGCATTATTTAAGGACTCTGCTGCAGTGTTTAATGACTCTGCTGAAGCAACTGGGGACTCAGATGCATTATTTAAGGACTCTGCTGCATTATGTAAGGACTTTGCTGCTTTATTTAAGGACTTTGCTGCATTATTTAAGGACTTTGTTGCATTATTTAAGGACTCTGCTGCATTATTTAAGGACTTTGTTGCATTATTTAAGGACTCTTCTGCATTATTTAAGGACTTTGCTGCATTATTTAAGGACTATGCTGTGGTATTTAAGTACTCTGCTGCATTATTTAAGGACTTTGCTGCATTATTTAAGGACTCTGCTGCATTATTTAATTACTTTGCTGCATTATTAAAGGACCCTGCTGCGGCATTTAAGGATTCTGCTGCATTATTTAAGGACTTTGATGCATTATTTAAGGACGCTGCTGCAGAATTTAAGGAATCTGCTGCATTATTTAAGGACTTTGTTGCATTATTTAAGGTCTCTGCTGCATGAATTAAGGACTCTGCTATGGTACTTAAGGACTTTGCTGCATTATTTAAGGACTTTGCTGCATTATTTAAGGACTTTGATGCATTATTTAAGAACTTTGTTGCATTATTTAAGGACTCTGCTGCATTATTTAAGGACTTTGTTGCATTATGTAAGGACTTTGCTGCTTTATTTAAGGACTTTGCTGCATTATTTAAGGACTTTGTTGCATTATTTAAGGACTCTGCTGCATTATTTAAGGACTTTGTTGCATTATTTAAGGACTCTTCTGCATTATTTAAGGACTTTGCTGCATTATTTAAGGACTATGCTGTGGTATTTAAGTACTCTGCTGCATTATTTAAGGACTTTGCTGCATTATTTAAGGACTCTGCTGCATTATTTAATTACTTTGCTGCATTATTAAAGGACCCTGCTGCGGCATTTAAGGATTCTGCTGCATAATTTAAGGACTTTATTGCATTATTTAAGGATCCTGCTGCATTATTTAAGGATCCTGCTGAAGCATTTGAGGACTCAGCTGCATTATTTAAGGACTTTGCTGCATTATTTAACGACTCTGCTGCATTATTTAAGGACTCTGCTGCTTTATTTAAGGACTTTCCTGCATTATTTAAGGAGTCTTCTGCATTATTTAATGACTCTGCTGAAGCATTTGAGGACTCAACTGCATTATTTAAGGACTCTGCTGCATTATTTAAGGTCTCTGCTGCATTATTTAAGGACTCTGCTGTGGTATATAAGGACTCTGCTGCATTATTTAAGGAATTTGTTGCATTATTTAAGGACGCTGCTGCATTATTTAAGGACTTTGTTGCATTATTTAAGGACTCTGCTGCATTAATTAAGGACTTTGCTGCATTACTTAAGGACACTGCTGCATTATTTAAGGACTTTGTTGCATTATTTAAGGACTCTGCTGCATTATTTAAGGACTCTGCTGAAGCATTTGGGGACTCAGATGCATTATTTAAGGACTCTGCTGCATTACGTAAGGGCTTTGCTGCTTTATTTAAGGACTCTGTTGCATTATTTAAGGACTTTGTTGCATTATTTAAGAACTCTGCTGCATTATTTAAGGACTTTGTTGCATTATTTAAGGATTCTGCTGCATTATTTAAGGACTTTGCTGCATTATTTAAGGACTATGCTGTGGTATTTAAGGACTCTGCTGCATTATTTAAGGACTTTGCTGCATTATTAAAGGACTCTGCTGCATTATTTAATTACTTTGCTGCATTATTTAAGGACTCTGCTGCGGTATTTAAGGACTCTGCTGCATTATTTAAGGACTTTGATGCATTATTTAAGGACACTGCTGCAGAATTTAAGGAATCTGCTGCATTATTTAAGGACTTTGTTGCATTATTTAAGGTCTCTTTTTCATTATTTAAGGACTCTGCTATTGTACTTAAGGACTTTGCTGCATTATTTAAGGACTTTGCTGCATTATTTAAGGACTCTGCTTCATTATTTAAGTACTTTGTTGCATTATTTAAGGACTCTGCTGCATAATTTAAGGACTTTATTGCATTATTTAAGGATCCTGCTGCATTATTTAATGACTCTGCTGAAGCATTTGAGGACTCATCTGCATTATTAAAGGTCTCTGCTGCCTTATTTAAGGATCCTGCTGAAGCATTTGAGGACTCAGCTGCATTATTTAAGGACTTTGCTGCATTATTTAACGACTCTGCTGCGTTATTTAAGGACTCTGCTGCATTATTTAAGGACACTGCTGCATTATTTAAGGACTCTGCTGCATTATTTAAGGACTTTGCTGCATTATTTAACGACTCTGCTGCATTATTTAAGAACTTTGCTGCATTATTTAAGGACTCTGCTGCATTATTTAAGGAATTTGTTGCATTATTTAAGGACTCTGCTGCTTTATTTAAGGACTCTGCTGCGGTATTTAAGGACTCTGCTGCATTATTTAAGGACTTTGCTGCATTATTTAAGGACTGCTGCGTTATTTAAGGACTCTGCTGCATTATTTAAGACTTTGCTGCATTATTTAAGGACTCTGCTGCAGTGTTTAATGACTCTGCTGAAGCAACTGGGGACTCAGATGCATTATTTAAGGACTCTGCTGCATTATGTAAGGACTTTGCTGCTTTATTTAAGGACTTTGCTGCATTATTTAAGGACTTTGTTGCATTATTTAAGGACTCTGCTGCATTATTTAAGGACTTTGTTGCATTATTTAAGGACTCTTCTGCATTATTTAAGGACTTTGCTGCATTATTTAAGGACTATGCTGTGGTATTTAAGTACTCTGCTGCATTATTTAAGGACTTTGCTGCATTATTTAAGGACTCTGCTGCATTATTTAATTACTTTGCTGCATTATTAAAGGACCCTGCTGCGGCATTTAAGGATTCTGCTGCATTATTTAAGGACTTTGATGCATTATTTAAGGACGCTGCTGCAGAATTTAAGGAATCTGCTGCATTATTTAAGGACTTTGTTGCATTATTTAAGGTCTCTGCTGCATTATTTAAGGACTCTGCTATGGTACTTAAGGACTTTGCTGCATTACTTAAGGACTTTGCTGCATTATTTAAGGACTTTGATGCATTATTTAAGGACTTTGTTGCATTATTTAAGAACTCTGCTGCATTATTTAAGGACTTTGTTGCATTATTTAAGGATTCTGCTGCATTATTTAAGGACTTTGCTGCATTATTTAAGGACTATGCTGTGGTATTTAAGGACTCTGCTGCATTATTTAAGGACTTTGCTGCATTATTAAAGGACTCTGCTGCATTATTTAATTACTTTGCTGCATTATTTAAGGACTCTGCTGCGGTATTTAAGGACTCTGCTGCATTATTTAAGGACTTTGATGCATTATTTAAGGACACTGCTGCAGAATTTAAGGAATCTGCTGCATTATTTAAGGACTTTGTTGCATTATTTAAGGTCTCTTTTTCATTATTTAAGGACTCTGCTATTGTACTTAAGGACTTTGCTGCATTATTTAAGGACTTTGCTGCATTATTTAAGGACTCTGCTGCATTATTTAAGTACTTTGTTGCATTATTTAAGGACTCTGCTGCATAATTTAAGGACTTTATTGCATTATTTAAGGATCCTGCTGGATTATTTAATGACTCTGCTGAAGCATTTGAGGACTCATCTGCATTATTAAAGGTCTCTGCTGCATTATTTAAGGATCCTGCTGAAGCATTTGAGGACTCAGCTGCATTATTTAAGGACTTTGCTGCATTATTTAACGACTCTGCTGCGTTATTTAAGGACTCTGCTGCATTATTTAAGGACACTGCTGCATTATTTAAGGACTCTGCTGCATTATTTAAGGACTTTGCTGCATTATTTAACGACTCTGCTGCATTATTTAAGAACTTTGCTGCATTATTTAAGGACTCTGCTGCATTATTTAAGGAATTTGTTGCATTATTTAAGGACTATGCTGCTTTATTTAAGGACTCTGCTGCGGTATTTAAGGACTCTGCTGCATTATTTAAGGACTTTGCTGCATTATTTAAGGACTGCTGCGTTATTTAAGGACTCTGCTGCATTATTTAAGACTTTGCTGCATTATTTAAGGACTCTGCTGCAGTGTTTAATGACTCTGCTGAAGCAACTGGGGACTCAGATGCATTATTTAAGGACTCTGCTGCATTATGTAAGGACTTTGCTGCTTTATTTAAGGACTTTGCTGCATTATTTAAGGACTTTGTTGCATTATTTAAGGACTCTGCTGCATTATTTAAGGACTTTGTTGCATTATTTAAGGACTCTTCTGCATTATTTAAGGACTTTGCTGCATTATTTAAGGACTATGCTGTGGTATTTAAGTACTCTGCTGCATTATTTAAGGACTTTGCTGCATTATTTAAGGACTCTGCTGCATTATTTAATTACTTTGCTGCATTATTAAAGGACCCTGCTGCGGCATTTAAGGATTCTGCTGCATTATTTAAGGACTTTGATGCATTATTTAAGGACGCTGCTGCAGAATTTAAGGAATCTGCTGCATTATTTAAGGACTTTGTTGCATTATTTAAGGTCTCTGCTGCATGAATTAAGGACTCTGCTATGGTACTTAAGGACTTTGCTGCATTATTTAAGGACTTTGCTGCATTATTTAAGGACTTTGATGCATTATTTAAGAACTTTGTTGCATTATTTAAGGACTCTGCTGCATTATTTAAGGACTTTGTTGCATTATGTAAGGACTTTGCTGCTTTATTTAAGGACTTTGCTGCATTATTTAAGGACTTTGTTGCATTATTTAAGGACTCTGCTGCATTATTTAAGGACTTTGTTGCATCATTTAAGGACTCTTCTGCATTATTTAAGGACTTTGCTGCATTATTTAAGGACTATGCTGTGGTATTTAAGTACTCTGCTGCATTATTTAAGGACTTTGCTGCATTATTTAAGGACTCTGCTGCATTATTTAATTACTTTGCTGCATTATTAAAGGACCCTGCTGCGGCATTTAAGGATTCTGCTGCATAATTTAAGGACTTTATTGCATTATTTAAGGATCCTGCTGCATTATTTAAGGATCCTGCTGAAGCATTTGAGGACTCAGCTGCATTATTTAAGGACTTTGCTGCATTATTTAACGACTCTGCTGCATTATTTAAGGACTCTGCTGCTTTATTTAAGGACTTTCCTGCATTATTTAAGGAGTCTTCTGCATTATTTAATGACTCTGCTGAAGCATTTGAGGACTCAACTGCATTATTTAAGGACTCTGCTGCATTATTTAAGGTCTCTGCTGCATTATTTAAGGACTCTGCTGTGGTATATAAGGACTCTGCTGCATTATTTAAGGAATTTGTTGCATTATTTAAGGACGCTGCTGCATTATTTAAGGACTTTGTTGCATTATTTAAGGACTCTGCTGCATTAATTAAGGACTTTGCTGCATTACTTAAGGACACTGCTGCATTATTTAAGGACTTTGTTGCATTATTTAAGGACTCTGCTGCATTATTTAAGGACTCTGCTGAAGCATTTGGGGACTCAGATGCATTATTTAAGGACTCTGCTGCATTATGTAAGGGCTTTGCTGCTTTATTTAAGGACTCTGTTGCATTATTTAAGGACTTTGTTGCATTATTTAAGAACTCTGCTGCATTATTTAAGGACTTTGTTGCATTATTTAAGGATTCTGCTGCATTATTTAAGGACTTTGCTGCATTATTTAAGGACTATGCTGTGGTATTTAAGGACTCTGCTGCATTATTTAAGGACTTTGCTGCATTATTAAAGGACTCTGCTGCATTATTTAATTACTTTGCTGCATTATTTAAGGACTCTGCTGCGGTATTTAAGGACTCTGCTGCATTATTTAAGGACTTTGATGCATTATTTAAGGACACTGCTGCAGAATTTAAGGAATCTGCTGCATTATTTAAGGACTTTGTTGCATTATTTAAGGTCTCTTTTTCATTATTTAAGGACTCTGCTATTGTACTTAAGGACTTTGCTGCATTATTTAAGGACTTTGCTGCATTATTTAAGGACTCTGCTGCATTATTTAAGTACTTTGTTGCATTATTTAAGGACTCTGCTGCATAATTTAAGGACTTTATTGCATTATTTAAGGATCCTGCTGCATTATTTAATGACTCTGCTGAAGCATTTGAGGACTCATCTGCATTATTAAAGGTCTCTGCTGCATTATTTAAGGATCCTGCTGAAGCATTTGAGGACTCAGCTGCATTATTTAAGGACTTTGCTGCATTATTTAACGACTCTGCTGCGTTATTTAAGGACTCTGCTGCATTATTTAAGGACACTGCTGCATTATTTAAGGACTCTGCTGCATTATTTAAGGACTTTGCTGCATTATTTAACGACTCTGCTGCATTATTTAAGAACTTTGCTGCATTATTTAAGGACTCTGCTGCATTATTTAAGGAATTTGTTGCATTATTTAAGGACTCTGCTGCTTTATTTAAGGACTCTGCTGCGGTATTTAAGGACTCTGCTGCATTATTTAAGGACTTTGCTGCATTATTTAAGGACTGCTGCGTTATTTAAGGACTCTGCTGCATTATTTAAGACTTTGCTGCATTATTTAAGGACTCTGCTGCAGTGTTTAATGACTCTGCTGAAGCAACTGGGGACTCAGATGCATTATTTAAGGACTCTGCTGCATTATGTAAGGACTTTGCTGCTTTATTTAAGGACTTTGCTGCATTATTTAAGGACTTTGTTGCATTATTTAAGGACTCTGCTGCATTATTTAAGGACTTTGTTGCATTATTTAAGGACTCTTCTGCATTATTTAAGGACTTTGCTGCATTATTTAAGGACTATGCTGTGGTATTTAAGTACTCTGCTGCATTATTTAAGGACTTTGCTGCATTATTTAAGGACTCTGCTGCATTATTTAATTACTTTGCTGCATTATTAAAGGACCCTGCTGCGGCATTTAAGGATTCTGCTGCATTATTTAAGGACTTTGATGCATTATTTAAGGACGCTGCTGCAGAATTTAAGGAATCTGCTGCATTATTTAAGGACTTTGTTGCATTATTTAAGGTCTCTGCTGCATTATTTAAGGACTCTGCTATGGTACTTAAGGACTTTGCTGCATTACTTAAGGACTTTGCTGCATTATTTAAGGACTTTGATGCATTATTTAAGAACTTTGTTGCATTATTTAAGGACTCTGCTGCATTATTTAAGGACTTTGTTGCATTATGTAAGGACTTTGCTGCTTTATTTAAGGACTTTGCTGCATTATTTAAGGGCTTTGTTGCATTATTTAAGGACTCTGCTGCATTATTTAAGGACTTTGTTGCATTATTTAAGGACTCTTCTGCATTATTTAAGGACTTTGCTGCATTATTTAAGGACTATGCTGTGGTATTTAAGTACTCTGCTGCATTATTTAAGGACTTTGCTGCATTATTTAAGGACTCTGCTGCATTATTTAATTACTTTGCTGCATTATTAAAGGACCCTGCTGCGGCATTTAAGGATTCTGCTGCATAATTTAAGGACTTTATTGCATTATTTAAGGATCCTGCTGCATTATTTAAGGATCCTGCTGAAGCATTTGAGGACTCAGCTGCATTATTTAAGGACTTTGCTGCATTATTTAACGACTCTGCTGCATTATTTAAGGACTCTGCTGCTTTATTTAAGGACTTTCCTGCATTATTTAAGGAGTCTTCTGCATTATTTAATGACTCTGCTGAAGCATTTGAGGACTCAACTGCATTATTTAAGGACTCTGCTGCATTATTTAAGGACTTTGCTGCATTACTTAAGGACACTGCTGCATTATTTAAGGACTTTGTTGCATTATTTAAGGACTCTGCTGCATTATTTAAGGACTCTGCTGAAGCATTTGGGGACTCAGATGCATTATTTAAGGACTCTGCTGCATTATGTAAGGGCTTTGCTGCTTTATTTAAGGACTCTGTTGCATTATTTAAGGACTTTGTTGCATTATTTAAGAACTCTGCTGCATTATTTAAGGACTTTGTTGCATTATTTAAGGATTCTGCTGCATTATTTAAGGACTTTGCTGCATTATTTAAGGACTATGCTGTGGTATTTAAGGACTCTGCTGCATTATTTAAGGACTTTGCTGCATTATTAAAGGACTCTGCTGCATTATTTAATTACTTTGCTGCATTATTTAAGGACTCTGCTGCGGTATTTAAGGACTCTGCTGCATTATTTAAGGACTTTGATGCATTATTTAAGGACACTGCTGCAGAATTTAAGGAATCTGCTGCATTATTTAAGGACTTTGTTGCATTATTTAAGGTCTCTTTTTCATTATTTAAGGACTCTGCTATTGTACTTAAGGACTTTGCTGCATTATTTAAGGACTTTGCTGCATTATTTAAGGACTCTGCTGCATTATTTAAGTACTTTGTTGCATTATTTAAGGACTCTGCTGCATAATTTAAGGACTTTATTGCATTATTTAAGGATCCTGCTGCATTATTTAATGACTCTGCTGAAGCATTTGAGGACTCATCTGCATTATTAAAGGTCTCTGCTGCATTATTTAAGGATCCTGCTGAAGCATTTGAGGACTCAGCTGCATTATTTAAGGACTTTGCTGCATTATTTAACGACTCTGCTGCGTTATTTAAGGACTCTGCTGCATTATTTAAGGACACTGCTGCATTATTTAAGGACTCTGCTGCATTATTTAAGGACTTTGCTGCATTATTTAACGACTCTGCTGCATTATTTAAGAACTTTGCTGCATTATTTAAGGACTCTGCTGCATTATTTAAGGAATTTGTTGCATTATTTAAGGACTCTGCTGCTTTATTTAAGGACTCTGCTGCGGTATTTAAGGACTCTGCTGCATTATTTAAGGACTTTGCTGCATTATTTAAGGACTGCTGCGTTATTTAAGGACTCTGCTGCATTATTTAAGACTTTGCTGCATTATTTAAGGACTCTGCTGCAGTGTTTAATGACTCTGCTGAAGCAACTGGGGACTCAGATGCATTATTTAAGGACTCTGCTGCATTATGTAAGGACTTTGCTGCTTTATTTAAGGACTTTGCTGCATTATTTAAGGACTTTGTTGCATTATTTAAGGACTCTGCTGCATTATTTAAGGACTTTGTTGCATTATTTAAGGACTCTTCTGCATTATTTAAGGACTTTGCTGCATTATTTAAGGACTATGCTGTGGTATTTAAGTACTCTGCTGCATTATTTAAGGACTTTGCTGCATTATTTAAGGACTCTGCTGCATTATTTAATTACTTTGCTGCATTATTAAAGGACCCTGCTGCGGCATTTAAGGATTCTGCTGCATTATTTAAGGACTTTGATGCATTATTTAAGGACGCTGCTGCAGAATTTAAGGAATCTGCTGCATTATTTAAGGACTTTGTTGCATTATTTAAGGTCTCTGCTGCATTATTTAAGGACTCTGCTATGGTACTTAAGGACTTTGCTGCATTACTTAAGGACTTTGCTGCATTATTTAAGGACTTTGATGCATTATTTAAGAACTTTGTTGCATTATTTAAGGACTCTGCTGCATTATTTAAGGACTTTGTTGCATTATGTAAGGACTTTGCTGCTTTATTTAAGGACTTTGCTGCATTATTTAAGGGCTTTGTTGCATTATTTAAGGACTCTGCTGCATTATTTAAGGACTTTGTTGCATTATTTAAGGACTCTTCTGCATTATTTAAGGACTTTGCTGCATTATTTAAGGACTATGCTGTGGTATTTAAGTACTCTGCTGCATTATTTAAGGACTTTGCTGCATTATTTAAGGACTCTGCTGCATTATTTAATTACTTTGCTGCATTATTAAAGGACCCTGCTGCGGCATTTAAGGATTCTGCTGCATAATTTAAGGACTTTATTGCATTATTTAAGGATCCTGCTGCATTATTTAAGGATCCTGCTGAAGCATTTGAGGACTCAGCTGCATTATTTAAGGACTTTGCTGCATTATTTAACGACTCTGCTGCATTATTTAAGGACTCTGCTGCTTTATTTAAGGACTTTCCTGCATTATTTAAGGAGTCTTCTGCATTATTTAATGACTCTGCTGAAGCATTTGAGGACTCAACTGCATTATTTAAGGACTCTGCTGCATTATTTAAGGTCTCTGCTGCATTATTTAAGGACTCTGCTGTGGTATATAAGGACTCTGCTGCATTATTTAAGGAATTTGTTGCATTATTTAAGGACGCTGCTGCATTATTTAAGGACTTTGTTGCATTATTTAAGGACTCTGCTGCATTAATTAAGGACTTTGCTGCATTACTTAAGGACACTGCTGCATTATTTAAGGACTTTGTTGCATTATTTAAGGTCTCTGCTGCATTATTTAAGGACTCTGCTGTGGTATTTATGGACTCTGCTGCATTATTTAAGGAATTTGTTGCATTATTTAAGGACGCTGCTGCATTATTTAAGGACTTTGTTGCATTATTTAAGGACTTTGCTGCATTAATTAAGGACTTTGCTGCATTACTTAAGGACTCTGCTGCATTATTTAATTACTTGCTGCATTATTTAAGGACTCTGCTGCGGTGTTTAAGAACTCTGCTGCATTATTTAAGGACTTTGCTGCATTATTTTAGGACTCTGCTGCATTATTTAAGGACTTTGCTGTATTATTTAAGGACTCTACTGCATTATTTAAGGACTTTGTTGCATTATTTAAGGACTCTGCTGCATTATTTAATGACTTTGTTGCATTATATAAGGACTCTGCTGCATTATTTAAGGACTATGTTGCATTATGTTAGAAGTCTGCTGCATTATTTAAGGACTTTGCTGCATTATTTAAGGACTCTGCTGCATTATTTAAGGACTTTATTGCATTATTTAAGGACTCTGCTGCATTATTTAATGACTCTGCTGAAGCATTTGAGGACTCAGCTGCATTATTTAAGGTCTCTGCTGTATTATTTAAGGACTCTGCTGCATTATTTAATGACTCTGTTGCGGTATTTAAGGACTCTGCTGAATTATTTAAGGACTGCTGCGTTATTTAAGGACTCTGCTGCATTATTTAAGACTTTGCTGCATTATTTAAGGACTCTGCTGCAGTGTTTAATGACTCTGCTGAAGCAACTGGGGACTCAGATGCATTATTTAAGGACTCTGCTGCATTATGTAAGGACTTTGCTGCTTTATTTAAGGACTTTGCTGCATTATTTAAGGACTTTGTTGCATTATTTAAGGACTCTGCTGCATTATTTAAGGACTTTGTTGCATTATTTAAGGACTCTTCTGCATTATTTAAGGACTTTGCTGCATTATTTAAGGACTATGCTGTGGTATTTAAGTACTCTGCTGCATTATTTAAGGACTTTGCTGCATTATTTAAGGACTCTGCTGCATTATTTAATTACTTTGCTGCATTATTAAAGGACCCTGCTGCGGCATTTAAGGATTCTGCTGCATTATTTAAGGACTTTGATGCATTATTTAAGGACGCTGCTGCAGAATTTAAGGAATCTGCTGCATTATTTAAGGACTTTGTTGCATTATTTAAGGTCTCTGCTGCATGAATTAAGGACTCTGCTATGGTACTTAAGGACTTTGCTGCATTATTTAAGGACTTTGCTGCATTATTTAAGGACTTTGATGCATTATTTAAGAACTTTGTTGCATTATTTAAGGACTCTGCTGCATTATTTAAGGACTTTGTTGCATTATGTAAGGACTTTGCTGCTTTATTTAAGGACTTTGCTGCATTATTTAAGGACTTTGTTGCATTATTTAAGGACTCTGCTGCATTATTTAAGGACTTTGTTGCATTATTTAAGGACTCTTCTGCATTATTTAAGGACTTTGCTGCATTATTTAAGGACTATGCTGTGGTATTTAAGTACTCTGCTGCATTATTTAAGGACTTTGCTGCATTATTTAAGGACTCTGCTGCATTATTTAATTACTTTGCTGCATTATTAAAGGACCCTGCTGCGGCATTTAAGGATTCTGCTGCATAATTTAAGGACTTTATTGCATTATTTAAGGATCCTGCTGCATTATTTAAGGATCCTGCTGAAGCATTTGAGGACTCAGCTGCATTATTTAAGGACTTTGCTGCATTATTTAACGACTCTGCTGCATTATTTAAGGACTCTGCTGCTTTATTTAAGGACTTTCCTGCATTATTTAAGGAGTCTTCTGCATTATTTAATGACTCTGCTGAAGCATTTGAGGACTCAACTGCATTATTTAAGGACTCTGCTGCATTATTTAAGGTCTCTGCTGCATTATTTAAGGACTCTGCTGTGGTATATAAGGACTCTGCTGCATTATTTAAGGAATTTGTTGCATTATTTAAGGACGCTGCTGCATTATTTAAGGACTTTGTTGCATTATTTAAGGACTCTGCTGCATTAATTAAGGACTTTGCTGCATTACTTAAGGACACTGCTGCATTATTTAAGGACTTTGTTGCATTATTTAAGGACTCTGCTGCATTATTTAAGGACTCTGCTGAAGCATTTGGGGACTCAGATGCATTATTTAAGGACTCTGCTGCATTATGTAAGGGCTTTGCTGCTTTATTTAAGGACTCTGTTGCATTATTTAAGGACTTTGTTGCATTATTTAAGAACTCTGCTGCATTATTTAAGGACTTTGTTGCATTATTTAAGGATTCTGCTGCATTATTTAAGGACTTTGCTGCATTATTTAAGGACTATGCTGTGGTATTTAAGGACTCTGCTGCATTATTTAAGGACTTTGCTGCATTATTAAAGGACTCTGCTGCATTATTTAATTACTTTGCTGCATTATTTAAGGACTCTGCTGCGGTATTTAAGGACTCTGCTGCATTATTTAAGGACTTTGATGCATTATTTAAGGACACTGCTGCAGAATTTAAGGAATCTGCTGCATTATTTAAGGACTTTGTTGCATTATTTAAGGTCTCTTTTTCATTATTTAAGGACTCTGCTATTGTACTTAAGGACTTTGCTGCATTATTTAAGGACTTTGCTGCATTATTTAAGGACTCTGCTGCATTATTTAAGTACTTTGTTGCATTATTTAAGGACTCTGCTGCATAATTTAAGGACTTTATTGCATTATTTAAGGATCCTGCTGCATTATTTAATGACTCTGCTGAAGCATTTGAGGACTCATCTGCATTATTAAAGGTCTCTGCTGCATTATTTAAGGATCCTGCTGAAGCATTTGAGGACTCAGCTGCATTATTTAAGGACTTTGCTGCATTATTTAACGACTCTGCTGCGTTATTTAAGGACTCTGCTGCATTATTTAAGGACACTGCTGCATTATTTAAGGACTCTGCTGCATTATTTAAGGACTTTGCTGCATTATTTAACGACTCTGCTGCATTATTTAAGAACTTTGCTGCATTATTTAAGGACTCTGCTGCATTATTTAAGGAATTTGTTGCATTATTTAAGGACTCTGCTGCTTTATTTAAGGACTCTGCTGCGGTATTTAAGGACTCTGCTGCATTATTTAAGGACTTTGCTGCATTATTTAAGGACTGCTGCGTTATTTAAGGACTCTGCTGCATTATTTAAGACTTTGCTGCATTATTTAAGGACTCTGCTGCAGTGTTTAATGACTCTGCTGAAGCAACTGGGGACTCAGATGCATTATTTAAGGACTCTGCTGCATTATGTAAGGACTTTGCTGCTTTATTTAAGGACTTTGCTGCATTATTTAAGGACTTTGTTGCATTATTTAAGGACTCTGCTGTATTATTTAAGGACTTTGTTGCATTATTTAAGGACTCTTCTGCATTATTTAAGGACTTTGCTGCATTATTTAAGGACTATGCTGTGGTATTTAAGTACTCTGCTGCATTATTTAAGGACTTTGCTGCATTATTTAAGGACTCTGCTGCATTATTTAATTACTTTGCTGCATTATTAAAGGACCCTGCTGCGGCATTTAAGGATTCTGCTGCATTATTTAAGGACTTTGATGCATTATTTAAGGACGCTGCTGCAGAATTTAAGGAATCTGCTGCATTATTTAAGGACTTTGTTGCATTATTTAAGGTCTCTGCTGCATTATTTAAGGACTCTGCTATGGTACTTAAGGACTTTGCTGCATTACTTAAGGACTTTGCTGCATTATTTAAGGACTTTGATGCATTATTTAAGAACTTTGTTGCATTATTTAAGGACTCTGCTGCATTATTTAAGGACTTTGTTGCATTATGTAAGGACTTTGCTGCTTTATTTAAGGACTTTGCTGCATTATTTAAGGGCTTTGTTGCATTATTTAAGGACTCTGCTGCATTATTTAAGGACTTTGTTGCATTATTTAAGGACTCTTCTGCATTATTTAAGGACTTTGCTGCATTATTTAAGGACTATGCTGTGGTATTTAAGTACTCTGCTGCATTATTTAAGGACTTTGCTGCATTATTTAAGGACTCTGCTGCATTATTTAATTACTTTGCTGCATTATTAAAGGACCCTGCTGCGGCATTTAAGGATTCTGCTGCATAATTTAAGGACTTTATTGCATTATTTAAGGATCCTGCTGCATTATTTAAGGATCCTGCTGAAGCATTTGAGGACTCAGCTGCATTATTTAAGGACTTTGCTGCATTATTTAACGACTCTGCTGCATTATTTAAGGACTCTGCTGCTTTATTTAAGGACTTTCCTGCATTATTTAAGGAGTCTTCTGCATTATTTAATGACTCTGCTGAAGCATTTGAGGACTCAACTGCATTATTTAAGGACTCTGCTGCATTATTTAAGGTCTCTGCTGCATTATTTAAGGACTCTGCTGTGGTATATAAGGACTCTGCTGCATTATTTAAGGAATTTGTTGCATTATTTAAGGACGCTGCTGCATTATTTAAGGACTTTGTTGCATTATTTAAGGACTCTGCTGCATTAATTAAGGACTTTGCTGCATTACTTAAGGACACTGCTGCATTATTTAAGGACTTTGTTGCATTATTTAAGGTCTCTGCTGCATTATTTAAGGACTCTGCTGTGGTATTTATGGACTCTGCTGCATTATTTAAGGAATTTGTTGCATTATTTAAGGACGCTGCTGCATTATTTAAGGACTTTGTTGCATTATTTAAGGACTTTGCTGCATTAATTAAGGACTTTGCTGCATTACTTAAGGACTCTGCTGCATTATTTAATTACTTGCTGCATTATTTAAGGACTCTGCTGCGGTGTTTAAGAACTCTGCTGCATTATTTAAGGACTTTGCTGCATTATTTTAGGACTCTGCTGCATTATTTAAGGACTTTGCTGTATTATTTAAGGACTCTACTGCATTATTTAAGGACTTTGTTGCATTATTTAAGGACTCTGCTGCATTATTTAATGACTTTGTTGCATTATATAAGGACTCTGCTGAATTATTTAAGGACTATGTTGCATTATGTTAGAAGTCTGCTGCATTATTTAAGGACTTTGCTGCATTATTTAAGGACTCTGCTGCATTATTTAAGGACTTTATTGCATTATTTAAGGACTCTGCTGCATTATTTAATGACTCTGCTGAAGCATTTGAGGACTCAGCTGCATTATTTAAGGTCTCTGCTGTATTATTTAAGGACTCTGCTGCATTATTTAATGACTCTGTTGCGGTATTTAAGGACTCTGCTGCATTATTTAAGGACTGCTGCGTTATTTAAGGACTCTGCTGCATTATTTAAGACTTTGCTGCATTATTTAAGGACTCTGCTGCAGTGTTTAATGACTCTGCTGAAGCAACTGGGGACTCAGATGCATTATTTAAGGACTCTGCTGCATTATGTAAGGACTTTGCTGCTTTATTTAAGGACTTTGCTGCATTATTTAAGGACTTTGTTGCATTATTTAAGGACTCTGCTGCATTATTTAAGGACTTTGTTGCATTATTTAAGGACTCTTCTGCATTATTTAAGGACTTTGCTGCATTATTTAAGGACTATGCTGTGGTATTTAAGTACTCTGCTGCATTATTTAAGGACTTTGCTGCATTATTTAAGGACTCTGCTGCATTATTTAATTACTTTGCTGCATTATTAAAGGACCCTGCTGCGGCATTTAAGGATTCTGCTGCATTATTTAAGGACTTTGATGCATTATTTAAGGACGCTGCTGCAGAATTTAAGGAATCTGCTGCATTATTTAAGGACTTTGTTGCATTATTTAAGGTCTCTGCTGCATGAATTAAGGACTCTGCTATGGTACTTAAGGACTTTGCTGCATTATTTAAGGACTTTGCTGCATTATTTAAGGACTTTGATGCATTATTTAAGAACTTTGTTGCATTATTTAAGGACTCTGCTGCATTATTTAAGGACTTTGTTGCATTATGTAAGGACTTTGCTGCTTTATTTAAGGACTTTGCTGCATTATTTAAGGACTTTGTTGCATTATTTAAGGACTCTGCTGCATTATTTAAGGACTTTGTTGCATTATTTAAGGACTCTTCTGCATTATTTAAGGACTTTGCTGCATTATTTAAGGACTATGCTGTGGTATTTAAGTACTCTGCTGCATTATTTAAGGACTTTGCTGCATTATTTAAGGACTCTGCTGCATTATTTAATTACTTTGCTGCATTATTAAAGGACCCTGCTGCGGCATTTAAGGATTCTGCTGCATAATTTAAGGACTTTATTGCATTATTTAAGGATCCTGCTGCATTATTTAAGGATCCTGCTGAAGCATTTGAGGACTCAGCTGCATTATTTAAGGACTTTGCTGCATTATTTAACGACTCTGCTGCATTATTTAAGGACTCTGCTGCTTTATTTAAGGACTTTCTTGCATTATTTAAGGAGTCTTCTGCATTATTTAATGACTCTGCTGAAGCATTTGAGGACTCAACTGCATTATTTAAGGACTCTGCTGCATTATTTAAGGTCTCTGCTGCATTATTTAAGGACTCTGCTGTGGTATATAAGGACTCTGCTGCATTATTTAAGGAATTTGTTGCATTATTTAAGGACGCTGCTGCATTATTTAAGGACTTTGTTGCATTATTTAAGGACTCTGCTGCATTAATTAAGGACTTTGCTGCATTACTTAAGGACACTGCTGCATTATTTAAGGACTTTGTTGCATTATTTAAGGACTCTGCTGCATTATTTAAGGACTCTGCTGAAGCATTTGGGGACTCAGATGCATTATTTAAGGACTCTGCTGCATTACGTAAGGGCTTTGCTGCTTTATTTAAGGACTCTGTTGCATTATTTAAGGACTTTGTTGCATTATTTAAGAACTCTGCTGCATTATTTAAGGACTTTGTTGCATTATTTAAGGATTCTGCTGCATTATTTAAGGACTTTGCTGCATTATTTAAGGACTATGCTGTGGTATTTAAGGACTCTGCTGCATTATTTAAGGACTTTGCTGCATTATTAAAGGACTCTGCTGCATTATTTAATTACTTTGCTGCATTATTTAAGGACTCTGCTGCGGTATTTAAGGACTCTGCTGCATTATTTAAGGACTTTGATGCATTATTTAAGGACACTGCTGCAGAATTTAAGGAATCTGCTGCATTATTTAAGGACTTTGTTGCATTATTTAAGGTCTCTTTTTCATTATTTAAGGACTCTGCTATTGTACTTAAGGACTTTGCTGCATTATTTAAGGACTTTGCTGCATTATTTAAGGACTCTGCTTCATTATTTAAGTACTTTGTTGCATTATTTAAGGACTCTGCTGCATAATTTAAGGACTTTATTGCATTATTTAAGGATCCTGCTGCATTATTTAATGACTCTGCTGAAGCATTTGAGGACTCATCTGCATTATTAAAGGTCTCTGCTGCCTTATTTAAGGATCCTGCTGAAGCATTTGAGGACTCAGCTGCATTATTTAAGGACTTTGCTGCATTATTTAACGACTCTGCTGCGTTATTTAAGGACTCTGCTGCATTATTTAAGGACACTGCTGCATTATTTAAGGACTCTGCTGCATTATTTAAGGACTTTGCTGCATTATTTAACGACTCTGCTGCATTATTTAAGAACTTTGCTGCATTATTTAAGGACTCTGCTGCATTATTTAAGGAATTTGTTGCATTATTTAAGGACTCTGCTGCTTTATTTAAGGACTCTGCTGCGGTATTTAAGGACTCTGCTGCATTATTTAAGGACTTTGCTGCATTATTTAAGGACTGCTGCGTTATTTAAGGACTCTGCTGCATTATTTAAGACTTTGCTGCATTATTTAAGGACTCTGCTGCAGTGTTTAATGACTCTGCTGAAGCAACTGGGGACTCAGATGCATTATTTAAGGACTCTGCTGCATTATGTAAGGACTTTGCTGCTTTATTTAAGGACTTTGCTGCATTATTTAAGGACTTTGTTGCATTATTTAAGGACTCTGCTGCATTATTTAAGGACTTTGTTGCATTATTTAAGGACTCTTCTGCATTATTTAAGGACTTTGCTGCATTATTTAAGGACTATGCTGTGGTATTTAAGTACTCTGCTGCATTATTTAAGGACTTTGCTGCATTATTTAAGGACTCTGCTGCATTATTTAATTACTTTGCTGCATTATTAAAGGACCCTGCTGCGGCATTTAAGGATTCTGCTGCATTATTTAAGGACTTTGATGCATTATTTAAGGACGCTGCTGCAGAATTTAAGGAATCTGCTGCATTATTTAAGGACTTTGTTGCATTATTTAAGGTCTCTGCTGCATTATTTAAGGACTCTGCTATGGTACTTAAGGACTTTGCTGCATTACTTAAGGACTTTGCTGCATTATTTAAGGACTTTGATGCATTATTTAAGGACTTTGTTGCATTATTTAAGAACTCTGCTGCATTATTTAAGGACTTTGTTGCATTATTTAAGGATTCTGCTGCATTATTTAAGGACTTTGCTGCATTATTTAAGGACTATGCTGTGGTATTTAAGGACTCTGCTGCATTATTTAAGGACTTTGCTGCATTATTAAAGGACTCTGCTGCATTATTTAATTACTTTGCTGCATTATTTAAGGACTCTGCTGCGGTATTTAAGGACTCTGCTGCATTATTTAAGGACTTTGATGCATTATTTAAGGACACTGCTGCAGAATTTAAGGAATCTGCTGCATTATTTAAGGACTTTGTTGCATTATTTAAGGTCTCTTTTTCATTATTTAAGGACTCTGCTATTGTACTTAAGGACTTTGCTGCATTATTTAAGGACTTTGCTGCATTATTTAAGGACTCTGCTGCATTATTTAAGTACTTTGTTGCATTATTTAAGGACTCTGCTGCATAATTTAAGGACTTTATTGCATTATTTAAGGATCCTGCTGGATTATTTAATGACTCTGCTGAAGCATTTGAGGACTCATCTGCATTATTAAAGGTCTCTGCTGCATTATTTAAGGATCCTGCTGAAGCATTTGAGGACTCAGCTGCATTATTTAAGGACTTTGCTGCATTATTTAACGACTCTGCTGCGTTATTTAAGGACTCTGCTGCATTATTTAAGGACACTGCTGCATTATTTAAGGACTCTGCTGCATTATTTAAGGACTTTGCTGCATTATTTAACGACTCTGCTGCATTATTTAAGAACTTTGCTGCATTATTTAAGGACTCTGCTGCATTATTTAAGGAATTTGTTGCATTATTTAAGGACTATGCTGCTTTATTTAAGGACTCTGCTGCGGTATTTAAGGACTCTGCTGCATTATTTAAGGACTTTGCTGCATTATTTAAGGACTGCTGCGTTATTTAAGGACTCTGCTGCATTATTTAAGACTTTGCTGCATTATTTAAGGACTCTGCTGCAGTGTTTAATGACTCTGCTGAAGCAACTGGGGACTCAGATGCATTATTTAAGGACTCTGCTGCATTATGTAAGGACTTTGCTGCTTTATTTAAGGACTTTGCTGCATTATTTAAGGACTTTGTTGCATTATTTAAGGACTCTGCTGCATTATTTAAGGACTTTGTTGCATTATTTAAGGACTCTTCTGCATTATTTAAGGACTTTGCTGCATTATTTAAGGACTATGCTGTGGTATTTAAGTACTCTGCTGCATTATTTAAGGACTTTGCTGCATTATTTAAGGACTCTGCTGCATTATTTAATTACTTTGCTGCATTATTAAAGGACCCTGCTGCGGCATTTAAGGATTCTGCTGCATTATTTAAGGACTTTGATGCATTATTTAAGGACGCTGCTGCAGAATTTAAGGAATCTGCTGCATTATTTAAGGACTTTGTTGCATTATTTAAGGTCTCTGCTGCATGAATTAAGGACTCTGCTATGGTACTTAAGGACTTTGCTGCATTATTTAAGGACTTTGCTGCATTATTTAAGGACTTTGATGCATTATTTAAGAACTTTGTTGCATTATTTAAGGACTCTGCTGCATTATTTAAGGACTTTGTTGCATTATGTAAGGACTTTGCTGCTTTATTTAAGGACTTTGCTGCATTATTTAAGGACTTTGTTGCATTATTTAAGGACTCTGCTGCATTATTTAAGGACTTTGTTGCATCATTTAAGGACTCTTCTGCATTATTTAAGGACTTTGCTGCATTATTTAAGGACTATGCTGTGGTATTTAAGTACTCTGCTGCATTATTTAAGGACTTTGCTGCATTATTTAAGGACTCTGCTGCATTATTTAATTACTTTGCTGCATTATTAAAGGACCCTGCTGCGGCATTTAAGGATTCTGCTGCATAATTTAAGGACTTTATTGCATTATTTAAGGATCCTGCTGCATTATTTAAGGATCCTGCTGAAGCATTTGAGGACTCAGCTGCATTATTTAAGGACTTTGCTGCATTATTTAACGACTCTGCTGCATTATTTAAGGACTCTGCTGCTTTATTTAAGGACTTTCCTGCATTATTTAAGGAGTCTTCTGCATTATTTAATGACTCTGCTGAAGCATTTGAGGACTCAACTGCATTATTTAAGGACTCTGCTGCATTATTTAAGGTCTCTGCTGCATTATTTAAGGACTCTGCTGTGGTATATAAGGACTCTGCTGCATTATTTAAGGAATTTGTTGCATTATTTAAGGACGCTGCTGCATTATTTAAGGACTTTGTTGCATTATTTAAGGACTCTGCTGCATTAATTAAGGACTTTGCTGCATTACTTAAGGACACTGCTGCATTATTTAAGGACTTTGTTGCATTATTTAAGGACTCTGCTGCATTATTTAAGGACTCTGCTGAAGCATTTGGGGACTCAGATGCATTATTTAAGGACTCTGCTGCATTATGTAAGGGCTTTGCTGCTTTATTTAAGGACTCTGTTGCATTATTTAAGGACTTTGTTGCATTATTTAAGAACTCTGCTGCATTATTTAAGGACTTTGTTGCATTATTTAAGGATTCTGCTGCATTATTTAAGGACTTTGCTGCATTATTTAAGGACTATGCTGTGGTATTTAAGGACTCTGCTGCATTATTTAAGGACTTTGCTGCATTATTAAAGGACTCTGCTGCATTATTTAATTACTTTGCTGCATTATTTAAGGACTCTGCTGCGGTATTTAAGGACTCTGCTGCATTATTTAAGGACTTTGATGCATTATTTAAGGACACTGCTGCAGAATTTAAGGAATCTGCTGCATTATTTAAGGACTTTGTTGCATTATTTAAGGTCTCTTTTTCATTATTTAAGGACTCTGCTATTGTACTTAAGGACTTTGCTGCATTATTTAAGGACTTTGCTGCATTATTTAAGGACTCTGCTGCATTATTTAAGTACTTTGTTGCATTATTTAAGGACTCTGCTGCATAATTTAAGGACTTTATTGCATTATTTAAGGATCCTGCTGCATTATTTAATGACTCTGCTGAAGCATTTGAGGACTCATCTGCATTATTAAAGGTCTCTGCTGCATTATTTAAGGATCCTGCTGAAGCATTTGAGGACTCAGCTGCATTATTTAAGGACTTTGCTGCATTATTTAACGACTCTGCTGCGTTATTTAAGGACTCTGCTGCATTATTTAAGGACACTGCTGCATTATTTAAGGACTCTGCTGCATTATTTAAGGACTTTGCTGCATTATTTAACGACTCTGCTGCATTATTTAAGAACTTTGCTGCATTATTTAAGGACTCTGCTGCATTATTTAAGGAATTTGTTGCATTATTTAAGGACTCTGCTGCTTTATTTAAGGACTCTGCTGCGGTATTTAAGGACTCTGCTGCATTATTTAAGGACTTTGCTGCATTATTTAAGGACTGCTGCGTTATTTAAGGACTCTGCTGCATTATTTAAGACTTTGCTGCATTATTTAAGGACTCTGCTGCAGTGTTTAATGACTCTGCTGAAGCAACTGGGGACTCAGATGCATTATTTAAGGACTCTGCTGCATTATGTAAGGACTTTGCTGCTTTATTTAAGGACTTTGCTGCATTATTTAAGGACTTTGTTGCATTATTTAAGGACTCTGCTGCATTATTTAAGGACTTTGTTGCATTATTTAAGGACTCTTCTGCATTATTTAAGGACTTTGCTGCATTATTTAAGGACTATGCTGTGGTATTTAAGTACTCTGCTGCATTATTTAAGGACTTTGCTGCATTATTTAAGGACTCTGCTGCATTATTTAATTACTTTGCTGCATTATTAAAGGACCCTGCTGCGGCATTTAAGGATTCTGCTGCATTATTTAAGGACTTTGATGCATTATTTAAGGACGCTGCTGCAGAATTTAAGGAATCTGCTGCATTATTTAAGGACTTTGTTGCATTATTTAAGGTCTCTGCTGCATTATTTAAGGACTCTGCTATGGTACTTAAGGACTTTGCTGCATTACTTAAGGACTTTGCTGCATTATTTAAGGACTTTGATGCATTATTTAAGAACTTTGTTGCATTATTTAAGGACTCTGCTGCATTATTTAAGGACTTTGTTGCATTATGTAAGGACTTTGCTGCTTTATTTAAGGACTTTGCTGCATTATTTAAGGGCTTTGTTGCATTATTTAAGGACTCTGCTGCATTATTTAAGGACTTTGTTGCATTATTTAAGGACTCTTCTGCATTATTTAAGGACTTTGCTGCATTATTTAAGGACTATGCTGTGGTATTTAAGTACTCTGCTGCATTATTTAAGGACTTTGCTGCATTATTTAAGGACTCTGCTGCATTATTTAATTACTTTGCTGCATTATTAAAGGACCCTGCTGCGGCATTTAAGGATTCTGCTGCATAATTTAAGGACTTTATTGCATTATTTAAGGATCCTGCTGCATTATTTAAGGATCCTGCTGAAGCATTTGAGGACTCAGCTGCATTATTTAAGGACTTTGCTGCATTATTTAACGACTCTGCTGCATTATTTAAGGACTCTGCTGCTTTATTTAAGGACTTTCCTGCATTATTTAAGGAGTCTTCTGCATTATTTAATGACTCTGCTGAAGCATTTGAGGACTCAACTGCATTATTTAAGGACTCTGCTGCATTATTTAAGGACTTTGCTGCATTACTTAAGGACACTGCTGCATTATTTAAGGACTTTGTTGCATTATTTAAGGACTCTGCTGCATTATTTAAGGACTCTGCTGAAGCATTTGGGGACTCAGATGCATTATTTAAGGACTCTGCTGCATTATGTAAGGGCTTTGCTGCTTTATTTAAGGACTCTGTTGCATTATTTAAGGACTTTGTTGCATTATTTAAGAACTCTGCTGCATTATTTAAGGACTTTGTTGCATTATTTAAGGATTCTGCTGCATTATTTAAGGACTTTGCTGCATTATTTAAGGACTATGCTGTGGTATTTAAGGACTCTGCTGCATTATTTAAGGACTTTGCTGCATTATTAAAGGACTCTGCTGCATTATTTAATTACTTTGCTGCATTATTTAAGGACTCTGCTGCGGTATTTAAGGACTCTGCTGCATTATTTAAGGACTTTGATGCATTATTTAAGGACACTGCTGCAGAATTTAAGGAATCTGCTGCATTATTTAAGGACTTTGTTGCATTATTTAAGGTCTCTTTTTCATTATTTAAGGACTCTGCTATTGTACTTAAGGACTTTGCTGCATTATTTAAGGACTTTGCTGCATTATTTAAGGACTCTGCTGCATTATTTAAGTACTTTGTTGCATTATTTAAGGACTCTGCTGCATAATTTAAGGACTTTATTGCATTATTTAAGGATCCTGCTGCATTATTTAATGACTCTGCTGAAGCATTTGAGGACTCATCTGCATTATTAAAGGTCTCTGCTGCATTATTTAAGGATCCTGCTGAAGCATTTGAGGACTCAGCTGCATTATTTAAGGACTTTGCTGCATTATTTAACGACTCTGCTGCGTTATTTAAGGACTCTGCTGCATTATTTAAGGACACTGCTGCATTATTTAAGGACTCTGCTGCATTATTTAAGGACTTTGCTGCATTATTTAACGACTCTGCTGCATTATTTAAGAACTTTGCTGCATTATTTAAGGACTCTGCTGCATTATTTAAGGAATTTGTTGCATTATTTAAGGACTCTGCTGCTTTATTTAAGGACTCTGCTGCGGTATTTAAGGACTCTGCTGCATTATTTAAGGACTTTGCTGCATTATTTAAGGACTGCTGCGTTATTTAAGGACTCTGCTGCATTATTTAAGACTTTGCTGCATTATTTAAGGACTCTGCTGCAGTGTTTAATGACTCTGCTGAAGCAACTGGGGACTCAGATGCATTATTTAAGGACTCTGCTGCATTATGTAAGGACTTTGCTGCTTTATTTAAGGACTTTGCTGCATTATTTAAGGACTTTGTTGCATTATTTAAGGACTCTGCTGCATTATTTAAGGACTTTGTTGCATTATTTAAGGACTCTTCTGCATTATTTAAGGACTTTGCTGCATTATTTAAGGACTATGCTGTGGTATTTAAGTACTCTGCTGCATTATTTAAGGACTTTGCTGCATTATTTAAGGACTCTGCTGCATTATTTAATTACTTTGCTGCATTATTAAAGGACCCTGCTGCGGCATTTAAGGATTCTGCTGCATTATTTAAGGACTTTGATGCATTATTTAAGGACGCTGCTGCAGAATTTAAGGAATCTGCTGCATTATTTAAGGACTTTGTTGCATTATTTAAGGTCTCTGCTGCATTATTTAAGGACTCTGCTATGGTACTTAAGGACTTTGCTGCATTACTTAAGGACTTTGCTGCATTATTTAAGGACTTTGATGCATTATTTAAGAACTTTGTTGCATTATTTAAGGACTCTGCTGCATTATTTAAGGACTTTGTTGCATTATGTAAGGACTTTGCTGCTTTATTTAAGGACTTTGCTGCATTATTTAAGGGCTTTGTTGCATTATTTAAGGACTCTGCTGCATTATTTAAGGACTTTGTTGCATTATTTAAGGACTCTTCTGCATTATTTAAGGACTTTGCTGCATTATTTAAGGACTATGCTGTGGTATTTAAGTACTCTGCTGCATTATTTAAGGACTTTGCTGCATTATTTAAGGACTCTGCTGCATTATTTAATTACTTTGCTGCATTATTAAAGGACCCTGCTGCGGCATTTAAGGATTCTGCTGCATAATTTAAGGACTTTATTGCATTATTTAAGGATCCTGCTGCATTATTTAAGGATCCTGCTGAAGCATTTGAGGACTCAGCTGCATTATTTAAGGACTTTGCTGCATTATTTAACGACTCTGCTGCATTATTTAAGGACTCTGCTGCTTTATTTAAGGACTTTCCTGCATTATTTAAGGAGTCTTCTGCATTATTTAATGACTCTGCTGAAGCATTTGAGGACTCAACTGCATTATTTAAGGACTCTGCTGCATTATTTAAGGTCTCTGCTGCATTATTTAAGGACTCTGCTGTGGTATATAAGGACTCTGCTGCATTATTTAAGGAATTTGTTGCATTATTTAAGGACGCTGCTGCATTATTTAAGGACTTTGTTGCATTATTTAAGGACTCTGCTGCATTAATTAAGGACTTTGCTGCATTACTTAAGGACACTGCTGCATTATTTAAGGACTTTGTTGCATTATTTAAGGTCTCTGCTGCATTATTTAAGGACTCTGCTGTGGTATTTATGGACTCTGCTGCATTATTTAAGGAATTTGTTGCATTATTTAAGGACGCTGCTGCATTATTTAAGGACTTTGTTGCATTATTTAAGGACTTTGCTGCATTAATTAAGGACTTTGCTGCATTACTTAAGGACTCTGCTGCATTATTTAATTACTTGCTGCATTATTTAAGGACTCTGCTGCGGTGTTTAAGAACTCTGCTGCATTATTTAAGGACTTTGCTGCATTATTTTAGGACTCTGCTGCATTATTTAAAGACTTTGCTGTATTATTTAAGGACTCTACTGCATTATTTAAGGACTTTGTTGCATTATTTAAGGACTCTGCTGCATTATTTAATGACTTTGTTGCATTATATAAGGACTCTGCTGCATTATTTAAGGACTATGTTGCATTATGTTAGAAGTCTGCTGCATTATTTAAGGACTTTGCTGCATTATTTAAGGACTCTGCTGCATTATTTAAGGACTTTATTGCATTATTTAAGGACTCTGCTGCATTATTTAATGACTCTGCTGAAGCATTTGAGGACTCAGCTGCATTATTTAAGGTCTCTGCTGTATTATTTAAGGACTCTGCTGCATTATTTAATGACTCTGTTGCGGTATTTAAGGACTCTGCTGCATTATTTAAGGACTGCTGCGTTATTTAAGGACTCTGCTGCATTATTTAAGACTTTGCTGCATTATTTAAGGACTCTGCTGCAGTGTTTAATGACTCTGCTGAAGCAACTGGGGACTCAGATGCATTATTTAAGGACTCTGCTGCATTATGTAAGGACTTTGCTGCTTTATTTAAGGACTTTGCTGCATTATTTAAGGACTTTGTTGCATTATTTAAGGACTCTGCTGCATTATTTAAGGACTTTGTTGCATTATTTAAGGACTCTTCTGCATTATTTAAGGACTTTGCTGCATTATTTAAGGACTATGCTGTGGTATTTAAGTACTCTGCTGCATTATTTAAGGACTTTGCTGCATTATTTAAGGACTCTGCTGCATTATTTAATTACTTTGCTGCATTATTAAAGGACCCTGCTGCGGCATTTAAGGATTCTGCTGCATTATTTAAGGACTTTGATGCATTATTTAAGGACGCTGCTGCAGAATTTAAGGAATCTGCTGCATTATTTAAGGACTTTGTTGCATTATTTAAGGTCTCTGCTGCATGAATTAAGGACTCTGCTATGGTACTTAAGGACTTTGCTGCATTATTTAAGGACTTTGCTGCATTATTTAAGGACTTTGATGCATTATTTAAGAACTTTGTTGCATTATTTAAGGACTCTGCTGCATTATTTAAGGACTTTGTTGCATTATGTAAGGACTTTGCTGCTTTATTTAAGGACTTTGCTGCATTATTTAAGGACTTTGTTGCATTATTTAAGGACTCTGCTGCATTATTTAAGGACTTTGTTGCATTATTTAAGGACTCTTCTGCATTATTTAAGGACTTTGCTGCATTATTTAAGGACTATGCTGTGGTATTTAAGTACTCTGCTGCATTATTTAAGGACTTTGCTGCATTATTTAAGGACTCTGCTGCATTATTTAATTACTTTGCTGCATTATTAAAGGACCCTGCTGCGGCATTTAAGGATTCTGCTGCATAATTTAAGGACTTTATTGCATTATTTAAGGATCCTGCTGCATTATTTAAGGATCCTGCTGAAGCATTTGAGGACTCAGCTGCATTATTTAAGGACTTTGCTGCATTATTTAACGACTCTGCTGCATTATTTAAGGACTCTGCTGCTTTATTTAAGGACTTTCCTGCATTATTTAAGGAGTCTTCTGCATTATTTAATGACTCTGCTGAAGCATTTGAGGACTCAACTGCATTATTTAAGGACTCTGCTGCATTATTTAAGGTCTCTGCTGCATTATTTAAGGACTCTGCTGTGGTATATAAGGACTCTGCTGCATTATTTAAGGAATTTGTTGCATTATTTAAGGACGCTGCTGCATTATTTAAGGACTTTGTTGCATTATTTAAGGACTCTGCTGCATTAATTAAGGACTTTGCTGCATTACTTAAGGACACTGCTGCATTATTTAAGGACTTTGTTGCATTATTTAAGGACTCTGCTGCATTATTTAAGGACTCTGCTGAAGCATTTGGGGACTCAGATGCATTATTTAAGGACTCTGCTGCATTATGTAAGGGCTTTGCTGCTTTATTTAAGGACTCTGTTGCATTATTTAAGGACTTTGTTGCATTATTTAAGAACTCTGCTGCATTATTTAAGGACTTTGTTGCATTATTTAAGGATTCTGCTGCATTATTTAAGGACTTTGCTGCATTATTTAAGGACTATGCTGTGGTATTTAAGGACTCTGCTGCATTATTTAAGGACTTTGCTGCATTATTAAAGGACTCTGCTGCATTATTTAATTACTTTGCTGCATTATTTAAGGACTCTGCTGCGGTATTTAAGGACTCTGCTGCATTATTTAAGGACTTTGATGCATTATTTAAGGACACTGCTGCAGAATTTAAGGAATCTGCTGCATTATTTAAGGACTTTGTTGCATTATTTAAGGTCTCTTTTTCATTATTTAAGGACTCTGCTATTGTACTTAAGGACTTTGCTGCATTATTTAAGGACTTTGCTGCATTATTTAAGGACTCTGCTGCATTATTTAAGTACTTTGTTGCATTATTTAAGGACTCTGCTGCATAATTTAAGGACTTTATTGCATTATTTAAGGATCCTGCTGCATTATTTAATGACTCTGCTGAAGCATTTGAGGACTCATCTGCATTATTAAAGGTCTCTGCTGCATTATTTAAGGATCCTGCTGAAGCATTTGAGGACTCAGCTGCATTATTTAAGGACTTTGCTGCATTATTTAACGACTCTGCTGCGTTATTTAAGGACTCTGCTGCATTATTTAAGGACACTGCTGCATTATTTAAGGACTCTGCTGCATTATTTAAGGACTTTGCTGCATTATTTAACGACTCTGCTGCATTATTTAAGAACTTTGCTGCATTATTTAAGGACTCTGCTGCATTATTTAAGGAATTTGTTGCATTATTTAAGGACTCTGCTGCTTTATTTAAGGACTCTGCTGCGGTATTTAAGGACTCTGCTGCATTATTTAAGGACTTTGCTGCATTATTTAAGGACTGCTGCGTTATTTAAGGACTCTGCTGCATTATTTAAGACTTTGCTGCATTATTTAAGGACTCTGCTGCAGTGTTTAATGACTCTGCTGAAGCAACTGGGGACTCAGATGCATTATTTAAGGACTCTGCTGCATTATGTAAGGACTTTGCTGCTTTATTTAAGGACTTTGCTGCATTATTTAAGGACTTTGTTGCATTATTTAAGGACTCTGCTGTATTATTTAAGGACTTTGTTGCATTATTTAAGGACTCTTCTGCATTATTTAAGGACTTTGCTGCATTATTTAAGGACTATGCTGTGGTATTTAAGTACTCTGCTGCATTATTTAAGGACTTTGCTGCATTATTTAAGGACTCTGCTGCATTATTTAATTACTTTGCTGCATTATTAAAGGACCCTGCTGCGGCATTTAAGGATTCTGCTGCATTATTTAAGGACTTTGATGCATTATTTAAGGACGCTGCTGCAGAATTTAAGGAATCTGCTGCATTATTTAAGGACTTTGTTGCATTATTTAAGGTCTCTGCTGCATTATTTAAGGACTCTGCTATGGTACTTAAGGACTTTGCTGCATTACTTAAGGACTTTGCTGCATTATTTAAGGACTTTGATGCATTATTTAAGAACTTTGTTGCATTATTTAAGGACTCTGCTGCATTATTTAAGGACTTTGTTGCATTATGTAAGGACTTTGCTGCTTTATTTAAGGACTTTGCTGCATTATTTAAGGGCTTTGTTGCATTATTTAAGGACTCTGCTGCATTATTTAAGGACTTTGTTGCATTATTTAAGGACTCTTCTGCATTATTTAAGGACTTTGCTGCATTATTTAAGGACTATGCTGTGGTATTTAAGTACTCTGCTGCATTATTTAAGGACTTTGCTGCATTATTTAAGGACTCTGCTGCATTATTTAATTACTTTGCTGCATTATTAAAGGACCCTGCTGCGGCATTTAAGGATTCTGCTGCATAATTTAAGGACTTTATTGCATTATTTAAGGATCCTGCTGCATTATTTAAGGATCCTGCTGAAGCATTTGAGGACTCAGCTGCATTATTTAAGGACTTTGCTGCATTATTTAACGACTCTGCTGCATTATTTAAGGACTCTGCTGCTTTATTTAAGGACTTTCCTGCATTATTTAAGGAGTCTTCTGCATTATTTAATGACTCTGCTGAAGCATTTGAGGACTCAACTGCATTATTTAAGGACTCTGCTGCATTATTTAAGGTCTCTGCTGCATTATTTAAGGACTCTGCTGTGGTATATAAGGACTCTGCTGCATTATTTAAGGAATTTGTTGCATTATTTAAGGACGCTGCTGCATTATTTAAGGACTTTGTTGCATTATTTAAGGACTCTGCTGCATTAATTAAGGACTTTGCTGCATTACTTAAGGACACTGCTGCATTATTTAAGGACTTTGTTGCATTATTTAAGGTCTCTGCTGCATTATTTAAGGACTCTGCTGTGGTATTTATGGACTCTGCTGCATTATTTAAGGAATTTGTTGCATTATTTAAGGACGCTGCTGCATTATTTAAGGACTTTGTTGCATTATTTAAGGACTTTGCTGCATTAATTAAGGACTTTGCTGCATTACTTAAGGACTCTGCTGCATTATTTAATTACTTGCTGCATTATTTAAGGACTCTGCTGCGGTGTTTAAGAACTCTGCTGCATTATTTAAGGACTTTGCTGCATTATTTTAGGACTCTGCTGCATTATTTAAGGACTTTGCTGTATTATTTAAGGACTCTACTGCATTATTTAAGGACTTTGTTGCATTATTTAAGGACTCTGCTGCATTATTTAATGACTTTGTTGCATTATATAAGGACTCTGCTGAATTATTTAAGGACTATGTTGCATTATGTTAGAAGTCTGCTGCATTATTTAAGGACTTTGCTGCATTATTTAAGGACTCTGCTGCATTATTTAAGGACTTTATTGCATTATTTAAGGACTCTGCTGCATTATTTAATGACTCTGCTGAAGCATTTGAGGACTCAGCTGCATTATTTAAGGTCTCTGCTGTATTATTTAAGGACTCTGCTGCATTATTTAATGACTCTGTTGCGGTATTTAAGGACTCTGCTGCATTATTTAAGGACTGCTGCGTTATTTAAGGACTCTGCTGCATTATTTAAGACTTTGCTGCATTATTTAAGGACTCTGCTGCAGTGTTTAATGACTCTGCTGAAGCAACTGGGGACTCAGATGCATTATTTAAGGACTCTGCTGCATTATGTAAGGACTTTGCTGCTTTATTTAAGGACTTTGCTGCATTATTTAAGGACTTTGTTGCATTATTTAAGGACTCTGCTGCATTATTTAAGGACTTTGTTGCATTATTTAAGGACTCTTCTGCATTATTTAAGGACTTTGCTGCATTATTTAAGGACTATGCTGTGGTATTTAAGTACTCTGCTGCATTATTTAAGGACTTTGCTGCATTATTTAAGGACTCTGCTGCATTATTTAATTACTTTGCTGCATTATTAAAGGACCCTGCTGCGGCATTTAAGGATTCTGCTGCATTATTTAAGGACTTTGATGCATTATTTAAGGACGCTGCTGCAGAATTTAAGGAATCTGCTGCATTATTTAAGGACTTTGTTGCATTATTTAAGGTCTCTGCTGCATGAATTAAGGACTCTGCTATGGTACTTAAGGACTTTGCTGCATTATTTAAGGACTTTGCTGCATTATTTAAGGACTTTGATGCATTATTTAAGAACTTTGTTGCATTATTTAAGGACTCTGCTGCATTATTTAAGGACTTTGTTGCATTATGTAAGGACTTTGCTGCTTTATTTAAGGACTTTGCTGCATTATTTAAGGACTTTGTTGCATTATTTAAGGACTCTGCTGCATTATTTAAGGACTTTGTTGCATTATTTAAGGACTCTTCTGCATTATTTAAGGACTTTGCTGCATTATTTAAGGACTATGCTGTGGTATTTAAGTACTCTGCTGCATTATTTAAGGACTTTGCTGCATTATTTAAGGACTCTGCTGCATTATTTAATTACTTTGCTGCATTATTAAAGGACCCTGCTGCGGCATTTAAGGATTCTGCTGCATAATTTAAGGACTTTATTGCATTATTTAAGGATCCTGCTGCATTATTTAAGGATCCTGCTGAAGCATTTGAGGACTCAGCTGCATTATTTAAGGACTTTGCTGCATTATTTAACGACTCTGCTGCATTATTTAAGGACTCTGCTGCTTTATTTAAGGACTTTCCTGCATTATTTAAGGAGTCTTCTGCATTATTTAATGACTCTGCTGAAGCATTTGAGGACTCAACTGCATTATTTAAGGACTCTGCTGCATTATTTAAGGTCTCTGCTGCATTATTTAAGGACTCTGCTGTGGTATATAAGGACTCTGCTGCATTATTTAAGGAATTTGTTGCATTATTTAAGGACGCTGCTGCATTATTTAAGGACTTTGTTGCATTATTTAAGGACTCTGCTGCATTAATTAAGGACTTTGCTGCATTACTTAAGGACACTGCTGCATTATTTAAGGACTTTGTTGCATTATTTAAGGACTCTGCTGCATTATTTAAGGACTCTGCTGAAGCATTTGGGGACTCAGATGCATTATTTAAGGACTCTGCTGCATTACGTAAGGGCTTTGCTGCTTTATTTAAGGACTCTGTTGCATTATTTAAGGACTTTGTTGCATTATTTAAGAACTCTGCTGCATTATTTAAGGACTTTGTTGCATTATTTAAGGATTCTGCTGCATTATTTAAGGACTTTGCTGCATTATTTAAGGACTATGCTGTGGTATTTAAGGACTCTGCTGCATTATTTAAGGACTTTGCTGCATTATTAAAGGACTCTGCTGCATTATTTAATTACTTTGCTGCATTATTTAAGGACTCTGCTGCGGTATTTAAGGACTCTGCTGCATTATTTAAGGACTTTGATGCATTATTTAAGGACACTGCTGCAGAATTTAAGGAATCTGCTGCATTATTTAAGGACTTTGTTGCATTATTTAAGGTCTCTTTTTCATTATTTAAGGACTCTGCTATTGTACTTAAGGACTTTGCTGCATTATTTAAGGACTTTGCTGCATTATTTAAGGACTCTGCTTCATTATTTAAGTACTTTGTTGCATTATTTAAGGACTCTGCTGCATAATTTAAGGACTTTATTGCATTATTTAAGGATCCTGCTGCATTATTTAATGACTCTGCTGAAGCATTTGAGGACTCATCTGCATTATTAAAGGTCTCTGCTGCCTTATTTAAGGATCCTGCTGAAGCATTTGAGGACTCAGCTGCATTATTTAAGGACTTTGCTGCATTATTTAACGACTCTGCTGCGTTATTTAAGGACTCTGCTGCATTATTTAAGGACACTGCTGCATTATTTAAGGACTCTGCTGCATTATTTAAGGACTTTGCTGCATTATTTAACGACTCTGCTGCATTATTTAAGAACTTTGCTGCATTATTTAAGGACTCTGCTGCATTATTTAAGGAATTTGTTGCATTATTTAAGGACTCTGCTGCTTTATTTAAGGACTCTGCTGCGGTATTTAAGGACTCTGCTGCATTATTTAAGGACTTTGCTGCATTATTTAAGGACTGCTGCGTTATTTAAGGACTCTGCTGCATTATTTAAGACTTTGCTGCATTATTTAAGGACTCTGCTGCAGTGTTTAATGACTCTGCTGAAGCAACTGGGGACTCAGATGCATTATTTAAGGACTCTGCTGCATTATGTAAGGACTTTGCTGCTTTATTTAAGGACTTTGCTGCATTATTTAAGGACTTTGTTGCATTATTTAAGGACTCTGCTGCATTATTTAAGGACTTTGTTGCATTATTTAAGGACTCTTCTGCATTATTTAAGGACTTTGCTGCATTATTTAAGGACTATGCTGTGGTATTTAAGTACTCTGCTGCATTATTTAAGGACTTTGCTGCATTATTTAAGGACTCTGCTGCATTATTTAATTACTTTGCTGCATTATTAAAGGACCCTGCTGCGGCATTTAAGGATTCTGCTGCATTATTTAAGGACTTTGATGCATTATTTAAGGACGCTGCTGCAGAATTTAAGGAATCTGCTGCATTATTTAAGGACTTTGTTGCATTATTTAAGGTCTCTGCTGCATTATTTAAGGACTCTGCTATGGTACTTAAGGACTTTGCTGCATTACTTAAGGACTTTGCTGCATTATTTAAGGACTTTGATGCATTATTTAAGAACTTTGTTGCATTATTTAAGGACTCTGCTGCATTATTTAAGGACTTTGTTGCATTATGTAAGGACTTTGCTGCTTTATTTAAGGACTTTGCTGCATTATTTAAGGGCTTTGTTGCATTATTTAAGGACTCTGCTGCATTATTTAAGGACTTTGTTGCATTATTTAAGGACTCTTCTGCATTATTTAAGGACTTTGCTGCATTATTTAAGGACTATGCTGTGGTATTTAAGTACTCTGCTGCATTATTTAAGGACTTTGCTGCATTATTTAAGGACTCTGCTGCATTATTTAATTACTTTGCTGCATTATTAAAGGACCCTGCTGCGGCATTTAAGGATTCTGCTGCATAATTTAAGGACTTTATTGCATTATTTAAGGATCCTGCTGCATTATTTAAGGATCCTGCTGAAGCATTTGAGGACTCAGCTGCATTATTTAAGGACTTTGCTGCATTATTTAACGACTCTGCTGCATTATTTAAGGACTCTGCTGCTTTATTTAAGGACTTTCCTGCATTATTTAAGGAGTCTTCTGCATTATTTAATGACTCTGCTGAAGCATTTGAGGACTCAACTGCATTATTTAAGGACTCTGCTGCATTATTTAAGGACTTTGCTGCATTACTTAAGGACACTGCTGCATTATTTAAGGACTTTGTTGCATTATTTAAGGACTCTGCTGCATTATTTAAGGACTCTGCTGAAGCATTTGGGGACTCAGATGCATTATTTAAGGACTCTGCTGCATTATGTAAGGGCTTTGCTGCTTTATTTAAGGACTCTGTTGCATTATTTAAGGACTTTGTTGCATTATTTAAGAACTCTGCTGCATTATTTAAGGACTTTGTTGCATTATTTAAGGATTCTGCTGCATTATTTAAGGACTTTGCTGCATTATTTAAGGACTATGCTGTGGTATTTAAGGACTCTGCTGCATTATTTAAGGACTTTGCTGCATTATTAAAGGACTCTGCTGCATTATTTAATTACTTTGCTGCATTATTTAAGGACTCTGCTGCGGTATTTAAGGACTCTGCTGCATTATTTAAGGACTTTGATGCATTATTTAAGGACACTGCTGCAGAATTTAAGGAATCTGCTGCATTATTTAAGGACTTTGTTGCATTATTTAAGGTCTCTTTTTCATTATTTAAGGACTCTGCTATTGTACTTAAGGACTTTGCTGCATTATTTAAGGACTTTGCTGCATTATTTAAGGACTCTGCTGCATTATTTAAGTACTTTGTTGCATTATTTAAGGACTCTGCTGCATAATTTAAGGACTTTATTGCATTATTTAAGGATCCTGCTGCATTATTTAATGACTCTGCTGAAGCATTTGAGGACTCATCTGCATTATTAAAGGTCTCTGCTGCATTATTTAAGGATCCTGCTGAAGCATTTGAGGACTCAGCTGCATTATTTAAGGACTTTGCTGCATTATTTAACGACTCTGCTGCGTTATTTAAGGACTCTGCTGCATTATTTAAGGACACTGCTGCATTATTTAAGGACTCTGCTGCATTATTTAAGGACTTTGCTGCATTATTTAACGACTCTGCTGCATTATTTAAGAACTTTGCTGCATTATTTAAGGACTCTGCTGCATTATTTAAGGAATTTGTTGCATTATTTAAGGACTCTGCTGCTTTATTTAAGGACTCTGCTGCGGTATTTAAGGACTCTGCTGCATTATTTAAGGACTTTGCTGCATTATTTAAGGACTGCTGCGTTATTTAAGGACTCTGCTGCATTATTTAAGACTTTGCTGCATTATTTAAGGACTCTGCTGCAGTGTTTAATGACTCTGCTGAAGCAACTGGGGACTCAGATGCATTATTTAAGGACTCTGCTGCATTATGTAAGGACTTTGCTGCTTTATTTAAGGACTTTGCTGCATTATTTAAGGACTTTGTTGCATTATTTAAGGACTCTGCTGCATTATTTAAGGACTTTGTTGCATTATTTAAGGACTCTTCTGCATTATTTAAGGACTTTGCTGCATTATTTAAGGACTATGCTGTGGTATTTAAGTACTCTGCTGCATTATTTAAGGACTTTGCTGCATTATTTAAGGACTCTGCTGCATTATTTAATTACTTTGCTGCATTATTAAAGGACCCTGCTGCGGCATTTAAGGATTCTGCTGCATTATTTAAGGACTTTGATGCATTATTTAAGGACGCTGCTGCAGAATTTAAGGAATCTGCTGCATTATTTAAGGACTTTGTTGCATTATTTAAGGTCTCTGCTGCATTATTTAAGGACTCTGCTATGGTACTTAAGGACTTTGCTGCATTACTTAAGGACTTTGCTGCATTATTTAAGGACTTTGATGCATTATTTAAGAACTTTGTTGCATTATTTAAGGACTCTGCTGCATTATTTAAGGACTTTGTTGCATTATGTAAGGACTTTGCTGCTTTATTTAAGGACTTTGCTGCATTATTTAAGGGCTTTGTTGCATTATTTAAGGACTCTGCTGCATTATTTAAGGACTTTGTTGCATTATTTAAGGACTCTTCTGCATTATTTAAGGACTTTGCTGCATTATTTAAGGACTATGCTGTGGTATTTAAGTACTCTGCTGCATTATTTAAGGACTTTGCTGCATTATTTAAGGACTCTGCTGCATTATTTAATTACTTTGCTGCATTATTAAAGGACCCTGCTGCGGCATTTAAGGATTCTGCTGCATAATTTAAGGACTTTATTGCATTATTTAAGGATCCTGCTGCATTATTTAAGGATCCTGCTGAAGCATTTGAGGACTCAGCTGCATTATTTAAGGACTTTGCTGCATTATTTAACGACTCTGCTGCATTATTTAAGGACTCTGCTGCTTTATTTAAGGACTTTCCTGCATTATTTAAGGAGTCTTCTGCATTATTTAATGACTCTGCTGAAGCATTTGAGGACTCAACTGCATTATTTAAGGACTCTGCTGCATTATTTAAGGTCTCTGCTGCATTATTTAAGGACTCTGCTGTGGTATATAAGGACTCTGCTGCATTATTTAAGGAATTTGTTGCATTATTTAAGGACGCTGCTGCATTATTTAAGGACTTTGTTGCATTATTTAAGGACTCTGCTGCATTAATTAAGGACTTTGCTGCATTACTTAAGGACACTGCTGCATTATTTAAGGACTTTGTTGCATTATTTAAGGTCTCTGCTGCATTATTTAAGGACTCTGCTGTGGTATTTATGGACTCTGCTGCATTATTTAAGGAATTTGTTGCATTATTTAAGGACGCTGCTGCATTATTTAAGGACTTTGTTGCATTATTTAAGGACTTTGCTGCATTAATTAAGGACTTTGCTGCATTACTTAAGGACTCTGCTGCATTATTTAATTACTTGCTGCATTATTTAAGGACTCTGCTGCGGTGTTTAAGAACTCTGCTGCATTATTTAAGGACTTTGCTGCATTATTTTAGGACTCTGCTGCATTATTTAAGGACTTTGCTGTATTATTTAAGGACTCTACTGCATTATTTAAGGACTTTGTTGCATTATTTAAGGACTCTGCTGCATTATTTAATGACTTTGTTGCATTATATAAGGACTCTGCTGCATTATTTAAGGACTATGTTGCATTATGTTAGAAGTCTGCTGCATTATTTAAGGACTTTGCTGCATTATTTAAGGACTCTGCTGCATTATTTAAGGACTTTATTGCATTATTTAAGGACTCTGCTGCATTATTTAATGACTCTGCTGAAGCATTTGAGGACTCAGCTGCATTATTTAAGGTCTCTGCTGTATTATTTAAGGACTCTGCTGCATTATTTAATGACTCTGTTGCGGTATTTAAGGACTCTGCTGCATTATTTAAGGACTGCTGCGTTATTTAAGGACTCTGCTGCATTATTTAAGACTTTGCTGCATTATTTAAGGACTCTGCTGCAGTGTTTAATGACTCTGCTGAAGCAACTGGGGACTCAGATGCATTATTTAAGGACTCTGCTGCATTATGTAAGGACTTTGCTGCTTTATTTAAGGACTTTGCTGCATTATTTAAGGACTTTGTTGCATTATTTAAGGACTCTGCTGCATTATTTAAGGACTTTGTTGCATTATTTAAGGACTCTTCTGCATTATTTAAGGACTTTGCTGCATTATTTAAGGACTATGCTGTGGTATTTAAGTACTCTGCTGCATTATTTAAGGACTTTGCTGCATTATTTAAGGACTCTGCTGCATTATTTAATTACTTTGCTGCATTATTAAAGGACCCTGCTGCGGCATTTAAGGATTCTGCTGCATTATTTAAGGACTTTGATGCATTATTTAAGGACGCTGCTGCAGAATTTAAGGAATCTGCTGCATTATTTAAGGACTTTGTTGCATTATTTAAGGTCTCTGCTGCATGAATTAAGGACTCTGCTATGGTACTTAAGGACTTTGCTGCATTATTTAAGGACTTTGCTGCATTATTTAAGGACTTTGATGCATTATTTAAGAACTTTGTTGCATTATTTAAGGACTCTGCTGCATTATTTAAGGACTTTGTTGCATTATGTAAGGACTTTGCTGCTTTATTTAAGGACTTTGCTGCATTATTTAAGGACTTTGTTGCATTATTTAAGGACTCTGCTGCATTATTTAAGGACTTTGTTGCATTATTTAAGGACTCTTCTGCATTATTTAAGGACTTTGCTGCATTATTTAAGGACTATGCTGTGGTATTTAAGTACTCTGCTGCATTATTTAAGGACTTTGCTGCATTATTTAAGGACTCTGCTGCATTATTTAATTACTTTGCTGCATTATTAAAGGACCCTGCTGCGGCATTTAAGGATTCTGCTGCATAATTTAAGGACTTTATTGCATTATTTAAGGATCCTGCTGCATTATTTAAGGATCCTGCTGAAGCATTTGAGGACTCAGCTGCATTATTTAAGGACTTTGCTGCATTATTTAACGACTCTGCTGCATTATTTAAGGACTCTGCTGCTTTATTTAAGGACTTTCCTGCATTATTTAAGGAGTCTTCTGCATTATTTAATGACTCTGCTGAAGCATTTGAGGACTCAACTGCATTATTTAAGGACTCTGCTGCATTATTTAAGGTCTCTGCTGCATTATTTAAGGACTCTGCTGTGGTATATAAGGACTCTGCTGCATTATTTAAGGAATTTGTTGCATTATTTAAGGACGCTGCTGCATTATTTAAGGACTTTGTTGCATTATTTAAGGACTCTGCTGCATTAATTAAGGACTTTGCTGCATTACTTAAGGACACTGCTGCATTATTTAAGGACTTTGTTGCATTATTTAAGGACTCTGCTGCATTATTTAAGGACTCTGCTGAAGCATTTGGGGACTCAGATGCATTATTTAAGGACTCTGCTGCATTATGTAAGGGCTTTGCTGCTTTATTTAAGGACTCTGTTGCATTATTTAAGGACTTTGTTGCATTATTTAAGAACTCTGCTGCATTATTTAAGGACTTTGTTGCATTATTTAAGGATTCTGCTGCATTATTTAAGGACTTTGCTGCATTATTTAAGGACTATGCTGTGGTATTTAAGGACTCTGCTGCATTATTTAAGGACTTTGCTGCATTATTAAAGGACTCTGCTGCATTATTTAATTACTTTGCTGCATTATTTAAGGACTCTGCTGCGGTATTTAAGGACTCTGCTGCATTATTTAAGGACTTTGATGCATTATTTAAGGACACTGCTGCAGAATTTAAGGAATCTGCTGCATTATTTAAGGACTTTGTTGCATTATTTAAGGTCTCTTTTTCATTATTTAAGGACTCTGCTATTGTACTTAAGGACTTTGCTGCATTATTTAAGGACTTTGCTGCATTATTTAAGGACTCTGCTGCATTATTTAAGTACTTTGTTGCATTATTTAAGGACTCTGCTGCATAATTTAAGGACTTTATTGCATTATTTAAGGATCCTGCTGCATTATTTAATGACTCTGCTGAAGCATTTGAGGACTCATCTGCATTATTAAAGGTCTCTGCTGCATTATTTAAGGATCCTGCTGAAGCATTTGAGGACTCAGCTGCATTATTTAAGGACTTTGCTGCATTATTTAACGACTCTGCTGCGTTATTTAAGGACTCTGCTGCATTATTTAAGGACACTGCTGCATTATTTAAGGACTCTGCTGCATTATTTAAGGACTTTGCTGCATTATTTAACGACTCTGCTGCATTATTTAAGAACTTTGCTGCATTATTTAAGGACTCTGCTGCATTATTTAAGGAATTTGTTGCATTATTTAAGGACTCTGCTGCTTTATTTAAGGACTCTGCTGCGGTATTTAAGGACTCTGCTGCATTATTTAAGGACTTTGCTGCATTATTTAAGGACTGCTGCGTTATTTAAGGACTCTGCTGCATTATTTAAGACTTTGCTGCATTATTTAAGGACTCTGCTGCAGTGTTTAATGACTCTGCTGAAGCAACTGGGGACTCAGATGCATTATTTAAGGACTCTGCTGCATTATGTAAGGACTTTGCTGCTTTATTTAAGGACTTTGCTGCATTATTTAAGGACTTTGTTGCATTATTTAAGGACTCTGCTGTATTATTTAAGGACTTTGTTGCATTATTTAAGGACTCTTCTGCATTATTTAAGGACTTTGCTGCATTATTTAAGGACTATGCTGTGGTATTTAAGTACTCTGCTGCATTATTTAAGGACTTTGCTGCATTATTTAAGGACTCTGCTGCATTATTTAATTACTTTGCTGCATTATTAAAGGACCCTGCTGCGGCATTTAAGGATTCTGCTGCATTATTTAAGGACTTTGATGCATTATTTAAGGACGCTGCTGCAGAATTTAAGGAATCTGCTGCATTATTTAAGGACTTTGTTGCATTATTTAAGGTCTCTGCTGCATTATTTAAGGACTCTGCTATGGTACTTAAGGACTTTGCTGCATTACTTAAGGACTTTGCTGCATTATTTAAGGACTTTGATGCATTATTTAAGAACTTTGTTGCATTATTTAAGGACTCTGCTGCATTATTTAAGGACTTTGTTGCATTATGTAAGGACTTTGCTGCTTTATTTAAGGACTTTGCTGCATTATTTAAGGGCTTTGTTGCATTATTTAAGGACTCTGCTGCATTATTTAAGGACTTTGTTGCATTATTTAAGGACTCTTCTGCATTATTTAAGGACTTTGCTGCATTATTTAAGGACTATGCTGTGGTATTTAAGTACTCTGCTGCATTATTTAAGGACTTTGCTGCATTATTTAAGGACTCTGCTGCATTATTTAATTACTTTGCTGCATTATTAAAGGACCCTGCTGCGGCATTTAAGGATTCTGCTGCATAATTTAAGGACTTTATTGCATTATTTAAGGATCCTGCTGCATTATTTAAGGATCCTGCTGAAGCATTTGAGGACTCAGCTGCATTATTTAAGGACTTTGCTGCATTATTTAACGACTCTGCTGCATTATTTAAGGACTCTGCTGCTTTATTTAAGGACTTTCCTGCATTATTTAAGGAGTCTTCTGCATTATTTAATGACTCTGCTGAAGCATTTGAGGACTCAACTGCATTATTTAAGGACTCTGCTGCATTATTTAAGGTCTCTGCTGCATTATTTAAGGACTCTGCTGTGGTATATAAGGACTCTGCTGCATTATTTAAGGAATTTGTTGCATTATTTAAGGACGCTGCTGCATTATTTAAGGACTTTGTTGCATTATTTAAGGACTCTGCTGCATTAATTAAGGACTTTGCTGCATTACTTAAGGACACTGCTGCATTATTTAAGGACTTTGTTGCATTATTTAAGGTCTCTGCTGCATTATTTAAGGACTCTGCTGTGGTATTTATGGACTCTGCTGCATTATTTAAGGAATTTGTTGCATTATTTAAGGACGCTGCTGCATTATTTAAGGACTTTGTTGCATTATTTAAGGACTTTGCTGCATTAATTAAGGACTTTGCTGCATTACTTAAGGACTCTGCTGCATTATTTAATTACTTGCTGCATTATTTAAGGACTCTGCTGCGGTGTTTAAGAACTCTGCTGCATTATTTAAGGACTTTGCTGCATTATTTTAGGACTCTGCTGCATTATTTAAGGACTTTGCTGTATTATTTAAGGACTCTACTGCATTATTTAAGGACTTTGTTGCATTATTTAAGGACTCTGCTGCATTATTTAATGACTTTGTTGCATTATATAAGGACTCTGCTGAATTATTTAAGGACTATGTTGCATTATGTTAGAAGTCTGCTGCATTATTTAAGGACTTTGCTGCATTATTTAAGGACTCTGCTGCATTATTTAAGGACTTTATTGCATTATTTAAGGACTCTGCTGCATTATTTAATGACTCTGCTGAAGCATTTGAGGACTCAGCTGCATTATTTAAGGTCTCTGCTGTATTATTTAAGGACTCTGCTGCATTATTTAATGACTCTGTTGCGGTATTTAAGGACTCTGCTGCATTATTTAAGGACTGCTGCGTTATTTAAGGACTCTGCTGCATTATTTAAGACTTTGCTGCATTATTTAAGGACTCTGCTGCAGTGTTTAATGACTCTGCTGAAGCAACTGGGGACTCAGATGCATTATTTAAGGACTCTGCTGCATTATGTAAGGACTTTGCTGCTTTATTTAAGGACTTTGCTGCATTATTTAAGGACTTTGTTGCATTATTTAAGGACTCTGCTGCATTATTTAAGGACTTTGTTGCATTATTTAAGGACTCTTCTGCATTATTTAAGGACTTTGCTGCATTATTTAAGGACTATGCTGTGGTATTTAAGTACTCTGCTGCATTATTTAAGGACTTTGCTGCATTATTTAAGGACTCTGCTGCATTATTTAATTACTTTGCTGCATTATTAAAGGACCCTGCTGCGGCATTTAAGGATTCTGCTGCATTATTTAAGGACTTTGATGCATTATTTAAGGACGCTGCTGCAGAATTTAAGGAATCTGCTGCATTATTTAAGGACTTTGTTGCATTATTTAAGGTCTCTGCTGCATGAATTAAGGACTCTGCTATGGTACTTAAGGACTTTGCTGCATTATTTAAGGACTTTGCTGCATTATTTAAGGACTTTGATGCATTATTTAAGAACTTTGTTGCATTATTTAAGGACTCTGCTGCATTATTTAAGGACTTTGTTGCATTATGTAAGGACTTTGCTGCTTTATTTAAGGACTTTGCTGCATTATTTAAGGACTTTGTTGCATTATTTAAGGACTCTGCTGCATTATTTAAGGACTTTGTTGCATTATTTAAGGACTCTTCTGCATTATTTAAGGACTTTGCTGCATTATTTAAGGACTATGCTGTGGTATTTAAGTACTCTGCTGCATTATTTAAGGACTTTGCTGCATTATTTAAGGACTCTGCTGCATTATTTAATTACTTTGCTGCATTATTAAAGGACCCTGCTGCGGCATTTAAGGATTCTGCTGCATAATTTAAGGACTTTATTGCATTATTTAAGGATCCTGCTGCATTATTTAAGGATCCTGCTGAAGCATTTGAGGACTCAGCTGCATTATTTAAGGACTTTGCTGCATTATTTAACGACTCTGCTGCATTATTTAAGGACTCTGCTGCTTTATTTAAGGACTTTCCTGCATTATTTAAGGAGTCTTCTGCATTATTTAATGACTCTGCTGAAGCATTTGAGGACTCAACTGCATTATTTAAGGACTCTGCTGCATTATTTAAGGTCTCTGCTGCATTATTTAAGGACTCTGCTGTGGTATATAAGGACTCTGCTGCATTATTTAAGGAATTTGTTGCATTATTTAAGGACGCTGCTGCATTATTTAAGGACTTTGTTGCATTATTTAAGGACTCTGCTGCATTAATTAAGGACTTTGCTGCATTACTTAAGGACACTGCTGCATTATTTAAGGACTTTGTTGCATTATTTAAGGACTCTGCTGCATTATTTAAGGACTCTGCTGAAGCATTTGGGGACTCAGATGCATTATTTAAGGACTCTGCTGCATTACGTAAGGGCTTTGCTGCTTTATTTAAGGACTCTGTTGCATTATTTAAGGACTTTGTTGCATTATTTAAGAACTCTGCTGCATTATTTAAGGACTTTGTTGCATTATTTAAGGATTCTGCTGCATTATTTAAGGACTTTGCTGCATTATTTAAGGACTATGCTGTGGTATTTAAGGACTCTGCTGCATTATTTAAGGACTTTGCTGCATTATTAAAGGACTCTGCTGCATTATTTAATTACTTTGCTGCATTATTTAAGGACTCTGCTGCGGTATTTAAGGACTCTGCTGCATTATTTAAGGACTTTGATGCATTATTTAAGGACACTGCTGCAGAATTTAAGGAATCTGCTGCATTATTTAAGGACTTTGTTGCATTATTTAAGGTCTCTTTTTCATTATTTAAGGACTCTGCTATTGTACTTAAGGACTTTGCTGCATTATTTAAGGACTTTGCTGCATTATTTAAGGACTCTGCTTCATTATTTAAGTACTTTGTTGCATTATTTAAGGACTCTGCTGCATAATTTAAGGACTTTATTGCATTATTTAAGGATCCTGCTGCATTATTTAATGACTCTGCTGAAGCATTTGAGGACTCATCTGCATTATTAAAGGTCTCTGCTGCCTTATTTAAGGATCCTGCTGAAGCATTTGAGGACTCAGCTGCATTATTTAAGGACTTTGCTGCATTATTTAACGACTCTGCTGCGTTATTTAAGGACTCTGCTGCATTATTTAAGGACACTGCTGCATTATTTAAGGACTCTGCTGCATTATTTAAGGACTTTGCTGCATTATTTAACGACTCTGCTGCATTATTTAAGAACTTTGCTGCATTATTTAAGGACTCTGCTGCATTATTTAAGGAATTTGTTGCATTATTTAAGGACTCTGCTGCTTTATTTAAGGACTCTGCTGCGGTATTTAAGGACTCTGCTGCATTATTTAAGGACTTTGCTGCATTATTTAAGGACTGCTGCGTTATTTAAGGACTCTGCTGCATTATTTAAGACTTTGCTGCATTATTTAAGGACTCTGCTGCAGTGTTTAATGACTCTGCTGAAGCAACTGGGGACTCAGATGCATTATTTAAGGACTCTGCTGCATTATGTAAGGACTTTGCTGCTTTATTTAAGGACTTTGCTGCATTATTTAAGGACTTTGTTGCATTATTTAAGGACTCTGCTGCATTATTTAAGGACTTTGTTGCATTATTTAAGGACTCTTCTGCATTATTTAAGGACTTTGCTGCATTATTTAAGGACTATGCTGTGGTATTTAAGTACTCTGCTGCATTATTTAAGGACTTTGCTGCATTATTTAAGGACTCTGCTGCATTATTTAATTACTTTGCTGCATTATTAAAGGACCCTGCTGCGGCATTTAAGGATTCTGCTGCATTATTTAAGGACTTTGATGCATTATTTAAGGACGCTGCTGCAGAATTTAAGGAATCTGCTGCATTATTTAAGGACTTTGTTGCATTATTTAAGGTCTCTGCTGCATTATTTAAGGACTCTGCTATGGTACTTAAGGACTTTGCTGCATTACTTAAGGACTTTGCTGCATTATTTAAGGACTTTGATGCATTATTTAAGGACTTTGTTGCATTATTTAAGAACTCTGCTGCATTATTTAAGGACTTTGTTGCATTATTTAAGGATTCTGCTGCATTATTTAAGGACTTTGCTGCATTATTTAAGGACTATGCTGTGGTATTTAAGGACTCTGCTGCATTATTTAAGGACTTTGCTGCATTATTAAAGGACTCTGCTGCATTATTTAATTACTTTGCTGCATTATTTAAGGACTCTGCTGCGGTATTTAAGGACTCTGCTGCATTATTTAAGGACTTTGATGCATTATTTAAGGACACTGCTGCAGAATTTAAGGAATCTGCTGCATTATTTAAGGACTTTGTTGCATTATTTAAGGTCTCTTTTTCATTATTTAAGGACTCTGCTAATGTACTTAAGGACTTTGCTGCATTATTTAAGGACTTTGCTGCATTATTTAAGGACTCTGCTGCATTATTTAAGTACTTTGTTGCATTATTTAAGGACTCTGCTGCATAATTTAAGGACTTTATTGCATTATTTAAGGATCCTGCTGGATTATTTAATGACTCTGCTGAAGCATTTGAGGACTCATCTGCATTATTAAAGGTCTCTGCTGCATTATTTAAGGATCCTGCTGAAGCATTTGAGGACTCAGCTGCATTATTTAAGGACTTTGCTGCATTATTTAACGACTCTGCTGCGTTATTTAAGGACTCTGCTGCATTATTTAAGGACACTGCTGCATTATTTAAGGACTCTGCTGCATTATTTAAGGACTTTGCTGCATTATTTAACGACTCTGCTGCATTATTTAAGAACTTTGCTGCATTATTTAAGGACTCTGCTGCATTATTTAAGGAATTTGTTGCATTATTTAAGGACTCTGCTGCTTTATTTAAGGACTCTGCTGCGGTATTTAAGGACTCTGCTGCATTATTTAAGGACTTTGCTGCATTATTTAAGGACTGCTGCGTTATTTAAGGACTCTGCTGCATTATTTAAGACTTTGCTGCATTATTTAAGGACTCTGCTGCAGTGTTTAATGACTCTGCTGAAGCAACTGGGGACTCAGATGCATTATTTAAGGACTCTGCTGCATTATGTAAGGACTTTGCTGCTTTATTTAAGGACTTTGCTGCATTATTTAAGGACTTTGTTGCATTATTTAAGGACTCTGCTGCATTATTTAAGGACTTTGTTGCATTATTTAAGGACTCTTCTGCATTATTTAAGGACTTTGCTGCATTATTTAAGGACTATGCTGTGGTATTTAAGTACTCTGCTGCATTATTTAAGGACTTTGCTGCATTATTTAAGGACTCTGCTGCATTATTTAATTACTTTGCTGCATTATTAAAGGACCCTGCTGCGGCATTTAAGGATTCTGCTGCATTATTTAAGGACTTTGATGCATTATTTAAGGACGCTGCTGCAGAATTTAAGGAATCTGCTGCATTATTTAAGGACTTTGTTGCATTATTTAAGGTCTCTGCTGCATGAATTAAGGACTCTGCTATGGTACTTAAGGACTTTGCTGCATTATTTAAGGACTTTGCTGCATTATTTAAGGACTTTGATGCATTATTTAAGAACTTTGTTGCATTATTTAAGGACTCTGCTGCATTATTTAAGGACTTTGTTGCATTATGTAAGGACTTTGCTGCTTTATTTAAGGACTTTGCTGCATTATTTAAGGACTTTGTTGCATTATTTAAGGACTCTGCTGCATTATTTAAGGACTTTGTTGCATCATTTAAGGACTCTTCTGCATTATTTAAGGACTTTGCTGCATTATTTAAGGACTATGCTGTGGTATTTAAGTACTCTGCTGCATTATTTAAGGACTTTGCTGCATTATTTAAGGACTCTGCTGCATTATTTAATTACTTTGCTGCATTATTAAAGGACCCTGCTGCGGCATTTAAGGATTCTGCTGCATAATTTAAGGACTTTATTGCATTATTTAAGGATCCTGCTGCATTATTTAAGGATCCTGCTGAAGCATTTGAGGACTCAGCTGCATTATTTAAGGACTTTGCTGCATTATTTAACGACTCTGCTGCATTATTTAAGGACTCTGCTGCTTTATTTAAGGACTTTCCTGCATTATTTAAGGAGTCTTCTGCATTATTTAATGACTCTGCTGAAGCATTTGAGGACTCAACTGCATTATTTAAGGACTCTGCTGCATTATTTAAGGTCTCTGCTGCATTATTTAAGGACTCTGCTGTGGTATATAAGGACTCTGCTGCATTATTTAAGGAATTTGTTGCATTATTTAAGGACGCTGCTGCATTATTTAAGGACTTTGTTGCATTATTTAAGGACTCTGCTGCATTAATTAAGGACTTTGCTGCATTACTTAAGGACACTGCTGCATTATTTAAGGACTTTGTTGCATTATTTAAGGACTCTGCTGCATTATTTAAGGACTCTGCTGAAGCATTTGGGGACTCAGATGCATTATTTAAGGACTCTGCTGCATTATGTAAGGGCTTTGCTGCTTTATTTAAGGACTCTGTTGCATTATTTAAGGACTTTGTTGCATTATTTAAGAACTCTGCTGCATTATTTAAGGACTTTGTTGCATTATTTAAGGATTCTGCTGCATTATTTAAGGACTTTGCTGCATTATTTAAGGACTATGCTGTGGTATTTAAGGACTCTGCTGCATTATTTAAGGACTTTGCTGCATTATTAAAGGACTCTGCTGCATTATTTAATTACTTTGCTGCATTATTTAAGGACTCTGCTGCGGTATTTAAGGACTCTGCTGCATTATTTAAGGACTTTGATGCATTATTTAAGGACACTGCTGCAGAATTTAAGGAATCTGCTGCATTATTTAAGGACTTTGTTGCATTATTTAAGGTCTCTTTTTCATTATTTAAGGACTCTGCTATTGTACTTAAGGACTTTGCTGCATTATTTAAGGACTTTGCTGCATTATTTAAGGACTCTGCTGCATTATTTAAGTACTTTGTTGCATTATTTAAGGACTCTGCTGCATAATTTAAGGACTTTATTGCATTATTTAAGGATCCTGCTGCATTATTTAATGACTCTGCTGAAGCATTTGAGGACTCATCTGCATTATTAAAGGTCTCTGCTGCATTATTTAAGGATCCTGCTGAAGCATTTGAGGACTCAGCTGCATTATTTAAGGACTTTGCTGCATTATTTAACGACTCTGCTGCGTTATTTAAGGACTCTGCTGCATTATTTAAGGACACTGCTGCATTATTTAAGGACTCTGCTGCATTATTTAAGGACTTTGCTGCATTATTTAACGACTCTGCTGCATTATTTAAGAACTTTGCTGCATTATTTAAGGACTCTGCTGCATTATTTAAGGAATTTGTTGCATTATTTAAGGACTCTGCTGCTTTATTTAAGGACTCTGCTGCGGTATTTAAGGACTCTGCTGCATTATTTAAGGACTTTGCTGCATTATTTAAGGACTGCTGCGTTATTTAAGGACTCTGCTGCATTATTTAAGACTTTGCTGCATTATTTAAGGACTCTGCTGCAGTGTTTAATGACTCTGCTGAAGCAACTGGGGACTCAGATGCATTATTTAAGGACTCTGCTGCATTATGTAAGGACTTTGCTGCTTTATTTAAGGACTTTGCTGCATTATTTAAGGACTTTGTTGCATTATTTAAGGACTCTGCTGCATTATTTAAGGACTTTGTTGCATTATTTAAGGACTCTTCTGCATTATTTAAGGACTTTGCTGCATTATTTAAGGACTATGCTGTGGTATTTAAGTACTCTGCTGCATTATTTAAGGACTTTGCTGCATTATTTAAGGACTCTGCTGCATTATTTAATTACTTTGCTGCATTATTAAAGGACCCTGCTGCGGCATTTAAGGATTCTGCTGCATTATTTAAGGACTTTGATGCATTATTTAAGGACGCTGCTGCAGAATTTAAGGAATCTGCTGCATTATTTAAGGACTTTGTTGCATTATTTAAGGTCTCTGCTGCATTATTTAAGGACTCTGCTATGGTACTTAAGGACTTTGCTGCATTACTTAAGGACTTTGCTGCATTATTTAAGGACTTTGATGCATTATTTAAGAACTTTGTTGCATTATTTAAGGACTCTGCTGCATTATTTAAGGACTTTGTTGCATTATGTAAGGACTTTGCTGCTTTATTTAAGGACTTTGCTGCATTATTTAAGGGCTTTGTTGCATTATTTAAGGACTCTGCTGCATTATTTAAGGACTTTGTTGCATTATTTAAGGACTCTTCTGCATTATTTAAGGACTTTGCTGCATTATTTAAGGACTATGCTGTGGTATTTAAGTACTCTGCTGCATTATTTAAGGACTTTGCTGCATTATTTAAGGACTCTGCTGCATTATTTAATTACTTTGCTGCATTATTAAAGGACCCTGCTGCGGCATTTAAGGATTCTGCTGCATAATTTAAGGACTTTATTGCATTATTTAAGGATCCTGCTGCATTATTTAAGGATCCTGCTGAAGCATTTGAGGACTCAGCTGCATTATTTAAGGACTTTGCTGCATTATTTAATGACTCTGCTGCATTATTTAAGGACTCTGCTGCTTTATTTAAGGACTTTCCTGCATTATTTAAGGAGTCTTCTGCATTATTTAATGACTCTGCTGAAGCATTTGAGGACTCAACTGCATTATTTAAGGACTCTGCTGCATTATTTAAGGTCTCTGCTGCATTATTTAAGGACTCTGCTGTGGTATATAAGGACTCTGCTGCATTATTTAAGGAATTTGTTGCATTATTTAAGGACGCTGCTGCATTATTTAAGGACTTTGTTGCATTATTTAAGGACTCTGCTGCATTAATTAAGGACTTTGCTGCATTACTTAAGGACACTGCTGCATTATTTAAGGACTTTGTTGCATTATTTAAGGTCTCTGCTGCATTATTTAAGGACTCTGCTGTGGTATTTATGGACTCTGCTGCATTATTTAAGGAATTTGTTGCATTATTTAAGGACGCTGCTGCATTATTTAAGGACTTTGTTGCATTATTTAAGGACTTTGCTGCATTAATTAAGGACTTTGCTGCATTACTTAAGGACTCTGCTGCATTATTTAATTACTTGCTGCATTATTTAAGGACTCTGCTGCGGTGTTTAAGAACTCTGCTGCATTATTTAAGGACTTTGCTGCATTATTTTAGGACTCTGCTGCATTATTTAAGGACTTTGCTGTATTATTTAAGGACTCTACTGCATTATTTAAGGACTTTGTTGCATTATTTAAGGACTCTGCTGCATTATTTAATGACTTTGTTGCATTATATAAGGACTCTGCTGCATTATTTAAGGACTATGTTGCATTATGTTAGAAGTCTGCTGCATTATTTAAGGACTTTGCTGCATTATTTAAGGACTCTGCTGCATTATTTAAGGACTTTATTGCATTATTTAAGGACTCTGCTGCATTATTTAATGACTCTGCTGAAGCATTTGAGGACTCAGCTGCATTATTTAAGGTCTCTGCTGTATTATTTAAGGACTCTGCTGCATTATTTAATGACTCTGTTGCGGTATTTAAGGACTCTGCTGCATTATTTAAGGACTGCTGCGTTATTTAAGGACTCTGCTGCATTATTTAAGACTTTGCTGCATTATTTAAGGACTCTGCTGCAGTGTTTAATGACTCTGCTGAAGCAACTGGGGACTCAGATGCATTATTTAAGGACTCTGCTGCATTATGTAAGGACTTTGCTGCTTTATTTAAGGACTTTGCTGCATTATTTAAGGACTTTGTTGCATTATTTAAGGACTCTGCTGCATTATTTAAGGACTTTGTTGCATTATTTAAGGACTCTTCTGCATTATTTAAGGACTTTGCTGCATTATTTAAGGACTATGCTGTGGTATTTAAGTACTCTGCTGCATTATTTAAGGACTTTGCTGCATTATTTAAGGACTCTGCTGCATTATTTAATTACTTTGCTGCATTATTAAAGGACCCTGCTGCGGCATTTAAGGATTCTGCTGCATTATTTAAGGACTTTGATGCATTATTTAAGGACGCTGCTGCAGAATTTAAGGAATCTGCTGCATTATTTAAGGACTTTGTTGCATTATTTAAGGTCTCTGCTGCATGAATTAAGGACTCTGCTATGGTACTTAAGGACTTTGCTGCATTATTTAAGGACTTTGCTGCATTATTTAAGGACTTTGATGCATTATTTAAGAACTTTGTTGCATTATTTAAGGACTCTGCTGCATTATTTAAGGACTTTGTTGCATTATGTAAGGACTTTGCTGCTTTATTTAAGGACTTTGCTGCATTATTTAAGGACTTTGTTGCATTATTTAAGGACTCTGCTGCATTATTTAAGGACTTTGTTGCATTATTTAAGGACTCTTCTGCATTATTTAAGGACTTTGCTGCATTATTTAAGGACTATGCTGTGGTATTTAAGTACTCTGCTGCATTATTTAAGGACTTTGCTGCATTATTTAAGGACTCTGCTGCATTATTTAATTACTTTGCTGCATTATTAAAGGACCCTGCTGCGGCATTTAAGGATTCTGCTGCATAATTTAAGGACTTTATTGCATTATTTAAGGATCCTGCTGCATTATTTAAGGATCCTGCTGAAGCATTTGAGGACTCAGCTGCATTATTTAAGGACTTTGCTGCATTATTTAACGACTCTGCTGCATTATTTAAGGACTCTGCTGCTTTATTTAAGGACTTTCCTGCATTATTTAAGGAGTCTTCTGCATTATTTAATGACTCTGCTGAAGCATTTGAGGACTCAACTGCATTATTTAAGGACTCTGCTGCATTATTTAAGGTCTCTGCTGCATTATTTAAGGACTCTGCTGTGGTATATAAGGACTCTGCTGCATTATTTAAGGAATTTGTTGCATTATTTAAGGACGCTGCTGCATTATTTAAGGACTTTGTTGCATTATTTAAGGACTCTGCTGCATTAATTAAGGACTTTGCTGCATTACTTAAGGACACTGCTGCATTATTTAAGGACTTTGTTGCATTATTTAAGGACTCTGCTGCATTATTTAAGGACTCTGCTGAAGCATTTGGGGACTCAGATGCATTATTTAAGGACTCTGCTGCATTATGTAAGGGCTTTGCTGCTTTATTTAAGGACTCTGTTGCATTATTTAAGGACTTTGTTGCATTATTTAAGAACTCTGCTGCATTATTTAAGGACTTTGTTGCATTATTTAAGGATTCTGCTGCATTATTTAAGGACTTTGCTGCATTATTTAAGGACTATGCTGTGGTATTTAAGGACTCTGCTGCATTATTTAAGGACTTTGCTGCATTATTAAAGGACTCTGCTGCATTATTTAATTACTTTGCTGCATTATTTAAGGACTCTGCTGCGGTATTTAAGGACTCTGCTGCATTATTTAAGGACTTTGATGCATTATTTAAGGACACTGCTGCAGAATTTAAGGAATCTGCTGCATTATTTAAGGACTTTGTTGCATTATTTAAGGTCTCTTTTTCATTATTTAAGGACTCTGCTATTGTACTTAAGGACTTTGCTGCATTATTTAAGGACTTTGCTGCATTATTTAAGGACTCTGCTGCATTATTTAAGTACTTTGTTGCATTATTTAAGGACTCTGCTGCATAATTTAAGGACTTTATTGCATTATTTAAGGATCCTGCTGCATTATTTAATGACTCTGCTGAAGCATTTGAGGACTCATCTGCATTATTAAAGGTCTCTGCTGCATTATTTAAGGATCCTGCTGAAGCATTTGAGGACTCAGCTGCATTATTTAAGGACTTTGCTGCATTATTTAACGACTCTGCTGCGTTATTTAAGGACTCTGCTGCATTATTTAAGGACACTGCTGCATTATTTAAGGACTCTGCTGCATTATTTAAGGACTTTGCTGCATTATTTAACGACTCTGCTGCATTATTTAAGAACTTTGCTGCATTATTTAAGGACTCTGCTGCATTATTTAAGGAATTTGTTGCATTATTTAAGGACTCTGCTGCTTTATTTAAGGACTCTGCTGCGGTATTTAAGGACTCTGCTGCATTATTTAAGGACTTTGCTGCATTATTTAAGGACTGCTGCGTTATTTAAGGACTCTGCTGCATTATTTAAGACTTTGCTGCATTATTTAAGGACTCTGCTGCAGTGTTTAATGACTCTGCTGAAGCAACTGGGGACTCAGATGCATTATTTAAGGACTCTGCTGCATTATGTAAGGACTTTGCTGCTTTATTTAAGGACTTTGCTGCATTATTTAAGGACTTTGTTGCATTATTTAAGGACTCTGCTGTATTATTTAAGGACTTTGTTGCATTATTTAAGGACTCTTCTGCATTATTTAAGGACTTTGCTGCATTATTTAAGGACTATGCTGTGGTATTTAAGTACTCTGCTGCATTATTTAAGGACTTTGCTGCATTATTTAAGGACTCTGCTGCATTATTTAATTACTTTGCTGCATTATTAAAGGACCCTGCTGCGGCATTTAAGGATTCTGCTGCATTATTTAAGGACTTTGATGCATTATTTAAGGACGCTGCTGCAGAATTTAAGGAATCTGCTGCATTATTTAAGGACTTTGTTGCATTATTTAAGGTCTCTGCTGCATTATTTAAGGACTCTGCTATGGTACTTAAGGACTTTGCTGCATTACTTAAGGACTTTGCTGCATTATTTAAGGACTTTGATGCATTATTTAAGAACTTTGTTGCATTATTTAAGGACTCTGCTGCATTATTTAAGGACTTTGTTGCATTATGTAAGGACTTTGCTGCTTTATTTAAGGACTTTGCTGCATTATTTAAGGGCTTTGTTGCATTATTTAAGGACTCTGCTGCATTATTTAAGGACTTTGTTGCATTATTTAAGGACTCTTCTGCATTATTTAAGGACTTTGCTGCATTATTTAAGGACTATGCTGTGGTATTTAAGTACTCTGCTGCATTATTTAAGGACTTTGCTGCATTATTTAAGGACTCTGCTGCATTATTTAATTACTTTGCTGCATTATTAAAGGACCCTGCTGCGGCATTTAAGGATTCTGCTGCATAATTTAAGGACTTTATTGCATTATTTAAGGATCCTGCTGCATTATTTAAGGATCCTGCTGAAGCATTTGAGGACTCAGCTGCATTATTTAAGGACTTTGCTGCATTATTTAACGACTCTGCTGCATTATTTAAGGACTCTGCTGCTTTATTTAAGGACTTTCCTGCATTATTTAAGGAGTCTTCTGCATTATTTAATGACTCTGCTGAAGCATTTGAGGACTCAACTGCATTATTTAAGGACTCTGCTGCATTATTTAAGGTCTCTGCTGCATTATTTAAGGACTCTGCTGTGGTATATAAGGACTCTGCTGCATTATTTAAGGAATTTGTTGCATTATTTAAGGACGCTGCTGCATTATTTAAGGACTTTGTTGCATTATTTAAGGACTCTGCTGCATTAATTAAGGACTTTGCTGCATTACTTAAGGACACTGCTGCATTATTTAAGGACTTTGTTGCATTATTTAAGGTCTCTGCTGCATTATTTAAGGACTCTGCTGTGGTATTTATGGACTCTGCTGCATTATTTAAGGAATTTGTTGCATTATTTAAGGACGCTGCTGCATTATTTAAGGACTTTGTTGCATTATTTAAGGACTTTGCTGCATTAATTAAGGACTTTGCTGCATTACTTAAGGACTCTGCTGCATTATTTAATTACTTGCTGCATTATTTAAGGACTCTGCTGCGGTGTTTAAGAACTCTGCTGCATTATTTAAGGACTTTGCTGCATTATTTTAGGACTCTGCTGCATTATTTAAGGACTTTGCTGTATTATTTAAGGACTCTACTGCATTATTTAAGGACTTTGTTGCATTATTTAAGGACTCTGCTGCATTATTTAATGACTTTGTTGCATTATATAAGGACTCTGCTGCATTATTTAAGGACTATGTTGCATTATGTTAGAAGTCTGCTGCATTATTTAAGGACTTTGCTGCATTATTTAAGGACTCTGCTGCATTATTTAAGGACTTTATTGCATTATTTAAGGACTCTGCTGCATTATTTAATGACTCTGCTGAAGCATTTGAGGACTCAGCTGCATTATTTAAGGTCTCTGCTGTATTATTTAAGGACTCTGCTGCATTATTTAATGACTCTGTTGCGGTATTTAAGGACTCTGCTGCATTATTTAAGGACTGCTGCGTTATTTAAGGACTCTGCTGCATTATTTAAGACTTTGCTGCATTATTTAAGGACTCTGCTGCAGTGTTTAATGACTCTGCTGAAGCAACTGGGGACTCAGATGCATTATTTAAGGACTCTGCTGCATTATGTAAGGACTTTGCTGCTTTATTTAAGGACTTTGCTGCATTATTTAAGGACTTTGTTGCATTATTTAAGGACTCTGCTGCATTATTTAAGGACTTTGTTGCATTATTTAAGGACTCTTCTGCATTATTTAAGGACTTTGCTGCATTATTTAAGGACTATGCTGTGGTATTTAAGTACTCTGCTGCATTATTTAAGGACTTTGATGCATTATTTAAGGACACTGCTGCAGAATTTAAGGAATCTGCTGCATTATTTAAGGACTTTGTTGCATTATTTAAGGTCTCTTTTTCATTATTTAAGGACTCTGCTATTGTACTTAAGGACTTTGCTGCATTATTTAAGGACTTTGCTGCATTATTTAAGGACTCTGCTGCATTATTTAAGTACTTTGTTGCATTATTTAAGGACTCTGCTGCATAATTTAAGGACTTTATTGCATTATTTAAGGATCCTGCTGCATTATTTAATGACTCTGCTGAAGCATTTGAGGACTCATCTGCATTATTAAAGGTCTCTGCTGCATTATTTAAGGATCCTGCTGAAGCATTTGAGGACTCAGCTGCATTATTTAAGGACTTTGCTGCATTATTTAACGACTCTGCTGCGTTATTTAAGGACTCTGCTGCATTATTTAAGGACACTGCTGCATTATTTAAGGACTCTGCTGCATTATTTAAGGACTTTGCTGCATTATTTAACGACTCTGCTGCATTATTTAAGAACTTTGCTGCATTATTTAAGGACTCTGCTGCATTATTTAAGGAATTTGTTGCATTATTTAAGGACTCTGCTGCTTTATTTAAGGACTCTGCTGCGGTATTTAAGGACTCTGCTGCATTATTTAAGGACTTTGCTGCATTATTTAAGGACTGCTGCGTTATTTAAGGACTCTGCTGCATTATTTAAGACTTTGCTGCATTATTTAAGGACTCTGCTGCAGTGTTTAATGACTCTGCTGAAGCAACTGGGGACTCAGATGCATTATTTAAGGACTCTGCTGCATTATGTAAGGACTTTGCTGCTTTATTTAAGGACTTTGCTGCATTATTTAAGGACTTTGTTGCATTATTTAAGGACTCTGCTGTATTATTTAAGGACTTTGTTGCATTATTTAAGGACTCTTCTGCATTATTTAAGGACTTTGCTGCATTATTTAAGGACTATGCTGTGGTATTTAAGTACTCTGCTGCATTATTTAAGGACTTTGCTGCATTATTTAAGGACTCTGCTGCATTATTTAATTACTTTGCTGCATTATTAAAGGACCCTGCTGCGGCATTTAAGGATTCTGCTGCATTATTTAAGGACTTTGATGCATTATTTAAGGACGCTGCTGCAGAATTTAAGGAATCTGCTGCATTATTTAAGGACTTTGTTGCATTATTTAAGGTCTCTGCTGCATTATTTAAGGACTCTGCTATGGTACTTAAGGACTTTGCTGCATTACTTAAGGACTTTGCTGCATTATTTAAGGACTTTGATGCATTATTTAAGAACTTTGTTGCATTATTTAAGGACTCTGCTGCATTATTTAAGGACTTTGTTGCATTATGTAAGGACTTTGCTGCTTTATTTAAGGACTTTGCTGCATTATTTAAGGGCTTTGTTGCATTATTTAAGGACTCTGCTGCATTATTTAAGGACTTTGTTGCATTATTTAAGGACTCTTCTGCATTATTTAAGGACTTTGCTGCATTATTTAAGGACTATGCTGTGGTATTTAAGTACTCTGCTGCATTATTTAAGGACTTTGCTGCATTATTTAAGGACTCTGCTGCATTATTTAATTACTTTGCTGCATTATTAAAGGACCCTGCTGCGGCATTTAAGGATTCTGCTGCATAATTTAAGGACTTTATTGCATTATTTAAGGATCCTGCTGCATTATTTAAGGATCCTGCTGAAGCATTTGAGGACTCAGCTGCATTATTTAAGGACTTTGCTGCATTATTTAACGACTCTGCTGCATTATTTAAGGACTCTGCTGCTTTATTTAAGGACTTTCCTGCATTATTTAAGGAGTCTTCTGCATTATTTAATGACTCTGCTGAAGCATTTGAGGACTCAACTGCATTATTTAAGGACTCTGCTGCATTATTTAAGGTCTCTGCTGCATTATTTAAGGACTCTGCTGTGGTATATAAGGACTCTGCTGCATTATTTAAGGAATTTGTTGCATTATTTAAGGACGCTGCTGCATTATTTAAGGACTTTGTTGCATTATTTAAGGACTCTGCTGCATTAATTAAGGACTTTGCTGCATTACTTAAGGACACTGCTGCATTATTTAAGGACTTTGTTGCATTATTTAAGGTCTCTGCTGCATTATTTAAGGACTCTGCTGTGGTATTTATGGACTCTGCTGCATTATTTAAGGAATTTGTTGCATTATTTAAGGACGCTGCTGCATTATTTAAGGACTTTGTTGCATTATTTAAGGACTTTGCTGCATTAATTAAGGACTTTGCTGCATTACTTAAGGACTCTGCTGCATTATTTAATTACTTGCTGCATTATTTAAGGACTCTGCTGCGGTGTTTAAGAACTCTGCTGCATTATTTAAGGACTTTGCTGCATTATTTTAGGACTCTGCTGCATTATTTAAGGACTTTGCTGTATTATTTAAGGACTCTACTGCATTATTTAAGGACTTTGTTGCATTATTTAAGGACTCTGCTGCATTATTTAATGACTTTGTTGCATTATATAAGGACTCTGCTGCATTATTTAAGGACTATGTTGCATTATGTTAGAAGTCTGCTGCATTATTTAAGGACTTTGCTGCATTATTTAAGGACTCTGCTGCATTATTTAAGGACTTTATTGCATTATTTAAGGACTCTGCTGCATTATTTAATGACTCTGCTGAAGCATTTGAGGACTCAGCTGCATTATTTAAGGTCTCTGCTGTATTATTTAAGGACTCTGCTGCATTATTTAATGACTCTGTTGCGGTATTTAAGGACTCTGCTGCATTATTTAAGGACTGCTGCGTTATTTAAGGACTCTGCTGCATTATTTAAGACTTTGCTGCATTATTTAAGGACTCTGCTGCAGTGTTTAATGACTCTGCTGAAGCAACTGGGGACTCAGATGCATTATTTAAGGACTCTGCTGCATTATGTAAGGACTTTGCTGCTTTATTTAAGGACTTTGCTGCATTATTTAAGGACTTTGTTGCATTATTTAAGGACTCTGCTGCATTATTTAAGGACTTTGTTGCATTATTTAAGGACTCTTCTGCATTATTTAAGGACTTTGCTGCATTATTTAAGGACTATGCTGTGGTATTTAAGTACTCTGCTGCATTATTTAAGGACTTTGCTGCATTATTTAAGGACTCTGCTGCATTATTTAATTACTTTGCTGCATTATTAAAGGACCCTGCTGCGGCATTTAAGGATTCTGCTGCATTATTTAAGGACTTTGATGCATTATTTAAGGACGCTGCTGCAGAATTTAAGGAATCTGCTGCATTATTTAAGGACTTTGTTGCATTATTTAAGGTCTCTGCTGCATGAATTAAGGACTCTGCTATGGTACTTAAGGACTTTGCTGCATTATTTAAGGACTTTGCTGCATTATTTAAGGACTTTGATGCATTATTTAAGAACTTTGTTGCATTATTTAAGGACTCTGCTGCATTATTTAAGGACTTTGTTGCATTATGTAAGGACTTTGCTGCTTTATTTAAGGACTTTGCTGCATTATTTAAGGACTTTGTTGCATTATTTAAGGACTCTGCTGCATTATTTAAGGACTTTGTTGCATTATTTAAGGACTCTTCTGCATTATTTAAGGACTTTGCTGCATTATTTAAGGACTATGCTGTGGTATTTAAGTACTCTGCTGCATTATTTAAGGACTTTGCTGCATTATTTAAGGACTCTGCTGCATTATTTAATTACTTTGCTGCATTATTAAAGGACCCTGCTGCGGCATTTAAGGATTCTGCTGCATAATTTAAGGACTTTATTGCATTATTTAAGGATCCTGCTGCATTATTTAAGGATCCTGCTGAAGCATTTGAGGACTCAGCTGCATTATTTAAGGACTTTGCTGCATTATTTAACGACTCTGCTGCATTATTTAAGGACTCTGCTGCTTTATTTAAGGACTTTCCTGCATTATTTAAGGAGTCTTCTGCATTATTTAATGACTCTGCTGAAGCATTTGAGGACTCAACTGCATTATTTAAGGACTCTGCTGCATTATTTAAGGTCTCTGCTGCATTATTTAAGGACTCTGCTGTGGTATATAAGGACTCTGCTGCATTATTTAAGGAATTTGTTGCATTATTTAAGGACGCTGCTGCATTATTTAAGGACTTTGTTGCATTATTTAAGGACTCTGCTGCATTAATTAAGGACTTTGCTGCATTACTTAAGGACACTGCTGCATTATTTAAGGACTTTGTTGCATTATTTAAGGACTCTGCTGCATTATTTAAGGACTCTGCTGAAGCATTTGGGGACTCAGATGCATTATTTAAGGACTCTGCTGCATTATGTAAGGGCTTTGCTGCTTTATTTAAGGACTCTGTTGCATTATTTAAGGACTTTGTTGCATTATTTAAGAACTCTGCTGCATTATTTAAGGACTTTGTTGCATTATTTAAGGATTCTGCTGCATTATTTAAGGACTTTGCTGCATTATTTAAGGACTATGCTGTGGTATTTAAGGACTCTGCTGCATTATTTAAGGACTTTGCTGCATTATTAAAGGACTCTGCTGCATTATTTAATTACTTTGCTGCATTATTAAAGGACTCTGCTGCATTATTTAATTACTTTGCTGCATTATTTAAGGACTCTGCTGCGGTATTTAAGGACTCTGCTGCATTATTTAAGGACTTTGATGCATTATTTAAGGACACTGCTGCAGAATTTAAGGAATCTGCTGCATTATTTAAGGACTTTGTTGCATTATTTAAGGTCTCTTTTTCATTATTTAAGGACTCTGCTATTGTACTTAAGGACTTTGCTGCATTATTTAAGGACTTTGCTGCATTATTTAAGGACTCTGCTGCATTATTTAAGTACTTTGTTGCATTATTTAAGGACTCTGCTGCATAATTTAAGGACTTTATTGCATTATTTAAGGATCCTGCTGCATTATTTAATGACTCTGCTGAAGCATTTGAGGACTCATCTGCATTATTAAAGGTCTCTGCTGCATTATTTAAGGATCCTGCTGAAGCATTTGAGGACTCAGCTGCATTATTTAAGGACTTTGCTGCATTATTTAACGACTCTGCTGCGTTATTTAAGGACTCTGCTGCATTATTTAAGGACACTGCTGCATTATTTAAGGACTCTGCTGCATTATTTAAGGACTTTGCTGCATTATTTAACGACTCTGCTGCATTATTTAAGAACTTTGCTGCATTATTTAAGGACTCTGCTGCATTATTTAAGGAATTTGTTGCATTATTTAAGGACTCTGCTGCTTTATTTAAGGACTCTGCTGCGGTATTTAAGGACTCTGCTGCATTATTTAAGGACTTTGCTGCATTATTTAAGGACTGCTGCGTTATTTAAGGACTCTGCTGCATTATTTAAGACTTTGCTGCATTATTTAAGGACTCTGCTGCAGTGTTTAATGACTCTGCTGAAGCAACTGGGGACTCAGATGCATTATTTAAGGACTCTGCTGCATTATGTAAGGACTTTGCTGCTTTATTTAAGGACTTTGCTGCATTATTTAAGGACTTTGTTGCATTATTTAAGGACTCTGCTGTATTATTTAAGGACTTTGTTGCATTATTTAAGGACTCTTCTGCATTATTTAAGGACTTTGCTGCATTATTTAAGGACTATGCTGTGGTATTTAAGTACTCTGCTGCATTATTTAAGGACTTTGCTGCATTATTTAAGGACTCTGCTGCATTATTTAATTACTTTGCTGCATTATTAAAGGACCCTGCTGCGGCATTTAAGGATTCTGCTGCATTATTTAAGGACTTTGATGCATTATTTAAGGACGCTGCTGCAGAATTTAAGGAATCTGCTGCATTATTTAAGGACTTTGTTGCATTATTTAAGGTCTCTGCTGCATTATTTAAGGACTCTGCTATGGTACTTAAGGACTTTGCTGCATTACTTAAGGACTTTGCTGCATTATTTAAGGACTTTGATGCATTATTTAAGAACTTTGTTGCATTATTTAAGGACTCTGCTGCATTATTTAAGGACTTTGTTGCATTATGTAAGGACTTTGCTGCTTTATTTAAGGACTTTGCTGCATTATTTAAGGGCTTTGTTGCATTATTTAAGGACTCTGCTGCATTATTTAAGGACTTTGTTGCATTATTTAAGGACTCTTCTGCATTATTTAAGGACTTTGCTGCATTATTTAAGGACTATGCTGTGGTATTTAAGTACTCTGCTGCATTATTTAAGGACTTTGCTGCATTATTTAAGGACTCTGCTGCATTATTTAATTACTTTGCTGCATTATTAAAGGACCCTGCTGCGGCATTTAAGGATTCTGCTGCATAATTTAAGGACTTTATTGCATTATTTAAGGATCCTGCTGCATTATTTAAGGATCCTGCTGAAGCATTTGAGGACTCAGCTGCATTATTTAAGGACTTTGCTGCATTATTTAACGACTCTGCTGCATTATTTAAGGACTCTGCTGCTTTATTTAAGGACTTTCCTGCATTATTTAAGGAGTCTTCTGCATTATTTAATGACTCTGCTGAAGCATTTGAGGACTCAACTGCATTATTTAAGGACTCTGCTGCATTATTTAAGGTCTCTGCTGCATTATTTAAGGACTCTGCTGTGGTATATAAGGACTCTGCTGCATTATTTAAGGAATTTGTTGCATTATTTAAGGACGCTGCTGCATTATTTAAGGACTTTGTTGCATTATTTAAGGACTCTGCTGCATTAATTAAGGACTTTGCTGCATTACTTAAGGACACTGCTGCATTATTTAAGGACTTTGTTGCATTATTTAAGGTCTCTGCTGCATTATTTAAGGACTCTGCTGTGGTATTTATGGACTCTGCTGCATTATTTAAGGAATTTGTTGCATTATTTAAGGACGCTGCTGCATTATTTAAGGACTTTGTTGCATTATTTAAGGACTTTGCTGCATTAATTAAGGACTTTGCTGCATTACTTAAGGACTCTGCTGCATTATTTAATTACTTGCTGCATTATTTAAGGACTCTGCTGCGGTGTTTAAGAACTCTGCTGCATTATTTAAGGACTTTGCTGCATTATTTTAGGACTCTGCTGCATTATTTAAGGACTTTGCTGTATTATTTAAGGACTCTACTGCATTATTTAAGGACTTTGTTGCATTATTTAAGGACTCTGCTGCATTATTTAATGACTTTGTTGCATTATATAAGGACTCTGCTGAATTATTTAAGGACTATGTTGCATTATGTTAGAAGTCTGCTGCATTATTTAAGGACTTTGCTGCATTATTTAAGGACTCTGCTGCATTATTTAAGGACTTTATTGCATTATTTAAGGACTCTGCTGCATTATTTAATGACTCTGCTGAAGCATTTGAGGACTCAGCTGCATTATTTAAGGTCTCTGCTGTATTATTTAAGGACTCTGCTGCATTATTTAATGACTCTGTTGCGGTATTTAAGGACTCTGCTGCATTATTTAAGGACTGCTGCGTTATTTAAGGACTCTGCTGCATTATTTAAGACTTTGCTGCATTATTTAAGGACTCTGCTGCAGTGTTTAATGACTCTGCTGAAGCAACTGGGGACTCAGATGCATTATTTAAGGACTCTGCTGCATTATGTAAGGACTTTGCTGCTTTATTTAAGGACTTTGCTGCATTATTTAAGGACTTTGTTGCATTATTTAAGGACTCTGCTGCATTATTTAAGGACTTTGTTGCATTATTTAAGGACTCTTCTGCATTATTTAAGGACTTTGCTGCATTATTTAAGGACTATGCTGTGGTATTTAAGTACTCTGCTGCATTATTTAAGGACTTTGCTGCATTATTTAAGGACTCTGCTGCATTATTTAATTACTTTGCTGCATTATTAAAGGACCCTGCTGCGGCATTTAAGGATTCTGCTGCATTATTTAAGGACTTTGATGCATTATTTAAGGACGCTGCTGCAGAATTTAAGGAATCTGCTGCATTATTTAAGGACTTTGTTGCATTATTTAAGGTCTCTGCTGCATGAATTAAGGACTCTGCTATGGTACTTAAGGACTTTGCTGCATTATTTAAGGACTTTGCTGCATTATTTAAGGACTTTGATGCATTATTTAAGAACTTTGTTGCATTATTTAAGGACTCTGCTGCATTATTTAAGGACTTTGTTGCATTATGTAAGGACTTTGCTGCTTTATTTAAGGACTTTGCTGCATTATTTAAGGACTTTGTTGCATTATTTAAGGACTCTGCTGCATTATTTAAGGACTTTGTTGCATTATTTAAGGACTCTTCTGCATTATTTAAGGACTTTGCTGCATTATTTAAGGACTATGCTGTGGTATTTAAGTACTCTGCTGCATTATTTAAGGACTTTGCTGCATTATTTAAGGACTCTGCTGCATTATTTAATTACTTTGCTGCATTATTAAAGGACCCTGCTGCGGCATTTAAGGATTCTGCTGCATAATTTAAGGACTTTATTGCATTATTTAAGGATCCTGCTGCATTATTTAAGGATCCTGCTGAAGCATTTGAGGACTCAGCTGCATTATTTAAGGACTTTGCTGCATTATTTAACGACTCTGCTGCATTATTTAAGGACTCTGCTGCTTTATTTAAGGACTTTCCTGCATTATTTAAGGAGTCTTCTGCATTATTTAATGACTCTGCTGAAGCATTTGAGGACTCAACTGCATTATTTAAGGACTCTGCTGCATTATTTAAGGTCTCTGCTGCATTATTTAAGGACTCTGCTGTGGTATATAAGGACTCTGCTGCATTATTTAAGGAATTTGTTGCATTATTTAAGGACGCTGCTGCATTATTTAAGGACTTTGTTGCATTATTTAAGGACTCTGCTGCATTAATTAAGGACTTTGCTGCATTACTTAAGGACACTGCTGCATTATTTAAGGACTTTGTTGCATTATTTAAGGACTCTGCTGCATTATTTAAGGACTCTGCTGAAGCATTTGGGGACTCAGATGCATTATTTAAGGACTCTGCTGCATTACGTAAGGGCTTTGCTGCTTTATTTAAGGACTCTGTTGCATTATTTAAGGACTTTGTTGCATTATTTAAGAACTCTGCTGCATTATTTAAGGACTTTGTTGCAATATTTAAGGATTCTGCTGCATTATTTAAGGACTTTGCTGCATTATTTAAGGACTATGCTGTGGTATTTAAGGACTCTGCTGCATTATTTAAGGACTTTGCTGCATTATTAAAGGACTCTGCTGCATTATTTAATTACTTTGCTGCATTATTTAAGGACTCTGCTGCGGTATTTAAGGACTCTGCTGCATTATTTAAGGACTTTGATGCATTATTTAAGGACACTGCTGCAGAATTTAAGGAATCTGCTGCATTATTTAAGGACTTTGTTGCATTATTTAAGGTCTCTTTTTCATTATTTAAGGACTCTGCTATTGTACTTAAGGACTTTGCTGCATTATTTAAGGACTTTGCTGCATTATTTAAAGACTCTGCTTCATTATTTAAGTACTTTGTTGCATTATTTAAGGACTCTGCTGCATAATTTAAGGACTTTATTGCATTATTTAAGGATCCTGCTGCATTATTTAATGACTCTGCTGAAGCATTTGAGGACTCATCTGCATTATTAAAGGTCTCTGCTGCCTTATTTAAGGATCCTGCTGAAGCATTTGAGGACTCAGCTGCATTATTTAAGGACTTTGCTGCATTATTTAACGACTCTGCTGCGTTATTTAAGGACTCTGCTGCATTATTTAAGGACACTGCTGCATTATTTAAGGACTCTGCTGCATTATTTAAGGACTTTGCTGCATTATTTAACGACTCTGCTGCATTATTTAAGAACTTTGCTGCATTATTTAAGGACTCTGCTGCATTATTTAAGGAATTTGTTGCATTATTTAAGGACTCTGCTGCTTTATTTAAGGACTCTGCTGCGGTATTTAAGGACTCTGCTGCATTATTTAAGGACTTTGCTGCATTATTTAAGGACTGCTGCGTTATTTAAGGACTCTGCTGCATTATTTAAGACTTTGCTGCATTATTTAAGGACTCTGCTGCAGTGTTTAATGACTCTGCTGAAGCAACTGGGGACTCAGATGCATTATTTAAGGACTCTGCTGCATTATGTAAGGACTTTGCTGCTTTATTTAAGGACTTTGCTGCATTATTTAAGGACTTTGTTGCATTATTTAAGGACTCTGCTGCATTATTTAAGGACTTTGTTGCATTATTTAAGGACTCTTCTGCATTATTTAAGGACTTTGCTGCATTATTTAAGGACTATGCTGTGGTATTTAAGTACTCTGCTGCATTATTTAAGGACTTTGCTGCATTATTTAAGGACTCTGCTGCATTATTTAATTACTTTGCTGCATTATTAAAGGACCCTGCTGCGGCATTTAAGGATTCTGCTGCATTATTTAAGGACTTTGATGCATTATTTAAGGACGCTGCTGCAGAATTTAAGGAATCTGCTGCATTATTTAAGGACTTTGTTGCATTATTTAAGGTCTCTGCTGCATTATTTAAGGACTCTGCTATGGTACTTAAGGACTTTGCTGCATTACTTAAGGACTTTGCTGCATTATTTAAGGACTTTGATGCATTATTTAAGGACTTTGTTGCATTATTTAAGAACTCTGCTGCATTATTTAAGGACTTTGTTGCATTATTTAAGGATTCTGCTGCATTATTTAAGGACTTTGCTGCATTATTTAAGGACTATGCTGTGGTATTTAAGGACTCTGCTGCATTATTTAAGGACTTTGCTGCATTATTAAAGGACTCTGCTGCATTATTTAATTACTTTGCTGCATTATTTAAGGACTCTGCTGCGGTATTTAAGGACTCTGCTGCATTATTTAAGGACTTTGATGCATTATTTAAGGACACTGCTGCAGAATTTAAGGAATCTGCTGCATTATTTAAGGACTTTGTTGCATTATTTAAGGTCTCTTTTTCATTATTTAAGGACTCTGCTAATGTACTTAAGGACTTTGCTGCATTATTTAAGGACTTTGCTGCATTATTTAAGGACTCTGCTGCATTATTTAAGTACTTTGTTGCATTATTTAAGGACTCTGCTGCATAATTTAAGGACTTTATTGCATTATTTAAGGATCCTGCTGGATTATTTAATGACTCTGCTGAAGCATTTGAGGACTCATCTGCATTATTAAAGGTCTCTGCTGCATTATTTAAGGATCCTGCTGAAGCATTTGAGGACTCAGCTGCATTATTTAAGGACTTTGCTGCATTATTTAACGACTCTGCTGCGTTATTTAAGGACTCTGCTGCATTATTTAAGGACACTGCTGCATTATTTAAGGACTCTGCTGCATTATTTAAGGACTTTGCTGCATTATTTAACGACTCTGCTGCATTATTTAAGAACTTTGCTGCATTATTTAAGGACTCTGCTGCATTATTTAAGGAATTTGTTGCATTATTTAAGGACTCTGCTGCTTTATTTAAGGACTCTGCTGCGGTATTTAAGGACTCTGCTGCATTATTTAAGGACTTTGCTGCATTATTTAAGGACTGCTGCGTTATTTAAGGACTCTGCTGCATTATTTAAGACTTTGCTGCATTATTTAAGGACTCTGCTGCAGTGTTTAATGACTCTGCTGAAGCAACTGGGGACTCAGATGCATTATTTAAGGACTCTGCTGCATTATGTAAGGACTTTGCTGCTTTATTTAAGGACTTTGCTGCATTATTTAAGGACTTTGTTGCATTATTTAAGGACTCTGCTGCATTATTTAAGGACTTTGTTGCATTATTTAAGGACTCTTCTGCATTATTTAAGGACTTTGCTGCATTATTTAAGGACTATGCTGTGGTATTTAAGTACTCTGCTGCATTATTTAAGGACTTTGCTGCATTATTTAAGGACTCTGCTGCATTATTTAATTACTTTGCTGCATTATTAAAGGACCCTGCTGCGGCATTTAAGGATTCTGCTGCATTATTTAAGGACTTTGATGCATTATTTAAGGACGCTGCTGCAGAATTTAAGGAATCTGCTGCATTATTTAAGGACTTTGTTGCATTATTTAAGGTCTCTGCTGCATGAATTAAGGACTCTGCTATGGTACTTAAGGACTTTGCTGCATTATTTAAGGACTTTGCTGCATTATTTAAGGACTTTGATGCATTATTTAAGAACTTTGTTGCATTATTTAAGGACTCTGCTGCATTATTTAAGGACTTTGTTGCATTATGTAAGGACTTTGCTGCTTTATTTAAGGACTTTGCTGCATTATTTAAGGACTTTGTTGCATTATATAAGGACTCTGCTGCATTATTTAAGGACTTTGTTGCATCATTTAAGGACTCTTCTGCATTATTTAAGGACTTTGCTGCATTATTTAAGGACTATGCTGTGGTATTTAAGTACTCTGCTGCATTATTTAAGGACTTTGCTGCATTATTTAAGGACTCTGCTGCATTATTTAATTACTTTGCTGCATTATTAAAGGACCCTGCTGCGGCATTTAAGGATTCTGCTGCATAATTTAAGGACTTTATTGCATTATTTAAGGATCCTGCTGCATTATTTAAGGATCCTGCTGAAGCATTTGAGGACTCAGCTGCATTATTTAAGGACTTTGCTGCATTATTTAACGACTCTGCTGCATTATTTAAGGACTCTGCTGCTTTATTTAAGGACTTTCCTGCATTATTTAAGGAGTCTTCTGCATTATTTAATGACTCTGCTGAAGCATTTGAGGACTCAACTGCATTATTTAAGGACTCTGCTGCATTATTTAAGGTCTCTGCTGCATTATTTAAGGACTCTGCTGTGGTATATAAGGACTCTGCTGCATTATTTAAGGAATTTGTTGCATTATTTAAGGACGCTGCTGCATTATTTAAGGACTTTGTTGCATTATTTAAGGACTCTGCTGCATTAATTAAGGACTTTGCTGCATTACTTAAGGACACTGCTGCATTATTTAAGGACTTTGTTGCATTATTTAAGGACTCTGCTGCATTATTTAAGGACTCTGCTGAAGCATTTGGGGACTCAGATGCATTATTTAAGGACTCTGCTGCATTATGTAAGGGCTTTGCTGCTTTATTTAAGGACTCTGTTGCATTATTTAAGGACTTTGTTGCATTATTTAAGAACTCTGCTGCATTATTTAAGGACTTTGTTGCATTATTTAAGGATTCTGCTGCATTATTTAAGGACTTTGCTGCATTATTTAAGGACTATGCTGTGGTATTTAAGGACTCTGCTGCATTATTTAAGGACTTTGCTGCATTATTAAAGGACTCTGCTGCATTATTTAATTACTTTGCTGCATTATTTAAGGACTCTGCTGCGGTATTTAAGGACTCTGCTGCATTATTTAAGGACTTTGATGCATTATTTAAGGACACTGCTGCAGAATTTAAGGAATCTGCTGCATTATTTAAGGACTTTGTTGCATTATTTAAGGTCTCTTTTTCATTATTTAAGGACTCTGCTATTGTACTTAAGGACTTTGCTGCATTATTTAAGGACTTTGCTGCATTATTTAAGGACTCTGCTGCATTATTTAAGTACTTTGTTGCATTATTTAAGGACTCTGCTGCATAATTTAAGGACTTTATTGCATTATTTAAGGATCCTGCTGCATTATTTAATGACTCTGCTGAAGCATTTGAGGACTCATCTGCATTATTAAAGGTCTCTGCTGCATTATTTAAGGATCCTGCTGAAGCATTTGAGGACTCAGCTGCATTATTTAAGGACTTTGCTGCATTATTTAACGACTCTGCTGCGTTATTTAAGGACTCTGCTGCATTATTTAAGGACACTGCTGCATTATTTAAGGACTCTGCTGCATTATTTAAGGACTTTGCTGCATTATTTAACGACTCTGCTGCATTATTTAAGAACTTTGCTGCATTATTTAAGGACTCTGCTGCATTATTTAAGGAATTTGTTGCATTATTTAAGGACTCTGCTGCTTTATTTAAGGACTCTGCTGCGGTATTTAAGGACTCTGCTGCATTATTTAAGGACTTTGCTGCATTATTTAAGGACTGCTGCGTTATTTAAGGACTCTGCTGCATTATTTAAGACTTTGCTGCATTATTTAAGGACTCTGCTGCAGTGTTTAATGACTCTGCTGAAGCAACTGGGGACTCAGATGCATTATTTAAGGACTCTGCTGCATTATGTAAGGACTTTGCTGCTTTATTTAAGGACTTTGCTGCATTATTTAAGGACTTTGTTGCATTATTTAAGGACTCTGCTGCATTATTTAAGGACTTTGTTGCATTATTTAAGGACTCTTCTGCATTATTTAAGGACTTTGCTGCATTATTTAAGGACTATGCTGTGGTATTTAAGTACTCTGCTGCATTATTTAAGGACTTTGCTGCATTATTTAAGGACTCTGCTGCATTATTTAATTACTTTGCTGCATTATTAAAGGACCCTGCTGCGGCATTTAAGGATTCTGCTGCATTATTTAAGGACTTTGATGCATTATTTAAGGACGCTGCTGCAGAATTTAAGGAATCTGCTGCATTATTTAAGGACTTTGTTGCATTATTTAAGGTCTCTGCTGCATTATTTAAGGACTCTGCTATGGTACTTAAGGACTTTGCTGCATTACTTAAGGACTTTGCTGCATTATTTAAGGACTTTGATGCATTATTTAAGAACTTTGTTGCATTATTTAAGGACTCTGCTGCATTATTTAAGGACTTTGTTGCATTATGTAAGGACTTTGCTGCTTTATTTAAGGACTTTGCTGCATTATTTAAGGGCTTTGTTGCATTATTTAAGGACTCTGCTGCATTATTTAAGGACTTTGTTGCATTATTTAAGGACTCTTCTGCATTATTTAAGGACTTTGCTGCATTATTTAAGGACTATGCTGTGGTATTTAAGTACTCTGCTGCATTATTTAAGGACTTTGCTGCATTATTTAAGGACTCTGCTGCATTATTTAATTACTTTGCTGCATTATTAAAGGACCCTGCTGCGGCATTTAAGGATTCTGCTGCATAATTTAAGGACTTTATTGCATTATTTAAGGATCCTGCTGCATTATTTAAGGATCCTGCTGAAGCATTTGAGGACTCAGCTGCATTATTTAAGGACTTTGCTGCATTATTTAATGACTCTGCTGCATTATTTAAGGACTCTGCTGCTTTATTTAAGGACTTTCCTGCATTATTTAAGGAGTCTTCTGCATTATTTAATGACTCTGCTGAAGCATTTGAGGACTCAACTGCATTATTTAAGGACTCTGCTGCATTATTTAAGGTCTCTGCTGCATTATTTAAGGACTCTGCTGTGGTATATAAGGACTCTGCTGCATTATTTAAGGAATTTGTTGCATTATTTAAGGACGCTGCTGCATTATTTAAGGACTTTGTTGCATTATTTAAGGACTCTGCTGCATTAATTAAGGACTTTGCTGCATTACTTAAGGACACTGCTGCATTATTTAAGGACTTTGTTGCATTATTTAAGGTCTCTGCTGCATTATTTAAGGACTCTGCTGTGGTATTTATGGACTCTGCTGCATTATTTAAGGAATTTGTTGCATTATTTAAGGACGCTGCTGCATTATTTAAGGACTTTGTTGCATTATTTAAGGACTTTGCTGCATTAATTAAGGACTTTGCTGCATTACTTAAGGACTCTGCTGCATTATTTAATTACTTGCTGCATTATTTAAGGACTCTGCTGCGGTGTTTAAGAACTCTGCTGCATTATTTAAGGACTTTGCTGCATTATTTTAGGACTCTGCTGCATTATTTAAGGACTTTGCTGTATTATTTAAGGACTCTACTGCATTATTTAAGGACTTTGTTGCATTATTTAAGGACTCTGCTGCATTATTTAATGACTTTGTTGCATTATATAAGGACTCTGCTGCATTATTTAAGGACTATGTTGCATTATGTTAGAAGTCTGCTGCATTATTTAAGGACTTTGCTGCATTATTTAAGGACTCTGCTGCATTATTTAAGGACTTTATTGCATTATTTAAGGACTCTGCTGCATTATTTAATGACTCTGCTGAAGCATTTGAGGACTCAGCTGCATTATTTAAGGTCTCTGCTGTATTATTTAAGGACTCTGCTGCATTATTTAATGACTCTGTTGCGGTATTTAAGGACTCTGCTGCATTATTTAAGGACTGCTGCGTTATTTAAGGACTCTGCTGCATTATTTAAGACTTTGCTGCATTATTTAAGGACTCTGCTGCAGTGTTTAATGACTCTGCTGAAGCAACTGGGGACTCAGATGCATTATTTAAGGACTCTGCTGCATTATGTAAGGACTTTGCTGCTTTATTTAAGGACTTTGCTGCATTATTTAAGGACTTTGTTGCATTATTTAAGGACTCTGCTGCATTATTTAAGGACTTTGTTGCATTATTTAAGGACTCTTCTGCATTATTTAAGGACTTTGCTGCATTATTTAAGGACTATGCTGTGGTATTTAAGTACTCTGCTGCATTATTTAAGGACTTTGCTGCATTATTTAAGGACTCTGCTGCATTATTTAATTACTTTGCTGCATTATTAAAGGACCCTGCTGCGGCATTTAAGGATTCTGCTGCATTATTTAAGGACTTTGATGCATTATTTAAGGACGCTGCTGCAGAATTTAAGGAATCTGCTGCATTATTTAAGGACTTTGTTGCATTATTTAAGGTCTCTGCTGCATGAATTAAGGACTCTGCTATGGTACTTAAGGACTTTGCTGCATTATTTAAGGACTTTGCTGCATTATTTAAGGACTTTGATGCATTATTTAAGAACTTTGTTGCATTATTTAAGGACTCTGCTGCATTATTTAAGGACTTTGTTGCATTATGTAAGGACTTTGCTGCTTTATTTAAGGACTTTGCTGCATTATTTAAGGACTTTGTTGCATTATTTAAGGACTCTGCTGCATTATTTAAGGACTTTGTTGCATTATTTAAGGACTCTTCTGCATTATTTAAGGACTTTGCTGCATTATTTAAGGACTATGCTGTGGTATTTAAGTACTCTGCTGCATTATTTAAGGACTTTGCTGCATTATTTAAGGACTCTGCTGCATTATTTAATTACTTTGCTGCATTATTAAAGGACCCTGCTGCGGCATTTAAGGATTCTGCTGCATAATTTAAGGACTTTATTGCATTATTTAAGGATCCTGCTGCATTATTTAAGGATCCTGCTGAAGCATTTGAGGACTCAGCTGCATTATTTAAGGACTTTGCTGCATTATTTAACGACTCTGCTGCATTATTTAAGGACTCTGCTGCTTTATTTAAGGACTTTCCTGCATTATTTAAGGAGTCTTCTGCATTATTTAATGACTCTGCTGAAGCATTTGAGGACTCAACTGCATTATTTAAGGACTCTGCTGCATTATTTAAGGTCTCTGCTGCATTATTTAAGGACTCTGCTGTGGTATATAAGGACTCTGCTGCATTATTTAAGGAATTTGTTGCATTATTTAAGGACGCTGCTGCATTATTTAAGGACTTTGTTGCATTATTTAAGGACTCTGCTGCATTAATTAAGGACTTTGCTGCATTACTTAAGGACACTGCTGCATTATTTAAGGACTTTGTTGCATTATTTAAGGACTCTGCTGCATTATTTAAGGACTCTGCTGAAGCATTTGGGGACTCAGATGCATTATTTAAGGACTCTGCTGCATTATGTAAGGGCTTTGCTGCTTTATTTAAGGACTCTGTTGCATTATTTAAGGACTTTGTTGCATTATTTAAGAACTCTGCTGCATTATTTAAGGACTTTGTTGCATTATTTAAGGATTCTGCTGCATTATTTAAGGACTTTGCTGCATTATTTAAGGACTATGCTGTGGTATTTAAGGACTCTGCTGCATTATTTAAGGACTTTGCTGCATTATTAAAGGACTCTGCTGCATTATTTAATTACTTTGCTGCATTATTTAAGGACTCTGCTGCGGTATTTAAGGACTCTGCTGCATTATTTAAGGACTTTGATGCATTATTTAAGGACACTGCTGCAGAATTTAAGGAATCTGCTGCATTATTTAAGGACTTTGTTGCATTATTTAAGGTCTCTTTTTCATTATTTAAGGACTCTGCTATTGTACTTAAGGACTTTGCTGCATTATTTAAGGACTTTGCTGCATTATTTAAGGACTCTGCTGCATTATTTAAGTACTTTGTTGCATTATTTAAGGACTCTGCTGCATAATTTAAGGACTTTATTGCATTATTTAAGGATCCTGCTGCATTATTTAATGACTCTGCTGAAGCATTTGAGGACTCATCTGCATTATTAAAGGTCTCTGCTGCATTATTTAAGGATCCTGCTGAAGCATTTGAGGACTCAGCTGCATTATTTAAGGACTTTGCTGCATTATTTAACGACTCTGCTGCGTTATTTAAGGACTCTGCTGCATTATTTAAGGACACTGCTGCATTATTTAAGGACTCTGCTGCATTATTTAAGGACTTTGCTGCATTATTTAACGACTCTGCTGCATTATTTAAGAACTTTGCTGCATTATTTAAGGACTCTGCTGCATTATTTAAGGAATTTGTTGCATTATTTAAGGACTCTGCTGCTTTATTTAAGGACTCTGCTGCGGTATTTAAGGACTCTGCTGCATTATTTAAGGACTTTGCTGCATTATTTAAGGACTGCTGCGTTATTTAAGGACTCTGCTGCATTATTTAAGACTTTGCTGCATTATTTAAGGACTCTGCTGCAGTGTTTAATGACTCTGCTGAAGCAACTGGGGACTCAGATGCATTATTTAAGGACTCTGCTGCATTATGTAAGGACTTTGCTGCTTTATTTAAGGACTTTGCTGCATTATTTAAGGACTTTGTTGCATTATTTAAGGACTCTGCTGTATTATTTAAGGACTTTGTTGCATTATTTAAGGACTCTTCTGCATTATTTAAGGACTTTGCTGCATTATTTAAGGACTATGCTGTGGTATTTAAGTACTCTGCTGCATTATTTAAGGACTTTGCTGCATTATTTAAGGACTCTGCTGCATTATTTAATTACTTTGCTGCATTATTAAAGGACCCTGCTGCGGCATTTAAGGATTCTGCTGCATTATTTAAGGACTTTGATGCATTATTTAAGGACGCTGCTGCAGAATTTAAGGAATCTGCTGCATTATTTAAGGACTTTGTTGCATTATTTAAGGTCTCTGCTGCATTATTTAAGGACTCTGCTATGGTACTTAAGGACTTTGCTGCATTACTTAAGGACTTTGCTGCATTATTTAAGGACTTTGATGCATTATTTAAGAACTTTGTTGCATTATTTAAGGACTCTGCTGCATTATTTAAGGACTTTGTTGCATTATGTAAGGACTTTGCTGCTTTATTTAAGGACTTTGCTGCATTATTTAAGGGCTTTGTTGCATTATTTAAGGACTCTGCTGCATTATTTAAGGACTTTGTTGCATTATTTAAGGACTCTTCTGCATTATTTAAGGACTTTGCTGCATTATTTAAGGACTATGCTGTGGTATTTAAGTACTCTGCTGCATTATTTAAGGACTTTGCTGCATTATTTAAGGACTCTGCTGCATTATTTAATTACTTTGCTGCATTATTAAAGGACCCTGCTGCGGCATTTAAGGATTCTGCTGCATAATTTAAGGACTTTATTGCATTATTTAAGGATCCTGCTGCATTATTTAAGGATCCTGCTGAAGCATTTGAGGACTCAGCTGCATTATTTAAGGACTTTGCTGCATTATTTAACGACTCTGCTGCATTATTTAAGGACTCTGCTGCTTTATTTAAGGACTTTCCTGCATTATTTAAGGAGTCTTCTGCATTATTTAATGACTCTGCTGAAGCATTTGAGGACTCAACTGCATTATTTAAGGACTCTGCTGCATTATTTAAGGTCTCTGCTGCATTATTTAAGGACTCTGCTGTGGTATATAAGGACTCTGCTGCATTATTTAAGGAATTTGTTGCATTATTTAAGGACGCTGCTGCATTATTTAAGGACTTTGTTGCATTATTTAAGGACTCTGCTGCATTAATTAAGGACTTTGCTGCATTACTTAAGGACACTGCTGCATTATTTAAGGACTTTGTTGCATTATTTAAGGACTCTGCTGCATTATTTAAGGACTCTGCTGAAGCATTTGGGGACTCAGATGCATTATTTAAGGACTCTGCTGCATTATGTAAGGGCTTTGCTGCTTTATTTAAGGACTCTGTTGCATTATTTAAGGACTTTGTTGCATTATTTAAGAACTCTGCTGCATTATTTAAGGACTTTGTTGCATTATTTAAGGATTCTGCTGCATTATTTAAGGACTTTGCTGCATTATTTAAGGACTATGCTGTGGTATTTAAGGACTCTGCTGCATTATTTAAGGACTTTGCTGCATTATTAAAGGACTCTGCTGCATTATTTAATTACTTTGCTGCATTATTTAAGGACTCTGCTGCGGTATTTAAGGACTCTGCTGCATTATTTAAGGACTTTGATGCATTATTTAAGGACACTGCTGCAGAATTTAAGGAATCTGCTGCATTATTTAAGGACTTTGTTGCATTATTTAAGGTCTCTTTTTCATTATTTAAGGACTCTGCTATTGTACTTAAGGACTTTGCTGCATTATTTAAGGACTTTGCTGCATTATTTAAGGACTCTGCTGCATTATTTAAGTACTTTGTTGCATTATTTAAGGACTCTGCTGCATAATTTAAGGACTTTATTGCATTATTTAAGGATCCTGCTGCATTATTTAATGACTCTGCTGAAGCATTTGAGGACTCATCTGCATTATTAAAGGTCTCTGCTGCATTATTTAAGGATCCTGCTGAAGCATTTGAGGACTCAGCTGCATTATTTAAGGACTTTGCTGCATTATTTAACGACTCTGCTGCGTTATTTAAGGACTCTGCTGCATTATTTAAGGACACTGCTGCATTATTTAAGGACTCTGCTGCATTATTTAAGGACTTTGCTGCATTATTTAACGACTCTGCTGCATTATTTAAGAACTTTGCTGCATTATTTAAGGACTCTGCTGCATTATTTAAGGAATTTGTTGCATTATTTAAGGACTCTGCTGCTTTATTTAAGGACTCTGCTGCGGTATTTAAGGACTCTGCTGCATTATTTAAGGACTTTGCTGCATTATTTAAGGACTGCTGCGTTATTTAAGGACTCTGCTGCATTATTTAAGACTTTGCTGCATTATTTAAGGACTCTGCTGCAGTGTTTAATGACTCTGCTGAAGCAACTGGGGACTCAGATGCATTATTTAAGGACTCTGCTGCATTATGTAAGGACTTTGCTGCTTTATTTAAGGACTTTGCTGCATTATTTAAGGACTTTGTTGCATTATTTAAGGACTCTGCTGCATTATTTAAGGACTTTGTTGCATTATTTAAGGACTCTTCTGCATTATTTAAGGACTTTGCTGCATTATTTAAGGACTATGCTGTGGTATTTAAGTACTCTGCTGCATTATTTAAGGACTTTGCTGCATTATTTAAGGACTCTGCTGCATTATTTAATTACTTTGCTGCATTATTAAAGGACCCTGCTGCGGCATTTAAGGATTCTGCTGCATTATTTAAGGACTTTGATGCATTATTTAAGGACGCTGCTGCAGAATTTAAGGAATCTGCTGCATTATTTAAGGACTTTGTTGCATTATTTAAGGTCTCTGCTGCATTATTTAAGGACTCTGCTATGGTACTTAAGGACTTTGCTGCATTACTTAAGGACTTTGCTGCATTATTTAAGGACTTTGATGCATTATTTAAGAACTTTGTTGCATTATTTAAGGACTCTGCTGCATTATTTAAGGACTTTGTTGCATTATGTAAGGACTTTGCTGCTTTATTTAAGGACTTTGCTGCATTATTTAAGGGCTTTGTTGCATTATTTAAGGACTCTGCTGCATTATTTAAGGACTTTGTTGCATTATTTAAGGACTCTTCTGCATTATTTAAGGACTTTGCTGCATTATTTAAGGACTATGCTGTGGTATTTAAGTACTCTGCTGCATTATTTAAGGACTTTGCTGCATTATTTAAGGACTCTGCTGCATTATTTAATTACTTTGCTGCATTATTAAAGGACCCTGCTGCGGCATTTAAGGATTCTGCTGCATAATTTAAGGACTTTATTGCATTATTTAAGGATCCTGCTGCATTATTTAAGGATCCTGCTGAAGCATTTGAGGACTCAGCTGCATTATTTAAGGACTTTGCTGCATTATTTAATGACTCTGCTGCATTATTTAAGGACTCTGCTGCTTTATTTAAGGACTTTCCTGCATTATTTAAGGAGTCTTCTGCATTATTTAATGACTCTGCTGAAGCATTTGAGGACTCAACTGCATTATTTAAGGACTCTGCTGCATTATTTAAGGTCTCTGCTGCATTATTTAAGGACTCTGCTGTGGTATATAAGGACTCTGCTGCATTATTTAAGGAATTTGTTGCATTATTTAAGGACGCTGCTGCATTATTTAAGGACTTTGTTGCATTATTTAAGGACTCTGCTGCATTAATTAAGGACTTTGCTGCATTACTTAAGGACACTGCTGCATTATTTAAGGACTTTGTTGCATTATTTAAGGTCTCTGCTGCATTACTTAAGGACTCTGCTGTGGTATTTATGGACTCTGCTGCATTATTTAAGGAATTTGTTGCATTATTTAAGGACGCTGCTGCATTATTTAAGGACTTTGTTGCATTATTTAAGGACTTTGCTGCATTAATTAAGGACTTTGCTGCATTACTTAAGGACTCTGCTGCATTATTTAATTACTTGCTGCATTATTTAAGGACTCTGCTGCGGTGTTTAAGAACTCTGCTGCATTATTTAAGGACTTTGCTGCATTATTTTAGGACTCTGCTGCATTATTTAAGGACTTTGCTGTATTATTTAAGGACTCTACTGCATTATTTAAGGACTTTGTTGCATTATTTAAGGACTCTGCTGCATTATTTAATGACTTTGTTGCATTATATAAGGACTCTGCTGCATTATTTAAGGACTATGTTGCATTATGTTAGAAGTCTGCTGCATTATTTAAGGACTTTGCTGCATTATTTAAGGACTCTGCTGCATTATTTAAGGACTTTATTGCATTATTTAAGGACTCTGCTGCATTATTTAATGACTCTGCTGAAGCATTTGAGGACTCAGCTGCATTATTTAAGGTCTCTGCTGTATTATTTAAGGACTCTGCTGCATTATTTAATGACTCTGTTGCGGTATTTAAGGACTCTGCTGCATTATTTAAGGACTGCTGCGTTATTTAAGGACTCTGCTGCATTATTTAAGACTTTGCTGCATTATTTAAGGACTCTGCTGCAGTGTTTAATGACTCTGCTGAAGCAACTGGGGACTCAGATGCATTATTTAAGGACTCTGCTGCATTATGTAAGGACTTTGCTGCTTTATTTAAGGACTTTGCTGCATTATTTAAGGACTTTGTTGCATTATTTAAGGACTCTGCTGCATTATTTAAGGACTTTGTTGCATTATTTAAGGACTCTTCTGCATTATTTAAGGACTTTGCTGCATTATTTAAGGACTATGCTGTGGTATTTAAGTACTCTGCTGCATTATTTAAGGACTTTGCTGCATTATTTAAGGACTCTGCTGCATTATTTAATTACTTTGCTGCATTATTAAAGGACCCTGCTGCGGCATTTAAGGATTCTGCTGCATTATTTAAGGACTTTGATGCATTATTTAAGGACGCTGCTGCAGAATTTAAGGAATCTGCTGCATTATTTAAGGACTTTGTTGCATTATTTAAGGTCTCTGCTGCATGAATTAAGGACTCTGCTATGGTACTTAAGGACTTTGCTGCATTATTTAAGGACTTTGCTGCATTATTTAAGGACTTTGATGCATTATTTAAGAACTTTGTTGCATTATTTAAGGACTCTGCTGCATTATTTAAGGACTTTGTTGCATTATGTAAGGACTTTGCTGCTTTATTTAAGGACTTTGCTGCATTATTTAAGGACTTTGTTGCATTATTTAAGGACTCTGCTGCATTATTTAAGGACTTTGTTGCATTATTTAAGGACTCTTCTGCATTATTTAAGGACTTTGCTGCATTATTTAAGGACTATGCTGTGGTATTTAAGTACTCTGCTGCATTATTTAAGGACTTTGCTGCATTATTTAAGGACTCTGCTGCATTATTTAATTACTTTGCTGCATTATTAAAGGACCCTGCTGCGGCATTTAAGGATTCTGCTGCATAATTTAAGGACTTTATTGCATTATTTAAGGATCCTGCTGCATTATTTAAGGATCCTGCTGAAGCATTTGAGGACTCAGCTGCATTATTTAAGGACTTTGCTGCATTATTTAACGACTCTGCTGCATTATTTAAGGACTCTGCTGCTTTATTTAAGGACTTTCCTGCATTATTTAAGGAGTCTTCTGCATTATTTAATGACTCTGCTGAAGCATTTGAGGACTCAACTGCATTATTTAAGGACTCTGCTGCATTATTTAAGGTCTCTGCTGCATTATTTAAGGACTCTGCTGTGGTATATAAGGACTCTGCTGCATTATTTAAGGAATTTGTTGCATTATTTAAGGACGCTGCTGCATTATTTAAGGACTTTGTTGCATTATTTAAGGACTCTGCTGCATTAATTAAGGACTTTGCTGCATTACTTAAGGACACTGCTGCATTATTTAAGGACTTTGTTGCATTATTTAAGGACTCTGCTGCATTATTTAAGGACTCTGCTGAAGCATTTGGGGACTCAGATGCATTATTTAAGGACTCTGCTGCATTATGTAAGGGCTTTGCTGCTTTATTTAAGGACTCTGTTGCATTATTTAAGGACTTTGTTGCATTATTTAAGAACTCTGCTGCATTATTTAAGGACTTTGTTGCATTATTTAAGGATTCTGCTGCATTATTTAAGGACTTTGCTGCATTATTTAAGGACTATGCTGTGGTATTTAAGGACTCTGCTGCATTATTTAAGGACTTTGCTGCATTATTAAAGGACTCTGCTGCATTATTTAATTACTTTGCTGCATTATTTAAGGACTCTGCTGCGGTATTTAAGGACTCTGCTGCATTATTTAAGGACTTTGATGCATTATTTAAGGACACTGCTGCAGAATTTAAGGAATCTGCTGCATTATTTAAGGACTTTGTTGCATTATTTAAGGTCTCTTTTTCATTATTTAAGGACTCTGCTATTGTACTTAAGGACTTTGCTGCATTATTTAAGGACTTTGCTGCATTATTTAAGGACTCTGCTGCATTATTTAAGTACTTTGTTGCATTATTTAAGGACTCTGCTGCATAATTTAAGGACTTTATTGCATTATTTAAGGATCCTGCTGCATTATTTAATGACTCTGCTGAAGCATTTGAGGACTCATCTGCATTATTAAAGGTCTCTGCTGCATTATTTAAGGATCCTGCTGAAGCATTTGAGGACTCAGCTGCATTATTTAAGGACTTTGCTGCATTATTTAACGACTCTGCTGCGTTATTTAAGGACTCTGCTGCATTATTTAAGGACACTGCTGCATTATTTAAGGACTCTGCTGCATTATTTAAGGACTTTGCTGCATTATTTAACGACTCTGCTGCATTATTTAAGAACTTTGCTGCATTATTTAAGGACTCTGCTGCATTATTTAAGGAATTTGTTGCATTATTTAAGGACTCTGCTGCTTTATTTAAGGACTCTGCTGCGGTATTTAAGGACTCTGCTGCATTATTTAAGGACTTTGCTGCATTATTTAAGGACTGCTGCGTTATTTAAGGACTCTGCTGCATTATTTAAGACTTTGCTGCATTATTTAAGGACTCTGCTGCAGTGTTTAATGACTCTGCTGAAGCAACTGGGGACTCAGATGCATTATTTAAGGACTCTGCTGCATTATGTAAGGACTTTGCTGCTTTATTTAAGGACTTTGCTGCATTATTTAAGGACTTTGTTGCATTATTTAAGGACTCTGCTGTATTATTTAAGGACTTTGTTGCATTATTTAAGGACTCTTCTGCATTATTTAAGGACTTTGCTGCATTATTTAAGGACTATGCTGTGGTATTTAAGTACTCTGCTGCATTATTTAAGGACTTTGCTGCATTATTTAAGGACTCTGCTGCATTATTTAATTACTTTGCTGCATTATTAAAGGACCCTGCTGCGGCATTTAAGGATTCTGCTGCATTATTTAAGGACTTTGATGCATTATTTAAGGACGCTGCTGCAGAATTTAAGGAATCTGCTGCATTATTTAAGGACTTTGTTGCATTATTTAAGGTCTCTGCTGCATTATTTAAGGACTCTGCTATGGTACTTAAGGACTTTGCTGCATTACTTAAGGACTTTGCTGCATTATTTAAGGACTTTGATGCATTATTTAAGAACTTTGTTGCATTATTTAAGGACTCTGCTGCATTATTTAAGGACTTTGTTGCATTATGTAAGGACTTTGCTGCTTTATTTAAGGACTTTGCTGCATTATTTAAGGGCTTTGTTGCATTATTTAAGGACTCTGCTGCATTATTTAAGGACTTTGTTGCATTATTTAAGGACTCTTCTGCATTATTTAAGGACTTTGCTGCATTATTTAAGGACTATGCTGTGGTATTTAAGTACTCTGCTGCATTATTTAAGGACTTTGCTGCATTATTTAAGGACTCTGCTGCATTATTTAATTACTTTGCTGCATTATTAAAGGACCCTGCTGCGGCATTTAAGGATTCTGCTGCATAATTTAAGGACTTTATTGCATTATTTAAGGATCCTGCTGCATTATTTAAGGATCCTGCTGAAGCATTTGAGGACTCAGCTGCATTATTTAAGGACTTTGCTGCATTATTTAACGACTCTGCTGCATTATTTAAGGACTCTGCTGCTTTATTTAAGGACTTTCCTGCATTATTTAAGGAGTCTTCTGCATTATTTAATGACTCTGCTGAAGCATTTGAGGACTCAACTGCATTATTTAAGGACTCTGCTGCATTATTTAAGGTCTCTGCTGCATTATTTAAGGACTCTGCTGTGGTATATAAGGACTCTGCTGCATTATTTAAGGAATTTGTTGCATTATTTAAGGACGCTGCTGCATTATTTAAGGACTTTGTTGCATTATTTAAGGACTCTGCTGCATTAATTAAGGACTTTGCTGCATTACTTAAGGACACTGCTGCATTATTTAAGGACTTTGTTGCATTATTTAAGGTCTCTGCTGCATTATTTAAGGACTCTGCTGTGGTATTTATGGACTCTGCTGCATTATTTAAGGAATTTGTTGCATTATTTAAGGACGCTGCTGCATTATTTAAGGACTTTGTTGCATTATTTAAGGACTTTGCTGCATTAATTAAGGACTTTGCTGCATTACTTAAGGACTCTGCTGCATTATTTAATTACTTGCTGCATTATTTAAGGACTCTGCTGCGGTGTTTAAGAACTCTGCTGCATTATTTAAGGACTTTGCTGCATTATTTTAGGACTCTGCTGCATTATTTAAGGACTTTGCTGTATTATTTAAGGACTCTACTGCATTATTTAAGGACTTTGTTGCATTATTTAAGGACTCTGCTGCATTATTTAATGACTTTGTTGCATTATATAAGGACTCTGCTGAATTATTTAAGGACTATGTTGCATTATGTTAGAAGTCTGCTGCATTATTTAAGGACTTTGCTGCATTATTTAAGGACTCTGCTGCATTATTTAAGGACTTTATTGCATTATTTAAGGACTCTGCTGCATTATTTAATGACTCTGCTGAAGCATTTGAGGACTCAGCTGCATTATTTAAGGTCTCTGCTGTATTATTTAAGGACTCTGCTGCATTATTTAATGACTCTGTTGCGGTATTTAAGGACTCTGCTGCATTATTTAAGGACTGCTGCGTTATTTAAGGACTCTGCTGCATTATTTAAGACTTTGCTGCATTATTTAAGGACTCTGCTGCAGTGTTTAATGACTCTGCTGAAGCAACTGGGGACTCAGATGCATTATTTAAGGACTCTGCTGCATTATGTAAGGACTTTGCTGCTTTATTTAAGGACTTTGCTGCATTATTTAAGGACTTTGTTGCATTATTTAAGGACTCTGCTGCATTATTTAAGGACTTTGTTGCATTATTTAAGGACTCTTCTGCATTATTTAAGGACTTTGCTGCATTATTTAAGGACTATGCTGTGGTATTTAAGTACTCTGCTGCATTATTTAAGGACTTTGCTGCATTATTTAAGGACTCTGCTGCATTATTTAATTACTTTGCTGCATTATTAAAGGACCCTGCTGCGGCATTTAAGGATTCTGCTGCATTATTTAAGGACTTTGATGCATTATTTAAGGACGCTGCTGCAGAATTTAAGGAATCTGCTGCATTATTTAAGGACTTTGTTGCATTATTTAAGGTCTCTGCTGCATGAATTAAGGACTCTGCTATGGTACTTAAGGACTTTGCTGCATTATTTAAGGACTTTGCTGCATTATTTAAGGACTTTGATGCATTATTTAAGAACTTTGTTGCATTATTTAAGGACTCTGCTGCATTATTTAAGGACTTTGTTGCATTATGTAAGGACTTTGCTGCTTTATTTAAGGACTTTGCTGCATTATTTAAGGACTTTGTTGCATTATTTAAGGACTCTGCTGCATTATTTAAGGACTTTGTTGCATTATTTAAGGACTCTTCTGCATTATTTAAGGACTTTGCTGCATTATTTAAGGACTATGCTGTGGTATTTAAGTACTCTGCTGCATTATTTAAGGACTTTGCTGCATTATTTAAGGACTCTGCTGCATTATTTAATTACTTTGCTGCATTATTAAAGGACCCTGCTGCGGCATTTAAGGATTCTGCTGCATAATTTAAGGACTTTATTGCATTATTTAAGGATCCTGCTGCATTATTTAAGGATCCTGCTGAAGCATTTGAGGACTCAGCTGCATTATTTAAGGACTTTGCTGCATTATTTAACGACTCTGCTGCATTATTTAAGGACTCTGCTGCTTTATTTAAGGACTTTCCTGCATTATTTAAGGAGTCTTCTGCATTATTTAATGACTCTGCTGAAGCATTTGAGGACTCAACTGCATTATTTAAGGACTCTGCTGCATTATTTAAGGTCTCTGCTGCATTATTTAAGGACTCTGCTGTGGTATATAAGGACTCTGCTGCATTATTTAAGGAATTTGTTGCATTATTTAAGGACGCTGCTGCATTATTTAAGGACTTTGTTGCATTATTTAAGGACTCTGCTGCATTAATTAAGGACTTTGCTGCATTACTTAAGGACACTGCTGCATTATTTAAGGACTTTGTTGCATTATTTAAGGACTCTGCTGCATTATGTAAGGGCTTTGCTGCTTTATTTAAGGACTCTGTTGCATTATTTAAGGACTTTGTTGCATTATTTAAGAACTCTGCTGCATTATTTAAGGACTTTGTTGCATTATTTAAGGATTCTGCTGCATTATTTAAGGACTTTGCTGCATTATTTAAGGACTATGCTGTGGTATTTAAGGACTCTGCTGCATTATTTAAGGACTTTGCTGCATTATTAAAGGACTCTGCTGCATTATTTAATTACTTTGCTGCATTATTTAAGGACTCTGCTGCGGTATTTAAGGACTCTGCTGCATTATTTAAGGACTTTGATGCATTATTTAAGGACACTGCTGCAGAATTTAAGGAATCTGCTGCATTATTTAAGGACTTTGTTGCATTATTTAAGGTCTCTTTTTCATTATTTAAGGACTCTGCTATTGTACTTAAGGACTTTGCTGCATTATTTAAGGACTTTGCTGCATTATTTAAGGACTGCTGCGTTATTTAAGGACTCTGCTGCATTATTTAAGACTTTGCTGCATTATTTAAGGACTCTGCTGCAGTGTTTAATGACTCTGCTGAAGCAACTGGGGACTCAGATGCATTATTTAAGGACTCTGCTGCATTATGTAAGGACTTTGCTGCTTTATTTAAGGACTTTGCTGCATTATTTAAGGACTTTGTTGCATTATTTAAGGACTCTGCTGCATTATTTAAGGACTTTGTTGCATTATTTAAGGACTCTTCTGCATTATTTAAGGACTTTGCTGCATTATTTAAGGACTATGCTGTGGTATTTAAGTACTCTGCTGCATTATTTAAGGACTTTGCTGCATTATTTAAGGACTCTGCTGCATTATTTAATTACTTTGCTGCATTATTAAAGGACCCTGCTGCGGCATTTAAGGATTCTGCTGCATTATTTAAGGACTTTGATGCATTATTTAAGGACGCTGCTGCAGAATTTAAGGAATCTGCTGCATTATTTAAGGACTTTGTTGCATTATTTAAGGTCTCTGCTGCATTATTTAAGGACTCTGCTATGGTACTTAAGGACTTTGCTGCATTACTTAAGGACTTTGCTGCATTATTTAAGGACTTTGATGCATTATTTAAGGACTTTGTTGCATTATTTAAGAACTCTGCTGCATTATTTAAGGACTTTGTTGCATTATTTAAGGATTCTGCTGCATTATTTAAGGACTTTGCTGCATTATTTAAGGACTATGCTGTGGTATTTAAGGACTCTGCTGCATTATTTAAGGACTTTGCTGCATTATTAAAGGACTCTGCTGCATTATTTAATTACTTTGCTGCATTATTTAAGGACTCTGCTGCGGTATTTAAGGACTCTGCTGCATTATTTAAGGACTTTGATGCATTATTTAAGGACACTGCTGCAGAATTTAAGGAATCTGCTGCATTATTTAAGGACTTTGTTGCATTATTTAAGGTCTCTTTTTCATTATTTAAGGACTCTGCTATTGTACTTAAGGACTTTGCTGCATTATTTAAGGACTTTGCTGCATTATTTAAGGACTCTGCTGCATTATTTAAGTACTTTGTTGCATTATTTAAGGACTCTGCTGCATAATTTAAGGACTTTATTGCATTATTTAAGGATCCTGCTGGATTATTTAATGACTCTGCTGAAGCATTTGAGGACTCATCTGCATTATTAAAGGTCTCTGCTGCATTATTTAAGGATCCTGCTGAAGCATTTGAGGACTCAGCTGCATTATTTAAGGACTTTGCTGCATTATTTAACGACTCTGCTGCGTTATTTAAGGACTCTGCTGCATTATTTAAGGACACTGCTGCATTATTTAAGGACTCTGCTGCATTATTTAAGGACTTTGCTGCATTATTTAACGACTCTGCTGCATTATTTAAGAACTTTGCTGCATTATTTAAGGACTCTGCTGCATTATTTAAGGAATTTGTTGCATTATTTAAGGACTCTGCTGCTTTATTTAAGGACTCTGCTGCGGTATTTAAGGACTCTGCTGCATTATTTAAGGACTTTGCTGCATTATTTAAGGACTGCTGCGTTATTTAAGGACTCTGCTGCATTATTTAAGACTTTGCTGCATTATTTAAGGACTCTGCTGCAGTGTTTAATGACTCTGCTGAAGCAACTGGGGACTCAGATGCATTATTTAAGGACTCTGCTGCATTATGTAAGGACTTTGCTGCTTTATTTAAGGACTTTGCTGCATTATTTAAGGACTTTGTTGCATTATTTAAGGACTCTGCTGCATTATTTAAGGACTTTGTTGCATTATTTAAGGACTCTTCTGCATTATTTAAGGACTTTGCTGCATTATTTAAGGACTATGCTGTGGTATTTAAGTACTCTGCTGCATTATTTAAGGACTTTGCTGCATTATTTAAGGACTCTGCTGCATTATTTAATTACTTTGCTGCATTATTAAAGGACCCTGCTGCGGCATTTAAGGATTCTGCTGCATTATTTAAGGACTTTGATGCATTATTTAAGGACGCTGCTGCAGAATTTAAGGAATCTGCTGCATTATTTAAGGACTTTGTTGCATTATTTAAGGTCTCTGCTGCATGAATTAAGGACTCTGCTATGGTACTTAAGGACTTTGCTGCATTATTTAAGGACTTTGCTGCATTATTTAAGGACTTTGATGCATTATTTAAGAACTTTGTTGCATTATTTAAGGACTCTGCTGCATTATTTAAGGACTTTGTTGCATTATGTAAGGACTTTGCTGCTTTATTTAAGGACTTTGCTGCATTATTTAAGGACTTTGTTGCATTATTTAAGGACTCTGCTGCATTATTTAAGGACTTTGTTGCATCATTTAAGGACTCTTCTGCATTATTTAAGGACTTTGCTGCATTATTTAAGGACTATGCTGTGGTATTTAAGTACTCTGCTGCATTATTTAAGGACTTTGCTGCATTATTTAAGGACTCTGCTGCATTATTTAATTACTTTGCTGCATTATTAAAGGACCCTGCTGCGGCATTTAAGGATTCTGCTGCATAATTTAAGGACTTTATTGCATTATTTAAGGATCCTGCTGCATTATTTAAGGATCCTGCTGAAGCATTTGAGGACTCAGCTGCATTATTTAAGGACTTTGCTGCATTATTTAACGACTCTGCTGCATTATTTAAGGACTCTGCTGCTTTATTTAAGGACTTTCCTGCATTATTTAAGGAGTCTTCTGCATTATTTAATGACTCTGCTGAAGCATTTGAGGACTCAACTGCATTATTTAAGGACTCTGCTGCATTATTTAAGGTCTCTGCTGCATTATTTAAGGACTCTGCTGTGGTATATAAGGACTCTGCTGCATTATTTAAGGAATTTGTTGCATTATTTAAGGACGCTGCTGCATTATTTAAGGACTTTGTTGCATTATTTAAGGACTCTGCTGCATTAATTAAGGACTTTGCTGCATTACTTAAGGACACTGCTGCATTATTTAAGGACTTTGTTGCATTATTTAAGGACTCTGCTGCATTATTTAAGGACTCTGCTGAAGCATTTGGGGACTCAGATGCATTATTTAAGGACTCTGCTGCATTACGTAAGGGCTTTGCTGCTTTATTTAAGGACTCTGTTGCATTATTTAAGGACTTTGTTGCATTATTTAAGAACTCTGCTGCATTATTTAAGGACTTTGTTGCATTATTTAAGGATTCTGCTGCATTATTTAAGGACTTTGCTGCATTATTTAAGGACTATGCTGTGGTATTTAAGGACTCTGCTGCATTATTTAAGGACTTTGCTGCATTATTAAAGGACTCTGCTGCATTATTTAATTACTTTGCTGCATTATTTAAGGACTCTGCTGCGGTATTTAAGGACTCTGCTGCATTATTTAAGGACTTTGATGCATTATTTAAGGACACTGCTGCAGAATTTAAGGAATCTGCTGCATTATTTAAGGACTTTGTTGCATTATTTAAGGTCTCTTTTTCATTATTTAAGGACTCTGCTATTGTACTTAAGGACTTTGCTGCATTATTTAAGGACTTTGCTGCATTATTTAAGGACTCTGCTTCATTATTTAAGTACTTTGTTGCATTATTTAAGGACTCTGCTGCATAATTTAAGGACTTTATTGCATTATTTAAGGATCCTGCTGCATTATTTAATGACTCTGCTGAAGCATTTGAGGACTCATCTGCATTATTAAAGGTCTCTGCTGCCTTATTTAAGGATCCTGCTGAAGCATTTGAGGACTCAGCTGCATTATTTAAGGACTTTGCTGCATTATTTAACGACTCTGCTGCGTTATTTAAGGACTCTGCTGCATTATTTAAGGACACTGCTGCATTATTTAAGGACTCTGCTGCATTATTTAAGGACTTTGCTGCATTATTTAACGACTCTGCTGCATTATTTAAGAACTTTGCTGCATTATTTAAGGACTCTGCTGCATTATTTAAGGAATTTGTTGCATTATTTAAGGACTCTGCTGCTTTATTTAAGGACTCTGCTGCGGTATTTAAGGACTCTGCTGCATTATTTAAGGACTTTGCTGCATTATTTAAGGACTGCTGCGTTATTTAAGGACTCTGCTGCATTATTTAAGACTTTGCTGCATTATTTAAGGACTCTGCTGCAGTGTTTAATGACTCTGCTGAAGCAACTGGGGACTCAGATGCATTATTTAAGGACTCTGCTGCATTATGTAAGGACTTTGCTGCTTTATTTAAGGACTTTGCTGCATTATTTAAGGACTTTGTTGCATTATTTAAGGACTCTGCTGCATTATTTAAGGACTTTGTTGCATTATTTAAGGACTCTTCTGCATTATTTAAGGACTTTGCTGCATTATTTAAGGACTATGCTGTGGTATTTAAGTACTCTGCTGCATTATTTAAGGACTTTGCTGCATTATTTAAGGACTCTGCTGCATTATTTAATTACTTTGCTGCATTATTAAAGGACCCTGCTGCGGCATTTAAGGATTCTGCTGCATTATTTAAGGACTTTGATGCATTATTTAAGGACGCTGCTGCAGAATTTAAGGAATCTGCTGCATTATTTAAGGACTTTGTTGCATTATTTAAGGTCTCTGCTGCATTATTTAAGGACTCTGCTATGGTACTTAAGGACTTTGCTGCATTACTTAAGGACTTTGCTGCATTATTTAAGGACTTTGATGCATTATTTAAGGACTTTGTTGCATTATTTAAGAACTCTGCTGCATTATTTAAGGACTTTGTTGCATTATTTAAGGATTCTGCTGCATTATTTAAGGACTTTGCTGCATTATTTAAGGACTATGCTGTGGTATTTAAGGACTCTGCTGCATTATTTAAGGACTTTGCTGCATTATTAAAGGACTCTGCTGCATTATTTAATTACTTTGCTGCATTATTTAAGGACTCTGCTGCGGTATTTAAGGACTCTGCTGCATTATTTAAGGACTTTGATGCATTATTTAAGGACACTGCTGCAGAATTTAAGGAATCTGCTGCATTATTTAAGGACTTTGTTGCATTATTTAAGGTCTCTTTTTCATTATTTAAGGACTCTGCTATTGTACTTAAGGACTTTGCTGCATTATTTAAGGACTTTGCTGCATTATTTAAGGACTCTGCTGCATTATTTAAGTACTTTGTTGCATTATTTAAGGACTCTGCTGCATAATTTAAGGACTTTATTGCATTATTTAAGGATCCTGCTGGATTATTTAATGACTCTGCTGAAGCATTTGAGGACTCATCTGCATTATTAAAGGTCTCTGCTGCATTATTTAAGGATCCTGCTGAAGCATTTGAGGACTCAGCTGCATTATTTAAGGACTTTGCTGCATTATTTAACGACTCTGCTGCGTTATTTAAGGACTCTGCTGCATTATTTAAGGACACTGCTGCATTATTTAAGGACTCTGCTGCATTATTTAAGGACTTTGCTGCATTATTTAACGACTCTGCTGCATTATTTAAGAACTTTGCTGCATTATTTAAGGACTCTGCTGCATTATTTAAGGAATTTGTTGCATTATTTAAGGACTCTGCTGCTTTATTTAAGGACTCTGCTGCGGTATTTAAGGACTCTGCTGCATTATTTAAGGACTTTGCTGCATTATTTAAGGACTGCTGCGTTATTTAAGGACTCTGCTGCATTATTTAAGACTTTGCTGCATTATTTAAGGACTCTGCTGCAGTGTTTAATGACTCTGCTGAAGCAACTGGGGACTCAGATGCATTATTTAAGGACTCTGCTGCATTATGTAAGGACTTTGCTGCTTTATTTAAGGACTTTGCTGCATTATTTAAGGACTTTGTTGCATTATTTAAGGACTCTGCTGTATTATTTAAGGACTTTGTTGCATTATTTAAGGACTCTTCTGCATTATTTAAGGACTTTGCTGCATTATTTAAGGACTATGCTGTGGTATTTAAGTACTCTGCTGCATTATTTAAGGACTTTGCTGCATTATTTAAGGACTCTGCTGCATTATTTAATTACTTTGCTGCATTATTAAAGGACCCTGCTGCGGCATTTAAGGATTCTGCTGCATTATTTAAGGACTTTGATGCATTATTTAAGGACGCTGCTGCAGAATTTAAGGAATCTGCTGCATTATTTAAGGACTTTGTTGCATTATTTAAGGTCTCTGCTGCATTATTTAAGGACTCTGCTATGGTACTTAAGGACTTTGCTGCATTACTTAAGGACTTTGCTGCATTATTTAAGGACTTTGATGCATTATTTAAGAACTTTGTTGCATTATTTAAGGACTCTGCTGCATTATTTAAGGACTTTGTTGCATTATGTAAGGACTTTGCTGCTTTATTTAAGGACTTTGCTGCATTATTTAAGGGCTTTGTTGCATTATTTAAGGACTCTGCTGCATTATTTAAGGACTTTGTTGCATTATTTAAGGACTCTTCTGCATTATTTAAGGACTTTGCTGCATTATTTAAGGACTATGCTGTGGTATTTAAGTACTCTGCTGCATTATTTAAGGACTTTGCTGCATTATTTAAGGACTCTGCTGCATTATTTAATTACTTTGCTGCATTATTAAAGGACCCTGCTGCGGCATTTAAGGATTCTGCTGCATAATTTAAGGACTTTATTGCATTATTTAAGGATCCTGCTGCATTATTTAAGGATCCTGCTGAAGCATTTGAGGACTCAGCTGCATTATTTAAGGACTTTGCTGCATTATTTAACGACTCTGCTGCATTATTTAAGGACTCTGCTGCTTTATTTAAGGACTTTCCTGCATTATTTAAGGAGTCTTCTGCATTATTTAATGACTCTGCTGAAGCATTTGAGGACTCAACTGCATTATTTAAGGACTCTGCTGCATTATTTAAGGTCTCTGCTGCATTATTTAAGGACTCTGCTGTGGTATATAAGGACTCTGCTGCATTATTTAAGGAATTTGTTGCATTATTTAAGGACGCTGCTGCATTATTTAAGGACTTTGTTGCATTATTTAAGGACTCTGCTGCATTAATTAAGGACTTTGCTGCATTACTTAAGGACACTGCTGCATTATTTAAGGACTTTGTTGCATTATTTAAGGTCTCTGCTGCATTATTTAAGGACTCTGCTGTGGTATTTATGGACTCTGCTGCATTATTTAAGGAATTTGTTGCATTATTTAAGGACGCTGCTGCATTATTTAAGGACTTTGTTGCATTATTTAAGGACTTTGCTGCATTAATTAAGGACTTTGCTGCATTACTTAAGGACTCTGCTGCATTATTTAATTACTTGCTGCATTATTTAAGGACTCTGCTGCGGTGTTTAAGAACTCTGCTGCATTATTTAAGGACTTTGCTGCATTATTTTAGGACTCTGCTGCATTATTTAAGGACTTTGCTGTATTATTTAAGGACTCTACTGCATTATTTAAGGACTTTGTTGCATTATTTAAGGACTCTGCTGCATTATTTAATGACTTTGTTGCATTATATAAGGACTCTGCTGAATTATTTAAGGACTATGTTGCATTATGTTAGAAGTCTGCTGCATTATTTAAGGACTTTGCTGCATTATTTAAGGACTCTGCTGCATTATTTAAGGACTTTATTGCATTATTTAAGGACTCTGCTGCATTATTTAATGACTCTGCTGAAGCATTTGAGGACTCAGCTGCATTATTTAAGGTCTCTGCTGTATTATTTAAGGACTCTGCTGCATTATTTAAGGACTTTGTTGCATTATTTAAGGATTCTGCTGCATTATTTAAGGACTTTGCTGCATTATTTAAGGACTATGCTGTGGTATTTAAGGACTCTGCTGCATTATTTAAGGACTTTGCTGCATTATTAAAGGACTCTGCTGCATTATTTAATTACTTTGCTGCATTATTTAAGGACTCTGCTGCGGTATTTAAGGACTCTGCTGCATTATTTAAGGACTTTGATGCATTATTTAAGGACACTGCTGCAGAATTTAAGGAATCTGCTGCATTATTTAAGGACTTTGTTGCATTATTTAAGGTCTCTTTTTCATTATTTAAGGACTCTGCTATTGTACTTAAGGACTTTGCTGCATTATTTAAGGACTTTGCTGCATTATTTAAGGACTCTGCTTCATTATTTAAGTACTTTGTTGCATTATTTAAGGACTCTGCTGCATAATTTAAGGACTTTATTGCATTATTTAAGGATCCTGCTGCATTATTTAATGACTCTGCTGAAGCATTTGAGGACTCATCTGCATTATTAAAGGTCTCTGCTGCCTTATTTAAGGATCCTGCTGAAGCATTTGAGGACTCAGCTGCATTATTTAAGGACTTTGCTGCATTATTTAACGACTCTGCTGCGTTATTTAAGGACTCTGCTGCATTATTTAAGGACACTGCTGCATTATTTAAGGACTCTGCTGCATTATTTAAGGACTTTGCTGCATTATTTAACGACTCTGCTGCATTATTTAAGAACTTTGCTGCATTATTTAAGGACTCTGCTGCATTATTTAAGGAATTTGTTGCATTATTTAAGGACTCTGCTGCTTTATTTAAGGACTCTGCTGCGGTATTTAAGGACTCTGCTGCATTATTTAAGGACTTTGCTGCATTATTTAAGGACTGCTGCGTTATTTAAGGACTCTGCTGCATTATTTAAGACTTTGCTGCATTATTTAAGGACTCTGCTGCAGTGTTTAATGACTCTGCTGAAGCAACTGGGGACTCAGATGCATTATTTAAGGACTCTGCTGCATTATGTAAGGACTTTGCTGCTTTATTTAAGGACTTTGCTGCATTATTTAAGGACTTTGTTGCATTATTTAAGGACTCTGCTGCATTATTTAAGGACTTTGTTGCATTATTTAAGGACTCTTCTGCATTATTTAAGGACTTTGCTGCATTATTTAAGGACTATGCTGTGGTATTTAAGTACTCTGCTGCATTATTTAAGGACTTTGCTGCATTATTTAAGGACTCTGCTGCATTATTTAATTACTTTGCTGCATTATTAAAGGACCCTGCTGCGGCATTTAAGGATTCTGCTGCATTATTTAAGGACTTTGATGCATTATTTAAGGACGCTGCTGCAGAATTTAAGGAATCTGCTGCATTATTTAAGGACTTTGTTGCATTATTTAAGGTCTCTGCTGCATTATTTAAGGACTCTGCTATGGTACTTAAGGACTTTGCTGCATTACTTAAGGACTTTGCTGCATTATTTAAGGACTTTGATGCATTATTTAAGGACTTTGTTGCATTATTTAAGAACTCTGCTGCATTATTTAAGGACTTTGTTGCATTATTTAAGGATTCTGCTGCATTATTTAAGGACTTTGCTGCATTATTTAAGGACTATGCTGTGGTATTTAAGGACTCTGCTGCATTATTTAAGGACTTTGCTGCATTATTAAAGGACTCTGCTGCATTATTTAATTACTTTGCTGCATTATTTAAGGACTCTGCTGCGGTATTTAAGGACTCTGCTGCATTATTTAAGGACTTTGATGCATTATTTAAGGACACTGCTGCAGAATTTAAGGAATCTGCTGCATTATTTAAGGACTTTGTTGCATTATTTAAGGTCTCTTTTTCATTATTTAAGGACTCTGCTATTGTACTTAAGGACTTTGCTGCATTATTTAAGGACTTTGCTGCATTATTTAAGGACTCTGCTGCATTATTTAAGTACTTTGTTGCATTATTTAAGGACTCTGCTGCATAATTTAAGGACTTTATTGCATTATTTAAGGATCCTGCTGGATTATTTAATGACTCTGCTGAAGCATTTGAGGACTCATCTGCATTATTAAAGGTCTCTGCTGCATTATTTAAGGATCCTGCTGAAGCATTTGAGGACTCAGCTGCATTATTTAAGGACTTTGCTGCATTATTTAACGACTCTGCTGCGTTATTTAAGGACTCTGCTGCATTATTTAAGGACACTGCTGCATTATTTAAGGACTCTGCTGCATTATTTAAGGACTTTGCTGCATTATTTAACGACTCTGCTGCATTATTTAAGAACTTTGCTGCATTATTTAAGGACTCTGCTGCATTATTTAAGGAATTTGTTGCATTATTTAAGGACTCTGCTGCTTTATTTAAGGACTCTGCTGCGGTATTTAAGGACTCTGCTGCATTATTTAAGGACTTTGCTGCATTATTTAAGGACTGCTGCGTTATTTAAGGACTCTGCTGCATTATTTAAGACTTTGCTGCATTATTTAAGGACTCTGCTGCAGTGTTTAATGACTCTGCTGAAGCAACTGGGGACTCAGATGCATTATTTAAGGACTCTGCTGCATTATGTAAGGACTTTGCTGCTTTATTTAAGGACTTTGCTGCATTATTTAAGGACTTTGTTGCATTATTTAAGGACTCTGCTGTATTATTTAAGGACTTTGTTGCATTATTTAAGGACTCTTCTGCATTATTTAAGGACTTTGCTGCATTATTTAAGGACTATGCTGTGGTATTTAAGTACTCTGCTGCATTATTTAAGGACTTTGCTGCATTATTTAAGGACTCTGCTGCATTATTTAATTACTTTGCTGCATTATTAAAGGACCCTGCTGCGGCATTTAAGGATTCTGCTGCATTATTTAAGGACTTTGATGCATTATTTAAGGACGCTGCTGCAGAATTTAAGGAATCTGCTGCATTATTTAAGGACTTTGTTGCATTATTTAAGGTCTCTGCTGCATTATTTAAGGACTCTGCTATGGTACTTAAGGACTTTGCTGCATTACTTAAGGACTTTGCTGCATTATTTAAGGACTTTGATGCATTATTTAAGAACTTTGTTGCATTATTTAAGGACTCTGCTGCATTATTTAAGGACTTTGTTGCATTATGTAAGGACTTTGCTGCTTTATTTAAGGACTTTGCTGCATTATTTAAGGGCTTTGTTGCATTATTTAAGGACTCTGCTGCATTATTTAAGGACTTTGTTGCATTATTTAAGGACTCTTCTGCATTATTTAAGGACTTTGCTGCATTATTTAAGGACTATGCTGTGGTATTTAAGTACTCTGCTGCATTATTTAAGGACTTTGCTGCATTATTTAAGGACTCTGCTGCATTATTTAATTACTTTGCTGCATTATTAAAGGACCCTGCTGCGGCATTTAAGGATTCTGCTGCATAATTTAAGGACTTTATTGCATTATTTAAGGATCCTGCTGCATTATTTAAGGATCCTGCTGAAGCATTTGAGGACTCAGCTGCATTATTTAAGGACTTTGCTGCATTATTTAACGACTCTGCTGCATTATTTAAGGACTCTGCTGCTTTATTTAAGGACTTTCCTGCATTATTTAAGGAGTCTTCTGCATTATTTAATGACTCTGCTGAAGCATTTGAGGACTCAACTGCATTATTTAAGGACTCTGCTGCATTATTTAAGGTCTCTGCTGCATTATTTAAGGACTCTGCTGTGGTATATAAGGACTCTGCTGCATTATTTAAGGAATTTGTTGCATTATTTAAGGACGCTGCTGCATTATTTAAGGACTTTGTTGCATTATTTAAGGACTCTGCTGCATTAATTAAGGACTTTGCTGCATTACTTAAGGACACTGCTGCATTATTTAAGGACTTTGTTGCATTATTTAAGGTCTCTGCTGCATTATTTAAGGACTCTGCTGTGGTATTTATGGACTCTGCTGCATTATTTAAGGAATTTGTTGCATTATTTAAGGACGCTGCTGCATTATTTAAGGACTTTGTTGCATTATTTAAGGACTTTGCTGCATTAATTAAGGACTTTGCTGCATTACTTAAGGACTCTGCTGCATTATTTAATTACTTGCTGCATTATTTAAGGACTCTGCTGCGGTGTTTAAGAACTCTGCTGCATTATTTAAGGACTTTGCTGCATTATTTTAGGACTCTGCTGCATTATTTAAGGACTTTGCTGTATTATTTAAGGACTCTACTGCATTATTTAAGGACTTTGTTGCATTATTTAAGGACTCTGCTGCATTATTTAATGACTTTGTTGCATTATATAAGGACTCTGCTGAATTATTTAAGGACTATGTTGCATTATGTTAGAAGTCTGCTGCATTATTTAAGGACTTTGCTGCATTATTTAAGGACTCTGCTGCATTATTTAAGGACTTTATTGCATTATTTAAGGACTCTGCTGCATTATTTAATGACTCTGCTGAAGCATTTGAGGACTCAGCTGCATTATTTAAGGTCTCTGCTGTATTATTTAAGGACTCTGCTGCATTATTTAATGACTCTGTTGCGGTATTTAAGGACTCTGCTGCATTATTTAAGGACTGCTGCGTTATTTAAGGACTCTGCTGCATTATTTAAGACTTTGCTGCATTATTTAAGGACTCTGCTGCAGTGTTTAATGACTCTGCTGAAGCAACTGGGGACTCAGATGCATTATTTAAGGACTCTGCTGCATTATGTAAGGACTTTGCTGCTTTATTTAAGGACTTTGCTGCATTATTTAAGGACTTTGTTGCATTATTTAAGGACTCTGCTGCATTATTTAAGGACTTTGTTGCATTATTTAAGGACTCTTCTGCATTATTTAAGGACTTTGCTGCATTATTTAAGGACTATGCTGTGGTATTTAAGTACTCTGCTGCATTATTTAAGGACTTTGCTGCATTATTTAAGGACTCTGCTGCATTATTTAATTACTTTGCTGCATTATTAAAGGACCCTGCTGCGGCATTTAAGGATTCTGCTGCATTATTTAAGGACTTTGATGCATTATTTAAGGACGCTGCTGCAGAATTTAAGGAATCTGCTGCATTATTTAAGGACTTTGTTGCATTATTTAAGGTCTCTGCTGCATGAATTAAGGACTCTGCTATGGTACTTAAGGACTTTGCTGCATTATTTAAGGACTTTGCTGCATTATTTAAGGACTTTGATGCATTATTTAAGAACTTTGTTGCATTATTTAAGGACTCTGCTGCATTATTTAAGGACTTTGTTGCATTATGTAAGGACTTTGCTGCTTTATTTAAGGACTTTGCTGCATTATTTAAGGACTTTGTTGCATTATTTAAGGACTCTGCTGCATTATTTAAGGACTTTGTTGCATTATTTAAGGACTCTTCTGCATTATTTAAGGACTTTGCTGCATTATTTAAGGACTATGCTGTGGTATTTAAGTACTCTGCTGCATTATTTAAGGACTTTGCTGCATTATTTAAGGACTCTGCTGCATTATTTAATTACTTTGCTGCATTATTAAAGGACCCTGCTGCGGCATTTAAGGATTCTGCTGCATAATTTAAGGACTTTATTGCATTATTTAAGGATCCTGCTGCATTATTTAAGGATCCTGCTGAAGCATTTGAGGACTCAGCTGCATTATTTAAGGACTTTGCTGCATTATTTAACGACTCTGCTGCATTATTTAAGGACTCTGCTGCTTTATTTAAGGACTTTCCTGCATTATTTAAGGAGTCTTCTGCATTATTTAATGACTCTGCTGAAGCATTTGAGGACTCAACTGCATTATTTAAGGACTCTGCTGCATTATTTAAGGTCTCTGCTGCATTATTTAAGGACTCTGCTGTGGTATATAAGGACTCTGCTGCATTATTTAAGGAATTTGTTGCATTATTTAAGGACGCTGCTGCATTATTTAAGGACTTTGTTGCATTATTTAAGGACTCTGCTGCATTAATTAAGGACTTTGCTGCATTACTTAAGGACACTGCTGCATTATTTAAGGACTTTGTTGCATTATTTAAGGACTCTGCTGCATTATTTAAGGACTCTGCTGAAGCATTTGGGGACTCAGATGCATTATTTAAGGACTCTGCTGCATTACGTAAGGGCTTTGCTGCTTTATTTAAGGACTCTGTTGCATTATTTAAGGACTTTGTTGCATTATTTAAGAACTCTGCTGCATTATTTAAGGACTTTGTTGCATTATTTAAGGATTCTGCTGCATTATTTAAGGACTTTGCTGCATTATTTAAGGACTATGCTGTGGTATTTAAGGACTCTGCTGCATTATTTAAGGACTTTGCTGCATTATTAAAGGACTCTGCTGCATTATTTAATTACTTTGCTGCATTATTTAAGGACTCTGCTGCGGTATTTAAGGACTCTGCTGCATTATTTAAGGACTTTGATGCATTATTTAAGGACACTGCTGCAGAATTTAAGGAATCTGCTGCATTATTTAAGGACTTTGTTGCATTATTTAAGGTCTCTTTTTCATTATTTAAGGACTCTGCTATTGTACTTAAGGACTTTGCTGCATTATTTAAGGACTTTGCTGCATTATTTAAGGACTCTGCTTCATTATTTAAGTACTTTGTTGCATTATTTAAGGACTCTGCTGCATAATTTAAGGACTTTATTGCATTATTTAAGGATCCTGCTGCATTATTTAATGACTCTGCTGAAGCATTTGAGGACTCATCTGCATTATTAAAGGTCTCTGCTGCCTTATTTAAGGATCCTGCTGAAGCATTTGAGGACTCAGCTGCATTATTTAAGGACTTTGCTGCATTATTTAACGACTCTGCTGCGTTATTTAAGGACTCTGCTGCATTATTTAAGGACACTGCTGCATTATTTAAGGACTCTGCTGCATTATTTAAGGACTTTGCTGCATTATTTAACGACTCTGCTGCATTATTTAAGAACTTTGCTGCATTATTTAAGGACTCTGCTGCATTATTTAAGGAATTTGTTGCATTATTTAAGGACTCTGCTGCTTTATTTAAGGACTCTGCTGCGGTATTTAAGGACTCTGCTGCATTATTTAAGGACTTTGCTGCATTATTTAAGGACTGCTGCGTTATTTAAGGACTCTGCTGCATTATTTAAGACTTTGCTGCATTATTTAAGGACTCTGCTGCAGTGTTTAATGACTCTGCTGAAGCAACTGGGGACTCAGATGCATTATTTAAGGACTCTGCTGCATTATGTAAGGACTTTGCTGCTTTATTTAAGGACTTTGCTGCATTATTTAAGGACTTTGTTGCATTATTTAAGGACTCTGCTGCATTATTTAAGGACTTTGTTGCATTATTTAAGGACTCTTCTGCATTATTTAAGGACTTTGCTGCATTATTTAAGGACTATGCTGTGGTATTTAAGTACTCTGCTGCATTATTTAAGGACTTTGCTGCATTATTTAAGGACTCTGCTGCATTATTTAATTACTTTGCTGCATTATTAAAGGACCCTGCTGCGGCATTTAAGGATTCTGCTGCATTATTTAAGGACTTTGATGCATTATTTAAGGACGCTGCTGCAGAATTTAAGGAATCTGCTGCATTATTTAAGGACTTTGTTGCATTATTTAAGGTCTCTGCTGCATTATTTAAGGACTCTGCTATGGTACTTAAGGACTTTGCTGCATTACTTAAGGACTTTGCTGCATTATTTAAGGACTTTGATGCATTATTTAAGGACTTTGTTGCATTATTTAAGAACTCTGCTGCATTATTTAAGGACTTTGTTGCATTATTTAAGGATTCTGCTGCATTATTTAAGGACTTTGCTGCATTATTTAAGGACTATGCTGTGGTATTTAAGGACTCTGCTGCATTATTTAAGGACTTTGCTGCATTATTAAAGGACTCTGCTGCATTATTTAATTACTTTGCTGCATTATTTAAGGACTCTGCTGCGGTATTTAAGGACTCTGCTGCATTATTTAAGGACTTTGATGCATTATTTAAGGACACTGCTGCAGAATTTAAGGAATCTGCTGCATTATTTAAGGACTTTGTTGCATTATTTAAGGTCTCTTTTTCATTATTTAAGGACTCTGCTATTGTACTTAAGGACTTTGCTGCATTATTTAAGGACTTTGCTGCATTATTTAAGGACTCTGCTGCATTATTTAAGTACTTTGTTGCATTATTTAAGGACTCTGCTGCATAATTTAAGGACTTTATTGCATTATTTAAGGATCCTGCTGGATTATTTAATGACTCTGCTGAAGCATTTGAGGACTCATCTGCATTATTAAAGGTCTCTGCTGCATTATTTAAGGATCCTGCTGAAGCATTTGAGGACTCAGCTGCATTATTTAAGGACTTTGCTGCATTATTTAACGACTCTGCTGCGTTATTTAAGGACTCTGCTGCATTATTTAAGGACACTGCTGCATTATTTAAGGACTCTGCTGCATTATTTAAGGACTTTGCTGCATTATTTAACGACTCTGCTGCATTATTTAAGAACTTTGCTGCATTATTTAAGGACTCTGCTGCATTATTTAAGGAATTTGTTGCATTATTTAAGGACTCTGCTGCTTTATTTAAGGACTCTGCTGCGGTATTTAAGGACTCTGCTGCATTATTTAAGGACTTTGCTGCATTATTTAAGGACTGCTGCGTTATTTAAGGACTCTGCTGCATTATTTAAGACTTTGCTGCATTATTTAAGGACTCTGCTGCAGTGTTTAATGACTCTGCTGAAGCAACTGGGGACTCAGATGCATTATTTAAGGACTCTGCTGCATTATGTAAGGACTTTGCTGCTTTATTTAAGGACTTTGCTGCATTATTTAAGGACTTTGTTGCATTATTTAAGGACTCTGCTGCATTATTTAAGGACTTTGTTGCATTATTTAAGGACTCTTCTGCATTATTTAAGGACTTTGCTGCATTATTTAAGGACTATGCTGTGGTATTTAAGTACTCTGCTGCATTATTTAAGGACTTTGCTGCATTATTTAAGGACTCTGCTGCATTATTTAATTACTTTGCTGCATTATTAAAGGACCCTGCTGCGGCATTTAAGGATTCTGCTGCATTATTTAAGGACTTTGATGCATTATTTAAGGACGCTGCTGCAGAATTTAAGGAATCTGCTGCATTATTTAAGGACTTTGTTGCATTATTTAAGGTCTCTGCTGCATGAATTAAGGACTCTGCTATGGTACTTAAGGACTTTGCTGCATTATTTAAGGACTTTGCTGCATTATTTAAGGACTTTGATGCATTATTTAAGAACTTTGTTGCATTATTTAAGGACTCTGCTGCATTATTTAAGGACTTTGTTGCATTATGTAAGGACTTTGCTGCTTTATTTAAGGACTTTGCTGCATTATTTAAGGACTTTGTTGCATTATTTAAGGACTCTGCTGCATTATTTAAGGACTTTGTTGCATCATTTAAGGACTCTTCTGCATTATTTAAGGACTTTGCTGCATTATTTAAGGACTATGCTGTGGTATTTAAGTACTCTGCTGCATTATTTAAGGACTTTGCTGCATTATTTAAGGACTCTGCTGCATTATTTAATTACTTTGCTGCATTATTAAAGGACCCTGCTGCGGCATTTAAGGATTCTGCTGCATAATTTAAGGACTTTATTGCATTATTTAAGGATCCTGCTGCATTATTTAAGGATCCTGCTGAAGCATTTGAGGACTCAGCTGCATTATTTAAGGACTTTGCTGCATTATTTAACGACTCTGCTGCATTATTTAAGGACTCTGCTGCTTTATTTAAGGACTTTCCTGCATTATTTAAGGAGTCTTCTGCATTATTTAATGACTCTGCTGAAGCATTTGAGGACTCAACTGCATTATTTAAGGACTCTGCTGCATTATTTAAGGTCTCTGCTGCATTATTTAAGGACTCTGCTGTGGTATATAAGGACTCTGCTGCATTATTTAAGGAATTTGTTGCATTATTTAAGGACGCTGCTGCATTATTTAAGGACTTTGTTGCATTATTTAAGGACTCTGCTGCATTAATTAAGGACTTTGCTGCATTACTTAAGGACACTGCTGCATTATTTAAGGACTTTGTTGCATTATTTAAGGACTCTGCTGCATTATTTAAGGACTCTGCTGAAGCATTTGGGGACTCAGATGCATTATTTAAGGACTCTGCTGCATTACGTAAGGGCTTTGCTGCTTTATTTAAGGACTCTGTTGCATTATTTAAGGACTTTGTTGCATTATTTAAGAACTCTGCTGCATTATTTAAGGACTTTGTTGCATTATTTAAGGATTCTGCTGCATTATTTAAGGACTTTGCTGCATTATTTAAGGACTATGCTGTGGTATTTAAGGACTCTGCTGCATTATTTAAGGACTTTGCTGCATTATTAAAGGACTCTGCTGCATTATTTAATTACTTTGCTGCATTATTTAAGGACTCTGCTGCGGTATTTAAGGACTCTGCTGCATTATTTAAGGACTTTGATGCATTATTTAAGGACACTGCTGCAGAATTTAAGGAATCTGCTGCATTATTTAAGGACTTTGTTGCATTATTTAAGGTCTCTTTTTCATTATTTAAGGACTCTGCTATTGTACTTAAGGACTTTGCTGCATTATTTAAGGACTTTGCTGCATTATTTAAGGACTCTGCTTCATTATTTAAGTACTTTGTTGCATTATTTAAGGACTCTGCTGCATAATTTAAGGACTTTATTGCATTATTTAAGGATCCTGCTGCATTATTTAATGACTCTGCTGAAGCATTTGAGGACTCATCTGCATTATTAAAGGTCTCTGCTGCCTTATTTAAGGATCCTGCTGAAGCATTTGAGGACTCAGCTGCATTATTTAAGGACTTTGCTGCATTATTTAACGACTCTGCTGCGTTATTTAAGGACTCTGCTGCATTATTTAAGGACACTGCTGCATTATTTAAGGACTCTGCTGCATTATTTAAGGACTTTGCTGCATTATTTAACGACTCTGCTGCATTATTTAAGAACTTTGCTGCATTATTTAAGGACTCTGCTGCATTATTTAAGGAATTTGTTGCATTATTTAAGGACTCTGCTGCTTTATTTAAGGACTCTGCTGCGGTATTTAAGGACTCTGCTGCATTATTTAAGGACTTTGCTGCATTATTTAAGGACTGCTGCATTATTTAAGGACTCTGCTGCATTATTTAAGACTTTGCTGCATTATTTAAGGACTCTGCTGCAGTGTTTAATGACTCTGCTGAAGCAACTGGGGACTCAGATGCATTATTTAAGGACTCTGCTGCATTATGTAAGGACTTTGCTGCTTTATTTAAGGACTTTGCTGCATTATTTAAGGACTTTGTTGCATTATTTAAGGACTCTGCTGCATTATTTAAGGACTTTGTTGCATTATTTAAGGACTCTTCTGCATTATTTAAGGACTTTGCTGCATTATTTAAGGACTATGCTGTGGTATTTAAGTACTCTGCTGCATTATTTAAGGACTTTGCTGCATTATTTAAGGACTCTGCTGCATTATTTAATTACTTTGCTGCATTATTAAAGGACCCTGCTGCGGCATTTAAGGATTCTGCTGCATTATTTAAGGACTTTGATGCATTATTTAAGGACGCTGCTGCAGAATTTAAGGAATCTGCTGCATTATTTAAGGACTTTGTTGCATTATTTAAGGTCTCTGCTGCATTATTTAAGGACTCTGCTATGGTACTTAAGGACTTTGCTGCATTACTTAAGGACTTTGCTGCATTATTTAAGGACTTTGATGCATTATTTAAGGACTTTGTTGCATTATTTAAGAACTCTGCTGCATTATTTAAGGACTTTGTTGCATTATTTAAGGATTCTGCTGCATTATTTAAGGACTTTGCTGCATTATTTAAGGACTATGCTGTGGTATTTAAGGACTCTGCTGCATTATTTAAGGACTTTGCTGCATTATTAAAGGACTCTGCTGCATTATTTAATTACTTTGCTGCATTATTTAAGGACTCTGCTGCGGTATTTAAGGACTCTGCTGCATTATTTAAGGACTTTGATGCATTATTTAAGGACACTGCTGCAGAATTTAAGGAATCTGCTGCATTATTTAAGGACTTTGTTGCATTATTTAAGGTCTCTTTTTCATTATTTAAGGACTCTGCTATTGTACTTAAGGACTTTGCTGCATTATTTAAGGACTTTGCTGCATTATTTAAGGACTCTGCTGCATTATTTAAGTACTTTGTTGCATTATTTAAGGACTCTGCTGCATAATTTAAGGACTTTATTGCATTATTTAAGGATCCTGCTGGATTATTTAATGACTCTGCTGAAGCATTTGAGGACTCATCTGCATTATTAAAGGTCTCTGCTGCATTATTTAAGGATCCTGCTGAAGCATTTGAGGACTCAGCTGCATTATTTAAGGACTTTGCTGCATTATTTAACGACTCTGCTGCGTTATTTAAGGACTCTGCTGCATTATTTAAGGACACTGCTGCATTATTTAAGGACTCTGCTGCATTATTTAAGGACTTTGCTGCATTATTTAACGACTCTGCTGCATTATTTAAGAACTTTGCTGCATTATTTAAGGACTCTGCTGCATTATTTAAGGAATTTGTTGCATTATTTAAGGACTCTGCTGCTTTATTTAAGGACTCTGCTGCGGTATTTAAGGACTCTGCTGCATTATTTAAGGACTTTGCTGCATTATTTAAGGACTGCTGCGTTATTTAAGGACTCTGCTGCATTATTTAAGACTTTGCTGCATTATTTAAGGACTCTGCTGCAGTGTTTAATGACTCTGCTGAAGCAACTGGGGACTCAGATGCATTATTTAAGGACTCTGCTGCATTATGTAAGGACTTTGCTGCTTTATTTAAGGACTTTGCTGCATTATTTAAGGACTTTGTTGCATTATTTAAGGACTCTGCTGCATTATTTAAGGACTTTGTTGCATTATTTAAGGACTCTTCTGCATTATTTAAGGACTTTGCTGCATTATTTAAGGACTATGCTGTGGTATTTAAGTACTCTGCTGCATTATTTAAGGACTTTGCTGCATTATTTAAGGACTCTGCTGCATTATTTAATTACTTTGCTGCATTATTAAAGGACCCTGCTGCGGCATTTAAGGATTCTGCTGCATTATTTAAGGACTTTGATGCATTATTTAAGGACGCTGCTGCAGAATTTAAGGAATCTGCTGCATTATTTAAGGACTTTGTTGCATTATTTAAGGTCTCTGCTGCATGAATTAAGGACTCTGCTATGGTACTTAAGGACTTTGCTGCATTATTTAAGGACTTTGCTGCATTATTTAAGGACTTTGATGCATTATTTAAGAACTTTGTTGCATTATTTAAGGACTCTGCTGCATTATTTAAGGACTTTGTTGCATTATGTAAGGACTTTGCTGCTTTATTTAAGGACTTTGCTGCATTATTTAAGGACTTTGTTGCATTATTTAAGGACTCTGCTGCATTATTTAAGGACTTTGTTGCATCATTTAAGGACTCTTCTGCATTATTTAAGGACTTTGCTGCATTATTTAAGGACTATGCTGTGGTATTTAAGTACTCTGCTGCATTATTTAAGGACTTTGCTGCATTATTTAAGGACTCTGCTGCATTATTTAATTACTTTGCTGCATTATTAAAGGACCCTGCTGCGGCATTTAAGGATTCTGCTGCATAATTTAAGGACTTTATTGCATTATTTAAGGATCCTGCTGCATTATTTAAGGATCCTGCTGAAGCATTTGAGGACTCAGCTGCATTATTTAAGGACTTTGCTGCATTATTTAACGACTCTGCTGCATTATTTAAGGACTCTGCTGCTTTATTTAAGGACTTTCCTGCATTATTTAAGGAGTCTTCTGCATTATTTAATGACTCTGCTGAAGCATTTGAGGACTCAACTGCATTATTTAAGGACTCTGCTGCATTATTTAAGGTCTCTGCTGCATTATTTAAGGACTCTGCTGTGGTATATAAGGACTCTGCTGCATTATTTAAGGAATTTGTTGCATTATTTAAGGACGCTGCTGCATTATTTAAGGACTTTGTTGCATTATTTAAGGACTCTGCTGCATTAATTAAGGACTTTGCTGCATTACTTAAGGACACTGCTGCATTATTTAAGGACTTTGTTGCATTATTTAAGGACTCTGCTGCATTATTTAAGGACTCTGCTGAAGCATTTGGGGACTCAGATGCATTATTTAAGGACTCTGCTGCATTATGTAAGGGCTTTGCTGCTTTATTTAAGGACTCTGTTGCATTATTTAAGGACTTTGTTGCATTATTTAAGAACTCTGCTGCATTATTTAAGGACTTTGTTGCATTATTTAAGGATTCTGCTGCATTATTTAAGGACTTTGCTGCATTATTTAAGGACTATGCTGTGGTATTTAAGGACTCTGCTGCATTATTTAAGGACTTTGCTGCATTATTAAAGGACTCTGCTGCATTATTTAATTACTTTGCTGCATTATTTAAGGACTCTGCTGCGGTATTTAAGGACTCTGCTGCATTATTTAAGGACTTTGATGCATTATTTAAGGACACTGCTGCAGAATTTAAGGAATCTGCTGCATTATTTAAGGACTTTGTTGCATTATTTAAGGTCTCTTTTTCATTATTTAAGGACTCTGCTATTGTACTTAAGGACTTTGCTGCATTATTTAAGGACTTTGCTGCATTATTTAAGGACTCTGCTGCATTATTTAAGTACTTTGTTGCATTATTTAAGGACTCTGCTGCATAATTTAAGGACTTTATTGCATTATTTAAGGATCCTGCTGCATTATTTAATGACTCTGCTGAAGCATTTGAGGACTCATCTGCATTATTAAAGGTCTCTGCTGCATTATTTAAGGATCCTGCTGAAGCATTTGAGGACTCAGCTGCATTATTTAAGGACTTTGCTGCATTATTTAACGACTCTGCTGCGTTATTTAAGGACTCTGCTGCATTATTTAAGGACACTGCTGCATTATTTAAGGACTCTGCTGCATTATTTAAGGACTTTGCTGCATTATTTAACGACTCTGCTGCATTATTTAAGAACTTTGCTGCATTATTTAAGGACTCTGCTGCATTATTTAAGGAATTTGTTGCATTATTTAAGGACTCTGCTGCTTTATTTAAGGACTCTGCTGCGGTATTTAAGGACTCTGCTGCATTATTTAAGGACTTTGCTGCATTATTTAAGGACTGCTGCGTTATTTAAGGACTCTGCTGCATTATTTAAGACTTTGCTGCATTATTTAAGGACTCTGCTGCAGTGTTTAATGACTCTGCTGAAGCAACTGGGGACTCAGATGCATTATTTAAGGACTCTGCTGCATTATGTAAGGACTTTGCTGCTTTATTTAAGGACTTTGCTGCATTATTTAAGGACTTTGTTGCATTATTTAAGGACTCTGCTGCATTATTTAAGGACTTTGTTGCATTATTTAAGGACTCTTCTGCATTATTTAAGGACTTTGCTGCATTATTTAAGGACTATGCTGTGGTATTTAAGTACTCTGCTGCATTATTTAAGGACTTTGCTGCATTATTTAAGGACTCTGCTGCATTATTTAATTACTTTGCTGCATTATTAAAGGACCCTGCTGCGGCATTTAAGGATTCTGCTGCATTATTTAAGGACTTTGATGCATTATTTAAGGACGCTGCTGCAGAATTTAAGGAATCTGCTGCATTATTTAAGGACTTTGTTGCATTATTTAAGGTCTCTGCTGCATTATTTAAGGACTCTGCTATGGTACTTAAGGACTTTGCTGCATTACTTAAGGACTTTGCTGCATTATTTAAGGACTTTGATGCATTATTTAAGAACTTTGTTGCATTATTTAAGGACTCTGCTGCATTATTTAAGGACTTTGTTGCATTATGTAAGGACTTTGCTGCTTTATTTAAGGACTTTGCTGCATTATTTAAGGGCTTTGTTGCATTATTTAAGGACTCTGCTGCATTATTTAAGGACTTTGTTGCATTATTTAAGGACTCTTCTGCATTATTTAAGGACTTTGCTGCATTATTTAAGGACTATGCTGTGGTATTTAAGTACTCTGCTGCATTATTTAAGGACTTTGCTGCATTATTTAAGGACTCTGCTGCATTATTTAATTACTTTGCTGCATTATTAAAGGACCCTGCTGCGGCATTTAAGGATTCTGCTGCATAATTTAAGGACTTTATTGCATTATTTAAGGATCCTGCTGCATTATTTAAGGATCCTGCTGAAGCATTTGAGGACTCAGCTGCATTATTTAAGGACTTTGCTGCATTATTTAACGACTCTGCTGCATTATTTAAGGACTCTGCTGCTTTATTTAAGGACTTTCCTGCATTATTTAAGGAGTCTTCTGCATTATTTAATGACTCTGCTGAAGCATTTGAGGACTCAACTGCATTATTTAAGGACTCTGCTGCATTATTTAAGGTCTCTGCTGCATTATTTAAGGACTCTGCTGTGGTATATAAGGACTCTGCTGCATTATTTAAGGAATTTGTTGCATTATTTAAGGACGCTGCTGCATTATTTAAGGACTTTGTTGCATTATTTAAGGACTCTGCTGCATTAATTAAGGACTTTGCTGCATTACTTAAGGACACTGCTGCATTATTTATGGACTTTGTTGCATTATTTAAGGTCTCTGCTGCATTATTTAAGGACTCTGCTGTGGTATTTATGGACTCTGCTGCATTATTTAAGGAATTTGTTGCATTATTTAAGGACGCTGCTGCATTATTTAAGGACTTTGTTGCATTATTTAAGGACTTTGCTGCATTAATTAAGGACTTTGCTGCATTACTTAAGGACTCTGCTGCATTATTTAATTACTTGCTGCATTATTTAAGGACTCTGCTGCGGTGTTTAAGAACTCTGCTGCATTATTTAAGGACTTTGCTGCATTATTTTAGGACTCTGCTGCATTATTTAAGGACTTTGCTGTATTATTTAAGGACTCTACTGCATTATTTAAGGACTTTGTTGCATTATTTAAGGACTCTGCTGCATTATTTAATGACTTTGTTGCATTATATAAGGACTCTGCTGCATTATTTAAGGACTATGTTGCATTATGTTAGAAGTCTGCTGCATTATTTAAGGACTTTGCTGCATTATTTAAGGACTCTGCTGCATTATTTAAGGACTTTATTGCATTATTTAAGGACTCTGCTGCATTATTTAATGACTCTGCTGAAGCATTTGAGGACTCAGCTGCATTATTTAAGGTCTCTGCTGTATTATTTAAGGACTCTGCTGCATTATTTAATGACTCTGTTGCGGTATTTAAGGACTCTGCTGCATTATTTAAGGACTGCTGCGTTATTTAAGGACTCTGCTGCATTATTTAAGACTTTGCTGCATTATTTAAGGACTCTGCTGCAGTGTTTAATGACTCTGCTGAAGCAACTGGGGACTCAGATGCATTATTTAAGGACTCTGCTGCATTATGTAAGGACTTTGCTGCTTTATTTAAGGACTTTGCTGCATTATTTAAGGACTTTGTTGCATTATTTAAGGACTCTGCTGCATTATTTAAGGACTTTGTTGCATTATTTAAGGACTCTTCTGCATTATTTAAGGACTTTGCTGCATTATTTAAGGACTATGCTGTGGTATTTAAGTACTCTGCTGCATTATTTAAGGACTTTGCTGCATTATTTAAGGACTCTGCTGCATTATTTAATTACTTTGCTGCATTATTAAAGGACCCTGCTGCGGCATTTAAGGATTCTGCTGCATTATTTAAGGACTTTGATGCATTATTTAAGGACGCTGCTGCAGAATTTAAGGAATCTGCTGCATTATTTAAGGACTTTGTTGCATTATTTAAGGTCTCTGCTGCATGAATTAAGGACTCTGCTATGGTACTTAAGGACTTTGCTGCATTATTTAAGGACTTTGCTGCATTATTTAAGGACTTTGATGCATTATTTAAGAACTTTGTTGCATTATTTAAGGACTCTGCTGCATTATTTAAGGACTTTGTTGCATTATGTAAGGACTTTGCTGCTTTATTTAAGGACTTTGCTGCATTATTTAAGGACTTTGTTGCATTATTTAAGGACTCTGCTGCATTATTTAAGGACTTTGTTGCATTATTTAAGGACTCTTCTGCATTATTTAAGGACTTTGCTGCATTATTTAAGGACTATGCTGTGGTATTTAAGTACTCTGCTGCATTATTTAAGGATTTTGCTGCATTATTTAAGGACTCTGCTGCATTATTTAATTACTTTGCTGCATTATTAAAGGACCCTGCTGCGGCATTTAAGGATTCTGCTGCATAATTTAAGGACTTTATTGCATTATTTAAGGATCCTGCTGCATTATTTAAGGATCCTGCTGAAGCATTTGAGGACTCAGCTGCATTATTTAAGGACTTTGCTGCATTATTTAACGACTCTGCTGCATTATTTAAGGACTCTGCTGCTTTATTTAAGGACTTTCCTGCATTATTTAAGGAGTCTTCTGCATTATTTAATGACTCTGCTGAAGCATTTGAGGACTCAACTGCATTATTTAAGGACTCTGCTGCATTATTTAAGGTCTCTGCTGCATTATTTAAGGACTCTGCTGTGGTATATAAGGACTCTGCTGCATTATTTAAGGAATTTGTTGCATTATTTAAGGACGCTGCTGCATTATTTAAGGACTTTGTTGCATTATTTAAGGACTCTGCTGCATTAATTAAGGACTTTGCTGCATTACTTAAGGACACTGCTGCATTATTTAAGGACTTTGTTGCATTATTTAAGGACTCTGCTGCATTATTTAAGGACTCTGCTGAAGCATTTGGGGACTCAGATGCATTATTTAAGGACTCTGCTGCATTACGTAAGGGCTTTGCTGCTTTATTTAAGGACTCTGTTGCATTATTTAAGGACTTTGTTGCATTATTTAAGAACTCTGCTGCATTATTTAAGGACTTTGTTGCATTATTTAAGGATTCTGCTGCATTATTTAAGGACTTTGCTGCATTATTTAAGGACTATGCTGTGGTATTTAAGGACTCTGCTGCATTATTTAAGGACTTTGCTGCATTATTAAAGGACTCTGCTGCATTATTTAATTACTTTGCTGCATTATTTAAGGACTCTGCTGCGGTATTTAAGGACTCTGCTGCATTATTTAAGGACTTTGATGCATTATTTAAGGACACTGCTGCAGAATTTAAGGAATCTGCTGCATTATTTAAGGACTTTGTTGCATTATTTAAGGTCTCTTTTTCATTATTTAAGGACTCTGCTATTGTACTTAAGGACTTTGCTGCATTATTTAAGGACTTTGCTGCATTATTTAAGGACTCTGCTTCATTATTTAAGTACTTTGTTGCATTATTTAAGGACTCTGCTGCATAATTTAAGGACTTTATTGCATTATTTAAGGATCCTGCTGCATTATTTAATGACTCTGCTGAAGCATTTGAGGACTCATCTGCATTATTAAAGGTCTCTGCTGCCTTATTTAAGGATCCTGCTGAAGCATTTGAGGACTCAGCTGCATTATTTAAGGACTTTGCTGCATTATTTAACGACTCTGCTGCGTTATTTAAGGACTCTGCTGCATTATTTAAGGACACTGCTGCATTATTTAAGGACTCTGCTGCATTATTTAAGGACTTTGCTGCATTATTTAACGACTCTGCTGCATTATTTAAGAACTTTGCTGCATTATTTAAGGACTCTGCTGCATTATTTAAGGAATTTGTTGCATTATTTAAGGACTCTGCTGCTTTATTTAAGGACTCTGCTGCGGTATTTAAGGACTCTGCTGCATTATTTAAGGACTTTGCTGCATTATTTAAGGACTGCTGCGTTATTTAAGGACTCTGCTGCATTATTTAAGACTTTGCTGCATTATTTAAGGACTCTGCTGCAGTGTTTAATGACTCTGCTGAAGCAACTGGGGACTCAGATGCATTATTTAAGGACTCTGCTGCATTATGTAAGGACTTTGCTGCTTTATTTAAGGACTTTGCTGCATTATTTAAGGACTTTGTTGCATTATTTAAGGACTCTGCTGCATTATTTAAGGACTTTGTTGCATTATTTAAGGACTCTTCTGCATTATTTAAGGACTTTGCTGCATTATTTAAGGACTATGCTGTGGTATTTAAGTACTCTGCTGCATTATTTAAGGACTTTGCTGCATTATTTAAGGACTCTGCTGCATTATTTAATTACTTTGCTGCATTATTAAAGGACCCTGCTGCGGCATTTAAGGATTCTGCTGCATTATTTAAGGACTTTGATGCATTATTTAAGGACGCTGCTGCAGAATTTAAGGAATCTGCTGCATTATTTAAGGACTTTGTTGCATTATTTAAGGTCTCTGCTGCATTATTTAAGGACTCTGCTATGGTACTTAAGGACTTTGCTGCATTACTTAAGGACTTTGCTGCATTATTTAAGGACTTTGATGCATTATTTAAGGACTTTGTTGCATTATTTAAGAACTCTGCTGCATTATTTAAGGACTTTGTTGCATTATTTAAGGATTCTGCTGCATTATTTAAGGACTTTGCTGCATTATTTAAGGACTATGCTGTGGTATTTAAGGACTCTGCTGCATTATTTAAGGACTTTGCTGCATTATTAAAGGACTCTGCTGCATTATTTAATTACTTTGCTGCATTATTTAAGGACTCTGCTGCGGTATTTAAGGACTCTGCTGCATTATTTAAGGACTTTGATGCATTATTTAAGGACACTGCTGCAGAATTTAAGGAATCTGCTGCATTATTTAAGGACTTTGTTGCATTATTTAAGGTCTCTTTTTCATTATTTAAGGACTCTGCTATTGTACTTAAGGACTTTGCTGCATTATTTAAGGACTTTGCTGCATTATTTAAGGACTCTGCTGCATTATTTAAGTACTTTGTTGCATTATTTAAGGACTCTGCTGCATAATTTAAGGACTTTATTGCATTATTTAAGGATCCTGCTGCATTATTTAATGACTCTGCTGAAGCATTTGAGGACTCATCTGCATTATTAAAGGTCTCTGCTGCATTATTTAAGGATCCTGCTGAAGCATTTGAGGACTCAGCTGCATTATTTAAGGACTTTGCTGCATTATTTAACGACTCTGCTGCGTTATTTAAGGACTCTGCTGCATTATTTAAGGACACTGCTGCATTATTTAAGGACTCTGCTGCATTATTTAAGGACTTTGCTGCATTATTTAACGACTCTGCTGCATTATTTAAGAACTTTGCTGCATTATTTAAGGACTCTGCTGCATTATTTAAGGAATTTGTTGCATTATTTAAGGACTCTGCTGCTTTATTTAAGGACTCTGCTGCGGTATTTAAGGACTCTGCTGCATTATTTAAGGACTTTGCTGCATTATTTAAGGACTGCTGCGTTATTTAAGGACTCTGCTGCATTATTTAAGACTTTGCTGCATTATTTAAGGACTCTGCTGCAGTGTTTAATGACTCTGCTGAAGCAACTGGGGACTCAGATGCATTATTTAAGGACTCTGCTGCATTATGTAAGGACTTTGCTGCTTTATTTAAGGACTTTGCTGCATTATTTAAGGACTTTGTTGCATTATTTAAGGACTCTGCTGCATTATTTAAGGACTTTGTTGCATTATTTAAGGACTCTTCTGCATTATTTAAGGACTTTGCTGCATTATTTAAGGACTATGCTGTGGTATTTAAGTACTCTGCTGCATTATTTAAGGACTTTGCTGCATTATTTAAGGACTCTGCTGCATTATTTAATTACTTTGCTGCATTATTAAAGGACCCTGCTGCGGCATTTAAGGATTCTGCTGCATTATTTAAGGACTTTGATGCATTATTTAAGGACGCTGCTGCAGAATTTAAGGAATCTGCTGCATTATTTAAGGACTTTGTTGCATTATTTAAGGTCTCTGCTGCATGAATTAAGGACTCTGCTATGGTACTTAAGGACTTTGCTGCATTATTTAAGGACTTTGCTGCATTATTTAAGGACTTTGATGCATTATTTAAGAACTTTGTTGCATTATTTAAGGACTCTGCTGCATTATTTAAGGACTTTGTTGCATTATGTAAGGACTTTGCTGCTTTATTTAAGGACTTTGCTGCATTATTTAAGGACTTTGTTGCATTATTTAAGGACTCTGCTGCATTATTTAAGGACTTTGTTGCATCATTTAAGGACTCTTCTGCATTATTTAAGGACTTTGCTGCATTATTTAAGGACTATGCTGTGGTATTTAAGTACTCTGCTGCATTATTTAAGGACTTTGCTGCATTATTTAAGGACTCTGCTGCATTATTTAATTACTTTGCTGCATTATTAAAGGACCCTGCTGCGGCATTTAAGGATTCTGCTGCATAATTTAAGGACTTTATTGCATTATTTAAGGATCCTGCTGCATTATTTAAGGATCCTGCTGAAGCATTTGAGGACTCAGCTGCATTATTTAAGGACTTTGCTGCATTATTTAACGACTCTGCTGCATTATTTAAGGACTCTGCTGCTTTATTTAAGGACTTTCCTGCATTATTTAAGGAGTCTTCTGCATTATTTAATGACTCTGCTGAAGCATTTGAGGACTCAACTGCATTATTTAAGGACTCTGCTGCATTATTTAAGGTCTCTGCTGCATTATTTAAGGACTCTGCTGTGGTATATAAGGACTCTGCTGCATTATTTAAGGAATTTGTTGCATTATTTAAGGACGCTGCTGCATTATTTAAGGACTTTGTTGCATTATTTAAGGACTCTGCTGCATTAATTAAGGACTTTGCTGCATTACTTAAGGACACTGCTGCATTATTTAAGGACTTTGTTGCATTATTTAAGGACTCTGCTGCATTATTTAAGGACTCTGCTGAAGCATTTGGGGACTCAGATGCATTATTTAAGGACTCTGCTGCATTATGTAAGGGCTTTGCTGCTTTATTTAAGGACTCTGTTGCATTATTTAAGGACTTTGTTGCATTATTTAAGAACTCTGCTGCATTATTTAAGGACTTTGTTGCATTATTTAAGGATTCTGCTGCATTATTTAAGGACTTTGCTGCATTATTTAAGGACTATGCTGTGGTATTTAAGGACTCTGCTGCATTATTTAAGGACTTTGCTGCATTATTAAAGGACTCTGCTGCATTATTTAATTACTTTGCTGCATTATTTAAGGACTCTGCTGCGGTATTTAAGGACTCTGCTGCATTATTTAAGGACTTTGATGCATTATTTAAGGACACTGCTGCAGAATTTAAGGAATCTGCTGCATTATTTAAGGACTTTGTTGCATTATTTAAGGTCTCTTTTTCATTATTTAAGGACTCTGCTATTGTACTTAAGGACTTTGCTGCATTATTTAAGGACTTTGCTGCATTATTTAAGGACTCTGCTGCATTATTTAAGTACTTTGTTGCATTATTTAAGGACTCTGCTGCATAATTTAAGGACTTTATTGCATTATTTAAGGATCCTGCTGCATTATTTAATGACTCTGCTGAAGCATTTGAGGACTCATCTGCATTATTAAAGGTCTCTGCTGCATTATTTAAGGATCCTGCTGAAGCATTTGAGGACTCAGCTGCATTATTTAAGGACTTTGCTGCATTATTTAACGACTCTGCTGCGTTATTTAAGGACTCTGCTGCATTATTTAAGGACACTGCTGCATTATTTAAGGACTCTGCTGCATTATTTAAGGACTTTGCTGCATTATTTAACGACTCTGCTGCGTTATTTAAGGACTCTGCTGCATTATTTAAGGACACTGCTGCATTATTTAAGGACTCTGCTGCATTATTTAAGGACTTTGCTGCATTATTTAACGACTCTGCTGCATTATTTAAGAACTTTGCTGCATTATTTAAGGACTCTGCTGCATTATTTAAGGAATTTGTTGCATTATTTAAGGACTCTGCTGCTTTATTTAAGGACTCTGCTGCGGTATTTAAGGACTCTGCTGCATTATTTAAGGACTTTGCTGCATTATTTAAGGACTGCTGCGTTATTTAAGGACTCTGCTGCATTATTTAAGACTTTGCTGCATTATTTAAGGACTCTGCTGCAGTGTTTAATGACTCTGCTGACGCAACTGGGGACTCAGATGCATTATTTAAGGACTCTGCTGCATTATGTAAGGACTTTGCTGCTTTATTTAAGGACTTTGCTGCATTATTTAAGGACTTTGTTGCATTATTTAAGGACTCTGCTGCATTATTTAAGGACTTTGTTGCATTATTTAAGGACTCTTCTGCATTATTTAAGGACTTTGCTGCATTATTTAAGGACTATGCTGTGGTATTTAAGTACTCTGCTGCATTATTTAAGGACTTTGCTGCATTATTTAAGGACTCTGCTGCATTATTTAATTACTTTGCTGCATTATTAAAGGACCCTGCTGCGGCATTTAAGGATTCTGCTGCATTATTTAAGGACTTTGATGCATTATTTAAGGACGCTGCTGCAGAATTTAAGGAATCTGCTGCATTATTTAAGGACTTTGTTGCATTATTTAAGGTCTCTGCTGCATTATTTAAGGACTCTGCTATGGTACTTAAGGACTTTGCTGCATTACTTAAGGACTTTGCTGCATTATTTAAGGACTTTGATGCATTATTTAAGAACTTTGTTGCATTATTTAAGGACTCTGCTGCATTATTTAAGGACTTTGTTGCATTATGTAAGGACTTTGCTGCTTTATTTAAGGACTTTGCTGCATTATTTAAGGGCTTTGTTGCATTATTTAAGGACTCTGCTGCATTATTTAAGGACTTTGTTGCATTATTTAAGGACTCTTCTGCATTATTTAAGGACTTTGCTGCATTATTTAAGGACTATGCTGTGGTATTTAAGTACTCTGCTGCATTATTTAAGGACTTTGCTGCATTATTTAAGGACTCTGCTGCATTATTTAATTACTTTGCTGCATTATTAAAGGACCCTGCTGCGGCATTTAAGGATTCTGCTGCATAATTTAAGGACTTTGTTGCATTATTTAAGGATCCTGCTGCATTATTTAAGGATCCTGCTGAAGCATTTGAGGACTCAGCTGCATTATTTAAGGACTTTGCTGCATTATTTAACGACTCTGCTGCATTATTTAAGGACTCTGCTGCTTTATTTAAGGACTTTCCTGCATTATTTAAGGAGTCTTCTGCATTATTTAATGACTCTGCTGAAGCATTTGAGGACTCAACTGCATTATTTAAGGACTCTGCTGCATTATTTAAGGTCTCTGCTGCATTATTTAAGGACTCTGCTGTGGTATATAAGGACTCTGCTGCATTATTTAAGGAATTTGTTGCATTATTTAAGGACGCTGCTGCATTATTTAAGGACTTTGTTGCATTATTTAAGGACTCTGCTGCATTAATTAAGGACTTTGCTGCATTACTTAAGGACACTGCTGCATTATTTAAGGACTTTGTTGCATTATTTAAGGTCTCTGCTGCATTATTTAAGGACTCTGCTGTGGTATTTATGGACTCTGCTGCATTATTTAAGGAATTTGTTGCATTATTTAAGGACGCTGCTGCATTATTTAAGGACTTTGTTGCATTATTTAAGGACTTTGCTGCATTAATTAAGGACTTTGCTGCATTACTTAAGGACTCTGCTGCATTATTTAATTACTTGCTGCATTATTTAAGGACTCTGCTGCGGTGTTTAAGAACTCTGCTGCATTATTTAAGGACTTTGCTGCATTATTTTAGGACTCTGCTGCATTATTTAAGGACTTTGCTGTATTATTTAAGGACTCTACTGCATTATTTAAGGACTTTGTTGCATTATTTAAGGACTCTGCTGCATTATTTAATGACTTTGTTGCATTATATAAGGACTCTGCTGCATTATTTAAGGACTATGTTGCATTATGTTAGAAGTCTGCTGCATTATTTAAGGACTTTGCTGCATTATTTAAGGACTCTGCTGCATTATTTAAGGACTTTATTGCATTATTTAAGGACTCTGCTGCATTATTTAATGACTCTGCTGAAGCATTTGAGGACTCTGCTGCATTATTTAAGGACTTTGTTGCATTATTTAAGGACTCTTCTGCATTATTTAAGGACTTTGCTGCATTATTTAAGGACTATGCTGTGGTATTTAAGTACTCTGCTGCATTATTTAAGGACTTTGCTGCATTATTTAAGGACTCTGCTGCATTATTTAATTACTTTGCTGCATTATTAAAGGACCCTGCTGCGGCATTTAAGGATTCTGCTGCATTATTTAAGGACTTTGATGCATTATTTAAGGACGCTGCTGCAGAATTTAAGGAATCTGCTGCATTATTTAAGGACTTTGTTGCATTATTTAAGGTCTCTGCTGCATTATTTAAGGACTCTGCTATGGTACTTAAGGACTTTGCTGCATTACTTAAGGACTTTGCTGCATTATTTAAGGACTTTGATGCATTATTTAAGAACTTTGTTGCATTATTTAAGGACTCTGCTGCATTATTTAAGGACTTTGTTGCATTATGTAAGGACTTTGCTGCTTTATTTAAGGACTTTGCTGCATTATTTAAGGGCTTTGTTGCATTATTTAAGGACTCTGCTGCATTATTTAAGGACTTTGTTGCATTATTTAAGGACTCTTCTGCATTATTTAAGGACTTTGCTGCATTATTTAAGGACTATGCTGTGGTATTTAAGTACTCTGCTGCATTATTTAAGGACTTTGCTGCATTATTTAAGGACTCTGCTGCATTATTTAATTACTTTGCTGCATTATTAAAGGACCCTGCTGCGGCATTTAAGGATTCTGCTGCATAATTTAAGGACTTTATTGCATTATTTAAGGATCCTGCTGCATTATTTAAGGATCCTGCTGAAGCATTTGAGGACTCAGCTGCATTATTTAAGGACTTTGCTGCATTATTTAACGACTCTGCTGCATTATTTAAGGACTCTGCTGCTTTATTTAAGGACTTTCCTGCATTATTTAAGGAGTCTTCTGCATTATTTAATGACTCTGCTGAAGCATTTGAGGACTCAACTGCATTATTTAAGGACTCTGCTGCATTATTTAAGGTCTCTGCTGCATTATTTAAGGACTCTGCTGTGGTATATAAGGACTCTGCTGCATTATTTAAGGAATTTGTTGCATTATTTAAGGACGCTGCTGCATTATTTAAGGACTTTGTTGCATTATTTAAGGACTCTGCTGCATTAATTAAGGACTTTGCTGCATTACTTAAGGACACTGCTGCATTATTTAAGGACTTTGTTGCATTATTTAAGGTCTCTGCTGCATTATTTAAGGACTCTGCTGTGGTATTTATGGACTCTGCTGCATTATTTAAGGAATTTGTTGCATTATTTAAGGACGCTGCTGCATTATTTAAGGACTTTGTTGCATTATTTAAGGACTTTGCTGCATTAATTAAGGACTTTGCTGCATTACTTAAGGACTCTGCTGCATTATTTAATTACTTGCTGCATTATTTAAGGACTCTGCTGCGGTGTTTAAGAACTCTGCTGCATTATTTAAGGACTTTGCTGCATTATTTTAGGACTCTGCTGCATTATTTAAGGACTTTGCTGTATTATTTAAGGACTCTACTGCATTATTTAAGGACTTTGTTGCATTATTTAAGGACTCTGCTGCATTATTTAATGACTTTGTTGCATTATATAAGGACTCTGCTGAATTATTTAAGGACTATGTTGCATTATGTTAGAAGTCTGCTGCATTATTTAAGGACTTTGCTGCATTATTTAAGGACTCTGCTGCATTATTTAAGGACTTTATTGCATTATTTAAGGACTCTGCTGCATTATTTAATGACTCTGCTGAAGCATTTGAGGACTCAGCTGCATTATTTAAGGTCTCTGCTGTATTATTTAAGGACTCTGCTGCATTATTTAATGACTCTGTTGCGGTATTTAAGGACTCTGCTGCATTATTTAAGGACTGCTGCGTTATTTAAGGACTCTGCTGCATTATTTAAGACTTTGCTGCATTATTTAAGGACTCTGCTGCAGTGTTTAATGACTCTGCTGAAGCAACTGGGGACTCAGATGCATTATTTAAGGACTCTGCTGCATTATGTAAGGACTTTGCTGCTTTATTTAAGGACTTTGCTGCATTATTTAAGGACTTTGTTGCATTATTTAAGGACTCTGCTGCATTATTTAAGGACTTTGTTGCATTATTTAAGGACTCTTCTGCATTATTTAAGGACTTTGCTGCATTATTTAAGGACTATGCTGTGGTATTTAAGTACTCTGCTGCATTATTTAAGGACTTTGCTGCATTATTTAAGGACTCTGCTGCATTATTTAATTACTTTGCTGCATTATTAAAGGACCCTGCTGCGGCATTTAAGGATTCTGCTGCATTATTTAAGGACTTTGATGCATTATTTAAGGACGCTGCTGCAGAATTTAAGGAATCTGCTGCATTATTTAAGGACTTTGTTGCATTATTTAAGGTCTCTGCTGCATGAATTAAGGACTCTGCTATGGTACTTAAGGACTTTGCTGCATTATTTAAGGACTTTGCTGCATTATTTAAGGACTTTGATGCATTATTTAAGAACTTTGTTGCATTATTTAAGGACTCTGCTGCATTATTTAAGGACTTTGTTGCATTATGTAAGGACTTTGCTGCTTTATTTAAGGACTTTGCTGCATTATTTAAGGACTTTGTTGCATTATTTAAGGACTCTGCTGCATTATTTAAGGACTTTGTTGCATTATTTAAGGACTCTTCTGCATTATTTAAGGACTTTGCTGCTTTATTTAAGGACTATGCTGTGGTATTTAAGTACTCTGCTGCATTATTTAAGGACTTTGCTGCATTATTTAAGGACTCTGCTGCATTATTTAATTACTTTGCTGCATTATTAAAGGACCCTGCTGCGGCATTTAAGGATTCTGCTGCATAATTTAAGGACTTTATTGCATTATTTAAGGATCCTGCTGCATTATTTAAGGATCCTGCTGAAGCATTTGAGGACTCAGCTGCATTATTTAAGGACTTTGCTGCATTATTTAACGACTCTGCTGCATTATTTAAGGACTCTGCTGCTTTATTTAAGGACTTTCCTGCATTATTTAAGGAGTCTTCTGCATTATTTAATGACTCTGCTGAAGCATTTGAGGACTCAACTGCATTATTTAAGGACTCTGCTGCATTATTTAAGGTCTCTGCTGCATTATTTAAGGACTCTGCTGTGGTATATAAGGACTCTGCTGCATTATTTAAGGAATTTGTTGCATTATTTAAGGACGCTGCTGCATTATTTAAGGACTTTGTTGCATTATTTAAGGACTCTGCTGCATTAATTAAGGACTTTGCTGCATTACTTAAGGACACTGCTGCATTATTTAAGGACTTTGTTGCATTATTTAAGGACTCTGCTGCATTATTTAAGGACTCTGCTGAAGCATTTGGGGACTCAGATGCATTATTTAAGGACTCTGCTGCATTATGTAAGGGCTTTGCTGCTTTATTTAAGGACTCTGTTGCATTATTTAAGGACTTTGTTGCATTATTTAAGAACTCTGCTGCATTATTTAAGGACTTTGTTGCATTATTTAAGGATTCTGCTGCATTATTTAAGGACTTTGCTGCATTATTTAAGGACTATGCTGTGGTATTTAAGGACTCTGCTGCATTATTTAAGGACTTTGCTGCATTATTAAAGGACTCTGCTGCATTATTTAATTACTTTGCTGCATTATTTAAGGACTCTGCTGCGGTATTTAAGGACTCTGCTGCATTATTTAAGGACTTTGATGCATTATTTAAGGACACTGCTGCAGAATTTAAGGAATCTGCTGCATTATTTAAGGACTTTGTTGCATTATTTAAGGTCTCTTTTTCATTATTTAAGGACTCTGCTATTGTACTTAAGGACTTTGCTGCATTATTTAAGGACTTTGCTGCATTATTTAAGGACTCTGCTGCATTATTTAAGTACTTTGTTGCATTATTTAAGGACTCTGCTGCATAATTTAAGGACTTTATTGCATTATTTAAGGATCCTGCTGCATTATTTAATGACTCTGCTGAAGCATTTGAGGACTCAGCTGCATTATTTAAGGTCTCTGCTGCATTATTTAAGGATCCTGCTGAAGCATTTGAGGACTCAGCTGCATTATTTAAGGACTTTGCTGCATTATTTAACGACTCTGCTGCGTTATTTAAGGACTCTGCTGCATTATTTAAGGACACTGCTGCATTATTTAAGGACTCTGCTGCATTATTTAAGGACTTTGCTGCATTATTTAACGACTCTGCTGCATTATTTAAGAACTTTGCTGCATTATTTAAGGACTCTGCTGCATTATTTAAGGAATTTGTTGCATTATTTAAGGACTCTGCTGCTTTATTTAAGGACTCTGCTGCAGTATTTAAGGACTCTGCTGCATTATTTAAGGACTTTGCTGCATTATTTAAGGACTGCTGCGTTATGTAAGGACTCTGCTGCATTATTTAAGACTTTGCTGCATTATTTAAGGACTCTGCTGCAGTGTTTAATGACTCTGCTGAAGCAACTGGGGACTCAGATGCATTATTTAAGGACTCTGCTGCATTATGTAAGGACTTTGCTGCTTTATTTAAGGACTTTGCTGCATTATTTAAGGACTTTGTTGCATTATTTAAGGACTCTGCTGCATTATTTAAGGACTTTGTTGCATTATTTAAGGACTCTTCTGCATTATTTAAGGACTTTGCTGCATTATTTAAGGACTATGCTGTGGTATTTAAGTACTCTGCTGCATTATTTAAGGACTTTGCTGCATTATTTAAGGACTCTGCTGCATTATTTAATTACTTTGCTGCATTATTAAAGGACCCTGCTGCGGCATTTAAGGATTCTGCTGCATTATTTAAGGACTTTGATGCATTATTTAAGGACGCTGCTGCAGAATTTAAGGAATCTGCTGCATTATTTAAGGACATTGTTGCATTATTTAAGGTCTCTGCTGCATTATTTAAGGACTCTGCTATGGTACTTAAGGACTTTGCTGCATTATTTAAGGACTTTGCTGCATTATTTAAGGACTTTGATGCATTATTTAAGAACTTTGTTGCATTATTTAAGGACTCTGCTGCATTATTTAAGGACTTTGTTGCATTATGTAAGGACTTTGCTGCTTTATTTAAGGACTTTGCTGCATTATTTAAGGACTTTGTTGCATTATTTAAGGACTCTGCTGCATTATTTAAGGACTTTGTTGCATTATTTAAGGACTCTTCTGCATTATTTAAGGACTTTGCTGCATTATTTAAGGACTATGCTGTGGTATTTAAGTACTCTGCTGCATTATTTAAGGACTTTGCTGCATTATTTAAGGACTCTGCTGCATTATTTAATTACTTTGCTGCATTATTAAAGGACCCTGCTGCGGCATTTAAGGATTCTGCTGCATAATTTAAGGACTTTATTGCATTATTTAAGGATCCTGCTGCATTATTTAAGGATCCTGCTGAAGCATTTGAGGACTCAGCTGCATTATTTAAGGACTTTGCTGCATTATTTAACGACTCTGCTGCATTATTTAAGGACTCTGCTGCTTTATTTAAGGACTTTCCTGCATTATTTAAGGAGTCTTCTGCATTATTTAATGACTCTGCTGAAGCATTTGAGGACTCAACTGCATTATTTAAGGACTCTGCTGCATTATTTAAGGTCTCTGCTGCATTATTTAAGGACTCTGCTGTGGTATATAAGGACTCTGCTGCATTATTTAAGGAATTTGTTGCATTATTTAAGGACGCTGCTGCATTATTTAAGGACTTTGTTGCATTATTTAAGGACTCTGCTGCATTAATTAAGGACTTTGCTGCATTACTTAAGGACACTGCTGCATTATTTAAGGACTTTGTTGCATTATTTAAGGACTCTGCTGCATTATTTAAGGACTCTGCTGAAGCATTTGGGGACTCAGATGCATTATTTAAGGACTCTGCTGCATTATGTAAGGGCTTTGCTGCTTTATTTAAGGACTCTGTTGCATTATTTAAGGACTTTGTTGCATTATTTAAGAACTCTGCTGCATTATTTAAGGACTTTGTTGCATTATTTAAGGATTCTGCTGCATTATTTAAGGACTTTGCTGCATTATTTAAGGACTATGCTGTGGTATTTAAGGACTCTGCTGCATTATTTAAGGACTTTGCTGCATTATTAAAGGACTCTGCTGCATTATTTAATTACTTTGCTGCATTATTTAAGGACTCTGCTGCGGTATTTAAGGACTCTGCTGCATTATTTAAGGACTTTGATGCATTATTTAAGGACACTGCTGCAGAATTTAAGGAATCTGCTGCATTATTTAAGGACTTTGTTGCATTATTTAAGGTCTCTTTTTCATTATTTAAGGACTCTGCTATTGTACTTAAGGACTTTGCTGCATTATTTAAGGACTTTGCTGCATTATTTAAGGACTCTGCTGCATTATTTAAGTACTTTGTTGCATTATTTAAGGACTCTGCTGCATAATTTAAGGACTTTATTGCATTATTTAAGGATCCTGCTGCATTATTTAATGACTCTGCTGAAGCATTTGAGGACTCATCTGCATTATTAAAGGTCTCTGCTGCATTATTTAAGGATCCTGCTGAAGCATTTGAGGACTCAGCTGCATTATTTAAGGACTTTGCTGCATTATTTAACGACTCTGCTGCGTTATTTAAGGACTCTGCTGCATTATTTAAGGACACTGCTGCATTATTTAAGGACTCTGCTGCATTATTTAAGGACTTTGCTGCATTATTTAACGACTCTGCTGCATTATTTAAGAACTTTGCTGCATTATTTAAGGACTCTGCTGCATTATGTAAGGGCTTTGCTGCTTTATTTAAGGACTCTGTTGCATTATTTAAGGACTTTGTTGCATTATTTAAGAACTCTGCTGCATTATTTAAGGACTTTGTTGCATTATTTAAGGATTCTGCTGCATTATTTAAGGACTTTGCTGCATTATTTAAGGACTATGCTGTGGTATTTAAGGACTCTGCTGCATTATTTAAGGACTTTGCTGCATTATTAAAGGACTCTGCTGCATTATTTAATTACTTTGCTGCATTATTTAAGGACTCTGCTGCGGTATTTAAGGACTCTGCTGCATTATTTAAGGACTTTGATGCATTATTTAAGGACACTGCTGCAGAATTTAAGGAATCTGCTGCATTATTTAAGGACTTTGTTGCATTATTTAAGGTCTCTTTTTCATTATTTAAGGACTCTGCTATTGTACTTAAGGACTTTGCTGCATTATTTAAGGACTTTGCTGCATTATTTAAGGACTCTGCTGCATTATTTAAGTACTTTGTTGCATTATTTAAGGACTCTGCTGCATAATTTAAGGACTTTATTGCATTATTTAAGGATCCTGCTGCATTATTTAATGACTCTGCTGAAGCATTTGAGGACTCATCTGCATTATTAAAGGTCTCTGCTGCATTATTTAAGGATCCTGCTGAAGCATTTGAGGACTCAGCTGCATTATTTAAGGACTTTGCTGCATTATTTAACGACTCTGCTGCGTTATTTAAGGACTCTGCTGCATTATTTAAGGACACTGCTGCATTATTTAAGGACTCTGCTGCATTATTTAAGGACTTTGCTGCATTATTTAACGACTCTGCTGCGTTATTTAAGGACTCTGCTGCATTATTTAAGGACACTGCTGCATTATTTAAGGACTCTGCTGCATTATTTAAGGACTTTGCTGCATTATTTAACGACTCTGCTGCATTATTTAAGAACTTTGCTGCATTATTTAAGGACTCTGCTGCATTATTTAAGGAATTTGTTGCATTATTTAAGGACTCTGCTGCTTTATTTAAGGACTCTGCTGCGGTATTTAAGGACTCTGCTGCATTATTTAAGGACTTTGCTGCATTATTTAAGGACTGCTGCGTTATTTAAGGACTCTGCTGCATTATTTAAGACTTTGCTGCATTATTTAAGGACTCTGCTGCAGTGTTTAATGACTCTGCTGAAGCAACTGGGGACTCAGATGCATTATTTAAGGACTCTGCTGCATTATGTAAGGACTTTGCTGCTTTATTTAAGGACTTTGCTGCATTATTTAAGGACTTTGTTGCATTATTTAAGGACTCTGCTGCATTATTTAAGGACTTTGTTGCATTATTTAAGGACTCTTCTGCATTATTTAAGGACTTTGCTGCATTATTTAAGGACTATGCTGTGGTATTTAAGTACTCTGCTGCATTATTTAAGGACTTTGCTGCATTATTTAAGGACTCTGCTGCATTATTTAATTACTTTGCTGCATTATTAAAGGACCCTGCTGCGGCATTTAAGGATTCTGCTGCATTATTTAAGGACTTTGATGCATTATTTAAGGACGCTGCTGCAGAATTTAAGGAATCTGCTGCATTATTTAAGGACTTTGTTGCATTATTTAAGGTCTCTGCTGCATTATTTAAGGACTCTGCTATGGTACTTAAGGACTTTGCTGCATTACTTAAGGACTTTGCTGCATTATTTAAGGACTTTGATGCATTATTTAAGAACTTTGTTGCATTATTTAAGGACTCTGCTGCATTATTTAAGGACTTTGTTGCATTATGTAAGGACTTTGCTGCTTTATTTAAGGACTTTGCTGCATTATTTAAGGGCTTTGTTGCATTATTTAAGGACTCTGCTGCATTATTTAAGGACTTTGTTGCATTATTTAAGGACTCTTCTGCATTATTTAAGGACTTTGCTGCATTATTTAAGGACTATGCTGTGGTATTTAAGTACTCTGCTGCATTATTTAAGGACTTTGCTGCATTATTTAAGGACTCTGCTGCATTATTTAATTACTTTGCTGCATTATTAAAGGACCCTGCTGCGGCATTTAAGGATTCTGCTGCATAATTTAAGGACTTTGTTGCATTATTTAAGGATCCTGCTGCATTATTTAAGGATCCTGCTGAAGCATTTGAGGACTCAGCTGCATTATTTAAGGACTTTGCTGCATTATTTAACGACTCTGCTGCATTATTTAAGGACTCTGCTGCTTTATTTAAGGACTTTCCTGCATTATTTAAGGAGTCTTCTGCATTATTTAATGACTCTGCTGAAGCATTTGAGGACTCAACTGCATTATTTAAGGACTCTGCTGCATTATTTAAGGTCTCTGCTGCATTATTTAAGGACTCTGCTGTGGTATATAAGGACTCTGCTGCATTATTTAAGGAATTTGTTGCATTATTTAAGGACGCTGCTGCATTATTTAAGGACTTTGTTGCATTATTTAAGGACTCTGCTGCATTAATTAAGGACTTTGCTGCATTACTTAAGGACACTGCTGCATTATTTAAGGACTTTGTTGCATTATTTAAGGTCTCTGCTGCATTATTTAAGGACTCTGCTGTGGTATTTATGGACTCTGCTGCATTATTTAAGGAATTTGTTGCATTATTTAAGGACGCTGCTGCATTATTTAAGGACTTTGTTGCATTATTTAAGGACTTTGCTGCATTAATTAAGGACTTTGCTGCATTACTTAAGGACTCTGCTGCATTATTTAATTACTTGCTGCATTATTTAAGGACTCTGCTGCGGTGTTTAAGAACTCTGCTGCATTATTTAAGGACTTTGCTGCATTATTTTAGGACTCTGCTGCATTATTTAAGGACTTTGCTGTATTATTTAAGGACTCTACTGCATTATTTAAGGACTTTGTTGCATTATTTAAGGACTCTGCTGCATTATTTAATGACTTTGTTGCATTATATAAGGACTCTGCTGCATTATTTAAGGACTATGTTGCATTATGTTAGAAGTCTGCTGCATTATTTAAGGACTTTGCTGCATTATTTAAGGACTCTGCTGCATTATTTAAGGACTTTATTGCATTATTTAAGGACTCTGCTGCATTATTTAATGACTCTGCTGAAGCATTTGAGGACTCTGCTGCATTATTTAAGGACTTTGTTGCATTATTTAAGGACTCTTCTGCATTATTTAAGGACTTTGCTGCATTATTTAAGGACTATGCTGTGGTATTTAAGTACTCTGCTGCATTATTTAAGGACTTTGCTGCATTATTTAAGGACTCTGCTGCATTATTTAATAACTTTGCTGCATTATTAAAGGACCCTGCTGCGGCATTTAAGGATTCTGCTGCATTATTTAAGGACTTTGATGCATTATTTAAGGACGCTGCTGCAGAATTTAAGGAATCTGCTGCATTATTTAAGGACTTTGTTGCATTATTTAAGGTCTCTGCTGCATTATTTAAGGACTCTGCTATGGTACTTAAGGACTTTGCTGCATTACTTAAGGACTTTGCTGCATTATTTAAGGACTTTGATGCATTATTTAAGAACTTTGTTGCATTATTTAAGGACTCTGCTGCATTATTTAAGGACTTTGTTGCATTATGTAAGGACTTTGCTGCTTTATTTAAGGACTTTGCTGCATTATTTAAGGGCTTTGTTGCATTATTTAAGGACTCTGCTGCATTATTTAAGGACTTTGTTGCATTATTTAAGGACTCTTCTGCATTATTTAAGGACTTTGCTGCATTATTTAAGGACTATGCTGTGGTATTTAAGTACTCTGCTGCATTATTTAAGGACTTTGCTGCATTATTTAAGGACTCTGCTGCATTATTTAATTACTTTGCTGCATTATTAAAGGACCCTGCTGCGGCATTTAAGGATTCTGCTGCATAATTTAAGGACTTTATTGCATTATTTAAGGATCCTCCTGCATTATTTAAGGATCCTGCTGAAGCATTTGAGGACTCAGCTGCATTATTTAAGGACTTTGCTGCATTATTTAACGACTCTGCTGCATTATTTAAGGACTCTGCTGCTTTATTTAAGGACTTTCCTGCATTATTTAAGGAGTCTTCTGCATTATTTAATGACTCTGCTGAAGCATTTGAGGACTCAACTGCATTATTTAAGGACTCTGCTGCATTATTTAAGGTCTCTGCTGCATTATTTAAGGACTCTGCTGTGGTATATAAGGACTCTGCTGCATTATTTAAGGAATTTGTTGCATTATTTAAGGACGCTGCTGCATTATTTAAGGACTTTGTTGCATTATTTAAGGACTCTGCTGCATTAATTAAGGACTTTGCTGCATTACTTAAGGACACTGCTGCATTATTTAAGGACTTTGTTGCATTATTTAAGGTCTCTGCTGCATTATTTAAGGACTCTGCTGTGGTATTTATGGACTCTGCTGCATTATTTAAGGAATTTGTTGCATTATTTAAGGACGCTGCTGCATTATTTAAGGACTTTGTTGCATTATTTAAGGACTTTGCTGCATTAATTAAGGACTTTGCTGCATTACTTAAGGACTCTGCTGCATTATTTAATTACTTGCTGCATTATTTAAGGACTCTGCTGCGGTGTTTAAGAACTCTGCTGCATTATTTAAGGACTTTGCTGCATTATTTTAGGACTCTGCTGCATTATTTAAGGACTTTGCTGTATTATTTAAGGACTCTACTGCATTATTTAAGGACTTTGTTGCATTATTTAAGGACTCTGCTGCATTATTTAATGACTTTGTTGCATTATATAAGGACTCTGCTGCATTATTTAAGGACTATGTTGCATTATGTTAGAAGTCTGCTGCATTATTTAAGGACTTTGCTGCATTATTTAAGGACTCTGCTGCATTATTTAAGGACTTTATTGCATTATTTAAGGACTCTGCTGCATTATTTAATGACTCTGCTGAAGCATTTGAGGACTCAGCTGCATTATTTAAGGTCTCTGCTGTATTATTTAAGGACTCTGCTGCATTATTTAATGACTCTGTTGCGGTATTTAAGGACTCTGCTGCATTATTTAAGGACTGCTGCGTTATTTAAGGACTCTGCTGCATTATTTAAGACTTTGCTGCATTATTTAAGGACTCTGCTGCAGTGTTTAATGACTCTGCTGAAGCAACTGGGGACTCAGATGCATTATTTAAGGACTCTGCTGCATTATGTAAGGACTTTGCTGCTTTATTTAAGGACTTTGCTGCATTATTTAAGGACTTTGTTGCATTATTTAAGGACTCTGCTGCATTATTTAAGGACTTTGTTGCATTATTTAAGGACTCTTCTGCATTATTTAAGGACTTTGCTGCATTATTTAAGGACTATGCTGTGGTATTTAAGTACTCTGCTGCATTATTTAAGGACTTTGCTGCATTATTTAAGGACTCTGCTGCATTATTTAATTACTTTGCTGCATTATTAAAGGACCCTGCTGCGGCATTTAAGGATTCTGCTGCATTATTTAAGGACTTTGATGCATTATTTAAGGACGCTGCTGCAGAATTTAAGGAATCTGCTGCATTATTTAAGGACTTTGTTGCATTATTTAAGGTCTCTGCTGCATGAATTAAGGACTCTGCTATGGTACTTAAGGACTTTGCTGCATTATTTAAGGACTTTGCTGCATTATTTAAGGACTTTGATGCATTATTTAAGAACTTTGTTGCATTATTTAAGGACTCTGCTGCATTATTTAAGGACTTTGTTGCATTATGTAAGGACTTTGCTGCTTTATTTAAGGACTTTGCTGCATTATTTAAGGACTTTGTTGCATTATTTAAGGACTCTGCTGCATTATTTAAGGACTTTGTTGCATTATTTAAGGACTCTTCTGCATTATTTAAGGACTTTGCTGCATTATTTAAGGACTATGCTGTGGTATTTAAGTACTCTGCTGCATTATTTAAGGACTTTGCTGCATTATTTAAGGACTCTGCTGCAGTGTTTAATGACTCTGCTGAAGCAACTGGGGACTCAGATGCATTATTTAAGGACTCTGCTGCATTATGTAAGGACTTTGCTGCTTTATTTAAGGACTTTGCTGCATTATTTAAGGACTTTGTTGCATTATTTAAGGACTCTGCTGCATTATTTAAGGACTTTGTTGCATTATTTAAGGACTCTTCTGCATTATTTAAGGACTTTGCTGCATTATTTAAGGACTATGCTGTGGTATTTAAGTACTCTGCTGCATTATTTAAGGACTTTGCTGCATTATTTAAGGACTCTGCTGCATTATTTAATTACTTTGCTGCATTATTAAAGGACCCTGCTGCGGCATTTAAGGATTCTGCTGCATTATTTAAGGACTTTGATGCATTATTTAAGGACGCTGCTGCAGAATTTAAGGAATCTGCTGCATTATTTAAGGACTTTGTTGCATTATTTAAGGTCTCTGCTGCATTATTTAAGGACTCTGCTATGGTACTTAAGGACTTTGCTGCATTACTTAAGGACTTTGCTGCATTATTTAAGGACTTTGATGCATTATTTAAGAACTTTGTTGCATTATTTAAGGACTCTGCTGCATTATTTAAGGACTTTGTTGCATTATGTAAGGACTTTGCTGCTTTATTTAAGGACTTTGCTGCATTATTTAAGGGCTTTGTTGCATTATTTAAGGACTCTGCTGCATTATTTAAGGACTTTGTTGCATTATTTAAGGACTCTTCTGCATTATTTAAGGACTTTGCTGCATTATTTAAGGACTATGCTGTGGTATTTAAGTACTCTGCTGCATTATTTAAGGACTTTGCTGCATTATTTAAGGACTCTGCTGCATTATTTAATTACTTTGCTGCATTATTAAAGGACCCTGCTGCGGCATTTAAGGATTCTGCTGCATAATTTAAGGACTTTGTTGCATTATTTAAGGATCCTGCTGCATTATTTAAGGATCCTGCTGAAGCATTTGAGGACTCAGCTGCATTATTTAAGGACTTTGCTGCATTATTTAACGACTCTGCTGCATTATTTAAGGACTCTGCTGCTTTATTTAAGGACTTTCCTGCATTATTTAAGGAGTCTTCTGCATTATTTAATGACTCTGCTGAAGCATTTGAGGACTCAACTGCATTATTTAAGGACTCTGCTGCATTATTTAAGGTCTCTGCTGCATTATTTAAGGACTCTGCTGTGGTATATAAGGACTCTGCTGCATTATTTAAGGAATTTGTTGCATTATTTAAGGACGCTGCTGCATTATTTAAGGACTTTGTTGCATTATTTAAGGACTCTGCTGCATTAATTAAGGACTTTGCTGCATTACTTAAGGACACTGCTGCATTATTTAAGGACTTTGTTGCATTATTTAAGGTCTCTGCTGCATTATTTAAGGACTCTGCTGTGGTATTTATGGACTCTGCTGCATTATTTAAGGAATTTGTTGCATTATTTAAGGACGCTGCTGCATTATTTAAGGACTTTGTTGCATTATTTAAGGACTTTGCTGCATTAATTAAGGACTTTGCTGCATTACTTAAGGACTCTGCTGCATTATTTAATTACTTGCTGCATTATTTAAGGACTCTGCTGCGGTGTTTAAGAACTCTGCTGCATTATTTAAGGACTTTGCTGCATTATTTTAGGACTCTGCTGCATTATTTAAGGACTTTGCTGTATTATTTAAGGACTCTACTGCATTATTTAAGGACTTTGTTGCATTATTTAAGGACTCTGCTGCATTATTTAATGACTTTGTTGCATTATATAAGGACTCTGCTGCATTATTTAAGGACTATGTTGCATTATGTTAGAAGTCTGCTGCATTATTTAAGGACTTTGCTGCATTATTTAAGGACTCTGCTGCATTATTTAAGGACTTTATTGCATTATTTAAGGACTCTGCTGCATTATTTAATGACTCTGCTGAAGCATTTGAGGACTCTGCTGCATTATTTAAGGACTTTGTTGCATTATTTAAGGACTCTTCTGCATTATTTAAGGACTTTGCTGCATTATTTAAGGACTATGCTGTGGTATTTAAGTACTCTGCTGCATTATTTAAGGACTTTGCTGCATTATTTAAGGACTCTGCTGCATTATTTAATTACTTTGCTGCATTATTAAAGGACCCTGCTGCGGCATTTAAGGATTCTGCTGCATTATTTAAGGACTTTGATGCATTATTTAAGGACGCTGCTGCAGAATTTAAGGAATCTGCTGCATTATTTAAGGACTTTGTTGCATTATTTAAGGTCTCTGCTGCATTATTTAAGGACTCTGCTATGGTACTTAAGGACTTTGCTGCATTACTTAAGGACTTTGCTGCATTATTTAAGGACTTTGATGCATTATTTAAGAACTTTGTTGCATTATTTAAGGACTCTGCTGCATTATTTAAGGACTTTGTTGCATTATGTAAGGACTTTGCTGCTTTATTTAAGGACTTTGCTGCATTATTTAAGGGCTTTGTTGCATTATTTAAGGACTCTGCTGCATTATTTAAGGACTTTGTTGCATTATTTAAGGACTCTTCTGCATTATTTAAGGACTTTGCTGCATTATTTAAGGACTATGCTGTGGTATTTAAGTACTCTGCTGCATTATTTAAGGACTTTGCTGCATTATTTAAGGACTCTGCTGCATTATTTAATTACTTTGCTGCATTATTAAAGGACCCTGCTGCGGCATTTAAGGATTCTGCTGCATAATTTAAGGACTTTATTGCATTATTTAAGGATCCTGCTGCATTATTTAAGGATCCTGCTGAAGCATTTGAGGACTCAGCTGCATTATTTAAGGACTTTGCTGCATTATTTAACGACTCTGCTGCATTATTTAAGGACTCTGCTGCTTTATTTAAGGACTTTCCTGCATTATTTAAGGAGTCTTCTGCATTATTTAATGACTCTGCTGAAGCATTTGAGGACTCAACTGCATTATTTAAGGACTCTGCTGCATTATTTAAGGTCTCTGCTGCATTATTTAAGGACTCTGCTGTGGTATATAAGGACTCTGCTGCATTATTTAAGGAATTTGTTGCATTATTTAAGGACGCTGCTGCATTATTTAAGGACTTTGTTGCATTATTTAAGGACTCTGCTGCATTAATTAAGGACTTTGCTGCATTACTTAAGGACACTGCTGCATTATTTAAGGACTTTGTTGCATTATTTAAGGTCTCTGCTGCATTATTTAAGGACTCTGCTGTGGTATTTATGGACTCTGCTGCATTATTTAAGGAATTTGTTGCATTATTTAAGGACGCTGCTGCATTATTTAAGGACTTTGTTGCATTATTTAAGGACTTTGCTGCATTAATTAAGGACTTTGCTGCATTACTTAAGGACTCTGCTGCATTATTTAATTACTTGCTGCATTATTTAAGGACTCTGCTGCGGTGTTTAAGAACTCTGCTGCATTATTTAAGGACTTTGCTGCATTATTTTAGGACTCTGCTGCATTATTTAAGGACTTTGCTGTATTATTTAAGGACTCTACTGCATTATTTAAGGACTTTGTTGCATTATTTAAGGACTCTGCTGCATTATTTAATGACTTTGTTGCATTATATAAGGACTCTGCTGCATTATTTAAGGACTATGTTGCATTATGTTAGAAGTCTGCTGCATTATTTAAGGACTTTGCTGCATTATTTAAGGACTCTGCTGCATTATTTAAGGACTTTATTGCATTATTTAAGGACTCTGCTGCATTATTTAATGACTCTGCTGAAGCATTTGAGGACTCAGCTGCATTATTTAAGGTCTCTGCTGTATTATTTAAGGACTCTGCTGCATTATTTAATGACTCTGTTGCGGTATTTAAGGACTCTGCTGCATTATTTAAGGACTGCTGCGTTATTTAAGGACTCTGCTGCATTATTTAAGACTTTGCTGCATTATTTAAGGACTCTGCTGCAGTGTTTAATGACTCTGCTGAAGCAACTGGGGACTCAGATGCATTATTTAAGGACTCTGCTGCATTATGTAAGGACTTTGCTGCTTTATTTAAGGACTTTGCTGCATTATTTAAGGACTTTGTTGCATTATTTAAGGACTCTGCTGCATTATTTAAGGACTTTGTTGCATTATTTAAGGACTCTTCTGCATTATTTAAGGACTTTGCTGCATTATTTAAGGACTATGCTGTGGTATTTAAGTACTCTGCTGCATTATTTAAGGACTTTGCTGCATTATTTAAGGACTCTGCTGCATTATTTAATTACTTTGCTGCATTATTAAAGGACCCTGCTGCGGCATTTAAGGATTCTGCTGCATTATTTAAGGACTTTGATGCATTATTTAAGGACGCTGCTGCAGAATTTAAGGAATCTGCTGCATTATTTAAGGACTTTGTTGCATTATTTAAGGTCTCTGCTGCATGAATTAAGGACTCTGCTATGGTACTTAAGGACTTTGCTGCATTATTTAAGGACTTTGCTGCATTATTTAAGGACTTTGATGCATTATTTAAGAACTTTGTTGCATTATTTAAGGACTCTGCTGCATTATTTAAGGACTTTGTTGCATTATGTAAGGACTTTGCTGCTTTATTTAAGGACTTTGCTGCATTATTTAAGGACTTTGTTGCATTATTTAAGGACTCTGCTGCATTATTTAAGGACTTTGTTGCATTATTTAAGGACTCTTCTGCATTATTTAAGGACTTTGCTGCATTATTTAAGGACTATGCTGTGGTATTTAAGTACTCTGCTGCATTATTTAAGGACTTTGCTGCATTATTTAAGGACTCTGCTGCATTATTTAATTACTTTGCTGCATTATTAAAGGACCCTGCTGCGGCATTTAAGGATTCTGCTGCATAATTTAAGGACTTTATTGCATTATTTAAGGATCCTGCTGCATTATTTAAGGATCCTGCTGAAGCATTTGAGGACTCAGCTGCATTATTTAAGGACTTTGCTGCATTATTTAACGACTCTGCTGCATTATTTAAGGACTCTGCTGCTTTATTTAAGGACTTTCCTGCATTATTTAAGGAGTCTTCTGCATTATTTAATGACTCTGCTGAAGCATTTGAGGACTCAACTGCATTATTTAAGGACTCTGCTGCATTATTTAAGGTCTCTGCTGCATTATTTAAGGACTCTGCTGTGGTATATAAGGACTCTGCTGCATTATTTAAGGAATTTGTTGCATTATTTAAGGACGCTGCTGCATTATTTAAGGACTTTGTTGCATTATTTAAGGACTCTGCTGCATTAATTAAGGACTTTGCTGCATTACTTAAGGACACTGCTGCATTATTTAAGGACTTTGTTGCATTATTTAAGGACTCTGCTGCATTATTTAAGGACTCTGCTGAAGCATTTGGGGACTCAGATGCATTATTTAAGGACTCTGCTGCATTATGTAAGGGCTTTGCTGCTTTATTTAAGGACTCTGTTGCATTATTTAAGGACTTTGTTGCATTATTTAAGAACTCTGCTGCATTATTTAAGGACTTTGTTGCATTATTTAAGGATTCTGCTGCATTATTTAAGGACTTTGCTGCATTATTTAAGGACTATGCTGTGGTATTTAAGGACTCTGCTGCATTATTTAAGGACTTTGCTGCATTATTAAAGGACTCTGCTGCATTATTTAATTACTTTGCTGCATTATTTAAGGACTCTGCTGCGGTATTTAAGGACTCTGCTGCATTATTTAAGGACTTTGATGCATTATTTAAGGACACTGCTGCAGAATTTAAGGAATCTGCTGCATTATTTAAGGACTTTGTTGCATTATTTAAGGTCTCTTTTTCATTATTTAAGGACTCTGCTATTGTACTTAAGGACTTTGCTGCATTATTTAAGGACTTTGCTGCATTATTTAAGGACTCTGCTGCATTATTTAAGTACTTTGTTGCATTATTTAAGGACTCTGCTGCATAATTTAAGGACTTTATTGCATTATTTAAGGATCCTGCTGCATTATTTAATGACTCTGCTGAAGCATTTGAGGACTCAGCTGCATTATTTAAGGTCTCTGCTGCATTATTTAAGGATCCTGCTGAAGCATTTGAGGACTCAGCTGCATTATTTAAGGACTTTGCTGCATTATTTAACGACTCTGCTGCGTTATTTAAGGACTCTGCTGCATTATTTAAGGACACTGCTGCATTATTTAAGGACTCTGCTGCATTATTTAAGGACTTTGCTGCATTATTTAACGACTCTGCTGCATTATTTAAGAACTTTGCTGCATTATTTAAGGACTCTGCTGCATTATTTAAGGAATTTGTTGCATTATTTAAGGACTCTGCTGCTTTATTTAAGGACTCTGCTGCAGTATTTAAGGACTCTGCTGCATTATTTAAGGACTTTGCTGCATTATTTAAGGACTGCTGCGTTATGTAAGGACTCTGCTGCATTATTTAAGACTTTGCTGCATTATTTAAGGACTCTGCTGCAGTGTTTAATGACTCTGCTGAAGCAACTGGGGACTCAGATGCATTATTTAAGGACTCTGCTGCATTATGTAAGGACGTTGCTGCTTTATTTAAGGACTTTGCTGCATTATTTAAGGACTTTGTTGCATTATTTAAGGACTCTGCTGCATTATTTAAGGACTTTGTTGCATTATTTAAGGACTCTTCTGCATTATTTAAGGACTTTGCTGCATTATTTAAGGACTATGCTGTGGTATTTAAGTACTCTGCTGCATTATTTAAGGACTTTGCTGCATTATTTAAGGACTCTGCTGCATTATTTAATTACTTTGCTGCATTATTAAAGGACCCTGCTGCGGCATTTAAGGATTCTGCTGCATTATTTAAGGACTTTGATGCATTATTTAAGGACGCTGCTGCAGAATTTAAGGAATCTGCTGCATTATTTAAGGACTTTGTTGCATTATTTAAGGTCTCTGCTGCATGAATTAAGGACTCTGCTATGGTACTTAAGGACTTTGCTGCATTATTTAAGGACTTTGCTGCATTATTTAAGGACTTTGATGCATTATTTAAGAACTTTGTTGCATTATTTAAGGACTCTGCTGCATTATTTAAGGACTTTGTTGCATTATGTAAGGACTTTGCTGCTTTATTTAAGGACTTTGCTGCATTATTTAAGGACTTTGTTGCATTATTTAAGGACTCTGCTGCATTATTTAAGGACTTTGTTGCATTATTTAAGGACTCTTCTGCATTATTTAAGGACTTTGCTGCATTATTTAAGGACTATGCTGTGGTATTTAAGTACTCTGCTGCATTATTTAAGGACTTTGCTGCATTATTTAAGGACTCTGCTGCATTATTTAATTACTTTGCTGCATTATTAAAGGACCCTGCTGCGGCATTTAAGGATTCTGCTGCATAATTTAAGGACTTTATTGCATTATTTAAGGATCCTGCTGCATTATTTAAGGATCCTGCTGAAGCATTTGAGGACTCAGCTGCATTATTTAAGGACTTTGCTGCATTATTTAACGACTCTGCTGCATTATTTAAGGACTCTGCTGCTTTATTTAAGGACTTTCCTGCATTATTTAAGGAGTCTTCTGCATTATTTAATGACTCTGCTGAAGCATTTGAGGACTCAACTGCATTATTTAAGGACTCTGCTGCATTATTTAAGGTCTCTGCTGCATTATTTAAGGACTCTGCTGTGGTATATAAGGACTCTGCTGCATTATTTAAGGAATTTGTTGCATTATTTAAGGACGCTGCTGCATTATTTAAGGACTTTGTTGCATTATTTAAGGACTCTGCTGCATTAATTAAGGACTTTGCTGCATTACTTAAGGACACTGCTGCATTATTTAAGGACTTTGTTGCATTATTTAAGGACTCTGCTGCATTATTTAAGGACTCTGCTGAAGCATTTGGGGACTCAGATGCATTATTTAAGGACTCTGCTGCATTATGTAAGGGCTTTGCTGCTTTATTTAAGGACTCTGTTGCATTATTTAAGGACTTTGTTGCATTATTTAAGAACTCTGCTGCATTATTTAAGGACTTTGTTGCATTATTTAAGGATTCTGCTGCATTATTTAAGGACTTTGCTGCATTATTTAAGGACTATGCTGTGGTATTTAAGGACTCTGCTGCATTATTTAAGGACTTTGCTGCATTATTAAAGGACTCTGCTGCATTATTTAATTACTTTGCTGCATTATTTAAGGACTCTGCTGCGGTATTTAAGGACTCTGCTGCATTATTTAAGGACTTTGATGCATTATTTAAGGACACTGCTGCAGAATTTAAGGAATCTGCTGCATTATTTAAGGACTTTGTTGCATTATTTAAGGTCTCTTTTTCATTATTTAAGGACTCTGCTATTGTACTTAAGGACTTTGCTGCATTATTTAAGGACTTTGCTGCATTATTTAAGGACTCTGCTGCATTATTTAAGTACTTTGTTGCATTATTTAAGGACTCTGCTGCATAATTTAAGGACTTTATTGCATTATTTAAGGATCCTGCTGCATTATTTAATGACTCTGCTGAAGCATTTGAGGACTCATCTGCATTATTAAAGGTCTCTGCTGCATTATTTAAGGATCCTGCTGAAGCATTTGAGGACTCAGCTGCATTATTTAAGGACTTTGCTGCATTATTTAACGACTCTGCTGCGTTATTTAAGGACTCTGCTGCATTATTTAAGGACACTGCTGCATTATTTAAGGACTCTGCTGCATTATTTAAGGACTTTGCTGCATTATTTAACGACTCTGCTGCATTATTTAAGAACTTTGCTGCATTATTTAAGGACTCTGCTGCATTATTTAAGGAATTTGTTGCATTATTTAAGGACTCTGCTGCTTTATTTAAGGACTCTGCTGCGGTATTTAAGGACTCTGCTGCATTATTTAAGGACTTTGCTGCATTATTTAAGGACTGCTGCGTTATTTAAGGACTCTGCTGCATTATTTAAGACTTTGCTGCATTATTTAAGGACTCTGCTGCAGTGTTTAATGACTCTGCTGAAGCAACTGGGGACTCAGATGCATTATTTAAGGACTCTGCTGCATTATGTAAGGACTTTGCTGCTTTATTTAAGGACTTTGCTGCATTATTTAAGGACTTTGTTGCATTATTTAAGGACTCTGCTGCATTATTTAAGGACTTTGTTGCATTATTTAAGGACTCTTCTGCATTATTTAAGGACTTTGCTGCATTATTTAAGGACTATGCTGTGGTATTTAAGTACTCTGCTGCATTATTTAAGGACTTTGCTGCATTATTTAAGGACTCTGCTGCATTATTTAATTACTTTGCTGCATTATTAAAGGACCCTGCTGCGGCATTTAAGGATTCTGCTGCATTATTTAAGGACTTTGATGCATTATTTAAGGACGCTGCTGCAGAATTTAAGGAATCTGCTGCATTATTTAAGGACTTTGTTGCATTATTTAAGGTCTCTGCTGCATTATTTAAGGACTCTGCTATGGTACTTAAGGACTTTGCTGCATTACTTAAGGACTTTGCTGCATTATTTAAGGACTTTGATGCATTATTTAAGAACTTTGTTGCATTATTTAAGGACTCTGCTGCATTATTTAAGGACTTTGTTGCATTATGTAAGGACTTTGCTGCTTTATTTAAGGACTTTGCTGCATTATTTAAGGGCTTTGTTGCATTATTTAAGGACTCTGCTGCATTATTTAAGGACTTTGTTGCATTATTTAAGGACTCTTCTGCATTATTTAAGGACTTTGCTGCATTATTTAAGGACTATGCTGTGGTATTTAAGTACTCTGCTGCATTATTTAAGGACTTTGCTGCATTATTTAAGGACTCTGCTGCATTATTTAATTACTTTGCTGCATTATTAAAGGACCCTGCTGCGGCATTTAAGGATTCTGCTGCATAATTTAAGGACTTTATTGCATTATTTAAGGATCCTGCTGCATTATTTAAGGATCCTGCTGAAGCATTTGAGGACTCAGCTGCATTATTTAAGGACTTTGCTGCATTATTTAACGACTCTGCTGCATTATTTAAGGACTCTGCTGCTTTATTTAAGGACTTTCCTGCATTATTTAAGGAGTCTTCTGCATTATTTAATGACTCTGCTGAAGCATTTGAGGACTCAACTGCATTATTTAAGGACTCTGCTGCATTATTTAAGGTCTCTGCTGCATTATTTAAGGACTCTGCTGTGGTATATAAGGACTCTGCTGCATTATTTAAGGAATTTGTTGCATTATTTAAGGACGCTGCTGCATTATTTAAGGACTTTGTTGCATTATTTAAGGACTCTGCTGCATTAATTAAGGACTTTGCTGCATTACTTAAGGACACTGCTGCATTATTTAAGGACTTTGTTGCATTATTTAAGGTCTCTGCTGCATTATTTAAGGACTCTGCTGTGGTATTTATGGACTCTGCTGCATTATTTAAGGAATTTGTTGCATTATTTAAGGACGCTGCTGCATTATTTAAGGACTTTGTTGCATTATTTAAGGACTTTGCTGCATTAATTAAGGACTTTGCTGCATTACTTAAGGACTCTGCTGCATTATTTAATTACTTGCTGCATTATTTAAGGACTCTGCTGCGGTGTTTAAGAACTCTGCTGCATTATTTAAGGACTTTGCTGCATTATTTTAGGACTCTGCTGCATTATTTAAGGACTTTGCTGTATTATTTAAGGACTCTACTGCATTATTTAAGGACTTTGTTGCATTATTTAAGGACTCTGCTGCATTATTTAATGACTTTGTTGCATTATATAAGGACTCTGCTGAATTATTTAAGGACTATGTTGCATTATGTTAGAAGTCTGCTGCATTATTTAAGGACTTTGCTGCATTATTTAAGGACTCTGCTGCATTATTTAAGGACTTTATTGCATTATTTAAGGACTCTGCTGCATTATTTAATGACTCTGCTGAAGCATTTGAGGACTCAGCTGCATTATTTAAGGTCTCTGCTGTATTATTTAAGGACTCTGCTGCATTATTTAATGACTCTGTTGCGGTATTTAAGGACTCTGCTGCATTATTTAAGGACTGCTGCGTTATTTAAGGACTCTGCTGCATTATTTAAGACTTTGCTGCATTATTTAAGGACTCTGCTGCAGTGTTTAATGACTCTGCTGAAGCAACTGGGGACTCAGATGCATTATTTAAGGACTCTGCTGCATTATGTAAGGACTTTGCTGCTTTATTTAAGGACTTTGCTGCATTATTTAAGGACTTTGTTGCATTATTTAAGGACTCTGCTGCATTATTTAAGGACTTTGTTGCATTATTTAAGGACTCTTCTGCATTATTTAAGGACTTTGCTGCATTATTTAAGGACTATGCTGTGGTATTTAAGTACTCTGCTGCATTATTTAAGGACTTTGCTGCATTATTTAAGGACTCTGCTGCATTATTTAATTACTTTGCTGCATTATTAAAGGACCCTGCTGCGGCATTTAAGGATTCTGCTGCATTATTTAAGGACTTTGATGCATTATTTAAGGACGCTGCTGCAGAATTTAAGGAATCTGCTGCATTATTTAAGGACTTTGTTGCATTATTTAAGGTCTCTGCTGCATGAATTAAGGACTCTGCTATGGTACTTAAGGACTTTGCTGCATTATTTAAGGACTTTGCTGCATTATTTAAGGACTTTGATGCATTATTTAAGAACTTTGTTGCATTATTTAAGGACTCTGCTGCATTATTTAAGGACTTTGTTGCATTATGTAAGGACTTTGCTGCTTTATTTAAGGACTTTGCTGCATTATTTAAGGACTTTGTTGCATTATTTAAGGACTCTGCTGCATTATTTAAGGACTTTGTTGCATTATTTAAGGACTCTTCTGCATTATTTAAGGACTTTGCTGCATTATTTAAGGACTATGCTGTGGTATTTAAGTACTCTGCTGCATTATTTAAGGACTTTGCTGCATTATTTAAGGACTCTGCTGCATTATTTAATTACTTTGCTGCATTATTAAAGGACCCTGCTGCGGCATTTAAGGATTCTGCTGCATAATTTAAGGACTTTATTGCATTATTTAAGGATCCTGCTGCATTATTTAAGGATCCTGCTGAAGCATTTGAGGACTCAGCTGCATTATTTAAGGACTTTGCTGCATTATTTAACGACTCTGCTGCATTATTTAAGGACTCTGCTGCTTTATTTAAGGACTTTCCTGCATTATTTAAGGAGTCTTCTGCATTATTTAATGACTCTGCTGAAGCATTTGAGGACTCAACTGCATTATTTAAGGACTCTGCTGCATTATTTAAGGTCTCTGCTGCATTATTTAAGGACTCTGCTGTGGTATATAAGGACTCTGCTGCATTATTTAAGGAATTTGTTGCATTATTTAAGGACGCTGCTGCATTATTTAAGGACTTTGTTGCATTATTTAAGGACTCTGCTGCATTAATTAAGGACTTTGCTGCATTACTTAAGGACACTGCTGCATTATTTAAGGACTTTGTTGCATTATTTAAGGACTCTGCTGCATTATTTAAGGACTCTGCTGAAGCATTTGGGGACTCAGATGCATTATTTAAGGACTCTGCTGCATTATGTAAGGGCTTTGCTGCTTTATTTAAGGACTCTGTTGCATTATTTAAGGACTTTGTTGCATTATTTAAGAACTCTGCTGCATTATTTAAGGACTTTGTTGCATTATTTAAGGATTCTGCTGCATTATTTAAGGACTTTGCTGCATTATTTAAGGACTATGCTGTGGTATTTAAGGACTCTGCTGCATTATTTAAGGACTTTGCTGCATTATTAAAGGACTCTGCTGCATTATTTAATTACTTTGCTGCATTATTTAAGGACTCTGCTGCGGTATTTAAGGACTCTGCTGCATTATTTAAGGACTTTGATGCATTATTTAAGGACACTGCTGCAGAATTTAAGGAATCTGCTGCATTATTTAAGGACTTTGTTGCATTATTTAAGGTCTCTTTTTCATTATTTAAGGACTCTGCTATTGTACTTAAGGACTTTGCTGCATTATTTAAGGACTTTGCTGCATTATTTAAGGACTCTGCTTCATTATTTAAGTACTTTGTTGCATTATTTAAGGACTCTGCTGCATAATTTAAGGACTTTATTGCATTATTTAAGGATCCTGCTGCATTATTTAATGACTCTGCTGAAGCATTTGAGGACTCATCTGCATTATTAAAGGTCTCTGCTGCCTTATTTAAGGATCCTGCTGAAGCATTTGAGGACTCAGCTGCATTATTTAAGGACTTTGCTGCATTATTTAACGACTCTGCTGCGTTATTTAAGGACTCTGCTGCATTATTTAAGGACACTGCTGCATTATTTAAGGACTCTGCTGCATTATTTAAGGACTTTGCTGCATTATTTAACGACTCTGCTGCATTATTTAAGAACTTTGCTGCATTATTTAAGGACTCTGCTGCATTATTTAAGGAATTTGTTGCATTATTTAAGGACTCTGCTGCTTTATTTAAGGACTCTGCTGCGGTATTTAAGGACTCTGCTGCATTATTTAAGGACTTTGCTGCATTATTTAAGGACTGCTGCGTTATTTAAGGACTCTGCTGCATTATTTAAGACTTTGCTGCATTATTTAAGGACTCTGCTGCAGTGTTTAATGACTCTGCTGAAGCAACTGGGGACTCAGATGCATTATTTAAGGACTCTGCTGCATTATGTAAGGACTTTGCTGCTTTATTTAAGGACTTTGCTGCATTATTTAAGGACTTTGTTGCATTATTTAAGGACTCTGCTGCATTATTTAAGGACTTTGTTGCATTATTTAAGGACTCTTCTGCATTATTTAAGGACTTTGCTGCATTATTTAAGGACTATGCTGTGGTATTTAAGTACTCTGCTGCATTATTTAAGGACTTTGCTGCATTATTTAAGGACTCTGCTGCATTATTTAATTACTTTGCTGCATTATTAAAGGACCCTGCTGCGGCATTTAAGGATTCTGCTGCATTATTTAAGGACTTTGATGCATTATTTAAGGACGCTGCTGCAGAATTTAAGGAATCTGCTGCATTATTTAAGGACTTTGTTGCATTATTTAAGGTCTCTGCTGCATTATTTAAGAACTCTGCTATGGTACTTAAGGACTTTGCTGCATTACTTAAGGACTTTGCTGCATTATTTAAGGACTTTGATGCATTATTTAAGGACTTTGTTGCATTATTTAAGAACTCTGCTGCATTATTTAAGGACTTTGTTGCATTATTTAAGGATTCTGCTGCATTATTTAAGGACTTTGCTGCATTATTTAAGGACTATGCTGTGGTATTTAAGGACTCTGCTGCATTATTTAATTACTTTGCTGCATTATTTAAGGACTCTGCTGCGGTATTTAAGGACTCTGCTGCATTATTTAAGGACTTTGATGCATTATTTAAGGACACTGCTGCAGAATTTAAGGAATCTGCTGCATTATTTAAGGACTTTGTTGCATTATTTAAGGACTCTGCTGCATTATTTAAGGACTTTGTTGCATTATTTAAGGACTCTTCTGCATTATTTAAGGACTTTGCTGCATTATTTAAGGACTATGCTGTGGTATTTAAGTACTCTGCTGCATTATTTAAGGACTTTGCTGCATTATTTAAGGACTCTGCTGCATTATTTAATTACTTTGCTGCATTATTAAAGGACCCTGCTGCGGCATTTAAGGATTCTGCTGCATTATTTAAGGACTTTGATGCATTATTTAAGGACGCTGCTGCAGAATTTAAGGAATCTGCTGCATTATTTAAGGACTTTGTTGCATTATTTAAGGTCTCTGCTGCATTATTTAAGGACTCTGCTATGGTACTTAAGGACTTTGCTGCATTACTTAAGGACTTTGCTGCATTATTTAAGGACTTTGATGCATTATTTAAGAACTTTGTTGCATTATTTAAGGACTCTGCTGCATTATTTAAGGACTTTGTTGCATTATGTAAGGACTTTGCTGCTTTATTTAAGGACTTTGCTGCATTATTTAAGGGCTTTGTTGCATTATTTAAGGACTCTGCTGCATTATTTAAGGACTTTGTTGCATTATTTAAGGACTCTTCTGCATTATTTAAGGACTTTGCTGCATTATTTAAGGACTATGCTGTGGTATTTAAGTACTCTGCTGCATTATTTAAGGACTTTGCTGCATTATTTAAGGACTCTGCTGCATTATTTAATTACTTTGCTGCATTATTAAAGGACCCTGCTGCGGCATTTAAGGATTCTGCTGCATAATTTAAGGACTTTATTGCATTATTTAAGGATCCTGCTGCATTATTTAAGGATCCTGCTGAAGCATTTGAGGACTCAGCTGCATTATTTAAGGACTTTGCTGCATTATTTAACGACTATGCTGCATTATTTAAGGACTCTGCTGCTTTATTTAAGGACTTTCCTGCATTATTTAAGGAGTCTTCTGCATTATTTAATGACTCTGCTGAAGCATTTGAGGACTCAACTGCATTATTTAAGGACTCTGCTGCATTATTTAAGGTCTCTGCTGCATTATTTAAGGACTCTGCTGTGGTATATAAGGACTCTGCTGCATTATTTAAGGAATTTGTTGCATTATTTAAGGACGCTGCTGCATTATTTAAGGACTTTGTTGCATTATTTAAGGACTCTGCTGCATTAATTAAGGACTTTGCTGCATTACTTAAGGACACTGCTGCATTATTTAAGGACTTTGTTGCATTATTTAAGGTCTCTGCTGCATTATTTAAGGACTCTGCTGTGGTATTTATGGACTCTGCTGCATTATTTAAGGAATTTGTTGCATTATTTAAGGACGCTGCTGCATTATTTAAGGACTTTGTTGCATTATTTAAGGACTTTGCTGCATTAATTAAGGACTTTGCTGCATTACTTAAGGACTCTGCTGCATTATTTAATTACTTGCTGCATTATTTAAGGACTCTGCTGCGGTGTTTAAGAACTCTGCTGCATTATTTAAGGACTTTGCTGCATTATTTTAGGACTCTGCTGCATTATTTAAGGACTTTGCTGTATTATTTAAGGACTCTACTGCATTATTTAAGGACTTTGTTGCATTATTTAAGGACTCTGCTGCATTATTTAATGACTTTGTTGCATTATATAAGGACTCTGCTGAATTATTTAAGGACTATGTTGCATTATGTTAGAAGTCTGCTGCATTATTTAAGGACTTTGCTGCATTATTTAAGGACTCTGCTGCATTATTTAAGGACTTTATTGCATTATTTAAGGACTCTGCTGCATTATTTAATGACTCTGCTGAAGCATTTGAGGACTCAGCTGCATTATTTAAGGTCTCTGCTGTATTATTTAAGGACTCTGCTGCATTATTTAATGACTCTGTTGCGGTATTTAAGGACTCTGCTGCATTATTTAAGGACTGCTGCGTTATTTAAGGACTCTGCTGCATTATTTAAGACTTTGCTGCATTATTTAAGGACTCTGCTGCAGTGTTTAATGACTCTGCTGAAGCAACTGGGGACTCAGATGCATTATTTAAGGACTCTGCTGCATTATGTAAGGACTTTGCTGCTTTATTTAAGGACTTTGCTGCATTATTTAAGGACTTTGTTGCATTATTTAAGGACTCTGCTGCATTATTTAAGGACTTTGTTGCATTATTTAAGGACTCTTCTGCATTATTTAAGGACTTTGCTGCATTATTTAAGGACTATGCTGTGGTATTTAAGTACTCTGCTGCATTATTTAAGGACTTTGCTGCATTATTTAAGGACTCTGCTGCATTATTTAATTACTTTGCTGCATTATTAAAGGACCCTGCTGCGGCATTTAAGGATTCTGCTGCATTATTTAAGGACTTTGATGCATTATTTAAGGACGCTGCTGCAGAATTTAAGGAATCTGCTGCATTATTTAAGGACTTTGTTGCATTATTTAAGGTCTCTGCTGCATGAATTAAGGACTCTGCTATGGTACTTAAGGACTTTGCTGCATTATTTAAGGACTTTGCTGCATTATTTAAGGACTTTGATGCATTATTTAAGAACTTTGTTGCATTATTTAAGGACTCTGCTGCATTATTTAAGGACTTTGTTGCATTATGTAAGGACTTTGCTGCTTTATTTAAGGACTTTGCTGCATTATTTAAGGACTTTGTTGCATTATTTAAGGACTCTGCTGCATTATTTAAGGACTTTGTTGCATTATTTAAGGACTCTTCTGCATTATTTAAGGACTTTGCTGCATTATTTAAGGACTATGCTGTGGTATTTAAGTACTCTGCTGCATTATTTAAGGACTTTGCTGCATTATTTAAGGACTCTGCTGCATTATTTAATTACTTTGCTGCATTATTAAAGGACCCTGCTGCGGCATTTAAGGATTCTGCTGCATAATTTAAGGACTTTATTGCATTATTTAAGGATCCTGCTGCATTATTTAAGGATCCTGCTGAAGCATTTGAGGACTCAGCTGCATTATTTAAGGACTTTGCTGCATTATTTAACGACTCTGCTGCATTATTTAAGGACTCTGCTGCTTTATTTAAGGACTTTCCTGCATTATTTAAGGAGTCTTCTGCATTATTTAATGACTCTGCTGAAGCATTTGAGGACTCAACTGCATTATTTAAGGACTCTGCTGCATTATTTAAGGTCTCTGCTGCATTATTTAAGGACTCTGCTGTGGTATATAAGGACTCTGCTGCATTATTTAAGGAATTTGTTGCATTATTTAAGGACGCTGCTGCATTATTTAAGGACTTTGTTGCATTATTTAAGGACTCTGCTGCATTAATTAAGGACTTTGCTGCATTACTTAAGGACACTGCTGCATTATTTAAGGACTTTGTTGCATTATTTAAGGACTCTGCTGCATTATTTAAGGACTCTGCTGAAGCATTTGGGGACTCAGATGCATTATTTAAGGACTCTGCTGCATTATGTAAGGGCTTTGCTGCTTTATTTAAGGACTCTGTTGCATTATTTAAGGACTTTGTTGCATTATTTAAGAACTCTGCTGCATTATTTAAGGACTTTGTTGCATTATTTAAGGATTCTGCTGCATTATTTAAGGACTTTGCTGCATTATTTAAGGACTATGCTGTGGTATTTAAGGACTCTGCTGCATTATTTAAGGACTTTGCTGCATTATTAAAGGACTCTGCTGCATTATTTAATTACTTTGCTGCATTATTTAAGGACTCTGCTGCGGTATTTAAGGACTCTGCTGCATTATTTAAGGACTTTGATGCATTATTTAAGGACACTGCTGCAGAATTTAAGGAATCTGCTGCATTATTTAAGGACTTTGTTGCATTATTTAAGGTCTCTTTTTCATTATTTAAGGACTCTGCTATTGTATTTAAGGACTTTGCTGCATTATTTAAGGACTTTGCTGCATTATTTAAGGACTCTGCTGCATTATTTAAGTACTTTGTTGCATTATTTAAGGACTCTGCTGCATAATTTAAGGACTTTATTGCATTATTTAAGGATCCTGCTGCATTATTTAATGACTCTGCTGAAGCATTTGAGGACTCAGCTGCATTATTTAAGGTCTCTGCTGCATTATTTAAGGATCCTGCTGAAGCATTTGAGGACTCAGCTGCATTATTTAAGGACTTTGCTGCATTATTTAACGACTCTGCTGCGTTATTTAAGGACTCTGCTGCATTATTTAAGGACACTGCTGCATTATTTAAGGACTCTGCTGCATTATTTAAGGACTTTGCTGCATTATTTAACGACTCTGCTGCATTATTTAAGAACTTTGCTGCATTATTTAAGGACTCTGCTGCATTATTTAAGGAATTTGTTGCATTATTTAAGGACTCTGCTGCTTTATTTAAGGACTCTGCTGCAGTATTTAAGGACTCTGCTGCATTATTTAAGGACTTTGCTGCATTATTTAAGGACTGCTGCGTTATGTAAGGACTCTGCTGCATTATTTAAGACTTTGCTGCATTATTTAAGGACTCTGCTGCAGTGTTTAATGACTCTGCTGAAGCAACTGGGGACTCAGATGCATTATTTAAGGACTCTGCTGCATTATGTAAGGACTTTGCTGCTTTATTTAAGGACTTTGCTGCATTATTTAAGGACTTTGTTGCATTATTTAAGGACTCTGCTGCATTATTTAAGGACTTTGTTGCATTATTTAAGGACTCTTCTGCATTATTTAAGGACTTTGCTGCATTATTTAAGGACTATGCTGTGGTATTTAAGTACTCTGCTGCATTATTTAAGGACTTTGCTGCATTATTTAAGGACTCTGCTGCATTATTTAATTACTTTGCTGCATTATTAAAGGACCCTGCTGCGGCATTTAAGGATTCTGCTGCATTATTTAAGGACTTTGATGCATTATTTAAGGACGCTGCTGCAGAATTTAAGGAATCTGCTGCATTATTTAAGGACTTTGTTGCATTATTTAAGGTCTCTGCTGCATGAATTAAGGACTCTGCTATGGTACTTAAGGACTTTGCTGCATTATTTAAGGACTTTGCTGCATTATTTAAGGACTTTGATGCATTATTTAAGAACTTTGTTGCATTATTTAAGGACTCTGCTGCATTATTTAAGGACTTTGTTGCATTATGTAAGGACTTTGCTGCTTTATTTAAGGACTTTGCTGCATTATTTAAGGACTTTGTTGCATTATTTAAGGACTCTGCTGCATTATTTAAGGACTTTGTTGCATTATTTAAGGACTCTTCTGCATTATTTAAGGACTTTGCTGCATTATTTAAGGACTATGCTGTGGTATTTAAGTACTCTGCTGCATTATTTAAGGACTTTGCTGCATTATTTAAGGACTCTGCTGCATTATTTAATTACTTTGCTGCATTATTAAAGGACCCTGCTGCGGCATTTAAGGATTCTGCTGCATAATTTAAGGACTTTATTGCATTATTTAAGGATCCTGCTGCATTATTTAAGGATCCTGCTGAAGCATTTGAGGACTCAGCTGCATTATTTAAGGACTTTGCTGCATTATTTAACGACTCTGCTGCATTATTTAAGGACTCTGCTGCTTTATTTAAGGACTTTCCTGCATTATTTAAGGAGTCTTCTGCATTATTTAATGACTCTGCTGAAGCATTTGAGGACTCAACTGCATTATTTAAGGACTCTGCTGCATTATTTAAGGTCTCTGCTGCATTATTTAAGGACTCTGCTGTGGTATATAAGGACTCTGCTGCATTATTTAAGGAATTTGTTGCATTATTTAAGGACGCTGCTGCATTATTTAAGGACTTTGTTGCATTATTTAAGGACTCTGCTGCATTAATTAAGGACTTTGCTGCATTACTTAAGGACACTGCTGCATTATTTAAGGACTTTGTTGCATTATTTAAGGACTCTGCTGCATTATTTAAGGACTCTGCTGAAGCATTTGGGGACTCAGATGCATTATTTAAGGACTCTGCTGCATTATGTAAGGGCTTTGCTGCTTTATTTAAGGACTCTGTTGCATTATTTAAGGACTTTGTTGCATTATTTAAGAACTCTGCTGCATTATTTAAGGACTTTGTTGCATTATTTAAGGATTCTGCTGCATTATTTAAGGACTTTGCTGCATTATTTAAGGACTATGCTGTGGTATTTAAGGACTCTGCTGCATTATTTAAGGACTTTGCTGCATTATTAAAGGACTCTGCTGCATTATTTAATTACTTTGCTGCATTATTTAAGGACTCTGCTGCGGTATTTAAGGACTCTGCTGCATTATTTAAGGACTTTGATGCATTATTTAAGGACACTGCTGCAGAATTTAAGGAATCTGCTGCATTATTTAAGGACTTTGTTGCATTATTTAAGGTCTCTTTTTCATTATTTAAGGACTCTGCTATTGTACTTAAGGACTTTGCTGCATTATTTAAGGACTTTGCTGCATTATTTAAGGACTCTGCTTCATTATTTAAGTACTTTGTTGCATTATTTAAGGACTCTGCTGCATAATTTAAGGACTTTATTGCATTATTTAAGGATCCTGCTGCATTATTTAATGACTCTGCTGAAGCATTTGAGGACTCATCTGCATTATTAAAGGTCTCTGCTGCCTTATTTAAGGATCCTGCTGAAGCATTTGAGGACTCAGCTGCATTATTTAAGGACTTTGCTGCATTATTTAACGACTCTGCTGCGTTATTTAAGGACTCTGCTGCATTATTTAAGGACACTGCTGCATTATTTAAGGACTCTGCTGCATTATTTAAGGACTTTGCTGCATTATTTAACGACTCTGCTGCATTATTTAAGAACTTTGCTGCATTATTTAAGGACTCTGCTGCATTATTTAAGGAATTTGTTGCATTATTTAAGGACTCTGCTGCTTTATTTAAGGACTCTGCTGCGGTATTTAAGGACTCTGCTGCATTATTTAAGGACTTTGCTGCATTATTTAAGGACTGCTGCGTTATTTAAGGACTCTGCTGCATTATTTAAGACTTTGCTGCATTATTTAAGGACTCTGCTGCAGTGTTTAATGACTCTGCTGAAGCAACTGGGGACTCAGATGCATTATTTAAGGACTCTGCTGCATTATGTAAGGACTTTGCTGCTTTATTTAAGGACTTTGCTGCATTATTTAAGGACTTTGTTGCATTATTTAAGGACTCTGCTGCATTATTTAAGGACTTTGTTGCATTATTTAAGGACTCTTCTGCATTATTTAAGGACTTTGCTGCATTATTTAAGGACTATGCTGTGGTATTTAAGTACTCTGCTGCATTATTTAAGGACTTTGCTGCATTATTTAAGGACTCTGCTGCATTATTTAATTACTTTGCTGCATTATTAAAGGACCCTGCTGCGGCATTTAAGGATTCTGCTGCATTATTTAAGGACTTTGATGCATTATTTAAGGACGCTGCTGCAGAATTTAAGGAATCTGCTGCATTATTTAAGGACTTTGTTGCATTATTTAAGGTCTCTGCTGCATTATTTAAGAACTCTGCTATGGTACTTAAGGACTTTGCTGCATTACTTAAGGACTTTGCTGCATTATTTAAGGACTTTGATGCATTATTTAAGGACTTTGTTGCATTATTTAAGAACTCTGCTGCATTATTTAAGGACTTTGTTGCATTATTTAAGGATTCTGCTGCATTATTTAAGGACTTTGCTGCATTATTTAAGGACTATGCTGTGGTATTTAAGGACTCTGCTGCATTATTTAAGGACTTTGCTGCATTATTAAAGGACTCTGCTGCATTATTTAATTACTTTGCTGCATTATTTAAGGACTCTGCTGCGGTATTTAAGGACTCTGCTGCATTATTTAAGGACTTTGATGCATTATTTAAGGACACTGCTGCAGAATTTAAGGAATCTGCTGCATTATTTAAGGACTTTGTTGCATTATTTAAGGACTCTGCTGCATTATTTAAGGACTTTGTTGCATTATTTAAGGACTCTTCTGCATTATTTAAGGACTTTGCTGCATTATTTAAGGACTATGCTGTGGTATTTAAGTACTCTGCTGCATTATTTAAGGACTTTGCTGCATTATTTAAGGACTCTGCTGCATTATTTAATTACTTTGCTGCATTATTAAAGGACCCTGCTGCGGCATTTAAGGATTCTGCTGCATTATTTAAGGACTTTGATGCATTATTTAAGGACGCTGCTGCAGAATTTAAGGAATCTGCTGCATTATTTAAGGACTTTGTTGCATTATTTAAGGTCTCTGCTGCATTATTTAAGGACTCTGCTATGTTACTTAAGGACTTTGCTGCATTACTTAAGGACTTTGCTGCATTATTTAAGGACTTTGATGCATTATTTAAGAACTTTGTTGCATTATTTAAGGACTCTGCTGCATTATTTAAGGACTTTGTTGCATTATGTAAGGACTTTGCTGCTTTGTTTAAGGACTTTGCTGCATTATTTAAGGGCTTTGTTGCATTATTTAAGGACTCTGCTGCATTATTTAAGGACTTTGTTGCATTATTTAAGGACTCTTCTGCATTATTTAAGGACTTTGCTGCATTATTTAAGGACTATGCTGTGGTATTTAAGTACTCTGCTGCATTATTTAAGGACTTTGCTGCATTATTTAAGGACTCTGCTGCATTATTTAATTACTTTGCTGCATTATTAAAGGACCCTGCTGCGGCATTTAAGGATTCTGCTGCATAATTTAAGGACTTTATTGCATTATTTAAGGATCCTGCTGCATTATTTAAGGATCCTGCTGAAGCATTTGAGGACTCAGCTGCATTATTTAAGGACTTTGCTGCATTATTTAACGACTCTGCTGCATTATTTAAGGACTCTGCTGCTTTATTTAAGGACTTTCCTGCATTATTTAAGGAGTCTTCTGCATTATTTAATGACTCTGCTGAAGCATTTGAGGACTCAACTGCATTATTTAAGGACTCTGCTGCATTATTTAAGGTCTCTGCTGCATTATTTAAGGACTCTGCTGTGGTATATAAGGACTCTGCTGCATTATTTAAGGAATTTGTTGCATTATTTAAGGACGCTGCTGCATTATTTAAGGACTTTGTTGCATTATTTAAGGACTCTGCTGCATTAATTAAGGACTTTGCTGCATTACTTAAGGACACTGCTGCATTATTTAAGGACTTTGTTGCATTATTTAAGGTCTCTGCTGCATTATTTAAGGACTCTGCTGTGGTATTTATGGACTCTGCTGCATTATTTAAGGAATTTGTTGCATTATTTAAGGACGCTGCTGCATTATTTAAGGACTTTGTTGCATTATTTAAGGACTTTGCTGCATTAATTAAGGACTTTGCTGCATTACTTAAGGACTCTGCTGCATTATTTAATTACTTGCTGCATTATTTAAGGACTCTGCTGCGGTGTTTAAGAACTCTGCTGCATTATTTAAGGACTTTGCTGCATTATTTTAGGACTCTGCTGCATTATTTAAGGACTTTGCTGTATTATTTAAGGACTCTACTGCATTATTTAAGGACTTTGTTGCATTATTTAAGGACTCTGCTGCATTATTTAATGACTTTGTTGCATTATATAAGGACTCTGCTGAATTATTTAAGGACTATGTTGCATTATGTTAGAAGTCTGCTGCATTATTTAAGGACTTTGCTGCATTATTTAAGGACTCTGCTGCATTATTTAAGGACTTTATTGCATTATTTAAGGACTCTGCTGCATTATTTAATGACTCTGCTGAAGCATTTGAGGACTCAGCTGCATTATTTAAGGTCTCTGCTGTATTATTTAAGGACTCTGCTGCATTATTTAATGACTCTGTTGCGGTATTTAAGGACTCTGCTGCATTATTTAAGGACTGCTGCGTTATTTAAGGACTCTGCTGCATTATTTAAGACTTTGCTGCATTATTTAAGGACTCTGCTGCAGTGTTTAATGACTCTGCTGAAGCAACTGGGGACTCAGATGCATTATTTAAGGACTCTGCTGCATTATGTAAGGACTTTGCTGCTTTATTTAAGGACTTTGCTGCATTATTTAAGGACTTTGTTGCATTATTTAAGGACTCTGCTGCATTATTTAAGGACTTTGTTGCATTATTTAAGGACTCTTCTGCATTATTTAAGGACTTTGCTGCATTATTTAAGGACTATGCTGTGGTATTTAAGTACTCTGCTGCATTATTTAAGGACTTTGCTGCATTATTTAAGGACTCTGCTGCATTATTTAATTACTTTGCTGCATTATTAAAGGACCCTGCTGCGGCATTTAAGGATTCTGCTGCATTATTTAAGGACTTTGATGCATTATTTAAGGACGCTGCTGCAGAATTTAAGGAATCTGCTGCATTATTTAAGGACTTTGTTGCATTATTTAAGGTCTCTGCTGCATGAATTAAGGACTCTGCTATGGTACTTAAGGACTTTGCTGCATTATTTAAGGACTTTGCTGCATTATTTAAGGACTTTGATGCATTATTTAAGAACTTTGTTGCATTATTTAAGGACTCTGCTGCATTATTTAAGGACTTTGTTGCATTATGTAAGGACTTTGCTGCTTTATTTAAGGACTTTGCTGCATTATTTAAGGACTTTGTTGCATTATTTAAGGACTCTGCTGCATTATTTAAGGACTTTGTTGCATTATTTAAGGACTCTTCTGCATTATTTAAGGACTTTGCTGCATTATTTAAGGACTATGCTGTGGTATTTAAGTACTCTGCTGCATTATTTAAGGACTTTGCTGCATTATTTAAGGACTCTGCTGCATTATTTAATTACTTTGCTGCATTATTAAAGGACCCTGCTGCGGCATTTAAGGATTCTGCTGCATAATTTAAGGACTTTATTGCATTATTTAAGGATCCTGCTGCATTATTTAAGGATCCTGCTGAAGCATTTGAGGACTCAGCTGCATTATTTAAGGACTTTGCTGCATTATTTAACGACTCTGCTGCATTATTTAAGGACTCTGCTGCTTTATTTAAGGACTTTCCTGCATTATTTAAGGAGTCTTCTGCATTATTTAATGACTCTGCTGAAGCATTTGAGGACTCAACTGCATTATTTAAGGACTCTGCTGCATTATTTAAGGTCTCTGCTGCATTATTTAAGGACTCTGCTGTGGTATATAAGGACTCTGCTGCATTATTTAAGGAATTTGTTGCATTATTTAAGGACGCTGCTGCATTATTTAAGGACTTTGTTGCATTATTTAAGGACTCTGCTGCATTAATTAAGGACTTTGCTGCATTACTTAAGGACACTGCTGCATTATTTAAGGACTTTGTTGCATTATTTAAGGACTCTGCTGCATTATTTAAGGACTCTGCTGAAGCATTTGGGGACTCAGATGCATTATTTAAGGACTCTGCTGCATTATGTAAGGGCTTTGCTGCTTTATTTAAGGACTCTGTTGCATTATTTAAGGACTTTGTTGCATTATTTAAGAACTCTGCTGCATTATTTAAGGACTTTGTTGCATTATTTAAGGATTCTGCTGCATTATTTAAGGACTTTGCTGCATTATTTAAGGACTATGCTGTGGTATTTAAGGACTCTGCTGCATTATTTAAGGACTTTGCTGCATTATTAAAGGACTCTGCTGCATTATTTAATTACTTTGCTGCATTATTTAAGGACTCTGCTGCGGTATTTAAGGACTCTGCTGCATTATTTAAGGACTTTGATGCATTATTTAAGGACACTGCTGCAGAATTTAAGGAATCTGCTGCATTATTTAAGGACTTTGTTGCATTATTTAAGGTCTCTTTTTCATTATTTAAGGACTCTGCTATTGTACTTAAGGACTTTGCTGCATTATTTAAGGACTTTGCTGCATTATTTAAGGACTCTGCTGCATTATTTAAGTACTTTGTTGCATTATTTAAGGACTCTGCTGCATAATTTAAGGACTTTATTGCATTATTTAAGGATCCTGCTGCATTATTTAATGACTCTGCTGAAGCATTTGAGGACTCAGCTGCATTATTTAAGGTCTCTGCTGCATTATTTAAGGATCCTGCTGAAGCATTTGAGGACTCAGCTGCATTATTTAAGGACTTTGCTGCATTATTTAACGACTCTGCTGCGTTATTTAAGGACTCTGCTGCATTATTTAAGGACACTGCTGCATTATTTAAGGACTCTGCTGCATTATTTAAGGACTTTGCTGCATTATTTAACGACTCTGCTGCATTATTTAAGAACTTTGCTGCATTATTTAAGGACTCTGCTGCATTATTTAAGGAATTTGTTGCATTATTTAAGGACTCTGCTGCTTTATTTAAGGACTCTGCTGCAGTATTTAAGGACTCTGCTGCATTATTTAAGGACTTTGCTGCATTATTTAAGGACTGCTGCGTTATGTAAGGACTCTGCTGCATTATTTAAGACTTTGCTGCATTATTTAAGGACTCTGCTGCAGTGTTTAATGACTCTGCTGAAGCAACTGGGGACTCAGATGCATTATTTAAGGACTCTGCTGCATTATGTAAGGACTTTGCTGCTTTATTTAAGGACTTTGCTGCATTATTTAAGGACTTTGTTGCATTATTTAAGGACTCTGCTGCATTATTTAAGGACTTTGTTGCATTATTTAAGGACTCTTCTGCATTATTTAAGGACTTTGCTGCATTATTTAAGGACTATGCTGTGGTATTTAAGTACTCTGCTGCATTATTTAAGGACTTTGCTGCATTATTTAAGGACTCTGCTGCATTATTTAATTACTTTGCTGCATTATTAAAGGACCCTGCTGCGGCATTTAAGGATTCTGCTGCATTATTTAAGGACTTTGATGCATTATTTAAGGACGCTGCTGCAGAATTTAAGGAATCTGCTGCATTATTTAAGGACATTGTTGCATTATTTAAGGTATCTGCTGCATTATTTAAGGACTCTGCTATGGTACTTAAGGACTTTGCTGCATTATTTAAGGACTTTGCTGCATTATTTAAGGACTTTGATGCATTATTTAAGAACTTTGTTGCATTATTTAAGGACTCTGCTGCATTATTTAAGGACTTTGTTGCATTATGTAAGGACTTTGCTGCTTTATTTAAGGACTTTGCTGCATTATTTAAGGACTTTGTTGCATTATTTAAGGACTCTGCTGCATTATTTAAGGACTTTGTTGCATTATTTAAGGACTCTTCTGCATTATTTAAGGACTTTGCTGCATTATTTAAGGACTATGCTGTGGTATTTAAGTACTCTGCTGCATTATTTAAGGACTTTGCTGCATTATTTAAGGACTCTGCTGCATTATTTAATTACTTTGCTGCATTATTAAAGGACCCTGCTGCGGCATTTAAGGATTCTGCTGCATAATTTAAGGACTTTATTGCATTATTTAAGGATCCTGCTGCATTATTTAAGGATCCTGCTGAAGCATTTGAGGACTCAGCTGCATTATTTAAGGACTTTGCTGCATTATTTAACGACTCTGCTGCATTATTTAAGGACTCTGCTGCTTTATTTAAGGACTTTCCTGCATTATTTAAGGAGTCTTCTGCATTATTTAATGACTCTGCTGAAGCATTTGAGGACTCAACTGCATTATTTAAGGACTCTGCTGCATTATTTAAGGTCTCTGCTGCGTTATTTAAGGACTCTGCTGTGGTATATAAGGACTCTGCTGCATTATTTAAGGAATTTGTTGCATTATTTAAGGACGCTGCTGCATTATTTAAGGACTTTGTTGCATTATTTAAGGACTCTGCTGCATTAATTAAGGACTTTGCTGCATTACTTAAGGACACTGCTGCATTATTTAAGGACTTTGTTGCATTATTTAAGGACTCTGCTGCATTATTTAAGGACTCTGCTGAAGCATTTGGGGACTCAGATGCATTATTTAAGGACTCTGCTGCATTATGTAAGGGCTTTGCTGCTTTATTTAAGGACTCTGTTGCATTATTTAAGGACTTTGTTGCATTATTTAAGAACTCTGCTGCATTATTTAAGGACTTTGTTGCATTATTTAAGGATTCTGCTGCATTATTTAAGGACTTTGCTGCATTATTTAAGGACTATGCTGTGGTATTTAAGGACTCTGCTGCATTATTTAAGGACTTTGCTGCATTATTAAAGGACTCTGCTGCATTATTTAATTACTTTGCTGCATTATTTAAGGACTCTGCTGCGGTATTTAAGGACTCTGCTGCATTATTTAAGGACTTTGATGCATTATTTAAGGACACTGCTGCAGAATTTAAGGAATCTGCTGCATTATTTAAGGACTTTGTTGCATTATTTAAGGTCTCTTTTTCATTATTTAAGGACTCTGCTATTGTACTTAAGGACTTTGCTGCATTATTTAAGGACTTTGCTGCATTATTTAAGGACTCTGCTGCATTATTTAAGTACTTTGTTGCATTATTTAAGGACTCTGCTGCATAATTTAAGGACTTTATTGCATTATTTAAGGATCCTGCTGCATTATTTAATGACTCTGCTGAAGCATTTGAGGACTCATCTGCATTATTAAAGGTCTCTGCTGCATTATTTAAGGATCCTGCTGAAGCATTTGAGGACTCAGCTGCATTATTTAAGGACTTTGCTGCATTATTTAACGACTCTGCTGCGTTATTTAAGGACTCTGCTGCATTATTTAAGGACACTGCTGCATTATTTAAGGACTCTGCTGCATTATTTAAGGACTTTGCTGCATTATTTAACGACTCTGCTGCATTATTTAAGAACTTTGCTGCATTATTTAAGGACTCTGCTGCATTATTTAAGGAATTTGTTGCATTATTTAAGGACTCTGCTGCTTTATTTAAGGACTCTGCTGCGGTATTTAAGGACTCTGCTGCATTATTTAAGGACTTTGCTGCATTATTTAAGGACTGCTGCGTTATTTAAGGACTCTGCTGCATTATTTAAGACTTTGCTGCATTATTTAAGGACTCTGCTGCAGTGTTTAATGACTCTGCTGAAGCAACTGGGGACTCAGATGCATTATTTAAGGACTCTGCTGCATTATGTAAGGACTTTGCTGCTTTATTTAAGGACTTTGCTGCATTATTTAAGGACTTTGTTGCATTATTTAAGGACTCTGCTGCATTATTTAAGGACTTTGTTGCATTATTTAAGGACTCTTCTGCATTATTTAAGGACTTTGCTGCATTATTTAAGGACTATGCTGTGGTATTTAAGTACTCTGCTGCATTATTTAAGGACTTTGCTGCATTATTTAAGGACTCTGCTGCATTATTTAATTACTTTGCTGCATTATTAAAGGACCCTGCTGCGGCATTTAAGGATTCTGCTGCATTATTTAAGGACTTTGATGCATTATTTAAGGACGCTGCTGCAGAATTTAAGGAATCTGCTGCATTATTTAAGGACTTTGTTGCATTATTTAAGGTCTCTGCTGCATTATTTAAGGACTCTGCTATGGTACTTAAGGACTTTGCTGCATTACTTAAGGACTTTGCTGCATTATTTAAGGACTTTGATGCATTATTTAAGAACTTTGTTGCATTATTTAAGGACTCTGCTGCATTATTTAAGGACTTTGTTGCATTATGTAAGGACTTTGCTGCTTTATTTAAGGACTTTGCTGCATTATTTAAGGGCTTTGTTGCATTATTTAAGGACTCTGCTGCATTATTTAAGGACTTTGTTGCATTATTTAAGGACTCTTCTGCATTATTTAAGGACTTTGCTGCATTATTTAAGGACTATGCTGTGGTATTTAAGTACTCTGCTGCATTATTTAAGGACTTTGCTGCATTATTTAAGGACTCTGCTGCATTATTTAATTACTTTGCTGCATTATTAAAGGACCCTGCTGCGGCATTTAAGGATTCTGCTGCATAATTTAAGGACTTTATTGCATTATTTAAGGATCCTGCTGCATTATTTAAGGATCCTGCTGAAGCATTTGAGGACTCAGCTGCATTATTTAAGGACTTTGCTGCATTATTTAACGACTCTGCTGCATTATTTAAGGACTCTGCTGCTTTATTTAAGGACTTTCCTGCATTATTTAAGGAGTCTTCTGCATTATTTAATGACTCTGCTGAAGCATTTGAGGACTCAACTGCATTATTTAAGGACTCTGCTGCATTATTTAAGGTCTCTGCTGCATTATTTAAGGACTCTGCTGTGGTATATAAGGACTCTGCTGCATTATTTAAGGAATTTGTTGCATTATTTAAGGACGCTGCTGCATTATTTAAGGACTTTGTTGCATTATTTAAGGACTCTGCTGCATTAATTAAGGACTTTGCTGCATTACTTAAGGACACTGCTGCATTATTTAAGGACTTTGTTGCATTATTTAAGGTCTCTGCTGCATTATTTAAGGACTCTGCTGTGGTATTTATGGACTCTGCTGCATTATTTAAGGAATTTGTTGCATTATTTAAGGACGCTGCTGCATTATTTAAGGACTTTGTTGCATTATTTAAGGACTTTGCTGCATTAATTAAGGACTTTGCTGCATTACTTAAGGACTCTGCTGCATTATTTAATTACTTGCTGCATTATTTAACGACTCTGCTGCATTATTTAAGAACTTTGCTGCATTATTTAAGGACTCTGCTGCATTATTTAAGGAATTTGTTGCATTATTTAAGGACTCTGCTGCTTTATTTAAGGACTCTGCTGCAGTATTTAAGGACTCTGCTGCATTATTTAAGGACTTTGCTGCATTATTTAAGGACTGCTGCGTTATGTAAGGACTCTGCTGCATTATTTAAGACTTTGCTGCATTATTTAAGGACTCTGCTGCAGTGTTTAATGACTCTGCTGAAGCAACTGGGGACTCAGATGCATTATTTAAGGACTCTGCTGCATTATGTAAGGACTTTGCTGCTTTATTTAAGGACTTTGCTGCATTATTTAAGGACTTTGTTGCATTATTTAAGGACTCTGCTGCATTATTTAAGGACTTTGTTGCATTATTTAAGGACTCTTCTGCATTATTTAAGGACTTTGCTGCATTATTTAAGGACTATGCTGTGGTATTTAAGTACTCTGCTGCATTATTTAAGGACTTTGCTGCATTATTTAAGGACTCTGCTGCATTATTTAATTACTTTGCTGCATTATTAAAGGACCCTGCTGCGGCATTTAAGGATTCTGCTGCATTATTTAAGGACTTTGATGCATTATTTAAGGACGCTGCTGCAGAATTTAAGGAATCTGCTGCATTATTTAAGGACATTGTTGCATTATTTAAGGTATCTGCTGCATTATTTAAGGACTCTGCTATGGTACTTAAGGACTTTGCTGCATTATTTAAGGACTTTGCTGCATTATTTAAGGACTTTGATGCATTATTTAAGAACTTTGTTGCATTATTTAAGGACTCTGCTGCATTATTTAAGGACTTTGTTGCATTATGTAAGGACTTTGCTGCTTTATTTAAGGACTTTGCTGCATTATTTAAGGACTTTGTTGCATTATTTAAGGACTCTGCTGCATTATTTAAGGACTTTGTTGCATTATTTAAGGACTCTTCTGCATTATTTAAGGACTTTGCTGCATTATTTAAGGACTATGCTGTGGTATTTAAGTACTCTGCTGCATTATTTAAGGACTTTGCTGCATTATTTAAGGACTCTGCTGCATTATTTAATTACTTTGCTGCATTATTAAAGGACCCTGCTGCGGCATTTAAGGATTCTGCTGCATAATTTAAGGACTTTATTGCATTATTTAAGGATCCTGCTGCATTATTTAAGGATCCTGCTGAAGCATTTGAGGACTCAGCTGCATTATTTAAGGACTTTGCTGCATTATTTAACGACTCTGCTGCATTATTTAAGGACTCTGCTGCTTTATTTAAGGACTTTCCTGCATTATTTAAGGAGTCTTCTGCATTATTTAATGACTCTGCTGAAGCATTTGAGGACTCAACTGCATTATTTAAGGACTCTGCTGCATTATTTAAGGTCTCTGCTGCGTTATTTAAGGACTCTGCTGTGGTATATAAGGACTCTGCTGCATTATTTAAGGAATTTGTTGCATTATTTAAGGACGCTGCTGCATTATTTAAGGACTTTGTTGCATTATTTAAGGACTCTGCTGCATTAATTAAGGACTTTGCTGCATTACTTAAGGACACTGCTGCATTATTTAAGGACTTTGTTGCATTATTTAAGGACTCTGCTGCATTATTTAAGGACTCTGCTGAAGCATTTGGGGACTCAGATGCATTATTTAAGGACTCTGCTGCATTATGTAAGGGCTTTGCTGCTTTATTTAAGGACTCTGTTGCATTATTTAAGGACTTTGTTGCATTATTTAAGAACTCTGCTGCATTATTTAAGGACTTTGTTGCATTATTTAAGGATTCTGCTGCATTATTTAAGGACTTTGCTGCATTATTTAAGGACTATGCTGTGGTATTTAAGGACTCTGCTGCATTATTTAAGGACTTTGCTGCATTATTAAAGGACTCTGCTGCATTATTTAATTACTTTGCTGCATTATTTAAGGACTCTGCTGCGGTATTTAAGGACTCTGCTGCATTATTTAAGGACTTTGATGCATTATTTAAGGACACTGCTGCAGAATTTAAGGAATCTGCTGCATTATTTAAGGACTTTGTTGCATTATTTAAGGTCTCTTTTTCATTATTTAAGGACTCTGCTATTGTACTTAAGGACTTTGCTGCATTATTTAAGGACTTTGCTGCATTATTTAAGGACTCTGCTGCATTATTTAAGTACTTTGTTGCATTATTTAAGGACTCTGCTGCATAATTTAAGGACTTTGCTGCATTAATTAAGGACTTTGCTGCATTACTTAAGGACTCTGCTGCATTATTTAATTACTTGCTGCATTATTTAACGACTCTGCTGCATTATTTAAGAACTTTGCTGCATTATTTAAGGACTCTGCTGCATTATTTAAGGAATTTGTTGCATTATTTAAGGACTCTGCTGCTTTATTTAAGGACTCTGCTGCAGTATTTAAGGACTCTGCTGCATTATTTAAGGACTTTGCTGCATTATTTAAGGACTGCTGCGTTATGTAAGGACTCTGCTGCATTATTTAAGACTTTGCTGCATTATTTAAGGACTCTGCTGCAGTGTTTAATGACTCTGCTGAAGCAACTGGGGACTCAGATGCATTATTTAAGGACTCTGCTGCATTATGTAAGGACTTTGCTGCTTTATTTAAGGACTTTGCTGCATTATTTAAGGACTTTGTTGCATTATTTAAGGACTCTGCTGCATTATTTAAGGACTTTGTTGCATTATTTAAGGACTCTTCTGCATTATTTAAGGACTTTGCTGCATTATTTAAGGACTATGCTGTGGTATTTAAGTACTCTGCTGCATTATTTAAGGACTTTGCTGCATTATTTAAGGACTCTGCTGCATTATTTAATTACTTTGCTGCATTATTAAAGGACCCTGCTGCGGCATTTAAGGATTCTGCTGCATTATTTAAGGACTTTGATGCATTATTTAAGGACGCTGCTGCAGAATTTAAGGAATCTGCTGCATTATTTAAGGACATTGTTGCATTATTTAAGGTATCTGCTGCATTATTTAAGGACTCTGCTATGGTACTTAAGGACTTTGCTGCATTATTTAAGGACTTTGCTGCATTATTTAAGGACTTTGATGCATTATTTAAGAACTTTGTTGCATTATTTAAGGACTCTGCTGCATTATTTAAGGACTTTGTTGCATTATGTAAGGACTTTGCTGCTTTATTTAAGGACTTTGCTGCATTATTTAAGGACTTTGTTGCATTATTTAAGGACTCTGCTGCATTATTTAAGGACTTTGTTGCATTATTTAAGGACTCTTCTGCATTATTTAAGGACTTTGCTGCATTATTTAAGGACTATGCTGTGGTATTTAAGTACTCTGCTGCATTATTTAAGGACTTTGCTGCATTATTTAAGGACTCTGCTGCATTATTTAATTACTTTGCTGCATTATTAAAGGACCCTGCTGCGGCATTTAAGGATTCTGCTGCATAATTTAAGGACTTTATTGCATTATTTAAGGATCCTGCTGCATTATTTAAGGATCCTGCTGAAGCATTTGAGGACTCAGCTGCATTATTTAAGGACTTTGCTGCATTATTTAACGACTCTGCTGCATTATTTAAGGACTCTGCTGCTTTATTTAAGGACTTTCCTGCATTATTTAAGGAGTCTTCTGCATTATTTAATGACTCTGCTGAAGCATTTGAGGACTCAACTGCATTATTTAAGGACTCTGCTGCATTATTTAAGGTCTCTGCTGCGTTATTTAAGGACTCTGCTGTGGTATATAAGGACTCTGCTGCATTATTTAAGGAATTTGTTGCATTATTTAAGGACGCTGCTGCATTATTTAAGGACTTTGTTGCATTATTTAAGGACTCTGCTGCATTAATTAAGGACTTTGCTGCATTACTTAAGGACACTGCTGCATTATTTAAGGACTTTGTTGCATTATTTAAGGACTCTGCTGCATTATTTAAGGACTCTGCTGAAGCATTTGGGGACTCAGATGCATTATTTAAGGACTCTGCTGCATTATGTAAGGGCTTTGCTGCTTTATTTAAGGACTCTGTTGCATTATTTAAGGACTTTGTTGCATTATTTAAGAACTCTGCTGCATTATTTAAGGACTTTGTTGCATTATTTAAGGATTCTGCTGCATTATTTAAGGACTTTGCTGCATTATTTAAGGACTATGCTGTGGTATTTAAGGACTCTGCTGCATTATTTAAGGACTTTGCTGCATTATTAAAGGACTCTGCTGCATTATTTAATTACTTTGCTGCATTATTTAAGGACTCTGCTGCGGTATTTAAGGACTCTGCTGCATTATTTAAGGACTTTGATGCATTATTTAAGGACACTGCTGCAGAATTTAAGGAATCTGCTGCATTATTTAAGGACTTTGTTGCATTATTTAAGGTCTCTTTTTCATTATTTAAGGACTCTGCTATTGTACTTAAGGACTTTGCTGCATTATTTAAGGACTTTGCTGCATTATTTAAGGACTCTGCTGCATTATTTAAGTACTTTGTTGCATTATTTAAGGACTCTGCTGCATAATTTAAGGACTTTATTGCATTATTTAAGGATCCTGCTGCATTATTTAATGACTCTGCTGAAGCATTTGAGGACTCATCTGCATTATTAAAGGTCTCTGCTGCATTATTTAAGGATCCTGCTGAAGCATTTGAGGACTCAGCTGCATTATTTAAGGACTTTGCTGCATTATTTAACGACTCTGCTGCGTTATTTAAGGACTCTGCTGCATTATTTAAGGACACTGCTGCATTATTTAAGGACTCTGCTGCATTATTTAAGGACTTTGCTGCATTATTTAACGACTCTGCTGCATTATTTAAGAACTTTGCTGCATTATTTAAGGACTCTGCTGCATTATTTAAGGAATTTGTTGCATTATTTAAGGACTCTGCTGCTTTATTTAAGGACTCTGCTGCGGTATTTAAGGACTCTGCTGCATTATTTAAGGACTTTGCTGCATTATTTAAGGACTGCTGCGTTATTTAAGGACTCTGCTGCATTATTTAAGACTTTGCTGCATTATTTAAGGACTCTGCTGCAGTGTTTAATGACTCTGCTGAAGCAACTGGGGACTCAGATGCATTATTTAAGGACTCTGCTGCATTATGTAAGGACTTTGCTGCTTTATTTAAGGACTTTGCTGCATTATTTAAGGACTTTGTTGCATTATTTAAGGACTCTGCTGCATTATTTAAGGACTTTGTTGCATTATTTAAGGACTCTTCTGCATTATTTAAGGACTTTGCTGCATTATTTAAGGACTATGCTGTGGTATTTAAGTACTCTGCTGCATTATTTAAGGACTTTGCTGCATTATTTAAGGACTCTGCTGCATTATTTAATTACTTTGCTGCATTATTAAAGGACCCTGCTGCGGCATTTAAGGATTCTGCTGCATTATTTAAGGACTTTGATGCATTATTTAAGGACGCTGCTGCAGAATTTAAGGAATCTGCTGCATTATTTAAGGACTTTGTTGCATTATTTAAGGTCTCTGCTGCATTATTTAAGGACTCTGCTATGGTACTTAAGGACTTTGCTGCATTACTTAAGGACTTTGCTGCATTATTTAAGGACTTTGATGCATTATTTAAGAACTTTGTTGCATTATTTAAGGACTCTGCTGCATTATTTAAGGACTTTGTTGCATTATGTAAGGACTTTGCTGCTTTATTTAAGGACTTTGCTGCATTATTTAAGGGCTTTGTTGCATTATTTAAGGACTCTGCTGCATTATTTAAGGACTTTGTTGCATTATTTAAGGACTCTTCTGCATTATTTAAGGACTTTGCTGCATTATTTAAGGACTATGCTGTGGTATTTAAGTACTCTGCTGCATTATTTAAGGACTTTGCTGCATTATTTAAGGACTCTGCTGCATTATTTAATTACTTTGCTGCATTATTAAAGGACCCTGCTGCGGCATTTAAGGATTCTGCTGCATAATTTAAGGACTTTATTGCATTATTTAAGGATCCTGCTGCATTATTTAAGGATCCTGCTGAAGCATTTGAGGACTCAGCTGCATTATTTAAGGACTTTGCTGCATTATTTAACGACTCTGCTGCATTATTTAAGGACTCTGCTGCTTTATTTAAGGACTTTCCTGCATTATTTAAGGAGTCTTCTGCATTATTTAATGACTCTGCTGAAGCATTTGAGGACTCAACTGCATTATTTAAGGACTCTGCTGCATTATTTAAGGTCTCTGCTGCATTATTTAAGGACTCTGCTGTGGTATATAAGGACTCTGCTGCATTATTTAAGGAATTTGTTGCATTATTTAAGGACGCTGCTGCATTATTTAAGGACTTTGTTGCATTATTTAAGGACTCTGCTGCATTAATTAAGGACTTTGCTGCATTACTTAAGGACACTGCTGCATTATTTAAGGACTTTGTTGCATTATTTAAGGTCTCTGCTGCATTATTTAAGGACTCTGCTGTGGTATTTATGGACTCTGCTGCATTATTTAAGGAATTTGTTGCATTATTTAAGGACGCTGCTGCATTATTTAAGGACTTTGTTGCATTATTTAAGGACTTTGCTGCATTAATTAAGGACTTTGCTGCATTACTTAAGGACTCTGCTGCATTATTTAATTACTTGCTGCATTATTTAAGGACTCTGCTGCGGTGTTTAAGAACTCTGCTGCATTATTTAAGGACTTTGCTGCATTATTTTAGGACTCTGCTGCATTATTTAAGGACTTTGCTGTATTATTTAAGGACTCTACTGCATTATTTAAGGACTTTGTTGCATTATTTAAGGACTCTGCTGCATTATTTAATGACTTTGTTGCATTATATAAGGACTCTGCTGAATTATTTAAGGACTATGTTGCATTATGTTAGAAGTCTGCTGCATTATTTAAGGACTTTGCTGCATTATTTAAGGACTCTGCTGCATTATTTAAGGACTTTATTGCATTATTTAAGGACTCTGCTGCATTATTTAATGACTCTGCTGAAGCATTTGAGGACTCAGCTGCATTATTTAAGGTCTCTGCTGTATTATTTAAGGACTCTGCTGCATTATTTAATGACTCTGTTGCGGTATTTAAGGACTCTGCTGCATTATTTAAGGACTGCTGCGTTATTTAAGGACTCTGCTGCATTATTTAAGACTTTGCTGCATTATTTAAGGACTCTGCTGCAGTGTTTAATGACTCTGCTGAAGCAACTGGGGACTCAGATGCATTATTTAAGGACTCTGCTGCATTATGTAAGGACTTTGCTGCTTTATTTAAGGACTTTGCTGCATTATTTAAGGACTTTGTTGCATTATTTAAGGACTCTGCTGCATTATTTAAGGACTTTGTTGCATTATTTAAGGACTCTTCTGCATTATTTAAGGACTTTGCTGCATTATTTAAGGACTATGCTGTGGTATTTAAGTACTCTGCTGCATTATTTAAGGACTTTGCTGCATTATTTAAGGACTCTGCTGCATTATTTAATTACTTTGCTGCATTATTAAAGGACCCTGCTGCGGCATTTAAGGATTCTGCTGCATTATTTAAGGACTTTGATGCATTATTTAAGGACGCTGCTGCAGAATTTAAGGAATCTGCTGCATTATTTAAGGACTTTGTTGCATTATTTAAGGTCTCTGCTGCATGAATTAAGGACTCTGCTATGGTACTTAAGGACTTTGCTGCATTATTTAAGGACTTTGCTGCATTATTTAAGGACTTTGATGCATTATTTAAGAACTTTGTTGCATTATTTAAGGACTCTGCTGCATTATTTAAGGACTTTGTTGCATTATGTAAGGACTTTGCTGCTTTATTTAAGGACTTTGCTGCATTATTTAAGGACTTTGTTGCATTATTTAAGGACTCTGCTGCATTATTTAAGGACTTTGTTGCATTATTTAAGGACTCTTCTGCATTATTTAAGGACTTTGCTGCATTATTTAAGGACTATGCTGTGGTATTTAAGTACTCTGCTGCATTATTTAAGGACTTTGCTGCATTATTTAAGGACTCTGCTGCATTATTTAATTACTTTGCTGCATTATTAAAGGACCCTGCTGCGGCATTTAAGGATTCTGCTGCATAATTTAAGGACTTTATTGCATTATTTAAGGATCCTGCTGCATTATTTAAGGATCCTGCTGAAGCATTTGAGGACTCAGCTGCATTATTTAAGGACTTTGCTGCATTATTTAACGACTCTGCTGCATTATTTAAGGACTCTGCTGCTTTATTTAAGGACTTTCCTGCATTATTTAAGGAGTCTTCTGCATTATTTAATGACTCTGCTGAAGCATTTGAGGACTCAACTGCATTATTTAAGGACTCTGCTGCATTATTTAAGGTCTCTGCTGCATTATTTAAGGACTCTGCTGTGGTATATAAGGACTCTGCTGCATTATTTAAGGAATTTGTTGCATTATTTAAGGACGCTGCTGCATTATTTAAGGACTTTGTTGCATTATTTAAGGACTCTGCTGCATTAATTAAGGACTTTGCTGCATTACTTAAGGACACTGCTGCATTATTTAAGGACTTTGTTGCATTATTTAAGGACTCTGCTGCATTATTTAAGGACTCTGCTGAAGCATTTGGGGACTCAGATGCATTATTTAAGGACTCTGCTGCATTATGTAAGGGCTTTGCTGCTTTATTTAAGGACTCTGTTGCATTATTTAAGGACTTTGTTGCATTATTTAAGAACTCTGCTGCATTATTTAAGGACTTTGTTGCATTATTTAAGGATTCTGCTGCATTATTTAAGGACTTTGCTGCATTATTTAAGGACTATGCTGTGGTATTTAAGGACTCTGCTGCATTATTTAAGGACTTTGCTGCATTATTAAAGGACTCTGCTGCATTATTTAATTACTTTGCTGCATTATTTAAGGACTCTGCTGCGGTATTTAAGGACTCTGCTGCATTATTTAAGGACTTTGATGCATTATTTAAGGACACTGCTGCAGAATTTAAGGAATCTGCTGCATTATTTAAGGACTTTGTTGCATTATTTAAGGTCTCTTTTTCATTATTTAAGGACTCTGCTATTGTACTTAAGGACTTTGCTGCATTATTTAAGGACTTTGCTGCATTATTTAAGGACTCTGCTGCATTATTTAAGTACTTTGTTGCATTATTTAAGGACTCTGCTGCATAATTTAAGGACTTTATTGCATTATTTAAGGATCCTGCTGCATTATTTAATGACTCTGCTGAAGCATTTGAGGACTCAGCTGCATTATTTAAGGTCTCTGCTGCATTATTTAAGGATCCTGCTGAAGCATTTGAGGACTCAGCTGCATTATTTAAGGACTTTGCTGCATTATTTAACGACTCTGCTGCGTTATTTAAGGACTCTGCTGCATTATTTAAGGACACTGCTGCATTATTTAAGGACTCTGCTGCATTATTTAAGGACTTTGCTGCATTATTTAACGACTCTGCTGCATTATTTAAGAACTTTGCTGCATTATTTAAGGACTCTGCTGCATTATTTAAGGAATTTGTTGCATTATTTAAGGACTCTGCTGCTTTATTTAAGGACTCTGCTGCAGTATTTAAGGACTCTGCTGCATTATTTAAGGACTTTGCTGCATTATTTAAGGACTGCTGCGTTATGTAAGGACTCTGCTGCATTATTTAAGACTTTGCTGCATTATTTAAGGACTCTGCTGCAGTGTTTAATGACTCTGCTGAAGCAACTGGGGACTCAGATGCATTATTTAAGGACTCTGCTGCATTATGTAAGGACTTTGCTGCTTTATTTAAGGACTTTGCTGCATTATTTAAGGACTTTGTTGCATTATTTAAGGACTCTGCTGCATTATTTAAGGACTTTGTTGCATTATTTAAGGACTCTTCTGCATTATTTAAGGACTTTGCTGCATTATTTAAGGACTATGCTGTGGTATTTAAGTACTCTGCTGCATTATTTAAGGACTTTGCTGCATTATTTAAGGACTCTGCTGCATTATTTAATTACTTTGCTGCATTATTAAAGGACCCTGCTGCGGCATTTAAGGATTCTGCTGCATTATTTAAGGACTTTGATGCATTATTTAAGGACGCTGCTGCAGAATTTAAGGAATCTGCTGCATTATTTAAGGACATTGTTGCATTATTTAAGGTATCTGCTGCATTATTTAAGGACTCTGCTATGGTACTTAAGGACTTTGCTGCATTATTTAAGGACTTTGCTGCATTATTTAAGGACTTTGATGCATTATTTAAGAACTTTGTTGCATTATTTAAGGACTCTGCTGCATTATTTAAGGACTTTGTTGCATTATGTAAGGACTTTGCTGCTTTATTTAAGGACTTTGCTGCATTATTTAAGGACTTTGTTGCATTATTTAAGGACTCTGCTGCATTATTTAAGGACTTTGTTGCATTATTTAAGGACTCTTCTGCATTATTTAAGGACTTTGCTGCATTATTTAAGGACTATGCTGTGGTATTTAAGTACTCTGCTGCATTATTTAAGGACTTTGCTGCATTATTTAAGGACTCTGCTGCATTATTTAATTACTTTGCTGCATTATTAAAGGACCCTGCTGCGGCATTTAAGGATTCTGCTGCATAATTTAAGGACTTTATTGCATTATTTAAGGATCCTGCTGCATTATTTAAGGATCCTGCTGAAGCATTTGAGGACTCAGCTGCATTATTTAAGGACTTTGCTGCATTATTTAACGACTCTGCTGCATTATTTAAGGACTCTGCTGCTTTATTTAAGGACTTTCCTGCATTATTTAAGGAGTCTTCTGCATTATTTAATGACTCTGCTGAAGCATTTGAGGACTCAACTGCATTATTTAAGGACTCTGCTGCATTATTTAAGGTCTCTGCTGCGTTATTTAAGGACTCTGCTGTGGTATATAAGGACTCTGCTGCATTATTTAAGGAATTTGTTGCATTATTTAAGGACGCTGCTGCATTATTTAAGGACTTTGTTGCATTATTTAAGGACTCTGCTGCATTAATTAAGGACTTTGCTGCATTACTTAAGGACACTGCTGCATTATTTAAGGACTTTGTTGCATTATTTAAGGACTCTGCTGCATTATTTAAGGACTCTGCTGAAGCATTTGGGGACTCAGATGCATTATTTAAGGACTCTGCTGCATTATGTAAGGGCTTTGCTGCTTTATTTAAGGACTCTGTTGCATTATTTAAGGACTTTGTTGCATTATTTAAGAACTCTGCTGCATTATTTAAGGACTTTGTTGCATTATTTAAGGATTCTGCTGCATTATTTAAGGACTTTGCTGCATTATTTAAGGACTATGCTGTGGTATTTAAGGACTCTGCTGCATTATTTAAGGACTTTGCTGCATTATTAAAGGACTCTGCTGCATTATTTAATTACTTTGCTGCATTATTTAAGGACTCTGCTGCGGTATTTAAGGACTCTGCTGCATTATTTAAGGACTTTGATGCATTATTTAAGGACACTGCTGCAGAATTTAAGGAATCTGCTGCATTATTTAAGGACTTTGTTGCATTATTTAAGGTCTCTTTTTCATTATTTAAGGACTCTGCTATTGTACTTAAGGACTTTGCTGCATTATTTAAGGACTTTGCTGCATTATTTAAGGACTCTGCTGCATTATTTAAGTACTTTGTTGCATTATTTAAGGACTCTGCTGCATAATTTAAGGACTTTATTGCATTATTTAAGGATCCTGCTGCATTATTTAATGACTCTGCTGAAGCATTTGAGGACTCATCTGCATTATTAAAGGTCTCTGCTGCATTATTTAAGGATCCTGCTGAAGCATTTGAGGACTCAGCTGCATTATTTAAGGACTTTGCTGCATTATTTAACGACTCTGCTGCGTTATTTAAGGACTCTGCTGCATTATTTAAGGACACTGCTGCATTATTTAAGGACTCTGCTGCATTATTTAAGGACTTTGCTGCATTATTTAACGACTCTGCTGCATTATTTAAGAACTTTGCTGCATTATTTAAGGACTCTGCTGCATTATTTAAGGAATTTGTTGCATTATTTAAGGACTCTGCTGCTTTATTTAAGGACTCTGCTGCGGTATTTAAGGACTCTGCTGCATTATTTAAGGACTTTGCTGCATTATTTAAGGACTGCTGCGTTATTTAAGGACTCTGCTGCATTATTTAAGACTTTGCTGCATTATTTAAGGACTCTGCTGCAGTGTTTAATGACTCTGCTGAAGCAACTGGGGACTCAGATGCATTATTTAAGGACTCTGCTGCATTATGTAAGGACTTTGCTGCTTTATTTAAGGACTTTGCTGCATTATTTAAGGACTTTGTTGCATTATTTAAGGACTCTGCTGCATTATTTAAGGACTTTGTTGCATTATTTAAGGACTCTTCTGCATTATTTAAGGACTTTGCTGCATTATTTAAGGACTATGCTGTGGTATTTAAGTACTCTGCTGCATTATTTAAGGACTTTGCTGCATTATTTAAGGACTCTGCTGCATTATTTAATTACTTTGCTGCATTATTAAAGGACCCTGCTGCGGCATTTAAGGATTCTGCTGCATTATTTAAGGACTTTGATGCATTATTTAAGGACGCTGCTGCAGAATTTAAGGAATCTGCTGCATTATTTAAGGACTTTGTTGCATTATTTAAGGTCTCTGCTGCATTATTTAAGGACTCTGCTATGGTACTTAAGGACTTTGCTGCATTACTTAAGGACTTTGCTGCATTATTTAAGGACTTTGATGCATTATTTAAGAACTTTGTTGCATTATTTAAGGACTCTGCTGCATTATTTAAGGACTTTGTTGCATTATGTAAGGACTTTGCTGCTTTATTTAAGGACTTTGCTGCATTATTTAAGGGCTTTGTTGCATTATTTAAGGACTCTGCTGCATTATTTAAGGACTTTGTTGCATTATTTAAGGACTCTTCTGCATTATTTAAGGACTTTGCTGCATTATTTAAGGACTATGCTGTGGTATTTAAGTACTCTGCTGCATTATTTAAGGACTTTGCTGCATTATTTAAGGACTCTGCTGCATTATTTAATTACTTTGCTGCATTATTAAAGGACCCTGCTGCGGCATTTAAGGATTCTGCTGCATAATTTAAGGACTTTATTGCATTATTTAAGGATCCTGCTGCATTATTTAAGGATCCTGCTGAAGCATTTGAGGACTCAGCTGCATTATTTAAGGACTTTGCTGCATTATTTAACGACTCTGCTGCATTATTTAAGGACTCTGCTGCTTTATTTAAGGACTTTCCTGCATTATTTAAGGAGTCTTCTGCATTATTTAATGACTCTGCTGAAGCATTTGAGGACTCAACTGCATTATTTAAGGACTCTGCTGCATTATTTAAGGTCTCTGCTGCATTATTTAAGGACTCTGCTGTGGTATATAAGGACTCTGCTGCATTATTTAAGGAATTTGTTGCATTATTTAAGGACGCTGCTGCATTATTTAAGGACTTTGTTGCATTATTTAAGGACTCTGCTGCATTAATTAAGGACTTTGCTGCATTACTTAAGGACACTGCTGCATTATTTAAGGACTTTGTTGCATTATTTAAGGTCTCTGCTGCATTATTTAAGGACTCTGCTGTGGTATTTATGGACTCTGCTGCATTATTTAAGGAATTTGTTGCATTATTTAAGGACGCTGCTGCATTATTTAAGGACTTTGTTGCATTATTTAAGGACTTTGCTGCATTAATTAAGGACTTTGCTGCATTACTTAAGGACTCTGCTGCATTATTTAATTACTTGCTGCATTATTTAACGACTCTGCTGCATTATTTAAGAACTTTGCTGCATTATTTAAGGACTCTGCTGCATTATTTAAGGAATTTGTTGCATTATTTAAGGACTCTGCTGCTTTATTTAAGGACTCTGCTGCAGTATTTAAGGACTCTGCTGCATTATTTAAGGACTTTGCTGCATTATTTAAGGACTGCTGCGTTATGTAAGGACTCTGCTGCATTATTTAAGACTTTGCTGCATTATTTAAGGACTCTGCTGCAGTGTTTAATGACTCTGCTGAAGCAACTGGGGACTCAGATGCATTATTTAAGGACTCTGCTGCATTATGTAAGGACTTTGCTGCTTTATTTAAGGACTTTGCTGCATTATTTAAGGACTTTGTTGCATTATTTAAGGACTCTGCTGCATTATTTAAGGACTTTGTTGCATTATTTAAGGACTCTTCTGCATTATTTAAGGACTTTGCTGCATTATTTAAGGACTATGCTGTGGTATTTAAGTACTCTGCTGCATTATTTAAGGACTTTGCTGCATTATTTAAGGACTCTGCTGCATTATTTAATTACTTTGCTGCATTATTAAAGGACCCTGCTGCGGCATTTAAGGATTCTGCTGCATTATTTAAGGACTTTGATGCATTATTTAAGGACGCTGCTGCAGAATTTAAGGAATCTGCTGCATTATTTAAGGACATTGTTGCATTATTTAAGGTATCTGCTGCATTATTTAAGGACTCTGCTATGGTACTTAAGGACTTTGCTGCATTATTTAAGGACTTTGCTGCATTATTTAAGGACTTTGATGCATTATTTAAGAACTTTGTTGCATTATTTAAGGACTCTGCTGCATTATTTAAGGACTTTGTTGCATTATGTAAGGACTTTGCTGCTTTATTTAAGGACTTTGCTGCATTATTTAAGGACTTTGTTGCATTATTTAAGGACTCTGCTGCATTATTTAAGGACTTTGTTGCATTATTTAAGGACTCTTCTGCATTATTTAAGGACTTTGCTGCATTATTTAAGGACTATGCTGTGGTATTTAAGTACTCTGCTGCATTATTTAAGGACTTTGCTGCATTATTTAAGGACTCTGCTGCATTATTTAATTACTTTGCTGCATTATTAAAGGACCCTGCTGCGGCATTTAAGGATTCTGCTGCATAATTTAAGGACTTTATTGCATTATTTAAGGATCCTGCTGCATTATTTAAGGATCCTGCTGAAGCATTTGAGGACTCAGCTGCATTATTTAAGGACTTTGCTGCATTATTTAACGACTCTGCTGCATTATTTAAGGACTCTGCTGCTTTATTTAAGGACTTTCCTGCATTATTTAAGGAGTCTTCTGCATTATTTAATGACTCTGCTGAAGCATTTGAGGACTCAACTGCATTATTTAAGGACTCTGCTGCATTATTTAAGGTCTCTGCTGCGTTATTTAAGGACTCTGCTGTGGTATATAAGGACTCTGCTGCATTATTTAAGGAATTTGTTGCATTATTTAAGGACGCTGCTGCATTATTTAAGGACTTTGTTGCATTATTTAAGGACTCTGCTGCATTAATTAAGGACTTTGCTGCATTACTTAAGGACACTGCTGCATTATTTAAGGACTTTGTTGCATTATTTAAGGACTCTGCTGCATTATTTAAGGACTCTGCTGAAGCATTTGGGGACTCAGATGCATTATTTAAGGACTCTGCTGCATTATGTAAGGGCTTTGCTGCTTTATTTAAGGACTCTGTTGCATTATTTAAGGACTTTGTTGCATTATTTAAGAACTCTGCTGCATTATTTAAGGACTTTGTTGCATTATTTAAGGATTCTGCTGCATTATTTAAGGACTTTGCTGCATTATTTAAGGACTATGCTGTGGTATTTAAGGACTCTGCTGCATTATTTAAGGACTTTGCTGCATTATTAAAGGACTCTGCTGCATTATTTAATTACTTTGCTGCATTATTTAAGGACTCTGCTGCGGTATTTAAGGACTCTGCTGCATTATTTAAGGACTTTGATGCATTATTTAAGGACACTGCTGCAGAATTTAAGGAATCTGCTGCATTATTTAAGGACTTTGTTGCATTATTTAAGGTCTCTTTTTCATTATTTAAGGACTCTGCTATTGTACTTAAGGACTTTGCTGCATTATTTAAGGACTTTGCTGCATTATTTAAGGACTCTGCTGCATTATTTAAGTACTTTGTTGCATTATTTAAGGACTCTGCTGCATAATTTAAGGACTTTATTGCATTATTTAAGGATCCTGCTGCATAATTTAAGGACTTTATTGCATTATTTAAGGATCCTGCTGCATTATTTAATGACTCTGCTGAAGCATTTGAGGACTCATCTGCATTATTAAAGGTCTCTGCTGCATTATTTAAGGATCCTGCTGAAGCATTTGAGGACTCAGCTGCATTATTTAAGGACTTTGCTGCATTATTTAACGACTCTGCTGCGTTATTTAAGGACTCTGCTGCATTATTTAAGGACACTGCTGCATTATTTAAGGACTCTGCTGCATTATTTAAGGACTTTGCTGCATTATTTAACGACTCTGCTGCATTATTTAAGAACTTTGCTGCATTATTTAAGGACTCTGCTGCATTATTTAAGGAATTTGTTGCATTATTTAAGGACTCTGCTGCTTTATTTAAGGACTCTGCTGCGGTATTTAAGGACTCTGCTGCATTATTTAAGGACTTTGCTGCATTATTTAAGGACTGCTGCGTTATTTAAGGACTCTGCTGCATTATTTAAGACTTTGCTGCATTATTTAAGGACTCTGCTGCAGTGTTTAATGACTCTGCTGAAGCAACTGGGGACTCAGATGCATTATTTAAGGACTCTGCTGCATTATGTAAGGACTTTGCTGCTTTATTTAAGGACTTTGCTGCATTATTTAAGGACTTTGTTGCATTATTTAAGGACTCTGCTGCATTATTTAAGGACTTTGTTGCATTATTTAAGGACTCTTCTGCATTATTTAAGGACTTTGCTGCATTATTTAAGGACTATGCTGTGGTATTTAAGTACTCTGCTGCATTATTTAAGGACTTTGCTGCATTATTTAAGGACTCTGCTGCATTATTTAATTACTTTGCTGCATTATTAAAGGACCCTGCTGCGGCATTTAAGGATTCTGCTGCATTATTTAAGGACTTTGATGCATTATTTAAGGACGCTGCTGCAGAATTTAAGGAATCTGCTGCATTATTTAAGGACTTTGTTGCATTATTTAAGGTCTCTGCTGCATTATTTAAGGACTCTGCTATGGTACTTAAGGACTTTGCTGCATTACTTAAGGACTTTGCTGCATTATTTAAGGACTTTGATGCATTATTTAAGAACTTTGTTGCATTATTTAAGGACTCTGCTGCATTATTTAAGGACTTTGTTGCATTATGTAAGGACTTTGCTGCTTTATTTAAGGACTTTGCTGCATTATTTAAGGGCTTTGTTGCATTATTTAAGGACTCTGCTGCATTATTTAAGGACTTTGTTGCATTATTTAAGGACTCTTCTGCATTATTTAAGGACTTTGCTGCATTATTTAAGGACTATGCTGTGGTATTTAAGTACTCTGCTGCATTATTTAAGGACTTTGCTGCATTATTTAAGGACTCTGCTGCATTATTTAATTACTTTGCTGCATTATTAAAGGACCCTGCTGCGGCATTTAAGGATTCTGCTGCATAATTTAAGGACTTTATTGCATTATTTAAGGATCCTGCTGCATTATTTAAGGATCCTGCTGAAGCATTTGAGGACTCAGCTGCATTATTTAAGGACTTTGCTGCATTATTTAACGACTCTGCTGCATTATTTAAGGACTCTGCTGCTTTATTTAAGGACTTTCCTGCATTATTTAAGGAGTCTTCTGCATTATTTAATGACTCTGCTGAAGCATTTGAGGACTCAACTGCATTATTTAAGGACTCTGCTGCATTATTTAAGGTCTCTGCTGCATTATTTAAGGACTCTGCTGTGGTATATAAGGACTCTGCTGCATTATTTAAGGAATTTGTTGCATTATTTAAGGACGCTGCTGCATTATTTAAGGACTTTGTTGCATTATTTAAGGACTCTGCTGCATTAATTAAGGACTTTGCTGCATTACTTAAGGACACTGCTGCATTATTTAAGGACTTTGTTGCATTATTTAAGGTCTCTGCTGCATTATTTAAGGACTCTGCTGTGGTATTTATGGACTCTGCTGCATTATTTAAGGAATTTGTTGCATTATTTAAGGACGCTGCTGCATTATTTAAGGACTTTGTTGCATTATTTAAGGACTTTGCTGCATTAATTAAGGACTTTGCTGCATTACTTAAGGACTCTGCTGCATTATTTAATTACTTGCTGCATTATTTAAGGACTCTGCTGCGGTGTTTAAGAACTCTGCTGCATTATTTAAGGACTTTGCTGCATTATTTTAGGACTCTGCTGCATTATTTAAGGACTTTGCTGTATTATTTAAGGACTCTACTGCATTATTTAAGGACTTTGTTGCATTATTTAAGGACTCTGCTGCATTATTTAATGACTTTGTTGCATTATATAAGGACTCTGCTGAATTATTTAAGGACTATGTTGCATTATGTTAGAAGTCTGCTGCATTATTTAAGGACTTTGCTGCATTATTTAAGGACTCTGCTGCATTATTTAAGGACTTTATTGCATTATTTAAGGACTCTGCTGCATTATTTAATGACTCTGCTGAAGCATTTGAGGACTCAGCTGCATTATTTAAGGTCTCTGCTGTATTATTTAAGGACTCTGCTGCATTATTTAATGACTCTGTTGCGGTATTTAAGGACTCTGCTGCATTATTTAAGGACTGCTGCGTTATTTAAGGACTCTGCTGCATTATTTAAGACTTTGCTGCATTATTTAAGGACTCTGCTGCAGTGTTTAATGACTCTGCTGAAGCAACTGGGGACTCAGATGCATTATTTAAGGACTCTGCTGCATTATGTAAGGACTTTGCTGCTTTATTTAAGGACTTTGCTGCATTATTTAAGGACTTTGTTGCATTATTTAAGGACTCTGCTGCATTATTTAAGGACTTTGTTGCATTATTTAAGGACTCTTCTGCATTATTTAAGGACTTTGCTGCATTATTTAAGGACTATGCTGTGGTATTTAAGTACTCTGCTGCATTATTTAAGGACTTTGCTGCATTATTTAAGGACTCTGCTGCATTATTTAATTACTTTGCTGCATTATTAAAGGACCCTGCTGCGGCATTTAAGGATTCTGCTGCATTATTTAAGGACTTTGATGCATTATTTAAGGACGCTGCTGCAGAATTTAAGGAATCTGCTGCATTATTTAAGGACTTTGTTGCATTATTTAAGGTCTCTGCTGCATGAATTAAGGACTCTGCTATGGTACTTAAGGACTTTGCTGCATTATTTAAGGACTTTGCTGCATTATTTAAGGACTTTGATGCATTATTTAAGAACTTTGTTGCATTATTTAAGGACTCTGCTGCATTATTTAAGGACTTTGTTGCATTATGTAAGGACTTTGCTGCTTTATTTAAGGACTTTGCTGCATTATTTAAGGACTTTGTTGCATTATTTAAGGACTCTGCTGCATTATTTAAGGACTTTGTTGCATTATTTAAGGACTCTTCTGCATTATTTAAGGACTTTGCTGCATTATTTAAGGACTATGCTGTGGTATTTAAGTACTCTGCTGCATTATTTAAGGACTTTGCTGCATTATTTAAGGACTCTGCTGCATTATTTAATTACTTTGCTGCATTATTAAAGGACCCTGCTGCGGCATTTAAGGATTCTGCTGCATAATTTAAGGACTTTATTGCATTATTTAAGGATCCTGCTGCATTATTTAAGGATCCTGCTGAAGCATTTGAGGACTCAGCTGCATTATTTAAGGACTTTGCTGCATTATTTAACGACTCTGCTGCATTATTTAAGGACTCTGCTGCTTTATTTAAGGACTTTCCTGCATTATTTAAGGAGTCTTCTGCATTATTTAATGACTCTGCTGAAGCATTTGAGGACTCAACTGCATTATTTAAGGACTCTGCTGCATTATTTAAGGTCTCTGCTGCATTATTTAAGGACTCTGCTGTGGTATATAAGGACTCTGCTGCATTATTTAAGGAATTTGTTGCATTATTTAAGGACGCTGCTGCATTATTTAAGGACTTTGTTGCATTATTTAAGGACTCTGCTGCATTAATTAAGGACTTTGCTGCATTACTTAAGGACACTGCTGCATTATTTAAGGACTTTGTTGCATTATTTAAGGACTCTGCTGCATTATTTAAGGACTCTGCTGAAGCATTTGGGGACTCAGATGCATTATTTAAGGACTCTGCTGCATTATGTAAGGGCTTTGCTGCTTTATTTAAGGACTCTGTTGCATTATTTAAGGACTTTGTTGCATTATTTAAGAACTCTGCTGCATTATTTAAGGACTTTGTTGCATTATTTAAGGATTCTGCTGCATTATTTAAGGACTTTGCTGCATTATTTAAGGACTATGCTGTGGTATTTAAGGACTCTGCTGCATTATTTAAGGACTTTGCTGCATTATTAAAGGACTCTGCTGCATTATTTAATTACTTTGCTGCATTATTTAAGGACTCTGCTGCGGTATTTAAGGACTCTGCTGCATTATTTAAGGACTTTGATGCATTATTTAAGGACACTGCTGCAGAATTTAAGGAATCTGCTGCATTATTTAAGGACTTTGTTGCATTATTTAAGGTCTCTTTTTCATTATTTAAGGACTCTGCTATTGTACTTAAGGACTTTGCTGCATTATTTAAGGACTTTGCTGCATTATTTAAGGACTCTGCTGCATTATTTAAGTACTTTGTTGCATTATTTAAGGACTCTGCTGCATAATTTAAGGACTTTATTGCATTATTTAAGGATCCTGCTGCATTATTTAATGACTCTGCTGAAGCATTTGAGGACTCAGCTGCATTATTTAAGGTCTCTGCTGCATTATTTAAGGATCCTGCTGAAGCATTTGAGGACTCAGCTGCATTATTTAAGGACTTTGCTGCATTATTTAACGACTCTGCTGCGTTATTTAAGGACTCTGCTGCATTATTTAAGGACACTGCTGCATTATTTAAGGACTCTGCTGCATTATTTAAGGACTTTGCTGCATTATTTAACGACTCTGCTGCATTATTTAAGAACTTTGCTGCATTATTTAAGGACTCTGCTGCATTATTTAAGGAATTTGTTGCATTATTTAAGGACTCTGCTGCTTTATTTAAGGACTCTGCTGCAGTATTTAAGGACTCTGCTGCATTATTTAAGGACTTTGCTGCATTATTTAAGGACTGCTGCGTTATGTAAGGACTCTGCTGCATTATTTAAGACTTTGCTGCATTATTTAAGGACTCTGCTGCAGTGTTTAATGACTCTGCTGAAGCAACTGGGGACTCAGATGCATTATTTAAGGACTCTGCTGCATTATGTAAGGACTTTGCTGCTTTATTTAAGGACTTTGCTGCATTATTTAAGGACTTTGTTGCATTATTTAAGGACTCTGCTGCATTATTTAAGGACTTTGTTGCATTATTTAAGGACTCTTCTGCATTATTTAAGGACTTTGCTGCATTATTTAAGGACTATGCTGTGGTATTTAAGTACTCTGCTGCATTATTTAAGGACTTTGCTGCATTATTTAAGGACTCTGCTGCATTATTTAATTACTTTGCTGCATTATTAAAGGACCCTGCTGCGGCATTTAAGGATTCTGCTGCATTATTTAAGGACTTTGATGCATTATTTAAGGACGCTGCTGCAGAATTTAAGGAATCTGCTGCATTATTTAAGGACATTGTTGCATTATTTAAGGTATCTGCTGCATTATTTAAGGACTCTGCTATGGTACTTAAGGACTTTGCTGCATTATTTAAGGACTTTGCTGCATTATTTAAGGACTTTGATGCATTATTTAAGAACTTTGTTGCATTATTTAAGGACTCTGCTGCATTATTTAAGGACTTTGTTGCATTATGTAAGGACTTTGCTGCTTTATTTAAGGACTTTGCTGCATTATTTAAGGACTTTGTTGCATTATTTAAGGACTCTGCTGCATTATTTAAGGACTTTGTTGCATTATTTAAGGACTCTTCTGCATTATTTAAGGACTTTGCTGCATTATTTAAGGACTATGCTGTGGTATTTAAGTACTCTGCTGCATTATTTAAGGACTTTGCTGCATTATTTAAGGACTCTGCTGCATTATTTAATTACTTTGCTGCATTATTAAAGGACCCTGCTGCGGCATTTAAGGATTCTGCTGCATAATTTAAGGACTTTATTGCATTATTTAAGGATCCTGCTGCATTATTTAAGGATCCTGCTGAAGCATTTGAGGACTCAGCTGCATTATTTAAGGACTTTGCTGCATTATTTAACGACTCTGCTGCATTATTTAAGGACTCTGCTGCTTTATTTAAGGACTTTCCTGCATTATTTAAGGAGTCTTCTGCATTATTTAATGACTCTGCTGAAGCATTTGAGGACTCAACTGCATTATTTAAGGACTCTGCTGCATTATTTAAGGTCTCTGCTGCGTTATTTAAGGACTCTGCTGTGGTATATAAGGACTCTGCTGCATTATTTAAGGAATTTGTTGCATTATTTAAGGACGCTGCTGCATTATTTAAGGACTTTGTTGCATTATTTAAGGACTCTGCTGCATTAATTAAGGACTTTGCTGCATTACTTAAGGACACTGCTGCATTATTTAAGGACTTTGTTGCATTATTTAAGGACTCTGCTGCATTATTTAAGGACTCTGCTGAAGCATTTGGGGACTCAGATGCATTATTTAAGGACTCTGCTGCATTATGTAAGGGCTTTGCTGCTTTATTTAAGGACTCTGTTGCATTATTTAAGGACTTTGTTGCATTATTTAAGAACTCTGCTGCATTATTTAAGGACTTTGTTGCATTATTTAAGGATTCTGCTGCATTATTTAAGGACTTTGCTGCATTATTTAAGGACTATGCTGTGGTATTTAAGGACTCTGCTGCATTATTTAAGGACTTTGCTGCATTATTAAAGGACTCTGCTGCATTATTTAATTACTTTGCTGCATTATTTAAGGACTCTGCTGCGGTATTTAAGGACTCTGCTGCATTATTTAAGGACTTTGATGCATTATTTAAGGACACTGCTGCAGAATTTAAGGAATCTGCTGCATTATTTAAGGACTTTGTTGCATTATTTAAGGTCTCTTTTTCATTATTTAAGGACTCTGCTATTGTACTTAAGGACTTTGCTGCATTATTTAAGGACTTTGCTGCATTATTTAAGGACTCTGCTGCATTATTTAAGTACTTTGTTGCATTATTTAAGGACTCTGCTGCATAATTTAAGGACTTTATTGCATTATTTACGGATCCTGCTGCATTATTTAATGACTCTGCTGAAGCATTTGAGGACTCATCTGCATTATTAAAGGTCTCTGCTGCATTATTTAAGGATCCTGCTGAAGCATTTGAGGACTCAGCTGCATTATTTAAGGACTTTGCTGCATTATTTAACGACTCTGCTGCGTTATTTAAGGACTCTGCTGCATTATTTAAGGACACTGCTGCATTATTTAAGGACTCTGCTGCATTATTTAAGGACTTTGCTGCATTATTTAACGACTCTGCTGCATTATTTAAGAACTTTGCTGCATTATTTAAGGACTCTGCTGCATTATTTAAGGAATTTGTTGCATTATTTAAGGACTCTGCTGCTTTATTTAAGGACTCTGCTGCGGTATTTAAGGACTCTGCTGCATTATTTAAGGACTTTGCTGCATTATTTAAGGACTGCTGCGTTATTTAAGGACTCTGCTGCATTATTTAAGACTTTGCTGCATTATTTAAGGACTCTGCTGCAGTGTTTAATGACTCTGCTGAAGCAACTGGGGACTCAGATGCATTATTTAAGGACTCTGCTGCATTATGTAAGGACTTTGCTGCTTTATTTAAGGACTTTGCTGCATTATTTAAGGACTTTGTTGCATTATTTAAGGACTCTGCTGCATTATTTAAGGACTTTGTTGCATTATTTAAGGACTCTTCTGCATTATTTAAGGACTTTGCTGCATTATTTAAGGACTATGCTGTGGTATTTAAGTACTCTGCTGCATTATTTAAGGACTTTGCTGCATTATTTAAGGACTCTGCTGCATTATTTAATTACTTTGCTGCATTATTAAAGGACCCTGCTGCGGCATTTAAGGATTCTGCTGCATTATTTAAGGACTTTGATGCATTATTTAAGGACGCTGCTGCAGAATTTAAGGAATCTGCTGCATTATTTAAGGACTTTGTTGCATTATTTAAGGTCTCTGCTGCATTATTTAAGGACTCTGCTATGGTACTTAAGGACTTTGCTGCATTACTTAAGGACTTTGCTGCATTATTTAAGGACTTTGATGCATTATTTAAGAACTTTGTTGCATTATTTAAGGACTCTGCTGCATTATTTAAGGACTTTGTTGCATTATGTAAGGACTTTGCTGCTTTATTTAAGGACTTTGCTGCATTATTTAAGGGCTTTGTTGCATTATTTAAGGACTCTGCTGCATTATTTAAGGACTTTGTTGCATTATTTAAGGACTCTTCTGCATTATTTAAGGACTTTGCTGCATTATTTAAGGACTATGCTGTGGTATTTAAGTACTCTGCTGCATTATTTAAGGACTTTGCTGCATTATTTAAGGACTCTGCTGCATTATTTAATTACTTTGCTGCATTATTAAAGGACCCTGCTGCGGCATTTAAGGATTCTGCTGCATAATTTAAGGACTTTATTGCATTATTTAAGGATCCTGCTGCATTATTTAAGGATCCTGCTGAAGCATTTGAGGACTCAGCTGCATTATTTAAGGACTTTGCTGCATTATTTAACGACTCTGCTGCATTATTTAAGGACTCTGCTGCTTTATTTAAGGACTTTCCTGCATTATTTAAGGAGTCTTCTGCATTATTTAATGACTCTGCTGAAGCATTTGAGGACTCAACTGCATTATTTAAGGACTCTGCTGCATTATTTAAGGTCTCTGCTGCATTATTTAAGGACTCTGCTGTGGTATATAAGGACTCTGCTGCATTATTTAAGGAATTTGTTGCATTATTTAAGGACGCTGCTGCATTATTTAAGGACTTTGTTGCATTATTTAAGGACTCTGCTGCATTAATTAAGGACTTTGCTGCATTACTTAAGGACACTGCTGCATTATTTAAGGACTTTGTTGCATTATTTAAGGTCTCTGCTGCATTATTTAAGGACTCTGCTGTGGTATTTATGGACTCTGCTGCATTATTTAAGGAATTTGTTGCATTATTTAAGGACGCTGCTGCATTATTTAAGGACTTTGTTGCATTATTTAAGGACTTTGCTGCATTAATTAAGGACTTTGCTGCATTACTTAAGGACTCTGCTGCATTATTTAATTACTTGCTGCATTATTTAACGACTCTGCTGCATTATTTAAGAACTTTGCTGCATTATTTAAGGACTCTGCTGCATTATTTAAGGAATTTGTTGCATTATTTAAGGACTCTGCTGCTTTATTTAAGGACTCTGCTGCAGTATTTAAGGACTCTGCTGCATTATTTAAGGACTTTGCTGCATTATTTAAGGACTGCTGCGTTATGTAAGGACTCTGCTGCATTATTTAAGACTTTGCTGCATTATTTAAGGACTCTGCTGCAGTGTTTAATGACTCTGCTGAAGCAACTGGGGACTCAGATGCATTATTTAAGGACTCTGCTGCATTATGTAAGGACTTTGCTGCTTTATTTAAGGACTTTGCTGCATTATTTAAGGACTTTGTTGCATTATTTAAGGACTCTGCTGCATTATTTAAGGACTTTGTTGCATTATTTAAGGACTCTTCTGCATTATTTAAGGACTTTGCTGCATTATTTAAGGACTATGCTGTGGTATTTAAGTACTCTGCTGCATTATTTAAGGACTTTGCTGCATTATTTAAGGACTCTGCTGCATTATTTAATTACTTTGCTGCATTATTAAAGGACCCTGCTGCGGCATTTAAGGATTCTGCTGCATTATTTAAGGACTTTGATGCATTATTTAAGGACGCTGCTGCAGAATTTAAGGAATCTGCTGCATTATTTAAGGACATTGTTGCATTATTTAAGGTATCTGCTGCATTATTTAAGGACTCTGCTATGGTACTTAAGGACTTTGCTGCATTATTTAAGGACTTTGCTGCATTATTTAAGGACTTTGATGCATTATTTAAGAACTTTGTTGCATTATTTAAGGACTCTGCTGCATTATTTAAGGACTTTGTTGCATTATGTAAGGACTTTGCTGCTTTATTTAAGGACTTTGCTGCATTATTTAAGGACTTTGTTGCATTATTTAAGGACTCTGCTGCATTATTTAAGGACTTTGTTGCATTATTTAAGGACTCTTCTGCATTATTTAAGGACTTTGCTGCATTATTTAAGGACTATGCTGTGGTATTTAAGTACTCTGCTGCATTATTTAAGGACTTTGCTGCATTATTTAAGGACTCTGCTGCATTATTTAATTACTTTGCTGCATTATTAAAGGACCCTGCTGCGGCATTTAAGGATTCTGCTGCATAATTTAAGGACTTTATTGCATTATTTAAGGATCCTGCTGCATTATTTAAGGATCCTGCTGAAGCATTTGAGGACTCAGCTGCATTATTTAAGGACTTTGCTGCATTATTTAACGACTCTGCTGCATTATTTAAGGACTCTGCTGCTTTATTTAAGGACTTTCCTGCATTATTTAAGGAGTCTTCTGCATTATTTAATGACTCTGCTGAAGCATTTGAGGACTCAACTGCATTATTTAAGGACTCTGCTGCATTATTTAAGGTCTCTGCTGCGTTATTTAAGGACTCTGCTGTGGTATATAAGGACTCTGCTGCATTATTTAAGGAATTTGTTGCATTATTTAAGGACGCTGCTGCATTATTTAAGGACTTTGTTGCATTATTTAAGGACTCTGCTGCATTAATTAAGGACTTTGCTGCATTACTTAAGGACACTGCTGCATTATTTAAGGACTTTGTTGCATTATTTAAGGACTCTGCTGCATTATTTAAGGACTCTGCTGAAGCATTTGGGGACTCAGATGCATTATTTAAGGACTCTGCTGCATTATGTAAGGGCTTTGCTGCTTTATTTAAGGACTCTGTTGCATTATTTAAGGACTTTGTTGCATTATTTAAGAACTCTGCTGCATTATTTAAGGACTTTGTTGCATTATTTAAGGATTCTGCTGCATTATTTAAGGACTTTGCTGCATTATTTAAGGACTATGCTGTGGTATTTAAGGACTCTGCTGCATTATTTAAGGACTTTGCTGCATTATTAAAGGACTCTGCTGCATTATTTAATTACTTTGCTGCATTATTTAAGGACTCTGCTGCGGTATTTAAGGACTCTGCTGCATTATTTAAGGACTTTGATGCATTATTTAAGGACACTGCTGCAGAATTTAAGGAATCTGCTGCATTATTTAAGGACTTTGTTGCATTATTTAAGGTCTCTTTTTCATTATTTAAGGACTCTGCTATTGTACTTAAGGACTTTGCTGCATTATTTAAGGACTTTGCTGCATTATTTAAGGACTCTGCTGCATTATTTAAGTACTTTGTTGCATTATTTAAGGACTCTGCTGCATAATTTAAGGACTTTATTGCATTATTTAAGGATCCTGCTGCATTATTTAATGACTCTGCTGAAGCATTTGAGGACTCATCTGCATTATTAAAGGTCTCTGCTGCATTATTTAAGGATCCTGCTGAAGCATTTGAGGACTCAGCTGCATTATTTAAGGACTTTGCTGCATTATTTAACGACTCTGCTGCGTTATTTAAGGACTCTGCTGCATTATTTAAGGACACTGCTGCATTATTTAAGGACTCTGCTGCATTATTTAAGGACTTTGCTGCATTATTTAACGACTCTGCTGCATTATTTAAGAACTTTGCTGCATTATTTAAGGACTCTGCTGCATTATTTAAGGAATTTGTTGCATTATTTAAGGACTCTGCTGCTTTATTTAAGGACTCTGCTGCGGTATTTAAGGACTCTGCTGCATTATTTAAGGACTTTGCTGCATTATTTAAGGACTGCTGCGTTATTTAAGGACTCTGCTGCATTATTTAAGACTTTGCTGCATTATTTAAGGACTCTGCTGCAGTGTTTAATGACTCTGCTGAAGCAACTGGGGACTCAGATGCATTATTTAAGGACTCTGCTGCATTATGTAAGGACTTTGCTGCTTTATTTAAGGACTTTGCTGCATTATTTAAGGACTTTGTTGCATTATTTAAGGACTCTGCTGCATTATTTAAGGACTTTGTTGCATTATTTAAGGACTCTTCTGCATTATTTAAGGACTTTGCTGCATTATTTAAGGACTATGCTGTGGTATTTAAGTACTCTGCTGCATTATTTAAGGACTTTGCTGCATTATTTAAGGACTCTGCTGCATTATTTAATTACTTTGCTGCATTATTAAAGGACCCTGCTGCGGCATTTAAGGATTCTGCTGCATTATTTAAGGACTTTGATGCATTATTTAAGGACGCTGCTGCAGAATTTAAGGAATCTGCTGCATTATTTAAGGACTTTGTTGCATTATTTAAGGTCTCTGCTGCATTATTTAAGGACTCTGCTATGGTACTTAAGGACTTTGCTGCATTACTTAAGGACTTTGCTGCATTATTTAAGGACTTTGATGCATTATTTAAGAACTTTGTTGCATTATTTAAGGACTCTGCTGCATTATTTAAGGACTTTGTTGCATTATGTAAGGACTTTGCTGCTTTATTTAAGGACTTTGCTGCATTATTTAAGGGCTTTGTTGCATTATTTAAGGACTCTGCTGCATTATTTAAGGACTTTGTTGCATTATTTAAGGACTCTTCTGCATTATTTAAGGACTTTGCTGCATTATTTAAGGACTATGCTGTGGTATTTAAGTACTCTGCTGCATTATTTAAGGACTTTGCTGCATTATTTAAGGACTCTGCTGCATTATTTAATTACTTTGCTGCATTATTAAAGGACCCTGCTGCGGCATTTAAGGATTCTGCTGCATAATTTAAGGACTTTATTGCATTATTTAAGGATCCTGCTGCATTATTTAAGGATCCTGCTGAAGCATTTGAGGACTCAGCTGCATTATTTAAGGACTTTGCTGCATTATTTAACGACTCTGCTGCATTATTTAAGGACTCTGCTGCTTTATTTAAGGACTTTCCTGCATTATTTAAGGAGTCTTCTGCATTATTTAATGACTCTGCTGAAGCATTTGAGGACTCAACTGCATTATTTAAGGACTCTGCTGCATTATTTAAGGTCTCTGCTGCATTATTTAAGGACTCTGCTGTGGTATATAAGGACTCTGCTGCATTATTTAAGGAATTTGTTGCATTATTTAAGGACGCTGCTGCATTATTTAAGGACTTTGTTGCATTATTTAAGGACTCTGCTGCATTAATTAAGGACTTTGCTGCATTACTTAAGGACACTGCTGCATTATTTAAGGACTTTGTTGCATTATTTAAGGTCTCTGCTGCATTATTTAAGGACTCTGCTGTGGTATTTATGGACTCTGCTGCATTATTTAAGGAATTTGTTGCATTATTTAAGGACGCTGCTGCATTATTTAAGGACTTTGTTGCATTATTTAAGGACTTTGCTGCATTAATTAAGGACTTTGCTGCATTACTTAAGGACTCTGCTGCATTATTTAATTACTTGCTGCATTATTTAAGGACTCTGCTGCGGTGTTTAAGAACTCTGCTGCATTATTTAAGGACTTTGCTGCATTATTTTAGGACTCTGCTGCATTATTTAAGGACTTTGCTGTATTATTTAAGGACTCTACTGCATTATTTAAGGACTTTGTTGCATTATTTAAGGACTCTGCTGCATTATTTAATGACTTTGTTGCATTATATAAGGACTCTGCTGAATTATTTAAGGACTATGTTGCATTATGTTAGAAGTCTGCTGCATTATTTAAGGACTTTGCTGCATTATTTAAGGACTCTGCTGCATTATTTAAGGACTTTATTGCATTATTTAAGGACTCTGCTGCATTATTTAATGACTCTGCTGAAGCATTTGAGGACTCAGCTGCATTATTTAAGGTCTCTGCTGTATTATTTAAGGACTCTGCTGCATTATTTAATGACTCTGTTGCGGTATTTAAGGACTCTGCTGCATTATTTAAGGACTGCTGCGTTATTTAAGGACTCTGCTGCATTATTTAAGACTTTGCTGCATTATTTAAGGACTCTGCTGCAGTGTTTAATGACTCTGCTGAAGCAACTGGGGACTCAGATGCATTATTTAAGGACTCTGCTGCATTATGTAAGGACTTTGCTGCTTTATTTAAGGACTTTGCTGCATTATTTAAGGACTTTGTTGCATTATTTAAGGACTCTGCTGCATTATTTAAGGACTTTGTTGCATTATTTAAGGACTCTTCTGCATTATTTAAGGACTTTGCTGCATTATTTAAGGACTATGCTGTGGTATTTAAGTACTCTGCTGCATTATTTAAGGACTTTGCTGCATTATTTAAGGACTCTGCTGCATTATTTAATTACTTTGCTGCATTATTAAAGGACCCTGCTGCGGCATTTAAGGATTCTGCTGCATTATTTAAGGACTTTGATGCATTATTTAAGGACGCTGCTGCAGAATTTAAGGAATCTGCTGCATTATTTAAGGACTTTGTTGCATTATTTAAGGTCTCTGCTGCATGAATTAAGGACTCTGCTATGGTACTTAAGGACTTTGCTGCATTATTTAAGGACTTTGCTGCATTATTTAAGGACTTTGATGCATTATTTAAGAACTTTGTTGCATTATTTAAGGACTCTGCTGCATTATTTAAGGACTTTGTTGCATTATGTAAGGACTTTGCTGCTTTATTTAAGGACTTTGCTGCATTATTTAAGGACTTTGTTGCATTATTTAAGGACTCTGCTGCATTATTTAAGGACTTTGTTGCATTATTTAAGGACTCTTCTGCATTATTTAAGGACTTTGCTGCATTATTTAAGGACTATGCTGTGGTATTTAAGTACTCTGCTGCATTATTTAAGGACTTTGCTGCATTATTTAAGGACTCTGCTGCATTATTTAATTACTTTGCTGCATTATTAAAGGACCCTGCTGCGGCATTTAAGGATTCTGCTGCATAATTTAAGGACTTTATTGCATTATTTAAGGATCCTGCTGCATTATTTAAGGATCCTGCTGAAGCATTTGAGGACTCAGCTGCATTATTTAAGGACTTTGCTGCATTATTTAACGACTCTGCTGCATTATTTAAGGACTCTGCTGCTTTATTTAAGGACTTTCCTGCATTATTTAAGGAGTCTTCTGCATTATTTAATGACTCTGCTGAAGCATTTGAGGACTCAACTGCATTATTTAAGGACTCTGCTGCATTATTTAAGGTCTCTGCTGCATTATTTAAGGACTCTGCTGTGGTATATAAGGACTCTGCTGCATTATTTAAGGAATTTGTTGCATTATTTAAGGACGCTGCTGCATTATTTAAGGACTTTGTTGCATTATTTAAGGACTCTGCTGCATTAATTAAGGACTTTGCTGCATTACTTAAGGACACTGCTGCATTATTTAAGGACTTTGTTGCATTATTTAAGGACTCTGCTGCATTATTTAAGGACTCTGCTGAAGCATTTGGGGACTCAGATGCATTATTTAAGGACTCTGCTGCATTATGTAAGGGCTTTGCTGCTTTATTTAAGGACTCTGTTGCATTATTTAAGGACTTTGTTGCATTATTTAAGAACTCTGCTGCATTATTTAAGGACTTTGTTGCATTATTTAAGGATTCTGCTGCATTATTTAAGGACTTTGCTGCATTATTTAAGGACTATGCTGTGGTATTTAAGGACTCTGCTGCATTATTTAAGGACTTTGCTGCATTATTAAAGGACTCTGCTGCATTATTTAATTACTTTGCTGCATTATTTAAGGACTCTGCTGCGGTATTTAAGGACTCTGCTGCATTATTTAAGGACTTTGATGCATTATTTAAGGACACTGCTGCAGAATTTAAGGAATCTGCTGCATTATTTAAGGACTTTGTTGCATTATTTAAGGTCTCTTTTTCATTATTTAAGGACTCTGCTATTGTACTTAAGGACTTTGCTGCATTATTTAAGGACTTTGCTGCATTATTTAAGGACTCTGCTTCATTATTTAAGTACTTTGTTGCATTATTTAAGGACTCTGCTGCATAATTTAAGGACTTTATTGCATTATTTAAGGATCCTGCTGCATTATTTAATGACTCTGCTGAAGCATTTGAGGACTCATCTGCATTATTAAAGGTCTCTGCTGCCTTATTTAAGGATCCTGCTGAAGCATTTGAGGACTCAGCTGCATTATTTAAGGACTTTGCTGCATTATTTAACGACTCTGCTGCGTTATTTAAGGACTCTGCTGCATTATTTAAGGACACTGCTGCATTATTTAAGGACTCTGCTGCATTATTTAAGGACTTTGCTGCATTATTTAACGACTCTGCTGCATTATTTAAGAACTTTGCTGCATTATTTAAGGACTCTGCTGCATTATTTAAGGAATTTGTTGCATTATTTAAGGACTCTGCTGCTTTATTTAAGGACTCTGCTGCGGTATTTAAGGACTCTGCTGCATTATTTAAGGACTTTGCTGCATTATTTAAGGACTGCTGCGTTATTTAAGGACTCTGCTGCATTATTTAAGACTTTGCTGCATTATTTAAGGACTCTGCTGCAGTGTTTAATGACTCTGCTGAAGCAACTGGGGACTCAGATGCATTATTTAAGGACTCTGCTGCATTATGTAAGGACTTTGCTGCTTTATTTAAGGACTTTGCTGCATTATTTAAGGACTTTGTTGCATTATTTAAGGACTCTGCTGCATTATTTAAGGACTTTGTTGCATTATTTAAGGACTCTTCTGCATTATTTAAGGACTTTGCTGCATTATTTAAGGACTATGCTGTGGTATTTAAGTACTCTGCTGCATTATTTAAGGACTTTGCTGCATTATTTAAGGACTCTGCTGCATTATTTAATTACTTTGCTGCATTATTAAAGGACCCTGCTGCGGCATTTAAGGATTCTGCTGCATTATTTAAGGACTTTGATGCATTATTTAAGGACGCTGCTGCAGAATTTAAGGAATCTGCTGCATTATTTAAGGACTTTGTTGCATTATTTAAGGTCTCTGCTGCATTATTTAAGAACTCTGCTATGGTACTTAAGGACTTTGCTGCATTACTTAAGGACTTTGCTGCATTATTTAAGGACTTTGATGCATTATTTAAGGACTTTGTTGCATTATTTAAGAACTCTGCTGCATTATTTAAGGACTTTGTTGCATTATTTAAGGATTCTGCTGCATTATTTAAGGACTTTGCTGCATTATTTAAGGACTATGCTGTGGTATTTAAGGACTCTGCTGCATTATTTAAGGACTTTGCTGCATTATTAAAGGACTCTGCTGCATTATTTAATTACTTTGCTGCATTATTTAAGGACTCTGCTGCGGTATTTAAGGACTCTGCTGCATTATTTAAGGACTTTGATGCATTATTTAAGGACACTGCTGCAGAATTTAAGGAATCTGCTGCATTATTTAAGGACTTTGTTGCATTATTTAAGGACTCTGCTGCATTATTTAAGGACTTTGTTGCATTATTTAAGGACTCTTCTGCATTATTTAAGGACTTTGCTGCATTATTTAAGGACTATGCTGTGGTATTTAAGTACTCTGCTGCATTATTTAAGGACTTTGCTGCATTATTTAAGGACTCTGCTGCATTATTTAATTACTTTGCTGCATTATTAAAGGACCCTGCTGCGGCATTTAAGGATTCTGCTGCATTATTTAAGGACTTTGATGCATTATTTAAGGACGCTGCTGCAGAATTTAAGGAATCTGCTGCATTATTTAAGGACTTTGTTGCATTATTTAAGGTCTCTGCTGCATTATTTAAGGACTCTGCTGTGGTATTTATGGACTCTGCTGCATTATTTAAGGAATTTGTTGCATTATTTAAGGACGCTGCTGCATTATTTAAGGACTTTGTTGCATTATTTAAGGACTTTGCTGCATTAATTAAGGACTTTGCTGCATTACTTAAGGACTCTGCTGCATTATTTAATTACTTGCTGCATTATTTAACGACTCTGCTGCATTATTTAAGAACTTTGCTGCATTATTTAAGGACTCTGCTGCATTATTTAAGGAATTTGTTGCATTATTTAAGGACTCTGCTGCTTTATTTAAGGACTCTGCTGCAGTATTTAAGGACTCTGCTGCATTATTTAAGGACTTTGCTGCATTATTTAAGGACTGCTGCGTTATGTAAGGACTCTGCTGCATTATTTAAGACTTTGCTGCATTATTTAAGGACTCTGCTGCAGTGTTTAATGACTCTGCTGAAGCAACTGGGGACTCAGATGCATTATTTAAGGACTCTGCTGCATTATGTAAGGACTTTGCTGCTTTATTTAAGGACTTTGCTGCATTATTTAAGGACTTTGTTGCATTATTTAAGGACTCTGCTGCATTATTTAAGGACTTTGTTGCATTATTTAAGGACTCTTCTGCATTATTTAAGGACTTTGCTGCATTATTTAAGGACTATGCTGTGGTATTTAAGTACTCTGCTGCATTATTTAAGGACTTTGCTGCATTATTTAAGGACTCTGCTGCATTATTTAATTACTTTGCTGCATTATTAAAGGACCCTGCTGCGGCATTTAAGGATTCTGCTGCATTATTTAAGGACTTTGATGCATTATTTAAGGACGCTGCTGCAGAATTTAAGGAATCTGCTGCATTATTTAAGGACATTGTTGCATTATTTAAGGTATCTGCTGCATTATTTAAGGACTCTGCTATGGTACTTAAGGACTTTGCTGCATTATTTAAGGACTTTGCTGCATTATTTAAGGACTTTGATGCATTATTTAAGAACTTTGTTGCATTATTTAAGGACTCTGCTGCATTATTTAAGGACTTTGTTGCATTATGTAAGGACTTTGCTGCTTTATTTAAGGACTTTGCTGCATTATTTAAGGACTTTGTTGCATTATTTAAGGACTCTGCTGCATTATTTAAGGACTTTGTTGCATTATTTAAGGACTCTTCTGCATTATTTAAGGACTTTGCTGCATTATTTAAGGACTATGCTGTGGTATTTAAGTACTCTGCTGCATTATTTAAGGACTTTGCTGCATTATTTAAGGACTCTGCTGCATTATTTAATTACTTTGCTGCATTATTAAAGGACCCTGCTGCGGCATTTAAGGATTCTGCTGCATAATTTAAGGACTTTATTGCATTATTTAAGGATCCTGCTGCATTATTTAAGGATCCTGCTGAAGCATTTGAGGACTCAGCTGCATTATTTAAGGACTTTGCTGCATTATTTAACGACTCTGCTGCATTATTTAAGGACTCTGCTGCTTTATTTAAGGACTTTCCTGCATTATTTAAGGAGTCTTCTGCATTATTTAATGACTCTGCTGAAGCATTTGAGGACTCAACTGCATTATTTAAGGACTCTGCTGCATTATTTAAGGTCTCTGCTGCGTTATTTAAGGACTCTGCTGTGGTATATAAGGACTCTGCTGCATTATTTAAGGAATTTGTTGCATTATTTAAGGACGCTGCTGCATTATTTAAGGACTTTGTTGCATTATTTAAGGACTCTGCTGCATTAATTAAGGACTTTGCTGCATTACTTAAGGACACTGCTGCATTATTTAAGGACTTTGTTGCATTATTTAAGGACTCTGCTGCATTATTTAAGGACTCTGCTGAAGCATTTGGGGACTCAGATGCATTATTTAAGGACTCTGCTGCATTATGTAAGGGCTTTGCTGCTTTATTTAAGGACTCTGTTGCATTATTTAAGGACTTTGTTGCATTATTTAAGAACTCTGCTGCATTATTTAAGGACTTTGTTGCATTATTTAAGGATTCTGCTGCATTATTTAAGGACTTTGCTGCATTATTTAAGGACTATGCTGTGGTATTTAAGGACTCTGCTGCATTATTTAAGGACTTTGCTGCATTATTAAAGGACTCTGCTGCATTATTTAATTACTTTGCTGCATTATTTAAGGACTCTGCTGCGGTATTTAAGGACTCTGCTGCATTATTTAAGGACTTTGATGCATTATTTAAGGACACTGCTGCAGAATTTAAGGAATCTGCTGCATTATTTAAGGACTTTGTTGCATTATTTAAGGTCTCTTTTTCATTATTTAAGGACTCTGCTATTGTACTTAAGGACTTTGCTGCATTATTTAAGGACTTTGCTGCATTATTTAAGGACTCTGCTGCATTATTTAAGTACTTTGTTGCATTATTTAAGGACTCTGCTGCATAATTTAAGGACTTTATTGCATTATTTAAGGATCCTGCTGCATTATTTAATGACTCTGCTGAAGCATTTGAGGACTCATCTGCATTATTAAAGGTCTCTGCTGCATTATTTAAGGATCCTGCTGAAGCATTTGAGGACTCAGCTGCATTATTTAAGGACTTTGCTGCATTATTTAACGACTCTGCTGCGTTATTTAAGGACTCTGCTGCATTATTTAAGGACACTGCTGCATTATTTAAGGACTCTGCTGCATTATTTAAGGACTTTGCTGCATTATTTAACGACTCTGCTGCATTATTTAAGAACTTTGCTGCATTATTTAAGGACTCTGCTGCATTATTTAAGGAATTTGTTGCATTATTTAAGGACTCTGCTGCTTTATTTAAGGACTCTGCTGCGGTATTTAAGGACTCTGCTGCATTATTTAAGGACTTTGCTGCATTATTTAAGGACTGCTGCGTTATTTAAGGACTCTGCTGCATTATTTAAGACTTTGCTGCATTATTTAAGGACTCTGCTGCAGTGTTTAATGACTCTGCTGAAGCAACTGGGGACTCAGATGCATTATTTAAGGACTCTGCTGCATTATGTAAGGACTTTGCTGCTTTATTTAAGGACTTTGCTGCATTATTTAAGGACTTTGTTGCATTATTTAAGGACTCTGCTGCATTATTTAAGGACTTTGTTGCATTATTTAAGGACTCTTCTGCATTATTTAAGGACTTTGCTGCATTATTTAAGGACTATGCTGTGGTATTTAAGTACTCTGCTGCATTATTTAAGGACTTTGCTGCATTATTTAAGGACTCTGCTGCATTATTTAATTACTTTGCTGCATTATTAAAGGACCCTGCTGCGGCATTTAAGGATTCTGCTGCATTATTTAAGGACTTTGATGCATTATTTAAGGACGCTGCTGCAGAATTTAAGGAATCTGCTGCATTATTTAAGGACTTTGTTGCATTATTTAAGGTCTCTGCTGCATTATTTAAGGACTCTGCTATGGTACTTAAGGACTTTGCTGCATTACTTAAGGACTTTGCTGCATTATTTAAGGACTTTGATGCATTATTTAAGAACTTTGTTGCATTATTTAAGGACTCTGCTGCATTATTTAAGGACTTTGTTGCATTATGTAAGGACTTTGCTGCTTTATTTAAGGACTTTGCTGCATTATTTAAGGGCTTTGTTGCATTATTTAAGGACTCTGCTGCATTATTTAAGGACTTTGTTGCATTATTTAAGGACTCTTCTGCATTATTTAAGGACTTTGCTGCATTATTTAAGGACTATGCTGTGGTATTTAAGTACTCTGCTGCATTATTTAAGGACTTTGCTGCATTATTTAAGGACTCTGCTGCATTATTTAATTACTTTGCTGCATTATTAAAGGACCCTGCTGCGGCATTTAAGGATTCTGCTGCATAATTTAAGGACTTTATTGCATTATTTAAGGATCCTGCTGCATTATTTAAGGATCCTGCTGAAGCATTTGAGGACTCAGCTGCATTATTTAAGGACTTTGCTGCATTATTTAACGACTCTGCTGCATTATTTAAGGACTCTGCTGCTTTATTTAAGGACTTTCCTGCATTATTTAAGGAGTCTTCTGCATTATTTAATGACTCTGCTGAAGCATTTGAGGACTCAACTGCATTATTTAAGGACTCTGCTGCATTATTTAAGGTCTCTGCTGCATTATTTAAGGACTCTGCTGTGGTATATAAGGACTCTGCTGCATTATTTAAGGAATTTGTTGCATTATTTAAGGACGCTGCTGCATTATTTAAGGACTTTGTTGCATTATTTAAGGACTCTGCTGCATTAATTAAGGACTTTGCTGCATTACTTAAGGACACTGCTGCATTATTTAAGGACTTTGTTGCATTATTTAAGGTCTCTGCTGCATTATTTAAGGACTCTGCTGTGGTATTTATGGACTCTGCTGCATTATTTAAGGAATTTGTTGCATTATTTAAGGACGCTGCTGCATTATTTAAGGACTTTGTTGCATTATTTAAGGACTTTGCTGCATTAATTAAGGACTTTGCTGCATTACTTAAGGACTCTGCTGCATTATTTAATTACTTGCTGCATTATTTAAGGACTCTGCTGCGGTGTTTAAGAACTCTGCTGCATTATTTAAGGACTTTGCTGCATTATTTTAGGACTCTGCTGCATTATTTAAGGACTTTGCTGTATTATTTAAGGACTCTACTGCATTATTTAAGGACTTTGTTGCATTATTTAAGGACTCTGCTGCATTATTTAATGACTTTGTTGCATTATATAAGGACTCTGCTGAATTATTTAAGGACTATGTTGCATTATGTTAGAAGTCTGCTGCATTATTTAAGGACTTTGCTGCATTATTTAAGGACTCTGCTGCATTATTTAAGGACTTTATTGCATTATTTAAGGACTCTGCTGCATTATTTAATGACTCTGCTGAAGCATTTGAGGACTCAGCTGCATTATTTAAGGTCTCTGCTGTATTATTTAAGGACTCTGCTGCATTATTTAATGACTCTGTTGCGGTATTTAAGGACTCTGCTGCATTATTTAAGGACTGCTGCGTTATTTAAGGACTCTGCTGCATTATTTAAGACTTTGCTGCATTATTTAAGGACTCTGCTGCAGTGTTTAATGACTCTGCTGAAGCAACTGGGGACTCAGATGCATTATTTAAGGACTCTGCTGCATTATGTAAGGACTTTGCTGCTTTATTTAAGGACTTTGCTGCATTATTTAAGGACTTTGTTGCATTATTTAAGGACTCTGCTGCATTATTTAAGGACTTTGTTGCATTATTTAAGGACTCTTCTGCATTATTTAAGGACTTTGCTGCATTATTTAAGGACTATGCTGTGGTATTTAAGTACTCTGCTGCATTATTTAAGGACTTTGCTGCATTATTTAAGGACTCTGCTGCATTATTTAATTACTTTGCTGCATTATTAAAGGACCCTGCTGCGGCATTTAAGGATTCTGCTGCATTATTTAAGGACTTTGATGCATTATTTAAGGACGCTGCTGCAGAATTTAAGGAATCTGCTGCATTATTTAAGGACTTTGTTGCATTATTTAAGGTCTCTGCTGCATGAATTAAGGACTCTGCTATGGTACTTAAGGACTTTGCTGCATTATTTAAGGACTTTGCTGCATTATTTAAGGACTTTGATGCATTATTTAAGAACTTTGTTGCATTATTTAAGGACTCTGCTGCATTATTTAAGGACTTTGTTGCATTATGTAAGGACTTTGCTGCTTTATTTAAGGACTTTGCTGCATTATTTAAGGACTTTGTTGCATTATTTAAGGACTCTGCTGCATTATTTAAGGACTTTGTTGCATTATTTAAGGACTCTTCTGCATTATTTAAGGACTTTGCTGCATTATTTAAGGACTATGCTGTGGTATTTAAGTACTCTGCTGCATTATTTAAGGACTTTGCTGCATTATTTAAGGACTCTGCTGCATTATTTAATTACTTTGCTGCATTATTAAAGGACCCTGCTGCGGCATTTAAGGATTCTGCTGCATAATTTAAGGACTTTATTGCATTATTTAAGGATCCTGCTGCATTATTTAAGGATCCTGCTGAAGCATTTGAGGACTCAGCTGCATTATTTAAGGACTTTGCTGCATTATTTAACGACTCTGCTGCATTATTTAAGGACTCTGCTGCTTTATTTAAGGACTTTCCTGCATTATTTAAGGAGTCTTCTGCATTATTTAATGACTCTGCTGAAGCATTTGAGGACTCAACTGCATTATTTAAGGACTCTGCTGCATTATTTAAGGTCTCTGCTGCATTATTTAAGGACTCTGCTGTGGTATATAAGGACTCTGCTGCATTATTTAAGGAATTTGTTGCATTATTTAAGGACGCTGCTGCATTATTTAAGGACTTTGTTGCATTATTTAAGGACTCTGCTGCATTAATTAAGGACTTTGCTGCATTACTTAAGGACACTGCTGCATTATTTAAGGACTTTGTTGCATTATTTAAGGACTCTGCTGCATTATTTAAGGACTCTGCTGAAGCATTTGGGGACTCAGATGCATTATTTAAGGACTCTGCTGCATTATGTAAGGGCTTTGCTGCTTTATTTAAGGACTCTGTTGCATTATTTAAGGACTTTGTTGCATTATTTAAGAACTCTGCTGCATTATTTAAGGACTTTGTTGCATTATTTAAGGATTCTGCTGCATTATTTAAGGACTTTGCTGCATTATTTAAGGACTATGCTGTGGTATTTAAGGACTCTGCTGCATTATTTAAGGACTTTGCTGCATTATTAAAGGACTCTGCTGCATTATTTAATTACTTTGCTGCATTATTTAAGGACTCTGCTGCGGTATTTAAGGACTCTGCTGCATTATTTAAGGACTTTGATGCATTATTTAAGGACACTGCTGCAGAATTTAAGGAATCTGCTGCATTATTTAAGGACTTTGTTGCATTATTTAAGGTCTCTTTTTCATTATTTAAGGACTCTGCTATTGTACTTAAGGACTTTGCTGCATTATTTAAGGACTTTGCTGCATTATTTAAGGACTCTGCTTCATTATTTAAGTACTTTGTTGCATTATTTAAGGACTCTGCTGCATAATTTAAGGACTTTATTGCATTATTTAAGGATCCTGCTGCATTATTTAATGACTCTGCTGAAGCATTTGAGGACTCATCTGCATTATTAAAGGTCTCTGCTGCCTTATTTAAGGATCCTGCTGAAGCATTTGAGGACTCAGCTGCATTATTTAAGGACTTTGCTGCATTATTTAACGACTCTGCTGCGTTATTTAAGGACTCTGCTGCATTATTTAAGGACACTGCTGCATTATTTAAGGACTCTGCTGCATTATTTAAGGACTTTGCTGCATTATTTAACGACTCTGCTGCATTATTTAAGAACTTTGCTGCATTATTTAAGGACTCTGCTGCATTATTTAAGGAATTTGTTGCATTATTTAAGGACTCTGCTGCTTTATTTAAGGACTCTGCTGCGGTATTTAAGGACTCTGCTGCATTATTTAAGGACTTTGCTGCATTATTTAAGGACTGCTGCGTTATTTAAGGACTCTGCTGCATTATTTAAGACTTTGCTGCATTATTTAAGGACTCTGCTGCAGTGTTTAATGACTCTGCTGAAGCAACTGGGGACTCAGATGCATTATTTAAGGACTCTGCTGCATTATGTAAGGACTTTGCTGCTTTATTTAAGGACTTTGCTGCATTATTTAAGGACTTTGTTGCATTATTTAAGGACTCTGCTGCATTATTTAAGGACTTTGTTGCATTATTTAAGGACTCTTCTGCATTATTTAAGGACTTTGCTGCATTATTTAAGGACTATGCTGTGGTATTTAAGTACTCTGCTGCATTATTTAAGGACTTTGCTGCATTATTTAAGGACTCTGCTGCATTATTTAATTACTTTGCTGCATTATTAAAGGACCCTGCTGCGGCATTTAAGGATTCTGCTGCATTATTTAAGGACTTTGATGCATTATTTAAGGACGCTGCTGCAGAATTTAAGGAATCTGCTGCATTATTTAAGGACTTTGTTGCATTATTTAAGGTCTCTGCTGCATTATTTAAGAACTCTGCTATGGTACTTAAGGACTTTGCTGCATTACTTAAGGACTTTGCTGCATTATTTAAGGACTTTGATGCATTATTTAAGGACTTTGTTGCATTATTTAAGAACTCTGCTGCATTATTTAAGGACTTTGTTGCATTATTTAAGGATTCTGCTGCATTATTTAAGGACTTTGCTGCATTATTTAAGGACTATGCTGTGGTATTTAAGGACTCTGCTGCATTATTTAAGGACTTTGCTGCATTATTAAAGGACTCTGCTGCATTATTTAATTACTTTGCTGCATTATTTAAGGACTCTGCTGCGGTATTTAAGGACTCTGCTGCATTATTTAAGGACTTTGATGCATTATTTAAGGACACTGCTGCAGAATTTAAGGAATCTGCTGCATTATTTAAGGACTTTGTTGCATTATTTAAGGACTCTGCTGCATTATTTAAGGACTTTGTTGCATTATTTAAGGACTCTTCTGCATTATTTAAGGACTTTGCTGCATTATTTAAGGACTATGCTGTGGTATTTAAGTACTCTGCTGCATTATTTAAGGACTTTGCTGCATTATTTAAGGACTCTGCTGCATTATTTAATTACTTTGCTGCATTATTAAAGGACCCTGCTGCGGCATTTAAGGATTCTGCTGCATTATTTAAGGACTTTGATGCATTATTTAAGGACGCTGCTGCAGAATTTAAGGAATCTGCTGCATTATTTAAGGACTTTGTTGCATTATTTAAGGTCTCTGCTGCATTATTTAAGGACTCTGCTATGGTACTTAAGGACTTTGCTGCATTACTTAAGGACTTTGCTGCATTATTTAAGGACTTTGATGCATTATTTAAGAACTTTGTTGCATTATTTAAGGACTCTGCTGCATTATTTAAGGACTTTGTTGCATTATGTAAGGACTTTGCTGCTTTATTTAAGGACTTTGCTGCATTATTTAAGGGCTTTGTTGCATTATTTAAGGACTCTGCTGCATTATTTAAGGACTTTGTTGCATTATTTAAGGACTCTTCTGCATTATTTAAGGACTTTGCTGCATTATTTAAGGACTATGCTGTGGTATTTAAGTACTCTGCTGCATTATTTAAGGACTTTGCTGCATTATTTAAGGACTCTGCTGCATTATTTAATTACTTTGCTGCATTATTAAAGGACCCTGCTGCGGCATTTAAGGATTCTGCTGCATAATTTAAGGACTTTATTGCATTATTTAAGGATCCTGCTGCATTATTTAAGGATCCTGCTGAAGCATTTGAGGACTCAGCTGCATTATTTAAGGACTTTGCTGCATTATTTAACGACTCTGCTGCATTATTTAAGGACTCTGCTGCTTTATTTAAGGACTTTCCTGCATTATTTAAGGAGTCTTCTGCATTATTTAATGACTCTGCTGAAGCATTTGAGGACTCAACTGCATTATTTAAGGACTCTGCTGCATTATTTAAGGTCTCTGCTGCATTATTTAAGGACTCTGCTGTGGTATATAAGGACTCTGCTGCATTATTTAAGGAATTTGTTGCATTATTTAAGGACGCTGCTGCATTATTTAAGGACTTTGTTGCATTATTTAAGGACTCTGCTGCATTAATTAAGGACTTTGCTGCATTACTTAAGGACACTGCTGCATTATTTAAGGACTTTGTTGCATTATTTAAGGTCTCTGCTGCATTATTTAAGGACTCTGCTGTGGTATTTATGGACTCTGCTGCATTATTTAAGGAATTTGTTGCATTATTTAAGGACGCTGCTGCATTATTTAAGGACTTTGTTGCATTATTTAAGGACTTTGCTGCATTAATTAAGGACTTTGCTGCATTACTTAAGGACTCTGCTGCATTATTTAATTACTTGCTGCATTATTTAAGGACTCTGCTGCGGTGTTTAAGAACTCTGCTGCATTATTTAAGGACTTTGCTGCATTATTTTAGGACTCTGCTGCATTATTTAAGGACTTTGCTGTATTATTTAAGGACTCTACTGCATTATTTAAGGACTTTGTTGCATTATTTAAGGACTCTGCTGCATTATTTAATGACTTTGTTGCATTATATAAGGACTCTGCTGAATTATTTAAGGACTATGTTGCATTATGTTAGAAGTCTGCTGCATTATTTAAGGACTTTGCTGCATTATTTAAGGACTCTGCTGCATTATTTAAGGACTTTATTGCATTATTTAAGGACTCTGCTGCATTATTTAATGACTCTGCTGAAGCATTTGAGGACTCAGCTGCATTATTTAAGGTCTCTGCTGTATTATTTAAGGACTCTGCTGCATTATTTAATGACTCTGTTGCGGTATTTAAGGACTCTGCTGCATTATTTAAGGACTGCTGCGTTATTTAAGGACTCTGCTGCATTATTTAAGACTTTGCTGCATTATTTAAGGACTCTGCTGCAGTGTTTAATGACTCTGCTGAAGCAACTGGGGACTCAGATGCATTATTTAAGGACTCTGCTGCATTATGTAAGGACTTTGCTGCTTTATTTAAGGACTTTGCTGCATTATTTAAGGACTTTGTTGCATTATTTAAGGACTCTGCTGCATTATTTAAGGACTTTGTTGCATTATTTAAGGACTCTTCTGCATTATTTAAGGACTTTGCTGCATTATTTAAGGACTATGCTGTGGTATTTAAGTACTCTGCTGCATTATTTAAGGACTTTGCTGCATTATTTAAGGACTCTGCTGCATTATTTAATTACTTTGCTGCATTATTAAAGGACCCTGCTGCGGCATTTAAGGATTCTGCTGCATTATTTAAGGACTTTGATGCATTATTTAAGGACGCTGCTGCAGAATTTAAGGAATCTGCTGCATTATTTAAGGACTTTGTTGCATTATTTAAGGTCTCTGCTGCATGAATTAAGGACTCTGCTATGGTACTTAAGGACTTTGCTGCATTATTTAAGGACTTTGCTGCATTATTTAAGGACTTTGATGCATTATTTAAGAACTTTGTTGCATTATTTAAGGACTCTGCTGCATTATTTAAGGACTTTGTTGCATTATGTAAGGACTTTGCTGCTTTATTTAAGGACTTTGCTGCATTATTTAAGGACTTTGTTGCATTATTTAAGGACTCTGCTGCATTATTTAAGGACTTTGTTGCATTATTTAAGGACTCTTCTGCATTATTTAAGGACTTTGCTGCATTATTTAAGGACTATGCTGTGGTATTTAAGTACTCTGCTGCATTATTTAAGGACTTTGCTGCATTATTTAAGGACTCTGCTGCATTATTTAATTACTTTGCTGCATTATTAAAGGACCCTGCTGCGGCATTTAAGGATTCTGCTGCATAATTTAAGGACTTTATTGCATTATTTAAGGATCCTGCTGCATTATTTAAGGATCCTGCTGAAGCATTTGAGGACTCAGCTGCATTATTTAAGGACTTTGCTGCATTATTTAACGACTCTGCTGCATTATTTAAGGACTCTGCTGCTTTATTTAAGGACTTTCCTGCATTATTTAAGGAGTCTTCTGCATTATTTAATGACTCTGCTGAAGCATTTGAGGACTCAACTGCATTATTTAAGGACTCTGCTGCATTATTTAAGGTCTCTGCTGCATTATTTAAGGACTCTGCTGTGGTATATAAGGACTCTGCTGCATTATTTAAGGAATTTGTTGCATTATTTAAGGACGCTGCTGCATTATTTAAGGACTTTGTTGCATTATTTAAGGACTCTGCTGCATTAATTAAGGACTTTGCTGCATTACTTAAGGACACTGCTGCATTATTTAAGGACTTTGTTGCATTATTTAAGGACTCTGCTGCATTATTTAAGGACTCTGCTGAAGCATTTGGGGACTCAGATGCATTATTTAAGGACTCTGCTGCATTATGTAAGGGCTTTGCTGCTTTATTTAAGGACTCTGTTGCATTATTTAAGGACTTTGTTGCATTATTTAAGAACTCTGCTGCATTATTTAAGGACTTTGTTGCATTATTTAAGGATTCTGCTGCATTATTTAAGGACTTTGCTGCATTATTTAAGGACTATGCTGTGGTATTTAAGGACTCTGCTGCATTATTTAAGGACTTTGCTGCATTATTAAAGGACTCTGCTGCATTATTTAATTACTTTGCTGCATTATTTAAGGACTCTGCTGCGGTATTTAAGGACTCTGCTGCATTATTTAAGGACTTTGATGCATTATTTAAGGACACTGCTGCAGAATTTAAGAATCTGCTGCATTATTTAAGGACTTTGTTGCATTATTTAAGGTCTCTTTTTCATTATTTAAGGACTCTGCTATTGTACTTAAGGACTTTGCTGCATTATTTAAGGACTTTGCTGCATTATTTAAGGACTCTGCTTCATTATTTAAGTACTTTGTTGCATTATTTAAGGACTCTGCTGCATAATTTAAGGACTTTATTGCATTATTTAAGGATCCTGCTGCATTATTTAATGACTCTGCTGAAGCATTTGAGGACTCATCTGCATTATTAAAGGTCTCTGCTGCCTTATTTAAGGATCCTGCTGAAGCATTTGAGGACTCAGCTGCATTATTTAAGGACTTTGCTGCATTATTTAACGACTCTGCTGCGTTATTTAAGGACTCTGCTGCATTATTTAAGGACACTGCTGCATTATTTAAGGACTCTGCTGCATTATTTAAGGACTTTGCTGCATTATTTAACGACTCTGCTGCATTATTTAAGAACTTTGCTGCATTATTTAAGGACTCTGCTGCATTATTTAAGGAATTTGTTGCATTATTTAAGGACTCTGCTGCTTTATTTAAGGACTCTGCTGCGGTATTTAAGGACTCTGCTGCATTATTTAAGGACTTTGCTGCATTATTTAAGGACTGCTGCGTTATTTAAGGACTCTGCTGCATTATTTAAGACTTTGCTGCATTATTTAAGGACTCTGCTGCAGTGTTTAATGACTCTGCTGAAGCAACTGGGGACTCAGATGCATTATTTAAGGACTCTGCTGCATTATGTAAGGACTTTGCTGCTTTATTTAAGGACTTTGCTGCATTATTTAAGGACTTTGTTGCATTATTTAAGGACTCTGCTGCATTATTTAAGGACTTTGTTGCATTATTTAAGGACTCTTCTGCATTATTTAAGGACTTTGCTGCATTATTTAAGGACTATGCTGTGGTATTTAAGTACTCTGCTGCATTATTTAAGGACTTTGCTGCATTATTTAAGGACTCTGCTGCATTATTTAATTACTTTGCTGCATTATTAAAGGACCCTGCTGCGGCATTTAAGGATTCTGCTGCATTATTTAAGGACTTTGATGCATTATTTAAGGACGCTGCTGCAGAATTTAAGGAATCTGCTGCATTATTTAAGGACTTTGTTGCATTATTTAAGGTCTCTGCTGCATTATTTAAGGACTCTGCTATGGTACTTAAGGACTTTGCTGCATTACTTAAGGACTTTGCTGCATTATTTAAGGACTTTGATGCATTATTTAAGAACTTTGTTGCATTATTTAAGGACTCTGCTGCATTATTTAAGGACTTTGTTGCATTATGTAAGGACTTTGCTGCTTTATTTAAGGACTTTGCTGCATTATTTAAGGGCTTTGTTGCATTATTTAAGGACTCTGCTGCATTATTTAAGGACTTTGTTGCATTATTTAAGGACTCTTCTGCATTATTTAAGGACTTTGCTGCATTATTTAAGGACTATGCTGTGGTATTTAAGTACTCTGCTGCATTATTTAAGGACTTTGCTGCATTATTTAAGGACTCTGCTGCATTATTTAATTACTTTGCTGCATTATTAAAGGACCCTGCTGCGGCATTTAAGGATTCTGCTGCATAATTTAAGGACTTTATTGCATTATTTAAGGATCCTGCTGCATTATTTAAGGATCCTGCTGAAGCATTTGAGGACTCAGCTGCATTATTTAAGGACTTTGCTGCATTATTTAACGACTCTGCTGCATTATTTAAGGACTCTGCTGCTTTATTTAAGGACTTTCCTGCATTATTTAAGGAGTCTTCTGCATTATTTAATGACTCTGCTGAAGCATTTGAGGACTCAACTGCATTATTTAAGGACTCTGCTGCATTATTTAAGGTCTCTGCTGCATTATTTAAGGACTCTGCTGTGGTATATAAGGACTCTGCTGCATTATTTAAGGAATTTGTTGCATTATTTAAGGACGCTGCTGCATTATTTAAGGACTTTGTTGCATTATTTAAGGACTCTGCTGCATTAATTAAGGACTTTGCTGCATTACTTAAGGACACTGCTGCATTATTTAAGGACTTTGTTGCATTATTTAAGGTCTCTGCTGCATTATTTAAGGACTCTGCTGTGGTATTTATGGACTCTGCTGCATTATTTAAGGAATTTGTTGCATTATTTAAGGACGCTGCTGCATTATTTAAGGACTTTGTTGCATTATTTAAGGACTTTGCTGCATTAATTAAGGACTTTGCTGCATTACTTAAGGACTCTGCTGCATTATTTAATTACTTGCTGCATTATTTAAGGACTCTGCTGCGGTGTTTAAGAACTCTGCTGCATTATTTAAGGACTTTGCTGCATTATTTTAGGACTCTGCTGCATTATTTAAGGACTTTGCTGTATTATTTAAGGACTCTACTGCATTATTTAAGGACTTTGTTGCATTATTTAAGGACTCTGCTGCATTATTTAATGACTTTGTTGCATTATATAAGGACTCTGCTGAATTATTTAAGGACTATGTTGCATTATGTTAGAAGTCTGCTGCATTATTTAAGGACTTTGCTGCATTATTTAAGGACTCTGCTGCATTATTTAAGGACTTTATTGCATTATTTAAGGACTCTGCTGCATTATTTAATGACTCTGCTGAAGCATTTGAGGACTCAGCTGCATTATTTAAGGTCTCTGCTGTATTATTTAAGGACTCTGCTGCATTATTTAATGACTCTGTTGCGGTATTTAAGGACTCTGCTGCATTATTTAAGGACTGCTGCGTTATTTAAGGACTCTGCTGCATTATTTAAGACTTTGCTGCATTATTTAAGGACTCTGCTGCAGTGTTTAATGACTCTGCTGAAGCAACTGGGGACTCAGATGCATTATTTAAGGACTCTGCTGCATTATGTAAGGACTTTGCTGCTTTATTTAAGGACTTTGCTGCATTATTTAAGGACTTTGTTGCATTATTTAAGGACTCTGCTGCATTATTTAAGGACTTTGTTGCATTATTTAAGGACTCTTCTGCATTATTTAAGGACTTTGCTGCATTATTTAAGGACTATGCTGTGGTATTTAAGTACTCTGCTGCATTATTTAAGGACTTTGCTGCATTATTTAAGGACTCTGCTGCATTATTTAATTACTTTGCTGCATTATTAAAGGACCCTGCTGCGGCATTTAAGGATTCTGCTGCATTATTTAAGGACTTTGATGCATTATTTAAGGACGCTGCTGCAGAATTTAAGGAATCTGCTGCATTATTTAAGGACTTTGTTGCATTATTTAAGGTCTCTGCTGCATGAATTAAGTACTCTGCTATGGTACTTAAGGACTTTGCTGCATTATTTAAGGACTTTGCTGCATTATTTAAGGACTTTGATGCATTATTTAAGAACTTTGTTGCATTATTTAAGGACTCTGCTGCATTATTTAAGGACTTTGTTGCATTATGTAAGGACTTTGCTGCTTTATTTAAGGACTTTGCTGCATTATTTAAGGACTTTGTTGCATTATTTAAGGACTCTGCTGCATTATTTAAGGACTTTGTTGCATTATTTAAGGACTCTTCTGCATTATTTAAGGACTTTGCTGCATTATTTAAGGACTATGCTGTGGTATTTAAGTACTCTGCTGCATTATTTAAGGACTTTGCTGCATTATTTAAGGACTCTGCTGCATTATTTAATTACTTTGCTGCATTATTAAAGGACCCTGCTGCGGCATTTAAGGATTCTGCTGCATAATTTAAGGACTTTATTGCATTATTTAAGGATCCTGCTGCATTATTTAAGGATCCTGCTGAAGCATTTGAGGACTCAGCTGCATTATTTAAGGACTTTGCTGCATTATTTAACGACTCTGCTGCATTATTTAAGGACTCTGCTGCTTTATTTAAGGACTTTCCTGCATTATTTAAGGAGTCTTCTGCATTATTTAATGACTCTGCTGAAGCATTTGAGGACTCAACTGCATTATTTAAGGACTCTGCTGCATTATTTAAGGTCTCTGCTGCATTATTTAAGGACTCTGCTGTGGTATATAAGGACTCTGCTGCATTATTTAAGGAATTTGTTGCATTATTTAAGGACGCTGCTGCATTATTTAAGGACTTTGTTGCATTATTTAAGGACTCTGCTGCATTAATTAAGGACTTTGCTGCATTACTTAAGGACACTGCTGCATTATTTAAGGACTTTGTTGCATTATTTAAGGACTCTGCTGCATTATTTAAGGACTCTGCTGAAGCATTTGGGGACTCAGATGCATTATTTAAGGACTCTGCTGCATTATGTAAGGGCTTTGCTGCTTTATTTAAGGACTCTGTTGCATTATTTAAGGACTTTGTTGCATTATTTAAGAACTCTGCTGCATTATTTAAGGACTTTGTTGCATTATTTAAGGATTCTGCTGCATTATTTAAGGACTTTGCTGCATTATTTAAGGACTATGCTGTGGTATTTAAGGACTCTGCTGCATTATTTAAGGACTTTGCTGCATTATTAAAGGACTCTGCTGCATTATTTAATTACTTTGCTGCATTATTTAAGGACTCTGCTGCGGTATTTAAGGACTCTGCTGCATTATTTAAGGACTTTGATGCATTATTTAAGGACACTGCTGCAGAATTTAAGGAATCTGCTGCATTATTTAAGGACTTTGTTGCATTATTTAAGGTCTCTTTTTCATTATTTAAGGACTCTGCTATTGTACTTAAGGACTTTGCTGCATTATTTAAGGACTTTGCTGCATTATTTAAGGACTCTGCTTCATTATTTAAGTACTTTGTTGCATTATTTAAGGACTCTGCTGCATAATTTAAGGACTTTATTGCATTATTTAAGGATCCTGCTGCATTATTTAATGACTCTGCTGAAGCATTTGAGGACTCATCTGCATTATTAAAGGTCTCTGCTGCCTTATTTAAGGATCCTGCTGAAGCATTTGAGGACTCAGCTGCATTATTTAAGGACTTTGCTGCATTATTTAACGACTCTGCTGCGTTATTTAAGGACTCTGCTGCATTATTTAAGGACACTGCTGCATTATTTAAGGACTCTGCTGCATTATTTAAGGACTTTGCTGCATTATTTAACGACTCTGCTGCATTATTTAAGAACTTTGCTGCATTATTTAAGGACTCTGCTGCATTATTTAAGGAATTTGTTGCATTATTTAAGGACTCTGCTGCTTTATTTAAGGACTCTGCTGCGGTATTTAAGGACTCTGCTGCATTATTTAAGGACTTTGCTGCATTATTTAAGGACTGCTGCGTTATTTAAGGACTCTGCTGCATTATTTAAGACTTTGCTGCATTATTTAAGGACTCTGCTGCAGTGTTTAATGACTCTGCTGAAGCAACTGGGGACTCAGATGCATTATTTAAGGACTCTGCTGCATTATGTAAGGACTTTGCTGCTTTATTTAAGGACTTTGCTGCATTATTTAAGGACTTTGTTGCATTATTTAAGGACTCTGCTGCATTATTTAAGGACTTTGTTGCATTATTTAAGGACTCTTCTGCATTATTTAAGGACTTTGCTGCATTATTTAAGGACTATGCTGTGGTATTTAAGTACTCTGCTGCATTATTTAAGGACTTTGCTGCATTATTTAAGGACTCTGCTGCATTATTTAATTACTTTGCTGCATTATTAAAGGACCCTGCTGCGGCATTTAAGGATTCTGCTGCATTATTTAAGGACTTTGATGCATTATTTAAGGACGCTGCTGCAGAATTTAAGGAATCTGCTGCATTATTTAAGGACTTTGTTGCATTATTTAAGGTCTCTGCTGCATTATTTAAGAACTCTGCTATGGTACTTAAGGACTTTGCTGCATTACTTAAGGACTTTGCTGCATTATTTAAGGACTTTGATGCATTATTTAAGGACTTTGTTGCATTATTTAAGAACTCTGCTGCATTATTTAAGGACTTTGTTGCATTATTTAAGGATTCTGCTGCATTATTTAAGGACTTTGCTGCATTATTTAAGGACTATGCTGTGGTATTTAAGGACTCTGCTGCATTATTTAAGGACTTTGCTGCATTATTAAAGGACTCTGCTGCATTATTTAATTACTTTGCTGCATTATTTAAGGACTCTGCTGCGGTATTTAAGGACTCTGCTGCATTATTTAAGGACTTTGATGCATTATTTAAGGACACTGCTGCAGAATTTAAGGAATCTGCTGCATTATTTAAGGACTTTGTTGCATTATTTAAGGACTCTGCTGCATTATTTAAGGACTTTGTTGCATTATTTAAGGACTCTTCTGCATTATTTAAGGACTTTGCTGCATTATTTAAGGACTATGCTGTGGTATTTAAGTACTCTGCTGCATTATTTAAGGACTTTGCTGCATTATTTAAGGACTCTGCTGCATTATTTAATTACTTTGCTGCATTATTAAAGGACCCTGCTGCGGCATTTAAGGATTCTGCTGCATTATTTAAGGACTTTGATGCATTATTTAAGGACGCTGCTGCAGAATTTAAGGAATCTGCTGCATTATTTAAGGACTTTGTTGCATTATTTAAGGTCTCTGCTGCATTATTTAAGGACTCTGCTATGGTACTTAAGGACTTTGCTGCATTACTTAAGGACTTTGCTGCATTATTTAAGGACTTTGATGCATTATTTAAGAACTTTGTTGCATTATTTAAGGACTCTGCTGCATTATTTAAGGACTTTGTTGCATTATGTAAGGACTTTGCTGCTTTATTTAAGGACTTTGCTGCATTATTTAAGGGCTTTGTTGCATTATTTAAGGACTCTGCTGCATTATTTAAGGACTTTGTTGCATTATTTAAGGACTCTTCTGCATTATTTAAGGACTTTGCTGCATTATTTAAGGACTATGCTGTGGTATTTAAGTACTCTGCTGCATTATTTAAGGACTTTGCTGCATTATTTAAGGACTCTGCTGCATTATTTAATTACTTTGCTGCATTATTAAAGGACCCTGCTGCGGCATTTAAGGATTCTGCTGCATAATTTAAGGACTTTATTGCATTATTTAAGGATCCTGCTGCATTATTTAAGGATCCTGCTGAAGCATTTGAGGACTCAGCTGCATTATTTAAGGACTTTGCTGCATTATTTAACGACTCTGCTGCATTATTTAAGGACTCTGCTGCTTTATTTAAGGACTTTCCTGCATTATTTAAGGAGTCTTCTGCATTATTTAATGACTCTGCTGAAGCATTTGAGGACTCAACTGCATTATTTAAGGACTCTGCTGCATTATTTAAGGTCTCTGCTGCATTATTTAAGGACTCTGCTGTGGTATATAAGGACTCTGCTGCATTATTTAAGGAATTTGTTGCATTATTTAAGGACGCTGCTGCATTATTTAAGGACTTTGTTGCATTATTTAAGGACTCTGCTGCATTAATTAAGGACTTTGCTGCATTACTTAAGGACACTGCTGCATTATTTAAGGACTTTGTTGCATTATTTAAGGTCTCTGCTGCATTATTTAAGGACTCTGCTGTGGTATTTATGGACTCTGCTGCATTATTTAAGGAATTTGTTGCATTATTTAAGGACGCTGCTGCATTATTTAAGGACTTTGTTGCATTATTTAAGGACTTTGCTGCATTAATTAAGGACTTTGCTGCATTACTTAAGGACTCTGCTGCATTATTTAATTACTTGCTGCATTATTTAAGGACTCTGCTGCGGTGTTTAAGAACTCTGCTGCATTATTTAAGGACTTTGCTGCATTATTTTAGGACTCTGCTGCATTATTTAAGGACTTTGCTGTATTATTTAAGGACTCTACTGCATTATTTAAGGACTTTGTTGCATTATTTAAGGACTCTGCTGCATTATTTAATGACTTTGTTGCATTATATAAGGACTCTGCTGAATTATTTAAGGACTATGTTGCATTATGTTAGAAGTCTGCTGCATTATTTAAGGACTTTGCTGCATTATTTAAGGACTCTGCTGCATTATTTAAGGACTTTATTGCATTATTTAAGGACTCTGCTGCATTATTTAATGACTCTGCTGAAGCATTTGAGGACTCAGCTGCATTATTTAAGGTCTCTGCTGTATTATTTAAGGACTCTGCTGCATTATTTAATGACTCTGTTGCGGTATTTAAGGACTCTGCTGCATTATTTAAGGACTGCTGCGTTATTTAAGGACTCTGCTGCATTATTTAAGACTTTGCTGCATTATTTAAGGACTCTGCTGCAGTGTTTAATGACTCTGCTGAAGCAACTGGGGACTCAGATGCATTATTTAAGGACTCTGCTGCATTATGTAAGGACTTTGCTGCTTTATTTAAGGACTTTGCTGCATTATTTAAGGACTTTGTTGCATTATTTAAGGACTCTGCTGCATTATTTAAGGACTTTGTTGCATTATTTAAGGACTCTTCTGCATTATTTAAGGACTTTGCTGCATTATTTAAGGACTATGCTGTGGTATTTAAGTACTCTGCTGCATTATTTAAGGACTTTGCTGCATTATTTAAGGACTCTGCTGCATTATTTAATTACTTTGCTGCATTATTAAAGGACCCTGCTGCGGCATTTAAGGATTCTGCTGCATTATTTAAGGACTTTGATGCATTATTTAAGGACGCTGCTGCAGAATTTAAGGAATCTGCTGCATTATTTAAGGACTTTGTTGCATTATTTAAGGTCTCTGCTGCATGAATTAAGGACTCTGCTATGGTACTTAAGGACTTTGCTGCATTATTTAAGGACTTTGCTGCATTATTTAAGGACTTTGATGCATTATTTAAGAACTTTGTTGCATTATTTAAGGACTCTGCTGCATTATTTAAGGACTTTGTTGCATTATGTAAGGACTTTGCTGCTTTATTTAAGGACTTTGCTGCATTATTTAAGGACTTTGTTGCATTATTTAAGGACTCTGCTGCATTATTTAAGGACTTTGTTGCATTATTTAAGGACTCTTCTGCATTATTTAAGGACTTTGCTGCATTATTTAAGGACTATGCTGTGGTATTTAAGTACTCTGCTGCATTATGTAAGGACTTTGCTGCATTATTTAAGGACTCTGCTGCATTATTTAATTACTTTGCTGCATTATTAAAGGACCCTGCTGCGGCATTTAAGGATTCTGCTGCATAATTTAAGGACTTTATTGCATTATTTAAGGATCCTGCTGCATTATTTAAGGATCCTGCTGAAGCATTTGAGGACTCAGCTGCATTATTTAAGGACTTTGCTGCATTATTTAACGACTCTGCTGCATTATTTAAGGACTCTGCTGCTTTATTTAAGGACTTTCCTGCATTATTTAAGGAGTCTTCTGCATTATTTAATGACTCTGCTGAAGCATTTGAGGACTCAACTGCATTATTTAAGGACTCTGCTGCATTATTTAAGGTCTCTGCTGCATTATTTAAGGACTCTGCTGTGGTATATAAGGACTCTGCTGCATTATTTAAGGAATTTGTTGCATTATTTAAGGACGCTGCTGCATTATTTAAGGACTTTGTTGCATTATTTAAGGACTCTGCTGCATTAATTAAGGACTTTGCTGCATTACTTAAGGACACTGCTGCATTATTTAAGGACTTTGTTGCATTATTTAAGGACTCTGCTGCATTATTTAAGGACTCTGCTGAAGCATTTGGGGACTCAGATGCATTATTTAAGGACTCTGCTGCATTATGTAAGGGCTTTGCTGCTTTATTTAAGGACTCTGTTGCATTATTTAAGGACTTTGTTGCATTATTTAAGAACTCTGCTGCATTATTTAAGGACTTTGTTGCATTATTTAAGGATTCTGCTGCATTATTTAAGGACTTTGCTGCATTATTTAAGGACTATGCTGTGGTATTTAAGGACTCTGCTGCATTATTTAAGGACTTTGCTGCATTATTAAAGGACTCTGCTGCATTATTTAATTACTTTGCTGCATTATTTAAGGACTCTGCTGCGGTATTTAAGGACTCTGCTGCATTATTTAAGGACTTTGATGCATTATTTAAGGACACTGCTGCAGAATTTAAGAATCTGCTGCATTATTTAAGGACTTTGTTGCATTATTTAAGGTCTCTTTTTCATTATTTAAGGACTCTGCTATTGTACTTAAGGACTTTGCTGCATTATTTAAGGACTTTGCTGCATTATTTAAGGACTCTGCTTCATTATTTAAGTACTTTGTTGCATTATTTAAGGACTCTGCTGCATAATTTAAGGACTTTATTGCATTATTTAAGGATCCTGCTGCATTATTTAATGACTCTGCTGAAGCATTTGAGGACTCATCTGCATTATTAAAGGTCTCTGCTGCCTTATTTAAGGATCCTGCTGAAGCATTTGAGGACTCAGCTGCATTATTTAAGGACTTTGCTGCATTATTTAACGACTCTGCTGCGTTATTTAAGGACTCTGCTGCATTATTTAAGGACACTGCTGCATTATTTAAGGACTCTGCTGCATTATTTAAGGACTTTGCTGCATTATTTAACGACTCTGCTGCATTATTTAAGAACTTTGCTGCATTATTTAAGGACTCTGCTGCATTATTTAAGGAATTTGTTGCATTATTTAAGGACTCTGCTGCTTTATTTAAGGACTCTGCTGCGGTATTTAAGGACTCTGCTGCATTATTTAAGGACTTTGCTGCATTATTTAAGGACTGCTGCGTTATTTAAGGACTCTGCTGCATTATTTAAGACTTTGCTGCATTATTTAAGGACTCTGCTGCAGTGTTTAATGACTCTGCTGAAGCAACTGGGGACTCAGATGCATTATTTAAGGACTCTGCTGCATTATGTAAGGACTTTGCTGCTTTATTTAAGGACTTTGCTGCATTATTTAAGGACTTTGTTGCATTATTTAAGGACTCTGCTGCATTATTTAAGGACTTTGTTGCATTATTTAAGGACTCTTCTGCATTATTTAAGGACTTTGCTGCATTATTTAAGGACTATGCTGTGGTATTTAAGTACTCTGCTGCATTATTTAAGGACTTTGCTGCATTATTTAAGGACTCTGCTGCATTATTTAATTACTTTGCTGCATTATTAAAGGACCCTGCTGCGGCATTTAAGGATTCTGCTGCATTATTTAAGGACTTTGATGCATTATTTAAGGACGCTGCTGCAGAATTTAAGGAATCTGCTGCATTATTTAAGGACTTTGTTGCATTATTTAAGGTCTCTGCTGCATTATTTAAGGACTCTGCTATGGTACTTAAGGACTTTGCTGCATTACTTAAGGACTTTGCTGCATTATTTAACGACTTTGATGCATTATTTAAGGACTTTGTTGCATTATTTAAGAACTCTGCTGCATTATTTAAGGACTTTGTTGCATTATTTAAGGATTCTGCTGCATTATTTAAGGACTTTGCTGCATTATTTAAGGACTATGCTGTGGTATTTAAGGACTCTGCTGCATTATTTAAGGACTTTGCTGCATTATTAAAGGACTCTGCTGCATTATTTAATTACTTTGCTGCATTATTTAAGGACTCTGCTGCGGTATTTAAGGACTCTGCTGCATTATTTAAGGACTTTGATGCATTATTTAAGGACACTGCTGCAGAATTTAAGGAATCTGCTGCATTATTTAAGGACTTTGTTGCATTATTTAAGGTCTCTTTTTCATTATTTAAGGACTCTGCTATTGTACTTAAGGACTTTGCTGCATTATTTAAGGACTTTGCTGCATTATTTAAGGACTCTGCTGCATTATTTAAGTACTTTGTTGCATTATTTAAGGACTCTGCTGCATAATTTAAGGACTTTATTGCATTATTTAAGGATCCTGCTGCATTATTTAATGACTCTGCTGAAGCATTTGAGGACTCATCTGCATTATTAAAGGTCTCTGCTGCATTATTTAAGGATCCTGCTGAAGCATTTGAGGACTCAGCTGCATTATTTAAGGACTTTGCTGCATTATTTAACGACTCTGCTGCGTTATTTAAGGACTCTGCTGCATTATTTAAGGACACTGCTGCATTATTTAAGGACTCTGCTGCATTATTTAAGGACTTTGCTGCATTATTTAACGACTCTGCTGCATTATTTAAGAACTTTGCTGCATTATTTAAGGACTCTGCTGCATTATTTAAGGAATTTGTTGCATTATTTAAGGACTCTGCTGCTTTATTTAAGGACTCTGCTGCGGTATTTAAGGACTCTGCTGCATTATTTAAGGACTTTGCTGCATTATTTAAGGACTGCTGCGTTATTTAAGGACTCTGCTGCATTATTTAAGACTTTGCTGCATTATTTAAGGACTCTGCTGCAGTGTTTAATGACTCTGCTGAAGCAACTGGGGACTCAGATGCATTATTTAAGGACTCTGCTGCATTATGTAAGGACTTTGCTGCTTTATTTAAGGACTTTGCTGCATTATTTAAGGACTTTGTTGCATTATTTAAGGACTCTGCTGCATTATTTAAGGACTTTGTTGCATTATTTAAGGACTCTTCTGCATTATTTAAGGACTTTGCTGCATTATTTAAGGACTATGCTGTGGTATTTAAGTACTCTGCTGCATTATTTAAGGACTTTGCTGCATTATTTAAGGACTCTGCTGCATTATTTAATTACTTTGCTGCATTATTAAAGGACCCTGCTGCGGCATTTAAGGATTCTGCTGCATTATTTAAGGACTTTGATGCATTATTTAAGGACGCTGCTGCAGAATTTAAGGAATCTGCTGCATTATTTAAGGACTTTGTTGCATTATTTAAGGTCTCTGCTGCATGAATTAAGGACTCTGCTATGGTACTTAAGGACTTTGCTGCATTATTTAAGGACTTTGCTGCATTATTTAAGGACTTTGATGCATTATTTAAGAACTTTGTTGCATTATTTAAGGACTCTGCTGCATTATTTAAGGACTTTGTTGCATTATGTAAGGACTTTGCTGCTTTATTTAAGGACTTTGCTGCATTATTTAAGGACTTTGTTGCATTATTTAAGGACTCTGCTGCATTATTTAAGGACTTTGTTGCATCATTTAAGGACTCTTCTGCATTATTTAAGGACTTTGCTGCATTATTTAAGGACTATGCTGTGGTATTTAAGTACTCTGCTGCATTATTTAAGGACTTTGCTGCATTATTTAAGGACTCTGCTGCATTATTTAATTACTTTGCTGCATTATTAAAGGACCCTGCTGCGGCATTTAAGGATTCTGCTGCATAATTTAAGGACTTTATTGCATTATTTAAGGATCCTGCTGCATTATTTAAGGATCCTGCTGAAGCATTTGAGGACTCAGCTGCATTATTTAAGGACTTTGCTGCATTATTTAACGACTCTGCTGCATTATTTAAGGACTCTGCTGCTTTATTTAAGGACTTTCCTGCATTATTTAAGGAGTCTTCTGCATTATTTAATGACTCTGCTGAAGCATTTGAGGACTCAACTGCATTATTTAAGGACTCTGCTGCATTATTTAAGGTCTCTGCTGCATTATTTAAGGACTCTGCTGTGGTATATAAGGACTCTGCTGCATTATTTAAGGAATTTGTTGCATTATTTAAGGACGCTGCTGCATTATTTAAGGACTTTGTTGCATTATTTAAGGACTCTGCTGCATTAATTAGGGACTTTGCTGCATTACTTAAGGACACTGCTGCATTATTTAAGGACTTTGTTGCATTATTTAAGGACTCTGCTGCATTATTTAAGGACTCTGCTGAAGCATTTGGGGACTCAGATGCATTATTTAAGGACTCTGCTGCATTATGTAAGGGCTTTGCTGCTTTATTTAAGGACTCTGTTGCATTATTTAAGGACTTTGTTGCATTATTTAAGAACTCTGCTGCATTATTTAAGGACTTTGTTGCATTATTTAAGGATTCTGCTGCATTATTTAAGGACTTTGCTGCATTATTTAAGGACTATGCTGTGGTATTTAAGGACTCTGCTGCATTATTTAAGGACTTTGCTGCATTATTAAAGGACTCTGCTGCATTATTTAATTACTTTGCTGCATTATTTAAGGACTCTGCTGCGGTATTTAAGGACTCTGCTGCATTATTTAAGGACTTTGATGCATTATTTAAGGACACTGCTGCAGAATTTAAGGAATCTGCTGCATTATTTAAGGACTTTGTTGCATTATTTAAGGTCTCTTTTTCATTATTTAAGGACTCTGCTATTGTACTTAAGGACTTTGCTGCATTATTTAAGGACTTTGCTGCATTATTTAAGGACTCTGCTGCATTATTTAAGTACTTTGTTGCATTATTTAAGGACTCTGCTGCATAATTTAAGGACTTTATTGCATTATTTAAGGATCCTGCTGCATTATTTAATGACTCTGCTGAAGCATTTGAGGACTCATCTGCATTATTAAAGGTCTCTGCTGCATTATTTAAGGATCCTGCTGAAGCATTTGAGGACTCAGCTGCATTATTTAAGGACTTTGCTGCATTATTTAACGACTCTGCTGCGTTATTTAAGGACTCTGCTGCATTATTTAAGGACACTGCTGCATTATTTAAGGACTCTGCTGCATTATTTAAGGACTTTGCTGCATTATTTAACGACTCTGCTGCATTATTTAAGAACTTTGCTGCATTATTTAAGGACTCTGCTGCATTATTTAAGGAATTTGTTGCATTATTTAAGGACTCTGCTGCTTTATTTAAGGACTCTGCTGCGGTATTTAAGGACTCTGCTGCATTATTTAAGGACTTTGCTGCATTATTTAAGGACTGCTGCGTTATTTAAGGACTCTGCTGCATTATTTAAGACTTTGCTGCATTATTTAAGGACTCTGCTGCAGTGTTTAATGACTCTGCTGAAGCAACTGGGGACTCAGATGCATTATTTAAGGACTCTGCTGCATTATGTAAGGACTTTGCTGCTTTATTTAAGGACTTTGCTGCATTATTTAAGGACTTTGTTGCATTATTTAAGGACTCTGCTGCATTATTTAAGGACTTTGTTGCATTATTTAAGGACTCTTCTGCATTATTTAAGGACTTTGCTGCATTATTTAAGGACTATGCTGTGGTATTTAAGTACTCTGCTGCATTATTTAAGGACTTTGCTGCATTATTTAAGGACTCTGCTGCATTATTTAATTACTTTGCTGCATTATTAAAGGACCCTGCTGCGGCATTTAAGGATTCTGCTGCATTATTTAAGGACTTTGATGCATTATTTAAGGACGCTGCTGCAGAATTTAAGGAATCTGCTGCATTATTTAAGGACTTTGTTGCATTATTTAAGGTCTCTGCTGCATTATTTAAGGACTCTGCTATGGTACTTAAGGACTTTGCTGCATCACTTAAGGACTTTGCTGCATTATTTAAGGACTTTGATGCATTATTTAAGAACTTTGTTGCATTATTTAAGGACTCTGCTGCATTATTTAAGGACTTTGTTGCATTATGTAAGGACTTTGCTGCTTTATTTAAGGACTTTGCTGCATTATTTAAGGGCTTTGTTGCATTATTTAAGGACTCTGCTGCATTATTTAAGGACTTTGTTGCATTATTTAAGGACTCTTCTGCATTATTTAAGGACTTTGCTGCATTATTTAAGGACTATGCTGTGGTATTTAAGTACTCTGCTGCATTATTTAAGGACTTTGCTGCATTATTTAAGGACTCTGCTGCATGATTTAATTACTTTGCTGCATTATTAAAGGACCCTGCTGCGGCATTTAAGGATTCTGCTGCATAATTTAAGGACTTTATTGCATTATTTAAGGATCCTGCTGCATTATTTAAGGATCCTGCTGAAGCATTTGAGGACTCAGCTGCATTATTTAAGGACTTTGCTGCATTATTTAACGACTCTGCTGCATTATTTAAGGACTCTGCTGCTTTATTTAAGGACTTTCCTGCATTATTTAAGGAGTCTTCTGCATTATTTAATGACTCTGCTGAAGCATTTGAGGACTCAACTGCATTATTTAAGGACTCTGCTGCATTATTTAAGGTCTCTGCTGCATTATTTAAGGACTCTGCTGTGGTATATAAGGACTCTGCTGCATTATTTAAGGAATTTGTTGCATTATTTAAGGACGCTGCTGCATTATTTAAGGACTTTGTTGCATTATTTAAGGACTCTGCTGCATTAATTAAGGACTTTGCTGCATTACTTAAGGACACTGCTGCATTATTTAAGGACTTTGTTGCATTATTTAAGGTCTCTGCTGCATTATTTAAGGACTCTGCTGTGGTATTTATGGACTCTGCTGCATTATTTAAGGAATTTGTTGCATTATTTAAGGACGCTGCTGCATTATTTAAGGACTTTGTTGCATTATTTAAGGACTTTGCTGCATTAATTAAGGACTTTGCTGCATTACTTAAGGACTCTGCTGCATTATTTAATTACTTGCTGCATTATTTAATTTCTCTGCTGCGGTGTTTAAGAACTCTGCTGCATTATTTAAGGACTTTGCTGCATTATTTTAGGACTCTGCTGCATTATTTAAGGACTTTGCTGTATTATTTAAGGACTCTACTGCATTATTTAAGGACTTTGTTGCATTATTTAAGGACTCTGCTGCATTATTTAATGACTTTGTTGCATTATATAAGGACTCTGCTGCATTATTTAAGGACTATGTTGCATTATGTTAGAAGTCTGCTGCATTATTTAAGGACTTTGCTGCATTATTTAAGGACTCTGCTGCATTATTTAAGGACTTTATTGCATTATTTAAGGACTCTGCTGCATTATTTAATGACTCTGCTGAAGCATTTGAGGACTCAGCTGCATTATTTAAGGTCTCTGCTGTATTATTTAAGGACTCTGCTGCATTATTTAATGACTCTGTTGCGGTATTTAAGGACTCTGCTGCATTATTTAAGGACTGCTGCGTTATTTAAGGACTCTGCTGCATTATTTAAGACTTTGCTGCATTATTTAAGGACTCTGCTGCAGTGTTTAATGACTCTGCTGAAGCAACTGGGGACTCAGATGCATTATTTAAGGACTCTGCTGCATTATGTAAGGACTTTGCTGCTTTATTTAAGGACTTTGCTGCATTATTTAAGGACTTTGTTGCATTATTTAAGGACTCTGCTGCATTATTTAAGGACTTTGTTGCATTATTTAAGGACTCTTCTGCATTATTTAAGGACTTTGCTGCATTATTTAAGGACTATGCTGTGGTATTTAAGTACTCTGCTGCATTATTTAAGGACTTTGCTGCATTATTTAAGGACTCTGCTGCATTATTTAATTACTTTGCTGCATTATTAAAGGACCCTGCTGCGGCATTTAAGGATTCTGCTGCATTATTTAAGGACTTTGATGCATTATTTAAGGACGCTGCTGCAGAATTTAAGGAATCTGCTGCATTATTTAAGGACTTTGTTGCATTATTTAAGGTCTCTGCTGCATGAATTAAGGACTCTGCTATGGTACTTAAGGACTTTGCTGCATTATTTAAGGACTTTGCTGCATTATTTAAGGACTTTGATGCATTATTTAAGAACTTTGTTGCATTATTTAAGGACTCTGCTGCATTATTTAAGGACTTTGTTGCATTATGTAAGGACTTTGCTGCTATATTTAAGGACTTTGCTGCATTATTTAAGGACTTTGTTGCATTATTTAAGGACTCTGCTGCATTATTTAAGGACTTTGTTGCATTATTTAAGGACTCTTCTGCATTATTTAAGGACTTTGCTGCATTATTTAAGGACTATGCTGTGGTATTTAAGTACTCTGCTGCATTATTTAAGGACTTTGCTGCATTATTTAAGGACTCTGCTGCATTATTTAATTACTTTGCTGCATTATTAAAGGACCCTGCTGCGGCATTTAAGGATTCTGCTGCATAATTTAAGGACTTTATTGCATTATTTAAGGATCCTGCTGCATTATTTAAGGATCCTGCTGAAGCATTTGAGGACTCAGCTGCATTATTTAAGGACTTTGCTGCATTATTTAACGACTCTGCTGCATTATTTAAGGACTCTGCTGCTTTATTTAAGGACTTTCCTGCATTATTTAAGGAGTCTTCTGCATTATTTAATGACTCTGCTGAAGCATTTGAGGACTCAACTGCATTATTTAAGGACTCTGCTGCATTATTTAAGGTCTCTGCTGCATTATTTAAGGACTCTGCTGTGGTATATAAGGACTCTGCTGCATTATTTAAGGAATTTGTTGCATTATTTAAGGACGCTGCTGCATTATTTAAGGACTTTGTTGCATTATTTAAGGACTCTGCTGCATTAATTAAGGACTTTGCTGCATTACTTAAGGACACTGCTGCATTATTTAAGGACTTTGTTGCATTATTTAAGGACTCTGCTGCATTATTTAAGGACTCTGCTGAAGCATTTGGGGACTCAGATGCATTATTTAAGGACTCTGCTGCATTATGTAAGGGCTTTGCTGCTTTATTTAAGGACTCTGTTGCATTATTTAAGGACTTTGTTGCATTATTTAAGAACTCTGCTGCATTATTTAAGGACTTTGTTGCATTATTTAAGGATTCTGCTGCATTATTTAAGGACTTTGCTGCATTATTTAAGGACTATGCTGTGGTATTTAAGGACTCTGCTGCATTATTTAAGGACTTTGCTGCATTATTAAAGGACTCTGCTGCATTATTTAATTACTTTGCTGCATTATTTAAGGACTCTGCTGCGGTATTTAAGGACTCTGCTGCATTATTTAAGGACTTTGATGCATTATTTAAGGACACTGCTGCAGAATTTAAGGAATCTGCTGCATTATTTAAGGACTTTGTTGCATTATTTAAGGTCTCTTTTTCATTATTTAAGGACTCTGCTATTGTACTTAAGGACTTTGCTGCATTATTTAAGGACTTTGCTGCATTATTTAAGGACTCTGCTGCATTATTTAAGTACTTTGTTGCATTATTTAAGGACTCTGCTGCATAATTTAAGGACTTTATTGCATTATTTAAGGATCCTGCTGCATTATTTAATGACTCTGCTGAAGCATTTGAGGACTCAGCTGCATTATTTAAGGTCTCTGCTGCATTATTTAAGGATCCTGCTGAAGCATTTGAGGACTCAGCTGCATTATTTAAGGACTTTGCTGCATTATTTAACGACTCTGCTGCGTTATTTAAGGACTCTGCTGCATTATTTAAGGACACTGCTGCATTATTTAAGGACTCTGCTGCATTATTTAAGGACTTTGCTGCATTATTTAACGACTCTGCTGCATTATTTAAGAACTTTGCTGCATTATTTAAGGACTCTGCTGCATTATTTAAGGAATTTGTTGCATTATTTAAGGACTCTGCTGCTTTATTTAAGGACTCTGCTGCGGTATTTAAGGACTCTGCTGCATTATTTAAGGACTTTGCTGCATTATTTAAGGACTGCTGCGTTATTTAAGGACTCTGCTGCATTATTTAAGACTTTGCTGCATTATTTAAGGACTCTGCTGCAGTGTTTAATGACTCTGCTGAAGCAACTGGGGACTCAGATGCATTATTTAAGGACTCTGCTGCATTATGTAAGGACTCTGCTGCATTATTTAAGGACTTTGTTGCATTATTTAAGGACTCTTCTGCATTATTTAAGGACTTTGCTGCATTATTTAAGGACTATGCTGTGGTATTTAAGTACTCTGCTGCATTATTTAAGGACTTTGCTGCATTATTTAAGGACTCTGCTGCATTATTTAATTACTTTGCTGCATTATTAAAGGACCCTGCTGCGGCATTTAAGGATTCTGCTGCATTATTTAAGGACTTTGATGCATTATTTAAGGACGCTGCTGCAGAATTTAAGGAATCTGCTGCATTATTTAAGGACTTTGTTGCATTATTTAAGGTCTCTGCTGCATGAATTAAGGACTCTGCTATGGTACTTAAGGACTTTGCTGCATTATTTAAGGACTTTGCTGCATTATTTAAGGACTTTGATGCATTATTTAAGAACTTTGTTGCATTATTTAAGGACTCTGCTGCATTATTTAAGGACTTTGTTGCATTATGTAAGGACTTTGCTGCTTTATTTAAGGACTTTGCTGCATTATTTAAGGACTTTGTTGCATTATTTAAGGACTCTGCTGCATTATTTAAGGACTTTGTTGCATCATTTAAGGACTCTTCTGCATTATTTAAGGACTTTGCTGCATTATTTAAGGACTATGCTGTGGTATTTAAGTACTCTGCTGCATTATTTAAGGACTTTGCTGCATTATTTAAGGACTCTGCTGCATTATTTAATTACTTTGCTGCATTATTAAAGGACCCTGCTGCGGCATTTAAGGATTCTGCTGCATAATTTAAGGACTTTATTGCATTATTTAAGGATCCTGCTGCATTATTTAAGGATCCTGCTGAAGCATTTGAGGACTCAGCTGCATTATTTAAGGACTTTGCTGCATTATTTAACGACTCTGCTGCATTATTTAAGGACTCTGCTGCTTTATTTAAGGACTTTCCTGCATTATTTAAGGAGTCTTCTGCATTATTTAATGACTCTGCTGAAGCATTTGAGGACTCAACTGCATTATTTAAGGACTCTGCTGCATTATTTAAGGTCTCTGCTGCATTATTTAAGGACTCTGCTGTGGTATATAAGGACTCTGCTGCATTATTTAAGGAATTTGTTGCATTATTTAAGGACGCTGCTGCATTATTTAAGGACTTTGTTGCATTATTTAAGGACTCTGCTGCATTAATTAAGGACTTTGCTGCATTACTTAAGGACACTGCTGCATTATTTAAGGACTTTGTTGCATTATTTAAGGACTCTGCTGCATTATTTAAGGACTCTGCTGAAGCATTTGGGGACTCAGATGCATTATTTAAGGACTCTGCTGCATTATGTAAGGGCTTTGCTGCTTTATTTAAGGACTCTGTTGCATTATTTAAGGACTTTGTTGCATTATTTAAGAACTCTGCTGCATTATTTAAGGACTTTGTTGCATTATTTAAGGATTCTGCTGCATTATTTAAGGACTTTGCTGCATTATTTAAGGACTATGCTGTGGTATTTAAGTACTCTGCTGCATTATTTAAGGACTTTGCTGCATTATTTAAGGACTCTGCTGCATTATTTAATTACTTTGCTGCATTATTAAAGGACCCTGCTGCGGCATTTAAGGATTCTGCTGCATTATTTAAGGACTTTGATGCATTATTTAAGGACGCTGCTGCAGAATTTAAGGAATCTGCTGCATTATTTAAGGACTTTGTTGCATTATTTAAGGTCTCTGCTGCATTATTTAAGGACTCTGCTATGGTACTTAAGGACTTTGCTGCATTACTTAAGGACTTTGCTGCATTATTTAAGGACTTTGATGCATTATTTAAGGACTTTGTTGCATTATTTAAGAACTCTGCTGCATTATTTAAGGACTTTGTTGCATTATTTAAGGATTCTGCTGCATTATTTAAGGACTTTGCTGCATTATTTAAGGACTATGCTGTGGTATTTAAGGACTCTGCTGCATTATTTAAGGACTTTGCTGCATTATTAAAGGACTCTGCTGCATTATTTAATTACTTTGCTGCATTATTTAAGGACTCTGCTGCGGTATTTAAGGACTCTGCTGCATTATTTAAGGACTTTGATGCATTATTTAAGGACACTGCTGCAGAATTTAAGGAATCTGCTGCATTATTTAAGGACTTTGTTGCATTATTTAAGGTCTCTGCTGCATGAATTAAGGACTCTGCTATGGTACTTAAGGACTTTGCTGCATTATTTAAGGACTTTGCTGCATTATTTAAGGACTTTGATGCATTATTTAAGAACTTTGTTGCATTATTTAAGGACTCTGCTGCATTATTTAAGGACTTTGTTGCATTATGTAAGGACTTTGCTGCTATATTTAAGGACTTTGCTGCATTATTTAAGGACTTTGTTGCATTATTTAAGGACTCTGCTGCATTATTTAAGGACTTTGTTGCATTATTTAAGGACTCTTCTGCATTATTTAAGGACTTTGCTGCATTATTTAAGGACTATGCTGTGGTATTTAAGTACTCTGCTGCATTATTTAAGGACTTTGCTGCATTATTTAAGGACTCTGCTGCATTATTTAATTACTTTGCTGCATTATTAAAGGACCCTGCTGCGGCATTTAAGGATTCTGCTGCATAATTTAAGGACTTTATTGCATTATTTAAGGATCCTGCTGCATTATTTAAGGATCCTGCTGAAGCATTTGAGGACTCAGCTGCATTATTTAAGGACTTTGCTGCATTATTTAACGACTCTGCTGCATTATTTAAGGACTCTGCTGCTTTATTTAAGGACTTTCCTGCATTATTTAAGGAGTCTTCTGCATTATTTAATGACTCTGCTGAAGCATTTGAGGACTCAACTGCATTATTTAAGGACTCTGCTGCATTATTTAAGGTCTCTGCTGCATTATTTAAGGACTCTGCTGTGGTATATAAGGACTCTGCTGCATTATTTAAGGAATTTGTTGCATTATTTAAGGACGCTGCTGCATTATTTAAGGACTTTGTTGCATTATTTAAGGACTCTGCTGCATTAATTAAGGACTTTGCTGCATTACTTAAGGACACTGCTGCATTATTTAAGGACTTTGTTGCATTATTTAAGGACTCTGCTGCATTATTTAAGGACTCTGCTGAAGCATTTGGGGACTCAGATGCATTATTTAAGGACTCTGCTGCATTATGTAAGGGCTTTGCTGCTTTATTTAAGGACTCTGTTGCATTATTTAAGGACTTTGTTGCATTATTTAAGAACTCTGCTGCATTATTTAAGGACTTTGTTGCATTATTTAAGGATTCTGCTGCATTATTTAAGGACTTTGCTGCATTATTTAAGGACTATGCTGTGGTATTTAAGGACTCTGCTGCATTATTTAAGGACTTTGCTGCATTATTAAAGGACTCTGCTGCATTATTTAATTACTTTGCTGCATTATTTAAGGACTCTGCTGCGGTATTTAAGGACTCTGCTGCATTATTTAAGGACTTTGATGCATTATTTAAGGACACTGCTGCAGAATTTAAGGAATCTGCTGCATTATTTAAGGACTTTGTTGCATTATTTAAGGTCTCTTTTTCATTATTTAAGGACTCTGCTATTGTACTTAAGGACTTTGCTGCATTATTTAAGGACTTTGCTGCATTATTTAAGGACTCTGCTGCATTATTTAAGTACTTTGTTGCATTATTTAAGGACTCTGCTGCATAATTTAAGGACTTTATTGCATTATTTAAGGATCCTGCTGCATTATTTAATGACTCTGCTGAAGCATTTGAGGACTCAGCTGCATTATCTAAGGTCTCTGCTGCATTATTTAAGGATCCTGCTGAAGCATTTGAGGACTCAGCTGCATTATTTAAGGACTTTGCTGCATTATTTAACGACTCTGCTGCGTTATTTAAGGACTCTGCTGCATTATTTAAGGACACTGCTGCATTATTTAAGGACTCTGCTGCATTATTTAAGGACTTTGCTGCATTATTTAACGACTCTGCTGCATTATTTAAGAACTTTGCTGCATTATTTAAGGACTCTGCTGCATTATTTAAGGAATTTGTTGCATTATTTAAGGACTCTGCTGCTTTATTTAAGGACTCTGCTGCGGTATTTAAGGACTCTGCTGCATTATTTAAGGACTTTGCTGCATTATTTAAGGACTGCTGCGTTATTTAAGGACTCTGCTGCATTATTTAAGACTTTGCTGCATTATTTAAGGACTCTGCTGCAGTGTTTAATGACTCTGCTGAAGCAACTGGGGACTCAGATGCATTATTTAAGGACTCTGCTGCATTATGTAAGGACTCTGCTGCATTATTTAAGGACTTTGTTGCATTATTTAAGGACTCTTCTGCATTATTTAAGGACTTTGCTGCATTATTTAAGGACTATGCTGTGGTATTTAAGTACTCTGCTGCATTATTTAAGGACTTTGCTGCATTATTTAAGGACTCTGCTGCATTATTTAATTACTTTGCTGCATTATTAAAGGACCCTGCTGCGGCATTTAAGGATTCTGCTGCATTATTTAAGGACTTTGATGCATTATTTAAGGACGCTGCTGCAGAATTTAAGGAATCTGCTGCATTATTTAAGGACTTTGTTGCATTATTTAAGGTCTCTGCTGCATGAATTAAGGACTCTGCTATGGTACTTAAGGACTTTGCTGCATTATTTAAGGACTTTGCTGCATTATTTAAGGACTTTGATGCATTATTTAAGAACTTTGTTGCATTATTTAAGGACTCTGCTGCATTATTTAAGGACTTTGTTGCATTATGTAAGGACTTTGCTGCTTTATTTAAGGACTTTGCTGCATTATTTAAGGACTTTGTTGCATTATTTAAGGACTCTGCTGCATTATTTAAGGACTTTGTTGCATCATTTAAGGACTCTTCTGCATTATTTAAGGACTTTGCTGCATTATTTAAGGACTATGCTGTGGTATTTAAGTACTCTGCTGCATTATTTAAGGACTTTGCTGCATTATTTAAGGACTCTGCTGCATTATTTAATTACTTTGCTGCATTATTAAAGGACCCTGCTGCGGCATTTAAGGATTCTGCTGCATAATTTAAGGACTTTATTGCATTATTTAAGGATCCTGCTGCATTATTTAAGGATCCTGCTGAAGCATTTGAGGACTCAGCTGCATTATTTAAGGACTTTGCTGCATTATTTAACGACTCTGCTGCATTATTTAAGGACTCTGCTGCTTTATTTAAGGACTTTCCTGCATTATTTAAGGAGTCTTCTGCATTATTTAATGACTCTGCTGAAGCATTTGAGGACTCAACTGCATTATTTAAGGACTCTGCTGCATTATTTAAGGTCTCTGCTGCATTATTTAAGGACTCTGCTGTGGTATATAAGGACTCTGCTGCATTATTTAAGGAATTTGTTGCATTATTTAAGGACGCTGCTGCATTATTTAAGGACTTTGTTGCATTATTTAAGGACTCTGCTGCATTAATTAAGGACTTTGCTGCATTACTTAAGGACACTGCTGCATTATTTAAGGACTTTGTTGCATTATTTAAGGACTCTGCTGCATTATTTAAGGACTCTGCTGAAGCATTTGGGGACTCAGATGCATTATTTAAGGACTCTGCTGCATTATGTAAGGGCTTTGCTGCTTTATTTAAGGACTCTGTTGCATTATTTAAGGACTTTGTTGCATTATTTAAGAACTCTGCTGCATTATTTAAGGACTTTGTTGCATTATTTAAGGATTCTGCTGCATTATTTAAGGACTTTGCTGCATTATTTAAGGACTATGCTGTGGTATTTAAGTACTCTGCTGCATTATTTAAGGACTTTGCTGCATTATTTAAGGACTCTGCTGCATTATTTAATTACTTTGCTGCATTATTAAAGGACCCTGCTGCGGCATTTAAGGATTCTGCTGCATTATTTAAGGACTTTGATGCATTATTTAAGGACGCTGCTGCAGAATTTAAGGAATCTGCTGCATTATTTAAGGACTTTGTTGCATTATTTAAGGTCTCTGCTGCATTATTTAAGGACTCTGCTATGGTACTTAAGGACTTTGCTGCATTACTTAAGGACTTTGCTGCATTATTTAAGGACTTTGATGCATTATTTAAGGACTTTGTTGCATTATTTAAGAACTCTGCTGCATTATTTAAGGACTTTGTTGCATTATTTAAGGATTCTGCTGCATTATTTAAGGACTTTGCTGCATTATTTAAGGACTATGCTGTGGTATTTAAGGACTCTGCTGCATTATTTAAGGACTTTGCTGCATTATTAAAGGACTCTGCTGCATTATTTAATTACTTTGCTGCATTATTTAAGGACTCTGCTGCGGTATTTAAGGACTCTGCTGCATTATTTAAGGACTTTGATGCATTATTTAAGGACACTGCTGCAGAATTTAAGGAATCTGCTGCATTATTTAAGGACTTTGTTGCATTATTTAAGGTCTCTTTTTCATTATTTAAGGACTCTGCTATTGTACTTAAGGACTTTGCTGCATTATTTAAGGACTTTGCTGCATTATTTAAGGACTCTGCTGCATTATTTAAGTACTTTGTTGCATTATTTAAGGACTCTGCTGCATAATTTAAGGACTTTATTGCATTATTTAAGGATCCTGCTGCATTATTTAATGACTCTGCTGAAGCATTTGAGGACTCATCTGCATTATTAAAGGTCTCTGCTGCATTATTTAAGGATCCTGCTGAAGCATTTGAGGACTCAGCTGCATTATTTAAGGACTTTGCTGCATTATTTAACGACTCTGCTGCGTTATTTAAGGACTCTGCTGCATTATTTAAGGACACTGCTGCATTATTTAAGGACTCTGCTGCATTATTTAAGGACTTTGCTGCATTATTTAACGACTCTGCTGCATTATTTAAGAACTTTGCTGCATTATTTAAGGACTCTGCTGCATTATTTAAGGAATTTGTTGCATTATTTAAGGACTCTGCTGCTTTATTTAAGGACTCTGCTGCAGTATTTAAGGACTCTGCTGCATTATTTAAGGACTTTGCTGCATTATTTAAGGACTGCTGCGTTATTTAAGGACTCTGCTGCATTATTTAAGACTTTGCTGCATTATTTAAGGACTCTGCTGCAGTGTTTAATGACTCTGCTGAAGCAACTGGGGACTCAGATGCATTATTTAAGGACTCTGCTGCATTATGTAAGGACTTTGCTGCTTTATTTAAGGACTTTGCTGCATTATTTAAGGACTTTGTTGCATTATTTAAGGACTCTGCTGCATTATTTAAGGACTTTGTTGCATTATTTAAGGACTCTTCTGCATTATTTAAGGACTTTGCTGCATTATTTAAGGACTATGCTGTGGTATTTAAGTACTCTGCTGCATTATTTAAGGACTTTGCTGCATTATTTAAGGACTCTGCTGCATTATTTAATTACTTTGCTGCATTATTAAAGGACCCTGCTGCGGCATTTAAGGATTCTGCTGCATTATTTAAGGACTTTGATGCATTATTTAAGGACGCTGCTGCAGAATTTAAGGAATCTGCTGCATTATTTAAGGACTTTGTTGCATTATTTAAGGTCTCTGCTGCATGAATTAAGGACTCTGCTATGGTACTTAAGGACTTTGCTGCATTATTTAAGGACTTTGCTGCATTATTTAAGGACTTTGATGCATTATTTAAGAACTTTGTTGCATTATTTAAGGACTCTGCTGCATTATTTAAGGACTTTGTTGCATTATGTAAGGACTTTGCTGCTTTATTTAAGGACTTTGCTGCATTATTTAAGGACTTTGTTGCATTATTTAAGGACTCTGCTGCATTATTTAAGGACTTTGTTGCATCATTTAAGGACTCTTCTGCATTATTTAAGGACTTTGCTGCATTATTTAAGGACTATGCTGTGGTATTTAAGTACTCTGCTGCATTATTTAAGGACTTTGCTGCATTATTTAAGGACTCTGCTGCATTATTTAATTACTTTGCTGCATTATTAAAGGACCCTGCTGCGGCATTTAAGGATTCTGCTGCATAATTTAAGGACTTTATTGCATTATTTAAGGATCCTGCTGCATTATTTAAGGATCCTGCTGAAGCATTTGAGGACTCAGCTGCATTATTTAAGGACTTTGCTGCATTATTTAACGACTCTGCTGCATTATTTAAGGACTCTGCTGCTTTATTTAAGGACTTTCCTGCATTATTTAAGGAGTCTTCTGCATTATTTAATGACTCTGCTGAAGCATTTGAGGACTCAACTGCATTATTTAAGGACTCTGCTGCATTATTTAAGGTCTCTGCTGCATTATTTAAGGACTCTGCTGTGGTATATAAGGACTCTGCTGCATTATTTAAGGAATTTGTTGCATTATTTAAGGACGCTGCTGCATTATTTAAGGACTTTGTTGCATTATTTAAGGACTCTGCTGCATTAATTAAGGACTTTGCTGCATTACTTAAGGACACTGCTGCATTATTTAAGGACTTTGTTGCATTATTTAAGGACTCTGCTGCATTATTTAAGGACTCTGCTGAAGCATTTGGGGACTCAGATGCATTATTTAAGGACTCTGCTGCATTATGTAAGGGCTTTGCTGCTTTATTTAAGGACTCTGTTGCATTATTTAAGGACTTTGTTGCATTATTTAAGAACTCTGCTGCATTATTTAAGGACTTTGTTGCATTATTTAAGGATTCTGCTGCATTATTTAAGGACTTTGCTGCATTATTTAAGGACTATGCTGTGGTATTTAAGGACTCTGCTGCATTATTTAAGGACTTTGCTGCATTATTAAAGGACTCTGCTGCATTATTTAATTACTTTGCTGCATTATTTAAGGACTCTGCTGCGGTATTTAAGGACTCTGCTGCATTATTTAAGGACTTTGATGCATTATTTAAGGACACTGCTGCAGAATTTAAGGAATCTGCTGCATTATTTAAGGACTTTGTTGCATTATTTAAGGTCTCTTTTTCATTATTTAAGGACTCTGCTATTGTACTTAAGGACTTTGCTGCATTATTTAAGGACTTTGCTGCATTATTTAAGGACTCTGCTGCATTATTTAAGTACTTTGTTGCATTATTTAAGGACTCTGCTGCATAATTTAAGGACTTTATTGCATTATTTAAGGATCCTGCTGCATTATTTAATGACTCTGCTGAAGCATTTGAGGACTCATCTGCATTATTAAAGGTCTCTGCTGCATTATTTAAGGATCCTGCTGAAGCATTTGAGGACTCAGCTGCATTATTTAAGGACTTTGCTGCATTATTTAACGACTCTGCTGCGTTATTTAAGGACTCTGCTGCATTATTTAAGGACACTGCTGCATTATTTAAGGACTCTGCTGCATTATTTAAGGACTTTGCTGCATTATTTAACGACTCTGCTGCATTATTTAAGAACTTTGCTGCATTATTTAAGGACTCTGCTGCATTATTTAAGGAATTTGTTGCATTATTTAAGGACTCTGCTGCTTTATTTAAGGACTCTGCTGCGGTATTTAAGGACTCTGCTGCATTATTTAAGGACTTTGCTGCATTATTTAAGGACTGCTGCGTTATTTAAGGACTCTGCTGCATTATTTAAGACTTTGCTGCATTATTTAAGGACTCTGCTGCAGTGTTTAATGACTCTGCTGAAGCAACTGGGGACTCAGATGCATTATTTAAGGACTCTGCTGCATTATGTAAGGACTTTGCTGCTTTATTTAAGGACTTTGCTGCATTATTTAAGGACTTTGTTGCATTATTTAAGGACTCTGCTGCATTATTTAAGGACTTTGTTGCATTATTTAAGGACTCTTCTGCATTATTTAAGGACTTTGCTGCATTATTTAAGGACTATGCTGTGGTATTTAAGTACTCTGCTGCATTATTTAAGGACTTTGCTGCATTATTTAAGGACTCTGCTGCATTATTTAATTACTTTGCTGCATTATTAAAGGACCCTGCTGCGGCATTTAAGGATTCTGCTGCATTATTTAAGGACTTTGATGCATTATTTAAGGACGCTGCTGCAGAATTTAAGGAATCTGCTGCATTATTTAAGGACTTTGTTGCATTATTTAAGGTCTCTGCTGCATTATTTAAGGACTCTGCTATGGTACTTAAGGACTTTGCTGCATTACTTAAGGACTTTGCTGCATTATTTAAGGACTTTGATGCATTATTTAAGAACTTTGTTGCATTATTTAAGGACTCTGCTGCATTATTTAAGGACTTTGTTGCATTATGTAAGGACTTTGCTGCTTTATTTAAGGACTTTGCTGCATTATTTAAGGGCTTTGTTGCATTATTTAAGGACTCTGCTGCATTATTTAAGGACTTTGTTGCATTATTTAAGGACTCTTCTGCATTATTTAAGGACTTTGCTGCATTATTTAAGGACTATGCTGTGGTATTTAAGTACTCTGCTGCATTATTTAAGGACTTTGCTGCATTATTTAAGGACTCTGCTGCATTATTTAATTACTTTGCTGCATTATTAAAGGACCCTGCTGCGGCATTTAAGGATTCTGCTGCATAATTTAAGGACTTTATTGCATTATTTAAGGATCCTGCTGCATTATTTAAGGATCCTGCTGAAGCATTTGAGGACTCAGCTGCATTATTTAAGGACTTTGCTGCATTATTTAACGACTCTGCTGCATTATTTAAGGACTCTGCTGCTTTATTTAAGGACTTTCCTGCATTATTTAAGGAGTCTTCTGCATTATTTAATGACTCTGCTGAAGCATTTGAGGACTCAACTGCATTATTTAAGGACTCTGCTGCATTATTTAAGGTCTCTGCTGCATTATTTAAGGACTCTGCTGTGGTATATAAGGACTCTGCTGCATTATTTAAGGAATTTGTTGCATTATTTAAGGACGCTGCTGCATTATTTAAGGACTTTGTTGCATTATTTAAGGACTCTGCTGCATTAATTAAGGACTTTGCTGCATTACTTAAGGACACTGCTGCATTATTTAAGGACTTTGTTGCATTATTTAAGGTCTCTGCTGCATTATTTAAGGACTCTGCTGTGGTATTTATGGACTCTGCTGCATTATTTAAGGAATTTGTTGCATTATTTAAGGACGCTGCTGCATTATTTAAGGACTTTGTTGCATTATTTAAGGACTTTGCTGCATTAATTAAGGACTTTGCTGCATTACTTAAGGACTCTGCTGCATTATTTAATTACTTGCTGCATTATTTAAGGACTCTGCTGCGGTGTTTAAGAACTCTGCTGCATTATTTAAGGACTTTGCTGCATTATTTTAGGACTCTGCTGCATTATTTAAGGACTTTGCTGTATTATTTAAGGACTCTACTGCATTATTTAAGGACTTTGTTGCATTATTTAAGGACTCTGCTGCATTATTTAATGACTTTGTTGCATTATATAAGGACTCTGCTGCATTATTTAAGGACTATGTTGCATTATGTTAGAAGTCTGCTGCATTATTTAAGGACTTTGCTGCATTATTTAAGGACTCTGCTGCATTATTTAAGGACTTTATTGCATTATTTAAGGACTCTGCTGCATTATTTAATGACTCTGCTGAAGCATTTGAGGACTCAGCTGCATTATTTAAGGTCTCTGCTGTATTATTTAAGGACTCTGCTGCATTATTTAATGACTCTGTTGCGGTATTTAAGGACTCTGCTGCATTATTTAAGGACTGCTGCGTTATTTAAGGACTCTGCTGCATTATTTAAGACTTTGCTGCATTATTTAAGGACTCTGCTGCAGTGTTTAATGACTCTGCTGAAGCAACTGGGGACTCAGATGCATTATTTAAGGACTCTGCTGCATTATGTAAGGACTTTGCTGCTTTATTTAAGGACTTTGCTGCATTATTTAAGGACTTTGTTGCATTATTTAAGGACTCTGCTGCATTATTTAAGGACTTTGTTGCATTATTTAAGGACTCTTCTGCATTATTTAAGGACTTTGCTGCATTATTTAAGGACTATGCTGTGGTATTTAAGTACTCTGCTGCATTATTTAAGGACTTTGCTGCATTATTTAAGGACTCTGCTGCATTATTTAATTACTTTGCTGCATTATTAAAGGACCCTGCTGCGGCATTTAAGGATTCTGCTGCATTATTTAAGGACTTTGATGCATTATTTAAGGACGCTGCTGCAGAATTTAAGGAATCTGCTGCATTATTTAAGGACTTTGTTGCATTATTTAAGGTCTCTGCTGCATGAATTAAGGACTCTGCTATGGTACTTAAGGACTTTGCTGCATTATTTAAGGACTTTGCTGCATTATTTAAGGACTTTGATGCATTATTTAAGAACTTTGTTGCATTATTTAAGGACTCTGCTGCATTATTTAAGGACTTTGTTGCATTATGTAAGGACTTTGCTGCTTTATTTAAGGACTTTGCTGCATTATTTAAGGACTTTGTTGCATTATTTAAGGACTCTGCTGCATTATTTAAGGACTTTGTTGCATTATTTAAGGACTCTTCTGCATTATTTAAGGACTTTGCTGCATTATTTAAGGACTATGCTGTGGTATTTAAGTACTCTGCTGCATTATTTAAGGACTTTGCTGCATTATTTAAGGACTCTGCTGCATTATTTAATTACTTTGCTGCATTATTAAAGGACCCTGCTGCGGCATTTAAGGATTCTGCTGCATAATTTAAGGACTTTATTGCATTATTTAAGGATCCTGCTGCATTATTTAAGGATCCTGCTGAAGCATTTGAGGACTCAGCTGCATTATTTAAGGACTTTGCTGCATTATTTAACGACTCTGCTGCATTATTTAAGGACTCTGCTGCTTTATTTAAGGACTTTCCTGCATTATTTAAGGAGTCTTCTGCATTATTTAATGACTCTGCTGAAGCATTTGAGGACTCAACTGCATTATTTAAGGACTCTGCTGCATTATTTAAGGTCTCTGCTGCATTATTTAAGGACTCTGCTGTGGTATATAAGGACTCTGCTGCATTATTTAAGGAATTTGTTGCATTATTTAAGGACGCTGCTGCATTATTTAAGGACTTTGTTGCATTATTTAAGGACTCTGCTGCATTAATTAAGGACTTTGCTGCATTACTTAAGGACACTGCTGCATTATTTAAGGACTTTGTTGCATTATTTAAGGACTCTGCTGCATTATTTAAGGACTCTGCTGAAGCATTTGGGGACTCAGATGCATTATTTAAGGACTCTGCTGCATTATGTAAGGGCTTTGCTGCTTTATTTAAGGACTCTGTTGCATTATTTAAGGACTTTGTTGCATTATTTAAGAACTCTGCTGCATTATTTAAGGACTTTGTTGCATTATTTAAGGATTCTGCTGCATTATTTAAGGACTTTGCTGCATTATTTAAGGACTATGCTGTGGTATTTAAGGACTCTGCTGCATTATTTAAGGACTTTGCTGCATTATTAAAGGACTCTGCTGCATTATTTAATTACTTTGCTGCATTATTTAAGGACTCTGCTGCGGTATTTAAGGACTCTGCTGCATTATTTAAGGACTTTGATGCATTATTTAAGGACACTGCTGCAGAATTTAAGGAATCTGCTGCATTATTTAAGGACTTTGTTGCATTATTTAAGGTCTCTTTTTCATTATTTAAGGACTCTGCTATTGTACTTAAGGACTTTGCTGCATTATTTAAGGACTTTGCTGCATTATTTAAGGACTCTGCTGCATTATTTAAGTACTTTGTTGCATTATTTAAGGACTCTGCTGCATAATTTAAGGACTTTATTGCATTATTTAAGGATCCTGCTGCATTATTTAATGACTCTGCTGAAGCATTTGAGGACTCAGCTGCATTATTTAAGGTCTCTGCTGCATTATTTAAGGATCCTGCTGAAGCATTTGAGGACTCAGCTGCATTATTTAAGGACTTTGCTGCATTATTTAACGACTCTGCTGCGTTATTTAAGGACTCTGCTGCATTATTTAAGGACACTGCTGCATTATTTAAGGACTCTGCTGCATTATTTAAGGACTTTGCTGCATTATTTAACGACTCTGCTGCATTATTTAAGAACTTTGCTGCATTATTTAAGGACTCTGCTGCATTATTTAAGGAATTTGTTGCATTATTTAAGGACTCTGCTGCTTTATTTAAGGACTCTGCTGCGGTATTTAAGGACTCTGCTGCATTATTTAAGGACTTTGCTGCATTATTTAAGGACTGCTGCGTTATTTAAGGACTCTGCTGCATTATTTAAGACTTTGCTGCATTATTTAAGGACTCTGCTGCAGTGTTTAATGACTCTGCTGAAGCAACTGGGGACTCAGATGCATTATTTAAGGACTCTGCTGCATTATGTAAGGACTCTGCTGCATTATTTAAGGACTTTGTTGCATTATTTAAGGACTCTTCTGCATTATTTAAGGACTTTGCTGCATTATTTAAGGACTATGCTGTGGTATTTAAGTACTCTGCTGCATTATTTAAGGACTTTGCTGCATTATTTAAGGACTCTGCTGCATTATTTAATTACTTTGCTGCATTATTAAAGGACCCTGCTGCGGCATTTAAGGATTCTGCTGCATTATTTAAGGACTTTGATGCATTATTTAAGGACGCTGCTGCAGAATTTAAGGAATCTGCTGCATTATTTAAGGACTTTGTTGCATTATTTAAGGTCTCTGCTGCATGAATTAAGGACTCTGCTATGGTACTTAAGGACTTTGCTGCATTATTTAAGGACTTTGCTGCATTATTTAAGGACTTTGATGCATTATTTAAGAACTTTGTTGCATTATTTAAGGACTCTGCTGCATTATTTAAGGACTTTGTTGCATTATGTAAGGACTTTGCTGCTTTATTTAAGGACTTTGCTGCATTATTTAAGGACTTTGTTGCATTATTTAAGGACTCTGCTGCATTATTTAAGGACTTTGTTGCATCACTTAAGGACTCTTCTGCATTATTTAAGGACTTTGCTGCATTATTTAAGGACTATGCTGTGGTATTTAAGTACTCTGCTGCATTATTTAAGGACTTTGCTGCATTATTTAAGGACTCTGCTGCATTATTTAATTACTTTGCTGCATTATTAAAGGACCCTGCTGCGGCATTTAAGGATTCTGCTGCATAATTTAAGGACTTTATTGCATTATTTAAGGATCCTGCTGCATTATTTAAGGATCCTGCTGAAGCATTTGAGGACTCAGCTGCATTATTTAAGGACTTTGCTGCATTATTTAACGACTCTGCTGCATTATTTAAGGACTCTGCTGCTTTATTTAAGGACTTTCCTGCATTATTTAAGGAGTCTTCTGCATTATTTAATGACTCTGCTGAAGCATTTGAGGACTCAACTGCATTATTTAAGGACTCTGCTGCATTATTTAAGGTCTCTGCTGCATTATTTAAGGACTCTGCTGTGGTATATAAGGACTCTGCTGCATTATTTAAGGAATTTGTTGCATTATTTAAGGACGCTGCTGCATTATTTAAGGACTTTGTTGCATTATTTAAGGACTCTGCTGCATTAATTAAGGACTTTGCTGCATTACTTAAGGACACTGCTGCATTATTTAAGGACTTTGTTGCATTATTTAAGGACTCTGCTGCATTATTTAAGGACTCTGCTGAAGCATTTGGGGACTCAGATGCATTATTTAAGGACTCTGCTGCATTATGTAAGGGCTTTGCTGCTTTATTTAAGGACTCTGTTGCATTATTTAAGGACTTTGTTGCATTATTTAAGAACTCTGCTGCATTATTTAAGGACTTTGTTGCATTATTTAAGGATTCTGCTGCATTATTTAAGGACTTTGCTGCATTATTTAAGGACTATGCTGTGGTATTTAAGGACTCTGCTGCATTATTTAAGGACTTTGCTGCATTATTAAAGGACTCTGCTGCATTATTTAATTACTTTGCTGCATTATTTAAGGACTCTGCTGCGGTATTTAAGGACTCTGCTGCATTATTTAAGGACTTTGATGCATTATTTAAGGACACTGCTGCAGAATTTAAGGAATCTGCTGCATTATTTAAGGACTTTGTTGCATTATTTAAGGTCTCTTTTTCATTATTTAAGGACTCTGCTATTGTACTTAAGGACTTTGCTGCATTATTTAAGGACTTTGCTGCATTATTTAAGGACTCTGCTGCATTATTTAAGTACTTTGTTGCATTATTTAAGGACTCTGCTGCATAATTTAAGGACTTTATTGCATTATTTAAGGATCCTGCTGCATTATTTAATGACTCTGCTGAAGCATTTGAGGACTCATCTGCATTATTAAAGGTCTCTGCTGCATTATTTAAGGATCCTGCTGAAGCATTTGAGGACTCAGCTGCATTATTTAAGGACTTTGCTGCATTATTTAACGACTCTGCTGCGTTATTTAAGGACTCTGCTGCATTATTTAAGGACACTGCTGCATTATTTAAGGACTCTGCTGCATTATTTAAGGACTTTGCTGCATTATTTAACGACTCTGCTGCATTATTTAAGAACTTTGCTGCATTATTTAAGGACTCTGCTGCATTATTTAAGGAATTTGTTGCATTATTTAAGGACTCTGCTGCTTTATTTAAGGACTCTGCTGCGGTATTTAAGGACTCTGCTGCATTATTTAAGGACTTTGCTGCATTATTTAAGGACTGCTGCGTTATTTAAGGACTCTGCTGCATTATTTAAGACTTTGCTGCATTATTTAAGGACTCTGCTGCAGTGTTTAATGACTCTGCTGAAGCAACTGGGGACTCAGATGCATTATTTAAGGACTCTGCTGCATTATGTAAGGACTTTGCTGCTTTATTTAAGGACTTTGCTGCATTATTTAAGGACTTTGTTGCATTATTTAAGGACTCTGCTGCATTATTTAAGGACTTTGTTGCATTATTTAAGGACTCTTCTGCATTATTTAAGGACTTTGCTGCATTATTTAAGGACTATGCTGTGGTATTTAAGTACTCTGCTGCATTATTTAAGGACTTTGCTGCATTATTTAAGGACTCTGCTGCATTATTTAATTACTTTGCTGCATTATTAAAGGACCCTGCTGCGGCATTTAAGGATTCTGCTGCATTATTTAAGGACTTTGATGCATTATTTAAGGACGCTGCTGCAGAATTTAAGGAATCTGCTGCATTATTTAAGGACTTTGTTGCATTATTTAAGGTCTCTGCTGCATTATTTAAGGACTCTGCTATGGTACTTAAGGACTTTGCTGCATTACTTAAGGACTTTGCTGCATTATTTAAGGACTTTGATGCATTATTTAAGAACTTTGTTGCATTATTTAAGGACTCTGCTGCATTATTTAAGGACTTTGTTGCATTATGTAAGGACTTTGCTGCTTTATTTAAGGACTTTGCTGCATTATTTAAGGGCTTTGTTGCATTATTTAAGGACTCTGCTGCATTATTTAAGGACTTTGTTGCATTATTTAAGGACTCTTCTGCATTATTTAAGGACTTTGCTGCATTATTTAAGGACTATGCTGTGGTATTTAAGTACTCTGCTGCATTATTTAAGGACTTTGCTGCATTATTTAAGGACTCTGCTGCATTATTTAATTACTTTGCTGCATTATTAAAGGACCCTGCTGCGGCATTTAAGGATTCTGCTGCATAATTTAAGGACTTTATTGCATTATTTAAGGATCCTGCTGCATTATTTAAGGATCCTGCTGAAGCATTTGAGGACTCAGCTGCATTATTTAAGGACTTTGCTGCATTATTTAACGACTCTGCTGCATTATTTAAGGACTCTGCTGCTTTATTTAAGGACTTTCCTGCATTATTTAAGGAGTCTTCTGCATTATTTAATGACTCTGCTGAAGCATTTGAGGACTCAACTGCATTATTTAAGGACTCTGCTGCATTATTTAAGGTCTCTGCTGCATTATTTAAGGACTCTGCTGTGGTATATAAGGACTCTGCTGCATTATTTAAGGAATTTGTTGCATTATTTAAGGACGCTGCTGCATTATTTAAGGACTTTGTTGCATTATTTAAGGACTCTGCTGCATTAATTAAGGACTTTGCTGCATTACTTAAGGACACTGCTGCATTATTTAAGGACTTTGTTGCATTATTTAAGGTCTCTGCTGCATTATTTAAGGACTCTGCTGTGGTATTTATGGACTCTGCTGCATTATTTAAGGAATTTGTTGCATTATTTAAGGACGCTGCTGCATTATTTAAGGACTTTGTTGCATTATTTAAGGACTTTGCTGCATTAATTAAGGACTTTGCTGCATTACTTAAGGACTCTGCTGCATTATTTAATTACTTGCTGCATTATTTAAGGACTCTGCTGCGGTGTTTAAGAACTCTGCTGCATTATTTAAGGACTTTGCTGCATTATTTTAGGACTCTGCTGCATTATTTAAGGACTTTGCTGTATTATTTAAGGACTCTACTGCATTATTTAAGGACTTTGTTGCATTATTTAAGGACTCTGCTGCATTATTTAATGACTTTGTTGCATTATATAAGGACTCTGCTGCATTATTTAAGGACTATGTTGCATTATGTTAGAAGTCTGCTGCATTATTTAAGGACTTTGCTGCATTATTTAAGGACTCTGCTGCATTATTTAAGGACTTTATTGCATTATTTAAGGACTCTGCTGCATTATTTAATGACTCTGCTGAAGCATTTGAGGACTCAGCTGCATTATTTAAGGTCTCTGCTGTATTATTTAAGGACTCTGCTGCATTATTTAATGACTCTGTTGCGGTATTTAAGGACTCTGCTGCATTATTTAAGGACTGCTGCGTTATTTAAGGACTCTGCTGCATTATTTAAGACTTTGCTGCATTATTTAAGGACTCTGCTGCAGTGTTTAATGACTCTGCTGAAGCAACTGGGGACTCAGATGCATTATTTAAGGACTCTGCTGCATTATGTAAGGACTTTGCTGCTTTATTTAAGGACTTTGCTGCATTATTTAAGGACTTTGTTGCATTATTTAAGGACTCTGCTGCATTATTTAAGGACTTTGTTGCATTATTTAAGGACTCTTCTGCATTATTTAAGGACTTTGCTGCATTATTTAAGGACTATGCTGTGGTATTTAAGTACTCTGCTGCATTATTTAAGGACTTTGCTGCATTATTTAAGGACTCTGCTGCATTATTTAATTACTTTGCTGCATTATTAAAGGACCCTGCTGCGGCATTTAAGGATTCTGCTGCATTATTTAAGGACTTTGATGCATTATTTAAGGACGCTGCTGCAGAATTTAAGGAATCTGCTGCATTATTTAAGGACTTTGTTGCATTATTTAAGGTCTCTGCTGCATGAATTAAGGACTCTGCTATGGTACTTAAGGACTTTGCTGCATTATTTAAGGACTTTGCTGCATTATTTAAGGACTTTGATGCATTATTTAAGAACTTTGTTGCATTATTTAAGGACTCTGCTGCATTATTTAAGGACTTTGTTGCATTATGTAAGGACTTTGCTGCTTTATTTAAGGACTTTGCTGCATTATTTAAGGACTTTGTTGCATTATTTAAGGACTCTGCTGCATTATTTAAGGACTTTGTTGCATTATTTAAGGACTCTTCTGCATTATTTAAGGACTTTGCTGCATTATTTAAGGACTATGCTGTGGTATTTAAGTACTCTGCTGCATTATTTAAGGACTTTGCTGCATTATTTAAGGACTCTGCTGCATTATTTAATTACTTTGCTGCATTATTAAAGGACCCTGCTGCGGCATTTAAGGATTCTGCTGCATAATTTAAGGACTTTATTGCATTATTTAAGGATCCTGCTGCATTATTTAAGGATCCTGCTGAAGCATTTGAGGACTCAGCTGCATTATTTAAGGACTTTGCTGCATTATTTAACGACTCTGCTGCATTATTTAAGGACTCTGCTGCTTTATTTAAGGACTTTCCTGCATTATTTAAGGAGTCTTCTGCATTATTTAATGACTCTGCTGAAGCATTTGAGGACTCAACTGCATTATTTAAGGACTCTGCTGCATTATTTAAGGTCTCTGCTGCATTATTTAAGGACTCTGCTGTGGTATATAAGGACTCTGCTGCATTATTTAAGGAATTTGTTGCATTATTTAAGGACGCTGCTGCATTATTTAAGGACTTTGTTGCATTATTTAAGGACTCTGCTGCATTAATTAAGGACTTTGCTGCATTACTTAAGGACACTGCTGCATTATTTAAGGACTTTGTTGCATTATTTAAGGACTCTGCTGCATTATTTAAGGACTCTGCTGAAGCATTTGGGGACTCAGATGCATTATTTAAGGACTCTGCTGCATTATGTAAGGGCTTTGCTGCTTTATTTAAGGACTCTGTTGCATTATTTAAGGACTTTGTTGCATTATTTAAGAACTCTGCTGCATTATTTAAGGACTTTGTTGCATTATTTAAGGATTCTGCTGCATTATTTAAGGACTTTGCTGCATTATTTAAGGACTATGCTGTGGTATTTAAGGACTCTGCTGCATTATTTAAGGACTTTGCTGCATTATTAAAGGACTCTGCTGCATTATTTAATTACTTTGCTGCATTATTTAAGGACTCTGCTGCGGTATTTAAGGACTCTGCTGCATTATTTAAGGACTTTGATGCATTATTTAAGGACACTGCTGCAGAATTTAAGGAATCTGCTGCATTATTTAAGGACTTTGTTGCATTATTTAAGGTCTCTTTTTCATTATTTAAGGACTCTGCTATTGTACTTAAGGACTTTGCTGCATTATTTAAGGACTTTGCTGCATTATTTAAGGACTCTGCTGCATTATTTAAGTACTTTGTTGCATTATTTAAGGACTCTGCTGCATAATTTAAGGACTTTATTGCATTATTTAAGGATCCTGCTGCATTATTTAATGACTCTGCTGAAGCATTTGAGGACTCAGCTGCATTATTTAAGGTCTCTGCTGCATTATTTAAGGATCCTGCTGAAGCATTTGAGGACTCAGCTGCATTATTTAAGGACTTTGCTGCATTATTTAACGACTCTGCTGCGTTATTTAAGGACTCTGCTGCATTATTTAAGGACACTGCTGCATTATTTAAGGACTCTGCTGCATTATTTAAGGACTTTGCTGCATTATTTAACGACTCTGCTGCATTATTTAAGAACTTTGCTGCATTATTTAAGGACTCTGCTGCATTATTTAAGGAATTTGTTGCATTATTTAAGGACTCTGCTGCTTTATTTAAGGACTCTGCTGCGGTATTTAAGGACTCTGCTGCATTATTTAAGGACTTTGCTGCATTATTTAAGGACTGCTGCGTTATTTAAGGACTCTGCTGCATTATTTAAGACTTTGCTGCATTATTTAAGGACTCTGCTGCAGTGTTTAATGACTCTGCTGAAGCAACTGGGGACTCAGATGCATTATTTAAGGACTCTGCTGCATTATGTAAGGACTCTGCTGCATTATTTAAGGACTTTGTTGCATTATTTAAGGACTCTTCTGCATTATTTAAGGACTTTGCTGCATTATTTAAGGACTATGCTGTGGTATTTAAGTACTCTGCTGCATTATTTAAGGACTTTGCTGCATTATTTAAGGACTCTGCTGCATTATTTAATTACTTTGCTGCATTATTAAAGGACCCTGCTGCGGCATTTAAGGATTCTGCTGCATTATTTAAGGACTTTGATGCATTATTTAAGGACGCTGCTGCAGAATTTAAGGAATCTGCTGCATTATTTAAGGACTTTGTTGCATTATTTAAGGTCTCTGCTGCATGAATTAAGGACTCTGCTATGGTACTTAAGGACTTTGCTGCATTATTTAAGGACTTTGCTGCATTATTTAAGGACTTTGATGCATTATTTAAGAACTTTGTTGCATTATTTAAGGACTCTGCTGCATTATTTAAGGACTTTGTTGCATTATGTAAGGACTTTGCTGCTTTATTTAAGGACTTTGCTGCATTATTTAAGGACTTTGTTGCATTATTTAAGGACTCTGCTGCATTATTTAAGGACTTTGTTGCATCATTTAAGGACTCTTCTGCATTATTTAAGGACTTTGCTGCATTATTTAAGGACTATGCTGTGGTATTTAAGTACTCTGCTGCATTATTTAAGGACTTTGCTGCATTATTTAAGGACTCTGCTGCATTATTTAATTACTTTGCTGCATTATTAAAGGACCCTGCTGCGGCATTTAAGGATTCTGCTGCATAATTTAAGGACTTTATTGCATTATTTAAGGATCCTGCTGCATTATTTAAGGATCCTGCTGAAGCATTTGAGGACTCAGCTGCATTATTTAAGGACTTTGCTGCATTATTTAACGACTCTGCTGCATTATTTAAGGACTCTGCTGCTTTATTTAAGGACTTTCCTGCATTATTTAAGGAGTCTTCTGCATTATTTAATGACTCTGCTGAAGCATTTGAGGACTCAACTGCATTATTTAAGGACTCTGCTGCATTATTTAAGGTCTCTGCTGCATTATTTAAGGACTCTGCTGTGGTATATAAGGACTCTGCTGCATTATTTAAGGAATTTGTTGCATTATTTAAGGACGCTGCTGCATTATTTAAGGACTTTGTTGCATTATTTAAGGACTCTGCTGCATTAATTAAGGACTTTGCTGCATTACTTAAGGACACTGCTGCATTATTTAAGGACTTTGTTGCATTATTTAAGGTCTCTGCTGCATTATTTAAGGACTCTGCTGTGGTATTTATGGACTCTGCTGCATTATTTAAGGAATTTGTTGCATTATTTAAGGACGCTGCTGCATTATTTAAGGACTTTGTTGCATTATTTAAGGACTTTGCTGCATTAATTAAGGACTTTGCTGCATTACTTAAGGACTCTGCTGCATTATTTAATTACTTGCTGCATTATTTAAGGACTCTGCTGCGGTGTTTAAGAACTCTGCTGCATTATTTAAGGACTTTGCTGCATTATTTTAGGACTCTGCTGCATTATTTAAGGACTTTGCTGTATTATTTAAGGACTCTACTGCATTATTTAAGGACTTTGTTGCATTATTTAAGGACTCTGCTGCATTATTTAATGACTTTGTTGCATTATATAAGGACTCTGCTGCATTATTTAAGGACTATGTTGCATTATGTTAGAAGTCTGCTGCATTATTTAAGGACTTTGCTGCATTATTTAAGGACTCTGCTGCATTATTTAAGGACTTTATTGCATTATTTAAGGACTCTGCTGCATTATTTAATGACTCTGCTGAAGCATTTGAGGACTCAGCTGCATTATTTAAGGTCTCTGCTGTATTATTTAAGGACTCTGCTGCATTATTTAATGACTCTGTTGCGGTATTTAAGGACTCTGCTGCATTATTTAAGGACTGCTGCGTTATTTAAGGACTCTGCTGCATTATTTAAGACTTTGCTGCATTATTTAAGGACTCTGCTGCAGTGTTTAATGACTCTGCTGAAGCAACTGGGGACTCAGATGCATTATTTAAGGACTCTGCTGCATTATGTAAGGACTTTGCTGCTTTATTTAAGGACTTTGCTGCATTATTTAAGGACTTTGTTGCATTATTTAAGGACTCTGCTGCATTATTTAAGGACTTTGTTGCATTATTTAAGGACTCTTCTGCATTATTTAAGGACTTTGCTGCATTATTTAAGGACTATGCTGTGGTATTTAAGTACTCTGCTGCATTATTTAAGGACTTTGCTGCATTATTTAAGGACTCTGCTGCATTATTTAATTACTTTGCTGCATTATTAAAGGACCCTGCTGCGGCATTTAAGGATTCTGCTGCATTATTTAAGGACTTTGATGCATTATTTAAGGACGCTGCTGCAGAATTTAAGGAATCTGCTGCATTATTTAAGGACTTTGTTGCATTATTTAAGGTCTCTGCTGCATGAATTAAGGACTCTGCTATGGTACTTAAGGACTTTGCTGCATTATTTAAGGACTTTGCTGCATTATTTAAGGACTTTGATGCATTATTTAAGAACTTTGTTGCATTATTTAAGGACTCTGCTGCATTATTTAAGGACTTTGTTGCATTATGTAAGGACTTTGCTGCTTTATTTAAGGACTTTGCTGCATTATTTAAGGACTTTGTTGCATTATTTAAGGACTCTGCTGCATTATTTAAGGACTTTGTTGCATTATTTAAGGACTCTTCTGCATTATTTAAGGACTTTGCTGCATTATTTAAGGACTATGCTGTGGTATTTAAGTACTCTGCTGCATTATTTAAGGACTTTGCTGCATTATTTAAGGACTCTGCTGCATTATTTAATTACTTTGCTGCATTATTAAAGGACCCTGCTGCGGCATTTAAGGATTCTGCTGCATAATTTAAGGACTTTATTGCATTATTTAAGGATCCTGCTGCATTATTTAAGGATCCTGCTGAAGCATTTGAGGACTCAGCTGCATTATTTAAGGACTTTGCTGCATTATTTAACGACTCTGCTGCATTATTTAAGGACTCTGCTGCTTTATTTAAGGACTTTCCTGCATTATTTAAGGAGTCTTCTGCATTATTTAATGACTCTGCTGAAGCATTTGAGGACTCAACTGCATTATTTAAGGACTCTGCTGCATTATTTAAGGTCTCTGCTGCATTATTTAAGGACTCTGCTGTGGTATATAAGGACTCTGCTGCATTATTTAAGGAATTTGTTGCATTATTTAAGGACGCTGCTGCATTATTTAAGGACTTTGTTGCATTATTTAAGGACTCTGCTGCATTAATTAAGGACTTTGCTGCATTACTTAAGGACACTGCTGCATTATTTAAGGACTTTGTTGCATTATTTAAGGACTCTGCTGCATTATTTAAGGACTCTGCTGAAGCATTTGGGGACTCAGATGCATTATTTAAGGACTCTGCTGCATTATGTAAGGGCTTTGCTGCTTTATTTAAGGACTCTGTTGCATTATTTAAGGACTTTGTTGCATTATTTAAGAACTCTGCTGCATTATTTAAGGACTTTGTTGCATTATTTAAGGATTCTGCTGCATTATTTAAGGACTTTGCTGCATTATTTAAGGACTATGCTGTGGTATTTAAGGACTCTGCTGCATTATTTAAGGACTTTGCTGCATTATTAAAGGACTCTGCTGCATTATTTAATTACTTTGCTGCATTATTTAAGGACTCTGCTGCGGTATTTAAGGACTCTGCTGCATTATTTAAGGACTTTGATGCATTATTTAAGGACACTGCTGCAGAATTTAAGGAATCTGCTGCATTATTTAAGGACTTTGTTGCATTATTTAAGGTCTCTTTTTCATTATTTAAGGACTCTGCTATTGTACTTAAGGACTTTGCTGCATTATTTAAGGACTTTGCTGCATTATTTAAGGACTCTGCTGCATTATTTAAGTACTTTGTTGCATTATTTAAGGACTCTGCTGCATAATTTAAGGACTTTATTGCATTATTTAAGGATCCTGCTGCATTATTTAATGACTCTGCTGAAGCATTTGAGGACTCAGCTGCATTATTTAAGGTCTCTGCTGCATTATTTAAGGATCCTGCTGAAGCATTTGAGGACTCAGCTGCATTATTTAAGGACTTTGCTGCATTATTTAACGACTCTGCTGCGTTATTTAAGGACTCTGCTGCATTATTTAAGGACACTGCTGCATTATTTAAGGACTCTGCTGCATTATTTAAGGACTTTGCTGCATTATTTAACGACTCTGCTGCATTATTTAAGAACTTTGCTGCATTATTTAAGGACTCTGCTGCATTATTTAAGGAATTTGTTGCATTATTTAAGGACTCTGCTGCTTTATTTAAGGACTCTGCTGCGGTATTTAAGGACTCTGCTGCATTATTTAAGGACTTTGCTGCATTATTTAAGGACTGCTGCGTTATTTAAGGACTCTGCTGCATTATTTAAGACTTTGCTGCATTATTTAAGGACTCTGCTGCAGTGTTTAATGACTCTGCTGAAGCAACTGGGGACTCAGATGCATTATTTAAGGACTCTGCTGCATTATGTAAGGACTCTGCTGCATTATTTAAGGACTTTGTTGCATTATTTAAGGACTCTTCTGCATTATTTAAGGACTTTGCTGCATTATTTAAGGACTATGCTGTGGTATTTAAGTACTCTGCTGCATTATTTAAGGACTTTGCTGCATTATTTAAGGACTCTGCTGCATTATTTAATTACTTTGCTGCATTATTTAAGGTCTCTGCTGCATTATTTAAGGACTCTGCTATGGTACTTAAGGACTTTGCTGCATTATTTAAGGACTTTGCTGCATTATTTAAGGACTCTGCTGCATTATTTAAGAACTTTGTTGCATTATGTAAGGACTCTGCTGCATTATTTAAGGACACTGCTGCATTATTTAAGGACTCTGCTGCATAATTTAAGGACTTTATTGCATTATTTAAGGATCCTGCTGCATTATTTAATGACTCTGCTGAAGCATTTGAGGACTCATCTGCATTATTAAAGGTCTCTGCTGCCTTATTTAAGGATCCTGCTGAAGCATTTGAGGACTCAGCTGCATTATTTAAGGACTTTGCTGCATTATTTAACGACTCTGCTGCGTTATTTAAGGACTCTGCTGCATTATTTAAGGACACTGCTGCATTATTTAAGGACTCTGCTGCATTATTTAAGGACTTTGCTGCATTATTTAACGACTCTGCTGCATTATTTAAGAACTTTGCTGCATTATTTAAGGACTCTGCTGCATTATTTAAGGAATTTGTTGCATTATTTAAGGACTCTGCTGCTTTATTTAAGGACTCTGCTGCGGTATTTAAGGACTCTGCTGCATTATTTAAGGACTTTGCTGCATTATTTAAGGACTGCTGCGTTATTTAAGGACTCTGCTGCATTATTTAAGACTTTGCTGCATTATTTAAGGACTCTGCTGCAGTGTTTAATGACTCTGCTGAAGCAACTGGGGACTCAGATGCATTATTTAAGGACTCTGCTGCATTATGTAAGGACTTTGCTGCTTTATTTAAGGACTTTGCTGCATTATTTAAGGACTTTGTTGCATTATTTAAGGACTCTGCTGCATTATTTAAGGACTTTGTTGCATTATTTAAGGACTCTTCTGCATTATTTAAGGACTTTGCTGCATTATTTAAGGACTATGCTGTGGTATTTAAGTACTCTGCTGCATTATTTAAGGACTTTGCTGCATTATTTAAGGACTCTGCTGCATTATTTAATTACTTTGCTGCATTATTAAAGGACCCTGCTGCGGCATTTAAGGATTCTGCTGCATTATTTAAGGACTTTGATGCATTATTTAAGGACGCTGCTGCAGAATTTAAGGAATCTGCTGCATTATTTAAGGACTTTGTTGCATTATTTAAGGTCTCTGCTGCATTATTTAAGGACTCTGCTATGGTACTTAAGGACTTTGCTGCATTACTTAAGGACTTTGCTGCATTATTTAAGGACTTTGATGCATTATTTAAGAACTTTGTTGCATTATTTAAGGACTCTGCTGCATTATTTAAGGACTTTGTTGCATTATGTAAGGACTTTGCTGCTTTATTTAAGGACTTTGCTGCATTATTTAAGGGCTTTGTTGCATTATTTAAGGACTCTGCTGCATTATTTAAGGACTTTGTTGCATTATTTAAGGACTCTTCTGCATTATTTAAGGACTTTGCTGCATTATTTAAGGACTATGCTGTGGTATTTAAGTACTCTGCTGCATTATTTAAGGACTTTGCTGCATTATTTAAGGACTCTGCTGCATTATTTAATTACTTTGCTGCATTATTAAAGGACCCTGCTGCGGCATTTAAGGATTCTGCTGCATAATTTAAGGACTTTATTGCATTATTTAAGGATCCTGCTGCATTATTTAAGGATCCTGCTGAAGCATTTGAGGACTCAGCTGCATTATTTAAGGACTTTGCTGCATTATTTAAGGTCTCTGCTGCATTATTTAAGGACTCTGCTGTGGTATATAAGGACTCTGCTGCATTATTTAAGGAATTTGTTGCATTATTTAAGGACGCTGCTGCATTATTTAAGGACTTTGTTGCATTATTTAAGGACTCTGCTGCATTAATTAAGGACTTTGCTGCATTACTTAAGGACACTGCTGCATTATTTAAGGACTTTGTTGCATTATTTAAGGACTCTGCTGCATTATTTAAGGACTCTGCTGAAGCATTTGGGGACTCAGATGCATTATTTAAGGACTCTGCTGCATTATGTAAGGGCTTTGCTGCTTTATTTAAGGACTCTGTTGCATTATTTAAGGACTTTGTTGCATTATTTAAGAACTCTGCTGCATTATTTAAGGACTTTGTTGCATTATTTAAGGATTCTGCTGCATTATTTAAGGACTTTGCTGCATTATTTAAGGACTATGCTGTGGTATTTAAGGACTCTGCTGCATTATTTAAGGACTTTGCTGCATTATTAAAGGACTCTGCTGCATTATTTAATTACTTTGCTGCATTATTTAAGGACTCTGCTGCGGTATTTAAGGACTCTGCTGCATTATTTAAGGACTTTGATGCATTATTTAAGGACACTGCTGCAGAATTTAAGGAATCTGCTGCATTATTTAAGGACTTTGTTGCATTATTTAAGGTCTCTTTTTCATTATTTAAGGACTCTGCTATTGTACTTAAGGACTTTGCTGCATTATTTAAGGACTTTGCTGCATTATTTAAGGACTCTGCTGCATTATTTAAGTACTTTGTTGCATTATTTAAGGACTCTGCTGCATAATTTAAGGACTTTATTGCATTATTTAAGGATCCTGCTGCATTATTTAATGACTCTGCTGAAGCATTTGAGGACTCATCTGCATTATTAAAGGTCTCTGCTGCATTATTTAAGGATCCTGCTGAAGCATTTGAGGACTCAGCTGCATTATTTAAGGACTTTGCTGCATTATTTAACGACTCTGCTGCGTTATTTAAGGACTCTGCTGCATTATTTAAGGACACTGCTGCATTATTTAAGGACTCTGCTGCATTATTTAAGGACTTTGCTGCATTATTTAACGACTCTGCTGCATTATTTAAGAACTTTGCTGCATTATTTAAGGACTCTGCTGCATTATTTAAGGAATTTGTTGCATTATTTAAGGACTCTGCTGCTTTATTTAAGGACTCTGCTGCGGTATTTAAGGACTCTGCTGCATTATTTAAGGACTTTGCTGCATTATTTAAGGACTGCTGCGTTATTTAAGGACTCTGCTGCATTATTTAAGACTTTGCTGCATTATTTAAGGACTCTGCTGCAGTGTTTAATGACTCTGCTGAAGCAACTGGGGACTCAGATGCATTATTTAAGGACTCTGCTGCATTATGTAAGGACTTTGCTGCTTTATTTAAGGACTTTGCTGCATTATTTAAGGACTTTGTTGCATTATTTAAGGACTCTGCTGCATTATTTAAGGACTTTGTTGCATTATTTAAGGACTCTTCTGCATTATTTAAGGACTTTGCTGCATTATTTAAGGACTATGCTGTGGTATTTAAGTACTCTGCTGCATTATTTAAGGACTTTGCTGCATTATTTAAGGACTCTGCTGCATTATTTAATTACTTTGCTGCATTATTAAAGGACCCTGCTGCGGCATTTAAGGATTCTGCTGCATTATTTAAGGACTTTGATGCATTATTTAAGGACGCTGCTGCAGAATTTAAGGAATCTGCTGCATTATTTAAGGACTTTGTTGCATTATTTAAGGTCTCTGCTGCATTATTTAAGGACTCTGCTATGGTACTTAAGGACTTTGCTGCATTACTTAAGGACTTTGCTGCATTATTTAAGGACTTTGATGCATTATTTAAGGACTTTGTTGCATTATTTAAGAACTCTGCTGCATTATTTAAGGACTTTGTTGCATTATTTAAGGATTCTGCTGCATTATTTAAGGACTTTGCTGCATTATTTAAGGACTATGCTGTGGTATTTAAGGACTCTGCTGCATTATTTAAGGACTTTGCTGCATTATTAAAGGACTCTGCTGCATTATTTAATTACTTTGCTGCATTATTTAAGGACTCTGCTGCGGTATTTAAGGACTCTGCTGCATTATTTAAGGACTTTGATGCATTATTTAAGGACACTGCTGCAGAATTTAAGGAATCTGCTGCATTATTTAAGGACTTTGTTGCATTATTTAAGGACTCTGCTGCATTATTTAAGGACTTTGTTGCATTATTTAAGGACTCTTCTGCATTATTTAAGGACTTTGCTGCATTATTTAAGGACTATGCTGTGGTATTTAAGTACTCTGCTGCATTATTTAAGGACTTTGCTGCATTATTTAAGGACTCTGCTGCATTATTTAATTACTTTGCTGCATTATTAAAGGACCCTGCTGCGGCATTTAAGGATTCTGCTGCATTATTTAAGGACTTTGATGCATTATTTAAGGACGCTGCTGCAGAATTTAAGGAATCTGCTGCATTATTTAAGGACTTTGTTGCATTATTTAAGGTCTCTGCTGCATTATTTAAGGACTCTGCTATGGTACTTAAGGACTTTGCTGCATTACTTAAGGACTTTGCTGCATTATTTAAGGACTTTGATGCATTATTTAAGAACTTTGTTGCATTATTTAAGGACTCTGCTGCATTATTTAAGGACTTTGTTGCATTATGTAAGGACTTTGCTGCTTTATTTAAGGACTTTGCTGCATTATTTAAGGGCTTTGTTGCATTATTTAAGGACTCTGCTGCATTATTTAAGGACTTTGTTGCATTATTTAAGGACTCTTCTGCATTATTTAAGGACTTTGCTGCATTATTTAAGGACTATGCTGTGGTATTTAAGTACTCTGCTGCATTATTTAAGGACTTTGCTGCATTATTTAAGGACTCTGCTGCATTATTTAATTACTTTGCTGCATTATTAAAGGACCCTGCTGCGGCATTTAAGGATTCTGCTGCATAATTTAAGGACTTTATTGCATTATTTAAGGATCCTGCTGCATTATTTAAGGATCCTGCTGAAGCATTTGAGGACTCAGCTGCATTATTTAAGGACTTTGCTGCATTATTTAACGACTCTGCTGCATTATTTAAGGACTCTGCTGCTTTATTTAAGGACTTTCCTGCATTATTTAAGGAGTCTTCTGCATTATTTAATGACTCTGCTGAAGCATTTGAGGACTCAACTGCATTATTTAAGGACTCTGCTGCATTATTTAAGGTCTCTGCTGCATTATTTAAGGACTCTGCTGTGGTATATAAGGACTCTGCTGCATTATTTAAGGACTTTGTTGCATTATTTAAGGACTCTTCTGCATTATTTAAGGACTTTGCTGCATTATTTAAGGACTATGCTGTGGTATTTAAGTACTCTGCTGCATTATTTAAGGACTTTGCTGCATTATTTAAGGACTCTGCTGCATTATTTAATTACTTTGCTGCATTATTAAAGGACCCTGCTGCGGCATTTAAGGATTCTGCTGCATTATTTAAGGACTTTGATGCATTATTTAAGGACGCTGCTGCAGAATTTAAGGAATCTGCTGCATTATTTAAGGACTTTGTTGCATTATTTAAGGTCTCTGCTGCATTATTTAAGGACTCTGCTATGGTACTTAAGGACTTTGCTGCATTACTTAAGGACTTTGCTGCATTATTTAAGGACTTTGATGCATTATTTAAGAACTTTGTTGCATTATTTAAGGACTCTGCTGCATTATTTAAGGACTTTGTTGCATTATGTAAGGACTTTGCTGCTTTATTTAAGGACTTTGCTGCATTATTTAAGGGCTTTGTTGCATTATTTAAGGACTCTGCTGCATTATTTAAGGACTTTGTTGCATTATTTAAGGACTCTTCTGCATTATTTAAGGACTTTGCTGCATTATTTAAGGACTATGCTGTGGTATTTAAGTACTCTGCTGCATTATTTAAGGACTTTGCTGCATTATTTAAGGACTCTGCTGCATTATTTAATTACTTTGCTGCATTATTAAAGGACCCTGCTGCGGCATTTAAGGATTCTGCTGCATAATTTAAGGACTTTATTGCATTATTTAAGGATCCTGCTGCATTATTTAAGGATCCTGCTGAAGCATTTGAGGACTCAGCTGCATTATTTAAGGACTTTGCTGCATTATTTAACGACTCTGCTGCATTATTTAAGGACTCTGCTGCTTTATTTAAGGACTTTCCTGCATTATTTAAGGAGTCTTCTGCATTATTTAATGACTCTGCTGAAGCATTTGAGGACTCAACTGCATTATTTAAGGACTCTGCTGCATTATTTAAGGTCTCTGCTGCATTATTTAAGGACTCTGCTGTGGTATATAAGGACTCTGCTGCATTATTTAAGGAATTTGTTGCATTATTTAAGGACGCTGCTGCATTATTTAAGGACTTTGTTGCATTATTTAAGGACTCTGCTGCATTAATTAAGGACTTTGCTGCATTACTTAAGGACACTGCTGCATTATTTAAGGACTTTGTTGCATTATTTAAGGTCTCTGCTGCATTATTTAAGGACTCTGCTGTGGTATTTATGGACTCTGCTGCATTATTTAAGGAATTTGTTGCATTATTTAAGGACGCTGCTGCATTATTTAAGGACTTTGTTGCATTATTTAAGGACTTTGCTGCATTAATTAAGGACTTTGCTGCATTACTTAAGGACTCTGCTGCATTATTTAATTACTTGCTGCATTATTTAAGGACTCTGCTGCGGTGTTTAAGAACTCTGCTGCATTATTTAAGGACTTTGCTGCATTATTTTAGGACTCTGCTGCATTATTTAAGGACTTTGCTGTATTATTTAAGGACTCTACTGCATTATTTAAGGACTTTGTTGCATTATTTAAGGACTCTGCTGCATTATTTAATGACTTTGTTGCATTATATAAGGACTCTGCTGAATTATTTAAGGACTATGTTGCATTATGTTAGAAGTCTGCTGCATTATTTAAGGACTTTGCTGCATTATTTAAGGACTCTGCTGCATTATTTAAGGACTTTATTGCATTATTTAAGGACTCTGCTGCATTATTTAATGACTCTGCTGAAGCATTTGAGGACTCAGCTGCATTATTTAAGGTCTCTGCTGTATTATTTAAGGACTCTGCTGCATTATTTAATGACTCTGTTGCGGTATTTAAGGACTCTGCTGCATTATTTAAGGACTGCTGCGTTATTTAAGGACTCTGCTGCATTATTTAAGACTTTGCTGCATTATTTAAGGACTCTGCTGCAGTGTTTAATGACTCTGCTGAAGCAACTGGGGACTCAGATGCATTATTTAAGGACTCTGCTGCATTATGTAAGGACTTTGCTGCTTTATTTAAGGACTTTGCTGCATTATTTAAGGACTTTGTTGCATTATTTAAGGACTCTGCTGCATTATTTAAGGACTTTGTTGCATTATTTAAGGACTCTTCTGCATTATTTAAGGACTTTGCTGCATTATTTAAGGACTATGCTGTGGTATTTAAGTACTCTGCTGCATTATTTAAGGACTTTGCTGCATTATTTAAGGACTCTGCTGCATTATTTAATTACTTTGCTGCATTATTAAAGGACCCTGCTGCGGCATTTAAGGATTCTGCTGCATTATTTAAGGACTTTGATGCATTATTTAAGGACGCTGCTGCAGAATTTAAGGAATCTGCTGCATTATTTAAGGACTTTGTTGCATTATTTAAGGTCTCTGCTGCATGAATTAAGGACTCTGCTATGGTACTTAAGGACTTTGCTGCATTATTTAAGGACTTTGCTGCATTATTTAAGGACTTTGATGCATTATTTAAGAACTTTGTTGCATTATTTAAGGACTCTGCTGCATTATTTAAGGACTTTGTTGCATTATGTAAGGACTTTGCTGCTTTATTTAAGGACTTTGCTGCATTATTTAAGGACTTTGTTGCATTATTTAAGGACTCTGCTGCATTATTTAAGGACTTTGTTGCATTATTTAAGGACTCTTCTGCATTATTTAAGGACTTTGCTGCATTATTTAAGGACTATGCTGTGGTATTTAAGTACTCTGCTGCATTATGTAAGGACTTTGCTGCATTATTTAAGGACTCTGCTGCATTATTTAATTACTTTGCTGCATTATTAAAGGACCCTGCTGCGGCATTTAAGGATTCTGCTGCATAATTTAAGGACTTTATTGCATTATTTAAGGATCCTGCTGCATTATTTAAGGATCCTGCTGAAGCATTTGAGGACTCAGCTGCATTATTTAAGGACTTTGCTGCATTATTTAACGACTCTGCTGCATTATTTAAGGACTCTGCTGCTTTATTTAAGGACTTTCCTGCATTATTTAAGGAGTCTTCTGCATTATTTAATGACTCTGCTGAAGCATTTGAGGACTCAACTGCATTATTTAAGGACTCTGCTGCATTATTTAAGGTCTCTGCTGCATTATTTAAGGACTCTGCTGTGGTATATAAGGACTCTGCTGCATTATTTAAGGAATTTGTTGCATTATTTAAGGACGCTGCTGCATTATTTAAGGACTTTGTTGCATTATTTAAGGACTCTGCTGCATTAATTAAGGACTTTGCTGCATTACTTAAGGACACTGCTGCATTATTTAAGGACTTTGTTGCATTATTTAAGGACTCTGCTGAAGCATTTGGGGACTCAGATGCATTATTTAAGGACTCTGCTGCATTATGTAAGGGCTTTGCTGCTTTATTTAAGGACTCTGTTGCATTATTTAAGGACTTTGTTGCATTATTTAAGGATTCTGCTGCCTTATTTAAGGACTTTGCTGCATTATTTAAGGACTATGCTGTGGTATTTAAGGACTCTGCTGCATTATTTAAGGACTTTGCAGCATTATTAAAGGACTCTGCTGCATTATTTAATTACTTTGCTGCATTATTTAAGGACTCTGCTGCGGTATTTAAGGACTCTGCTGCATTATTTAAGGACTTTGATGCATTATTTAAGGACACTGCTGCAGAATTTAAGGAATCTGCTGCATTATTTAAGGACTTTGTTGCATTATTTAAGGTCTCTTTTTCATTATTTAAGGACTCTGCTATTGTACTTAAGGACTTTGCTGCATTATTTAAGGACTTTGCTGCATTATTTAAGGACTCTGCTTCATTATTTAAGTACTTTGTTGCATTATTTAAGGACTCTGCTGCATAATTTAAGGACTTTATTGCATTATTTAAGGATCCTGCTGCATTATTTAATGACTCTGCTGAAGCATTTGAGGACTCATCTGCATTATTAAAGGTCTCTGCTGCCTTATTTAAGGATCCTGCTGAAGCATTTGAGGACTCAGCTGCATTATTTAAGGACTTTGCTGCATTATTTAACGACTCTGCTGCGTTATTTAAGGACTCTGCTGCATTATTTAAGGACACTGCTGCATTATTTAAGGACTCTGCTGCATTATTTAAGGACTTTGCTGCATTATTTAACGACTCTGCTGCATTATTTAAGAACTTTGCTGCATTATTTAAGGACTCTGCTGCATTATTTAAGGAATTTGTTGCATTATTTAAGGACTCTGCTGCTTTATTTAAGGACTCTGCTGCGGTATTTAAGGACTCTGCTGCATTATTTAAGGACTTTGCTGCATTATTTAAGGACTGCTGCGTTATTTAAGGACTCTGCTGCATTATTTAAGACTTTGCTGCATTATTTAAGGACTCTGCTGCAGTGTTTAATGACTCTGCTGAAGCAACTGGGGACTCAGATGCATTATTTAAGGACTCTGCTGCATTATGTAAGGACTTTGCTGCTTTATTTAAGGACTTTGCTGCATTATTTAAGGACTTTGTTGCATTATTTAAGGACTCTGCTGCATTATTTAAGGACTTTGTTGCATTATTTAAGGACTCTTCTGCATTATTTAAGGACTTTGCTGCATTATTTAAGGACTATGCTGTGGTATTTAAGTACTCTGCTGCATTATTTAAGGACTTTGCTGCATTATTTAAGGACTCTGCTGCATTATTTAATTACTTTGCTGCATTATTAAAGGACCCTGCTGCGGCATTTAAGGATTCTGCTGCATTATTTAAGGACTTTGATGCATTATTTAAGGACGCTGCTGCAGAATTTAAGGAATCTGCTGCATTATTTAAGGACTTTGTTGCATTATTTAAGGTCTCTGCTGCATTATTTAAGGACTCTGCTATGGTACTTAAGGACTTTGCTGCATTACTTAAGGACTTTGCTGCATTATTTAAGGACTTTGATGCATTATTTAAGGACTTTGTTGCATTATTTAAGAACTCTGCTGCATTATTTAAGGACTTTGTTGCATTATTTAAGGATTCTGCTGCATTATTTAAGGACTTTGCTGCATTATTTAAGGACTATGCTGTGGTATTTAAGGACTCTGCTGCATTATTTAAGGACTTTGCTGCATTATTAAAGGACTCTGCTGCATTATTTAATTACTTTGCTGCATTATTTAAGGACTCTGCTGCGGTATTTAAGGACTCTGCTGCATTATTTAAGGACTTTGATGCATTATTTAAGGACACTGCTGCAGAATTTAAGGAATCTGCTGCATTATTTAAGGACTTTGTTGCATTATTTAAGGTCTCTTTTTCATTATTTAAGGACTCTGCTATTGTACTTAAGGACTTTGCTGCATTATTTAAGGACTTTGCTGCATTATTTAAGGACTCTGCTGCATTATTTAAGTACTTTGTTGCATTATTTAAGGACTCTGCTGCATAATTTAAGGACTTTATTGCATTATTTAAGGATCCTGCTGCATTATTTAATGACTCTGCTGAAGCATTTGAGGACTCATCTGCATTATTAAAGGTCTCTGCTGCATTATTTAAGGATCCTGCTGAAGCATTTGAGGACTCAGCTGCATTATTTAAGGACTTTGCTGCATTATTTAACGACTCTGCTGCGTTATTTAAGGACTCTGCTGCATTATTTAAGGACACTGCTGCATTATTTAAGGACTCTGCTGCATTATTTAAGGACTTTGCTGCATTATTTAACGACTCTGCTGCATTATTTAAGAACTTTGCTGCATTATTTAAGGACTCTGCTGCATTATTTAAGGAATTTGTTGCATTATTTAAGGACTCTGCTGCTTTATTTAAGGACTCTGCTGCGGTATTTAAGGACTCTGCTGCATTATTTAAGGACTTTGCTGCATTATTTAAGGACTGCTGCGTTATTTAAGGACTCTGCTGCATTATTTAAGACTTTGCTGCATTATTTAAGGACTCTGCTGCAGTGTTTAATGACTCTGCTGAAGCAACTGGGGACTCAGATGCATTATTTAAGGACTCTGCTGCATTATGTAAGGACTTTGCTGCTTTATTTAAGGACTTTGCTGCATTATTTAAGGACTTTGTTGCATTATTTAAGGACTCTGCTGCATTATTTAAGGACTTTGTTGCATTATTTAAGGACTCTTCTGCATTATTTAAGGACTTTGCTGCATTATTTAAGGACTATGCTGTGGTATTTAAGTACTCTGCTGCATTATTTAAGGACTTTGCTGCATTATTTAAGGACTCTGCTGCATTATTTAATTACTTTGCTGCATTATTAAAGGACCCTGCTGCGGCATTTAAGGATTCTGCTGCATTATTTAAGGACTTTGATGCATTATTTAAGGACGCTGCTGCAGAATTTAAGGAATCTGCTGCATTATTTAAGGACTTTGTTGCATTATTTAAGGTCTCTGCTGCATGAATTAAGGACTCTGCTATGGTACTTAAGGACTTTGCTGCATTATTTAAGGACTTTGCTGCATTATTTAAGGACTTTGATGCATTATTTAAGAACTTTGTTGCATTATTTAAGGACTCTGCTGCATTATTTAAGGACTTTGTTGCATTATGTAAGGACTTTGCTGCTTTATTTAAGGACTTTGCTGCATTATTTAAGGACTTTGTTGCATTATTTAAGGACTCTGCTGCATTATTTAAGGACTTTGTTGCATCATTTAAGGACTCTTCTGCATTATTTAAGGACTTTGCTGCATTATTTAAGGACTATGCTGTGGTATTTAAGTACTCTGCTGCATTATTTAAGGACTTTGCTGCATTATTTAAGGACTCTGCTGCATTATTTAATTACTTTGCTGCATTATTAAAGGACCCTGCTGCGGCATTTAAGGATTCTGCTGCATAATTTAAGGACTTTATTGCATTATTTAAGGATCCTGCTGCATTATTTAAGGATCCTGCTGAAGCATTTGAGGACTCAGCTGCATTATTTAAGGACTTTGCTGCATTATTTAACGACTCTGCTGCATTATTTAAGGACTCTGCTGCTTTATTTAAGGACTTTCCTGCATTATTTAAGGAGTCTTCTGCATTATTTAATGACTCTGCTGAAGCATTTGAGGACTCAACTGCATTATTTAAGGACTCTGCTGCATTATTTAAGGTCTCTGCTGCATTATTTAAGGACTCTGCTGTGGTATATAAGGACTCTGCTGCATTATTTAAGGAATTTGTTGCATTATTTAAGGACGCTGCTGCATTATTTAAGGACTTTGTTGCATTATTTAAGGACTCTGCTGCATTAATTAAGGACTTTGCTGCATTACTTAAGGACACTGCTGCATTATTTAAGGACTTTGTTGCATTATTTAAGGACTCTGCTGCATAATTTAAGGACTCTGCTGAAGCATTTGGGGACTCAGATGCATTATTTAAGGACTCTGCTGCATTATGTAAGGGCTTTGCTGCTTTATTTAAGGACTCTGTTGCATTATTTAAGGACTTTGTTGCATTATTTAAGAACTCTGCTGCATTATTTAAGGACTTTGTTGCATTATTTAAGGATTCTGCTGCATTATTTAAGGACTTTGCTGCATTATTTAAGGACTATGCTGTGGTATTTAAGGACTCTGCTGCATTATTTAAGGACTTTGCTGCATTATTAAAGGACTCTGCTGCATTATTTAATTACTTTGCTGCATTATTTAAGGACTCTGCTGCGGTATTTAAGGACTCTGCTGCATTATTTAAGGACTTTGATGCATTATTTAAGGACACTGCTGCAGAATTTAAGGAATCTGCTGCATTATTTAAGGACTTTGTTGCATTATTTAAGGTCTCTTTTTCATTATTTAAGGACTCTGCTATTGTACTTAAGGACTTTGCTGCATTATTTAAGGACTTTGCTGCATTATTTAAGGACTCTGCTGCATTATTTAAGTACTTTGTTGCATTATTTAAGGACTCTGCTGCATAATTTAAGGACTTTATTGCATTATTTAAGGATCCTGCTGCATTATTTAATGACTCTGCTGAAGCATTTGAGGACTCATCTGCATTATTAAAGGTCTCTGCTGCATTATTTAAGGATCCTGCTGAAGCATTTGAGGACTCAGCTGCATTATTTAAGGACTTTGCTGCATTATTTAACGACTCTGCTGCGTTATTTAAGGACTCTGCTGCATTATTTAAGGACACTGCTGCATTATTTAAGGACTCTGCTGCATTATTTAAGGACTTTGCTGCATTATTTAACGACTCTGCTGCATTATTTAAGAACTTTGCTGCATTATTTAAGGACTCTGCTGCATTATTTAAGGAATTTGTTGCATTATTTAAGGACTCTGCTGCTTTATTTAAGGACTCTGCTGCGGTATTTAAGGACTCTGCTGCATTATTTAAGGACTTTGCTGCATTATTTAAGGACTGCTGCGTTATTTAAGGACTCTGCTGCATTATTTAAGACTTTGCTGCATTATTTAAGGACTCTGCTGCAGTGTTTAATGACTCTGCTGAAGCAACTGGGGACTCAGATGCATTATTTAAGGACTCTGCTGCATTATGTAAGGACTTTGCTGCTTTATTTAAGGACTTTGCTGCATTATTTAAGGACTTTGTTGCATTATTTAAGGACTCTGCTGCATTATTTAAGGACTTTGTTGCATTATTTAAGGACTCTTCTGCATTATTTAAGGACTTTGCTGCATTATTTAAGGACTATGCTGTGGTATTTAAGTACTCTGCTGCATTATTTAAGGACTTTGCTGCATTATTTAAGGACTCTGCTGCATTATTTAATTACTTTGCTGCATTATTAAAGGACCCTGCTGCGGCATTTAAGGATTCTGCTGCATTATTTAAGGACTTTGATGCATTATTTAAGGACGCTGCTGCAGAATTTAAGGAATCTGCTGCATTATTTAAGGACTTTGTTGCATTATTTAAGGTCTCTGCTGCATTATTTAAGGACTCTGCTATGGTACTTAAGGACTTTGCTGCATTACTTAAGGACTTTGCTGCATTATTTAAGGACTTTGATGCATTATTTAAGAACTTTGTTGCATTATTTAAGGACTCTGCTGCATTATTTAAGGACTTTGTTGCATTATGTAAGGACTTTGCTGCTTTATTTAAGGACTTTGCTGCATTATTTAAGGGCTTTGTTGCATTATTTAAGGACTCTGCTGCATTATTTAAGGACTTTGTTGCATTATTTAAGGACTCTTCTGCATTATTTAAGGACTTTGCTGCATTATTTAAGGACTATGCTGTGGTATTTAAGTACTCTGCTGCATTATTTAAGGACTTTGCTGCATTATTTAAGGACTCTGCTGCATTATTTAATTACTTTGCTGCATTATTAAAGGACCCTGCTGCGGCATTTAAGGATTCTGCTGCATAATTTAAGGACTTTATTGCATTATTTAAGGATCCTGCTGCATTATTTAAGGATCCTGCTGAAGCATTTGAGGACTCAGCTGCATTATTTAAGGACTTTGCTGCATTATTTAACGACTCTGCTGCATTATTTAAGGACTCTGCTGCTTTATTTAAGGACTTTCCTGCATTATTTAAGGAGTCTTCTGCATTATTTAATGACTCTGCTGAAGCATTTGAGGACTCAACTGCATTATTTAAGGACTCTGCTGCATTATTTAAGGTCTCTGCTGCATTATTTAAGGACTCTGCTGTGGTATATAAGGACTCTGCTGCATTATTTAAGGAATTTGTTGCATTATTTAAGGACGCTGCTGCATTATTTAAGGACTTTGTTGCATTATTTAAGGACTCTGCTGCATTAATTAAGGACTTTGCTGCATTACTTAAGGACACTGCTGCATTATTTAAGGACTTTGTTGCATTATTTAAGGTCTCTGCTGCATTATTTAAGGACTCTGCTGTGGTATTTATGGACTCTGCTGCATTATTTAAGGAATTTGTTGCATTATTTAAGGACGCTGCTGCATTATTTAAGGACTTTGTTGCATTATTTAAGGACTTTGCTGCATTAATTAAGGACTTTGCTGCATTACTTAAGGACTCTGCTGCATTATTTAATTACTTGCTGCATTATTTAAGGACTCTGCTGCGGTGTTTAAGAACTCTGCTGCATTATTTAAGGACTTTGCTGCATTATTTTAGGACTCTGCTGCATTATTTAAGGACTTTGCTGTATTATTTAAGGACTCTACTGCATTATTTAAGGACTTTGTTGCATTATTTAAGGACTCTGCTGCATTATTTAATGACTTTGTTGCATTATATAAGGACTCTGCTGCATTATTTAAGGACTATGTTGCATTATGTTAGAAGTCTGCTGCATTATTTAAGGACTTTGCTGCATTATTTAAGGACTCTGCTGCATTATTTAAGGACTTTATTGCATTATTTAAGGACTCTGCTGCATTATTTAATGACTCTGCTGAAGCATTTGAGGACTCAGCTGCATTATTTAAGGTCTCTGCTGTATTATTTAAGGACTCTGCTGCATTATTTAATGACTCTGTTGCGGTATTTAAGGACTCTGCTGCATTATTTAAGGACTGCTGCGTTATTTAAGGACTCTGCTGCATTATTTAAGACTTTGCTGCATTATTTAAGGACTCTGCTGCAGTGTTTAATGACTCTGCTGAAGCAACTGGGGACTCAGATGCATTATTTAAGGACTCTGCTGCATTATGTAAGGACTTTGCTGCTTTATTTAAGGACTTTGCTGCATTATTTAAGGACTTTGTTGCATTATTTAAGGACTCTGCTGCATTATTTAAGGACTTTGTTGCATTATTTAAGGACTCTTCTGCATTATTTAAGGACTTTGCTGCATTATTTAAGGACTATGCTGTGGTATTTAAGTACTCTGCTGCATTATTTAAGGACTTTGCTGCATTATTTAAGGACTCTGCTGCATTATTTAATTACTTTGCTGCATTATTAAAGGACCCTGCTGCGGCATTTAAGGATTCTGCTGCATTATTTAAGGACTTTGATGCATTATTTAAGGACGCTGCTGCAGAATTTAAGGAATCTGCTGCATTATTTAAGGACTTTGTTGCATTATTTAAGGTCTCTGCTGCATGAATTAAGGACTCTGCTATGGTACTTAAGGACTTTGCTGCATTATTTAAGGACTTTGCTGCATTATTTAAGGACTTTGATGCATTATTTAAGAACTTTGTTGCATTATTTAAGGACTCTGCTGCATTATTTAAGGACTTTGTTGCATTATGTAAGGACTTTGCTGCTTTATTTAAGGACTTTGCTGCATTATTTAAGGACTTTGTTGCATTATTTAAGGACTCTGCTGCATTATTTAAGGACTTTGTTGCATTATTTAAGGACTCTTCTGCATTATTTAAGGACTTTGCTGCATTATTTAAGGACTATGCTGTGGTATTTAAGTACTCTGCTGCATTATTTAAGGACTTTGCTGCATTATTTAAGGACTCTGCTGCATTATTTAATTACTTTGCTGCATTATTAAAGGACCCTGCTGCGGCATTTAAGGATTCTGCTGCATAATTTAAGGACTTTATTGCATTATTTAAGGATCCTGCTGCATTATTTAAGGATCCTGCTGAAGCATTTGAGGACTCAGCTGCATTATTTAAGGACTTTGCTGCATTATTTAACGACTCTGCTGCATTATTTAAGGACTCTGCTGCTTTATTTAAGGACTTTCCTGCATTATTTAAGGAGTCTTCTGCATTATTTAATGACTCTGCTGAAGCATTTGAGGACTCAACTGCATTATTTAAGGACTCTGCTGCATTATTTAAGGTCTCTGCTGCATTATTTAAGGACTCTGCTGTGGTATATAAGGACTCTGCTGCATTATTTAAGGAATTTGTTGCATTATTTAAGGACGCTGCTGCATTATTTAAGGACTTTGTTGCATTATTTAAGGACTCTGCTGCATTAATTAAGGACTTTGCTGCATTACTTAAGGACACTGCTGCATTATTTAAGGACTTTGTTGCATTATTTAAGGACTCTGCTGCATTATTTAAGGACTCTGCTGAAGCATTTGGGGACTCAGATGCATTATTTAAGGACTCTGCTGCATTATGTAAGGGCTTTGCTGCTTTATTTAAGGACTCTGTTGCATTATTTAAGGACTTTGTTGCATTATTTAAGAACTCTGCTGCATTATTTAAGGACTTTGTTGCATTATTTAAGGATTCTGCTGCATTATTTAAGGACTTTGCTGCATTATTTAAGGACTATGCTGTGGTATTTAAGGACTCTGCTGCATTATTTAAGGACTTTGCTGCATTATTAAAGGACTCTGCTGCATTATTTAATTACTTTGCTGCATTATTTAAGGACTCTGCTGCGGTATTTAAGGACTCTGCTGCATTATTTAAGGACTTTGATGCATTATTTAAGGACACTGCTGCAGAATTTAAGGAATCTGCTGCATTATTTAAGGACTTTGTTGCATTATTTAAGGTCTCTTTTTCATTATTTAAGGACTCTGCTATTGTACTTAAGGACTTTGCTGCATTATTTAAGGACTTTGCTGCATTATTTAAGGACTCTGCTGCATTATTTAAGTACTTTGTTGCATTATTTAAGGACTCTGCTGCATAATTTAAGGACTTTATTGCATTATTTAAGGATCCTGCTGCATTATTTAATGACTCTGCTGAAGCATTTGAGGACTCAGCTGCATTATTTAAGGTCTCTGCTGCATTATTTAAGGATCCTGCTGAAGCATTTGAGGACTCAGCTGCATTATTTAAGGACTTTGCTGCATTATTTAACGACTCTGCTGCGTTATTTAAGGACTCTGCTGCATTATTTAAGGACACTGCTGCATTATTTAAGGACTCTGCTGCATTATTTAAGGACTTTGCTGCATTATTTAACGACTCTGCTGCATTATTTAAGAACTTTGCTGCATTATTTAAGGACTCTGCTGCATTATTTAAGGAATTTGTTGCATTATTTAAGGACTCTGCTGCTTTATTTAAGGACTCTGCTGCGGTATTTAAGGACTCTGCTGCATTATTTAAGGACTTTGCTGCATTATTTAAGGACTGCTGCGTTATTTAAGGACTCTGCTGCATTATTTAAGACTTTGCTGCATTATTTAAGGACTCTGCTGCAGTGTTTAATGACTCTGCTGAAGCAACTGGGGACTCAGATGCATTATTTAAGGACTCTGCTGCATTATGTAAGGACTTTGCTGCTTTATTTAAGGACTTTGCTGCATTATTTAAGGACTTTGTTGCATTATTTAAGGACTCTGCTGCATTATTTAAGGACTTTGTTGCATTATTTAAGGACTCTTCTGCATTATTTAAGGACTTTGCTGCATTATTTAAGGACTATGCTGTGGTATTTAAGTACTCTGCTGCATTATTTAAGGACTTTGCTGCATTATTTAAGGACTCTGCTGCATTATTTAATTACTTTGCTGCATTATTAAAGGACCCTGCTGCGGCATTTAAGGATTCTGCTGCATTATTTAAGGACTTTGATGCATTATTTAAGGACGCTGCTGCAGAATTTAAGGAATCTGCTGCATTATTTAAGGACTTTGTTGCATTATTTAAGGTCTCTGCTGCATTATTTAAGGACTCTGCTATGGTACTTAAGGACTTTGCTGCATTACTTAAGGACTTTGCTGCATTATTTAAGGACTTTGATGCATTATTTAAGAACTTTGTTGCATTATTTAAGGACTCTGCTGCATTATTTAAGGACTTTGTTGCATTATGTAAGGACTTTGCTGCTTTATTTAAGGACTTTGCTGCATTATTTAAGGGCTTTGTTGCATTATTTAAGGACTCTGCTGCATTATTTAAGGACTTTGTTGCATTATTTAAGGACTCTTCTGCATTATTTAAGGACTTTGCTGCATTATTTAAGGACTATGCTGTGGTATTTAAGTACTCTGCTGCATTATTTAAGGACTTTGCTGCATTATTTAAGGACTCTGCTGCATTATTTAATTACTTTGCTGCATTATTAAAGGACCCTGCTGCGGCATTTAAGGATTCTGCTGCATAATTTAAGGACTTTATTGCATTATTTAAGGATCCTGCTGCATTATTTAAGGATCCTGCTGAAGCATTTGAGGACTCAGCTGCATTATTTAAGGACTTTGCTGCATTATTTAACGACTCTGCTGCATTATTTAAGGACTCTGCTGCTTTATTTAAGGACTTTCCTGCATTATTTAAGGAGTCTTCTGCATTATTTAATGACTCTGCTGAAGCATTTGAGGACTCAACTGCATTATTTAAGGACTCTGCTGCATTATTTAAGGTCTCTGCTGCATTATTTAAGGACTCTGCTGTGGTATATAAGGACTCTGCTGCATTATTTAAGGAATTTGTTGCATTATTTAAGGACGCTGCTGCATTATTTAAGGACTTTGTTGCATTATTTAAGGACTCTGCTGCATTAATTAAGGACTTTGCTGCATTACTTAAGGACACTGCTGCATTATTTAAGGACTTTGTTGCATTATTTAAGGTCTCTGCTGCATTATTTAAGGACTCTGCTGTGGTATTTATGGACTCTGCTGCATTATTTAAGGAATTTGTTGCATTATTTAAGGACGCTGCTGCATTATTTAAGGACTTTGTTGCATTATTTAAGGACTTTGCTGCATTAATTAAGGACTTTGCTGCATTACTTAAGGACTCTGCTGCATTATTTAATTACTTGCTGCATTATTTAAGGACTCTGCTGCGGTGTTTAAGAACTCTGCTGCATTATTTAAGGACTTTGCTGCATTATTTTAGGACTCTGCTGCATTATTTAAGGACTTTGCTGTATTATTTAAGGACTCTACTGCATTATTTAAGGACTTTGTTGCATTATTTAAGGACTCTGCTGCATTATTTAATGACTTTGTTGCATTATATAAGGACTCTGCTGCATTATTTAAGGACTATGTTGCATTATGTTAGAAGTCTGCTGCATTATTTAAGGACTTTGCTGCATTATTTAAGGACTCTGCTGCATTATTTAAGGACTTTATTGCATTATTTAAGGACTCTGCTGCATTATTTAATGACTCTGCTGAAGCATTTGAGGACTCAGCTGCATTATTTAAGGTCTCTGCTGTATTATTTAAGGACTCTGCTGCATTATTTAATGACTCTGTTGCGGTATTTAAGGACTCTGCTGCATTATTTAAGGACTGCTGCGTTATTTAAGGACTCTGCTGCATTATTTAAGACTTTGCTGCATTATTTAAGGACTCTGCTGCAGTGTTTAATGACTCTGCTGAAGCAACTGGGGACTCAGATGCATTATTTAAGGACTCTGCTGCATTATGTAAGGACTTTGCTGCTTTATTTAAGGACTTTGCTGCATTATTTAAGGACTTTGTTGCATTATTTAAGGACTCTGCTGCATTATTTAAGGACTTTGTTGCATTATTTAAGGACTCTTCTGCATTAATTAAGGACTTTGCTGCATTATTTAAGGACTATGCTGTGGTATTTAAGTACTCTGCTGCATTATTTAAGGACTTTGCTGCATTATTTAAGGACTCTGCTGCATTATTTAATTACTTTGCTGCATTATTAAAGGACCCTGCTGCGGCATTTAAGGATTCTGCTGCATTATTTAAGGACTTTGATGCATTATTTAAGGACGCTGCTGCAGAATTTAAGGAATCTGCTGCATTATTTAAGGACTTTGTTGCATTATTTAAGGTCTCTGCTGCATGAATTAAGGACTCTGCTATGGTACTTAAGGACTTTGCTGCATTATTTAAGGACTTTGCTGCATTATTTAAGGACTTTGATGCATTATTTAAGAACTTTGTTGCATTATTTAAGGACTCTGCTGCATTATTTAAGGACTTTGTTGCATTATGTAAGGACTTTGCTGCTTTATTTAAGGACTTTGCTGCATTATTTAAGGACTTTGTTGCATTATTTAAGGACTCTGCTGCATTATTTAAGGACTTTGTTGCATTATTTAAGGACTCTTCTGCATTATTTAAGGACTTTGCTGCATTATTTAAGGACTATGCTGTGGTATTTAAGTACTCTGCTGCATTATTTAAGGACTTTGCTGCATTATTTAAGGACTCTGCTGCATTATTTAATTACTTTGCTGCATTATTAAAGGACCCTGCTGCGGCATTTAAGGATTCTGCTGCATAATTTAAGGACTTTATTGCATTATTTAAGGATCCTGCTGCATTATTTAAGGATCCTGCTGAAGCATTTGAGGACTCAGCTGCATTATTTAAGGACTTTGCTGCATTATTTAACGACTCTGCTGCATTATTTAAGGACTCTGCTGCTTTATTTAAGGACTTTCCTGCATTATTTAAGGAGTCTTCTGCATTATTTAATGACTCTGCTGAAGCATTTGAGGACTCAACTGCATTATTTAAGGACTCTGCTGCATTATTTAAGGTCTCTGCTGCATTATTTAAGGACTCTGCTGTGGTATATAAGGACTCTGCTGCATTATTTAAGGAATTTGTTGCATTATTTAAGGACGCTGCTGCATTATTTAAGGACTTTGTTGCATTATTTAAGGACTCTGCTGCATTAATTAAGGACTTTGCTGCATTACTTAAGGACACTGCTGCATTATTTAAGGACTTTGTTGCATTATTTAAGGTCTCTGCTGCATTATTTAAGGACTCTGCTGTGGTATTTATGGACTCTGCTGCATTATTTAAGGAATTTGTTGCATTATTTAAGGACGCTGCTGCATTATTTAAGGACTTTGTTGCATTATTTAAGGACTTTGCTGCATTAATTAAGGACTTTGCTGCATTACTTAAGGACTCTGCTGCATTATTTAATTACTTGCTGCATTATTTAAGGACTCTGCTGCGGTGTTTAAGAACTCTGCTGCATTATTTAAGGACTTTGCTGCATTATTTTAGGACTCTGCTGCATTATTTAAGGACTTTGCTGTATTATTTAAGGACTCTACTGCATTATTTAAGGACTTTGTTGCATTATTTAAGGACTCTGCTGCATTATTTAATGACTTTGTTGCATTATATAAGGACTCTGCTGCATTATTTAAGGACTATGTTGCATTATGTTAGAAGTCTGCTGCATTATTTAAGGACTTTGCTGCATTATTTAAGGACTCTGCTGCATTATTTAAGGACTTTATTGCATTATTTAAGGACTCTGCTGCATTATTTAATGACTCTGCTGAAGCATTTGAGGACTCAGCTGCATTATTTAAGGTCTCTGCTGTATTATTTAAGGACTCTGCTGCATTATTTAATGACTCTGTTGCGGTATTTAAGGACTCTGCTGCATTATTTAAGGACTGCTGCGTTATTTAAGGACTCTGCTGCATTATTTAAGACTTTGCTGCATTATTTAAGGACTCTGCTGCAGTGTTTAATGACTCTGCTGAAGCAACTGGGGACTCAGATGCATTATTTAAGGACTCTGCTGCATTATGTAAGGACTTTGCTGCTTTATTTAAGGACTTTGCTGCATTATTTAAGGACTTTGTTGCATTATTTAAGGACTCTGCTGCATTATTTAAGGACTTTGTTGCATTATTTAAGGACTCTTCTGCATTATTTAAGGACTTTGCTGCATTATTTAAGGACTATGCTGTGGTATTTAAGTACTCTGCTGCATTATTTAAGGACTTTGCTGCATTATTTAAGGACTCTGCTGCATTATTTAATTACTTTGCTGCATTATTAAAGGACCCTGCTGCGGCATTTAAGGATTCTGCTGCATTATTTAAGGACTTTGATGCATTATTTAAGGACGCTGCTGCAGAATTTAAGGAATCTGCTGCATTATTTAAGGACTTTGTTGCATTATTTAAGGTCTCTGCTGCATGAATTAAGGACTCTGCTATGGTACTTAAGGACTTTGCTGCATTATTTAAGGACTTTGCTGCATTATTTAAGGACTTTGATGCATTATTTAAGAACTTTGTTGCATTATTTAAGGACTCTGCTGCATTATTTAAGGACTTTGTTGCATTATGTAAGGACTTTGCTGCTTTATTTAAGGACTTTGCTGCATTATTTAAGGACTTTGTTGCATTATTTAAGGACTCTGCTGCATTATTTAAGGACTTTGTTGCATTATTTAAGGACTCTTCTGCATTATTTAAGGACTTTGCTGCATTATTTAAGGACTATGCTGTGGTATTTAAGTACTCTGCTGCATTATTTAAGGACTTTGCTGCATTATTTAAGGACTCTGCTGCATTATTTAATTACTTTGCTGCATTATTAAAGGACCCTGCTGCGGCATTTAAGGATTCTGCTGCATAATTTAAGGACTTTATTGCATTATTTAAGGATCCTGCTGCATTATTTAAGGATCCTGCTGAAGCATTTGAGGACTCAGCTGCATTATTTAAGGACTTTGCTGCATTATTTAACGACTCTGCTGCATTATTTAAGGACTCTGCTGCTTTATTTAAGGACTTTCCTGCATTATTTAAGGAGTCTTCTGCATTATTTAATGACTCTGCTGAAGCATTTGAGGACTCAACTGCATTATTTAAGGACTCTGCTGCATTATTTAAGGTCTCTGCTGCATTATTTAAGGACTCTGCTGTGGTATATAAGGACTCTGCTGCATTATTTAAGGAATTTGTTGCATTATTTAAGGACGCTGCTGCATTATTTAAGGACTTTGTTGCATTATTTAAGGACTCTGCTGCATTAATTAAGGACTTTGCTGCATTACTTAAGGACACTGCTGCATTATTTAAGGACTTTGTTGCATTATTTAAGGACTCTGCTGCATTATTTAAGGACTCTGCTGAAGCATTTGGGGACTCAGATGCATTATTTAAGGACTCTGCTGCATTATGTAAGGGCTTTGCTGCTTTATTTAAGGACTCTGTTGCATTATTTAAGGACTTTGTTGCATTATTTAAGAACTCTGCTGCATTATTTAAGGACTTTGTTGCATTATTTAAGGATTCTGCTGCATTATTTAAGGACTTTGCTGCATTATTTAAGTACTATGCTGTGGTATTTAAGGACTCTGCTGCATTATTTAAGGACTTTGCTGCATTATTAAAGGACTCTGCTGCATTATTTAATTACTTTGCTGCATTATTTAAGGACTCTGCTGCGGTATTTAAGGACTCTGCTGCATTATTTAAGGACTTTGATGCATTATTTAAGGACACTGCTGCAGAATTTAAGGAATCTGCTGCATTATTTAAGGACTTTGTTGCATTATTTAAGGTCTCTTTTTCATTATTTAAGGACTCTGCTATTGTACTTAAGGACTTTGCTGCATTATTTAAGGACTTTGCTGCATTATTTAAGGACTCTGCTGCATTATTTAAGTACTTTGTTGCATTATTTAAGGACTCTGCTGCATAATTTAAGGACTTTATTGCATTATTTAAGGATCCTGCTGCATTATTTAATGACTCTGCTGAAGCATTTGAGGACTCAGCTGCATTATTTAAGGTCTCTGCTGCATTATTTAAGGATCCTGCTGAAGCATTTGAGGACTCAGCTGCATTATTTAAGGACTTTGCTGCATTATTTAACGACTCTGCTGCGTTATTTAAGGACTCTGCTGCATTATTTAAGGACACTGCTGCATTATTTAAGGACTCTGCTGCATTATTTAAGGACTTTGCTGCATTATTTAACGACTCTGCTGCATTATTTAAGAACTTTGCTGCATTATTTAAGGACTCTGCTGCATTATTTAAGGAATTTGTTGCATTATTTAAGGACTCTGCTGCTTTATTTAAGGACTCTGCTGCGGTATTTAAGGACTCTGCTGCATTATTTAAGGACTTTGCTGCATTATTTAAGGACTGCTGCGTTATTTAAGGACTCTGCTGCATTATTTAAGACTTTGCTGCATTATTTAAGGACTCTGCTGCAGTGTTTAATGACTCTGCTGAAGCAACTGGGGACTCAGATGCATTATTTAAGGACTCTGCTGCATTATGTAAGGACTTTGCTGCTTTATTTAAGGACTTTGCTGCATTATTTAAGGACTTTGTTGCATTATTTAAGGACTCTGCTGCATTATTTAAGGACTTTGTTGCATTATTTAAGGACTCTTCTGCATTATTTAAGGACTTTGCTGCATTATTTAAGGACTATGCTGTGGTATTTAAGTACTCTGCTGCATTATTTAAGGACTTTGCTGCATTATTTAAGGACTCTGCTGCATTATTTAATTACTTTGCTGCATTATTAAAGGACCCTGCTGCGGCATTTAAGGATTCTGCTGCATTATTTAAGGACTTTGATGCATTATTTAAGGACGCTGCTGCAGAATTTAAGGAATCTGCTGCATTATTTAAGGACTTTGTTGCATTATTTAAGGTCTCTGCTGCATTATTTAAGGACTCTGCTATGGTACTTAAGGACTTTGCTGCATTACTTAAGGACTTTGCTGCATTATTTAAGGACTTTGATGCATTATTTAAGAACTTTGTTGCATTATTTAAGGACTCTGCTGCATTATTTAAGGACTTTGTTGCATTATGTAAGGACTTTGCTGCTTTATTTAAGGACTTTGCTGCATTATTTAAGGGCTTTGTTGCATTATTTAAGGACTCTGCTGCATTATTTAAGGACTTTGTTGCATTATTTAAGGACTCTTCTGCATTATTTAAGGACTTTGCTGCATTATTTAAGGACTATGCTGTGGTATTTAAGTACTCTGCTGCATTATTTAAGGACTTTGCTGCATTATTTAAGGACTCTGCTGCATTATTTAATTACTTTGCTGCATTATTAAAGGACCCTGCTGCGGCATTTAAGGATTCTGCTGCATAATTTAAGGACTTTATTGCATTATTTAAGGATCCTGCTGCATTATTTAAGGATCCTGCTGAAGCATTTGAGGACTCAGCTGCATTATTTAAGGACTTTGCTGCATTATTTAACGACTCTGCTGCATTATTTAAGGACTCTGCTGCTTTATTTAAGGACTTTCCTGCATTATTTAAGGAGTCTTCTGCATTATTTAATGACTCTGCTGAAGCATTTGAGGACTCAACTGCATTATTTAAGGACTCTGCTGCATTATTTAAGGTCTCTGCTGCATTATTTAAGGACTCTGCTGTGGTATATAAGGACTCTGCTGCATTATTTAAGGAATTTGTTGCATTATTTAAGGACGCTGCTGCATTATTTAAGGACTTTGTTGCATTATTTAAGGACTCTGCTGCATTAATTAAGGACTTTGCTGCATTACTTAAGGACACTGCTGCATTATTTAAGGACTTTGTTGCATTATTTAAGGTCTCTGCTGCATTATTTAAGGACTCTGCTGTGGTATTTATGGACTCTGCTGCATTATTTAAGGAATTTGTTGCATTATTTAAGGACGCTGCTGCATTATTTAAGGACTTTGTTGCATTATTTAAGGACTTTGCTGCATTAATTAAGGACTTTGCTGCATTACTTAAGGACTCTGCTGCATTATTTAATTACTTGCTGCATTATTTAAGGACTCTGCTGCGGTGTTTAAGAACTCTGCTGCATTATTTAAGGACTTTGCTGCATTATTTTAGGACTCTGCTGCATTATTTAAGGACTTTGCTGTATTATTTAAGGACTCTACTGCATTATTTAAGGACTTTGTTGCTTTATTTAAGGACTCTGCTGCATTATTTAATGACTTTGTTGCATTATATAAGGACTCTGCTGCATTATTTAAGGACTATGTTGCATTATGTTAGAAGTCTGCTGCATTATTTAAGGACTTTGCTGCATTATTTAAGGACTCTGCTGCATTATTTAAGGACTTTATTGCATTATTTAAGGACTCTGCTGCATTATTTAATGACTCTGCTGAAGCATTTGAGGACTCAGCTGCATTATTTAAGGTCTCTGCTGTATTATTTAAGGACTCTGCTGCATTATTTAATGACTCTGTTGCGGTATTTAAGGACTCTGCTGCATTATTTAAGGACTGCTGCGTTATTTAAGGACTCTGCTGCATTATTTAAGACTTTGCTGCATTATTTAAGGACTCTGCTGCAGTGTTTAATGACTCTGCTGAAGCAACTGGGGACTCAGATGCATTATTTAAGGACTCTGCTGCATTATGTAAGGACTTTGCTGCTTTATTTAAGGACTTTGCTGCATTATTTAAGGACTTTGTTGCATTATTTAAGGACTCTGCTGCATTATTTAAGGACTTTGTTGCATTATTTAAGGACTCTTCTGCATTATTTAAGGACTTTGCTGCATTATTTAAGGACTATGCTGTGGTATTTAAGTACTCTGCTGCATTATTTAAGGACTTTGCTGCATTATTTAAGGACTCTGCTGCATTATTTAATTACTTTGCTGCATTATTAAAGGACCCTGCTGCGGCATTTAAGGATTCTGCTGCATTATTTAAGGACTTTGATGCATTATTTAAGGACGCTGCTGCAGAATTTAAGGAATCTGCTGCATTATTTAAGGACTTTGTTGCATTATTTAAGGTCTCTGCTGCATGAATTAAGGACTCTGCTATGGTACTTAAGGACTTTGCTGCATTATTTAAGGACTTTGCTGCATTATTTAAGGACTTTGATGCATTATTTAAGAACTTTGTTGCATTATTTAAGGACTCTGCTGCATTATTTAAGGACTTTGTTGCATTATGTAAGGACTTTGCTGCTTTATTTAAGGACTTTGCTGCATTATTTAAGGACTTTGTTGCATTATTTAAGGACTCTGCTGCATTATTTAAGGACTTTGTTGCATTATTTAAGGACTCTTCTGCATTATTTAAGGACTTTGCTGCATTATTTAAGGACTATGCTGTGGTATTTAAGTACTCTGCTGCATTATTTAAGGACTTTGCTGCATTATTTAAGGACTCTGCTGCATTATTTAATTACTTTGCTGCATTATTAAAGGACCCTGCTGCGGCATTTAAGGATTCTGCTGCATAATTTAAGGACTTTATTGCATTATTTAAGGATCCTGCTGCATTATTTAAGGATCCTGCTGAAGCATTTGAGGACTCAGCTGCATTATTTAAGGACTTTGCTGCATTATTTAACGACTCTGCTGCATTATTTAAGGACTCTGCTGCTTTATTTAAGGACTTTCCTGCATTATTTAAGGAGTCTTCTGCATTATTTAATGACTCTGCTGAAGCATTTGAGGACTCAACTGCATTATTTAAGGACTCTGCTGCATTATTTAAGGTCTCTGCTGCATTATTTAAGGACTCTGCTGTGGTATATAAGGACTCTGCTGCATTATTTAAGGAATTTGTTGCATTATTTAAGGACGCTGCTGCATTATTTAAGGACTTTGTTGCATTATTTAAGGACTCTGCTGCATTAATTAAGGACTTTGCTGCATTACTTAAGGACACTGCTGCATTATTTAAGGACTTTGTTGCATTATTTAAGGACTCTGCTGCATTATTTAAGGACTCTGCTGAAGCATTTGGGGACTCAGATGCATTATTTAAGGACTCTGCTGCATTATGTAAGGGCTTTGCTGCTTTATTTAAGGACTCTGTTGCATTATTTAAGGACTTTGTTGCATTATTTAAGAACTCTGCTGCATTATTTAAGGACTTTGTTGCATTATTTAAGGATTCTGCTGCATTATTTAAGGACTTTGCTGCATTATTTAAGGACTATGCTGTGGTATTTAAGGACTCTGCTGCATTATTTAAGGACTTTGCTGCATTATTAAAGGACTCTGCTGCATTATTTAATTACTTTGCTGCATTATTTAAGGACTCTGCTGCGGTATTTAAGGACTCTGCTGCATTATTTAAGGACTTTGATGCATTATTTAAGGACACTGCTGCAGAATTTAAGGAATCTGCTGCATTATTTAAGGACTTTGTTGCATTATTTAAGGTCTCTTTTTCATTATTTAAGGACTCTGCTATTGTACTTAAGGACTTTGCTGCATTATTTAAGGACTTTGCTGCATTATTTAAGGACTCTGCTGCATTATTTAAGTACTTTGTTGCATTATTTAAGGACTCTGCTGCATAATTTAAGGACTTTATTGCATTATTTAAGGATCCTGCTGCATTATTTAATGACTCTGCTGAAGCATTTGAGGACTCAGCTGCATTATTTAAGGTCTCTGCTGCATTATTTAAGGATCCTGCTGAAGCATTTGAGGACTCAGCTGCATTATTTAAGGACTTTGCTGCATTATTTAACGACTCTGCTGCGTTATTTAAGGACTCTGCTGCATTATTTAAGGACACTGCTGCATTATTTAAGGACTCTGCTGCATTATTTAAGGACTTTGCTGCATTATTTAACGACTCTGCTGCATTATTTAAGAACTTTGCTGCATTATTTAAGGACTCTGCTGCATTATTTAAGGAATTTGTTGCATTATTTAAGGACTCTGCTGCTTTATTTAAGGACTCTGCTGCGGTATTTAAGGACTCTGCTGCATTATTTAAGGACTTTGCTGCATTATTTAAGGACTGCTGCGTTATTTAAGGACTCTGCTGCATTATTTAAGACTTTGCTGCATTATTTAAGGACTCTGCTGCAGTGTTTAATGACTCTGCTGAAGCAACTGGGGACTCAGATGCATTATTTAAGGACTCTGCTGCATTATGTAAGGACTCTGCTGCATTATTTAAGGACTTTGTTGCATTATTTAAGGACTCTTCTGCATTATTTAAGGACTTTGCTGCATTATTTAAGGACTATGCTGTGGTATTTAAGTACTCTGCTGCATTATTTAAGGACTTTGCTGCATTATTTAAGGACTCTGCTGCATTATTTAATTACTTTGCTGCATTATTAAAGGACCCTGCTGCGGCATTTAAGGATTCTGCTGCATTATTTAAGGACTTTGATGCATTATTTAAGGACGCTGCTGCAGAATTTAAGGAATCTGCTGCATTATTTAAGGACTTTGTTGCATTATTTAAGGTCTCTGCTGCATGAATTAAGGACTCTGCTATGGTACTTAAGGACTTTGCTGCATTATTTAAGGACTTTGCTGCATTATTTAAGGACTTTGATGCATTATTTAAGAACTTTGTTGCATTATTTAAGGACTCTGCTGCATTATTTAAGGACTTTGTTGCATTATGTAAGGACTTTGCTGCTTTATTTAAGGACTTTGCTGCATTATTTAAGGACTTTGTTGCATTATTTAAGGACTCTGCTGCATTATTTAAGGACTTTGTTGCATCATTTAAGGACTCTTCTGCATTATTTAAGGACTTTGCTGCATTATTTAAGGACTATGCTGTGGTATTTAAGTACTCTGCTGCATTATTTAAGGACTTTGCTGCATTATTTAAGGACTCTGCTGCATTATTTAATTACTTTGCTGCATTATTAAAGGACCCTGCTGCGGCATTTAAGGATTCTGCTGCATAATTTAAGGACTTTATTGCATTATTTAAGGATCCTGCTGCATTATTTAAGGATCCTGCTGAAGCATTTGAGGACTCAGCTGCATTATTTAAGGACTTTGCTGCATTATTTAACGACTCTGCTGCATTATTTAAGGACTCTGCTGCTTTATTTAAGGACTTTCCTGCATTATTTAAGGAGTCTTCTGCATTATTTAATGACTCTGCTGAAGCATTTGAGGACTCAACTGCATTATTTAAGGACTCTGCTGCATTATTTAAGGTCTCTGCTGCATTATTTAAGGACTCTGCTGTGGTATATAAGGACTCTGCTGCATTATTTAAGGAATTTGTTGCATTATTTAAGGACGCTGCTGCATTATTTAAGGACTTTGTTGCATTATTTAAGGACTCTGCTGCATTAATTAAGGACTTTGCTGCATTACTTAAGGACACTGCTGCATTATTTAAGGACTTTGTTGCATTATTTAAGGACTCTGCTGCATTATTTAAGGACTCTGCTGAAGCATTTGGGGACTCAGATGCATTATTTAAGGACTCTGCTGCATTATGTAAGGGCTTTGCTGCTTTATTTAAGGACTCTGTTGCATTATTTAAGGACTTTGTTGCATTATTTAAGAACTCTGCTGCATTATTTAAGGACTTTGTTGCATTATTTAAGGATTCTGCTGCATTATTTAAGGACTTTGCTGCATTATTTAAGGACTATGCTGTGGTATTTAAGTACTCTGCTGCATTATTTAAGGACTTTGCTGCATTATTTAAGGACTCTGCTGCATTATTTAATTACTTTGCTGCATTATTAAAGGACCCTGCTGCGGCATTTAAGGATTCTGCTGCATTATTTAAGGACTTTGATGCATTATTTAAGGACGCTGCTGCAGAATTTAAGGAATCTGCTGCATTATTTAAGGACTTTGTTGCATTATTTAAGGTCTCTGCTGCATTATTTAAGGACTCTGCTATGGTACTTAAGGACTTTGCTGCATTACTTAAGGACTTTGCTGCATTATTTAAGGACTTTGATGCATTATTTAAGGACTTTGTTGCATTATTTAAGAACTCTGCTGCATTATTTAAGGACTTTGTTGCATTATTTAAGGATTCTGCTGCATTATTTAAGGACTTTGCTGCATTATTTAAGGACTATGCTGTGGTATTTAAGGACTCTGCTGCATTATTTAAGGACTTTGCTGCATTATTAAAGGACTCTGCTGCATTATTTAATTACTTTGCTGCATTATTTAAGGACTCTGCTGCGGTATTTAAGGACTCTGCTGCATTATTTAAGGACTTTGATGCATTATTTAAGGACACTGCTGCAGAATTTAAGGAATCTGCTGCATTATTTAAGGACTTTGTTGCATTATTTAAGGTCTCTTTTTCATTATTTAAGGACTCTGCTATTGTACTTAAGGACTTTGCTGCATTATTTAAGGACTTTGCTGCATTATTTAAGGACTCTGCTGCATTATTTAAGTACTTTGTTGCATTATTTAAGGACTCTGCTGCATAATTTAAGGACTTTATTGCATTATTTAAGGATCCTGCTGCATTATTTAATGACTCTGCTGAAGCATTTGAGGACTCATCTGCATTATTAAAGGTCTCTGCTGCATTATTTAAGGATCCTGCTGAAGCATTTGAGGACTCAGCTGCATTATTTAAGGACTTTGCTGCATTATTTAACGACTCTGCTGCGTTATTTAAGGACTCTGCTGCATTATTTAAGGACACTGCTGCATTATTTAAGGACTCTGCTGCATTATTTAAGGACTTTGCTGCATTATTTAACGACTCTGCTGCATTATTTAAGGACTTTGCTGCATTATTTAAGGACTCTGCTGCATTATTTAATTACTTTGCTGCATTATTAAAGGACCCTGCTGCGGCATTTAAGGATTCTGCTGCATTATTTAAGGACTTTGATGCATTATTTAAGGACGCTGCTGCAGAATTTAAGGAATCTGCTGCATTATTTAAGGACTTTGTTGCATTATTTAAGGTCTCTGCTGCATGAATTAAGGACTCTGCTATGGTACTTAAGGACTTTGCTGCATTATTTAAGGACTTTGCTGCATTATTTAAGGACTTTGATGCATTATTTAAGAACTTTGTTGCATTATTTAAGGACTCTGCTGCATTATTTAAGGACTTTGTTGCATTATGTAAGGACTTTGCTGCTTTATTTAAGGACTTTGCTGCATTATTTAAGGACTTTGTTGCATTATTTAAGGACTCTGCTGCATTATTTAAGGACTTTGTTGCATTATTTAAGGACTCTTCTGCATTATTTAAGGACTTTGCTGCATTATTTAAGGACTATGCTGTGGTATTTAAGTACTCTGCTGCATTATTTAAGGACTTTGCTGCATTATTTAAGGACTCTGCTGCATTATTTAATTACTTTGCTGCATTATTAAAGGACCCTGCTGCGGCATTTAAGGATTCTGCTGCATAATTTAAGGACTTTATTGCATTATTTAAGGATCCTGCTGCATTATTTAAGGATCCTGCTGAAGCATTTGAGGACTCAGCTGCATTATTTAAGGACTTTGCTGCATTATTTAACGACTCTGCTGCATTATTTAAGGACTCTGCTGCTTTATTTAAGGACTTTCCTGCATTATTTAAGGAGTCTTCTGCATTATTTAATGACTCTGCTGAAGCATTTGAGGACTCAACTGCATTATTTAAGGACTCTGCTGCATTATTTAAGGTCTCTGCTGCATTATTTAAGGACTCTGCTGTGGTATATAAGGACTCTGCTGCATTATTTAAGGAATTTGTTGCATTATTTAAGGACGCTGCTGCATTATTTAAGGACTTTGTTGCATTATTTAAGGACTCTGCTGCATTAATTAAGGACTTTGCTGCATTACTTAAGGACACTGCTGCATTATTTAAGGACTTTGTTGCATTATTTAAGGTCTCTGCTGCATTATTTAAGGACTCTGCTGTGGTATTTATGGACTCTGCTGCATTATTTAAGGAATTTGTTGCATTATTTAAGGACGCTGCTGCATTATTTAAGGACTTTGTTGCATTATTTAAGGACTTTGCTGCATTAATTAAGGACTTTGCTGCATTACTTAAGGACTCTGCTGCATTATTTAATTACTTGCTGCATTATTTAAGGACTCTGCTGCGGTGTTTAAGAACTCTGCTGCATTATTTAAGGACTTTGCTGCATTATTTTAGGACTCTGCTGCATTATTTAAGGACTTTGCTGTATTATTTAAGGACTCTACTGCATTATTTAAGGACTTTGTTGCATTATTTAAGGACTCTGCTGCATTATTTAATGACTTTGTTGCATTATATAAGGACTCTGCTGCATTATTTAAGGACTATGTTGCATTATGTTAGAAGTCTGCTGCATTATTTAAGGACTTTGCTGCATTATTTAAGGACTCTGCTGCATTATTTAAGGACTTTATTGCATTATTTAAGGACTCTGCTGCATTATTTAATGACTCTGCTGAAGCATTTGAGGACTCAGCTGCATTATTTAAGGTCTCTGCTGTATTATTTAAGGACTCTGCTGCATTATTTAATGACTCTGTTGCGGTATTTAAGGACTCTGCTGCATTATTTAAGGACTGCTGCGTTATTTAAGGACTCTGCTGCATTATTTAAGACTTTGCTGCATTATTTAAGGACTCTGCTGCAGTGTTTAATGACTCTGCTGAAGCAACTGGGGACTCAGATGCATTATTTAAGGACTCTGCTGCATTATGTAAGGACTTTGCTGCTTTATTTAAGGACTTTGCTGCATTATTTAAGGACTTTGTTGCATTATTTAAGGACTCTGCTGCATTATTTAAGGACTTTGTTGCATTATTTAAGGACTCTTCTGCATTATTTAAGGACTTTGCTGCATTATTTAAGGACTATGCTGTGGTATTTAAGTACTCTGCTGCATTATTTAAGGACTTTGCTGCATTATTTAAGGACTCTGCTGCATTATTTAATTACTTTGCTGCATTATTAAAGGACCCTGCTGCGGCATTTAAGGATTCTGCTGCATTATTTAAGGACTTTGATGCATTATTTAAGGACGCTGCTGCAGAATTTAAGGAATCTGCTGCATTATTTAAGGACTTTGTTGCATTATTTAAGGTCTCTGCTGCATGAATTAAGGACTCTGCTATGGTACTTAAGGACTTTGCTGCATTATTTAAGGACTTTGCTGCATTATTTAAGGACTTTGATGCATTATTTAAGAACTTTGTTGCATTATTTAAGGACTCTGCTGCATTATTTAAGGACTTTGTTGCATTATGTAAGGACTTTGCTGCTTTATTTAAGGACTTTGCTGCATTATTTAAGGACTTTGTTGCATTATTTAAGGACTCTGCTGCATTATTTAAGGACTTTGTTGCATTATTTAAGGACTCTTCTGCATTATTTAAGGACTTTGCTGCATTATTTAAGGACTATGCTGTGGTATTTAAGTACTCTGCTGCATTATTTAAGGACTTTGCTGCATTATTTAAGGACTCTGCTGCATTATTTAATTACTTTGCTGCATTATTAAAGGACCCTGCTGCGGCATTTAAGGATTCTGCTGCATAATTTAAGGACTTTATTGCATTATTTAAGGATCCTGCTGCATTATTTAAGGATCCTGCTGAAGCATTTGAGGACTCAGCTGCATTATTTAAGGACTTTGCTGCATTATTTAACGACTCTGCTGCATTATTTAAGGACTCTGCTGCTTTATTTAAGGACTTTCCTGCATTATTTAAGGAGTCTTCTGCATTATTTAATGACTCTGCTGAAGCATTTGAGGACTCAACTGCATTATTTAAGGACTCTGCTGCATTATTTAAGGTCTCTGCTGCATTATTTAAGGACTCTGCTGTGGTATATAAGGACTCTGCTGCATTATTTAAGGAATTTGTTGCATTATTTAAGGACGCTGCTGCATTATTTAAGGACTTTGTTGCATTATTTAAGGACTCTGCTGCATTAATTAAGGACTTTGCTGCATTACTTAAGGACACTGCTGCATTATTTAAGGACTTTGTTGCATTATTTAAGGACTCTGCTGCATTATTTAAGGACTCTGCTGAAGCATTTGGGGACTCAGATGCATTATTTAAGGACTCTGCTGCATTATGTAAGGGCTTTGCTGCTTTATTTAAGGACTCTGTTGCATTATTTAAGGACTTTGTTGCATTATTTAAGAACTCTGCTGCATTATTTAAGGACTTTGTTGCATTATTTAAGGATTCTGCTGCATTATTTAAGGACTTTGCTGCATTATTTAAGTACTATGCTGTGGTATTTAAGGACTCTGCTGCATTATTTAAGGACTTTGCTGCATTATTAAAGGACTCTGCTGCATTATTTAATTACTTTGCTGCATTATTTAAGGACTCTGCTGCGGTATTTAAGGACTCTGCTGCATTATTTAAGGACTTTGATGCATTATTTAAGGACACTGCTGCAGAATTTAAGGAATCTGCTGCATTATTTAAGGACTTTGTTGCATTATTTAAGGTCTCTTTTTCATTATTTAAGGACTCTGCTATTGTACTTAAGGACTTTGCTGCATTATTTAAGGACTTTGCTGCATTATTTAAGGACTCTGCTGCATTATTTAAGTACTTTGTTGCATTATTTAAGGACTCTGCTGCATAATTTAAGGACTTTATTGCATTATTTAAGGATCCTGCTGCATTATTTAATGACTCTGCTGAAGCATTTGAGGACTCAGCTGCATTATTTAAGGTCTCTGCTGCATTATTTAAGGATCCTGCTGAAGCATTTGAGGACTCAGCTGCATTATTTAAGGACTTTGCTGCATTATTTAACGACTCTGCTGCGTTATTTAAGGACTCTGCTGCATTATTTAAGGACACTGCTGCATTATTTAAGGACTCTGCTGCATTATTTAAGGACTTTGCTGCATTATTTAACGACTCTGCTGCATTATTTAAGAACTTTGCTGCATTATTTAAGGACTCTGCTGCATTATTTAAGGAATTTGTTGCATTATTTAAGGACTCTGCTGCTTTATTTAAGGACTCTGCTGCGGTATTTAAGGACTCTGCTGCATTATTTAAGGACTTTGCTGCATTATTTAAGGACTGCTGCGTTATTTAAGGACTCTGCTGCATTATTTAAGACTTTGCTGCATTATTTAAGGACTCTGCTGCAGTGTTTAATGACTCTGCTGAAGCAACTGGGGACTCAGATGCATTATTTAAGGACTCTGCTGCATTATGTAAGGACTTTGCTGCTTTATTTAAGGACTTTGCTGCATTATTTAAGGACTTTGTTGCATTATTTAAGGACTCTGCTGCATTATTTAAGGACTTTGTTGCATTATTTAAGGACTCTTCTGCATTATTTAAGGACTTTGCTGCATTATTTAAGGACTATGCTGTGGTATTTAAGTACTCTGCTGCATTATTTAAGGACTTTGCTGCATTATTTAAGGACTCTGCTGCATTATTTAATTACTTTGCTGCATTATTAAAGGACCCTGCTGCGGCATTTAAGGATTCTGCTGCATTATTTAAGGACTTTGATGCATTATTTAAGGACGCTGCTGCAGAATTTAAGGAATCTGCTGCATTATTTAAGGACTTTGTTGCATTATTTAAGGTCTCTGCTGCATTATTTAAGGACTCTGCTATGGTACTTAAGGACTTTGCTGCATTACTTAAGGACTTTGCTGCATTATTTAAGGACTTTGATGCATTATTTAAGAACTTTGTTGCATTATTTAAGGACTCTGCTGCATTATTTAAGGACTTTGTTGCATTATGTAAGGACTTTGCTGCTTTATTTAAGGACTTTGCTGCATTATTTAAGGGCTTTGTTGCATTATTTAAGGACTCTGCTGCATTATTTAAGGACTTTGTTGCATTATTTAAGGACTCTTCTGCATTATTTAAGGACTTTGCTGCATTATTTAAGGACTATGCTGTGGTATTTAAGTACTCTGCTGCATTATTTAAGGACTTTGCTGCATTATTTAAGGACTCTGCTGCATTATTTAATTACTTTGCTGCATTATTAAAGGACCCTGCTGCGGCATTTAAGGATTCTGCTGCATAATTTAAGGACTTTATTGCATTATTTAAGGATCCTGCTGCATTATTTAAGGATCCTGCTGAAGCATTTGAGGACTCAGCTGCATTATTTAAGGACTTTGCTGCATTATTTAACGACTCTGCTGCATTATTTAAGGACTCTGCTGCTTTATTTAAGGACTTTCCTGCATTATTTAAGGAGTCTTCTGCATTATTTAATGACTCTGCTGAAGCATTTGAGGACTCAACTGCATTATTTAAGGACTCTGCTGCATTATTTAAGGTCTCTGCTGCATTATTTAAGGACTCTGCTGTGGTATATAAGGACTCTGCTGCATTATTTAAGGAATTTGTTGCATTATTTAAGGACGCTGCTGCATTATTTAAGGACTTTGTTGCATTATTTAAGGACTCTGCTGCATTAATTAAGGACTTTGCTGCATTACTTAAGGACACTGCTGCATTATTTAAGGACTTTGTTGCATTATTTAAGGTCTCTGCTGCATTATTTAAGGACTCTGCTGTGGTATTTATGGACTCTGCTGCATTATTTAAGGAATTTGTTGCATTATTTAAGGACGCTGCTGCATTATTTAAGGACTTTGTTGCATTATTTAAGGACTTTGCTGCATTAATTAAGGACTTTGCTGCATTACTTAAGGACTCTGCTGCATTATTTAATTACTTGCTGCATTATTTAAGGACTCTGCTGCGGTGTTTAAGAACTCTGCTGCATTATTTAAGGACTTTGCTGCATTATTTTAGGACTCTGCTGCATTATTTAAGGACTTTGCTGTATTATTTAAGGACTCTACTGCATTATTTAAGGACTTTGTTGCTTTATTTAAGGACTCTGCTGCATTATTTAATGACTTTGTTGCATTATATAAGGACTCTGCTGCATTATTTAAGGACTATGTTGCATTATGTTAGAAGTCTGCTGCATTATTTAAGGACTTTGCTGCATTATTTAAGGACTCTGCTGCATTATTTAAGGACTTTATTGCATTATTTAAGGACTCTGCTGCATTATTTAATGACTCTGCTGAAGCATTTGAGGACTCAGCTGCATTATTTAAGGTCTCTGCTGTATTATTTAAGGACTCTGCTGCATTATTTAATGACTCTGTTGCGGTATTTAAGGACTCTGCTGCATTATTTAAGGACTGCTGCGTTATTTAAGGACTCTGCTGCATTATTTAAGACTTTGCTGCATTATTTAAGGACTCTGCTGCAGTGTTTAATGACTCTGCTGAAGCAACTGGGGACTCAGATGCATTATTTAAGGACTCTGCTGCATTATGTAAGGACTTTGCTGCTTTATTTAAGGACTTTGCTGCATTATTTAAGGACTTTGTTGCATTATTTAAGGACTCTGCTGCATTATTTAAGGACTTTGTTGCATTATTTAAGGACTCTTCTGCATTATTTAAGGACTTTGCTGCATTATTTAAGGACTATGCTGTGGTATTTAAGTACTCTGCTGCATTATTTAAGGACTTTGCTGCATTATTTAAGGACTCTGCTGCATTATTTAATTACTTTGCTGCATTATTAAAGGACCCTGCTGCGGCATTTAAGGATTCTGCTGCATTATTTAAGGACTTTGATGCATTATTTAAGGACGCTGCTGCAGAATTTAAGGAATCTGCTGCATTATTTAAGGACTTTGTTGCATTATTTAAGGTCTCTGCTGCATGAATTAAGGACTCTGCTATGGTACTTAAGGACTTTGCTGCATTATTTAAGGACTTTGCTGCATTATTTAAGGACTTTGATGCATTATTTAAGAACTTTGTTGCATTATTTAAGGACTCTGCTGCATTATTTAAGGACTTTGTTGCATTATGTAAGGACTTTGCTGCTTTATTTAAGGACTTTGCTGCATTATTTAAGGACTTTGTTGCATTATTTAAGGACTCTGCTGCATTATTTAAGGACTTTGTTGCATTATTTAAGGACTCTTCTGCATTATTTAAGGACTTTGCTGCATTATTTAAGGACTATGCTGTGGTATTTAAGTACTCTGCTGCATTATTTAAGGACTTTGCTGCATTATTTAAGGACTCTGCTGCATTATTTAATTACTTTGCTGCATTATTAAAGGACCCTGCTGCGGCATTTAAGGATTCTGCTGCATAATTTAAGGACTTTATTGCATTATTTAAGGATCCTGCTGCATTATTTAAGGATCCTGCTGAAGCATTTGAGGACTCAGCTGCATTATTTAAGGACTTTGCTGCATTATTTAACGACTCTGCTGCATTATTTAAGGACTCTGCTGCTTTATTTAAGGACTTTCCTGCATTATTTAAGGAGTCTTCTGCATTATTTAATGACTCTGCTGAAGCATTTGAGGACTCAACTGCATTATTTAAGGACTCTGCTGCATTATTTAAGGTCTCTGCTGCATTATTTAAGGACTCTGCTGTGGTATATAAGGACTCTGCTGCATTATTTAAGGAATTTGTTGCATTATTTAAGGACGCTGCTGCATTATTTAAGGACTTTGTTGCATTATTTAAGGACTCTGCTGCATTAATTAAGGACTTTGCTGCATTACTTAAGGACACTGCTGCATTATTTAAGGACTTTGTTGCATTATTTAAGGACTCTGCTGCATTATTTAAGGACTCTGCTGAAGCATTTGGGGACTCAGATGCATTATTTAAGGACTCTGCTGCATTATGTAAGGGCTTTGCTGCTTTATTTAAGGACTCTGTTGCATTATTTAAGGACTTTGTTGCATTATTTAAGAACTCTGCTGCATTATTTAAGGACTTTGTTGCATTATTTAAGGATTCTGCTGCATTATTTAAGGACTTTGCTGCATTATTTAAGGACTATGCTGTGGTATTTAAGGACTCTGCTGCATTATTTAAGGACTTTGCTGCATTATTAAAGGACTCTGCTGCATTATTTAATTACTTTGCTGCATTATTTAAGGACTCTGCTGCGGTATTTAAGGACTCTGCTGCATTATTTAAGGACTTTGATGCATTATTTAAGGACACAGCTGCAGAATTTAAGGAATCTGCTGCATTATTTAAGGACTTTGTTGCATTATTTAAGGTCTCTTTTTCATTATTTAAGGACTCTGCTATTGTACTTAAGGACTTTGCTGCATTATTTAAGGACTTTGCTGCATTATTTAAGGACTCTGCTGCATTATTTAAGTACTTTGTTGCATTATTTAAGGACTCTGCTGCATAATTTAAGGACTTTATTGCATTATTTAAGGATCCTGCTGCATTATTTAATGACTCTGCTGAAGCATTTGAGGACTCAGCTGCATTATTTAAGGTCTCTGCTGCATTATTTAAGGATCCTGCTGAAGCATTTGAGGACTCAGCTGCATTATTTAAGGACTTTGCTGCATTATTTAACGACTCTGCTGCGTTATTTAAGGACTCTGCTGCATTATTTAAGGACACTGCTGCATTATTTAAGGACTCTGCTGCATTATTTAAGGACTTTGCTGCATTATTTAACGACTCTGCTGCATTATTTAAGAACTTTGCTGCATTATTTAAGGACTCTGCTGCATTATTTAAGGAATTTGTTGCATTATTTAAGGACTCTGCTGCTTTATTTAAGGACTCTGCTGCGGTATTTAAGGACTCTGCTGCATTATTTAAGGACTTTGCTGCATTATTTAAGGACTGCTGCGTTATTTAAGGACTCTGCTGCATTATTTAAGACTTTGCTGCATTATTTAAGGACTCTGCTGCAGTGTTTAATGACTCTGCTGAAGCAACTGGGGACTCAGATGCATTATTTAAGGACTCTGCTGCATTATGTAAGGACTCTGCTGCATTATTTAAGGACTTTGTTGCATTATTTAAGGACTCTTCTGCATTATTTAAGGACTTTGCTGCATTATTTAAGGACTATGCTGTGGTATTTAAGTACTCTGCTGCATTATTTAAGGACTTTGCTGCATTATTTAAGGACTCTGCTGCATTATTTAATTACTTTGCTGCATTATTAAAGGACCCTGCTGCGGCATTTAAGGATTCTGCTGCATTATTTAAGGACTTTGATGCATTATTTAAGGACGCTGCTGCAGAATTTAAGGAATCTGCTGCATTATTTAAGGACTTTGTTGCATTATTTAAGGTCTCTGCTGCATGAATTAAGGACTCTGCTATGGTACTTAAGGACTTTGCTGCATTATTTAAGGACTTTGCTGCATTATTTAAGGACTTTGATGCATTATTTAAGAACTTTGTTGCATTATTTAAGGACTCTGCTGCATTATTTAAGGACTTTGTTGCATTATGTAAGGACTTTGCTGCTTTATTTAAGGACTTTGCTGCATTATTTAAGGACTTTGTTGCATTATTTAAGGACTCTGCTGCATTATTTAAGGACTTTGTTGCATCATTTAAGGACTCTTCTGCATTATTTAAGGACTTTGCTGCATTATTTAAGGACTATGCTGTGGTATTTAAGTACTCTGCTGCATTATTTAAGGACTTTGCTGCATTATTTAAGGACTCTGCTGCATTATTTAATTACTTTGCTGCATTATTAAAGGACCCTGCTGCGGCATTTAAGGATTCTGCTGCATAATTTAAGGACTTTATTGCATTATTTAAGGATCCTGCTGCATTATTTAAGGATCCTGCTGAAGCATTTGAGGACTCAGCTGCATTATTTAAGGACTTTGCTGCATTATTTAACGACTCTGCTGCATTATTTAAGGACTCTGCTGCTTTATTTAAGGACTTTCCTGCATTATTTAAGGAGTCTTCTGCATTATTTAATGACTCTGCTGAAGCATTTGAGGACTCAACTGCATTATTTAAGGACTCTGCTGCATTATTTAAGGTCTCTGCTGCATTATTTAAGGACTCTGCTGTGGTATATAAGGACTCTGCTGCATTATTTAAGGAATTTGTTGCATTATTTAAGGACGCTGCTGCATTATTTAAGGACTTTGTTGCATTATTTAAGGACTCTGCTGCATTAATTAAGGACTTTGCTGCATTACTTAAGGACACTGCTGCATTATTTAAGGACTTTGTTGCATTATTTAAGGACTCTGCTGCATTATTTAAGGACTCTGCTGAAGCATTTGGGGACTCAGATGCATTATTTAAGGACTCTGCTGCATTATGTAAGGGCTTTGCTGCTTTATTTAAGGACTCTGTTGCATTATTTAAGGACTTTGTTGCATTATTTAAGAACTCTGCTGCATTATTTAAGGACTTTGTTGCATTATTTAAGGATTCTGCTGCATTATTTAAGGACTTTGCTGCATTATTTAAGGACTATGCTGTGGTATTTAAGTACTCTGCTGCATTATTTAAGGACTTTGCTGCATTATTTAAGGACTCTGCTGCATTATTTAATTACTTTGCTGCATTATTAAAGGACCCTGCTGCGGCATTTAAGGATTCTGCTGCATTATTTAAGGACTTTGATGCATTATTTAAGGACGCTGCTGCAGAATTTAAGGAATCTGCTGCATTATTTAAGGACTTTGTTGCATTATTTAAGGTCTCTGCTGCATTATTTAAGGACTCTGCTATGGTACTTAAGGACTTTGCTGCATTACTTAAGGACTTTGCTGCATTATTTAAGGACTTTGATGCATTATTTAAGGACTTTGTTGCATTATTTAAGAACTCTGCTGCATTATTTAAGGACTTTGTTGCATTATTTAAGGATTCTGCTGCATTATTTAAGGACTTTGCTGCATTATTTAAGGACTATGCTGTGGTATTTAAGGACTCTGCTGCATTATTTAAGGACTTTGCTGCATTATTAAAGGACTCTGCTGCATTATTTAATTACTTTGCTGCATTATTTAAGGACTCTGCTGCGGTATTTAAGGACTCTGCTGCATTATTTAAGGACTTTGATGCATTATTTAAGGACACTGCTGCAGAATTTAAGGAATCTGCTGCATTATTTAAGGACTTTGTTGCATTATTTAAGGTCTCTTTTTCATTATTTAAGGACTCTGCTATTGTACTTAAGGACTTTGCTGCATTATTTAAGGACTTTGCTGCATTATTTAAGGACTCTGCTGCATTATTTAAGTACTTTGTTGCATTATTTAAGGACTCTGCTGCATAATTTAAGGACTTTATTGCATTATTTAAGGATCCTGCTGCATTATTTAATGACTCTGCTGAAGCATTTGAGGACTCATCTGCATTATTAAAGGTCTCTGCTGCATTATTTAAGGATCCTGCTGAAGCATTTGAGGACTCAGCTGCATTATTTAAGGACTTTGCTGCATTATTTAACGACTCTGCTGCGTTATTTAAGGACTCTGCTGCATTATTTAAGGACACTGCTGCATTATTTAAGGACTCTGCTGCATTATTTAAGGACTTTGCTGCATTATTTAACGACTCTGCTGCATTATTTAAGAACTTTGCTGCATTATTTAAGGACTCTGCTGCATTATTTAAGGAATTTGTTGCATTATTTAAGGACTCTGCTGCTTTATTTAAGGACTCTGCTGCGGTATTTAAGGACTCTGCTGCATTATTTAAGGACTTTGCTGCATTATTTAAGGACTGCTGCGTTATTTAAGGACTCTGCTGCATTATTTAAGACTTTGCTGCATTATTTAAGGACTCTGCTGCAGTGTTTAATGACTCTGCTGAAGCAACTGGGGACTCAGATGCATTATTTAAGGACTCTGCTGCATTATGTAAGGACTTTGCTGCTTTATTTAAGGACTTTGCTGCATTATTTAAGGACTTTGTTGCATTATTTAAGGACTCTGCTGCATTATTTAAGGACTTTGTTGCATTATTTAAGGACTCTTCTGCATTATTTAAGGACTTTGCTGCATTATTTAAGGACTATGCTGTGGTATTTAAGTACTCTGCTGCATTATTTAAGGACTTTGCTGCATTATTTAAGGACTCTGCTGCATTATTTAATTACTTTGCTGCATTATTAAAGGACCCTGCTGCGGCATTTAAGGATTCTGCTGCATTATTTAAGGACTTTGATGCATTATTTAAGGACGCTGCTGCAGAATTTAAGGAATCTGCTGCATTATTTAAGGACTTTGTTGCATTATTTAAGGTCTCTGCTGCATGAATTAAGGACTCTGCTATGGTACTTAAGGACTTTGCTGCATTATTTAAGGACTTTGCTGCATTATTTAAGGACTTTGATGCATTATTTAAGAACTTTGTTGCATTATTTAAGGACTCTGCTGCATTATTTAAGGACTTTGTTGCATTATGTAAGGACTTTGCTGCTTTATTTAAGGACTTTGCTGCATTATTTAAGGACTTTGTTGCATTATTTAAGGACTCTGCTGCATTATTTAAGGACTTTGTTGCATCATTTAAGGACTCTTCTGCATTATTTAAGGACTTTGCTGCATTATTTAAGGACTATGCTGTGGTATTTAAGTACTCTGCTGCATTATTTAAGGACTTTGCTGCATTATTTAAGGACTCTGCTGCATTATTTAATTACTTTGCTGCATTATTAAAGGACCCTGCTGCGGCATTTAAGGATTCTGCTGCATAATTTAAGGACTTTATTGCATTATTTAAGGATCCTGCTGCATTATTTAAGGATCCTGCTGAAGCATTTGAGGACTCAGCTGCATTATTTAAGGACTTTGCTGCATTATTTAACGACTCTGCTGCATTATTTAAGGACTCTGCTGCTTTATTTAAGGACTTTCCTGCATTATTTAAGGAGTCTTCTGCATTATTTAATGACTCTGCTGAAGCATTTGAGGACTCAACTGCATTATTTAAGGACTCTGCTGCATTATTTAAGGTCTCTGCTGCATTATTTAAGGACTCTGCTGTGGTATATAAGGACTCTGCTGCATTATTTAAGGAATTTGTTGCATTATTTAAGGACGCTGCTGCATTATTTAAGGACTTTGTTGCATTATTTAAGGACTCTGCTGCATTAATTAAGGACTTTGCTGCATTACTTAAGGACACTGCTGCATTATTTAAGGACTTTGTTGCATTATTTAAGGACTCTGCTGCATTATTTAAGGACTCTGCTGAAGCATTTGGGGACTCAGATGCATTATTTAAGGACTCTGCTGCATTATGTAAGGGCTTTGCTGCTTTATTTAAGGACTCTGTTGCATTATTTAAGGACTTTGTTGCATTATTTAAGAACTCTGCTGCATTATTTAAGGACTTTGTTGCATTATTTAAGGATTCTGCTGCATTATTTAAGGACTTTGCTGCATTATTTAAGGACTATGCTGTGGTATTTAAGGACTCTGCTGCATTATTTAAGGACTTTGCTGCATTATTAAAGGACTCTGCTGCATTATTTAATTACTTTGCTGCATTATTTAAGGACTCTGCTGCGGTATTTAAGGACTCTGCTGCATTATTTAAGGACTTTGATGCATTATTTAAGGACACTGCTGCAGAATTTAAGGAATCTGCTGCATTATTTAAGGACTTTGTTGCATTATTTAAGGTCTCTTTTTCATTATTTAAGGACTCTGCTATTGTACTTAAGGACTTTGCTGCATTATTTAAGGACTTTGCTGCATTATTTAAGGACTCTGCTGCATTATTTAAGTACTTTGTTGCATTATTTAAGGACTCTGCTGCATAATTTAAGGACTTTATTGCATTATTTAAGGATCCTGCTGCATTATTTAATGACTCTGCTGAAGCATTTGAGGACTCATCTGCATTATTAAAGGTCTCTGCTGCATTATTTAAGGATCCTGCTGAAGCATTTGAGGACTCAGCTGCATTATTTAAGGACTTTGCTGCATTATTTAACGACTCTGCTGCGTTATTTAAGGACTCTGCTGCATTATTTAAGGACACTGCTGCATTATTTAAGGACTCTGCTGCATTATTTAAGGACTTTGCTGCATTATTTAACGACTCTGCTGCATTATTTAAGAACTTTGCTGCATTATTTAAGGACTCTGCTGCATTATTTAAGGAATTTGTTGCATTATTTAAGGACTCTGCTGCTTTATTTAAGGACTCTGCTGCGGTATTTAAGGACTCTGCTGCATTATTTAAGGACTTTGCTGCATTATTTAAGGACTGCTGCGTTATTTAAGGACTCTGCTGCATTATTTAAGACTTTGCTGCATTATTTAAGGACTCTGCTGCAGTGTTTAATGACTCTGCTGAAGCAACTGGGGACTCAGATGCATTATTTAAGGACTCTGCTGCATTATGTAAGGACTTTGCTGCTTTATTTAAGGACTTTGCTGCATTATTTAAGGACTTTGTTGCATTATTTAAGGACTCTGCTGCATTATTTAAGGACTTTGTTGCATTATTTAAGGACTCTTCTGCATTATTTAAGGACTTTGCTGCATTATTTAAGGACTATGCTGTGGTATTTAAGTACTCTGCTGCATTATTTAAGGACTTTGCTGCATTATTTAAGGACTCTGCTGCATTATTTAATTACTTTGCTGCATTATTAAAGGACCCTGCTGCGGCATTTAAGGATTCTGCTGCATTATTTAAGGACTTTGATGCATTATTTAAGGACGCTGCTGCAGAATTTAAGGAATCTGCTGCATTATTTAAGGACTTTGTTGCATTATTTAAGGTCTCTGCTGCATTATTTAAGGACTCTGCTATGGTACTTAAGGACTTTGCTGCATTACTTAAGGACTTTGCTGCATTATTTAAGGACTTTGATGCATTATTTAAGAACTTTGTTGCATTATTTAAGGACTCTGCTGCATTATTTAAGGACTTTGTTGCATTATGTAAGGACTTTGCTGCTTTATTTAAGGACTTTGCTGCATTATTTAAGGGCTTTGTTGCATTATTTAAGGACTCTGCTGCATTATTTAAGGACTTTGTTGCATTATTTAAGGACTCTTCTGCATTATTTAAGGACTTTGCTGCATTATTTAAGGACTATGCTGTGGTATTTAAGTACTCTGCTGCATTATTTAGGACTTTGCTGCATTATTTAAGGACTCTGCTGCATTATTTAATTACTTTGCTGCATTATTAAAGGACCCTGCTGCGGCATTTAAGGATTCTGCTGCATAATTTAAGGACTTTATTGCATTATTTAAGGATCCTGCTGCATTATTTAAGGATCCTGCTGAAGCATTTGAGGACTCAGCTGCATTATTTAAGGACTTTGCTGCATTATTTAACGACTCTGCTGCATTATTTAAGGACTCTGCTGCTTTATTTAAGGACTTTCCTGCATTATTTAAGGAGTCTTCTGCATTATTTAATGACTCTGCTGAAGCATTTGAGGACTCAACTGCATTATTTAAGGACTCTGCTGCATTATTTAAGGTCTCTGCTGCATTATTTAAGGACTCTGCTGTGGTATATAAGGACTCTGCTGCATTATTTAAGGAATTTGTTGCATTATTTAAGGACGCTGCTGCATTATTTAAGGACTTTGTTGCATTATTTAAGGACTCTGCTGCATTAATTAAGGACTTTGCTGCATTACTTAAGGACACTGCTGCATTATTTAAGGACTTTGTTGCATTATTTAAGGACTCTGCTGCATTATTTAAGGACTCTGCTGAAGCATTTGGGGACTCAGATGCATTATTTAAGGACTCTGCTGCATTATGTAAGGGCTTTGCTGCTTTATTTAAGGACTCTGTTGCATTATTTAAGGACTTTGTTGCATTATTTAAGAACTCTGCTGCATTATTTAAGGACTTTGTTGCATTATTTAAGGATTCTGCTGCATTATTTAAGGACTTTGCTGCATTATTTAAGGACTATGCTGTGGTATTTAAGGACTCTGCTGCATTATTTAAGGACTTTGCTGCATTATTAAAGGACTCTGCTGCATTATTTAATTACTTTGCTGCATTATTTAAGGACTCTGCTGCGGTATTTAAGGACTCTGCTGCATTATTTAAGGACTTTGATGCATTATTTAAGGACACTGCTGCAGAATTTAAGGAATCTGCTGCATTATTTAAGGACTTTGTTGCATTATTTAAGGTCTCTTTTTCATTATTTAAGGACTCTGCTATTGTACTTAAGGACTTTGCTGCATTATTTAAGGACTTTGCTGCATTATTTAAGGACTCTGCTGCATTATTTAAGTACTTTGTTGCATTATTTAAGGACTCTGCTGCATAATTTAAGGACTTTATTGCATTATTTAAGGATCCTGCTGCATTATTTAATGACTCTGCTGAAGCATTTGAGGACTCAGCTGCATTATTTAAGGTCTCTGCTGCATTATTTAAGGATCCTGCTGAAGCATTTGAGGACTCAGCTGCATTATTTAAGGACTTTGCTGCATTATTTAACGACTCTGCTGCGTTATTTAAGGACTCTGCTGCATTATTTAAGGACACTGCTGCATTATTTAAGGACTCTGCTGCATTATTTAAGGACTTTGCTGCATTATTTAACGACTCTGCTGCATTATTTAAGAACTTTGCTGCATTATTTAAGGACACTGCTGCATTATTTAAGGAATTTGTTGCATTATTTAAGGACTCTGCTGCTTTATTTAAGGACTCTGCTGCGGTATTTAAGGACTCTGCTGCATTATTTAAGGACTTTGCTGCATTATTTAAGGACTGCTGCGTTATTTAAGGACTCTGCTGCATTATTTAAGACTTTGCTGCATTATTTAAGGACTCTGCTGCAGTGTTTAATGACTCTGCTGAAGCAACTGGGGACTCAGATGCATTATTTAAGGACTCTGCTGCATTATGTAAGGACTCTGCTGCATTATTTAAGGACTTTGTTGCATTATTTAAGGACTCTTCTGCATTATTTAAGGACTTTGCTGCATTATTTAAGGACTATGCTGTGGTATTTAAGTACTCTGCTGCATTATTTAAGGACTTTGCTGCATTATTTAAGGACTCTGCTGCATTATTTAATTACTTTGCTGCATTATTAAAGGACCCTGCTGCGGCATTTAAGGATTCTGCTGCATTATTTAAGGACTTTGATGCATTATTTAAGGACGCTGCTGCAGAATTTAAGGAATCTGCTGCATTATTTAAGGACTTTGTTGCATTATTTAAGGTCTCTGCTGCATGAATTAAGGACTCTGCTATGGTACTTAAGGACTTTGCTGCATTATTTAAGGACTTTGCTGCATTATTTAAGGACTTTGATGCATTATTTAAGAACTTTGTTGCATTATTTAAGGACTCTGCTGCATTATTTAAGGACTTTGTTGCATTATGTAAGGACTTTGCTGCTTTATTTAAGGACTTTGCTGCATTATTTAAGGACTTTGTTGCATTATTTAAGGACTCTGCTGCATTATTTAAGGACTTTGTTGCATCATTTAAGGACTCTTCTGCATTATTTAAGGACTTTGCTGCATTATTTAAGGACTATGCTGTGGTATTTAAGTACTCTGCTGCATTATTTAAGGACTTTGCTGCATTATTTAAGGACTCTGCTGCATTATTTAATTACTTTGCTGCATTATTAAAGGACCCTGCTGCGGCATTTAAGGATTCTGCTGCATAATTTAAGGACTTTATTGCATTATTTAAGGATCCTGCTGCATTATTTAAGGATCCTGCTGAAGCATTTGAGGACTCAGCTGCATTATTTAAGGACTTTGCTGCATTATTTAACGACTCTGCTGCATTATTTAAGGACTCTGCTGCTTTATTTAAGGACTTTCCTGCATTATTTAAGGAGTCTTCTGCATTATTTAATGACTCTGCTGAAGCATTTGAGGACTCAACTGCATTATTTAAGGACTCTGCTGCATTATTTAAGGTCTCTGCTGCATTATTTAAGGACTCTGCTGTGGTATATAAGGACTCTGCTGCATTATTTAAGGAATTTGTTGCATTATTTAAGGACGCTGCTGCATTATTTAAGGACTTTGTTGCATTATTTAAGGACTCTGCTGCATTAATTAAGGACTTTGCTGCATTACTTAAGGACACTGCTGCATTATTTAAGGACTTTGTTGCATTATTTAAGGACTCTGCTGCATTATTTAAGGACTCTGCTGAAGCATTTGGGGACTCAGATGCATTATTTAAGGACTCTGCTGCATTATGTAAGGGCTTTGCTGCTTTATTTAAGGACTCTGTTGCATTATTTAAGGACTTTGTTGCATTATTTAAGAACTCTGCTGCATTATTTAAGGACTTTGTTGCATTATTTAAGGATTCTGCTGCATTATTTAAGGACTTTGCTGCATTATTTAAGGACTATGCTGTGGTATTTAAGTACTCTGCTGCATTATTTAAGGACTTTGCTGCATTATTTAAGGACTCTGCTGCATTATTTAATTACTTTGCTGCATTATTAAAGGACCCTGCTGCGGCATTTAAGGATTCTGCTGCATTATTTAAGGACTTTGATGCATTATTTAAGGACGCTGCTGCAGAATTTAAGGAATCTGCTGCATTATTTAAGGACTTTGTTGCATTATTTAAGGTCTCTGCTGCATTATTTAAGGACTCTGCTATGGTACTTAAGGACTTTGCTGCATTACTTAAGGACTTTGCTGCATTATTTAAGGACTTTGATGCATTATTTAAGGACTTTGTTGCATTATTTAAGAACTCTGCTGCATTATTTAAGGACTTTGTTGCATTATTTAAGGATTCTGCTGCATTATTTAAGGACTTTGCTGCATTATTTAAGGACTATGCTGTGGTATTTAAGGACTCTGCTGCATTATTTAAGGACTTTGCTGCATTATTAAAGGACTCTGCTGCATTATTTAATTACTTTGCTGCATTATTTAAGGACTCTGCTGCGGTATTTAAGGACTCTGCTGCATTATTTAAGGACTTTGATGCATTATTTAAGGACACTGCTGCAGAATTTAAGGAATCTGCTGCATTATTTAAGGACTTTGTTGCATTATTTAAGGTCTCTTTTTCATTATTTAAGGACTCTGCTATTGTACTTAAGGACTTTGCTGCATTATTTAAGGACTTTGCTGCATTATTTAAGGACTCTGCTGCATTATTTAAGTACTTTGTTGCATTATTTAAGGACTCTGCTGCATAATTTAAGGACTTTATTGCATTATTTAAGGATCCTGCTGCATTATTTAATGACTCTGCTGAAGCATTTGAGGACTCATCTGCATTATTAAAGGTCTCTGCTGCATTATTTAAGGATCCTGCTGAAGCATTTGAGGACTCAGCTGCATTATTTAAGGACTTTGCTGCATTATTTAACGACTCTGCTGCGTTATTTAAGGACTCTGCTGCATTATTTAAGGACACTGCTGCATTATTTAAGGACTCTGCTGCATTATTTAAGGACTTTGCTGCATTATTTAACGACTCTGCTGCATTATTTAAGAACTTTGCTGCATTATTTAAGGACTCTGCTGCATTATTTAAGGAATTTGTTGCATTATTTAAGGACTCTGCTGCTTTATTTAAGGACTCTGCTGCGGTATTTAAGGACTCTGCTGCATTATTTAAGGACTTTGCTGCATTATTTAAGGACTGCTGCGTTATTTAAGGACTCTGCTGCATTATTTAAGACTTTGCTGCATTATTTAAGGACTCTGCTGCAGTGTTTAATGACTCTGCTGAAGCAACTGGGGACTCAGATGCATTATTTAAGGACTCTGCTGCATTATGTAAGGACTTTGCTGCTTTATTTAAGGACTTTGCTGCATTATTTAAGGACTTTGTTGCATTATTTAAGGACTCTGCTGCATTATTTAAGGACTTTGTTGCATTATTTAAGGACTCTTCTGCATTATTTAAGGACTTTGCTGCATTATTTAAGGACTATGCTGTGGTATTTAAGTACTCTGCTGCATTATTTAAGGACTTTGCTGCATTATTTAAGGACTCTGCTGCATTATTTAATTACTTTGCTGCATTATTAAAGGACCCTGCTGCGGCATTTAAGGATTCTGCTGCATTATTTAAGGACTTTGATGCATTATTTAAGGACGCTGCTGCAGAATTTAAGGAATCTGCTGCATTATTTAAGGACTTTGTTGCATTATTTAAGGTCTCTGCTGCATGAATTAAGGACTCTGCTATGGTACTTAAGGACTTTGCTGCATTATTTAAGGACTTTGCTGCATTATTTAAGGACTTTGATGCATTATTTAAGAACTTTGTTGCATTATTTAAGGACTCTGCTGCATTATTTAAGGACTTTGTTGCATTATGTAAGGACTTTGCTGCTTTATTTAAGGACTTTGCTGCATTATTTAAGGACTTTGTTGCATTATTTAAGGACTCTGCTGCATTATTTAAGGACTTTGTTGCATCATTTAAGGACTCTTCTGCATTATTTAAGGACTTTGCTGCATTATTTAAGGACTATGCTGTGGTATTTAAGTACTCTGCTGCATTATTTAAGGACTTTGCTGCATTATTTAAGGACTCTGCTGCATTATTTAATTACTTTGCTGCATTATTAAAGGACCCTGCTGCGGCATTTAAGGATTCTGCTGCATAATTTAAGGACTTTATTGCATTATTTAAGGATCCTGCTGCATTATTTAAGGATCCTGCTGAAGCATTTGAGGACTCAGCTGCATTATTTAAGGACTTTGCTGCATTATTTAACGACTCTGCTGCATTATTTAAGGACTCTGCTGCTTTATTTAAGGACTTTCCTGCATTATTTAAGGAGTCTTCTGCATTATTTAATGACTCTGCTGAAGCATTTGAGGACTCAACTGCATTATTTAAGGACTCTGCTGCATTATTTAAGGTCTCTGCTGCATTATTTAAGGACTCTGCTGTGGTATATAAGGACTCTGCTGCATTATTTAAGGAATTTGTTGCATTATTTAAGGACGCTGCTGCATTATTTAAGGACTTTGTTGCATTATTTAAGGACTCTGCTGCATTAATTAAGGACTTTGCTGCATTACTTAAGGACACTGCTGCATTATTTAAGGACTTTGTTGCATTATTTAAGGACTCTGCTGCATTATTTAAGGACTCTGCTGAAGCATTTGGGGACTCAGATGCATTATTTAAGGACTCTGCTGCATTATGTAAGGGCTTTGCTGCTTTATTTAAGGACTCTGTTGCATTATTTAAGGACTTTGTTGCATTATTTAAGAACTCTGCTGCATTATTTAAGGACTTTGTTGCATTATTTAAGGATTCTGCTGCATTATTTAAGGACTTTGCTGCATTATTTAAGGACTATGCTGTGGTATTTAAGGACTCTGCTGCATTATTTAAGGACTTTGCTGCATTATTAAAGGACTCTGCTGCATTATTTAATTACTTTGCTGCATTATTTAAGGACTCTGCTGCGGTATTTAAGGACTCTGCTGCATTATTTAAGGACTTTGATGCATTATTTAAGGACACTGCTGCAGAATTTAAGGAATCTGCTGCATTATTTAAGGACTTTGTTGCATTATTTAAGGTCTCTTTTTCATTATTTAAGGACTCTGCTATTGTACTTAAGGACTTTGCTGCATTATTTAAGGACTTTGCTGCATTATTTAAGGACTCTGCTGCATTATTTAAGTACTTTGTTGCATTATTTAAGGACTCTGCTGCATAATTTAAGGACTTTATTGCATTATTTAAGGATCCTGCTGCATTATTTAATGACTCTGCTGAAGCATTTGAGGACTCATCTGCATTATTAAAGGTCTCTGCTGCATTATTTAAGGATCCTGCTGAAGCATTTGAGGACTCAGCTGCATTATTTAAGGACTTTGCTGCATTATTTAACGACTCTGCTGCGTTATTTAAGGACTCTGCTGCATTATTTAAGGACACTGCTGCATTATTTAAGGACTCTGCTGCATTATTTAAGGACTTTGCTGCATTATTTAACGACTCTGCTGCATTATTTAAGAACTTTGCTGCATTATTTAAGGACTCTGCTGCATTATTTAAGGAATTTGTTGCATTATTTAAGGACTCTGCTGCTTTATTTAAGGACTCTGCTGCGGTATTTAAGGACTCTGCTGCATTATTTAAGGACTTTGCTGCATTATTTAAGGACTGCTGCGTTATTTAAGGACTCTGCTGCATTATTTAAGACTTTGCTGCATTATTTAAGGACTCTGCTGCAGTGTTTAATGACTCTGCTGAAGCAACTGGGGACTCAGATGCATTATTTAAGGACTCTGCTGCATTATGTAAGGACTTTGCTGCTTTATTTAAGGACTTTGCTGCATTATTTAAGGACTTTGTTGCATTATTTAAGGACTCTGCTGCATTATTTAAGGACTTTGTTGCATTATTTAAGGACTCTTCTGCATTATTTAAGGACTTTGCTGCATTATTTAAGGACTATGCTGTGGTATTTAAGTACTCTGCTGCATTATTTAAGGACTTTGCTGCATTATTTAAGGACTCTGCTGCATTATTTAATTACTTTGCTGCATTATTAAAGGACCCTGCTGCGGCATTTAAGGATTCTGCTGCATTATTTAAGGACTTTGATGCATTATTTAAGGATGCTGCTGCAGAATTTAAGGAATCTGCTGCATTATTTAAGGACTTTGTTGCATTATTTAAGGTCTCTGCTGCATTATTTAAGGACTCTGCTATGGTACTTAAGGACTTTGCTGCATTACTTAAGGACTTTGCTGCATTATTTAAGGACTTTGATGCATTATTTAAGAACTTTGTTGCATTATTTAAGGACTCTGCTGCATTATTTAAGGACTTTGTTGCATTATGTAAGGACTTTGCTGCTTTATTTAAGGACTTTGCTGCATTATTTAAGGGCTTTGTTGCATTATTTAAGGACTCTGCTGCATTATTTAAGGACTTTGTTGCATTATTTAAGGACTCTTCTGCATTATTTAAGGACTTTGCTGCATTATTTAAGGACTATGCTGTGGTATTTAAGTACTCTGCTGCATTATTTAGGACTTTGCTGCATTATTTAAGGACTCTGCTGCATTATTTAATTACTTTGCTGCATTATTAAAGGACCCTGCTGCGGCATTTAAGGATTCTGCTGCATAATTTAAGGACTTTATTGCATTATTTAAGGATCCTGCTGCATTATTTAAGGATCCTGCTGAAGCATTTGAGGACTCAGCTGCATTATTTAAGGACTTTGCTGCATTATTTAACGACTCTGCTGCATTATTTAAGGACTCTGCTGCTTTATTTAAGGACTTTCCTGCATTATTTAAGGAGTCTTCTGCATTATTTAATGACTCTGCTGAAGCATTTGAGGACTCAACTGCATTATTTAAGGACTCTGCTGCATTATTTAAGGTCTCTGCTGCATTATTTAAGGACTCTGCTGTGGTATATAAGGACTCTGCTGCATTATTTAAGGAATTTGTTGCATTATTTAAGGACGCTGCTGCATTATTTAAGGACTTTGTTGCATTATTTAAGGACTCTGCTGCATTAATTAAGGACTTTGCTGCATTACTTAAGGACACTGCTGCATTATTTAAGGACTTTGTTGCATTATTTAAGGTCTCTGCTGCATTATTTAAGGACTCTGCTGTGGTATTTATGGACTCTGCTGCATTATTTAAGGAATTTGTTGCATTATTTAAGGACGCTGCTGCATTATTTAAGGACTTTGTTGCATTATTTAAGGACTTTGCTGCATTAATTAAGGACTTTGCTGCATTACTTAAGGACTCTGCTGCATTATTTAATTACTTGCTGCATTATTTAAGGACTCTGCTGCGGTGTTTAAGAACTCTGCTGCATTATTTAAGGACTTTGCTGCATTATTTTAGGACTCTGCTGCATTATTTAAGGACTTTGCTGTATTATTTAAGGACTCTACTGCATTATTTAAGGACTTTGTTGCATTATTTAAGGACTCTGCTGCATTATTTAATGACTTTGTTGCATTATATAAGGACTCTGCTGCATTATTTAAGGACTATGTTGCATTATGTTAGAAGTCTGCTGCATTATTTAAGGACTTTGCTGCATTATTTAAGGACTCTGCTGCATTATTTAAGGACTTTATTGCATTATTTAAGGACTCTGCTGCATTATTTAATGACTCTGCTGAAGCATTTGAGGACTCAGCTGCATTATTTAAGGTCTCTGCTGTATTATTTAAGGACTCTGCTGCATTATTTAATGACTCTGTTGCGGTATTTAAGGACTCTGCTGCATTATTTAAGGACTGCTGCGTTATTTAAGGACTCTGCTGCATTATTTAAGACTTTGCTGCATTATTTAAGGACTCTGCTGCAGTGTTTAATGACTCTGCTGAAGCAACTGGGGACTCAGATGCATTATTTAAGGACTCTGCTGCATTATGTAAGGACTTTGCTGCTTTATTTAAGGACTTTGCTGCATTATTTAAGGACTTTGTTGCATTATTTAAGGACTCTGCTGCATTATTTAAGGACTTTGTTGCATTATTTAAGGACTCTTCTGCATTATTTAAGGACTTTGCTGCATTATTTAAGGACTATGCTGTGGTATTTAAGTACTCTGCTGCATTATTTAAGGACTTTGCTGCATTATTTAAGGACTCTGCTGCATTATTTAATTACTTTGCTGCATTATTAAAGGACCCTGCTGCGGCATTTAAGGATTCTGCTGCATTATTTAAGGACTTTGATGCATTATTTAAGGACGCTGCTGCAGAATTTAAGGAATCTGCTGCATTATTTAAGGACTTTGTTGCATTATTTAAGGTCTCTGCTGCATGAATTAAGGACTCTGCTATGGTACTTAAGGACTTTGCTGCATTATTTAAGGACTTTGCTGCATTATTTAAGGACTTTGATGCATTATTTAAGAACTTTGTTGCATTATTTAAGGACTCTGCTGCATTATTTAAGGACTTTGTTGCATTATGTAAGGACTTTGCTGCTTTATTTAAGGACTTTGCTGCATTATTTAAGGACTTTGTTGCATTATTTAAGGACTCTGCTGCATTATTTAAGGACTTTGTTGCATTATTTAAGGACTCTTCTGCATTATTTAAGGACTTTGCTGCATTATTTAAGGACTATGCTGTGGTATTTAAGTACTCTGCTGCATTATTTAAGGACTTTGCTGCATTATTTAAGGACTCTGCTGCATTATTTAATTACTTTGCTGCATTATTAAAGGACCCTGCTGCGGCATTTAAGGATTCTGCTGCATAATTTAAGGACTTTATTGCATTATTTAAGGATCCTGCTGCATTATTTAAGGATCCTGCTGAAGCATTTGAGGACTCAGCTGCATTATTTAAGGACTTTGCTGCATTATTTAACGACTCTGCTGCATTATTTAAGGACTCTGCTGCTTTATTTAAGGACTTTCCTGCATTATTTAAGTAGTCTTCTGCATTATTTAATGACTCTGCTGAAGCATTTGAGGACTCAACTGCATTATTTAAGGACTCTGCTGCATTATTTAAGGTCTCTGCTGCATTATTTAAGGACTCTGCTGTGGTATATAAGGACTCTGCTGCATTATTTAAGGAATTTGTTGCATTATTTAAGGACGCTGCTGCATTATTTAAGGACTTTGTTGCATTATTTAAGGACTCTGCTGCATTAATTAAGGACTTTGCTGCATTACTTAAGGACACTGCTGCATTATTTAAGGACTTTGTTGCATTATTTAAGGACTCTGCTGCATTATTTAAGGACTCTGCTGAAGCATTTGGGGACTCAGATGCATTATTTAAGGACTCTGCTGCATTATGTAAGGGCTTTGCTGCTTTATTTAAGGACTCTGTTGCATTATTTAAGGACTTTGTTGCATTATTTAAGAACTCTGCTGCATTATTTAAGGACTTTGTTGCATTATTTAAGGATTCTGCTGCATTATTTAAGGACTTTGCTGCATTATTTAAGGACTATGCTGTGGTATTTAAGGACTCTGCTGCATTATTTAAGGACTTTGCTGCATTATTAAAGGACTCTGCTGCATTATTTAATTACTTTGCTGCATTATTTAAGGACTCTGCTGCGGTATTTAAGGACTCTGCTGCATTATTTAAGGACTTTGATGCATTATTTAAGGACACTGCTGCAGAATTTAAGGAATCTGCTGCATTATTTAAGGACTTTGTTGCATTATTTAAGGTCTCTTTTTCATTATTTAAGGACTCTGCTATTGTACTTAAGGACTTTGCTGCATTATTTAAGGACTTTGCTGCATTATTTAAGGACTCTGCTGCATTATTTAAGTACTTTGTTGCATTATTTAAGGACTCTGCTGCATAATTTAAGGACTTTATTGCATTATTTAAGGATCCTGCTGCATTATTTAATGACTCTGCTGAAGCATTTGAGGACTCAGCTGCATTATTTAAGGTCTCTGCTGCATTATTTAAGGATCCTGCTGAAGCATTTGAGGACTCAGCTGCATTATTTAAGGACTTTGCTGCATTATTTAACGACTCTGCTGCGTTATTTAAGGACTCTGCTGCATTATTTAAGGACACTGCTGCATTATTTAAGGACTCTGCTGCATTATTTAAGGACTTTGCTGCATTATTTAACGACTCTGCTGCATTATTTAAGAACTTTGCTGCATTATTTAAGGACTCTGCTGCATTATTTAAGGAATTTGTTGCATTATTTAAGGACTCTGCTGCTTTATTTAAGGACTCTGCTGCGGTATTTAAGGACTCTGCTGCATTATTTAAGGACTTTGCTGCATTATTTAAGGACTGCTGCGTTATTTAAGGACTCTGCTGCATTATTTAAGACTTTGCTGCATTATTTAAGGACTCTGCTGCAGTGTTTAATGACTCTGCTGAAGCAACTGGGGACTCAGATGCATTATTTAAGGACTCTGCTGCATTATGTAAGGACTCTGCTGCATTATTTAAGGACTTTGTTGCATTATTTAAGGACTCTTCTGCATTATTTAAGGACTTTGCTGCATTATTTAAGGACTATGCTGTGGTATTTAAGTACTCTGCTGCATTATTTAAGGACTTTGCTGCATTATTTAAGGACTCTGCTGCATTATTTAATTACTTTGCTGCATTATTAAAGGACCCTGCTGCGGCATTTAAGGATTCTGCTGCATTATTTAAGGACTTTGATGCATTATTTAAGGACGCTGCTGCAGAATTTAAGGAATCTGCTGCATTATTTAAGGACTTTGTTGCATTATTTAAGGTCTCTGCTGCATGAATTAAGGACTCTGCTATGGTACTTAAGGACTTTGCTGCATTATTTAAGGACTTTGCTGCATTATTTAAGGACTTTGATGCATTATTTAAGAACTTTGTTGCATTATTTAAGGACTCTGCTGCATTATTTAAGGACTTTGTTGCATTATGTAAGGACTTTGCTGCTTTATTTAAGGACTTTGCTGCATTATTTAAGGACTTTGTTGCATTATTTAAGGACTCTGCTGCATTATTTAAGGACTTTGTTGCATCATTTAAGGACTCTTCTGCATTATTTAAGGACTTTGCTGCATTATTTAAGGACTATGCTGTGGTATTTAAGTACTCTGCTGCATTATTTAAGGACTTTGCTGCATTATTTAAGGACTCTGCTGCATTATTTAATTACTTTGCTGCATTATTAAAGGACCCTGCTGCGGCATTTAAGGATTCTGCTGCATAATTTAAGGACTTTATTGCATTATTTAAGGATCCTGCTGCATTATTTAAGGATCCTGCTGAAGCATTTGAGGACTCAGCTGCATTATTTAAGGACTTTGCTGCATTATTTAACGACTCTGCTGCATTATTTAAGGACTCTGCTGCTTTATTTAAGGACTTTCCTGCATTATTTAAGGAGTCTTCTGCATTATTTAATGACTCTGCTGAAGCATTTGAGGACTCAACTGCATTATTTAAGGACTCTGCTGCATTATTTAAGGTCTCTGCTGCATTATTTAAGGACTCTGCTGTGGTATATAAGGACTCTGCTGCATTATTTAAGGAATTTGTTGCATTATTTAAGGACGCTGCTGCATTATTTAAGGACTTTGTTGCATTATTTAAGGACTCTGCTGCATTAATTAAGGACTTTGCTGCATTACTTAAGGACACTGCTGCATTATTTAAGGACTTTGTTGCATTATTTAAGGACTCTGCTGCATTATTTAAGGACTCTGCTGAAGCATTTGGGGACTCAGATGCATTATTTAAGGACTCTGCTGCATTATGTAAGGGCTTTGCTGCTTTATTTAAGGACTCTGTTGCATTATTTAAGGACTTTGTTGCATTATTTAAGAACTCTGCTGCATTATTTAAGGACTTTGTTGCATTATTTAAGGATTCTGCTGCATTATTTAAGGACTTTGCTGCATTATTTAAGGACTATGCTGTGGTATTTAAGGACTCTGCTGCATTATTTAAGGACTTTGCTGCATTATTAAAGGACTCTGCTGCATTATTTAATTACTTTGCTGCATTATTTAAGGACTCTGCTGCGGTATTTAAGGACTCTGCTGCATTATTTAAGGACTTTGATGCATTATTTAAGGACACTGCTGCAGAATTTAAGGAATCTGCTGCATTATTTAAGGACTTTGTTGCATTATTTAAGGTCTCTTTTTCATTATTTAAGGACTCTGCTATTGTACTTAAGGACTTTGCTGCATTATTTAAGGACTTTGCTGCATTATTTAAGGACTCTGCTGCATTATTTAAGTACTTTGTTGCATTATTTAAGGACTCTGCTGCATAATTTAAGGACTTTATTGCATTATTTAAGGATCCTGCTGCATTATTTAATGACTCTGCTGAAGCATTTGAGGACTCATCTGCATTATTAAAGGTCTCTGCTGCATTATTTAAGGATCCTGCTGAAGCATTTGAGGACTCAGCTGCATTATTTAAGGACTTTGCTGCATTATTTAACGACTCTGCTGCGTTATTTAAGGACTCTGCTGCATTATTTAAGGACACTGCTGCATTATTTAAGGACTCTGCTGCATTATTTAAGGACTTTGCTGCATTATTTAACGACTCTGCTGCATTATTTAAGAACTTTGCTGCATTATTTAAGGACTCTGCTGCATTATTTAAGGAATTTGTTGCATTATTTAAGGACTCTGCTGCTTTATTTAAGGACTCTGCTGCGGTATTTAAGGACTCTGCTGCATTATTTAAGGACTTTGCTGCATTATTTAAGGACTGCTGCGTTATTTAAGGACTCTGCTGCATTATTTAAGACTTTGCTGCATTATTTAAGGACTCTGCTGCAGTGTTTAATGACTCTGCTGAAGCAACTGGGGACTCAGATGCATTATTTAAGGACTCTGCTGCATTATGTAAGGACTTTGCTGCTTTATTTAAGGACTTTGCTGCATTATTTAAGGACTTTGTTGCATTATTTAAGGACTCTGCTGCATTATTTAAGGACTTTGTTGCATTATTTAAGGACTCTTCTGCATTATTTAAGGACTTTGCTGCATTATTTAAGGACTATGCTGTGGTATTTAAGTACTCTGCTGCATTATTTAAGGACTTTGCTGCATTATTTAAGGACTCTGCTGCATTATTTAATTACTTTGCTGCATTATTAAAGGACCCTGCTGCGGCATTTAAGGATTCTGCTGCATTATTTAAGGACTTTGATGCATTATTTAAGGACGCTGCTGCAGAATTTAAGGAATCTGCTGCATTATTTAAGGACTTTGTTGCATTATTTAAGGTCTCTGCTGCATGAATTAAGGACTCTGCTATGGTACTTAAGGACTTTGCTGCATTATTTAAGGACTTTGCTGCATTATTTAAGGACTTTGATGCATTATTTAAGAACTTTGTTGCATTATTTAAGGACTCTGCTGCATTATTTAAGGACTTTGTTGCATTATGTAAGGACTTTGCTGCTTTATTTAAGGACTTTGCTGCATTATTTAAGGACTTTGTTGCATTATTTAAGGACTCTGCTGCATTATTTAAGGACTTTGTTGCATCATTTAAGGACTCTTCTGCATTATTTAAGGACTTTGCTGCATTATTTAAGGACTATGCTGTGGTATTTAAGTACTCTGCTGCATTATTTAAGGACTTTGCTGCATTATTTAAGGACTCTGCTGCATTATTTAATTACTTTGCTGCATTATTAAAGGACCCTGCTGCGGCATTTAAGGATTCTGCTGCATAATTTAAGGACTTTATTGCATTATTTAAGGATCCTGCTGCATTATTTAAGGATCCTGCTGAAGCATTTGAGGACTCAGCTGCATTATTTAAGGACTTTGCTGCATTATTTAACGACTCTGCTGCATTATTTAAGGACTCTGCTGCTTTATTTAAGGACTTTCCTGCATTATTTAAGGAGTCTTCTGCATTATTTAATGACTCTGCTGAAGCATTTGAGGACTCAACTGCATTATTTAAGGACTCTGCTGCATTATTTAAGGTCTCTGCTGCATTATTTAAGGACTCTGCTGTGGTATATAAGGACTCTGCTGCATTATTTAAGGAATTTGTTGCATTATTTAAGGACGCTGCTGCATTATTTAAGGACTTTGTTGCATTATTTAAGGACTCTGCTGCATTAATTAAGGACTTTGCTGCATTACTTAAGGACACTGCTGCATTATTTAAGGACTTTGTTGCATTATTTAAGGACTCTGCTGCATTATTTAAGGACTCTGCTGAAGCATTTGGGGACTCAGATGCATTATTTAAGGACTCTGCTGCATTATGTAAGGGCTTTGCTGCTTTATTTAAGGACTCTGTTGCATTATTTAAGGACTTTGTTGCATTATTTAAGAACTCTGCTGCATTATTTAAGGACTTTGTTGCATTATTTAAGGATTCTGCTGCATTATTTAAGGACTTTGCTGCATTATTTAAGGACTATGCTGTGGTATTTAAGGACTCTGCTGCATTATTTAAGGACTTTGCTGCATTATTAAAGGACTCTGCTGCATTATTTAATTACTTTGCTGCATTATTTAAGGACTCTGCTGCGGTATTTAAGGACTCTGCTGCATTATTTAAGGACTTTGATGCATTATTTAAGGACACTGCTGCAGAATTTAAGGAATCTGCTGCATTATTTAAGGACTTTGTTGCATTATTTAAGGTCTCTTTTTCATTATTTAAGGACTCTGCTATTGTACTTAAGGACTTTGCTGCATTATTTAAGGACTTTGCTGCATTATTTAAGGACTCTGCTGCATTATTTAAGTACTTTGTTGCATTATTTAAGGACTCTGCTGCATAATTTAAGGACTTTATTGCATTATTTAAGGATCCTGCTGCATTATTTAATGACTCTGCTGAAGCATTTGAGGACTCATCTGCATTATTAAAGGTCTCTGCTGCATTATTTAAGGATCCTGCTGAAGCATTTGAGGACTCAGCTGCATTATTTAAGGACTTTGCTGCATTATTTAACGACTCTGCTGCGTTATTTAAGGACTCTGCTGCATTATTTAAGGACACTGCTGCATTATTTAAGGACTCTGCTGCATTATTTAAGGACTTTGCTGCATTATTTAACGACTCTGCTGCATTATTTAAGAACTTTGCTGCATTATTTAAGGACTCTGCTGCATTATTTAAGGAATTTGTTGCATTATTTAAGGACTCTGCTGCTTTATTTAAGGACTCTGCTGCGGTATTTAAGGACTCTGCTGCATTATTTAAGGACTTTGCTGCATTATTTAAGGACTGCTGCGTTATTTAAGGACTCTGCTGCATTATTTAAGACTTTGCTGCATTATTTAAGGACTCTGCTGCAGTGTTTAATGACTCTGCTGAAGCAACTGGGGACTCAGATGCATTATTTAAGGACTCTGCTGCATTATGTAAGGACTTTGCTGCTTTATTTAAGGACTTTGCTGCATTATTTAAGGACTTTGTTGCATTATTTAAGGACTCTGCTGCATTATTTAAGGACTTTGTTGCATTATTTAAGGACTCTTCTGCATTATTTAAGGACTTTGCTGCATTATTTAAGGACTATGCTGTGGTATTTAAGTACTCTGCTGCATTATTTAAGGACTTTGCTGCATTATTTAAGGACTCTGCTGCATTATTTAATTACTTTGCTGCATTATTAAAGGACCCTGCTGCGGCATTTAAGGATTCTGCTGCATTATTTAAGGACTTTGATGCATTATTTAAGGACGCTGCTGCAGAATTTAAGGAATCTGCTGCATTATTTAAGGACTTTGTTGCATTATTTAAGGTCTCTGCTGCATTATTTAAGGACTCTGCTATGGTACTTAAGGACTTTGCTGCATTACTTAAGGACTTTGCTGCATTATTTAAGGACTTTGATGCATTATTTAAGAACTTTGTTGCATTATTTAAGGACTCTGCTGCATTATTTAAGGACTTTGTTGCATTATGTAAGGACTTTGCTGCTTTATTTAAGGACTTTGCTGCATTATTTAAGGGCTTTGTTGCATTATTTAAGGACTCTGCTGCATTATTTAAGGACTTTGTTGCATTATTTAAGGACTCTTCTGCATTATTTAAGGACTTTGCTGCATTATTTAAGGACTATGCTGTGGTATTTAAGTACTCTGCTGCATTATTTAGGACTTTGCTGCATTATTTAAGGACTCTGCTGCATTATTTAATTACTTTGCTGCATTATTAAAGGACCCTGCTGCGGCATTTAAGGATTCTGCTGCATAATTTAAGGACTTTATTGCATTATTTAAGGATCCTGCTGCATTATTTAAGGATCCTGCTGAAGCATTTGAGGACTCAGCTGCATTATTTAAGGACTTTGCTGCATTATTTAACGACTCTGCTGCATTATTTAAGGACTCTGCTGCTTTATTTAAGGACTTTCCTGCATTATTTAAGGAGTCTTCTGCATTATTTAATGACTCTGCTGAAGCATTTGAGGACTCAACTGCATTATTTAAGGACTCTGCTGCATTATTTAAGGTCTCTGCTGCATTATTTAAGGACTCTGCTGTGGTATATAAGGACTCTGCTGCATTATTTAAGGAATTTGTTGCATTATTTAAGGACGCTGCTGCATTATTTAAGGACTTTGTTGCATTATTTAAGGACTCTGCTGCATTAATTAAGGACTTTGCTGCATTACTTAAGGACACTGCTGCATTATTTAAGGACTTTGTTGCATTATTTAAGGTCTCTGCTGCATTATTTAAGGACTCTGCTGTGGTATTTATGGACTCTGCTGCATTATTTAAGGAATTTGTTGCATTATTTAAGGACGCTGCTGCATTATTTAAGGACTTTGTTGCATTATTTAAGGACTTTGCTGCATTAATTAAGGACTTTGCTGCATTACTTAAGGACTCTGCTGCATTATTTAATTACTTGCTGCATTATTTAAGGACTCTGCTGCGGTGTTTAAGAACTCTGCTGCATTATTTAAGGACTTTGCTGCATTATTTTAGGACTCTGCTGCATTATTTAAGGACTTTGCTGTATTATTTAAGGACTCTACTGCATTATTTAAGGACTTTGTTGCATTATTTAAGGACTCTGCTGCATTATTTAATGACTTTGTTGCATTATATAAGGACTCTGCTGCATTATTTAAGGACTATGTTGCATTATGTTAGAAGTCTGCTGCATTATTTAAGGACTTTGCTGCATTATTTAAGGACTCTGCTGCATTATTTAAGGACTTTATTGCATTATTTAAGGACTCTGCTGCATTATTTAATGACTCTGCTGAAGCATTTGAGGACTCAGCTGCATTATTTAAGGTCTCTGCTGTATTATTTAAGGACTCTGCTGCATTATTTAATGACTCTGTTGCGGTATTTAAGGACTCTGCTGCATTATTTAAGGACTGCTGCGTTATTTAAGGACTCTGCTGCATTATTTAAGACTTTGCTGCATTATTTAAGGACTCTGCTGCAGTGTTTAATGACTCTGCTGAAGCAACTGGGGACTCAGATGCATTATTTAAGGACTCTGCTGCATTATGTAAGGACTTTGCTGCTTTATTTAAGGACTTTGCTGCATTATTTAAGGACTTTGTTGCATTATTTAAGGACTCTGCTGCATTATTTAAGGACTTTGTTGCATTATTTAAGGACTCTTCTGCATTATTTAAGGACTTTGCTGCATTATTTAAGGACTATGCTGTGGTATTTAAGTACTCTGCTGCATTATTTAAGGACTTTGCTGCATTATTTAAGGACTCTGCTGCATTATTTAATTACTTTGCTGCATTATTAAAGGACCCTGCTGCGGCATTTAAGGATTCTGCTGCATTATTTAAGGACTTTGATGCATTATTTAAGGACGCTGCTGCAGAATTTAAGGAATCTGCTGCATTATTTAAGGACTTTGTTGCATTATTTAAGGTCTCTGCTGCATGAATTAAGGACTCTGCTATGGTACTTAAGGACTTTGCTGCATTATTTAAGGACTTTGCTGCATTATTTAAGGACTTTGATGCATTATTTAAGAACTTTGTTGCATTATTTAAGGACTCTGCTGCATTATTTAAGGACTTTGTTGCATTATGTAAGGACTTTGCTGCTTTATTTAAGGACTTTGCTGCATTATTTAAGGACTTTGTTGCATTATTTAAGGACTCTGCTGCATTATTTAAGGACTTTGTTGCATTATTTAAGGACTCTTCTGCATTATTTAAGGACTTTGCTGCATTATTTAAGGACTATGCTGTGGTATTTAAGTACTCTGCTGCATTATTTAAGGACTTTGCTGCATTATTTAAGGACTCTGCTGCATTATTTAATTACTTTGCTGCATTATTAAAGGACCCTGCTGCGGCATTTAAGGATTCTGCTGCATAATTTAAGGACTTTATTGCATTATTTAAGGATCCTGCTGCATTATTTAAGGATCCTGCTGAAGCATTTGAGGACTCAGCTGCATTATTTAAGGACTTTGCTGCATTATTTAACGACTCTGCTGCATTATTTAAGGACTCTGCTGCTTTATTTAAGGACTTTCCTGCATTATTTAAGTAGTCTTCTGCATTATTTAATGACTCTGCTGAAGCATTTGAGGACTCAACTGCATTATTTAAGGACTCTGCTGCATTATTTAAGGTCTCTGCTGCATTATTTAAGGACTCTGCTGTGGTATATAAGGACTCTGCTGCATTATTTAAGGAATTTGTTGCATTATTTAAGGACGCTGCTGCATTATTTAAGGACTTTGTTGCATTATTTAAGGACTCTGCTGCATTAATTAAGGACTTTGCTGCATTACTTAAGGACACTGCTGCATTATTTAAGGACTTTGTTGCATTATTTAAGGACTCTGCTGCATTATTTAAGGACTCTGCTGAAGCATTTGGGGACTCAGATGCATTATTTAAGGACTCTGCTGCATTATGTAAGGGCTTTGCTGCTTTATTTAAGGACTCTGTTGCATTATTTAAGGACTTTGTTGCATTATTTAAGAACTCTGCTGCATTATTTAAGGACTTTGTTGCATTATTTAAGGATTCTGCTGCATTATTTAAGGACTTTGCTGCATTATTTAAGGACTATGCTGTGGTATTTAAGGACTCTGCTGCATTATTTAAGGACTTTGCTGCATTATTAAAGGACTCTGCTGCATTATTTAATTACTTTGCTGCATTATTTAAGGACTCTGCTGCGGTATTTAAGGACTCTGCTGCATTATTTAAGGACTTTGATGCATTATTTAAGGACACTGCTGCAGAATTTAAGGAATCTGCTGCATTATTTAAGGACTTTGTTGCATTATTTAAGGTCTCTTTTTCATTATTTAAGGACTCTGCTATTGTACTTAAGGACTTTGCTGCATTATTTAAGGACTTTGCTGCATTATTTAAGGACTCTGCTGCATTATTTAAGTACTTTGTTGCATTATTTAAGGACTCTGCTGCATAATTTAAGGACTTTATTGCATTATTTAAGGATCCTGCTGCATTATTTAATGACTCTGCTGAAGCATTTGAGGACTCAGCTGCATTATTTAAGGTCTCTGCTGCATTATTTAAGGATCCTGCTGAAGCATTTGAGGACTCAGCTGCATTATTTAAGGACTTTGCTGCATTATTTAACGACTCTGCTGCGTTATTTAAGGACTCTGCTGCATTATTTAAGGACACTGCTGCATTATTTAAGGACTCTGCTGCATTATTTAAGGACTTTGCTGCATTATTTAACGACTCTGCTGCATTATTTAAGAACTTTGCTGCATTATTTAAGGACTCTGCTGCATTATTTAAGGAATTTGTTGCATTATTTAAGGACTCTGCTGCTTTATTTAAGGACTCTGCTGCGGTATTTAAGGACTCTGCTGCATTATTTAAGGACTTTGCTGCATTATTTAAGGACTGCTGCGTTATTTAAGGACTCTGCTGCATTATTTAAGACTTTGCTGCATTATTTAAGGACTCTGCTGCAGTGTTTAATGACTCTGCTGAAGCAACTGGGGACTCAGATGCATTATTTAAGGACTCTGCTGCATTATGTAAGGACTCTGCTGCATTATTTAAGGACTTTGTTGCATTATTTAAGGACTCTTCTGCATTATTTAAGGACTTTGCTGCATTATTTAAGGACTATGCTGTGGTATTTAAGTACTCTGCTGCATTATTTAAGGACTTTGCTGCATTATTTAAGGACTCTGCTGCATTATTTAATTACTTTGCTGCATTATTAAAGGACCCTGCTGCGGCATTTAAGGATTCTGCTGCATTATTTAAGGACTTTGATGCATTATTTAAGGACGCTGCTGCAGAATTTAAGGAATCTGCTGCATTATTTAAGGACTTTGTTGCATTATTTAAGGTCTCTGCTGCATGAATTAAGGACTCTGCTATGGTACTTAAGGACTTTGCTGCATTATTTAAGGACTTTGCTGCATTATTTAAGGACTTTGATGCATTATTTAAGAACTTTGTTGCATTATTTAAGGACTCTGCTGCATTATTTAAGGACTTTGTTGCATTATGTAAGGACTTTGCTGCTTTATTTAAGGACTTTGCTGCATTATTTAAGGACTTTGTTGCATTATTTAAGGACTCTGCTGCATTATTTAAGGACTTTGTTGCATCATTTAAGGACTCTTCTGCATTATTTAAGGACTTTGCTGCATTATTTAAGGACTATGCTGTGGTATTTAAGTACTCTGCTGCATTATTTAAGGACTTTGCTGCATTATTTAAGGACTCTGCTGCATTATTTAATTACTTTGCTGCATTATTAAAGGACCCTGCTGCGGCATTTAAGGATTCTGCTGCATAATTTAAGGACTTTATTGCATTATTTAAGGATCCTGCTGCATTATTTAAGGATCCTGCTGAAGCATTTGAGGACTCAGCTGCATTATTTAAGGACTTTGCTGCATTATTTAACGACTCTGCTGCATTATTTAAGGACTCTGCTGCTTTATTTAAGGACTTTCCTGCATTATTTAAGGAGTCTTCTGCATTATTTAATGACTCTGCTGAAGCATTTGAGGACTCAACTGCATTATTTAAGGACTCTGCTGCATTATTTAAGGTCTCTGCTGCATTATTTAAGGACTCTGCTGTGGTATATAAGGACTCTGCTGCATTATTTAAGGAATTTGTTGCATTATTTAAGGACGCTGCTGCATTATTTAAGGACTTTGTTGCATTATTTAAGGACTCTGCTGCATTAATTAAGGACTTTGCTGCATTACTTAAGGACACTGCTGCATTATTTAAGGACTTTGTTGCATTATTTAAGGACTCTGCTGCATTATTTAAGGACTCTGCTGAAGCATTTGGGGACTCAGATGCATTATTTAAGGACTCTGCTGCATTATGTAAGGGCTTTGCTGCTTTATTTAAGGACTCTGTTGCATTATTTAAGGACTTTGTTGCATTATTTAAGAACTCTGCTGCATTATTTAAGGACTTTGTTGCATTATTTAAGGATTCTGCTGCATTATTTAAGGACTTTGCTGCATTATTTAAGGACTATGCTGTGGTATTTAAGGACTCTGCTGCATTATTTAAGGACTTTGCTGCATTATTAAAGGACTCTGCTGCATTATTTAATTACTTTGCTGCATTATTTAAGGACTCTGCTGCGGTATTTAAGGACTCTGCTGCATTATTTAAGGACTTTGATGCATTATTTAAGGACACTGCTGCAGAATTTAAGGAATCTGCTGCATTATTTAAGGACTTTGTTGCATTATTTAAGGTCTCTTTTTCATTATTTAAGGACTCTGCTATTGTACTTAAGGACTTTGCTGCATTATTTAAGGACTTTGCTGCATTATTTAAGGACTCTGCTGCATTATTTAAGTACTTTGTTGCATTATTTAAGGACTCTGCTGCATAATTTAAGGACTTTATTGCATTATTTAAGGATCCTGCTGCATTATTTAATGACTCTGCTGAAGCATTTGAGGACTCATCTGCATTATTAAAGGTCTCTGCTGCATTATTTAAGGATCCTGCTGAAGCATTTGAGGACTCAGCTGCATTATTTAAGGACTTTGCTGCATTATTTAACGACTCTGCTGCGTTATTTAAGGACTCTGCTGCATTATTTAAGGACACTGCTGCATTATTTAAGGACTCTGCTGCATTATTTAAGGACTTTGCTGCATTATTTAACGACTCTGCTGCATTATTTAAGAACTTTGCTGCATTATTTAAGGACTCTGCTGCATTATTTAAGGAATTTGTTGCATTATTTAAGGACTCTGCTGCTTTATTTAAGGACTCTGCTGCGGTATTTAAGGACTCTGCTGCATTATTTAAGGACTTTGCTGCATTATTTAAGGACTGCTGCGTTATTTAAGGACTCTGCTGCATTATTTAAGACTTTGCTGCATTATTTAAGGACTCTGCTGCAGTGTTTAATGACTCTGCTGAAGCAACTGGGGACTCAGATGCATTATTTAAGGACTCTGCTGCATTATGTAAGGACTTTGCTGCTTTATTTAAGGACTTTGCTGCATTATTTAAGGACTTTGTTGCATTATTTAAGGACTCTGCTGCATTATTTAAGGACTTTGTTGCATTATTTAAGGACTCTTCTGCATTATTTAAGGACTTTGCTGCATTATTTAAGGACTATGCTGTGGTATTTAAGTACTCTGCTGCATTATTTAAGGACTTTGCTGCATTATTTAAGGACTCTGCTGCATTATTTAATTACTTTGCTGCATTATTAAAGGACCCTGCTGCGGCATTTAAGGATTCTGCTGCATTATTTAAGGACTTTGATGCATTATTTAAGGACGCTGCTGCAGAATTTAAGGAATCTGCTGCATTATTTAAGGACTTTGTTGCATTATTTAAGGTCTCTGCTGCATGAATTAAGGACTCTGCTATGGTACTTAAGGACTTTGCTGCATTATTTAAGGACTTTGCTGCATTATTTAAGGACTTTGATGCATTATTTAAGAACTTTGTTGCATTATTTAAGGACTCTGCTGCATTATTTAAGGACTTTGTTGCATTATGTAAGGACTTTGCTGCTTTATTTAAGGACTTTGCTGCATTATTTAAGGACTTTGTTGCATTATTTAAGGACTCTGCTGCATTATTTAAGGACTTTGTTGCATCATTTAAGGACTCTTCTGCATTATTTAAGGACTTTGCTGCATTATTTAAGGACTATGCTGTGGTATTTAAGTACTCTGCTGCATTATTTAAGGACTTTGCTGCATTATTTAAGGACTCTGCTGCATTATTTAATTACTTTGCTGCATTATTAAAGGACCCTGCTGCGGCATTTAAGGATTCTGCTGCATAATTTAAGGACTTTATTGCATTATTTAAGGATCCTGCTGCATTATTTAAGGATCCTGCTGAAGCATTTGAGGACTCAGCTGCATTATTTAAGGACTTTGCTGCATTATTTAACGACTCTGCTGCATTATTTAAGGACTCTGCTGCTTTATTTAAGGACTTTCCTGCATTATTTAAGGAGTCTTCTGCATTATTTAATGACTCTGCTGAAGCATTTGAGGACTCAACTGCATTATTTAAGGACTCTGCTGCATTATTTAAGGTCTCTGCTGCATTATTTAAGGACTCTGCTGTGGTATATAAGGACTCTGCTGCATTATTTAAGGAATTTGTTGCATTATTTAAGGACGCTGCTGCATTATTTAAGGACTTTGTTGCATTATTTAAGGACTCTGCTGCATTAATTAAGGACTTTGCTGCATTACTTAAGGACACTGCTGCATTATTTAAGGACTTTGTTGCATTATTTAAGGACTCTGCTGCATTATTTAAGGACTCTGCTGAAGCATTTGGGGACTCAGATGCATTATTTAAGGACTCTGCTGCATTATGTAAGGGCTTTGCTGCTTTATTTAAGGACTCTGTTGCATTATTTAAGGACTTTGTTGCATTATTTAAGAACTCTGCTGCATTATTTAAGGACTTTGTTGCATTATTTAAGGATTCTGCTGCATTATTTAAGGACTTTGCTGCATTATTTAAGGACTATGCTGTGGTATTTAAGGACTCTGCTGCATTATTTAAGGACTTTGCTGCATTATTAAAGGACTCTGCTGCATTATTTAATTACTTTGCTGCATTATTTAAGGACTCTGCTGCGGTATTTAAGGACTCTGCTGCATTATTTAAGGACTTTGATGCATTATTTAAGGACACTGCTGCAGAATTTAAGGAATCTGCTGCATTATTTAAGGACTTTGTTGCATTATTTAAGGTCTCTTTTTCATTATTTAAGGACTCTGCTATTGTACTTAAGGACTTTGCTGCATTATTTAAGGACTTTGCTGCATTATTTAAGGAATCTGCTGCATTATTTAAGTACTTTGTTGCATTATTTAAGGACTCTGCTGCATAATTTAAGGACTTTATTGCATTATTTAAGGATCCTGCTGCATTATTTAATGACTCTGCTGAAGCATTTGAGGACTCATCTGCATTATTAAAGGTCTCTGCTGCATTATTTAAGGATCCTGCTGAAGCATTTGAGGACTCAGCTGCATTATTTAAGGACTTTGCTGCATTATTTAACGACTCTGCTGCGTTATTTAAGGACTCTGCTGCATTATTTAAGGACACTGCTGCATTATTTAAGGACTCTGCTGCATTATTTAAGGACTTTGCTGCATTATTTAACGACTCTGCTGCATTATTTAAGAACTTTGCTGCATTATTTAAGGACTCTGCTGCATTATTTAAGGAATTTGTTGCATTATTTAAGGACTCTGCTGCTTTATTTAAGGACTCTGCTGCGGTATTTAAGGACTCTGCTGCATTATTTAAGGACTTTGCTGCATTATTTAAGGACTGCTGCGTTATTTAAGGACTCTGCTGCATTATTTAAGACTTTGCTGCATTATTTAAGGACTCTGCTGCAGTGTTTAATGACTCTGCTGAAGCAACTGGGGACTCAGATGCATTATTTAAGGACTCTGCTGCATTATGTAAGGACTTTGCTGCTTTATTTAAGGACTTTGCTGCATTATTTAAGGACTTTGTTGCATTATTTAAGGACTCTGCTGCATTATTTAAGGACTTTGTTGCATTATTTAAGGACTCTTCTGCATTATTTAAGGACTTTGCTGCATTATTTAAGGACTATGCTGTGGTATTTAAGTACTCTGCTGCATTATTTAAGGACTTTGCTGCATTATTTAAGGACTCTGCTGCATTATTTAATTACTTTGCTGCATTATTAAAGGACCCTGCTGCGGCATTTAAGGATTCTGCTGCATTATTTAAGGACTTTGATGCATTATTTAAGGACGCTGCTGCAGAATTTAAGGAATCTGCTGCATTATTTAAGGACTTTGTTGCATTATTTAAGGTCTCTGCTGCATGAATTAAGGACTCTGCTATGGTACTTAAGGACTTTGCTGCATTATTTAAGGACTTTGCTGCATTATTTAAGGACTTTGATGCATTATTTAAGAACTTTGTTGCATTATTTAAGGACTCTGCTGCATTATTTAAGGACTTTGTTGCATTATGTAAGGACTTTGCTGCTTTATTTAAGGACTTTGCTGCATTATTTAAGGACTTTGTTGCATTATTTAAGGACTCTGCTGCATTATTTAAGGACTTTGTTGCATCATTTAAGGACTCTTCTGCATTATTTAAGGACTTTGCTGCATTATTTAAGGACTATGCTGTGGTATTTAAGTACTCTGCTGCATTATTTAAGGACTTTGCTGCATTATTTAAGGACTCTGCTGCATTATTTAATTACTTTGCTGCATTATTAAAGGACCCTGCTGCGGCATTTAAGGATTCTGCTGCATAATTTAAGGACTTTATTGCATTATTTAAGGATCCTGCTGCATTATTTAAGGATCCTGCTGAAGCATTTGAGGACTCAGCTGCATTATTTAAGGACTTTGCTGCATTATTTAACGACTCTGCTGCATTATTTAAGGACTCTGCTGCTTTATTTAAGGACTTTCCTGCATTATTTAAGGAGTCTTCTGCATTATTTAATGACTCTGCTGAAGCATTTGAGGACTCAACTGCATTATTTAAGGACTCTGCTGCATTATTTAAGGTCTCTGCTGCATTATTTAAGGACTCTGCTGTGGTATATAAGGACTCTGCTGCATTATTTAAGGAATTTGTTGCATTATTTAAGGACGCTGCTGCATTATTTAAGGACTTTGTTGCATTATTTAAGGACTCTGCTGCATTAATTAAGGACTTTGCTGCATTACTTAAGGACACTGCTGCATTATTTAAGGACTTTGTTGCATTATTTAAGGACTCTGCTGCATTATTTAAGGACTCTGCTGAAGCATTTGGGGACTCAGATGCATTATTTAAGGACTCTGCTGCATTATGTAAGGGCTTTGCTGCTTTATTTAAGGACTCTGTTGCATTATTTAAGGACTTTGTTGCATTATTTAAGAACTCTGCTGCATTATTTAAGGACTTTGTTGCATTATTTAAGGATTCTGCTGCATTATTTAAGGACTTTGCTGCATTATTTAAGGACTATGCTGTGGTATTTAAGGACTCTGCTGCATTATTTAAGGACTTTGCTGCATTATTAAAGGACTCTGCTGCATTATTTAATTACTTTGCTGCATTATTTAAGGACTCTGCTGCGGTATTTAAGGACTCTGCTGCATTATTTAAGGACTTTGATGCATTATTTAAGGACACTGCTGCAGAATTTAAGGAATCTGCTGCATTATTTAAGGACTTTGTTGCATTATTTAAGGTCTCTTTTTCATTATTTAAGGACTCTGCTATTGTACTTAAGGACTTTGCTGCATTATTTAAGGACTTTGCTGCATTATTTAAGGAATCTGCTGCATTATTTAAGTACTTTGTTGCATTATTTAAGGACTCTGCTGCATAATTTAAGGACTTTATTGCATTATTTAAGGATCCTGCTGCATTATTTAATGACTCTGCTGAAGCATTTGAGGACTCATCTGCATTATTAAAGGTCTCTGCTGCATTATTTAAGGATCCTGCTGAAGCATTTGAGGACTCAGCTGCATTATTTAAGGACTTTGCTGCATTATTTAACGACTCTGCTGCGTTATTTAAGGACTCTGCTGCATTATTTAAGGACACTGCTGCATTATTTAAGGACTCTGCTGCATTATTTAAGGACTTTGCTGCATTATTTAACGACTCTGCTGCATTATTTAAGAACTTTGCTGCATTATTTAAGGACTCTGCTGCATTATTTAAGGAATTTGTTGCATTATTTAAGGACTCTGCTGCTTTATTTAAGGACTCTGCTGCGGTATTTAAGGACTCTGCTGCATTATTTAAGGACTTTGCTGCATTATTTAAGGACTGCTGCGTTATTTAAGGACTCTGCTGCATTATTTAAGACTTTGCTGCATTATTTAAGGACTCTGCTGCAGTGTTTAATGACTCTGCTGAAGCAACTGGGGACTCAGATGCATTATTTAAGGACTCTGCTGCATTATGTAAGGACTTTGCTGCTTTATTTAAGGACTTTGCTGCATTATTTAAGGACTTTGTTGCATTATTTAAGGACTCTGCTGCATTATTTAAGGACTTTGTTGCATTATTTAAGGACTCTTCTGCATTATTTAAGGACTTTGCTGCATTATTTAAGGACTATGCTGTGGTATTTAAGTACTCTGCTGCATTATTTAAGGACTTTGCTGCATTATTTAAGGACTCTGCTGCATTATTTAATTACTTTGCTGCATTATTAAAGGACCCTGCTGCGGCATTTAAGGATTCTGCTGCATTATTTAAGGACTTTGATGCATTATTTAAGGACGCTGCTGCAGAATTTAAGGAATCTGCTGCATTATTTAAGGACTTTGTTGCATTATTTAAGGTCTCTGCTGCATGAATTAAGGACTCTGCTATGGTACTTAAGGACTTTGCTGCATTATTTAAGGACTTTGCTGCATTATTTAAGGACTTTGATGCATTATTTAAGAACTTTGTTGCATTATTTAAGGACTCTGCTGCATTATTTAAGGACTTTGTTGCATTATGTAAGGACTTTGCTGCTTTATTTAAGGACTTTGCTGCATTATTTAAGGACTTTGTTGCATTATTTAAGGACTCTGCTGCATTATTTAAGGACTTTGTTGCATCATTTAAGGACTCTTCTGCATTATTTAAGGACTTTGCTGCATTATTTAAGGACTATGCTGTGGTATTTAAGTACTCTGCTGCATTATTTAAGGACTTTGCTGCATTATTTAAGGACTCTGCTGCATTATTTAATTACTTTGCTGCATTATTAAAGGACCCTGCTGCGGCATTTAAGGATTCTGCTGCATAATTTAAGGACTTTATTGCATTATTTAAGGATCCTGCTGCATTATTTAAGGATCCTGCTGAAGCATTTGAGGACTCAGCTGCATTATTTAAGGACTTTGCTGCATTATTTAACGACTCTGCTGCATTATTTAAGGACTCTGCTGCTTTATTTAAGGACTTTCCTGCATTATTTAAGGAGTCTTCTGCATTATTTAATGACTCTGCTGAAGCATTTGAGGACTCAACTGCATTATTTAAGGACTCTGCTGCATTATTTAAGGTCTCTGCTGCATTATTTAAGGACTCTGCTGTGGTATATAAGGACTCTGCTGCATTATTTAAGGAATTTGTTGCATTATTTAAGGACGCTGCTGCATTATTTAAGGACTTTGTTGCATTATTTAAGGACTCTGCTGCATTAATTAAGGACTTTGCTGCATTACTTAAGGACACTGCTGCATTATTTAAGGACTTTGTTGCATTATTTAAGGACTCTGCTGCATTATTTAAGGACTCTGCTGAAGCATTTGGGGACTCAGATGCATTATTTAAGGACTCTGCTGCATTATGTAAGGGCTTTGCTGCTTTATTTAAGGACTCTGTTGCATTATTTAAGGACTTTGTTGCATTATTTAAGAACTCTGCTGCATTATTTAAGGACTTTGTTGCATTATTTAAGGATTCTGCTGCATTATTTAAGGACTTTGCTGCATTATTTAAGGACTGCTGCGTTATTTAAGGACTCTGCTGCATTATTTAAGACTTTGCTGCATTATTTAAGGACTCTGCTGCAGTGTTTAATGACTCTGCTGAAGCAACTGGGGACTCAGATGCATTATTTAAGGACTCTGCTGCATTATGTAAGGACTCTGCTGCATTATTTAAGGACTTTGTTGCATTATTTAAGGACTCTTCTGCATTATTTAAGGACTTTGCTGCATTATTTAAGGACTATGCTGTGGTATTTAAGTACTCTGCTGCATTATTTAAGGACTTTGCTGCATTATTTAAGGACTCTGCTGCATTATTTAATTACTTTGCTGCATTATTAAAGGACCCTGCTGCGGCATTTAAGGATTCTGCTGCATTATTTAAGGACTTTGATGCATTATTTAAGGACGCTGCTGCAGAATTTAAGGAATCTGCTGCATTATTTAAGGACTTTGTTGCATTATTTAAGGTCTCTGCTGCATGAATTAAGGACTCTGCTATGGTACTTAAGGACTTTGCTGCATTATTTAAGGACTTTGCTGCATTATTTAAGGACTTTGATGCATTATTTAAGAACTTTGTTGCATTATTTAAGGACTCTGCTGCATTATTTAAGGACTTTGTTGCATTATGTAAGGACTTTGCTGCTTTATTTAAGGACTTTGCTGCATTATTTAAGGACTTTGTTGCATTATTTAAGGACTCTGCTGCATTATTTAAGGACTTTGTTGCATCATTTAAGGACTCTTCTGCATTATTTAAGGACTTTGCTGCATTATTTAAGGACTATGCTGTGGTATTTAAGTACTCTGCTGCATTATTTAAGGACTTTGCTGCATTATTTAAGGACTCTGCTGCATTATTTAATTACTTTGCTGCATTATTAAAGGACCCTGCTGCGGCATTTAAGGATTCTGCTGCATAATTTAAGGACTTTATTGCATTATTTAAGGATCCTGCTGCATTATTTAAGGATCCTGCTGAAGCATTTGAGGACTCAGCTGCATTATTTAAGGACTTTGCTGCATTATTTAACGACTCTGCTGCATTATTTAAGGACTCTGCTGCTTTATTTAAGGACTTTCCTGCATTATTTAAGGAGTCTTCTGCATTATTTAATGACTCTGCTGAAGCATTTGAGGACTCAACTGCATTATTTAAGGACTCTGCTGCATTATTTAAGGTCTCTGCTGCATTATTTAAGGACTCTGCTGTGGTATATAAGGACTCTGCTGCATTATTTAAGGAATTTGTTGCATTATTTAAGGACGCTGCTGCATTATTTAAGGACTTTGTTGCATTATTTAAGGACTCTGCTGCATTAATTAAGGACTTTGCTGCATTACTTAAGGACACTGCTGCATTATTTAAGGACTTTGTTGCATTATTTAAGGACTCTGCTGCATTATTTAAGGACTCTGCTGAAGCATTTGGGGACTCAGATGCATTATTTAAGGACTCTGCTGCATTATGTAAGGGCTTTGCTGCTTTATTTAAGGACTCTGTTGCATTATTTAAGGACTTTGTTGCATTATTTAAGAACTCTGCTGCATTATTTAAGGACTTTGTTGCATTATTTAAGGATTCTGCTGCATTATTTAAGGACTTTGCTGCATTATTTAAGGACTATGCTGTGGTATTTAAGGACTCTGCTGCATTATTTAAGGACTTTGCTGCATTATTAAAGGACTCTGCTGCATTATTTAATTACTTTGCTGCATTATTTAAGGACTCTGCTGCGGTATTTAAGGACTCTGCTGCATTATTTAAGGACTTTGATGCATTATTTAAGGACACTGCTGCAGAATTTAAGGAATCTGCTGCATTATTTAAGGACTTTGTTGCATTATTTAAGGTCTCTTTTTCATTATTTAAGGACTCTGCTATTGTACTTAAGGACTTTGCTGCATTATTTAAGGACTTTGCTGCATTATTTAAGGACTCTGCTGCATTATTTAAGTACTTTGTTGCATTATTTAAGGACTCTGCTGCATAATTTAAGGACTTTATTGCATTATTTAAGGATCCTGCTGCATTATTTAATGACTCTGCTGAAGCATTTGAGGACTCATCTGCATTATTAAAGGTCTCTGCTGCATTATTTAAGGATCCTGCTGAAGCATTTGAGGACTCAGCTGCATTATTTAAGGACTTTGCTGCATTATTTAACGACTCTGCTGCGTTATTTAAGGACTCTGCTGCATTATTTAAGGACACTGCTGCATTATTTAAGGACTCTGCTGCATTATTTAAGGACTTTGCTGCATTATTTAACGACTCTGCTGCATTATTTAAGAACTTTGCTGCATTATTTAAGGACTCTGCTGCATTATTTAAGGAATTTGTTGCATTATTTAAGGACTCTGCTGCTTTATTTAAGGACTCTGCTGCGGTATTTAAGGACTCTGCTGCATTATTTAAGGACTTTGCTGCATTATTTAAGGACTGCTGCGTTATTTAAGGACTCTGCTGCATTATTTAAGACTTTGCTGCATTATTTAAGGACTCTGCTGCAGTGTTTAATGACTCTGCTGAAGCAACTGGGGACTCAGATGCATTATTTAAGGACTCTGCTGCATTATGTAAGGACTTTGCTGCTTTATTTAAGGACTTTGCTGCATTATTTAAGGACTTTGTTGCATTATTTAAGGACTCTGCTGCATTATTTAAGGACTTTGTTGCATTATTTAAGGACTCTTCTGCATTATTTAAGGACTTTGCTGCATTATTTAAGGACTATGCTGTGGTATTTAAGTACTCTGCTGCATTATTTAAGGACTTTGCTGCATTATTTAAGGACTCTGCTGCATTATTTAATTACTTTGCTGCATTATTAAAGGACCCTGCTGCGGCATTTAAGGATTCTGCTGCATTATTTAAGGACTTTGATGCATTATTTAAGGACGCTGCTGCAGAATTTAAGGAATCTGCTGCATTATTTAAGGACTTTGTTGCATTATTTAAGGTCTCTGCTGCATGAATTAAGGACTCTGCTATGGTACTTAAGGACTTTGCTGCATTATTTAAGGACTTTGCTGCATTATTTAAGGACTTTGATGCATTATTTAAGAACTTTGTTGCATTATTTAAGGACTCTGCTGCATTATTTAAGGACTTTGTTGCATTATGTAAGGACTTTGCTGCTTTATTTAAGGACTTTGCTGCATTATTTAAGGACTTTGTTGCATTATTTAAGGACTCTGCTGCATTATTTAAGGACTTTGTTGCATCATTTAAGGACTCTTCTGCATTATTTAAGGACTTTGCTGCATTATTTAAGGACTATGCTGTGGTATTTAAGTACTCTGCTGCATTATTTAAGGACTTTGCTGCATTATTTAAGGACTCTGCTGCATTATTTAATTACTTTGCTGCATTATTAAAGGACCCTGCTGCGGCATTTAAGGATTCTGCTGCATAATTTAAGGACTTTATTGCATTATTTAAGGATCCTGCTGCATTATTTAAGGATCCTGCTGAAGCATTTGAGGACTCAGCTGCATTATTTAAGGACTTTGCTGCATTATTTAACGACTCTGCTGCATTATTTAAGGACTCTGCTGCTTTATTTAAGGACTTTCCTGCATTATTTAAGGAGTCTTCTGCATTATTTAATGACTCTGCTGAAGCATTTGAGGACTCAACTGCATTATTTAAGGACTCTGCTGCATTATTTAAGGTCTCTGCTGCATTATTTAAGGACTCTGCTGTGGTATATAAGGACTCTGCTGCATTATTTAAGGAATTTGTTGCATTATTTAAGGACGCTGCTGCATTATTTAAGGACTTTGTTGCATTATTTAAGGACTCTGCTGCATTAATTAAGGACTTTGCTGCATTACTTAAGGACACTGCTGCATTATTTAAGGACTTTGTTGCATTATTTAAGGACTCTGCTGCATTATTTAAGGACTCTGCTGAAGCATTTGGGGACTCAGATGCATTATTTAAGGACTCTGCTGCATTATGTAAGGGCTTTGCTGCTTTATTTAAGGACTCTGTTGCATTATTTAAGGACTTTGTTGCATTATTTAAGAACTCTGCTGCATTATTTAAGGACTTTGTTGCATTATTTAAGGATTCTGCTGCATTATTTAAGGACTTTGCTGCATTATTTAAGGACTATGCTGTGGTATTTAAGGACTCTGCTGCATTATTTAAGGACTTTGCTGCATTATTAAAGGACTCTGCTGCATTATTTAATTACTTTGCTGCATTATTTAAGGACTCTGCTGCGGTATTTAAGGACTCTGCTGCATTATTTAAGGACTTTGATGCATTATTTAAGGACACTGCTGCAGAATTTAAGGAATCTGCTGCATTATTTAAGGACTTTGTTGCATTATTTAAGGTCTCTTTTTCATTATTTAAGGACTCTGCTATTGTACTTAAGGACTTTGCTGCATTATTTAAGGACTTTGCTGCATTATTTAAGGAATCTGCTGCATTATTTAAGTACTTTGTTGCATTATTTAAGGACTCTGCTGCATAATTTAAGGACTTTATTGCATTATTTAAGGATCCTGCTGCATTATTTAATGACTCTGCTGAATCATTTGAGGACTCATCTGCATTATTAAAGGTCTCTGCTGCATTATTTAAGGATCCTGCTGAAGCATTTGAGGACTCAGCTGCATTATTTAAGGACTTTGCTGCATTATTTAACGACTCTGCTGCGTTATTTAAGGACACTGCTGCATTATTTAAGGACTCTGCTGCATTATTTAAGGACTTTGCTGCATTATTTAACGACTCTGCTGCATTATTTAAGAACTTTGCTGCATTATTTAAGGACTCTGCTGCATTATTTAAGGAATTTGTTGCATTATTTAAGGACTCTGCTGCTTTATTTAAGGACTCTGCTGCGGTATTTAAGGACTCTGCTGCATTATTTAAGGACTTTGCTGCATTATTTAAGGACTGCTGCGTTATTTAAGGACTCTGCTGCATTATTTAAGACTTTGCTGCATTATTTAAGGACTCTGCTGCAGTGTTTAATGACTCTGCTGAAGCAACTGGGGACTCAGATGCATTATTTAAGGACTCTGCTGCATTATGTAAGGACTTTGCTGCTTTATTTAAGGACTTTGCTGCATTATTTAAGGACTTTGTTGCATTATTTAAGGACTCTGCTGCATTATTTAAGGACTTTGTTGCATTATTTAAGGACTCTTCTGCATTATTTAAGGACTTTGCTGCATTATTTAAGGACTATGCTGTGGTATTTAAGTACTCTGCTGCATTATTTAAGGACTTTGCTGCATTATTTAAGGACTCTGCTGCATTATTTAATTACTTTGCTGCATTATTAAAGGACCCTGCTGCGGCATTTAAGGATTCTGCTGCATTATTTAAGGACTTTGATGCATTATTTAAGGACGCTGCTGCAGAATTTAAGGAATCTGCTGCATTATTTAAGGACTTTGTTGCATTATTTAAGGTCTCTGCTGCATGAATTAAGGACTCTGCTATGGTACTTAAGGACTTTGCTGCATTATTTAAGGACTTTGCTGCATTATTTAAGGACTTTGATGCATTATTTAAGAACTTTGTTGCATTATTTAAGGACTCTGCTGCATTATTTAAGGACTTTGTTGCATTATGTAAGGACTTTGCTGCTTTATTTAAGGACTTTGCTGCATTATTTAAGGACTTTGTTGCATTATTTAAGGACTCTGCTGCATTATTTAAGGACTTTGTTGCATCATTTAAGGACTCTTCTGCATTATTTAAGGACTTTGCTGCATTATTTAAGGACTATGCTGTGGTATTTAAGTACTCTGCTGCATTATTTAAGGACTTTGCTGCATTATTTAAGGACTCTGCTGCATTATTTAATTACTTTGCTGCATTATTAAAGGACCCTGCTGCGGCATTTAAGGATTCTGCTGCATAATTTAAGGACTTTATTGCATTATTTAAGGATCCTGCTGCATTATTTAAGGATCCTGCTGAAGCATTTGAGGACTCAGCTGCATTATTTAAGGACTTTGCTGCATTATTTAACGACTCTGCTGCATTATTTAAGGACTCTGCTGCTTTATTTAAGGACTTTCCTGCATTATTTAAGGAGTCTTCTGCATTATTTAATGACTCTGCTGAAGCATTTGAGGACTCAACTGCATTATTTAAGGACTCTGCTGCATTATTTAAGGTCTCTGCTGCATTATTTAAGGACTCTGCTGTGGTATATAAGGACTCTGCTGCATTATTTAAGGAATTTGTTGCATTATTTAAGGACGCTGCTGCATTATTTAAGGACTTTGTTGCATTATTTAAGGACTCTGCTGCATTAATTAAGGACTTTGCTGCATTACTTAAGGACACTGCTGCATTATTTAAGGACTTTGTTGCATTATTTAAGGACTCTGCTGCATTATTTAAGGACTCTGCTGAAGCATTTGGGGACTCAGATGCATTATTTAAGGACTCTGCTGCATTATGTAAGGGCTTTGCTGCTTTATTTAAGGACTCTGTTGCATTATTTAAGGACTTTGTTGCATTATTTAAGAACTCTGCTGCATTATTTAAGGACTTTGTTGCATTATTTAAGGATTCTGCTGCATTATTTAAGGACTTTGCTGCATTATTTAAGGACTATGCTGTGGTATTTAAGGACTCTGCTGCATTATTTAAGGACTTTGCTGCATTATTAAAGGACTCTGCTGCATTATTTAATTACTTTGCTGCATTATTTAAGGACTCTGCTGCGGTATTTAAGGACTCTGCTGCATTATTTAAGGACTTTGATGCATTATTTAAGGACACTGCTGCAGAATTTAAGGAATCTGCTGCATTATTTAAGGACTTTGTTGCATTATTTAAGGTCTCTTTTTCATTATTTAAGGACTCTGCTATTGTACTTAAGGACTTTGCTGCATTATTTAAGGACTTTGCTGCATTATTTAAGGAATCTGCTGCATTATTTAAGTACTTTGTTGCATTATTTAAGGACTCTGCTGCATAATTTAAGGACTTTATTGCATTATTTAAGGATCCTGCTGCATTATTTAATGACTCTGCTGAAGCATTTGAGGACTCATCTGCATTATTAAAGGTCTCTGCTGCATTATTTAAGGATCCTGCTGAAGCATTTGAGGACTCAGCTGCATTATTTAAGGACTTTGCTGCATTATTTAACGACTCTGCTGCGTTATTTAAGGACTCTGCTGCATTATTTAAGGACACTGCTGCATTATTTAAGGACTCTGCTGCATTATTTAAGGACTTTGCTGCATTATTTAACGACTCTGCTGCATTATTTAAGGACTCTGCTGCTTTATTTAAGGACTTTCCTGCATTATTTAAGGAGTCTTCTGCATTATTTAATGACTCTGCTGAAGCATTTGAGGACTCAACTGCATTATTTAAGGACTCTGCTGCATTATTTAAGGTCTCTGCTGCATTATTTAAGGACTCTGCTGTGGTATATAAGGACTCTGCTGCATTATTTAAGGAATTTGTTGCATTATTTAAGGACGCTGCTGCATTATTTAAGGACTTTGTTGCATTATTTAAGGACTCTGCTGCATTAATTAAGGACTTTGCTGCATTACTTAAGGACACTGCTGCATTATTTAAGGACTTTGTTGCATTATTTAAGGTCTCTGCTGCATTATTTAAGGACTCTGCTGTGGTATTTATGGACTCTGCTGCATTATTTAAGGAATTTGTTGCATTATTTAAGGACGCTGCTGCATTATTTAAGGACTTTGTTGCATTATTTAAGGACTTTGCTGCATTAATTAAGGACTTTGCTGCATTACTTAAGGACTCTGCTGCATTATTTAATTACTTGCTGCATTATTTAAGGACTCTGCTGCGGTGTTTAAGAACTCTGCTGCATTATTTAAGGACTTTGCTGCATTATTTTAGGACTCTGCTGCATTATTTAAGGACTTTGCTGTATTATTTAAGGACTCTACTGCATTATTTAAGGACTTTGTTGCATTATTTAAGGACTCTGCTGCATTATTTAATGACTTTGTTGCATTATATAAGGACTCTGCTGCATTATTTAAGGACTATGTTGCATTATGTTAGAAGTCTGCTGCATTATTTAAGGACTTTGCTGCATTATTTAAGGACTCTGCTGCATTATTTAAGGACTTTATTGCATTATTTAAGGACTCTGCTGCATTATTTAATGACTCTGCTGAAGCATTTGAGGACTCAGCTGCATTATTTAAGGTCTCTGCTGTATTATTTAAGGACTCTGCTGCATTATTTAATGACTCTGTTGCGGTATTTAAGGACTCTGCTGCATTATTTAAGGACTGCTGCGTTATTTAAGGACTCTGCTGCATTATTTAAGACTTTGCTGCATTATTTAAGGACTCTGCTGCAGTGTTTAATGACTCTGCTGAAGCAACTGGGGACTCAGATGCATTATTTAAGGACTCTGCTGCATTATGTAAGGACTTTGCTGCTTTATTTAAGGACTTTGCTGCATTATTTAAGGACTTTGTTGCATTATTTAAGGACTCTGCTGCATTATTTAAGGACTTTGTTGCATTATTTAAGGACTCTTCTGCATTATTTAAGGACTTTGCTGCATTATTTAAGGACTATGCTGTGGTATTTAAGTACTCTGCTGCATTATTTAAGGACTTTGCTGCATTATTTAAGGACTCTGCTGCATTATTTAATTACTTTGCTGCATTATTAAAGGACCCTGCTGCGGCATTTAAGGATTCTGCTGCATAATTTAAGGACTTTATTGCATTATTTAAGGATCCTGCTGCATTATTTAATGACTCTGCTGAAGCATTTGAGGACTCATCTGCATTATTAAAGGTCTCTGCTGCATTATTTAAGGATCCTGCTGAAGCATTTGAGGACTCAGCTGCATTATTTAAGGACTTTGCTGCATTATTTAACGACTCTGCTGCGTTATTTAAGGACACTGCTGCATTATTTAAGGACTCTGCTGCATTATTTAAGGACTTTGCTGCATTATTTAACGACTCTGCTGCATTATTTAAGAACTTTGCTGCATTATTTAAGGACTCTGCTGCATTATTTAAGGAATTTGTTGCATTATTTAAGGACTCTGCTGCTTTATTTAAGGACTCTGCTGCGGTATTTAAGGACTCTGCTGCATTATTTAAGGACTTTGCTGCATTATTTAAGGACTGCTGCGTTATTTAAGGACTCTGCTGCATTATTTAAGACTTTGCTGCATTATTTAAGGACTCTGCTGCAGTGTTTAATGACTCTGCTGAAGCAACTGGGGACTCAGATGCATTATTTAAGGACTCTGCTGCATTATGTAAGGACTTTGCTGCTTTATTTAAGGACTTTGCTGCATTATTTAAGGACTTTGTTGCATTATTTAAGGACTCTGCTGCATTATTTAAGGACTTTGTTGCATTATTTAAGGACTCTTCTGCATTATTTAAGGACTTTGCTGCATTATTTAAGGACTATGCTGTGGTATTTAAGTACTCTGCTGCATTATTTAAGGACTTTGCTGCATTATTTAAGGACTCTGCTGCATTATTTAATTACTTTGCTGCATTATTAAAGGACCCTGCTGCGGCATTTAAGGATTCTGCTGCATTATTTAAGGACTTTGATGCATTATTTAAGGACGCTGCTGCAGAATTTAAGGAATCTGCTGCATTATTTAAGGACTTTGTTGCATTATTTAAGGTCTCTGCTGCATGAATTAAGGACTCTGCTATGGTACTTAAGGACTTTGCTGCATTATTTAAGGACTTTGCTGCATTATTTAAGGACTTTGATGCATTATTTAAGAACTTTGTTGCATTATTTAAGGACTCTGCTGCATTATTTAAGGACTTTGTTGCATTATGTAAGGACTTTGCTGCTTTATTTAAGGACTTTGCTGCATTATTTAAGGACTTTGTTGCATTATTTAAGGACTCTGCTGCATTATTTAAGGACTTTGTTGCATCATTTAAGGACTCTTCTGCATTATTTAAGGACTTTGCTGCATTATTTAAGGACTATGCTGTGGTATTTAAGTACTCTGCTGCATTATTTAAGGACTTTGCTGCATTATTTAAGGACTCTGCTGCATTATTTAATTACTTTGCTGCATTATTAAAGGACCCTGCTGCGGCATTTAAGGATTCTGCTGCATAATTTAAGGACTTTATTGCATTATTTAAGGATCCTGCTGCATTATTTAAGGATCCTGCTGAAGCATTTGAGGACTCAGCTGCATTATTTAAGGACTTTGCTGCATTATTTAACGACTCTGCTGCATTATTTAAGGACTCTGCTGCTTTATTTAAGGACTTTCCTGCATTATTTAAGGAGTCTTCTGCATTATTTAATGACTCTGCTGAAGCATTTGAGGACTCAACTGCATTATTTAAGGACTCTGCTGCATTATTTAAGGTCTCTGCTGCATTATTTAAGGACTCTGCTGTGGTATATAAGGACTCTGCTGCATTATTTAAGGAATTTGTTGCATTATTTAAGGACGCTGCTGCATTATTTAAGGACTTTGTTGCATTATTTAAGGACTCTGCTGCATTAATTAAGGACTTTGCTGCATTACTTAAGGACACTGCTGCATTATTTAAGGACTTTGTTGCATTATTTAAGGACTCTGCTGCATTATTTAAGGACTCTGCTGAAGCATTTGGGGACTCAGATGCATTATTTAAGGACTCTGCTGCATTATGTAAGGGCTTTGCTGCTTTATTTAAGGACTCTGTTGCATTATTTAAGGACTTTGTTGCATTATTTAAGAACTCTGCTGCATTATTTAAGGACTTTGTTGCATTATTTAAGGATTCTGCTGCATTATTTAAGGACTTTGCTGCATTATTTAAGGACTATGCTGTGGTATTTAAGGACTCTGCTGCATTATTTAAGGACTTTGCTGCATTATTAAAGGACTCTGCTGCATTATTTAATTACTTTGCTGCATTATTTAAGGACTCTGCTGCGGTATTTAAGGACTCTGCTGCATTATTTAAGGACTTTGATGCATTATTTAAGGACACTGCTGCAGAATTTAAGGAATCTGCTGCATTATTTAAGGACTTTGTTGCATTATTTAAGGTCTCTTTTTCATTATTTAAGGACTCTGCTATTGTACTTAAGGACTTTGCTGCATTATTTAAGGACTTTGCTGCATTATTTAAGGAATCTGCTGCATTATTTAAGTACTTTGTTGCATTATTTAAGGACTCTGCTGCATAATTTAAGGACTTTATTGCATTATTTAAGGATCCTGCTGCATTATTTAATGACTCTGCTGAAGCATTTGAGGACTCATCTGCATTATTAAAGGTCTCTGCTGCATTATTTAAGGATCCTGCTGAAGCATTTGAGGACTCAGCTGCATTATTTAAGGACTTTGCTGCATTATTTAACGACTCTGCTGCGTTATTTAAGGACTCTGCTGCATTATTTAAGGACACTGCTGCATTATTTAAGGACTCTGCTGCATTATTTAAGGACTTTGCTGCATTATTTAACGACTCTGCTGCATTATTTAAGGACTCTGCTGCTTTATTTAAGGACTTTCCTGCATTATTTAAGGAGTCTTCTGCATTATTTAATGACTCTGCTGAAGCATTTGAGGACTCAACTGCATTATTTAAGGACTCTGCTGCATTATTTAAGGTCTCTGCTGCATTATTTAAGGACTCTGCTGTGGTATATAAGGACTCTGCTGCATTATTTAAGGAATTTGTTGCATTATTTAAGGACGCTGCTGCATTATTTAAGGACTTTGTTGCATTATTTAAGGACTCTGCTGCATTAATTAAGGACTTTGCTGCATTACTTAAGGACACTGCTGCATTATTTAAGGACTTTGTTGCATTATTTAAGGTCTCTGCTGCATTATTTAAGGACTCTGCTGTGGTATTTATGGACTCTGCTGCATTATTTAAGGAATTTGTTGCATTATTTAAGGACGCTGCTGCATTATTTAAGGACTTTGTTGCATTATTTAAGGACTTTGCTGCATTAATTAAGGACTTTGCTGCATTACTTAAGGACTCTGCTGCATTATTTAATTACTTGCTGCATTATTTAAGGACTCTGCTGCGGTGTTTAAGAACTCTGCTGCATTATTTAAGGACTTTGCTGCATTATTTTAGGACTCTGCTGCATTATTTAAGGACTTTGCTGTATTATTTAAGGACTCTACTGCATTATTTAAGGACTTTGTTGCATTATTTAAGGACTCTGCTGCATTATTTAATGACTTTGTTGCATTATATAAGGACTCTGCTGCATTATTTAAGGACTATGTTGCATTATGTTAGAAGTCTGCTGCATTATTTAAGGACTTTGCTGCATTATTTAAGGACTCTGCTGCATTATTTAAGGACTTTATTGCATTATTTAAGGACTCTGCTGCATTATTTAATGACTCTGCTGAAGCATTTGAGGACTCAGCTGCATTATTTAAGGTCTCTGCTGTATTATTTAAGGACTCTGCTGCATTATTTAATGACTCTGTTGCGGTATTTAAGGACTCTGCTGCATTATTTAAGGACTGCTGCGTTATTTAAGGACTCTGCTGCATTATTTAAGACTTTGCTGCATTATTTAAGGACTCTGCTGCAGTGTTTAATGACTCTGCTGAAGCAACTGGGGACTCAGATGCATTATTTAAGGACTCTGCTGCATTATGTAAGGACTTTGCTGCTTTATTTAAGGACTTTGCTGCATTATTTAAGGACTTTGTTGCATTATTTAAGGACTCTGCTGCATTATTTAAGGACTTTGTTGCATTATTTAAGGACTCTTCTGCATTATTTAAGGACTTTGCTGCATTATTTAAGGACTATGCTGTGGTATTTAAGTACTCTGCTGCATTATTTAAGGACTTTGCTGCATTATTTAAGGACTCTGCTGCATTATTTAATTACTTTGCTGCATTATTAAAGGACCCTGCTGCGGCATTTAAGGATTCTGCTGCATTATTTAAGGACTTTGATGCATTATTTAAGGACGCTGCTGCAGAATTTAAGGAATCTGCTGCATTATTTAAGGACTTTGTTGCATTATTTAAGGTCTCTGCTGCATGAATTAAGGACTCTGCTATGGTACTTAAGGACTTTGCTGCATTATTTAAGGACTTTGCTGCATTATTTAAGGACTTTGATGCATTATTTAAGAACTTTGTTGCATTATTTAAGGACTCTGCTGCATTATTTAAGGACTTTGTTGCATTATGTAAGGACTTTGCTGCTTTATTTAAGGACTTTGCTGCATTATTTAAGGACTTTGTTGCATTATTTAAGGACTCTGCTGCATTATTTAAGGACTTTGTTGCATTATTTAAGGACTCTTCTGCATTATTTAAGGACTTTGCTGCATTATTTAAGGACTATGCTGTGGTATTTAAGTACTCTGCTGCATTATTTAAGGACTTTGCTGCATTATTTAAGGACTCTGCTGCATTATTTAATTACTTTGCTGCATTATTAAAGGACCCTGCTGCGGCATTTAAGGATTCTGCTGCATAATTTAAGGACTTTATTGCATTATTTAAGGATCCTGCTGCATTATTTAAGGATCCTGCTGAAGCATTTGAGGACTCAGCTGCATTATTTAAGGACTTTGCTGCATTATTTAACGACTCTGCTGCATTATTTAAGGACTCTGCTGCTTTATTTAAGGACTTTCCTGCATTATTTAAGGAGTCTTCTGCATTATTTAATGACTCTGCTGAAGCATTTGAGGACTCAACTGCATTATTTAAGGACTCTGCTGCATTATTTAAGGTCTCTGCTGCATTATTTAAGGACTCTGCTGTGGTATATAAGGACTCTGCTGCATTATTTAAGGAATTTGTTGCATTATTTAAGGACGCTGCTGCATTATTTAAGGACTTTGTTGCATTATTTAAGGACTCTGCTGCATTAATTAAGGACTTTGCTGCATTACTTAAGGACACTGCTGCATTATTTAAGGACTTTGTTGCATTATTTAAGGTCTCTGCTGCATTATTTAAGGACTCTGCTGTGGTATTTATGGACTCTGCTGCATTATTTAAGGAATTTGTTGCATTATTTAAGGACGCTGCTGCATTATTTAAGGACTTTGTTGCATTATTTAAGGACTTTGCTGCATTAATTAAGGACTTTGCTGCATTACTTAAGGACTCTGCTGCATTATTTAATTACTTGCTGCATTATTTAAGGACTCTGCTGCGGTGTTTAAGAACTCTGCTGCATTATTTAAGGACTTTGCTGCATTATTTTAGGACTCTGCTGCATTATTTAAGGACTTTGCTGTATTATTTAAGGACTCTACTGCATTATTTAAGGACTTTGTTGCATTATTTAAGGACTCTGCTGCATTATTTAATGACTTTGTTGCATTATATAAGGACTCTGCTGCATTATTTAAGGACTATGTTGCATTATGTTAGAAGTCTGCTGCATTATTTAAGGACTTTGCTGCATTATTTAAGGACTCTGCTGCATTATTTAAGGACTTTATTGCATTATTTAAGGACTCTGCTGCATTATTTAATGACTCTGCTGAAGCATTTGAGGACTCAGCTGCATTATTTAAGGTCTCTGCTGTATTATTTAAGGACTCTGCTGCATTATTTAATGACTCTGTTGCGGTATTTAAGGACTCTGCTGCATTATTTAAGGACTGCTGCGTTATTTAAGGACTCTGCTGCATTATTTAAGACTTTGCTGCATTATTTAAGGACTCTGCTGCAGTGTTTAATGACTCTGCTGAAGCAACTGGGGACTCAGATGCATTATTTAAGGACTCTGCTGCATTATGTAAGGACTTTGCTGCTTTATTTAAGGACTTTGCTGCATTATTTAAGGACTTTGTTGCATTATTTAAGGACTCTGCTGCATTATTTAAGGACTTTGTTGCATTATTTAAGGACTCTTCTGCATTATTTAAGGACTTTGCTGCATTATTTAAGGACTATGCTGTGGTATTTAAGTACTCTGCTGCATTATTTAAGGACTTTGCTGCATTATTTAAGGACTCTGCTGCATTATTTAATTACTTTGCTGCATTATTAAAGGACCCTGCTGCGGCATTTAAGGATTCTGCTGCATAATTTAAGGACTTTATTGCATTATTTAAGGATCCTGCTGCATTATTTAATGACTCTGCTGAAGCATTTGAGGACTCATCTGCATTATTAAAGGTCTCTGCTGCATTATTTAAGGATCCTGCTGAAGCATTTGAGGACTCAGCTGCATTATTTAAGGACTTTGCTGCATTATTTAACGACTCTGCTGCGTTATTTAAGGACACTGCTGCATTATTTAAGGACTCTGCTGCATTATTTAAGGACTTTGCTGCATTATTTAACGACTCTGCTGCATTATTTAAGAACTTTGCTGCATTATTTAAGGACTCTGCTGCATTATTTAAGGAATTTGTTGCATTATTTAAGGACTCTGCTGCTTTATTTAAGGACTCTGCTGCGGTATTTAAGGACTCTGCTGCATTATTTAAGGACTTTGCTGCATTATTTAAGGACTGCTGCGTTATTTAAGGACTCTGCTGCATTATTTAAGACTTTGCTGCATTATTTAAGGACTCTGCTGCAGTGTTTAATGACTCTGCTGAAGCAACTGGGGACTCAGATGCATTATTTAAGGACTCTGCTGCATTATGTAAGGACTTTGCTGCTTTATTTAAGGACTTTGCTGCATTATTTAAGGACTTTGTTGCATTATTTAAGGACTCTGCTGCATTATTTAAGGACTTTGTTGCATTATTTAAGGACTCTTCTGCATTATTTAAGGACTTTGCTGCATTATTTAAGGACTATGCTGTGGTATTTAAGTACTCTGCTGCATTATTTAAGGACTTTGCTGCATTATTTAAGGACTCTGCTGCATTATTTAATTACTTTGCTGCATTATTAAAGGACCCTGCTGCGGCATTTAAGGATTCTGCTGCATTATTTAAGGACTTTGATGCATTATTTAAGGACGCTGCTGCAGAATTTAAGGAATCTGCTGCATTATTTAAGGACTTTGTTGCATTATTTAAGGTCTCTGCTGCATGAATTAAGGACTCTGCTATGGTACTTAAGGACTTTGCTGCATTATTTAAGGACTTTGCTGCATTATTTAAGGACTTTGATGCATTATTTAAGAACTTTGTTGCATTATTTAAGGACTCTGCTGCATTATTTAAGGACTTTGTTGCATTATGTAAGGACTTTGCTGCTTTATTTAAGGACTTTGCTGCATTATTTAAGGACTTTGTTGCATTATTTAAGGACTCTGCTGCATTATTTAAGGACTTTGTTGCATCATTTAAGGACTCTTCTGCATTATTTAAGGACTTTGCTGCATTATTTAAGGACTATGCTGTGGTATTTAAGTACTCTGCTGCATTATTTAAGGACTTTGCTGCATTATTTAAGGACTCTGCTGCATTATTTAATTACTTTGCTGCATTATTAAAGGACCCTGCTGCGGCATTTAAGGATTCTGCTGCATAATTTAAGGACTTTATTGCATTATTTAAGGATCCTGCTGCATTATTTAAGGATCCTGCTGAAGCATTTGAGGACTCAGCTGCATTATTTAAGGACTTTGCTGCATTATTTAACGACTCTGCTGCATTATTTAAGGACTCTGCTGCTTTATTTAAGGACTTTCCTGCATTATTTAAGGAGTCTTCTGCATTATTTAATGACTCTGCTGAAGCATTTGAGGACTCAACTGCATTATTTAAGGACTCTGCTGCATTATTTAAGGTCTCTGCTGCATTATTTAAGGACTCTGCTGTGGTATATAAGGACTCTGCTGCATTATTTAAGGAATTTGTTGCATTATTTAAGGACGCTGCTGCATTATTTAAGGACTTTGTTGCATTATTTAAGGACTCTGCTGCATTAATTAAGGACTTTGCTGCATTACTTAAGGACACTGCTGCATTATTTAAGGACTTTGTTGCATTATTTAAGGACTCTGCTGCATTATTTAAGGACTCTGCTGAAGCATTTGGGGACTCAGATGCATTATTTAAGGACTCTGCTGCATTATGTAAGGGCTTTGCTGCTTTATTTAAGGACTCTGTTGCATTATTTAAGGACTTTGTTGCATTATTTAAGAACTCTGCTGCATTATTTAAGGACTTTGTTGCATTATTTAAGGATTCTGCTGCATTATTTAAGGACTTTGCTGCATTATTTAAGGACTATGCTGTGGTATTTAAGGACTCTGCTGCATTATTTAAGGACTTTGCTGCATTATTAAAGGACTCTGCTGCATTATTTAATTACTTTGCTGCATTATTTAAGGACTCTGCTGCGGTATTTAAGGACTCTGCTGCATTATTTAAGGACTTTGATGCATTATTTAAGGACACTGCTGCAGAATTTAAGGAATCTGCTGCATTATTTAAGGACTTTGTTGCATTATTTAAGGTCTCTTTTTCATTATTTAAGGACTCTGCTATTGTACTTAAGGACTTTGCTGCATTATTTAAGGACTTTGCTGCATTATTTAAGGAATCTGCTGCATTATTTAAGTACTTTGTTGCATTATTTAAGGACTCTGCTGCATAATTTAAGGACTTTATTGCATTATTTAAGGATCCTGCTGCATTATTTAATGACTCTGCTGAAGCATTTGAGGACTCATCTGCATTATTAAAGGTCTCTGCTGCATTATTTAAGGATCCTGCTGAAGCATTTGAGGACTCAGCTGCATTATTTAAGGACTTTGCTGCATTATTTAACGACTCTGCTGCGTTATTTAAGGACTCTGCTGCATTATTTAAGGACACTGCTGCATTATTTAAGGACTCTGCTGCATTATTTAAGGACTTTGCTGCATTATTTAACGACTCTGCTGCATTATTTAAGGACTCTGCTGCTTTATTTAAGGACTTTCCTGCATTATTTAAGGAGTCTTCTGCATTATTTAATGACTCTGCTGAAGCATTTGAGGACTCAACTGCATTATTTAAGGACTCTGCTGCATTATTTAAGGTCTCTGCTGCATTATTTAAGGACTCTGCTGTGGTATATAAGGACTCTGCTGCATTATTTAAGGAATTTGTTGCATTATTTAAGGACGCTGCTGCATTATTTAAGGACTTTGTTGCATTATTTAAGGACTCTGCTGCATTAATTAAGGACTTTGCTGCATTACTTAAGGACACTGCTGCATTATTTAAGGACTTTGTTGCATTATTTAAGGTCTCTGCTGCATTATTTAAGGACTCTGCTGTGGTATTTATGGACTCTGCTGCATTATTTAAGGAATTTGTTGCATTATTTAAGGACGCTGCTGCATTATTTAAGGACTTTGTTGCATTATTTAAGGACTTTGCTGCATTAATTAAGGACTTTGCTGCATTACTTAAGGACTCTGCTGCATTATTTAATTACTTGCTGCATTATTTAAGGACTCTGCTGCGGTGTTTAAGAACTCTGCTGCATTATTTAAGGACTTTGCTGCATTATTTTAGGACTCTGCTGCATTATTTAAGGACTTTGCTGTATTATTTAAGGACTCTACTGCATTATTTAAGGACTTTGTTGCATTATTTAAGGACTCTGCTGCATTATTTAATGACTTTGTTGCATTATATAAGGACTCTGCTGCATTATTTAAGGACTATGTTGCATTATGTTAGAAGTCTGCTGCATTATTTAAGGACTTTGCTGCATTATTTAAGGACTCTGCTGCATTATTTAAGGACTTTATTGCATTATTTAAGGACTCTGCTGCATTATTTAATGACTCTGCTGAAGCATTTGAGGACTCAGCTGCATTATTTAAGGTCTCTGCTGTATTATTTAAGGACTCTGCTGCATTATTTAATGACTCTGTTGCGGTATTTAAGGACTCTGCTGCATTATTTAAGGACTGCTGCGTTATTTAAGGACTCTGCTGCATTATTTAAGACTTTGCTGCATTATTTAAGGACTCTGCTGCAGTGTTTAATGACTCTGCTGAAGCAACTGGGGACTCAGATGCATTATTTAAGGACTCTGCTGCATTATGTAAGGACTTTGCTGCTTTATTTAAGGACTTTGCTGCATTATTTAAGGACTTTGTTGCATTATTTAAGGACTCTGCTGCATTATTTAAGGACTTTGTTGCATTATTTAAGGACTCTTCTGCATTATTTAAGGACTTTGCTGCATTATTTAAGGACTATGCTGTGGTATTTAAGTACTCTGCTGCATTATTTAAGGACTTTGCTGCATTATTTAAGGACTCTGCTGCATTATTTAATTACTTTGCTGCATTATTAAAGGACCCTGCTGCGGCATTTAAGGATTCTGCTGCATTATTTAAGGACTTTGATGCATTATTTAAGGACGCTGCTGCAGAATTTAAGGAATCTGCTGCATTATTTAAGGACTTTGTTGCATTATTTAAGGTCTCTGCTGCATGAATTAAGGACTCTGCTATGGTACTTAAGGACTTTGCTGCATTATTTAAGGACTTTGCTGCATTATTTAAGGACTTTGATGCATTATTTAAGAACTTTGTTGCATTATTTAAGGACTCTGCTGCATTATTTAAGGACTTTGTTGCATTATGTAAGGACTTTGCTGCTTTATTTAAGGACTTTGCTGCATTATTTAAGGACTTTGTTGCATTATTTAAGGACTCTGCTGCATTATTTAAGGACTTTGTTGCATTATTTAAGGACTCTTCTGCATTATTTAAGGACTTTGCTGCATTATTTAAGGACTATGCTGTGGTATTTAAGTACTCTGCTGCATTATTTAAGGACTTTGCTGCATTATTTAAGGACTCTGCTGCATTATTTAATTACTTTGCTGCATTATTAAAGGACCCTGCTGCGGCATTTAAGGATTCTGCTGCATAATTTAAGGACTTTATTGCATTATTTAAGGATCCTGCTGCATTATTTAAGGATCCTGCTGAAGCATTTGAGGACTCAGCTGCATTATTTAAGGACTTTGCTGCATTATTTAACGACTCTGCTGCATTATTTAAGGACTCTGCTGCTTTATTTAAGGACTTTCCTGCATTATTTAAGGAGTCTTCTGCATTATTTAATGACTCTGCTGAAGCATTTGAGGACTCAACTGCATTATTTAAGGACTCTGCTGCATTATTTAAGGTCTCTGCTGCATTATTTAAGGACTCTGCTGTGGTATATAAGGACTCTGCTGCATTATTTAAGGAATTTGTTGCATTATTTAAGGACGCTGCTGCATTATTTAAGGACTTTGTTGCATTATTTAAGGACTCTGCTGCATTAATTAAGGACTTTGCTGCATTACTTAAGGACACTGCTGCATTATTTAAGGACTTTGTTGCATTATTTAAGGACTCTGCTGCATTATTTAAGGACTCTGCTGAAGCATTTGGGGACTCAGATGCATTATTTAAGGACTCTGCTGCATTATGTAAGGGCTTTGCTGCTTTATTTAAGGACTCTGTTGCATTATTTAAGGACTTTGTTGCATTATTTAAGAACTCTGCTGCATTATTTAAGGACTTTGTTGCATTATTTAAGGATTCTGCTGCATTATTTAAGGACTTTGCTGCATTATTTAAGGACTATGCTGTGGTATTTAAGGACTCTGCTGCATTATTTAAGGACTTTGCTGCATTATTAAAGGACTCTGCTGCATTATTTAATTACTTTGCTGCATTATTTAAGGACTCTGCTGCGGTATTTAAGGACTCTGCTGCATTATTTAAGGACTTTGATGCATTATTTAAGGACACTGCTGCAGAATTTAAGGAATCTGCTGCATTATTTAAGGACTTTGTTGCATTATTTAAGGTCTCTTTTTCATTATTTAAGGACTCTGCTATTGTACTTAAGGACTTTGCTGCATTATTTAAGGACTTTGCTGCATTATTTAAGGACTCTGCTGCATTATTTAAGTACTTTGTTGCATTATTTAAGGACTCTGCTGCATAATTTAAGGACTTTATTGCATTATTTAAGGATCCTGCTGCATTATTTAATGACTCTGCTGAAGCATTTGAGGACTCAGCTGCATTATTTAAGGTCTCTGCTGCATTATTTAAGGATCCTGCTGAAGCATTTGAGGACTCAGCTGCATTATTTAAGGACTTTGCTGCATTATTTAACGACTCTGCTGCGTTATTTAAGGACTCTGCTGCATTATTTAAGGACACTGCTGCATTATTTAAGGACTGTGCTGCATTATTTAAGGACTTTGCTGCATTATTTAACGACTCTGCTGCATTATTTAAGAACTTTGCTGCATTATTTAAGGACTCTGCTGCATTATTTAAGGAATTTGTTGCATTATTTAAGGACTCTGCTGCTTTATTTAAGGACTCTGCTGCGGTATTTAAGGACTCTGCTGCATTATTTAAGGACTTTGCTGCATTATTTAAGGACTCTGCTGCATTATTTAATTACTTTGCTGCATTATTAAAGGACCCTGCTGCGGCATTTAAGGATTCTGCTGCATTATTTAAGGACTTTGATGCATTATTTAAGGACGCTGCTGCAGAATTTAAGGAATCTGCTGCATTATTTAAGGACTTTGTTGCATTATTTAAGGTCTCTGCTGCATGAATTAAGGACTCTGCTATGGTACTTAAGGACTTTGCTGCATTATTTAAGGACTTTGCTGCATTATTTAAGGACTTTGATGCATTATTTAAGAACTTTGTTGCATTATTTAAGGACTCTGCTGCATTATTTAAGGACTTTGTTGCATTATGTAAGGACTTTGCTGCTTTATTTAAGGACTTTGCTGCATTATTTAAGGACTTTGTTGCATTATTTAAGGACTCTGCTGCATTATTTAAGGACTTTGTTGCATTATTTAAGGACTCTTCTGCATTATTTAAGGACTTTGCTGCATTATTTAAGGACTATGCTGTGGTATTTAAGTACTCTGCTGCATTATTTAAGGACTTTGCTGCATTATTTAAGGACTCTGCTGCATTATTTAATTACTTTGCTGCATTATTAAAGGACCCTGCTGCGGCATTTAAGGATTCTGCTGCATAATTTAAGGACTTTATTGCATTATTTAAGGATCCTGCTGCATTATTTAAGGATCCTGCTGAAGCATTTGAGGACTCAGCTGCATTATTTAAGGACTTTGCTGCATTATTTAACGACTCTGCTGCATTATTTAAGGACTCTGCTGCTTTATTTAAGGACTTTCCTGCATTATTTAAGTAGTCTTCTGCATTATTTAATGACTCTGCTGAAGCATTTGAGGACTCAACTGCATTATTTAAGGACTCTGCTGCATTATTTAAGGTCTCTGCTGCATTATTTAAGGACTCTGCTGTGGTATATAAGGACTCTGCTGCATTATTTAAGGAATTTGTTGCATTATTTAAGGACGCTGCTGCATTATTTAAGGACTTTGTTGCATTATTTAAGGACTCTGCTGCATTAATTAAGGACTTTGCTGCATTACTTAAGGACACTGCTGCATTATTTAAGGACTTTGTTGCATTATTTAAGGACTCTGCTGCATTATTTAAGGACTCTGCTGAAGCATTTGGGGACTCAGATGCATTATTTAAGGACTCTGCTGCATTATGTAAGGGCTTTGCTGCTTTATTTAAGGACTCTGTTGCATTATTTAAGGACTTTGTTGCATTATTTAAGAACTCTGCTGCATTATTTAAGGACTTTGTTGCATTATTTAAGGATTCTGCTGCATTATTTAAGGACTTTGCTGCATTATTTAAGGACTATGCTGTGGTATTTAAGGACTCTGCTGCATTATTTAAGGACTTTGCTGCATTATTAAAGGACTCTGCTGCATTATTTAATTACTTTGCTGCATTATTTAAGGACTCTGCTGCGGTATTTAAGGACTCTGCTGCATTATTTAAGGACTTTGATGCATTATTTAAGGACACTGCTGCAGAATTTAAGGAATCTGCTGCATTATTTAAGGACTTTGTTGCATTATTTAAGGTCTCTTTTTCATTATTTAAGGACTCTGCTATTGTACTTAAGGACTTTGCTGCATTATTTAAGGACTTTGCTGCATTATTTAAGGACTCTGCTGCATTATTTAAGTACTTTGTTGCATTATTTAAGGACTCTGCTGCATAATTTAAGGACTTTATTGCATTATTTAAGGATCCTGCTGCATTATTTAATGACTCTGCTGAAGCATTTGAGGACTCAGCTGCATTATTTAAGGTCTCTGCTGCATTATTTAAGGATCCTGCTGAAGCATTTGAGGACTCAGCTGCATTATTTAAGGACTTTGCTGCATTATTTAACGACTCTGCTGCGTTATTTAAGGACTCTGCTGCATTATTTAAGGACACTGCTGCATTATTTAAGGACTCTGCTGCATTATTTAAGGACTATGTTGCATTATGTTAGAAGTCTGCTGCATTATTTAAGGACTTTGCTGCATTATTTAAGGACTCTGCTGCATTATTTAAGGACTTTATTGCATTATTTAAGGACTCTGCTGCATTATTTAATGACTCTGCTGAAGCATTTGAGGACTCAGCTGCATTATTTAAGGTCTCTGCTGTATTATTTAAGGACTCTGCTGCATTATTTAATGACTCTGTTGCGGTATTTAAGGACTCTGCTGCATTATTTAAGGACTGCTGCGTTATTTAAGGACTCTGCTGCATTATTTAAGACTTTGCTGCATTATTTAAGGACTCTGCTGCAGTGTTTAATGACTCTGCTGAAGCAACTGGGGACTCAGATGCATTATTTAAGGACTCTGCTGCATTATGTAAGGACTTTGCTGCTTTATTTAAGGACTTTGCTGCATTATTTAAGGACTTTGTTGCATTATTTAAGGACTCTGCTGCATTATTTAAGGACTTTGTTGCATTATTTAAGGACTCTTCTGCATTATTTAAGGACTTTGCTGCATTATTTAAGGACTATGCTGTGGTATTTAAGTACTCTGCTGCATTATTTAAGGACTTTGCTGCATTATTTAAGGACTCTGCTGCATTATTTAATTACTTTGCTGCATTATTAAAGGACCCTGCTGCGGCATTTAAGGATTCTGCTGCATTATTTAAGGACTTTGATGCATTATTTAAGGACGCTGCTGCAGAATTTAAGGAATCTGCTGCATTATTTAAGGACTTTGTTGCATTATTTAAGGTCTCTGCTGCATGAATTAAGGACTCTGCTATGGTACTTAAGGACTTTGCTGCATTATTTAAGGACTTTGCTGCATTATTTAAGGACTTTGATGCATTATTTAAGAACTTTGTTGCATTATTTAAGGACTCTGCTGCATTATTTAAGGACTTTGTTGCATTATGTAAGGACTTTGCTGCTTTATTTAAGGACTTTGCTGCATTATTTAAGGACTTTGTTGCATTATTTAAGGACTCTGCTGCATTATTTAAGGACTTTGTTGCATTATTTAAGGACTCTTCTGCATTATTTAAGGACTTTGCTGCATTATTTAAGGACTATGCTGTGGTATTTAAGTACTCTGCTGCATTATTTAAGGACTTTGCTGCATTATTTAAGGACTCTGCTGCATTATTTAATTACTTTGCTGCATTATTAAAGGACCCTGCTGCGGCATTTAAGGATTCTGCTGCATAATTTAAGGACTTTATTGCATTATTTAAGGATCCTGCTGCATTATTTAAGGATCCTGCTGAAGCATTTGAGGACTCAGCTGCATTATTTAAGGACTTTGCTGCATTATTTAACGACTCTGCTGCATTATTTAAGGACTCTGCTGCTTTATTTAAGGACTTTCCTGCATTATTTAAGGAGTCTTCTGCATTATTTAATGACTCTGCTGAAGCATTTGAGGACTCAACTGCATTATTTAAGGACTCTGCTGCATTATTTAAGGTCTCTGCTGCATTATTTAAGGACTCTGCTGTGGTATATAAGGACTCTGCTGCATTATTTAAGGAATTTGTTGCATTATTTAAGGACGCTGCTGCATTATTTAAGGACTTTGTTGCATTATTTAAGGACTCTGCTGCATTAATTAAGGACTTTGCTGCATTACTTAAGGACACTGCTGCATTATTTAAGGACTTTGTTGCATTATTTAAGGACTCTGCTGCATTATTTAAGGACTCTGCTGAAGCATTTGGGGACTCAGATGCATTATTTAAGGACTCTGCTGCATTATGTAAGGGCTTTGCTGCTTTATTTAAGGACTCTGTTGCATTATTTAAGGACTTTGTTGCATTATTTAAGAACTCTGCTGCATTATTTAAGGACTTTGTTGCATTATTTAAGGATTCTGCTGCATTATTTAAGGACTTTGCTGCATTATTTAAGGACTATGCTGTGGTATTTAAGGACTCTGCTGCATTATTTAAGGACTTTGCTGCATTATTAAAGGACTCTGCTGCATTATTTAATTACTTTGCTGCATTATTTAAGGACTCTGCTGCGGTATTTAAGGACTCTGCTGCATTATTTAAGGACTTTGATGCATTATTTAAGGACACTGCTGCAGAATTTAAGGAATCTGCTGCATTATTTAAGGACTTTGTTGCATTATTTAAGGTCTCTTTTTCATTATTTAAGGACTCTGCTATTGTACTTAAGGACTTTGCTGCATTATTTAAGGACTTTGCTGCATTATTTAAGGACTCTGCTGCATTATTTAAGTACTTTGTTGCATTATTTAAGGACTCTGCTGCATAATTTAAGGACTTTATTGCATTATTTAAGGATCCTGCTGCATTATTTAATGACTCTGCTGAAGCATTTGAGGACTCAGCTGCATTATTTAAGGTCTCTGCTGCATTATTTAAGGATCCTGCTGAAGCATTTGAGGACTCAGCTGCATTATTTAAGGACTTTGCTGCATTATTTAACGACTCTGCTGCGTTATTTAAGGACTCTGCTGCATTATTTAAGGACACTGCTGCATTATTTAAGGACTGTGCTGCATTATTTAAGGACTTTGCTGCATTATTTAACGACTCTGCTGCATTATTTAAGAACTTTGCTGCATTATTTAAGGACTCTGCTGCATTATTTAAGGAATTTGTTGCATTATTTAAGGACTCTGCTGCTTTATTTAAGGACTCTGCTGCGGTATTTAAGGACTCTGCTGCATTATTTAAGGACTTTGCTGCATTATTTAAGGACTCTGCTGCATTATTTAATTACTTTGCTGCATTATTAAAGGACCCTGCTGCGGCATTTAAGGATTCTGCTGCATTATTTAAGGACTTTGATGCATTATTTAAGGACGCTGCTGCAGAATTTAAGGAATCTGCTGCATTATTTAAGGACTTTGTTGCATTATTTAAGGTCTCTGCTGCATGAATTAAGGACTCTGCTATGGTACTTAAGGACTTTGCTGCATTATTTAAGGACTTTGCTGCATTATTTAAGGACTTTGATGCATTATTTAAGAACTTTGTTGCATTATTTAAGGACTCTGCTGCATTATTTAAGGACTTTGTTGCATTATGTAAGGACTTTGCTGCTTTATTTAAGGACTTTGCTGCATTATTTAAGGACTTTGTTGCATTATTTAAGGACTCTGCTGCATTATTTAAGGACTTTGTTGCATTATTTAAGGACTCTTCTGCATTATTTAAGGACTTTGCTGCATTATTTAAGGACTATGCTGTGGTATTTAAGTACTCTGCTGCATTATTTAAGGACTTTGCTGCATTATTTAAGGACTCTGCTGCATTATTTAATTACTTTGCTGCATTATTAAAGGACCCTGCTGCGGCATTTAAGGATTCTGCTGCATAATTTAAGGACTTTATTGCATTATTTAAGGATCCTGCTGCATTATTTAAGGATCCTGCTGAAGCATTTGAGGACTCAGCTGCATTATTTAAGGACTTTGCTGCATTATTTAACGACTCTGCTGCATTATTTAAGGACTCTGCTGCTTTATTTAAGGACTTTCCTGCATTATTTAAGTAGTCTTCTGCATTATTTAATGACTCTGCTGAAGCATTTGAGGACTCAACTGCATTATTTAAGGACTCTGCTGCATTATTTAAGGTCTCTGCTGCATTATTTAAGGACTCTGCTGTGGTATATAAGGACTCTGCTGCATTATTTAAGGAATTTGTTGCATTATTTAAGGACGCTGCTGCATTATTTAAGGACTTTGTTGCATTATTTAAGGACTCTGCTGCATTAATTAAGGACTTTGCTGCATTACTTAAGGACACTGCTGCATTATTTAAGGACTTTGTTGCATTATTTAAGGACTCTGCTGCATTATTTAAGGACTCTGCTGAAGCATTTGGGGACTCAGATGCATTATTTAAGGACTCTGCTGCATTATGTAAGGGCTTTGCTGCTTTATTTAAGGACTCTGTTGCATTATTTAAGGACTTTGTTGCATTATTTAAGAACTCTGCTGCATTATTTAAGGACTTTGTTGCATTATTTAAGGATTCTGCTGCATTATTTAAGGACTTTGCTGCATTATTTAAGGACTATGCTGTGGTATTTAAGGACTCTGCTGCATTATTTAAGGACTTTGCTGCATTATTAAAGGACTCTGCTGCATTATTTAATTACTTTGCTGCATTATTTAAGGACTCTGCTGCGGTATTTAAGGACTCTGCTGCATTATTTAAGGACTTTGATGCATTATTTAAGGACACTGCTGCAGAATTTAAGGAATCTGCTGCATTATTTAAGGACTTTGTTGCATTATTTAAGGTCTCTTTTTCATTATTTAAGGACTCTGCTATTGTACTTAAGGACTTTGCTGCATTATTTAAGGACTTTGCTGCATTATTTAAGGACTCTGCTGCATTATTTAAGTACTTTGTTGCATTATTTAAGGACTCTGCTGCATAATTTAAGGACTTTATTGCATTATTTAAGGATCCTGCTGCATTATTTAATGACTCTGCTGAAGCATTTGAGGACTCAGCTGCATTATTTAAGGTCTCTGCTGCATTATTTAAGGATCCTGCTGAAGCATTTGAGGACTCAGCTGCATTATTTAAGGACTTTGCTGCATTATTTAACGACTCTGCTGCGTTATTTAAGGACTCTGCTGCATTATTTAAGGACACTGCTGCATTATTTAAGGACTCTGCTGCATTATTTAAGGACTTTGCTGCATTATTTAACGACTCTGCTGCATTATTTAAGAACTTTGCTGCATTATTTAAGGACTCTGCTGCATTATTTAAGGAATTTGTTGCATTATTTAAGGACTCTGCTGCTTTATTTAAGGACTCTGCTGCGGTATTTAAGGACTCTGCTGCATTATTTAAGGACTTTGCTGCATTATTTAAGGACTGCTGCGTTATTTAAGGACTCTGCTGCATTATTTAAGACTTTGCTGCATTATTTAAGGACTCTGCTGCAGTGTTTAATGACTCTGCTGAAGCAACTGGGGACTCAGATGCATTATTTAAGGACTCTGCTGCATTATGTAAGGACTCTGCTGCATTATTTAAGGACTTTGTTGCATTATTTAAGGACTCTTCTGCATTATTTAAGGACTTTGCTGCATTATTTAAGGACTATGCTGTGGTATTTAAGTACTCTGCTGCATTATTTAAGGACTTTGCTGCATTATTTAAGGACTCTGCTGCATTATTTAATTACTTTGCTGCATTATTAAAGGACCCTGCTGCGGCATTTAAGGATTCTGCTGCATTATTTAAGGACTTTGATGCATTATTTAAGGACGCTGCTGCAGAATTTAAGGAATCTGCTGCATTATTTAAGGACTTTGTTGCATTATTTAAGGTCTCTGCTGCATGAATTAAGGACTCTGCTATGGTACTTAAGGACTTTGCTGCATTATTTAAGGACTTTGCTGCATTATTTAAGGACTTTGATGCATTATTTAAGAACTTTGTTGCATTATTTAAGGACTCTGCTGCATTATTTAAGGACTTTGTTGCATTATGTAAGGACTTTGCTGCTTTATTTAAGGACTTTGCTGCATTATTTAAGGACTTTGTTGCATTATTTAAGGACTCTGCTGCATTATTTAAGGACTTTGTTGCATCATTTAAGGACTCTTCTGCATTATTTAAGGACTTTGCTGCATTATTTAAGGACTATGCTGTGGTATTTAAGTACTCTGCTGCATTATTTAAGGACTTTGCTGCATTATTTAAGGACTCTGCTGCATTATTTAATTACTTTGCTGCATTATTAAAGGACCCTGCTGCGGCATTTAAGGATTCTGCTGCATAATTTAAGGACTTTATTGCATTATTTAAGGATCCTGCTGCATTATTTAAGGATCCTGCTGAAGCATTTGAGGACTCAGCTGCATTATTTAAGGACTTTGCTGCATTATTTAACGACTCTGCTGCATTATTTAAGGACTCTGCTGCTTTATTTAAGGACTTTCCTGCATTATTTAAGGAGTCTTCTGCATTATTTATTGACTCTGCTGAAGCATTTGAGGACTCAACTGCATTATTTAAGGACTCTGCTGCATTATTTAAGGTCTCTGCTGCATTATTTAAGGACTCTGCTGTGGTATATAAGGACTCTGCTGCATTATTTAAGGAATTTGTTGCATTATTTAAGGACGCTGCTGCATTATTTAAGGACTTTGTTGCATTATTTAAGGACTCTGCTGCATTAATTAAGGACTTTGCTGCATTACTTAAGGACACTGCTGCATTATTTAAGGACTTTGTTGCATTATTTAAGGACTCTGCTGCATTATTTAAGGACTCTGCTGAAGCATTTGGGGACTCAGATGCATTATTTAAGGACTCTGCTGCATTATGTAAGGGCTTTGCTGCTTTATTTAAGGACTCTGTTGCATTATTTAAGGACTTTGTTGCATTATTTAAGAACTCTGCTGCATTATTTAAGGACTTTGTTGCATTATTTAAGGATTCTGCTGCATTATTTAAGGACTTTGCTGCATTATTTAAGGACTATGCTGTGGTATTTAAGTACTCTGCTGCATTATTTAAGGACTTTGCTGCATTATTTAAGGACTCTGCTGCATTATTTAATTACTTTGCTGCATTATTAAAGGACCCTGCTGCGGCATTTAAGGATTCTGCTGCATTATTTAAGGACTTTGATGCATTATTTAAGGACGCTGCTGCAGAATTTAAGGAATCTGCTGCATTATTTAAGGACTTTGTTGCATTATTTAAGGTCTCTGCTGCATTATTTAAGGACTCTGCTATGGTACTTAAGGACTTTGCTGCATTACTTAAGGACTTTGCTGCATTATTTAAGGACTTTGATGCATTATTTAAGGACTTTGTTGCATTATTTAAGAACTCTGCTGCATTATTTAAGGACTTTGTTGCATTATTTAAGGATTCTGCTGCATTATTTAAGGACTTTGCTGCATTATTTAAGGACTATGCTGTGGTATTTAAGGACTCTGCTGCATTATTTAAGGACTTTGCTGCATTATTAAAGGACTCTGCTGCATTATTTAATTACTTTGCTGCATTATTTAAGGACTCTGCTGCGGTATTTAAGGACTCTGCTGCATTATTTAAGGACTTTGATGCATTATTTAAGGACACTGCTGCAGAATTTAAGGAATCTGCTGCATTATTTAAGGACTTTGTTGCATTATTTAAGGTCTCTTTTTCATTATTTAAGGACTCTGCTATTGTACTTAAGGACTTTGCTGCATTATTTAAGGACTTTGCTGCATTATTTAAGGACTCTGCTGCATTATTTAAGTACTTTGTTGCATTATTTAAGGACTCTGCTGCATAATTTAAGGACTTTATTGCATTATTTAAGGATCCTGCTGCATTATTTAATGACTCTGCTGAAGCATTTGAGGACTCATCTGCATTATTAAAGGTCTCTGCTGCATTATTTAAGGATCCTGCTGAAGCATTTGAGGACTCAGCTGCATTATTTAAGGACTTTGCTGCATTATTTAACGACTCTGCTGCGTTATTTAAGGACTCTGCTGCATTATTTAAGGACACTGCTGCATTATTTAAGGACTCTGCTGCATTATTTAAGGACTTTGCTGCATTATTTAACGACTCTGCTGCATTATTTAAGAACTTTGCTGCATTATTTAAGGACTCTGCTGCATTATTTAAGGAATTTGTTGCATTATTTAAGGACTCTGCTGCTTTATTTAAGGACTCTGCTGCGGTATTTAAGGACTCTGCTGCATTATTTAAGGACTTTGCTGCATTATTTAAGGACTGCTGCGTTATTTAAGGACTCTGCTGCATTATTTAAGACTTTGCTGCATTATTTAAGGACTCTGCTGCAGTGTTTAATGACTCTGTTGAAGCAACTGGGGACTCAGATGCATTATTTAAGGACTCTGCTGCATTATGTAAGGACTTTGCTGCTTTATTTAAGGACTTTGCTGCATTATTTAAGGACTTTGTTGCATTATTTAAGGACTCTGCTGCATTATTTAAGGACTTTGTTGCATTATTTAAGGACTCTTCTGCATTATTTAAGGACTTTGCTGCATTATTTAAGGACTATGCTGTGGTATTTAAGTACTCTGCTGCATTATTTAAGGACTTTGCTGCATTATTTAAGGACTCTGCTGCATTATTTAATTACTTTGCTGCATTATTAAAGGACCCTGCTGCGGCATTTAAGGATTCTGCTGCATTATTTAAGGACTTTGATGCATTATTTAAGGACGCTGCTGCAGAATTTAAGGAATCTGCTGCATTATTTAAGGACTTTGTTGCATTATTTAAGGTCTCTGCTGCATGAATTAAGGACTCTGCTATGGTACTTAAGGACTTTGCTGCATTATTTAAGGACTTTGCTGCATTATTTAAGGACTTTGATGCATTATTTAAGAACTTTGTTGCATTATTTAAGGACTCTGCTGCATTATTTAAGGACTTTGTTGCATTATGTAAGGACTTTGCTGCTTTATTTAAGGACTTTGCTGCATTATTTAAGGACTTTGTTGCATTATTTAAGGACTCTGCTGCATTATTTAAGGACTTTGTTGCATCATTTAAGGACTCTTCTGCATTATTTAAGGACTTTGCTGCATTATTTAAGGACTATGCTGTGGTATTTAAGTACTCTGCTGCATTATTTAAGGACTTTGCTGCATTATTTAAGGACTCTGCTGCATTATTTAATTACTTTGCTGCATTATTAAAGGACCCTGCTGCGGCATTTAAGGATTCTGCTGCATAATTTAAGGACTTTATTGCATTATTTAAGGATCCTGCTGCATTATTTAAGGATCCTGCTGAAGCATTTGAGGACTCAGCTGCATTATTTAAGGACTTTGCTGCATTATTTAACGACTCTGCTGCATTATTTAAGGACTCTGCTGCTTTATTTAAGGACTTTCCTGCATTATTTAAGGAGTCTTCTGCATTATTTAATGACTCTGCTGAAGCATTTGAGGACTCAACTGCATTATTTAAGGACTCTGCTGCATTATTTAAGGTCTCTGCTGCATTATTTAAGGACTCTGCTGTGGTATATAAGGACTCTGCTGCATTATTTAAGGAATTTGTTGCATTATTTAAGGACGCTGCTGCATTATTTAAGGACTTTGTTGCATTATTTAAGGACTCTGCTGCATTAATTAAGGACTTTGCTGCATTACTTAAGGACACTGCTGCATTATTTAAGGACTTTGTTGCATTATTTAAGGACTCTGCTGCATTATTTAAGGACTCTGCTGAAGCATTTGGGGACTCAGATGCATTATTTAAGGACTCTGCTGCATTATGTAAGGGCTTTGCTGCTTTATTTAAGGACTCTGTTGCATTATTTAAGGACTTTGTTGCATTATTTAAGAACTCTGCTGCATTATTTAAGGACTTTGTTGCATTATTTAAGGATTCTGCTGCATTATTTAAGGACTTTGCTGCATTATTTAAGGACTATGCTGTGGTATTTAAGGACTCTGCTGCATTATTTAAGGACTTTGCTGCATTATTAAAGGACTCTGCTGCATTATTTAATTACTTTGCTGCATTATTTAAGGACTCTGCTGCGGTATTTAAGGACTCTGCTGCATTATTTAAGGACTTTGATGCATTATTTAAGGACACTGCTGCAGAATTTAAGGAATCTGCTGCATTATTTAAGGACTTTGTTGCATTATTTAAGGTCTCTTTTTCATTATTTAAGGACTCTGCTATTGTACTTAAGGACTTTGCTGCATTATTTAAGGACTTTGCTGCATTATTTAAGGACTCTGCTGCATTATTTAAGTACTTTGTTGCATTATTTAAGGACTCTGCTGCATAATTTAAGGACTTTATTGCATTATTTAAGGATCCTGCTGCATTATTTAATGACTCTGCTGAAGCATTTGAGGACTCATCTGCATTATTAAAGGTCTCTGCTGCATTATTTAAGGATCCTGCTGAAGCATTTGAGGACTCAGCTGCATTATTTAAGGACTTTGCTGCATTATTTAACGACTCTGCTGCGTTATTTAAGGACTCTGCTGCATTATTTAAGGACACTGCTGCATTATTTAAGGACTCTGCTGCATTATTTAAGGACTTTGCTGCATTATTTAACGACTCTGCTGCATTATTTAAGAACTTTGCTGCATTATTTAAGGACTCTGCTGCATTATTTAAGGAATTTGTTGCATTATTTAAGGACTCTGCTGCTTTATTTAAGGACTCTGCTGCGGTATTTAAGGACTCTGCTGCATTATTTAAGGACTTTGCTGCATTATTTAAGGACTGCTGCGTTATTTAAGGACTCTGCTGCATTATTTAAGACTTTGCTGCATTATTTAAGGACTCTGCTGCAGTGTTTAATGACTCTGCTGAAGCAACTGGGGACTCAGATGCATTATTTAAGGACTCTGCTGCATTATGTAAGGACTTTGCTGCTTTATTTAAGGACTTTGCTGCATTATTTAAGGACTTTGTTGCATTATTTAAGGACTCTGCTGCATTATTTAAGGACTTTGTTGCATTATTTAAGGACTCTTCTGCATTATTTAAGGACTTTGCTGCATTATTTAAGGACTATGCTGTGGTATTTAAGTACTCTGCTGCATTATTTAAGGACTTTGCTGCATTATTTAAGGACTCTGCTGCATTATTTAATTACTTTGCTGCATTATTAAAGGACCCTGCTGCGGCATTTAAGGATTCTGCTGCATTATTTAAGGACTTTGATGCATTATTTAAGGACGCTGCTGCAGAATTTAAGGAATCTGCTGCATTATTTAAGGACTTTGTTGCATTATTTAAGGTCTCTGCTGCATTATTTAAGGACTCTGCTATGGTACTTAAGGACTTTGCTGCATTACTTAAGGACTTTGCTGCATTATTTAAGGACTTTGATGCATTATTTAAGAACTTTGTTGCATTATTTAAGGACTCTGCTGCATTATTTAAGGACTTTGTTGCATTATGTAAGGACTTTGCTGCTTTATTTAAGGACTTTGCTGCATTATTTAAGGGCTTTGTTGCATTATTTAAGGACTCTGCTGCATTATTTAAGGACTTTGTTGCATTATTTAAGGACTCTTCTGCATTATTTAAGGACTTTGCTGCATTATTTAAGGACTATGCTGTGGTATTTAAGTACTCTGCTGCATTATTTAGGACTTTGCTGCATTATTTAAGGACTCTGCTGCATTATTTAATTACTTTGCTGCATTATTAAAGGACCCTGCTGCGGCATTTAAGGATTCTGCTGCATAATTTAAGGACTTTATTGCATTATTTAAGGATCCTGCTGCATTATTTAAGGATCCTGCTGAAGCATTTGAGGACTCAGCTGCATTATTTAAGGACTTTGCTGCATTATTTAACGACTCTGCTGCATTATTTAAGGACTCTGCTGCTTTATTTAAGGACTTTCCTGCATTATTTAAGGAGTCTTCTGCATTATTTAATGACTCTGCTGAAGCATTTGAGGACTCAACTGCATTATTTAAGGACTCTGCTGCATTATTTAAGGTCTCTGCTGCATTATTTAAGGACTCTGCTGTGGTATATAAGGACTCTGCTGCATTATTTAAGGAATTTGTTGCATTATTTAAGGACGCTGCTGCATTATTTAAGGACTTTGTTGCATTATTTAAGGACTCTGCTGCATTAATTAAGGACTTTGCTGCATTACTTAAGGACACTGCTGCATTATTTAAGGACTTTGTTGCATTATTTAAGGTCTCTGCTGCATTATTTAAGGACTCTGCTGTGGTATTTATGGACTCTGCTGCATTATTTAAGGAATTTGTTGCATTATTTAAGGACGCTGCTGCATTATTTAAGGACTTTGTTGCATTATTTAAGGACTTTGCTGCATTAATTAAGGACTTTGCTGCATTACTTAAGGACTCTGCTGCATTATTTAATTACTTGCTGCATTATTTAAGGACTCTGCTGCGGTGTTTAAGAACTCTGCTGCATTATTTAAGGACTTTGCTGCATTATTTTAGGACTCTGCTGCATTATTTAAGGACTTTGCTGTATTATTTAAGGACTCTACTGCATTATTTAAGGACTTTGTTGCATTATTTAAGGACTCTGCTGCATTATTTAATGACTTTGTTGCATTATATAAGGACTCTGCTGCATTATTTAAGGACTATGTTGCATTATGTTAGAAGTCTGCTGCATTATTTAAGGACTTTGCTGCATTATTTAAGGACTCTGCTGCATTATTTAAGGACTTTATTGCATTATTTAAGGACTCTGCTGCATTATTTAATGACTCTGCTGAAGCATTTGAGGACTCAGCTGCATTATTTAAGGTCTCTGCTGTATTATTTAAGGACTCTGCTGCATTATTTAATGACTCTGTTGCGGTATTTAAGGACTCTGCTGCATTATTTAAGGACTGCTGCGTTATTTAAGGACTCTGCTGCATTATTTAAGACTTTGCTGCATTATTTAAGGACTCTGCTGCAGTGTTTAATGACTCTGCTGAAGCAACTGGGGACTCAGATGCATTATTTAAGGACTCTGCTGCATTATGTAAGGACTTTGCTGCTTTATTTAAGGACTTTGCTGCATTATTTAATGACTTTGTTGCATTATTTAAGGACTCTGCTGCATTATTTAAGGACTTTGTTGCATTATTTAAGGACTCTTCTGCATTATTTAAGGACTTTGCTGCATTATTTAAGGACTATGCTGTGGTATTTAAGTACTCTGCTGCATTATTTAAGGACTTTGCTGCATTATTTAAGGACTCTGCTGCATTATTTAATTACTTTGCTGCATTATTAAAGGACCCTGCTGCGGCATTTAAGGATTCTGCTGCATTATTTAAGGACTTTGATGCATTATTTAAGGACGCTGCTGCAGAATTTAAGGAATCTGCTGCATTATTTAAGGACTTTGTTGCATTATTTAAGGTCTCTGCTGCATGAATTAAGGACTCTGCTATGGTACTTAAGGACTTTGCTGCATTATTTAAGGACTTTGCTGCATTATTTAAGGACTTTGATGCATTATTTAAGAACTTTGTTGCATTATTTAAGGACTCTGCTGCATTATTTAAGGACTTTGTTGCATTATGTAAGGACTTTGCTGCTTTATTTAAGGACTTTGCTGCATTATTTAAGGACTTTGTTGCATTATTTAAGGACTCTGCTGCATTATTTAAGGACTTTGTTGCATTATTTAAGGACTCTTCTGCATTATTTAAGGACTTTGCTGCATTATTTAAGGACTATGCTGTGGTATTTAAGTACTCTGCTGCATTATTTAAGGACTTTGCTGCATTATTTAAGGACTCTGCTGCATTATTTAATTACTTTGCTGCATTATTAAAGGACCCTGCTGCGGCATTTAAGGATTCTGCTGCATAATTTAAGGACTTTATTGCATTATTTAAGGATCCTGCTGCATTATTTAAGGATCCTGCTGAAGCATTTGAGGACTCAGCTGCATTATTTAAGGACTTTGCTGCATTATTTAACGACTCTGCTGCATTATTTAAGGACTCTGCTGCTTTATTTAAGGACTTTCCTGCATTATTTAAGTAGTCTTCTGCATTATTTAATGACTCTGCTGAAGCATTTGAGGACTCAACTGCATTATTTAAGGACTCTGCTGCATTATTTAAGGTCTCTGCTGCATTATTTAAGGACTCTGCTGTGGTATATAAGGACTCTGCTGCATTATTTAAGGAATTTGTTGCATTATTTAAGGACGCTGCTGCATTATTTAAGGACTTTGTTGCATTATTTAAGGACTCTGCTGCATTAATTAAGGACTTTGCTGCATTACTTAAGGACACTGCTGCATTATTTAAGGACTTTGTTGCATTATTTAAGGACTCTGCTGCATTATTTAAGGACTCTGCTGAAGCATTTGGGGACTCAGATGCATTATTTAAGGACTCTGCTGCATTATGTAAGGGCTTTGCTGCTTTATTTAAGGACTCTGTTGCATTATTTAAGGACTTTGTTGCATTATTTAAGAACTCTGCTGCATTATTTAAGGACTTTGTTGCATTATTTAAGGATTCTGCTGCATTATTTAAGGACTTTGCTGCATTATTTAAGGACTATGCTGTGGTATTTAAGGACTCTGCTGCATTATTTAAGGACTTTGCTGCATTATTAAAGGACTCTGCTGCATTATTTAATTACTTTGCTGCATTATTTAAGGACTCTGCTGCGGTATTTAAGGACTCTGCTGCATTATTTAAGGACTTTGATGCATTATTTAAGGACACTGCTGCAGAATTTAAGGAATCTGCTGCATTATTTAAGGACTTTGTTGCATTATTTAAGGTCTCTTTTTCATTATTTAAGGACTCTGCTATTGTACTTAAGGACTTTGCTGCATTATTTAAGGACTTTGCTGCATTATTTAAGGACTCTGCTGCATTATTTAAGTACTTTGTTGCATTATTTAAGGACTCTGCTGCATAATTTAAGGACTTTATTGCATTATTTAAGGATCCTGCTGCATTATTTAATGACTCTGCTGAAGCATTTGAGGACTCAGCTGCATTATTTAAGGTCTCTGCTGCATTATTTAAGGATCCTGCTGAAGCATTTGAGGACTCAGCTGCATTATTTAAGGACTTTGCTGCATTATTTAACGACTCTGCTGCGTTATTTAAGGACTCTGCTGCATTATTTAAGGACACTGCTGCATTATTTAAGGACTCTGCTGCATTATTTAAGGACTTTGCTGCATTATTTAACGACTCTGCTGCATTATTTAAGAACTTTGCTGCATTATTTAAGGACTCTGCTGCATTATTTAAGGAATTTGTTGCATTATTTAAGGACTCTGCTGCTTTATTTAAGGACTCTGCTGCGGTATTTAAGGACTCTGCTGCATTATTTAAGGACTTTGCTGCATTATTTAAGGACTGCTGCGTTATTTAAGGACTCTGCTGCATTATTTAAGACTTTGCTGCATTATTTAAGGACTCTGCTGCAGTGTTTAATGACTCTGCTGAAGCAACTGGGGACTCAGATGCATTATTTAAGGACTCTGCTGCATTATGTAAGGACTCTGCTGCATTATTTAAGGACTTTGTTGCATTATTTAAGGACTCTTCTGCATTATTTAAGGACTTTGCTGCATTATTTAAGGACTATGCTGTGGTATTTAAGTACTCTGCTGCATTATTTAAGGACTTTGCTGCATTATTTAAGGACTCTGCTGCATTATTTAATTACTTTGCTGCATTATTAAAGGACCCTGCTGCGGCATTTAAGGATTCTGCTGCATTATTTAAGGACTTTGATGCATTATTTAAGGACGCTGCTGCAGAATTTAAGGAATCTGCTGCATTATTTAAGGACTTTGTTGCATTATTTAAGGTCTCTGCTGCATGAATTAAGGACTCTGCTATGGTACTTAAGGACTTTGCTGCATTATTTAAGGACTTTGCTGCATTATTTAAGGACTTTGATGCATTATTTAAGAACTTTGTTGCATTATTTAAGGACTCTGCTGCATTATTTAAGGACTTTGTTGCATTATGTAAGGACTTTGCTGCTTTATTTAAGGACTTTGCTGCATTATTTAAGGACTTTGTTGCATTATTTAAGGACTCTGCTGCATTATTTAAGGACTTTGTTGCATCATTTAAGGACTCTTCTGCATTATTTAAGGACTTTGCTGCATTATTTAAGGACTATGCTGTGGTATTTAAGTACTCTGCTGCATTATTTAAGGACTTTGCTGCATTATTTAAGGACTCTGCTGCATTATTTAATTACTTTGCTGCATTATTAAAGGACCCTGCTGCGGCATTTAAGGATTCTGCTGCATAATTTAAGGACTTTATTGCATTATTTAAGGATCCTGCTGCATTATTTAAGGATCCTGCTGAAGCATTTGAGGACTCAGCTGCATTATTTAAGGACTTTGCTGCATTATTTAACGACTCTGCTGCATTATTTAAGGACTCTGCTGCTTTATTTAAGGACTTTCCTGCATTATTTAAGGAGTCTTCTGCATTATTTAATGACTCTGCTGAAGCATTTGAGGACTCAACTGCATTATTTAAGGACTCTGCTGCATTATTTAAGGTCTCTGCTGCATTATTTAAGGACTCTGCTGTGGTATATAAGGACTCTGCTGCATTATTTAAGGAATTTGTTGCATTATTTAAGGACGCTGCTGCATTATTTAAGGACTTTGTTGCATTATTTAAGGACTCTGCTGCATTAATTAAGGACTTTGCTGCATTACTTAAGGACACTGCTGCATTATTTAAGGACTTTGTTGCATTATTTAAGGACTCTGCTGCATTATTTAAGGACTCTGCTGAAGCATTTGGGGACTCAGATGCATTATTTAAGGACTCTGCTGCATTATGTAAGGGCTTTGCTGCTTTATTTAAGGACTCTGTTGCATTATTTAAGGACTTTGTTGCATTATTTAAGAACTCTGCTGCATTATTTAAGGACTTTGTTGCATTATTTAAGGATTCTGCTGCATTATTTAAGGACTTTGCTGCATTATTTAAGGACTATGCTGTGGTATTTAAGGACTCTGCTGCATTATTTAAGGACTTTGCTGCATTATTAAAGGACTCTGCTGCATTATTTAATTACTTTGCTGCATTATTTAAGGACTCTGCTGCGGTATTTAAGGACTCTGCTGCATTATTTAAGGACTTTGATGCATTATTTAAGGACACTGCTGCAGAATTTAAGGAATCTGCTGCATTATTTAAGGACTTTGTTGCATTATTTAAGGTCTCTTTTTCATTATTTAAGGACTCTGCTATTGTACTTAAGGACTTTGCTGCATTATTTAAGGACTTTGCTGCATTATTTAAGGACTCTGCTGCATTATTTAAGTACTTTGTTGCATTATTTAAGGACTCTGCTGCATAATTTAAGGACTTTATTGCATTATTTAAGGATCCTGCTGCATTATTTAATGACTCTGCTGAAGCATTTGAGGACTCATCTGCATTATTAAAGGTCTCTGCTGCATTATTTAAGGATCCTGCTGAAGCATTTGAGGACTCAGCTGCATTATTTAAGGACTTTGCTGCATTATTTAACGACTCTGCTGCGTTATTTAAGGACTCTGCTGCATTATTTAAGGACACTGCTGCATTATTTAAGGACTCTGCTGCATTATTTAAGGACTTTGCTGCATTATTTAACGACTCTGCTGCATTATTTAAGAACTTTGCTGCATTATTTAAGGACTCTGCTGCATTATTTAAGGAATTTGTTGCATTATTTAAGGACTCTGCTGCTTTATTTAAGGACTCTGCTGCGGTATTTAAGGACTCTGCTGCATTATTTAAGGACTTTGCTGCATTATTTAAGGACTGCTGCGTTATTTAAGGACTCTGCTGCATTATTTAAGACTTTGCTGCATTATTTAAGGACTCTGCTGCAGTGTTTAATGACTCTGCTGAAGCAACTGGGGACTCAGATGCATTATTTAAGGACTCTGCTGCATTATGTAAGGACTTTGCTGCTTTATTTAAGGACTTTGCTGCATTATTTAAGGACTTTGTTGCATTATTTAAGGACTCTGCTGCATTATTTAAGGACTTTGTTGCATTATTTAAGGACTCTTCTGCATTATTTAAGGACTTTGCTGCATTATTTAAGGACTATGCTGTGGTATTTAAGTACTCTGCTGCATTATTTAAGGACTTTGCTGCATTATTTAAGGACTCTGCTGCATTATTTAATTACTTTGCTGCATTATTAAAGGACCCTGCTGCGGCATTTAAGGATTCTGCTGCATTATTTAAGGACTTTGATGCATTATTTAAGGACGCTGCTGCAGAATTTAAGGAATCTGCTGCATTATTTAAGGACTTTGTTGCATTATTTAAGGTCTCTGCTGCATGAATTAAGGACTCTGCTATGGTACTTAAGGACTTTGCTGCATTATTTAAGGACTTTGCTGCATTATTTAAGGACTTTGATGCATTATTTAAGAACTTTGTTGCATTATTTAAGGACTCTGCTGCATTATTTAAGGACTTTGTTGCATTATGTAAGGACTTTGCTGCTTTATTTAAGGACTTTGCTGCATTATTTAAGGACTTTGTTGCATTATTTAAGGACTCTGCTGCATTATTTAAGGACTTTGTTGCATCATTTAAGGACTCTTCTGCATTATTTAAGGACTTTGCTGCATTATTTAAGGACTATGCTGTGGTATTTAAGTACTCTGCTGCATTATTTAAGGACTTTGCTGCATTATTTAAGGACTCTGCTGCATTATTTAATTACTTTGCTGCATTATTAAAGGACCCTGCTGCGGCATTTAAGGATTCTGCTGCATAATTTAAGGACTTTATTGCATTATTTAAGGATCCTGCTGCATTATTTAAGGATCCTGCTGAAGCATTTGAGGACTCAGCTGCATTATTTAAGGACTTTGCTGCATTATTTAACGACTCTGCTGCATTATTTAAGGACTCTGCTGCTTTATTTAAGGACTTTCCTGCATTATTTAAGGAGTCTTCTGCATTATTTAATGACTCTGCTGAAGCATTTGAGGACTCAACTGCATTATTTAAGGACTCTGCTGCATTATTTAAGGTCTCTGCTGCATTATTTAAGGACTCTGCTGTGGTATATAAGGACTCTGCTGCATTATTTAAGGAATTTGTTGCATTATTTAAGGACGCTGCTGCATTATTTAAGGACTTTGTTGCATTATTTAAGGACTCTGCTGCATTAATTAAGGACTTTGCTGCATTACTTAAGGACACTGCTGCATTATTTAAGGACTTTGTTGCATTATTTAAGGACTCTGCTGCATTATTTAAGGACTCTGCTGAAGCATTTGGGGACTCAGATGCATTATTTAAGGACTCTGCTGCATTATGTAAGGGCTTTGCTGCTTTATTTAAGGACTCTGTTGCATTATTTAAGGACTTTGTTGCATTATTTAAGAACTCTGCTGCATTATTTAAGGACTTTGTTGCATTATTTAAGGATTCTGCTGCATTATTTAAGGACTTTGCTGCATTATTTAAGGACTATGCTGTGGTATTTAAGGACTCTGCTGCATTATTTAAGGACTTTGCTGCATTATTAAAGGACTCTGCTGCATTATTTAATTACTTTGCTGCATTATTTAAGGACTCTGCTGCGGTATTTAAGGACTCTGCTGCATTATTTAAGGACTTTGATGCATTATTTAAGGACACTGCTGCAGAATTTAAGGAATCTGCTGCATTATTTAAGGACTTTGTTGCATTATTTAAGGTCTCTTTTTCATTATTTAAGGACTCTGCTATTGTACTTAAGGACTTTGCTGCATTATTTAAGGACTTTGCTGCATTATTTAAGGAATCTGCTGCATTATTTAAGTACTTTGTTGCATTATTTAAGGACTCTGCTGCATAATTTAAGGACTTTATTGCATTATTTAAGGATCCTGCTGCATTATTTAATGACTCTGCTGAAGCATTTGAGGACTCATCTGCATTATTAAAGGTCTCTGCTGCATTATTTAAGGATCCTGCTGAAGCATTTGAGGACTCAGCTGCATTATTTAAGGACTTTGCTGCATTATTTAACGACTCTGCTGCGTTATTTAAGGACTCTGCTGCATTATTTAAGGACACTGCTGCATTATTTAAGGACTCTGCTGCATTATTTAAGGACTTTGCTGCATTATTTAACGACTCTGCTGCATTATTTAAGGACTCTGCTGCTTTATTTAAGGACTTTCCTGCATTATTTAAGGAGTCTTCTGCATTATTTAATGACTCTGCTGAAGCATTTGAGGACTCAACTGCATTATTTAAGGACTCTGCTGCATTATTTAAGGTCTCTGCTGCATTATTTAAGGACTCTGCTGTGGTATATAAGGACTCTGCTGCATTATTTAAGGAATTTGTTGCATTATTTAAGGACGCTGCTGCATTATTTAAGGACTTTGTTGCATTATTTAAGGACTCTGCTGCATTATTTAATTACTTTGCTGCATTATTAAAGGACCCTGCTGCGGCATTTAAGGATTCTGCTGCATTATTTAAGGACTTTGATGCATTATTTAAGGACGCTGCTGCAGAATTTAAGGAATCTGCTGCATTATTTAAGGACTTTGTTGCATTATTTAAGGTCTCTGCTGCATTATTTAAGGACTCTGCTATGGTACTTAAGGACTTTGCTGCATTACTTAAGGACTTTGCTGCATTATTTAAGGACTTTGATGCATTATTTAAGAACTTTGTTGCATTATTTAAGGACTCTGCTGCATTATTTAAGGACTTTGTTGCATTATGTAAGGACTTTGCTGCTTTATTTAAGGACTTTGCTGCATTATTTAAGGGCTTTGTTGCATTATTTAAGGACTCTGCTGCATTATTTAAGGACTTTGTTGCATTATTTAAGGACTCTTCTGCATTATTTAAGGACTTTGCTGCATTATTTAAGGACTATGCTGTGGTATTTAAGTACTCTGCTGCATTATTTAGGACTTTGCTGCATTATTTAAGGACTCTGCTGCATTATTTAATTACTTTGCTGCATTATTAAAGGACCCTGCTGCGGCATTTAAGGATTCTGCTGCATAATTTAAGGACTTTATTGCATTATTTAAGGATCCTGCTGCATTATTTAAGGATCCTGCTGAAGCATTTGAGGACTCAGCTGCATTATTTAAGGACTTTGCTGCATTATTTAACGACTCTGCTGCATTATTTAAGGACTCTGCTGCTTTATTTAAGGACTTTCCTGCATTATTTAAGGAGTCTTCTGCATTATTTAATGACTCTGCTGAAGCATTTGAGGACTCAACTGCATTATTTAAGGACTCTGCTGCATTATTTAAGGTCTCTGCTGCATTATTTAAGGACTCTGCTGTGGTATATAAGGACTCTGCTGCATTATTTAAGGAATTTGTTGCATTATTTAAGGACGCTGCTGCATTATTTAAGGACTTTGTTGCATTATTTAAGGACTCTGCTGCATTAATTAAGGACTTTGCTGCATTACTTAAGGACACTGCTGCATTATTTAAGGACTTTGTTGCATTATTTAAGGTCTCTGCTGCATTATTTAAGGACTCTGCTGTGGTATTTATGGACTCTGCTGCATTATTTAAGGAATTTGTTGCATTATTTAAGGACGCTGCTGCATTATTTAAGGACTTTGTTGCATTATTTAAGGACTTTGCTGCATTAATTAAGGACTTTGCTGCATTACTTAAGGACTCTGCTGCATTATTTAATTACTTGCTGCATTATTTAAGGACTCTGCTGCGGTGTTTAAGAACTCTGCTGCATTATTTAAGGACTTTGCTGCATTATTTTAGGACTCTGCTGCATTATTTAAGGACTTTGCTGTATTATTTAAGGACTCTACTGCATTATTTAAGGACTTTGTTGCATTATTTAAGGACTCTGCTGCATTATTTAATGACTTTGTTGCATTATATAAGGACTCTGCTGCATTATTTAAGGACTATGTTGCATTATGTTAGAAGTCTGCTGCATTATTTAAGGACTTTGCTGCATTATTTAAGGACTCTGCTGCATTATTTAAGGACTTTATTGCATTATTTAAGGACTCTGCTGCATTATTTAATGACTCTGCTGAAGCATTTGAGGACTCAGCTGCATTATTTAAGGTCTCTGCTGTATTATTTAAGGACTCTGCTGCATTATTTAATGACTCTGTTGCGGTATTTAAGGACTCTGCTGCATTATTTAAGGACTGCTGCGTTATTTAAGGACTCTGCTGCATTATTTAAGACTTTGCTGCATTATTTAAGGACTCTGCTGCAGTGTTTAATGACTCTGCTGAAGCAACTGGGGACTCAGATGCATTATTTAAGGACTCTGCTGCATTATGTAAGGACTTTGCTGCTTTATTTAAGGACTTTGCTGCATTATTTAAGGACTTTGTTGCATTATTTAAGGACTCTGCTGCATTATTTAAGGACTTTGTTGCATTATTTAAGGACTCTTCTGCATTATTTAAGGACTTTGCTGCATTATTAAAGGACTCTGCTGCATTATTTAATTACTTTGCTGCATTATTTAAGGACTCTGCTGCGGTATTTAAGGACTCTGCTGCATTATTTAAGGACTTTGATGCATTATTTAAGGACACTGCTGCAGAATTTAAGGAATCTGCTGCATTATTTAAGGACTTTGTTGCATTATTTAAGGTCTCTTTTTCATTATTTAAGGACTCTGCTATTGTACTTAAGGACTTTGCTGCATTATTTAAGGACTTTGCTGCATTATTTAAGGACTCTGCTGCATTATTTAAGTACTTTGTTGCATTATTTAAGGACTCTGCTGCATAATTTAAGGACTTTATTGCATTATTTAAGGATCCTGCTGCATTATTTAATGACTCTGCTGAAGCATTTGAGGACTCAGCTGCATTATTTAAGGTCTCTGCTGCATTATTTAAGGATCCTGCTGAAGCATTTGAGGACTCAGCTGCATTATTTAAGGACTTTGCTGCATTATTTAACGACTCTGCTGCGTTATTTAAGGACTCTGCTGCATTATTTAAGGACACTGCTGCATTATTTAAGGACTCTGCTGCATTATTTAAGGACTTTGCTGCATTATTTAACGACTCTGCTGCATTATTTAAGAACTTTGCTGCATTATTTAAGGACTCTGCTGCATTATTTAAGGAATTTGTTGCATTATTTAAGGACTCTGCTGCTTTATTTAAGGACTCTGCTGCGGTATTTAAGGACTCTGCTGCATTATTTAAGGACTTTGCTGCATTATTTAAGGACTGCTGCGTTATTTAAGGACTCTGCTGCATTATTTAAGACTTTGCTGCATTATTTAAGGACTCTGCTGCAGTGTTTAATGACTCTGCTGAAGCAACTGGGGACTCAGATGCATTATTTAAGGACTCTGCTGCATTATGTAAGGACTCTGCTGCATTATTTAAGGACTTTGTTGCATTATTTAAGGACTCTTCTGCATTATTTAAGGACTTTGCTGCATTATTTAAGGACTATGCTGTGGTATTTAAGTACTCTGCTGCATTATTTAAGGACTTTGCTGCATTATTTAAGGACTCTGCTGCATTATTTAATTACTTTGCTGCATTATTAAAGGACCCTGCTGCGGCATTTAAGGATTCTGCTGCATTATTTAAGGACTTTGATGCATTATTTAAGGACGCTGCTGCAGAATTTAAGGAATCTGCTGCATTATTTAAGGACTTTGTTGCATTATTTAAGGTCTCTGCTGCATGAATTAAGGACTCTGCTATGGTACTTAAGGACTTTGCTGCATTATTTAAGGACTTTGCTGCATTATTTAAGGACTTTGATGCATTATTTAAGAACTTTGTTGCATTATTTAAGGACTCTGCTGCATTATTTAAGGACTTTGTTGCATTATGTAAGGACTTTGCTGCTTTATTTAAGGACTTTGCTGCATTATTTAAGGACTATGCTGTGGTATTTAAGTACTCTGCTGCATTATTTAAGGACTTTGCTGCATTATTTAAGGACTCTGCTGCATTATTTAATTACTTTGCTGCATTATTAAAGGACCCTGCTGCGGCATTTAAGGATTCTGCTGCATAATTTAAGGACTTTATTGCATTATTTAAGGATCCTGCTGCATTATTTAAGGATCCTGCTGAAGCATTTGAGGACTCAGCTGCATTATTTAAGGACTTTGCTGCATTATTTAACGACTCTGCTGCATTATTTAAGGACTCTGCTGCTTTATTTAAGGACTTTCCTGCATTATTTAAGGAGTCTTCTGCATTATTTAATGACTCTGCTGAAGCATTTGAGGACTCAACTGCATTATTTAAGGACTCTGCTGCATTATTTAAGGTCTCTGCTGCATTATTTAAGGACTCTGCTGTGGTATATAAGGACTCTGCTGCATTATTTAAGGAATTTGTTGCATTATTTAAGGACGCTGCTGCATTATTTAAGGACTTTGTTGCATTATTTAAGGACTCTGCTGCATTAATTAAGGACTTTGCTGCATTACTTAAGGACACTGCTGCATTATTTAAGGACTTTGTTGCATTATTTAAGGACTCTGCTGCATTATTTAAGGACTCTGCTGAAGCATTTGGGGACTCAGATGCATTATTTAAGGACTCTGCTGCATTATGTAAGGGCTTTGCTGCTTTATTTAAGGACTCTGTTGCATTATTTAAGGACTTTGTTGCATTATTTAAGAACTCTGCTGCATTATTTAAGGACTTTGTTGCATTATTTAAGGATTCTGCTGCATTATTTAAGGACTTTGCTGCATTATTTAAGGACTATGCTGTGGTATTTAAGGACTCTGCTGCATTATTTAAGGACTTTGCTGCATTATTAAAGGACTCTGCTGCATTATTTAATTACTTTGCTGCATTATTTAAGGACTCTGCTGCGGTATTTAAGGACTCTGCTGCATTATTTAAGGACTTTGATGCATTATTTAAGGACACTGCTGCAGAATTTAAGGAATCTGCTGCATTATTTAAGGACTTTGTTGCATTATTTAAGGTCTCTTTTTCATTATTTAAGGACTCTGCTATTGTACTTAAGGACTTTGCTGCATTATTTAAGGACTTTGCTGCATTATTTAAGGACTCTGCTGCATTATTTAAGTACTTTGTTGCATTATTTAAGGACTCTGCTGCATAATTTAAGGACTTTATTGCATTATTTAAGGATCCTGCTGCATTATTTAATGACTCTGCTGAAGCATTTGAGGACTCATCTGCATTATTAAAGGTCTCTGCTGCATTATTTAAGGATCCTGCTGAAGCATTTGAGGACTCAGCTGCATTATTTAAGGACTTTGCTGCATTATTTAACGACTCTGCTGCGTTATTTAAGGACTCTGCTGCATTATTTAAGGACACTGCTGCATTATTTAAGGACTCTGCTGCATTATTTAAGGACTTTGCTGCATTATTTAACGACTCTGCTGCATTATTTAAGAACTTTGCTGCATTATTTAAGGACTCTGCTGCATTATTTAAGGAATTTGTTGCATTATTTAAGGACTCTGCTGCTTTATTTAAGGACTCTGCTGCGGTATTTAAGGACTCTGCTGCATTATTTAAGGACTTTGCTGCATTATTTAAGGACTGCTGCGTTATTTAAGGACTCTGCTGCATTATTTAAGACTTTGCTGCATTATTTAAGGACTCTGCTGCAGTGTTTAATGACTCTGCTGAAGCAACTGGGGACTCAGATGCATTATTTAAGGACTCTGCTGCATTATGTAAGGACTTTGCTGCTTTATTTAAGGACTTTGCTGCATTATTTAAGGACTTTGTTGCATTATTTAAGGACTCTGCTGCATTATTTAAGGACTTTGTTGCATTATTTAAGGACTCTTCTGCATTATTTAAGGACTTTGCTGCATTATTTAAGGACTATGCTGTGGTATTTAAGTACTCTGCTGCATTATTTAAGGACTTTGCTGCATTATTTAAGGACTCTGCTGCATTATTTAATTACTTTGCTGCATTATTAAAGGACCCTGCTGCGGCATTTAAGGATTCTGCTGCATTATTTAAGGACTTTGATGCATTATTTAAGGACGCTGCTGCAGAATTTAAGGAATCTGCTGCATTATTTAAGGACTTTGTTGCATTATTTAAGGTCTCTGCTGCATGAATTAAGGACTCTGCTATGGTACTTAAGGACTTTGCTGCATTATTTAAGGACTTTGCTGCATTATTTAAGGACTTTGATGCATTATTTAAGAACTTTGTTGCATTATTTAAGGACTCTGCTGCATTATTTAAGGACTTTGTTGCATTATGTAAGGACTTTGCTGCTTTATTTAAGGACTTTGCTGCATTATTTAAGGACTTTGTTGCATTATTTAAGGACTCTGCTGCATTATTTAAGGACTTTGTTGCATCATTTAAGGACTCTTCTGCATTATTTAAGGACTTTGCTGCATTATTTAAGGACTATGCTGTGGTATTTAAGTACTCTGCTGCATTATTTAAGGACTTTGCTGCATTATTTAAGGACTCTGCTGCATTATTTAATTACTTTGCTGCATTATTAAAGGACCCTGCTGCGGCATTTAAGGATTCTGCTGCATAATTTAAGGACTTTATTGCATTATTTAAGGATCCTGCTGCATTATTTAAGGATCCTGCTGAAGCATTTGAGGACTCAGCTGCATTATTTAAGGACTTTGCTGCATTATTTAACGACTCTGCTGCATTATTTAAGGACTCTGCTGCTTTATTTAAGGACTTTCCTGCATTATTTAAGGAGTCTTCTGCATTATTTAATGACTCTGCTGAAGCATTTGAGGACTCAACTGCATTATTTAAGGACTCTGCTGCATTATTTAAGGTCTCTGCTGCATTATTTAAGGACTCTGCTGTGGTATATAAGGACTCTGCTGCATTATTTAAGGAATTTGTTGCATTATTTAAGGACGCTGCTGCATTATTTAAGGACTTTGTTGCATTATTTAAGGACTCTGCTGCATTAATTAAGGACTTTGCTGCATTACTTAAGGACACTGCTGCATTATTTAAGGACTTTGTTGCATTATTTAAGGACTCTGCTGCATTATTTAAGGACTCTGCTGAAGCATTTGGGGACTCAGATGCATTATTTAAGGACTCTGCTGCATTATGTAAGGGCTTTGCTGCTTTATTTAAGGACACTGTTGCATTATTTAAGGACTTTGTTGCATTATTTAAGAACTCTGCTGCATTATTTAAGGACTTTGTTGCATTATTTAAGGATTCTGCTGCATTATTTAAGGACTTTGCTGCATTATTTAAGGACTATGCTGTGGTATTTAAGGACTCTGCTGCATTATTTAAGGACTTTGCTGCATTATTAAAGGACTCTGCTGCATTATTTAATTACTTTGCTGCATTATTTAAGGACTCTGCTGCGGTATTTAAGGACTCTGCTGCATTATTTAAGGACTTTGATGCATTATTTAAGGACACTGCTGCAGAATTTAAGGAATCTGCTGCATTATTTAAGGACTTTGTTGCATTATTTAAGGTCTCTTTTTCATTATTTAAGGACTCTGCTATTGTACTTAAGGACTTTGCTGCATTATTTAAGGAATCTGCTGCATTATTTAAGTACTTTGTTGCATTATTTAAGGACTCTGCTGCATAATTTAAGGACTCTGCTGCATAATTTAAGGACTTTATTGCATTATTTAAGGATCCTGCTGCATTATTTAATGACTCTGCTGAAGCATTTGAGGACTCATCTGCATTATTAAAGGTCTCTGCTGCATTATTTAAGGATCCTGCTGAAGCATTTGAGGACTCAGCTGCATTATTTAAGGACTCTGCTGCGTTATTTAAGGACTCTGCTGCATTATTTAAGGACACTGCTGCATTATTTAAGGACTCTGCTGCATTATTTAAGGACTTTGCTGCATTATTTAACGACTCTGCTGCATTATTTAAGGACTCTGCTGCTTTATTTAAGGACTTTCCTGCATTATTTAAGGAGTCTTCTGCATTATTTAATGACTCTGCTGAAGCATTTGAGGACTCAACTGCATTATTTAAGGACTCTGCTGCATTATTTAAGGTCTCTGCTGCATTATTTAAGGACTCTGCTGTGGTATATAAGGACTCTGCTGCATTATTTAAGGAATTTGTTGCATTATTTAAGGACGCTGCTGCATTATTTAAGGACTTTGTTGCATTATTTAAGGACTCTGCTGCATTAATTAAGGACTTTGCTGCATTACTTAAGGACACTGCTGCATTATTTAAGGACTTTGTTGCATTATTTAAGGTCTCTGCTGCATTATTTAAGGACTCTGCTGTGGTATTTATGGACTCTGCTGCATTATTTAAGGAATTTGTTGCATTATTTAAGGACGCTGCTGCATTATTTAAGGACTTTGTTGCATTATTTAAGGACTTTGCTGCATTAATTAAGGACTTTGCTGCATTACTTAAGGACTCTGCTGCATTATTTAATTACTTGCTGCATTATTTAAGGACTCTGCTGCGGTGTTTAAGAACTCTGCTGCATTATTTAAGGACTTTGCTGCATTATTTTAGGACTCTGCTGCATTATTTAAGGACTTTGCTGTATTATTTAAGGACTCTACTGCATTATTTAAGGACTTTGTTGCATTATTTAAGGACTCTGCTGCATTATTTAATGACTTTGTTGCATTATATAAGGACTCTGCTGCATTATTTAAGGACTATGTTGCATTATGTTAGAAGTCTGCTGCATTATTTAAGGACTTTGCTGCATTATTTAAGGACTCTGCTGCATTATTTAAGGACTTTATTGCATTATTTAAGGACTCTGCTGCATTATTTAATGACTCTGCTGAAGCATTTGAGGACTCAGCTGCATTATTTAAGGTCTCTGCTGTATTATTTAAGGACTCTGCTGCATTATTTAATGACTCTGTTGCGGTATTTAAGGACTCTGCTGCATTATTTAAGGACTGCTGCGTTATTTAAGGACTCTGCTGCATTATTTAAGACTTTGCTGCATTATTTAAGGACTCTGCTGCAGTGTTTAATGACTCTGCTGAAGCAACTGGGGACTCAGATGCATTATTTAAGGACTCTGCTGCATTATGTAAGGACTTTGCTGCTTTATTTAAGGACTTTGCTGCATTATTTAAGGACTTTGTTGCATTATTTAAGGACTCTGCTGCATTATTTAAGGACTTTGTTGCATTATTTAAGGACTCTTCTGCATTATTTAAGGACTTTGCTGCATTATTTAAGGACTATGCTGTGGTATTTAAGTACTCTGCTGCATTATTTAAGGACTTTGCTGCATTATTTAAGGACTCTGCTGCATTATTTAATTACTTTGCTGCATTATTAAAGGACCCTGCTGCGGCATTTAAGGATTCTGCTGCATTATTTAAGGACTTTGATGCATTATTTAAGGACGCTGCTGCAGAATTTAAGGAATCTGCTGCATTATTTAAGGACTTTGTTGCATTATTTAAGGTCTCTGCTGCATGAATTAAGGACTCTGCTATGGTACTTAAGGACTTTGCTGCATTATTTAAGGACTTTGCTGCATTATTTAAGGACTTTGATGCATTATTTAAGAACTTTGTTGCATTATTTAAGGACTCTGCTGCATTATTTAAGGACTTTGTTGCATTATGTAAGGACTTTGCTGCTTTATTTAAGGACTTTGCTGCATTATTTAAGGACTTTGTTGCATTATTTAAGGACTCTGCTGCATTATTTAAGGACTTTGTTGCATTATTTAAGGACTCTTCTGCATTATTTAAGGACTTTGCTGCATTATTTAAGGACTATGCTGTGGTATTTAAGTACTCTGCTGCATTATTTAAGGACTTTGCTGCATTATTTAAGGACTCTGCTGCATTATTTAATTACTTTGCTGCATTATTAAAGGACCCTGCTGCGGCATTTAAGGATTCTGCTGCATAATTTAAGGACTTTATTGCATTATTTAAGGATCCTGCTGCATTATTTAAGGATCCTGCTGAAGCATTTGAGGACTCAGCTGCATTATTTAAGGACTTTGCTGCATTATTTAACGACTCTGCTGCATTATTTAAGGACTCTGCTGCTTTATTTAAGGACTTTCCTGCATTATTTAAGGAGTCTTCTGCATTATTTAATGACTCTGCTGAAGCATTTGAGGACTCAACTGCATTATTTAAGGACTCTGCTGCATTATTTAAGGTCTCTGCTGCATTATTTAAGGACTCTGCTGTGGTATATAAGGACTCTGCTGCATTATTTAAGGAATTTGTTGCATTATTTAAGGACGCTGCTGCATTATTTAAGGACTTTGTTGCATTATTTAAGGACTCTGCTGCATTAATTAAGGACTTTGCTGCATTACTTAAGGACACTGCTGCATTATTTAAGGACTTTGTTGCATTATTTAAGGACTCTGCTGCATTATTTAAGGACTCTGCTGAAGCATTTGGGGACTCAGATGCATTATTTAAGGACTCTGCTGCATTATGTAAGGGCTTTGCTGCTTTATTTAAGGACTCTGTTGCATTATTTAAGGACTTTGTTGCATTATTTAAGAACTCTGCTGCATTATTTAAGGACTTTGTTGCATTATTTAAGGATTCTGCTGCATTATTTAAGGACTTTGCTGCATTATTTAAGGACTATGCTGTGGTATTTAAGGACTCTGCTGCATTATTTAAGGACTTTGCTGCATTATTAAAGGACTCTGCTGCATTATTTAATTACTTTGCTGCATTATTTAAGGACTCTGCTGCGGTATTTAAGGACTCTGCTGCATTATTTAAGGACTTTGATGCATTATTTAAGGACACTGCTGCAGAATTTAAGGAATCTGCTGCATTATTTAAGGACTTTGTTGCATTATTTAAGGTCTCTTTTTCATTATTTAAGGACTCTGCTATTGTACTTAAGGACTTTGCTGCATTATTTAAGGACTTTGCTGCATTATTTAAGGACTCTGCTGCATTATTTAAGTACTTTGTTGCATTATTTAAGGACTCTGCTGCATAATTTAAGGACTTTATTGCATTATTTAAGGATCCTGCTGCATTATTTAATGACTCTGCTGAAGCATTTGAGGACTCAGCTGCATTATTTAAGGTCTCTGCTGCATTATTTAAGGATCCTGCTGAAGCATTTGAGGACTCAGCTGCATTATTTAAGGACTTTGCTGCATTATTTAACGACTCTGCTGCGTTATTTAAGGACTCTGCTGCATTATTTAAGGACACTGCTGCATTATTTAAGGACTGTGCTGCATTATTTAAGGACTTTGCTGCATTATTTAACGACTCTGCTGCATTATTTAAGAACTTTGCTGCATTATTTAAGGACTCTGCTGCATTATTTAAGGAATTTGTTGCATTATTTAAGGACTCTGCTGCTTTATTTAAGGACTCTGCTGCGGTATTTAAGGACTCTGCTGCATTATTTAAGGACTTTGCTGCATTATTTAAGGACTCTGCTGCATTATTTAATTACTTTGCTGCATTATTAAAGGACCCTGCTGCGGCATTTAAGGATTCTGCTGCATTATTTAAGGACTTTGATGCATTATTTAAGGACGCTGCTGCAGAATTTAAGGAATCTGCTGCATTATTTAAGGACTTTGTTGCATTATTTAAGGTCTCTGCTGCATGAATTAAGGACTCTGCTATGGTACTTAAGGACTTTGCTGCATTATTTAAGGACTTTGCTGCATTATTTAAGGACTTTGATGCATTATTTAAGAACTTTGTTGCATTATTTAAGGACTCTGCTGCATTATTTAAGGACTTTGTTGCATTATGTAAGGACTTTGCTGCTTTATTTAAGGACTTTGCTGCATTATTTAAGGACTTTGTTGCATTATTTAAGGACTCTGCTGCATTATTTAAGGACTTTGTTGCATTATTTAAGGACTCTTCTGCATTATTTAAGGACTTTGCTGCATTATTTAAGGACTATGCTGTGGTATTTAAGTACTCTGCTGCATTATTTAAGGACTTTGCTGCATTATTTAAGGACTCTGCTGCATTATTTAATTACTTTGCTGCATTATTAAAGGACCCTGCTGCGGCATTTAAGGATTCTGCTGCATAATTTAAGGACTTTATTGCATTATTTAAGGATCCTGCTGCATTATTTAAGGATCCTGCTGAAGCATTTGAGGACTCAGCTGCATTATTTAAGGACTTTGCTGCATTATTTAACGACTCTGCTGCATTATTTAAGGACTCTGCTGCTTTATTTAAGGACTTTCCTGCATTATTTAAGTAGTCTTCTGCATTATTTAATGACTCTGCTGAAGCATTTGAGGACTCAGCTGCATTATTTAAGGACTCTGCTGCATTATTTAAGGTCTCTGCTGCATTATTTAAGGACTCTGCTGTGGTATATAAGGACTCTGCTGCATTATTTAAGGAATTTGTTGCATTATTTAAGGACGCTGCTGCATTATTTAAGGACTTTGTTGCATTATTTAAGGACTCTGCTGCATTAATTAAGGACTTTGCTGCATTACTTAAGGACACTGCTGCATTATTTAAGGACTTTGTTGCATTATTTAAGGACTCTGCTGCATTATTTAAGGACTCTGCTGAAGCATTTGGGGACTCAGATGCATTATTTAAGGACTCTGCTGCATTATGTAAGGGCTTTGCTGCTTTATTTAAGGACTCTGTTGCATTATTTAAGGACTTTGTTGCATTATTTAAGAACTCTGCTGCATTATTTAAGGACTTTGTTGCATTATTTAAGGATTCTGCTGCATTATTTAAGGACTTTGCTGCATTATTTAAGGACTATGCTGTGGTATTTAAGGACTCTGCTGCATTATTTAAGGACTTTGCTGCATTATTAAAGGACTCTGCTGCATTATTTAATTACTTTGCTGCATTATTTAAGGACTCTGCTGCGGTATTTAAGGACTCTGCTGCATTATTTAAGGACTTTGATGCATTATTTAAGGACACTGCTGCAGAATTTAAGGAATCTGCTGCATTATTTAAGGACTTTGTTGCATTATTTAAGGTCTCTTTTTCATTATTTAAGGACTCTGCTATTGTACTTAAGGACTTTGCTGCATTATTTAAGGACTTTGCTGCATTATTTAAGGACTCTGCTGCATTATTTAAGTACTTTTGTTGCATTATTTAAGGACTCTGCTGCATAATTTAAGGACTTTATTGCATTATTTAAGGATCCTGCTGCATTATTTAATGACTCTGCTGAAGCATTTGAGGACTCAGCTGCATTATTTAAGGTCTCTGCTGCATTATTTAAGGATCCTGCTGAAGCATTTGAGGACTCAGCTGCATTATTTAAGGACTTTGCTGCATTATTTAACGACTCTGCTGCGTTATTTAAGGACTCTGCTGCATTATTTAAGGACACTGCTGCATTATTTAAGGACTCTGCTGCATTATTTAAGGACTTTGCTGCATTATTTAACGACTCTGCTGCATTATTTAAGAACTTTGCTGCATTATTTAAGGACTCTGCTGCATTATTTAAGGAATTTGTTGCATTATTTAAGGACTCTGCTGCTTTATTTAAGGACTCTGCTGCGGTATTTAAGGACTCTGCTGCATTATTTAAGGACTTTGCTGCATTATTTAAGGACTGCTGCGTTATTTAAGGACTCTGCTGCATTATTTAAGACTTTGCTGCATTATTTAAGGACTCTGCTGCAGTGTTTAATGACTCTGCTGAAGCAACTGGGGACTCAGATGCATTATTTAAGGACTCTGCTGCATTATGTAAGGACTCTGCTGCATTATTTAAGGACTTTGTTGCATTATTTAAGGACTCTTCTGCATTATTTAAGGACTTTGCTGCATTATTTAAGGACTATGCTGTGGTATTTAAGTACTCTGCTGCATTATTTAAGGACTTTGCTGCATTATTTAAGGACTCTGCTGCATTATTTAATTACTTTGCTGCATTATTAAAGGACCCTGCTGCGGCATTTAAGGATTCTGCTGCATTATTTAAGGACTTTGATGCATTATTTAAGGACGCTGCTGCAGAATTTAAGGAATCTGCTGCATTATTTAAGGACTTTGTTGCATTATTTAAGGTCTCTGCTGCATGAATTAAGGACTCTGCTATGGTACTTAAGGACTTTGCTGCATTATTTAAGGACTTTGCTGCATTATTTAAGGACTTTGATGCATTATTTAAGAACTTTGTTGCATTATTTAAGGACTCTGCTGCATTATTTAAGGACTTTGTTGCATTATGTAAGGACTTTGCTGCTTTATTTAAGGACTTTGCTGCATTATTTAAGGACTTTGTTGCATTATTTAAGGACTCTGCTGCATTATTTAAGGACTTTGTTGCATCATTTAAGGACTCTTCTGCATTATTTAAGGACTTTGCTGCATTATTTAAGGACTATGCTGTGGTATTTAAGTACTCTGCTGCATTATTTAAGGACTTTGCTGCATTATTTAAGGACTCTGCTGCATTATTTAATTACTTTGCTGCATTATTAAAGGACCCTGCTGCGGCATTTAAGGATTCTGCTGCATAATTTAAGGACTTTATTGCATTATTTAAGGATCCTGCTGCATTATTTAAGGATCCTGCTGAAGCATTTGAGGACTCAGCTGCATTATTTAAGGACTTTGCTGCATTATTTAACGACTCTGCTGCATTATTTAAGGACTCTGCTGCTTTATTTAAGGACTTTCCTGCATTATTTAAGGAGTCTTCTGCATTATTTAATGACTCTGCTGAAGCATTTGAGGACTCAACTGCATTATTTAAGGACTCTGCTGCATTATTTAAGGTCTCTGCTGCATTATTTAAGGACTCTGCTGTGGTATATAAGGACTCTGCTGCATTATTTAAGGAATTTGTTGCATTATTTAAGGACGCTGCTGCATTATTTAAGGACTTTGTTGCATTATTTAAGGACTCTGCTGCATTAATTAAGGACTTTGCTGCATTACTTAAGGACACTGCTGCATTATTTAAGGACTTTGTTGCATTATTTAAGGACTCTGCTGCATTATTTAAGGACTCTGCTGAAGCATTTGGGGACTCAGATGCATTATTTAAGGACTCTGCTGCATTATGTAAGGGCTTTGCTGCTTTATTTAAGGACTCTGTTGCATTATTTAAGGACTTTGTTGCATTATTTAAGAACTCTGCTGCATTATTTAAGGACTTTGTTGCATTATTTAAGGATTCTGCTGCATTATTTAAGGACTTTGCTGCATTATTTAAGGACTATGCTGTGGTATTTAAGGACTCTGCTGCATTATTTAAGGACTTTGCTGCATTATTAAAGGACTCTGCTGCATTATTTAATTACTTTGCTGCATTATTTAAGGACTCTGCTGCGGTATTTAAGGACTCTGCTGCATTATTTAAGGACTTTGATGCATTATTTAAGGACACTGCTGCAGAATTTAAGGAATCTGCTGCATTATTTAAGGACTTTGTTGCATTATTTAAGGTCTCTTTTTCATTATTTAAGGACTCTGCTATTGTACTTAAGGACTTTGCTGCATTATTTAAGGACTTTGCTGCATTATTTAAGGACTCTGCTGCATTATTTAAGTACTTTGTTGCATTATTTAAGGACTCTGCTGCATAATTTAAGGACTTTATTGCATTATTTAAGGATCCTGCTGCATTATTTAATGACTCTGCTGAAGCATTTGAGGACTCATCTGCATTATTAAAGGTCTCTGCTGCATTATTTAAGGATCCTGCTGAAGCATTTGAGGACTCAGCTGCATTATTTAAGGACTTTGCTGCATTATTTAACGACTCTGCTGCGTTATTTAAGGACTCTGCTGCATTATTTAAGGACACTGCTGCATTATTTAAGGACTCTGCTGCATTATTTAAGGACTTTGCTGCATTATTTAACGACTCTGCTGCATTATTTAAGAACTTTGCTGCATTATTTAAGGACTCTGCTGCATTATTTAAGGAATTTGTTGCATTATTTAAGGACTCTGCTGCTTTATTTAAGGACTCTGCTGCGGTATTTAAGGACTCTGCTGCATTATTTAAGGACTTTGCTGCATTATTTAAGGACTGCTGCGTTATTTAAGGACTCTGCTGCATTATTTAAGACTTTGCTGCATTATTTAAGGACTCTGCTGCAGTGTTTAATGACTCTGCTGAAGCAACTGGGGACTCAGATGCATTATTTAAGGACTCTGCTGCATTATGTAAGGACTTTGCTGCTTTATTTAAGGACTTTGCTGCATTATTTAAGGACTTTGTTGCATTATTTAAGGACTCTGCTGCATTATTTAAGGACTTTGTTGCATTATTTAAGGACTCTTCTGCATTATTTAAGGACTTTGCTGCATTATTTAAGGACTATGCTGTGGTATTTAAGTACTCTGCTGCATTATTTAAGGACTTTGCTGCATTATTTAAGGACTCTGCTGCATTATTTAATTACTTTGCTGCATTATTAAAGGACCCTGCTGCGGCATTTAAGGATTCTGCTGCATTATTTAAGGACTTTGATGCATTATTTAAGGACGCTGCTGCAGAATTTAAGGAATCTGCTGCATTATTTAAGGACTTTGTTGCATTATTTAAGGTCTCTGCTGCATGAATTAAGGACTCTGCTATGGTACTTAAGGACTTTGCTGCATTATTTAAGGACTTTGCTGCATTATTTAAGGACTTTGATGCATTATTTAAGAACTTTGTTGCATTATTTAAGGACTCTGCTGCATTATTTAAGGACTTTGTTGCATTATGTAAGGACTTTGCTGCTTTATTTAAGGACTTTGCTGCATTATTTAAGGACTTTGTTGCATTATTTAAGGACTCTGCTGCATTATTTAAGGACTTTGTTGCATCATTTAAGGACTCTTCTGCATTATTTAAGGACTTTGCTGCATTATTTAAGGACTATGCTGTGGTATTTAAGTACTCTGCTGCATTATTTAAGGACTTTGCTGCATTATTTAAGGACTCTGCTGCATTATTTAATTACTTTGCTGCATTATTAAAGGACCCTGCTGCGGCATTTAAGGATTCTGCTGCATAATTTAAGGACTTTATTGCATTATTTAAGGATCCTGCTGCATTATTTAAGGATCCTGCTGAAGCATTTGAGGACTCAGCTGCATTATTTAAGGACTTTGCTGCATTATTTAACGACTCTGCTGCATTATTTAAGGACTCTGCTGCTTTATTTAAGGACTTTCCTGCATTATTTAAGGAGTCTTCTGCATTATTTAATGACTCTGCTGAAGCATTTGAGGACTCAACTGCATTATTTAAGGACTCTGCTGCATTATTTAAGGTCTCTGCTGCATTATTTAAGGACTCTGCTGTGGTATATAAGGACTCTGCTGCATTATTTAAGGAATTTGTTGCATTATTTAAGGACGCTGCTGCATTATTTAAGGACTTTGTTGCATTATTTAAGGACTCTGCTGCATTAATTAAGGACTTTGCTGCATTACTTAAGGACACTGCTGCATTATTTAAGGACTTTGTTGCATTATTTAAGGACTCTGCTGCATTATTTAAGGACTCTGCTGAAGCATTTGGGGACTCAGATGCATTATTTAAGGACTCTGCTGCATTATGTAAGGGCTTTGCTGCTTTATTTAAGGACTCTGTTGCATTATTTAAGGACTTTGTTGCATTATTTAAGAACTCTGCTGCATTATTTAAGGACTTTGTTGCATTATTTAAGGATTCTGCTGCATTATTTAAGGACTTTGCTGCATTATTTAAGGACTATGCTGTGGTATTTAAGGACTCTGCTGCATTATTTAAGGACTTTGCTGCATTATTAAAGGACTCTGCTGCATTATTTAATTACTTTGCTGCATTATTTAAGGACTCTGCTGCGGTATTTAAGGACTCTGCTGCATTATTTAAGGACTTTGATGCATTATTTAAGGACACTGCTGCAGAATTTAAGGAATCTGCTGCATTATTTAAGGACTTTGTTGCATTATTTAAGGTCTCTTTTTCATTATTTAAGGACTCTGCTATTGTACTTAAGGACTTTGCTGCATTATTTAAGGACTTTGCTGCATTATTTAAGGAATCTGCTGCATTATTTAAGTACTTTGTTGCATTATTTAAGGACTCTGCTGCATAATTTAAGGACTTTATTGCATTATTTAAGGATCCTGCTGCATTATTTAATGACTCTGCTGAAGCATTTGAGGACTCATCTGCATTATTAAAGGTCTCTGCTGCATTATTTAAGGATCCTACTGAAGCATTTGAGGACTCAGCTGCATTATTTAAGGACTTTGCTGCATTATTTAACGACTCTGCTGCGTTATTTAAGGACTCTGCTGCATTATTTAAGGACACTGCTGCATTATTTAAGGACTCTGCTGCATTATTTAAGGACTTTGCTGCATTATTTAACGACTCTGCTGCATTATTTAAGGACTCTGCTGCTTTATTTAAGGACTTTCCTGCATTATTTAAGGAGTCTTCTGCATTATTTAATGACTCTGCTGAAGCATTTGAGGACTCAACTGCATTATTTAAGGACTCTGCTGCATTATTTAAGGTCTCTGCTGCATTATTTAAGGACTCTGCTGTGGTATATAAGGACTCTGCTGCATTATTTAAGGAATTTGTTGCATTATTTAAGGACGCTGCTGCATTATTTAAGGACTTTGTTGCATTATTTAAGGACTCTGCTGCATTAATTAAGGACTTTGCTGCATTACTTAAGGACACTGCTGCATTATTTAAGGACTTTGTTGCATTATTTAAGGTCTCTGCTGCATTATTTAAGGACTCTGCTGTGGTATTTATGGACTCTGCTGCATTATTTAAGGAATTTGTTGCATTATTTAAGGACGCTGCTGCATTATTTAAGGACTTTGTTGCATTATTTAAGGACTTTGCTGCATTAATTAAGGACTTTGCTGCATTACTTAAGGACTCTGCTGCATTATTTAATTACTTGCTGCATTATTTAAGGACTCTGCTGCGGTGTTTAAGAACTCTGCTGCATTATTTAAGGACTTTGCTGCATTATTTTAGGACTCTGCTGCATTATTTAAGGACTTTGCTGTATTATTTAAGGACTCTACTGCATTATTTAAGGACTTTGTTGCATTATTTAAGGACTCTGCTGCATTATTTAATGACTTTGTTGCATTATATAAGGACTCTGCTGCATTATTTAAGGACTATGTTGCATTATGTTAGAAGTCTGCTGCATTATTTAAGGACTTTGCTGCATTATTTAAGGACTCTGCTGCATTATTTAAGGACTTTATTGCATTATTTAAGGACTCTGCTGCATTATTTAATGACTCTGCTGAAGCATTTGAGGACTCAGCTGCATTATTTAAGGTCTCTGCTGTATTATTTAAGGACTCTGCTGCATTATTTAATGACTCTGTTGCGGTATTTAAGGACTCTGCTGCATTATTTAAGGACTGCTGCGTTATTTAAGGACTCTGCTGCATTATTTAAGACTTTGCTGCATTATTTAAGGACTCTGCTGCAGTGTTTAATGACTCTGCTGAAGCAACTGGGGACTCAGATGCATTATTTAAGGACTCTGCTGCATTATGTAAGGACTTTGCTGCTTTATTTAAGGACTTTGCTGCATTATTTAAGGACTTTGTTGCATTATTTAAGGACTCTGCTGCATTATTTAAGGACTTTGTTGCATTATTTAAGGACTCTTCTGCATTATTTAAGGACTTTGCTGCATTATTTAAGGACTATGCTGTGGTATTTAAGTACTCAGCTGCATTATTTAAGGACTTTGCTGCATTATTTAAGGACTCTGCTGCATTATTTAATTACTTTGCTGCATTATTAAAGGACCCTGCTGCGGCATTTAAGGATTCTGCTGCATTATTTAAGGACTTTGATGCATTATTTAAGGACGCTGCTGCAGAATTTAAGGAATCTGCTGCATTATTTAAGGACTTTGTTGCATTATTTAAGGTCTCTGCTGCATGAATTAAGGACTCTGCTATGGTACTTAAGGACTTTGCTGCATTATTTAAGGACTTTGCTGCATTATTTAAGGACTTTGATGCATTATTTAAGAACTTTGTTGCATTATTTAAGGACTCTGCTGCATTATTTAAGGACTTTGTTGCATTATGTAAGGACTTTGCTGCTTTATTTAAGGACTTTGCTGCATTATTTAAGGACTTTGTTGCATTATTTAAGGACTCTGCTGCATTATTTAAGGACTTTGTTGCATTATTTAAGGACTCTTCTGCATTATTTAAGGACTTTGCTGCATTATTTAAGGACTATGCTGTGGTATTTAAGTACTCTGCTGCATTATTTAAGGACTTTGCTGCATTATTTAAGGACTCTGCTGCATTATTTAATTACTTTGCTGCATTATTAAAGGACCCTGCTGCGGCATTTAAGGATTCTGCTGCATAATTTAAGGACTTTATTGCATTATTTAAGGATCCTGCTGCATTATTTAAGGATCCTGCTGAAGCATTTGAGGACTCAGCTGCATTATTTAAGGACTTTGCTGCATTATTTAACGACTCTGCTGCATTATTTAAGGACTCTGCTGCTTTATTTAAGGACTTTCCTGCATTATTTAAGGAGTCTTCTGCATTATTTAATGACTCTGCTGAAGCATTTGAGGACTCAACTGCATTATTTAAGGACTCTGCTGCATTATTTAAGGTCTCTGCTGCATTATTTAAGGACTCTGCTGTGGTATATAAGGACTCTGCTGCATTATTTAAGGAATTTGTTGCATTATTTAAGGACGCTGCTGCATTATTTAAGGACTTTGTTGCATTATTTAAGGACTCTGCTGCATTAATTAAGGACTTTGCTGCATTACTTAAGGACACTGCTGCATTATTTAAGGACTTTGTTGCATTATTTAAGGACTCTGCTGCATTATTTAAGGACTCTGCTGAAGCATTTGGGGACTCAGATGCATTATTTAAGGACTCTGCTGCATTATGTAAGGGCTTTGCTGCTTTATTTAAGGACTCTGTTGCATTATTTAAGGACTTTGTTGCATTATTTAAGAACTCTGCTGCATTATTTAAGGACTTTGTTGCATTATTTAAGGATTCTGCTGCATTATTTAAGGACTTTGCTGCATTATTTAAGGACTATGCTGTGGTATTTAAGGACTCTGCTGCATTATTTAAGGACTTTGCTGCATTATTAAAGGACTCTGCTGCATTATTTAATTACTTTGCTGCATTATTTAAGGACTCTGCTGCGGTATTTAAGGACTCTGCTGCATTATTTAAGGACTTTGATGCATTATTTAAGGACACTGCTGCAGAATTTAAGGAATCTGCTGCATTATTTAAGGACTTTGTTGCATTATTTAAGGTCTCTTTTTCATTATTTAAGGACTCTGCTATTGTACTTAAGGACTTTGCTGCATTATTTAAGGACTTTGCTGCATTATTTAAGGACTCTGCTGCATTATTTAAGTACTTTGTTGCATTATTTAAGGACTCTGCTGCATAATTTAAGGACTTTATTGCATTATTTAAGGATCCTGCTGCATTATTTAATGACTCTGCTGAAGCATTTGAGGACTCAGCTGCATTATTTAAGGTCTCTGCTGCATTATTTAAGGATCCTGCTGAAGCATTTGAGGACTCAGCTGCATTATTTAAGGACTTTGCTGCATTATTTAACGACTCTGCTGCGTTATTTAAGGACTCTGCTGCATTATTTAAGGACACTGCTGCATTATTTAAGGACTGTGCTGCATTATTTAAGGACTTTGCTGCATTATTTAACGACTCTGCTGCATTATTTAAGAACTTTGCTGCATTATTTAAGGACTCTGCTGCATTATTTAAGGAATTTGTTGCATTATTTAAGGACTCTGCTGCTTTATTTAAGGACTCTGCTGCGGTATTTAAGGACTCTGCTGCATTATTTAAGGACTTTGCTGCATTATTTAAGGACTGCTGCGTTATTTAAGGACTCTGCTGCATTATTTAAGACTTTGCTGCATTATTTAAGGACTCTGCTGCAGTGTTTAATGACTCTGCTGAAGCAACTGGGGACTCAGATGCATTATTTAAGGACTCTGCTGCATTATGTAAGGACTCTGCTGCATTATTTAAGGACTTTGTTGCATTATTTAAGGACTCTTCTGCATTATTTAAGGACTTTGCTGCATTATTTAAGGACTATGCTGTGGTATTTAAGTACTCTGCTGCATTATTTAAGGACTTTGCTGCATTATTTAAGGACTCTGCTGCATTATTTAATTACTTTGCTGCATTATTAAAGGACCCTGCTGCGGCATTTAAGGATTCTGCTGCATTATTTAAGGACTTTGATGCATTATTTAAGGACGCTGCTGCAGAATTTAAGGAATCTGCTGCATTATTTAAGGACTTTGTTGCATTATTTAAGGTCTCTGCTGCATGAATTAAGGACTCTGCTATGGTACTTAAGGACTTTGCTGCATTATTTAAGGACTTTGCTGCATTATTTAAGGACTTTGATGCATTATTTAAGAACTTTGTTGCATTATTTAAGGACTCTGCTGCATTATTTAAGGACTTTGTTGCATTATGTAAGGACTTTGCTGCTTTATTTAAGGACTTTGCTGCATTATTTAAGGACTTTGTTGCATTATTTAAGGACTCTGCTGCATTATTTAAGGACTTTGTTGCATCATTTAAGGACTCTTCTGCATTATTTAAGGACTTTGCTGCATTATTTAAGGACTATGCTGTGGTATTTAAGTACTCTGCTGCATTATTTAAGGACTTTGCTGCATTATTTAAGGACTCTGCTGCATTATTTAATTACTTTGCTGCATTATTAAAGGACCCTGCTGCGGCATTTAAGGATTCTGCTGCATAATTTAAGGACTTTATTGCATTATTTAAGGATCCTGCTGCATTATTTAAGGATCCTGCTGAAGCATTTGAGGACTCAGCTGCATTATTTAAGGACTTTGCTGCATTATTTAACGACTCTGCTGCATTATTTAAGGACTCTGCTGCTTTATTTAAGGACTTTCCTGCATTATTTAAGGAGTCTTCTGCATTATTTAATGACTCTGCTGAAGCATTTGAGGACTCAACTGCATTATTTAAGGACTCTGCTGCATTATTTAAGGTCTCTGCTGCATTATTTAAGGACTCTGCTGTGGTATATAAGGACTCTGCTGCATTATTTAAGGAATTTGTTGCATTATTTAAGGACGCTGCTGCATTATTTAAGGACTTTGTTGCATTATTTAAGGACTCTGCTGCATTAATTAAGGACTTTGCTGCATTACTTAAGGACACTGCTGCATTATTTAAGGACTTTGTTGCATTATTTAAGGACTCTGCTGCATTATTTAAGGACTCTGCTGAAGCATTTGGGGACTCAGATGCATTATTTAAGGACTCTGCTGCATTATGTAAGGGCTTTGCTGCTTTATTTAAGGACTCTGTTGCATTATTTAAGGACTTTGTTGCATTATTTAAGAACTCTGCTGCATTATTTAAGGACTTTGTTGCATTATTTAAGGATTCTGCTGCATTATTTAAGGACTTTGCTGCATTATTTAAGGACTATGCTGTGGTATTTAAGGACTCTGCTGCATTATTTAAGGACTTTGCTGCATTATTAAAGGACTCTGCTGCATTATTTAATTACTTTGCTGCATTATTTAAGGACTCTGCTGCGGTATTTAAGGACTCTGCTGCATTATTTAAGGACTTTGATGCATTATTTAAGGACACTGCTGCAGAATTTAAGGAATCTGCTGCATTATTTAAGGACTTTGTTGCATTATTTAAGGTCTCTTTTTCATTATTTAAGGACTCTGCTATTGTACTTAAGGACTTTGCTGCATTATTTAAGGACTTTGCTGCATTATTTAAGGACTCTGCTGCATTATTTAAGTACTTTGTTGCATTATTTAAGGACTCTGCTGCATAATTTAAGGACTTTATTGCATTATTTAAGGATCCTGCTGCATTATTTAATGACTCTGCTGAAGCATTTGAGGACTCATCTGCATTATTAAAGGTCTCTGCTGCATTATTTAAGGATCCTGCTGAAGCATTTGAGGACTCAGCTGCATTATTTAAGGACTTTGCTGCATTATTTAACGACTCTGCTGCGTTATTTAAGGACTCTGCTGCATTATTTAAGGACACTGCTGCATTATTTAAGGACTCTGCTGCATTATTTAAGGACTTTGCTGCATTATTTAACGACTCTGCTGCATTATTTAAGAACTTTGCTGCATTATTTAAGGACTCTGCTGCATTATTTAAGGAATTTGTTGCATTATTTAAGGACTCTGCTGCTTTATTTAAGGACTCTGCTGCGGTATTTAAGGACTCTGCTGCATTATTTAAGGACTTTGCTGCATTATTTAAGGACTGCTGCGTTATTTAAGGACTCTGCTGCATTATTTAAGACTTTGCTGCATTATTTAAGGACTCTGCTGCAGTGTTTAATGACTCTGCTGAAGCAACTGGGGACTCAGATGCATTATTTAAGGACTCTGCTGCATTATGTAAGGACTTTGCTGCTTTATTTAAGGACTTTGCTGCATTATTTAAGGACTTTGTTGCATTATTTAAGGACTCTGCTGCATTATTTAAGGACTTTGCTGCATTATTTAAGGACTCTGCTGCATTATTTAATTACTTTGCTGCATTATTAAAGGACCCTGCTGCGGCATTTAAGTATTCTGCTGCATTATTTAAGGACTTTGATGCATTATTTAAGGACGCTGCTGCAGAATTTAAGGAATCTGCTGCATTATTTAAGGACTTTGTTGCATTATTTAAGGTCTCTGCTGCATGAATTAAGGACTCTGCTATGGTACTTAAGGACTTTGCTGCATTATTTAAGGACTTTGCTGCATTATTTAAGGACTTTGATGCATTATTTAAGAACTTTGTTGCATTATTTAAGGACTCTGCTGCATTATTTAAGGACTTTGTTGCATTATGTAAGGACTTTGCTGCTTTATTTAAGGACTTTGCTGCATTATTTAAGGACTTTGTTGCATTATTTAAGGACTCTGCTGCATTATTTAAGGACTTTGTTGCATCATTTAAGGACTCTTCTGCATTATTTAAGGACTTTGCTGCATTATTTAAGGACTATGCTGTGGTATTTAAGTACTCTGCTGCATTATTTAAGGACTTTGCTGCATTATTTAAGGACTCTGCTGCATTATTTAATTACTTTGCTGCATTATTAAAGGACCCTGCTGCGGCATTTAAGGATTCTGCTGCATAATTTAAGGACTTTATTGCATTATTTAAGGATCCTGCTGCATTATTTAAGGATCCTGCTGAAGCATTTGAGGACTCAGCTGCATTATTTAAGGACTTTGCTGCATTATTTAACGACTCTGCTGCATTATTTAAGGACTCTGCTGCTTTATTTAAGGACTTTCCTGCATTATTTAAGGAGTCTTCTGCATTATTTAATGACTCTGCTGAAGCATTTGAGGACTCAACTGCATTATTTAAGGACTCTGCTGCATTATTTAAGGTCTCTGCTGCATTATTTAAGGACTCTGCTGTGGTATATAAGGACTCTGCTGCATTATTTAAGGAATTTGTTGCATTATTTAAGGACGCTGCTGCATTATTTAAGGACTTTGTTGCATTATTTAAGGACTCTGCTGCATTAATTAAGGACTTTGCTGCATTACTTAAGGACACTGCTGCATTATTTAAGGACTTTGTTGCATTATTTAAGGACTCTGCTGCATTATTTAAGGACTCTGCTGAAGCATTTGGGGACTCAGATGCATTATTTAAGGACTCTGCTGCATTATGTAAGGGCTTTGCTGCTTTATTTAAGGACTCTGTTGCATTATTTAAGGACTTTGTTGCATTATTTAAGAACTCTGCTGCATTATTTAAGGACTTTGTTGCATTATTTAAGGATTCTGCTGCATTATTTAAGGACTTTGCTGCATTATTTAAGGACTATGCTGTGGTATTTAAGGACTCTGCTGCATTATTTAAGGACTTTGCTGCATTATTAAAGGACTCTGCTGCATTATTTAATTACTTTGCTGCATTATTTAAGGACTCTGCTGCGGTATTTAAGGACTCTGCTGCATTATTTAAGGACTTTGATGCATTATTTAAGGACACTGCTGCAGAATTTAAGGAATCTGCTGCATTATTTAAGGACTTTGTTGCATTATTTAAGGTCTCTTTTTCATTATTTAAGGACTCTGCTATTGTACTTAAGGACTTTGCTGCATTATTTAAGGACTTTGCTGCATTATTTAAGGACTCTGCTGCATTATTTAAGTACTTTGTTGCATTATTTAAGGACTCTGCTGCATAATTTAAGGACTTTATTGCATTATTTAAGGATCCTGCTGCATTATTTAATGACTCTGCTGAAGCATTTGAGGACTCATCTGCATTATTAAAGGTCTCTGCTGCATTATTTAAGGATCCTGCTGAAGCATTTGAGGACTCAGCTGCATTATTTAAGGACTTTGCTGCATTATTTAACGACTCTGCTGCGTTATTTAAGGACTCTGCTGCATTATTTAAGGACACTGCTGCATTATTTAAGGACTCTGCTGCATTATTTAAGGACTTTGCTGCATTATTTAACGACTCTGCTGCATTATTTAAGAACTTTGCTGCATTATTTAAGGACTCTGCTGCATTATTTAAGGAATTTGTTGCATTATTTAAGGACTCTGCTGCTTTATTTAAGGACTCTGCTGCGGTATTTAAGGACTCTGCTGCATTATTTAAGGACTTTGCTGCATTATTTAAGGACTGCTGCGTTATTTAAGGACTCTGCTGCATTATTTAAGACTTTGCTGCATTATTTAAGGACTCTGCTGCAGTGTTTAATGACTCTGCTGAAGCAACTGGGGACTCAGATGCATTATTTAAGGACTCTGCTGCATTATGTAAGGACTTTGCTGCTTTATTTAAGGACTTTGCTGCATTATTTAAGGACTTTGTTGCATTATTTAAGGACTCTGCTGCATTATTTAAGGACTTTGTTGCATTATTTAAGGACTCTTCTGCATTATTTAAGGACTTTGCTGCATTATTTAAGGACTATGCTGTGGTATTTAAGTACTCTGCTGCATTATTTAAGGACTTTGCTGCATTATTTAAGGACTCTGCTGCATTATTTAATTACTTTGCTGCATTATTAAAGGACCCTGCTGCGGCATTTAAGGATTCTGCTGCATTATTTAAGGACTTTGATGCATTATTTAAGGACGCTGCTGCAGAATTTAAGGAATCTGCTGCATTATTTAAGGACTTTGTTGCATTATTTAAGGTCTCTGCTGCATGAATTAAGGACTCTGCTATGGTACTTAAGGACTTTGCTGCATTATTTAAGGACTTTGCTGCATTATTTAAGGACTTTGATGCATTATTTAAGAACTTTGTTGCATTATTTAAGGACTCTGCTGCATTATTTAAGGACTTTGTTGCATTATGTAAGGACTTTGCTGCTTTATTTAAGGACTTTGCTGCATTATTTAAGGACTTTGTTGCATTATTTAAGGACTCTGCTGCATTATTTAAGGACTTTGTTGCATCATTTAAGGACTCTTCTGCATTATTTAAGGACTTTGCTGCATTATTTAAGGACTATGCTGTGGTATTTAAGTACTCTGCTGCATTATTTAAGGACTTTGCTGCATTATTTAAGGACTCTGCTGCATTATTTAATTACTTTGCTGCATTATTAAAGGACCCTGCTGCGGCATTTAAGGATTCTGCTGCATAATTTAAGGACTTTATTGCATTATTTAAGGATCCTGCTGCATTATTTAAGGATCCTGCTGAAGCATTTGAGGACTCAGCTGCATTATTTAAGGACTTTGCTGCATTATTTAACGACTCTGCTGCATTATTTAAGGACTCTGCTGCTTTATTTAAGGACTTTCCTGCATTATTTAAGGAGTCTTCTGCATTATTTAATGACTCTGCTGAAGCATTTGAGGACTCAACTGCATTATTTAAGGACTCTGCTGCATTATTTAAGGTCTCTGCTGCATTATTTAAGGACTCTGCTGTGGTATATAAGGACTCTGCTGCATTATTTAAGGAATTTGTTGCATTATTTAAGGACGCTGCTGCATTATTTAAGGACTTTGTTGCATTATTTAAGGACTCTGCTGCATTAATTAAGGACTTTGCTGCATTACTTAAGGACACTGCTGCATTATTTAAGGACTTTGTTGCATTATTTAAGGACTCTGCTGCATTATTTAAGGACTCTGCTGAAGCATTTGGGGACTCAGATGCATTATTTAAGGACTCTGCTGCATTATGTAAGGGCTTTGCTGCTTTATTTAAGGACTCTGTTGCATTATTTAAGGACTTTGTTGCATTATTTAAGAACTCTGCTGCATTATTTAAGGACTTTGTTGCATTATTTAAGGATTCTGCTGCATTATTTAAGGACTTTGCTGCATTATTTAAGGACTATGCTGTGGTATTTAAGGACTCTGCTGCATTATTTAAGGACTTTGCTGTATTATTAAAGGACTCTGCTGCATTATTTAATTACTTTGCTGCATTATTTAAGGACTCTGCTGCGGTATTTAAGGACTCTGCTGCATTATTTAAGGACTTTGATGCATTATTTAAGGACACTGCTGCAGAATTTAAGGAATCTGCTGCATTATTTAAGGACTTTGTTGCATTATTTAAGGTCTCTTTTTCATTATTTAAGGACTCTGCTATTGTACTTAAGGACTTTGCTGCATTATTTAAGGACTTTGCTGCATTATTTAAGGACTCTGCTGCATTATTTAAGTACTTTGTTGCATTATTTAAGGACTCTGCTGCATAATTTAAGGACTTTATTGCATTATTTAAGGATCCTGCTGCATTATTTAATGACTCTGCTGAAGCATTTGAGGACTCATCTGCATTATTAAAGGTCTCTGCTGCATTATTTAAGGATCCTGCTGAAGCATTTGAGGACTCAGCTGCATTATTTAAGGACTTTGCTGCATTATTTAACGACTCTGCTGCGTTATTTAAGGACTCTGCTGCATTATTTAAGGACACTGCTGCATTATTTAAGGACTCTGCTGCATTATTTAAGGACTTTGCTGCATTATTTAACGACTCTGCTGCATTATTTAAGGACTCTGCTGCTTTATTTAAGGACTTTCCTGCATTATTTAAGGAGTCTTCTGCATTATTTAATGACTCTGCTGAAGCATTTGAGGACTCAACTGCATTATTTAAGGACTCTGCTGCATTATTTAAGGTCTCTGCTGCATTATTTAAGGACTCTGCTGTGGTATATAAGGACTCTGCTGCATTATTTAAGGAATTTGTTGCATTATTTAAGGACGCTGCTGCATTATTTAAGGACTTTGTTGCATTATTTAAGGACTCTGCTGCATTAATTAAGGACTTTGCTGCATTACTTAAGGACACTGCTGCATTATTTAAGGACTTTGTTGCATTATTTAAGGTCTCTGCTGCATTATTTAAGGACTCTGCTGTGGTATTTATGGACTCTGCTGCATTATTTAAGGAATTTGTTGCATTATTTAAGGACGCTGCTGCATTATTTAAGGACTTTGTTGCATTATTTAAGGACTTTGCTGCATTAATTAAGGACTTTGCTGCATTACTTAAGGACTCTGCTGCATTATTTAATTACTTGCTGCATTATTTAAGGACTCTGCTGCGGTGTTTAAGAACTCTGCTGCATTATTTAAGGACTTTGCTGCATTATTTTAGGACTCTGCTGCATTATTTAAGGACTTTGCTGTATTATTTAAGGACTCTACTGCATTATTTAAGGACTTTGTTGCATTATTTAAGGACTCTGCTGCATTATTTAATGACTTTGTTGCATTATATAAGGACTCTGCTGCATTATTTAAGGACTATGTTGCATTATGTTAGAAGTCTGCTGCATTATTTAAGGACTTTGCTGCATTATTTAAGGACTCTGCTGCATTATTTAAGGACTTTATTGCATTATTTAAGGACTCTGCTGCATTATTTAATGACTCTGCTGAAGCATTTGAGGACTCAGCTGCATTATTTAAGGTCTCTGCTGTATTATTTAAGGACTCTGCTGCATTATTTAATGACTCTGTTGCGGTATTTAAGGACTCTGCTGCATTATTTAAGGACTGCTGCGTTATTTAAGGACTCTGCTGCATTATTTAAGGACTCTGCTGCAGTGTTTAATGACTCTGCTGAAGCAACTGGGGACTCAGATGCATTATTTAAGGACTCTGCTGCATTATGTAAGGACTTTGCTGCTTTATTTAAGGACTTTGCTGCATTATTTAAGGACTTTGTTGCATTATTTAAGGACTCTGCTGCATTATTTAAGGACTTTGTTGCATTATTTAAGGACTCTTCTGCATTATTTAAGGACTTTGCTGCATTATTTAAGGACTATGCTGTGGTATTTAAGTACTCTGCTGCATTATTTAAGGACTTTGCTGCATTATTTAAGGACTCTGCTGCATTATTTAATTACTTTGCTGCATTATTAAAGGACCCTGCTGCGGCATTTAAGGATTCTGCTGCATTATTTAAGGACTTTGATGCATTATTTAAGGACGCTGCTGCAGAATTTAAGGAATCTGCTGCATTATTTAAGGACTTTGTTGCATTATTTAAGGTCTCTGCTGCATGAATTAAGGACTCTGCTATGGTACTTAAGGACTTTGCTGCATTATTTAAGGACTTTGCTGCATTATTTAAGGACTTTGATGCATTATTTAAGAACTTTGTTGCATTATTTAAGGACTCTGCTGCATTATTTAAGGACTTTGTTGCATTATGTAAGGACTTTGCTGCTTTATTTAAGGACTTTGCTGCATTATTTAAGGACTTTGTTGCATTATTTAAGGACTCTGCTGCATTATTTAAGGACTTTGTTGCATTATTTTAGGACTCTTCTGCATTATTTAAGGACTTTGCTGCATTATTTAAGGACTATGCTGTGGTATTTAAGTACTCTGCTGCATTATTTAAGGACTTTGCTGCATTATTTAAGGACTCTGCTGCATTATTTAATTACTTTGCTGCATTATTAAAGGACCCTGCTGCGGCATTTAAGGATTCTGCTGCATAATTTAAGGACTTTATTGCATTATTTAAGGATCCTGCTGCATTATTTAAGGATCCTGCTGAAGCATTTGAGGACTCAGCTGCATTATTTAAGGACTTTGCTGCATTATTTAACGACTCTGCTGCATTATTTAAGGACTCTGCTGCTTTATTTAAGGACTTTCCTGCATTATTTAAGGAGTCTTCTGCATTATTTAATGACTCTGCTGAAGCATTTGAGGACTCAACTGCATTATTTAAGGACTCTGCTGCATTATTTAAGGTCTCTGCTGCATTATTTAAGGACTCTGCTGTGGTATATAAGGACTCTGCTGCATTATTTAAGGAATTTGTTGCATTATTTAAGGACGCTGCTGCATTATTTAAGGACTTTGTTGCATTATTTAAGGACTCTGCTGCATTAATTAAGGACTTTGCTGCATTACTTAAGGACGCTGCTGCATTATTTAAGGACTTTGTTGCATTATTTAAGGACTCTGCTGCATTATTTAAGGACTCTGCTGAAGCATTTGGGGACTCAGATGCATTATTTAAGGACTCTGCTGCATTATGTAAGGGCTTTGCTGCTTTATTTAAGGACTCTGTTGCATTATTTAAGGACTTTGTTGCATTATTTAAGAACTCTGCTGCATTATTTAAGGACTTTGTTGCATTATTTAAGGATTCTGCTGCATTATTTAAGGACTTTGCTGCATTATTTAAGGACTATGCTGTGGTATTTAAGGACTCTGCTGCATTATTTAAGGACTTTGCTGCATTATTAAAGGACTCTGCTGCATTATTTAATTACTTTGCTGCATTATTTAAGGACTCTGCTGCGGTATTTAAGGACTCTGCTGCATTATTTAAGGACTTTGATGCATTATTTAAGGACACTGCTGCAGAATTTAAGGAATCTGCTGCATTATTTAAGGACTTTGTTGCATTATTTAAGGTCTCTTTTTCATTATTTAAGGACTCTGCTATTGTACTTAAGGACTTTGCTGCATTATTTAAGGACTTTGCTGCATTATTTAAGGACTCTGCTGCATTATTTAAGTACTTTGTTGCATTATTTAAGGACTCTGCTGCATAATTTAAGGACTTTATTGCATTATTTAAGGATCCTGCTGCATTATTTAATGACTCTGCTGAAGCATTTGAGGACTCAGCTGCATTATTTAAGGTCTCTGCTGCATTATTTAAGGATCCTGCTGAAGCATTTGAGGACTCAGCTGCATTATTTAAGGACTTTGCTGCATTATTTAACGACTCTGCTGCGTTATTTAAGGACTCTGCTGCATTATTTAAGGACACTGCTGCATTATTTAAGGACTCTGCTGCATTATTTAAGGACTTTGCTGCATTATTTAACGACTCTGCTGCATTATTTAAGAACTTTGCTGCATTATTTAAGGACTCTGCTGCATTATTTAAGGAATTTGTTGCATTATTTAAGGACTCTGCTGCTTTATTTAAGGACTCTGCTGCGGTATTTAAGGACTCTGCTGCATTATTTAAGGACTTTGCTGCATTATTTAAGGACTGCTGCGTTATTTAAGGACTCTGCTGCATTATTTAAGACTTTGCTGCATTATTTAAGGACTCTGCTGCAGTGTTTAATGACTCTGCTGAAGCAACTGGGGACTCAGATGCATTATTTAAGGACTCTGCTGCATTATGTAAGGACTCTGCTGCATTATTTAAGGACTTTGTTGCATTATTTAAGGACTCTTCTGCATTATTTAAGGACTTTGCTGCATTATTTAAGGACTATGCTGTGGTATTTAAGTACTCTGCTGCATTATTTAAGGACTTTGCTGCATTATTTAAGGACTCTGCTGCATTATTTAATTACTTTGCTGCATTATTAAAGGACCCTGCTGCGGCATTTAAGGATTCTGCTGCATTATTTAAGGACTTTGATGCATTATTTAAGGACGCTGCTGCAGAATTTAAGGAATCTGCTGCATTATTTAAGGACTTTGTTGCATTATTTAAGGTCTCTGCTGCATGAATTAAGGACTCTGCTATGGTACTTAAGGACTTTGCTGCATTATTTAAGGACTTTGCTGCATTATTTAAGGACTTTGATGCATTATTTAAGAACTTTGTTGCATTATTTAAGGACTCTGCTGCATTATTTAAGGACTTTGTTGCATTATGTAAGGACTTTGCTGCTTTATTTAAGGACTTTGCTGCATTATTTAAGGACTTTGTTGCATTATTTAAGGACTCTGCTGCATTATTTAAGGACTTTGTTGCATCATTTAAGGACTCTTCTGCATTATTTAAGGACTTTGCTGCATTATTTAAGGACTATGCTGTGGTATTTAAGTACTCTGCTGCATTATTTAAGGACTTTGCTGCATTATTTAAGGACTCTGCTGCATTATTTAATTACTTTGCTGCATTATTAAAGGACCCTGCTGCGGCATTTAAGGATTCTGCTGCATAATTTAAGGACTTTATTGCATTATTTAAGGATCCTGCTGCATTATTTAAGGATCCTGCTGAAGCATTTGAGGACTCAGCTGCATTATTTAAGGACTTTGCTGCATTATTTAACGACTCTGCTGCATTATTTAAGGACTCTGCTGCTTTATTTAAGGACTTTCCTGCATTATTTAAGGAGTCTTCTGCATTATTTAATGACTCTGCTGAAGCATTTGAGGACTCAACTGCATTATTTAAGGACTCTGCTGCATTATTTAAGGTCTCTGCTGCATTATTTAAGGACTCTGCTGTGGTATATAAGGACTCTGCTGCATTATTTAAGGAATTTGTTGCATTATTTAAGGACGCTGCTGCATTATTTAAGGACTTTGTTGCATTATTTAAGGACTCTGCTGCATTAATTAAGGACTTTGCTGCATTACTTAAGGACACTGCTGCATTATTTAAGGACTTTGTTGCATTATTTAAGGACTCTGCTGCATTATTTAAGGACTCTGCTGAAGCATTTGGGGACTCAGATGCATTATTTAAGGACTCTGCTGCATTATGTAAGGGCTTTGCTGCTTTATTTAAGGACTCTGTTGCATTATTTAAGGACTTTGTTGCATTATTTAAGAACTCTGCTGCATTATTTAAGGACTTTGTTGCATTATTTAAGGATTCTGCTGCATTATTTAAGGACTTTGCTGCATTATTTAAGGACTATGCTGTGGTATTTAAGGACTCTGCTGCATTATTTAAGGACTTTGCTGCATTATTAAAGGACTCTGCTGCATTATTTAATTACTTTGCTGCATTATTTAAGGACTCTGCTGCGGTATTTAAGGACTCTGCTGCATTATTTAAGGACTTTGATGCATTATTTAAGGACACTGCTGCAGAATTTAAGGAATCTGCTGCATTATTTAAGGACTTTGTTGCATTATTTAAGGTCTCTTTTTCATTATTTAAGGACTCTGCTATTGTACTTAAGGACTTTGCTGCATTATTTAAGGACTTTGCTGCATTATTTAAGGACTCTGCTGCATTATTTAAGTACTTTGTTGCATTATTTAAGGACTCTGCTGCATAATTTAAGGACTTTATTGCATTATTTAAGGATCCTGCTGCATTATTTAATGACTCTGCTGAAGCATTTGAGGACTCATCTGCATTATTAAAGGTCTCTGCTGCATTATTTAAGGATCCTGCTGAAGCATTTGAGGACTCAGCTGCATTATTTAAGGACTTTGCTGCATTATTTAACGACTCTGCTGCGTTATTTAAGGACTCTGCTGCATTATTTAAGGACACTGCTGCATTATTTAAGGACTCTGCTGCATTATTTAAGGACTTTGCTGCATTATTTAACGACTCTGCTGCATTATTTAAGAACTTTGCTGCATTATTTAAGGACTCTGCTGCATTATTTAAGGAATTTGTTGCATTATTTAAGGACTCTGCTGCTTTATTTAAGGACTCTGCTGCGGTATTTAAGGACTCTGCTGCATTATTTAAGGACTTTGCTGCATTATTTAAGGACTGCTGCGTTATTTAAGGACTCTGCTGCATTATTTAAGACTTTGCTGCATTATTTAAGGACTCTGCTGCAGTGTTTAATGACTCTGCTGAAGCAACTGGGGACTCAGATGCATTATTTAAGGACTCTGCTGCATTATGTAAGGACTTTGCTGCTTTATTTAAGGACTTTGCTGCATTATTTAAGGACTTTGTTGCATTATTTAAGGACTCTGCTGCATTATTTAAGGACTTTGTTGCATTATTTAAGGACTCTTCTGCATTATTTAAGGACTTTGCTGCATTATTTAAGGACTATGCTGTGGTATTTAAGTACTCTGCTGCATTATTTAAGGACTTTGCTGCATTATTTAAGGACTCTGCTGCATTATTTAATTACTTTGCTGCATTATTAAAGGACCCTGCTGCGGCATTTAAGGATTCTGCTGCATTATTTAAGGACTTTGATGCATTATTTAAGGACGCTGCTGCAGAATTTAAGGAATCTGCTGCATTATTTAAGGACTTTGTTGCATTATTTAAGGTCTCTGCTGCATTATTTAAGGACTCTGCTATGGTACTTAAGGACTTTGCTGCATTACTTAAGGACTTTGCTGCATTATTTAAGGACTTTGATGCATTATTTAAGAACTTTGTTGCATTATTTAAGGACTCTGCTGCATTATTTAAGGACTTTGTTGCATTATGTAAGGACTTTGCTGCTTTATTTAAGGACTTTGCTGCATTATTTAAGGGCTTTGTTGCATTATTTAAGGACTCTGCTGCATTATTTAAGGACTTTGTTGCATTATTTAAGGACTCTTCTGCATTATTTAAGGACTTTGCTGCATTATTTAAGGACTATGCTGTGGTATTTAAGTACTCTGCTGCATTATTTAAGGACTTTGCTGCATTATTTAAGGACTCTGCTGCATTATTTAATTACTTTGCTGCATTATTAAAGGACCCTGCTGCGGCATTTAAGGATTCTGCTGCATAATTTAAGGACTTTATTGCATTATTTAAGGATCCTGCTGCATTATTTAAGGATCCTGCTGAAGCATTTGAGGACTCAGCTGCATTATTTAAGGACTTTGCTGCATTATTTAACGACTCTGCTGCATTATTTAAGGACTCTGCTGCTTTATTTAAGGACTTTCCTGCATTATTTAAGGAGTCTTCTGCATTATTTAATGACTCTGCTGAAGCATTTGAGGACTCAACTGCATTATTTAAGGACTCTGCTGCATTATTTAAGGTCTCTGCTGCATTATTTAAGGACTCTGCTGTGGTATATAAGGACTCTGCTGCATTATTTAAGGACTTTGTTGCATTATTTAAGGACTCTTCTGCATTATTTAAGGACTTTGCTGCATTATTTAAGGACTATGCTGTGGTATTTAAGTACTCTGCTGCATTATTTAAGGACTTTGCTGCATTATTTAAGGACTCTGCTGCATTATTTAATTACTTTGCTGCATTATTAAAGGACCCTGCTGCGGCATTTAAGGATTCTGCTGCATTATTTAAGGACTTTGATGCATTATTTAAGGACGCTGCTGCAGAATTTAAGGAATCTGCTGCATTATTTAAGGACTTTGTTGCATTATTTAAGGTCTCTGCTGCATTATTTAAGGACTCTGCTATGGTACTTAAGGACTTTGCTGCATTACTTAAGGACTTTGCTGCATTATTTAAGGACTTTGATGCATTATTTAAGAACTTTGTTGCATTATTTAAGGACTCTGCTGCATTATTTAAGGACTTTGTTGCATTATGTAAGGACTTTGCTGCTTTATTTAAGGACTTTGCTGCATTATTTAAGGGCTTTGTTGCATTATTTAAGGACTCTGCTGCATTATTTAAGGACTTTGTTGCATTATTTAAGGACTCTTCTGCATTATTTAAGGACTTTGCTGCATTATTTAAGGACTATGCTGTGGTATTTAAGTACTCTGCTGCATTATTTAAGGACTTTGCTGCATTATTTAAGGACTCTGCTGCATTATTTAATTACTTTGCTGCATTATTAAAGGACCCTGCTGCGGCATTTAAGGATTCTGCTGCATAATTTAAGGACTTTATTGCATTATTTAAGGATCCTGCTGCATTATTTAAGGATCCTGCTGAAGCATTTGAGGACTCAGCTGCATTATTTAAGGACTTTGCTGCATTATTTAACGACTCTGCTGCATTATTTAAGGACTCTGCTGCTTTATTTAAGGACTTTCCTGCATTATTTAAGGAGTCTTCTGCATTATTTAATGACTCTGCTGAAGCATTTGAGGACTCAACTGCATTATTTAAGGACTCTGCTGCATTATTTAAGGTCTCTGCTGCATTATTTAAGGACTCTGCTGTGGTATATAAGGACTCTGCTGCATTATTTAAGGAATTTGTTGCATTATTTAAGGACGCTGCTGCATTATTTAAGGACTTTGTTGCATTATTTAAGGACTCTGCTGCATTAATTAAGGACTTTGCTGCATTACTTAAGGACACTGCTGCATTATTTAAGGACTTTGTTGCATTATTTAAGGTCTCTGCTGCATTATTTAAGGACTCTGCTGTGGTATTTATGGACTCTGCTGCATTATTTAAGGAATTTGTTGCATTATTTAAGGACGCTGCTGCATTATTTAAGGACTTTGTTGCATTATTTAAGGACTTTGCTGCATTAATTAAGGACTTTGCTGCATTACTTAAGGACTCTGCTGCATTATTTAATTACTTGCTGCATTATTTAAGGACTCTGCTGCGGTGTTTAAGAACTCTGCTGCATTATTTAAGGACTTTGCTGCATTATTTTAGGACTCTGCTGCATTATTTAAGGACTTTGCTGTATTATTTAAGGACTCTACTGCATTATTTAAGGACTTTGTTGCATTATTTAAGGACTCTGCTGCATTATTTAAGGACTTTGTTGCATTATATAAGGACTCTGCTGAATTATTTAAGGACTATGTTGCATTATGTTAGAAGTCTGCTGCATTATTTAAGGACTTTGCTGCATTATTTAAGGACTCTGCTGCATTATTTAAGGACTTTATTGCATTATTTAAGGACTCTGCTGCATTATTTAATGACTCTGCTGAAGCATTTGAGGACTCAGCTGCATTATTTAAGGTCTCTGCTGTATTACTTAAGGACTCTGCTGCATTATTTAATGACTCTGTTGCGGTATTTAAGGACTCTGCTGCATTATTTAAGGACTGCTGCGTTATTTAAGGACTCTGCTGCATTATTTAAGACTTTGCTGCATTATTTAAGGACTCTGCTGCAGTGTTTAATGACTCTGCTGAAGCAACTGGGGACTCAGATGCATTATTTAAGGACTCTGCTGCATTATGTAAGGACTTTGCTGCTTTATTTAAGGACTTTGCTGCATTATTTAAGGACTTTGTTGCATTATTTAAGGACTCTGCTGCATTATTTAAGGACTTTGTTGCATTATTTAAGGACTCTTCTGCATTATTTAAGGACTTTGCTGCATTATTTAAGGACTATGCTGTGGTATTTAAGTACTCTGCTGCATTATTTAAGGACTTTGCTGCATTATTTAAGGACTCTGCTGCATTATTTAATTACTTTGCTGCATTATTAAAGGACCCTGCTGCGGCATTTAAGGATTCTGCTGCATTATTTAAGGACTTTGATGCATTATTTAAGGACGCTGCTGCAGAATTTAAGGAATCTGCTGCATTATTTAAGGACTTTGTTGCATTATTTAAGGTCTCTGCTGCATGAATTAAGGACTCTGCTATGGTACTTAAGGACTTTGCTGCATTATTTAAGGACTTTGCTGCATTATTTAAGGACTTTGATGCATTATTTAAGAACTTTGTTGCATTATTTAAGGACTCTGCTGCATTATTTAAGGACTTTGTTGCATTATGTAAGGACTTTGCTGCTTTATTTAAGGACTTTGCTGCATTATTTAAGGACTTTGTTGCATTATTTAAGGACTCTGCTGCATTATTTAAGGACTTTGTTGCATTATTTAAGGACTCTTCTGCATTATTTAAGGACTTTGCTGCATTATTTAAGGACTATGCTGTGGTATTTAAGTACTCTGCTGCATTATTTAAGGACTTTGCTGCATTATTTAAGGACTCTGCTGCATTATTTAATTACTTTGCTGCATTATTAAAGGACCCTGCTGCGGCATTTAAGGATTCTGCTGCATAATTTAAGGACTTTATTGCATTATTTAAGGATCCTGCTGCATTATTTAAGGATCCTGCTGAAGCATTTGAGGACTCAGCTGCATTATTTAAGGACTTTGCTGCATTATTTAACGACTCTGCTGCATTATTTAAGGACTCTGCTGCTTTATTTAAGGACTTTCCTGCATTATTTAAGGAGTCTTCTGCATTATTTAATGACTCTGCTGAAGCATTTGAGGACTCAACTGCATTATTTAAGGACTCTGCTGCATTATTTAAGGTCTCTGCTGCATTATTTAAGGACTCTGCTGTGGTATATAAGGACTCTGCTGCATTATTTAAGGAATTTGTTGCATTATTTAAGGACGCTGCTGCATTATTTAAGGACTTTGTTGCATTATTTAAGGACTCTGCTGCATTAATTAAGGACTTTGCTGCATTACTTAAGGACACTGCTGCATTATTTAAGGACTTTGTTGCATTATTTAAGGACTCTGCTGCATTATTTAAGGACTCTGCTGAAGCATTTGGGGACTCAGATGCATTATTTAAGGACTCTGCTGCATTATGTAAGGGCTTTGCTGCTTTATTTAAGGACTCTGTTGCATTATTTAAGGACTTTGTTGCATTATTTAAGAACTCTGCTGCATTATTTAAGGACTTTGTTGCATTATTTAAGGATTCTGCTGCATTATTTAAGGACTTTGCTGCATTATTTAAGGACTATGCTGTGGTATTTAAGGACTCTGCTGCATTATTTAAGGACTTTGCTGCATTATTAAAGGACTCTGCTGCATTATTTAATTACTTTGCTGCATTATTTAAGGACTCTGCTGCGGTATTTAAGGACTCTGCTGCATTATTTAAGGACTTTGATGCATTATTTAAGGACACTGCTGCAGAATTTAAGGAATCTGCTGCATTATTTAAGGACTTTGTTGCATTATTTAAGGTCTCTTTTTCATTATTTAAGGACTCTGCTATTGTACTTAAGGACTTTGCTGCATTATTTAAGGACTTTGCTGCATTATTTAAGGACTCTGCTGCATTATTTAAGTACTTTGTTGCATTATTTAAGGACTCTGCTGCATAATTTAAGGACTTTATTGCATTATTTAAGGATCCTGCTGCATTATTTAATGACTCTGCTGAAGCATTTGAGGACTCATCTGCATTATTAAAGGTCTCTGCTGCATTATTTAAGGATCCTGCTGAAGCATTTGAGGACTCAGCTGCATTATTTAAGGACTTTGCTGCATTATTTAACGACTCTGCTGCGTTATTTAAGGACTCTGCTGCATTATTTAAGGACACTGCTGCATTATTTAAGGACTCTGCTGCATTATTTAAGGACTTTGCTGCATTATTTAACGACTCTGCTGCATTATTTAAGAACTTTGCTGCATTATTTAAGGACTCTGCTGCATTATTTAAGGAATTTGTTGCATTATTTAAGGACTCTGCTGCTTTATTTAAGGACTCTGCTGCGGTATTTAAGGACTCTGCTGCATTATTTAAGGACTTTGCTGCATTATTTAAGGACTGCTGCGTTATTTAAGGACTCTGCTGCATTATTTAAGACTTTGCTGCATTATTTAAGGACTCTGCTGCAGTGTTTAATGACTCTGCTGAAGCAACTGGGGACTCAGATGCATTATTTAAGGACTCTGCTGCATTATGTAAGGACTTTGCTGCTTTATTTAAGGACTTTGCTGCATTATTTAAGGACTTTGTTGCATTATTTAAGGACTCTGCTGCATTATTTAAGGACTTTGTTGCATTATTTAAGGACTCTTCTGCATTATTTAAGGACTTTGCTGCATTATTTAAGGACTATGCTGTGGTATTTAAGTACTCTGCTGCATTATTTAAGGACTTTGCTGCATTATTTAAGGACTCTGCTGCATTATTTAATTACTTTGCTGCATTATTAAAGGACCCTGCTGCGGCATTTAAGGATTCTGCTGCATTATTTAAGGACTTTGATGCATTATTTAAGGACGCTGCTGCAGAATTTAAGGAATCTGCTGCATTATTTAAGGACTTTGTTGCATTATTTAAGGTCTCTGCTGCATGAATTAAGGACTCTGCTATGGTACTTAAGGACTTTGCTGCATTATTTAAGGACTTTGCTGCATTATTTAAGGACTTTGATGCATTATTTAAGAACTTTGTTGCATTATTTAAGGACTCTGCTGCATTATTTAAGGACTTTGTTGCATTATGTAAGGACTTTGCTGCTTTATTTAAGGACTTTGCTGCATTATTTAAGGACTTTGTTGCATTATTTAAGGACTCTGCTGCATTATTTAAGGACTTTGTTGCATCATTTAAGGACTCTTCTGCATTATTTAAGGACTTTGCTGCATTATTTAAGGACTATGCTGTGGTATTTAAGTACTCTGCTGCATTATTTAAGGACTTTGCTGCATTATTTAAGGACTCTGCTGCATTATTTAATTACTTTGCTGCATTATTAAAGGACCCTGCTGCGGCATTTAAGGATTCTGCTGCATAATTTAAGGACTTTATTGCATTATTTAAGGATCCTGCTGCATTATTTAAGGATCCTGCTGAAGCATTTGAGGACTCAGCTGCATTATTTAAGGACTTTGCTGCATTATTTAACGACTCTGCTGCATTATTTAAGGACTCTGCTGCTTTATTTAAGGACTTTCCTGCATTATTTAAGGAGTCTTCTGCATTATTTAATGACTCTGCTGAAGCATTTGAGGACTCAACTGCATTATTTAAGGACTCTGCTGCATTATTTAAGGTCTCTGCTGCATTATTTAAGGACTCTGCTGTGGTATATAAGGACTCTGCTGCATTATTTAAGGAATTTGTTGCATTATTTAAGGACGCTGCTGCATTATTTAAGGACTTTGTTGCATTATTTAAGGACTCTGCTGCATTAATTAAGGACTTTGCTGCATTACTTAAGGACACTGCTGCATTATTTAAGGACTTTGTTGCATTATTTAAGGACTCTGCTGCATTATTTAAGGACTCTGCTGAAGCATTTGGGGACTCAGATGCATTATTTAAGGACTCTGCTGCATTATGTAAGGGCTTTGCTGCTTTATTTAAGGACTCTGTTGCATTATTTAAGGACTTTGTTGCATTATTTAAGAACTCTGCTGCATTATTTAAGGACTTTGTTGCATTATTTAAGGATTCTGCTGCATTATTTAAGGACTTTGCTGCATTATTTAAGGACTATGCTGTGGTATTTAAGGACTCTGCTGCATTATTTAAGGACTTTGCTGTATTATTAAAGGACTCTGCTGCATTATTTAATTACTTTGCTGCATTATTTAAGGACTCTGCTGCGGTATTTAAGGACTCTGCTGCATTATTTAAGGACTTTGATGCATTATTTAAGGACACTGCTGCAGAATTTAAGGAATCTGCTGCATTATTTAAGGACTTTGTTGCATTATTTAAGGTCTCTTTTTCATTATTTAAGGACTCTGCTATTGTACTTAAGGACTTTGCTGCATTATTTAAGGACTTTGCTGCATTATTTAAGGACTCTGCTGCATTATTTAAGTACTTTGTTGCATTATTTAAGGACTCTGCTGCATAATTTAAGGACTTTATTGCATTATTTAAGGATCCTGCTGCATTATTTAATGACTCTGCTGAAGCATTTGAGGACTCATCTGCATTATTAAAGGTCTCTGCTGCATTATTTAAGGATCCTGCTGAAGCATTTGAGGACTCAGCTGCATTATTTAAGGACTTTGCTGCATTATTTAACGACTCTGCTGCGTTATTTAAGGACTCTGCTGCATTATTTAAGGACACTGCTGCATTATTTAAGGACTCTGCTGCATTATTTAAGGACTTTGCTGCATTATTTAACGACTCTGCTGCATTATTTAAGGACTCTGCTGCTTTATTTAAGGACTTTCCTGCATTATTTAAGGAGTCTTCTGCATTATTTAATGACTCTGCTGAAGCATTTGAGGACTCAACTGCATTATTTAAGGACTCTGCTGCATTATTTAAGGTCTCTGCTGCATTATTTAAGGACTCTGCTGTGGTATATAAGGACTCTGCTGCATTATTTAAGGAATTTGTTGCATTATTTAAGGACGCTGCTGCATTATTTAAGGACTTTGTTGCATTATTTAAGGACTCTGCTGCATTAATTAAGGACTTTGCTGCATTACTTAAGGACACTGCTGCATTATTTAAGGACTTTGTTGCATTATTTAAGGTCTCTGCTGCATTATTTAAGGACTCTGCTGTGGTATTTATGGACTCTGCTGCATTATTTAAGGAATTTGTTGCATTATTTAAGGACGCTGCTGCATTATTTAAGGACTTTGTTGCATTATTTAAGGACTTTGCTGCATTAATTAAGGACTTTGCTGCATTACTTAAGGACTCTGCTGCATTATTTAATTACTTGCTGCATTATTTAAGGACTCTGCTGCGGTGTTTAAGAACTCTGCTGCATTATTTAAGGACTTTGCTGCATTATTTTAGGACTCTGCTGCATTATTTAAGGACTTTGCTGTATTATTTAAGGACTCTACTGCATTATTTAAGGACTTTGTTGCATTATTTAAGGACTCTGCTGCATTATTTAATGACTTTGTTGCATTATATAAGGACTCTGCTGCATTATTTAAGGACTATGTTGCATTATGTTAGAAGTCTGCTGCATTATTTAAGGACTTTGCTGCATTATTTAAGGACTCTGCTGCATTATTTAAGGACTTTATTGCATTATTTAAGGACTCTGCTGCATTATTTAATGACTCTGCTGAAGCATTTGAGGACTCAGCTGCATTATTTAAGGTCTCTGCTGTATTATTTAAGGACTCTGCTGCATTATTTAATGACTCTGTTGCGGTATTTAAGGACTCTGCTGCATTATTTAAGGACTGCTGCGTTATTTAAGGACTCTGCTGCATTATTTAAGGACTCTGCTGCAGTGTTTAATGACTCTGCTGAAGCAACTGGGGACTCAGATGCATTATTTAAGGACTCTGCTGCATTATGTAAGGACTTTGCTGCTTTATTTAAGGACTTTGCTGCATTATTTAAGGACTTTGTTGCATTATTTAAGGACTCTGCTGCATTATTTAAGGACTTTGTTGCATTATTTAAGGACTCTTCTGCATTATTTAAGGACTTTGCTGCATTATTTAAGGACTATGCTGTGGTATTTAAGTACTCTGCTGCATTATTTAAGGACTTTGCTGCATTATTTAAGGACTCTGCTGCATTATTTAATTACTTTGCTGCATTATTAAAGGACCCTGCTGCGGCATTTAAGGATTCTGCTGCATTATTTAAGGACTTTGATGCATTATTTAAGGACGCTGCTGCAGAATTTAAGGAATCTGCTGCATTATTTAAGGACTTTGTTGCATTATTTAAGGTCTCTGCTGCATGAATTAAGGACTCTGCTATGGTACTTAAGGACTTTGCTGCATTATTTAAGGACTTTGCTGCATTATTTAAGGACTTTGATGCATTATTTAAGAACTTTGTTGCATTATTTAAGGACTCTGCTGCATTATTTAAGGACTTTGTTGCATTATGTAAGGACTTTGCTGCTTTATTTAAGGACTTTGCTGCATTATTTAAGGACTTTGTTGCATTATTTAAGGACTCTGCTGCATTATTTAAGGACTTTGTTGCATTATTTTAGGACTCTTCTGCATTATTTAAGGACTTTGCTGCATTATTTAAGGACTATGCTGTGGTATTTAAGTACTCTGCTGCATTATTTAAGGACTTTGCTGCATTATTTAAGGACTCTGCTGCATTATTTAATTACTTTGCTGCATTATTAAAGGACCCTGCTGCGGCATTTAAGGATTCTGCTGCATAATTTAAGGACTTTATTGCATTATTTAAGGATCCTGCTGCATTATTTAAGGATCCTGCTGAAGCATTTGAGGACTCAGCTGCATTATTTAAGGACTTTGCTGCATTATTTAACGACTCTGCTGCATTATTTAAGGACTCTGCTGCTTTATTTAAGGACTTTCCTGCATTATTTAAGGAGTCTTCTGCATTATTTAATGACTCTGCTGAAGCATTTGAGGACTCAACTGCATTATTTAAGGACTCTGCTGCATTATTTAAGGTCTCTGCTGCATTATTTAAGGACTCTGCTGTGGTATATAAGGACTCTGCTGCATTATTTAAGGAATTTGTTGCATTATTTAAGGACGCTGCTGCATTATTTAAGGACTTTGTTGCATTATTTAAGGACTCTGCTGCATTAATTAAGGACTTTGCTGCATTACTTAAGGACGCTGCTGCATTATTTAAGGACTTTGTTGCATTATTTAAGGACTCTGCTGCATTATTTAAGGACTCTGCTGAAGCATTTGGGGACTCAGATGCATTATTTAAGGACTCTGCTGCATTATGTAAGGGCTTTGCTGCTTTATTTAAGGACTCTGTTGCATTATTTAAGGACTTTGTTGCATTATTTAAGAACTCTGCTGCATTATTTAAGGACTTTGTTGCATTATTTAAGGATTCTGCTGCATTATTTAAGGACTTTGCTGCATTATTTAAGGACTATGCTGTGGTATTTAAGGACTCTGCTGCATTATTTAAGGACTTTGCTGCATTATTAAAGGACTCTGCTGCATTATTTAATTACTTTGCTGCATTATTTAAGGACTCTGCTGCGGTATTTAAGGACTCTGCTGCATTATTTAAGGACTTTGATGCATTATTTAAGGACACTGCTGCAGAATTTAAGGAATCTGCTGCATTATTTAAGGACTTTGTTGCATTATTTAAGGTCTCTTTTTCATTATTTAAGGACTCTGCTATTGTACTTAAGGACTTTGCTGCATTATTTAAGGACTTTGCTGCATTATTTAAGGACTCTGCTGCATTATTTAAGTACTTTGTTGCATTATTTAAGGACTCTGCTGCATAATTTAAGGACTTTATTGCATTATTTAAGGATCCTGCTGCATTATTTAATGACTCTGCTGAAGCATTTGAGGACTCAGCTGCATTATTTAAGGTCTCTGCTGCATTATTTAAGGATCCTGCTGAAGCATTTGAGGACTCAGCTGCATTATTTAAGGACTTTGCTGCATTATTTAACGACTCTGCTGCGTTATTTAAGGACTCTGCTGCATTATTTAAGGACACTGCTGCATTATTTAAGGACTCTGCTGCATTATTTAAGGACTTTGCTGCATTATTTAACGACTCTGCTGCATTATTTAAGAACTTTGCTGCATTATTTAAGGACTCTGCTGCATTATTTAAGGAATTTGTTGCATTATTTAAGGACTCTGCTGCTTTATTTAAGGACTCTGCTGCGGTATTTAAGGACTCTGCTGCATTATTTAAGGACTTTGCTGCATTATTTAAGGACTGCTGCGTTATTTAAGGACTCTGCTGCATTATTTAAGACTTTGCTGCATTATTTAAGGACTCTGCTGCAGTGTTTAATGACTGCTGAAGCAACTGGGGACTCAGATGCATTATTTAAGGACTCTGCTGCATTATGTAAGGACTCTGCTGCATTATTTAAGGACTTTGTTGCATTATTTAAGGACTCTTCTGCATTATTTAAGGACTTTGCTGCATTATTTAAGGACTATGCTGTGGTATTTAAGTACTCTGCTGCATTATTTAAGGACTTTGCTGCATTATTTAAGGACTCTGCTGCATTATTTAATTACTTTGCTGCATTATTAAAGGACCCTGCTGCGGCATTTAAGGATTCTGCTGCATTATTTAAGGACTTTGATGCATTATTTAAGGACGCTGCTGCAGAATTTAAGGAATCTGCTGCATTATTTAAGGACTTTGTTGCATTATTTAAGGTCTCTGCTGCATGAATTAAGGACTCTGCTATGGTACTTAAGGACTTTGCTGCATTATTTAAGGACTTTGCTGCATTATTTAAGGACTTTGATGCATTATTTAAGAACTTTGTTGCATTATTTAAGGACTCTGCTGCATTATTTAAGGACTTTGTTGCATTATGTAAGGACTTTGCTGCTTTATTTAAGGACTTTGCTGCATTATTTAAGGACTTTGTTGCATTATTTAAGGACTCTGCTGCATTATTTAAGGACTTTGTTGCATCATTTAAGGACTCTTCTGCATTATTTAAGGACTTTGCTGCATTATTTAAGGACTATGCTGTGGTATTTAAGTACTCTGCTGCATTATTTAAGGACTTTGCTGCATTATTTAAGGACTCTGCTGCATTATTTAATTACTTTGCTGCATTATTAAAGGACCCTGCTGCGGCATTTAAGGATTCTGCTGCATAATTTAAGGACTTTATTGCATTATTTAAGGATCCTGCTGCATTATTTAAGGATCCTGCTGAAGCATTTGAGGACTCAGCTGCATTATTTAAGGACTTTGCTGCATTATTTAACGACTCTGCTGCATTATTTAAGGACTCTGCTGCTTTATTTAAGGACTTTCCTGCATTATTTAAGGAGTCTTCTGCATTATTTAATGACTCTGCTGAAGCATTTGAGGACTCAACTGCATTATTTAAGGACTCTGCTGCATTATTTAAGGTCTCTGCTGCATTATTTAAGGACTCTGCTGTGGTATATAAGGACTCTGCTGCATTATTTAAGGAATTTGTTGCATTATTTAAGGACGCTGCTGCATTATTTAAGGACTTTGTTGCATTATTTAAGGACTCTGCTGCATTAATTAAGGACTTTGCTGCATTACTTAAGGACACTGCTGCATTATTTAAGGACTTTGTTGCATTATTTAAGGACTCTGCTGCATTATTTAAGGACTCTGCTGAAGCATTTGGGGACTCAGATGCATTATTTAAGGACTCTGCTGCATTATGTAAGGGCTTTGCTGCTTTATTTAAGGACTCTGTTGCATTATTTAAGGACTTTGTTGCATTATTTAAGAACTCTGCTGCATTATTTAAGGACTTTGTTGCATTATTTAAGGATTCTGCTGCATTATTTAAGGACTTTGCTGCATTATTTAAGGACTATGCTGTGGTATTTAAGGACTCTGCTGCATTATTTAAGGACTTTGCTGCATTATTAAAGGACTCTGCTGCATTATTTAATTACTTTGCTGCATTATTTAAGGACTCTGCTGCGGTATTTAAGGACTCTGCTGCATTATTTAAGGACTTTGATGCATTATTTAAGGACACTGCTGCAGAATTTAAGGAATCTGCTGCATTATTTAAGGACTTTGTTGCATTATTTAAGGTCTCTTTTTCATTATTTAAGGACTCTGCTATTGTACTTAAGGACTTTGCTGCATTATTTAAGGACTTTGCTGCATTATTTAAGGACTCTGCTGCATTATTTAAGTACTTTGTTGCATTATTTAAGGACTCTGCTGCATAATTTAAGGACTTTATTGCATTATTTAAGGATCCTGCTGCATTATTTAATGACTCTGCTGAAGCATTTGAGGACTCATCTGCATTATTAAAGGTCTCTGCTGCATTATTTAAGGATCCTGCTGAAGCATTTGAGGACTCAGCTGCATTATTTAAGGACTTTGCTGCATTATTTAACGACTCTGCTGCGTTATTTAAGGACTCTGCTGCATTATTTAAGGACACTGCTGCATTATTTAAGGACTCTGCTGCATTATTTAAGGACTTTGCTGCATTATTTAACGACTCTGCTGCATTATTTAAGAACTTTGCTGCATTATTTAAGGACTCTGCTGCATTATTTAAGGAATTTGTTGCATTATTTAAGGACTCTGCTGCTTTATTTAAGGACTCTGCTGCGGTATTTAAGGACTCTGCTGCATTATTTAAGGACTTTGCTGCATTATTTAAGGACTGCTGCGTTATTTAAGGACTCTGCTGCATTATTTAAGACTTTGCTGCATTATTTAAGGACTCTGCTGCAGTGTTTAATGACTCTGCTGAAGCAACTGGGGACTCAGATGCATTATTTAAGGACTCTGCTGCATTATGTAAGGACTTTGCTGCTTTATTTAAGGACTTTGCTGCATTATTTAAGGACTTTGTTGCATTATTTAAGGACTCTGCTGCATTATTTAAGGACTTTGTTGCATTATTTAAGGACTCTTCTGCATTATTTAAGGACTTTGCTGCATTATTTAAGGACTATGCTGTGGTATTTAAGTACTCTGCTGCATTATTTAAGGACTTTGCTGCATTATTTAAGGACTCTGCTGCATTATTTAATTACTTTGCTGCATTATTAAAGGACCCTGCTGCGGCATTTAAGGATTCTGCTGCATTATTTAAGGACTTTGATGCATTATTTAAGGACGCTGCTGCAGAATTTAAGGAATCTGCTGCATTATTTAAGGACTTTGTTGCATTATTTAAGGTCTCTGCTGCATTATTTAAGGACTCTGCTATGGTACTTAAGGACTTTGCTGCATTACTTAAGGACTTTGCTGCATTATTTAAGGACTTTGATGCATTATTTAAGAACTTTGTTGCATTATTTAAGGACTCTGCTGCATTATTTAAGGACTTTGTTGCATTATGTAAGGACTTTGCTGCTTTATTTAAGGACTTTGCTGCATTATTTAAGGGCTTTGTTGCATTATTTAAGGACTCTGCTGCATTATTTAAGGACTTTGTTGCATTATTTAAGGACTCTTCTGCATTATTTAAGGACTTTGCTGCATTATTTAAGGACTATGCTGTGGTATTTAAGTACTCTGCTGCATTATTTAAGGACTTTGCTGCATTATTTAAGGACTCTGCTGCATTATTTAATTACTTTGCTGCATTATTAAAGGACCCTGCTGCGGCATTTAAGGATTCTGCTGCATAATTTAAGGACTTTATTGCATTATTTAAGGATCCTGCTGCATTATTTAAGGATCCTGCTGAAGCATTTGAGGACTCAGCTGCATTATTTAAGGACTTTGCTGCATTATTTAACGACTCTGCTGCATTATTTAAGGACTCTGCTGCTTTATTTAAGGACTTTCCTGCATTATTTAAGGAGTCTTCTGCATTATTTAATGACTCTGCTGAAGCATTTGAGGACTCAACTGCATTATGTAAGGACTCTGCTGCATTATTTAAGGTCTCTGCTGCATTATTTAAGGACTCTGCTGTGGTATATAAGGACTCTGCTGCATTATTTAAGGACTTTGTTGCATTATTTAAGGACTCTTCTGCATTATTTAAGGACTTTGCTGCATTATTTAAGGACTATGCTGTGGTATTTAAGTACTCTGCTGCATTATTTAAGGACTTTGCTGCATTATTTAAGGACTCTGCTGCATTATTTAATTACTTTGCTGCATTATTAAAGGACCCTGCTGCGGCATTTAAGGATTCTGCTGCATTATTTAAGGACTTTGATGCATTATTTAAGGACGCTGCTGCAGAATTTAAGGAATCTGCTGCATTATTTAAGGACTTTGTTGCATTATTTAAGGTCTCTGCTGCATTATTTAAGGACTCTGCTATGGTACTTAAGGACTTTGCTGCATTACTTAAGGACTTTGCTGCATTATTTAAGGACTTTGATGCATTATTTAAGAACTTTGTTGCATTATTTAAGGACTCTGCTGCATTATTTAAGGACTTTGTTGCATTATGTAAGGACTTTGCTGCTTTATTTAAGGACTTTGCTGCATTATTTAAGGGCTTTGTTGCATTATTTAAGGACTCTGCTGCATTATTTAAGGACTTTGTTGCATTATTTAAGGACTCTTCTGCATTATTTAAGGACTTTGCTGCATTATTTAAGGACTATGCTGTGGTATTTAAGTACTCTGCTGCATTATTTAAGGACTTTGCTGCATTATTTAAGGACTCTGCTGCATTATTTAATTACTTTGCTGCATTATTAAAGGACCCTGCTGCGGCATTTAAGGATTCTGCTGCATAATTTAAGGACTTTATTGCATTATTTAAGGATCCTGCTGCATTATTTAAGGATCCTGCTGAAGCATTTGAGGACTCAGCTGCATTATTTAAGGACTTTGCTGCATTATTTAACGACTCTGCTGCATTATTTAAGGACTCTGCTGCTTTATTTAAGGACTTTCCTGCATTATTTAAGGAGTCTTCTGCATTATTTAATGACTCTGCTGAAGCATTTGAGGACTCAACTGCATTATTTAAGGACTCTGCTGCATTATTTAAGGTCTCTGCTGCATTATTTAAGGACTCTGCTGTGGTATATAAGGACTCTGCTGCATTATTTAAGGAATTTGTTGCATTATTTAAGGACGCTGCTGCATTATTTAAGGACTTTGTTGCATTATTTAAGGACTCTGCTGCATTAATTAAGGACTTTGCTGCATTACTTAAGGACACTGCTGCATTATTTAAGGACTTTGTTGCATTATTTAAGGTCTCTGCTGCATTATTTAAGGACTCTGCTGTGGTATTTATGGACTCTGCTGCATTATTTAAGGAATTTGTTGCATTATTTAAGGACGCTGCTGCATTATTTAAGGACTTTGTTGCATTATTTAAGGACTTTGCTGCATTAATTAAGGACTTTGCTGCATTACTTAAGGACTCTGCTGCATTATTTAATTACTTGCTGCATTATTTAAGGACTCTGCTGCGGTGTTTAAGAACTCTGCTGCATTATTTAAGGACTTTGCTGCATTATTTTAGGACTCTGCTGCATTATTTAAGGACTTTGCTGTATTATTTAAGGACTCTACTGCATTATTTAAGGACTTTGTTGCATTATTTAAGGACTCTGCTGCATTATTTAAGGACTTTGTTGCATTATATAAGGACTCTGCTGAATTATTTAAGGACTATGTTGCATTATGTTAGAAGTCTGCTGCATTATTTAAGGACTTTGCTGCATTATTTAAGGACTCTGCTGCATTATTTAAGGACTTTATTGCATTATTTAAGGACTCTGCTGCATTATTTAATGACTCTGCTGAAGCATTTGAGGACTCAGCTGCATTATTTAAGGTCTCTGCTGTATTATTTAAGGACTCTGCTGCATTATTTAATGACTCTGTTGCGGTATTTAAGGACTCTGCTGCATTATTTAAGGACTGCTGCGTTATTTAAGGACTCTGCTGCATTATTTAAGACTTTGCTGCATTATTTAAGGACTCTGCTGCAGTGTTTAATGACTCTGCTGAAGCAACTGGGGACTCAGATGCATTATTTAAGGACTCTGCTGCATTATGTAAGGACTTTGCTGCTTTATTTAAGGACTTTGCTGCATTATTTAAGGACTTTGTTGCATTATTTAAGGACTCTGCTGCATTATTTAAGGACTTTGTTGCATTATTTAAGGACTCTTCTGCATTATTTAAGGACTTTGCTGCATTATTTAAGGACTATGCTGTGGTATTTAAGTACTCTGCTGCATTATTTAAGGACTTTGCTGCATTATTTAAGGACTCTGCTGCATTATTTAATTACTTTGCTGCATTATTAAAGGACCCTGCTGCGGCATTTAAGGATTCTGCTGCATTATTTAAGGACTTTGATGCATTATTTAAGGACGCTGCTGCAGAATTTAAGGAATCTGCTGCATTATTTAAGGACTTTGTTGCATTATTTAAGGTCTCTGCTGCATGAATTAAGGACTCTGCTATGGTACTTAAGGACTTTGCTGCATTATTTAAGGACTTTGCTGCATTATTTAAGGACTTTGATGCATTATTTAAGAACTTTGTTGCATTATTTAAGGACTCTGCTGCATTATTTAAGGACTTTGTTGCATTATGTAAGGACTTTGCTGCTTTATTTAAGGACTTTGCTGCATTATTTAAGGACTTTGTTGCATTATTTAAGGACTCTGCTGCATTATTTAAGGACTTTGTTGCATTATTTAAGGACTCTTCTGCATTATTTAAGGACTTTGCTGCATTATTTAAGGACTATGCTGTGGTATTTAAGTACTCTGCTGCATTATTTAAGGACTTTGCTGCATTATTTAAGGACTCTGCTGCATTATTTAATTACTTTGCTGCATTATTAAAGGACCCTGCTGCGGCATTTAAGGATTCTGCTGCATAATTTAAGGACTTTATTGCATTATTTAAGGATCCTGCTGCATTATTTAAGGATCCTGCTGAAGCATTTGAGGACTCAGCTGCATTATTTAAGGACTTTGCTGCATTATTTAACGACTCTGCTGCATTATTTAAGGACTCTGCTGCTTTATTTAAGGACTTTCCTGCATTATTTAAGGAGTCTTCTGCATTATTTAATGACTCTGCTGAAGCATTTGAGGACTCAACTGCATTATTTAAGGACTCTGCTGCATTATTTAAGGTCTCTGCTGCATTATTTAAGGACTCTGCTGTGGTATATAAGGACTCTGCTGCATTATTTAAGGAATTTGTTGCATTATTTAAGGACGCTGCTGCATTATTTAAGGACTTTGTTGCATTATTTAAGGACTCTGCTGCATTAATTAAGGACTTTGCTGCATTACTTAAGGACACTGCTGCATTATTTAAGGACTTTGTTGCATTATTTAAGGACTCTGCTGCATTATTTAAGGACTCTGCTGAAGCATTTGGGGACTCAGATGCATTATTTAAGGACTCTGCTGCATTATGTAAGGGCTTTGCTGCTTTATTTAAGGACTCTGTTGCATTATTTAAGGACTTTGTTGCATTATTTAAGAACTCTGCTGCATTATTTAAGGACTTTGTTGCATTATTTAAGGATTCTGCTGCATTATTTAAGGACTTTGCTGCATTATTTAAGGACTATGCTGTGGTATTTAAGGACTCTGCTGCATTATTTAAGGACTTTGCTGCATTATTAAAGGACTCTGCTGCATTATTTAATTACTTTGCTGCATTATTTAAGGACTCTGCTGCGGTATTTAAGGACTCTGCTGCATTATTTAAGGACTTTGATGCATTATTTAAGGACACTGCTGCAGAATTTAAGGAATCTGCTGCATTATTTAAGGACTTTGTTGCATTATTTAAGGTCTCTTTTTCATTATTTAAGGACTCTGCTATTGTACTTAAGGACTTTGCTGCATTATTTAAGGACTTTGCTGCATTATTTAAGGACTCTGCTTCATTATTTAAGTACTTTGTTGCATTATTTAAGGACTCTGCTGCATACTTTAAGGACTTTATTGCATTATTTAAGGATCCTGCTGCATTATTTAATGACTCTGCTGAAGCATTTGAGGACTCATCTGCATTATTAAAGGTCTCTGCTGCCTTATTTAAGGATCCTGCTGAAGCATTTGAGGACTCAGCTGCATTATTTAAGGACTTTGCTGCATTATTTAACGACTCTGCTGCGTTATTTAAGGACTCTGCTGCATTATTTAAGGACACTGCTGCATTATTTAAGGACTCTGCTGCATTATTTAAGGACTTTGCTGCATTATTTAACGACTCTGCTGCATTATTTAAGAACTTTGCTGCATTATTTAAGGACTCTGCTGCATTATTTAAGGAATTTGTTGCATTATTTAAGGACTCTGCTGCTTTATTTAAGGACTCTGCTGCGGTATTTAAGGACTCTGCTGCATTATTTAAGGACTTTGCTGCATTATTTAAGGACTGCTGCGTTATTTAAGGACTCTGCTGCATTATTTAAGACTTTGCTGCATTATTTAAGGACTCTGCTGCAGTGTTTAATGACTCTGCTGAAGCAACTGGGGACTCAGATGCATTATTTAAGGACTCTGCTGCATTATGTAAGGACTTTGCTGCTTTATTTAAGGACTTTGCTGCATTATTTAAGGACTTTGTTGCATTATTTAAGGACTCTGCTGCATTATTTAAGGACTTTGTTGCATTATTTAAGGACTCTTCTGCATTATTTAAGGACTTTGCTGCATTATTTAAGGACTATGCTGTGGTATTTAAGTACTCTGCTGCATTATTTAAGGACTTTGCTGCATTATTTAAGGACTCTGCTGCATTATTTAATTACTTTGCTGCATTATTAAAGGACCCTGCTGCGGCATTTAAGGATTCTGCTGCATTATTTAAGGACTTTGATGCATTATTTAAGGACGCTGCTGCAGAATTTAAGGAATCTGCTGCATTATTTAAGGACTTTGTTGCATTATTTAAGGTCTCTGCTGCATTATTTAAGGACTCTGCTATGGTACTTAAGGACTTTGCTGCATTACTTAAGGACTTTGCTGCATTATTTAAGGACTTTGATGCATTATTTAAGGACTTTGTTGCATTATTTAAGAACTCTGCTGCATTATTTAAGGACTTTGTTGCATTATTTAAGGATTCTGCTGCATTATTTAAGGACTTTGCTGCATTATTTAAGGACTATGCTGTGGTATTTAAGGACTCTGCTGCATTATTTAAGGACTTTGCTGCATTATTAAAGGACTCTGCTGCATTATTTAATTACTTTGCTGCATTGTTTAAGGACTCTGCTGCGGTATTTAAGGACTCTGCTGCATTATTTAAGGACTTTGATGCATTATTTAAGGACACTGCTGCAGAATTTAAGGAATCTGCTGCATTATTTAAGGACTTTGTTGCATTATTTAAGGTCTCTTTTTCATTATTTAAGGACTCTGCTATTGTACTTAAGGACTTTGCTGCATTATTTAAGGACTTTGCTGCATTATTTAAGGACTCTGCTGCATTATTTAAGTACTTTGTTGCATTATTTAAGGACTCTGCTGCATAATTTAAGGACTTTATTGCATTATTTAAGGATCCTGCTGCATTATTTAATGACTCTGCTGAAGCATTTGAGGACTCATCTGCATTATTAAAGGTCTCTGCTGCATTATTTAAGGATCCTGCTGAAGCATTTGAGGACTCAGCTGCATTATTTAAGGACTTTGCTGCATTATTTAACGACTCTGCTGCGTTATTTAAGGACTCTGCTGCATTATTTAAGGACACTGCTGCATTATTTAAGGACTCTGCTGCATTATTTAAGGACTTTGCTGCATTATTTAACGACTCTGCTGCATTATTTAAGAACTTTGCTGCATTATTTAAGGACTCTGCTGCATTATTTAAGGAATTTGTTGCATTATTTAAGGACTCTGCTGCTTTATTTAAGGACTCTGCTGCGGTATTTAAGGACTCTGCTGCATTATTTAAGGACTTTGCTGCATTATTTAAGGACTGCTGCGTTATTTAAGGACTCTGCTGCATTATTTAAGACTTTGCTGCATTATTTAAGGACTCTGCTGCAGTGTTTAATGACTCTGCTGAAGCAACTGGGGACTCAGATGCATTATTTAAGGACTCTGCTGCATTATGTAAGGACTTTGCTGCTTTATTTAAGGACTTTGCTGCATTATTTAAGGACTTTGTTGCATTATTTAAGGACTCTGCTGCATTATTTAAGGACTTTGTTGCATTATTTAAGGACTCTTCTGCATTATTTAAGGACTTTGCTGCATTATTTAAGGACTATGCTGTGGTATTTAAGTACTCTGCTGCATTATTTAAGGACTTTGCTGCATTATTTAAGGACTCTGCTGCATTATTTAATTACTTTGCTGCATTATTAAAGGACCCTGCTGCGGCATTTAAGGATTCTGCTGCATTATTTAAGGACTTTGATGCATTATTTAAGGACGCTGCTGCAGAATTTAAGGAATCTGCTGCATTATTTAAGGACTTTGTTGCATTATTTAAGGTCTCTGCTGCATGAATTAAGGACTCTGCTATGGTACTTAAGGACTTTGCTGCATTATTTAAGGACTTTGCTGCATTATTTAAGGACTTTGATGCATTATTTAAGAACTTTGTTGCATTATTTAAGGACTCTGCTGCATTATTTAAGGACTTTGTTGCATTATGTAAGGACTTTGCTGCTTTATTTAAGGACTTTGCTGCATTATTTAAGGACTTTGTTGCATTATTTAAGGACTCTGCTGCATTATTTAAGGACTTTGTTGCATCATTTAAGGACTCTTCTGCATTATTTAAGGACTTTGCTGCATTATTTAAGGACTATGTTGTGGTATTTAAGTACTCTGCTGCATTATTTAAGGACTTTGCTGCATTATTTAAGGACTCTGCTGCATTATTTAATTACTTTGCTGCATTATTAAAGGACCCTGCTGCGGCATTTAAGGATTCTGCTGCATAATTTAAGGACTTTATTGCATTATTTAAGGATCCTGCTGCATTATTTAAGGATCCTGCTGAAGCATTTGAGGACTCAGCTGCATTATTTAAGGACTTTGCTGCATTATTTAACGACTCTGCTGCATTATTTAAGGACTCTGCTGCTTTATTTAAGGACTTTCCTGCATTATTTAAGGAGTCTTCTGCATTATTTAATGACTCTGCTGAAGCATTTGAGGACTCAACTGCATTATTTAAGGACTCTGCTGCATTATTTAAGGTCTCTGCTGCATTATTTAAGGACTCTGCTGTGGTATATAAGGACTCTGCTGCATTATTTAAGGAATTTGTTGCATTATTTAAGGACGCTGCTGCATTATTTAAGGACTTTGTTGCATTATTTAAGGACTCTGCTGCATTAATTAAGGACTTTGCTGCATTACTTAAGGACACTGCTGCATTATTTAAGGACTTTGTTGCATTATTTAAGGACTCTGCTGCATTATTTAAGGACTCTGCTGAAGCATTTGGGGACTCAGATGCATTATTTAAGGACTCTGCTGCATTATGTAAGGGCTTTGCTGCTTTATTTAAGGACTCTGTTGCATTATTTAAGGACTTTGTTGCATTATTTAAGAACTCTGCTGCATTATTTAAGGACTTTGTTGCATTATTTAAGGATTCTGCTGCATTATTTAAGGACTTTGCTGCATTATTTAAGGACTATGCTGTGGTATTTAAGGACTCTGCTGCATTATTTAAGGACTTTGCTGCATTATTAAAGGACTCTGCTGCATTATTTAATTACTTTGCTGCATTATTTAAGGACTCTGCTGCGGTATTTAAGGACTCTGCTGCATTATTTAAGGACTTTGATGCATTATTTAAGGACACTGCTGCAGAATTTAAGGAATCTGCTGCATTATTTAAGGACTTTGTTGCATTATTTAAGGTCTCTTTTTCATTATTTAAGGACTCTGCTATTGTACTTAAGGACTTTGCTGCATTATTTAAGGACTTTGCTGCATTATTTAAGGACTCTGCTGCATTATTTAAGTACTTTGTTGCATTATTTAAGGACTCTGCTGCATAATTTAAGGACTTTATTGCATTATTTAAGGATCCTGCTGCATTATTTAATGACTCTGCTGAAGCATTTGAGGACTCATCTGCATTATTAAAGGTCTCTGCTGCATTATTTAAGGATCCTGCTGAAGCATTTGAGGACTCAGCTGCATTATTTAAGGACTTTGCTGCATTATTTAACGACTCTGCTGCGTTATTTAAGGACTCTGCTGCATTATTTAAGGACACTGCTGCATTATTTAAGGACTCTGCTGCATTATTTAAGGACTTTGCTGCATTATTTAACGACTCTGCTGCATTATTTAAGAACTTTGCTGCATTATTTAAGGACTCTGCTGCATTATTTAAGGAATTTGTTGCATTATTTAAGGACTCTGCTGCTTTATTTAAGGACTCTGCTGCGGTATTTAAGGACTCTGCTGCATTATTTAAGGACTTTGCTGCATTATTTAAGGACTGCTGCGTTATTTAAGGACTCTGCTGCATTATTTAAGACTTTGCTGCATTATTTAAGGACTCTGCTGCAGTGTTTAATGACTCTGCTGAAGCAACTGGGGACTCAGATGCATTATTTAAGGACTCTGCTGCATTATGTAAGGACTTTGCTGCTTTATTTAAGGACTTTGCTGCATTATTTAAGGACTTTGTTGCATTATTTAAGGACTCTGCTGCATTATTTAAGGACTTTGTTGCATTATTTAAGGACTCTTCTGCATTATTTAAGGACTTTGCTGCATTATTTAAGGACTATGCTGTGGTATTTAAGTACTCTGCTGCATTATTTAAGGACTTTGCTGCATTATTTAAGGACTCTGCTGCATTATTTAATTACTTTGCTGCATTATTAAAGGACCCTGCTGCGGCATTTAAGGATTCTGCTGCATTATTTAAGGACTTTGATGCATTATTTAAGGACGCTGCTGCAGAATTTAAGGAATCTGCTGCATTATTTAAGGACTTTGTTGCATTATTTAAGGTCTCTGCTGCATTATTTAAGGACTCTGCTATGGTACTTAAGGACTTTGCTGCATTACTTAAGGACTTTGCTGCATTATTTAAGGACTTTGATGCATTATTTAAGAACTTTGTTGCATTATTTAAGGACTCTGCTGCATTATTTAAGGACTTTGTTGCATTATGTAAGGACTTTGCTGCTTTATTTAAGGACTTTGCTGCATTATTTAAGGGCTTTGTTGCATTATTTAAGGACTCTGCTGCATTATTTAAGGACTTTGTTGCATTATTTAAGGACTCTTCTGCATTATTTAAGGACTTTGCTGCATTATTTAAGGACTATGCTGTGGTATTTAAGTACTCTGCTGCATTATTTAAGGACTTTGCTGCATTATTTAAGGACTCTGCTGCATTATTTAATTACTTTGCTGCATTATTAAAGGACCCTGCTGCGGCATTTAAGGATTCTGCTGCATAATTTAAGGACTTTATTGCATTATTTAAGGATCCTGCTGCATTATTTAAGGATCCTGCTGAAGCATTTGAGGACTCAGCTGCATTATTTAAGGACTTTGCTGCATTATTTAACGACTCTGCTGCATTATTTAAGGACTCTGCTGCTTTATTTAAGGACTTTCCTGCATTATTTAAGGAGTCTTCTGCATTATTTAATGACTCTGCTGAAGCATTTGAGGACTCAACTGCATTATTTAAGGACTCTGCTGCATTATTTAAGGTCTCTGCTGCATTATTTAAGGACTCTGCTGTGGTATATAAGGACTCTGCTGCATTATTTAAGGAATTTGTTGCATTATTTAAGGACGCTGCTGCATTATTTAAGGACTTTGTTGCATTATTTAAGGACTCTGCTGCATTAATTAAGGACTTTGCTGCATTACTTAAGGACACTGCTGCATTATTTAAGGACTTTGTTGCATTATTTAAGGTCTCTGCTGCATTATTTAAGGACTCTGCTGTGGTATTTATGGACTCTGCTGCATTATTTAAGGAATTTGTTGCATTATTTAAGGACGCTGCTGCATTATTTAAGGACTTTGTTGCATTATTTAAGGACTTTGCTGCATTAATTAAGGACTTTGCTGCATTACTTAAGGACTCTGCTGCATTATTTAATTACTTGCTGCATTATTTAAGGACTCTGCTGCGGTGTTTAAGAACTCTGCTGCATTATTTAAGGACTTTGCTGCATTATTTTAGGACTCTGCTGCATTATTTAAGGACTTTGCTGTATTATTTAAGGACTCTACTGCATTATTTAAGGACTTTGTTGCATTATTTAAGGACTCTGCTGCATTATTTAATGACTTTGTTGCATTATATAAGGACTCTGCTGAATTATTTAAGGACTATGTTGCATTATGTTAGAAGTCTGCTGCATTATTTAAGGACTTTGCTGCATTATTTAAGGACTCTGCTGCATTATTTAAGGACTTTATTGCATTATTTAAGGACTCTGCTGCATTATTTAATGACTCTGCTGAAGCATTTGAGGACTCAGCTGCATTATTTAAGGTCTCTGCTGTATTATTTAAGGACTCTGCTGCATTATTTAATGACTCTGTTGCGGTATTTAAGGACTCTGCTGCATTATTTAAGGACTGCTGCGTTATTTAAGGACTCTGCTGCATTATTTAAGACTTTGCTGCATTATTTAAGGACTCTGCTGCAGTGTTTAATGACTCTGCTGAAGCAACTGGGGACTCAGATGCATTATTTAAGGACTCTGCTGCATTATGTAAGGACTTTGCTGCTTTATTTAAGGACTTTGCTGCATTATTTAAGGACTTTGTTGCATTATTTAAGGACTCTGCTGCATTATTTAAGGACTTTGTTGCATTATTTAAGGACTCTTCTGCATTATTTAAGGACTTTGCTGCATTATTTAAGGACTATGCTGTGGTATTTAAGTACTCTGCTGCATTATTTAAGGACTTTGCTGCATTATTTAAGGACTCTGCTGCATTATTTAATTACTTTGCTGCATTATTAAAGGACCCTGCTGCGGCATTTAAGGATTCTGCTGCATTATTTAAGGACTTTGATGCATTATTTAAGGACGCTGCTGCAGAATTTAAGGAATCTGCTGCATTATTTAAGGACTTTGTTGCATTATTTAAGGTCTCTGCTGCATGAATTAAGGACTCTGCTATGGTACTTAAGGACTTTGCTGCATTATTTAAGGACTTTGCTGCATTATTTAAGGACTTTGATGCATTATTTAAGAACTTTGTTGCATTATTTAAGGACTCTGCTGCATTATTTAAGGACTTTGTTGCATTATGTAAGGACTTTGCTGCTTTATTTAAGGACTTTGCTGCATTATTTAAGGACTTTGTTGCATTATTTAAGGACTCTGCTGCATTATTTAAGGACTTTGTTGCATTATTTAAGGACTCTTCTGCATTATTTAAGGACTTTGCTGCATTATTTAAGGACTATGCTGTGGTATTTAAGTACTCTGCTGCATTATTTAAGGACTTTGCTGCATTATTTAAGGACTCTGCTGCATTATTTAATTACTTTGCTGCATTATTAAAGGACCCTGCTGCGGCATTTAAGGATTCTGCTGCATAATTTAAGGACTTTATTGCATTATTTAAGGATCCTGCTGCATTATTTAAGGATCCTGCTGAAGCATTTGAGGACTCAGCTGCATTATTTAAGGACTTTGCTGCATTATTTAACGACTCTGCTGCATTATTTAAGGACTCTGCTGCTTTATTTAAGGACTTTCCTGCATTATTTAAGGAGTCTTCTGCATTATTTAATGACTCTGCTGAAGCATTTGAGGACTCAACTGCATTATTTAAGGACTCTGCTGCATTATTTAAGGTCTCTGCTGCATTATTTAAGGACTCTGCTGTGGTATATAAGGACTCTGCTGCATTATTTAAGGAATTTGTTGCATTATTTAAGGACGCTGCTGCATTATTTAAGGACTTTGTTGCATTATTTAAGGACTCTGCTGCATTAATTAAGGACTTTGCTGCATTACTTAAGGACACTGCTGCATTATTTAAGGACTTTGTTGCATTATTTAAGGACTCTGCTGCATTATTTAAGGACTCTGCTGAAGCATTTGGGGACTCAGATGCATTATTTAAGGACTCTGCTGCATTATGTAAGGGCTTTGCTGCTTTATTTAAGGACTCTGTTGCATTATTTAAGGACTTTGTTGCATTATTTAAGAACTCTGCTGCATTATTTAAGGACTTTGTTGCATTATTTAAGGATTCTGCTGCATTATTTAAGGACTTTGCTGCATTATTTAAGGACTATGCTGTGGTATTTAAGGACTCTGCTGCATTATTTAAGGACTTTGCTGCATTATTAAAGGACTCTGCTGCATTATTTAATTACTTTGCTGCATTATTTAAGGACTCTGCTGCGGTATTTAAGGACTCTGCTGCATTATTTAAGGACTTTGATGCATTATTTAAGGACACTGCTGCAGAATTTAAGGAATCTGCTGCATTATTTAAGGACTTTGTTGCATTATTTAAGGTCTCTTTTTCATTATTTAAGGACTCTGCTATTGTACTTAAGGACTTTGCTGCATTATTTAAGGACTTTGCTGCATTATTTAAGGACTCTGCTTCATTATTTAAGTACTTTGTTGCATTATTTAAGGACTCTGCTGCATAATTTAAGGACTTTATTGCATTATTTAAGGATCCTGCTGCATTATTTAATGACTCTGCTGAAGCATTTGAGGACTCATCTGCATTATTAAAGGTCTCTGCTGCCTTATTTAAGGATCCTGCTGAAGCATTTGAGGACTCAGCTGCATTATTTAAGGACTTTGCTGCATTATTTAACGACTCTGCTGCGTTATTTAAGGACTCTGCTGCATTATTTAAGGACACTGCTGCATTATTTAAGGACTCTGCTGCATTATTTAAGGACTTTGCTGCATTATTTAACGACTCTGCTGCATTATTTAAGAACTTTGCTGCATTATTTAAGGACTCTGCTGCATTATTTAAGGAATTTGTTGCATTATTTAAGGACTCTGCTGCTTTATTTAAGGACTCTGCTGCGGTATTTAAGGACTCTGCTGCATTATTTAAGGACTTTGCTGCATTATTTAAGGACTGCTGCGTTATTTAAGGACTCTGCTGCATTATTTAAGACTTTGCTGCATTATTTAAGGACTCTGCTGCAGTGTTTAATGACTCTGCTGAAGCAACTGGGGACTCAGATGCATTATTTAAGGACTCTGCTGCATTATGTAAGGACTTTGCTGCTTTATTTAAGGACTTTGCTGCATTATTTAAGGACTTTGTTGCATTATTTAAGGACTCTGCTGCATTATTTAAGGACTTTGTTGCATTATTTAAGGACTCTTCTGCATTATTTAAGGACTTTGCTGCATTATTTAAGGACTATGCTGTGGTATTTAAGTACTCTGCTGCATTATTTAAGGACTTTGCTGCATTATTTAAGGACTCTGCTGCATTATTTAATTACTTTGCTGCATTATTAAAGGACCCTGCTGCGGCATTTAAGGATTCTGCTGCATTATTTAAGGACTTTGATGCATTATTTAAGGACGCTGCTGCAGAATTTAAGGAATCTGCTGCATTATTTAAGGACTTTGTTGCATTATTTAAGGTCTCTGCTGCATTATTTAAGGACTCTGCTATGGTACTTAAGGACTTTGCTGCATTACTTAAGGACTTTGCTGCATTATTTAAGGACTTTGATGCATTATTTAAGGACTTTGTTGCATTATTTAAGAACTCTGCTGCATTATTTAAGGACTTTGTTGCATTATTTAAGGATTCTGCTGCATTATTTAAGGACTTTGCTGCATTATTTAAGGACTATGCTGTGGTATTTAAGGACTCTGCTGCATTATTTAAGGACTTTGCTGCATTATTAAAGGACTCTGCTGCATTATTTAATTACTTTGCTGCATTATTTAAGGACTCTGCTGCGGTATTTAAGGACTCTGCTGCATTATTTAAGGACTTTGATGCATTATTTAAGGACACTGCTGCAGAATTTAAGGAATCTGCTGCATTATTTAAGGACTTTGTTGCATTATTTAAGGTCTCTTTTTCATTATTTAAGGACTCTGCTATTGTACTTAAGGACTTTGCTGCATTATTTAAGGACTTTGCTGCATTATTTAAGGACTCTGCTGCATTATTTAAGTACTTTGTTGCATTATTTAAGGACTCTGCTGCATAATTTAAGGACTTTATTGCATTATTTAAGGATCCTGCTGCATTATTTAATGACTCTGCTGAAGCATTTGAGGACTCATCTGCATTATTAAAGGTCTCTGCTGCATTATTTAAGGATCCTGCTGAAGCATTTGAGGACTCAGCTGCATTATTTAAGGACTTTGCTGCATTATTTAACGACTCTGCTGCGTTATTTAAGGACTCTGCTGCATTATTTAAGGACACTGCTGCATTATTTAAGGACTCTGCTGCATTATTTAAGGACTTTGCTGCATTATTTAACGACTCTGCTGCATTATTTAAGAACTTTGCTGCATTATTTAAGGACTCTGCTGCATTATTTAAGGAATTTGTTGCATTATTTAAGGACTCTGCTGCTTTATTTAAGGACTCTGCTGCGGTATTTAAGGACTCTGCTGCATTATTTAAGGACTTTGCTGCATTATTTAAGGACTGCTGCGTTATTTAAGGACTCTGCTGCATTATTTAAGACTTTGCTGCATTATTTAAGGACTCTGCTGCAGTGTTTAATGACTCTGCTGAAGCAACTGGGGACTCAGATGCATTATTTAAGGACTCTGCTGCATTATGTAAGGACTTTGCTGCTTTATTTAAGGACTTTGCTGCATTATTTAAGGACTTTGTTGCATTATTTAAGGACTCTGCTGCATTATTTAAGGACTTTGTTGCATTATTTAAGGACTCTTCTGCATTATTTAAGGACTTTGCTGCATTATTTAAGGACTATGCTGTGGTATTTAAGTACTCTGCTGCATTATTTAAGGACTTTGCTGCATTATTTAAGGACTCTGCTGCATTATTTAATTACTTTGCTGCATTATTAAAGGACCCTGCTGCGGCATTTAAGGATTCTGCTGCATTATTTAAGGACTTTGATGCATTATTTAAGGACGCTGCTGCAGAATTTAAGGAATCTGCTGCATTATTTAAGGACTTTGTTGCATTATTTAAGGTCTCTGCTGCATGAATTAAGGACTCTGCTATGGTACTTAAGGACTTTGCTGCATTATTTAAGGACTTTGCTGCATTATTTAAGGACTTTGATGCATTATTTAAGAACTTTGTTGCATTATTTAAGGACTCTGCTGCATTATTTAAGGACTTTGTTGCATTATGTAAGGACTTTGCTGCTTTATTTAAGGACTTTGCTGCATTATTTAAGGACTTTGTTGCATTATTTAAGGACTCTGCTGCATTATTTAAGGACTTTGTTGCATTATTTAAGGACTCTTCTGCATTATTTAAGGACTTTGCTGCATTATTTAAGGACTATGCTGTGGTATTTAAGTACTCTGCTGCATTATTTAAGGACTTTGCTGCATTATTTAAGGACTCTGCTGCATTATTTAATTACTTTGCTGCATTATTAAAGGACCCTGCTGCGGCATTTAAGGATTCTGCTGCATAATTTAAGGACTTTATTGCATTATTTAAGGATCCTGCTGCATTATTTAAGGATCCTGCTGAAGCATTTGAGGACTCAGCTGCATTATTTAAGGACTTTGCTGCATTATTTAACGACTCTGCTGCATTATTTAAGGACTCTGCTGCTTTATTTAAGGACTTTCCTGCATTATTTAAGGAGTCTTCTGCATTATTTAATGACTCTGCTGAAGCATTTGAGGACTCAACTGCATTATTTAAGGACTCTGCTGCATTATTTAAGGTCTCTGCTGCATTATTTAAGGACTCTGCTGTGGTATATAAGGACTCTGCTGCATTATTTAAGGAATTTGTTGCATTATTTAAGGACGCTGCTGCATTATTTAAGGACTTTGTTGCATTATTTAAGGACTCTGCTGCATTAATTAAGGACTTTGCTGCATTACTTAAGGACACTGCTGCATTATTTAAGGACTTTGTTGCATTATTTAAGGACTCTGCTGCATTATTTAAGGACTCTGCTGAAGCATTTGGGGACTCAGATGCATTATTTAAGGACTCTGCTGCATTATGTAAGGGCTTTGCTGCTTTATTTAAGGACTCTGTTGCATTATTTAAGGACTTTGTTGCATTATTTAAGAACTCTGCTGCATTATTTAAGGACTTTGTTGCATTATTTAAGGATTCTGCTGCATTATTTAAGGACTTTGCTGCATTATTTAAGGACTATGCTGTGGTATTTAAGGACTCTGCTGCATTATTTAAGGACTTTGCTGCATTATTAAAGGACTCTGCTGCATTATTTAATTACTTTGCTGCATTATTTAAGGACTCTGCTGCGGTATTTAAGGACTCTGCTGCATTATTTAAGGACTTTGATGCATTATTTAAGGACACTGCTGCAGAATTTAAGGAATCTGCTGCATTATTTAAGGACTTTGTTGCATTATTTAAGGTCTCTTTTTCATTATTTAAGGACTCTGCTATTGTACTTAAGGACTTTGCTGCATTATTTAAGGACTTTGCTGCATTATTTAAGGACTCTGCTTCATTATTTAAGTACTTTGTTGCATTATTTAAGGACTCTGCTGCATAATTTAAGGACTTTATTGCATTATTTAAGGATCCTGCTGCATTATTTAATGACTCTGCTGAAGCATTTGAGGACTCATCTGCATTATTAAAGGTCTCTGCTGCCTTATTTAAGGATCCTGCTGAAGCATTTGAGGACTCAGCTGCATTATTTAAGGACTTTGCTGCATTATTTAACGACTCTGCTGCGTTATTTAAGGACTCTGCTGCATTATTTAAGGACACTGCTGCATTATTTAAGGACTCTGCTGCATTATTTAAGGACTTTGCTGCATTATTTAACGACTCTGCTGCATTATTTAAGAACTTTGCTGCATTATTTAAGGACTCTGCTGCATTATTTAAGGAATTTGTTGCATTATTTAAGGACTCTGCTGCTTTATTTAAGGACTCTGCTGCGGTATTTAAGGACTCTGCTGCATTATTTAAGGACTTTGCTGCATTATTTAAGGACTGCTGCGTTATTTAAGGACTCTGCTGCATTATTTAAGACTTTGCTGCATTATTTAAGGACTCTGCTGCAGTGTTTAATGACTCTGCTGAAGCAACTGGGGACTCAGATGCATTATTTAAGGACTCTGCTGCATTATGTAAGGACTTTGCTGCTTTATTTAAGGACTTTGCTGCATTATTTAAGGACTTTGTTGCATTATTTAAGGACTCTGCTGCATTATTTAAGGACTTTGTTGCATTATTTAAGGACTCTTCTGCATTATTTAAGGACTTTGCTGCATTATTTAAGGACTATGCTGTGGTATTTAAGTACTCTGCTGCATTATTTAAGGACTTTGCTGCATTATTTAAGGACTCTGCTGCATTATTTAATTACTTTGCTGCATTATTAAAGGACCCTGCTGCGGCATTTAAGGATTCTGCTGCATTATTTAAGGACTTTGATGCATTATTTAAGGACGCTGCTGCAGAATTTAAGGAATCTGCTGCATTATTTAAGGACTTTGTTGCATTATTTAAGGTCTCTGCTGCATTATTTAAGGACTCTGCTATGGTACTTAAGGACTTTGCTGCATTACTTAAGGACTTTGCTGCATTATTTAAGGACTTTGATGCATTATTTAAGGACTTTGTTGCATTATTTAAGAACTCTGCTGCATTATTTAAGGACTTTGTTGCATTATTTAAGGATTCTGCTGCATTATTTAAGGACTTTGCTGCATTATTTAAGGACTATGCTGTGGTATTTAAGGACTCTGCTGCATTATTTAAGGACTTTGCTGCATTATTAAAGGACTCTGCTGCATTATTTAATTACTTTGCTGCATTATTTAAGGACTCTGCTGCGGTATTTAAGGACTCTGCTGCATTATTTAAGGACTTTGATGCATTATTTAAGGACACTGCTGCAGAATTTAAGGAATCTGCTGCATTATTTAAGGACTTTGTTGCATTATTTAAGGTCTCTTTTTCATTATTTAAGGACTCTGCTATTGTACTTAAGGACTTTGCTGCATTATTTAAGGACTTTGCTGCATTATTTAAGGACTCTGCTGCATTATTTAAGTACTTTGTTGCATTATTTAAGGACTCTGCTGCATAATTTAAGGACTTTATTGCATTATTTAAGGATCCTGCTGCATTATTTAATGACTCTGCTGAAGCATTTGAGGACTCATCTGCATTATTAAAGGTCTCTGCTGCATTATTTAAGGATCCTGCTGAAGCATTTGAGGACTCAGCTGCATTATTTAAGGACTTTGCTGCATTATTTAACGACTCTGCTGCGTTATTTAAGGACTCTGCTGCATTATTTAAGGACACTGCTGCATTATTTAAGGACTCTGCTGCATTATTTAAGGACTTTGCTGCATTATTTAACGACTCTGCTGCATTATTTAAGAACTTTGCTGCATTATTTAAGGACTCTGCTGCATTATTTAAGGAATTTGTTGCATTATTTAAGGACTCTGCTGCTTTATTTAAGGACTCTGCTGCGGTATTTAAGGACTCTGCTGCATTATTTAAGGACTTTGCTGCATTATTTAAGGACTGCTGCGTTATTTAAGGACTCTGCTGCATTATTTAAGACTTTGCTGCATTATTTAAGGACTCTGCTGCAGTGTTTAATGACTCTGCTGAAGCAACTGGGGACTCAGATGCATTATTTAAGGACTCTGCTGCATTATGTAAGGACTTTGCTGCTTTATTTAAGGACTTTGCTGCATTATTTAAGGACTTTGTTGCATTATTTAAGGACTCTGCTGCATTATTTAAGGACTTTGTTGCATTATTTAAGGACTCTTCTGCATTATTTAAGGACTTTGCTGCATTATTTAAGGACTATGCTGTGGTATTTAAGTACTCTGCTGCATTATTTAAGGACTTTGCTGCATTATTTAAGGACTCTGCTGCATTATTTAATTACTTTGCTGCATTATTAAAGGACCCTGCTGCGGCATTTAAGGATTCTGCTGCATTATTTAAGGACTTTGATGCATTATTTAAGGACGCTGCTGCAGAATTTAAGGAATCTGCTGCATTATTTAAGGACTTTGTTGCATTATTTAAGGTCTCTGCTGCATGAATTAAGGACTCTGCTATGGTACTTAAGGACTTTGCTGCATTATTTAAGGACTTTGCTGCATTATTTAAGGACTTTGATGCATTATTTAAGAACTTTGTTGCATTATTTAAGGACTCTGCTGCATTATTTAAGGACTTTGTTGCATTATGTAAGGACTTTGCTGCTTTATTTAAGGACTTTGCTGCATTATTTAAGGACTTTGTTGCATTATTTAAGGACTCTGCTGCATTATTTAAGGACTTTGTTGCATCATTTAAGGACTCTTCTGCATTATTTAAGGACTTTGCTGCATTATTTAAGGACTATGCTGTGGTATTTAAGTACTCTGCTGCATTATTTAAGGACTTTGCTGCATTATTTAAGGACTCTGCTGCATTATTTAATTACTTTGCTGCATTATTAAAGGACCCTGCTGCGGCATTTAAGGATTCTGCTGCATAATTTAAGGACTTTATTGCATTATTTAAGGATCCTGCTGCATTATTTAAGGATCCTGCTGAAGCATTTGAGGACTCAGCTGCATTATTTAAGGACTTTGCTGCATTATTTAACGACTCTGCTGCATTATTTAAGGACTCTGCTGCTTTATTTAAGGACTTTCCTGCATTATTTAAGGAGTCTTCTGCATTATTTAATGACTCTGCTGAAGCATTTGAGGACTCAACTGCATTATTTAAGGACTCTGCTGCATTATTTAAGGTCTCTGCTGCATTATTTAAGGACTCTGCTGTGGTATATAAGGACTCTGCTGCATTATTTAAGGAATTTGTTGCATTATTTAAGGACGCTGCTGCATTATTTAAGGACTTTGTTGCATTATTTAAGGACTCTGCTGCATTAATTAAGGACTTTGCTGCATTACTTAAGGACACTGCTGCATTATTTAAGGACTTTGTTGCATTATTTAAGGACTCTGCTGCATTATTTAAGGACTCTGCTGAAGCATTTGGGGACTCAGATGCATTATTTAAGGACTCTGCTGCATTATGTAAGGGCTTTGCTGCTTTATTTAAGGACTCTGTTGCATTATTTAAGGACTTTGTTGCATGATTTAAGAACTCTGCTGCATTATTTAAGGACTTTGTTGCATTATTTAAGGATTCTGCTGCATTATTTAAGGACTTTGCTGCATTATTTAAGGACTATGCTGTGGTATTTAAGGACTCTGCTGCATTATTTAAGGACTTTGCTGCATTATTAAAGGACTCTGCTGCATTATTTAATTACTTTGCTGCATTATTTAAGGACTCTGCTGCGGTATTTAAGGACTCTGCTGCATTATTTAAGGACTTTGATGCATTATTTAAGGACACTGCTGCAGAATTTAAGGAATCTGCTGCATTATTTAAGGACTTTGTTGCATTATTTAAGGTCTCTTTTTCATTATTTAAGGACTCTGCTATTGTACTTAAGGACTTTGCTGCATTATTTAAGGACTTTGCTGCATTATTTAAGGACTCTGCTGCATTATTTAAGTACTTTGTTGCATTATTTAAGGACTCTGCTGCATAATTTAAGGACTTTATTGCATTATTTAAGGATCCTGCTGCATTATTTAATGACTCTGCTGAAGCATTTGAGGACTCATCTGCATTATTAAAGGTCTCTGCTGCATTATTTAAGGATCCTGCTGAAGCATTTGAGGACTCAGCTGCATTATTTAAGGACTTTGCTGCATTATTTAACGACTCTGCTGCGTTATTTAAGGACTCTGCTGCATTATTTAAGGACACTGCTGCATTATTTAAGGACTCTGCTGCATTATTTAAGGACTTTGCTGCATTATTTAACGACTCTGCTGCATTATTTAAGAACTTTGCTGCATTATTTAAGGACTCTGCTGCATTATTTAAGGAATTTGTTGCATTATTTAAGGACTCTGCTGCTTTATTTAAGGACTCTGCTGCGGTATTTAAGGACTCTGCTGCATTATTTAAGGACTTTGCTGCATTATTTAAGGACTGCTGCGTTATTTAAGGACTCTGCTGCATTATTTAAGACTTTGCTGCATTATTTAAGGACTCTGCTGCAGTGTTTAATGACTCTGCTGAAGCAACTGGGGACTCAGATGCATTATTTAAGGACTCTGCTGCATTATGTAAGGACTTTGCTGCTTTATTTAAGGACTTTGCTGCATTATTTAAGGACTTTGTTGCATTATTTAAGGACTCTGCTGCATTATTTAAGGACTTTGTTGCATTATTTAAGGACTCTTCTGCATTATTTAAGGACTTTGCTGCATTATTTAAGGACTATGCTGTGGTATTTAAGTACTCTGCTGCATTATTTAAGGACTTTGCTGCATTATTTAAGGACTCTGCTGCATTATTTAATTACTTTGCTGCATTATTAAAGGACCCTGCTGCGGCATTTAAGGATTCTGCTGCATTATTTAAGGACTTTGATGCATTATTTAAGGACGCTGCTGCAGAATTTAAGGAATCTGCTGCATTATTTAAGGACTTTGTTGCATTATTTAAGGTCTCTGCTGCATTATTTAAGGACTCTGCTATGGTACTTAAGGACTTTGCTGCATTACTTAAGGACTTTGCTGCATTATTTAAGGACTTTGATGCATTATTTAAGAACTTTGTTGCATTATTTAAGGACTCTGCTGCATTATTTAAGGACTTTGTTGCATTATGTAAGGACTTTGCTGCTTTATTTAAGGACTTTGCTGCATTATTTAAGGGCTTTGTTGCATTATTTAAGGACTCTGCTGCATTATTTAAGGACTTTGTTGCATTATTTAAGGACTCTTCTGCATTATTTAAGGACTTTGCTGCATTATTTAAGGACTATGCTGTGGTATTTAAGTACTCTGCTGCATTATTTAAGGACTTTGCTGCATTATTTAAGGACTCTGCTGCATTATTTAATTACTTTGCTGCATTATTAAAGGACCCTGCTGCGGCATTTAAGGATTCTGCTGCATAATTTAAGGACTTTATTGCATTATTTAAGGATCCTGCTGCATTATTTAAGGATCCTGCTGAAGCATTTGAGGACTCAGCTGCATTATTTAAGGACTTTGCTGCATTATTTAACGACTCTGCTGCATTATTTAAGGACTCTGCTGCTTTATTTAAGGACTTTCCTGCATTATTTAAGGAGTCTTCTGCATTATTTAATGACTCTGCTGAAGCATTTGAGGACTCAACTGCATTATTTAAGGACTCTGCTGCATTATTTAAGGTCTCTGCTGCATTATTTAAGGACTCTGCTGTGGTATATAAGGACTCTGCTGCATTATTTAAGGAATTTGTTGCATTATTTAAGGACGCTGCTGCATTATTTAAGGACTTTGTTGCATTATTTAAGGACTCTGCTGCATTAATTAAGGACTTTGCTGCATTACTTAAGGACACTGCTGCATTATTTAAGGACTTTGTTGCATTATTTAAGGTCTCTGCTGCATTATTTAAGGACTCTGCTGTGGTATTTATGGACTCTGCTGCATTATTTAAGGAATTTGTTGCATTATTTAAGGACGCTGCTGCATTATTTAAGGACTTTGTTGCATTATTTAAGGACTTTGCTGCATTAATTAAGGACTTTGCTGCATTACTTAAGGACTCTGCTGCATTATTTAATTACTTGCTGCATTATTTAAGGACTCTGCTGCGGTGTTTAAGAACTCTGCTGCATTATTTAAGGACTTTGCTGCATTATTTTAGGACTCTGCTGCATTATTTAAGGACTTTGCTGTATTATTTAAGGACTCTACTGCATTATTTAAGGACTTTGTTGCATTATTTAAGGACTCTGCTGCATTATTTAATGACTTTGTTGCATTATATAAGGACTCTGCTGCATTATTTAAGGACTATGTTGCATTATGTTAGAAGTCTGCTGCATTATTTAAGGACTTTGCTGCATTATTTAAGGACTCTGCTGCATTATTTAAGGACTTTATTGCATTATTTAAGGACTCTGCTGCATTATTTAATGACTCTGCTGAAGCATTTGAGGACTCAGCTGCATTATTTAAGGTCTCTGCTGTATTATTTAAGGACTCTGCTGCATTATTTAATGACTCTGTTGCGGTATTTAAGGACTCTGCTGCATTATTTAAGGACTGCTGCGTTATTTAAGGACTCTGCTGCATTATTTAAGACTTTGCTGCATTATTTAAGGACTCTGCTGCAGTGTTTAATGACTCTGCTGAAGCAACTGGGGACTCAGATGCATTATTTAAGGACTCTGCTGCATTATGTAAGGACTTTGCTGCTTTATTTAAGGACTTTGCTGCATTATTTAAGGACTTTGTTGCATTATTTAAGGACTCTGCTGCATTATTTAAGGACTTTGTTGCATTATTTAAGGACTCTTCTGCATTATTTAAGGACTTTGCTGCATTATTTAAGGACTATGCTGTGGTATTTAAGTACTCTGCTGCATTATTTAAGGACTTTGCTGCATTATTTAAGGACTCTGCTGCATTATTTAATTACTTTGCTGCATTATTAAAGGACCCTGCTGCGGCATTTAAGGATTCTGCTGCATTATTTAAGGACTTTGATGCATTATTTAAGGACGCTGCTGCAGAATTTAAGGAATCTGCTGCATTATTTAAGGACTTTGTTGCATTATTTAAGGTCTCTGCTGCATGAATTAAGGACTCTGCTATGGTACTTAAGGACTTTGCTGCATTATTTAAGGACTTTGCTGCATTATTTAAGGACTTTGATGCATTATTTAAGAACTTTGTTGCATTATTTAAGGACTCTGCTGCATTATTTAAGGACTTTGTTGCATTATGTAAGGACTTTGCTGCTTTATTTAAGGACTTTGCTGCATTATTTAAGGACTTTGTTGCATTATTTAAGGACTCTGCTGCATTATTTAAGGACTTTGTTGCATTATTTAAGGACTCTTCTGCATTATTTAAGGACTTTGCTGCATTATTTAAGTACTATGCTGTGGTATTTAAGTACTCTGCTGCATTATTTAAGGACTTTGCTGCATTATTTAAGGACTCTGCTGCATTATTTAACTACTTTGCTGCATTATTAAAGGACCCTGCTGCGGCATTTAAGGATTCTGCTGCATAATTTAAGGACTTTATTGCATTATTTAAGGATCCTGCTGCATTATTTAAGGATCCTGCTGAAGCATTTGAGGACTCAGCTGCATTATTTAAGGACTTTGCTGCATTATTTAACGACTCTGCTGCATTATTTAAGGACTCTGCTGCTTTATTTAAGGACTTTCCTGCATTATTTAAGTAGTCTTCTGCATTATTTAATGACTCTGCTGAAGCATTTGAGGACTCAACTGCATTATTTAAGGACTCTGCTGCATTATTTAAGGTCTCTGCTGCATTATTTAAGGACTCTGCTGTGGTATATAAGGACTCTGCTGCATTATTTAAGGAATTTGTTGCATTATTTAAGGACGCTGCTGCATTATTTAAGGACTTTGTTGCATTATTTAAGGACTCTGCTGCATTAATTAAGGACTTTGCTGCATTACTTAAGGACACTGCTGCATTATTTAAGGACTTTGTTGCATTATTTAAGGACTCTGCTGCATTATTTAAGGACTCTGCTGAAGCATTTGGGGACTCAGATGCATTATTTAAGGACTCTGCTGCATTATGTAAGGGCTTTGCTGCTTTATTTAAGGACTCTGTTGCATTATTTAAGGACTTTGTTGCATTATTTAAGAACTCTGCTGCATTATTTAAGGACTTTGTTGCATTATTTAAGGATTCTGCTGCATTATTTAAGGACTTTGCTGCATTATTTAAGGACTATGCTGTGGTATTTAAGGACTCTGCTGCATTATTTAAGGACTTTGCTGCATTATTAAAGGACTCTGCTGCATTATTTAATTACTTTGCTGCATTATTTAAGGACTCTGCTGCGGTATTTAAGGACTCTGCTGCATTATTTAAGGACTTTGATGCATTATTTAAGGACACTGCTGCAGAATTTAAGGAATCTGCTGCATTATTTAAGGACTTTGTTGCATTATTTAAGGTCTCTTTTTCATTATTTAAGGACTCTGCTATTGTACTTAAGGACTTTGCTGCATTATTTAAGGACTTTGCTGCATTATTTAAGGACTCTGCTGCATTATTTAAGTACTTTGTTGCATTATTTAAGGACTCTGCTGCATAATTTAAGGACTTTATTGCATTATTTAAGGATCCTGCTGCATTATTTAATGACTCTGCTGAAGCATTTGAGGACTCAGCTGCATTATTTAAGGTCTCTGCTGCATTATTTAAGGATCCTGCTGAAGCATTTGAGGACTCAGCTGCATTATTTAAGGACTTTGCTGCATTATTTAACGACTCTGCTGCGTTATTTAAGGACTCTGCTGCATTATTTAAGGACACTGCTGCATTATTTAAGGACTCTGCTGCATTATTTAAGGACTTTGCTGCATTATTTAACGACTCTGCTGCATTATTTAAGAACTTTGCTGCATTATTTAAGGACTCTGCTGCATTATTTAAGGAATTTGTTGCATTATTTAAGGACTCTGCTGCTTTATTTAAGGACTCTGCTGCGGTATTTAAGGACTCTGCTGCATTATTTAAGGACTTTGCTGCATTATTTAAGGACTGCTGCGTTATTTAAGGACTCTGCTGCATTATTTAAGACTTTGCTGCATTATTTAAGGACTCTGCTGCAGTGTTTAATGACTCTGCTGAAGCAACTGGGGACTCAGATGCATTATTTAAGGACTCTGCTGCATTATGTAAGGACTCTGCTGCATTATTTAAGGACTTTGTTGCATTATTTAAGGACTCTTCTGCATTATTTAAGGACTTTGCTGCATTATTTAAGGACTATGCTGTGGTATTTAAGTACTCTGCTGCATTATTTAAGGACTTTGCTGCATTATTTAAGGACTCTGCTGCATTATTTAATTACTTTGCTGCATTATTAAAGGACCCTGCTGCGGCATTTAAGGATTCTGCTGCATTATTTAAGGACTTTGATGCATTATTTAAGGACGCTGCTGCAGAATTTAAGGAATCTGCTGCATTATTTAAGGACTTTGTTGCATTATTTAAGGTCTCTGCTGCATGAATTAAGGACTCTGCTATGGTACTTAAGGACTTTGCTGCATTATTTAAGGACTTTGCTGCATTATTTAAGGACTTTGATGCATTATTTAAGAACTTTGTTGCATTATTTAAGGACTCTGCTGCATTATTTAAGGACTTTGTTGCATTATGTAAGGACTTTGCTGCTTTATTTAAGGACTTTGCTGCATTATTTAAGGACTTTGTTGCATTATTTAAGGACTCTGCTGCATTATTTAAGGACTTTGTTGCATCATTTAAGGACTCTTCTGCATTATTTAAGGACTTTGCTGCATTATTTAAGGACTATGCTGTGGTATTTAAGTACTCTGCTGCATTATTTAAGGACTTTGCTGCATTATTTAAGGACTCTGCTGCATTATTTAATTACTTTGCTGCATTATTAAAGGACCCTGCTGCGGCATTTAAGGATTCTGCTGCATAATTTAAGGACTTTATTGCATTATTTAAGGATCCTGCTGCATTATTTAAGGATCCTGCTGAAGCATTTGAGGACTCAGCTGCATTATTTAAGGACTTTGCTGCATTATTTAACGACTCTGCTGCATTATTTAAGGACTCTGCTGCTTTATTTAAGGACTTTCCTGCATTATTTAAGGAGTCTTCTGCATTATTTAATGACTCTGCTGAAGCATTTGAGGACTCAACTGCATTATTTAAGGACTCTGCTGCATTATTTAAGGTCTCTGCTGCATTATTTAAGGACTCTGCTGTGGTATATAAGGACTCTGCTGCATTATTTAAGGAATTTGTTGCATTATTTAAGGACGCTGCTGCATTATTTAAGGACTTTGTTGCATTATTTAAGGACTCTGCTGCATTAATTAAGGACTTTGCTGCATTACTTAAGGACACTGCTGCATTATTTAAGGACTTTGTTGCATTATTTAAGGAATCTGCTGCATTATTTAAGGACTCTGCTGAAGCATTTGGGGACTCAGATGCATTATTTAAGGACTCTGCTGCATTATGTAAGGGCTTTGCTGCTTTATTTAAGGACTCTGTTGCATTATTTAAGGACTTTGTTGCATTATTTAAGAACTCTGCTGCATTATTTAAGGACTTTGTTGCATTATTTAAGGATTCTGCTGCATTATTTAAGGACTTTGCTGCATTATTTAAGGACTATGCTGTGGTATTTAAGGACTCTGCTGCATTATTTAAGGACTTTGCTGCATTATTAAAGGACTCTGCTGCATTATTTAATTACTTTGCTGCATTATTTAAGGACTCTGCTGCGGTATTTAAGGACTCTGCTGCATTATTTAAGGACTTTGATGCATTATTTAAGGACACTGCTGCAGAATTTAAGGAATCTGCTGCATTATTTAAGGACTTTGTTGCATTATTTAAGGTCTCTTTTTCATTATTTAAGGACTCTGCTATTGTACTTAAGGACTTTGCTGCATTATTTAAGGACTTTGCTGCATTATTTAAGGACTCTGCTGCATTATTTAAGTACTTTGTTGCATTATTTAAGGACTCTGCTGCATAATTTAAGGACTTTATTGCATTATTTAAGGATCCTGCTGCATTATTTAATGACTCTGCTGAAGCATTTGAGGACTCATCTGCATTATTAAAGGTCTCTGCTGCATTATTTAAGGATCCTGCTGAAGCATTTGAGGACTCAGCTGCATTATTTAAGGACTTTGCTGCATTATTTAACGACTCTGCTGCGTTATTTAAGGACTCTGCTGCATTATTTAAGGACACTGCTGCATTATTTAAGGACTCTGCTGCATTATTTAAGGACTTTGCTGCATTATTTAACGACTCTGCTGCATTATTTAAGAACTTTGCTGCATTATTTAAGGACTCTGCTGCATTATTTAAGGAATTTGTTGCATTATTTAAGGACTCTGCTGCTTTATTTAAGGACTCTGCTGCGGTATTTAAGGACTCTGCTGCATTATTTAAGGACTTTGCTGCATTATTTAAGGACTGCTGCGTTATTTAAGGACTCTGCTGCATTATTTAAGACTTTGCTGCATTATTTAAGGACTCTGCTGCAGTGTTTAATGACTCTGCTGAAGCAACTGGGGACTCAGATGCATTATTTAAGGACTCTGCTGCATTATGTAAGGACTTTGCTGCTTTATTTAAGGACTTTGCTGCATTATTTAAGGACTTTGTTGCATTATTTAAGGACTCTGCTGCATTATTTAAGGACTTTGTTGCATTATTTAAGGACTCTTCTGCATTATTTAAGGACTTTGCTGCATTATTTAAGGACTATGCTGTGGTATTTAAGTACTCTGCTGCATTATTTAAGGACTTTGCTGCATTATTTAAGGACTCTGCTGCATTATTTAATTACTTTGCTGCATTATTAAAGGACCCTGCTGCGGCATTTAAGGATTCTGCTGCATTATTTAAGGACTTTGATGCATTATTTAAGGACGCTGCTGCAGAATTTAAGGAATCTGCTGCATTATTTAAGGACTTTGTTGCATTATTTAAGGTCTCTGCTGCATTATTTAAGGACTCTGCTATGGTACTTAAGGACTTTGCTGCATTACTTAAGGACTTTGCTGCATTATTTAAGGACTTTGATGCATTATTTAAGAACTTTGTTGCATTATTTAAGGACTCTGCTGCATTATTTAAGGACTTTGTTGCATTATGTAAGGACTTTGCTGCTTTATTTAAGGACTTTGCTGCATTATTTAAGGGCTTTGTTGCATTATTTAAGGACTCTGCTGCATTATTTAAGGACTTTGTTGCATTATTTAAGGACTCTTCTGCATTATTTAAGGACTTTGCTGCATTATTTAAGGACTATGCTGTGGTATTTAAGTACTCTGCTGCATTATTTAAGGACTTTGCTGCATTATTTAAGGACTCTGCTGCATTATTTAATTACTTTGCTGCATTATTAAAGGACCCTGCTGCGGCATTTAAGGATTCTGCTGCATAATTTAAGGACTTTATTGCATTATTTAAGGATCCTGCTGCATTATTTAAGGATCCTGCTGAAGCATTTGAGGACTCAGCTGCATTATTTAAGGACTTTGCTGCATTATTTAACGACTCTGCTGCATTATTTAAGGACTCTGCTGCTTTATTTAAGGACTTTCCTGCATTATTTAAGGAGTCTTCTGCATTATTTAATGACTCTGCTGAAGCATTTGAGGACTCAACTGCATTATTTAAGGACTCTGCTGCATTATTTAAGGTGTCTGCTGCATTATTTAAGGACTCTGCTGTGGTATATAAGGACTCTGCTGCATTATTTAAGGAATTTGTTGCATTATTTAAGGACGCTGCTGCATTATTTAAGGACTTTGTTGCATTATTTAAGGACTCTGCTGCATTAATTAAGGACTTTGCTGCATTACTTAAGGACACTGCTGCATTATTTAAGGACTTTGTTGCATTATTTAAGGTCTCTGCTGCATTATTTAAGGACTCTGCTGTGGTATTTATGGACTCTGCTGCATTATTTAAGGAATTTGTTGCATTATTTAAGGACGCTGCTGCATTATTTAAGGACTTTGTTGCATTATTTAAGGACTTTGCTGCATTAATTAAGGACTTTGCTGCATTACTTAAGGACTCTGCTGCATTATTTAATTACTTGCTGCATTATTTAAGGACTCTGCTGCGGTGTTTAAGAACTCTGCTGCATTATTTAAGGACTTTGCTGCATTATTTTAGGACTCTGCTGCATTATTTAAGGACTTTGCTGTATTATTTAAGGACTCTACTGCATTATTTAAGGACTTTGTTGCATTATTTAAGGACTCTGCTGCATTATTTAATGACTTTGTTGCATTATATAAGGACTCTGCTGAATTATTTAAGGACTATGTTGCATTATGTTAGAAGTCTGCTGCATTATTTAAGGACTTTGCTGCATTATTTAAGGACTCTGCTGCATTATTTAAGGACTTTATTGCATTATTTAAGGACTCTGCTGCATTATTTAATGACTCTGCTGAAGCATTTGAGGACTCAGCTGCATTATTTAAGGTCTCTGCTGTATTATTTAAGGACTCTGCTGCATTATTTAATGACTCTGTTGCGGTATTTAAGGACTCTGCTGCATTATTTAAGGACTGCTGCGTTATTTAAGGACTCTGCTGCATTATTTAAGACTTTGCTGCATTATTTAAGGACTCTGCTGCAGTGTTTAATGACTCTGCTGAAGCAACTGGGGACTCAGATGCATTATTTAAGGACTCTGCTGCATTATGTAAGGACTTTGCTGCTTTATTTAAGGACTTTGCTGCATTATTTAAGGACTTTGTTGCATTATTTAAGGACTCTGCTGCATTATTTAAGGACTTTGTTGCATTATTTAAGGACTCTTCTGCATTATTTAAGGACTTTGCTGCATTATTTAAGGACTATGCTGTGGTATTTAAGTACTCTGCTGCATTATTTAAGGACTTTGCTGCATTATTTAAGGACTCTGCTGCATTATTTAATTACTTTGCTGCATTATTAAAGGACCCTGCTGCGGCATTTAAGGATTCTGCTGCATTATTTAAGGACTTTGATGCATTATTTAAGGACGCTGCTGCAGAATTTAAGGAATCTGCTGCATTATTTAAGGACTTTGTTGCATTATTTAAGGTCTCTGCTGCATGAATTAAGGACTCTGCTATGGTACTTAAGGACTTTGCTGCATTATTTAAGGACTTTGCTGCATTATTTAAGGACTTTGATGCATTATTTAAGAACTTTGTTGCATTATTTAAGGACTCTGCTGCATTATTTAAGGACTTTGTTGCATTATGTAAGGACTTTGCTGCTTTATTTAAGGACTTTGCTGCATTATTTAAGGACTTTGTTGCATTATTTAAGGACTCTGCTGCATTATTTAAGGACTTTGTTGCATTATTTAAGGACTCTTCTGCATTATTTAAGGACTTTGCTGCATTATTTAAGGACTATGCTGTGGTATTTAAGTACTCTGCTGCATTATTTAAGGACTTTGCTGCATTATTTAAGGACTCTGCTGCATTATTTAATTACTTTGCTGCATTATTAAAGGACCCTGCTGCGGCATTTAAGGATTCTGCTGCATAATTTAAGGACTTTATTGCATTATTTAAGGATCCTGCTGCATTATTTAAGGATCCTGCTGAAGCATTTGAGGACTCAGCTGCATTATTTAAGGACTTTGCTGCATTATTTAACGACTCTGCTGCATTATTTAAGGACTCTGCTGCTTTATTTAAGGACTTTCCTGCATTATTTAAGGAGTCTTCTGCATTATTTAATGACTCTGCTGAAGCATTTGAGGACTCAACTGCATTATTTAAGGACTCTGCTGCATTATTTAAGGTCTCTGCTGCATTATTTAAGGACTCTGCTGTGGTATATAAGGACTCTGCTGCATTATTTAAGGAATTTGTTGCATTATTTAAGGACGCTGCTGCATTATTTAAGGACTTTGTTGCATTATTTAAGGACTCTGCTGCATTAATTAAGGACTTTGCTGCATTACTTAAGGACACTGCTGCATTATTTAAGGACTTTGTTGCATTATTTAAGGACTCTGCTGCATTATTTAAGGACTCTGCTGAAGCATTTGGGGACTCAGATGCATTATTTAAGGACTCTGCTGCATTATGTAAGGGCTTTGCTGCTTTATTTAAGGACTCTGTTGCATTATTTAAGGACTTTGTTGCATTATTTAAGAACTCTGCTGCATTATTTAAGGACTTTGTTGCATTATTTAAGGATTCTGCTGCATTATTTAAGGACTTTGCTGCATTATTTAAGGACTATGCTGTGGTATTTAAGGACTCTGCTGCATTATTTAAGGACTTTGCTGCATTATTAAAGGACTCTGCTGCATTATTTAATTACTTTGCTGCATTATTTAAGGACTCTGCTGCGGTATTTAAGGACTCTGCTGCATTATTTAAGGACTTTGATGCATTATTTAAGGACACTGCTGCAGAATTTAAGGAATCTGCTGCATTATTTAAGGACTTTGTTGCATTATTTAAGGTCTCTTTTTCATTATTTAAGGACTCTGCTATTGTACTTAAGGACTTTGCTGCATTATTTAAGGACTTTGCTGCATTATTTAAGGACTCTGCTGCATTATTTAAGTACTTTGTTGCATTATTTAAGGACTCTGCTGCATAATTTAAGGACTTTATTGCATTATTTAAGGATCCTGCTGCATTATTTAATGACTCTGCTGAAGCATTTGAGGACTCATCTGCATTATTAAAGGTCTCTGCTGCATTATTTAAGGATCCTGCTGAAGCATTTGAGGACTCAGCTGCATTATTTAAGGACTTTGCTGCATTATTTAACGACTCTGCTGCGTTATTTAAGGACTCTGCTGCATTATTTAAGGACACTGCTGCATTATTTAAGGACTCTGCTGCATTATTTAAGGACTTTGCTGCATTATTTAACGACTCTGCTGCATTATTTAAGAACTTTGCTGCATTATTTAAGGACTCTGCTGCATTATTTAAGGAATTTGTTGCATTATTTAAGGACTCTGCTGCTTTATTTAAGGACTCTGCTGCGGTATTTAAGGACTCTGCTGCATTATTTAAGGACTTTGCTGCATTATTTAAGGACTGCTGCGTTATTTAAGGACTCTGCTGCATTATTTAAGACTTTGCTGCATTATTTAAGGACTCTGCTGCAGTGTTTAATGACTCTGCTGAAGCAACTGGGGACTCAGATGCATTATTTAAGGACTCTGCTGCATTATGTAAGGACTTTGCTGCTTTATTTAAGGACTTTGCTGCATTATTTAAGGACTTTGTTGCATTATTTAAGGACTCTGCTGCATTATTTAAGGACTTTGTTGCATTATTTAAGGACTCTTCTGCATTATTTAAGGACTTTGCTGCATTATTTAAGGACTATGCTGTGGTATTTAAGTACTCTGCTGCATTATTTAAGGACTTTGCTGCATTATTTAAGGACTCTGCTGCATTATTTAATTACTTTGCTGCATTATTAAAGGACCCTGCTGCGGCATTTAAGGATTCTGCTGCATTATTTAAGGACTTTGATGCATTATTTAAGGACGCTGCTGCAGAATTTAAGGAATCTGCTGCATTATTTAAGGACTTTGTTGCATTATTTAAGGTCTCTGCTGCATTATTTAAGGACTCTGCTATGGTACTTAAGGACTTTGCTGCATTACTTAAGGACTTTGCTGCATTATTTAAGGACTTTGATGCATTATTTAAGAACTTTGTTGCATTATTTAAGGACTCTGCTGCATTATTTAAGGACTTTGTTGCATTATGTAAGGACTTTGCTGCTTTATTTAAGGACTTTGCTGCATTATTTAAGGGCTTTGTTGCATTATTTAAGGACTCTGCTGCATTATTTAAGGACTTTGTTGCATTATTTAAGGACTCTTCTGCATTATTTAAGGACTTTGCTGCATTATTTAAGGACTATGCTGTGGTATTTAAGTACTCTGCTGCATTATTTAAGGACTTTGCTGCATTATTTAAGGACTCTGCTGCATTATTTAATTACTTTGCTGCATTATTAAAGGACCCTGCTGCGGCATTTAAGGATTCTGCTGCATAATTTAAGGACTTTATTGCATTATTTAAGGATCCTGCTGCATTATTTAAGGATCCTGCTGAAGCATTTGAGGACTCAGCTGCATTATTTAAGGACTTTGCTGCATTATTTAACGACTCTGCTGCATTATTTAAGGACTCTGCTGCTTTATTTAAGGACTTTCCTGCATTATTTAAGGAGTCTTCTGCATTATTTAATGACTCTGCTGAAGCATTTGAGGACTCAACTGCATTATTTAAGGACTCTGCTGCATTATTTAAGGTGTCTGCTGCATTATTTAAGGACTCTGCTGTGGTATATAAGGACTCTGCTGCATTATTTAAGGAATTTGTTGCATTATTTAAGGACGCTGCTGCATTATTTAAGGACTTTGTTGCATTATTTAAGGACTCTGCTGCATTAATTAAGGACTTTGCTGCATTACTTAAGGACACTGCTGCATTATTTAAGGACTTTGTTGCATTATTTAAGGTCTCTGCTGCATTATTTAAGGACTCTGCTGTGGTATTTATGGACTCTGCTGCATTATTTAAGGAATTTGTTGCATTATTTAAGGACGCTGCTGCATTATTTAAGGACTTTGTTGCATTATTTAAGGACTTTGCTGCATTAATTAAGGACTTTGCTGCATTACTTAAGGACTCTGCTGCATTATTTAATTACTTGCTGCATTATTTAAGGACTCTGCTGCGGTGTTTAAGAACTCTGCTGCATTATTTAAGGACTTTGCTGCATTATTTTAGGACTCTGCTGCATTATTTAAGGACTTTGCTGTATTATTTAAGGACTCTACTGCATTATTTAAGGACTTTGTTGCATTATTTAAGGACTCTGCTGCATTATTTAATGACTTTGTTGCATTATATAAGGACTCTGCTGAATTATTTAAGGACTATGTTGCATTATGTTAGAAGTCTGCTGCATTATTTAAGGACTTTGCTGCATTATTTAAGGACTCTGCTGCATTATTTAAGGACTTTATTGCATTATTTAAGGACTCTGCTGCATTATTTAATGACTCTGCTGAAGCATTTGAGGACTCAGCTGCATTATTTAAGGTCTCTGCTGTATTATTTAAGGACTCTGCTGCATTATTTAATGACTCTGTTGCGGTATTTAAGGACTCTGCTGCATTATTTAAGGACTGCTGCGTTATTTAAGGACTCTGCTGCATTATTTAAGACTTTGCTGCATTATTTAAGGACTCTGCTGCAGTGTTTAATGACTCTGCTGAAGCAACTGGGGACTCAGATGCATTATTTAAGGACTCTGCTGCATTATGTAAGGACTTTGCTGCTTTATTTAAGGACTTTGCTGCATTATTTAAGGACTTTGTTGCATTATTTAAGGACTCTGCTGCATTATTTAAGGACTTTGTTGCATTATTTAAGGACTCTTCTGCATTATTTAAGGACTTTGCTGCATTATTTAAGGACTATGCTGTGGTATTTAAGTACTCTGCTGCATTATTTAAGGACTTTGCTGCATTATTTAAGGACTATGCTGTGGTATTTAAGTACTCTGCTGCATTATTTAAGGACTTTGCTGCATTATTTAAGGACTCTGCTGCATTATTTAATTACTTTGCTGCATTATTAAAGGACCCTGCTGCGGCATTTAAGGATTCTGCTGCATTATTTAAGGACTTTGATGCATTATTTAAGGACGCTGCTGCAGAATTTAAGGAATCTGCTGCATTATTTAAGGACTTTGTTGCATTATTTAAGGTCTCTGCTGCATGAATTAAGGACTCTGCTATGGTACTTAAGGACTTTGCTGCATTATTTAAGGACTTTGCTGCATTATTTAAGGACTTTGATGCATTATTTAAGAACTTTGTTGCATTATTTAAGGACTCTGCTGCATTATTTAAGGACTTTGTTGCATTATGTAAGGACTTTGCTGCTTTATTTAAGGACTTTGCTGCATTATTTAAGGACTTTGTTGCATTATTTAAGGACTCTGCTGCATTATTTAAGGACTTTGTTGCATTATTTAAGGACTCTTCTGCATTATTTAAGGACTTTGCTGCATTATTTAAGGACTATGCTGTGGTATTTAAGTACTCTGCTGCATTATTTAAGGACTTTGCTGCATTATTTAAGGACTCTGCTGCATTATTTAATTACTTTGCTGCATTATTAAAGGACCCTGCTGCGGCATTTAAGGATTCTGCTGCATAATTTAAGGACTTTATTGCATTATTTAAGGATCCTGCTGCATTATTTAAGGATCCTGCTGAAGCATTTGAGGACTCAGCTGCATTATTTAAGGACTTTGCTGCATTATTTAACGACTCTGCTGCATTATTTAAGGACTCTGCTGCTTTATTTAAGGACTTTCCTGCATTATTTAAGTAGTCTTCTGCATTATTTAATGACTCTGCTGAAGCATTTGAGGACTCAACTGCATTATTTAAGGACTCTGCTGCATTATTTAAGGTCTCTGCTGCATTATTTAAGGACTCTGCTGTGGTATATAAGGACTCTGCTGCATTATTTAAGGAATTTGTTGCATTATTTAAGGACGCTGCTGCATTATTTAAGGACTTTGTTGCATTATTTAAGGACTCTGCTGCATTAATTAAGGACTTTGCTGCATTACTTAAGGACACTGCTGCATTATTTAAGGACTTTGTTGCATTATTTAAGGACTCTGCTGCATTATTTAAGGACTCTGCTGAAGCATTTGGGGACTCAGATGCATTATTTAAGGACTCTGCTGCATTATGTAAGGGCTTTGCTGCTTTATTTAAGGACTCTGTTGCATTATTTAAGGACTTTGTTGCATTATTTAAGAACTCTGCTGCATTATTTAAGGACTTTGTTGCATTATTTAAGGATTCTGCTGCATTATTTAAGGACTTTGCTGCATTATTTAAGGACTATGCTGTGGTATTTAAGGACTCTGCTGCATTATTTAAGGACTTTGCTGCATTATTAAAGGACTCTGCTGCATTATTTAATTACTTTGCTGCATTATTTAAGGACTCTGCTGCGGTATTTAAGGACTCTGCTGCATTATTTAAGGACTTTGATGCATTATTTAAGGACACTGCTGCAGAATTTAAGGAATCTGCTGCATTATTTAAGGACTTTGTTGCATTATTTAAGGTCTCTTTTTCATTATTTAAGGACTCTGCTATTGTACTTAAGGACTTTGCTGCATTATTTAAGGACTTTGCTGCATTATTTAAGGACTCTGCTGCATTATTTAAGTACTTTGTTGCATTATTTAAGGACTCTGCTGCATAATTTAAGGACTTTATTGCATTATTTAAGGATCCTGCTGCATTATTTAATGACTCTGCTGAAGCATTTGAGGACTCAGCTGCATTATTTAAGGTCTCTGCTGCATTATTTAAGGATCCTGCTGAAGCATTTGAGGACTCAGCTGCATTATTTAAGGACTTTGCTGCATTATTTAACGACTCTGCTGCGTTATTTAAGGACTCTGCTGCATTATTTAAGGACACTGCTGCATTATTTAAGGACTCTGCTGCATTATTTAAGGACTTTGCTGCATTATTTAACGACTCTGCTGCATTATTTAAGAACTTTGCTGCATTATTTAAGGACTCTGCTGCATTATTTAAGGAATTTGTTGCATTATTTAAGGACTCTGCTGCTTTATTTAAGGACTCTGCTGCGGTATTTAAGGACTCTGCTGCATTATTTAAGGACTTTGCTGCATTATTTAAGGACTGCTGCGTTATTTAAGGACTCTGCTGCATTATTTAAGACTTTGCTGCATTATTTAAGGACTCTGCTGCAGTGTTTAATGACTCTGCTGAAGCAACTGGGGACTCAGATGCATTATTTAAGGACTCTGCTGCATTATGTAAGGACTCTGCTGCATTATTTAAGGACTTTGTTGCATTATTTAAGGACTCTTCTGCATTATTTAAGGACTTTGCTGCATTATTTAAGGACTATGCTGTGGTATTTAAGTACTCTGCTGCATTATTTAAGGACTTTGCTGCATTATTTAAGGACTCTGCTGCATTATTTAATTACTTTGCTGCATTATTAAAGGACCCTGCTGCGGCATTTAAGGATTCTGCTGCATTATTTAAGGACTTTGATGCATTATTTAAGGACGCTGCTGCAGAATTTAAGGAATCTGCTGCATTATTTAAGGACTTTGTTGCATTATTTAAGGTCTCTGCTGCATGAATTAAGGACTCTGCTATGGTACTTAAGGACTTTGCTGCATTATTTAAGGACTTTGCTGCATTATTTAAGGACTTTGATGCATTATTTAAGAACTTTGTTGCATTATTTAAGGACTCTGCTGCATTATTTAAGGACTTTGTTGCATTATGTAAGGACTTTGCTGCTTTATTTAAGGACTTTGCTGCATTATTTAAGGACTTTGTTGCATTATTTAAGGACTCTGCTGCATTATTTAAGGACTTTGTTGCATCACTTAAGGACTCTTCTGCATTATTTAAGGACTTTGCTGCATTATTTAAGGACTATGCTGTGGTATTTAAGTACTCTGCTGCATTATTTAAGGACTTTGCTGCATTATTTAAGGACTCTGCTGCATTATTTAATTACTTTGCTGCATTATTAAAGGACCCTGCTGCGGCATTTAAGGATTCTGCTGCATAATTTAAGGACTTTATTGCATTATTTAAGGATCCTGCTGCATTATTTAAGGATCCTGCTGAAGCATTTGAGGACTCAGCTGCATTATTTAAGGACTTTGCTGCATTATTTAACGACTCTGCTGCATTATTTAAGGACTCTGCTGCTTTATTTAAGGACTTTCCTGCATTATTTAAGGAGTCTTCTGCATTATTTAATGACTCTGCTGAAGCATTTGAGGACTCAACTGCATTATTTAAGGACTCTGCTGCATTATTTAAGGTCTCTGCTGCATTATTTAAGGACTCTGCTGTGGTATATAAGGACTCTGCTGCATTATTTAAGGAATTTGTTGCATTATTTAAGGACGCTGCTGCATTATTTAAGGACTTTGTTGCATTATTTAAGGACTCTGCTGCATTAATTAAGGACTTTGCTGCATTACTTAAGGACACTGCTGCATTATTTAAGGACTTTGTTGCATTATTTAAGGAATCTGCTGCATTATTTAAGGACTCTGCTGAAGCATTTGGGGACTCAGATGCATTATTTAAGGACTCTGCTGCATTATGTAAGGGCTTTGCTGCTTTATTTAAGGACTCTGTTGCATTATTTAAGGACTTTGTTGCATTATTTAAGAACTCTGCTGCATTATTTAAGGACTTTGTTGCATTATTTAAGGATTCTGCTGCATTATTTAAGGACTTTGCTGCATTATTTAAGGACTATGCTGTGGTATTTAAGGACTCTGCTGCATTATTTAAGGACTTTGCTGCATTATTAAAGGACTCTGCTGCATTATTTAATTACTTTGCTGCATTATTTAAGGACTCTGCTGCGGTATTTAAGGACTCTGCTGCATTATTTAAGGACTTTGATGCATTATTTAAGGACACTGCTGCAGAATTTAAGGAATCTGCTGCATTATTTAAGGACTTTGTTGCATTATTTAAGGTCTCTTTTTCATTATTTAAGGACTCTGCTATTGTACTTAAGGACTTTGCTGCATTATTTAAGGACTTTGCTGCATTATTTAAGGACTCTGCTGCATAATTTAAGGACTTTATTGCATTATTTAAGGATCCTGCTGCATTATTTAATGACTCTGCTGAAGCATTTGAGGACTCATCTGCATTATTAAAGGTCTCTGCTGCATTATTTAAGGATCCTGCTGAAGCATTTGAGGACTCAGCTGCATTATTTAAGGACTTTGCTGCATTATTTAACGACTCTGCTGCGTTATTTAAGGACTCTGCTGCATTATTTAAGGACACTGCTGCATTATTTAAGGACTCTGCTGCATTATTTAAGGACTTTGCTGCATTATTTAACGACTCTGCTGCATTATTTAAGAACTTTGCTGCATTATTTAAGGACTCTGCTGCATTATTTAAGGAATTTGTTGCATTATTTAAGGACTCTGCTGCTTTATTTAAGGACTCTGCTGCGGTATTTAAGGACTCTGCTGCATTATTTAAGGACTTTGCTGCATTATTTAAGGACTGCTGCGTTATTTAAGGACTCTGCTGCATTATTTAAGACTTTGCTGCATTATTTAAGGACTCTGCTGCAGTGTTTAATGACTCTGCTGAAGCAACTGGGGACTCAGATGCATTATTTAAGGACTCTGCTGCATTATGTAAGGACTTTGCTGCTTTATTTAAGGACTTTGCTGCATTATTTAAGGACTTTGTTGCATTATTTAAGGACTCTGCTGCATTATTTAAGGACTTTGTTGCATTATTTAAGGACTCTTCTGCATTATTTAAGGACTTTGCTGCATTATTTAAGGACTATGCTGTGGTATTTAAGTACTCTGCTGCATTATTTAAGGACTTTGCTGCATTATTTAAGGACTCTGCTGCATTATTTAATTACTTTGCTGCATTATTAAAGGACCCTGCTGCGGCATTTAAGGATTCTGCTGCATTATTTAAGGACTTTGATGCATTATTTAAGGACGCTGCTGCAGAATTTAAGGAATCTGCTGCATTATTTAAGGACTTTGTTGCATTATTTAAGGTCTCTGCTGCATTATTTAAGGACTCTGCTATGGTACTTAAGGACTTTGCTGCATTACTTAAGGACTTTGCTGCATTATTTAAGGACTTTGATGCATTATTTAAGAACTTTGTTGCATTATTTAAGGACTCTGCTGCATTATTTAAGGACTTTGTTGCATTATGTAAGGACTTTGCTGCTTTATTTAAGGACTTTGCTGCATTATTTAAGGGCTTTGTTGCATTATTTAAGGACTCTGCTGCATTATTTAAGGACTTTGTTGCATTATTTAAGGACTCTTCTGCATTATTTAAGGACTTTGCTGCATTATTTAAGGACTATGCTGTGGTATTTAAGTACTCTGCTGCATTATTTAAGGACTTTGCTGCATTATTTAAGGACTCTGCTGCATTATTTAATTACTTTGCTGCATTATTAAAGGACCCTGCTGCGGCATTTAAGGATTCTGCTGCATAATTTAAGGACTTTATTGCATTATTTAAGGATCCTGCTGCATTATTTAAGGATCCTGCTGAAGCATTTGAGGACTCAGCTGCATTATTTAAGGACTTTGCTGCATTATTTAACGACTCTGCTGCATTATTTAAGGACTCTGCTGCTTTATTTAAGGACTTTCCTGCATTATTTAAGGAGTCTTCTGCATTATTTAATGACTCTGCTGAAGCATTTGAGGACTCAACTGCATTATTTAAGGACTCTGCTGCATTATTTAAGGTGTCTGCTGCATTATTTAAGGACTCTGCTGTGGTATATAAGGACTCTGCTGCATTATTTAAGGAATTTGTTGCATTATTTAAGGACGCTGCTGCATTATTTAAGGACTTTGTTGCATTATTTAAGGACTCTGCTGCATTAATTAAGGACTTTGCTGCATTACTTAAGGACACTGCTGCATTATTTAAGGACTTTGTTGCATTATTTAAGGTCTCTGCTGCATTATTTAAGGACTCTGCTGTGGTATTTATGGACTCTGCTGCATTATTTAAGGAATTTGTTGCATTATTTAAGGACGCTGCTGCATTATTTAAGGACTTTGTTGCATTATTTAAGGACTTTGCTGCATTAATTAAGGACTTTGCTGCATTACTTAAGGACTCTGCTGCATTATTTAATTACTTGCTGCATTATTTAAGGACTCTGCTGCGGTGTTTAAGAACTCTGCTGCATTATTTAAGGACTTTGCTGCATTATTTTAGGACTCTGCTGCATTATTTAAGGACTTTGCTGTATTATTTAAGGACTCTACTGCATTATTTAAGGACTTTGTTGCATTATTTAAGGACTCTGCTGCATTATTTAATGACTTTGTTGCATTATATAAGGACTCTGCTGAATTATTTAAGGACTATGTTGCATTATGTTAGAAGTCTGCTGCATTATTTAAGGACTTTGCTGCATTATTTAAGGACTCTGCTGCATTATTTAAGGACTTTATTGCATTATTTAAGGACTCTGCTGCATTATTTAATGACTCTGCTGAAGCATTTGAGGACTCAGCTGCATTATTTAAGGTCTCTGCTGTATTATTTAAGGACTCTGCTGCATTATTTAATGACTCTGTTGCGGTATTTAAGGACTCTGCTGCATTATTTAAGGACTGCTGCGTTATTTAAGGACTCTGCTGCATTATTTAAGACTTTGCTGCATTATTTAAGGACTCTGCTGCAGTGTTTAATGACTCTGCTGAAGCAACTGGGGACTCAGATGCATTATTTAAGGACTCTGCTGCATTATGTAAGGACTTTGCTGCTTTATTTAAGGACTTTGCTGCATTATTTAAGGACTTTGTTGCATTATTTAAGGACTCTGCTGCATTATTTAAGGACTTTGTTGCATTATTTAAGGACTCTTCTGCATTATTTAAGGACTTTGCTGCATTATTTAAGGACTATGCTGTGGTATTTAAGTACTCTGCTGCATTATTTAAGGACTTTGCTGCATTATTTAAGGACTCTGCTGCATTATTTAATTACTTTGCTGCATTATTAAAGGACCCTGCTGCGGCATTTAAGGATTCTGCTGCATTATTTAAGGACTTTGATGCATTATTTAAGGACGCTGCTGCAGAATTTAAGGAATCTGCTGCATTATTTAAGGACTTTGTTGCATTATTTAAGGTCTCTGCTGCATGAATTAAGGACTCTGCTATGGTACTTAAGGACTTTGCTGCATTATTTAAGGACTTTGCTGCATTATTTAAGGACTTTGATGCATTATTTAAGAACTTTGTTGCATTATTTAAGGACTCTGCTGCATTATTTAAGGACTTTGTTGCATTATGTAAGGACTTTGCTGCTTTATTTAAGGACTTTGCTGCATTATTTAAGGACTTTGTTGCATTATTTAAGGACTCTGCTGCATTATTTAAGGACTTTGTTGCATTATTTAAGGACTCTTCTGCATTATTTAAGGACTTTGCTGCATTATTTAAGGACTATGCTGTGGTATTTAAGTACTCTGCTGCATTATTTAAGGACTTTGCTGCATTATTTAAGGACTCTGCTGCATTATTTAATTACTTTGCTGCATTATTAAAGGACCCTGCTGCGGCATTTAAGGATTCTGCTGCATAATTTAAGGACTTTATTGCATTATTTAAGGATCCTGCTGCATTATTTAAGGATCCTGCTGAAGCATTTGAGGACTCAGCTGCATTATTTAAGGACTTTGCTGCATTATTTAACGACTCTGCTGCATTATTTAAGGACTCTGCTGCTTTATTTAAGGACTTTCCTGCATTATTTAAGGAGTCTTCTGCATTATTTAATGACTCTGCTGAAGCATTTGAGGACTCAACTGCATTATTTAAGGACTCTGCTGCATTATTTAAGGTCTCTGCTGCATTATTTAAGGACTCTGCTGTGGTATATAAGGACTCTGCTGCATTATTTAAGGAATTTGTTGCATTATTTAAGGACGCTGCTGCATTATTTAAGGACTTTGTTGCATTATTTAAGGACTCTGCTGCATTAATTAAGGACTTTGCTGCATTACTTAAGGACACTGCTGCATTATTTAAGGACTTTGTTGCATTATTTAAGGACTCTGCTGCATTATTTAAGGACTCTGCTGAAGCATTTGGGGACTCAGATGCATTATTTAAGGACTCTGCTGCATTATGTAAGGGCTTTGCTGCTTTATTTAAGGACTCTGTTGCATTATTTAAGGACTTTGTTGCATTATTTAAGAACTCTGCTGCATTATTTAAGGACTTTGTTGCATTATTTAAGGATTCTGCTGCATTATTTAAGGACTTTGCTGCATTATTTAAGGACTATGCTGTGGTATTTAAGGACTCTGCTGCATTATTTAAGGACTTTGCTGCATTATTAAAGGACTCTGCTGCATTATTTAATTACTTTGCTGCATTATTTAAGGACTCTGCTGCGGTATTTAAGGACTCTGCTGCATTATTTAAGGACTTTGATGCATTATTTAAGGACACTGCTGCAGAATTTAAGGAATCTGCTGCATTATTTAAGGACTTTGTTGCATTATTTAAGGTCTCTTTTTCATTATTTAAGGACTCTGCTATTGTACTTAAGGACTTTGCTGCATTATTTAAGGACTTTGCTGCATTATTTAAGGACTCTGCTGCATTATTTAAGTACTTTGTTGCATTATTTAAGGACTCTGCTGCATAATTTAAGGACTTTATTGCATTATTTAAGGATCCTGCTGCATTATTTAATGACTCTGCTGAAGCATTTGAGGACTCATCTGCATTATTAAAGGTCTCTGCTGCATTATTTAAGGATCCTGCTGAAGCATTTGAGGACTCAGCTGCATTATTTAAGGACTTTGCTGCATTATTTAACGACTCTGCTGCGTTATTTAAGGACTCTGCTGCATTATTTAAGGACACTGCTGCATTATTTAAGGACTCTGCTGCATTATTTAAGGACTTTGCTGCATTATTTAACGACTCTGCTGCATTATTTAAGAACTTTGCTGCATTATTTAAGGACTCTGCTGCATTATTTAAGGAATTTGTTGCATTATTTAAGGACTCTGCTGCTTTATTTAAGGACTCTGCTGCGGTATTTAAGGACTCTGCTGCATTATTTAAGGACTTTGCTGCATTATTTAAGGACTGCTGCGTTATTTAAGGACTCTGCTGCATTATTTAAGACTTTGCTGCATTATTTAAGGACTCTGCTGCAGTGTTTAATGACTCTGCTGAAGCAACTGGGGACTCAGATGCATTATTTAAGGACTCTGCTGCATTATGTAAGGACTTTGCTGCTTTATTTAAGGACTTTGCTGCATTATTTAAGGACTTTGTTGCATTATTTAAGGACTCTGCTGCATTATTTAAGGACTTTGTTGCATTATTTAAGGACTCTTCTGCATTATTTAAGGACTTTGCTGCATTATTTAAGGACTATGCTGTGGTATTTAAGTACTCTGCTGCATTATTTAAGGACTTTGCTGCATTATTTAAGGACTCTGCTGCATTATTTAATTACTTTGCTGCATTATTAAAGGACCCTGCTGCGGCATTTAAGGATTCTGCTGCATTATTTAAGGACTTTGATGCATTATTTAAGGACGCTGCTGCAGAATTTAAGGAATCTGCTGCATTATTTAAGGACTTTGTTGCATTATTTAAGGTCTCTGCTGCATTATTTAAGGACTCTGCTATGGTACTTAAGGACTTTGCTGCATTACTTAAGGACTTTGCTGCATTATTTAAGGACTTTGATGCATTATTTAAGAACTTTGTTGCATTATTTAAGGACTCTGCTGCATTATTTAAGGACTTTGTTGCATTATGTAAGGACTTTGCTGCTTTATTTAAGGACTTTGCTGCATTATTTAAGGGCTTTGTTGCATTATTTAAGGACTCTGCTGCATTATTTAAGGACTTTGTTGCATTATTTAAGGACTCTTCTGCATTATTTAAGGACTTTGCTGCATTATTTAAGGACTATGCTGTGGTATTTAAGTACTCTGCTGCATTATTTAAGGACTTTGCTGCATTATTTAAGGACTCTGCTGCATTATTTAATTACTTTGCTGCATTATTAAAGGACCCTGCTGCGGCATTTAAGGATTCTGCTGCATAATTTAAGGACTTTATTGCATTATTTAAGGATCCTGCTGCATTATTTAAGGATCCTGCTGAAGCATTTGAGGACTCAGCTGCATTATTTAAGGACTTTGCTGCATTATTTAACGACTCTGCTGCATTATTTAAGGTGTCTGCTGCATTATTTAAGGACTCTGCTGTGGTATATAAGGACTCTGCTGCATTATTTAAGGAATTTGTTGCATTATTTAAGGACGCTGCTGCATTATTTAAGGACTTTGTTGCATTATTTAAGGACTCTGCTGCATTAATTAAGGACTTTGCTGCATTACTTAAGGACACTGCTGCATTATTTAAGGACTTTGTTGCATTATTTAAGGTCTCTGCTGCATTATTTAAGGACTCTGCTGTGGTATTTATGGACTCTGCTGCATTATTTAAGGAATTTGTTGCATTATTTAAGGACGCTGCTGCATTATTTAAGGACTTTGTTGCATTATTTAAGGACTTTGCTGCATTAATTAAGGACTTTGCTGCATTACTTAAGGACTCTGCTGCATTATTTAATTACTTGCTGCATTATTTAAGGACTCTGCTGCGGTGTTTAAGAACTCTGCTGCATTATTTAAGGACTTTGCTGCATTATTTTAGGACTCTGCTGCATTATTTAAGGACTTTGCTGTATTATTTAAGGACTCTACTGCATTATTTAAGGACTTTGTTGCATTATTTAAGGACTCTGCTGCATTATTTAATGACTTTGTTGCATTATATAAGGACTCTGCTGAATTATTTAAGGACTATGTTGCATTATGTTAGAAGTCTGCTGCATTATTTAAGGACTTTGCTGCATTATTTAAGGACTCTGCTGCATTATTTAAGGACTTTATTGCATTATTTAAGGACTCTGCTGCATTATTTAATGACTCTGCTGAAGCATTTGAGGACTCAGCTGCATTATTTAAGGTCTCTGCTGTATTATTTAAGGACTCTGCTGCATTATTTAATGACTCTGTTGCGGTATTTAAGGACTCTGCTGCATTATTTAAGGACTGCTGCGTTATTTAAGGACTCTGCTGCATTATTTAAGACTTTGCTGCATTATTTAAGGACTCTGCTGCAGTGTTTAATGACTCTGCTGAAGCAACTGGGGACTCAGATGCATTATTTAAGGACTCTGCTGCATTATGTAAGGACTTTGCTGCTTTATTTAAGGACTTTGCTGCATTATTTAAGGACTTTGTTGCATTATTTAAGGACTCTGCTGCATTATTTAAGGACTTTGTTGCATTATTTAAGGACTCTTCTGCATTATTTAAGGACTTTGCTGCATTATTTAAGGACTATGCTGTGGTATTTAAGTACTCTGCTGCATTATTTAAGGACTTTGCTGCATTATTTAAGGACTCTGCTGCATTATTTAATTACTTTGCTGCATTATTAAAGGACCCTGCTGCGGCATTTAAGGATTCTGCTGCATTATTTAAGGACTTTGATGCATTATTTAAGGACGCTGCTGCAGAATTTAAGGAATCTGCTGCATTATTTAAGGACTTTGTTGCATTATTTAAGGTCTCTGCTGCATGAATTAAGGACTCTGCTATGGTACTTAAGGACTTTGCTGCATTATTTAAGGACTTTGCTGCATTATTTAAGTTTGATGCATTATTTAAGAACTTTGTTGCATTATTTAAGGACTCTGCTGCATTATTTAAGGACTTTGTTGCATTATGTAAGGACTTTGCTGCTTTATTTAAGGACTTTGCTGCATTATTTAAGGACTTTGTTGCATTATTTAAGGACTCTGCTGCATTATTTAAGGACTTTGTTGCATTATTTAAGGACTCTTCTGCATTATTTAAGGACTTTGCTGCATTATTTAAGGACTATGCTGTGGTATTTAAGTACTCTGCTGCATTATTTAAGGACTTTGCTGCATTATTTAAGGACTCTGCTGCATTATTTAATTACTTTGCTGCATTATTAAAGGACCCTGCTGCGGCATTTAAGGATTCTGCTGCATAATTTAAGGACTTTATTGCATTATTTAAGGATCCTGCTGCATTATTTAAGGATCCTGCTGAAGCATTTGAGGACTCAGCTGCATTATTTAAGGACTTTGCTGCATTATTTAACGACTCTGCTGCATTATTTAAGGACTCTGCTGCTTTATTTAAGGACTTTCCTGCATTATTTAAGGAGTCTTCTGCATTATTTAATGACTCTGCTGAAGCATTTGAGGACTCAACTGCATTATTTAAGGACTCTGCTGCATTATTTAAGGTCTCTGCTGCATTATTTAAGGACTCTGCTGTGGTATATAAGGACTCTGCTGCATTATTTAAGGAATTTGTTGCATTATTTAAGGACGCTGCTGCATTATTTAAGGACTTTGTTGCATTATTTAAGGACTCTGCTGCATTAATTAAGGACTTTGCTGCATTACTTAAGGACACTGCTGCATTATTTAAGGACTTTGTTGCATTATTTAAGGACTCTGCTGCATTATTTAAGGACTCTGCTGAAGCATTTGGGGACTCAGATGCATTATTTAAGGACTCTGCTGCATTATGTAAGGGCTTTGCTGCTTTATTTAAGGACTCTGTTGCATTATTTAAGGACTTTGTTGCATTATTTAAGAACTCTGCTGCATTATTTAAGGACTTTGTTGCATTATTTAAGGATTCTGCTGCATTATTTAAGGACTTTGCTGCATTATTTAAGGACTATGCTGTGGTATTTAAGGACTCTGCTGCATTATTTAAGGACTTTGCTGCATTATTAAAGGACTCTGCTGCATTATTTAATTACTTTGCTGCATTATTTAAGGACTCTGCTGCGGTATTTAAGGACTCTGCTGCATTATTTAAGGACTTTGATGCATTATTTAAGGACACTGCTGCAGAATTTAAGGAATCTGCTGCATTATTTAAGGACTTTGTTGCATTATTTAAGGTCTCTTTTTCATTATTTAAGGACTCTGCTATTGTACTTAAGGACTTTGCTGCATTATTTAAGGACTTTGCTGCATTATTTAAGGACTCTGCTTCATTATTTAAGTACTTTGTTGCATTATTTAAGGACTCTGCTGCATAATTTAAGGACTTTATTGCATTATTTAAGGATCCTGCTGCATTATTTAATGACTCTGCTGAAGCATTTGAGGACTCATCTGCATTATTAAAGGTCTCTGCTGCCTTATTTAAGGATCCTGCTGAAGCATTTGAGGACTCAGCTGCATTATTTAAGGACTTTGCTGCATTATTTAACGACTCTGCTGCGTTATTTAAGGACTCTGCTGCATTATTTAAGGACACTGCTGCATTATTTAAGGACTCTGCTGCATTATTTAAGGACTTTGCTGCATTATTTAACGACTCTGCTGCATTATTTAAGAACTTTGCTGCATTATTTAAGGACTCTGCTGCATTATTTAAGGAATTTGTTGCATTATTTAAGGACTCTGCTGCTTTATTTAAGGACTCTGCTGCGGTATTTAAGGACTCTGCTGCATTATTTAAGGACTTTGCTGCATTATTTAAGGACTGCTGCGTTATTTAAGGACTCTGCTGCATTATTTAAGACTTTGCTGCATTATTTAAGGACTCTGCTGCAGTGTTTAATGACTCTGCTGAAGCAACTGGGGACTCAGATGCATTATTTAAGGACTCTGCTGCATTATGTAAGGACTTTGCTGCTTTATTTAAGGACTTTGCTGCATTATTTAAGGACTTTGTTGCATTATTTAAGGACTCTGCTGCATTATTTAAGGACTTTGTTGCATTATTTAAGGACTCTTCTGCATTATTTAAGGACTTTGCTGCATTATTTAAGGACTATGCTGTGGTATTTAAGTACTCTGCTGCATTATTTAAGGACTTTGCTGCATTATTTAAGGACTCTGCTGCATTATTTAATTACTTTGCTGCATTATTAAAGGACCCTGCTGCGGCATTTAAGGATTCTGCTGCATTATTTAAGGACTTTGATGCATTATTTAAGGACGCTGCTGCAGAATTTAAGGAATCTGCTGCATTATTTAAGGACTTTGTTGCATTATTTAAGGTCTCTGCTGCATTATTTAAGGACTCTGCTATGGTACTTAAGGACTTTGCTGCATTACTTAAGGACTTTGCTGCATTATTTAAGGACTTTGATGCATTATTTAAGGACTTTGTTGCATTATTTAAGAACTCTGCTGCATTATTTAAGGACTTTGTTGCATTATTTAAGGATTCTGCTGCATTATTTAAGGACTTTGCTGCATTATTTAAGGACTATGCTGTGGTATTTAAGGACTCTGCTGCATTATTTAAGGACTTTGCTGCATTATTAAAGGACTCTGCTGCATTATTTAATTACTTTGCTGCATTATTTAAGGACTCTGCTGCGGTATTTAAGGACTCTGCTGCATTATTTAAGGACTTTGATGCATTATTTAAGGACACTGCTGCAGAATTTAAGGAATCTGCTGCATTATTTAAGGACTTTGTTGCATTATTTAAGGTCTCTTTTTCATTATTTAAGGACTCTGCTATTGTACTTAAGGACTTTGCTGCATTATTTAAGGACTTTGCTGCATTATTTAAGGACTCTGCTGCATTATTTAAGTACTTTGTTGCATTATTTAAGGACTCTGCTGCATAATTTAAGGACTTTATTGCATTATTTAAGGATCCTGCTGCATTATTTAATGACTCTGCTGAAGCATTTGAGGACTCATCTGCATTATTAAAGGTCTCTGCTGCATTATTTAAGGATCCTGCTGAAGCATTTGAGGACTCAGCTGCATTATTTAAGGACTTTGCTGCATTATTTAACGACTCTGCTGCGTTATTTAAGGACTCTGCTGCATTATTTAAGGACACTGCTGCATTATTTAAGGACTCTGCTGCATTATTTAAGGACTTTGCTGCATTATTTAACGACTCTGCTGCATTATTTAAGAACTTTGCTGCATTATTTAAGGACTCTGCTGCATTATTTAAGGAATTTGTTGCATTATTTAAGGACTCTGCTGCTTTATTTAAGGACTCTGCTGCGGTATTTAAGGACTCTGCTGCATTATTTAAGGACTTTGCTGCATTATTTAAGGACTGCTGCGTTATTTAAGGACTCTGCTGCATTATTTAAGACTTTGCTGCATTATTTAAGGACTCTGCTGCAGTGTTTAATGACTCTGCTGAAGCAACTGGGGACTCAGATGCATTATTTAAGGACTCTGCTGCATTATGTAAGGACTTTGCTGCTTTATTTAAGGACTTTGCTGCATTATTTAAGGACTTTGTTGCATTATTTAAGGACTCTGCTGCATTATTTAAGGACTTTGTTGCATTATTTAAGGACTCTTCTGCATTATTTAAGGACTTTGCTGCATTATTTAAGGACTATGCTGTGGTATTTAAGTACTCTGCTGCATTATTTAAGGACTTTGCTGCATTATTTAAGGACTCTGCTGCATTATTTAATTACTTTGCTGCATTATTAAAGGACCCTGCTGCGGCATTTAAGGATTCTGCTGCATTATTTAAGGACTTTGATGCATTATTTAAGGACGCTGCTGCAGAATTTAAGGAATCTGCTGCATTATTTAAGGACTTTGTTGCATTATTTAAGGTCTCTGCTGCATGAATTAAGGACTCTGCTATGGTACTTAAGGACTTTGCTGCATTATTTAAGGACTTTGCTGCATTATTTAAGGACTTTGATGCATTATTTAAGAACTTTGTTGCATTATTTAAGGACTCTGCTGCATTATTTAAGGACTTTGTTGCATTATGTAAGGACTTTGCTGCTTTATTTAAGGACTTTGCTGCATTATTTAAGGACTTTGTTGCATTATTTAAGGACTCTGCTGCATTATTTAAGGACTTTGTTGCATCATTTAAGGACTCTTCTGCATTATTTAAGGACTTTGCTGCATTATTTAAGGACTATGCTGTGGTATTTAAGTACTCTGCTGCATTATTTAAGGACTTTGCTGCATTATTTAAGGACTCTGCTGCATTATTTAATTACTTTGCTGCATTATTAAAGGACCCTGCTGCGGCATTTAAGGATTCTGCTGCATAATTTAAGGACTTTATTGCATTATTTAAGGATCCTGCTGCATTATTTAAGGATCCTGCTGAAGCATTTGAGGACTCAGCTGCATTATTTAAGGACTTTGCTGCATTATTTAACGACTCTGCTGCATTATTTAAGGACTCTGCTGCTTTATTTAAGGACTTTCCTGCATTATTTAAGGAGTCTTCTGCATTATTTAATGACTCTGCTGAAGCATTTGAGGACTCAACTGCATTATTTAAGGACTCTGCTGCATTATTTAAGGTCTCTGCTGCATTATTTAAGGACTCTGCTGTGGTATATAAGGACTCTGCTGCATTATTTAAGGAATTTGTTGCATTATTTAAGGACGCTGCTGCATTATTTAAGGACTTTGTTGCATTATTTAAGGACTCTGCTGCATTAATTAAGGACTTTGCTGCATTACTTAAGGACACTGCTGCATTATTTAAGGACTTTGTTGCATTATTTAAGGACTCTGCTGCATTATTTAAGGACTCTGCTGAAGCATTTGGGGACTCAGATGCATTATTTAAGGACTCTGCTGCATTATGTAAGGGCTTTGCTGCTTTATTTAAGGACTCTGTTGCATTATTTAAGGACTTTGTTGCATTATTTAAGAACTCTGCTGCATTATTTAAGGACTTTGTTGCATTATTTAAGGATTCTGCTGCATTATTTAAGGACTTTGCTGCATTATTTAAGGACTATGCTGTGGTATTTAAGGACTCTGCTGCATTATTTAAGGACTTTGCTGCATTATTAAAGGACTCTGCTGCATTATTTAATTACTTTGCTGCATTATTTAAGGACTCTGCTGCGGTATTTAAGGACTCTGCTGCATTATTTAAGGACTTTGATGCATTATTTAAGGACACTGCTGCAGAATTTAAGGAATCTGCTGCATTATTTAAGGACTTTGTTGCATTATTTAAGGTCTCTTTTTCATTATTTAAGGACTCTGCTATTGTACTTAAGGACTTTGCTGCATTATTTAAGGACTTTGCTGCATTATTTAAGGACTCTGCTTCATTATTTAAGTACTTTGTTGCATTATTTAAGGACTCTGCTGCATAATTTAAGGACTTTATTGCATTATTTAAGGATCCTGCTGCATTATTTAATGACTCTGCTGAAGCATTTGAGGACTCATCTGCATTATTAAAGGTCTCTGCTGCCTTATTTAAGGATCCTGCTGAAGCATTTGAGGACTCAGCTGCATTATTTAAGGACTTTGCTGCATTATTTAACGACTCTGCTGCGTTATTTAAGGACTCTGCTGCATTATTTAAGGACACTGCTGCATTATTTAAGGACTCTGCTGCATTATTTAAGGACTTTGCTGCATTATTTAACGACTCTGCTGCATTATTTAAGAACTTTGCTGCATTATTTAAGGACTCTGCTGCATTATTTAAGGAATTTGTTGCATTATTTAAGGACTCTGCTGCTTTATTTAAGGACTCTGCTGCGGTATTTAAGGACTCTGCTGCATTATTTAAGGACTTTGCTGCATTATTTAAGGACTGCTGCGTTATTTAAGGACTCTGCTGCATTATTTAAGACTTTGCTGCATTATTTAAGGACTCTGCTGCAGTGTTTAATGACTCTGCTGAAGCAACTGGGGACTCAGATGCATTATTTAAGGACTCTGCTGCATTATGTAAGGACTTTGCTGCTTTATTTAAGGACTTTGCTGCATTATTTAAGGACTTTGTTGCATTATTTAAGGACTCTGCTGCATTATTTAAGGACTTTGTTGCATTATTTAAGGACTCTTCTGCATTATTTAAGGACTTTGCTGCATTATTTAAGGACTATGCTGTGGTATTTAAGTACTCTGCTGCATTATTTAAGGACTTTGCTGCATTATTTAAGGACTCTGCTGCATTATTTAATTACTTTGCTGCATTATTAAAGGACCCTGCTGCGGCATTTAAGGATTCTGCTGCATTATTTAAGGACTTTGATGCATTATTTAAGGACGCTGCTGCAGAATTTAAGGAATCTGCTGCATTATTTAAGGACTTTGTTGCATTATTTAAGGTCTCTGCTGCATTATTTAAGGACTCTGCTATGGTACTTAAGGACTTTGCTGCATTACTTAAGGACTTTGCTGCATTATTTAAGGACTTTGATGCATTATTTAAGGACTTTGTTGCATTATTTAAGAACTCTGCTGCATTATTTAAGGACTTTGTTGCATTATTTAAGGATTCTGCTGCATTATTTAAGGACTTTGCTGCATTATTTAAGGACTATGCTGTGGTATTTAAGGACTCTGCTGCATTATTTAAGGACTTTGCTGCATTATTAAAGGACTCTGCTGCATTATTTAATTACTTTGCTGCATTATTTAAGGACTCTGCTGCGGTATTTAAGGACTCTGCTGCATTATTTAAGGACTTTGATGCATTATTTAAGGACACTGCTGCAGAATTTAAGGAATCTGCTGCATTATTTAAGGACTTTGTTGCATTATTTAAGGTCTCTTTTTCATTATTTAAGGACTCTGCTATTGTACTTAAGGACTTTGCTGCATTATTTAAGGACTTTGCTGCATTATTTAAGGACTCTGCTGCATTATTTAAGTACTTTGTTGCATTATTTAAGGACTCTGCTGCATAATTTAAGGACTTTATTGCATTATTTAAGGATCCTGCTGCATTATTTAATGACTCTGCTGAAGCATTTGAGGACTCATCTGCATTATTAAAGGTCTCTGCTGCATTATTTAAGGATCCTGCTGAAGCATTTGAGGACTCAGCTGCATTATTTAAGGACTTTGCTGCATTATTTAACGACTCTGCTGCGTTATTTAAGGACTCTGCTGCATTATTTAAGGACACTGCTGCATTATTTAAGGACTCTGCTGCATTATTTAAGGACTTTGCTGCATTATTTAACGACTCTGCTGCATTATTTAAGAACTTTGCTGCATTATTTAAGGACTCTGCTGCATTATTTAAGGAATTTGTTGCATTATTTAAGGACTCTGCTGCTTTATTTAAGGACTCTGCTGCGGTATTTAAGGACTCTGCTGCATTATTTAAGGACTTTGCTGCATTATTTAAGGACTGCTGCGTTATTTAAGGACTCTGCTGCATTATTTAAGACTTTGCTGCATTATTTAAGGACTCTGCTGCAGTGTTTAATGACTCTGCTGAAGCAACTGGGGACTCAGATGCATTATTTAAGGACTCTGCTGCATTATGTAAGGACTTTGCTGCTTTATTTAAGGACTTTGCTGCATTATTTAAGGACTTTGTTGCATTATTTAAGGACTCTGCTGCATTATTTAAGGACTTTGTTGCATTATTTAAGGACTCTTCTGCATTATTTAAGGACTTTGCTGCATTATTTAAGGACTATGCTGTGGTATTTAAGTACTCTGCTGCATTATTTAAGGACTTTGCTGCATTATTTAAGGACTCTGCTGCATTATTTAATTACTTTGCTGCATTATTAAAGGACCCTGCTGCGGCATTTAAGGATTCTGCTGCATTATTTAAGGACTTTGATGCATTATTTAAGGACGCTGCTGCAGAATTTAAGGAATCTGCTGCATTATTTAAGGACTTTGTTGCATTATTTAAGGTCTCTGCTGCATGAATTAAGGACTCTGCTATGGTACTTAAGGACTTTGCTGCATTATTTAAGGACTTTGCTGCATTATTTAAGGACTTTGATGCATTATTTAAGAACTTTGTTGCATTATTTAAGGACTCTGCTGCATTATTTAAGGACTTTGTTGCATTATGTAAGGACTTTGCTGCTTTATTTAAGGACTTTGCTGCATTATTTAAGGACTTTGTTGCATTATTTAAGGACTCTGCTGCATTATTTAAGGACTTTGTTGCATCATTTAAGGACTCTTCTGCATTATTTAAGGACTTTGCTGCATTATTTAAGGACTATGCTGTGGTATTTAAGTACTCTGCTGCATTATTTAAGGACTTTGCTGCATTATTTAAGGACTCTGCTGCATTATTTAATTACTTTGCTGCATTATTAAAGGACCCTGCTGCGGCATTTAAGGATTCTGCTGCATAATTTAAGGACTTTATTGCATTATTTAAGGATCCTGCTGCATTATTTAAGGATCCTGCTGAAGCATTTGAGGACTCAGCTGCATTATTTAAGGACTTTGCTGCATTATTTAACGACTCTGCTGCATTATTTAAGGACTCTGCTGCTTTATTTAAGGACTTTCCTGCATTATTTAAGGAGTCTTCTGCATTATTTAATGACTCTGCTGAAGCATTTGAGGACTCAACTGCATTATTTAAGGACTCTGCTGCATTATTTAAGGTCTCTGCTGCATTATTTAAGGACTCTGCTGTGGTATATAAGGACTCTGCTGCATTATTTAAGGAATTTGTTGCATTATTTAAGGACGCTGCTGCATTATTTAAGGACTTTGTTGCATTATTTAAGGACTCTGCTGCATTAATTAAGGACTTTGCTGCATTACTTAAGGACACTGCTGCATTATTTAAGGACTTTGTTGCATTATTTAAGGACTCTGCTGCATTATTTAAGGACTCTGCTGAAGCATTTGGGGACTCAGATGCATTATTTAAGGACTCTGCTGCATTATGTAAGGGCTTTGCTGCTTTATTTAAGGACTCTGTTGCATTATTTAAGGACTTTGTTGCATTATTTAAGAACTCTGCTGCATTATTTAAGGACTTTGTTGCATTATTTAAGGATTCTGCTGCATTATTTAAGGACTTTGCTGCATTATTTAAGGACTATGCTGTGGTATTTAAGGACTCTGCTGCATTATTTAAGGACTTTGCTGCATTATTAAAGGACTCTGCTGCATTATTTAATTACTTTGCTGCATTATTTAAGGACTCTGCTGCGGTATTTAAGGACTCTGCTGCATTATTTAAGGACTTTGATGCATTATTTAAGGACACTGCTGCAGAATTTAAGGAATCTGCTGCATTATTTAAGGACTTTGTTGCATTATTTAAGGTCTCTTTTTCATTATTTAAGGACTCTGCTATTGTACTTAAGGACTTTGCTGCATTATTTAAGGACTTTGCTGCATTATTTAAGGACTCTGCTGCATTATTTAAGTACTTTGTTGCATTATTTAAGGACTCTGCTGCATAATTTAAGGACTTTATTGCATTATTTAAGGATCCTGCTGCATTATTTAATGACTCTGCTGAAGCATTTGAGGACTCATCTGCATTATTAAAGGTCTCTGCTGCATTATTTAAGGATCCTGCTGAAGCATTTGAGGACTCAGCTGCATTATTTAAGGACTTTGCTGCATTATTTAACGACTCTGCTGCGTTATTTAAGGACTCTGCTGCATTATTTAAGGACACTGCTGCATTATTTAAGGACTCTGCTGCATTATTTAAGGACTTTGCTGCATTATTTAACGACTCTGCTGCATTATTTAAGAACTTTGCTGCATTATTTAAGGACTCTGCTGCATTATTTAAGGAATTTGTTGCATTATTTAAGGACTCTGCTGCTTTATTTAAGGACTCTGCTGCGGTATTTAAGGACTCTGCTGCATTATTTAAGGACTTTGCTGCATTATTTAAGGACTGCTGCGTTATTTAAGGACTCTGCTGCATTATTTAAGACTTTGCTGCATTATTTAAGGACTCTGCTGCAGTGTTTAATGACTCTGCTGAAGCAACTGGGGACTCAGATGCATTATTTAAGGACTCTGCTGCATTATGTAAGGACTTTGCTGCTTTATTTAAGGACTTTGCTGCATTATTTAAGGACTTTGTTGCATTATTTAAGGACTCTGCTGCATTATTTAAGGACTTTGTTGCATTATTTAAGGACTCTTCTGCATTATTTAAGGACTTTGCTGCATTATTTAAGGACTATGCTGTGGTATTTAAGTACTCTGCTGCATTATTTAAGGACTTTGCTGCATTATTTAAGGACTCTGCTGCATTATTTAATTACTTTGCTGCATTATTAAAGGACCCTGCTGCGGCATTTAAGGATTCTGCTGCATTATTTAAGGACTTTGATGCATTATTTAAGGACGCTGCTGCAGAATTTAAGGAATCTGCTGCATTATTTAAGGACTTTGTTGCATTATTTAAGGTCTCTGCTGCATTATTTAAGGACTCTGCTATGGTACTTAAGGACTTTGCTGCATTACTTAAGGACTTTGCTGCATTATTTAAGGACTTTGATGCATTATTTAAGAACTTTGTTGCATTATTTAAGGACTCTGCTGCATTATTTAAGGACTTTGTTGCATTATGTAAGGACTTTGCTGCTTTATTTAAGGACTTTGCTGCAATATTTAAGGGCTTTGTTGCATTATTTAAGGACTCTGCTGCATTATTTAAGGACTTTGTTGCATTATTTAAGGACTCTTCTGCATTATTTAAGGACTTTGCTGCATTATTTAAGGACTATGCTGTGGTATTTAAGTACTCTGCTGCATTATTTAAGGACTTTGCTGCATTATTTAAGGACTCTGCTGCATTATTTAATTACTTTGCTGCATTATTAAAGGACCCTGCTGCGGCATTTAAGGATTCTGCTGCATAATTTAAGGACTTTATTGCATTATTTAAGGATCCTGCTGCATTATTTAAGGATCCTGCTGAAGCATTTGAGGACTCAGCTGCATTATTTAAGGACTTTGCTGCATTATTTAACGACTCTGCTGCATTATTTAAGGACTCTGCTGCTTTATTTAAGGACTTTCCTGCATTATTTAAGGAGTCTTCTGCATTATTTAATGACTCTGCTGAAGCATTTGAGGACTCAACTGCATTATTTAAGGACTCTGCTGCATTATTTAAGGTCTCTGCTGCATTATTTAAGGACTCTGCTGTGGTATATAAGGACTCTGCTGCATTATTTAAGGAATTTGTTGCATTATTTAAGGACGCTGCTGCATTATTTAAGGACTTTGTTGCATTATTTAAGGACTCTGCTGCATTAATTAAGGACTTTGCTGCATTACTTAAGGACACTGCTGCATTATTTAAGGACTTTGTTGCATTATTTAAGGTCTCTGCTGCATTATTTAAGGACTCTGCTGTGGTATTTATGGACTCTGCTGCATTATTTAAGGAATTTGTTGCATTATTTAAGGACGCTGCTGCATTATTTAAGGACTTTGTTGCATTATTTAAGGACTTTGCTGCATTAATTAAGGACTTTGCTGCATTACTTAAGGACTCTGCTGCATTATTTAATTACTTGCTGCATTATTTAAGGACTCTGCTGCGGTGTTTAAGAACTCTGCTGCATTATTTAAGGACTTTGCTGCATTATTTTAGGACTCTGCTGCATTATTTAAGGACTTTGCTGTATTATTTAAGGACTCTACTGCATTATTTAAGGACTTTGTTGCATTATTTAAGGACTCTGCTGCATTATTTAATGACTTTGTTGCATTATATAAGGACTCTGCTGCATTATTTAAGGACTATGTTGCATTATGTTAGAAGTCTGCTGCATTATTTAAGGACTTTGCTGCATTATTTAAGGACTCTGCTGCATTATTTAAGGACTTTATTGCATTATTTAAGGACTCTGCTGCATTATTTAATGACTCTGCTGAAGCATTTGAGGACTCAGCTGCATTATTTAAGGTCTCTGCTGTATTATTTAAGGACTCTGCTGCATTATTTAATGACTCTGTTGCGGTATTTAAGGACTCTGCTGCATTATTTAAGGACTGCTGCGTTATTTAAGGACTCTGCTGCATTATTTAAGACTTTGCTGCATTATTTAAGGACTCTGCTGCAGTGTTTAATGACTCTGCTGAAGCAACTGGGGACTCAGATGCATTATTTAAGGACTCTGCTGCATTATGTAAGGACTTTGCTGCTTTATTTAAGGACTTTGCTGCATTATTTAAGGACTTTGTTGCATTATTTAAGGACTCTGCTGCATTATTTAAGGACTTTGTTGCATTATTTAAGGACTCTTCTGCATTATTTAAGGACTTTGCTGCATTATTTAAGGACTATGCTGTGGTATTTAAGTACTCTGCTGCATTATTTAAGGACTTTGCTGCATTATTTAAGGACTCTGCTGCATTATTTAATTACTTTGCTGCATTATTAAAGGACCCTGCTGCGGCATTTAAGGATTCTGCTGCATTATTTAAGGACTTTGATGCATTATTTAAGGACGCTGCTGCAGAATTTAAGGAATCTGCTGCATTATTTAAGGACTTTGTTGCATTATTTAAGGTCTCTGCTGCATGAATTAAGGACTCTGCTATGGTACTTAAGGACTTTGCTGCATTATTTAAGGACTTTGCTGCATTATTTAAGGACTTTGATGCATTATTTAAGAACTTTGTTGCATTATTTAAGGACTCTGCTGCATTATTTAAGGACTTTGTTGCATTATGTAAGGACTTTGCTGCTTTATTTAAGGACTTTGCTGCATTATTTAAGGACTTTGTTGCATTATTTAAGGACTCTGCTGCATTATTTAAGGACTTTGTTGCATCATTTAAGGACTCTTCTGCATTATTTAAGGACTTTGCTGCATTATTTAAGGACTATGCTGTGGTATTTAAGTACTCTGCTGCATTATTTAAGGACTTTGCTGCATTATTTAAGGACTCTGCTGCATTATTTAATTACTTTGCTGCATTATTAAAGGACCCTGCTGCGGCATTTAAGGATTCTGCTGCATAATTTAAGGACTTTATTGCATTATTTAAGGATCCTGCTGCATTATTTAAGGATCCTGCTGAAGCATTTGAGGACTCAGCTGCATTATTTAAGGACTTTGCTGCATTATTTAACGACTCTGCTGCATTATTTAAGGACTCTGCTGCTTTATTTAAGGACTTTCCTGCATTATTTAAGTAGTCTTCTGCATTATTTAATGACTCTGCTGAAGCATTTGAGGACTCAACTGCATTATTTAAGGACTCTGCTGCATTATTTAAGGTCTCTGCTGCATTATTTAAGGACTCTGCTGTGGTATATAAGGACTCTGCTGCATTATTTAAGGAATTTGTTGCATTATTTAAGGACGCTGCTGCATTATTTAAGGACTTTGTTGCATTATTTAAGGACTCTGCTGCATTAATTAAGGACTTTGCTGCATTACTTAAGGACACTGCTGCATTATTTAAGGACTTTGTTGCATTATTTAAGGACTCTGCTGCATTATTTAAGGACTCTGCTGAAGCATTTGGGGACTCAGATGCATTATTTAAGGACTCTGCTGCATTATGTAAGGGCTTTGCTGCTTTATTTAAGGACTCTGTTGCATTATTTAAGGACTTTGTTGCATTATTTAAGAACTCTGCTGCATTATTTAAGGACTTTGTTGCATTATTTAAGGATTCTGCTGCATTATTTAAGGACTTTGCTGCATTATTTAAGGACTATGCTGTGGTATTTAAGGACTCTGCTGCATTATTTAAGGACTTTGCTGCATTATTAAAGGACTCTGCTGCATTATTTAATTACTTTGCTGCATTATTTAAGGACTCTGCTGCGGTATTTAAGGACTCTGCTGCATTATTTAAGGACTTTGATGCATTATTTAAGGACACTGCTGCAGAATTTAAGGAATCTGCTGCATTATTTAAGGACTTTGTTGCATTATTTAAGGTCTCTTTTTCATTATTTAAGGACTCTGCTATTGTACTTAAGGACTTTGCTGCATTATTTAAGGACTTTGCTGCATTATTTAAGGACTCTGCTGCATTATTTAAGTACTTTGTTGCATTATTTAAGGACTCTGCTGCATAATTTAAGGACTTTATTGCATTATTTAAGGATCCTGCTGCATTATTTAATGACTCTGCTGAAGCATTTGAGGACTCAGCTGCATTATTTAAGGTCTCTGCTGCATTATTTAAGGATCCTGCTGAAGCATTTGAGGACTCAGCTGCATTATTTAAGGACTTTGCTGCATTATTTAACGACTCTGCTGCGTTATTTAAGGACTCTGCTGCATTATTTAAGGACACTGCTGCATTATTTAAGGACTCTGCTGCATTATTTAAGGACTTTGCTGCATTATTTAACGACTCTGCTGCATTATTTAAGAACTTTGCTGCATTATTTAAGGACTCTGCTGCATTATTTAAGGAATTTGTTGCATTATTTAAGGACTCTGCTGCTTTATTTAAGGACTCTGCTGCGGTATTTAAGGACTCTGCTGCATTATTTAAGGACTTTGCTGCATTATTTAAGGACTGCTGCGTTATTTAAGGACTGCTGCGTTATTTAAGGACTCTGCTGCATTATTTAAGACTTTGCTGCATTATTTAAGGACTCTGCTGCAGTGTTTAATGACTCTGCTGAAGCAACTGGGGACTCAGATGCATTATTTAAGGACTCTGCTGCATTATGTAAGGACTCTGCTGCATTATTTAAGGACTTTGTTGCATTATTTAAGGACTCTTCTGCATTATTTAAGGACTTTGCTGCATTATTTAAGGACTATGCTGTGGTATTTAAGTACTCTGCTGCATTATTTAAGGACTTTGCTGCATTATTTAAGGACTCTGCTGCATTATTTAATTACTTTGCTGCATTATTAAAGGACCCTGCTGCGGCATTTAAGGATTCTGCTGCATTATTTAAGGACTTTGATGCATTATTTAAGGACGCTGCTGCAGAATTTAAGGAATCTGCTGCATTATTTAAGGACTTTGTTGCATTATTTAAGGTCTCTGCTGCATGAATTAAGGACTCTGCTATGGTACTTAAGGACTTTGCTGCATTATTTAAGGACTTTGCTGCATTATTTAAGGACTTTGATACATTATTTAAGAACTTTGTTGCATTATTTAAGGACTCTGCTGCATTATTTAAGGACTTTGTTGCATTATGTAAGGACTTTGCTGCTTTATTTAAGGACTTTGCTGCATTATTTAAGGACTTTGTTGCATTATTTAAGGACTCTGCTGCATTATTTAAGGACTTTGTTGCATCATTTAAGGACTCTTCTGCATTATTTAAGGACTTTGCTGCATTATTTAAGGACTATGCTGTGGTATTTAAGTACTCTGCTGCATTATTTAAGGACTTTGCTGCATTATTTAAGGACTCTGCTGCATTATTTAATTACTTTGCTGCATTATTAAAGGACCCTGCTGCGGCATTTAAGGATTCTGCTGCATAATTTAAGGACTTTATTGCATTATTTAAGGATCCTGCTGCATTATTTAAGGATCCTGCTGAAGCATTTGAGGACTCAGCTGCATTATTTAAGGACTTTGCTGCATTATTTAACGACTCTGCTGCATTATTTAAGGACTCTGCTGCTTTATTTAAGGACTTTCCTGCATTATTTAAGGAGTCTTCTGCATTATTTAATGACTCTGCTGAAGCATTTGAGGACTCAACTGCATTATTTAAGGACTCTGCTGCATTATTTAAGGTCTCTGCTGCATTATTTAAGGACTCTGCTGTGGTATATAAGGACTCTGCTGCATTATTTAAGGAATTTGTTGCATTATTTAAGGACGCTGCTGCATTATTTAAGGACTTTGTTGCATTATTTAAGGACTCTGCTGCATTAATTAAGGACTTTGCTGCATTACTTAAGGACACTGCTGCATTATTTAAGGACTTTGTTGCATTATTTAAGGACTCTGCTGCATTATTTAAGGACTCTGCTGAAGCATTTGGGGACTCAGATGCATTATTTAAGGACTCTGCTGCATTATGTAAGGGCTTTGCTGCTTTATTTAAGGACTCTGTTGCATTATTTAAGGACTTTGTTGCATTATTTAAGAACTCTGCTGCATTATTTAAGGACTTTGTTGCATTATTTAAGGATTCTGCTGCATTATTTAAGGACTTTGCTGCATTATTTAAGGACTATGCTGTGGTATTTAAGGACTCTGCTGCATTATTTAAGGACTTTGCTGCATTATTAAAGGACTCTGCTGCATTATTTAATTACTTTGCTGCATTATTTAAGGACTCTGCTGCGGTATTTAAGGACTCTGCTGCATTATTTAAGGACTTTGATGCATTATTTAAGGACACTGCTGCAGAATTTAAGGAATCTGCTGCATTATTTAAGGACTTTGTTGCATTATTTAAGGTCTCTTTTTCATTATTTAAGGACTCTGCTATTGTACTTAAGGACTTTGCTGCATTATTTAAGGACTTTGCTGCATTATTTAAGGACTCTGCTGCATTATTTAAGTACTTTGTTGCATTATTTAAGGACTCTGCTGCATAATTTAAGGACTTTATTGCATTATTTAAGGATCCTGCTGCATTATTTAATGACTCTGCTGAAGCATTTGAGGACTCATCTGCATTATTAAAGGTCTCTGCTGCATTATTTAAGGATCCTGCTGAAGCATTTGAGGACTCAGCTGCATTATTTAAGGACTTTGCTGCATTATTTAACGACTCTGCTGCGTTATTTAAGGACTCTGCTGCATTATTTAAGGACACTGCTGCATTATTTAAGGACTCTGCTGCATTATTTAAGGACTTTGCTGCATTATTTAACGACTCTGCTGCATTATTTAAGAACTTTGCTGCATTATTTAAGGACTCTGCTGCATTATTTAAGGAATTTGTTGCATTATTTAAGGACTCTGCTGCTTTATTTAAGGACTCTGCTGCGGTATTTAAGGACTCTGCTGCATTATTTAAGGACTTTGCTGCATTATTTAAGGACTGCTGCGTTATTTAAGGACTCTGCTGCATTATTTAAGACTTTGCTGCATTATTTAAGGACTCTGCTGCAGTGTTTAATGACTCTGCTGATGCAACTGGGGACTCAGATGCATTATTTAAGGACTCTGCTGCATTATGTAAGGACTTTGCTGCTTTATTTAAGGACTTTGCTGCATTATTTAAGGACTTTGTTGCATTATTTAAGGACTCTGCTGCATTATTTAAGGACTTTGTTGCATTATTTAAGGACTCTTCTGCATTATTTAAGGACTTTGCTGCATTATTTAAGGACTATGCTGTGGTATTTAAGTACTCTGCTGCATTATTTAAGGACTTTGCTGCATTATTTAAGGACTCTGCTGCATTATTTAATTACTTTGCTGCATTATTAAAGGACCCTGCTGCGGCATTTAAGGATTCTGCTGCATTATTTAAGGACTTTGATGCATTATTTAAGGACGCTGCTGCAGAATTTAAGGAATCTGCTGCATTATTTAAGGACTTTGTTGCATTATTTAAGGTCTCTGCTGCATTATTTAAGGACTCTGCTATGGTACTTAAGGACTTTGCTGCATTACTTAAGGACTTTGCTGCATTATTTAAGGACTTTGATGCATTATTTAAGAACTTTGTTGCATTATTTAAGGACTCTGCTGCATTATTTAAGGACTTTGTTGCATTATGTAAGGACTTTGCTGCTTTATTTAAGGACTTTGCTGCAATATTTAAGGGCTTTGTTGCATTATTTAAGGACTCTGCTGCATTATTTAAGGACTTTGTTGCATTATTTAAGGACTCTTCTGCATTATTTAAGGACTTTGCTGCATTATTTAAGGACTATGCTGTGGTATTTAAGTACTCTGCTGCATTATTTAAGGACTTTGCTGCATTATTTAAGGACTCTGCTGCATTATTTAATTACTTTGCTGCATTATTAAAGGACCCTGCTGCGGCATTTAAGGATTCTGCTGCATAATTTAAGGACTTTATTGCATTATTTAAGGATCCTGCTGCATTATTTAAGGATCCTGCTGAAGCATTTGAGGACTCAGCTGCATTATTTAAGGACTTTGCTGCATTATTTAACGACTCTGCTGCATTATTTAAGGACTCTGCTGCTTTATTTAAGGACTTTCCTGCATTATTTAAGGAGTCTTCTGCATTATTTAATGACTCTGCTGAAGCATTTGAGGACTCAACTGCATTATTTAAGGACTCTGCTGCATTATTTAAGGTCTCTGCTGCATTATTTAAGGACTCTGCTGTGGTATATAAGGACTCTGCTGCATTATTTAAGGAATTTGTTGCATTATTTAAGGACGCTGCTGCATTATTTAAGGACTTTGTTGCATTATTTAAGGACTCTGCTGCATTAATTAAGGACTTTGCTGCATTACTTAAGGACACTGCTGCATTATTTAAGGACTTTGTTGCATTATTTAAGGTCTCTGCTGCATTATTTAAGGACTCTGCTGTGGTATTTATGGACTCTGCTGCATTATTTAAGGAATTTGTTGCATTATTTAAGGACGCTGCTGCATTATTTAAGGACTTTGTTGCATTATTTAAGGACTTTGCTGCATTAATTAAGGACTTTGCTGCATTACTTAAGGACTCTGCTGCATTATTTAATTACTTGCTGCATTATTTAAGGACTCTGCTGCGGTGTTTAAGAACTCTGCTGCATTATTTAAGGACTTTGCTGCATTATTTTAGGACTCTGCTGCATTATTTAAGGACTTTGCTGTATTATTTAAGGACTCTACTGCATTATTTAAGGACTTTGTTGCATTATTTAAGGACTCTGCTGCATTATTTAATGACTTTGTTGCATTATATAAGGACTCTGCTGCATTATTTAAGGACTATGTTGCATTATGTTAGAAGTCTGCTGCATTATTTAAGGACTTTGCTGCATTATTTAAGGACTCTGCTGCATTATTTAAGGACTTTATTGCATTATTTAAGGACTCTGCTGCATTATTTAATGACTCTGCTGAAGCATTTGAGGACTCAGCTGCATTATTTAAGGTCTCTGCTGTATTATTTAAGGACTCTGCTGCATTATTTAATGACTCTGTTGCGGTATTTAAGGACTCTGCTGCATTATTTAAGGACTGCTGCGTTATTTAAGGACTCTGCTGCATTATTTAAGACTTTGCTGCATTATTTAAGGACTCTGCTGCAGTGTTTAATGACTCTGCTGAAGCAACTGGGGACTCAGATGCATTATTTAAGGACTCTGCTGCATTATGTAAGGACTTTGCTGCTTTATTTAAGGACTTTGCTGCATTATTTAAGGACTTTGTTGCATTATTTAAGGACTCTGCTGCATTATTTAAGGACTTTGTTGCATTATTTAAGGACTCTTCTGCATTATTTAAGGACTTTGCTGCATTATTTAAGGACTATGCTGTGGTATTTAAGTACTCTGCTGCATTATTTAAGGACTTTGCTGCATTATTTAAGGACTCTGCTGCATTATTTAATTACTTTGCTGCATTATTAAAGGACCCTGCTGCGGCATTTAAGGATTCTGCTGCATTATTTAAGGACTTTGATGCATTATTTAAGGACGCTGCTGCAGAATTTAAGGAATCTGCTGCATTATTTAAGGACTTTGTTGCATTATTTAAGGTCTCTGCTGCATGAATTAAGGACTCTGCTATGGTACTTAAGGACTTTGCTGCATTATTTAAGGACTTTGCTGCATTATTTAAGGACTTTGATGCATTATTTAAGAACTTTGTTGCATTATTTAAGGACTCTGCTGCATTATTTAAGGACTTTGTTGCATTATGTAAGGACTTTGCTGCTTTATTTAAGGACTTTGCTGCATTATTTAAGGACTTTGTTGCATTATTTAAGGACTCTGCTGCATTATTTAAGGACTTTGTTGCATCATTTAAGGACTCTTCTGCATTATTTAAGGACTTTGCTGCATTATTTAAGGACTATGCTGTGGTATTTAAGTACTCTGCTGCATTATTTAAGGACTTTGCTGCATTATTTAAGGACTCTGCTGCATTATTTAATTACTTTGCTGCATTATTAAAGGACCCTGCTGCGGCATTTAAGGATTCTGCTGCATAATTTAAGGACTTTATTGCATTATTTAAGGATCCTGCTGCATTATTTAAGGATCCTGCTGAAGCATTTGAGGACTCAGCTGCATTATTTAAGGACTTTGCTGCATTATTTAACGACTCTGCTGCATTATTTAAGGACTCTGCTGCTTTATTTAAGGACTTTCCTGCATTATTTAAGTAGTCTTCTGCATTATTTAATGACTCTGCTGAAGCATTTGAGGACTCAACTGCATTATTTAAGGACTCTGCTGCATTATTTAAGGTCTCTGCTGCATTATTTAAGGACTCTGCTGTGGTATATAAGGACTCTGCTGCATTATTTAAGGAATTTGTTGCATTATTTAAGGACGCTGCTGCATTATTTAAGGACTTTGTTGCATTATTTAAGGACTCTGCTGCATTAATTAAGGACTTTGCTGCATTACTTAAGGACACTGCTGCATTATTTAAGGACTTTGTTGCATTATTTAAGGACTCTGCTGCATTATTTAAGGACTCTGCTGAAGCATTTGGGGACTCAGATGCATTATTTAAGGACTCTGCTGCATTATGTAAGGGCTTTGCTGCTTTATTTAAGGACTCTGTTGCATTATTTAAGGACTTTGTTGCATTATTTAAGAACTCTGCTGCATTATTTAAGGACTTTGTTGCATTATTTAAGGATTCTGCTGCATTATTTAAGGACTTTGCTGCATTATTTAAGGACTATGCTGTGGTATTTAAGGACTCTGCTGCATTATTTAAGGACTTTGCTGCATTATTAAAGGACTCTGCTGCATTATTTAATTACTTTGCTGCATTATTTAAGGACTCTGCTGCGGTATTTAAGGACTCTGCTGCATTATTTAAGGACTTTGATGCATTATTTAAGGACACTGCTGCAGAATTTAAGGAATCTGCTGCATTATTTAAGGACTTTGTTGCATTATTTAAGGTCTCTTTTTCATTATTTAAGGACTCTGCTATTGTACTTAAGGACTTTGCTGCATTATTTAAGGACTTTGCTGCATTATTTAAGGACTCTGCTGCATTATTTAAGTACTTTGTTGCATTATTTAAGGACTCTGCTGCATAATTTAAGGACTTTATTGCATTATTTAAGGATCCTGCTGCATTATTTAATGACTCTGCTGAAGCATTTGAGGACTCAGCTGCATTATTTAAGGTCTCTGCTGCATTATTTAAGGATCCTGCTGAAGCATTTGAGGACTCAGCTGCATTATTTAAGGACTTTGCTGCATTATTTAACGACTCTGCTGCGTTATTTAAGGACTCTGCTGCATTATTTAAGGACACTGCTGCATTATTTAAGGACTCTGCTGCATTATTTAAGGACTTTGCTGCATTATTTAACGACTCTGCTGCATTATTTAAGAACTTTGCTGCATTATTTAAGGACTCTGCTGCATTATTTAAGGAATTTGTTGCATTATTTAAGGACTCTGCTGCTTTATTTAAGGACTCTGCTGCGGTATTTAAGGACTCTGCTGCATTATTTAAGGACTTTGCTGCATTATTTAAGGACTGCTGCGTTATTTAAGGACTGCTGCGTTATTTAAGGACTCTGCTGCATTATTTAAGACTTTGCTGCATTATTTAAGGACTCTGCTGCAGTGTTTAATGACTCTGCTGAAGCAACTGGGGACTCAGATGCATTATTTAAGGACTCTGCTGCATTATGTAAGGACTCTGCTGCATTATTTAAGGACTTTGTTGCATTATTTAAGGACTCTTCTGCATTATTTAAGGACTTTGCTGCATTATTTAAGGACTATGCTGTGGTATTTAAGTACTCTGCTGCATTATTTAAGGACTTTGCTGCATTATTTAAGGACTCTGCTGCATTATTTAATTACTTTGCTGCATTATTAAAGGACCCTGCTGCGGCATTTAAGGATTCTGCTGCATTATTTAAGGACTTTGATGCATTATTTAAGGACGCTGCTGCAGAATTTAAGGAATCTGCTGCATTATTTAAGGACTTTGTTGCATTATTTAAGGTCTCTGCTGCATGAATTAAGGACTCTGCTATGGTACTTAAGGACTTTGCTGCATTATTTAAGGACTTTGCTGCATTATTTAAGGACTTTGATACATTATTTAAGAACTTTGTTGCATTATTTAAGGACTCTGCTGCATTATTTAAGGACTTTGTTGCATTATGTAAGGACTTTGCTGCTTTATTTAAGGACTTTGCTGCATTATTTAAGGACTTTGTTGCATTATTTAAGGACTCTGCTGCATTATTTAAGGACTTTGTTGCATCATTTAAGGACTCTTCTGCATTATTTAAGGACTTTGCTGCATTATTTAAGGACTATGCTGTGGTATTTAAGTACTCTGCTGCATTATTTAAGGACTTTGCTGCATTATTTAAGGACTCTGCTGCATTATTTAATTACTTTGCTGCATTATTAAAGGACCCTGCTGCGGCATTTAAGGATTCTGCTGCATAATTTAAGGACTTTATTGCATTATTTAAGGATCCTGCTGCATTATTTAAGGATCCTGCTGAAGCATTTGAGGACTCAGCTGCATTATTTAAGGACTTTGCTGCATTATTTAACGACTCTGCTGCATTATTTAAGGACTCTGCTGCTTTATTTAAGGACTTTCCTGCATTATTTAAGGAGTCTTCTGCATTATTTAATGACTCTGCTGAAGCATTTGAGGACTCAACTGCATTATTTAAGGACTCTGCTGCATTATTTAAGGTCTCTGCTGCATTATTTAAGGACTCTGCTGTGGTATATAAGGACTCTGCTGCATTATTTAAGGAATTTGTTGCATTATTTAAGGACGCTGCTGCATTATTTAAGGACTTTGTTGCATTATTTAAGGACTCTGCTGCATTAATTAAGGACTTTGCTGCATTACTTAAGGACACTGCTGCATTATTTAAGGACTTTGTTGCATTATTTAAGGACTCTGCTGCATTATTTAAGGACTCTGCTGAAGCATTTGGGGACTCAGATGCATTATTTAAGGACTCTGCTGCATTATGTAAGGGCTTTGCTGCTTTATTTAAGGACTCTGTTGCATTATTTAAGGACTTTGTTGCATTATTTAAGAACTCTGCTGCATTATTTAAGGACTTTGTTGCATTATTTAAGGATTCTGCTGCATTATTTAAGGACTTTGCTGCATTATTTAAGGACTATGCTGTGGTATTTAAGGACTCTGCTGCATTATTTAAGGACTTTGCTGCATTATTAAAGGACTCTGCTGCATTATTTAATTACTTTGCTGCATTATTTAAGGACTCTGCTGCGGTATTTAAGGACTCTGCTGCATTATTTAAGGACTTTGATGCATTATTTAAGGACACTGCTGCAGAATTTAAGGAATCTGCTGCATTATTTAAGGACTTTGTTGCATTATTTAAGGTCTCTTTTTCATTATTTAAGGACTCTGCTATTGTACTTAAGGACTTTGCTGCATTATTTAAGGACTTTGCTGCATTATTTAAGGACTCTGCTGCATTATTTAAGTACTTTGTTGCATTATTTAAGGACTCTGCTGCATAATTTAAGGACTTTATTGCATTATTTAAGGATCCTGCTGCATTATTTAATGACTCTGCTGAAGCATTTGAGGACTCATCTGCATTATTAAAGGTCTCTGCTGCATTATTTAAGGATCCTGCTGAAGCATTTGAGGACTCAGCTGCATTATTTAAGGACTTTGCTGCATTATTTAACGACTCTGCTGCGTTATTTAAGGACTCTGCTGCATTATTTAAGGACACTGCTGCATTATTTAAGGACTCTGCTGCATTATTTAAGGACTTTGCTGCATTATTTAACGACTCTGCTGCATTATTTAAGAACTTTGCTGCATTATTTAAGGACTCTGCTGCATTATTTAAGGAATTTGTTGCATTATTTAAGGACTCTGCTGCTTTATTTAAGGACTCTGCTGCGGTATTTAAGGACTCTGCTGCATTATTTAAGGACTTTGCTGCATTATTTAAGGACTGCTGCGTTATTTAAGGACTCTGCTGCATTATTTAAGACTTTGCTGCATTATTTAAGGACTCTGCTGCAGTGTTTAATGACTCTGCTGAAGCAACTGGGGACTCAGATGCATTATTTAAGGACTCTGCTGCATTATGTAAGGACTTTGCTGCTTTATTTAAGGACTTTGCTGCATTATTTAAGGACTTTGTTGCATTATTTAAGGACTCTGCTGCATTATTTAAGGACTTTGTTGCATTATTTAAGGACTCTTCTGCATTATTTAAGGACTTTGCTGCATTATTTAAGGACTATGCTGTGGTATTTAAGTACTCTGCTGCATTATTTAAGGACTTTGCTGCATTATTTAAGGACTCTGCTGCATTATTTAATTACTTTGCTGCATTATTAAAGGACCCTGCTGCGGCATTTAAGGATTCTGCTGCATTATTTAAGGACTTTGATGCATTATTTAAGGACGCTGCTGCAGAATTTAAGGAATCTGCTGCATTATTTAAGGACTTTGTTGCATTATTTAAGGTCTCTGCTGCATGAATTAAGGACTCTGCTATGGTACTTAAGGACTTTGCTGCATTATTTAAGGACTTTGCTGCATTATTTAAGGACTTTGATGCATTATTTAAGAACTTTGTTGCATTATTTAAGGACTCTGCTGCATTATTTAAGGACTTTGTTGCATTATGTAAGGACTTTGCTGCTTTATTTAAGGACTTTGCTGCATTATTTAAGGACTTTGTTGCATTATTTAAGGACTCTGCTGCATTATTTAAGGACTTTGTTGCATCATTTAAGGACTCTTCTGCATTATTTAAGGACTTTGCTGCATTATTTAAGGACTATGCTGTGGTATTTAAGTACTCTGCTGCATTATTTAAGGACTTTGCTGCATTATTTAAGGACTCTGCTGCATTATTTAATTACTTTGCTGCATTATTAAAGGACCCTGCTGCGGCATTTAAGGATTCTGCTGCATAATTTAAGGACTTTATTGCATTATTTAAGGATCCTGCTGCATTATTTAAGGATCCTGCTGAAGCATTTGAGGACTCAGCTGCATTATTTAAGGACTTTGCTGCATTATTTAACGACTCTGCTGCATTATTTAAGGACTCTGCTGCTTTATTTAAGGACTTTCCTGCATTATTTAAGGAGTCTTCTGCATTATTTAATGACTCTGCTGAAGCATTTGAGGACTCAACTGCATTATTTAAGGACTCTGCTGCATTATTTAAGGTCTCTGCTGCATTATTTAAGGACTCTGCTGTGGTATATAAGGACTCTGCTGCATTATTTAAGGAATTTGTTGCATTATTTAAGGACGCTGCTGCATTATTTAAGGACTTTGTTGCATTATTTAAGGACTCTGCTGCATTAATTAAGGACTTTGCTGCATTACTTAAGGACACTGCTGCATTATTTAAGGACTTTGTTGCATTATTTAAGGACTCTGCTGCATTATTTAAGGACTCTGCTGAAGCATTTGGGGACTCAGATGCATTATTTAAGGACTCTGCTGCATTATGTAAGGGCTTTGCTGCTTTATTTAAGGACCCTGTTGCATTATTTAAGGACTTTGTTGCATTATTTAAGAACTCTGCTGCATTATTTAAGGACTTTGTTGCATTATTTAAGGATTCTGCTGCATTATTTAAGGACTTTGCTGCATTATTTAAGGACTATGCTGTGGTATTTAAGGACTCTGCTGCATTATTTAAGGACTTTGCTGCATTATTAAAGGACTCTGCTGCATTATTTAATTACTTTGCTGCATTATTTAAGGACTCTGCTGCGGTATTTAAGGACTCTGCTGCATTATTTAAGGACTTTGATGCATTATTTAAGGACACTGCTGCAGAATTTAAGGAATCTGCTGCATTATTTAAGGACTTTGTTGCATTATTTAAGGTCTCTTTTTCATTATTTAAGGACTCTGCTATTGTACTTAAGGACTTTGCTGCATTATTTAAGGACTTTGCTGCATTATTTAAGGACTCTGCTGCATTATTTAAGTACTTTGTTGCATTATTTAAGGACTCTGCTGCATAATTTAAGGACTTTATTGCATTATTTAAGGATCCTGCTGCATTATTTAATGACTCTGCTGAAGCATTTGAGGACTCATCTGCATTATTAAAGGTCTCTGCTGCATTATTTAAGGATCCTGCTGAAGCATTTGAGGACTCAGCTGCATTATTTAAGGACTTTGCTGCATTATTTAACGACTCTGCTGCGTTATTTAAGGACTCTGCTGCATTATTTAAGGACACTGCTGCATTATTTAAGGACTCTGCTGCATTATTTAAGGACTTTGCTGCATTATTTAACGACTCTGCTGCATTATTTAAGAACTTTGCTGCATTATTTAAGGACTCTGCTGCATTATTTAAGGAATTTGTTGCATTATTTAAGGACTCTGCTGCTTTATTTAAGGACTCTGCTGCGGTATTTAAGGACTCTGCTGCATTATTTAAGGACTTTGCTGCATTATTTAAGGACTGCTGCGTTATTTAAGGACTCTGCTGCATTATTTAAGACTTTGCTGCATTATTTAAGGACTCTGCTGCAGTGTTTAATGACTCTGCTGAAGCAACTGGGGACTCAGATGCATTATTTAAGGACTCTGCTGCATTATGTAAGGACTTTGCTGCTTTATTTAAGGACTTTGCTGCATTATTTAAGGACTTTGTTGCATTATTTAAGGACTCTGCTGCATTATTTAAGGACTTTGTTGCATTATTTAAGGACTCTTCTGCATTATTTAAGGACTTTGCTGCATTATTTAAGGACTATGCTGTGGTATTTAAGTACTCTGCTGCATTATTTAAGGACTTTGCTGCATTATTTAAGGACTCTGCTGCATTATTTAATTACTTTGCTGCATTATTAAAGGACCCTGCTGCGGCATTTAAGGATTCTGCTGCATTATTTAAGGACTTTGATGCATTATTTAAGGACGCTGCTGCAGAATTTAAGGAATCTGCTGCATTATTTAAGGACTTTGTTGCATTATTTAAGGTCTCTGCTGCATTATTTAAGGACTCTGCTATGGTACTTAAGGACTTTGCTGCATTACTTAAGGACTTTGCTGCATTATTTAAGGACTTTGATGCATTATTTAAGAACTTTGTTGCATTATTTAAGGACTCTGCTGCATTATTTAAGGACTTTGTTGCATTATGTAAGGACTTTGCTGCTTTATTTAAGGACTTTGCTGCATTATTTAAGGGCTTTGTTGCATTATTTAAGGACTCTGCTGCATTATTTAAGGACTTTGTTGCATTATTTAAGGACTCTTCTGCATTATTTAAGGACTTTGCTGCATTATTTAAGGACTATGCTGTGGTATTTAAGTACTCTGCTGCATTATTTAAGGACTTTGCTGCATTATTTAAGGACTCTGCTGCATTATTTAATTACTTTGCTGCATTATTAAAGGACCCTGCTGCGGCATTTAAGGATTCTGCTGCATAATTTAAGGACTTTATTGCATTATTTAAGGATCCTGCTGCATTATTTAAGGATCCTGCTGAAGCATTTGAGGACTCAGCTGCATTATTTAAGGACTTTGCTGCATTATTTAACGACTCTGCTGCATTATTTAAGGACTCTGCTGCTTTATTTAAGGACTTTCCTGCATTATTTAAGGAGTCTTCTGCATTATTTAATGACTCTGCTGAAGCATTTGAGGACTCAACTGCATTATTTAAGGACTCTGCTGCATTATTTAAGGTCTCTGCTGCATTATTTAAGGACTCTGCTGTGGTATATAAGGACTCTGCTGCATTATTTAAGGAATTTGTTGCATTATTTAAGGACGCTGCTGCATTATTTAAGGACTTTGTTGCATTATTTAAGGACTCTGCTGCATTAATTAAGGACTTTGCTGCATTACTTAAGGACACTGCTGCATTATTTAAGGACTTTGTTGCATTATTTAAGGTCTCTGCTGCATTATTTAAGGACTCTGCTGTGGTATTTATGGACTCTGCTGCATTATTTAAGGAATTTGTTGCATTATTTAAGGACGCTGCTGCATTATTTAAGGACTTTGTTGCATTATTTAAGGACTTTGCTGCATTAATTAAGGACTTTGCTGCATTACTTAAGGACTCTGCTGCATTATTTAATTACTTGCTGCATTATTTAAGGACTCTGCTGCGGTGTTTAAGAACTCTGCTGCATTATTTAAGGACTTTGCTGCATTATTTTAGGACTCTGCTGCATTATTTAAGGACTTTGCTGTATTATTTAAGGACTCTACTGCATTATTTAAGGACTTTGTTGCATTATTTAAGGACTCTGCTGCATTATTTAATGACTTTGTTGCATTATATAAGGACTCTGCTGCATTATTTAAGGACTATGTTGCATTATGTTAGAAGTCTGCTGCATTATTTAAGGACTTTGCTGCATTATTTAAGGACTCTGCTGCATTATTTAAGGACTTTATTGCATTATTTAAGGACTCTGCTGCATTATTTAATGACTCTGCTGAAGCATTTGAGGACTCAGCTGCATTATTTAAGGTCTCTGCTGTATTATTTAAGGACTCTGCTGCATTATTTAATGACTCTGTTGCGGTATTTAAGGACTCTGCTGCATTATTTAAGGACTGCTGCGTTATTTAAGGACTCTGCTGCATTATTTAAGACTTTGCTGCATTATTTAAGGACTCTGCTGCAGTGTTTAATGACTCTGCTGAAGCAACTGGGGACTCAGATGCATTATTTAAGGACTCTGCTGCATTATGTAAGGACTTTGCTGCTTTATTTAAGGACTTTGCTGCATTATTTAAGGACTTTGTTGCATTATTTAAGGACTCTGCTGCATTATTTAAGGACTTTGTTGCATTATTTAAGGACTCTTCTGCATTATTTAAGGACTTTGCTGCATTATTTAAGGACTATGCTGTGGTATTTAAGTACTCTGCTGCATTATTTAAGGACTTTGCTGCATTATTTAAGGACTCTGCTGCATTATTTAATTACTTTGCTGCATTATTAAAGGACCCTGCTGCGGCATTTAAGGATTCTGCTGCATTATTTAAGGACTTTGATGCATTATTTAAGGACGCTGCTGCAGAATTTAAGGAATCTGCTGCATTATTTAAGGACTTTGTTGCATTATTTAAGGTCTCTGCTGCATGAATTAAGGACTCTGCTATGGTACTTAAGGACTTTGCTGCATTATTTAAGGACTTTGCTGCATTATTTAAGGACTTTGATGCATTATTTAAGAACTTTGTTGCATTATTTAAGGACTCTGCTGCATTATTTAAGGACTTTGTTGCATTATGTAAGGACTTTGCTGCTTTATTTAAGGACTTTGCTGCATTATTTAAGGACTTTGTTGCATTATTTAAGGACTCTGCTGCATTATTTAAGGACTTTGTTGCATTATTTAAGGACTCTTCTGCATTATTTAAGGACTTTGCTGCATTATTTAAGGACTATGCTGTGGTATTTAAGTACTCTGCTGCATTATTTAAGGACTTTGCTGCATTATTTAAGGACTCTGCTGCATTATTTAATTACTTTGCTGCATTATTAAAGGACCCTGCTGCGGCATTTAAGGATTCTGCTGCATAATTTAAGGACTTTATTGCATTATTTAAGGATCCTGCTGCATTATTTAAGGATCCTGCTGAAGCATTTGAGGACTCAGCTGCATTATTTAAGGACTTTGCTGCATTATTTAACGACTCTGCTACATTATTTAAGGACTCTGCTGCTTTATTTAAGGACTTTCCTGCATTATTTAAGTAGTCTTCTGCATTATTTAATGACTCTGCTGAAGCATTTGAGGACTCAACTGCATTATTTAAGGACTCTGCTGCATTATTTAAGGTCTCTGCTGCATTATTTAAGGACTCTGCTGTGGTATATAAGGACTCTGCTGCATTATTTAAGGAATTTGTTGCATTATTTAAGGACGCTGCTGCATTATTTAAGGACTTTGTTGCATTATTTAAGGACTCTGCTGCATTAATTAAGGACTTTGCTGCATTACTTAAGGACACTGCTGCATTATTTAAGGACTTTGTTGCATTATTTAAGGACTCTGCTGCATTATTTAAGGACTCTGCTGAAGCATTTGGGGACTCAGATGCATTATTTAAGGACTCTGCTGCATTATGTAAGGGCTTTGCTGCTTTATTTAAGGACTCTGTTGCATTATTTAAGGACTTTGTTGCATTATTTAAGAACTCTGCTGCATTATTTAAGGACTTTGTTGCATTATTTAAGGATTCTGCTGCATTATTTAAGGACTTTGCTGCATTATTTAAGGACTATGCTGTGGTATTTAAGGACTCTGCTGCATTATTTAAGGACTTTGCTGCATTATTAAAGGACTCTGCTGCATTATTTAATTACTTTGCTGCATTATTTAAGGACTCTGCTGCGGTATTTAAGGACTCTGCTGCATTATTTAAGGACTTTGATGCATTATTTAAGGACACTGCTGCAGAATTTAAGGAATCTGCTGCATTATTTAAGGACTTTGTTGCATTATTTAAGGTCTCTTTTTCATTATTTAAGGACTCTGCTATTGTACTTAAGGACTTTGCTGCATTATTTAAGGACTTTGCTGCATTATTTAAGGACTCTGCTGCATTATTTAAGTACTTTGTTGCATTATTTAAGGACTCTGCTGCATAATTTAAGGACTTTATTGCATTATTTAAGGATCCTGCTGCATTATTTAATGACTCTGCTGAAGCATTTGAGGACTCAGCTGCATTATTTAAGGTCTCTGCTGCATTATTTAAGGATCCTGCTGAAGCATTTGAGGACTCAGCTGCATTATTTAAGGACTTTGCTGCATTATTTAACGACTCTGCTGCGTTATTTAAGGACTCTGCTGCATTATTTAAGGACACTGCTGCATTATTTAAGGACTCTGCTGCATTATTTAAGGACTTTGCTGCATTATTTAACGACTCTGCTGCATTATTTAAGAACTTTGCTGCATTATTTAAGGACTCTGCTGCATTATTTAAGGAATTTGTTGCATTATTTAAGGACTCTGCTGCTTTATTTAAGGACTCTGCTGTGGTATTTAAGGACTCTGCTGCATTATTTAAGGACTTTGCTGCATTATTTAAGGACTGCTGCGTTATTTAAGGACTCTGCTGCATTATTTAAGACTTTGCTGCATTATTTAAGGACTCTGCTGCAGTGTTTAATGACTCTGCTGAAGCAACTGGGGACTCAGATGCATTATTTAAGGACTCTGCTGCATTATGTAAGGACTCTGCTGCATTATTTAAGGACTTTGTTGCATTATTTAAGGACTCTTCTGCATTATTTAAGGACTTTGCTGCATTATTTAAGGACTATGCTGTGGTATTTAAGTACTCTGCTGCATTATTTAAGGACTTTGCTGCATTATTTAAGGACTCTGCTGCATTATTTAATTACTTTGCTGCATTATTAAAGGACCCTGCTGCGGCATTTAAGGATTCTGCTGCATTATTTAAGGACTTTGATGCATTATTTAAGGACGCTGCTGCAGAATTTAAGGAATCTGCTGCATTATTTAAGGACTTTGTTGCATTATTTAAGGTCTCTGCTGCATGAATTAAGGACTCTGCTATGGTACTTAAGGACTTTGCTGCATTATTTAAGGACTTTGCTGCATTATTTAAGGACTTTGATGCATTATTTAAGAACTTTGTTGCATTATTTAAGGACTCTGCTGCATTATTTAAGGACTTTGTTGCATTATGTAAGGACTTTGCTGCTTTATTTAAGGACTTTGCTGCATTATTTAAGGACTTTGTTGCATTATTTAAGGACTCTGCTGCATTATTTAAGGACTTTGTTGCATCATTTAAGGACTCTTCTGCATTATTTAAGGACTTTGCTGCATTATTTAAGGACTATGCTGTGGTATTTAAGTACTCTGCTGCATTATTTAAGGACTTTGCTGCATTATTTAAGGACTCTGCTGCATTATTTAATTACTTTGCTGCATTATTAAAGGACCCTGCTGCGGCATTTAAGGATTCTGCTGCATAATTTAAGGACTTTATTGCATTATTTAAGGATCCTGCTGCATTATTTAAGGATCCTGCTGAAGCATTTGAGGACTCAGCTGCATTATTTAAGGACTTTGCTGCATTATTTAACGACTCTGCTGCATTATTTAAGGACTCTGCTGCTTTATTTAAGGACTTTCCTGCATTATTTAAGGAGTCTTCTGCATTATTTAATGACTCTGCTGAAGCATTTGAGGACTCAACTGCATTATTTAAGGACTCTGCTGCATTATTTAAGGTCTCTGCTGCATTATTTAAGGACTCTGCTGTGGTATATAAGGACTCTGCTGCATTATTTAAGGAATTTGTTGCATTATTTAAGGACGCTGCTGCATTATTTAAGGACTTTGTTGCATTATTTAAGGACTCTGCTGCATTAATTAAGGACTTTGCTGCATTACTTAAGGACACTGCTGCATTATTTAAGGACTTTGTTGCATTATTTAAGGACTCTGCTGCATTATTTAAGGACTCTGCTGAAGCATTTGGGGACTCAGATGCATTATTTAAGGACTCTGCTGCATTATGTAAGGGCTTTGCTGCTTTATTTAAGGACTCTGTTGCATTATTTAAGGACTTTGTTGCATTATTTAAGAACTCTGCTGCATTATTTAAGGACTTTGTTGCATTATTTAAGGATTCTGCTGCATTATTTAAGGACTTTGCTGCATTATTTAAGGACTATGCTGTGGTATTTAAGGACTCTGCTGCATTATTTAAGGACTTTGCTGCATTATTAAAGGACTCTGCTGCATTATTTAATTACTTTGCTGCATTATTTAAGGACTCTGCTGCGGTATTTAAGGACTCTGCTGCATTATTTAAGGACTTTGATGCATTATTTAAGGACACTGCTGCAGAATTTAAGGAATCTGCTGCATTATTTAAGGACTTTGTTGCATTATTTAAGGTCTCTTTTTCATTATTTAAGGACTCTGCTATTGTACTTAAGGACTTTGCTGCATTATTTAAGGACTTTGCTGCATTATTTAAGGACTCTGCTGCATTATTTAAGTACTTTGTTGCATTATTTAAGGACTCTGCTGCATAATTTAAGGACTTTATTGCATTATTTAAGGATCCTGCTGCATTATTTAATGACTCTGCTGAAGCATTTGAGGACTCATCTGCATTATTTAAGGACTTTGCTGCATTATTTAAGGATCCTGCTGAAGCATTTGAGGACTCAGCTGCATTATTTAAGGACTTTGCTGCATTATTTAACGACTCTGCTGCGTTATTTAAGGACTCTGCTGCATTATTTAAGGACACTGCTGCATTATTTAAGGACTCTGCTGCATTATTTAAGGACTTTGCTGCATTATTTAACGACTCTGCTGCATTATTTAAGAACTTTGCTGCATTATTTAAGGACTCTGCTGCATTATTTAAGGAATTTGTTGCATTATTTAAGGACTCTGCTGCTTTATTTAAGGACTCTGCTGCGGTATTTAAGGACTCTGCTGCATTATTTAAGGACTTTGCTGCATTATTTAAGGACTGCTGCGTTATTTAAGGACTCTGCTGCATTATTTAAGACTTTGCTGCATTATTTAAGGACTCTGCTGCAGTGTTTAATGACTCTGCTGAAGCAACTGGGGACTCAGATGCATTATTTAAGGACTCTGCTGCATTATGTAAGGACTTTGCTGCTTTATTTAAGGACTTTGCTGCATTATTTAAGGACTTTGTTGCATTATTTAAGGACTCTGCTGCATTATTTAAGGACTTTGTTGCATTATTTAAGGACTCTTCTGCATTATTTAAGGACTTTGCTGCATTATTTAAGGACTATGCTGTGGTATTTAAGTACTCTGCTGCATTATTTAAGGACTTTGCTGCATTATTTAAGGACTCTGCTGCATTATTTAATTACTTTGCTGCATTATTAAAGGACCCTGCTGCGGCATTTAAGGATTCTGCTGCATTATTTAAGGACTTTGATGCATTATTTAAGGACGCTGCTGCAGAATTTAAGGAATCTGCTGCATTATTTAAGGACTTTGTTGCATTATTTAAGGTCTCTGCTGCATTATTTAAGGACTCTGCTATGGTACTTAAGGACTTTGCTGCATTACTTAAGGACTTTGCTGCATTATTTAAGGACTTTGATGCATTATTTAAGAACTTTGTTGCATTATTTAAGGACTCTGCTGCATTATTTAAGGACTTTGTTGCATTATGTAAGGACTTTGCTGCTTTATTTAAGGACTTTGCTGCATTATTTAAGGGCTTTGTTGCATTATTTAAGGACTCTGCTGCATTATTTAAGGACTTTGTTGCATTATTTAAGGACTCTTCTGCATTATTTAAGGACTTTGCTGCATTATTTAAGGACTATGCTGTGGTATTTAAGTACTCTGCTGCATTATTTAAGGACTTTGCTGCATTATTTAAGGACTCTGCTGCATTATTTAATTACTTTGCTGCATTATTAAAGGACCCTGCTGCGGCATTTAAGGATTCTGCTGCATAATTTAAGGACTTTATTGCATTATTTAAGGATCCTGCTGCATTATTTAAGGATCCTGCTGAAGCATTTGAGGACTCAGCTGCATTATTTAAGGACTTTGCTGCATTATTTAACGACTCTGCTGCATTATTTAAGGACTCTGCTGCTTTATTTAAGGACTTTCCTGCATTATTTAAGGAGTCTTCTGCATTATTTAATGACTCTGCTGAAGCATTTGAGGACTCAACTGCATTATTTAAGGACTCTGCTGCATTATTTAAGGTCTCTGCTGCATTATTTAAGGACTCTGCTGTGGTATATAAGGACTCTGCTGCATTATTTAAGGAATTTGTTGCATTATTTAAGGACGCTGCTGCATTATTTAAGGACTTTGTTGCATTATTTAAGGACTCTGCTGCATTAATTAAGGACTTTGCTGCATTACTTAAGGACACTGCTGCATTATTTAAGGACTTTGTTGCATTATTTAAGGTCTCTGCTGCATTATTTAAGGACTCTGCTGTGGTATTTATGGACTCTGCTGCATTATTTAAGGAATTTGTTGCATTATTTAAGGACGCTGCTGCATTATTTAAGGACTTTGTTGCATTATTTAAGGACTTTGCTGCATTAATTAAGGACTTTGCTGCATTACTTAAGGACTCTGCTGCATTATTTAATTACTTGCTGCATTATTTAAGGACTCTGCTGCGGTGTTTAAGAACTCTGCTGCATTATTTAAGGACTTTGCTGCATTATTTTAGGACTCTGCTGCATTATTTAAGGACTTTGCTGTATTATTTAAGGACTCTACTGCATTATTTAAGGACTTTGTTGCATTATTTAAGGACTCTGCTGCATTATTTAATGACTTTGTTGCATTATATAAGGACTCTGCTGCATTATTTAAGGACTATGTTGCATTATGTTAGAAGTCTGCTGCATTATTTAAGGACTTTGCTGCATTATTTAAGGACTCTGCTGCATTATTTAAGGACTTTATTGCATTATTTAAGGACTCTGCTGCATTATTTAATGACTCTGCTGAAGCATTTGAGGACTCAGCTGCATTATTTAAGGTCTCTGCTGTATTATTTAAGGACTCTGCTGCATTATTTAATGACTCTGTTGCGGTATTTAAGGACTCTGCTGCATTATTTAAGGACTGCTGCGTTATTTAAGGACTCTGCTGCATTATTTAAGACTTTGCTGCATTATTTAAGGACTCTGCTGCAGTGTTTAATGACTCTGCTGAAGCAACTGGGGACTCAGATGCATTATTTAAGGACTCTGCTGCATTATGTAAGGACTTTGCTGCTTTATTTAAGGACTTTGCTGCATTATTTAAGGACTTTGTTGCATTATTTAAGGACTCTGCTGCATTATTTAAGGACTTTGTTGCATTATTTAAGGACTCTTCTGCATTATTTAAGGACTTTGCTGCATTATTTAAGGACTATGCTGTGGTATTTAAGTACTCTGCTGCATTATTTAAGGACTTTGCTGCATTATTTAAGGACTCTGCTGCATTATTTAATTACTTTGCTGCATTATTAAAGGACCCTGCTGCGGCATTTAAGGATTCTGCTGCATTATTTAAGGACTTTGATGCATTATTTAAGGACGCTGCTGCAGAATTTAAGGAATCTGCTGCATTATTTAAGGACTTTGTTGCATTATTTAAGGTCTCTGCTGCATGAATTAAGGACTCTGCTATGGTACTTAAGGACTTTGCTGCATTATTTAAGGACTTTGCTGCATTATTTAAGGACTTTGATGCATTATTTAAGAACTTTGTTGCATTATTTAAGGACTCTGCTGCATTATTTAAGGACTTTGTTGCATTATGTAAGGACTTTGCTGCTTTATTTAAGGACTTTGCTGCATTATTTAAGGACTTTGTTGCATTATTTAAGGACTCTGCTGCATTATTTAAGGACTTTGTTGCATTATTTAAGGACTCTTCTGCATTATTTAAGGACTTTGCTGCATTATTTAAGGACTATGCTGTGGTATTTAAGTACTCTGCTGCATTATTTAAGGACTTTGCTGCATTATTTAAGGACTCTGCTGCATTATTTAATTACTTTGCTGCATTATTAAAGGACCCTGCTGCGGCATTTAAGGATTCTGCTGCATAATTTAAGGACTTTATTGCATTATTTAAGGATCCTGCTGCATTATTTAAGGATCCTGCTGAAGCATTTGAGGACTCAGCTGCATTATTTAAGGACTTTGCTGCATTATTTAACGACTCTGCTGCATTATTTAAGGACTCTGCTGCTTTATTTAAGGACTTTCCTGCATTATTTAAGTAGTCTTCTGCATTATTTAATGACTCTGCTGAAGCATTTGAGGACTCAACTGCATTATTTAAGGACTCTGCTGCATTATTTAAGGTCTCTGCTGCATTATTTAAGGACTCTGCTGTGGTATATAAGGACTCTGCTGCATTATTTAAGGAATTTGTTGCATTATTTAAGGACGCTGCTGCATTATTTAAGGACTTTGTTGCATTATTTAAGGACTCTGCTGCATTAATTAAGGACTTTGCTGCATTACTTAAGGACACTGCTGCATTATTTAAGGACTTTGTTGCATTATTTAAGGACTCTGCTGCATTATTTAAGGACTCTGCTGAAGCATTTGGGGACTCAGATGCATTATTTAAGGACTCTGCTGCATTATGTAAGGGCTTTGCTGCTTTATTTAAGGACTCTGTTGCATTATTTAAGGACTTTGTTGCATTATTTAAGAACTCTGCTGCATTATTTAAGGACTTTGTTGCATTATTTAAGGATTCTGCTGCATTATTTAAGGACTTTGCTGCATTATTTAAGGACTATGCTGTGGTATTTAAGGACTCTGCTGCATTATTTAAGGACTTTGCTGCATTATTAAAGGACTCTGCTGCATTATTTAATTACTTTGCTGCATTATTTAAGGACTCTGCTGCGGTATTTAAGGACTCTGCTGCATTATTTAAGGACTTTGATGCATTATTTAAGGACACTGCTGCAGAATTTAAGGAATCTGCTGCATTATTTAAGGACTTTGTTGCATTATTTAAGGTCTCTTTTTCATTATTTAAGGACTCTGCTATTGTACTTAAGGACTTTGCTGCATTATTTAAGGACTTTGCTGCATTATTTAAGGACTCTGCTGCATTATTTAAGTACTTTGTTGCATTATTTAAGGACTCTGCTGCATAATTTAAGGACTTTATTGCATTATTTAAGGATCCTGCTGCATTATTTAATGACTCTGCTGAAGCATTTGAGGACTCAGCTGCATTATTTAAGGTCTCTGCTGCATTATTTAAGGATCCTGCTGAAGCATTTGAGGACTCAGCTGCATTATTTAAGGACTTTGCTGCATTATTTAACGACTCTGCTGCGTTATTTAAGGACTCTGCTGCATTATTTAAGGACACTGCTGCATTATTTAAGGACTCTGCTGCATTATTTAAGGACTTTGCTGCATTATTTAACGACTCTGCTGCATTATTTAAGAACTTTGCTGCATTATTTAAGGACTCTGCTGCATTATTTAAGGAATTTGTTGCATTATTTAAGGACTCTGCTGCTTTATTTAAGGACTCTGCTGTGGTATTTAAGGACTCTGCTGCATTATTTAAGGACTTTGCTGCATTATTTAAGGACTGCTGCGTTATTTAAGGACTCTGCTGCATTATTTAAGACTTTGCTGCATTATTTAAGGACTCTGCTGCAGTGTTTAATGACTCTGCTGAAGCAACTGGGGACTCAGATGCATTATTTAAGGACTCTGCTGCATTATGTAAGGACTCTGCTGCATTATTTAAGGACTTTGTTGCATTATTTAAGGACTCTTCTGCATTATTTAAGGACTTTGCTGCATTATTTAAGGACTATGCTGTGGTATTTAAGTACTCTGCTGCATTATTTAAGGACTTTGCTGCATTATTTAAGGACTCTGCTGCATTATTTAATTACTTTGCTGCATTATTAAAGGACCCTGCTGCGGCATTTAAGGATTCTGCTGCATTATTTAAGGACTTTGATGCATTATTTAAGGACGCTGCTGCAGAATTTAAGGAATCTGCTGCATTATTTAAGGACTTTGTTGCATTATTTAAGGTCTCTGCTGCATGAATTAAGGACTCTGCTATGGTACTTAAGGACTTTGCTGCATTATTTAAGGACTTTGCTGCATTATTTAAGGACTTTGATGCATTATTTAAGAACTTTGTTGCATTATTTAAGGACTCTGCTGCATTATTTAAGGACTTTGTTGCATTATGTAAGGACTTTGCTGCTTTATTTAAGGACTTTGCTGCATTATTTAAGGACTTTGTTGCATTATTTAAGGACTCTGCTGCATTATTTAAGGACTTTGTTGCATCATTTAAGGACTCTTCTGCATTATTTAAGGACTTTGCTGCATTATTTAAGGACTATGCTGTGGTATTTAAGTACTCTGCTGCATTATTTAAGGACTTTGCTGCATTATTTAAGGACTCTGCTGCATTATTTAATTACTTTGCTGCATTATTAAAGGACCCTGCTGCGGCATTTAAGGATTCTGCTGCATAATTTAAGGACTTTATTGCATTATTTAAGGATCCTGCTGCATTATTTAAGGATCCTGCTGAAGCATTTGAGGACTCAGCTGCATTATTTAAGGACTTTGCTGCATTATTTAACGACTCTGCTGCATTATTTAAGGACTCTGCTGCTTTATTTAAGGACTTTCCTGCATTATTTAAGGAGTCTTCTGCATTATTTAATGACTCTGCTGAAGCATTTGAGGACTCAACTGCATTATTTAAGGACTCTGCTGCATTATTTAAGGTCTCTGCTGCATTATTTAAGGACTCTGCTGTGGTATATAAGGACTCTGCTGCATTATTTAAGGAATTTGTTGCATTATTTAAGGACGCTGCTGCATTATTTAAGGACTTTGTTGCATTATTTAAGGACTCTGCTGCATTAATTAAGGACTTTGCTGCATTACTTAAGGACACTGCTGCATTATTTAAGGACTTTGTTGCATTATTTAAGGACTCTGCTGCATTATTTAAGGACTCTGCTGAAGCATTTGGGGACTCAGATGCATTATTTAAGGACTCTGCTGCATTATGTAAGGGCTTTGTTGCTTTATTTAAGGACTCTGTTGCATTATTTAAGGACTTTGTTGCATTATTTAAGAACTCTGCTGCATTATTTAAGGACTTTGTTGCATTATTTAAGGATTCTGCTGCATTATTTAAGGACTTTGCTGCATTAAGGACTATGCTGTGGTATTTAAGGACTCTGCTGCATTATTTAAGGACTTTGCTGCATTATTAAAGGACTCTGCTGCATTATTTAATTACTTTGCTGCATTATTTAAGGACTCTGCTGCGGTATTTAAGGACTCTGCTGCATTATTTAAGGACTTTGATGCATTATTTAAGGACACTGCTGCAGAATTTAAGGAATCTGCTGCATTATTTAAGGACTTTGTTGCATTATTTAAGGTCTCTTTTTCATTATTTAAGGACTCTGCTATTGTACTTAAGGACTTTGCTGCATTATTTAAGGACTTTGCTGCATTATTTAAGGACTCTGCTGCATTATTTAAGTACTTTGTTGCATTATTTAAGGACTCTGCTGCATAATTTAAGGACTTTATTGCATTATTTAAGGATCCTGCTGCATTATTTAATGACTCTGCTGAAGCATTTGAGGACTCATCTGCATTATTAAAGGTCTCTGCTGCATTATTTAAGGATCCTGCTGAAGCATTTGAGGACTCAGCTGCATTATTTAAGGACTTTGCTGCATTATTTAACGACTCTGCTGCGTTATTTAAGGACTCTGCTGCATTATTTAAGGACACTGCTGCATTATTTAAGGACTCTGCTGCATTATTTAAGGACTTTGCTGCATTATTTAACGACTCTGCTGCATTATTTAAGAACTTTGCTGCATTATTTAAGGACTCTGCTGCATTATTTAAGGACTTTGTTGCATTATTTAAGGACTCTGCTGCTTTATTTAAGGACTCTGCTGCGGTATTTAAGGACTCTGCTGCATTATTTAAGGACTTTGCTGCATTATTTAAGGACTGCTGCGTTATTTAAGGACTCTGCTGCATTATTTAAGACTTTGCTGCATTATTTAAGGACTCTGCTGCAGTGTTTAATGACTCTGCTGAAGCAACTGGGGACTCAGATGCATTATTTAAGGACTCTGCTGCATTATGTAAGGACTTTGCTGCTTTATTTAAGGACTTTGCTGCATTATTTAAGGACTTTGTTGCATTATTTAAGGACTCTGCTGCATTATTTAAGGACTTTGTTGCATTATTTAAGGACTCTTCTGCATTATTTAAGGACTTTGCTGCATTATTTAAGGACTATGCTGTGGTATTTAAGTACTCTGCTGCATTATTTAAGGACTTTGCTGCATTATTTAAGGACTCTGCTGCATTATTTAATTACTTTGCTGCATTATTAAAGGACCCTGCTGCGGCATTTAAGGATTCTGCTGCATTATTTAAGGACTTTGATGCATTATTTAAGGACGCTGCTGCAGAATTTAAGGAATCTGCTGCATTATTTAAGGACTTTGTTGCATTATTTAAGGTCTCTGCTGCATTATTTAAGGACTCTGCTATGGTACTTAAGGACTTTGCTGCATTACTTAAGGACTTTGCTGCATTATTTAAGGACTTTGATGCATTATTTAAGAACTTTGTTGCATTATTTAAGGACTCTGCTGCATTATTTAAGGACTTTGTTGCATTATGTAAGGACTTTGCTGCTTTATTTAAGGACTTTGCTGCATTATTTAAGGACTTTGTTGCATTATTTAAGGACTCTGCTGCATTATTTAAGGACTTTGTTGCATTATTTAAGGACTCTTCTGCATTATTTAAGGACTTTGCTGCATTATTTAAGGACTATGCTGTGGTATTTAAGTACTCTGCTGCATTATTTAAGGACTTTGCTGCATTATTTAAGGACTCTGCTGCATTATTTAATTACTTTGCTGCATTATTAAAGGACCCTGCTGCGGCATTTAAGGATTCTGCTGCATAATTTAAGGACTTTATTGCATTATTTAAGGATCCTGCTGCATTATTTAAGGATCCTGCTGAAGCATTTGAGGACTCAGCTGCATTATTTAAGGACTTTGCTGCATTATTTAACGACTCTGCTGCATTATTTAAGGACTCTGCTGCTTTATTTAAGGACTTTCCTGCATTATTTAAGTAGTCTTCTGCATTATTTAATGACTCTGCTGAAGCATTTGAGGACTCAACTGCATTATTTAAGGACTCTGCTGCATTATTTAAGGTCTCTGCTGCATTATTTAAGGACTCTGCTGTGGTATATAAGGACTCTGCTGCATTATTTAAGGAATTTGTTGCATTATTTAAGGACGCTGCTGCATTATTTAAGGACTTTGTTGCATTATTTAAGGACTCTGCTGCATTAATTAAGGACTTTGCTGCATTACTTAAGGACACTGCTGCATTATTTAAGGACTTTGTTGCATTATTTAAGGACTCTGCTGCATTATTTAAGGACTCTGCTGAAGCATTTGGGGACTCAGATGCATTATTTAAGGACTCTGCTGCATTATGTAAGGGCTTTGCTGCTTTATTTAAGGACTCTGTTGCATTATTTAAGGACTTTGTTGCATTATTTAAGAACTCTGCTGCATTATTTAAGGACTTTGTTGCATTATTTAAGGATTCTGCTGCATTATTTAAGGACTTTGCTGCATTATTTAAGGACTATGCTGTGGTATTTAAGGACTCTGCTGCATTATTTAAGGACTTTGCTGCATTATTAAAGGACTCTGCTGCATTATTTAATTACTTTGCTGCATTATTTAAGGACTCTGCTGCGGTATTTAAGGACTCTGCTGCATTATTTAAGGACTTTGATGCATTATTTAAGGACACTGCTGCAGAATTTAAGGAATCTGCTGCATTATTTAAGGACTTTGTTGCATTATTTAAGGTCTCTTTTTCATTATTTAAGGACTCTGCTATTGTACTTAAGGACTTTGCTGCATTATTTAAGGACTTTGCTGCATTATTTAAGGACTCTGCTGCATTATTTAAGTACTTTGTTGCATTATTTAAGGACTCTGCTGCATAATTTAAGGACTTTATTGCATTATTTAAGGATCCTGCTGCATTATTTAATGACTCTGCTGAAGCATTTGAGGACTCAGCTGCATTATTTAAGGTCTCTGCTGCATTATTTAAGGATCCTGCTGAAGCATTTGAGGACTCAGCTGCATTATTTAAGGACTTTGCTGCATTATTTAACGACTCTGCTGCGTTATTTAAGGACTCTGCTGCATTATTTAAGGACACTGCTGCATTATTTAAGGACTCTGCTGCATTATTTAAGGACTTTGCTGCATTATTTAACGACTCTGCTGCATTATTTAAGAACTTTGCTGCATTATTTAAGGACTCTGCTGCATTATTTAAGGAATTTGTTGCATTATTTAAGGACTCTGCTGCTTTATTTAAGGACTCTGCTGTGGTATTTAAGGACTCTGCTGCATTATTTAAGGACTTTGCTGCATTATTTAAGGACTGCTGCGTTATTTAAGGACTCTGCTGCATTATTTAAGACTTTGCTGCATTATTTAAGGACTCTGCTGCAGTGTTTAATGACTCTGCTGAAGCAACTGGGGACTCAGATGCATTATTTAAGGACTCTGCTGCATTATGTAAGGACTCTGCTGCATTATTTAAGGACTTTGTTGCATTATTTAAGGACTCTTCTGCATTATTTAAGGACTTTGCTGCATTATTTAAGGACTATGCTGTGGTATTTAAGTACTCTGCTGCATTATTTAAGGACTTTGCTGCATTATTTAAGGACTCTGCTGCATTATTTAATTACTTTGCTGCATTATTAAAGGACCCTGCTGCGGCATTTAAGGATTCTGCTGCATTATTTAAGGACTTTGATGCATTATTTAAGGACGCTGCTGCAGAATTTAAGGAATCTGCTGCATTATTTAAGGACTTTGTTGCATTATTTAAGGTCTCTGCTGCATGAATTAAGGACTCTGCTATGGTACTTAAGGACTTTGCTGCATTATTTAAGGACTTTGCTGCATTATTTAAGGACTTTGATGCATTATTTAAGAACTTTGTTGCATTATTTAAGGACTCTGCTGCATTATTTAAGGACTTTGTTGCATTATGTAAGGACTTTGCTGCTTTATTTAAGGACTTTGCTGCATTATTTAAGGACTTTGTTGCATTATTTAAGGACTCTGCTGCATTATTTAAGGACTTTGTTGCATCATTTAAGGACTCTTCTGCATTATTTAAGGACTTTGCTGCATTATTTAAGGACTATGCTGTGGTATTTAAGTACTCTGCTGCATTATTTAAGGACTTTGCTGCATTATTTAAGGACTCTGCTGCATTATTTAATTACTTTGCTGCATTATTAAAGGACCCTGCTGCGGCATTTAAGGATTCTGCTGCATAATTTAAGGACTTTATTGCATTATTTAAGGATCCTGCTGCATTATTTAAGGATCCTGCTGAAGCATTTGAGGACTCAGCTGCATTATTTAAGGACTTTGCTGCATTATTTAACGACTCTGCTGCATTATTTAAGGACTCTGCTGCTTTATTTAAGGACTTTCCTGCATTATTTAAGGAGTCTTCTGCATTATTTAATGACTCTGCTGAAGCATTTGAGGACTCAACTGCATTATTTAAGGACTCTGCTGCATTATTTAAGGTCTCTGCTGCATTATTTAAGGACTCTGCTGTGGTATATAAGGACTCTGCTGCATTATTTAAGGAATTTGTTGCATTATTTAAGGACGCTGCTGCATTATTTAAGGACTTTGTTGCATTATTTAAGGACTCTGCTGCATTAATTAAGGACTTTGCTGCATTACTTAAGGACACTGCTGCATTATTTAAGGACTTTGTTGCATTATTTAAGGACTCTGCTGCATTATTTAAGGACTCTGCTGAAGCATTTGGGGACTCAGATGCATTATTTAAGGACTCTGCTGCATTATGTAAGGGCTTTGTTGCTTTATTTAAGGACTCTGTTGCATTATTTAAGGACTTTGTTGCATTATTTAAGAACTCTGCTGCATTATTTAAGGACTTTGTTGCATTATTTAAGGATTCTGCTGCATTATTTAAGGACTTTGCTGCATTAAGGACTATGCTGTGGTATTTAAGGACTCTGCTGCATTATTTAAGGACTTTGCTGCATTATTAAAGGACTCTGCTGCATTATTTAATTACTTTGCTGCATTATTTAAGGACTCTGCTGCGGTATTTAAGGACTCTGCTGCATTATTTAAGGACTTTGATGCATTATTTAAGGACACTGCTGCAGAATTTAAGGAATCTGCTGCATTATTTAAGGACTTTGTTGCATTATTTAAGGTCTCTTTTTCATTATTTAAGGACTCTGCTATTGTACTTAAGGACTTTGCTGCATTATTTAAGGACTTTGCTGCATTATTTAAGGACTCTGCTGCATTATTTAAGTACTTTGTTGCATTATTTAAGGACTCTGCTGCATAATTTAAGGACTTTATTGCATTATTTAAGGATCCTGCTGCATTATTTAATGACTCTGCTGAAGCATTTGAGGACTCATCTGCATTATTAAAGGTCTCTGCTGCATTATTTAAGGATCCTGCTGAAGCATTTGAGGACTCAGCTGCATTATTTAAGGACTTTGCTGCATTATTTAACGACTCTGCTGCGTTATTTAAGGACTCTGCTGCATTATTTAAGGACACTGCTGCATTATTTAAGGACTCTGCTGCATTATTTAAGGACTTTGCTGCATTATTTAACGACTCTGCTGCATTATTTAAGAACTTTGCTGCATTATTTAAGGACTCTGCTGCATTATTTAAGGAATTTGTTGCATTATTTAAGGACTCTGCTGCTTTATTTAAGGACTCTGCTGCGGTATTTAAGGACTCTGCTGCATTATTTAAGGACTTTGCTGCATTATTTAAGGACTGCTGCGTTATTTAAGGACTCTGCTGCATTATTTAAGACTTTGCTGCATTATTTAAGGACTCTGCTGCAGTGTTTAATGACTCTGCTGAAGCAACTGGGGACTCAGATGCATTATTTAAGGACTCTGCTGCATTATGTAAGGACTTTGCTGCTTTATTTAAGGACTTTGCTGCATTATTTAAGGACTTTGTTGCATTATTTAAGGACTCTGCTGCATTATTTAAGGACTTTGTTGCATTATTTAAGGACTCTTCTGCATTATTTAAGGACTTTGCTGCATTATTTAAGGACTATGCTGTGGTATTTAAGTACTCTGCTGCATTATTTAAGGACTTTGCTGCATTATTTAAGGACTCTGCTGCATTATTTAATTACTTTGCTGCATTATTAAAGGACCCTGCTGCGGCATTTAAGGATTCTGCTGCATTATTTAAGGACTTTGATGCATTATTTAAGGACGCTGCTGCAGAATTTAAGGAATCTGCTGCATTATTTAAGGACTTTGTTGCATTATTTAAGGTCTCTGCTGCATTATTTAAGGACTCTGCTATGGTACTTAAGGACTTTGCTGCATTACTTAAGGACTTTGCTGCATTATTTAAGGACTTTGATGCATTATTTAAGAACTTTGTTGCATTATTTAAGGACTCTGCTGCATTATTTAAGGACTTTGTTGCATTATGTAAGGACTTTGCTGCTTTATTTAAGGACTTTGCTGCATTATTTAAGGGCTTTGTTGCATTATTTAAGGACTCTGCTGCATTATTTAAGGACTTTGTTGCATTATTTAAGGACTCTTCTGCATTATTTAAGGACTTTGCTGCATTATTTAAGGACTATGCTGTGGTATTTAAGTACTCTGCTGCATTATTTAAGGACTTTGCTGCATTATTTAAGGACTCTGCTGCATTATTTAATTACTTTGCTGCATTATTAAAGGACCCTGCTGCGGCATTTAAGGATTCTGCTGCATAATTTAAGGACTTTATTGCATTATTTAAGGATCCTGCTGCATTATTTAAGGATCCTGCTGAAGCATTTGAGGACTCAGCTGCATTATTTAAGGACTTTGCTGCATTATTTAACGACTCTGCTGCATTATTTAAGGACTCTGCTGCTTTATTTAAGGACTTTCCTGCATTATTTAAGGAGTCTTCTGCATTATTTAATGACTCTGCTGAAGCATTTGAGGACTCAACTGCATTATTTAAGGACTCTGCTGCATTATTTAAGGTCTCTGCTGCATTATTTAAGGACTCTGCTGTGGTATATAAGGACTCTGCTGCATTATTTAAGGAATTTGTTGCATTATTTAAGGACGCTGCTGCATTATTTAAGGACTTTGTTGCATTATTTAAGGACTCTGCTGCATTAATTAAGGACTTTGCTGCATTACTTAAGGACACTGCTGCATTATTTAAGGACTTTGTTGCATTATTTAAGGTCTCTGCTGCATTATTTAAGGATTCTGCTGTGGTATTTATGGACTCTGCTGCATTATTTAAGGAATTTGTTGCATTATTTAAGGACGCTGCTGCATTATTTAAGGACTTTGTTGCATTATTTAAGGACTTTGCTGCATTAATTAAGGACTTTGCTGCATTACTTAAGGACTCTGCTGCATTATTTAATTACTTGCTGCATTATTTAAGGACTCTGCTGCGGTGTTTAAGAACTCTGCTGCATTATTTAAGGACTTTGCTGCATTATTTTAGGACTCTGCTGCATTATTTAAGGACTTTGCTGTATTATTTAAGGACTCTACTGCATTATTTAAGGACTTTGTTGCATTATTTAAGGACTCTGCTGCATTATTTAATGACTTTGTTGCATTATATAAGGACTCTGCTGCATTATTTAAGGACTATGTTGCATTATGTTAGAAGTCTGCTGCATTATTTAAGGACTTTGCTGCATTATTTAAGGACTCTGCTGCATTATTTAAGGACTTTATTGCATTATTTAAGGACTCTGCTGCATTATTTAATGACTCTGCTGAAGCATTTGAGGACTCAGCTGCATTATTTAAGGTCTCTGCTGTATTATTTAAGGACTCTGCTGCATTATTTAATGACTCTGTTGCGGTATTTAAGGACTCTGCTGCATTATTTAAGGACTGCTGCGTTATTTAAGGACTCTGCTGCATTATTTAAGACTTTGCTGCATTATTTAAGGACTCTGCTGCAGTGTTTAATGACTCTGCTGAAGCAACTGGGGACTCAGATGCATTATTTAAGGACTCTGCTGCATTATGTAAGGACTTTGCTGCTTTATTTAAGGACTTTGCTGCATTATTTAAGGACTTTGTTGCATTATTTAAGGACTCTGCTGCATTATTTAAGGACTTTGTTGCATTATTTAAGGACTCTTCTGCATTATTTAAGGACTTTGCTGCATTATTTAAGGACTATGCTGTGGTATTTAAGTACTCTGCTGCATTATTTAAGGACTTTGCTGCATTATTTAAGGACTCTGCTGCATTATTTAATTACTTTGCTGCATTATTAAAGGACCCTGCTGCGGCATTTAAGGATTCTGCTGCATTATTTAAGGACTTTGATGCATTATTTAAGGACGCTGCTGCAGAATTTAAGGAATCTGCTGCATTATTTAAGGACTTTGTTGCATTATTTAAGGTCTCTGCTGCATGAATTAAGGACTCTGCTATGGTACTTAAGGACTTTGCTGCATTATTTAAGGACTTTGCTGCATTATTTAAGGACTTTGATGCATTATTTAAGAACTTTGTTGCATTATTTAAGGACTCTGCTGCATTATTTAAGGACTTTGTTGCATTATGTAAGGACTTTGCTGCTTTATTTAAGGACTTTGCTGCATTATTTAAGGACTTTGTTGCATTATTTAAGGACTCTGCTGCATTATTTAAGGACTTTGTTGCATTATTTAAGGACTCTTCTGCATTATTTAAGGACTTTGCTGCATTATTTAAGGACTATGCTGTGGTATTTAAGTACTCTGCTGCATTATTTAAGGACTTTGCTGCATTATTTAAGGACTCTGCTGCATTATTTAATTACTTTGCTGCATTATTAAAGGACCCTGCTGCGGCATTTAAGGATTCTGCTGCATAATTTAAGGACTTTATTGCATTATTTAAGGATCCTGCTGCATTATTTAAGGATCCTGCTGAAGCATTTGAGGACTCAGCTGCATTATTTAAGGACTTTGCTGCATTATTTAACGACTCTGCTGCATTATTTAAGGACTCTGCTGCTTTATTTAAGGACTTTCCTGCATTATTTAAGGAGTCTTCTGCATGATTTAATGACTCTGCTGAAGCATTTGAGGACTCAACTGCATTATTTAAGGACTCTGCTGCATTATTTAAGGTCTCTGCTGCATTATTTAAGGACTCTGCTGTGGTATATAAGGACTCTGCTGCATTATTTAAGGAATTTGTTGCATTATTTAAGGACGCTGCTGCATTATTTAAGGACTTTGTTGCATTATTTAAGGACTCTGCTGCATTAATTAAGGACTTTGCTGCATTACTTAAGGACACTGCTGCATTATTTAAGGACTTTGTTGCATTATTTAAGGACTCTGCTGCATTATTTAAGGACTCTGCTGAAGCATTTGGGGACTCAGATGCATTATTTAAGGACTCTGCTGCATTATGTAAGGGCTTTGCTGCTTTATTTAAGGACTCTGTTGCATTATTTAAGGACTTTGTTGCATTATTTAAGAACTCTGCTGCATTATTTAAGGACTTTGTTGCATTATTTAAGGATTCTGCTGCATTATTTAAGGACTTTGCTGCATTATTTAAGGACTATGCTGTGGTATTTAAGGACTCTGCTGCATTATTTAAGGACTTTGCTGCATTATTAAAGGACTCTGCTGCATTATTTAATTACTTTGCTGCATTATTTAAGGACTCTGCTGCGGTATTTAAGGACTCTGCTGCATTATTTAAGGACTTTGATGCATTATTTAAGGACACTGCTGCAGAATTTAAGGAATCTGCTGCATTATTTAAGGACTTTGTTGCATTATTTAAGGTCTCTTTTTCATTATTTAAGGACTCTGCTATTGTACTTAAGGACTTTGCTGCATTATTTAAGGACTTTGCTGCATTATTTAAGGACTCTGCTGCATTATTTAAGTACTTTGTTGCATTATTTAAGGACTCTGCTGCATAATTTAAGGACTTTATTGCATTATTTAAGGATCCTGCTGCATTATTTAATGACTCTGCTGAAGCATTTGAGGACTCAGCTGCATTATTTAAGGTCTCTGCTGCATTATTTAAGGATCCTGCTGAAGCATTTGAGGACTCAGCTGCATTATTTAAGGACTTTGCTGCATTATTTAACGACTCTGCTGCGTTATTTAAGGACTCTGCTGCATTATTTAAGGACACTGCTGCATTATTTAAGGACTCTGCTGCATTATTTAAGGACTTTGCTGCATTATTTAACGACTCTGCTGCATTATTTAAGAACTTTGCTGCATTATTTAAGGACTCTGCTGCATTATTTAAGGAATTTGTTGCATTATTTAAGGACTCTGCTGCTTTATTTAAGGACTCTGCTGCAGTATTTAAGGACTCTGCTGCATTATTTAAGGACTTTGCTGCATTATTTAAGGACTGCTGCGTTATGTAAGGACTCTGCTGCATTATTTAAGACTTTGCTGCATTATTTAAGGACTCTGCTGCAGTGTTTAATGACTCTGCTGAAGCAACTGGGGACTCAGATGCATTATTTAAGGACTCTGCTGCATTATGTAAGGACTTTGCTGCTTTATTTAAGGACTTTGCTGCATTATTTAAGGACTTTGTTGCATTATTTAAGGACTCTGCTGCATTATTTAAGGACTTTGTTGCATTATTTAAGGACTCTTCTGCATTATTTAAGGACTTTGCTGCATTATTTAAGGACTATGCTGTGGTATTTAAGTACTCTGCTGCATTATTTAAGGACTTTGCTGCATTATTTAAGGACTCTGCTGCATTATTTAATTACTTTGCTGCATTATTAAAGGACCCTGCTGCGGCATTTAAGGATTCTGCTGCATTATTTAAGGACTTTGATGCATTATTTAAGGACGCTGCTGCAGAATTTAAGGAATCTGCTGCATTATTTAAGGACATTGTTGCATTATTTAAGGTCTCTGCTGCATTATTTAAGGACTCTGCTATGGTACTTAAGGACTTTGCTGCATTATTTAAGGACTTTGCTGCATTATTTAAGGACTTTGATGCATTATTTAAGAACTTTGTTGCATTATTTAAGGACTCTGCTGCATTATTTAAGGACTTTGTTGCATTATGTAAGGACTTTGCTGCTTTATTTAAGGACTTTGCTGCATTATTTAAGGACTTTGTTGCATTATTTAAGGACTCTGCTGCATTATTTAAGGACTTTGTTGCATTATTTAAGGACTCTTCTGCATTATTTAAGGACTTTGCTGCATTATTTAAGGACTATGCTGTGGTATTTAAGTACTCTGCTGCATTATTTAAGGACTTTGCTGCATTATTTAAGGACTCTGCTGCATTATTTAATTACTTTGCTGCATTATTAAAGGACCCTGCTGCGGCATTTAAGGATTCTGCTGCATAATTTAAGGACTTTATTGCATTATTTAAGGATCCTGCTGCATTATTTAAGGATCCTGCTGAAGCATTTGAGGACTCAGCTGCATTATTTAAGGACTTTGCTGCATTATTTAACGACTCTGCTGCATTATTTAAGGACTCTGCTGCTTTATTTAAGGACTTTCCTGCATTATTTAAGGAGTCTTCTGCATTATTTAATGACTCTGCTGAAGCATTTGAGGACTCAACTGCATTATTTAAGGACTCTGCTGCATTATTTAAGGTCTCTGCTGCATTATTTAAGGACTCTGCTGTGGTATATAAGGACTCTGCTGCATTATTTAAGGAATTTGTTGCATTATTTAAGGACGCTGCTGCATTATTTAAGGACTTTGTTGCATTATTTAAGGACTCTGCTGCATTAATTAAGGACTTTGCTGCATTACTTAAGGACACTGCTGCATTATTTAAGGACTTTGTTGCATTATTTAAGGACTCTGCTGAAGCATTTGGGGACTCAGATGCATTATTTAAGGACTCTGCTGCATTATGTAAGGGCTTTGCTGCTTTATTTAAGGACTCTGTTGCATTATTTAAGGACTTTGTTGCATTATTTAAGAACTCTGCTGCATTATTTAAGGACTTTGTTGCATTATTTAAGGATTCTGCTGCATTATTTAAGGACTTTGCTGCATTATTTAAGGACTATGCTGTGGTATTTAAGGACTCTGCTGCATTATTTAAGGACTTTGCTGCATTATTAAAGGACTCTGCTGCATTATTTAATTACTTTGCTGCATTATTTAAGGACTCTGCTGCGGTATTTAAGGACTCTGCTGCATTATTTAAGGACTTTGATGCATTATTTAAGGACACTGCTGCAGAATTTAAGGAATCTGCTGCATTATTTAAGGACTTTGTTGCATTATTTAAGGTCTCTTTTTCATTATTTAAGGACTCTGCTATTGTACTTAAGGACTTTGCTGCATTATTTAAGGACTTTGCTGCATTATTTAAGGACTCTGCTGCATTATTTAAGTACTTTGTTGCATTATTTAAGGACTCTGCTGCATAATTTAAGGACTTTATTGCATTATTTAAGGATCCTGCTGCATTATTTAATGACTCTGCTGAAGCATTTGAGGACTCAGCTGCATTATTTAAGGTCTCTCTGCTGCATTATTTAAGGATCCTGCTGAAGCATTTGAGGACTCAGCTGCATTATTTAAGGACTTTGCTGCATTATTTAATGACTCTGCTGCGTTATTTAAAGACTCTGCTGCATTATTTAAGGACACTGCTGCATTATTTAAGGACTCTGCTGCATTATTTAAGGACTTTGCTGCATTATTTAACGACTCTGCTGCATTATTTAAGAACTTTGCTGCATTATTTAAGGACTCTGCTCCATTATTTAAGGAATTTGTTGCATTATTTAAGGACTCTGCTGCATTATTTAAGGACTTTGCTGCATTATTTAATGAATCTGCTGAAGCATTTGAGGACTCAACTGCATTATTTAAGGTCTCTGCTGCATTATTTAAGGACTCTGCTGAAGCATTTGAGGACTCAGCTGCATGATTTAAGGACTTTGCTGAATTATTTAAGGACTCTGCTGCATTATTTAAGGAATTTGTTGCATTATTTAAGGACTCTGCTGCATTATCTAAGGAATTTGTTGCATTATTTAAGGACTCTGCTGCATTATTTAAGGACTTTGCTGCATTATTTAATAACTTTGTTGCATTATACAAGTACTCTGCTGCATTATTTAAGGACTTTGTTGCATTATGTTAGGAGTCTGCTGCATTATTTAAGGAGTCTGCTGCATTATTTAATGACTATGCTGCATTATTTAAGGACTGCTGCGTTATTTAAGGACTCTGCTGCATTATTTAAGACTTTGCTGCATTATTTAAGGACTCTGCTGCAGTATTTAATGACTCTGCTGAAGCATTTGGGGACTCAGATGCTTTATTTAAGGACTCTGTTGCATTATTTAAGGACTTTGTTGCATTATTTAAGGACTCTGCTGCATTATTTAAGGACTTTGTTGCATTATTTAAGGATTCTGCTGCATTTTTTAAGGACCTGGCTGCATTATTTAAGGACTCTGCTGCATTATTTAATTATTTTGCTCCATTATTTAAGGACTCTGCTGCGGTATTTAAGGACTCTGCTGCATTATTTAAGGATCCTGCTGAAGCATTTGAGGACTCAGCTGCATTATTTAAGGACTTTGCTGCATTATTTAACGACTCTGCTGCGTTATTTAAGGACTCTGCTGCATTATTTAAGGACACTGCTGCATTATTTAAGGACTCTGCTGCATTATTTAAGGACTTTGCTGCATTATTTAACGACTCTGCTGCATTATTTAAGAACTTTGCTGCATTATTTAAGGACTCTGCTGCATTATTTAAGGAATTTGTTGCATTATTTAAGGACTCTGCTGCTTTATTTAAGGACTCTGCTGCGGTATTTAAGGACTCTGCTGCATTATTTAAGGACTTTGCTGCATTATTTAAGGACTGCTGCGTTATTTAAGGACTCTGCTGCATTATTTAAGACTTTGCTGCATTATTTAAGGACTCTGCTGCAGTGTTTAATGACTCTGCTGAAGCAACTGGGGACTCAGATGCATTATTTAAGGACTCTGCTGCATTATGTAAGGACTTTGCTGCTTTATTTAAGGACTTTGCTGCATTATTTAAGGACTTTGTTGCATTATTTAAGGACTCTGCTGCATTATTTAAGGACTTTGTTGCATTATTTAAGGACTCTTCTGCATTATTTAAGGACTTTGCTGCATTATTTAAGGACTATGCTGTGGTATTTAAGTACTCTGCTGCATTATTTAAGGACTTTGCTGCATTATTTAAGGACTCTGCTGCATTATTTAATTACTTTGCTGCATTATTAAAGGACCCTGCTGCGGCATTTAAGGATTCTGCTGCATTATTTAAGGACTTTGATGCATTATTTAAGGACGCTGCTGCAGAATTTAAGGAATCTGCTGCATTATTTAAGGACTTTGTTGCATTATTTAAGGTCTCTGCTGCATGAATTAAGGACTCTGCTATGGTACTTAAGGACTTTGCTGCATTACTTAAGGACTTTGCTGCATTATTTAAGGACTTTGATGCATTATTTAAGAACTTTGTTGCATTATTTAAGGACTCTGCTGCATTATTTAAGGACTTTGTTGCATTATGTAAGGACTTTGCTGCTTTATTTAAGGACTTTGCTGCATTATTTAAGGGCTTTGTTGCATTATTTAAGGACTCTGCTGCATTATTTAAGGACTTTGTTGCATTATTTAAGGACTCTTCTGCATTATTTAAGGACTTTGCTGCATTATTTAAGGACTATGCTGTGGTATTTAAGTACTCTGCTGCATTATTTAAGGACTTTGCTGCATTATTTAAGGACTCTGCTGCATTATTTAATTACTTTGCTGCATTATTAAAGGACCCTGCTGCGGCATTTAAGGATTCTGCTGCATAATTTAAGGACTTTATTGCATTATTTAAGGATCCTGCTGCATTATTTAAGGATCCTGCTGAAGCATTTGAGGACTCAGCTGCATTATTTAAGGACTTTGCTGCATTATTTAACGACTCTGCTGCATTATTTAAGGACTCTGCTGCTTTATTTAAGGACTTTCCTGCATTATTTAAGGAGTCTTCTGCATTATTTAATGACTCTGCTGAAGCATTTGAGGACTCAACTGCATTATTTAAGGACTCTGCTGCATTATTTAAGGTCTCTGCTGCATTATTTAAGGACTCTGCTGTGGTATATAAGGACTCTGCTGCATTATTTAAGGAATTTGTTGCATTATTTAAGGACGCTGCTGCATTATTTAAGGACTTTGTTGCATTATTTAAGGACTCTGCTGCATTAATTAAGGACTTTGCTGCATTACTTAAGGACACTGCTGCATTATTTAAGGACTTTGTTGCATTATTTAAGGACTCTGCTGCATTATTTAAGGACTCTGCTGAAGCATTTGGGGACTCAGATGCATTATTTAAGGACTCTGCTGCATTATGTAAGGGCTTTGCTGCTTTATTTAAGGACTCTGTTGCATTATTTAAGGACTTTGTTGCATTATTTAAGAACTCTGCTGCATTATTTAAGGACTTTGTTGCATTATTTAAGGATTCTGCTGCATTATTTAAGGACTTTGCTGCATTATTTAAGGACTATGCTGTGGTATTTAAGGACTCTGCTGCATTATTTAAGGACTTTGCTGCATTATTAAAGGACTCTGCTGCATTATTTAATTACTTTGCTGCATTATTTAAGGACTCTGCTGCGGTATTTAAGGACTCTGCTGCATTATTTAAGGACTTTGATGCATTATTTAAGGACACTGCTGCAGAATTTAAGGAATCTGCTGCATTATTTAAGGACTTTGTTGCATTATTTAAGGTCTCTTTTTCATTATTTAAGGACTCTGCTATTGTACTTAAGGACTTTGCTGCATTATTTAAGGACTTTGCTGCATTATTTAAGGACTCTGCTGCATTATTTAAGTACTTTGTTGCATTATTTAAGGACTCTGCTGCATAATTTAAGGACTTTATTGCATTATTTAAGGATCCTGCTGCATTATTTAATGACTCTGCTGAAGCATTTGAGGACTCAGCTGCATTATTTAAGGTCTCTGCTGCATTATTTAAGGATCCTGCTGAAGCATTTGAGGACTCAGCTGCATTATTTAAGGACTTTGCTGCATTATTTAACGACTCTGCTGCGTTATTTAAGGACTCTGCTGCATTATTTAAGGACACTGCTGCATTATTTAAGGACTCTGCTGCATTATTTAAGGACTTTGCTGCATTATTTAACGACTCTGCTGCATTATTTAAGAACTTTGCTGCATTATTTAAGGACTCTGCTGCATTATTTAAGGAATTTGTTGCATTATTTAAGGACTCTGCTGCTTTATTTAAGGACTCTGCTGCGGTATTTAAGGACTCTGCTGCATTATTTAAGGACTTTGCTGCATTATTTAAGGACTGCTGCTTATATTTAGGACTCTGCTGCATTATTTAAGACTTTGCTGCATTATTTAAGGACTCTGCTGCAGTGTTTAATGACTCTGCTGAAGCAACTGGGGACTCAGATGCATTATTTAAGGACTCTGCTGCATTATGTAAGGACTCTGCTGCATTATTTAAGGACTTTGTTGCATTATTTAAGGACTCTTCTGCATTATTTAAGGACTTTGCTGCATTATTTAAGGACTATGCTGTGGTATTTAAGTACTCTGCTGCATTATTTAAGGACTTTGCTGCATTATTTAAGGACTCTGCTGCATTATTTAATTACTTTGCTGCATTATTAAAGGACCCTGCTGCGGCATTTAAGGATTCTGCTGCATTATTTAAGGACTTTGATGCATTATTTAAGGACGCTGCTGCAGAATTTAAGGAATCTGCTGCATTATTTAAGGACTTTGTTGCATTATTTAAGGTCTCTGCTGCATGAATTAAGGACTCTGCTATGGTACTTAAGGACTTTGCTGCATTATTTAAGGACTTTGCTGCATTATTTAAGGACTTTGATGCATTATTTAAGAACTTTGTTGCATTATTTAAGGACTCTGCTGCATTATTTAAGGACTTTGTTGCATTATGTAAGGACTTTGCTGCTTTATTTAAGGACTTTGCTGCATTATTTAAGGACTTTGTTGCATTATTTAAGGACTCTGCTGCATTATTTAAGGACTTTGTTGCATCATTTAAGGACTCTTCTGCATTATTTAAGGACTTTGCTGCATTATTTAAGGACTATGCTGTGGTATTTAAGTACTCTGCTGCATTATTTAAGGACTTTGCTGCATTATTTAAGGACTCTGCTGCATTATTTAATTACTTTGCTGCATTATTAAAGGACCCTGCTGCGGCATTTAAGGATTCTGCTGCATAATTTAAGGACTTTATTGCATTATTTAAGGATCCTGCTGCATTATTTAAGGATCCTGCTGAAGCATTTGAGGACTCAGCTGCATTATTTAAGGACTTTGCTGCATTATTTAACGACTCTGCTGCATTATTTAAGGACTCTGCTGCTTTATTTAAGGACTTTCCTGCATTATTTAAGGAGTCTTCTGCATTATTTAATGACTCTGCTGAAGCATTTGAGGACTCAACTGCATTATTTAAGGACTCTGCTGCATTATTTAAGGTCTCTGCTGCATTATTTAAGGACTCTGCTGTGGTATATAAGGACTCTGCTGCATTATTTAAGGAATTTGTTGCATTATTTAAGGACGCTGCTGCATTATTTAAGGACTTTGTTGCATTATTTAAGGACTCTGCTGCATTAATTAAGGACTTTGCTGCATTACTTAAGGACACTGCTGCATTATTTAAGGACTTTGTTGCATTATTTAAGGACTCTGCTGCATTATTTAAGGACTCTGCTGAAGCATTTGGGGACTCAGATGCATTATTTAAGGACTCTGCTGCATTATGTAAGGGCTTTGCTGCTTTATTTAAGGACTCTGTTGCATTATTTAAGGACTTTGTTGCATTATTTAAGAACTCTGCTGCATTATTTAAGGACTTTGTTGCATTATTTAAGGATTCTGCTGCATTATTTAAGGACTTTGCTGCATTATTTAAGGACTATGCTGTGGTATTTAAGGACTCTGCTGCATTATTTAAGGACTTTGCTGCATTATTAAAGGACTCTGCTGCATTATTTAATTACTTTGCTGCATTATTTAAGGACTCTGCTGCGGTATTTAAGGACTCTGCTGCATTATTTAAGGACTTTGATGCATTATTTAAGGACACTGCTGCAGAATTTAAGGAATCTGCTGCATTATTTAAGGACTTTGTTGCATTATTTAAGGTCTCTTTTTCATTATTTAAGGACTCTGCTATTGTACTTAAGGACTTTGCTGCATTATTTAAGGACTTTGCTGCATTATTTAAGGACTCTGCTGCATTATTTAAGTACTTTGTTGCATTATTTAAGGACTCTGCTGCATAATTTAAGGACTTTATTGCATTATTTAAGGATCCTGCTGCATTATTTAATGACTCTGCTGAAGCATTTGAGGACTCAGCTGCATTATTTAAGGTCTCTGCTGCATTATTTAAGGATCCTGCTGAAGCATTTGAGGACTCAGCTGCATTATTTAAGGACTTTGCTGCATTATTTAACGACTCTGCTGCGTTATTTAAGGACTCTGCTGCATTATTTAAGGACACTGCTGCATTATTTAAGGACTCTGCTGCATTATTTAAGGACTTTGCTGCATTATTTAACGACTCTGCTGCATTATTTAAGAACTTTGCTGCATTATTTAAGGACTCTGCTGCATTATTTAAGGAATTTGTTGCATTATTTAAGGACTCTGCTGCTTTATTTAAGGACTCTGCTGCGGTATTTAAGGACTCTGCTGCATTATTTAAGGACTTTGCTGCATTATTTAAGGACTGCTGCTTATATTTAGGACTCTGCTGCATTATTTAAGACTTTGCTGCATTATTTAAGGACTCTGCTGCAGTGTTTAATGACTCTGCTGAAGCAACTGGGGACTCAGATGCATTATTTAAGGACTCTGCTGCATTATGTAAGGACTCTGCTGCATTATTTAAGGACTTTGTTGCATTATTTAAGGACTCTTCTGCATTATTTAAGGACTTTGCTGCATTATTTAAGGACTATGCTGTGGTATTTAAGTACTCTGCTGCATTATTTAAGGACTTTGCTGCATTATTTAAGGACTCTGCTGCATTATTTAATTACTTTGCTGCATTATTAAAGGACCCTGCTGCGGCATTTAAGGATTCTGCTGCATTATTTAAGGACTTTGATGCATTATTTAAGGACGCTGCTGCAGAATTTAAGGAATCTGCTGCATTATTTAAGGACTTTGTTGCATTATTTAAGGTCTCTGCTGCATGAATTAAGGACTCTGCTATGGTACTTAAGGACTTTGCTGCATTATTTAAGGACTTTGCTGCATTATTTAAGGACTTTGCTGCATTATTTAAGAACTTTGTTGCATTATTTAAGGACTCTGCTGCATTATTTAAGGACTTTGTTGCATTATGTAAGGACTTTGCTGCTTTATTTAAGGACTTTGCTGCATTATTTAAGGACTTTGTTGCATTATTTAAGGACTCTGCTGCATTATTTAAGGACTTTGTTGCATCATTTAAGGACTCTTCTGCATTATTTAAGGACTTTGCTGCATTATTTAAGGACTATGCTGTGGTATTTAAGTACTCTGCTGCATTATTTAAGGACTTTGCTGCATTATTTAAGGACTCTGCTGCATTATTTAATTACTTTGCTGCATTATTAAAGGACCCTGCTGCGGCATTTAAGGATTCTGCTGCATAATTTAAGGACTTTATTGCATTATTTAAGGATCCTGCTGCATTATTTAAGGATCCTGCTGAAGCATTTGAGGACTCAGCTGCATTATTTAAGGACTTTGCTGCATTATTTAACGACTCTGCTGCATTATTTAAGGACTCTGCTGCTTTATTTAAGGACTTTCCTGCATTATTTAAGGAGTCTTCTGCATTATTTAATGACTCTGCTGAAGCATTTGAGGACTCAACTGCATTATTTAAGGACTCTGCTGCATTATTTAAGGTCTCTGCTGCATTATTTAAGGACTCTGCTGTGGTATATAAGGACTCTGCTGCATTATTTAAGGAATTTGTTGCATTATTTAAGGACGCTGCTGCATTATTTAAGGACTTTGTTGCATTATTTAAGGACTCTGCTGCATTAATTAAGGACTTTGCTGCATTACTTAAGGACACTGCTGCATTATTTAAGGACTTTGTTGCATTATTTAAGGACTCTGCTGCATTATTTAAGGACTCTGCTGAAGCATTTGGGGACTCAGATGCATTATTTAAGGACTCTGCTGCATTATGTAAGGGCTTTGCTGCTTTATTTAAGGACTCTGTTGCATTATTTAAGGACTGTGTTGCATTATTTAAGAACTCTGCTGCATTATTTAAGGACTTTGTTGCATTATTTAAGGATTCTGCTGCATTATTTAAGGACTTTGCTGCATTATTTAAGGACTATGCTGTGGTATTTAAGTACTCTGCTGCATTATTTAAGGACTTTGCTGCATTATTTAAGGACTCTGCTGCATTATTTAATTACTTTGCTGCATTATTAAAGGACCCTGCTGCGGCATTTAAGGATTCTGCTGCATTATTTAAGGACTTTGATGCATTATTTAAGGACGCTGCTGCAGAATTTAAGGAATCTGCTGCATTATTTAAGGACTTTGTTGCATTATTTAAGGTCTCTGCTGCATTATTTAAGGACTCTGCTATGGTACTTAAGGACTTTGCTGCATTACTTAAGGACTTTGCTGCATTATTTAAGGACTTTGATGCATTATTTAAGGACTTTGTTGCATTATTTAAGAACTCTGCTGCATTATTTAAGGACTTTGTTGCATTATTTAAGGATTCTGCTGCATTATTTAAGGACTTTGCTGCATTATTTAAGGACTATGCTGTGGTATTTAAGGACTCTGCTGCATTATTTAAGGACTTTGCTGCATTATTAAAGGACTCTGCTGCATTATTTAATTACTTTGCTGCATTATTTAAGGACTCTGCTGCGGTATTTAAGGACTCTGCTGCATTATTTAAGGACTTTGATGCATTATTTAAGGACACTGCTGCAGAATTTAAGGAATCTGCTGCATTATTTAAGGACTTTGTTGCATTATTTAAGGTCTCTTTTTCATTATTTAAGGACTCTGCTATTGTACTTAAGGACTTTGCTGCATTATTTAAGGACTTTGCTGCATTATTTAAGGACTCTGCTGCATTATTTAAGTACTTTGTTGCATTATTTAAGGACTCTGCTGCATAATTTAAGGACTTTATTGCATTATTTAAGGATCCTGCTGCATTATTTAATGACTCTGCTGAAGCATTTGAGGACTCATCTGCATTATTAAAGGTCTCTGCTGCATTATTTAAGGATCCTGCTGAAGCATTTGAGGACTCAGCTGCATTATTTAAGGACTTTGCTGCATTATTTAACGACTCTGCTGCGTTATTTAAGGACTCTGCTGCATTATTTAAGGACACTGCTGCATTATTTAAGGACTCTGCTGCATTATTTAAGGACTTTGCTGCATTATTTAACGACTCTGCTGCATTATTTAAGAACTTTGCTGCATTATTTAAGGACTCTGCTGCATTATTTAAGGAATTTGTTGCATTATTTAAGGACTCTGCTGCTTTATTTAAGGACTCTGCTGCGGTATTTAAGGACTCTGCTGCATTATTTAAGGACTTTGCTGCATTATTTAAGGACTGCTGCGTTATTTAAGGACTCTGCTGCATTATTTAAGACTTTGCTGCATTATTTAAGGACTCTGCTGCAGTGTTTAATGACTCTGCTGAAGCAACTGGGGACTCAGATGCATTATTTAAGGACTCTGCTGCATTATGTAAGGACTTTGCTGCTTTATTTAAGGACTTTGCTGCATTATTTAAGGACTTTGTTGCATTATTTAAGGACTCTGCTGCATTATTTAAGGACTTTGTTGCATTATTTAAGGACTCTTCTGCATTATTTAAGGACTTTGCTGCATTATTTAAGGACTATGCTGTGGTATTTAAGTACTCTGCTGCATTATTTAAGGACTTTGCTGCATTATTTAAGGACTCTGCTGCATTATTTAATTACTTTGCTGCATTATTAAAGGACCCTGCTGCGGCATTTAAGGATTCTGCTGCATTATTTAAGGACTTTGATGCATTATTTAAGGACGCTGCTGCAGAATTTAAGGAATCTGCTGCATTATTTAAGGACTTTGTTGCATTATTTAAGGTCTCTGCTGCATGAATTAAGGACTCTGCTATGGTACTTAAGGACTTTGCTGCATTATTTAAGGACTTTGCTGCATTATTTAAGGACTTTGATGCATTATTTAAGAACTTTGTTGCATTATTTAAGGACTCTGCTGCATTATTTAAGGACTTTGTTGCATTATGTAAGGACTTTGCTGCTTTATTTAAGGACTTTGCTGCATTATTTAAGGACTTTGTTGCATTATTTAAGGACTCTGCTGCATTATTTAAGGACTTTGTTGCATCATTTAAGGACTCTTCTGCATTATTTAAGGACTTTGCTGCATTATTTAAGGACTATGCTGTGGTATTTAAGTACTCTGCTGCATTATTTAAGGACTTTGCTGCATTATTTAAGGACTCTGCTGCATTATTTAATTACTTTGCTGCATTATTAAAGGACCCTGCTGCGGCATTTAAGGATTCTGCTGCATAATTTAAGGACTTTATTGCATTATTTAAGGATCCTGCTGCATTATTTAAGGATCCTGCTGAAGCATTTGAGGACTCAGCTGCATTATTTAAGGACTTTGCTGCATTATTTAACGACTCTGCTGCATTATTTAAGGACTCTGCTGCTTTATTTAAGGACTTTCCTGCATTATTTAAGGAGTCTTCTGCATTATTTAATGACTCTGCTGAAGCATTTGAGGACTCAACTGCATTATTTAAGGACTCTGCTGCATTATTTAAGGTCTCTGCTGCATTATTTAAGGACTCTGCTGTGGTATATAAGGACTCTGCTGCATTATTTAAGGAATTTGTTGCATTATTTAAGGACGCTGCTGCATTATTTAAGGACTTTGTTGCATTATTTAAGGACTCTGCTGCATTAATTAAGGACTTTGCTGCATTACTTAAGGACACTGCTGCATTATTTAAGGACTTTGTTGCATTATTTAAGGACTCTGCTGCATTATTTAAGGACTCTGCTGAAGCATTTGGGGACTCAGATGCATTATTTAAGGACTCTGCTGCATTATGTAAGGGCTTTGCTGCTTTATTTAAGGACTCTGTTGCATTATTTAAGGACTTTGTTGCATTATTTAAGAACTCTGCTGCATTATTTAAGGACTTTGTTGCATTATTTAAGGATTCTGCTGCATTATTTAAGGACTTTGCTGCATTATTTAAGGACTATGCTGTGGTATTTAAGGACTCTGCTGCATTATTTAAGGACTTTGCTGCATTATTAAAGGACTCTGCTGCATTATTTAATTACTTTGCTGCATTATTTAAGGACTCTGCTGCGGTATTTAAGGACTCTGCTGCATTATTTAAGGACTTTGATGCATTATTTAAGGACACTGCTGCAGAATTTAAGGAATCTGCTGCATTATTTAAGGACTTTGTTGCATTATTTAAGGTCTCTTTTTCATTATTTAAGGACTCTGCTATTGTACTTAAGGACTTTGCTGCATTATTTAAGGACTTTGCTGCATTATTTAAGGACTCTGCTGCATTATTTAAGTACTTTGTTGCATTATTTAAGGACTCTGCTGCATAATTTAAGGACTTTATTGCATTATTTAAGGATCCTGCTGCATTATTTAATGACTCTGCTGAAGCATTTGAGGACTCATCTGCATTATTAAAGGTCTCTGCTGCATTATTTAAGGATCCTGCTGAAGCATTTGAGGACTCAGCTGCATTATTTAAGGACTTTGCTGCATTATTTAACGACTCTGCTGCGTTATTTAAGGACTCTGCTGCATTATTTAAGGACACTGCTGCATTATTTAAGGACTCTGCTGCATTATTTAAGGACTTTGCTGCATTATTTAACGACTCTGCTGCATTATTTAAGAACTTTGCTGCATTATTTAAGGACTCTGCTGCATTATTTAAGGAATTTGTTGCATTATTTAAGGACTCTGCTGCTTTATTTAAGGACTCTGCTGCGGTATTTAAGGACTCTGCTGCATTATTTAAGGACTTTGCTGCATTATTTAAGGACTGCTGCGTTATTTAAGGACTCTGCTGCATTATTTAAGACTTTGCTGCATTATTTAAGGACTCTGCTGCAGTGTTTAATGACTCTGCTGAAGCAACTGGGGACTCAGATGCATTATTTAAGGACTCTGCTGCATTATGTAAGGACTTTGCTGCTTTATTTAAGGACTTTGCTGCATTATTTAAGGACTTTGTTGCATTATTTAAGGACTCTGCTGCATTATTTAAGGACTTTGTTGCATTATTTAAGGACTCTTCTGCATTATTTAAGGACTTTGCTGCATTATTTAAGGACTATGCTGTGGTATTTAAGTACTCTGCTGCATTATTTAAGGACTTTGCTGCATTATTTAAGGACTCTGCTGCATTATTTAATTACTTTGCTGCATTATTAAAGGACCCTGCTGCGGCATTTAAGGATTCTGCTGCATTATTTAAGGACTTTGATGCATTATTTAAGGACGCTGCTGCAGAATTTAAGGAATCTGCTGCATTATTTAAGGACTTTGTTGCATTATTTAAGGTCTCTGCTGCATTATTTAAGGACTCTGCTATGGTACTTAAGGACTTTGCTGCATTACTTAAGGACTTTGCTGCATTATTTAAGGACTTTGATGCATTATTTAAGAACTTTGTTGCATTATTTAAGGACTCTGCTGCATTATTTAAGGACTTTGTTGCATTATGTAAGGACTTTGCTGCTTTATTTAAGGACTTTGCTGCATTATTTAAGGGCTTTGTTGCATTATTTAAGGACTCTGCTGCATTATTTAAGGACTTTGTTGCATTATTTAAGGACTCTTCTGCATTATTTAAGGACTTTGCTGCATTATTTAAGGACTATGCTGTGGTATTTAAGTACTCTGCTGCATTATTTAAGGACTTTGCTGCATTATTTAAGGACTCTGCTGCATTATTTAATTACTTTGCTGCATTATTAAAGGACCCTGCTGCGGCATTTAAGGATTCTGCTGCATAATTTAAGGACTTTATTGCATTATTTAAGGATCCTGCTGCATTATTTAAGGATCCTGCTGAAGCATTTGAGGACTCAGCTGCATTATTTAAGGACTTTGCTGCATTATTTAACGACTCTGCTGCATTATTTAAGGACTCTGCTGCTTTATTTAAGGACTTTCCTGCATTATTTAAGGAGTCTTCTGCATTATTTAATGACTCTGCTGAAGCATTTGAGGACTCAACTGCATTATTTAAGGACTCTGCTGCATTATTTAAGGTCTCTGCTGCATTATTTAAGGACTCTGCTGTGGTATATAAGGACTCTGCTGCATTATTTAAGGAATTTGTTGCATTATTTAAGGACGCTGCTGCATTATTTAAGGACTTTGTTGCATTATTTAAGGACTCTGCTGCATTAATTAAGGACTTTGCTGCATTACTTAAGGACACTGCTGCATTATTTAAGGACTTTGTTGCATTATTTAAGGTCTCTGCTGCATTATTTAAGGACTCTGCTGTGGTATTTATGGACTCTGCTGCATTATTTAAGGAATTTGTTGCATTATTTAAGGACGCTGCTGCATTATTTAAGGACTTTGTTGCATTATTTAAGGACTTTGCTGCATTAATTAAGGACTTTGCTGCATTACTTAAGGACTCTGCTGCATTATTTAATTACTTGCTGCATTATTTAAGGACTTTGCTGCATTATTTTAGGACTCTGCTGCATTATTTAAGGACTTTGCTGTATTATTTAAGGACTCTACTGCATTATTTAAGGACTTTGTTGCATTATTTAAGGACTCTGCTGCATTATTTAATGACTTTGTTGCATTATATAAGGACTCTGCTGCATTATTTAAGGACTATGTTGCATTATGTTAGAAGTCTGCTGCATTATTTAAGGACTTTGCTGCATTATTTAAGGACTCTGCTGCATTATTTAAGGACTTTATTGCATTATTTAAGGACTCTGCTGCATTATTTAATGACTCTGCTGAAGCATTTGAGGACTCAGCTGCATTATTTAAGGTCTCTGCTGTATTATTTAAGGACTCTGCTGCATTATTTAATGACTCTGTTGCGGTATTTAAGGACTCTGCTGCATTATTTAAGGACTGCTGCGTTATTTAAGGACTCTGCTGCATTATTTAAGACTTTGCTGCATTATTTAAGGACTCTGCTGCAGTGTTTAATGACTCTGCTGAAGCAACTGGGGACTCAGATGCATTATTTAAGGACTCTGCTGCATTATGTAAGGACTTTGCTGCTTTATTTAAGGACTTTGCTGCATTATTTAAGGACTTTGTTGCATTATTTAAGGACTCTGCTGCATTATTTAAGGACTTTGTTGCATTATTTAAGGACTCTTCTGCATTATTTAAGGACTTTGCTGCATTATTTAAGGACTATGCTGTGGTATTTAAGTACTCTGCTGCATTATTTAAGGACTTTGCTGCATTATTTAAGGACTCTGCTGCATTATTTAATTACTTTGCTGCATTATTAAAGGACCCTGCTGCGGCATTTAAGGATTCTGCTGCATTATTTAAGGACTTTGATGCATTATTTAAGGACGCTGCTGCAGAATTTAAGGAATCTGCTGCATTATTTAAGGACTTTGTTGCATTATTTAAGGTCTCTGCTGCATGAATTAAGGACTCTGCTATGGTACTTAAGGACTTTGCTGCATTATTTAAGGACTTTGCTGCATTATTTAAGGACTTTGATGCATTATTTAAGAACTTTGTTGCATTATTTAAGGACTCTGCTGCATTATTTAAGGACTTTGTTGCATTATGTAAGGACTTTGCTGCTTTATTTAAGGACTTTGCTGCATTATTTAAGGACTTTGTTGCATTATTTAAGGACTCTGCTGCATTATTTAAGGACTTTGTTGCATTATTTAAGGACTCTTCTGCATTATTTAAGGACTTTGCTGCATTATTTAAGGACTATGCTGTGGTATTTAAGTACTCTGCTGCATTATTTAAGGACTTTGCTGCATTATTTAAGGACTCTGCTGCATTATTTAATTACTTTGCTGCATTATTAAAGGACCCTGCTGCGGCATTTAAGGATTCTGCTGCATAATTTAAGGACTTTATTGCATTATTTAAGGATCCTGCTGCATTATTTAAGGATCCTGCTGAAGCATTTGAGGACTCAGCTGCATTATTTAAGGACTTTGCTGCATTATTTAACGACTCTGCTGCATTATTTAAGGACTCTGCTGCTTTATTTAAGGACTTTCCTGCATTATTTAAGTAGTCTTCTGCATTATTTAATGACTCTGCTGAAGCATTTGAGGACTCAACTGCATTATTTAAGGACTCTGCTGCATTATTTAAGGTCTCTGCTGCATTATTTAAGGACTCTGCTGTGGTATATAAGGACTCTGCTGCATTATTTAAGGAATTTGTTGCATTATTTAAGGACGCTGCTGCATTATTTAAGGACTTTGTTGCATTATTTAAGGACTCTGCTGCATTAATTAAGGACTTTGCTGCATTACTTAAGGACACTGCTGCATTATTTAAGGACTTTGTTGCATTATTTAAGGACTCTGCTGCATTATTTAAGGACTCTGCTGAAGCATTTGGGGACTCAGATGCATTATTTAAGGACTCTGCTGCATTATGTAAGGGCTTTGCTGCTTTATTTAAGGACTCTGTTGCATTATTTAAGGACTTTGTTGCATTATTTAAGAACTCTGCTGCATTATTTAAGGACTTTGTTGCATTATTTAAGGATTCTGCTGCATTATTTAAGGACTTTGCTGCATTATTTAAGGACTATGCTGTGGTATTTAAGGACTCTGCTGCATTATTTAAGGACTTTGCTGCATTATTAAAGGACTCTGCTGCATTATTTAATTACTTTGCTGCATTATTTAAGGACTCTGCTGCGGTATTTAAGGACTCTGCTGCATTATTTAAGGACTTTGATGCATTATTTAAGGACACTGCTGCAGAATTTAAGGAATCTGCTGCATTATTTAAGGACTTTGTTGCATTATTTAAGGTCTCTTTTTCATTATTTAAGGACTCTGCTATTGTACTTAAGGACTTTGCTGCATTATTTAAGGACTTTGCTGCATTATTTAAGGACTCTGCTGCATTATTTAAGTACTTTGTTGCATTATTTAAGGACTCTGCTGCATAATTTAAGGACTTTATTGCATTATTTAAGGATCCTGCTGCATTATTTAATGACTCTGCTGAAGCATTTGAGGACTCAGCTGCATTATTTAAGGTCTCTGCTGCATTATTTAAGGATCCTGCTGAAGCATTTGAGGACTCAGCTGCATTATTTAAGGACTTTGCTGCATTATTTAACGACTCTGCTGCGTTATTTAAGGACTCTGCTGCATTATTTAAGGACACTGCTGCATTATTTAAGGACTCTGCTGCATTATTTAAGGACTTTGCTGCATTATTTAACGACTCTGCTGCATTATTTAAGAACTTTGCTGCATTATTTAAGGACTCTGCTGCATTATTTAAGGAATTTGTTGCATTATTTAAGGACTCTGCTGCTTTATTTAAGGACTCTGCTGCGGTATTTAAGGACTCTGCTGCATTATTTAAGGACTTTGCTGCATTATTTAAGGACTGCTGCTTATATTTAGGACTCTGCTGCATTATTTAAGACTTTGCTGCATTATTTAAGGACTCTGCTGCAGTGTTTAATGACTCTGCTGAAGCAACTGGGGACTCAGATGCATTATTTAAGGACTCTGCTGCATTATGTAAGGACTCTGCTGCATTATTTAAGGACTTTGTTGCATTATTTAAGGACTCTTCTGCATTATTTAAGGACTTTGCTGCATTATTTAAGGACTATGCTGTGGTATTTAAGTACTCTGCTGCATTATTTAAGGACTTTGCTGCATTATTTAAGGACTCTGCTGCATTATTTAATTACTTTGCTGCATTATTAAAGGACCCTGCTGCGGCATTTAAGGATTCTGCTGCATTATTTAAGGACTTTGATGCATTATTTAAGGACGCTGCTGCAGAATTTAAGGAATCTGCTGCATTATTTAAGGACTTTGTTGCATTATTTAAGGTCTCTGCTGCATGAATTAAGGACTCTGCTATGGTACTTAAGGACTTTGCTGCATTATTTAAGGACTTTGCTGCATTATTTAAGGACTTTGCTGCATTATTTAAGAACTTTGTTGCATTATTTAAGGACTCTGCTGCATTATTTAAGGACTTTGTTGCATTATGTAAGGACTTTGCTGCTTTATTTAAGGACTTTGCTGCATTATTTAAGGACTTTGTTGCATTATTTAAGGACTCTGCTGCATTATTTAAGGACTTTGTTGCATCATTTAAGGACTCTTCTGCATTATTTAAGGACTTTGCTGCATTATTTAAGGACTATGCTGTGGTATTTAAGTACTCTGCTGCATTATTTAAGGACTTTGCTGCATTATTTAAGGACTCTGCTGCATTATTTAATTACTTTGCTGCATTATTAAAGGACCCTGCTGCGGCATTTAAGGATTCTGCTGCATAATTTAAGGACTTTATTGCATTATTTAAGGATCCTGCTGCATTATTTAAGGATCCTGCTGAAGCATTTGAGGACTCAGCTGCATTATTTAAGGACTTTGCTGCATTATTTAACGACTCTGCTGCATTATTTAAGGACTCTGCTGCTTTATTTAAGGACTTTCCTGCATTATTTAAGGAGTCTTCTGCATTATTTAATGACTCTGCTGAAGCATTTGAGGACTCAACTGCATTATTTAAGGACTCTGCTGCATTATTTAAGGTCTCTGCTGCATTATTTAAGGACTCTGCTGTGGTATATAAGGACTCTGCTGCATTATTTAAGGAATTTGTTGCATTATTTAAGGACGCTGCTGCATTATTTAAGGACTTTGTTGCATTATTTAAGGACTCTGCTGCATTAATTAAGGACTTTGCTGCATTACTTAAGGACACTGCTGCATTATTTAAGGACTTTGTTGCATTATTTAAGGACTCTGCTGCATTATTTAAGGACTCTGCTGAAGCATTTGGGGACTCAGATGCATTATTTAAGGACTCTGCTGCATTATGTAAGGGCTTTGCTGCTTTATTTAAGGACTCTGTTGCATTATTTAAGGACTGTGTTGCATTATTTAAGAACTCTGCTGCATTATTTAAGGACTTTGTTGCATTATTTAAGGATTCTGCTGCATTATTTAAGGACTTTGCTGCATTATTTAAGGACTATGCTGTGGTATTTAAGTACTCTGCTGCATTATTTAAGGACTTTGCTGCATTATTTAAGGACTCTGCTGCATTATTTAATTACTTTGCTGCATTATTAAAGGACCCTGCTGCGGCATTTAAGGATTCTGCTGCATTATTTAAGGACTTTGATGCATTATTTAAGGACGCTGCTGCAGAATTTAAGGAATCTGCTGCATTATTTAAGGACTTTGTTGCATTATTTAAGGTCTCTGCTGCATTATTTAAGGACTCTGCTATGGTACTTAAGGACTTTGCTGCATTACTTAAGGACTTTGCTGCATTATTTAAGGACTTTGATGCATTATTTAAGGACTTTGTTGCATTATTTAAGAACTCTGCTGCATTATTTAAGGACTTTGTTGCATTATTTAAGGATTCTGCTGCATTATTTAAGGACTTTGCTGCATTATTTAAGGACTATGCTGTGGTATTTAAGGACTCTGCTGCATTATTTAAGGACTTTGCTGCATTATTAAAGGACTCTGCTGCATTATTTAATTACTTTGCTGCATTATTTAAGGACTCTGCTGCGGTATTTAAGGACTCTGCTGCATTATTTAAGGACTTTGATGCATTATTTAAGGACACTGCTGCAGAATTTAAGGAATCTGCTGCATTATTTAAGGACTTTGTTGCATTATTTAAGGTCTCTTTTTCATTATTTAAGGACTCTGCTATTGTACTTAAGGACTTTGCTGCATTATTTAAGGACTTTGCTGCATTATTTAAGGACTCTGCTGCATTATTTAAGTACTTTGTTGCATTATTTAAGGACTCTGCTGCATAATTTAAGGACTTTATTGCATTATTTAAGGATCCTGCTGCATTATTTAATGACTCTGCTGAAGCATTTGAGGACTCATCTGCATTATTAAAGGTCTCTGCTGCATTATTTAAGGATCCTGCTGAAGCATTTGAGGACTCAGCTGCATTATTTAAGGACTTTGCTGCATTATTTAACGACTCTGCTGCGTTATTTAAGGACTCTGCTGCATTATTTAAGGACACTGCTGCATTATTTAAGGACTCTGCTGCATTATTTAAGGACTTTGCTGCATTATTTAACGACTCTGCTGCATTATTTAAGAACTTTGCTGCATTATTTAAGGACTCTGCTGCATTATTTAAGGAATTTGTTGCATTATTTAAGGACTCTGCTGCTTTATTTAAGGACTCTGCTGCGGTATTTAAGGACTCTGCTGCATTATTTAAGGACTTTGCTGCATTATTTAAGGACTGCTGCGTTATTTAAGGACTCTGCTGCATTATTTAAGACTTTGCTGCATTATTTAAGGACTCTGCTGCAGTGTTTAATGACTCTGCTGAAGCAACTGGGGACTCAGATGCATTATTTAAGGACTCTGCTGCATTATGTAAGGACTTTGCTGCTTTATTTAAGGACTTTGCTGCATTATTTAAGGACTTTGTTGCATTATTTAAGGACTCTGCTGCATTATTTAAGGACTTTGTTGCATTATTTAAGGACTCTTCTGCATTATTTAAGGACTTTGCTGCATTATTTAAGGACTATGCTGTGGTATTTAAGTACTCTGCTGCATTATTTAAGGACTTTGCTGCATTATTTAAGGACTCTGCTGCATTATTTAATTACTTTGCTGCATTATTAAAGGACCCTGCTGCGGCATTTAAGGATTCTGCTGCATTATTTAAGGACTTTGATGCATTATTTAAGGACGCTGCTGCAGAATTTAAGGAATCTGCTGCATTATTTAAGGACTTTGTTGCATTATTTAAGGTCTCTGCTGCATGAATTAAGGACTCTGCTATGGTACTTAAGGACTTTGCTGCATTATTTAAGGACTTTGCTGCATTATTTAAGGACTTTGATGCATTATTTAAGAACTTTGTTGCATTATTTAAGGACTCTGCTGCATTATTTAAGGACTTTGTTGCATTATGTAAGGACTTTGCTGCTTTATTTAAGGACTTTGCTGCATTATTTAAGGACTTTGTTGCATTATTTAAGGACTCTGCTGCATTATTTAAGGACTTTGTTGCATCATTTAAGGACTCTTCTGCATTATTTAAGGACTTTGCTGCATTATTTAAGGACTATGCTGTGGTATTTAAGTACTCTGCTGCATTATTTAAGGACTTTGCTGCATTATTTAAGGACTCTGCTGCATTATTTAATTACTTTGCTGCATTATTAAAGGACCCTGCTGCGGCATTTAAGGATTCTGCTGCATAATTTAAGGACTTTATTGCATTATTTAAGGATCCTGCTGCATTATTTAAGGATCCTGCTGAAGCATTTGAGGACTCAGCTGCATTATTTAAGGACTTTGCTGCATTATTTAACGACTCTGCTGCATTATTTAAGGACTCTGCTGCTTTATTTAAGGACTTTCCTGCATTATTTAAGGAGTCTTCTGCATTATTTAATGACTCTGCTGAAGCATTTGAGGACTCAACTGCATTATTTAAGGACTCTGCTGCATTATTTAAGGTCTCTGCTGCATTATTTAAGGACTCTGCTGTGGTATATAAGGACTCTGCTGCATTATTTAAGGAATTTGTTGCATTATTTAAGGACGCTGCTGCATTATTTAAGGACTTTGTTGCATTATTTAAGGACTCTGCTGCATTAATTAAGGACTTTGCTGCATTACTTAAGGACACTGCTGCATTATTTAAGGACTTTGTTGCATTATTTAAGGACTCTGCTGCATTATTTAAGGACTCTGCTGAAGCATTTGGGGACTCAGATGCATTATTTAAGGACTCTGCTGCATTATGTAAGGGCTTTGCTGCTTTATTTAAGGACTCTGTTGCATTATTTAAGGACTTTGTTGCATTATTTAAGAACTCTGCTGCATTATTTAAGGACTTTGTTGCATTATTTAAGGATTCTGCTGCATTATTTAAGGACTTTGCTGCATTATTTAAGGACTATGCTGTGGTATTTAAGGACTCTGCTGCATTATTTAAGGACTTTGCTGCATTATTAAAGGACTCTGCTGCATTATTTAATTACTTTGCTGCATTATTTAAGGACTCTGCTGCGGTATTTAAGGACTCTGCTGCATTATTTAAGGACTTTGATGCATTATTTAAGGACACTGCTGCAGAATTTAAGGAATCTGCTGCATTATTTAAGGACTTTGTTGCATTATTTAAGGTCTCTTTTTCATTATTTAAGGACTCTGCTATTGTACTTAAGGACTTTGCTGCATTATTTAAGGACTTTGCTGCATTATTTAAGGACTCTGCTGCATTATTTAAGTACTTTGTTGCATTATTTAAGGACTCTGCTGCATAATTTAAGGACTTTATTGCATTATTTAAGGATCCTGCTGCATTATTTAATGACTCTGCTGAAGCATTTGAGGACTCATCTGCATTATTAAAGGTCTCTGCTGCATTATTTAAGGATCCTGCTGAAGCATTTGAGGACTCAGCTGCATTATTTAAGGACTTTGCTGCATTATTTAACGACTCTGCTGCGTTATTTAAGGACTCTGCTGCATTATTTAAGGACACTGCTGCATTATTTAAGGACTCTGCTGCATTATTTAAGGACTTTGCTGCATTATTTAACGACTCTGCTGCATTATTTAAGAACTTTGCTGCATTATTTAAGGACTCTGCTGCATTATTTAAGGAATTTGTTGCATTATTTAAGGACTCTGCTGCTTTATTTAAGGACTCTGCTGCGGTATTTAAGGACTCTGCTGCATTATTTAAGGACTTTGCTGCATTATTTAAGGACTGCTGCGTTATTTAAGGACTCTGCTGCATTATTTAAGACTTTGCTGCATTATTTAAGGACTCTGCTGCAGTGTTTAATGACTCTGCTGAAGCAACTGGGGACTCAGATGCATTATTTAAGGACTCTGCTGCATTATGTAAGGACTTTGCTGCTTTATTTAAGGACTTTGCTGCATTATTTAAGGACTTTGTTGCATTATTTAAGGACTCTGCTGCATTATTTAAGGACTTTGTTGCATTATTTAAGGACTCTTCTGCATTATTTAAGGACTTTGCTGCATTATTTAAGGACTATGCTGTGGTATTTAAGTACTCTGCTGCATTATTTAAGGACTTTGCTGCATTATTTAAGGACTCTGCTGCATTATTTAATTACTTTGCTGCATTATTAAAGGACCCTGCTGCGGCATTTAAGGATTCTGCTGCATTATTTAAGGACTTTGATGCATTATTTAAGGACGCTGCTGCAGAATTTAAGGAATCTGCTGCATTATTTAAGGACTTTGTTGCATTATTTAAGGTCTCTGCTGCATTATTTAAGGACTCTGCTATGGTACTTAAGGACTTTGCTGCATTACTTAAGGACTTTGCTGCATTATTTAAGGACTTTGATGCATTATTTAAGAACTTTGTTGCATTATTTAAGGACTCTGCTGCATTATTTAAGGACTTTGTTGCATTATGTAAGGACTTTGCTGCTTTATTTAAGGACTTTGCTGCATTATTTAAGGGCTTTGTTGCATTATTTAAGGACTCTGCTGCATTATTTAAGGACTTTGTTGCATTATTTAAGGACTCTTCTGCATTATTTAAGGACTTTGCTGCATTATTTAAGGACTATGCTGTGGTATTTAAGTACTCTGCTGCATTATTTAAGGACTTTGCTGCATTATTTAAGGACTCTGCTGCATTATTTAATTACTTTGCTGCATTATTAAAGGACCCTGCTGCGGCATTTAAGGATTCTGCTGCATAATTTAAGGACTTTATTGCATTATTTAAGGATCCTGCTGCATTATTTAAGGATCCTGCTGAAGCATTTGAGGACTCAGCTGCATTATTTAAGGACTTTGCTGCATTATTTAACGACTCTGCTGCATTATTTAAGGACTCTGCTGCTTTATTTAAGGACTTTCCTGCATTATTTAAGGAGTCTTCTGCATTATTTAATGACTCTGCTGAAGCATTTGAGGACTCAACTGCATTATTTAAGGACTCTGCTGCATTATTTAAGGTCTCTGCTGCATTATTTAAGGACTCTGCTGTGGTATATAAGGACTCTGCTGCATTATTTAAGGAATTTGTTGCATTATTTAAGGACGCTGCTGCATTATTTAAGGACTTTGTTGCATTATTTAAGGACTCTGCTGCATTAATTAAGGACTTTGCTGCATTACTTAAGGACACTGCTGCATTATTTAAGGACTTTGTTGCATTATTTAAGGTCTCTGCTGCATTATTTAAGGACTCTGCTGTGGTATTTATGGACTCTGCTGCATTATTTAAGGAATTTGTTGCATTATTTAAGGACGCTGCTGCATTATTTAAGGACTTTGTTGCATTATTTAAGGACTTTGCTGCATTAATTAAGGACTTTGCTGCATTACTTAAGGACTCTGCTGCATTATTTAATTACTTGCTGCATTATTTAAGGACTTTGCTGCATTATTTTAGGACTCTGCTGCATTATTTAAGGACTTTGCTGTATTATTTAAGGACTCTACTGCATTATTTAAGGACTTTGTTGCATTATTTAAGGACTCTGCTGCATTATTTAATGACTTTGTTGCATTATATAAGGACTCTGCTGCATTATTTAAGGACTATGTTGCATTATGTTAGAAGTCTGCTGCATTATTTAAGGACTTTGCTGCATTATTTAAGGACTCTGCTGCATTATTTAAGGACTTTATTGCATTATTTAAGGACTCTGCTGCATTATTTAATGACTCTGCTGAAGCATTTGAGGACTCAGCTGCATTATTTAAGGTCTCTGCTGTATTATTTAAGGACTCTGCTGCATTATTTAATGACTCTGTTGCGGTATTTAAGGACTCTGCTGCATTATTTAAGGACTGCTGCGTTATTTAAGGACTCTGCTGCATTATTTAAGACTTTGCTGCATTATTTAAGGACTCTGCTGCAGTGTTTAATGACTCTGCTGAAGCAACTGGGGACTCAGATGCATTATTTAAGGACTCTGCTGCATTATGTAAGGACTTTGCTGCTTTATTTAAGGACTTTGCTGCATTATTTAAGGACTTTGTTGCATTATTTAAGGACTCTGCTGCATTATTTAAGGACTTTGTTGCATTATTTAAGGACTCTTCTGCATTATTTAAGGACTTTGCTGCATTATTTAAGGACTATGCTGTGGTATTTAAGTACTCTGCTGCATTATTTAAGGACTTTGCTGCATTATTTAAGGACTCTGCTGCATTATTTAATTACTTTGCTGCATTATTAAAGGACCCTGCTGCGGCATTTAAGGATTCTGCTGCATTATTTAAGGACTTTGATGCATTATTTAAGGACGCTGCTGCAGAATTTAAGGAATCTGCTGCATTATTTAAGGACTTTGTTGCATTATTTAAGGTCTCTGCTGCATGAATTAAGGACTCTGCTATGGTACTTAAGGACTTTGCTGCATTATTTAAGGACTTTGCTGCATTATTTAAGGACTTTGATGCATTATTTAAGAACTTTGTTGCATTATTTAAGGACTCTGCTGCATTATTTAAGGACTTTGTTGCATTATGTAAGGACTTTGCTGCTTTATTTAAGGACTTTGCTGCATTATTTAAGGACTTTGTTGCATTATTTAAGGACTCTGCTGCATTATTTAAGGACTTTGTTGCATTATTTAAGGACTCTTCTGCATTATTTAAGGACTTTGCTGCATTATTTAAGGACTATGCTGTGGTATTTAAGTACTCTGCTGCATTATTTAAGGACTTTGCTGCATTATTTAAGGACTCTGCTGCATTATTTAATTACTTTGCTGCATTATTAAAGGACCCTGCTGCGGCATTTAAGGATTCTGCTGCATAATTTAAGGACTTTATTGCATTATTTAAGGATCCTGCTGCATTATTTAAGGATCCTGCTGAAGCATTTGAGGACTCAGCTGCATTATTTAAGGACTTTGCTGCATTATTTAACGACTCTGCTGCATTATTTAAGGACTCTGCTGCTTTATTTAAGGACTTTCCTGCATTATTTAAGTAGTCTTCTGCATTATTTAATGACTCTGCTGAAGCATTTGAGGACTCAACTGCATTATTTAAGGACTCTGCTGCATTATTTAAGGTCTCTGCTGCATTATTTAAGGACTCTGCTGTGGTATATAAGGACTCTGCTGCATTATTTAAGGAATTTGTTGCATTATTTAAGGACGCTGCTGCATTATTTAAGGACTTTGTTGCATTATTTAAGGACTCTGCTGCATTAATTAAGGACTTTGCTGCATTACTTAAGGACACTGCTGCATTATTTAAGGACTTTGTTGCATTATTTAAGGACTCTGCTGCATTATTTAAGGACTCTGCTGAAGCATTTGGGGACTCAGATGCATTATTTAAGGACTCTGCTGCATTATGTAAGGGCTTTGCTGCTTTATTTAAGGACTCTGTTGCATTATTTAAGGACTTTGTTGCATTATTTAAGAACTCTGCTGCATTATTTAAGGACTTTGTTGCATTATTTAAGGATTCTGCTGCATTATTTAAGGACTTTGCTGCATTATTTAAGGACTATGCTGTGGTATTTAAGGACTCTGCTGCATTATTTAAGGACTTTGCTGCATTATTAAAGGACTCTGCTGCATTATTTAATTACTTTGCTGCATTATTTAAGGACTCTGCTGCGGTATTTAAGGACTCTGCTGCATTATTTAAGGACTTTGATGCATTATTTAAGGACACTGCTGCAGAATTTAAGGAATCTGCTGCATTATTTAAGGACTTTGTTGCATTATTTAAGGTCTCTTTTTCATTATTTAAGGACTCTGCTATTGTACTTAAGGACTTTGCTGCATTATTTAAGGACTTTGCTGCATTATTTAAGGACTCTGCTGCATTATTTAAGTACTTTGTTGCATTATTTAAGGACTCTGCTGCATAATTTAAGGACTTTATTGCATTATTTAAGGATCCTGCTGCATTATTTAATGACTCTGCTGAAGCATTTGAGGACTCAGCTGCATTATTTAAGGTCTCTGCTGCATTATTTAAGGATCCTGCTGAAGCATTTGAGGACTCAGCTGCATTATTTAAGGACTTTGCTGCATTATTTAACGACTCTGCTGCGTTATTTAAGGACTCTGCTGCATTATTTAAGGACACTGCTGCATTATTTAAGGACTCTGCTGCATTATTTAAGGACTTTGCTGCATTATTTAACGACTCTGCTGCATTATTTAAGAACTTTGCTGCATTATTTAAGGACTCTGCTGCATTATTTAAGGAATTTGTTGCATTATTTAAGGACTCTGCTGCTTTATTTAAGGACTCTGCTGCGGTATTTAAGGACTCTGCTGCATTATTTAAGGACTTTGCTGCATTATTTAAGGACTGCTGCGTTATTTAAGGACTCTGCTGCATTATTTAAGACTTTGCTGCATTATTTAAGGACTCTGCTGCAGTGTTTAATGACTCTGCTGAAGCAACTGGGGACTCAGATGCATTATTTAAGGACTCTGCTGCATTATGTAAGGACTCTGCTGCATTATTTAAGGACTTTGTTGCATTATTTAAGGACTCTTCTGCATTATTTAAGGACTTTGCTGCATTATTTAAGGACTATGCTGTGGTATTTAAGTACTCTGCTGCATTATTTAAGGACTTTGCTGCATTATTTAAGGACTCTGCTGCATTATTTAATTACTTTGCTGCATTATTAAAGGACCCTGCTGCGGCATTTAAGGATTCTGCTGCATTATTTAAGGACTTTGATGCATTATTTAAGGACGCTGCTGCAGAATTTAAGGAATCTGCTGCATTATTTAAGGACTTTGTTGCATTATTTAAGGTCTCTGCTGCATGAATTAAGGACTCTGCTATGGTACTTAAGGACTTTGCTGCATTATTTAAGGACTTTGCTGCATTATTTAAGGACTTTGATGCATTATTTAAGAACTTTGTTGCATTATTTAAGGACTCTGCTGCATTATTTAAGGACTTTGTTGCATTATGTAAGGACTTTGCTGCTTTATTTAAGGACTTTGCTGCATTATTTAAGGACTTTGTTGCATTATTTAAGGACTCTGCTGCATTATTTAAGGACTTTGTTGCATCATTTAAGGACTCTTCTGCATTATTTAAGGACTTTGCTGCATTATTTAAGGACTATGCTGTGGTATTTAAGTACTCTGCTGCATTATTTAAGGACTTTGCTGCATTATTTAAGGACTCTGCTGCATTATTTAATTACTTTGCTGCATTATTAAAGGACCCTGCTGCGGCATTTAAGGATTCTGCTGCATAATTTAAGGACTTTATTGCATTATTTAAGGATCCTGCTGCATTATTTAAGGATCCTGCTGAAGCATTTGAGGACTCAGCTGCATTATTTAAGGACTTTGCTGCATTATTTAACGACTCTGCTGCATTATTTAAGGACTCTGCTGCTTTATTTAAGGACTTTCCTGCATTATTTAAGGAGTCTTCTGCATTATTTAATGACTCTGCTGAAGCATTTGAGGACTCAACTGCATTATTTAAGGACTCTGCTGCATTATTTAAGGTCTCTGCTGCATTATTTAAGGACTCTGCTGTGGTATATAAGGACTCTGCTGCATTATTTAAGGAATTTGTTGCATTATTTAAGGACGCTGCTGCATTATTTAAGGACTTTGTTGCATTATTTAAGGACTCTGCTGCATTAATTAAGGACTTTGCTGCATTACTTAAGGACACTGCTGCATTATTTAAGGACTTTGTTGCATTATTTAAGGACTCTGCTGCATTATTTAAGGACTCTGCTGAAGCATTTGGGGACTCAGATGCATTATTTAAGGACTCTGCTGCATTATGTAAGGGCTTTGCTGCTTTATTTAAGGACTCTGTTGCATTATTTAAGGACTTTGTTGCATTATTTAAGAACTCTGCTGCATTATTTAAGGACTTTGTTGCATTATTTAAGGATTCTGCTGCATTATTTAAGGACTTTGCTGCATTATTTAAGGACTATGCTGTGGTATTTAAGGACTCTGCTGCATTATTTAAGGACTTTGCTGCATTATTAAAGGACTCTGCTGCATTATTTAATTACTTTGCTGCATTATTTAAGGACTCTGCTGCGGTATTTAAGGACTCTGCTGCATTATTTAAGGACTTTGATGCATTATTTAAGGACACTGCTGCAGAATTTAAGGAATCTGCTGCATTATTTAAGGACTTTGTTGCATTATTTAAGGTCTCTTTTTCATTATTTAAGGACTCTGCTATTGTACTTAAGGACTTTGCTGCATTATTTAAGGACTTTGCTGCATTATTTAAGGACTCTGCTGCATTATTTAAGTACTTTGTTGCATTATTTAAGGACTCTGCTGCATAATTTAAGGACTTTATTGCATTATTTAAGGATCCTGCTGCATTATTTAATGACTCTGCTGAAGCATTTGAGGACTCATCTGCATTATTAAAGGTCTCTGCTGCATTATTTAAGGATCCTGCTGAAGCATTTGAGGACTCAGCTGCATTATTTAAGGACTTTGCTGCATTATTTAACGACTCTGCTGCGTTATTTAAGGACTCTGCTGCATTATTTAAGGACACTGCTGCATTATTTAAGGACTCTGCTGCATTATTTAAGGACTTTGCTGCATTATTTAACGACTCTGCTGCATTATTTAAGAACTTTGCTGCATTATTTAAGGACTCTGCTGCATTATTTAAGGAATTTGTTGCATTATTTAAGGACTCTGCTGCTTTATTTAAGGACTCTGCTGCGGTATTTAAGGACTCTGCTGCATTATTTAAGGACTTTGCTGCATTATTTAAGGACTGCTGCGTTATTTAAGGACTCTGCTGCATTATTTAAGACTTTGCTGCATTATTTAAGGACTCTGCTGCAGTGTTTAATGACTCTGCTGAAGCAACTGGGGACTCAGATGCATTATTTAAGGACTCTGCTGCATTATGTAAGGACTTTGCTGCTTTATTTAAGGACTTTGCTGCATTATTTAAGGACTTTGTTGCATTATTTAAGGACTCTGCTGCATTATTTAAGGACTTTGTTGCATTATTTAAGGACTCTTCTGCATTATTTAAGGACTTTGCTGCATTATTTAAGGACTATGCTGTGGTATTTAAGTACTCTGCTGCATTATTTAAGGACTTTGCTGCATTATTTAAGGACTCTGCTGCATTATTTAATTAATTTGCTGCATTATTAAAGGACCCTGCTGCGGCATTTAAGGATTCTGCTGCATTATTTAAGGACTTTGATGCATTATTTAAGGACGCTGCTGCAGAATTTAAGGAATCTGCTGCATTATTTAAGGACTTTGTTGCATTATTTAAGGTCTCTGCTGCATGAATTAAGGACTCTGCTATGGTACTTAAGGACTTTGCTGCATTACTTAAGGACTTTGCTGCATTATTTAAGGACTTTGATGCATTATTTAAGAACTTTGTTGCATTATTTAAGGACTCTGCTGCATTATTTAAGGACTTTGTTGCATTATGTAAGGACTTTGCTGCTTTATTTAAGGACTTTGCTGCATTATTTAAGGGCTTTGTTGCATTATTTAAGGACTCTGCTGCATTATTTAAGGACTTTGTTGCATTATTTAAGGACTCTTCTGCATTATTTAAGGACTTTGCTGCATTATTTAAGGACTATGCTGTGGTATTTAAGTACTCTGCTGCATTATTTAAGGACTTTGCTGCATTATTTAAGGACTCTGCTGCATTATTTAATTACTTTGCTGCATTATTAAAGGACCCTGCTGCGGCATTTAAGGATTCTGCTGCATAATTTAAGGACTTTATTGCATTATTTAAGGATCCTGCTGCATTATTTAAGGATCCTGCTGAAGCATTTGAGGACTCAGCTGCATTATTTAAGGACTTTGCTGCATTATTTAACGACTCTGCTGCATTATTTAAGGACTCTGCTGCTTTATTTAAGGACTTTCCTGCATTATTTAAGGAGTCTTCTGCATTATTTAATGACTCTGCTGAAGCATTTGAGGACTCAACTGCATTATTTAAGGACTCTGCTGCATTATTTAAGGTCTCTGCTGCATTATTTAAGGACTCTGCTGTGGTACATAAGGACTCTGCTGCATTATTTAAGGAATTTGTTGCATTATTTAAGGACGCTGCTGCATTATTTAAGGACTTTGTTGCATTATTTAAGGACTCTGCTGCATTAATTAAGGACTTTGCTGCATTACTTAAGGACACTGCTGCATTATTTAAGGACTTTGTTGCATTATTTAAGGTCTCTGCTGCATTATTTAAGGACTCTGCTGTGGTATTTATGGACTCTGCTGCATTATTTAAGGAATTTGTTGCATTATTTAAGGACGCTGCTGCATTATTTAAGGACTTTGTTGCATTATTTAAGGACTTTGCTGCATTAATTAAGGACTTTGCTGCATTACTTAAGGACTCTGCTGCATTATTTAATTACTTGCTGCATTATTTAAGGACTCTGCTGCGGTGTTTAAGAACTCTGCTGCATTATTTAAGGACTTTGCTGCATTATTTTAGGACTCTGCTGCATTATTTAAGGACTTTGCTGTATTATTTAAGGACTCTACTGCATTATTTAAGGACTTTGTTGCATTATTTAAGGACTCTGCTGCATTATTTAATGACTTTGTTGCATTATATAAGGACTCTGCTGCATTATTTAAGGACTATGTTGCATTATGTTAGAAGTCTGCTGCATTATTTAAGGACTTTGCTGCATTATTTAAGGACTCTGCTGCATTATTTAAGGACTTTATTGCATTATTTAAGGACTCTGCTGCATTATTTAATGACTCTGCTGAAGCATTTGAGGACTCAGCTGCATTATTTAAGGTCTCTGCTGTATTATTTAAGGACTCTGCTGCATTATTTAATGACTCTGTTGCGGTATTTAAGGACTCTGCTGCATTATTTAAGGACTGCTGCGTTATTTAAGGACTCTGCTGCATTATTTAAGACTTTGCTGCATTATTTAAGGACTCTGCTGCAGTGTTTAATGACTCTGCTGAAGCAACTGGGGACTCAGATGCATTATTTAAGGACTCTGCTGCATTATGTAAGGACTTTGCTGCTTTATTTAAGGACTTTGCTGCATTATTTAAGGACTTTGTTGCATTATTTAAGGACTCTGCTGCATTATTTAAGGACTTTGTTGCATTATTTAAGGACTCTTCTGCATTATTTAAGGACTTTGCTGCATTATTTAAGGACTATGCTGTGGTATTTAAGTACTCTGCTGCATTATTTAAGGACTTTGCTGCATTATTTAAGGACTCTGCTGCATTATTTAATTACTTTGCTGCATTATTAAAGGACCCTGCTGCGGCATTTAAGGATTCTGCTGCATTATTTAAGGACTTTGATGCATTATTTAAGGACGCTGCTGCAGAATTTAAGGAATCTGCTGCATTATTTAAGGACTTTGTTGCATTATTTAAGGTCTCTGCTGCATGAATTAAGGACTCTGCTATGGTACTTAAGGACTTTGCTGCATTATTTAAGGACTTTGCTGCATTATTTAAGGACTTTGATGCATTATTTAAGAACTTTGTTGCATTATTTAAGGACTCTGCTGCATTATTTAAGGACTTTGTTGCATTATGTAAGGACTTTGCTGCTTTATTTAAGGACTTTGCTGCATTATTTAAGGACTTTGTTGCATTATTTAAGGACTCTGCTGCATTATTTAAGGACTTTGTTGCATTATTTAAGGACTCTTCTGCATTATTTAAGGACTTTGCTGCATTATTTAAGGACTATGCTGTGGTATTTAAGTACTCTGCTGCATTATTTAAGGACTTTGCTGCATTATTTAAGGACTCTGCTGCATTATTTAATTACTTTGCTGCATTATTAAAGGACCCTGCTGCGGCATTTAAGGATTCTGCTGCATAATTTAAGGACTTTATTGCATTATTTAAGGATCCTGCTGCATTATTTAAGGATCCTGCTGAAGCATTTGAGGACTCAGTTGCATTATTTAAGGACTTTGCTGCATTATTTAACGACTCTGCTGCATTATTTAAGGACTCTGCTGCTTTATTTAAGGACTTTCCTGCATTATTTAAGGAGTCTTCTGCATTATTTAATGACTCTGCTGAAGCATTTGAGGACTCAACTGCATTATTTAAGGACTCTGCTGCATTATTTAAGGTCTCTGCTGCATTATTTAAGGACTCTGCTGTGGTATATAAGGACTCTGCTGCATTATTTAAGGAATTTGTTGCATTATTTAAGGACGCTGCTGCATTATTTAAGGACTTTGTTGCATTATTTAAGGACTCTGCTGCATTAATTAAGGACTTTGCTGCATTACTTAAGGACACTGCTGCATTATTTAAGGACTTTGTTGCATTATTTAAGGACTCTGCTGCATTATTTAAGGACTCTGCTGAAGCATTTGGGGACTCAGATGCATTATTTAAGGACTCTGCTGCATTATGTAAGGGCTTTGCTGCTTTATTTAAGGACTCTGTTGCATTATTTAAGGACTTTGTTGCATTATTTAAGAACTCTGCTGCATTATTTAAGGACTTTGTTGCATTATTTAAGGATTCTGCTGCATTATTTAAGGACTTTGCTGCATTATTTAAGGACTATGCTGTGGTATTTAAGGACTCTGCTGCATTATTTAAGGACTTTGCTGCATTATTAAAGGACTCTGCTGCATTATTTAATTACTTTGCTGCATTATTTAAGGACTCTGCTGCGGTATTTAAGGACTCTGCTGCATTATTTAAGGACTTTGATGCATTATTTAAGGACACTGCTGCAGAATTTAAGGAATCTGCTGCATTATTTAAGGACTTTGTTGCATTATTTAAGGTCTCTTTTTCATTATTTAAGGACTCTGCTATTGTACTTAAGGACTTTGCTGCATTATTTAAGGACTTTGCTGCATTATTTAAGGACTCTGCTGCATTATTTAAGTACTTTGTTGCATTATTTAAGGACTCTGCTGCATAATTTAAGGACTTTATTGCATTATTTAAGGATCCTGCTGCATTATTTAATGACTCTGCTGAAGCATTTGAGGACTCAGCTGCATTATTTAAGGTCTCTGCTGCATTATTTAAGGATCCTGCTGAAGCATTTGAGGACTCAGCTGCATTATTTAAGGACTTTGCTGCATTATTTAACGACTCTGCTGCGTTATTTAAGGACTCTGCTGCATTATTTAAGGACACTGCTGCATTATTTAAGGACTCTGCTGCATTATTTAAGGACTTTGCTGCATTATTTAACGACTCTGCTGCATTATTTAAGAACTTTGCTGCATTATTTAAGGACTCTGCTGCATTATTTAAGGAATTTGTTGCATTATTTAAGGACTCTGCTGCTTTATTTAAGGACTCTGCTGCGGTATTTAAGGACTCTGCTGCATTATTTAAGGACTTTGCTGCATTATTTAAGGACTGCTGCGTTATTTAAGGACTCTGCTGCATTATTTAAGACTTTGCTGCATTATTTAAGGACTCTGCTGCAGTGTTTAATGACTCTGCTGAAGCAACTGGGGACTCAGATGCATTATTTAAGGACTCTGCTGCATTATGTAAGGACTTTGCTGCTTTATTTAAGGACTTTGCTGCATTATTTAAGGACTTTGTTGCATTATTTAAGGACTCTGCTGCATTATTTAAGGACTTTGTTGCATTATTTAAGGACTCTTCTGCATTATTTAAGGACTTTGCTGCATTATTTAAGGACTATGCTGTGGTATTTAAGTACTCTGCTGCATTATTTAAGGACTTTGCTGCATTATTTAAGGACTCTGCTGCATTATTTAATTACTTTGCTGCATTATTAAAGGACCCTGCTGCGGCATTTAAGGATTCTGCTGCATTATTTAAGGACTTTGATGCATTATTTAAGGACGCTGCTGCAGAATTTAAGGAATCTGCTGCATTATTTAAGGACTTTGTTGCATTATTTAAGGTCTCTGCTGCATGAATTAAGGACTCTGCTATGGTACTTAAGGACTTTGCTGCATTATTTAAGGACTTTGCTGCATTATTTAAGGACTTTGATGCATTATTTAAGAACTTTGTTGCATTATTTAAGGACTCTGCTGCATTATTTAAGGACTTTGTTGCATTATGTAAGGACTTTGCTGCTTTATTTAAGGACTTTGCTGCATTATTTAAGGACTTTGTTGCATTATTTAAGGACTCTGCTGCATTATTTAAGGACTTTGTTGCATCATTTAAGGACTCTTCTGCATTATTTAAGGACTTTGCTGCATTATTTAAGGACTATGCTGTGGTATTTAAGTACTCTGCTGCATTATTTAAGGACTTTGCTGCATTATTTAAGGACTCTGCTGCATTATTTAATTACTTTGCTGCATTATTAAAGGACCCTGCTGCGGCATTTAAGGATTCTGCTGCATAATTTAAGGACTTTATTGCATTATTTAAGGATCCTGCTGCATTATTTAAGGATCCTGCTGAAGCATTTGAGGACTCAGCTGCATTATTTAAGGACTTTGCTGCATTATTTAACGACTCTGCTGCATTATTTAAGGACTCTGCTGCTTTATTTAAGGACTTTCCTGCATTATTTAAGGAGTCTTCTGCATTATTTAATGACTCTGCTGAAGCATTTGAGGACTCAACTGCATTATTTAAGGACTCTGCTGCATTATTTAAGGTCTCTGCTGCATTATTTAAGGACTCTGCTGTGGTATATAAGGACTCTGCTGCATTATTTAAGGAATTTGTTGCATTATTTAAGGACGCTGCTGCATTATTTAAGGACTTTGTTGCATTATTTAAGGACTCTGCTGCATTAATTAAGGACTTTGCTGCATTACTTAAGGACACTGCTGCATTATTTAAGGACTTTGTTGCATTATTTAAGGACTCTGCTGCATTATTTAAGGACTCTGCTGAAGCATTTGGGGACTCAGATGCATTATTTAAGGACTCTGCTGCATTATGTAAGGGCTTTGCTGCTTTATTTAAGGACTCTGTTGCATTATTTAAGGACTTTGTTGCATTATTTAAGAACTCTGCTGCATTATTTAAGGACTTTGTTGCATTATTTAAGGATTCTGCTGCATTATTTAAGGACTTTGCTGCATTATTTAAGGACTATGCTGTGGTATTTAAGGACTCTGCTGCATTATTTAAGGACTTTGCTGCATTATTAAAGGACTCTGCTGCATTATTTAATTACTTTGCTGCATTATTTAAGGACTCTGCTGCGGTATTTAAGGACTCTGCTGCATTATTTAAGGACTTTGATGCATTATTTAAGGACACTGCTGCAGAATTTAAGGAATCTGCTGCATTATTTATGGACTTTGTTGCATTATTTAAGGTCTCTTTTTCATTATTTAAGGACTCTGCTATTGTACTTAAGGACTTTGCTGCATTATTTAAGGACTTTGCTGCATTATTTAAGGACTCTGCTGCATTATTTAAGTACTTTGTTGCATTATTTAAGGACTCTGCTGCATAATTTAAGGACTTTATTGCATTATTTAAGGATCCTGCTGCATTATTTAATGACTCTGCTGAAGCATTTGAGGACTCATCTGCATTATTAAAGGTCTCTGCTGCATTATTTAAGGATCCTGCTGAAGCATTTGAGGACTCAGCTGCATTATTTAAGGACTTTGCTGCATTATTTAACGACTCTGCTGCGTTATTTAAGGACTCTGCTGCATTATTTAAGGACACTGCTGCATTATTTAAGGACTTTGCTGCATTATTTAACGACTCTGCTGCATTATTTAAGAACTTTGCTGCATTATTTAAGGACTCTGCTGCATTATTTAAGGAATTTGTTGCATTATTTAAGGACTCTGCTGCTTTATTTAAGGACTCTGCTGCGGTATTTAAGGACTCTGCTGCATTATTTAAGGACTTTGCTGCATTATTTAAGGACTGCTGCGTTATTTAAGGACTCTGCTGCATTATTTAAGACTTTGCTGCATTATTTAAGGACTCTGCTGCAGTGTTTAATGACTCTGCTGAAGCAACTGGGGACTCAGATGCATTATTTAAGGACTCTGCTGCATTATGTAAGGACTTTGCTGCTTTATTTAAGGACTTTGCTGCATTATTTAAGGACTTTGTTGCATTATTTAAGGACTCTGCTGCATTATTTAAGGACTTTGTTGCATTATTTAAGGACTCTTCTGCATTATTTAAGGACTTTGCTGCATTATTTAAGGACTATGCTGTGGTATTTAAGTACTCTGCTGCATTATTTAAGGACTTTGCTGCATTATTTAAGGACTCTGCTGCATTATTTAATTACTTTGCTGCATTATTAAAGGACCCTGCTGCGGCATTTAAGGATTCTGCTGCATTATTTAAGGACTTTGATGCATTATTTAAGGACGCTGCTGCAGAATTTAAGGAATCTGCTGCATTATTTAAGGACTTTGTTGCATTATTTAAGGTCTCTGCTGCATGAATTAAGGACTCTGCTATGGTACTTAAGGACTTTGCTGCATTACTTAAGGACTTTGCTGCATTATTTAAGGACTTTGATGCATTATTTAAGAACTTTGTTGCATTATTTAAGGACTCTGCTGCATTATTTAAGGACTTTGTTGCATTATGTAAGGACTTTGCTGCTTTATTTAAGGACTTTGCTGCATTATTTAAGGGCTTTGTTGCATTATTTAAGGACTCTGCTGCATTATTTAAGGACTTTGTTGCATTATTTAAGGACTCTTCTGCATTATTTAAGGACTTTGCTGCATTATTTAAGGACTATGCTGTGGTATTTAAGTACTCTGCTGCATTATTTAAGGACTTTGCTGCATTATTTAAGGACTCTGCTGCATTATTTAATTACTTTGCTGCATTATTAAAGGACCCTGCTGCGGCATTTAAGGATTCTGCTGCATAATTTAAGGACTTTATTGCATTATTTAAGGATCCTGCTGCATTATTTAAGGATCCTGCTGAAGCATTTGAGGACTCAGCTGCATTATTTAAGGACTTTGCTGCATTATTTAACGACTCTGCTGCATTATTTAAGGACTCTGCTGCTTTATTTAAGGACTTTCCTGCATTATTTAAGGAGTCTTCTGCATTATTTAATGACTCTGCTGAAGCATTTGAGGACTCAACTGCATTATTTAAGGACTCTGCTGCATTATTTAAGGTCTCTGCTGCATTATTTAAGGACTCTGCTGTGGTACATAAGGACTCTGCTGCATTATTTAAGGAATTTGTTGCATTATTTAAGGACGCTGCTGCATTATTTAAGGACTTTGTTGCATTATTTAAGGACTCTGCTGCATTAATTAAGGACTTTGCTGCATTACTTAAGGACACTGCTGCATTATTTAAGGACTTTGTTGCATTATTTAAGGTCTCTGCTGCATTATTTAAGGACTCTGCTGTGGTATTTATGGACTCTGCTGCATTATTTAAGGAATTTGTTGCATTATTTAAGGATGCTGCTGCATTATTTAAGGACTTTGTTGCATTATTTAAGGACTTTGCTGCATTAATTAAGGACTTTGCTGCATTACTTAAGGACTCTGCTGCATTATTTAATTACTTGCTGCATTATTTAAGGACTCTGCTGCGGTGTTTAAGAACTCTGCTGCATTATTTAAGGACTTTGCTGCATTATTTTAGGACTCTGCTGCATTATTTAAGGACTTTGCTGTATTATTTAAGGACTCTACTGCATTATTTAAGGACTTTGTTGCATTATTTAAGGACTCTGCTGCATTATTTAATGACTTTGTTGCATTATATAAGGACTCTGCTGCATTATTTAAGGACTATGTTGCATTATGTTAGAAGTCTGCTGCATTATTTAAGGACTTTGCTGCATTATTTAAGGACTCTGCTGCATTATTTAAGGACTTTATTGCATTATTTAAGGACTCTGCTGCATTATTTAATGACTCTGCTGAAGCATTTGAGGACTCAGCTGCATTATATAAGGTCTCTGCTGTATTATTTAAGGACTCTGCTGCATTATTTAATGACTCTGTTGCGGTATTTAAGGACTCTGCTGCATTATTTAAGGACTGCTGCGTTATTTAAGGACTCTGCTGCATTATTTAAGACTTTGCTGCATTATTTAAGGACTCTGCTGCAGTGTTTAATGACTCTGCTGAAGCAACTGGGGACTCAGATGCATTATTTAAGGACTCTGCTGCATTATGTAAGGACTTTGCTGCTTTATTTAAGGACTTTGCTGCATTATTTAAGGACTTTGTTGCATTATTTAAGGACTCTGCTGCATTATTTAAGGACTTTGTTGCATTATTTAAGGACTCTTCTGCATTATTTAAGGACTTTGCTGCATTATTTAAGGACTATGCTGTGGTATTTAAGTACTCTGCTGCATTATTTAAGGACTTTGCTGCATTATTTAAGGACTCTGCTGCATTATTTAATTACTTTGCTGCATTATTAAAGGACCCTGCTGCGGCATTTAAGGATTCTGCTGCATTATTTAAGGACTTTGATGCATTATTTAAGGACGCTGCTGCAGAATTTAAGGAATCTGCTGCATTATTTAAGGACTTTGTTGCATTATTTAAGGTCTCTGCTGCATGAATTAAGGACTCTGCTATGGTACTTAAGGACTTTGCTGCATTATTTAAGGACTTTGCTGCATTATTTAAGGACTTTGATGCATTATTTAAGAACTTTGTTGCATTATTTAAGGACTCTGCTGCATTATTTAAGGACTTTGTTGCATTATGTAAGGACTTTGCTGCTTTATTTAAGGACTTTGCTGCATTATTTAAGGACTTTGTTGCATTATTTAAGGACTCTGCTGCATTATTTAAGGACTTTGTTGCATTATTTAAGGACTCTTCTGCATTATTTAAGGACTTTGCTGCATTATTTAAGGACTATGCTGTGGTATTTAAGTACTCTGCTGCATTATTTAAGGACTTTGCTGCATTATTTAAGGACTCTGCTGCATTATTTAATTACTTTGCTGCATTATTAAAGGACCCTGCTGCGGCATTTAAGGATTCTGCTGCATAATTTAAGGACTTTATTGCATTATTTAAGGATCCTGCTGCATTATTTAAGGATCCTGCTGAAGCATTTGAGGACTCAGCTGCATTATTTAAGGACTTTGCTGCATTATTTAACGACTCTGCTGCATTATTTAAGGACTCTGCTGCTTTATTTAAGGACTTTCCTGCATTATTTAAGGAGTCTTCTGCATTATTTAATGACTCTGCTGAAGCATTTGAGGACTCAACTGCATTATTTAAGGACTCTGCTGCATTATTTAAGGTCTCTGCTGCATTATTTAAGGACTCTGCTGTGGTATATAAGGACTCTGCTGCATTATTTAAGGAATTTGTTGCATTATTTAAGGACGCTGCTGCATTATTTAAGGACTTTGTTGCATTATTTAAGGACTCTGCTGCATTAATTAAGGACTTTGCTGCATTACTTAAGGACACTGCTGCATTATTTAAGGACTTTGTTGCATTATTTAAGGACTCTGCTGCATTATTTAAGGACTCTGCTGAAGCATTTGGGGACTCAGATGCATTATTTAAGGACTCTGCTGCATTATGTAAGGGCTTTGCTGCTTTATTTAATGACTCTGTTGCATTATTTAAGGACTTTGTTGCATTATTTAAGAACTCTGCTGCATTATTTAAGGACTTTGTTGCATTATTTAAGGATTCTGCTGCATTATTTAAGGACTTTGCTGCATTATTTAAGGACTATGCTGTGGTATTTAAGGACTCTGCTGCATTATTTAAGGACTTTGCTGCATTATTAAAGGACTCTGCTGCATTATTTAATTACTTTGCTGCATTATTTAAGGACTCTGCTGCGGTATTTAAGGACTCTGCTGCATTATTTAAGGACTTTGATGCATTATTTAAGGACACTGCTGCAGAATTTAAGGAATCTGCTGCATTATTTAAGGACTTTGTTGCATTATTTAAGGTCTCTTTTTCATTATTTAAGGACTCTGCTATTGTACTTAAGGACTTTGCTGCATTATTTAAGGACTTTGCTGCATTATTTAAGGACTCTGCTGCATTATTTAAGTACTTTGTTGCATTATTTAAGGACTCTGCTGCATAATTTAAGGACTTTATTGCATTATTTAAGGATCCTGCTGCATTATTTAATGACTCTGCTGAAGCATTTGAGGACTCAGCTGCATTATTTAAGGTCTCTGCTGCATTATTTAAGGATCCTGCTGAAGCATTTGAGGACTCAGCTGCATTATTTAAGGACTTTGCTGCATTATTTAACGACTCTGCTGCGTTATTTAAGGACTCTGCTGCATTATTTAAGGACACTGCTGCATTATTTAAGGACTCTGCTGCATTATTTAAGGACTTTGCTGCATTATTTAACGACTCTGCTGCATTATTTAAGAACTTTGCTGCATTATTTAAGGACTCTGCTGTGGTACATAAGGACTCTGCTGCATTATTTAAGGAATTTGTTGCATTATTTAAGGACGCTGCTGCATTATTTAAGGACTTTGTTGCATTATTTAAGGACTCTGCTGCATTAATTAAGGACTTTGCTGCATTACTTAAGGACACTGCTGCATTATTTAAGGACTTTGTTGCATTATTTAAGGTCTCTGCTGCATTATTTAAGGACTCTGCTGTGGTATTTATGGACTCTGCTGCATTATTTAAGGAATTTGTTGCATTATTTAAGGATGCTGCTGCATTATTTAAGGACTTTGTTGCATTATTTAAGGACTTTGCTGCATTAATTAAGGACTTTGCTGCATTACTTAAGGACTCTGCTGCATTATTTAATTACTTGCTGCATTATTTAAGGACTCTGCTGCGGTGTTTAAGAACTCTGCTGCATTATTTAAGGACTTTGCTGCATTATTTTAGGACTCTGCTGCATTATTTAAGGACTTTGCTGTATTATTTAAGGACTCTACTGCATTATTTAAGGACTTTGTTGCATTATTTAAGGACTCTGCTGCATTATTTAATGACTTTGTTGCATTATATAAGGACTCTGCTGCATTATTTAAGGACTATGTTGCATTATGTTAGAAGTCTGCTGCATTATTTAAGGACTTTGCTGCATTATTTAAGGACTCTGCTGCATTATTTAAGGACTTTATTGCATTATTTAAGGACTCTGCTGCATTATTTAATGACTCTGCTGAAGCATTTGAGGACTCAGCTGCATTATTTAAGGTCTCTGCTGTATTATTTAAGGACTCTGCTGCATTATTTAATGACTCTGTTGCGGTATTTAAGGACTCTGCTGCATTATTTAAGGACTGCTGCGTTATTTAAGGACTCTGCTGCATTATTTAAGACTTTGCTGCATTATTTAAGGACTCTGCTGCAGTGTTTAATGACTCTGCTGAAGCAACTGGGGACTCAGATGCATTATTTAAGGACTCTGCTGCATTATGTAAGGACTTTGCTGCTTTATTTAAGGACTTTGCTGCATTATTTAAGGACTTTGTTGCATTATTTAAGGACTCTGCTGCATTATTTAAGGACTTTGTTGCATTATTTAAGGACTCTTCTGCATTATTTAAGGACTTTGCTGCATTATTTAAGGACTATGCTGTGGTATTTAAGTACTCTGCTGCATTATTTAAGGACTTTGCTGCATTATTTAAGGACTCTGCTGCATTATTTAATTACTTTGCTGCATTATTAAAGGACCCTGCTGCGGCATTTAAGGATTCTGCTGCATTATTTAAGGACTTTGATGCATTATTTAAGGACGCTGCTGCAGAATTTAAGGAATCTGCTGCATTATTTAAGGACTTTGTTGCATTATTTAAGGTCTCTGCTGCATGAATTAAGGACTCTGCTATGGTACTTAAGGACTTTGCTGCATTATTTAAGGACTTTGCTGCATTATTTAAGGACTTTGATGCATTATTTAAGAACTTTGTTGCATTATTTAAGGACTCTGCTGCATTATTTAAGGACTTTGTTGCATTATGTAAGGACTTTGCTGCTTTATTTAAGGACTTTGCTGCATTATTTAAGGACTTTGTTGCATTATTTAAGGACTCTGCTGCATTATTTAAGGACTTTGTTGCATTATTTAAGGACTCTTCTGCATTATTTAAGGACTTTGCTGCATTATTTAAGGACTATGCTGTGGTATTTAAGTACTCTGCTGCATTATTTAAGGACTTTGCTGCATTATTTAAGGACTCTGCTGCATTATTTAATTACTTTGCTGCATTATTAAAGGACCCTGCTGCGGCATTTAAGGATTCTGCTGCATAATTTAAGGACTTTATTGCATTATTTAAGGATCCTGCTGCATTATTTAAGGATCCTGCTGAAGCATTTGAGGACTCAGCTGCATTATTTAAGGACTTTGCTGCATTATTTAACGACTCTGCTGCATTATTTAAGGACTCTGCTGCTTTATTTAAGGACTTTCCTGCATTATTTAAGGAGTCTTCTGCATTATTTAATGACTCTGCTGAAGCATTTGAGGACTCAACTGCATTATTTAAGGACTCTGCTGCATTATTTAAGGTCTCTGCTGCATTATTTAAGGACTCTGCTGTGGTATATAAGGACTCTGCTGCATTATTTAAGGAATTTGTTGCATTATTTAAGGACGCTGCTGCATTATTTAAGGACTTTGTTGCATTATTTAAGGACTCTGCTGCATTAATTAAGGACTTTGCTGCATTACTTAAGGACACTGCTGCATTATTTAAGGACTTTGTTGCATTATTTAAGGACTCTGCTGCATTATTTAAGGACTCTGCTGAAGCATTTGGGGACTCAGATGCATTATTTAAGGACTCTGCTGCATTATGTAAGGGCTTTGCTGCTTTATTTAATGACTCTGTTGCATTATTTAAGGACTTTGTTGCATTATTTAAGAACTCTGCTGCATTATTTAAGGACTTTGTTGCATTATTTAAGGATTCTGCTGCATTATTTAAGGACTTTGCTGCATTATTTAAGGACTATGCTGTGGTATTTAAGGACTCTGCTGCATTATTTAAGGACTTTGCTGCATTATTAAAGGACTCTGCTGCATTATTTAATTACTTTGCTGCATTATTTAAGGACTCTGCTGCGGTATTTAAGGACTCTGCTGCATTATTTAAGGACTTTGATGCATTATTTAAGGACACTGCTGCAGAATTTAAGGAATCTGCTGCATTATTTAAGGACTTTGTTGCATTATTTAAGGTCTCTTTTTCATTATTTAAGGACTCTGCTATTGTACTTAAGGACTTTGCTGCATTATTTAAGGACTTTGCTGCATTATTTAAGGACTCTGCTGCATTATTTAAGTACTTTGTTGCATTATTTAAGGACTCTGCTGCATAATTTAAGGACTTTATTGCATTATTTAAGGATCCTGCTGCATTATTTAATGACTCTGCTGAAGCATTTGAGGACTCAGCTGCATTATTTAAGGTCTCTGCTGCATTATTTAAGGATCCTGCTGAAGCATTTGAGGACTCAGCTGCATTATTTAAGGACTTTGCTGCATTATTTAACGACTCTGCTGCGTTATTTAAGGACTCTGCTGCATTATTTAAGGACACTGCTGCATTATTTAAGGACTCTGCTGCATTATTTAAGGACTTTGCTGCATTATTTAACGACTCTGCTGCATTATTTAAGAACTTTGCTGCATTATTTAAGGACTCTGCTGCATTATTTAAGGAATTTGTTGCATTATTTAAGGACTCTGCTGCTTTATTTAAGGACTCTGCTGCAGTATTTAAGGACTCTGCTGCATTATTTAAGGACTTTGCTGCATTATTTAAGGACTGCTGCGTTATGTAAGGACTCTGCTGCATTATTTAAGACTTTGCTGCATTATTTAAGGACTCTGCTGCAGTGTTTAATGACTCTGCTGAAGCAACTGGGGACTCAGATGCATTATTTAAGGACTCTGCTGCATTATGTAAGGACTTTGCTGCTTTATTTAAGGACTTTGCTTCATTATTTAAGGACTTTGTTGCATTATTTAAGGACTCTGCTGCATTATTTAAGGACTTTGTTGCATTATTTAAGGACTCTTCTGCATTATTTAAGGACTTTGCTGCATTATTTAAGGACTATGCTGTGGTATTTAAGTACTCTGCTGCATTATTTAAGGACTTTGCTGCATTATTTAAGGACTCTGCTGCATTATTTAATTACTTTGCTGCATTATTAAAGGACCCTGCTGCGGCATTTAAGGATTCTGCTGCATTATTTAAGGACTTTGATGCATTATTTAAGGACGCTGCTGCAGAATTTAAGGAATCTGCTGCATTATTTAAGGACATTGTTGCATTATTTAAGGTCTCTGCTGCATTATTTAAGGACTCTGCTATGGTACTTAAGGACTTTGCTGCATTATTTAAGGACTTTGCTGCATTATTTAAGGACTTTGATGCATTATTTAAGAACTTTGTTGCATTATTTAAGGACTCTGCTGCATTATTTAAGGACTTTGTTGCATTATGTAAGGACTTTGCTGCTTTATTTAAGGACTTTGCTGCATTATTTAAGGACTTTGTTGCATTATTTAAGGACTCTGCTGCATTATTTAAGGACTTTGTTGCATTATTTAAGGACTCTTCTGCATTATTTAAGGACTTTGCTGCATTATTTAAGGACTATGCTGTGGTATTTAAGTACTCTGCTGCATTATTTAAGGACTTTGCTGCATTATTTAAGGACTCTGCTGCATTATTTAATTACTTTGCTGCATTATTAAAGGACCCTGCTGCGGCATTTAAGGATTCTGCTGCATAATTTAAGGACTTTATTGCATTATTTAAGGATCCTGCTGCATTATTTAAGGATCCTGCTGAAGCATTTGAGGACTCAGCTGCATTATTTAAGGACTTTGCTGCATTATTTAACGACTCTGCTGCATTATTTAAGGACTCTGCTGCTTTATTTAAGGACTTTCCTGCATTATTTAAGGAGTCTTCTGCATTATTTAATGACTCTGCTGAAGCATTTGAGGACTCAACTGCATTATTTAAGGACTCTGCTGCATTATTTAAGGTCTCTGCTGCATTATTTAAGGACTCTGCTGTGGTATATAAGGACTCTGCTGCATTATTTAAGGAATTTGTTGCATTATTTAAGGACGCTGCTGCATTATTTAAGGACTTTGTTGCATTATTTAAGGACTCTGCTGCATTAATTAAGGACTTTGCTGCATTACTTAAGGACACTGCTGCATTATTTAAGGACTTTGTTGCATTATTTAAGGACTCTGCTGCATTATTTAAGGACTCTGCTGAAGCATTTGGGGACTCAGATGCATTATTTAAGGACTCTGCTGCATTATGTAAGGGCTTTGCTGCTTTATTTAAGGACTCTGTTGCATTATTTAAGGACTTTGTTGCATTATTTAAGAACTCTGCTGCATTATTTAAGGACTTTGTTGCATTATTTAAGGATTCTGCTGCATTATTTAAGGACTTTGCTGCATTATTTAAGGACTATGCTGTGGTATTTAAGGACTCTGCTGCATTATTTAAGGACTTTGCTGCATTATTAAAGGACTCTGCTGCATTATTTAATTACTTTGCTGCATTATTTAAGGACTCTGCTGCGGTATTTAAGGACTCTGCTGCATTATTTAAGGACTTTGATGCATTATTTAAGGACACTGCTGCAGAATTTAAGGAATCTGCTGCATTATTTAAGGACTTTGTTGCATTATTTAAGGTCTCTTTTTCATTATTTAAGGACTCTGCTATTGTACTTAAGGACTTTGCTGCATTATTTAAGGACTTTGCTGCATTATTTAAGGACTCTGCTGCATTATTTAAGTACTTTGTTGCATTATTTAAGGACTCTGCTGCATAATTTAAGGACTTTATTGCATTATTTAAGGATCCTGCTGCATTATTTAATGACTCTGCTGAAGCATTTGAGGACTCAGCTGCATTATTTAAGGTCTCTCTGCTGCATTATTTAAGGATCCTGCTGAAGCATTTGAGGACTCAGCTGCATTATTTAAGGACTTTGCTGCATTATTTAATGACTCTGCTGCGTTATTTAAAGACTCTGCTGCATTATTTAAGGACACTGCTGCATTATTTAAGGACTCTGCTGCATTATTTAAGGACTTTGCTGCATTATTTAACGACTCTGCTGCATTATTTAAGAACTTTGCTGCATTATTTAAGGACTCTGCTCCATTATTTAAGGAATTTGTTGCATTATTTAAGGACTCTGCTGCATTATTTAAGGACTTTGCTGCATTATTTAATGAATCTGCTGAAGCATTTGAGGACTCAACTGCATTATTTAAGGTCTCTGCTGCATTATTTAAGGACTCTGCTGAAGCATTTGAGGACTCAGCTGCATGATTTAAGGACTTTGCTGAATTATTTAAGGACTCTGCTGCATTATTTAAGGAATTTGTTGCATTATTTAAGGACTCTGCTGCATTATCTAAGGAATTTGTTGCATTATTTAAGGACTCTGCTGCATTATTTAAGGACTTTGCTGCATTATTTAATAACTTTGTTGCATTATACAAGTACTCTGCTGCATTATTTAAGGACTTTGTTGCATTATGTTAGGAGTCTGCTGCATTATTTAAGGAGTCTGCTGCATTATTTAATGACTATGCTGCATTATTTAAGGACTGCTGCGTTATTTAAGGACTCTGCTGCATTATTTAAGACTTTGCTGCATTATTTAAGGACTCTGCTGCAGTATTTAATGACTCTGCTGAAGCATTTGGGGACTCAGATGCTTTATTTAAGGACTCTGTTGCATTATTTAAGGACTTTGTTGCATTATTTAAGGACTCTGCTGCATTATTTAAGGACTTTGTTGCATTATTTAAGGATTCTGCTGCATTTTTTAAGGACCTGGCTGCATTATTTAAGGACTCTGCTGCATTATTTAATTATTTTGCTCCATTATTTAAGGACTCTGCTGCGGTATTTAAGGACTCTGCTGCATTATTTAAGGACTGTGATGCATTATTTAAGGACGCTGCTGCAGAATTTAAGGAATCTGCTGCATTATTTAAGGACTTTGTTGCATTATTTAAGGTCTCTGCTGCATTATTTAAGGACTCTGCTATGGTACTTAAGGACTTTGCTGCATTATTTAAGGACTTTGCTGCATTATTTAAGGACTCTGCTGCATTATTTAAGAACTGTGTTGCATTATTTAAGGACTCTGCTGCATTATTTAAGGACTTTGTTGCATTATGTAAGGACTCTGCTGCATTATTTAAGGACTTTGCTGCATTATTTAAGGACTCTACTGCATAATTTAAGGACTTTATTGCATTATTTAAGGATCCTGCTGCATTATTTAATGACTCTGCTGAAGCATTTGAGGACTCAGCTGCATTATTAAAGGTCTCTGCTGCATTATTTAAGTATCCTGCTGAAGCATTTGAGGACTCAGCTGCATTATTTAAGGACTTTGCTGCATTATTTATCGACTCTGCTGCGTTATTTAAGGACTCTGCTGCATTATTTAAGAACTTTGCTGCATTATTTAAGGACTCTTCTGCATTATTTAATGACTCTGCTGAAGAATTTGAGGACTCAGCTGCATAATTTAAGGACTCTGCTGCATTATTTAAGGAATTTGCTGCATTATTTAAGGACTCTACTGCGTTATTTAAGGACTCTGTTGCATTATTTAAGGACTTTGATGCATTATTTAAGGATGCTGCTGCAGAATTTAAGGAATCTGCTGCATTATTTAAGGACTTTGTTGCATTATTTAAGGTCTCTGCTGCATTATTTAAGGACTCTGCTGTGGTATTTAAGGACTCTGCTGCATTATTTAAGGAATTTGTTGCATTATTTAAGGACGCTGCTGCATTATTTAAGGACTTTGTTGCATTATTTAAGGACTCTGCTGCAGTATTTAATGACTCTGCTGAAGCATTTGGGGACTCAGATGCATTATTTAAGGACTCTGCTGCATTATGTAAGGGCTTTGCTGCTTTATTTAAGGACTCTTTTGCATTATTTAAGGACTCTGCTGCATTATTTAAGGACTTTGTTGCATTATTTAAGGATTTTGCTGCATTATTTAAGGATTTTGCTGCATTATTTAAGGACTTTGCCGCATTATTTAAGGACTATGCTTTGGTATTTAAGGACTCTGCTGCATTATTTAAGGACTTTGCTGCATTATTTAAGGACTCTGCTGCATTATTTAATTACTTTGCTGCATTATTTAAGGACTCTGCTGCGGTATTTAAGGACTCTGCTGCATTATTTAAGGACTTTGATGCATTATTTAAGGACACTGCTGCAGAATTTAAGGAATCTGCTTCATTATTTAAGGACTTTGTTGCATTATTTAAGGACTCTGCTGCATTATTTAAGAACTTTGTTGCATTATTTAAGGACTCTGCTGCATTATTTAAGGACTTTGTTGCATTATGTAAGGACTCTGCTGCATTATTTAAGGACTTTGCTGCATTATTTAAGGACTCTGCTGCATAATTTAAGGACTTTATTGCATTATTTTAGGATCCTGCTGCATTATTTAATGACTCTGCTGAAGCATTTGAGGACTCAGCTGCATTATTAAAGGTCTCTGCTGCATTATTTAAGGATCCTGCTGAAGCATTTGAGGACTCAGTTGCATTATTTAAGGACTTTGCTGCATTATTTAACGACTCTGCTGCGTTATTTAAGGACTCTGCTGCATTATTTAAGAACTTTGCTGCATTATTTAAGGACTCTTCTGAATTATTTAATGACTCTGCTGAAGTATTTGAGGACTCAGCTGCATTATTTAAGGACTCTGCTGCATTATTTAAGGAATTTGCTGCATTATTTAAGGACTCTGCTGCGTTATTTAAGGACTCTGCTGCATTATTTAAGGACTTTGATGCATTATTTATGGACGCTGCTGCAGAATTTAAGGAATCTGCTGCATTATTTAAGGACTTTGTTGCATTATTTAAGGTCTCTGCTGCATTATTTAAGGACTCTGCTGTGGTATTTAAGGACTCTGCTGCATTATTTAAGGAATTTGTTGCATTATTTAAGGACGCTGCTGCATTATTTAAGGTCTTTGTTGCATTATTTAAGGACTCTGCTGCAGTATTTAATGACTCTGCTGAAGCATTTGGGGACTCAGATGCATTATTTAAGGACTCTGCTGCATTATGTAAGGGCTTTGCTGCTTTATTTAAGGACTCTTTTGCATTATTTAAGGACTTTGTTGCATTATTTAAGGACTCTGCTGCATTATTTAAGGACTTTGTTGCATTATTTAAGGATTCTGCTGCATTATTTAAGGACTTTGCTGCATTATTTAAGGACTATGCTTTGGTATTTAAGGACTCTGCTGCATTATTTAAGGACTTTGCTGCATTATTTAAGGACTCTGCTGCATTATTTAATTACTTTGCTGCATTATTTAAGGACTCTGCTGCGGTATTTAAGGACTCTGCTGCATTATTTAAGGACTTTGATGCATTATTTAAGGACTCTGCTGCATTATTTAAGGAATTTGTTGCATTATTTAAGGACTCTGCTGCATTATTTAAGGACTTTGCTGCATTATTTAATAATTTTGTTGCATTATAAAAGTACTCTGCTGCATTATTTAAGGACTTTGTTGCATTATGTAAGGAGTCTGCTGCATTATTTAAGGACTTTGCTGCATTATTTAACGACTCTGCTGAAACATTTGAGGACTCAGCTGCATTATTTAAGGACTCTGCTGCATTATTTAAGGAATTTGCTGCATTATTTAAGGACTCTGCTGCGGTATTTAAGGACTCTGCTGCATTATTTAAGGACTTTGATGCATTATTTAAGGACTCTGCTGCATTATTTAATGACTTTGTTGCATTATATAAGGTCTCTGCTGCATTATTTAAGGACCATGTTGCATTATGTTAGAAGTCTGCTGCATTATTTAAGGACTTTGCTGCATTATTTAAGGACTCTGCTGCATTATTTAAGGACTTTATTGCATTATTTAAGGACTCTGCTGCATTATTTAATGACTCTGCTGAAGCATTTGAGGACTCAGCTGCATTATTTAAGGTCTCTGCTGTATTATTTAAGGACTCTGCTGCATTATTTAATGACTCTGTTGCGGTATTTAAGGACTCTGCTGCATTATTTAAGGACTGCTGCGTTATTTAAGGACTCTGCTGCATTATTTAAGACTTTGCTGCATTATTTAAGGACTCTGCTGCAGTGTTTAATGACTCTGCTGAAGCAACTGGGGACTCAGATGCATTATTTAAGGACTCTGCTGCATTATGTAAGGACTTTGCTGCTTTATTTAAGGACTTTGCTGCATTATTTAAGGACTTTGTTGCATTATTTAAGGACTCTGCTGCATTATTTAAGGACTTTGTTGCATTATTTAAGGACTCTTCTGCATTATTTAAGGACTTTGCTGCATTATTTAAGGACTATGCTGTGGTATTTAAGTACTCTGCTGCATTATTTAAGGACTTTGCTGCATTATTTAAGGACTCTGCTGCATTATTTAATTACTTTGCTGCATTATTAAAGGACCCTGCTGCGGCATTTAAGGATTCTGCTGCATTATTTAAGGACTTTGATGCATTATTTAAGGACGCTGCTGCAGAATTTAAGGAATCTGCTGCATTATTTAAGGACTTTGTTGCATTATTTAAGGTCTCTGCTGCATGAATTAAGGACTCTGCTATGGTACTTAAGGACTTTGCTGCATTATTTAAGGACTTTGCTGCATTATTTAAGGACTTTGATGCATTATTTAAGAACTTTGTTGCATTATTTAAGGACTCTGCTGCATTATTTAAGGACTTTGTTGCATTATGTAAGGACTTTGCTGCTTTATTTAAGGACTTTGCTGCATTATTTAAGGACTTTGTTGCATTATTTAAGGACTCTGCTGCATTATTTAAGGACTTTGTTGCATTATTTAAGGACTCTTCTGCATTATTTAAGGACTTTGCTGCATTATTTAAGGACTATGCTGTGGTATTTAAGTACTCTGCTGCATTATTTAAGGACTTTGCTGCATTATTTAAGGACTCTGCTGCATTATTTAATTACTTTGCTGCATTATTAAAGGACCCTGCTGCGGCATTTAAGGATTCTGCTGCATAATTTAAGGACTTTATTGCATTATTTAAGGATCCTGCTGCATTATTTAAGGATCCTGCTGAAGCATTTGAGGACTCAGCTGCATTATTTAAGGACTTTGCTGCATTATTTAACGACTCTGCTGCATTATTTAAGGACTCTGCTGCTTTATTTAAGGACTTTCCTGCATTATTTAAGGAGTCTTCTGCATTATTTAATGACTCTGCTGAAGCATTTGAGGACTCAACTGCATTATTTAAGGACTCTGCTGCATTATTTAAGGTCTCTGCTGCATTATTTAAGGACTCTGCTGTGGTATATAAGGACTCTGCTGCATTATTTAAGGAATTTGTTGCATTATTTAAGGACGCTGCTGCATTATTTAAGGACTTTGTTGCATTATTTAAGGACTCTGCTGCATTAATTAAGGACTTTGCTGCATTACTTAAGGACACTGCTGCATTATTTAAGGACTTTGTTGCATTATTTAAGGACTCTGCTGCATTATTTAAGGACTCTGCTGAAGCATTTGGGGACTCAGATGCATTATTTAAGGACTCTGCTGCATTATGTAAGGGCTTTGCTGCTTTATTTAAGGACTCTGTTGCATTATTTAAGGACTTTGTTGCATTATTTAAGAACTCTGCTGCATTATTTAAGGACTTTGTTGCATTATTTAAGGATTCTGCTGCATTATTTAAGGACTTTGCTGCATTATTTAAGGACTATGCTGTGGTATTTAAGGACTCTGCTGCATTATTTAAGGACTTTGCTGCATTATTAAAGGACTCTGCTGCATTATTTAATTACTTTGCTGCATTATTTAAGGACTCTGCTGCGGTATTTAAGGACTCTGCTGCATTATTTAAGGACTTTGATGCATTATTTAAGGACACTGCTGCAGAATTTAAGGAATCTGCTGCATTATTTAAGGACTTTGTTGCATTATTTAAGGTCTCTTTTTCATTATTTAAGGACTCTGCTATTGTACTTAAGGACTTTGCTGCATTATTTAAGGACTTTGCTGCATTATTTAAGGACTCTGCTTCATTATTTAAGTACTTTGTTGCATTATTTAAGGACTCTGCTGCATAATTTAAGGACTTTATTGCATTATTTAAGGATCCTGCTGCATTATTTAAGGATCCTGCTGCATTATTTAATGACTCTGCTGAAGCATTTGAGGACTCATCTGCATTATTAAAGGTCTCTGCTGCCTTATTTAAGGATCCTGCTGAAGCATTTGAGGACTCAGCTGCATTATTTAAGGACTTTGCTGCATTATTTAACGACTCTGCTGCGTTATTTAAGGACTCTGCTGCATTATTTAAGGACACTGCTGCATTATTTAAGGACTCTGCTGCATTATTTAAGGACTTTGCTGCATTATTTATTGACTCTGCTGCATTATTTAAGAACTTTGCTGCATTATTTAAGGACTCTGCTGCATTATTTAAGGAATTTGTTGCATTATTTAAGGACTCTGCTGCTTTATTTAAGGACTCTGCTGCGGTATTTAAGGACTCTGCTGCATTATTTAAGGACTTTGCTGCATTATTTAAGGACTGCTGCGTTATTTAAGGACTCTGCTGCATTATTTAAGACTTTGCTGCATTATTTAAGGACTCTGCTGCAGTGTTTAATGACTCTGCTGAAGCAACTGGGGACTCAGATGCATTATTTAAGGACTCTGCTGCATTATGTAAGGACTTTGCTGCTTTATTTAAGGACTTTGCTGCATTATTTAAGGACTTTGTTGCATTATTTAAGGACTCTGCTGCATTATTTAAGGACTTTGTTGCATTATTTAAGGACTCTTCTGCATTATTTAAGGACTTTGCTGCATTATTTAAGGACTATGCTGTGGTATTTAAGTACTCTGCTGCATTATTTAAGGACTTTGCTGCATTATTTAAGGACTCTGCTGCATTATTTAATTACTTTGCTGCATTATTAAAGGACCCTGCTGCGGCATTTAAGGATTCTGCTGCATTATTTAAGGACTTTGATGCATTATTTAAGGACGCTGCTGCAGAATTTAAGGAATCTGCTGCATTATTTAAGGACTTTGTTGCATTATTTAAGGTCTCTGCTGCATTATTTAAGGACTCTGCTATGGTACTTAAGGACTTTGCTGCATTACTTAGGGACTTTGCTGCATTATTTAAGGACTTTGATGCATTATTTAAGGACTTTGTTGCATTATTTAAGAACTCTGCTGCATTATTTAAGGACTTTGTTGCATTATTTAAGGATTCTGCTGCATTATTTAAGGACTTTGCTGCATTATTTAAGGACTATGCTGTGGTATTTAAGGACTCTGCTGCATTATTTAAGGACTTTGCTGCATTATTAAAGGACTCTGCTGCATTATTTAATTACTTTGCTGCATTATTTAAGGACTCTGCTGCGGTATTTAAGGACTCTGCTGCATTATTTAAGGACTTTGATGCATTATTTAAGGACACTGCTGCAGAATTTAAGGAATCTGCTGCATTATTTAAGGACTTTGTTGCATTATTTAAGGTCTCTTTTTCATTATTTAAGGACTCTGCTATTGTACTTAAGGACTTTGCTGCATTATTTAAGGACTTTGCTGCATTATTTAAGGACTCTGCTGCATTATTTAAGTACTTTGTTGCATTATTTAAGGACTCTGCTGCATAATTTAAGGACTTTATTGCATTATTTAAGGATCCTGCTGCATTATTTAATGACTCTGCTGAAGCATTTGAGGACTCAGCTGCATTATTTAAGGTCTCTGCTGCATTATTTAAGGATCCTGCTGAAGCATTTGAGGACTCAGCTGCATTATTTAAGGACTTTGCTGCATTATTTAACGACTCTGCTGCGTTATTTAAGGACTCTGCTGCATTATTTAAGGACACTGCTGCATTATTTAAGGACTCTGCTGCATTATTTAAGGACTTTGCTGCATTATTTAACGACTCTGCTGCATTATTTAAGAACTTTGCTGCATTATTTAAGGACTCTGCTGCATTATTTAAGGAATTTGTTGCATTATTTAAGGACTCTGCTGCTTTATTTAAGGACTCTGCTGCGGTATTTAAGGACTCTGCTGCATTATTTAAGGACTTTGCTGCATTATTTAAGGACTGCTGCGTTATTTAAGGACTCTGCTGCATTATTTAAGACTTTGCTGCATTATTTAAGGACTCTGCTGCAGTGTTTAATGACTCTGCTGAAGCAACTGGGGACTCAGATGCATTATTTAAGGACTCTGCTGCATTATGTAAGGACTTTGCTGCTTTATTTAAGGACTTTGCTGCATTATTTAAGGACTTTGTTGCATTATTTAAGGACTCTGCTGCATTATTTAAGGACTTTGTTGCATTATTTAAGGACTCTTCTGCATTATTTAAGGACTTTGCTGCATTATTTAAGGACTATGCTGTGGTATTTAAGTACTCTGCTGCATTATTTAAGGACTTTGCTGCATTATTTAAGGACTCTGCTGCATTATTTAATTACTTTGCTGCATTATTAAAGGACCCTGCTGCGGCATTTAAGGATTCTGCTGCATTATTTAAGGACTTTGATGCATTATTTAAGGACGCTGCTGCAGAATTTAAGGAATCTGCTGCATTATTTAAGGACTTTGTTGCATTATTTAAGGTCTCTGCTGCATGAATTAAGGACTCTGCTATGGTACTTAAGGACTTTGCTGCATTACTTAAGGACTTTGCTGCATTATTTAAGGACTTTGATGCATTATTTAAGAACTTTGTTGCATTATTTAAGGACTCTGCTGCATTATTTAAGGACTTTGTTGCATTATGTAAGGACTTTGCTGCTTTATTTAAGGACTTTGCTGCATTATTTAAGGGCTTTGTTGCATTATTTAAGGACTCTGCTGCATTATTTAAGGACTTTGTTGCATTATTTAAGGACTCTTCTGCATTATTTAAGGACTTTGCTGCATTATTTAAGGACTATGCTGTGGTATTTAAGTACTCTGCTGCATTATTTAAGGACTTTGCTGCATTATTTAAGGACTCTGCTGCATTATTTAATTACTTTGCTGCATTATTAAAGGACCCTGCTGCGGCATTTAAGGATTCTGCTGCATAATTTAAGGACTTTATTGCATTATTTAAGGATCCTGCTGCATTATTTAAGGATCCTGCTGAAGCATTTGAGGACTCAGCTGCATTATTTAAGGACTTTGCTGCATTATTTAACGACTCTGCTGCATTATTTAAGGACTCTGCTGCTTTATTTAAGGACTTTCCTGCATTATTTAAGGAGTCTTCTGCATTATTTAATGACTCTGCTGAAGCATTTGAGGACTCAACTGCATTATTTAAGGACTCTGCTGCATTATTTAAGGTCTCTGCTGCATTATTTAAGGACTCTGCTGTGGTATATAAGGACTCTGCTGCATTATTTAAGGAATTTGTTGCATTATTTAAGGACGCTGCTGCATTATTTAAGGACTTTGTTGCATTATTTAAGGACTCTGCTGCATTAATTAAGGACTTTGCTGCATTACTTAAGGACACTGCTGCATTATTTAAGGACTTTGTTGCATTATTTAAGGTCTCTGCTGCATTATTTAAGGACTCTGCTGTGGTATTTATGGACTCTGCTGCATTATTTAAGGAATTTGTTGCATTATTTAAGGACGCTGCTGCATTATTTAAGGACTTTGTTGCATTATTTAAGGACTTTGCTGCATTAATTAAGGACTTTGCTGCATTACTTAAGGACTCTGCTGCATTATTTAATTACTTGCTGCATTATTTAAGGACTCTGCTGCGGTGTTTAAGAACTCTGCTGCATTATTTAAGGACTTTGCTGCATTATTTTAGGACTCTGCTGCATTATTTAAGGACTTTGCTGTATTATTTAAGGACTCTACTGCATTATTTAAGGACTTTGTTGCATTATTTAAGGACTCTGCTGCATTATTTAATGACTTTGTTGCATTATATAAGGACTCTGCTGCATTATTTAAGGACTATGTTGCATTATGTTAGAAGTCTGCTGCATTATTTAAGGACTTTGCTGCATTATTTAAGGACTCTGCTGCATTATTTAAGGACTTTATTGCATTATTTAAGGACTCTGCTGCATTATTTAATGACTCTGCTGAAGCATTTGAGGACTCAGCTGCATTATTTAAGGTCTCTGCTGTATTATTTAAGGACTCTGCTGCATTATTTAATGACTCTGTTGCGGTATTTAAGGACTCTGCTGCATTATTTAAGGACTGCTGCGTTATTTAAGGACTCTGCTGCATTATTTAAGACTTTGCTGCATTATTTAAGGACTCTGCTGCAGTGTTTAATGACTCTGCTGAAGCAACTGGGGACTCAGATGCATTATTTAAGGACTCTGCTGCATTATGTAAGGACTTTGCTGCTTTATTTAAGGACTTTGCTGCATTATTTAAGGACTTTGTTGCATTATTTAAGGACTCTGCTGCATTATTTAAGGACTTTGTTGCATTATTTAAGGACTCTTCTGCATTATTTAAGGACTTTGCTGCATTATTTAAGGACTATGCTGTGGTATTTAAGTACTCTGCTGCATTATTTAAGGACTTTGCTGCATTATTTAAGGACTCTGCTGCATTATTTAATTACTTTGCTGCATTATTAAAGGACCCTGCTGCGGCATTTAAGGATTCTGCTGCATTATTTAAGGACTTTGATGCATTATTTAAGGACGCTGCTGCAGAATTTAAGGAATCTGCTGCATTATTTAAGGACTTTGTTGCATTATTTAAGGTCTCTGCTGCATGAATTAAGGACTCTGCTATGGTACTTAAGGACTTTGCTGCATTATTTAAGGACTTTGCTGCATTATTTAAGGACTTTGATGCATTATTTAAGAACTTTGTTGCATTATTTAAGGACTCTGCTGCATTATTTAAGGACTTTGTTGCATTATGTAAGGACTTTGCTGCTTTATTTAAGGACTTTGCTGCATTATTTAAGGACTTTGTTGCATTATTTAAGGACTCTGCTGCATTATTTAAGGACTTTGTTGCATTATTTAAGGACTCTTCTGCATTATTTAAGGACTTTGCTGCATTATTTAAGGACTATGCTGTGGTATTTAAGTACTCTGCTGCATTATTTAAGGACTTTGCTGCATTATTTAAGGACTCTGCTGCATTATTTAATTACTTTGCTGCATTATTAAAGGACCCTGCTGCGGCATTTAAGGATTCTGCTGCATAATTTAAGGACTTTATTGCATTATTTAAGGATCCTGCTGCATTATTTAAGGATCCTGCTGAAGCATTTGAGGACTCAGCTGCATTATTTAAGGACTTTGCTGCATTATTTAACGACTCTGATGCATTATTTAAGGACTCTGCTGCTTTATTTAAGGACTTTCCTGCATTATTTAAGGAGTCTTCTGCATTATTTAATGACTCTGCTGAAGCATTTGAGGACTCAACTGCATTATTTAAGGACTCTGCTGCATTATTTAAGGTCTCTGCTGCATTATTTAAGGACTCTGCTGTGGTATATAAGGACTCTGCTGCATTATTTAAGGAATTTGTTGCATTATTTAAGGACGCTGCTGCATTATTTAAGGACTTTGTTGCATTATTTAAGGACTCTGCTGCATTAATTAAGGACTTTGCTGCATTACTTAAGGACACTGCTGCATTATTTAAGGACTTTGTTGCATTATTTAAGGACTCTGCTGCATTATTTAAGGACTCTGCTGAAGCATTTGGGGACTCAGATGCATTATTTAAGGACTCTGCTGCATTATGTAAGGGCTTTGCTGCTTTATTTAAGGACTCTGTTGCATTATTTAAGGACTTTGTTGCATTATTTAAGAACTCTGCTGCATTATTTAAGGACTTTGTTGCATTATTTAAGGATTCTGCTGCATTATTTAAGGACTTTGCTGCATTATTTAAGGACTATGCTGTGGTATTTAAGGACTCTGCTGCATTATTTAAGGACTTTGCTGCATTATTAAAGGACTCTGCTGCATTATTTAATTACTTTGCTGCATTATTTAAGGACTCTGCTGCGGTATTTAAGGACTCTGCTGCATTATTTAAGGACTTTGATGCATTATTTAAGGACACTGCTGCAGAATTTAAGGAATCTGCTGCATTATTTAAGGACTTTGTTGCATTATTTAAGGTCTCTTTTTCATTATTTAAGGACTCTGCTATTGTACTTAAGGACTTTGCTGCATTATTTAAGGACTTTGCTGCATTATTTAAGGACTCTGCTGCATTATTTAAGTACTTTGTTGCATTATTTAAGGACTCTGCTGCATAATTTAAGGACTTTATTGCATTATTTAAGGATCCTGCTGCATTATTTAATGACTCTGCTGAAGCATTTGAGGACTCATCTGCATTATTAAAGGTCTCTGCTGCATTATTTAAGGATCCTGCTGAAGCATTTGAGGACTCAGCTGCATTATTTAAGGACTTTGCTGCATTATTTAACGACTCTGCTGCGTTATTTAAGGACTCTGCTGCATTATTTAAGGACACTGCTGCATTATTTAAGGACTCTGCTGCATTATTTAAGGACTTTGCTGCATTATTTAACGACTCTGCTGCATTATTTAAGAACTTTGCTGCATTATTTAAGGACTCTGCTGCATTATTTAAGGAATTTGTTGCATTATTTAAGGACTCTGCTGCTTTATTTAAGGACTCTGCTGCGGTATTTAAGGACTCTGCTGCATTATTTAAGGACTTTGCTGCATTATTTAAGGACTGCTGCGTTATTTAAGGACTCTGCTGCATTATTTAAGACTTTGCTGCATTATTTAAGGACTCTGCTGCAGTGTTTAATGACTCTGCTGAAGCAACTGGGGACTCAGATGCATTATTTAAGGACTCTGCTGCATTATGTAAGGACTTTGCTGCTTTATTTAAGGACTTTGCTGCATTATTTAAGGACTTTGTTGCATTATTTAAGGACTCTGCTGCATTATTTAAGGACTTTGTTGCATTATTTAAGGACTCTTCTGCATTATTTAAGGACTTTGCTGCATTATTTAAGGACTATGCTGTGGTATTTAAGTACTCTGCTGCATTATTTAAGGACTTTGCTGCATTATTTAAGGACTCTGCTGCATTATTTAATTACTTTGCTGCATTATTAAAGGACCCTGCTGCGGCATTTAAGGATTCTGCTGCATTATTTAAGGACTTTGATGCATTATTTAAGGACGCTGCTGCAGAATTTAAGGAATCTGCTGCATTATTTAAGGACTTTGTTGCATTATTTAAGGTCTCTGCTGCATGAATTAAGGACTCTGCTATGGTACTTAAGGACTTTGCTGCATTACTTAAGGACTTTGCTGCATTATTTAAGGACTTTGATGCATTATTTAAGAACTTTGTTGCATTATTTAAGGACTCTGCTGCATTATTTAAGGACTTTGTTGCATTATGTAAGGACTTTGCTGCTTTATTTAAGGACTTTGCTGCATTATTTAAGGGCTTTGTTGCATTATTTAAGGACTCTGCTGCATTATTTAAGGACTTTGTTGCATTATTTAAGGACTCTTCTGCATTATTTAAGGACTTTGCTGCATTATTTAAGGACTATGCTGTGGTATTTAAGTACTCTGCTGCATTATTTAAGGACTTTGCTGCATTATTTAAGGACTCTGCTGCATTATTTAATTACTTTGCTGCATTATTAAAGGACCCTGCTGCGGCATTTAAGGATTCTGCTGCATAATTTAAGGACTTTATTGCATTATTTAAGGATCCTGCTGCATTATTTAAGGATCCTGCTGAAGCATTTGAGGACTCAGCTGCATTATTTAAGGACTTTGCTGCATTATTTAACGACTCTGCTGCATTATTTAAGGACTCTGCTGCTTTATTTAAGGACTTTCCTGCATTATTTAAGGAGTCTTCTGCATTATTTAATGACTCTGCTGAAGCATTTGAGGACTCAACTGCATTATTTAAGGACTCTGCTGCATTATTTAAGGTCTCTGCTGCATTATTTAAGGACTCTGCTGTGGTACATAAGGACTCTGCTGCATTATTTAAGGAATTTGTTGCATTATTTAAGGACGCTGCTGCATTATTTAAGGACTTTGTTGCATTATTTAAGGACTCTGCTGCATTAATTAAGGACTTTGCTGCATTACTTAAGGACACTGCTGCATTATTTAAGGACTTTGTTGCATTATTTAAGGTCTCTGCTGCATTATTTAAGGACTCTGCTGTGGTATTTATGGACTCTGCTGCATTATTTAAGGAATTTGTTGCATTATTTAAGGACGCTGCTGCATTATTTAAGGACTTTGTTGCATTATTTAAGGACTTTGCTGCATTAATTAAGGACTTTGCTGCATTACTTAAGGACTCTGCTGCATTATTTAATTACTTGCTGCATTATTTAAGGACTCTGCTGCGGTGTTTAAGAACTCTGCTGCATTATTTAAGGACTTTGCTGCATTATTTTAGGACTCTGCTGCATTATTTAAGGACTTTGCTGTATTATTTAAGGACTCTACTGCATTATTTAAGGACTTTGTTGCATTATTTAAGGACTCTGCTGCATTATTTAATGACTTTGTTGCATTATATAAGGACTCTGCTGCATTATTTAAGGACTATGTTGCATTATGTTAGAAGTCTGCTGCATTATTTAAGGACTTTGCTGCATTATTTAAGGACTCTGCTGCATTATTTAAGGACTTTATTGCATTATTTAAGGACTCTGCTGCATTATTTAATGACTCTGCTGAAGCATTTGAGGACTCAGCTGCATTATTTAAGGTCTCTGCTGTATTATTTAAGGACTCTGCTGCATTATTTAATGACTCTGTTGCGGTATTTAAGGACTCTGCTGCATTATTTAAGGACTGCTGCGTTATTTAAGGACTCTGCTGCATTATTTAAGACTTTGCTGCATTATTTAAGGACTCTGCTGCAGTGTTTAATGACTCTGCTGAAGCAACTGGGGACTCAGATGCATTATTTAAGGACTCTGCTGCATTATGTAAGGACTTTGCTGCTTTATTTAAGGACTTTGCTGCATTATTTAAGGACTTTGTTGCATTATTTAAGGACTCTGCTGCATTATTTAAGGACTTTGTTGCATTATTTAAGGACTCTTCTGCATTATTTAAGGACTTTGCTGCATTATTTAAGGACTATGCTGTGGTATTTAAGTACTCTGCTGCATTATTTAAGGACTTTGCTGCATTATTTAAGGACTCTGCTGCATTATTTAATTACTTTGCTGCATTATTAAAGGACCCTGCTGCGGCATTTAAGGATTCTGCTGCATTATTTAAGGACTTTGATGCATTATTTAAGGACGCTGCTGCAGAATTTAAGGAATCTGCTGCATTATTTAAGGACTTTGTTGCATTATTTAAGGTCTCTGCTGCATGAATTAAGGACTCTGCTATGGTACTTAAGGACTTTGCTGCATTATTTAAGGACTTTGCTGCATTATTTAAGGACTTTGATGCATTATTTAAGAACTTTGTTGCATTATTTAAGGACTCTGCTGCATTATTTAAGGACTTTGTTGCATTATGTAAGGACTTTGCTGCTTTATTTAAGGACTTTGCTGCATTATTTAAGGACTTTGTTGCATTATTTAAGGACTCTGCTGCATTATTTAAGGACTTTGTTGCATTATTTAAGGACTCTTCTGCATTATTTAAGGACTTTGCTGCATTATTTAAGGACTATGCTGTGGTATTTAAGTACTCTGCTGCATTATTTAAGGACTTTGCTGCATTATTTAAGGACTCTGCTGCATTATTTAATTACTTTGCTGCATTATTAAAGGACCCTGCTGCGGCATTTAAGGATTCTGCTGCATAATTTAAGGACTTTATTGCATTATTTAAGGATCCTGCTGCATTATTTAAGGATCCTGCTGAAGCATTTGAGGACTCAGCTGCATTATTTAAGGACTTTGCTGCATTATTTAACGACTCTGCTGCATTATTTAAGGACTCTGCTGCTTTATTTAAGGACTTTCCTGCATTATTTAAGGAGTCTTCTGCATTATTTAATGACTCTGCTGAAGCATTTGAGGACTCAACTGCATTATTTAAGGACTCTGCTGCATTATTTAAGGTCTCTGCTGCATTATTTAAGGACTCTGCTGTGGTATATAAGGACTCTGCTGCATTATTTAAGGAATTTGTTGCATTATTTAAGGACGCTGCTGCATTATTTAAGGACTTTGTTGCATTATTTAAGGACTCTGCTGCATTAATTAAGGACTTTGCTGCATTACTTAAGGACACTGCTGCATTATTTAAGGACTTTGTTGCATTATTTAAGGACTCTGCTGCATTATTTAAGGACTCTGCTGAAGCATTTGGGGACTCAGATGCATTATTTAAGGACTCTGCTGCATTATGTAAGGGCTTTGCTGCTTTATTTAAGGACTCTGTTGCATTATTTAAGGACTTTGTTGCATTATTTAAGAACTCTGCTGCATTATTTAAGGACTTTGTTGCATTATTTAAGGATTCTGCTGCATTATTTAAGGACTTTGCTGCATTATTTAAGGACTATGCTGTGGTATTTAAGGACTCTGCTGCATTATTTAAGGACTTTGCTGCATTATTAAAGGACTCTGCTGCATTATTTAATTACTTTGCTGCATTATTTAAGGACTCTGCTGCGGTATTTAAGGACTCTGCTGCATTATTTAAGGACTTTGATGCATTATTTAAGGACACTGCTGCAGAATTTAAGGAATCTGCTGCATTATTTAAGGACTTTGTTGCATTATTTAAGGTCTCTTTTTCATTATTTAAGGACTCTGCTATTGTACTTAAGGACTTTGCTGCATTATTTAAGGACTTTGCTGCATTATTTAAGGACTCTGCTGCATTATTTAAGTACTTTGTTGCATTATTTAAGGACTCTGCTGCATAATTTAAGGACTTTATTGCATTATTTAAGGATCCTGCTGCATTATTTAATGACTCTGCTGAAGCATTTGAGGACTCAGCTGCATTATTTAAGGTCTCTGCTGAATTATTTAAGGATCCTGCTGAAGCATTTGAGGACTCAGCTGCATTATTTAAGGACTTTGCTGCATTATTTAACGACTCTGCTGCGTTATTTAAGGACTCTGCTGCATTATTTAAGGACACTGCTGCATTATTTAAGGACTCTGCTGCATTATTTAAGGACTTTGCTGCATTATTTAACGACTCTGCTGCATTATTTAAGAACTTTGCTGCATTATTTAAGGACTCTGCTGCATTATTTAAGGAATGTGTTGCATTATTTAAGGACTCTGCTGCTTTATTTAAGGACTCTGCTGCAGTATTTAAGGACTCTGCTGCATTATTTAAGGACTTTGCTGCATTATTTAAGGACTGCTGCGTTATGTAAGGACTCTGCTGCATTATTTAAGACTTTGCTGCATTATTTAAGGACTCTGCTGCAGTGTTTAATGACTCTGCTGAAGCAACTGGGGACTCAGATGCATTATTTAAGGACTCTGCTGCATTATGTAAGGACTTTGCTGCTTTATTTAAGGACTTTGCTTCATTATTTAAGGACTTTGTTGCATTATTTAAGGACTCTGCTGCATTATTTAAGGACTTTGTTGCATTATTTAAGGACTCTTCTGCATTATTTAAGGACTTTGCTGCATTATTTAAGGACTATGCTGTGGTATTTAAGTACTCTGCTGCATTATTTAAGGACTTTGCTGCATTATTTAAGGACTCTGCTGCATTATTTAATTACTTTGCTGCATTATTAAAGGACCCTGCTGCGGCATTTAAGGATTCTGCTGCATTATTTAAGGACTTTGATGCATTATTTAAGGACGCTGCTGCAGAATTTAAGGAATCTGCTGCATTATTTAAGGACATTGTTGCATTATTTAAGGTCTCTGCTGCATTATTTAAGGACTCTGCTATGGTACTTAAGGACTTTGCTGCATTATTTAAGGACTTTGCTGCATTATTTAAGGACTTTGATGCATTATTTAAGAACTTTGTTGCATTATTTAAGGACTCTGCTGCATTATTTAAGGACTTTGTTGCATTATGTAAGGACTTTGCTGCTTTATTTAAGGACTTTGCTGCATTATTTAAGGACTTTGTTGCATTATTTAAGGACTCTGCTGCATTATTTAAGGACTTTGTTGCATTATTTAAGGACTCTTCTGCATTATTTAAGGACTTTGCTGCATTATTTAAGGACTATGCTGTGGTATTTAAGTACTCTGCTGCATTATTTAAGGACTTTGCTGCATTATTTAAGGACTCTGCTGCATTATTTAATTACTTTGCTGCATTATTAAAGGACCCTGCTGCGGCATTTAAGGATTCTGCTGCATAATTTAAGGACTTTATTGCATTATTTAAGGATCCTGCTGCATTATTTAAGGATCCTGCTGAAGCATTTGAGGACTCAGCTGCATTATTTAAGGACTTTGCTGCATTATTTAACGACTCTGCTGCATTATTTAAGGACTCTGCTGCTTTATTTAAGGACTTTCCTGCATTATTTAAGGAGTCTTCTGCATTATTTAATGACTCTGCTGAAGCATTTGAGGACTCAACTGCATTATTTAAGGACTCTGCTGCATTATTTAAGGTCTCTGCTGCATTATTTAAGGACTCTGCTGTGGTATATAAGGACTCTGCTGCATTATTTAAGGAATTTGTTGCATTATTTAAGGACGCTGCTGCATTATTTAAGGACTTTGTTGCATTATTTAAGGACTCTGCTGCATTAATTAAGGACTTTGCTGCATTACTTAAGGACACTGCTGCATTATTTAAGGACTTTGTTGCATTATTTAAGGACTCTGCTGCATTATTTAAGGACTCTGCTGAAGCATTTGGGGACTCAGATGCATTATTTAAGGACTCTGCTGCATTATGTAAGGGCTTTGCTGCTTTATTTAAGGACTCTGTTGCATTATTTAAGGACTTTGTTGCATTATTTAAGAACTCTGCTGCATTATTTAAGGACTTTGTTGCATTATTTAAGGATTCTGCTGCATTATTTAAGGACTTTGCTGCATTATTTAAGGACTATGCTGTGGTATTTAAGGACTCTGCTGCATTATTTAAGGACTTTGCTGCATTATTAAAGGACTCTGCTGCATTATTTAATTACTTTGCTGCATTATTTAAGGACTCTGCTGCGGTATTTAAGGACTCTGCTGCATTATTTAAGGACTTTGATGCATTATTTAAGGACACTGCTGCAGAATTTAAGGAATCTGCTGCATTATTTAAGGACTTTGTTGCATTATTTAAGGTCTCTTTTTCATTATTTAAGGACTCTGCTATTGTACTTAAGGACTTTGCTGCATTATTTAAGGACTTTGCTGCATTATTTAAGGACTCTGCTGCATTATTTAAGTACTTTGTTGCATTATTTAAGGACTCTGCTGCATAATTTAAGGACTTTATTGCATTATTTAAGGATCCTGCTGCATTATTTAATGACTCTGCTGAAGCATTTGAGGACTCAGCTGCATTATTTAAGGTCTCTCTGCTGCATTATTTAAGGATCCTGCTGAAGCATTTGAGGACTCAGCTGCATTATTTAAGGACTTTGCTGCATTATTTAATGACTCTGCTGCGTTATTTAAAGACTCTGCTGCATTATTTAAGGACACTGCTGCATTATTTAAGGACTCTGCTGCATTATTTAAGGACTTTGCTGCATTATTTAACGACTCTGCTGCATTATTTAAGAACTTTGCTGCATTATTTAAGGACTCTGCTCCATTATTTAAGGAATTTGTTGCATTATTTAAGGACTCTGCTGCATTATTTAAGGACTTTGCTGCATTATTTAATGAATCTGCTGAAGCATTTGAGGACTCAACTGCATTATTTAAGGTCTCTGCTGCATTATTTAAGGACTCTGCTGAAGCATTTGAGGACTCAGCTGCATGATTTAAGGACTTTGCTGAATTATTTAAGGACTCTGCTGCATTATTTAAGGAATTTGTTGCATTATTTAAGGACTCTGCTGCATTATCTAAGGAATTTGTTGCATTATTTAAGGACTCTGCTGCATTATTTAAGGACTTTGCTGCATTATTTAATAACTTTGTTGCATTATACAAGTACTCTGCTGCATTATTTAAGGACTTTGTTGCATTATGTTAGGAGTCTGCTGCATTATTTAAGGAGTCTGCTGCATTATTTAATGACTATGCTGCATTATTTAAGGACTGCTGCGTTATTTAAGGACTCTGCTGCATTATTTAAGACTTTGCTGCATTATTTAAGGACTCTGCTGCAGTATTTAATGACTCTGCTGAAGCATTTGGGGACTCAGATGCTTTATTTAAGGACTCTGTTGCATTATTTAAGGACTTTGTTGCATTATTTAAGGACTCTGCTGCATTATTTAAGGACTTTGTTGCATTATTTAAGGATTCTGCTGCATTTTTTAAGGACCTGGCTGCATTATTTAAGGACTCTGCTGCATTATTTAATTATTTTGCTCCATTATTTAAGGACTCTGCTGCGGTATTTAAGGACTCTGCTGCATTATTTAAGGACTGTGATGCATTATTTAAGGACGCTGCTGCAGAATTTAAGGAATCTGCTGCATTATTTAAGGACTTTGTTGCATTATTTAAGGTCTCTGCTGCATTATTTAAGGACTCTGCTATGGTACTTAAGGACTTTGCTGCATTATTTAACGACTTTGCTGCATTATTTAAGGACTCTGCTGCATTATTTAAGAACTGTGTTGCATTATTTAAGGACTCTGCTGCATTATTTAAGGACTTTGTTGCATTATGTAAGGACTCTGCTGCATTATTTAAGGACTTTGCTGCATTATTTAAGGACTCTACTGCATAATTTAAGGACTTTATTGCATTATTTAAGGATCCTGCTGCATTATTTAATGACTCTGCTGAAGCATTTGAGGACTCAGCTGCATTATTAAAGGTCTCTGCTGCATTATTTAAGTATCCTGCTGAAGCATTTGAGGACTCAGCTGCATTATTTAAGGACTTTGCTGCATTATTTATCGACTCTGCTGCGTTATTTAAGGACTCTGCTGCATTATTTAAGAACTTTGCTGCATTATTTAAGGACTCTTCTGCATTATTTAATGACTCTGCTGAAGAATTTGAGGACTCAGCTGCATAATTTAAGGACTCTGCTGCATTATTTAAGGAATTTGCTGCATTATTTAAGGACTCTACTGCGTTATTTAAGGACTCTGTTGCATTATTTAAGGACTTTGATGCATTATTTAAGGATGCTGCTGCAGAATTTAAGGAATCTGCTGCATTATTTAAGGACTTTGTTGCATTATTTAAGGTCTCTGCTGCATTATTTAAGGACTCTGCTGTGGTATTTAAGGACTCTGCTGCATTATTTAAGGAATTTGTTGCATTATTTAAGGACGCTGCTGCATTATTTAAGGACTTTGTTGCATTATTTAAGGACTCTGCTGCAGTATTTAATGACTCTGCTGAAGCATTTGGGGACTCAGATGCATTATTTAAGGACTCTGCTGCATTATGTAAGGGCTTTGCTGCTTTATTTAAGGACTATTTTGCATTATTTAAGGACTCTGCTGCATTATTTAAGGACTTTGTTGCATTATTTAAGGATTTTGCTGCATTATTTAAGGATTTTGCTGCATTATTTAAGGACTTTGCCGCATTATTTAAGGACTATGCTTTGGTATTTAAGGACTCTGCTGCATTATTTAAGGACTTTGCTGCATTATTTAAGGACTCTGCTGCATTATTTAATTACTTTGCTGCATTATTTAAGGACTCTGCTGCGGTATTTAAGGACTCTGCTGCATTATTTAAGGACTTTGATGCATTATTTAAGGACACTGCTGCAGAATTTAAGGAATCTGCTTCATTATTTAAGGACTTTGTTGCATTATTTAAGGACTCTGCTGCATTATTTAAGAACTTTGTTGCATTATTTAAGGACTCTGCTGCATTATTTAAGGACTTTGTTGCATTATGTAAGGACTCTGCTGCATTATTTAAGGACTTTGCTGCATTATTTAAGGACTCTGCTGCATAATTTAAGGACTTTATTGCATTATTTTAGGATCCTGCTGCATTATTTAATGACTCTGCTGAAGCATTTGAGGACTCAGCTGCATTATTAAAGGTCTCTGCTGCATTATTTAAGGATCCTGCTGAAGCATTTGAGGACTCAGTTGCATTATTTAAGGACTTTGCTGCATTATTTAACGACTCTGCTGCGTTATTTAAGGACTCTGCTGCATTATTTAAGAACTTTGCTGCATTATTTAAGGACTCTTCTGAATTATTTAATGACTCTGCTGAAGTATTTGAGGACTCAGCTGCATTATTTAAGGACTCTGCTGCATTATTTAAGGAATTTGCTGCATTATTTAAGGACTCTGCTGCGTTATTTAAGGACTCTGCTGCATTATTTAAGGACTTTGATGCATTATTTATGGACGCTGCTGCAGAATTTAAGGAATCTGCTGCATTATTTAAGGACTTTGTTGCATTATTTAAGGTCTCTGCTGCATTATTTAAGGACTCTGCTGTGGTATTTAAGGACTCTGCTGCATTATTTAAGGAATTTGTTGCATTATTTAAGGACGCTGCTGCATTATTTAAGGTCTTTGTTGCATTATTTAAGGACTCTGCTGCAGTATTTAATGACTCTGCTGAAGCATTTGGGGACTCAGATGCATTATTTAAGGACTCTGCTGCATTATGTAAGGGCTTTGCTGCTTTATTTAAGGACTCTTTTGCATTATTTAAGGACTTTGTTGCATTATTTAAGGACTCTGCTGCATTATTTAAGGACTTTGTTGCATTATTTAAGGATTCTGCTGCATTATTTAAGGACTTTGCTGCATTATTTAAGGACTATGCTTTGGTATTTAAGGACTCTGCTGCATTATTTAAGGACTTTGCTGCATTATTTAAGGACTCTGCTGCATTATTTAATTACTTTGCTGCATTATTTAAGGACTCTGCTGCGGTATTTAAGGACTCTGCTGCATTATTTAAGGACTTTGATGCATTATTTAAGGACTCTGCTGCATTATTTAAGGAATTTGTTGCATTATTTAAGGACTCTGCTGCATTATTTAAGGACTTTGCTGCATTATTTAATAATTTTGTTGCATTATAAAAGTACTCTGCTGCATTATTTAAGGACTTTGTTGCATTATGTAAGGAGTCTGCTGCATTATTTAAGGACTTTGCTGCATTATTTAACGACTCTGCTGAAACATTTGAGGACTCAGCTGCATTATTTAAGGACTCTGCTGCATTATTTAAGGAATTTGCTGCATTATTTAAGGACTCTGCTGCGGTATTTAAGGACTCTGCTGCATTATTTAAGGACTTTGATGCATTATTTAAGGACTCTGCTGCATTATTTAATGACTTTGTTGCATTATATAAGGTCTCTGCTGCATTATTTAAGGACCATGTTGCATTATGTTAGAAGTCTGCTGCATTATTTAAGGACTTTGCTGCATTATTTAAGGACTCTGCTGCATTATTTAAGGACTTTATTGCATTATTTAAGGACTCTGCTGCATTATTTAATGACTCTGCTGAAGCATTTGAGGACTCAGCTGCATTATTTAAGGTCTCTGCTGTATTATTTAAGGACTCTGCTGCATTATTTAATGACTCTGTTGCGGTATTTAAGGACTCTGCTGCATTATTTAAGGACTGCTGCGTTATTTAAGGACTCTGCTGCATTATTTAAGACTTTGCTGCATTATTTAAGGACTCTGCTGCAGTGTTTAATGACTCTGCTGAAGCAACTGGGGACTCAGATGCATTATTTAAGGACTCTGCTGCATTATGTAAGGACTTTGCTGCTTTATTTAAGGACTTTGCTGCATTATTTAAGGACTTTGTTGCATTATTTAAGGACTCTGCTGCATTATTTAAGGACTTTGTTGCATTATTTAAGGACTCTTCTGCATTATTTAAGGACTTTGCTGCATTATTTAAGGACTATGCTGTGGTATTTAAGTACTCTGCTGCATTATTTAAGGACTTTGCTGCATTATTTAAGGACTCTGCTGCATTATTTAATTACTTTGCTGCATTATTAAAGGACCCTGCTGCGGCATTTAAGGATTCTGCTGCATTATTTAAGGACTTTGATGCATTATTTAAGGACGCTGCTGCAGAATTTAAGGAATCTGCTGCATTATTTAAGGACTTTGTTGCATTATTTAAGGTCTCTGCTGCATGAATTAAGGACTCTGCTATGGTACTTAAGGACTTTGCTGCATTATTTAAGGACTTTGCTGCATTATTTAAGGACTTTGATGCATTATTTAAGAACTTTGTTGCATTATTTAAGGACTCTGCTGCATTATTTAAGGACTTTGTTGCATTATGTAAGGACTTTGCTGCTTTATTTAAGGACTTTGCTGCATTATTTAAGGACTTTGTTGCATTATTTAAGGACTCTGCTGCATTATTTAAGGACTTTGTTGCATTATTTAAGGACTCTTCTGCATTATTTAAGGACTTTGCTGCATTATTTAAGGACTATGCTGTGGTATTTAAGTACTCTGCTGCATTATTTAAGGACTTTGCTGCATTATTTAAGGACTCTGCTGCATTATTTAATTACTTTGCTGCATTATTAAAGGACCCTGCTGCGGCATTTAAGGATTCTGCTGCATAATTTAAGGACTTTATTGCATTATTTAAGGATCCTGCTGCATTATTTAAGGATCCTGCTGAAGCATTTGAGGACTCAGCTGCATTATTTAAGGACTTTGCTGCATTATTTAACGACTCTGCTGCATTATTTAAGGACTCTGCTGCTTTATTTAAGGACTTTCCTGCATTATTTAAGGAGTCTTCTGCATTATTTAATGACTCTGCTGAAGCATTTGAGGACTCAACTGCATTATTTAAGGACTCTGCTGCATTATTTAAGGTCTCTGCTGCATTATTTAAGGACTCTGCTGTGGTATATAAGGACTCTGCTGCATTATTTAAGGAATTTGTTGCATTATTTAAGGACGCTGCTGCATTATTTAAGGACTTTGTTGCATTATTTAAGGACTCTGCTGCATTAATTAAGGACTTTGCTGCATTACTTAAGGACACTGCTGCATTATTTAAGGACTTTGTTGCATTATTTAAGGACTCTGCTGCATTATTTAAGGACTCTGCTGAAGCATTTGGGGACTCAGATGCATTATTTAAGGACTCTGCTGCATTATGTAAGGGCTTTGCTGCTTTATTTAAGGACTCTGTTGCATTATTTAAGGACTTTGTTGCATTATTTAAGAACTCTGCTGCATTATTTAAGGACTTTGTTGCATTATTTAAGGATTCTGCTGCATTATTTAAGGACTTTGCTGCATTATTTAAGGACTATGCTGTGGTATTTAAGGACTCTGCTGCATTATTTAAGGACTTTGCTGCATTATTAAAGGACTCTGCTGCATTATTTAATTACTTTGCTGCATTATTTAAGGACTCTGCTGCGGTATTTAAGGACTCTGCTGCATTATTTAAGGACTTTGATGCATTATTTAAGGACACTGCTGCAGAATTTAAGGAATCTGCTGCATTATTTAAGGACTTTGTTGCATTATTTAAGGTCTCTTTTTCATTATTTAAGGACTCTGCTATTGTACTTAAGGACTTTGCTGCATTATTTAAGGACTTTGCTGCATTATTTAAGGACTCTGCTTCATTATTTAAGTACTTTGTTGCATTATTTAAGGACTCTGCTGCATAATTTAAGGACTTTATTGCATTATTTAAGGATCCTGCTGCATTATTTAAGGATCCTGCTGCATTATTTAATGACTCTGCTGAAGCATTTGAGGACTCATCTGCATTATTAAAGGTCTCTGCTGCCTTATTTAAGGATCCTGCTGAAGCATTTGAGGACTCAGCTGCATTATTTAAGGACTTTGCTGCATTATTTAACGACTCTGCTGCGTTATTTAAGGACTCTGCTGCATTATTTAAGGACACTGCTGCATTATTTAAGGACTCTGCTGCATTATTTAAGGACTTTGCTGCATTATTTAACGACTCTGCTGCATTATTTAAGAACTTTGCTGCATTATTTAAGGACTCTGCTGCATTATTTAAGGAATTTGTTGCATTATTTAAGGACTCTGCTGCTTTATTTAAGGACTCTTCTGCGGTATTTAAGGACTCTGCTGCATTATTTAAGGACTTTGCTGCATTATTTAAGGACTGCTGCGTTATTTAAGGACTCTGCTGCATTATTTAAGACTTTGCTGCATTATTTAAGGACTCTGCTGCAGTGTTTAATGACTCTGCTGAAGCAACTGGGGACTCAGATGCATTATTTAAGGACTCTGCTGCATTATGTAAGGACTTTGCTGCTTTATTTAAGGACTTTGCTGCATTATTTAAGGACTTTGTTGCATTATTTAAGGACTCTGCTGCATTATTTAAGGACTTTGTTGCATTATTTAAGGACTCTTCTGCATTATTTAAGGACTTTGCTGCATTATTTAAGGACTATGCTGTGGTATTTAAGTACTCTGCTGCATTATTTAAGGACTTTGCTGCATTATTTAAGGACTCTGCTGCATTATTTAATTACTTTGCTGCATTATTAAAGGACCCTGCTGCGGCATTTAAGGATTCTGCTGCATTATTTAAGGACTTTGATGCATTATTTAAGGACGCTGCTGCAGAATTTAAGGAATCTGCTGCATTATTTAAGGACTTTGTTGCATTATTTAAGGTCTCTGCTGCATTATTTAAGGACTCTGCTATGGTACTTAAGGACTTTGCTGCATTACTTAGGGACTTTGCTGCATTATTTAAGGACTTTGATGCATTATTTAAGGACTTTGTTGCATTATTTAAGAACTCTGCTGCATTATTTAAGGACTTTGTTGCATTATTTAAGGATTCTGCTGCATTATTTAAGGACTTTGCTGCATTATTTAAGGACTATGCTGTGGTATTTAAGGACTCTGCTGCATTATTTAAGGACTTTGCTGCATTATTAAAGGACTCTGCTGCATTATTTAATTACTTTGCTGCATTATTTAAGGACTCTGCTGCGGTATTTAAGGACTCTGCTGCATTATTTAAGGACTTTGATGCATTATTTAAGGACACTGCTGCAGAATTTAAGGAATCTGCTGCATTATTTAAGGACTTTGTTGCATTATTTAAGGTCTCTTTTTCATTATTTAAGGACTCTGCTATTGTACTTAAGGACTTTGCTGCATTATTTAAGGACTTTGCTGCATTATTTAAGGACTCTGCTGCATTATTTAAGTACTTTGTTGCATTATTTAAGGACTCTGCTGCATAATTTAAGGACTTTATTGCATTATTTAAGGATCCTGCTGCATTATTTAATGACTCTGCTGAAGCATTTGAGGACTCAGCTGCATTATTTAAGGTCTCTGCTGCATTATTTAAGGATCCTGCTGAAGCATTTGAGGACTCAGCTGCATTATTTAAGGACTTTGCTGCATTATTTAACGACTCTGCTGCGTTATTTAAGGACTCTGCTGCATTATTTAAGGACACTGCTGCATTATTTAAGGACTCTGCTGCATTATTTAAGGACTTTGCTGCATTATTTAACGACTCTGCTGCATTATTTAAGAACTTTGCTGCATTATTTAAGGACTCTGCTGCATTATTTAAGGAATTTGTTGCATTATTTAAGGACTCTGCTGCTTTATTTAAGGACTCTGCTGCGGTATTTAAGGACTCTGCTGCATTATTTAAGGACTTTGCTGCATTATTTAAGGACTGCTGCGTTATTTAAGGACTCTGCTGCATTATTTAAGACTTTGCTGCATTATTTAAGGACTCTGCTGCAGTGTTTAATGACTCTGCTGAAGCAACTGGGGACTCAGATGCATTATTTAAGGACTCTGCTGCATTATGTAAGGACTTTGCTGCTTTATTTAAGGACTTTGCTGCATTATTTAAGGACTTTGTTGCATTATTTAAGGACTCTGCTGCATTATTTAAGGACTTTGTTGCATTATTTAAGGACTCTTCTGCATTATTTAAGGACTTTGCTGCATTATTTAAGGACTATGCTGTGGTATTTAAGTACTCTGCTGCATTATTTAAGGACTTTGCTGCATTATTTAAGGACTCTGCTGCATTATTTAATTACTTTGCTGCATTATTAAAGGACCCTGCTGCGGCATTTAAGGATTCTGCTGCATTATTTAAGGACTTTGATGCATTATTTAAGGACGCTGCTGCAGAATTTAAGGAATCTGCTGCATTATTTAAGGACTTTGTTGCATTATTTAAGGTCTCTGCTGCATGAATTAAGGACTCTGCTATGGTACTTAAGGACTTTGCTGCATTATTTAAGGACTTTGCTGCATTATTTAAGGACTTTGATGCATTATTTAAGAACTTTGTTGCATTATTTAAGGACTCTGCTGCATTATTTAAGGACTTTGTTGCATTATGTAAGGACTTTGCTGCTTTATTTAAGGACTTTGCTGCATTATTTAAGGACTTTGTTGCATTATTTAAGGACTCTGCTGCATTATTTAAGGACTTTGTTGCATCATTTAAGGACTCTTCTGCATTATTTAAGGACTTTGCTGCATTATTTAAGGACTATGCTGTGGTATTTAAGTACTCTGCTGCATTATTTAAGGACTTTGCTGCATTATTTAAGGACTCTGCTGCATTATTTAATTACTTTGCTGCATTATTAAAGGACCCTGCTGCGGCATTTAAGGATTCTGCTGCATAATTTAAGGACTTTATTGCATTATTTAAGGATCCTGCTGCATTATTTAAGGATCCTGCTGAAGCATTTGAGGACTCAGCTGCATTATTTAAGGACTTTGCTGCATTATTTAACGACTCTGCTGCATTATTTAAGGACTCTGCTGCTTTATTTAAGGACTTTCCTGCATTATTTAAGGAGTCTTCTGCATTATTTAATGACTCTGCTGAAGCATTTGAGGACTCAACTGCATTATTTAAGGACTCTGCTGCATTATTTAAGGTCTCTGCTGCATTATTTAAGGACTCTGCTGTGGTATATAAGGACTCTGCTGCATTATTTAAGGAATTTGTTGCATTATTTAAGGACGCTGCTGCATTATTTAAGGACTTTGTTGCATTATTTAAGGACTCTGCTGCATTAATTAAGGACTTTGCTGCATTACTTAAGGACACTGCTGCATTATTTAAGGACTTTGTTGCATTATTTAAGGACTCTGCTGCATTATTTAAGGACTCTGCTGAAGCATTTGGGGACTCAGATGCATTATTTAAGGACTCTGCTGCATTATGTAAGGGCTTTGCTGCTTTATTTAAGGACTCTGTTGCATTATTTAAGGACTTTGTTGCATTATTTAAGAACTCTGCTGCATTATTTAAGGACTTTGTTGCATTATTTAAGGATTCTGCTGCATTATTTAAGGACTTTGCTGCATTATTTAAGGACTATGCTGTGGTATTTAAGGACTCTGCTGCATTATTTAAGGACTTTGCTGCATTATTAAAGGACTCTGCTGCATTATTTAATTACTTTGCTGCATTATTTAAGGACTCTGCTGCGGTATTTAAGGACTCTGCTGCATTATTTAAGGACTTTGATGCATTATTTAAGGACACTGCTGCAGAATTTAAGGAATCTGCTGCATTATTTAAGGACTTTGTTGCATTATTTAAGGTCTCTTTTTCATTATTTAAGGACTCTGCTATTGTACTTAAGGACTTTGCTGCATTATTTAAGGACTTTGCTGCATTATTTAAGGACTCTGCTGCATTATTTAAGTACTTTGTTGCATTATTTAAGGACTCTGCTGCATAATTTAAGGACTTTATTGCATTATTTAAGGATCCTGCTGCATTATTTAATGACTCTGCTGAAGCATTTGAGGACTCATCTGCATTATTAAAGGTCTCTGCTGCATTATTTAAGGATCCTGCTGAAGCATTTGAGGACTCAGCTGCATTATTTAAGGACTTTGCTGCATTATTTAACGACTCTGCTGCGTTATTTAAGGACTCTGCTGCATTATTTAAGGACACTGCTGCATTATTTAAGGACTCTGCTGCATTATTTAAGGACTTTGCTGCATTATTTAACGACTCTGCTGCATTATTTAAGAACTTTGCTGCATTATTTAAGGACTCTGCTGCATTATTTAAGGAATTTGTTGCATTATTTAAGGACTCTGCTGCTTTATTTAAGGACTCTGCTGCGGTATTTAAGGACTCTGCTGCATTATTTAAGGACTTTGCTGCATTATTTAAGGACTGCTGCGTTATTTAAGGACTCTGCTGCATTATTTAAGACTTTGCTGCATTATTTAAGGACTCTGCTGCAGTGTTTAATGACTCTGCTGAAGCAACTGGGGACTCAGATGCATTATTTAAGGACTCTGCTGCATTATGTAAGGACTTTGCTGCTTTATTTAAGGACTTTGCTGCATTATTTAAGGACTTTGTTGCATTATTTAAGGACTCTGCTGCATTATTTAAGGACTTTGTTGCATTATTTAAGGACTCTTCTGCATTATTTAAGGACTTTGCTGCATTATTTAAGGACTATGCTGTGGTATTTAAGTACTCTGCTGCATTATTTAAGGACTTTGCTGCATTATTTAAGGACTCTGCTGCATTATTTAATTACTTTGCTGCATTATTAAAGGACCCTGCTGCGGCATTTAAGGATTCTGCTGCATTATTTAAGGACTTTGATGCATTATTTAAGGACGCTGCTGCAGAATTTAAGGAATCTGCTGCATTATTTAAGGACTTTGTTGCATTATTTAAGGTCTCTGCTGCATTATTTAAGGACTCTGCTATGGTACTTAAGGACTTTGCTGCATTACTTAAGGACTTTGCTGCATTATTTAAGGACTTTGATGCATTATTTAAGAACTTTGTTGCATTATTTAAGGACTCTGCTGCATTATTTAAGGACTTTGTTGCATTATGTAAGGACTTTGCTGCTTTATTTAAGGACTTTGCTGCATTATTTAAGGGCTTTGTTGCATTATTTAAGGACTCTGCTGCATTATTTAAGGACTTTGTTGCATTATTTAAGGACTCTTCTGCATTATTTAAGGACTTTGCTGCATTATTTAAGGACTATGCTGTGGTATTTAAGTACTCTGCTGCATTATTTAAGGACTTTGCTGCATTATTTAAGGACTCTGCTGCATTATTTAATTACTTTGCTGCATTATTAAAGGACCCTGCTGCGGCATTTAAGGATTCTGCTGCATAATTTAAGGACTTTATTGCATTATTTAAGGATCCTGCTGCATTATTTAAGGATCCTGCTGAAGCATTTGAGGACTCAGCTGCATTATTTAAGGACTTTGCTGCATTATTTAACGACTCTGCTGCATTATTTAAGGACTCTGCTGCTTTATTTAAGGACTTTCCTGCATTATTTAAGGAGTCTTCTGCATTATTTAATGACTCTGCTGAAGCATTTGAGGACTCAACTGCATTATTTAAGGACTCTGCTGCATTATTTAAGGTCTCTGCTGCATTATTTAAGGACTCTGCTGTGGTATATAAGGACTCTGCTGCATTATTTAAGGAATTTGTTGCATTATTTAAGGACGCTGCTGCATTATTTAAGGACTTTGTTGCATTATTTAAGGACTCTGCTGCATTAATTAAGGACTTTGCTGCATTACTTAAGGACACTGCTGCATTATTTAAGGACTTTGTTGCATTATTTAAGGTCTCTGCTGCATTATTTAAGGACTCTGCTGTGGTATTTATGGACTCTGCTGCATTATTTAAGGAATTTGTTGCATTATTTAAGGACGCTGCTGCATTATTTAAGGACTTTGTTGCATTATTTAAGGACTTTGCTGCATTAATTAAGGACTTTGCTGCATTACTTAAGGACTCTGCTGCATTATTTAATTACTTGCTGCATTATTTAAGGACTCTGCTGCGGTGTTTAAGAACTCTGCTGCATTATTTAAGGACTTTGCTGCATTATTTTAGGACTCTGCTGCATTATTTAAGGACTTTGCTGTATTATTTAAGGACTCTACTGCATTATTTAAGGACTTTGTTGCATTATTTAAGGACTCTGCTGCATTATTTAATGACTTTGTTGCATTATATAAGGACTCTGCTGCATTATTTAAGGACTATGTTGCATTATGTTAGAAGTCTGCTGCATTATTTAAGGACTTTGCTGCATTATTTAAGGACTCTGCTGCATTATTTAAGGACTTTATTGCATTATTTAAGGACTCTGCTGCATTATTTAATGACTCTGCTGAAGCATTTGAGGACTCAGCTGCATTATTTAAGGTCTCTGCTGTATTATTTAAGGACTCTGCTGCATTATTTAATGACTCTGTTGCGGTATTTAAGGACTCTGCTGCATTATTTAAGGACTGCTGCGTTATTTAAGGACTCTGCTGCATTATTTAAGACTTTGCTGCATTATTTAAGGACTCTGCTGCAGTGTTTAATGACTCTGCTGAAGCAACTGGGGACTCAGATGCATTATTTAAGGACTCTGCTGCATTATGTAAGGACTTTGCTGCTTTATTTAAGGACTTTGCTGCATTATTTAAGGACTTTGTTGCATTATTTAAGGACTCTGCTGCATTATTTAAGGACTTTGTTGCATTATTTAAGGACTCTTCTGCATTATTTAAGGACTTTGCTGCATTATTTAAGGACTATGCTGTGGTATTTAAGTACTCTGCTGCATTATTTAAGGACTTTGCTGCATTATTTAAGGACTCTGCTGCATTATTTAATTACTTTGCTGCATTATTAAAGGACCCTGCTGCGGCATTTAAGGATTCTGCTGCATTATTTAAGGACTTTGATGCATTATTTAAGGACGCTGCTGCAGAATTTAAGGAATCTGCTGCATTATTTAAGGACTTTGTTGCATTATTTAAGGTCTCTGCTGCATGAATTAAGGACTCTGCTATGGTACTTAAGGACTTTGCTGCATTATTTAAGGACTTTGCTGCATTATTTAAGGACTTTGATGCATTATTTAAGAACTTTGTTGCATTATTTAAGGACTCTGCTGCATTATTTAAGGACTTTGTTGCATTATGTAAGGACTTTGCTGCTTTATTTAAGGACTTTGCTGCATTATTTAAGGACTTTGTTGCATTATTTAAGGACTCTGCTGCATTATTTAAGGACTTTGTTGCATTATTTAAGGACTCTTCTGCATTATTTAAGGACTTTGCTGCATTATTTAAGGACTATGCTGTGGTATTTAAGTACTCTGCTGCATTATTTAAGGACTTTGCTGCATTATTTAAGGACTCTGCTGCATTATTTAATTACTTTGCTGCATTATTAAAGGACCCTGCTGCGGCATTTAAGGATTCTGCTGCATAATTTAAGGACTTTATTGCATTATTTAAGGATCCTGCTGCATTATTTAAGGATCCTGCTGAAGCATTTGAGGACTCAGCTGCATTATTTAAGGACTTTGCTGCATTATTTAACGACTCTGATGCATTATTTAAGGACTCTGCTGCTTTATTTAAGGACTTTCCTGCATTATTTAAGGAGTCTTCTGCATTATTTAATGACTCTGCTGAAGCATTTGAGGACTCAACTGCATTATTTAAGGACTCTGCTGCATTATTTAAGGTCTCTGCTGCATTATTTAAGGACTCTGCTGTGGTATATAAGGACTCTGCTGCATTATTTAAGGAATTTGTTGCATTATTTAAGGACGCTGCTGCATTATTTAAGGACTTTGTTGCATTATTTAAGGACTCTGCTGCATTAATTAAGGACTTTGCTGCATTACTTAAGGACACTGCTGCATTATTTAAGGACTTTGTTGCATTATTTAAGGACTCTGCTGCATTATTTAAGGACTCTGCTGAAGCATTTGGGGACTCAGATGCATTATTTAAGGACTCTGCTGCATTATGTAAGGGCTTTGCTGCTTTATTTAAGGACTCTGTTGCATTATTTAAGGACTTTGTTGCATTATTTAAGAACTCTGCTGCATTATTTAAGGACTTTGTTGCATTATTTAAGGATTCTGCTGCATTATTTAAGGACTTTGCTGCATTATTTAAGGACTATGCTGTGGTATTTAAGGACTCTGCTGCATTATTTAAGGACTTTGCTGCATTATTAAAGGACTCTGCTGCATTATTTAATTACTTTGCTGCATTATTTAAGGACTCTGCTGCGGTATTTAAGGACTCTGCTGCATTATTTAAGGACTTTGATGCATTATTTAAGGACACTGCTGCAGAATTTAAGGAATCTGCTGCATTATTTAAGGACTTTGTTGCATTATTTAAGGTCTCTTTTTCATTATTTAAGGACTCTGCTATTGTACTTAAGGACTTTGCTGCATTATTTAAGGACTTTGCTGCATTATTTAAGGACTCTGCTGCATTATTTAAGTACTTTGTTGCATTATTTAAGGACTCTGCTGCATAATTTAAGGACTTTATTGCATTATTTAAGGATCCTGCTGCATTATTTAATGACTCTGCTGAAGCATTTGAGGACTCATCTGCATTATTAAAGGTCTCTGCTGCATTATTTAAGGATCCTGCTGAAGCATTTGAGGACTCAGCTGCATTATTTAAGGACTTTGCTGCATTATTTAACGACTCTGCTGCGTTATTTAAGGACTCTGCTGCATTATTTAAGGACACTGCTGCATTATTTAAGGACTCTGCTGCATTATTTAAGGACTTTGCTGCATTATTTAACGACTCTGCTGCATTATTTAAGAACTTTGCTGCATTATTTAAGGACTCTGCTGCATTATTTAAGGAATTTGTTGCATTATTTAAGGACTCTGCTGCTTTATTTAAGGACTCTGCTGCGGTATTTAAGGACTCTGCTGCATTATTTAAGGACTTTGCTGCATTATTTAAGGACTGCTGCGTTATTTAAGGACTCTGCTGCATTATTTAAGACTTTGCTGCATTATTTAAGGACTCTGCTGCAGTGTTTAATGACTCTGCTGAAGCAACTGGGGACTCAGATGCATTATTTAAGGACTCTGCTGCATTATGTAAGGACTTTGCTGCTTTATTTAAGGACTTTGCTGCATTATTTAAGGACTTTGTTGCATTATTTAAGGACTCTGCTGCATTATTTAAGGACTTTGTTGCATTATTTAAGGACTCTTCTGCATTATTTAAGGACTTTGCTGCATTATTTAAGGACTATGCTGTGGTATTTAAGTACTCTGCTGCATTATTTAAGGACTTTGCTGCATTATTTAAGGACTCTGCTGCATTATTTAATTACTTTGCTGCATTATTAAAGGACCCTGCTGCGGCATTTAAGGATTCTGCTGCATTATTTAAGGACTTTGATGCATTATTTAAGGACGCTGCTGCAGAATTTAAGGAATCTGCTGCATTATTTAAGGACTTTGTTGCATTATTTAAGGTCTCTGCTGCATGAATTAAGGACTCTGCTATGGTACTTAAGGACTTTGCTGCATTATTTAAGGACTTTGCTGCATTATTTAAGGACTTTGATGCATTATTTAAGAACTTTGTTGCATTATTTAAGGACTCTGCTGCATTATTTAAGGACTTTGTTGCATTATGTAAGGACTTTGCTGCTTTATTTAAGGACTTTGCTGCATTATTTAAGGACTTTGTTGCATTATTTAAGGACTCTGCTGCATTATTTAAGGACTTTGTTGCATCATTTAAGGACTCTTCTGCATTATTTAAGGACTTTGCTGCATTATTTAAGGACTATGCTGTGGTATTTAAGTACTCTGCTGCATTATTTAAGGACTTTGCTGCATTATTTAAGGACTCTGCTGCATTATTTAATTACTTTGCTGCATTATTAAAGGACCCTGCTGCGGCATTTAAGGATTCTGCTGCATAATTTAAGGACTTTATTGCATTATTTAAGGATCCTGCTGCATTATTTAAGGATCCTGCTGAAGCATTTGAGGACTCAGCTGCATTATTTAAGGACTTTGCTGCATTATTTAACGACTCTGCTGCATTATTTAAGGACTCTGCTGCTTTATTTAAGGACTTTCCTGCATTATTTAAGGAGTCTTCTGCATTATTTAATGACTCTGCTGAAGCATTTGAGGACTCAACTGCATTATTTAAGGACTCTGCTGCATTATTTAAGGTCTCTGCTGCATTATTTAAGGACTCTGCTGTGGTATATAAGGACTCTGCTGCATTATTTAAGGAATTTGTTGCATTATTTAAGGACGCTGCTGCATTATTTAAGGACTTTGTTGCATTATTTAAGGACTCTGCTGCATTAATTAAGGACTTTGCTGCATTACTTAAGGACACTGCTGCATTATTTAAGGACTTTGTTGCATTATTTAAGGACTCTGCTGCATTATTTAAGGACTCTGCTGAAGCATTTGGGGACTCAGATGCATTATTTAAGGACTCTGCTGCATTATGTAAGGGCTTTGCTGCTTTATTTAAGGACTCTGTTGCATTATTTAAGGACTTTGTTGCATTATTTAAGAACTCTGCTGCATTATTTAAGGACTTTGTTGCATTATTTAAGGATTCTGCTGCATTATTTAAGGACTTTGCTGCATTATTTAAGGACTATGCTGTGGTATTTAAGGACTCTGCTGCATTATTTAAGGACTTTGCTGCATTATTAAAGGACTCTGCTGCATTATTTAATTACTTTGCTGCATTATTTAAGGACTCTGCTGCGGTATTTAAGGACTCTGCTGCATTATTTAAGGACTTTGATGCATTATTTAAGGACACTGCTGCAGAATTTAAGGAATCTGCTGCATTATTTAAGGACTTTGTTGCATTATTTAAGGTCTCTTTTTCATTATTTAAGGACTCTGCTATTGTACTTAAGGACTTTGCTGCATTATTTAAGGACTTTGCTGCATTATTTAAGGACTCTGCTGCATTATTTAAGTACTTTGTTGCATTATTTAAGGACTCTGCTGCATAATTTAAGGACTTTATTGCATTATTTAAGGATCCTGCTGCATTATTTAATGACTCTGCTGAAGCATTTGAGGACTCATCTGCATTATTAAAGGTCTCTGCTGCATTATTTAAGGATCCTGCTGAAGCATTTGAGGACTCAGCTGCATTATTTAAGGACTTTGCTGCATTATTTAACGACTCTGCTGCGTTATTTAAGGACTCTGCTGCATTATTTAAGGACACTGCTGCATTATTTAAGGACTCTGCTGCATTATTTAAGGACTTTGCTGCATTATTTAACGACTCTGCTGCATTATTTAAGAACTTTGCTGCATTATTTAAGGACTCTGCTGCATTATTTAAGGAATTTGTTGCATTATTTAAGGACTCTGCTGCTTTATTTAAGGACTCTGCTGCGGTATTTAAGGACTCTGCTGCATTATTTAAGGACTTTGCTGCATTATTTAAGGACTGCTGCGTTATTTAAGGACTCTGCTGCATTATTTAAGACTTTGCTGCATTATTTAAGGACTCTGCTGCAGTGTTTAATGACTCTGCTGAAGCAACTGGGGACTCAGATGCATTATTTAAGGACTCTGCTGCATTATGTAAGGACTTTGCTGCTTTATTTAAGGACTTTGCTGCATTATTTAAGGACTTTGTTGCATTATTTAAGGACTCTGCTGCATTATTTAAGGACTTTGTTGCATTATTTAAGGACTCTTCTGCATTATTTAAGGACTTTGCTGCATTATTTAAGGACTATGCTGTGGTATTTAAGTACTCTGCTGCATTATTTAAGGACTTTGCTGCATTATTTAAGGACTCTGCTGCATTATTTAATTACTTTGCTGCATTATTAAAGGACCCTGCTGCGGCATTTAAGGATTCTGCTGCATTATTTAAGGACTTTGATGCATTATTTAAGGACGCTGCTGCAGAATTTAAGGAATCTGCTGCATTATTTAAGGACTTTGTTGCATTATTTAAGGTCTCTGCTGCATTATTTAAGGACTCTGCTATGGTACTTAAGGACTTTGCTGCATTACTTAAGGACTTTGCTGCATTATTTAAGGACTTTGATGCATTATTTAAGAACTTTGTTGCATTATTTAAGGACTCTGCTGCATTATTTAAGGACTTTGTTGCATTATGTAAGGACTTTGCTGCTTTATTTAAGGACTTTGCTGCATTATTTAAGGGCTTTGTTGCATTATTTAAGGACTCTGCTGCATTATTTAAGGACTTTGTTGCATTATTTAAGGACTCTTCTGCATTATTTAAGGACTTTGCTGCATTATTTAAGGACTATGCTGTGGTATTTAAGTACTCTGCTGCATTATTTAAGGACTTTGCTGCATTATTTAAGGACTCTGCTGCATTATTTAATTACTTTGCTGCATTATTAAAGGACCCTGCTGCGGCATTTAAGGATTCTGCTGCATAATTTAAGGACTTTATTGCATTATTTAAGGATCCTGCTGCATTATTTAAGGATCCTGCTGAAGCATTTGAGGACTCAGCTGCATTATTTAAGGACTTTGCTGCATTATTTAACGACTCTGCTGCATTATTTAAGGACTCTGCTGCTTTATTTAAGGACTTTCCTGCATTATTTAAGGAGTCTTCTGCATTATTTAATGACTCTGCTGAAGCATTTGAGGACTCAACTGCATTATTTAAGGACTCTGCTGCATTATTTAAGGTCTCTGCTGCATTATTTAAGGACTCTGCTGTGGTATATAAGGACTCTGCTGCATTATTTAAGGAATTTGTTGCATTATTTAAGGACGCTGCTGCATTATTTAAGGACTTTGTTGCATTATTTAAGGACTCTGCTGCATTAATTAAGGACTTTGCTGCATTACTTAAGGACACTGCTGCATTATTTAAGGACTTTGTTGCATTATTTAAGGTCTCTGCTGCATTATTTAAGGACTCTGCTGTGGTATTTATGGACTCTGCTGCATTATTTAAGGAATTTGTTGCATTATTTAAGGACGCTGCTGCATTATTTAAGGACTTTGTTGCATTATTTAAGGACTTTGCTGCATTAATTAAGGACTTTGCTGCATTACTTAAGGACTCTGCTGCATTATTTAATTACTTGCTGCATTATTTAAGGACTCTGCTGCGGTGTTTAAGAACTCTGCTGCATTATTTAAGGACTTTGCTGCATTATTTTAGGACTCTGCTGCATTATTTAAGGACTTTGCTGTATTATTTAAGGACTCTACTGCATTATTTAAGGACTTTGTTGCATTATTTAAGGACTCTGCTGCATTATTTAATGACTTTGTTGCATTATATAAGGACTCTGCTGCATTATTTAAGGACTATGTTGCATTATGTTAGAAGTCTGCTGCATTATTTAAGGACTTTGCTGCATTATTTAAGGACTCTGCTGCATTATTTAAGGACTTTATTGCATTATTTAAGGACTCTGCTGCATTATTTAATGACTCTGCTGAAGCATTTGAGGACTCAGCTGCATTATTTAAGGTCTCTGCTGTATTATTTAAGGACTCTGCTGCATTATTTAATGACTCTGTTGCGGTATTTAAGGACTCTGCTGCATTATTTAAGGACTGCTGCGTTATTTAAGGACTCTGCTGCATTATTTAAGACTTTGCTGCATTATTTAAGGACTCTGCTGCAGTGTTTAATGACTCTGCTGAAGCAACTGGGGACTCAGATGCATTATTTAAGGACTCTGCTGCATTATGTAAGGACTTTGCTGCTTTATTTAAGGACTTTGCTGCATTATTTAAGGACTTTGTTGCATTATTTAAGGACTCTGCTGCATTATTTAAGGACTTTGTTGCATTATTTAAGGACTCTTCTGCATTATTTAAGGACTTTGCTGCATTATTTAAGGACTATGCTGTGGTATTTAAGTACTCTGCTGCATTATTTAAGGACTTTGCTGCATTATTTAAGGACTCTGCTGCATTATTTAATTACTTTGCTGCATTATTAAAGGACCCTGCTGCGGCATTTAAGGATTCTGCTGCATTATTTAAGGACTTTGATGCATTATTTAAGGACGCTGCTGCAGAATTTAAGGAATCTGCTGCATTATTTAAGGACTTTGTTGCATTATTTAAGGTCTCTGCTGCATGAATTAAGGACTCTGCTATGGTACTTAAGGACTTTGCTGCATTATTTAAGGACTTTGCTGCATTATTTAAGGACTTTGATGCATTATTTAAGAACTTTGTTGCATTATTTAAGGACTCTGCTGCATTATTTAAGGACTTTGCTGCATTATTTAAGGACTCTGCTGCATTATTTAATTACTTTGCTGCATTATTAAAGGACCCTGCTGCGGCATTTAAGGATTCTGCTGCATAATTTAAGGACTTTATTGCATTATTTAAGGATCCTGCTGCATTATTTAAGGATCCTGCTGAAGCATTTGAGGACTCAGCTGCATTATTTAAGGACTTTGCTGCATTATTTAACGACTCTGCTGCATTATTTAAGGACTCTGCTGCTTTATTTAAGGACTTTCCTGCATTATTTAAGGAGTCTTCTGCATTATTTAATGACTCTGCTGAAGCATTTGAGGACTCAACTGCATTATTTAAGGACTCTGCTGCATTATTTAAGGTCTCTGCTGCATTATTTAAGGACTCTGCTGTGGTATATAAGGACTCTGCTGCATTATTTAAGGAATTTGTTGCATTATTTAAGGACGCTGCTGCATTATTTAAGGACTTTGTTGCATTATTTAAGGACTCTGCTGCATTAATTAAGGACTTTGCTGCATTACTTAAGGACACTGCTGCATTATTTAAGGACTTTGTTGCATTATTTAAGGACTCTGCTGCATTATTTAAGGACTCTGCTGAAGCATTTGGGGACTCAGATGCATTATTTAAGGACTCTGCTGCATTATGTAAGGGCTTTGCTGCTTTATTTAAGGACTCTGTTGCATTATTTAAGGACTTTGTTGCATTATTTAAGAACTCTGCTGCATTATTTAAGGACTTTGTTGCATTATTTAAGGATTCTGCTGCATTATTTAAGGACTTTGCTGCATTATTTAAGGACTATGCTGTGGTATTTAAGGACTCTGCTGCATTATTTAAGGACTTTGCTGCATTATTAAAGGACTCTGCTGCATTATTTAATTACTTTGCTGCATTATTTAAGGACTCTGCTGCGGTATTTAAGGACTCTGCTGCATTATTTAAGGACTTTGATGCATTATTTAAGGACACTGCTGCAGAATTTAAGGAATCTGCTGCATTATTTAAGGACTTTGTTGCATTATTTAAGGTCTCTTTTTCATTATTTAAGGACTCTGCTATTGTACTTAAGGACTTTGCTGCATTATTTAAGGACTTTGCTGCATTATTTAAGGACTCTGCTGCATTATTTAAGTACTTTGTTGCATTATTTAAGGACTCTGCTGCATAATTTAAGGACTTTATTGCATTATTTAAGGATCCTGCTGCATTATTTAATGACTCTGCTGAAGCATTTGAGGACTCAGCTGCATTATTTAAGGTCTCTGCTGCATTATTTAAGGATCCTGCTGAAGCATTTGAGGACTCAGCTGCTTTATTTAAGGACTTTGCTGCATTATTTAACGACTCTGCTGCGTTATTTAAGGACTCTGCTGCATTATTTAAGGACACTGCTGCATTATTTAAGGACTCTGCTGCATTATTTAAGGACTTTGCTGCATTATTTAACGACTCTGCTGCATTATTTAAGAACTTTGCTGCATTATTTAAGGACTCTGCTGCATTATTTAAGGAATTTGTTGCATTATTTAAGGACTCTGCTGCTTTATTTAAGGACTCTGCTGCATTATTTAAGGACTTTGCTGCATTATTTAAGGACTGCTGCGTTATGTAAGGACTCTGCTGCATTATTTAAGACTTTGCTGCATTATTTAAGGACTCTGCTGCAGTGTTTAATGACTCTGCTGAAGCAACTGGGGACTCAGATGCATTATTTAAGGACTCTGCTGCATTATGTAAGGACTTTGCTGCTTTATTTAAGGACTTTGCTTCATTATTTAAGGACTTTGTTGCATTATTTAAGGACTCTGCTGCATTATTTAAGGACTTTGTTGCATTATTTAAGTACTCTTCTGCATTATTTAAGGACTTTGCTGCATTATTTAAGGACTATGCTGTGGTATTTAAGTACTCTGCTGCATTATTTAAGGACTTTGCTGCATTATTTAAGGACTCTGCTGCATTATTTAATTACTTTGCTGCATTATTAAAGGACCCTGCTGCGGCATTTAAGGATTCTGCTGCATTATTTAAGGACTTTGATGCATTATTTAAGGACGCTGCTGCAGAATTTAAGGAATCTGCTGCATTATTTAAGGACATTGTTGCATTATTTAAGGTCTCTGCTGCATTATTTAAGGACTCTGCTATGGTACTTAAGGACTTTGCTGCATTATTTAAGGACTTTGCTGCATTATTTAAGGACTTTGATGCATTATTTAAGAACTTTGTTGCATTATTTAAGGACTCTGCTGCATTATTTAAGGACTTTGTTGCATTATGTAAGGACTTTGCTGCTTTATTTAAGGACTTTGCTGCATTATTTAAGGACTTTGTTGCATTATTTAAGGACTCTGCTGCATTATTTAAGGACTTTGTTGCATTATTTAAGGACTCTTCTGCATTATTTAAGGACTTTGCTGCATTATTTAAGGACTATGCTGTGGTATTTAAGTACTCTGCTGCATTATTTAAGGACTTTGCTGCATTATTTAAGGACTCTGCTGCATTATTTAATTACTTTGCTGCATTATTAAAGGACCCTGCTGCGGCATTTAAGGATTCTGCTGCATAATTTAAGGACTTTATTGCATTATTTAAGGATCCTGCTGCATTATTTAAGGATCCTGCTGAAGCATTTGAGGACTCAGCTGCATTATTTAAGGACTTTGCTGCATTATTTAACGACTCTGCTGCATTATTTAAGGACTCTGCTGCTTTATTTAAGGACTTTCCTGCATTATTTAAGGAGTCTTCTGCATTATTTAATGACTCTGCTGAAGCATTTGAGGACTCAACTGCATTATTTAAGGACTCTGCTGCATTATTTAAGGTCTCTGCTGCATTATTTAAGGACTCTGCTGTGGTATATAAGGACTCTGCTGCATTATTTAAGGAATTTGTTGCATTATTTAAGGACGCTGCTGCATTATTTAAGGACTTTGTTGCATTATTTAAGGACTCTGCTGCATTAATTAAGGACTTTGCTGCATTACTTAAGGACACTGCTGCATTATTTAAGGACTTTGTTGCATTATTTAAGGACTCTGCTGCATTATTTAAGGACTCTGCTGAAGCATTTGGGGACTCAGATGCATTATTTAAGGACTCTGCTGCATTATGTAAGGGCTTTGCTGCTTTATTTAAGGACTCTGTTGCATTATTTAAGGACTTTGTTGCATTATTTAAGAACTCTGCTGCATTATTTAAGGACTTTGTTGCATTATTTAAGGATTCTGCTGCATTATTTAAGGACTTTGCTGCATTATTTAAGGACTATGCTGTGGTATTTAAGGACTCTGCTGCATTATTTAAGGACTTTGCTGCATTATTAAAGGACTCTGCTGCATTATTTAATTACTTTGCTGCATTATTTAAGGACTCTGCTGCGGTATTTAAGGACTCTGCTGCATTATTTAAGGACTTTGATGCATTATTTAAGGACACTGCTGCAGAATTTAAGGAATCTGCTGCATTATTTAAGGACTTTGTTGCATTATTTAAGGTCTCTTTTTCATTATTTAAGGACTCTGCTATTGTACTTAAGGACTTTGCTGCATTATTTAAGGACTTTGCTGCATTATTTAAGGACTCTGCTGCATTATTTAAGTACTTTGTTGCATTATTTAAGGACTCTGCTGCATAATTTAAGGACTTTATTGCATTATTTAAGGATCCTGCTGCATTATTTAATGACTCTGCTGAAGCATTTGAGGACTCATCTGCATTATTAAAGGTCTCTGCTGCATTATTTAAGGATCCTGCTGAAGCATTTGAGGACTCAGCTGCATTATTTAAGGACTTTGCTGCATTATTTAACGACTCTGCTGCGTTATTTAAGGACTCTGCTGCATTATTTAAGGACACTGCTGCATTATTTAAGGACTCTGCTGCATTATTTAAGGACTTTGCTGCATTATTTAACGACTCTGCTGCATTATTTAAGAACTTTGCTGCATTATTTAAGGACTCTGCTGCATTATTTAAGGAATTTGTTGCATTATTTAAGGACTCTGCTGCTTTATTTAAGGACTCTGCTGCGGTATTTAAGGACTCTGCTGCATTATTTAAGGACTTTGCTGCATTATTTAAGGACTGCTGCGTTATTTAAGGACTCTGCTGCATTATTTAAGACTTTGCTGCATTATTTAAGGACTCTGCTGCAGTGTTTAATGACTCTGCTGAAGCAACTGGGGACTCAGATGCATTATTTAAGGACTCTGCTGCATTATGTAAGGACTTTGCTGCTTTATTTAAGGACTTTGCTGCATTATTTAAGGACTTTGTTGCATTATTTAAGGACTCTGCTGCATTATTTAAGGACTTTGTTGCATTATTTAAGGACTCTTCTGCATTATTTAAGGACTTTGCTGCATTATTTAAGGACTATGCTGTGGTATTTAAGTACTCTGCTGCATTATTTAAGGACTTTGCTGCATTATTTAAGGACTCTGCTGCATTATTTAATTACTTTGCTGCATTATTAAAGGACCCTGCTGCGGCATTTAAGGATTCTGCTGCATTATTTAAGGACTTTGATGCATTATTTAAGGACGCTGCTGCAGAATTTAAGGAATCTGCTGCATTATTTAAGGACTTTGTTGCATTATTTAAGGTCTCTGCTGCATTATTTAAGGACTCTGCTATGGTACTTAAGGACTTTGCTGCATTACTTAAGGACTTTGCTGCATTATTTAAGGACTTTGCTGCATTATTTAAGGACTCTGCTGCATTATTTAAGTACTTTGTTGCATTATTTAAGGACTCTGCTGCATAATTTAAGGACTTTATTGCATTATTTAAGGATCCTGCTGCATTATTTAATGACTCTGCTGAAGCATTTGAGGACTCATCTGCATTATTAAAGGTCTCTGCTGCATTATTTAAGGATCCTGCTGAAGCATTTGAGGACTCAGCTGCATTATTTAAGGACTTTGCTGCATTATTTAACGACTCTGCTGCGTTATTTAAGGACTCTGCTGCATTATTTAAGGACACTGCTGCATTATTTAAGGACTCTGCTGCATTATTTAAGGACTTTGCTGCATTATTTAACGACTCTGCTGCATTATTTAAGAACTTTGCTGCATTATTTAAGGACTCTGCTGCATTATTTAAGGAATTTGTTGCATTATTTAAGGACTCTGCTGCTTTATTTAAGGACTCTGCTGCGGTATTTAAGGACTCTGCTGCATTATTTAAGGACTTTGCTGCATTATTTAAGGACTGCTGCGTTATTTAAGGACTCTGCTGCATTATTTAAGACTTTGCTGCATTATTTAAGGACTCTGCTGCAGTGTTTAATGACTCTGCTGAAGCAACTGGGGACTCAGATGCATTATTTAAGGACTCTGCTGCATTATGTAAGGACTTTGCTGCTTTATTTAAGGACTTTGCTGCATTATTTAAGGACTTTGTTGCATTATTTAAGGACTCTGCTGCATTATTTAAGGACTTTGTTGCATTATTTAAGGACTCTTCTGCATTATTTAAGGACTTTGCTGCATTATTTAAGGACTATGCTGTGGTATTTAAGTACTCTGCTGCATTATTTAAGGACTTTGCTGCATTATTTAAGGACTCTGCTGCATTATTTAATTACTTTGCTGCATTATTAAAGGACCCTGCTGCGGCATTTAAGGATTCTGCTGCATTATTTAAGGACTTTGATGCATTATTTAAGGACGCTGCTGCAGAATTTAAGGAATCTGCTGCATTATTTAAGGACTTTGTTGCATTATTTAAGGTCTCTGCTGCATTATTTAAGGACTCTGCTATGGTACTTAAGGACTTTGCTGCATTACTTAAGGACTTTGCTGCATTATTTAAGGACTTTGCTGCATTATTTAAGGACTCTGCTGCATTATTTAAGTACTTTGTTGCATTATTTAAGGACTCTGCTGCATAATTTAAGGACTTTATTGCATTATTTAAGGATCCTGCTGCATTATTTAATGACTCTGCTGAAGCATTTGAGGACTCATCTGCATTATTAAAGGTCTCTGCTGCATTATTTAAGGATCCTGCTGAAGCATTTGAGGACTCAGCTGCATTATTTAAGGACTTTGCTGCATTATTTAACGACTCTGCTGCGTTATTTAAGGACTCTGCTGCATTATTTAAGGACACTGCTGCATTATTTAAGGACTCTGCTGCATTATTTAAGGACTTTGCTGCATTATTTAACGACTCTGCTGCATTATTTAAGAACTTTGCTGCATTATTTAAGGACTCTGCTGCATTATTTAAGGAATTTGTTGCATTATTTAAGGACTCTGCTGCTTTATTTAAGGACTCTGCTGCGGTATTTAAGGACTCTGCTGCATTATTTAAGGACTTTGCTGCATTATTTAAGGACTGCTGCGTTATTTAAGGACTCTGCTGCATTATTTAAGACTTTGCTGCATTATTTAAGGACTCTGCTGCAGTGTTTAATGACTCTGCTGAAGCAACTGGGGACTCAGATGCATTATTTAAGGACTCTGCTGCATTATGTAAGGACTTTGCTGCTTTATTTAAGGACTTTGCTGCATTATTTAAGGACTTTGTTGCATTATTTAAGGACTCTGCTGCATTATTTAAGGACTTTGTTGCATTATTTAAGGACTCTTCTGCATTATTTAAGGACTTTGCTGCATTATTTAAGGACTATGCTGTGGTATTTAAGTACTCTGCTGCATTATTTAAGGACTTTGCTGCATTATTTAAGGACTCTGCTGCATTATTTAATTACTTTGCTGCATTATTAAAGGACCCTGCTGCGGCATTTAAGGATTCTGCTGCATTATTTAAGGACTTTGATGCATTATTTAAGGACGCTGCTGCAGAATTTAAGGAATCTGCTGCATTATTTAAGGACTTTGTTGCATTATTTAAGGTCTCTGCTGCATTATTTAAGGACTCTGCTATGGTACTTAAGGACTTTGCTGCATTACTTAAGGACTTTGCTGCATTATTTAAGGACTTTGATGCATTATTTAAGAACTTTGTTGCATTATTTAAGGACTCTGCTGCATTATTTAAGGACTTTGTTGCATTATGTAAGGACTTTGCTGCTTTATTTAAGGACTTTGCTGCATTATTTAAGGGCTTTGTTGCATTATTTAAGGACTCTGCTGCATTATTTAAGGACTTTGTTGCATTATTTAAGGACTCTTCTGCATTATTTAAGGACTTTGCTGCATTATTTAAGGACTATGCTGTGGTATTTAAGTACTCTGCTGCATTATTTAAGGACTTTGCTGCATTATTTAAGGACTCTGCTGCATTATTTAATTACTTTGCTGCATTATTAAAGGACCCTGCTGCGGCATTTAAGGATTCTGCTGCATAATTTAAGGACTTTATTGCATTATTTAAGGATCCTGCTGCATTATTTAAGGATCCTGCTGAAGCATTTGAGGACTCAGCTGCATTATTTAAGGACTTTGCTGCATTATTTAACGACTCTGCTGCATTATTTAAGGACTCTGCTGCTTTATTTAAGGACTTTCCTGCATTATTTAAGGAGTCTTCTGCATTATTTAATGACTCTGCTGAAGCATTTGAGGACTCAACTGCATTATTTAAGGACTCTGCTGCATTATTTAAGGTCTCTGCTGCATTATTTAAGGACTCTGCTGTGGTATATAAGGACTCTGCTGCATTATTTAAGGAATTTGTTGCATTATTTAAGGACGCTGCTGCATTATTTAAGGACTTTGTTGCATTATTTAAGGACTCTGCTGCATTAATTAAGGACTTTGCTGCATTACTTAAGGACACTGCTGCATTATTTAAGGACTTTGTTGCATTATTTAAGGTCTCTGCTGCATTATTTAAGGACTCTGCTGTGGTATTTATGGACTCTGCTGCATTATTTAAGGAATTTGTTGCATTATTTAAGGACGCTGCTGCATTATTTAAGGACTTTGTTGCATTATTTAAGGACTTTGCTGCATTAATTAAGGACTTTGCTGCATTACTTAAGGACTCTGCTGCATTATTTAATTACTTGCTGCATTATTTAAGGACTCTGCTGCGGTGTTTAAGAACTCTGCTGCATTATTTAAGGACTTTGCTGCATTATTTTAGGACTCTGCTGCATTATTTAAGGACTTTGCTGTATTATTTAAGGACTCTACTGCATTATTTAAGGACTTTGTTGCATTATTTAAGGACTCTGCTGCATTATTTAATGACTTTGTTGCATTATATAAGGACTCTGCTGCATTATTTAAGGACTATGTTGCATTATGTTAGAAGTCTGCTGCATTATTTAAGGACTTTGCTGCATTATTTAAGGACTCTGCTGCATTATTTAAGGACTTTATTGCATTATTTAAGGACTCTGCTGCATTATTTAATGACTCTGCTGAAGCATTTGAGGACTCAGCTGCATTATTTAAGGTCTCTGCTGTATTATTTAAGGACTCTGCTGCATTATTTAATGACTCTGTTGCGGTATTTAAGGACTCTGCTGCATTATTTAAGGACTGCTGCGTTATTTAAGGACTCTGCTGCATTATTTAAGACTTTGCTGCATTATTTAAGGACTCTGCTGCAGTGTTTAATGACTCTGCTGAAGCAACTGGGGACTCAGATGCATTATTTAAGGACTCTGCTGCATTATGTAAGGACTTTGCTGCTTTATTTAAGGACTTTGCTGCATTATTTAAGGACTTTGTTGCATTATTTAAGGACTCTGCTGCATTATTTAAGGACTTTGTTGCATTATTTAAGGACTCTTCTGCATTATTTAAGGACTTTGCTGCATTATTTAAGGACTATGCTGTGGTATTTAAGTACTCTGCTGCATTATTTAAGGACTTTGCTGCATTATTTAAGGACTCTGCTGCATTATTTAATTACTTTGCTGCATTATTAAAGGACCCTGCTGCGGCATTTAAGGATTCTGCTGCATTATTTAAGGACTTTGATGCATTATTTAAGGACGCTGCTGCAGAATTTAAGGAATCTGCTGCATTATTTAAGGACTTTGTTGCATTATTTAAGGTCTCTGCTGCATGAATTAAGGACTCTGCTATGGTACTTAAGGACTTTGCTGCATTATTTAAGGACTTTGCTGCATTATTTAAGGACTTTGATGCATTATTTAAGAACTTTGTTGCATTATTTAAGGACTCTGCTGCATTATTTAAGGACTTTGTTGCATTATGTAAGGACTTTGCTGCTTTATTTAAGGACTTTGCTGCATTATTTAAGGACTTTGTTGCATTATTTAAGGACTCTGCTGCATTATTTAAGGACTTTGTTGCATTATTTAAGGACTCTTCTGCATTATTTAAGGACTTTGCTGCATTATTTAAGGACTATGCTGTGGTATTTAAGTACTCTGCTGCATTATTTAAGGACTTTGCTGCATTATTTAAGGACTCTGCTGCATTATTTAATTACTTTGCTGCATTATTAAAGGACCCTGCTGCGGCATTTAAGGATTCTGCTGCATAATTTAAGGACTTTATTGCATTATTTAAGGATCCTGCTGCATTATTTAAGGATCCTGCTGAAGCATTTGAGGACTCAGCTGCATTATTTAAGGACTTTGCTGCATTATTTAACGACTCTGCTGCATTATTTAAGGACTCTGCTGCTTTATTTAAGGACTTTCCTGCATTATTTAAGGAGTCTTCTGCATTATTTAATGACTCTGCTGAAGCATTTGAGGACTCAACTGCATTATTTAAGGACTCTGCTGCATTATTTAAGGTCTCTGCTGCATTATTTAAGGACTCTGCTGTGGTATATAAGGACTCTGCTGCATTATTTAAGGAATTTGTTGCATTATTTAAGGACGCTGCTGCATTATTTAAGGACTTTGTTGCATTATTTAAGGACTCTGCTGCATTAATTAAGGACTTTGCTGCATTACTTAAGGACACTGCTGCATTATTTAAGGACTTTGTTGCATTATTTAAGGACTCTGCTGCATTATTTAAGGACTCTGCTGAAGCATTTGGGGACTCAGATGCATTATTTAAGGACTCTGCTGCATTATGTAAGGGCTTTGCTGCTTTATTTAAGGACTCTGTTGCATTATTTAAGGACTTTGTTGCATTATTTAAGAACTCTGCTGCATTATTTAAGGACTTTGTTGCATTATTTAAGGATTCTGCTGCATTATTTAAGGACTTTGCTGCATTATTTAAGGACTATGCTGTGGTATTTAAGGACTCTGCTGCATTATTTAAGGACTTTGCTGCATTATTAAAGGACTCTGCTGCATTATTTAATTACTTTGCTGCATTATTTAAGGACTCTGCTGCGGTATTTAAGGACTCTGCTGCATTATTTAAGGACTTTGATGCATTATTTAAGGACACTGCTGCAGAATTTAAGGAATCTGCTGCATTATTTAAGGACTTTGTTGCATTATTTAAGGTCTCTTTTTCATTATTTAAGGACTCTGCTATTGTACTTAAGGACTTTGCTGCATTATTTAAGGACTTTGCTGCATTATTTAAGGACTCTGCTGCATTATTTAAGTACTTTGTTGCATTATTTAAGGACTCTGCTGCATAATTTAAGGACTTTATTGCATTATTTAAGGATCCTGCTGCATTATTTAATGACTCTGCTGAAGCATTTGAGGACTCAGCTGCATTATTTAAGGTCTCTGCTGCATTATTTAAGGATCCTGCTGAAGCATTTGAGGACTCAGCTGCATTATTTAAGGACTTTGCTGCATTATTTAACGACTCTGCTGCGTTATTTAAGGACTCTGCTGCATTATTTAAGGACACTGCTGCATTATTTAAGGACTCTGCTGCATTATTTAAGGACTTTGCTGCATTATTTAACGACTCTGCTGCATTATTTAAGAACTTTGCTGCATTATTTAAGGACTCTGCTGCATTATTTAAGGAATTTGTTGCATTATTTAAGGACTCTGCTGCTTTATTTAAGGACTCTGCTGCAGTATTTAAGGACTCTGCTGCATTATTTAAGGACTTTGCTGCATTATTTAAGGACTGCTGCGTTATGTAAGGACTCTGCTGCATTATTTAAGACTTTGCTGCATTATTTAAGGACTCTGCTGCAGTGTTTAATGACTCTGCTGAAGCAACTGGGGACTCAGATGCATTATTTAAGGACTCTGCTGCATTATGTAAGGACTTTGCTGCTTTATTTAAGGACTTTGCTTCATTATTTAAGGACTTTGTTGCATTATTTAAGGACTCTGCTGCATTATTTAAGGACTTTGTTGCATTATTTAAGGACTCTTCTGCATTATTTAAGGACTTTGCTGCATTATTTAAGGACTATGCTGTGGTATTTAAGTACTCTGCTGCATTATTTAAGGACTTTGCTGCATTATTTAAGGACTCTGCTGCATTATTTAATTACTTTGCTGCATTATTAAAGGACCCTGCTGCGGCATTTAAGGATTCTGCTGCATTATTTAAGGACTTTGATGCATTATTTAAGGACGCTGCTGCAGAATTTAAGGAATCTGCTGCATTATTTAAGGACATTGTTGCATTATTTAAGGTCTCTGCTGCATTATTTAAGGACTCTGCTATGGTACTTAAGGACTTTGCTGCATTATTTAAGGACTTTGCTGCATTATTTAAGGACTTTGATGCATTATTTAAGAACTTTGTTGCATTATTTAAGGACTCTGCTGCATTATTTAAGGACTTTGTTGCATTATGTAAGGACTTTGCTGCTTTATTTAAGGACTTTGCTGCATTATTTAAGGACTTTGTTGCATTATTTAAGGACTCTGCTGCATTATTTAAGGACTTTGTTGCATTATTTAAGGACTCTTCTGCATTATTTAAGGACTTTGCTGCATTATTTAAGGACTATGCTGTGGTATTTAAGTACTCTGCTGCATTATTTAAGGACTTTGCTGCATTATTTAAGGACTCTGCTGCATTATTTAATTACTTTGCTGCATTATTAAAGGACCCTGCTGCGGCATTTAAGGATTCTGCTGCATAATTTAAGGACTTTATTGCATTATTTAAGGATCCTGCTGCATTATTTAAGGATCCTGCTGAAGCATTTGAGGACTCAGCTGCATTATTTAAGGACTTTGCTGCATTATTTAATGACTCTGCTGCATTATTTAAGGACTCTGCTGCTTTATTTAAGGACTTTCCTGCATTATTTAAGGAGTCTTCTGCATTATTTAATGACTCTGCTGAAGCATTTGAGGACTCAACTGCATTATTTAAGGACTCTGCTGCATTATTTAAGGTCTCTGCTGCATTATTTAAGGACTCTGCTGTGGTATATAAGGACTCTGCTGCATTATTTAAGGAATTTGTTGCATTATTTAAGGACGCTGCTGCATTATTTAAGGACTTTGTTGCATTATTTAAGGACTCTGCTGCATTAATTAAGGACTTTGCTGCATTACTTAAGGACACTGCTGCATTATTTAAGGACTTTGTTGCATTATTTAAGGACTCTGCTGCATTATTTAAGGACTCTGCTGAAGCATTTGGGGACTCAGATGCATTATTTAAGGACTCTGCTGCATTATGTAAGGGCTTTGCTGCTTTATTTAAGGACTCTGTTGCATTATTTAAGGACTTTGTTGCATTATTTAAGAACTCTGCTGCATTATTTAAGGACTTTGTTGCATTATTTAAGGATTCTGCTGCATTATCTAAGGACTTTGCTGCATTATTTAAGGACTATGCTGTGGTATTTAAGGACTCTGCTGCATTATTTAAGGACTTTGCTGCATTATTAAAGGACTCTGCTGCATTATTTAATTACTTTGCTGCATTATTTAAGGACTCTGCTGCGGTATTTAAGGACTCTGCTGCATTATTTAAGGACTTTGATGCATTATTTAAGGACACTGCTGCAGAATTTAAGGAATCTGCTGCATTATTTAAGGACTTTGTTGCATTATTTAAGGTCTCTTTTTCATTATTTAAGGACTCTGCTATTGTACTTAAGGACTTTGCTGCATTATTTAAGGACTTTGCTGCATTATTTAAGGACTCTGCTGCATTATTTAAGTACTTTGTTGCATTATTTAAGGACTCTGCTGCATAATTTAAGGACTTTATTGCATTATTTAAGGATCCTGCTGCATTATTTAATGACTCTGCTGAAGCATTTGAGGACTCAGCTGCATTATTTAAGGTCTCTGCTGCATTATTTAAGGATCCTGCTGAAGCATTTGAGGACTCAGCTGCATTATTTAAGGACTTTGCTGCATTATTTAACGACTCTGCTGCGTTATTTAAGGACTCTGCTGCATTATTTAAGGACACTGCTGCATTATTTAAGGACTCTGCTGCATTATTTAAGGACTTTGCTGCATTATTTAACGACTCTGCTGCATTATTTAAGAACTTTGCTGCATTATTTAAGGACTCTGCTGCATTATTTAAGGAATTTGTTGCATTATTTAAGGACTCTGCTGCTTTATTTAAGGACTCTGCTGCAGTATTTAAGGACTCTGCTGCATTATTTAAGGACTTTGCTGCATTATTTAAGGACTGCTGCGTTATGTAAGGACTCTGCTGCATTATTTAAGACTTTGCTGCATTATTTAAGGACTCTGCTGCAGTGTTTAATGACTCTGCTGAAGCAACTGGGGACTCAGATGCATTATTTAAGGACTCTGCTGCATTATGTAAGGACTTTGCTGCTTTATTTAAGGACTTTGCTTCATTATTTAAGGACTTTGTTGCATTATTTAAGGACTCTGCTGCATTATTTAAGGACTTTGTTGCATTATTTAAGGACTCTTCTGCATTATTTAAGGACTTTGCTGCATTATTTAAGGACTATGCTGTGGTATTTAAGTACTCTGCTGCATTATTTAAGGACTTTGCTGCATTATTTAAGGACTCTGCTGCATTATTTAATTACTTTGCTGCATTATTAAAGGACCCTGCTGCGGCATTTAAGGATTCTGCTGCATTATTTAAGGACTTTGATGCATTATTTAAGGACGCTGCTGCAGAATTTAAGGAATCTGCTGCATTATTTAAGGACATTGTTGCATTATTTAAGGTCTCTGCTGCATTATTTAAGGACTCTGCTATGGTACTTAAGGACTTTGCTGCATTATTTAAGGACTTTGCTGCATTATTTAAGGACTTTGATGCATTATTTAAGAACTTTGTTGCATTATTTAAGGACTCTGCTGCATTATTTAAGGACTTTGTTGCATTATGTAAGGACTTTGCTGCTTTATTTAAGGACTTTGCTGCATTATTTAAGGACTTTGTTGCATTATTTAAGGACTCTGCTGCATTATTTAAGGACTTTGTTGCATTATTTAAGGACTCTTCTGCATTATTTAAGGACTTTGCTGCATTATTTAAGGACTATGCTGTGGTATTTAAGTACTCTGCTGCATTATTTAAGGACTTTGCTGCATTATTTAAGGACTCTGCTGCATTATTTAATTACTTTGCTGCATTATTAAAGGACCCTGCTGCGGCATTTAAGGATTCTGCTGCATAATTTAAGGACTTTATTGCATTATTTAAGGATCCTGCTGCATTATTTAAGGATCCTGCTGAAGCATTTGAGGACTCAGCTGCATTATTTAAGGACTTTGCTGCATTATTTAACGACTCTGCTGCATTATTTAAGGACTCTGCTGCTTTATTTAAGGACTTTCCTGCATTATTTAAGGAGTCTTCTGCATTATTTAATGACTCTGCTGAAGCATTTGAGGACTCAACTGCATTATTTAAGGACTCTGCTGCATTATTTAAGGTCTCTGCTGCATTATTTAAGGACTCTGCTGTGGTATATAAGGACTCTGCTGCATTATTTAAGGAATTTGTTGCATTATTTAAGGACGCTGCTGCATTATTTAAGGACTTTGTTGCATTATTTAAGGACTCTGCTGCATTAATTAAGGACTTTGCTGCATTACTTAAGGACACTGCTGCATTATTTAAGGACTTTGTTGCATTATTTAAGGACTCTGCTGCATTATTTAAGGACTCTGCTGAAGCATTTGGGGACTCAGATGCATTATTTAAGGACTCTGCTGCATTATGTAAGGGCTTTGCTGCTTTATTTAAGGACTCTGTTGCATTATTTAAGGACTTTGTTGCATTATTTAAGAACTCTGCTGCATTATTTAAGGACTTTGTTGCATTATTTAAGGATTCTGCTGCATTATTTAAGGACTTTGCTGCATTATTTAAGGACTATGCTGTGGTATTTAAGGACTCTGCTGCATTATTTAAGGACTTTGCTGCATTATTAAAGGACTCTGCTGCATTATTTAATTACTTTGCTGCATTATTTAAGGACTCTGCTGCGGTATTTAAGGACTCTGCTGCATTATTTAAGGACTTTGATGCATTATTTAAGGACACTGCTGCAGAATTTAAGGAATCTGCTGCATTATTTAAGGACTTTGTTGCATTATTTAAGGTCTCTTTTTCATTATTTAAGGACTCTGCTATTGTACTTAAGGACTTTGCTGCATTATTTAAGGACTTTGCTGCATTATTTAAGGACTCTGCTGCATTATTTAAGTACTTTGTTGCATTATTTAAGGACTCTGCTGCATAATTTAAGGACTTTATTGCATTATTTAAGGATCCTGCTGCATTATTTAATGACTCTGCTGAAGCATTTGAGGACTCATCTGCATTATTAAAGGTCTCTGCTGCATTATTTAAGGATCCTGCTGAAGCATTTGAGGACTCAGCTGCATTATTTAAGGACTTTGCTGCATTATTTAACGACTCTGCTGCGTTATTTAAGGACTCTGCTGCATTATTTAAGGACACTGCTGCATTATTTAAGGACTCTGCTGCATTATTTAAGGACTTTGCTGCATTATTTAACGACTCTGCTGCATTATTTAAGAACTTTGCTGCATTATTTAAGGACTCTGCTGCATTATTTAAGGAATTTGTTGCATTATTTAAGGACTCTGCTGCTTTATTTAAGGACTCTGCTGCGGTATTTAAGGACTCTGCTGCATTATTTAAGGACTTTGCTGCATTATTTAAGGACTGCTGCGTTATTTAAGGACTCTGCTGCATTATTTAAGACTTTGCTGCATTATTTAAGGACTCTGCTGCAGTGTTTAATGACTCTGCTGAAGCAACTGGGGACTCAGATGCATTATTTAAGGACTCTGCTGCATTATGTAAGGACTTTGCTGCTTTATTTAAGGACTTTGCTGCATTATTTAAGGACTTTGTTGCATTATTTAAGGACTCTGCTGCATTATTTAAGGACTTTGTTGCATTATTTAAGGACTCTTCTGCATTATTTAAGGACTTTGCTGCATTATTTAAGGACTATGCTGTGGTATTTAAGTACTCTGCTGCATTATTTAAGGACTTTGCTGCATTATTTAAGGACTCTGCTGCATTATTTAATTACTTTGCTGCATTATTAAAGGACCCTGCTGCGGCATTTAAGGATTCTGCTGCATTATTTAAGGACTTTGATGCATTATTTAAGGACGCTGCTGCAGAATTTAAGGAATCTGCTGCATTATTTAAGGACTTTGTTGCATTATTTAAGGTCTCTGCTGCATTATTTAAGGACTCTGCTATGGTACTTAAGGACTTTGCTGCATTACTTAAGGACTTTGCTGCATTATTTAAGGACTTTGATGCATTATTTAAGAACTTTGTTGCATTATTTAAGGACTCTGCTGCATTATTTAAGGACTTTGTTGCATTATGTAAGGACTTTGCTGCTTTATTTAAGGACTTTGCTGCATTATTTAAGGGCTTTGTTGCATTATTTAAGGACTCTGCTGCATTATTTAAGGACTTTGTTGCATTATTTAAGGACTCTTCTGCATTATTTAAGGACTTTGCTGCATTATTTAAGGACTATGCTGTGGTATTTAATTACTCTGCTGCATTATTTAAGGACTTTGCTGCATTATTTAAGGACTCTGCTGCATTATTTAATTACTTTGCTGCATTATTAAAGGACCCTGCTGCGGCATTTAAGGATTCTGCTGCATAATTTAAGGACTTTATTGCATTATTTAAGGATCCTGCTGCATTATTTAAGGATCCTGCTGAAGCATTTGAGGACTCAGCTGCATTATTTAAGGACTTTGCTGCATTATTTAACGACTCTGCTGCATTATTTAAGGACTCTGCTGCTTTATTTAAGGACTTTCCTGCATTATTTAAGGAGTCTTCTGCATTATTTAATGACTCTGCTGAAGCATTTGAGGACTCAACTGCATTATTTAAGGACTCTGCTGCATTATTTAAGGTCTCTGCTGCATTATTTAAGGACTCTGCTGTGGTATATAAGGACTCTGCTGCATTATTTAAGGAATTTGTTGCATTATTTAAGGACGCTGCTGCATTATTTAAGGACTTTGTTGCATTATTTAAGGACTCTGCTGCATTAATTAAGGACTTTGCTGCATTACTTAAGGACACTGCTGCATTATTTAAGGACTTTGTTGCATTATTTAAGGTCTCTGCTGCATTATTTAAGGACTCTGCTGTGGTATTTATGGACTCTGCTGCATTATTTAAGGAATTTGTTGCATTATTTAAGGACGCTGCTGCATTATTTAAGGACTTTGTTGCATTATTTAAGGACTTTGCTGCATTAATTAAGGACTTTGCTGCATTACTTAAGGACTCTGCTGCATTATTTAATTACTTGCTGCATTATTTAAGGACTCTGCTGCGGTGTTTAAGAACTCTGCTGCATTATTTAAGGACTTTGCTGCATTATTTTAGGACTCTGCTGCATTATTTAAGGACTTTGCTGTATTATTTAAGGACTCTACTGCATTATTTAAGGACTTTGTTGCATTATTTAAGGACTCTGCTGCATTATTTAATGACTTTGTTGCATTATATAAGGACTCTGCTGCATTATTTAAGGACTATGTTGCATTATGTTAGAAGTCTGCTGCATTATTTAAGGACTTTGCTGCATTATTTAAGGACTCTGCTGCATTATTTAAGGACTTTATTGCATTATTTAAGGACTCTGCTGCATTATTTAATGACTCTGCTGAAGCATTTGAGGACTCAGCTGCATTATTTAAGGTCTCTGCTGTATTATTTAAGGACTCTGCTGCATTATTTAATGACTCTGTTGCGGTATTTAAGGACTCTGCTGCATTATTTAAGGACTGCTGCGTTATTTAAGGACTCTGCTGCATTATTTAAGACTTTGCTGCATTATTTAAGGACTCTGCTGCAGTGTTTAATGACTCTGCTGAAGCAACTGGGGACTCAGATGCATTATTTAAGGACTCTGCTGCATTATGTAAGGACTTTGCTGCTTTATTTAAGGACTTTGCTGCATTATTTAAGGACTTTGTTGCATTATTTAAGGACTCTGCTGCATTATTTAAGGACTTTGTTGCATTATTTAAGGACTCTTCTGCATTATTTAAGGACTTTGCTGCATTATTTAAGGACTATGCTGTGGTATTTAAGTACTCTGCTGCATTATTTAAGGACTTTGCTGCATTATTTAAGGACTCTGCTGCATTATTTAATTACTTTGCTGCATTATTAAAGGACCCTGCTGCGGCATTTAAGGATTCTGCTGCATTATTTAAGGACTTTGATGCATTATTTAAGGACGCTGCTGCAGAATTTAAGGAATCTGCTGCATTATTTAAGGACTTTGTTGCATTATTTAAGGTCTCTGCTGCATGAATTAAGGACTCTGCTATGGTACTTAAGGACTTTGCTGCATTATTTAAGGACTTTGCTGCATTATTTAAGGACTTTGATGCATTATTTAAGAACTTTGTTGCATTATTTAAGGACTCTGCTGCATTATTTAAGGACTTTGTTGCATTATGTAAGGACTTTGCTGCTTTATTTAAGGACTTTGCTGCATTATTTAAGGACTTTGTTGCATTATTTAAGGACTCTGCTGCATTATTTAAGGACTTTGTTGCATTATTTAAGGACTCTTCTGCATTATTTAAGGACTTTGCTGCATTATTTAAGGACTATGCTGTGGTATTTAAGTACTCTGCTGCATTATTTAAGGACTTTGCTGCATTATTTAAGGACTCTGCTGCATTATTTAATTACTTTGCTGCATTATTAAAGGACCCTGCTGCGGCATTTAAGGATTCTGCTGCATAATTTAAGGACTTTATTGCATTATTTAAGGATCCTGCTGCATTATTTAAGGATCCTGCTGAAGCATTTGAGGACTCAGCTGCATTATTTAAGGACTTTGCTGCATTATTTAACGACTCTGCTGCATTATTTAAGGACTCTGCTGCTTTATTTAAGGACTTTCCTGCATTATTTAAGGAGTCTTCTGCATTATTTAATGACTCTGCTGAAGCATTTGAGGACTCAACTGCATTATTTAAGGACTCTGCTGCATTATTTAAGGTCTCTGCTGCATTATTTAAGGACTCTGCTGTGGTATATAAGGACTCTGCTGCATTATTTAAGGAATTTGTTGCATTATTTAAGGACGCTGCTGCATTATTTAAGGACTTTGTTGCATTATTTAAGGACTCTGCTGCATTAATTAAGGACTTTGCTGCATTACTTAAGGACACTGCTGCATTATTTAAGGACTTTGTTGCATTATTTAAGGACTCTGCTGCATTATTTAAGGACTCTGCTGAAGCATTTGGGGACTCAGATGCATTATTTAAGGACTCTGCTGCATTATGTAAGGGCTTTGCTGCTTTATTTAAGGACTCTGTTGCATTATTTAAGGACTTTGTTGCATTATTTAAGAACTCTGCTGCATTATTTAAGGACTTTGTTGCATTATTTAAGGATTCTGCTGCATTATTTAAGGACTTTGCTGCATTATTTAAGGACTATGCTGTGGTATTTAAGGACTCTGCTGCATTATTTAAGGACTTTGCTGCATTATTAAAGGACTCTGCTGCATTATTTAATTACTTTGCTGCATTATTTAAGGACTCTGCTGCGGTATTTAAGGACTCTGCTGCATTATTTAAGGACTTTGATGCATTATTTAAGGACACTGCTGCAGAATTTAAGGAATCTGCTGCATTATTTAAGGACTTTGTTGCATTATTTAAGGTCTCTTTTTCATTATTTAAGGACTCTGCTATTGTACTTAAGGACTTTGCTGCATTATTTAAGGACTTTGCTGCATTATTTAAGGACTCTGCTGCATTATTTAAGTACTTTGTTGCATTATTTAAGGACTCTGCTGCATAATTTAAGGACTTTATTGCATTATTTAAGGATCCTGCTGCATTATTTAATGACTCTGCTGAAGCATTTGAGGACTCATCTGCATTATTAAAGGTCTCTGCTGCATTATTTAAGGATCCTGCTGAAGCATTTGAGGACTCAGCTGCATTATTTAAGGACTTTGCTGCATTATTTAACGACTCTGCTGCGTTATTTAAGGACTCTGCTGCATTATTTAAGGACACTGCTGCATTATTTAAGGACTCTGCTGCATTATTTAAGGACTTTGCTGCATTATTTAACGACTCTGCTGCATTATTTAAGAACTTTGCTGCATTATTTAAGGACTCTGCTGCATTATTTAAGGAATTTGTTGCATTATTTAAGGACTCTGCTGCTTTATTTAAGGACTCTGCTGCGGTATTTAAGGACTCTGCTGCATTATTTAAGGACTTTGCTGCATTATTTAAGGACTGCTGCGTTATTTAAGGACTCTGCTGCATTATTTAAGACTTTGCTGCATTATTTAAGGACTCTGCTGCAGTGTTTAATGACTCTGCTGAAGCAACTGGGGACTCAGATGCATTATTTAAGGACTCTGCTGCATTATGTAAGGACTTTGCTGCTTTATTTAAGGACTTTGCTGCATTATTTAAGGACTTTGTTGCATTATTTAAGGACTCTGCTGCATTATTTAAGGACTTTGTTGCATTATTTAAGGACTCTTCTGCATTATTTAAGGACTTTGCTGCATTATTTAAGGACTATGCTGTGGTATTTAAGTACTCTGCTGCATTATTTAAGGACTTTGCTGCATTATTTAAGGACTCTGCTGCATTATTTAATTACTTTGCTGCATTATTAAAGGACCCTGCTGCGGCATTTAAGGATTCTGCTGCATTATTTAAGGACTTTGATGCATTATTTAAGGACGCTGCTGCAGAATTTAAGGAATCTGCTGCATTATTTAAGGACTTTGTTGCATTATTTAAGGTCTCTGCTGCATTATTTAAGGACTCTGCTATGGTACTTAAGGACTTTGCTGCATTACTTAAGGACTTTGCTGCATTATTTAAGGACTTTGATGCATTATTTAAGAACTTTGTTGCATTATTTAAGGACTCTGCTGCATTATTTAAGGACTTTGTTGCATTATGTAAGGACTTTGCTGCTTTATTTAAGGACTTTGCTGCATTATTTAAGGGCTTTGTTGCATTATTTAAGGACTCTGCTGCATTATTTAAGGACTTTGTTGCATTATTTAAGGACTCTTCTGCATTATTTAAGGACTTTGCTGCATTATTTAAGGACTATGCTGTGGTATTTAAGTACTCTGCTGCATTATTTAAGGACTTTGCTGCATTATTTAAGGACTCTGCTGCATTATTTAATTACTTTGCTGCATTATTAAAGGACCCTGCTGCGGCATTTAAGGATTCTGCTGCATAATTTAAGGACTTTATTGCATTATTTAAGGATCCTGCTGCATTATTTAAGGATCCTGCTGAAGCATTTGAGGACTCAGCTGCATTATTTAAGGACTTTGCTGCATTATTTAACGACTCTGCTGCATTATTTAAGGACTCTGCTGCTTTATTTAAGGACTTTCCTGCATTATTTAAGGAGTCTTCTGCATTATTTAATGACTCTGCTGAAGCATTTGAGGACTCAACTGCATTATTTAAGGACTCTGCTGCATTATTTAAGGTCTCTGCTGCATTATTTAAGGACTCTGCTGTGGTATATAAGGACTCTGCTGCATTATTTAAGGAATTTGTTGCATTATTTAAGGACGCTGCTGCATTATTTAAGGACTTTGTTGCATTATTTAAGGACTCTGCTGCATTAATTAAGGACTTTGCTGCATTACTTAAGGACACTGCTGCATTATTTAAGGACTTTGTTGCATTATTTAAGGTCTCTGCTGCATTATTTAAGGACTCTGCTGTGGTATTTATGGACTCTGCTGCATTATTTAAGGAATTTGTTGCATTATTTAAGGACGCTGCTGCATTATTTAAGGACTTTGTTGCATTATTTAAGGACTTTGCTGCATTAATTAAGGACTTTGCTGCATTACTTAAGGACTCTGCTGCATTATTTAATTACTTGCTGCATTATTTAAGGACTCTGCTGCGGTGTTTAAGAACTCTGCTGCATTATTTAAGGACTTTGCTGCATTATTTTAGGACTCTGCTGCATTATTTAAGGACTTTGCTGTATTATTTAAGGACTCTACTGCATTATTTAAGGACTTTGTTGCATTATTTAAGGACTCTGCTGCATTATTTAATGACTTTGTTGCATTATATAAGGACTCTGCTGCATTATTTAAGGACTATGTTGCATTATGTTAGAAGTCTGCTGCATTATTTAAGGACTTTGCTGCATTATTTAAGGACTCTGCTGCATTATTTAAGGACTTTATTGCATTATTTAAGGACTCTGCTGCATTATTTAATGACTCTGCTGAAGCATTTGAGGACTCAGCTGCATTATTTAAGGTCTCTGCTGTATTATTTAAGGACTCTGCTGCATTATTTAATGACTCTGTTGCGGTATTTAAGGACTCTGCTGCATTATTTAAGGACTGCTGCGTTATTTAAGGACTCTGCTGCATTATTTAAGACTTTGCTGCATTATTTAAGGACTCTGCTGCAGTGTTTAATGACTCTGCTGAAGCAACTGGGGACTCAGATGCATTATTTAAGGACTCTGCTGCATTATGTAAGGACTTTGCTGCTTTATTTAAGGACTTTGCTGCATTATTTAAGGACTTTGTTGCATTATTTAAGGACTCTGCTGCATTATTTAAGGACTTTGTTGCATTATTTAAGGACTCTTCTGCATTATTTAAGGACTTTGCTGCATTATTTAAGGACTATGCTGTGGTATTTAAGTACTCTGCTGCATTATTTAAGGACTTTGCTGCATTATTTAAGGACTCTGCTGCATTATTTAATTACTTTGCTGCATTATTAAAGGACCCTGCTGCGGCATTTAAGGATTCTGCTGCATTATTTAAGGACTTTGATGCATTATTTAAGGACGCTGCTGCAGAATTTAAGGAATCTGCTGCATTATTTAAGGACTTTGTTGCATTATTTAAGGTCTCTGCTGCATGAATTAAGGACTCTGCTATGGTACTTAAGGACTTTGCTGCATTATTTAAGGACTTTGCTGCATTATTTAAGAACTTTGTTGCATTATTTAAGGACTCTGCTGCATTATTTAAGGACTTTGTTGCATTATGTAAGGACTTTGCTGCTTTATTTAAGGACTTTGCTGCATTATTTAAGGACTTTGTTGCATTATTTAAGGACTCTGCTGCATTATTTAAGGACTTTGTTGCATTATTTAAGGACTCTTCTGCATTATTTAAGGACTTTGCTGCATTATTTAAGGACTATGCTGTGGTATTTAAGTACTCTGCTGCATTATTTAAGGACTTTGCTGCATTATTTAAGGACTCTGCTGCATTATTTAATTACTTTGCTGCATTATTAAAGGACCCTGCTGCGGCATTTAAGGATTCTGCTGCATAATTTAAGGACTTTATTGCATTATTTAAGGATCCTGCTGCATTATTTAAGGATCCTGCTGAAGCATTTGAGGACTCAGCTGCATTATTTAAGGACTTTGCTGCATTATTTAACGACTCTGCTGCATTATTTAAGGACTCTGCTGCTTTATTTAAGGACTTTCCTGCATTATTTAAGGAGTCTTCTGCATTATTTAATGACTCTGCTGAAGCATTTGAGGACTCAACTGCATTATTTAAGGACTCTGCTGCATTATTTAAGGTCTCTGCTGCATTATTTAAGGACTCTGCTGTGGTATATAAGGACTCTGCTGCATTATTTAAGGAATTTGTTGCATTATTTAAGGACGCTGCTGCATTATTTAAGGACTTTGTTGCATTATTTAAGGACTCTGCTGCATTAATTAAGGACTTTGCTGCATTACTTAAGGACACTGCTGCATTATTTAAGGACTTTGTTGCATTATTTAAGGACTCTGCTGCATTATTTAAGGACTCTGCTGAAGCATTTGGGGACTCAGATGCATTATTTAAGGACTCTGCTGCATTATGTAAGGGCTTTGCTGCTTTATTTAAGGACTCTGTTGCATTATTTAAGGACTTTGTTGCATTATTTAAGAACTCTGCTGCATTATTTAAGGACTTTGTTGCATTATTTAAGGATTCTGCTGCATTATTTAAGGACTTTGCTGCATTATTTAAGGACTATGCTGTGGTATTTAAGGACTCTGCTGCATTATTTAAGGACTTTGCTGCATTATTAAAGGACTCTGCTGCATTATTTAATTACTTTGCTGCATTATTTAAGGACTCTGCTGCGGTATTTAAGGACTCTGCTGCATTATTTAAGGACTTTGATGCATTATTTAAGGACACTGCTGCAGAATTTAAGGAATCTGCTGCATTATTTAAGGACTTTGTTGCATTATTTAAGGTCTCTTTTTCATTATTTAAGGACTCTGCTATTGTACTTAAGGACTTTGCTGCATTATTTAAGGACTTTGCTGCATTATTTAAGGACTCTGCTGCATTATTTAAGTACTTTGTTGCATTATTTAAGGACTCTGCTGCATAATTTAAGGACTTTATTGCATTATTTAAGGATCCTGCTGCATTATTTAATGACTCTGCTGAAGCATTTGAGGACTCAGCTGCATTATTTAAGGTCTCTGCTGCATTATTTAAGGATCCTGCTGAAGCATTTGAGGACTCAGCTGCATTATTTAAGGACTTTGCTGCATTATTTAACGACTCTGCTGCGTTATTTAAGGACTCTGCTGCATTATTTAAGGACACTGCTGCATTATTTAAGGACTCTGCTGCATTATTTAAGGACTTTGCTGCATTATTTAACGACTCTGCTGCATTATTTAAGAACTTTGCTGCATTATTTAAGGACTCTGCTGCATTATTTAAGGAATTTGTTGCATTATTTAAGGACTCTGCTGCTTTATTTAAGGACTCTGCTGCAGTATTTAAGGACTCTGCTGCATTATTTAAGGACTTTGCTGCATTATTTAAGGACTGCTGCGTTATGTAAGGACTCTGCTGCATTATTTAAGACTTTGCTGCATTATTTAAGGACTCTGCTGCAGTGTTTAATGACTCTGCTGAAGCAACTGGGGACTCAGATGCATTATTTAAGGACTCTGCTGCATTATGTAAGGACTTTGCTGCTTTATTTAAGGACTTTGCTTCATTATTTAAGGACTTTGTTGCATTATTTAAGGACTCTGCTGCATTATTTAAGGACTTTGTTGCATTATTTAAGGACTCTTCTGCATTATTTAAGGACTTTGCTGCATTATTTAAGGACTATGCTGTGGTATTTAAGTACTCTGCTGCATTATTTAAGGACTTTGCTGCATTATTTAAGGACTCTGCTGCATTATTTAATTACTTTGCTGCATTATTAAAGGACCCTGCTGCGGCATTTAAGGATTCTGCTGCATTATTTAAGGACTTTGATGCATTATTTAAGGACGCTGCTGCAGAATTTAAGGAATCTGCTGCATTATTTAAGGACATTGTTGCATTATTTAAGGTCTCTGCTGCATTATTTAAGGACTCTGCTATGGTACTTAAGGACTTTGCTGCATTATTTAAGGACTTTGCTGCATTATTTAAGGACTTTGATGCATTATTTAAGAACTTTGTTGCATTATTTAAGGACTCTGCTGCATTATTTAAGGACTTTGTTGCATTATGTAAGGACTTTGCTGCTTTATTTAAGGACTTTGCTGCATTATTTAAGGACTTTGTTGCATTATTTAAGGACTCTGCTGCATTATTTAAGGACTTTGTTGCATTATTTAAGGACTCTTCTGCATTATTTAAGGACTTTGCTGCATTATTTAAGGACTATGCTGTGGTATTTAAGTACTCTGCTGCATTATTTAAGGACTTTGCTGCATTATTTAAGGACTCTGCTGCATTATTTAATTACTTTGCTGCATTATTAAAGGACCCTGCTGCGGCATTTAAGGATTCTGCTGCATAATTTAAGGACTTTATTGCATTATTTAAGGATCCTGCTGCATTATTTAAGGATCCTGCTGAAGCATTTGAGGACTCAGCTGCATTATTTAAGGACTTTGCTGCATTATTTAATGACTCTGCTGCATTATTTAAGGACTCTGCTGCTTTATTTAAGGACTTTCCTGCATTATTTAAGGAGTCTTCTGCATTATTTAATGACTCTGCTGAAGCATTTGAGGACTCAACTGCATTATTTAAGGACTCTGCTGCATTATTTAAGGTCTCTGCTGCATTATTTAAGGACTCTGCTGTGGTATATAAGGACTCTGCTGCATTATTTAAGGAATTTGTTGCATTATTTAAGGACGCTGCTGCATTATTTAAGGACTTTGTTGCATTATTTAAGGACTCTGCTGCATTAATTAAGGACTTTGCTGCATTACTTAAGGACACTGCTGCATTATTTAAGGACTTTGTTGCATTATTTAAGGACTCTGCTGCATTATTTAAGGACTCTGCTGAAGCATTTGGGGACTCAGATGCATTATTTAAGGACTCTGCTGCATTATGTAAGGGCTTTGCTGCTTTATTTAAGGACTCTGTTGCATTATTTAAGGACTTTGTTGCATTATTTAAGAACTCTGCTGCATTATTTAAGGACTTTGTTGCATTATTTAAGGATTCTGCTGCATTATTTAAGGACTTTGCTGCATTATTTAAGGACTATGCTGTGGTATTTAAGGACTCTGCTGCATTATTTAAGGACTTTGCTGCATTATTAAAGGACTCTGCTGCATTATTTAATTACTTTGCTGCATTATTTAAGGACTCTGCTGCGGTATTTAAGGACTCTGCTGCATTATTTAAGGACTTTGATGCATTATTTAAGGACACTGCTGCAGAATTTAAGGAATCTGCTGCATTATTTAAGGACTTTGTTGCATTATTTAAGGTCTCTTTTTCATTATTTAAGGACTCTGCTATTGTACTTAAGGACTTTGCTGCATTATTTAAGGACTTTGCTGCATTATTTAAGGACTCTGCTGCATTATTTAAGTACTTTGTTGCATTATTTAAGGACTCTGCTGCATAATTTAAGGACTTTATTGCATTATTTAAGGATCCTGCTGCATTATTTAATGACTCTGCTGAAGCATTTGAGGACTCAGCTGCATTATTTAAGGTCTCTGCTGCATTATTTAAGGATCCTGCTGAAGCATTTGAGGACTCAGCTGCATTATTTAAGGACTTTGCTGCATTATTTAACGACTCTGCTGCGTTATTTAAGGACTCTGCTGCATTATTTAAGGACACTGCTGCATTATTTAAGGACTCTGCTGCATTATTTAAGGACTTTGCTGCATTATTTAACGACTCTGCTGCATTATTTAAGAACTTTGCTGCATTATTTAAGGACTCTGCTGCATTATTTAAGGAATTTGTTGCATTATTTAAGGACTCTGCTGCTTTATTTAAGGACTCTGCTGCAGTATTTAAGGACTCTGCTGCATTATTTAAGGACTTTGCTGCATTATTTAAGGACTGCTGCGTTATGTAAGGACTCTGCTGCATTATTTAAGACTTTGCTGCATTATTTAAGGACTCTGCTGCAGTGTTTAATGACTCTGCTGAAGCAACTGGGGACTCAGATGCATTATTTAAGGACTCTGCTGCATTATGTAAGGACTTTGCTGCTTTATTTAAGGACTTTGCTTCATTATTTAAGGACTTTGTTGCATTATTTAAGGACTCTGCTGCATTATTTAAGGACTTTGCTGCATTATTAAAGGACTCTGCTGCATTATTTAATTACTTTGCTGCATTATTAAAGGACCCTGCTGCGGCATTTAAGGATTCTGCTGCATTATTTAAGGACTTTGATGCATTATTTAAGGACGCTGCTGCAGAATTTAAGGAATCTGCTGCATTATTTAAGGACTTTGTTGCATTATTTAAGGTCTCTGCTGCATTATTTAAGGACTCTGCTATGGTACTTAAGGACTTTGCTGCATTACTTAAGGACTTTGCTGCATTATTTAAGGACTTTGATGCATTATTTAAGAACTTTGTTGCATTATTTAAGGACTCTGCTGCATTATTTAAGGACTTTGTTGCATTATGTAAGGACTTTGCTGCTTTATTTAAGGACTTTGCTGCATTATTTAAGGGCTTTGTTGCATTATTTAAGGACTCTGCTGCATTATTTAAGGACTTTGTTGCATTATTTAAGGACTCTTCTGCATTATTTAAGGACTTTGCTGCATTATTTAAGGACTATGCTGTGGTATTTAAGTACTCTGCTGCATTATTTAAGGACTTTGCTGCATTATTTAAGGACTCTGCTGCATTATTTAATTACTTTGCTGCATTATTAAAGGACCCTGCTGCGGCATTTAAGGATTCTGCTGCATAATTTAAGGACTTTATTGCATTATTTAAGGATCCTGCTGCATTATTTAAGGATCCTGCTGAAGCATTTGAGGACTCAGCTGCATTATTTAAGGACTTTGCTGCATTATTTAACGACTCTGCTGCATTATTTAAGGACTCTGCTGCTTTATTTAAGGACTTTCCTGCATTATTTAAGGAGTCTTCTGCATTATTTAATGACTCTGCTGAAGCATTTGAGGACTCAACTGCATTATTTAAGGACTCTGCTGCATTATTTAAGGTCTCTGCTGCATTATTTAAGGACTCTGCTGTGGTATATAAGGACTCTGCTGCATTATTTAAGGAATTTGTTGCATTATTTAAGGACGCTGCTGCATTATTTAAGGACTTTGTTGCATTATTTAAGGACTCTGCTGCATTAATTAAGGACTTTGCTGCATTACTTAAGGACACTGCTGCATTATTTAAGGACTTTGTTGCATTATTTAAGGTCTCTGCTGCATTATTTAAGGACTCTGCTGTGGTATTTATGGACTCTGCTGCATTATTTAAGGAATTTGTTGCATTATTTAAGGACGCTGCTGCATTATTTAAGGACTTTGTTGCATTATTTAAGGACTTTGCTGCATTAATTAAGGACTTTGCTGCATTACTTAAGGACTCTGCTGCATTATTTAATTACTTGCTGCATTATTTAAGGACTCTGCTGCGGTGTTTAAGAACTCTGCTGCATTATTTAAGGACTTTGCTGCATTATTTTAGGACTCTGCTGCATTATTTAAGGACTTTGCTGTATTATTTAAGGACTCTACTGCATTATTTAAGGACTTTGTTGCATTATTTAAGGACTCTGCTGCATTATTTAATGACTTTGTTGCATTATATAAGGACTCTGCTGCATTATTTAAGGACTATGTTGCATTATGTTAGAAGTCTGCTGCATTATTTAAGGACTTTGCTGCATTATTTAAGGACTCTGCTGCATTATTTAAGGACTTTATTGCATTATTTAAGGACTCTGCTGCATTATTTAATGACTCTGCTGAAGCATTTGAGGACTCAGCTGCATTATTTAAGGTCTCTGCTGTATTATTTAAGGACTCTGCTGCATTATTTAATGACTCTGTTGCGGTATTTAAGGACTCTGCTGCATTATTTAAGGACTGCTGCGTTATTTAAGGACTCTGCTGCATTATTTAAGACTTTGCTGCATTATTTAAGGACTCTGCTGCAGTGTTTAATGACTCTGCTGAAGCAACTGGGGACTCAGATGCATTATTTAAGGACTCTGCTGCATTATGTAAGGACTTTGCTGCTTTATTTAAGGACTTTGCTGCATTATTTAAGGACTTTGTTGCATTATTTAAGGACTCTGCTGCATTATTTAAGGACTTTGTTGCATTATTTAAGGACTCTTCTGCATTATTTAAGGACTTTGCTGCATTATTTAAGGACTATGCTGTGGTATTTAAGTACTCTGCTGCATTATTTAAGGACTTTGCTGCATTATTTAAGGACTCTGCTGCATTATTTAATTACTTTGCTGCATTATTAAAGGACCCTGCTGCGGCATTTAAGGATTCTGCTGCATTATTTAAGGACTTTGATGCATTATTTAAGGACGCTGCTGCAGAATTTAAGGAATCTGCTGCATTATTTAAGGACTTTGTTGCATTATTTAAGGTCTCTGCTGCATGAATTAAGGACTCTGCTATGGTACTTAAGGACTTTGCTGCATTATTTAAGGACTTTGCTGCATTATTTAAGGACTTTGATGCATTATTTAAGAACTTTGTTGCATTATTTAAGGACTCTGCTGCATTATTTAAGGACTTTGTTGCATTATGTAAGGACTTTGCTGCTTTATTTAAGGACTTTGCTGCATTATTTAAGGACTTTGTTGCATTATTTAAGGACTCTGCTGCATTATTTAAGGACTTTGTTGCATTATTTAAGGACTCTTCTGCATTATTTAAGGACTTTGCTGCATTATTTAAGGACTATGCTGTGGTATTTAAGTACTCTGCTGCATTATTTAAGGACTTTGCTGCATTATTTAAGGACTCTGCTGCATTATTTAATTACTTTGCTGCATTATTAAAGGACCCTGCTGCGGCATTTAAGGATTCTGCTGCATAATTTAAGGACTTTATTGCATTATTTAAGGATCCTGCTGCATTATTTAAGGATCCTGCTGAAGCATTTGAGGACTCAGCTGCATTATTTAAGGACTTTGCTGCATTATTTAACGACTCTGCTGCATTATTTAAGGACTCTGCTGCTTTATTTAAGGACTTTCCTGCATTATTTAAGGAGTCTTCTGCATTATTTAATGACTCTGCTGAAGCATTTGAGGACTCAACTGCATTATTTAAGGACTCTGCTGCATTATTTAAGGTCTCTGCTGCATTATTTAAGGACTCTGCTGTGGTATATAAGGACTCTGCTGCATTATTTAAGGAATTTGTTGCATTATTTAAGGACGCTGCTGCATTATTTAAGGACTTTGTTGCATTATTTAAGGACTCTGCTGCATTAATTAAGGACTTTGCTGCATTACTTAAGGACACTGCTGCATTATTTAAGGACTTTGTTGCATTATTTAAGGACTCTGCTGCATTATTTAAGGACTCTGCTGAAGCATTTGGGGACTCAGATGCATTATTTAAGGACTCTGCTGCATTATGTAAGGGCTTTGCTGCTTTATTTAAGGACTCTGTTGCATTATTTAAGGACTTTGTTGCATTATTTAAGAACTCTGCTGCATTATTTAAGGACTTTGTTGCATTATTTAAGGATTCTGCTGCATTATTTAAGGACTTTGCTGCATTATTTAAGGACTATGCTGTGGTATTTAAGGACTCTGCTGCATTATTTAAGGACTTTGCTGCATTATTAAAGGACTCTGCTGCATTATTTAATTACTTTGCTGCATTATTTAAGGACTCTGCTGCGGTATTTAAGGACTCTGCTGCATTATTTAAGGACTTTGATGCATTATTTAAGGACACTGCTGCAGAATTTAAGGAATCTGCTGCATTATTTAAGGACTTTGTTGCATTATTTAAGGTCTCTTTTTCATTATTTAAGGACTCTGCTATTGTACTTAAGGACTTTGCTGCATTATTTAAGGACTTTGCTGCATTATTTAAGGACTCTGCTGCATTATTTAAGTACTTTGTTGCATTATTTAAGGACTCTGCTGCATAATTTAAGGACTTTATTGCATTATTTAAGGATCCTGCTGCATTATTTAATGACTCTGCTGAAGCATTTGAGGACTCAGCTGCATTATTTAAGGTCTCTGCTGCATTATTTAAGGATCCTGCTGAAGCATTTGAGGACTCAGCTGCATTATTTAAGGACTTTGCTGCATTATTTAACGACTCTGCTGCGTTATTTAAGGACTCTGCTGCATTATTTAAGGACACTGCTGCATTATTTAAGGACTCTGCTGCATTATTTAAGGACTTTGCTGCATTATTTAACGACTCTGCTGCATTATTTAAGAACTTTGCTGCATTATTTAAGGACTCTGCTGCATTATTTAAGGAATTTGTTGCATTATTTAAGGACTCTGCTGCTTTATTTAAGGACTCTGCTGCAGTATTTAAGGACTCTGCTGCATTATTTAAGGACTTTGCTGCATTATTTAAGGACTGCTGCGTTATGTAAGGACTCTGCTGCATTATTTAAGACTTTGCTGCATTATTTAAGGACTCTGCTGCAGTGTTTAATGACTCTGCTGAAGCAACTGGGGACTCAGATGCATTATTTAAGGACTCTGCTGCATTATGTAAGGACTTTGCTGCTTTATTTAAGGACTTTGCTTCATTATTTAAGGACTTTGTTGCATTATTTAAGGACTCTGCTGCATTATTTAAGGACTTTGTTGCATTATTTAAGGACTCTTCTGCATTATTTAAGGACTTTGCTGCATTATTTAAGGACTATGCTGTGGTATTTAAGTACTCTGCTGCATTATTTAAGGACTTTGCTGCATTATTTAAGGACTCTGCTGCATTATTTAATTACTTTGCTGCATTATTAAAGGACCCTGCTGCGGCATTTAAGGATTCTGCTGCATTATTTAAGGACTTTGATGCATTATTTAAGGACGCTGCTGCAGAATTTAAGGAATCTGCTGCATTATTTAAGGACATTGTTGCATTATTTAAGGTCTCTGCTGCATTATTTAAGGACTCTGCTATGGTACTTAAGGACTTTGCTGCATTATTTAAGGACTTTGCTGCATTATTTAAGGACTTTGATGCATTATTTAAGAACTTTGTTGCATTATTTAAGGACTCTGCTGCATTATTTAAGGACTTTGTTGCATTATGTAAGGACTTTGCTGCTTTATTTAAGGACTTTGCTGCATTATTTAAGGACTTTGTTGCATTATTTAAGGACTCTGCTGCATTATTTAAGGACTTTGTTGCATTATTTAAGGACTCTTCTGCATTATTTAAGGACTTTGCTGCATTATTTAAGGACTATGCTGTGGTATTTAAGTACTCTGCTGCATTATTTAAGGACTTTGCTGCATTATTTAAGGACTCTGCTGCATTATTTAATTACTTTGCTGCATTATTAAAGGACCCTGCTGCGGCATTTAAGGATTCTGCTGCATAATTTAAGGACTTTATTGCATTATTTAAGGATCCTGCTGCATTATTTAAGGATCCTGCTGAAGCATTTGAGGACTCAGCTGCATTATTTAAGGACTTTGCTGCATTATTTAATGACTCTGCTGCATTATTTAAGGACTCTGCTGCTTTATTTAAGGACTTTCCTGCATTATTTAAGGAGTCTTCTGCATTATTTAATGACTCTGCTGAAGCATTTGAGGACTCAACTGCATTATTTAAGGACTCTGCTGCATTATTTAAGGTCTCTGCTGCATTATTTAAGGACTCTGCTGTGGTATATAAGGACTCTGCTGCATTATTTAAGGAATTTGTTGCATTATTTAAGGACGCTGCTGCATTATTTAAGGACTTTGTTGCATTATTTAAGGACTCTGCTGCATTAATTAAGGACTTTGCTGCATTACTTAAGGACACTGCTGCATTATTTAAGGACTTTGTTGCATTATTTAAGGACTCTGCTGCATTATTTAAGGACTCTGCTGAAGCATTTGGGGACTCAGATGCATTATTTAAGGACTCTGCTGCATTATGTAAGGGCTTTGCTGCTTTATTTAAGTACTCTGTTGCATTATTTAAGGACTTTGTTGCATTATTTAAGAACTCTGCTGCATTATTTAAGGACTTTGTTGCATTATTTAAGGATTCTGCTGCATTATTTAAGGACTTTGCTGCATTATTTAAGGACTATGCTGTGGTATTTAAGGACTCTGCTGCATTATTTAAGGACTTTGCTGCATTATTAAAGGACTCTGCTGCATTATTTAATTACTTTGCTGCATTATTTAAGGACTCTGCTGCGGTATTTAAGGACTCTGCTGCATTATTTAAGGACTTTGATGCATTATTTAAGGACACTGCTGCAGAATTTAAGGAATCTGCTGCATTATTTAAGGACTTTGTTGCATTATTTAAGGTCTCTTTTTCATTATTTAAGGACTCTGCTATTGTACTTAAGGACTTTGCTGCATTATTTAAGGACTTTGCTGCATTATTTAAGGACTCTGCTGCATTATTTAAGTACTTTGTTGCATTATTTAAGGACTCTGCTGCATAATTTAAGGACTTTATTGCATTATTTAAGGATCCTGCTGCATTATTTAATGACTCTGCTGAAGCATTTGAGGACTCAGCTGCATTATTTAAGGTCTCTGCTGCATTATTTAAGGATCCTGCTGAAGCATTTGAGGACTCAGCTGCATTATTTAAGGACTTTGCTGCATTATTTAACGACTCTGCTGCGTTATTTAAGGACTCTGCTGCATTATTTAAGGACACTGCTGCATTATTTAAGGACTCTGCTGCATTATTTAAGGACTTTGCTGCATTATTTAACGACTCTGCTGCATTATTTAAGAACTTTGCTGCATTATTTAAGGACTCTGCTGCATTATTTAAGGAATTTGTTGCATTATTTAAGGACTCTGCTGCTTTATTTAAGGACTCTGCTGCAGTATTTAAGGACTCTGCTGCATTATTTAAGGACTTTGCTGCATTATTTAAGGACTGCTGCGTTATGTAAGGACTCTGCTGCATTATTTAAGACTTTGCTGCATTATTTAAGGACTCTGCTGCAGTGTTTAATGACTCTGCTGAAGCAACTGGGGACTCAGATGCATTATTTAAGGACTCTGCTGCATTATGTAAGGACTTTGCTGCTTTATTTAAGGACTTTGCTTCATTATTTAAGGACTTTGTTGCATTATTTAAGGACTCTGCTGCATTATTTAAGGACTTTGTTGCATTATTTAAGGACTCTTCTGCATTATTTAAGGACTTTGCTGCATTATTTAAGGACTATGCTGTGGTATTTAAGTACTCTGCTGCATTATTTAAGGACTTTGCTGCATTATTTAAGGACTCTGCTGCATTATTTAATTACTTTGCTGCATTATTAAAGGACCCTGCTGCGGCATTTAAGGATTCTGCTGCATTATTTAAGGACTTTGATGCATTATTTAAGGACGCTGCTGCAGAATTTAAGGAATCTGCTGCATTATTTAAGGACATTGTTGCATTATTTAAGGTCTCTGCTGCATTATTTAAGGACTCTGCTATGGTACTTAAGGACTTTGCTGCATTATTTAAGGACTTTGCTGCATTATTTAAGGACTTTGATGCATTATTTAAGAACTTTGTTGCATTATTTAAGGACTCTGCTGCATTATTTAAGGACTTTGTTGCATTATGTAAGGACTTTGCTGCTTTATTTAAGGACTTTGCTGCATTATTTAAGGACTTTGTTGCATTATTTAAGGACTCTGCTGCATTATTTAAGGACTTTGTTGCATTATTTAAGGACTCTTCTGCATTATTTAAGGACTTTGCTGCATTATTTAAGGACTATGCTGTGGTATTTAAGTACTCTGCTGCATTATTTAAGGACTTTGCTGCATTATTTAAGGACTCTGCTGCATTATTTAATTACTTTGCTGCATTATTAAAGGACCCTGCTGCGGCATTTAAGGATTCTGCTGCATAATTTAAGGACTTTATTGCATTATTTAAGGATCCTGCTGCATTATTTAAGGATCCTGCTGAAGCATTTGAGGACTCAGCTGCATTATTTAAGGACTTTGCTGCATTATTTAACGACTCTGCTGCATTATTTAAGGACTCTGCTGCTTTATTTAAGGACTTTCCTGCATTATTTAAGGAGTCTTCTGCATTATTTAATGACTCTGCTGAAGCATTTGAGGACTCAACTGCATTATTTAAGGACTCTGCTGCATTATTTAAGGTCTCTGCTGCATTATTTAAGGACTCTGCTGTGGTATATAAGGACTCTGCTGCATTATTTAAGGAATTTGTTGCATTATTTAAGGACGCTGCTGCATTATTTAAGGACTTTGTTGCATTATTTAAGGACTCTGCTGCATTAATTAAGGACTTTGCTGCATTACTTAAGGACACTGCTGCATTATTTAAGGACTTTGTTGCATTATTTAAGGACTCTGCTGCATTATTTAAGGACTCTGCTGAAGCATTTGGGGACTCAGATGCATTATTTAAGGACTCTGCTGCATTATGTAAGGGCTTTGCTGCTTTATTTAAGGACTCTGTTGCATTATTTAAGGACTTTGTTGCATTATTTAAGAACTCTGCTGCATTATTTAAGGACTTTGTTGCATTATTTAAGGATTCTGCTGCATTATTTAAGGACTTTGCTGCATTATTTAAGGACTATGCTGTGGTATTTAAGGACTCTGCTGCATTATTTAAGGACTTTGCTGCATTATTAAAGGACTCTGCTGCATTATTTAATTACTTTGCTGCATTATTTAAGGACTCTGCTGCGGTATTTAAGGACTCTGCTGCATTATTTAAGGACTTTGATGCATTATTTAAGGACACTGCTGCAGAATTTAAGGAATCTGCTGCATTATTTAAGGACTTTGTTGCATTATTTAAGGTCTCTTTTTCATTATTTAAGGACTCTGCTATTGTACTTAAGGACTTTGCTGCATTATTTAAGGACTTTGCTGCATTATTTAAGGACTCTGCTGCATTATTTAAGTACTTTGTTGCATTATTTAAGGACTCTGCTGCATAATTTAAGGACTTTATTGCATTATTTAAGGATCCTGCTGCATTATTTAATGACTCTGCTGAAGCATTTGAGGACTCAGCTGCATTATTTAAGGTCTCTGCTGCATTATTTAAGGATCCTGCTGAAGCATTTGAGGACTCAGCTGCATTATTTAAGGACTTTGCTGCATTATTTAACGACTCTGCTGCGTTATTTAAGGACTCTGCTGCATTATTTAAGGACACTGCTGCATTATTTAAGGACTCTGCTGCATTATTTAAGGACTTTGCTGCATTATTTAACGACTCTGCTGCATTATTTAAGAACTTTGCTGCATTATTTAAGGACTCTGCTGCATTATTTAAGGAATTTGTTGCATTATTTAAGGACTCTGCTGCTTTATTTAAGGACTCTGCTGCAGTATTTAAGGACTCTGCTGCATTATTTAAGGACTTTGCTGCATTATTTAAGGACTGCTGCGTTATGTAAGGACTCTGCTGCATTATTTAAGACTTTGCTGCATTATTTAAGGACTCTGCTGCAGTGTTTAATGACTCTGCTGAAGCAACTGGGGACTCAGATGCATTATTTAAGGACTCTGCTGCATTATGTAAGGACTTTGCTGCTTTATTTAAGGACTTTGCTTCATTATTTAAGGACTTTGTTGCATTATTTAAGGACTCTGCTGCATTATTTAAGGACTTTGTTGCATTATTTAAGGACTCTTCTGCATTATTTAAGGACTTTGCTGCATTATTTAAGGACTATGCTGTGGTATTTAAGTACTCTGCTGCATTATTTAAGGACTTTGCTGCATTATTTAAGGACTCTGCTGCATTATTTAATTACTTTGCTGCATTATTAAAGGACCCTGCTGCGGCATTTAAGGATTCTGCTGCATTATTTAAGGACTTTGATGCATTATTTAAGGACGCTGCTGCAGAATTTAAGGAATCTGCTGCATTATTTAAGGACATTGTTGCATTATTTAAGGTCTCTGCTGCATTATTTAAGGACTCTGCTATGGTACTTAAGGACTTTGCTGCATTATTTAAGGACTTTGCTGCATTATTTAAGGACTTTGATGCATTATTTAAGAACTTTGTTGCATTATTTAAGGACTCTGCTGCATTATTTAAGGACTTTGTTGCATTATGTAAGGACTTTGCTGCTTTATTTAAGGACTTTGCTGCATTATTTAAGGACTTTGTTGCATTATTTAAGGACTCTGCTGCATTATTTAAGGACTTTGTTGCATTATTTAAGGACTCTTCTGCATTATTTAAGGACTTTGCTGCATTATTTAAGGACTATGCTGTGGTATTTAAGTACTCTGCTGCATTATTTAAGGACTTTGCTGCATTATTTAAGGACTCTGCTGCATTATTTAATTACTTTGCTGCATTATTAAAGGACCCTGCTGCGGCATTTAAGGATTCTGCTGCATAATTTAAGGACTTTATTGCATTATTTAAGGATCCTGCTGCATTATTTAAGGATCCTGCTGAAGCATTTGAGGACTCAGCTGCATTATTTAAGGACTTTGCTGCATTATTTAATGACTCTGCTGCATTATTTAAGGACTCTGCTGCTTTATTTAAGGACTTTCCTGCATTATTTAAGGAGTCTTCTGCATTATTTAATGACTCTGCTGAAGCATTTGAGGACTCAACTGCATTATTTAAGGACTCTGCTGCATTATTTAAGGTCTCTGCTGCATTATTTAAGGACTCTGCTGTGGTATATAAGGACTCTGCTGCATTATTTAAGGAATTTGTTGCATTATTTAAGGACGCTGCTGCATTATTTAAGGACTTTGTTGCATTATTTAAGGACTCTGCTGCATTAATTAAGGACTTTGCTGCATTACTTAAGGACACTGCTGCATTATTTAAGGACTTTGTTGCATTATTTAAGGACTCTGCTGCATTATTTAAGGACTCTGCTGAAGCATTTGGGGACTCAGATGCATTATTTAAGGACTCTGCTGCATTATGTAAGGGCTTTGCTGCTTTATTTAAGTACTCTGTTGCATTATTTAAGGACTTTGTTGCATTATTTAAGAACTCTGCTGCATTATTTAAGGACTTTGTTGCATTATTTAAGGATTCTGCTGCATTATTTAAGGACTTTGCTGCATTATTTAAGGACTATGCTGTGGTATTTAAGGACTCTGCTGCATTATTTAAGGACTTTGCTGCATTATTAAAGGACTCTGCTGCATTATTTAATTACTTTGCTGCATTATTTAAGGACTCTGCTGCGGTATTTAAGGACTCTGCTGCATTATTTAAGGACTTTGATGCATTATTTAAGGACACTGCTGCAGAATTTAAGGAATCTGCTGCATTATTTAAGGACTTTGTTGCATTATTTAAGGTCTCTTTTTCATTATTTAAGGACTCTGCTATTGTACTTAAGGACTTTGCTGCATTATTTAAGGACTTTGCTGCATTATTTAAGGACTCTGCTGCATTATTTAAGTACTTTGTTGCATTATTTAAGGACTCTGCTGCATAATTTAAGGACTTTATTGCATTATTTAAGGATCCTGCTGCATTATTTAATGACTCTGCTGAAGCATTTGAGGACTCAGCTGCATTATTTAAGGTCTCTGCTGCATTATTTAAGGATCCTGCTGAAGCATTTGAGGACTCAGCTGCATTATTTAAGGACTTTGCTGCATTATTTAACGACTCTGCTGCGTTATTTAAGGACTCTGCTGCATTATTTAAGGACACTGCTGCATTATTTAAGGACTCTGCTGCATTATTTAAGGACTTTGCTGCATTATTTAACGACTCTGCTGCATTATTTAAGAACTTTGCTGCATTATTTAAGGACTCTGCTGCATTATTTAAGGAATTTGTTGCATTATTTAAGGACTCTGCTGCTTTATTTAAGGACTCTGCTGCAGTATTTAAGGACTCTGCTGCATTATTTAAGGACTTTGCTGCATTATTTAAGGACTGCTGCGTTATGTAAGGACTCTGCTGCATTATTTAAGACTTTGCTGCATTATTTAAGGACTCTGCTGCAGTGTTTAATGACTCTGCTGAAGCAACTGGGGACTCAGATGCATTATTTAAGGACTCTGCTGCATTATGTAAGGACTTTGCTGCTTTATTTAAGGACTTTGCTTCATTATTTAAGGACTTTGTTGCATTATTTAAGGACTCTGCTGCATTATTTAAGGACTTTGTTGCATTATTTAAGGACTCTTCTGCATTATTTAAGGACTTTGCTGCATTATTTAAGGACTATGCTGTGGTATTTAAGTACTCTGCTGCATTATTTAAGGACTTTGCTGCATTATTTAAGGACTCTGCTGCATTATTTAATTACTTTGCTGCATTATTAAAGGACCCTGCTGCGGCATTTAAGGATTCTGCTGCATTATTTAAGGACTTTGATGCATTATTTAAGGACGCTGCTGCAGAATTTAAGGAATCTGCTGCATTATTTAAGGACATTGTTGCATTATTTAAGGTCTCTGCTGCATTATTTAAGGACTCTGCTATGGTACTTAAGGACTTTGCTGCATTATTTAAGGACTTTGCTGCATTATTTAAGGACTTTGATGCATTATTTAAGAACTTTGTTGCATTATTTAAGGACTCTGCTGCATTATTTAAGGACTTTGTTGCATTATGTAAGGACTTTGCTGCTTTATTTAAGGACTTTGCTGCATTATTTAAGGACTTTGTTGCATTATTTAAGGACTCTGCTGCATTATTTAAGGACTTTGTTGCATTATTTAAGGACTCTTCTGCATTATTTAAGGACTTTGCTGCATTATTTAAGGACTATGCTGTGGTATTTAAGTACTCTGCTGCATTATTTAAGGACTTTGCTGCATTATTTAAGGACTCTGCTGCATTATTTAATTACTTTGCTGCATTATTAAAGGACCCTGCTGCGGCATTTAAGGATTCTGCTGCATAATTTAAGGACTTTATTGCATTATTTAAGGATCCTGCTGCATTATTTAAGGATCCTGCTGAAGCATTTGAGGACTCAGCTGCATTATTTAAGGACTTTGCTGCATTATTTAACGACTCTGCTGCATTATTTAAGGACTCTGCTGCTTTATTTAAGGACTTTCCTGCATTATTTAAGGAGTCTTCTGCATTATTTAATGACTCTGCTGAAGCATTTGAGGACTCAACTGCATTATTTAAGGACTCTGCTGCATTATTTAAGGTCTCTGCTGCATTATTTAAGGACTCTGCTGTGGTATATAAGGACTCTGCTGCATTATTTAAGGAATTTGTTGCATTATTTAAGGACGCTGCTGCATTATTTAAGGACTTTGTTGCATTATTTAAGGACTCTGCTGCATTAATTAAGGACTTTGCTGCATTACTTAAGGACACTGCTGCATTATTTAAGGACTTTGTTGCATTATTTAAGGACTCTGCTGCATTATTTAAGGACTCTGCTGAAGCATTTGGGGACTCAGATGCATTATTTAAGGACTCTGCTGCATTATGTAAGGGCTTTGCTGCTTTATTTAAGGACTCTGTTGCATTATTTAAGGACTTTGTTGCATTATTTAAGAACTCTGCTGCATTATTTAAGGACTTTGTTGCATTATTTAAGGATTCTGCTGCATTATTTAAGGACTTTGCTGCATTATTTAAGGACTATGCTGTGGTATTTAAGGACTCTGCTGCATTATTTAAGGACTTTGCTGCATTATTAAAGGACTCTGCTGCATTATTTAATTACTTTGCTGCATTATTTAAGGACTCTGCTGCGGTATTTAAGGACTCTGCTGCATTATTTAAGGACTTTGATGCATTATTTAAGGACACTGCTGCAGAATTTAAGGAATCTGCTGCATTATTTAAGGACTTTGTTGCATTATTTAAGGTCTCTTTTTCATTATTTAAGGACTCTGCTATTGTACTTAAGGACTTTGCTGCATTATTTAAGGACTTTGCTGCATTATTTAAGGACTCTGCTGCATTATTTAAGTACTTTGTTGCATTATTTAAGGACTCTGCTGCATAATTTAAGGACTTTATTGCATTATTTAAGGATCCTGCTGCATTATTTAATGACTCTGCTGAAGCATTTGAGGACTCATCTGCATTATTAAAGGTCTCTGCTGCATTATTTAAGGATCCTGCTGAAGCATTTGAGGACTCAGCTGCATTATTTAAGGACTTTGCTGCATTATTTAACGACTCTGCTGCGTTATTTAAGGACTCTGCTGCATTATTTAAGGACACTGCTGCATTATTTAAGGACTCTGCTGCATTATTTAAGGACTTTGCTGCATTATTTAACGACTCTGCTGCATTATTTAAGAACTTTGCTGCATTATTTAAGGACTCTGCTGCATTATTTAAGGAATTTGTTGCATTATTTAAGGACTCTGCTGCTTTATTTAAGGACTCTGCTGCGGTATTTAAGGACTCTGCTGCATTATTTAAGGACTTTGCTGCATTATTTAAGGACTGCTGCGTTATTTAAGGACTCTGCTGCATTATTTAAGACTTTGCTGCATTATTTAAGGACTCTGCTGCAGTGTTTAATGACTCTGCTGAAGCAACTGGGGACTCAGATGCATTATTTAAGGACTCTGCTGCATTATGTAAGGACTTTGCTGCTTTATTTAAGGACTTTGCTGCATTATTTAAGGACTTTGTTGCATTATTTAAGGACTCTGCTGCATTATTTAAGGACTTTGTTGCATTATTTAAGGACTCTTCTGCATTATTTAAGGACTTTGCTGCATTATTTAAGGACTATGCTGTGGTATTTAAGTACTCTGCTGCATTATTTAAGGACTTTGCTGCATTATTTAAGGACTCTGCTGCATTATTTAATTACTTTGCTGCATTATTAAAGGACCCTGCTGCGGCATTTAAGGATTCTGCTGCATTATTTAAGGACTTTGATGCATTATTTAAGGACGCTGCTGCAGAATTTATGGAATCTGCTGCATTATTTAAGGACTTTGTTGCATTATTTAAGGTCTCTGCTGCATTATTTAAGGACTCTGCTATGGTACTTAAGGACTTTGCTGCATTACTTAAGGACTTTGCTGCATTATTTAAGGACTTTGATGCATTATTTAAGAACTTTGTTGCATTATTTAAGGACTCTGCTGCATTATTTAAGGACTTTGTTGCATTATGTAAGGACTTTGCTGCTTTATTTAAGGACTTTGCTGCATTATTTAAGGGCTTTGTTGCATTATTTAAGGACTCTGCTGCATTATTTAAGGACTTTGTTGCATTATTTAAGGACTCTTCTGCATTATTTAAGGACTTTGCTGCATTATTTAAGGACTATGCTGTGGTATTTAAGTACTCTGCTGCATTATTTAAGGACTTTGCTGCATTATTTAAGGACTCTGCTGCATTATTTAATTACTTTGCTGCATTATTAAAGGACCCTGCTGCGGCATTTAAGGATTCTGCTGCATAATTTAAGGACTTTATTGCATTATTTAAGGATCCTGCTGCATTATTTAAGGATCCTGCTGAAGCATTTGAGGACTCAGCTGCATTATTTAAGGACTTTGCTGCATTATTTAACGACTCTGCTGCATTATTTAAGGACTCTGCTGCTTTATTTAAGGACTTTCCTGCATTATTTAAGGAGTCTTCTGCATTATTTAATGACTCTGCTGAAGCATTTGAGGACTCAACTGCATTATTTAAGGACTCTGCTGCATTATTTAAGGTCTCTGCTGCATTATTTAAGGACTCTGCTGTGGTATATAAGGACTCTGCTGCATTATTTAAGGAATTTGTTGCATTATTTAAGGACGCTGCTGCATTATTTAAGGACTTTGTTGCATTATTTAAGGACTCTGCTGCATTAATTAAGGACTTTGCTGCATTACTTAAGGACACTGCTGCATTATTTAAGGACTTTGTTGCATTATTTAAGGTCTCTGCTGCATTATTTAAGGACTCTGCTGTGGTATTTATGGACTCTGCTGCATTATTTAAGGAATTTGTTGCATTATTTAAGGACGCTGCTGCATTATTTAAGGACTTTGTTGCATTATTTAAGGACTTTGCTGCATTAATTAAGGACTTTGCTGCATTACTTAAGGACTCTGCTGCATTATTTAATTACTTGCTGCATTATTTAAGGACTCTGCTGCGGTGTTTAAGAACTCTGCTGCATTATTTAAGGACTTTGCTGCATTATTTTAGGACTCTGCTGCATTATTTAAGGACTTTGCTGTATTATTTAAGGACTCTACTGCATTATTTAAGGACTTTGTTGCATTATTTAAGGACTCTGCTGCATTATTTAATGACTTTGTTGCATTATATAAGGACTCTGCTGCATTATTTAAGGACTATGTTGCATTATGTTAGAAGTCTGCTGCATTATTTAAGGACTTTGCTGCATTATTTAAGGACTCTGCTGCATTATTTAAGGACTTTATTGCATTATTTAAGGACTCTGCTGCATTATTTAATGACTCTGCTGAAGCATTTGAGGACTCAGCTGCATTATTTAAGGTCTCTGCTGTATTATTTAAGGACTCTGCTGCATTATTTAATGACTCTGTTGCGGTATTTAAGGACTCTGCTGCATTATTTAAGGACTGCTGCGTTATTTAAGGACTCTGCTGCATTATTTAAGACTTTGCTGCATTATTTAAGGACTCTGCTGCAGTGTTTAATGACTCTGCTGAAGCAACTGGGGACTCAGATGCATTATTTAAGGACTCTGCTGCATTATGTAAGGACTTTGCTGCTTTATTTAAGGACTTTGCTGCATTATTTAAGGACTTTGTTGCATTATTTAAGGACTCTGCTGCATTATTTAAGGACTTTGTTGCATTATTTAAGGACTCTTCTGCATTATTTAAGGACTTTGCTGCATTATTTAAGGACTATGCTGTGGTATTTAAGTACTCTGCTGCATTATTTAAGGACTTTGCTGCATTATTTAAGGACTCTGCTGCATTATTTAATTACTTTGCTGCATTATTAAAGGACCCTGCTGCGGCATTTAAGGATTCTGCTGCATTATTTAAGGACTTTGATGCATTATTTAAGGACGCTGCTGCAGAATTTAAGGAATCTGCTGCATTATTTAAGGACTTTGTTGCATTATTTAAGGTCTCTGCTGCATGAATTAAGGACTCTGCTATGGTACTTAAGGACTTTGCTGCATTATTTAAGGACTTTGCTGCATTATTTAAGGACTTTGATGCATTATTTAAGAACTTTGTTGCATTATTTAAGGACTCTGCTGCATTATTTAAGGACTTTGTTGCATTATGTAAGGACTTTGCTGCTTTATTTAAGGACTTTGCTGCATTATTTAAGGACTTTGTTGCATTATTTAAGGACTCTGCTGCATTATTTAAGGACTTTGTTGCATTATTTAAGGACTCTTCTGCATTATTTAAGGACTTTGCTGCATTATTTAAGGACTATGCTGTGGTATTTAAGTACTCTGCTGCATTATTTAAGGACTTTGCTGCATTATTTAAGGACTCTGCTGCATTATTTAATTACTTTGCTGCATTATTAAAGGACCCTGCTGCGGCATTTAAGGATTCTGCTGCATAATTTAAGGACTTTATTGCATTATTTAAGGATCCTGCTGCATTATTTAAGGATCCTGCTGAAGCATTTGAGGACTCAGCTGCATTATTTAAGGACTTTGCTGCATTATTTAACGACTCTGCTGCATTATTTAAGGACTCTGCTGCTTTATTTAAGGACTTTCCTGCATTATTTAAGGAGTCTTCTGCATTATTTAATGACTCTGCTGAAGCATTTGAGGACTCAACTGCATTATTTAAGGACTCTGCTGCATTATTTAAGGTCTCTGCTGCATTATTTAAGGACTCTGCTGTGGTATATAAGGACTCTGCTGCATTATTTAAGGAATTTGTTGCATTATTTAAGGACGCTGCTGCATTATTTAAGGACTTTGTTGCATTATTTAAGGACTCTGCTGCATTAATTAAGGACTTTGCTGCATTACTTAAGGACACTGCTGCATTATTTAAGGACTTTGTTGCATTATTTAAGGACTCTGCTGCATTATTTAAGGACTCTGCTGAAGCATTTGGGGACTCAGATGCATTATTTAAGGACTCTGCTGCATTATGTAAGGGCTTTGCTGCTTTATTTAAGGACTCTGTTGCATTATTTAAGGACTTTGTTGCATTATTTAAGAACTCTGCTGCATTATTTAAGGACTTTGTTGCATTATTTAAGGATTCTGCTGCATTATTTAAGGACTTTGCTGCATTATTTAAGGACTATGCTGTGGTATTTAAGGACTCTGCAGCATTATTTAAGGACTTTGCTGCATTATTAAAGGACTCTGCTGCATTATTTAATTACTTTGCTGCATTATTTAAGGACTCTGCTGCGGTATTTAAGGACTCTGCTGCATTATTTAAGGACTTTGATGCATTATTTAAGGACACTGCTGCAGAATTTAAGGAATCTGCTGCATTATTTAAGGACTTTGTTGCATTATTTAAGGTCTCTTTTTCATTATTTAAGGACTCTGCTATTGTACTTAAGGACTTTGCTGCATTATTTAAGGACTTTGCTGCATTATTTAAGGACTCTGCTGCATTATTTAAGTACTTTGTTACATTATTTAAGGACTCTGCTGCATAATTTAAGGACTTTATTGCATTATTTAAGGATCCTGCTGCATTATTTAATGACTCTGCTGAAGCATTTGAGGACTCAGCTGCATTATTTAAGGTCTCTGCTGCATTATTTAAGGATCCTGCTGAAGCATTTGAGGACTCAGCTGCATTATTTAAGGACTTTGCTGCATTATTTAACGACTCTGCTGCGTTATTTAAGGACTCTGCTGCATTATTTAAGGACACTGCTGCATTATTTAAGGACTCTGCTGCATTATTTAAGGACTTTGCTGCATTATTTAACGACTCTGCTGCATTATTTAAGAACTTTGCTGCATTATTTAAGGACTCTGCTGCATTATTTAAGGAATTTGTTGCATTATTTAAGGACTCTGCTGCTTTATTTAAGGACTCTGCTGCAGTATTTAAGGACTCTGCTGCATTATTTAAGGACTTTGCTGCATTATTTAAGGACTGCTGCGTTATGTAAGGACTCTGCTGCATTATTTAAGACTTTGCTGCATTATTTAAGGACTCTGCTGCAGTGTTTAATGACTCTGCTGAAGCAACTGGGGACTCAGATGCATTATTTAAGGACTCTGCTGCATTATGTAAGGACTTTGCTGCTTTATTTAAGGACTTTGCTTCATTATTTAAGGACTTTGTTGCATTATTTAAGGACTCTGCTGCATTATTTAAGGACTTTGTTGCATTATTTAAGGACTCTTCTGCATTATTTAAGGACTTTGCTGCATTATTTAAGGACTATGCTGTGGTATTTAAGTACTCTGCTGCATTATTTAAGGACTTTGCTGCATTATTTAAGGACTCTGCTGCATTATTTAATTACTTTGCTGCATTATTAAAGGACCCTGCTGCGGCATTTAAGGATTCTGCTGCATTATTTAAGGACTTTGATGCATTATTTAAGGACGCTGCTGCAGAATTTAAGGAATCTGCTGCATTATTTAAGGACATTGTTGCATTATTTAAGGTCTCTGCTGCATTATTTAAGGACTCTGCTATGGTACTTAAGGACTTTGCTGCATTATTTAAGGACTTTGCTGCATTATTTAAGGACTTTGATGCATTATTTAAGAACTTTGTTGCATTATTTAAGGACTCTGCTGCATTATTTAAGGACTTTGTTGCATTATGTAAGGACTTTGCTGCTTTATTTAAGGACTTTGCTGCATTATTTAAGGACTTTGTTGCATTATTTAAGGACTCTGCTGCATTATTTAAGGACTTTGTTGCATTATTTAAGGACTCTTCTGCATTATTTAAGGACTTTGCTGCATTATTTAAGGACTATGCTGTGGTATTTAAGTACTCTGCTGCATTATTTAAGGACTTTGCTGCATTATTTAAGGACTCTGCTGCATTATTTAATTACTTTGCTGCATTATTAAAGGACCCTGCTGCGGCATTTAAGGATTCTGCTGCATAATTTAAGGACTTTATTGCATTATTTAAGGATCCTGCTGCATTATTTAAGGATCCTGCTGAAGCATTTGAGGACTCAGCTGCATTATTTAAGGACTTTGCTGCATTATTTAACGACTCTGCTGCATTATTTAAGGACTCTGCTGCTTTATTTAAGGACTTTCCTGCATTATTTAAGGAGTCTTCTGCATTATTTAATGACTCTGCTGAAGCATTTGAGGACTCAACTGCATTATTTAAGGACTCTGCTGCATTATTTAAGGTCTCTGCTGCATTATTTAAGGACTCTGCTGTGGTATATAAGGACTCTGCTGCATTATTTAAGGAATTTGTTGCATTATTTAAGGACGCTGCTGCATTATTTAAGGACTTTGTTGCATTATTTAAGGACTCTGCTGCATTAATTAAGGACTTTGCTGCATTACTTAAGGACACTGCTGCATTATTTAAGGACTTTGTTGCATTATTTAAGGACTCTGCTGCATTATTTAAGGACTCTGCTGAAGCATTTGGGGACTCAGATGCATTATTTAAGGACTCTGCTGCATTATGTAAGGGCTTTGCTGCTTTATTTAAGGACTCTGTTGCATTATTTAAGGACTTTGTTGCATTATTTAAGAACTCTGCTGCATTATTTAAGGACTTTGTTGCATTATTTAAGGATTCTGCTGCATTATTTAAGGACTTTGCTGCATTATTTAAGGACTATGCTGTGGTATTTAAGGACTCTGCTGCATTATTTAAGGACTTTGCTGCATTATTAAAGGACTCTGCTGCATTATTTAATTACTTTGCTGCATTATTTAAGGACTCTGCTGCGGTATTTAAGGACTCTGCTGCATTATTTAAGGACTTTGATGCATTATTTAAGGACACTGCTGCAGAATTTAAGGAATCTGCTGCATTATTTAAGGACTTTGTTGCATTATTTAAGGTCTCTTTTTCATTATTTAAGGACTCTGCTATTGTACTTAAGGACTTTGCTGCATTATTTAAGGACTTTGCTGCATTATTTAAGGACTCTGCTGCATTATTTAAGTACTTTGTTGCATTATTTAAGGACTCTGCTGCATAATTTAAGGACTTTATTGCATTATTTAAGGATCCTGCTGCATTATTTAATGACTCTGCTGAAGCATTTGAGGACTCAGCTGCATTATTTAAGGTCTCTCTGCTGCATTATTTAAGGATCCTGCTGAAGCATTTGAGGACTCAGCTGCATTATTTAAGGACTTTGCTGCATTATTTAATGACTCTGCTGCGTTATTTAAAGACTCTGCTGCATTATTTAAGGACACTGCTGCATTATTTAAGGACTCTGCTGCATTATTTAAGGACTTTGCTGCATTATTTAACGACTCTGCTGCATTATTTAAGAACTTTGCTGCATTATTTAAGGACTCTGCTCCATTATTTAAGGAATTTGTTGCATTATTTAAGGACTCTGCTGCATTATTTAAGGACTTTGCTGCATTATTTAATGAATCTGCTGAAGCATTTGAGGACTCAACTGCATTATTTAAGGTCTCTGCTGCATTATTTAAGGACTCTGCTGAAGCATTTGAGGACTCAGCTGCATGATTTAAGGACTTTGCTGAATTATTTAAGGACTCTGCTGCATTATTTAAGGAATTTGTTGCATTATTTAAGGACTCTGCTGCATTATCTAAGGAATTTGTTGCATTATTTAAGGACTCTGCTGCATTATTTAAGGACTTTGCTGCATTATTTAATAACTTTGTTGCATTATACAAGTACTCTGCTGCATTATTTAAGGACTTTGTTGCATTATGTTAGGAGTCTGCTGCATTATTTAAGGAGTCTGCTGCATTATTTAATGACTATGCTGCATTATTTAAGGACTGCTGCGTTATTTAAGGACTCTGCTGCATTATTTAAGACTTTGCTGCATTATTTAAGGACTCTGCTGCAGTATTTAATGACTCTGCTGAAGCATTTGGGGACTCAGATGCTTTATTTAAGGACTCTGTTGCATTATTTAAGGACTTTGTTGCATTATTTAAGGACTCTGCTGCATTATTTAAGGACTTTGTTGCATTATTTAAGGATTCTGCTGCATTTTTTAAGGACCTGGCTGCATTATTTAAGGACTCTGCTGCATTATTTAATTATTTTGCTCCATTATTTAAGGACTCTGCTGCGGTATTTAAGGACTCTGCTGCATTATTTAAGGACTGTGATGCATTATTTAAGGACGCTGCTGCAGAATTTAAGGAATCTGCTGCATTATTTAAGGACTTTGTTGCATTATTTAAGGTCTCTGCTGCATTATTTAAGGACTCTGCTATGGTACTTAAGGACTTTGCTGCATTATTTAAGGACTTTGCTGCATTATTTAAGGACTCTGCTGCATTATTTAAGAACTGTGTTGCATTATTTAAGGACTCTGCTGCATTATTTAAGGACTTTGTTGCATTATGTAAGGACTCTGCTGCATTATTTAAGGACTTTGCTGCATTATTTAAGGACTCTACTGCATAATTTAAGGACTTTATTGCATTATTTAAGGATCCTGCTGCATTATTTAATGACTCTGCTGAAGCATTTGAGGACTCAGCTGCATTATTAAAGGTCTCTGCTGCATTATTTAAGTATCCTGCTGAAGCATTTGAGGACTCAGCTGCATTATTTAAGGACTTTGCTGCATTATTTATCGACTCTGCTGCGTTATTTAAGGACTCTGCTGCATTATTTAAGAACTTTGCTGCATTATTTAAGGACTCTTCTGCATTATTTAATGACTCTGCTGAAGAATTTGAGGACTCAGCTGCATAATTTAAGGACTCTGCTGCATTATTTAAGGAATTTGCTGCATTATTTAAGGACTCTACTGCGTTATTTAAGGACTCTGTTGCATTATTTAAGGACTTTGATGCATTATTTAAGGATGCTGCTGCAGAATTTAAGGAATCTGCTGCATTATTTAAGGACTTTGTTGCATTATTTAAGGTCTCTGCTGCATTATTTAAGGACTCTGCTGTGGTATTTAAGGACTCTGCTGCATTATTTAAGGAATTTGTTGCATTATTTAAGGACGCTGCTGCATTATTTAAGGACTTTGTTGCATTATTTAAGGACTCTGCTGCAGTATTTAATGACTCTGCTGAAGCATTTGGGGACTCAGATGCATTATTTAAGGACTCTGCTGCATTATGTAAGGGCTTTGCTGCTTTATTTAAGGACTCTTTTGCATTATTTAAGGACTCTGCTGCATTATTTAAGGACTTTGTTGCATTATTTAAGGATTTTGCTGCATTATTTAAGGATTTTGCTGCATTATTTAAGGACTTTGCCGCATTATTTAAGGACTATGCTTTGGTATTTAAGGACTCTGCTGCATTATTTAAGGACTTTGCTGCATTATTTAAGGACTCTGCTGCATTATTTAATTACTTTGCTGCATTATTTAAGGACTCTGCTGCGGTATTTAAGGACTCTGCTGCATTATTTAAGGACTTTGATGCATTATTTAAGGACACTGCTGCAGAATTTAAGGAATCTGCTTCATTATTTAAGGACTTTGTTGCATTATTTAAGGACTCTGCTGCATTATTTAAGAACTTTGTTGCATTATTTAAGGACTCTGCTGCATTATTTAAGGACTTTGTTGCATTATGTAAGGACTCTGCTGCATTATTTAAGGACTTTGCTGCATTATTTAAGGACTCTGCTGCATAATTTAAGGACTTTATTGCATTATTTTAGGATCCTGCTGCATTATTTAATGACTCTGCTGAAGCATTTGAGGACTCAGCTGCATTATTAAAGGTCTCTGCTGCATTATTTAAGGATCCTGCTGAAGCATTTGAGGACTCAGTTGCATTATTTAAGGACTTTGCTGCATTATTTAACGACTCTGCTGCGTTATTTAAGGACTCTGCTGCATTATTTAAGAACTTTGCTGCATTATTTAAGGACTCTTCTGAATTATTTAATGACTCTGCTGAAGTATTTGAGGACTCAGCTGCATTATTTAAGGACTCTGCTGCATTATTTAAGGAATTTGCTGCATTATTTAAGGACTCTGCTGCGTTATTTAAGGACTCTGCTGCATTATTTAAGGACTTTGATGCATTATTTATGGACGCTGCTGCAGAATTTAAGGAATCTGCTGCATTATTTAAGGACTTTGTTGCATTATTTAAGGTCTCTGCTGCATTATTTAAGGACTCTGCTGTGGTATTTAAGGACTCTGCTGCATTATTTAAGGAATTTGTTGCATTATTTAAGGACGCTGCTGCATTATTTAAGGTCTTTGTTGCATTATTTAAGGACTCTGCTGCAGTATTTAATGACTCTGCTGAAGCATTTGGGGACTCAGATGCATTATTTAAGGACTCTGCTGCATTATGTAAGGGCTTTGCTGCTTTATTTAAGGACTCTTTTGCATTATTTAAGGACTTTGTTGCATTATTTAAGGACTCTGCTGCATTATTTAAGGACTTTGTTGCATTATTTAAGGATTCTGCTGCATTATTTAAGGACTTTGCTGCATTATTTAAGGACTATGCTTTGGTATTTAAGGACTCTGCTGCATTATTTAAGGACTTTGCTGCATTATTTAAGGACTCTGCTGCATTATTTAATTACTTTGCTGCATTATTTAAGGACTCTGCTGCGGTATTTAAGGACTCTGCTGCATTATTTAAGGACTTTGATGCATTATTTAAGGACTCTGCTGCATTATTTAAGGAATTTGTTGCATTATTTAAGGACTCTGCTGCATTATTTAAGGACTTTGCTGCATTATTTAATAATTTTGTTGCATTATAAAAGTACTCTGCTGCATTATTTAAGGACTTTGTTGCATTATGTAAGGAGTCTGCTGCATTATTTAAGGACTTTGCTGCATTATTTAACGACTCTGCTGAAACATTTGAGGACTCAGCTGCATTATTTAAGGACTCTGCTGCATTATTTAAGGAATTTGCTGCATTATTTAAGGACTCTGCTGCGGTATTTAAGGACTCTGCTGCATTATTTAAGGACTTTGATGCATTATTTAAGGACTCTGCTGCATTATTTAATGACTTTGTTGCATTATATAAGGTCTCTGCTGCATTATTTAAGGACTATGTTGCATTATGTTAGAAGTCTGCTGCATTATTTAAGGACTTTGCTGCATTATTTAAGGACTCTGCTGCATTATTTAAGGACTTTATTGCATTATTTAAGGACTCTGCTGCATTATTTAATGACTCTGCTGAAGCATTTGAGGACTCAGCTGCATTATTTAAGGTCTCTGCTGTATTATTTAAGGACTCTGCTGCATTATTTAATGACTCTGTTGCGGTATTTAAGGACTCTGCTGCATTATTTAAGGACTGCTGCGTTATTTAAGGACTCTGCTGCATTATTTAAGACTTTGCTGCATTATTTAAGGACTCTGCTGCAGTGTTTAATGACTCTGCTGAAGCAACTGGGGACTCAGATGCATTATTTAAGGACTCTGCTGCATTATGTAAGGACTTTGCTGCTTTATTTAAGGACTTTGCTGCATTATTTAAGGACTTTGTTGCATTATTTAAGGACTCTGCTGCATTATTTAAGGACTTTGTTGCATTATTTAAGGACTCTTCTGCATTATTTAAGGACTTTGCTGCATTATTTAAGGACTATGCTGTGGTATTTAAGTACTCTGCTGCATTATTTAAGGACTTTGCTGCATTATTTAAGGACTCTGCTGCATTATTTAATTACTTTGCTGCATTATTAAAGGACCCTGCTGCGGCATTTAAGGATTCTGCTGCATTATTTAAGGACTTTGATGCATTATTTAAGGACGCTGCTGCAGAATTTAAGGAATCTGCTGCATTATTTAAGGACTTTGTTGCATTATTTAAGGTCTCTGCTGCATGAATTAAGGACTCTGCTATGGTACTTAAGGACTTTGCTGCATTATTTAAGGACTTTGCTGCATTATTTAAGGACTTTGATGCATTATTTAAGAACTTTGTTGCATTATTTAAGGACTCTGCTGCATTATTTAAGGACTTTGTTGCATTATGTAAGGACTTTGCTGCTTTATTTAAGGACTTTGCTGCATTATTTAAGGACTTTGTTGCATTATTTAAGGACTCTGCTGCATTATTTAAGGACTTTGTTGCATTATTTAAGGACTCTTCTGCATTATTTAAGGACTTTGCTGCATTATTTAAGGACTATGCTGTGGTATTTAAGTACTCTGCTGCATTATTTAAGGACTTTGCTGCATTATTTAAGGACTCTGCTGCATTATTTAATTACTTTGCTGCATTATTAAAGGACCCTGCTGCGGCATTTAAGGATTCTGCTGCATAATTTAAGGACTTTATTGCATTATTTAAGGATCCTGCTGCATTATTTAAGGATCCTGCTGAAGCATTTGAGGACTCAGCTGCATTATTTAAGGACTTTGCTGCATTATTTAACGACTCTGCTGCATTATTTAAGGACTCTGCTGCTTTATTTAAGGACTTTCCTGCATTATTTAAGGAGTCTTCTGCATTATTTAATGACTCTGCTGAAGCATTTGAGGACTCAACTGCATTATTTAAGGACTCTGCTGCATTATTTAAGGTCTCTGCTGCATTATTTAAGGACTCTGCTGTGGTATATAAGGACTCTGCTGCATTATTTAAGGAATTTGTTGCATTATTTAAGGACGCTGCTGCATTATTTAAGGACTTTGTTGCATTATTTAAGGACTCTGCTGCATTAATTAAGGACTTTGCTGCATTACTTAAGGACACTGCTGCATTATTTAAGGACTTTGTTGCATTATTTAAGGACTCTGCTGCATTATTTAAGGACTCTGCTGAAGCATTTGGGGACTCAGATGCATTATTTAAGGACTCTGCTGCATTATGTAAGGGCTTTGCTGCTTTATTTAAGGACTCTGTTGCATTATTTAAGGACTTTGTTGCATTATTTAAGAACTCTGCTGCATTATTTAAGGACTTTGTTGCATTATTTAAGGATTCTGCTGCATTATTTAAGGACTTTGCTGCATTATTTAAGGACTATGCTGTGGTATTTAAGGACTCTGCTGCATTATTTAAGGACTTTGCTGCATTATTAAAGGACTCTGCTGCATTATTTAATTACTTTGCTGCATTATTTAAGGACTCTGCTGCGGTATTTAAGGACTCTGCTGCATTATTTAAGGACTTTGATGCATTATTTAAGGACACTGCTGCAGAATTTAAGGAATCTGCTGCATTATTTAAGGACTTTGTTGCATTATTTAAGGTCTCTTTTTCATTATTTAAGGACTCTGCTATTGTACTTAAGGACTTTGCTGCATTATTTAAGGACTTTGCTGCATTATTTAAGGACTTTGCTGCATTATTTAAGGACTCTGCTTCATTATTTAAGTACTTTGTTGCATTATTTAAGGACTCTGCTGCATAATTTAAGGACTTTATTGCATTATTTAAGGATCCTGCTGCATTATTTAATGACTCTGCTGAAGCATTTGAGGACTCATCTGCATTATTAAAGGTCTCTGCTGCCTTATTTAAGGATCCTGCTGAAGCATTTGAGGACTCAGCTGCATTATTTAAGGACTTTGCTGCATTATTTAACGACTCTGCTGCGTTATTTAAGGACTCTGCTGCATTATTTAAGGACACTGCTGCATTATTTAAGGACTCTGCTGCATTATTTAAGGACTTTGCTGCATTATTTAACGACTCTGCTGCATTATTTAAGAACTTTGCTGCATTATTTAAGGACTCTGCTGCATTATTTAAGGAATTTGTTGCATTATTTAAGGACTCTGCTGCTTTATTTAAGGACTCTGCTGCGGTATTTAAGGACTCTGCTGCATTATTTAAGGACTTTGCTGCATTATTTAAGGACTGCTGCGTTATTTAAGGACTCTGCTGCATTATTTAAGACTTTGCTGCATTATTTAAGGACTCTGCTGCAGTGTTTAATGACTCTGCTGAAGCAACTGGGGACTCAGATGCATTATTTAAGGACTCTGCTGCATTATGTAAGGACTTTGCTGCTTTATTTAAGGACTTTGCTGCATTATTTAAGGACTTTGTTGCATTATTTAAGGACTCTGCTGCATTATTTAAGGACTTTGTTGCATTATTTAAGGACTCTTCTGCATTATTTAAGGACTTTGCTGCATTATTTAAGGACTATGCTGTGGTATTTAAGTACTCTGCTGCATTATTTAAGGACTTTGCTGCATTATTTAAGGACTCTGCTGCATTATTTAATTACTTTGCTGCATTATTAAAGGACCCTGCTGCGGCATTTAAGGATTCTGCTGCATTATTTAAGGACTTTGATGCATTATTTAAGGACGCTGCTGCAGAATTTAAGGAATCTGCTGCATTATTTAAGGACTTTGTTGCATTATTTAAGGTCTCTGCTGCATTATTTAAGGACTCTGCTATGGTACTTAAGGACTTTGCTGCATTACTTAGGGACTTTGCTGCATTATTTAAGGACTTTGATGCATTATTTAAGGACTTTGTTGCATTATTTAAGAACTCTGCTGCATTATTTAAGGACTTTGTTGCATTATTTAAGGATTCTGCTGCATTATTTAAGGACTTTGCTGCATTATTTAAGGACTATGCTGTGGTATTTAAGGACTCTGCTGCATTATTTAAGGACTTTGCTGCATTATTAAAGGACTCTGCTGCATTATTTAATTACTTTGCTGCATTATTTAAGGACTCTGCTGCGGTATTTAAGGACTCTGCTGCATTATTTAAGGACTTTGATGCATTATTTAAGGACACTGCTGCAGAATTTAAGGAATCTGCTGCATTATTTAAGGACTTTGTTGCATTATTTAAGGTCTCTTTTTCATTATTTAAGGACTCTGCTATTGTACTTAAGGACTTTGCTGCATTATTTAAGGACTTTGCTGCATTATTTAAGGACTCTGCTGCATTATTTAAGTACTTTGTTGCATTATTTAAGGACTCTGCTGCATAATTTAAGGACTTTATTGCATTATTTAAGGATCCTGCTGCATTATTTAATGACTCTGCTGAAGCATTTGAGGACTCATCTGCATTATTAAAGGTCTCTGCTGCATTATTTAAGGATCCTGCTGAAGCATTTGAGGACTCAGCTGCATTATTTAAGGACTTTGCTGCATTATTTAACGACTCTGCTGCGTTATTTAAGGACTCTGCTGCATTATTTAAGGACACTGCTGCATTATTTAAGGACTCTGCTGCATTATTTAAGGACTTTGCTGCATTATTTAACGACTCTGCTGCATTATTTAAGAACTTTGCTGCATTATTTAAGGACTCTGCTGCATTATTTAAGGAATTTGTTGCATTATTTAAGGACTCTGCTGCTTTATTTAAGGACTCTGCTGCGGTATTTAAGGACTCTGCTGCATTATTTAAGGACTTTGCTGCATTATTTAAGGACTGCTGCGTTATTTAAGGACTCTGCTGCATTATTTAAGACTTTGCTGCATTATTTAAGGACTCTGCTGCAGTGTTTAATGACTCTGCTGAAGCAACTGGGGACTCAGATGCATTATTTAAGGACTCTGCTGCATTATGTAAGGACTTTGCTGCTTTATTTAAGGACTTTGCTGCATTATTTAAGGACTTTGTTGCATTATTTAAGGACTCTGCTGCATTATTTAAGGACTTTGTTGCATTATTTAAGGACTCTTCTGCATTATTTAAGGACTTTGCTGCATTATTTAAGGACTATGCTGTGGTATTTAAGTACTCTGCTGCATTATTTAAGGACTTTGCTGCATTATTTAAGGACTCTGCTGCATTATTTAATTACTTTGCTGCATTATTAAAGGACCCTGCTGCGGCATTTAAGGATTCTGCTGCATTATTTAAGGACTTTGATGCATTATTTAAGGACGCTGCTGCAGAATTTAAGGAATCTGCTGCATTATTTAAGGACTTTGTTGCATTATTTAAGGTCTCTGCTGCATGAATTAAGGACTCTGCTATGGTACTTAAGGACTTTGCTGCATTATTTAAGGACTTTGCTGCATTATTTAAGGACTTTGATGCATTATTTAAGAACTTTGTTGCATTATTTAAGGACTCTGCTGCATTATTTAAGGACTTTGTTGCATTATGTAAGGACTTTGCTGCTTTATTTAAGGACTTTGCTGCATTATTTAAGGACTTTGTTGCATTATTTAAGGACTCTGCTGCATTATTTAAGGACTTTGTTGCATCATTTAAGGACTCTTCTGCATTATTTAAGGACTTTGCTGCATTATTTAAGGACTATGCTGTGGTATTTAAGTACTCTGCTGCATTATTTAAGGACTTTGCTGCATTATTTAAGGACTCTGCTGCATTATTTAATTACTTTGCTGCATTATTAAAGGACCCTGCTGCGGCATTTAAGGATTCTGCTGCATAATTTAAGGACTTTATTGCATTATTTAAGGATCCTGCTGCATTATTTAAGGATCCTGCTGAAGCATTTGAGGACTCAGCTGCATTATTTAAGGACTTTGCTGCATTATTTAACGACTCTGCTGCATTATTTAAGGACTCTGCTGCTTTATTTAAGGACTTTCCTGCATTATTTAAGGAGTCTTCTGCATTATTTAATGACTCTGCTGAAGCATTTGAGGACTCAACTGCATTATTTAAGGACTCTGCTGCATTATTTAAGGTCTCTGCTGCATTATTTAAGGACTCTGCTGTGGTATATAAGGACTCTGCTGCATTATTTAAGGAATTTGTTGCATTATTTAAGGACGCTGCTGCATTATTTAAGGACTTTGTTGCATTATTTAAGGACTCTGCTGCATTAATTAAGGACTTTGCTGCATTACTTAAGGACACTGCTGCATTATTTAAGGACTTTGTTGCATTATTTAAGGACTCTGCTGCATTATTTAAGGACTCTGCTGAAGCATTTGGGGACTCAGATGCATTATTTAAGGACTCTGCTGCATTATGTAAGGGCTTTGCTGCTTTATTTAAGGACTCTGTTGCATTATTTAAGGACTTTGTTGCATTATTTAAGAACTCTGCTGCATTATTTAAGGACTTTGTTGCATTATTTAAGGATTCTGCTGCATTATTTAAGGACTTTGCTGCATTATTTAAGGACTATGCTGTGGTATTTAAGGACTCTGCTGCATTATTTAAGGACTTTGCTGCATTATTAAAGGACTCTGCTGCATTATTTAATTACTTTGCTGCATTATTTAAGGACTCTGCTGCGGTATTTAAGGACTCTGCTGCATTATTTAAGGACTTTGATGCATTATTTAAGGACACTGCTGCAGAATTTAAGGAATCTGCTGCATTATTTAAGGACTTTGTTGCATTATTTAAGGTCTCTTTTTCATTATTTAAGGACTCTGCTATTGTACTTAAGGACTTTGCTGCATTATTTAAGGACTTTGCTGCATTATTTAAGGACTCTGCTGCATTATTTAAGTACTTTGTTGCATTATTTAAGGACTCTGCTGCATAATTTAAGGACTTTATTGCATTATTTAAGGATCCTGCTGCATTATTTAATGACTCTGCTGAAGCATTTGAGGACTCATCTGCATTATTAAAGGCCTCTGCTGCATTATTTAAGGATCCTGCTGAAGCATTTGAGGACTCAGCTGCATTATTTAAGGACTTTGCTGCATTATTTAACGACTCTGCTGCGTTATTTAAGGACTCTGCTGCATTATTTAAGGACACTGCTGCATTATTTAAGGACTCTGCTGCATTATTTAAGGACTTTGCTGCATTATTTAACGACTCTGCTGCATTATTTAAGAACTTTGCTGCATTATTTAAGGACTCTGCTGCATTATTTAAGGAATTTGTTGCATTATTTAAGGACTCTGCTGCTTTATTTAAGGACTCTGCTGCGGTATTTAAGGACTCTGCTGCATTATTTAAGGACTTTGCTGCATTATTTAAGGACTGCTGCGTTATTTAAGGACTCTGCTGCATTATTTAAGACTTTGCTGCATTATTTAAGGACTCTGCTGCAGTGTTTAATGACTCTGCTGAAGCAACTGGGGACTCAGATGCATTATTTAAGGACTCTGCTGCATTATGTAAGGACTTTGCTGCTTTATTTAAGGACTTTGCTGCATTATTTAAGGACTTTGTTGCATTATTTAAGGACTCTGCTGCATTATTTAAGGACTTTGTTGCATTATTTAAGGACTCTTCTGCATTATTTAAGGACTTTGCTGCATTATTTAAGGACTATGCTGTGGTATTTAAGTACTCTGCTGCATTATTTAAGGACTTTGCTGCATTATTTAAGGACTCTGCTGCATTATTTAATTACTTTGCTGCATTATTAAAGGACCCTGCTGCGGCATTTAAGGATTCTGCTGCATTATTTAAGGACTTTGATGCATTATTTAAGGACGCTGCTGCAGAATTTAAGGAATCTGCTGCATTATTTAAGGACTTTGTTGCATTATTTAAGGTCTCTGCTGCATTATTTAAGGACTCTGCTATGGTACTTAAGGACTTTGCTGCATTACTTAAGGACTTTGCTGCATTATTTAAGGACTTTGATGCATTATTTAAGAACTTTGTTGCATTATTTAAGGACTCTGCTGCATTATTTAAGGACTTTGTTGCATTATGTAAGGACTTTGCTGCTTTATTTAAGGACTTTGCTGCATTATTTAAGGGCTTTGTTGCATTATTTAAGGACTCTGCTGCATTATTTAAGGACTTTGTTGCATTATTTAAGGACTCTTCTGCATTATTTAAGGACTTTGCTGCATTATTTAAGGACTATGCTGTGGTATTTAAGTACTCTGCTGCATTATTTAAGGACTTTGCTGCATTATTTAAGGACTCTGCTGCATTATTTAATTACTTTGCTGCATTATTAAAGGACCCTGCTGCGGCATTTAAGGATTCTGCTGCATAATTTAAGGACTTTATTGCATTATTTAAGGATCCTGCTGCATTATTTAAGGATCCTGCTGAAGCATTTGAGGACTCAGCTGCATTATTTAAGGACTTTGCTGCATTATTTAACGACTCTGCTGCATTATTTAAGGACTCTGCTGCTTTATTTAAGGACTTTCCTGCATTATTTAAGGAGTCTTCTGCATTATTTAATGACTCTGCTGAAGCATTTGAGGACTCAACTGCATTATTTAAGGACTCTGCTGCATTATTTAAGGTCTCTTCTGCATTATTTAAGGACTCTGCTGTGGTATATAAGGACTCTGCTGCATTATTTAAGGAATTTGTTGCATTATTTAAGGACGCTGCTGCATTATTTAAGGACTTTGTTGCATTATTTAAGGACTCTGCTGCATTAATTAAGGACTTTGCTGCATTACTTAAGGACACTGCTGCATTATTTAAGGACTTTGTTGCATTATTTAAGGTCTCTGCTGCATTATTTAAGGACTCTGCTGTGGTATTTATGGACTCTGCTGCATTATTTAAGGAATTTGTTGCATTATTTAAGGACGCTGCTGCATTATTTAAGGACTTTGTTGCATTATTTAAGGACTTTGCTGCATTAATTAAGGACTTTGCTGCATTACTTAAGGACTCTGCTGCATTATTTAATTACTTGCTGCATTATTTAAGGACTCTGCTGCGGTGTTTAAGAACTCTGCTGCATTATTTAAGGACTTTGCTGCATTATTTTAGGACTCTGCTGCATTATTTAAGGACTTTGCTGTATTATTTAAGGACTCTACTGCATTATTTAAGGACTTTGTTGCATTATTTAAGGACTCTGCTGCATTATTTAATGACTTTGTTGCATTATATAAGGACTCTGCTGCATTATTTAAGGACTATGTTGCATTATGTTAGAAGTCTGCTGCATTATTTAAGGACTTTGCTGCATTATTTAAGGACTCTGCTGCATTATTTAAGGACTTTATTGCATTATTTAAGGACTCTGCTGCATTATTTAATGACTCTGCTGAAGCATTTGAGGACTCAGCTGCATTATTTAAGGTCTCTGCTGTATTATTTAAGGACTCTGCTGCATTATTTAATGACTCTGTTGCGGTATTTAAGGACTCTGCTGCATTATTTAAGGACTGCTGCGTTATTTAAGGACTCTGCTGCATTATTTAAGACTTTGCTGCATTATTTAAGGACTCTGCTGCAGTGTTTAATGACTCTGCTGAAGCAACTGGGGACTCAGATGCATTATTTAAGGACTCTGCTGCATTATGTAAGGACTTTGCTGCTTTATTTAAGGACTTTGCTGCATTATTTAAGGACTTTGTTGCATTATTTAAGGACTCTGCTGCATTATTTAAGGACTTTGTTGCATTATTTAAGGACTCTTCTGCATTATTTAAGGACTTTGCTGCATTATTTAAGGACTATGCTGTGGTATTTAAGTACTCTGCTGCATTATTTAAGGACTTTGCTGCATTATTTAAGGACTCTGCTGCATTATTTAATTACTTTGCTGCATTATTAAAGGACCCTGCTGCGGCATTTAAGGATTCTGCTGCATTATTTAAGGACTTTGATGCATTATTTAAGGACGCTGCTGCAGAATTTAAGGAATCTGCTGCATTATTTAAGGACTTTGTTGCATTATTTAAGGTCTCTGCTGCATGAATTAAGGACTCTGCTATGGTACTTAAGGACTTTGCTGCATTATTTAAGGACTTTGCTGCATTATTTAAGGACTTTGATGCATTATTTAAGAACTTTGTTGCATTATTTAAGGACTCTGCTGCATTATTTAAGGACTTTGTTGCATTATGTAAGGACTTTGCTGCTTTATTTAAGGACTTTGCTGCATTATTTAAGGACTTTGTTGCATTATTTAAGGACTCTGCTGCATTATTTAAGGACTTTGTTGCATTATTTAAGGACTCTTCTGCATTATTTAAGGACTTTGCTGCATTATTTAAGGACTATGCTGTGGTATTTAAGTACTCTGCTGCATTATTTAAGGACTTTGCTGCATTATTTAAGGACTCTGCTGCATTATTTAATTACTTTGCTGCATTATTAAAGGACCCTGCTGCGGCATTTAAGGATTCTGCTGCATAATTTAAGGACTTTATTGCATTATTTAAGGATCCTGCTGCATTATTTAAGGATCCTGCTGAAGCATTTGAGGACTCAGCTGCATTATTTAAGGACTTTGCTGCATTATTTAACGACTCTGCTGCATTATTTAAGGACTCTGCTGCTTTATTTAAGGACTTTCCTGCATTATTTAAGGAGTCTTCTGCATTATTTAATGACTCTGCTGAAGCATTTGAGGACTCAACTGCATTATTTAAGGACTCTGCTGCATTATTTAAGGTCTCTGCTGCATTATTTAAGGACTCTGCTGTGGTATATAAGGACTCTGCTGCATTATTTAAGGAATTTGTTGCATTATTTAAGGACGCTGCTGCATTATTTAAGGACTTTGTTGCATTATTTAAGGACTCTGCTGCATTAATTAAGGACTTTGCTGCATTACTTAAGGACACTGCTGCATTATTTAAGGACTTTGTTGCATTATTTAAGGACTCTGCTGCATTATTTAAGGACTCTGCTGAAGCATTTGGGGACTCAGATGCATTATTTAAGGACTCTGCTGCATTATGTAAGGGCTTTGCTGCTTTATTTAAGGACTCTGTTGCATTATTTAAGGACTTTGTTGCATTATTTAAGAACTCTGCTGCATTATTTAAGGACTTTGTTGCATTATTTAAGGATTCTGCTGCATTATTTAAGGACTTTGCTGCATTATTTAAGGACTATGCTGTGGTATTTAAGGACTCTGCTGCATTATTTAAGGACTTTGCTGCATTATTAAAGGACTCTGCTGCATTATTTAATTACTTTGCTGCATTATTTAAGGACTCTGCTGCGGTATTTAAGGACTCTGCTGCATTATTTAAGGACTTTGATGCATTATTTAAGGACACTGCTGCAGAATTTAAGGAATCTGCTGCATTATTTAAGGACTTTGTTGCATTATTTAAGGTCTCTTTTTCATTATTTAAGGACTCTGCTATTGTACTTAAGGACTTTGCTGCATTATTTAAGGACTTTGCTGCATTATTTAAGGACTCTGCTGCATTATTTAAGTACTTTGTTGCATTATTTAAGGACTCTGCTGCATAATTTAAGGACTTTATTGCATTATTTAAGGATCCTGCTGCATTATTTAATGACTCTGCTGAAGCATTTGAGGACTCAGCTGCATTATTTAAGGTCTCTGCTGCATTATTTAAGGATCCTGCTGAAGCATTTGAGGACTCAGCTGCATTATTTAAGGACTTTGCTGCATTATTTAACGACTCTGCTGCGTTATTTAAGGACTCTGCTGCATTATTTAAGGACACTGCTGCATTATTTAAGGACTCTGCTGCATTATTTAAGGACTTTGCTGCATTATTTAACGACTCTGCTGCATTATTTAAGAACTTTGCTGCATTATTTAAGGACTCTGCTGCATTATTTAAGGAATTTGTTGCATTATTTAAGGACTCTGCTGCTTTATTTAAGGACTCTGCTGCGGTATTTAAGGACTCTGCTGCATTATTTAAGGACTTTGCTGCATTATTTAAGGACTGCTGCGTTATTTAAGGACTCTGCTGCATTATTTAAGACTTTGCTGCATTATTTAAGGACTCTGCTGCAGTGTTTAATGACTCTGCTGAAGCAACTGGGGACTCAGATGCATTATTTAAGGACTCTGCTGCATTATGTAAGGACTTTGCTGCTTTATTTAAGGACTTTGCTGCATTATTTAAGGACTTTGTTGCATTATTTAAGGACTCTGCTGCATTATTTAAGGACTTTGTTGCATTATTTAAGGACTCTTCTGCATTATTTAAGGACTTTGCTGCATTATTTAAGGACTATGCTGTGGTATTTAAGTACTCTGCTGCATTATTTAAGGACTTTGCTGCATTATTTAAGGACTCTGCTGCATTATTTAATTACTTTGCTGCATTATTAAAGGACCCTGCTGCGGCATTTAAGGATTCTGCTGCATTATTTAAGGACTTTGATGCATTATTTAAGGACGCTGCTGCAGAATTTAAGGAATCTGCTGCATTATTTAAGGACTTTGTTGCATTATTTAAGGTCTCTGCTGCATTATTTAAGGACTCTGCTATGGTACTTAAGGACTTTGCTGCATTACTTAAGGACTTTGCTGCATTATTTAAGGACTTTGATGCATTATTTAAGAACTTTGTTGCATTATTTAAGGACTCTGCTGCATTATTTAAGGACTTTGTTGCATTATGTAAGGACTTTGCTGCTTTATTTAAGGACTTTGCTGCATTATTTAAGGGCTTTGTTGCATTATTTAAGGACTCTGCTGCATTATTTAAGGACTTTGTTGCATTATTTAAGGACTCTTCTGCATTATTTAAGGACTTTGCTGCATTATTTAAGGACTATGCTGTGGTATTTAAGTACTCTGCTGCATTATTTAAGGACTTTGCTGCATTATTTAAGGACTCTGCTGCATTATTTAATTACTTTGCTGCATTATTAAAGGACCCTGCTGCGGCATTTAAGGATTCTGCTGCATAATTTAAGGACTTTATTGCATTATTTAAGGATCCTGCTGCATTATTTAAGGATCCTGCTGAAGCATTTGAGGACTCAGCTGCATTATTTAAGGACTTTGCTGCATTATTTAACGACTCTGCTGCATTATTTAAGGACTCTGCTGCTTTATTTAAGGACTTTCCTGCATTATTTAAGGAGTCTTCTGCATTATTTAATGACTCTGCTGAAGCATTTGAGGACTCAACTGCATTATTTAAGGACTCTGCTGCATTATTTAAGGTCTCTGCTGCATTATTTAAGGACTCTGCTGTGGTATATAAGGACTCTGCTGCATTATTTAAGGAATTTGTTGCATTATTTAAGGACGCTGCTGCATTATTTAAGGACTTTGTTGCATTATTTAAGGACTCTGCTGCATTAATTAAGGACTTTGCTGCATTACTTAAGGACACTGCTGCATTATTTAAGGACTTTGTTGCATTATTTAAGGTCTCTGCTGCATTATTTAAGGACTCTGCTGTGGTATTTATGGACTCTGCTGCATTATTTAAGGAATTTGTTGCATTATTTAAGGACGCTGCTGCATTATTTAAGGACTTTGTTGCATTATTTAAGGACTTTGCTGCATTAATTAAGGACTTTGCTGCATTACTTAAGGACTCTGCTGCATTATTTAATTACTTGCTGCATTATTTAAGGACTCTGCTGCGGTGTTTAAGAACTCTGCTGCATTATTTAAGGACTTTGCTGCATTATTTTAGGACTCTGCTGCATTATTTAAGGACTTTGCTGTATTATTTAAGGACTCTACTGCATTATTTAAGGACTTTGTTGCATTATTTAAGGACTCTGCTGCATTATTTAATGACTTTGTTGCATTATATAAGGACTCTGCTGCATTATTTAAGGACTATGTTGCATTATGTTAGAAGTCTGCTGCATTATTTAAGGACTTTGCTGCATTATTTAAGGACTCTGCTGCATTATTTAAGGACTTTATTGCATTATTTAAGGACTCTGCTGCATTATTTAATGACTCTGCTGAAGCATTTGAGGACTCAGCTGCATTATTTAAGGTCTCTGCTGTATTATTTAAGGACTCTGCTGCATTATTTAATGACTCTGTTGCGGTATTTAAGGACTCTGCTGCATTATTTAAGGACTGCTGCGTTATTTAAGGACTCTGCTGCATTATTTAAGACTTTGCTGCATTATTTAAGGACTCTGCTGCAGTGTTTAATGACTCTGCTGAAGCAACTGGGGACTCAGATGCATTATTTAAGGACTCTGCTGCATTATGTAAGGACTTTGCTGCTTTATTTAAGGACTTTGCTGCATTATTTAAGGACTTTGTTGCATTATTTAAGGACTCTGCTGCATTATTTAAGGACTTTGTTGCATTATTTAAGGACTCTTCTGCATTATTTAAGGACTTTGCTGCATTATTTAAGGACTATGCTGTGGTATTTAAGTACTCTGCTGCATTATTTAAGGACTTTGCTGCATTATTTAAGGACTCTGCTGCATTATTTAATTACTTTGCTGCATTATTAAAGGACCCTGCTGCGGCATTTAAGGATTCTGCTGCATTATTTAAGGACTTTGATGCATTATTTAAGGACGCTGCTGCAGAATTTAAGGAATCTGCTGCATTATTTAAGGACTTTGTTGCATTATTTAAGGTCTCTGCTGCATGAATTAAGGACTCTGCTATGGTACTTAAGGACTTTGCTGCATTATTTAAGGACTTTGCTGCATTATTTAAGGACTTTGATGCATTATTTAAGAACTTTGTTGCATTATTTAAGGACTCTGCTGCATTATTTAAGGACTTTGTTGCATTATGTAAGGACTTTGCTGCTTTATTTAAGGACTTTGCTGCATTATTTAAGGACTTTGTTGCATTATTTAAGGACTCTGCTGCATTATTTAAGGACTTTGTTGCATTATTTAAGGACTCTTCTGCATTATTTAAGGACTTTTCTGCATTATTTAAGGACTATGCTGTGGTATTTAAGTACTCTGCTGCATTATTTAAGGACTTTGCTGCATTATTTAAGGACTCTGCTGCATTATTTAATTACTTTGCTGCATTATTAAAGGACCCTGCTGCGGCATTTAAGGATTCTGCTGCATAATTTAAGGACTTTATTGCATTATTTAAGGATCCTGCTGCATTATTTAAGGATCCTGCTGAAGCATTTGAGGACTCAGCTGCATTATTTAAGGACTTTGCTGCATTATTTAACGACTCTGCTGCATTATTTAAGGACTCTGCTGCTTTATTTAAGGACTTTCCTGCATTATTTAAGGAGTCTTCTGCATTATTTAATGACTCTGCTGAAGCATTTGAGGACTCAACTGCATTATTTAAGGACTCTGCTGCATTATTTAAGGTCTCTGCTGCATTATTTAAGGACTCTGCTGTGGTATATAAGGACTCTGCTGCATTATTTAAGGAATTTGTTGCATTATTTAAGGACGCTGCTGCATTATTTAAGGACTTTGTTGCATTATTTAAGGACTCTGCTGCATTAATTAAGGACTTTGCTGCATTACTTAAGGACACTGCTGCATTATTTAAGGACTTTGTTGCATTATTTAAGGACTCTGCTGCATTATTTAAGGACTCTGCTGAAGCATTTGGGGACTCAGATGCATTATTTAAGGACTCTGCTGCATTATGTAAGGGCTTTGCTGCTTTATTTAAGGACTCTGTTGCATTATTTAAGGACTTTGTTGCATTATTTAAGAACTCTGCTGCATTATTTAAGGACTTTGTTGCATTATTTAAGGATTCTGCTGCATTATTTAAGGACTTTGCTGCATTATTTAAGGACTATGCTGTGGTATTTAAGGACTCTGCTGCATTATTTAAGGACTTTGCTGCATTATTAAAGGACTCTGCTGCATTATTTAATTACTTTGCTGCATTATTTAAGGACTCTGCTGCGGTATTTAAGGACTCTGCTGCATTATTTAAGGACTTTGATGCATTATTTAAGGACACTGCTGCAGAATTTAAGGAATCTGCTGCATTATTTAAGGACTTTGTTGCATTATTTAAGGTCTCTTTTTCATTATTTAAGGACTCTGCTATTGTACTTAAGGACTTTGCTGCATTATTTAAGGACTTTGCTGCATTATTTAAGGACTCTGCTGCATTATTTAAGTACTTTGTTGCATTATTTAAGGACTCTGCTGCATAATTTAAGGACTTTATTGCATTATTTAAGGATCCTGCTGCATTATTTAATGACTCTGCTGAAGCATTTGAGGACTCAGCTGCATTATTTAAGGTCTCTGCTGCATTATTTAAGGATCCTGCTGAAGCATTTGAGGACTCAGCTGCATTATTTAAGGACTTTGCTGCATTATTTAACGACTCTGCTGCGTTATTTAAGGACTCTGCTGCATTATTTAAGGACACTGCTGCATTATTTAAGGACTCTGCTGCATTATTTAAGGACTTTGCTGCATTATTTAACGACTCTGCTGCATTATTTAAGAACTTTGCTGCATTATTTAAGGACTCTGCTGCATTATTTAAGGAATTTGTTGCATTATTTAAGGACTCTGCTGCTTTATTTAAGGACTCTGCTGCGGTATTTAAGGACTCTGCTGCATTATTTAAGGACTTTGCTGCATTATTTAAGGACTGCTGCGTTATTTAAGGACTCTGCTGCATTATTTAAGACTTTGCTGCATTATTTAAGGACTCTGCTGCAGTGTTTAATGACTCTGCTGAAGCAACTGGGGACTCAGATGCATTATTTAAGGACTCTGCTGCATTATGTAAGGACTTTGCTGCTTTATTTAAGGACTTTGCTGCATTATTTAAGGACTTTGTTGCATTATTTAAGGACTCTGCTGCATTATTTAAGGACTTTGTTGCATTATTTAAGGACTCTTCTGCATTATTTAAGGACTTTGCTGCATTATTTAAGGACTATGCTGTGGTATTTAAGTACTCTGCTGCATTATTTAAGGACTTTGCTGCATTATTTAAGGACTCTGCTGCATTATTTAATTACTTTGCTGCATTATTAAAGGACCCTGCTGCGGCATTTAAGGATTCTGCTGCATTATTTAAGGACTTTGATGCATTATTTAAGGACGCTGCTGCAGAATTTAAGGAATCTGCTGCATTATTTAAGGACTTTGTTGCATTATTTAAGGTCTCTGCTGCATGAATTAAGGACTCTGCTATGGTACTTAAGGACTTTGCTGCATTATTTAAGGACTTTGCTGCATTATTTAAGGACTTTGATGCATTATTTAAGAACTTTGTTGCATTATTTAAGGACTCTGCTGCATTATTTAAGGACTTTGTTGCATTATGTAAGGACTTTGCTGCTTTATTTAAGGACTTTGCTGCATTATTTAAGGACTTTGTTGCATTATTTAAGGACTCTGCTGCATTATTTAAGGACTTTGTTGCATCATTTAAGGACTCTTCTGCATTATTTAAGGACTTTGCTGCATTATTTAAGGACTATGCTGTGGTATTTAAGTACTCTGCTGCATTATTTAAGGACTTTGCTGCATTATTTAAGGACTCTGCTGCATTATTTAATTACTTTGCTGCATTATTAAAGGACCCTGCTGCGGCATTTAAGGATTCTGCTGCATAATTTAAGGACTTTATTGCATTATTTAAGGATCCTGCTGCATTATTTAAGGATCCTGCTGAAGCATTTGAGGACTCAGCTGCATTATTTAAGGACTTTGCTGCATTATTTAACGACTCTGCTGCATTATTTAAGGACTCTGCTGCTTTATTTAAGGACTTTCCTGCATTATTTAAGGAGTCTTCTGCATTATTTAATGACTCTGCTGAAGCATTTGAGGACTCAACTGCATTATTTAAGGACTCTGCTGCATTATTTAAGGTCTCTGCTGCATTATTTAAGGACTCTGCTGTGGTATATAAGGACTCTGCTGCATTATTTAAGGAATTTGTTGCATTATTTAAGGACGCTGCTGCATTATTTAAGGACTTTGTTGCATTATTTAAGGACTCTGCTGCATTAATTAAGGACTTTGCTGCATTACTTAAGGACACTGCTGCATTATTTAAGGACTTTGTTGCATTATTTAAGGACTCTGCTGCATTATTTAAGGACTCTGCTGAAGCATTTGGGGACTCAGATGCATTATTTAAGGACTCTGCTGCATTATGTAAGGGCTTTGCTGCTTTATTTAAGGACTCTGTTGCATTATTTAAGGACTTTGTTGCATTATTTAAGAACTCTGCTGCATTATTTAAGGACTTTGTTGCATTATTTAAGGATTCTGCTGCATTATTTAAGGACTTTGCTGCATTATTTAAGGACTATGCTGTGGTATTTAAGGACTCTGCTGCATTATTTAAGGACTTTGCTGCATTATTAAAGGACTCTGCTGCATTATTTAATTACTTTGCTGCATTATTTAAGGACTCTGCTGCGGTATTTAAGGACTCTGCTGCATTATTTAAGGACTTTGATGCATTATTTAAGGACACTGCTGCAGAATTTAAGGAATCTGCTGCATTATTTAAGGACTTTGTTGCATTATTTAAGGTCTCTTTTTCATTATTTAAGGACTCTGCTATTGTACTTAAGGACTTTGCTGCATTATTTAAGGACTTTGCTGCATTATTTAAGGACTCTGCTGCATTATTTAAGTACTTTGTTGCATTATTTAAGGACTCTGCTGCATAATTTAAGGACTTTATTGCATTATTTAAGGATCCTGCTGCATTATTTAATGACTCTGCTGAAGCATTTGAGGACTCATCTGCATTATTAAAGGTCTCTGCTGCATTATTTAAGGATCCTGCTGAAGCATTTGAGGACTCAGCTGCATTATTTAAGGACTTTGCTGCATTATTTAACGACTCTGCTGCGTTATTTAAGGACTCTGCTGCATTATTTAAGGACACTGCTGCATTATTTAAGGACTCTGCTGCATTATTTAAGGACTTTGCTGCATTATTTAACGACTCTGCTGCATTATTTAAGAACTTTGCTGCATTATTTAAGGACTCTGCTGCATTATTTAAGGAATTTGTTGCATTATTTAAGGACTCTGCTGCTTTATTTAAGGACTCTGCTGCGGTATTTAAGGACTCTGCTGCATTATTTAAGGACTTTGCTGCATTATTTAAGGACTGCTGCGTTATTTAAGGACTCTGCTGCATTATTTAAGACTTTGCTGCATTATTTAAGGACTCTGCCGCAGTGTTTAATGACTCTGCTGAAGCAACTGGGGACTCAGATGCATTATTTAAGGACTCTGCTGCATTATGTAAGGACTTTGCTGCTTTATTTAAGGACTTTGCTGCATTATTTAAGGACTTTGTTGCATTATTTAAGGACTCTGCTGCATTATTTAAGGACTTTGTTGCATTATTTAAGGACTCTTCTGCATTATTTAAGGACTTTGCTGCATTATTTAAGGACTATGCTGTGGTATTTAAGTACTCTGCTGCATTATTTAAGGACTTTGCTGCATTATTTAAGGACTCTGCTGCATTATTTAATTACTTTGCTGCATTATTAAAGGACCCTGCTGCGGCATTTAAGGATTCTGCTGCATTATTTAAGGACTTTGATGCATTATTTAAGGACGCTGCTGCAGAATTTAAGGAATCTGCTGCATTATTTAAGGACTTTGTTGCATTATTTAAGGTCTCTGCTGCATTATTTAAGGACTCTGCTATGGTACTTAAGGACTTTGCTGCATTACTTAAGGACTTTGCTGCATTATTTAAGGACTTTGATGCATTATTTAAGAACTTTGTTGCATTATTTAAGGACTCTGCTGCATTATTTAAGGACTTTGTTGCATTATGTAAGGACTTTGCTGCTTTATTTAAGGACTTTGCTGCATTATTTAAGGGCTTTGTTGCATTATTTAAGGACTCTGCTGCATTATTTAAGGACTTTGTTGCATTATTTAAGGACTCTTCTGCATTATTTAAGGACTTTGCTGCATTATTTAAGGACTATGCTGTGGTATTTAAGTACTCTGCTGCATTATTTAAGGACTTTGCTGCATTATTTAAGGACTCTGCTGCATTATTTAATTACTTTGCTGCATTATTAAAGGACCCTGCTGCGGCATTTAAGGATTCTGCTGCATAATTTAAGGACTTTATTGCATTATTTAAGGATCCTGCTGCATTATTTAAGGATCCTGCTGAAGCATTTGAGGACTCAGCTGCATTATTTAAGGACTTTGCTGCATTATTTAACGACTCTGCTGCATTATTTAAGGACTCTGCTGCTTTATTTAAGGACTTTCCTGCATTATTTAAGGAGTCTTCTGCATTATTTAATGACTCTGCTGAAGCATTTGAGGACTCAACTGCATTATTTAAGGACTCTGCTGCATTATTTAAGGTCTCTGCTGCATTATTTAAGGACTCTGCTGTGGTATATAAGGACTCTGCTGCATTATTTAAGGAATTTGTTGCATTATTTAAGGACGCTGCTGCATTATTTAAGGACTTTGTTGCATTATTTAAGGACTCTGCTGCATTAATTAAGGACTTTGCTGCATTACTTAAGGACACTGCTGCATTATTTAAGGACTTTGTTGCATTATTTAAGGTCTCTGCTGCATTATTTAAGGACTCTGCTGTGGTATTTATGGACTCTGCTGCATTATTTAAGGAATTTGTTGCATTATTTAAGGACGCTGCTGCATTATTTAAGGACTTTGTTGCATTATTTAAGGACTTTGCTGCATTAATTAAGGACTTTGCTGCATTACTTAAGGACTCTGCTGCATTATTTAATTACTTGCTGCATTATTTAAGGACTCTGCTGCGGTGTTTAAGAACTCTGCTGCATTATTTAAGGACTTTGCTGCATTATTTTAGGACTCTGCTGCATTATTTAAGGACTTTGCTGTATTATTTAAGGACTCTACTGCATTATTTAAGGACTTTGTTGCATTATTTAAGGACTCTGCTGCATTATTTAATGACTTTGTTGCATTATATAAGGACTCTGCTGCATTATTTAAGGACTATGTTGCATTATGTTAGAAGTCTGCTGCATTATTTAAGGACTTTGCTGCATTATTTAAGGACTCTGCTGCATTATTTAAGGACTTTATTGCATTATTTAAGGACTCTGCTGCATTATTTAATGACTCTGCTGAAGCATTTGAGGACTCAGCTGCATTATTTAAGGTCTCTGCTGTATTATTTAAGGACTCTGCTGCATTATTTAATGACTCTGTTGCGGTATTTAAGGACTCTGCTGCATTATTTAAGGACTGCTGCGTTATTTAAGGACTCTGCTGCATTATTTAAGACTTTGCTGCATTATTTAAGGACTCTGCTGCAGTGTTTAATGACTCTGCTGAAGCAACTGGGGACTCAGATGCATTATTTAAGGACTCTGCTGCATTATGTAAGGACTTTGCTGCTTTATTTAAGGACTTTGCTGCATTATTTAAGGACTTTGTTGCATTATTTAAGGACTCTGCTGCATTATTTAAGGACTTTGTTGCATTATTTAAGGACTCTTCTGCATTATTTAAGGACTTTGCTGCATTATTTAAGGACTATGCTGTGGTATTTAAGTACTCTGCTGCATTATTTAAGGACTTTGCTGCATTATTTAAGGACTCTGCTGCATTATTTAATTACTTTGCTGCATTATTAAAGGACCCTGCTGCGGCATTTAAGGATTCTGCTGCATTATTTAAGGACTTTGATGCATTATTTAAGGACGCTGCTGCAGAATTTAAGGAATCTGCTGCATTATTTAAGGACTTTGTTGCATTATTTAAGGTCTCTGCTGCATGAATTAAGGACTCTGCTATGGTACTTAAGGACTTTGCTGCATTATTTAAGGACTTTGCTGCATTATTTAAGGACTTTGATGCATTATTTAAGAACTTTGTTGCATTATTTAAGGACTCTGCTGCATTATTTAAGGACTTTGTTGCATTATGTAAGGACTTTGCTGCTTTATTTAAGGACTTTGCTGCATTATTTAAGGACTTTGTTGCATTATTTAAGGACTCTGCTGCATTATTTAAGGACTTTGTTGCATTATTTAAGGACTCTTCTGCATTATTTAAGGACTTTGCTGCATTATTTAAGGACTATGCTGTGGTATTTAAGTACTCTGCTGCATTATTTAAGGACTTTGCTGCATTATTTAAGGACTCTGCTGCATTATTTAATTACTTTGCTGCATTATTAAAGGACCCTGCTGCGGCATTTAAGGATTCTGCTGCATAATTTAAGGACTTTATTGCATTATTTAAGGATCCTGCTGCATTATTTAAGGATCCTGCTGAAGCATTTGAGGACTCAGCTGCATTATTTAAGGACTTTGCTGCATTATTTAACGACTCTGCTGCATTATTTAAGGACTCTGCTGCTTTATTTAAGGACTTTCCTGCATTATTTAAGGAGTCTTCTGCATTATTTAATGACTCTGCTGAAGCATTTGAGGACTCAACTGCATTATTTAAGGACTCTGCTGCATTATTTAAGGTCTCTGCTGCATTATTTAAGGACTCTGCTGTGGTATATAAGGACTCTGCTGCATTATTTAAGGAATTTGTTGCATTATTTAAGGACGCTGCTGCATTATTTAAGGACTTTGTTGCATTATTTAAGGACTCTGCTGCATTAATTAAGGACTTTGCTGCATTACTTAAGGACACTGCTGCATTATTTAAGGACTTTGTTGCATTATTTAAGGACTCTGCTGCATTATTTAAGGACTCTGCTGAAGCATTTGGGGACTCAGATGCATTATTTAAGGACTCTGCTGCATTATGTAAGGGCTTTGCTGCTTTATTTAAGGACTCTGTTGCATTATTTAAGGACTTTGTTGCATTATTTAAGAACTCTGCTGCATTATTTAAGGACTTTGTTGCATTATTTAAGGATTCTGCTGCATTATTTAAGGACTTTGCTGCATTATTTAAGGACTATGCTGTGGTATTTAAGGACTCTGCTGCATTATTTAAGGACTTTGCTGCATTATTAAAGGACTCTGCTGCATTATTTAATTACTTTGCTGCATTATTTAAGGACTCTGCTGCGGTATTTAAGGACTCTGCTGCATTATTTAAGGACTTTGATGCATTATTTAAGGACACTGCTGCAGAATTTAAGGAATCTGCTGCATTATTTAAGGACTTTGTTGCATTATTTAAGGTCTCTTTTTCATTATTTAAGGACTCTGCTATTGTACTTAAGGACTTTGCTGCATTATTTAAGGACTTTGCTGCATTATTTAAGGACTCTGCTGCATTATTTAAGTACTTTGTTGCATTATTTAAGGACTCTGCTGCATAATTTAAGGACTTTATTGCATTATTTAAGGATCCTGCTGCATTATTTAATGACTCTGCTGAAGCATTTGAGGACTCAGCTGCATTATTTAAGGTCTCTGCTGCATTATTTAAGGATCCTGCTGAAGCATTTGAGGACTCAGCTGCATTATTTAAGGACTTTGCTGCATTATTTAACGACTCTGCTGCGTTATTTAAGGACTCTGCTGCATTATTTAAGGACACTGCTGCATTATTTAAGGACTCTGCTGCATTATTTAAGGACTTTGTTGCATTATTTAAGGACTCTTCTGCATTATTTAAGGACTTTGCTGCATTATTTAAGGACTATGCTGTGGTATTTAAGTACTCTGCTGCATTATTTAAGGACTTTGCTGCATTATTTAAGGACTCTGCTGCATTATTTAATTACTTTGCTGCATTATTAAAGGACCCTGCTGCGGCATTTAAGGATTCTGCTGCATTATTTAAGGACTTTGATGCATTATTTAAGGACGCTGCTGCAGAATTTAAGGAATCTGCTGCATTATTTAAGGACTTTGTTGCATTATTTAAGGTCTCTGCTGCATTATTTAAGGACTCTGCTATGGTACTTAAGGACTTTGCTGCATTACTTAAGGACTTTGCTGCATTATTTAAGGACTTTGATGCATTATTTAAGAACTTTGTTGCATTATTTAAGGACTCTGCTGCATTATTTAAGGACTTTGTTGCATTATGTAAGGACTTTGCTGCTTTATTTAAGGACTTTGCTGCATTATTTAAGGGCTTTGTTGCATTATTTAAGGACTCTGCTGCATTATTTAAGGACTTTGTTGCATTATTTAAGGACTCTTCTGCATTATTTAAGGACTTTGCTGCATTATTTAAGGACTATGCTGTGGTATTTAAGTACTCTGCTGCATTATTTAAGGACTTTGCTGCATTATTTAAGGACTCTGCTGCATTATTTAATTACTTTGCTGCATTATTAAAGGACCCTGCTGCGGCATTTAAGGATTCTGCTGCATAATTTAAGGACTTTATTGCATTATTTAAGGATCCTGCTGCATTATTTAAGGATCCTGCTGAAGCATTTGAGGACTCAGCTGCATTATTTAAGGACTTTGCTGCATTATTTAACGACTCTGCTGCATTATTTAAGGACTCTGCTGCTTTATTTAAGGACTTTCCTGCATTATTTAAGGAGTCTTCTGCATTATTTAATGACTCTGCTGAAGCATTTGAGGACTCAACTGCATTATTTAAGGACTCTGCTGCATTATTTAAGGTCTCTGCTGCATTATTTAAGGACTCTGCTGTGGTATATAAGGACTCTGCTGCATTATTTAAGGAATTTGTTGCATTATTTAAGGACGCTGCTGCATTATTTAAGGACTTTGTTGCATTATTTAAGGACTCTGCTGCATTAATTAAGGACTTTGCTGCATTACTTAAGGACACTGCTGCATTATTTAAGGACTTTGTTGCATTATTTAAGGTCTCTGCTGCATTATTTAAGGACTCTGCTGTGGTATTTATGGACTCTGCTGCATTATTTAAGGAATTTGTTGCATTATTTAAGGACGCTGCTGCATTATTTAAGGACTTTGTTGCATTATTTAAGGACTTTGCTGCATTAATTAAGGACTTTGCTGCATTACTTAAGGACTCTGCTGCATTATTTAATTACTTGCTGCATTATTTAAGGACTCTGCTGCGGTGTTTAAGAACTCTGCTGCATTATTTAAGGACTTTGCTGCATTATTTAAGGACTCTGCTGCATTATTTAATTACTTTGCTGCATTATTAAAGGACCCTGCTGCGGCATTTAAGGATTCTGCTGCATTATTTAAGGACTTTGATGCATTATTTAAGGACGCTGCTGCAGAATTTAAGGAATCTGCTGCATTATTTAAGGACTTTGTTGCATTATTTAAGGTCTCTGCTGCATGAATTAAGGACTCTGCTATGGTACTTAAGGACTTTGCTGCATTATTTAAGGACTTTGCTGCATTATTTAAGGACTTTGATGCATTATTTAAGAACTTTGTTGCATTATTTAAGGACTCTGCTGCATTATTTAAGGACTTTGTTGCATTATGTAAGGACTTTGCTGCTTTATTTAAGGACTTTGCTGCATTATTTAAGGACTTTGTTGCATTATTTAAGGACTCTGCTGCATTATTTAAGGACTTTGTTGCATTATTTAAGGACTCTTCTGCATTATTTAAGGACTTTGCTGCATTATTTAAGGACTATGCTGTGGTATTTAAGTACTCTGCTGCATTATTTAAGGACTTTGCTGCATTATTTAAGGACTCTGCTGCATTATTTAATTACTTTGCTGCATTATTAAAGGACCCTGCTGCGGCATTTAAGGATTCTGCTGCATAATTTAAGGACTTTATTGCATTATTTAAGGATCCTGCTGCATTATTTAAGGATCCTGCTGAAGCATTTGAGGACTCAGCTGCATTATTTAAGGACTTTGCTGCATTATTTAACGACTCTGCTGCATTATTTAAGGACTCTGCTGCTTTATTTAAGGACTTTCCTGCATTATTTAAGGAGTCTTCTGCATTATTTAATGACTCTGCTGAAGCATTTGAGGACTCAACTGCATTATTTAAGGACTCTGCTGCATTATTTAAGGTCTCTGCTGCATTATTTAAGGACTCTGCTGTGGTATATAAGGACTCTGCTGCATTATTTAAGGAATTTGTTGCATTATTTAAGGACGCTGCTGCATTATTTAAGGACTTTGTTGCATTATTTAAGGACTCTGCTGCATTAATTAAGGACTTTGCTGCATTACTTAAGGACACTGCTGCATTATTTAAGGACTTTGTTGCATTATTTAAGGACTCTGCTGCATTATTTAAGGACTCTGCTGAAGCATTTGGGGACTCAGATGCATTATTTAAGGACTCTGCTGCATTATGTAAGGGCTTTGCTGCTTTATTTAAGGACTCTGTTGCATTATTTAAGGACTTTGTTGCATTATTTAAGAACTCTGCTGCATTATTTAAGGACTTTGTTGCATTATTTAAGGATTCTGCTGCATTATTTAAGGACTTTGCTGCATTATTTAAGGACTATGCTGTGGTATTTAAGGACTCTGCTGCATTATTTAAGGACTTTGCTGCATTATTAAAGGACTCTGCTGCATTATTTAATTACTTTGCTGCATTATTTAAGGACTCTGCTGCGGTATTTAAGGACTCTGCTGCATTATTTAAGGACTTTGATGCATTATTTAAGGACACTGCTGCAGAATTTAAGGAATCTGCTGCATTATTTAAGGACTTTGTTGCATTATTTAAGGTCTCTTTTTCATTATTTAAGGACTCTGCTATTGTACTTAAGGACTTTGCTGCATTATTTAAGGACTTTGCTGCATTATTTAAGGACTCTGCTGCATTATTTAAGTACTTTGTTGCATTATTTAAGGACTCTGCTGCATAATTTAAGGACTTTATTGCATTATTTAAGGATCCTGCTGCATTATTTAATGACTCTGCTGAAGCATTTGAGGACTCAGCTGCATTATTTAAGGTCTCTGCTGCATTATTTAAGGATCCTGCTGAAGCATTTGAGGACTCAGCTGCATTATTTAAGGACTTTGCTGCATTATTTAACGACTCTGCTGCGTTATTTAAGGACTCTGCTGCATTATTTAAGGACACTGCTGCATTATTTAAGGACTCTGCTGCATTATTTAAGGACTTTGCTGCATTATTTAACGACTCTGCTGCATTATTTAAGAACTTTGCTGCATTATTTAAGGACTCTGCTGCATTATTTAAGGAATTTGTTGCATTATTTAAGGACGCTGCTGCATTATTTAAGGACTTTGTTGCATTATTTAAGGACTCTGCTGCATTAATTAAGGACTTTGCTGCATTACTTAAGGACACTGCTGCATTATTTAAGGACTTTGTTGCATTATTTAAGGTCTCTGCTGCATTATTTAAGGACTCTGCTGTGGTATTTATGGACTCTGCTGCATTATTTAAGGAATTTGTTGCATTATTTAAGGACGCTGCTGCATTATTTAAGGACTTTGTTGCATTATTTAAGGACTTTGCTGCATTAATTAAGGACTTTGCTGCATTACTTAAGGACTCTGCTGCATTATTTAATTACTTGCTGCATTATTTAAGGACTCTGCTGCGGTGTTTAAGAACTCTGCTGCATTATTTAAGGACTTTGCTGCATTATTTTAGGACTCTGCTGCATTATTTAAGGACTTTGCTGTATTATTTAAGGACTCTACTGCATTATTTAAGGACTTTGTTGCATTATTTAAGGACTCTGCTGCATTATTTAATGACTTTGTTGCATTATATAAGGACTCTGCTGCATTATTTAAGGACTATGTTGCATTATGTTAGAAGTCTGCTGCATTATTTAAGGACTTTGCTGCATTATTTAAGGACTCTGCTGCATTATTTAAGGACTTTATTGCATTATTTAAGGACTCTGCTGCATTATTTAATGACTCTGCTGAAGCATTTGAGGACTCAGCTGCATTATTTAAGGTCTCTGCTGTATTATTTAAGGACTCTGCTGCATTATTTAATGACTCTGTTGCGGTATTTAAGGACTCTGCTGCATTATTTAAGGACTGCTGCGTTATTTAAGGACTCTGCTGCATTATTTAAGACTTTGCTGCATTATTTAAGGACTCTGCTGCAGTGTTTAATGACTCTGCTGAAGCAACTGGGGACTCAGATGCATTATTTAAGGACTCTGCTGCATTATGTAAGGACTTTGCTGCTTTATTTAAGGACTTTGCTGCATTATTTAAGGACTTTGTTGCATTATTTAAGGACTCTGCTGCATTATTTAAGGACTTTGTTGCATTATTTAAGGACTCTTCTGCATTATTTAAGGACTTTGCTGCATTATTTAAGGACTATGCTGTGGTATTTAAGTACTCTGCTGCATTATTTAAGGACTTTGCTGCATTATTTAAGGACTCTGCTGCATTATTTAATTACTTTGCTGCATTATTAAAGGACCCTGCTGCGGCATTTAAGGATTCTGCTGCATTATTTAAGGACTTTGATGCATTATTTAAGGACGCTGCTGCAGAATTTAAGGAATCTGCTGCATTATTTAAGGACTTTGTTGCATTATTTAAGGTCTCTGCTGCATGAATTAAGGACTCTGCTATGGTACTTAAGGACTTTGCTGCATTATTTAAGGACTTTGCTGCATTATTTAAGGACTTTGATGCATTATTTAAGAACTTTGTTGCATTATTTAAGGACTCTGCTGCATTATTTAAGGACTTTGTTGCATTATGTAAGGACTTTGCTGCTTTATTTAAGGACTTTGCTGCATTATTTAAGGACTTTGTTGCATTATTTAAGGACTCTGCTGCATTATTTAAGGACTTTGTTGCATTATTTAAGGACTCTTCTGCATTATTTAAGGACTTTGCTGCATTATTTAAGGACTATGCTGTGGTATTTAAGTACTCTGCTGCATTATTTAAGGACTTTGCTGCATTATTTAAGGACTCTGCTGCATTATTTAATTACTTTGCTGCATTATTAAAGGACCCTGCTGCGGCATTTAAGGATTCTGCTGCATAATTTAAGGACTTTATTGCATTATTTAAGGATCCTGCTGCATTATTTAAGGATCCTGCTGAAGCATTTGAGGACTCAGCTGCATTATTTAAGGACTTTGCTGCATTATTTAACGACTCTGCTGCATTATTTAAGGACTCTGCTGCTTTATTTAAGGACTTTCCTGCATTATTTAAGGAGTCTTCTGCATTATTTAATGACTCTGCTGAAGCATTTGAGGACTCAACTGCATTATTTAAGGACTCTGCTGCATTATTTAAGGTCTCTGCTGCATTATTTAAGGACTCTGCTGTGGTATATAAGGACTCTGCTGCATTATTTAAGGAATTTGTTGCATTATTTAAGGACGCTGCTGCATTATTTAAGGACTTTGTTGCATTATTTAAGGACTCTGCTGCATTAATTAAGGACTTTGCTGCATTACTTAAGGACACTGCTGCATTATTTAAGGACTTTGTTGCATTATTTAAGGACTCTGCTGCATTATTTAAGGACTCTGCTGAAGCATTTGGGGACTCAGATGCATTATTTAAGGACTCTGCTGCATTATGTAAGGGCTTTGCTGCTTTATTTAAGGACTCTGTTGCATTATTTAAGGACTTTGTTGCATTATTTAAGAACTCTGCTGCATTATTTAAGGACTTTGTTGCATTATTTAAGGACTCTGCTGCATTATTTAAGGACTTTGCTGCATTATTTAAGGACTATGCTGTGGTATTTAAGGACTCTGCTGCATTATTTAAGGACTTTGCTGCATTATTAAAGGACTCTGCTGCATTATTTAATTACTTTGCTGCATTATTTAAGGACTCTGCTGCGGTATTTAAGGACTCTGCTGCATTATTTAAGGACTTTGATGCATTATTTAAGGACACTGCTGCAGAATTTAAGGAATCTGCTGCATTATTTAAGGACTTTGTTGCATTATTTAAGGTCTCTTTTTCATTATTTAAGGACTCTGCTATTGTACTTAAGGACTTTGCTGCATTATTTAAGGACTTTGCTGCATTATTTAAGGACTCTGCTGCATTATTTAAGTACTTTGTTGCATTATTTAAGGACTCTGCTGCATAATTTAAGGACTTTATTGCATTATTTAAGGATCCTGCTGCATTATTTAATGACTCTGCTGAAGCATTTGAGGACTCAGCTGCATTATTTAAGGTCTCTGCTGCATTATTTAAGGATCCTGCTGAAGCATTTGAGGACTCAGCTGCATTATTTAAGGACTTTGCTGCATTATTTAACGACTCTGCTGCGTTATTTAAGGACTCTGCTGCATTATTTAAGGACACTGCTGCATTATTTAAGGACTCTGCTGCATTATTTAAGGACTTTGCTGCATTATTTAACGACTCTGCTGCATTATTTAAGAACTTTGCTGCATTATTTAAGGACTCTGCTGCATTATTTAAGGAATTTGTTGCATTATTTAAGGACTCTGCTGCTTTATTTAAGGACTCTGCTGCGGTATTTAAGGACTCTGCTGCATTATTTAAGGACTTTGCTGCATTATTTAAGGACTGCTGCGTTATTTAAGGACTCTGCTGCATTATTTAAGACTTTGCTGCATTATTTAAGGACTCTGCTGCAGTGTTTAATGACTCTGCTGAAGCAACTGGGGACTCAGATGCATTATTTAAGGACTCTGCTGCATTATGTAAGGACTTTGCTGCTTTATTTAAGGACTTTGCTGCATTATTTAAGGACTTTGTTGCATTATTTAAGGACTCTGCTGCATTATTTAAGGACTTTGTTGCATTATTTAAGGACTCTTCTGCATTATTTAAGGACTTTGCTGCATTATTTAAGGACTATGCTGTGGTATTTAAGTACTCTGCTGCATTATTTAAGGACTTTGCTGCATTATTTAAGGACTCTGCTGCATTATTTAATTACTTTGCTGCATTATTAAAGGACCCTGCTGCGGCATTTAAGGATTCTGCTGCATTATTTAAGGACTTTGATGCATTATTTAAGGACGCTGCTGCAGAATTTAAGGAATCTGCTGCATTATTTAAGGACTTTGTTGCATTATTTAAGGTCTCTGCTGCATGAATTAAGGACTCTGCTATGGTACTTAAGGACTTTGCTGCATTATTTAAGGACTTTGCTGCATTATTTAAGGACTTTGATGCATTATTTAAGAACTTTGTTGCATTATTTAAGGACTCTGCTGCATTATTTAAGGACTTTATTGCATTATTTAAGGATCCTGCTGCATTATTTAATGACTCTGCTGAAGCATTTGAGGACTCAGCTGCATTATTTAAGGTCTCTGCTGCATTATTTAAGGATCCTGCTGAAGCATTTGAGGACTCAGCTGCATTATTTAAGGACTTTGCTGCATTATTTAACGACTCTGCTGCGTTATTTAAGGACTCTGCTGCATTATTTAAGGACACTGCTGCATTATTTAAGGACTCTGCTGCATTATTTAAGGACTTTGCTGCATTATTTAACGACTCTGCTGCATTATTTAAGAACTTTGCTGCATTATTTAAGGACTCTGCTGCATTATTTAAGGAATTTGTTGCATTATTTAAGGACTCTGCTGCTTTATTTAAGGACTTTGATGCATTATTTAAGAACTTTGTTGCATTATTTAAGGACTCTGCTGCATTATTTAAGGACTTTGTTGCATTATGTAAGGACTTTGCTGCTTTATTTAAGGACTTTGCTGCATTATTTAAGGACTTTGTTGCATTATTTAAGGACTCTGCTGCATTATTTAAGGACTTTGTTGCATTATTTAAGGACTCTTCTGCATTATTTAAGGACTTTGCTGCATTATTTAAGGACTATGCTGTGGTATTTAAGTACTCTGCTGCATTATTTAAGGACTTTGCTGCATTATTTAAGGACTCTGCTGCATTATTTAATTACTTTGCTGCATTATTAAAGGACCCTGCTGCGGCATTTAAGGATTCTGCTGCATAATTTAAGGACTTTATTGCATTATTTAAGGATCCTGCTGCATTATTTAAGGATCCTGCTGAAGCATTTGAGGACTCAGCTGCATTATTTAAGGACTTTGCTGCATTATTTAACGACTCTGCTGCATTATTTAAGGACTCTGCTGCTTTATTTAAGGACTTTCCTGCATTATTTAAGGAGTCTTCTGCATTATTTAATGACTCTGCTGAAGCATTTGAGGACTCAACTGCATTATTTAAGGACTCTGCTGCATTATTTAAGGTCTCTGCTGCATTATTTAAGGACTCTGCTGTGGTATATAAGGACTCTGCTGCATTATTTAAGGAATTTGTTGCATTATTTAAGGACGCTGCTGCATTATTTAAGGACTTTGTTGCATTATTTAAGGACTCTGCTGCATTAATTAAGGACTTTGCTGCATTACTTAAGGACACTGCTGCATTATTTAAGGACTTTGTTGCATTATTTAAGGACTCTGCTGCATTATTTAAGGACTCTGCTGAAGCATTTGGGGACTCAGATGCATTATTTAAGGACTCTGCTGCATTATGTAAGGGCTTTGCTGCTTTATTTAAGGACTCTGTTGCATTATTTAAGGACTTTGTTGCATTATTTAAGAACTCTGCTGCATTATTTAAGGACTTTGTTGCATTATTTAAGGATTCTGCTGCATTATTTAAGGACTTTGCTGCATTATTTAAGGACTATGCTGTGGTATTTAAGGACTCTGCTGCATTATTTAAGGACTTTGCTGCATTATTAAAGGACTCTGCTGCATTATTTAATTACTTTGCTGCATTATTTAAGGACTCTGCTGCGGTATTTAAGGACTCTGCTGCATTATTTAAGGACTTTGATGCATTATTTAAGGACACTGCTGCAGAATTTAAGGAATCTGCTGCATTATTTAAGGACTTTGTTGCATTATTTAAGGTCTCTTTTTCATTATTTAAGGACTCTGCTATTGTACTTAAGGACTTTGCTGCATTATTTAAGGACTTTGCTGCATTATTTAAGGACTCTGCTGCATTATTTAAGTACTTTGTTGCATTATTTAAGGACTCTGCTGCATAATTTAAGGACTTTATTGCATTATTTAAGGATCCTGCTGCATTATTTAATGACTCTGCTGAAGCATTTGAGGACTCAGCTGCATTATTTAAGGTCTCTGCTGCATTATTTAAGGATCCTGCTGAAGCATTTGAGGACTCAGCTGCATTATTTAAGGACTTTGCTGCATTATTTAACGACTCTGCTGCGTTATTTAAGGACTCTGCTGCATTATTTAAGGACACTGCTGCATTATTTAAGGACTCTGCTGCATTATTTAAGGACTTTGCTGCATTATTTAACGACTCTGCTGCATTATTTAAGAACTTTGCTGCATTATTTAAGGACTCTGCTGCATTATTTAAGGAATTTGTTGCATTATTTAAGGACGCTGCTGCATTATTTAAGGACTTTGTTGCATTATTTAAGGACTCTGCTGCATTAATTAAGGACTTTGCTGCATTACTTAAGGACACTGCTGCATTATTTAAGGACTTTGTTGCATTATTTAAGGTCTCTGCTGCATTATTTAAGGACTCTGCTGTGGTATTTATGGACTCTGCTGCATTATTTAAGGAATTTGTTGCATTATTTAAGGACGCTGCTGCATTATTTAAGGACTTTGTTGCATTATTTAAGGACTTTGCTGCATTAATTAAGGACTTTGCTGCATTACTTAAGGACTCTGCTGCATTATTTAATTACTTGCTGCATTATTTAAGGACTCTGCTGCGGTGTTTAAGAACTCTGCTGCATTATTTAAGGACTTTGCTGCATTATTTTAGGACTCTGCTGCATTATTTAAGGACTTTGCTGTATTATTTAAGGACTCTACTGCATTATTTAAGGACTTTGTTGCATTATTTAAGGACTCTGCTGCATTATTTAATGACTTTGTTGCATTATATAAGGACTCTGCTGCATTATTTAAGGACTATGTTGCATTATGTTAGAAGTCTGCTGCATTATTTAAGGACTTTGCTGCATTATTTAAGGACTCTGCTGCATTATTTAAGGACTTTATTGCATTATTTAAGGACTCTGCTGCATTATTTAATGACTCTGCTGAAGCATTTGAGGACTCAGCTGCATTATTTAAGGTCTCTGCTGTATTATTTAAGGACTCTGCTGCATTATTTAATGACTCTGTTGCGGTATTTAAGGACTCTGCTGCATTATTTAAGGACTGCTGCGTTATTTAAGGACTCTGCTGCATTATTTAAGACTTTGCTGCATTATTTAAGGACTCTGCTGCAGTGTTTAATGACTCTGCTGAAGCAACTGGGGACTCAGATGCATTATTTAAGGACTCTGCTGCATTATGTAAGGACTTTGCTGCTTTATTTAAGGACTTTGCTGCATTATTTAAGGACTTTGTTGCATTATTTAAGGACTCTGCTGCATTATTTAAGGACTTTGTTGCATTATTTAAGGACTCTTCTGCATTATTTAAGGACTTTGCTGCATTATTTAAGGACTATGCTGTGGTATTTAAGTACTCTGCTGCATTATTTAAGGACTTTGCTGCATTATTTAAGGACTCTGCTGCATTATTTAATTACTTTGCTGCATTATTAAAGGACCCTGCTGCGGCATTTAAGGATTCTGCTGCATTATTTAAGGACTTTGATGCATTATTTAAGGACGCTGCTGCAGAATTTAAGGAATCTGCTGCATTATTTAAGGACTTTGTTGCATTATTTAAGGTCTCTGCTGCATGAATTAAGGACTCTGCTATGGTACTTAAGGACTTTGCTGCATTATTTAAGGACTTTGCTGCATTATTTAAGGACTTTGATGCATTATTTAAGAACTTTGTTGCATTATTTAAGGACTCTGCTGCATTATTTAAGGACTTTGTTGCATTATGTAAGGACTTTGCTGCTTTATTTAAGGACTTTGCTGCATTATTTAAGGACTTTGTTGCATTATTTAAGGACTCTGCTGCATTATTTAAGGACTTTGTTGCATTATTTAAGGACTCTTCTGCATTATTTAAGGACTTTGCTGCATTATTTAAGGACTATGCTGTGGTATTTAAGTACTCTGCTGCATTATTTAAGGACTTTGCTGCATTATTTAAGGACTCTGCTGCATTATTTAATTACTTTGCTGCATTATTAAAGGACCCTGCTGCGGCATTTAAGGATTCTGCTGCATAATTTAAGGACTTTATTGCATTATTTAAGGATCCTGCTGCATTATTTAAGGATCCTGCTGAAGCATTTGAGGACTCAGCTGCATTATTTAAGGACTTTGCTGCATTATTTAACGACTCTGCTGCATTATTTAAGGACTCTGCTGCTTTATTTAAGGACTTTCCTGCATTATTTAAGGAGTCTTCTGCATTATTTAATGACTCTGCTGAAGCATTTGAGGACTCAACTGCATTATTTAAGGACTCTGCTGCATTATTTAAGGTCTCTGCTGCATTATTTAAGGACTCTGCTGTGGTATATAAGGACTCTGCTGCATTATTTAAGGAATTTGTTGCATTATTTAAGGACGCTGCTGCATTATTTAAGGACTTTGTTGCATTATTTAAGGACTCTGCTGCATTAATTAAGGACTTTGCTGCATTACTTAAGGACACTGCTGCATTATTTAAGGACTTTGTTGCATTATTTAAGGACTCTGCTGCATTATTTAAGGACTCTGCTGAAGCATTTGGGGACTCAGATGCATTATTTAAGGACTCTGCTGCATTATGTAAGGGCTTTGCTGCTTTATTTAAGGACTCTGTTGCATTATTTAAGGACTTTGTTGCATTATTTAAGAACTCTGCTGCATTATTTAAGGACTTTGTTGCATTATTTAAGGACTCTGCTGCATTATTTAAGGACTTTGCTGCATTATTTAAGGACTATGCTGTGGTATTTAAGGACTCTGCTGCATTATTTAAGGACTTTGCTGCATTATTAAAGGACTCTGCTGCATTATTTAATTACTTTGCTGCATTATTTAAGGACTCTGCTGCGGTATTTAAGGACTCTGCTGCATTATTTAAGGACTTTGATGCATTATTTAAGGACACTGCTGCAGAATTTAAGGAATCTGCTGCATTATTTAAGGACTTTGTTGCATTATTTAAGGTCTCTTTTTCATTATTTAAGGACTCTGCTATTGTACTTAAGGACTTTGCTGCATTATTTAAGGACTTTGCTGCATTATTTAAGGACTCTGCTGCATTATTTAAGTACTTTGTTGCATTATTTAAGGACTCTGCTGCATAATTTAAGGACTTTATTGCATTATTTAAGGATCCTGCTGCATTATTTAATGACTCTGCTGAAGCATTTGAGGACTCAGCTGCATTATTTAAGGTCTCTGCTGCATTATTTAAGGATCCTGCTGAAGCATTTGAGGACTCAGCTGCATTATTTAAGGACTTTGCTGCATTATTTAACGACTCTGCTGCGTTATTTAAGGACTCTGCTGCATTATTTAAGGACACTGCTGCATTATTTAAGGACTCTGCTGCATTATTTAAGGACTTTGCTGCATTATTTAACGACTCTGCTGCATTATTTAAGAACTTTGCTGCATTATTTAAGGACTCTGCTGCATTATTTAAGGAATTTGTTGCATTATTTAAGGACTCTGCTGCTTTATTTAAGGACTCTGCTGCGGTATTTAAGGACTCTGCTGCATTATTTAAGGACTTTGCTGCATTATTTAAGGACTGCTGCGTTATTTAAGGACTCTGCTGCATTATTTAAGACTTTGCTGCATTATTTAAGGACTCTGCTGCAGTGTTTAATGACTCTGCTGAAGCAACTGGGGACTCAGATGCATTATTTAAGGACTCTGCTGCATTATGTAAGGACTTTGCTGCTTTATTTAAGGACTTTGCTGCATTATTTAAGGACTTTGTTGCATTATTTAAGGACTCTGCTGCATTATTTAAGGACTTTGTTGCATTATTTAAGGACTCTTCTGCATTATTTAAGGACTTTGCTGCATTATTTAAGGACTATGCTGTGGTATTTAAGTACTCTGCTGCATTATTTAAGGACTTTGCTGCATTATTTAAGGACTCTGCTGCATTATTTAATTACTTTGCTGCATTATTAAAGGACCCTGCTGCGGCATTTAAGGATTCTGCTGCATTATTTAAGGACTTTGATGCATTATTTAAGGACGCTGCTGCAGAATTTAAGGAATCTGCTGCATTATTTAAGGACTTTGTTGCATTATTTAAGGTCTCTGCTGCATGAATTAAGGACTCTGCTATGGTACTTAAGGACTTTGCTGCATTATTTAAGGACTTTGCTGCATTATTTAAGGACTTTGATGCATTATTTAAGAACTTTGTTGCATTATTTAAGGACTCTGCTGCATTATTTAAGGACTTTATTGCATTATTTAAGGATCCTGCTGCATTATTTAATGACTCTGCTGAAGCATTTGAGGACTCAGCTGCATTATTTAAGGTCTCTGCTGCATTATTTAAGGATCCTGCTGAAGCATTTGAGGACTCAGCTGCATTATTTAAGGACTTTGCTGCATTATTTAACGACTCTGCTGCGTTATTTAAGGACTCTGCTGCATTATTTAAGGACACTGCTGCATTATTTAAGGACTCTGCTGCATTATTTAAGGACTTTGCTGCATTATTTAACGACTCTGCTGCATTATTTAAGAACTTTGCTGCATTATTTAAGGACTCTGCTGCATTATTTAAGGAATTTGTTGCATTATTTAAGGACTCTGCTGCTTTATTTAAGGACTCTGCTGCGGTATTTAAGGACTCTGCTGCATTATTTAAGGACTTTGCTGCATTATTTAAGGACTGCTGCGTTATTTAAGGACTCTGCTGCATTATTTAAGACTTTGCTGCATTATTTAAGGACTCTGCTGCAGTGTTTAATGACTCTGCTGAAGCAACTGGGGACTCAGATGCATTATTTAAGGACTCTGCTGCATTATGTAAGGACTTTGCTGCTTTATTTAAGGACTTTGCTGCATTATTTAAGGACTTTGTTGCATTATTTAAGGACTCTGCTGCATTATTTAAGGACTTTGTTGCATTATTTAAGGACTCTTCTGCATTATTTAAGGACTTTGCTGCATTATTTAAGGACTATGCTGTGGTATTTAAGTACTCTGCTGCATTATTTAAGGACTTTGCTGCATTATTTAAGGACTCTGCTGCATTATTTAATTACTTTGCTGCATTATTAAAGGACCCTGCTGCGGCATTTAAGGATTCTGCTGCATTATTTAAGGACTTTGATGCATTATTTAAGGACGCTGCTGCAGAATTTAAGGAATCTGCTGCATTATTTAAGGACTTTGTTGCATTATTTAAGGTCTCTGCTGCATGAATTAAGGACTCTGCTATGGTACTTAAGGACTTTGCTGCATTATTTAAGGACTTTGCTGCATTATTTAAGGACTTTGATGCATTATTTAAGAACTTTGTTGCATTATTTAAGGACTCTGCTGCATTATTTAAGGACTTTGTTGCATTATGTAAGGACTTTGCTGCTTTATTTAAGGACTTTGCTGCATTATTTAAGGACTTTGTTGCATTATTTAAGGACTCTGCTGCATTATTTAAGGACTTTGTTGCATCATTTAAGGACTCTTCTGCATTATTTAAGGACTTTGCTGCATTATTTAAGGACTATGCTGTGGTATTTAAGTACTCTGCTGCATTATTTAAGGACTTTGCTGCATTATTTAAGGACTCTGCTGCATTATTTAATTACTTTGCTGCATTATTAAAGGACCCTGCTGCGGCATTTAAGGATTCTGCTGCATAATTTAAGGACTTTATTGCATTATTTAAGGATCCTGCTGCATTATTTAAGGATCCTGCTGAAGCATTTGAGGACTCAGCTGCATTATTTAAGGACTTTGCTGCATTATTTAACGACTCTGCTGCATTATTTAAGGACTCTGCTGCTTTATTTAAGGACTTTCCTGCATTATTTAAGGAGTCTTCTGCATTATTTAATGACTCTGCTGAAGCATTTGAGGACTCAACTGCATTATTTAAGGACTCTGCTGCATTATTTAAGGTCTCTGCTGCATTATTTAAGGACTCTGCTGTGGTATATAAGGACTCTGCTGCATTATTTAAGGAATTTGTTGCATTATTTAAGGACGCTGCTGCATTATTTAAGGACTTTGTTGCATTATTTAAGGACTCTGCTGCATTAATTAAGGACTTTGCTGCATTACTTAAGGACACTGCTGCATTATTTAAGGACTTTGTTGCATTATTTAAGGACTCTGCTGCATTATTTAAGGACTCTGCTGAAGCATTTGGGGACTCAGATGCATTATTTAAGGACTCTGCTGCATTATGTAAGGGCTTTGCTGCTTTATTTAAGGACTCTGTTGCATTATTTAAGGACTTTGTTGCATTATTTAAGAACTCTGCTGCATTATTTAAGGACTTTGTTGCATTATTTAAGGATTCTGCTGCATTATTTAAGGACTTTGCTGCATTATTTAAGGACTATGCTGTGGTATTTAAGGACTCTGCTGCATTATTTAAGGACTTTGCTGCATTATTAAAGGACTCTGCTGCATTATTTAATTACTTTGCTGCATTATTTAAGGACTCTGCTGCGGTATTTAAGGACTCTGCTGCATTATTTAAGGACTTTGATGCATTATTTAAGGACACTGCTGCAGAATTTAAGGAATCTGCTGCATTATTTAAGGACTTTGTTGCATTATTTAAGGTCTCTTTTTCATTATTTAAGGACTCTGCTATTGTACTTAAGGACTTTGCTGCATTATTTAAGGACTTTGCTGCATTATTTAAGGACTCTGCTGCATTATTTAAGTACTTTGTTGCATTATTTAAGGACTCTGCTGCATAATTTAAGGACTTTATTGCATTATTTAAGGATCCTGCTGCATTATTTAATGACTCTGCTGAAGCATTTGAGGACTCATCTGCATTATTAAAGGTCTCTGCTGCATTATTTAAGGATCCTGCTGAAGCATTTGAGGACTCAGCTGCATTATTTAAGGACTTTGCTGCATTATTTAACGACTCTGCTGCGTTATTTAAGGACTCTGCTGCATTATTTAAGGACACTGCTGCATTATTTAAGGACTCTGCTGCATTATTTAAGGACTTTGCTGCATTATTTAACGACTCTGCTGCATTATTTAAGAACTTTGCTGCATTATTTAAGGACTCTGCTGCATTATTTAAGGAATTTGTTGCATTATTTAAGGACTCTGCTGCTTTATTTAAGGACTCTGCTGCGGTATTTAAGGACTCTGCTGCATTATTTAAGGACTTTGCTGCATTATTTAAGGACTGCTGCGTTATTTAAGGACTCTGCTGCATTATTTAAGACTTTGCTGCATTATTTAAGGACTCTGCTGCAGTGTTTAATGACTCTGCTGAAGCAACTGGGGACTCAGATGCATTATTTAAGGACTCTGCTGCATTATGTAAGGACTTTGCTGCTTTATTTAAGGACTTTGCTGCATTATTTAAGGACTTTGTTGCATTATTTAAGGACTCTGCTGCATTATTTAAGGACTTTGTTGCATTATTTAAGGACTCTTCTGCATTATTTAAGGACTTTGCTGCATTATTTAAGGACTATGCTGTGGTATTTAAGTACTCTGCTGCATTATTTAAGGACTTTGCTGCATTATTTAAGGACTCTGCTGCATTATTTAATTACTTTGCTGCATTATTAAAGGACCCTGCTGCGGCATTTAAGGATTCTGCTGCATTATTTAAGGACTTTGATGCATTATTTAAGGACGCTGCTGCAGAATTTAAGGAATCTGCTGCATTATTTAAGGACTTTGTTGCATTATTTAAGGTCTCTGCTGCATTATTTAAGGACTCTGCTATGGTACTTAAGGACTTTGCTGCATTACTTAAGGACTTTGCTGCATTATTTAAGGACTTTGATGCATTATTTAAGAACTTTGTTGCATTATTTAAGGACTCTGCTGCATTATTTAAGGACTTTGTTGCATTATGTAAGGACTTTGCTGCTTTATTTAAGGACTTTGCTGCATTATTTAAGGGCTTTGTTGCATTATTTAAGGACTCTGCTGCATTATTTAAGGACTTTGTTGCATTATTTAAGGACTCTTCTGCATTATTTAAGGACTTTGCTGCATTATTTAAGGACTATGCTGTGGTATTTAAGTACTCTGCTGCATTATTTAAGGACTTTGCTGCATTATTTAAGGACTCTGCTGCATTATTTAATTACTTTGCTGCATTATTAAAGGACCCTGCTGCGGCATTTAAGGATTCTGCTGCATAATTTAAGGACTTTATTGCATTATTTAAGGATCCTGCTGCATTATTTAAGGATCCTGCTGAAGCATTTGAGGACTCAGCTGCATTATTTAAGGACTTTGCTGCATTATTTAACGACTCTGCTGCATTATTTAAGGACTCTGCTGCTTTATTTAAGGACTTTCCTGCATTATTTAAGGAGTCTTCTGCATTATTTAATGACTCTGCTGAAGCATTTGAGGACTCAACTGCATTATTTAAGGACTCTGCTGCATTATTTAAGGTCTCTGCTGCATTATTTAAGGACTCTGCTGTGGTATATAAGGACTCTGCTGCATTATTTAAGGAATTTGTTGCATTATTTAAGGACGCTGCTGCATTATTTAAGGACTTTGTTGCATTATTTAAGGACTCTGCTGCATTAATTAAGGACTTTGCTGCATTACTTAAGGACACTGCTGCATTATTTAAGGACTTTGTTGCATTATTTAAGGTCTCTGCTGCATTATTTAAGGACTCTGCTGTGGTATTTATGGACTCTGCTGCATTATTTAAGGAATTTGTTGCATTATTTAAGGACGCTGCTGCATTATTTAAGGACTTTGTTGCATTATTTAAGGACTTTGCTGCATTAATTAAGGACTTTGCTGCATTACTTAAGGACTCTGCTGCATTATTTAATTACTTGCTGCATTATTTAAGGACTCTGCTGCGGTGTTTAAGAACTCTGCTGCATTATTTAAGGACTTTGCTGCATTATTTTAGGACTCTGCTGCATTATTTAAGGACTTTGCTGTATTATTTAAGGACTCTACTGCATTATTTAAGGACTTTGTTGCATTATTTAAGGACTCTGCTGCATTATTTAATGACTTTGTTGCATTATATAAGGACTCTGCTGCATTATTTAAGGACTATGTTGCATTATGTTAGAAGTCTGCTGCATTATTTAAGGACTTTGCTGCATTATTTAAGGACTCTGCTGCATTATTTAAGGACTTTATTGCATTATTTAAGGACTCTGCTGCATTATTTAATGACTCTGCTGAAGCATTTGAGGACTCAGCTGCATTATTTAAGGTCTCTGCTGTATTATTTAAGGACTCTGCTGCATTATTTAATGACTCTGTTGCGGTATTTAAGGACTCTGCTGCATTATTTAAGGACTGCTGCGTTATTTAAGGACTCTGCTGCATTATTTAAGACTTTGCTGCATTATTTAAGGACTCTGCTGCAGTGTTTAATGACTCTGCTGAAGCAACTGGGGACTCAGATGCATTATTTAAGGACTCTGCTGCATTATGTAAGGACTTTGCTGCTTTATTTAAGGACTTTGCTGCATTATTTAAGGACTTTGTTGCATTATTTAAGGACTCTGCTGCATTATTTAAGGACTTTGTTGCATTATTTAAGGACTCTTCTGTATTATTTAAGGACTTTGCTGCATTATTTAAGGACTATGCTGTGGTATTTAAGTACTCTGCTGCATTATTTAAGGACTTTGCTGCATTATTTAAGGACTCTGCTGCATTATTTAATTACTTTGCTGCATTATTAAAGGACCCTGCTGCGGCATTTAAGGATTCTGCTGCATTATTTAAGGACTTTGATGCATTATTTAAGGACGCTGCTGCAGAATTTAAGGAATCTGCTGCATTATTTAAGGACTTTGTTGCATTATTTAAGGTCTCTGCTGCATGAATTAAGGACTCTGCTATGGTACTTAAGGACTTTGCTGCATTATTTAAGGACTTTGCTGCATTATTTAAGGACTTTGATGCATTATTTAAGAACTTTGTTGCATTATTTAAGGACTCTGCTGCATTATTTAAGGACTTTGTTGCATTATGTAAGGACTTTGCTGCTTTATTTAAGGACTTTGCTGCATTATTTAAGGACTTTGTTGCATTATTTAAGGACTCTGCTGCATTATTTAAGGACTTTGTTGCATTATTTAAGGACTCTTCTGCATTATTTAAGGACTTTGCTGCATTATTTAAGGACTATGCTGTGGTATTTAAGTACTCTGCTGCATTATTTAAGGACTTTGCTGCATTATTTAAGGACTCTGCTGCATTATTTAATTACTTTGCTGCATTATTAAAGGACCCTGCTGCGGCATTTAAGGATTCTGCTGCATAATTTAAGGACTTTATTGCATTATTTAAGGATCCTGCTGCATTATTTAAGGATCCTGCTGAAGCATTTGAGGACTCAGCTGCATTATTTAAGGACTTTGCTGCATTATTTAACGACTCTGCTGCATTATTTAAGGACTCTGCTGCTTTATTTAAGGACTTTCCTGCATTATTTAAGGAGTCTTCTGCATTATTTAATGACTCTGCTGAAGCATTTGAGGACTCAACTGCATTATTTAAGGACTCTGCTGCATTATTTAAGGTCTCTGCTGCATTATTTAAGGACTCTGCTGTGGTATATAAGGACTCTGCTGCATTATTTAAGGAATTTGTTGCATTATTTAAGGACGCTGCTGCATTATTTAAGGACTTTGTTGCATTATTTAAGGACTCTGCTGCATTAATTAAGGACTTTGCTGCATTACTTAAGGACACTGCTGCATTATTTAAGGACTTTGTTGCATTATTTAAGGACTCTGCTGCATTATTTAAGGACTCTGCTGAAGCATTTGGGGACTCAGATGCATTATTTAAGGACTCTGCTGCATTATGTAAGGGCTTTGCTGCTTTATTTAAGGACTCTGTTGCATTATTTAAGGACTTTGTTGCATTATTTAAGAACTCTGCTGCATTATTTAAGGACTTTGTTGCATTATTTAAGGACTTTGCTGCATTATTTAAGGACTATGCTGTGGTATTTAAGGACTCTGCTGCATTATTTAAGGACTTTGCTGCATTATTAAAGGACTCTGCTGCATTATTTAATTACTTTGCTGCATTATTTAAGGACTCTGCTGCGGTATTTAAGGACTCTGCTGCATTATTTAAGGACTTTGATGCATTATTTAAGGACACTGCTGCAGAATTTAAGGAATCTGCTGCATTATTTAAGGACTTTGTTGCATTATTTAAGGTCTCTTTTTCATTATTTAAGGACTCTGCTATTGTACTTAAGGACTTTGCTGCATTATTTAAGGACTTTGCTGCATTATTTAAGGACTCTGCTGCATTATTTAAGTACTTTGTTGCATTATTTAAGGACTCTGCTGCATAATTTAAGGACTTTATTGCATTATTTAAGGATCCTGCTGCATTATTTAATGACTCTGCTGAAGCATTTGAGGACTCAGCTGCATTATTTAAGGTCTCTGCTGCATTATTTAAGGATCCTGCTGAAGCATTTGAGGACTCAGCTGCATTATTTAAGGACTTTGCTGCATTATTTAACGACTCTGCTGCGTTATTTAAGGACTCTGCTGCATTATTTAAGGACACTGCTGCATTATTTAAGGACTCTGCTGCATTATTTAAGGACTTTGCTGCATTATTTAACGACTCTGCTGCATTATTTAAGAACTTTGCTGCATTATTTAAGGACTCTGCTGCATTATTTAAGGAATTTGTTGCATTATTTAAGGACTCTGCTGCTTTATTTAAGGACTCTGCTGCGGTATTTAAGGACTCTGCTGCATTATTTAAGGACTTTGCTGCATTATTTAAGGACTGCTGCGTTATTTAAGGACTCTGCTGCATTATTTAAGACTTTGCTGCATTATTTAAGGACTCTGCTGCAGTGTTTAATGACTCTGCTGAAGCAACTGGGGACTCAGATGCATTATTTAAGGACTCTGCTGCATTATGTAAGGACTTTGCTGCTTTATTTAAGGACTTTGCTGCATTATTTAAGGACTTTGTTGCATTATTTAAGGACTCTGCTGCATTATTTAAGGACTTTGTTGCATTATTTAAGGACTCTTCTGCATTATTTAAGGACTTTGCTGCATTATTTAAGGACTATGCTGTGGTATTTAAGTACTCTGCTGCATTATTTAAGGACTTTGCTGCATTATTTAAGGACTCTGCTGCATTATTTAATTACTTTGCTGCATTATTAAAGGACCCTGCTGCGGCATTTAAGGATTCTGCTGCATTATTTAAGGACTTTGATGCATTATTTAAGGACGCTGCTGCAGAATTTAAGGAATCTGCTGCATTATTTAAGGACTTTGTTGCATTATTTAAGGTCTCTGCTGCATGAATTAAGGACTCTGCTATGGTACTTAAGGACTTTGCTGCATTATTTAAGGACTTTGCTGCATTATTTAAGGACTTTGATGCATTATTTAAGAACTTTGTTGCATTATTTAAGGACTCTGCTGCATTATTTAAGGACTTTGTTGCATTATGTAAGGACTTTGCTGCTTTATTTAAGGACTTTGCTGCATTATTTAAGGACTTTGTTGCATTATTTAAGGACTCTGCTGCATTATTTAAGGACTTTGTTGCATCATTTAAGGACTCTTCTGCATTATTTAAGGACTTTGCTGCATTATTTAAGGACTATGCTGTGGTATTTAAGTACTCTGCTGCATTATTTAAGGACTTTGCTGCATTATTTAAGGACTCTGCTGCATTATTTAATTACTTTGCTGCATTATTAAAGGACCCTGCTGCGGCATTTAAGGATTCTGCTGCATAATTTAAGGACTTTATTGCATTATTTAAGGATCCTGCTGCATTATTTAAGGATCCTGCTGAAGCATTTGAGGACTCAGCTGCATTATTTAAGGACTTTGCTGCATTATTTAACGACTCTGCTGCATTATTTAAGGACTCTGCTGCTTTATTTAAGGACTTTCCTGCATTATTTAAGGAGTGTTCTGCATTATTTAATGACTCTGCTGAAGCATTTGAGGACTCAACTGCATTATTTAAGGACTCTGCTGCATTATTTAAGGTCTCTGCTGCATTATTTAAGGAATTTGTTGCATTATTTAAGGACGCTGCTGCATTATTTAAGGACTTTGTTGCATTATTTAAGGACTCTGCTGCATTAATTAAGGACTTTGCTGCATTACTTAAGGACACTGCTGCATTATTTAAGGACTTTGTTGCATTATTTAAGGACTCTGCTGCATTATTTAAGGACTCTGCTGAAGCATTTGGGGACTCAGATGCATTATTTAAGGACTCTGCTGCATTATGTAAGGGCTTTGCTGCTTTATTTAAGGACTCTGTTGCATTATTTAAGGACTTTGTTGCATTATTTAAGAACTCTGCTGCATTATTTAAGGACTTTGTTGCATTATTTAAGGATTCTGCTGCATTATTTAAGGACTTTGCTGCATTATTTAAGGACTATGCTGTGGTATTTAAGGACTCTGCTGCATTATTTAAGGACTTTGCTGCATTATTAAAGGACTCTGCTGCATTATTTAATTACTTTGCTGCATTATTTAAGGACTCTGCTGCGGTATTTAAGGACTCTGCTGCATTATTTAAGGACTTTGATGCATTATTTAAGGACACTGCTGCAGAATTTAAGGAATCTGCTGCATTATTTAAGGACTTTGTTGCATTATTTAAGGTCTCTTTTTCATTATTTAAGGACTCTGCTATTGTACTTAAGGACTTTGCTGCATTATTTAAGGACTTTGCTGCATTATTTAAGGACTCTGCTGCATTATTTAAGTACTTTGTTGCATTATTTAAGGACTCTGCTGCATAATTTAAGGACTTTATTGCATTATTTAAGGATCCTGCTGCATTATTTAATGACTCTGCTGAAGCATTTGAGGACTCATCTGCATTATTAAAGGTCTCTGCTGCATTATTTAAGGATCCTGCTGAAGCATTTGAGGACTCAGCTGCATTATTTAAGGACTTTGCTGCATTATTTAACGACTCTGCTGCGTTATTTAAGGACTCTGCTGCATTATTTAAGGACACTGCTGCATTATTTAAGGACTCTGCTGCATTATTTAAGGACTTTGCTGCATTATTTAACGACTCTGCTGCATTATTTAAGAACTTTGCTGCATTATTTAAGGACTCTGCTGCATTATTTAAGGAATTTGTTGCATTATTTAAGGACTCTGCTGCTTTATTTAAGGACTCTGCTGCGGTATTTAAGGACTCTGCTGCATTATTTAAGGACTTTGCTGCATTATTTAAGGACTGCTGCGTTATTTAAGGACTCTGCTGCATTATTTAAGACTTTGCTGCATTATTTAAGGACTCTGCTGCAGTGTTTAATGACTCTGCTGAAGCAACTGGGGACTCAGATGCATTATTTAAGGACTCTGCTGCATTATGTAAGGACTTTGCTGCTTTATTTAAGGACTTTGCTGCATTATTTAAGGACTTTGTTGCATTATTTAAGGACTCTGCTGCATTATTTAAGGACTTTGTTGCATTATTTAAGGACTCTTCTGCATTATTTAAGGACTTTGCTGCATTATTTAAGGACTATGCTGTGGTATTTAAGTACTCTGCTGCATTATTTAAGGACTTTGCTGCATTATTTAAGGACTCTGCTGCATTATTTAATTACTTTGCTGCATTATTAAAGGACCCTGCTGCGGCATTTAAGGATTCTGCTGCATTATTTAAGGACTTTGATGCATTATTTAAGGACGCTGCTGCAGAATTTAAGGAATCTGCTGCATTATTTAAGGACTTTGTTGCATTATTTAAGGTCTCTGCTGCATTATTTAAGGACTCTGCTATGGTACTTAAGGACTTTGCTGCATTACTTAAGGACTTTGCTGCATTATTTAAGGACTTTGATGCATTATTTAAGAACTTTGTTGCATTATTTAAGGACTCTGCTGCATTATTTAAGGACTTTGTTGCATTATGTAAGGACTTTGCTGCTTTATTTAAGGACTTTGCTGCATTATTTAAGGGCTTTGTTGCATTATTTAAGGACTCTGCTGCATTATTTAAGGACTTTGTTGCATTATTTAAGGACTCTTCTGCATTATTTAAGGACTTTGCTGCATTATTTAAGGACTATGCTGTGGTATTTAAGTACTCTGCTGCATTATTTAAGGACTTTGCTGCATTATTTAAGGACTCTGCTGCATTATTTAATTACTTTGCTGCATTATTAAAGGACCCTGCTGCGGCATTTAAGGATTCTGCTGCATAATTTAAGGACTTTATTGCATTATTTAAGGATCCTGCTGCATTATTTAAGGATCCTGCTGAAGCATTTGAGGACTCAGCTGCATTATTTAAGGACTTTGCTGCATTATTTAACGACTCTGCTGCATTATTTAAGGACTCTGCTGCTTTATTTAAGGACTTTCCTGCATTATTTAAGGAGTCTTCTGCATTATTTAATGACTCTGCTGAAGCATTTGAGGACTCAACTGCATTATTTAAGGACTCTGCTGCATTATTTAAGGTCTCTGCTGCATTATTTAAGGACTCTGCTGTGGTATATAAGGACTCTGCTGCATTATTTAAGGAATTTGTTGCATTATTTAAGGACGCTGCTGCATTATTTAAGGACTTTGTTGCATTATTTAAGGACTCTGCTGCATTAATTAAGGACTTTGCTGCATTACTTAAGGACACTGCTGCATTATTTAAGGACTTTGTTGCATTATTTAAGGTCTCTGCTGCATTATTTAAGGACTCTGCTGTGGTATTTATGGACTCTGCTGCATTATTTAAGGAATTTGTTGCATTATTTAAGGACGCTGCTGCATTATTTAAGGACTTTGTTGCATTATTTAAGGACTTTGCTGCATTAATTAAGGACTTTGCTGCATTACTTAAGGACTCTGCTGCATTATTTAATTACTTGCTGCATTATTTAAGGACTCTGCTGCGGTGTTTAAGAACTCTGCTGCATTATTTAAGGACTTTGCTGCATTATTTTAGGACTCTGCTGCATTATTTAAGGACTTTGCTGTATTATTTAAGGACTCTACTGCATTATTTAAGGACTTTGTTGCATTATTTAAGGACTCTGCTGCATTATTTAATGACTTTGTTGCATTATATAAGGACTCTGCTGCATTATTTAAGGACTATGTTGCATTATGTTAGAAGTCTGCTGCATTATTTAAGGACTTTGCTGCATTATTTAAGGACTCTGCTGCATTATTTAAGGACTTTATTACATTATTTAAGGACTCTGCTGCATTATTTAATGACTCTGCTGAAGCATTTGAGGACTCAGCTGCATTATTTAAGGTCTCTGCTGTATTATTTAAGGACTCTGCTGCATTATTTAATGACTCTGTTGCGGTATTTAAGGACTCTGCTGCATTATTTAAGGACTGCTGCGTTATTTAAGGACTCTGCTGCATTATTTAAGACTTTGCTGCATTATTTAAGGACTCTGCTGCATTATTTAAGGAATTTGTTGCATTATTTAAGGACTCTGCTGCTTTATTTAAGGACTCTGCTGCAGTATTTAAGGACTCTGCTGCATTATTTAAGGACTTTGCTGCATTATTTAAGGACTGCTGCGTTATGTAAGGACTCTGCTGCATTATTTAAGACTTTGCTGCATTATTTAAGGACTCTGCTGCAGTGTTTAATGACTCTGCTGAAGCAACTGGGGACTCAGATGCATTATTTAAGGACTCTGCTGCATTATGTAAGGACTTTGCTGCTTTATTTAAGGACTTTGCTTCATTATTTAAGGACTTTGTTGCATTATTTAAGGACTCTGCTGCATTATTTAAGGACTTTGTTGCATTATTTAAGGACTCTTCTGCATTATTTAAGGACTTTGCTGCATTATTTAAGGACTATGCTGTGGTATTTAAGTACTCTGCTGCATTATTTAAGGACTTTGCTGCATTATTTAAGGACTCTGCTGCATTATTTAATTACTTTGCTGCATTATTAAAGGACCCTGCTGCGGCATTTAAGGATTCTGCTGCATTATTTAAGGACTTTGATGCATTATTTAAGGACGCTGCTGCAGAATTTAAGGAATCTGCTGCATTATTTAAGGACATTGTTGCATTATTTAAGGTCTCTGCTGCATTATTTAAGGACTCTGCTATGGTACTTAAGGACTTTGCTGCATTATTTAAGGACTTTGCTGCATTATTTAAGGACTTTGATGCATTATTTAAGAACTTTGTTGCATTATTTAACGACTCTGCTGCATTATTTAAGGACTTTGTTGCATTATGTAAGGACTTTGCTGCTTTATTTAAGGACTTTGCTGCATTATTTAAGGACTTTGTTGCATTATTTAAGGACTCTGCTGCATTATTTAAGGACTTTGTTGCATTATTTAAGGACTCTTCTGCATTATTTAAGGACTTTGCTGCATTATTTAAGGACTATGCTGTGGTATTTAAGTACTCTGCTGCATTATTTAAGGACTTTGCTGCATTATTTAAGGACTCTGCTGCATTATTTAATTACTTTGCTGCATTATTAAAGGACCCTGCTGCGGCATTTAAGGATTCTGCTGCATAATTTAAGGACTTTATTGCATTATTTAAGGATCCTGCTGCATTATTTAAGGATCCTGCTGAAGCATTTGAGGACTCAGCTGCATTATTTAAGGACTTTGCTGCATTATTTAACGACTCTGCTGCATTATTTAAGGACTCTGCTGCTTTATTTAAGGACTTTCCTGCATTATTTAAGGAGTCTTCTGCATTATTTAATGACTCTGCTGAAGCATTTGAGGACTCAACTGCATTATTTAAGGACTCTGCTGCATTATTTAAGGTCTCTGCTGCATTATTTAAGGACTCTGCTGTGGTATATAAGGACTCTGCTGCATTATTTAAGGAATTTGTTGCATTATTTAAGGACGCTGCTGCATTATTTAAGGACTTTGTTGCATTATTTAAGGACTCTGCTGCATTAATTAAGGACTTTGCTGCATTACTTAAGGACACTGCTGCATTATTTAAGGACTTTGTTGCATTATTTAAGGACTCTGCTGCATTATTTAAGGACTCTGCTGAAGCATTTGGGGACTCAGATGCATTATTTAAGGACTCTGCTGCATTATGTAAGGGCTTTGCTGCTTTATTTAAGGACTCTGTTGCATTATTTAAGGACTTTGTTGCATTATTTAAGAACTCTGCTGCATTATTTAAGGACTTTGTTGCATTATTTAAGGATTCTGCTGCATTATTTAAGGACTTTGCTGCATTATTTAAGGACTATGCTGTGGTATTTAAGGACTCTGCTGCATTATTTAAGGACTTTGCTGCATTATTAAAGGACTCTGCTGCATTATTTAATTACTTTGCTGCATTATTTAAGGACTCTGCTGCGGTATTTAAGGACTCTGCTGCATTATTTAAGGACTTTGATGCATTATTTAAGGACACTGCTGCAGAATTTAAGGAATCTGCTGCATTATTTAAGGACTTTGTTGCATTATTTAAGGTCTCTTTTTCATTATTTAAGGACTCTGCTATTGTACTTAAGGACTTTGCTGCATTATTTAAGGACTTTGCTGCATTATTTAAGGACTCTGCTGCATTATTTAAGTACTTTGTTGCATTATTTAAGGACTCTGCTGCATAATTTAAGGACTTTATTGCATTATTTAAGGATCCTGCTGCATTATTTAATGACTCTGCTGAAGCATTTGAGGACTCAGCTGCATTATTTAAGGTCTCTCTGCTGCATTATTTAAGGATCCTGCTGAAGCATTTGAGGACTCAGCTGCATTATTTAAGGACTTTGCTGCATTATTTAATGACTCTGCTGCGTTATTTAAAGACTCTGCTGCATTATTTAAGGACACTGCTGCATTATTTAAGGACTCTGCTGCATTATTTAAGGACTTTGCTGCATTATTTAACGACTCTGCTGCATTATTTAAGAACTTTGCTGCATTATTTAAGGACTCTGCTCCATTATTTAAGGAATTTGTTGCATTATTTAAGGACTCTGCTGCATTATTTAAGGACTTTGCTGCATTATTTAATGAATCTGCTGAAGCATTTGAGGACTCAACTGCATTATTTAAGGTCTCTGCTGCATTATTTAAGGACTCTGCTGAAGCATTTGAGGACTCAGCTGCATGATTTAAGGACTTTGCTGAATTATTTAAGGACTCTGCTGCATTATTTAAGGAATTTGTTGCATTATTTAAGGACTCTGCTGCATTATCTAAGGAATTTGTTGCATTATTTAAGGACTCTGCTGCATTATTTAAGGACTTTGCTGCATTATTTAATAACTTTGTTGCATTATACAAGTACTCTGCTGCATTATTTAAGGACTTTGTTGCATTATGTTAGGAGTCTGCTGCATTATTTAAGGAGTCTGCTGCATTATTTAATGACTATGCTGCATTATTTAAGGACTGCTGCGTTATTTAAGGACTCTGCTGCATTATTTAAGACTTTGCTGCATTATTTAAGGACTCTGCTGCAGTATTTAATGACTCTGCTGAAGCATTTGGGGACTCAGATGCTTTATTTAAGGACTCTGTTGCATTATTTAAGGACTTTGTTGCATTATTTAAGGACTCTGCTGCATTATTTAAGGACTTTGTTGCATTATTTAAGGATTCTGCTGCATTTTTTAAGGACCTGGCTGCATTATTTAAGGACTCTGCTGCATTATTTAATTATTTTGCTCCATTATTTAAGGACTCTGCTGCGGTATTTAAGGACTCTGCTGCATTATTTAAGGACTGTGATGCATTATTTAAGGACGCTGCTGCAGAATTTAAGGAATCTGCTGCATTATTTAAGGACTTTGTTGCATTATTTAAGGTCTCTGCTGCATTATTTAAGGACTCTGCTATGGTACTTAAGGACTTTGCTGCATTATTTAAGGACTTTGCTGCATTATTTAAGGACTCTGCTGCATTATTTAAGAACTGTGTTGCATTATTTAAGGACTCTGCTGCATTATTTAAGGACTTTGTTGCATTATGTAAGGACTCTGCTGCATTATTTAAGGACTTTGCTGCATTATTTAAGGACTCTACTGCATAATTTAAGGACTTTATTGCATTATTTAAGGATCCTGCTGCATTATTTAATGACTCTGCTGAAGCATTTGAGGACTCAGCTGCATTATTAAAGGTCTCTGCTGCATTATTTAAGTATCCTGCTGAAGCATTTGAGGACTCAGCTGCATTATTTAAGGACTTTGCTGCATTATTTATCGACTCTGCTGCGTTATTTAAGGACTCTGCTGCATTATTTAAGAACTTTGCTGCATTATTTAAGGACTCTTCTGCATTATTTAATGACTCTGCTGAAGAATTTGAGGACTCAGCTGCATAATTTAAGGACTCTGCTGCATTATTTAAGGAATTTGCTGCATTATTTAAGGACTCTACTGCGTTATTTAAGGACTCTGTTGCATTATTTAAGGACTTTGATGCATTATTTAAGGATGCTGCTGCAGAATTTAAGGAATCTGCTGCATTATTTAAGGACTTTGTTGCATTATTTAAGGTCTCTGCTGCATTATTTAAGGACTCTGCTGTGGTATTTAAGGACTCTGCTGCATTATTTAAGGAATTTGTTGCATTATTTAAGGACGCTGCTGCATTATTTAAGGACTTTGTTGCATTATTTAAGGACTCTGCTGCAGTATTTAATGACTCTGCTGAAGCATTTGGGGACTCAGATGCATTATTTAAGGACTCTGCTGCATTATGTAAGGGCTTTGCTGCTTTATTTAAGGACTCTTTTGCATTATTTAAGGACTCTGCTGCATTATTTAAGGACTTTGTTGCATTATTTAAGGATTTTGCTGCATTATTTAAGGATTTTGCTGCATTATTTAAGGACTTTGCCGCATTATTTAAGGACTATGCTTTGGTATTTAAGGACTCTGCTGCATTATTTAAGGACTTTGCTGCATTATTTAAGGACTCTGCTGCATTATTTAATTACTTTGCTGCATTATTTAAGGACTCTGCTGCGGTATTTAAGGACTCTGCTGCATTATTTAAGGACTTTGATGCATTATTTAAGGACACTGCTGCAGAATTTAAGGAATCTGCTTCATTATTTAAGGACTTTGTTGCATTATTTAAGGACTCTGCTGCATTATTTAAGAACTTTGTTGCATTATTTAAGGACTCTGCTGCATTATTTAAGGACTTTGTTGCATTATGTAAGGACTCTGCTGCATTATTTAAGGACTTTGCTGCATTATTTAAGGACTCTGCTGCATAATTTAAGGACTTTATTGCATTATTTTAGGATCCTGCTGCATTATTTAATGACTCTGCTGAAGCATTTGAGGACTCAGCTGCATTATTAAAGGTCTCTGCTGCATTATTTAAGGATCCTGCTGAAGCATTTGAGGACTCAGTTGCATTATTTAAGGACTTTGCTGCATTATTTAACGACTCTGCTGCGTTATTTAAGGACTCTGCTGCATTATTTAAGAACTTTGCTGCATTATTTAAGGACTCTTCTGAATTATTTAATGACTCTGCTGAAGTATTTGAGGACTCAGCTGCATTATTTAAGGACTCTGCTGCATTATTTAAGGAATTTGCTGCATTATTTAAGGACTCTGCTGCGTTATTTAAGGACTCTGCTGCATTATTTAAGGACTTTGATGCATTATTTATGGACGCTGCTGCAGAATTTAAGGAATCTGCTGCATTATTTAAGGACTTTGTTGCATTATTTAAGGTCTCTGCTGCATTATTTAAGGACTCTGCTGTGGTATTTAAGGACTCTGCTGCATTATTTAAGGAATTTGTTGCATTATTTAAGGACGCTGCTGCATTATTTAAGGTCTTTGTTGCATTATTTAAGGACTCTGCTGCAGTATTTAATGACTCTGCTGAAGCATTTGGGGACTCAGATGCATTATTTAAGGACTCTGCTGCATTATGTAAGGGCTTTGCTGCTTTATTTAAGGACTCTTTTGCATTATTTAAGGACTTTGTTGCATTATTTAAGGACTCTGCTGCATTATTTAAGGACTTTGTTGCATTATTTAAGGATTCTGCTGCATTATTTAAGGACTTTGCTGCATTATTTAAGGACTATGCTTTGGTATTTAAGGACTCTGCTGCATTATTTAAGGACTTTGCTGCATTATTTAAGGACTCTGCTGCATTATTTAATTACTTTGCTGCATTATTTAAGGACTCTGCTGCGGTATTTAAGGACTCTGCTGCATTATTTAAGGACTTTGATGCATTATTTAAGGACTCTGCTGCATTATTTAAGGAATTTGTTGCATTATTTAAGGACTCTGCTGCATTATTTAAGGACTTTGCTGCATTATTTAATAATTTTGTTGCATTATAAAAGTACTCTGCTGCATTATTTAAGGACTTTGTTGCATTATGTAAGGAGTCTGCTGCATTATTTAAGGACTTTGCTGCATTATTTAACGACTCTGCTGAAACATTTGAGGACTCAGCTGCATTATTTAAGGACTCTGCTGCATTATTTAAGGAATTTGCTGCATTATTTAAGGACTCTGCTGCGGTATTTAAGGACTCTGCTGCATTATTTAAGGACTTTGATGCATTATTTAAGGACTCTGCTGCATTATTTAATGACTTTGTTGCATTATATAAGGTCTCTGCTGCATTATTTAAGGACTATGTTGCATTATGTTAGAAGTCTGCTGCATTATTTAAGGACTTTGCTGCATTATTTAAGGACTCTGCTGCATTATTTAAGGACTTTATTGCATTATTTAAGGACTCTGCTGCATTATTTAATGACTCTGCTGAAGCATTTGAGGACTCAGCTGCATTATTTAAGGTCTCTGCTGTATTATTTAAGGACTCTGCTGCATTATTTAATGACTCTGTTGCGGTATTTAAGGACTCTGCTGCATTATTTAAGGACTGCTGCGTTATTTAAGGACTCTGCTGCATTATTTAAGACTTTGCTGCATTATTTAAGGACTCTGCTGCAGTGTTTAATGACTCTGCTGAAGCAACTGGGGACTCAGATGCATTATTTAAGGACTCTGCTGCATTATGTAAGGACTTTGCTGCTTTATTTAAGGACTTTGCTGCATTATTTAAGGACTTTGTTGCATTATTTAAGGACTCTGCTGCATTATTTAAGGACTTTGTTGCATTATTTAAGGACTCTTCTGCATTATTTAAGGACTTTGCTGCATTATTTAAGGACTATGCTGTGGTATTTAAGTACTCTGCTGCATTATTTAAGGACTTTGCTGCATTATTTAAGGACTCTGCTGCATTATTTAATTACTTTGCTGCATTATTAAAGGACCCTGCTGCGGCATTTAAGGATTCTGCTGCATTATTTAAGGACTTTGATGCATTATTTAAGGACGCTGCTGCAGAATTTAAGGAATCTGCTGCATTATTTAAGGACTTTGTTGCATTATTTAAGGTCTCTGCTGCATGAATTAAGGACTCTGCTATGGTACTTAAGGACTTTGCTGCATTATTTAAGGACTTTGCTGCATTATTTAAGGACTTTGATGCATTATTTAAGAACTTTGTTGCATTATTTAAGGACTCTGCTGCATTATTTAAGGACTTTGTTGCATTATGTAAGGACTTTGCTGCTTTATTTAAGGACTTTGCTGCATTATTTAAGGACTTTGTTGCATTATTTAAGGACTCTGCTGCATTATTTAAGGACTTTGTTGCATTATTTAAGGACTCTTCTGCATTATTTAAGGACTTTGCTGCATTATTTAAGGACTATGCTGTGGTATTTAAGTACTCTGCTGCATTATTTAAGGACTTTGCTGCATTATTTAAGGACTCTGCTGCATTATTTAATTACTTTGCTGCATTATTAAAGGACCCTGCTGCGGCATTTAAGGATTCTGCTGCATAATTTAAGGACTTTATTGCATTATTTAAGGATCCTGCTGCATTATTTAAGGATCCTGCTGAAGCATTTGAGGACTCAGCTGCATTATTTAAGGACTTTGCTGCATTATTTAACGACTCTGCTGCATTATTTAAGGACTCTGCTGCTTTATTTAAGGACTTTCCTGCATTATTTAAGGAGTCTTCTGCATTATTTAATGACTCTGCTGAAGCATTTGAGGACTCAACTGCATTATTTAAGGACTCTGCTGCATTATTTAAGGTCTCTGCTGCATTATTTAAGGACTCTGCTGTGGTATATAAGGACTCTGCTGCATTATTTAAGGAATTTGTTGCATTATTTAAGGACGCTGCTGCATTATTTAAGGACTTTGTTGCATTATTTAAGGACTCTGCTGCATTAATTAAGGACTTTGCTGCATTACTTAAGGACACTGCTGCATTATTTAAGGACTTTGTTGCATTATTTAAGGACTCTGCTGCATTATTTAAGGACTCTGCTGAAGCATTTGGGGACTCAGATGCATTATTTAAGGACTCTGCTGCATTATGTAAGGGCTTTGCTGCTTTATTTAAGGACTCTGTTGCATTATTTAAGGACTTTGTTGCATTATTTAAGAACTCTGCTGCATTATTTAAGGACTTTGTTGCATTATTTAAGGATTCTGCTGCATTATTTAAGGACTTTGCTGCATTATTTAAGGACTATGCTGTGGTATTTAAGGACTCTGCTGCATTATTTAAGGACTTTGCTGCATTATTAAAGGACTCTGCTGCATTATTTAATTACTTTGCTGCATTATTTAAGGACTCTGCTGCGGTATTTAAGGACTCTGCTGCATTATTTAAGGACTTTGATGCATTATTTAAGGACACTGCTGCAGAATTTAAGGAATCTGCTGCATTATTTAAGGACTTTGTTGCATTATTTAAGGTCTCTTTTTCATTATTTAAGGACTCTGCTATTGTACTTAAGGACTTTGCTGCATTATTTAAGGACTTTGCTGCATTATTTAAGGACTTTGCTGCATTATTTAAGGACTCTGCTTCATTATTTAAGTACTTTGTTGCATTATTTAAGGACTCTGCTGCATAATTTAAGGACTTTATTGCATTATTTAAGGATCCTGCTGCATTATTTAAGGATCCTGCTGCATTATTTAATGACTCTGCTGAAGCATTTGAGGACTCATCTGCATTATTAAAGGTCTCTGCTGCCTTATTTAAGGATCCTGCTGAAGCATTTGAGGACTCAGCTGCATTATTTAAGGACTTTGCTGCATTATTTAACGACTCTGCTGCGTTATTTAAGGACTCTGCTGCATTATTTAAGGACACTGCTGCATTATTTAAGGACTCTGCTGCATTATTTAAGGACTTTGCTGCATTATTTAACGACTCTGCTGCATTATTTAAGAACTTTGCTGCATTATTTAAGGACTCTGCTGCATTATTTAAGGAATTTGTTGCATTATTTAAGGACTCTGCTGCTTTATTTAAGGACTCTGCTGCGGTATTTAAGGACTCTGCTGCATTATTTAAGGACTTTGCTGCATTATTTAAGGACTGCTGCGTTATTTAAGGACTCTGCTGCATTATTTAAGACTTTGCTGCATTATTTAAGGACTCTGCTGCAGTGTTTAATGACTCTGCTGAAGCAACTGGGGACTCAGATGCATTATTTAAGGACTCTGCTGCATTATGTAAGGACTTTGCTGCTTTATTTAAGGACTTTGCTGCATTATTTAAGGACTTTGTTGCATTATTTAAGGACTCTGCTGCATTATTTAAGGACTTTGTTGCATTATTTAAGGACTCTTCTGCATTATTTAAGGACTTTGCTGCATTATTTAAGGACTATGCTGTGGTATTTAAGTACTCTGCTGCATTATTTAAGGACTTTGCTGCATTATTTAAGGACTCTGCTGCATTATTTAATTACTTTGCTGCATTATTAAAGGACCCTGCTGCGGCATTTAAGGATTCTGCTGCATTATTTAAGGACTTTGATGCATTATTTAAGGACGCTGCTGCAGAATTTAAGGAATCTGCTGCATTATTTAAGGACTTTGTTGCATTATTTAAGGTCTCTGCTGCATTATTTAAGGACTCTGCTATGGTACTTAAGGACTTTGCTGCATTACTTAGGGACTTTGCTGCATTATTTAAGGACTTTGATGCATTATTTAAGGACTTTGTTGCATTATTTAAGAACTCTGCTGCATTATTTAAGGACTTTGTTGCATTATTTAAGGATTCTGCTGCATTATTTAAGGACTTTGCTGCATTATTTAAGGACTATGCTGTGGTATTTAAGGACTCTGCTGCATTATTTAAGGACTTTGCTGCATTATTAAAGGACTCTGCTGCATTATTTAATTACTTTGCTGCATTATTTAAGGACTCTGCTGCGGTATTTAAGGACTCTGCTGCATTATTTAAGGACTTTGATGCATTATTTAAGGACACTGCTGCAGAATTTAAGGAATCTGCTGCATTATTTAAGGACTTTGTTGCATTATTTAAGGTCTCTTTTTCATTATTTAAGGACTCTGCTATTGTACTTAAGGACTTTGCTGCATTATTTAAGGACTTTGCTGCATTATTTAAGGACTCTGCTGCATTATTTAAGTACTTTGTTGCATTATTTAAGGACTCTGCTGCATAATTTAAGGACTTTATTGCATTATTTAAGGATCCTGCTGCATTATTTAATGACTCTGCTGAAGCATTTGAGGACTCATCTGCATTATTAAAGGTCTCTGCTGCATTATTTAAGGATCCTGCTGAAGCATTTGAGGACTCAGCTGCATTATTTAAGGACTTTGCTGCATTATTTAACGACTCTGCTGCGTTATTTAAGGACTCTGCTGCATTATTTAAGGACACTGCTGCATTATTTAAGGACTCTGCTGCATTATTTAAGGACTTTGCTGCATTATTTAACGACTCTGCTGCATTATTTAAGAACTTTGCTGCATTATTTAAGGACTCTGCTGCATTATTTAAGGAATTTGTTGCATTATTTAAGGACTCTGCTGCTTTATTTAAGGACTCTGCTGCGGTATTTAAGGACTCTGCTGCATTATTTAAGGACTTTGCTGCATTATTTAAGGACTGCTGCGTTATTTAAGGACTCTGCTGCATTATTTAAGACTTTGCTGCATTATTTAAGGACTCTGCTGCAGTGTTTAATGACTCTGCTGAAGCAACTGGGGACTCAGATGCATTATTTAAGGACTCTGCTGCATTATGTAAGGACTTTGCTGCTTTATTTAAGGACTTTGCTGCATTATTTAAGGACTTTGTTGCATTATTTAAGGACTCTGCTGCATTATTTAAGGACTTTGTTGCATTATTTAAGGACTCTTCTGCATTATTTAAGGACTTTGCTGCATTATTTAAGGACTATGCTGTGGTATTTAAGTACTCTGCTGCATTATTTAAGGACTTTGCTGCATTATTTAAGGACTCTGCTGCATTATTTAATTACTTTGCTGCATTATTAAAGGACCCTGCTGCGGCATTTAAGGATTCTGCTGCATTATTTAAGGACTTTGATGCATTATTTAAGGACGCTGCTGCAGAATTTAAGGAATCTGCTGCATTATTTAAGGACTTTGTTGCATTATTTAAGGTCTCTGCTGCATGAATTAAGGACTCTGCTATGGTACTTAAGGACTTTGCTGCATTATTTAAGGACTTTGCTGCATTATTTAAGGACTTTGATGCATTATTTAAGAACTTTGTTGCATTATTTAAGGACTCTGCTGCATTATTTAAGGACTTTGTTGCATTATGTAAGGACTTTGCTGCTTTATTTAAGGACTTTGCTGCATTATTTAAGGACTTTGTTGCATTATTTAAGGACTCTGCTGCATTATTTAAGGACTTTGTTGCATCATTTAAGGACTCTTCTGCATTATTTAAGGACTTTGCTGCATTATTTAAGGACTATGCTGTGGTATTTAAGTACTCTGCTGCATTATTTAAGGACTTTGCTGCATTATTTAAGGACTCTGCTGCATTATTTAATTACTTTGCTGCATTATTAAAGGACCCTGCTGCGGCATTTAAGGATTCTGCTGCATAATTTAAGGACTTTATTGCATTATTTAAGGATCCTGCTGCATTATTTAAGGATCCTGCTGAAGCATTTGAGGACTCAGCTGCATTATTTAAGGACTTTGCTGCATTATTTAACGACTCTGCTGCATTATTTAAGGACTCTGCTGCTTTATTTAAGGACTTTCCTGCATTATTTAAGGAGTCTTCTGCATTATTTAATGACTCTGCTGAAGCATTTGAGGACTCAACTGCATTATTTAAGGACTCTGCTGCATTATTTAAGGTCTCTGCTGCATTATTTAAGGACTCTGCTGTGGTATATAAGGACTCTGCTGCATTATTTAAGGAATTTGTTGCATTATTTAAGGACGCTGCTGCATTATTTAAGGACTTTGTTGCATTATTTAAGGACTCTGCTGCATTAATTAAGGACTTTGCTGCATTACTTAAGGACACTGCTGCATTATTTAAGGACTTTGTTGCATTATTTAAGGACTCTGCTGCATTATTTAAGGACTCTGCTGAAGCATTTGGGGACTCAGATGCATTATTTAAGGACTCTGCTGCATTATGTAAGGGCTTTGCTGCTTTATTTAAGGACTCTGTTGCATTATTTAAGGACTTTGTTGCATTATTTAAGAACTCTGCTGCATTATTTAAGGACTTTGTTGCATTATTTAAGGATTCTGCTGCATTATTTAAGGACTTTGCTGCATTATTTAAGGACTATGCTGTGGTATTTAAGGACTCTGCTGCATTATTTAAGGACTTTGCTGCATTATTAAAGGACTCTGCTGCATTATTTAATTACTTTGCTGCATTATTTAAGGACTCTGCTGCGGTATTTAAGGACTCTGCTGCATTATTTAAGGACTTTGATGCATTATTTAAGGACACTGCTGCAGAATTTAAGGAATCTGCTGCATTATTTAAGGACTTTGTTGCATTATTTAAGGTCTCTTTTTCATTATTTAAGGACTCTGCTATTGTACTTAAGGACTTTGCTGCATTATTTAAGGACTTTGCTGCATTATTTAAGGACTCTGCTGCATTATTTAAGTACTTTGTTGCATTATTTAAGGACTCTGCTGCATAATTTAAGGACTTTATTGCATTATTTAAGGATCCTGCTGCATTATTTAATGACTCTGCTGAAGCATTTGAGGACTCATCTGCATTATTAAAGGCCTCTGCTGCATTATTTAAGGATCCTGCTGAAGCATTTGAGGACTCAGCTGCATTATTTAAGGACTTTGCTGCATTATTTAACGACTCTGCTGCGTTATTTAAGGACTCTGCTGCATTATTTAAGGACACTGCTGCATTATTTAAGGACTCTGCTGCATTATTTAAGGACTTTGCTGCATTATTTAACGACTCTGCTGCATTATTTAAGAACTTTGCTGCATTATTTAAGGACTCTGCTGCATTATTTAAGGAATTTGTTGCATTATTTAAGGACTCTGCTGCTTTATTTAAGGACTCTGCTGCGGTATTTAAGGACTCTGCTGCATTATTTAAGGACTTTGCTGCATTATTTAAGGACTGCTGCGTTATTTAAGGACTCTGCTGCATTATTTAAGACTTTGCTGCATTATTTAAGGACTCTGCTGCAGTGTTTAATGACTCTGCTGAAGCAACTGGGGACTCAGATGCATTATTTAAGGACTCTGCTGCATTATGTAAGGACTTTGCTGCTTTATTTAAGGACTTTGCTGCATTATTTAAGGACTTTGTTGCATTATTTAAGGACTCTGCTGCATTATTTAAGGACTTTGTTGCATTATTTAAGGACTCTTCTGCATTATTTAAGGACTTTGCTGCATTATTTAAGGACTATGCTGTGGTATTTAAGTACTCTGCTGCATTATTTAAGGACTTTGCTGCATTATTTAAGGACTCTGCTGCATTATTTAATTACTTTGCTGCATTATTAAAGGACCCTGCTGCGGCATTTAAGGATTCTGCTGCATTATTTAAGGACTTTGATGCATTATTTAAGGACGCTGCTGCAGAATTTAAGGAATCTGCTGCATTATTTAAGGACTTTGTTGCATTATTTAAGGTCTCTGCTGCATTATTTAAGGACTCTGCTATGGTACTTAAGGACTTTGCTGCATTACTTAAGGACTTTGCTGCATTATTTAAGGACTTTGATGCATTATTTAAGAACTTTGTTGCATTATTTAAGGACTCTGCTGCATTATTTAAGGACTTTGTTGCATTATGTAAGGACTTTGCTGCTTTATTTAAGGACTTTGCTGCATTATTTAAGGGCTTTGTTGCATTATTTAAGGACTCTGCTGCATTATTTAAGGACTTTGTTGCATTATTTAAGGACTCTTCTGCATTATTTAAGGACTTTGCTGCATTATTTAAGGACTATGCTGTGGTATTTAAGTACTCTGCTGCATTATTTAAGGACTTTGCTGCATTATTTAAGGACTCTGCTGCATTATTTAATTACTTTGCTGCATTATTAAAGGACCCTGCTGCGGCATTTAAGGATTCTGCTGCATAATTTAAGGACTTTATTGCATTATTTAAGGATCCTGCTGCATTATTTAAGGATCCTGCTGAAGCATTTGAGGACTCAGCTGCATTATTTAAGGACTTTGCTGCATTATTTAACGACTCTGCTGCATTATTTAAGGACTCTGCTGCTTTATTTAAGGACTTTCCTGCATTATTTAAGGAGTCTTCTGCATTATTTAATGACTCTGCTGAAGCATTTGAGGACTCAACTGCATTATTTAAGGACTCTGCTGCATTATTTAAGGTCTCTGCTGCATTATTTAAGGACTCTGCTGTGGTATATAAGGACTCTGCTGCATTATTTAAGGAATTTGTTGCATTATTTAAGGACGCTGCTGCATTATTTAAGGACTTTGTTGCATTATTTAAGGACTCTGCTGCATTAATTAAGGACTTTGCTGCATTACTTAAGGACACTGCTGCATTATTTAAGGACTTTGTTGCATTATTTAAGGTCTCTGCTGCATTATTTAAGGACTCTGCTGTGGTATTTATGGACTCTGCTGCATTATTTAAGGAATTTGTTGCATTATTTAAGGACGCTGCTGCATTATTTAAGGACTTTGTTGCATTATTTAAGGACTTTGCTGCATTAATTAAGGACTTTGCTGCATTACTTAAGGACTCTGCTGCATTATTTAATTACTTGCTGCATTATTTAAGGACTCTGCTGCGGTGTTTAAGAACTCTGCTGCATTATTTAAGGACTTTGCTGCATTATTTTAGGACTCTGCTGCATTATTTAAGGACTTTGCTGTATTATTTAAGGACTCTACTGCATTATTTAAGGACTTTGTTGCATTATTTAAGGACTCTGCTGCATTATTTAATGACTTTGTTGCATTATATAAGGACTCTGCTGCATTATTTAAGGACTATGTTGCATTATGTTAGAAGTCTGCTGCATTATTTAAGGACTTTGCTGCATTATTTAAGGACTCTGCTGCATTATTTAAGGACTTTATTGCATTATTTAAGGACTCTGCTGCATTATTTAATGACTCTGCTGAAGCATTTGAGGACTCAGCTGCATTATTTAAGGTCTCTGCTGTATTATTTAAGGACTCTGCTGCATTATTTAATGACTCTGTTGCGGTATTTAAGGACTCTGCTGCATTATTTAAGGACTGCTGCGTTATTTAAGGACTCTGCTGCATTATTTAAGACTTTGCTGCATTATTTAAGGACTCTGCTGCAGTGTTTAATGACTCTGCTGAAGCAACTGGGGACTCAGATGCATTATTTAAGGACTCTGCTGCATTATGTAAGGACTTTGCTGCTTTATTTAAGGACTTTGCTGCATTATTTAAGGACTTTGTTGCATTATTTAAGGACTCTGCTGCATTATTTAAGGACTTTGTTGCATTATTTAAGGACTCTTCTGCATTATTTAAGGACTTTGCTGCATTATTTAAGGACTATGCTGTGGTATTTAAGTACTCTGCTGCATTATTTAAGGACTTTTCTGCATTATTTAAGGACTCTGCTGCATTATTTAATTACTTTGCTGCATTATTAAAGGACCCTGCTGCGGCATTTAAGGATTCTGCTGCATAATTTAAGGACTTTATTGCATTATTTAAGGATCCTGCTGCATTATTTAAGGATCCTGCTGAAGCATTTGAGGACTCAGCTGCATTATTTAAGGACTTTGCTGCATTATTTAACGACTCTGCTGCATTATTTAAGGACTCTGCTGCTTTATTTAAGGACTTTCCTGCATTATTTAAGGAGTCTTCTGCATTATTTAATGACTCTGCTGAAGCATTTGAGGACTCAACTGCATTATTTAAGGACTCTGCTGCATTATTTAAGGTCTCTGCTGCATTATTTAAGGACTCTGCTGTGGTATATAAGGACTCTGCTGCATTATTTAAGGAATTTGTTGCATTATTTAAGGACGCTGCTGCATTATTTAAGGACTTTGTTGCATTATTTAAGGACTCTGCTGCATTAATTAAGGACTTTGCTGCATTACTTAAGGACACTGCTGCATTATTTAAGGACTTTGTTGCATTATTTAAGGACTCTGCTGCATTATTTAAGGACTCTGCTGAAGCATTTGGGGACTCAGATGCATTATTTAAGGACTCTGCTGCTTTATGTAAGGGCTTTGCTGCTTTATTTAAGGACTCTGTTGCATTATTTAAGGACTTTGTTGCATTATTTAAGAACTCTGCTGCATTATTTAAGGACTTTGTTGCATTATTTAAGGATTCTGCTGCATTATTTAAGGACTTTGCTGCATTATTTAAGGACTATGCTGTGGTATTTAAGGACTCTGCTGCATTATTTAAGGACTTTGCTGCATTATTAAAGGACTCTGCTGCATTATTTAATTACTTTGCTGCATTATTTAAGGACTCTGCTGCGGTATTTAAGGACTCTGCTGCATTATTTAAGGACTTTGATGCATTATTTAAGGACACTGCTGCAGAATTTAAGGAATCTGCTGCATTATTTAAGGACTTTGTTGCATTATTTAAGGTCTCTTTTTCATTATTTAAGGACTCTGCTATTGTACTTAAGGACTTTGCTGCATTATTTAAGGACTTTGCTGCATTATTTAAGGACTCTGCTGCATTATTTAAGTACTTTGTTGCATTATTTAAGGACTCTGCTGCATAATTTAAGGACTTTATTGCATTATTTAAGGATCCTGCTGCATTATTTAATGACTCTGCTGAAGCATTTGAGGACTCAGCTGCATTATTTAAGGTCTCTGCTGCATTATTTAAGGATCCTGCTGAAGCATTTGAGGACTCAGCTGCATTATTTAAGGACTTTGCTGCATTATTTAACGACTCTGCTGCGTTATTTAAGGACTCTGCTGCATTATTTAAGGACACTGCTGCATTATTTAAGGACTCTGCTGCATTATTTAAGGACTTTGCTGCATTATTTAACGACTCTGCTGCATTATTTAAGAACTTTGCTGCATTATTTAAGGACTCTGCTGCATTATTTAAGGAATTTGTTGCATTATTTAAGGACTCTGCTGCTTTATTTAAGGACTCTGCTGCGGTATTTAAGGACTCTGCTGCATTATTTAAGGACTTTGCTGCATTATTTAAGGACTGCTGCGTTATTTAAGGACTCTGCTGCATTATTTAAGACTTTGCTGCATTATTTAAGGACTCTGCTGCAGTGTTTAATGACTCTGCTGAAGCAACTGGGGACTCAGATGCATTATTTAAGGACTCTGCTGCATTATGTAAGGACTTTGCTGCTTTATTTAAGGACTTTGCTGCATTATTTAAGGACTTTGTTGCATTATTTAAGGACTCTGCTGCATTTTTTAAGGACTTTGTTGCATTATTTAAGGACTCTTCTGCATTATTTAAGGACTTTGCTGCATTATTTAAGGACTATGCTGTGGTATTTAAGTACTCTGCTGCATTATTTAAGGACTTTGCTGCATTATTTAAGGACTCTGCTGCATTATTTAATTACTTTGCTGCATTATTAAAGGACCCTGCTGCGGCATTTAAGGATTCTGCTGCATTATTTAAGGACTTTGATGCATTATTTAAGGACGCTGCTGCAGAATTTAAGGAATCTGCTGCATTATTTAAGGACTTTGTTGCATTATTTAAGGTCTCTGCTGCATTATTTAAGGACTCTGCTATGGTACTTAAGGACTTTGCTGCATTACTTAAGGACTTTGCTGCATTATTTAAGGACTTTGATGCATTATTTAAGAACTTTGTTGCATTATTTAAGGACTCTGCTGCATTATTTAAGGACTTTGTTGCATTATGTAAGGACTTTGCTGCTTTATTTAAGGACTTTGCTGCATTATTTAAGGGCTTTGTTGCATTATTTAAGGACTCTGCTGCATTATTTAAGGACTTTGTTGCATTATTTAAGGACTCTTCTGCATTATTTAAGGACTTTGCTGCATTATTTAAGGACTATGCTGTGGTATTTAAGTACTCTGCTGCATTATTTAAGGACTTTGCTGCATTATTTAAGGACTCTGCTGCATTATTTAATTACTTTGCTGCATTATTAAAGGACCCTGCTGCGGCATTTAAGGATTCTGCTGCATAATTTAAGGACTTTATTGCATTATTTAAGGATCCTGCTGCATTATTTAAGGATCCTGCTGAAGCATTTGAGGACTCAGCTGCATTATTTAAGGACTTTGCTGCATTATTTAACGACTCTGCTGCATTATTTAAGGACTCTGCTGCTTTATTTAAGGACTTTCCTGCATTATTTAAGGAGTCTTCTGCATTATTTAATGACTCTGCTGAAGCATTTGAGGACTCAACTGCATTATTTAAGGACTCTGCTGCATTATTTAAGGTCTCTGCTGCATTATTTAAGGACTCTGCTGTGGTATATAAGGACTCTGCTGCATTATTTAAGGAATTTGTTGCATTATTTAAGGACGCTGCTGCATTATTTAAGGACTTTGTTGCATTATTTAAGGACTCTGCTGCATTAATTAAGGACTTTGCTGCATTACTTAAGGACACTGCTGCATTATTTAAGGACTTTGTTGCATTATTTAAGGTCTCTGCTGCATTATTTAAGGACTCTGCTGTGGTATTTATGGACTCTGCTGCATTATTTAAGGAATTTGTTGCATTATTTAAGGACGCTGCTGCATTATTTAAGGACTTTGTTGCATTATTTAAGGACTTTGCTGCATTAATTAAGGACTTTGCTGCATTACTTAAGGACTCTGCTGCATTATTTAATTACTTGCTGCATTATTTAAGGACTCTGCTGCGGTGTTTAAGAACTCTGCTGCATTATTTAAGGACTTTGCTGCATTATTTTAGGACTCTGCTGCATTATTTAAGGACTTTGCTGTATTATTTAAGGACTCTACTGCATTATTTAAGGACTTTGTTGCATTATTTAAGGACTCTGCTGCATTATTTAATGACTTTGTTGCATTATATAAGGACTCTGCTGCATTATTTAAGGACTATGTTGCATTATGTTAGAAGTCTGCTGCATTATTTAAGGACTTTGCTGCATTATTTAAGGACTCTGCTGCATTATTTAAGGACTTTATTGCATTATTTAAGGACTCTGCTGCATTATTTAATGACTCTGCTGAAGCATTTGAGGACTCAGCTGCATTATTTAAGGTCTCTGCTGTATTATTTAAGGACTCTGCTGCATTATTTAATGACTCTGTTGCGGTATTTAAGGACTCTGCTGCATTATTTAAGGACTGCTGCGTTATTTAAGGACTCTGCTGCATTATTTAAGACTTTGCTGCATTATTTAAGGACTCTGCTGCAGTGTTTAATGACTCTGCTGAAGCAACTGGGGACTCAGATGCATTATTTAAGGACTCTGCTGCATTATGTAAGGACTTTGCTGCTTTATTTAAGGACTTTGCTGCATTATTTAAGGACTTTGTTGCATTATTTAAGGACTCTGCTGCATTATTTAAGGACTTTGTTGCATTATTTAAGGACTCTTCTGCATTATTTAAGGACTTTGCTGCATTATTTAAGGACTATGCTGTGGTATTTAAGTACTCTGCTGCATTATTTAAGGACTTTGCTGCATTATTTAAGGACTCTGCTGCATTATTTAATTACTTTGCTGCATTATTAAAGGACCCTGCTGCGGCATTTAAGGATTCTGCTGCATTATTTTAGGACTTTGATGCATTATTTAAGGACGCTGCTGCAGAATTTAAGGAATCTGCTGCATTATTTAAGGACTTTGTTGCATTATTTAAGGTCTCTGCTGCATGAATTAAGGACTCTGCTATGGTACTTAAGGACTTTGCTGCATTATTTAAGGACTTTGCTGCATTATTTAAGGAGTCTTCTGCATTATTTAATGACTCTGCTGAAGCATTTGAGGACTCAACTGCATTATTTAAGGACTCTGCTGCATTATTTAAGGTCTCTGCTGCATTATTTAAGGACTCTGCTGTGGTATATAAGGACTCTGCTGCATTATTTAAGGAATTTGTTGCATTATTTAAGGACGCTGCTGCATTATTTAAGGACTTTGTTGCATTATTTAAGGACTCTGCTGCATTAATTAAGGACTTTGCTGCATTACTTAAGGACACTGCTGCATTATTTAAGGACTTTGTTGCATTATTTAAGGACTCTGCTGCATTATTTAAGGACTCTGCTGAAGCATTTGGGGACTCAGATGCATTATTTAAGGACTCTGCTGCATTATGTAAGGGCTTTGCTGCTTTATTTAAGGACTCTGTTGCATTATTTAAGGACTTTGTTGCATTATTTAAGAACTCTGCTGCATTATTTAAGGACTTTGTTGCATTATTTAAGGATTCTGCTGCATTATTTAAGGACTTTGCTGCATTATTTAAGGACTATGCTGTGGTATTTAAGGACTCTGCTGCATTATTTAAGGACTTTGCTGCATTATTAAAGGACTCTGCTGCATTATTTAATTACTTTGCTGCATTATTTAAGGACTCTGCTGCGGTATTTAAGGACTCTGCTGCATTATTTAAGGACTTTGATGCATTATTTAAGGACACTGCTGCAGAATTTAAGGAATCTGCTGCATTATTTAAGGACTTTGTTGCATTATTTAAGGTCTCTTTTTCATTATTTAAGGACTCTGCTATTGTACTTAAGGACTTTGCTGCATTATTTAAGGACTTTGCTGCATTATTTAAGGACTCTGCTGCATTATTTAAGTACTTTGTTGCATTATTTAAGGACTCTGCTGCATAATTTAAGGACTTTATTGCATTATTTAAGGATCCTGCTGCATTATTTAATGACTCTGCTGAAGCATTTGAGGACTCATCTGCATTATTAAAGGCCTCTGCTGCATTATTTAAGGATCCTGCTGAAGCATTTGAGGACTCAGCTGCATTATTTAAGGACTTTGCTGCATTATTTAACGACTCTGCTGCGTTATTTAAGGACTCTGCTGCATTATTTAAGGACACTGCTGCATTATTTAAGGACTCTGCTGCATTATTTAAGGACTTTGCTGCATTATTTAACGACTCTGCTGCATTATTTAAGAACTTTGCTGCATTATTTAAGGACTCTGCTGCATTATTTAAGGAATTTGTTGCATTATTTAAGGACTCTGCTGCTTTATTTAAGGACTCTGCTGCGGTATTTAAGGACTCTGCTGCATTATTTAAGGACTTTGCTGCATTATTTAAGGACTGCTGCGTTATTTAAGGACTCTGCTGCATTATTTAAGACTTTGCTGCATTATTTAAGGACTCTGCTGCAGTGTTTAATGACTCTGCTGAAGCAACTGGGGACTCAGATGCATTATTTAAGGACTCTGCTGCATTATGTAAGGACTTTGCTGCTTTATTTAAGGACTTTGCTGCATTATTTAAGGACTTTGTTGCATTATTTAAGGACTCTGCTGCATTATTTAAGGACTTTGTTGCATTATTTAAGGACTCTTCTGCATTATTTAAGGACTTTGCTGCATTATTTAAGGACTATGCTGTGGTATTTAAGTACTCTGCTGCATTATTTAAGGACTTTGCTGCATTATTTAAGGACTCAGCTGCATTATTTAATTACTTTGCTGCATTATTAAAGGACCCTGCTGCGGCATTTAAGGATTCTGCTGCATTATTTAAGGACTTTGATGCATTATTTAAGGACGCTGCTGCAGAATTTAAGGAATCTGCTGCATTATTTAAGGACTTTGTTGCATTATTTAAGGTCTCTGCTGCATTATTTAAGGACTCTGCTATGGTACTTAAGGACTTTGCTGCATTACTTAAGGACTTTGCTGCATTATTTAAGGACTTTGATGCATTATTTAAGAACTTTGTTGCATTATTTAAGGACTCTGCTGCATTATTTAAGGACTTTGTTGCATTATGTAAGGACTTTGCTGCTTTATTTAAGGACTTTGCTGCATTATTTAAGGGCTTTGTTGCATTATTTAAGGACTCTGCTGCATTATTTAAGGACTTTGTTGCATTATTTAAGGACTCTTCTGCATTATTTAAGGACTTTGCTGCATTATTTAAGGACTATGCTGTGGTATTTAAGTACTCTGCTGCATTATTTAAGGACTTTGCTGCATTATTTAAGGACTCTGCTGCATTATTTAATTACTTTGCTGCATTATTAAAGGACCCTGCTGCGGCATTTAAGGATTCTGCTGCATAATTTAAGGACTTTATTGCATTATTTAAGGATCCTGCTGCATTATTTAAGGATCCTGCTGAAGCATTTGAGGACTCAGCTGCATTATTTAAGGACTTTGCTGCATTATTTAACGACTCTGCTGCATTATTTAAGGACTCTGCTGCTTTATTTAAGGACTTTCCTGCATTATTTAAGGAGTCTTCTGCATTATTTAATGACTCTGCTGAAGCATTTGAGGACTCAACTGCATTATTTAAGGACTCTGCTGCATTATTTAAGGTCTCTGCTGCATTATTTAAGGACTCTGCTGTGGTATATAAGGACTCTGCTGCATTATTTAAGGAATTTGTTGCATTATTTAAGGACTCTTCTGCATTATTTAAGGACTTTGCTGCATTATTTAAGGACTATGCTGTGGTATTTAAGTACTCTGCTGCATTATTTAAGGACTTTGCTGCATTATTTAAGGACTCTGCTGCATTATTTAATTACTTTGCTGCATTATTAAAGGACCCTGCTGCGGCATTTAAGGATTCTGCTGCATTATTTAAGGACTTTGATGCATTATTTAAGGACGCTGCTGCAGAATTTAAGGAATCTGCTGCATTATTTAAGGACTTTGTTGCATTATTTAAGGTCTCTGCTGCATGAATTAAGGACTCTGCTATGGTACTTAAGGACTTTGCTGCATTATTTAAGGACTTTGCTGCATTATTTAAGGAGTCTTCTGCATTATTTAATGACTCTGCTGAAGCATTTGAGGACTCAACTGCATTATTTAAGGACTCTGCTGCATTATTTAAGGTCTCTGCTGCATTATTTAAGGACTCTGCTGTGGTATATAAGGACTCTGCTGCATTATTTAAGGAATTTGTTGCATTATTTAAGGACGCTGCTGCATTATTTAAGGACTTTGTTGCATTATTTAAGGACTCTGCTGCATTAATTAAGGACTTTGCTGCATTACTTAAGGACACTGCTGCATTATTTAAGGACTTTGTTGCATTATTTAAGGACTCTGCTGCATTATTTAAGGACTCTGCTGAAGCATTTGGGGACTCAGATGCATTATTTAAGGACTCTGCTGCATTATGTAAGGGCTTTGCTGCTTTATTTAAGGACTCTGTTGCATTATTTAAGGACTTTGTTGCATTATTTAAGAACTCTGCTGCATTATTTAAGGACTTTGTTGCATTATTTAAGGATTCTGCTGCATTATTTAAGGACTTTGCTGCATTATTTAAGGACTATGCTGTGGTATTTAAGGACTCTGCTGCATTATTTAAGGACTTTGCTGCATTATTAAAGGACTCTGCTGCATTATTTAATTACTTTGCTGCATTATTTAAGGACTCTGCTGCGGTATTTAAGGACTCTGCTGCATTATTTAAGGACTTTGATGCATTATTTAAGGACACTGCTGCAGAATTTAAGGAATCTGCTGCATTATTTAAGGACTTTGTTGCATTATTTAAGGTCTCTTTTTCATTATTTAAGGACTCTGCTATTGTACTTAAGGACTTTGCTGCATTATTTAAGGACTTTGCTGCATTATTTAAGGACTCTGCTGCATTATTTAAGTACTTTGTTGCATTATTTAAGGACTCTGCTGCATAATTTAAGGACTTTATTGCATTATTTAAGGATCCTGCTGCATTATTTAATGACTCTGCTGAAGCATTTGAGGACTCATCTGCATTATTAAAGGCCTCTGCTGCATTATTTAAGGATCCTGCTGAAGCATTTGAGGACTCAGCTGCATTATTTAAGGACTTTGCTGCATTATTTAACGACTCTGCTGCGTTATTTAAGGACTCTGCTGCATTATTTAAGGACACTGCTGCATTATTTAAGGACTCTGCTGCATTATTTAAGGACTTTGCTGCATTATTTAACGACTCTGCTGCATTATTTAAGAACTTTGCTGCATTATTTAAGGACTCTGCTGCATTATTTAAGGAATTTGTTGCATTATTTAAGGACTCTGCTGCTTTATTTAAGGACTCTGCTGCGGTATTTAAGGACTCTGCTGCATTATTTAAGGACTTTGCTGCATTATTTAAGGACTGCTGCGTTATTTAAGGACTCTGCTGCATTATTTAAGACTTTGCTGCATTATTTAAGGACTCTGCTGCAGTGTTTAATGACTCTGCTGAAGCAACTGGGGACTCAGATGCATTATTTAAGGACTCTGCTGCATTATGTAAGGACTTTGCTGCTTTATTTAAGGACTTTGCTGCATTATTTAAGGACTTTGTTGCATTATTTAAGGACTCTGCTGCATTATTAAAGGACTTTGTTGCATTATTTAAGGACTCTTCTGCATTATTTAAGGACTTTGCTGCATTATTTAAGGACTATGCTGTGGTATTTAAGTACTCTGCTGCATTATTTAAGGACTTTGCTGCATTATTTAAGGACTCTGCTGCATTATTTAATTACTTTGCTGCATTATTAAAGGACCCTGCTGCGGCATTTAAGGATTCTGCTGCATTATTTAAGGACTTTGATGCATTATTTAAGGACGCTGCTGCAGAATTTAAGGAATCTGCTGCATTATTTAAGGACTTTGTTGCATTATTTAAGGTCTCTGCTGCATTATTTAAGGACTCTGCTATGGTACTTAAGGACTTTGCTGCATTACTTAAGGACTTTGCTGCATTATTTAAGGACTTTGATGCATTATTTAAGAACTTTGTTGCATTATTTAAGGACTCTGCTGCATTATTTAAGGACTTTGTTGCATTATGTAAGGACTTTGCTGCTTTATTTAAGGACTTTGCTGCATTATTTAAGGGCTTTGTTGCATTATTTAAGGACTCTGCTGCATTATTTAAGGACTTTGTTGCATTATTTAAGGACTCTTCTGCATTATTTAAGGACTTTGCTGCATTATTTAAGGACTATGCTGTGGTATTTAAGTACTCTGCTGCATTATTTAAGGACTTTGCTGCATTATTTAAGGACTCTGCTGCATTATTTAATTACTTTGCTGCATTATTAAAGGACCCTGCTGCGGCATTTAAGGATTCTGCTGCATAATTTAAGGACTTTATTGCATTATTTAAGGATCCTGCTGCATTATTTAAGGATCCTGCTGAAGCATTTGAGGACTCAGCTGCATTATTTAAGGACTTTGCTGCATTATTTAACGACTCTGCTGCATTATTTAAGGACTCTGCTGCTTTATTTAAGGACTTTCCTGCATTATTTAAGGAGTCTTCTGCATTATTTAATGACTCTGCTGAAGCATTTGAGGACTCAACTGCATTATTTAAGGACTCTGCTGCATTATTTAAGGTCTCTGCTGCATTATTTAAGGACTCTGCTGTGGTATATAAGGACTCTGCTGCATTATTTAAGGAATTTGTTGATTTATTTAAGGACGCTGCTGCATTATTTAAGGACTTTGTTGCATTATTTAAGGACTCTGCTGCATTAATTAAGGACTTTGCTGCATTACTTAAGGACACTGCTGCATTATTTAAGGACTTTGTTGCATTATTTAAGGTCTCTGCTGCATTATTTAAGGACTCTGCTGTGGTATTTATGGACTCTGCTGCATTATTTAAGGAATTTGTTGCATTATTTAAGGACGCTGCTGCATTATTTAAGGACTTTGTTGCATTATTTAAGGACTTTGCTGCATTAATTAAGGACTTTGCTGCATTACTTAAGGACTCTGCTGCATTATTTAATTACTTGCTGCATTATTTAAGGACTCTGCTGCGGTGTTTAAGAACTCTGCTGCATTATTTAAGGACTTTGCTGCATTATTTTAGGACTCTGCTGCATTATTTAAGGACTTTGCTGTATTATTTAAGGACTCTACTGCATTATTTAAGGACTTTGTTGCATTATTTAAGGACTCTGCTGCATTATTTAATGACTTTGTTGCATTATATAAGGACTCTGCTGCATTATTTAAGGACTATGTTGCATTATGTTAGAAGTCTGCTGCATTATTTAAGGACTTTGCTGCATTATTTAAGGACTCTGCTGCATTTTTTAAGGACTTTATTGCATTATTTAAGGACTCTGCTGCATTATTTAATGACTCTGCTGAAGCATTTGAGGACTCAGCTGCATTATTTAAGGTCTCTGCTGTATTATTTAAGGACTCTGCTGCATTATTTAATGACTCTGTTGCGGTATTTAAGGACTCTGCTGCATTATTTAAGGACTGCTGCGTTATTTAAGGACTCTGCTGCATTATTTAAGACTTTGCTGCATTATTTAAGGACTCTGCTGCAGTGTTTAATGACTCTGCTGAAGCAACTGGGGACTCAGATGCATTATTTAAGGACTCTGCTGCATTATGTAAGGACTTTGCTGCTTTATTTAAGGACTTTGCTGCATTATTTAAGGACTTTGTTGCATTATTTAAGGACTCTGCTGCATTATTTAAGGACTTTGTTGCATTATTTAAGGACTCTTCTGCATTATTTAAGGACTTTGCTGCATTATTTAAGGACTATGCTGTGGTATTTAAGTACTCTGCTGCATTATTTAAGGACTTTGCTGCATTATTTAAGGACTCTGCTGCATTATTTAATTACTTTGCTGCATTATTAAAGGACCCTGCTGCGGCATTTAAGGATTCTGCTGCATTATTTAAGGACTTTGATGCATTATTTAAGGACGCTGCTGCAGAATTTAAGGAATCTGCTGCATTATTTAAGGACTTTGTTGCATTATTTAAGGTCTCTGCTGCATGAATTAAGGACTCTGCTATGGTACTTAAGGACTTTGCTGCATTATTTAAGGACTTTGCTGCATTATTTAAGGACTTTGATGCATTATTTAAGAACTTTGTTGCATTATTTAAGGACTCTGCTGCATTATTTAAGGACTTTGTTGCATTATGTAAGGACTTTGCTGCTTTATTTAAGGACTTTGCTGCATTATTTAAGGACTTTGTTGCATTATTTAAGGACTCTGCTGCATTATTTAAGGACTTTGTTGCATTATTTAAGGACTCTTCTGCATTATTTAAGGACTTTGCTGCATTATTTAAGGACTATGCTGTGGTATTTAAGTACTCTGCTGCATTATTTAAGGACTTTGCTGCATTATTTAAGGACTCTGCTGCATTATTTAATTACTTTGCTGCATTATTAAAGGACCCTGCTGCGGCATTTAAGGATTCTGCTGCATAATTTAAGGACTTTATTGCATTATTTAAGGATCCTGCTGCATTATTTAAGGATCCTGCTGAAGCATTTGAGGACTCAGCTGCATTATTTAAGGACTTTGCTGCATTATTTAACGACTCTGCTGCATTATTTAAGGACTCTGCTGCTTTATTTAAGGACTTTCCTGCATTATTTAAGGAGTCTTCTGCATTATTTAATGACTCTGCTGAAGCATTTGAGGACTCAACTGCATTATTTAAGGACTCTGCTGCATTATTTAAGGTCTCTGCTGCATTATTTAAGGACTCTGCTGTGGTATATAAGGACTCTGCTGCATTATTTAAGGAATTTGTTGCATTATTTAAGGACGCTGCTGCATTATTTAAGGACTTTGTTGCATTATTTAAGGACTCTGCTGCATTAATTAAGGACTTTGCTGCATTACTTAAGGACACTGCTGCATTATTTAAGGACTTTGTTGCATTATTTAAGGACTCTGCTGCATTATTTAAGGACTCTGCTGAAGCATTTGGGGACTCAGATGCATTATTTAAGGACTCTGCTGCATTATGTAAGGGCTTTGCTGCTTTATTTAAGGACTCTGTTGCATTATTTAAGGACTTTGTTGCATTATTTAAGAACTCTGCTGCATTATTTAAGGACTTTGTTGCATTATTTAAGGATTCTGCTGCATTATTTAAGGACTTTGCTGCATTATTTAAGGACTATGCTGTGGTATTTAAGGACTCTGCTGCATTATTTAAGGACTTTGCTGCATTATTAAAGGACTCTGCTGCATTATTTAATTACTTTGCTGCATTATTTAAGGACTCTGCTGCGGTATTTAAGGACTCTGCTGCATTATTTAAGGACTTTGATGCATTATTTAAGGACACTGCTGCAGAATTTAAGGAATCTGCTGCATTATTTAAGGACTTTGTTGCATTATTTAAGGTCTCTTTTTCATTATTTAAGGACTCTGCTATTGTACTTAAGGACTTTGCTGCATTATTTAAGGACTTTGCTGCATTATTTAAGGACTCTGCTGCATTATTTAAGTACTTTGTTGCATTATTTAAGGACTCTGCTGCATAATTTAAGGACTTTATTGCATTATTTAAGGATCCTGCTGCATTATTTAATGACTCTGCTGAAGCATTTGAGGACTCATCTGCATTATTAAAGGCCTCTGCTGCATTATTTAAGGATCCTGCTGAAGCATTTGAGGACTCAGCTGCATTATTTAAGGACTTTGCTGCATTATTTAACGACTCTGCTGCGTTATTTAAGGACTCTGCTGCATTATTTAAGGACACTGCTGCATTATTTAAGGACTCTGCTGCATTATTTAAGGACTTTGCTGCATTATTTAACGACTCTGCTGCATTATTTAAGAACTTTGCTGCATTATTTAAGGACTCTGCTGCATTATTTAAGGAATTTGTTGCATTATTTAAGGACTCTGCTGCTTTATTTAAGGACTCTGCTGCGGTATTTAAGGACTCTGCTGCATTATTTAAGGACTTTGCTGCATTATTTAAGGACTGCTGCGTTATTTAAGGACTCTGCTGCATTATTTAAGACTTTGCTGCATTATTTAAGGACTCTGCTGCAGTGTTTAATGACTCTGCTGAAGCAACTGGGGACTCAGATGCATTATTTAAGGACTCTGCTGCATTATGTAAGGACTTTGCTGCTTTATTTAAGGACTTTGCTGCATTATTTAAGGACTTTGTTGCATTATTTAAGGACTCTGCTGCATTATTTAAGGACTTTTTGCATTATTTAAGGACTCTTCTGCATTATTTAAGGACTTTGCTGCATTATTTAAGGACTATGCTGTGGTATTTAAGTACTCTGCTGCATTATTTAAGGACTTTGCTGCATTATTTAAGGACTCTGCTGCATTATTTAATTACTTTGCTGCATTATTAAAGGACCCTGCTGCGGCATTTAAGGATTCTGCTGCATTATTTAAGGACTTTGATGCATTATTTAAGGACGCTGCTGCAGAATTTAAGGAATCTGCTGCATTATTTAAGGACTTTGTTGCATTATTTAAGGTCTCTGCTGCATTATTTAAGGACTCTGCTATGGTACTTAAGGACTTTGCTGCATTACTTAAGGACTTTGCTGCATTATTTAAGGACTTTGATGCATTATTTAAGAACTTTGTTGCATTATTTAAGGACTCTGCTGCATTATTTAAGGACTTTGTTGCATTATGTAAGGACTTTGCTGCTTTATTTAAGGACTTTGCTGCATTATTTAAGGGCTTTGTTGCATTATTTAAGGACTCTGCTGCATTATTTAAGGACTTTGTTGCATTATTTAAGGACTCTTCTGCATTATTTAAGGACTTTGCTGCATTATTTAAGGACTATGCTGTGGTATTTAAGTACTCTGCTGCATTATTTAAGGACTTTGCTGCATTATTTAAGGACTCTGCTGCATTATTTAATTACTTTGCTGCATTATTAAAGGACCCTGCTGCGGCATTTAAGGATTCTGCTGCATAATTTAAGGACTTTATTGCATTATTTAAGGATCCTGCTGCATTATTTAAGGATCCTGCTGAAGCATTTGAGGACTCAGCTGCATTATTTAAGGACTTTGCTGCATTATTTAACGACTCTGCTGCATTATTTAAGGACTCTGCTGCTTTATTTAAGGACTTTCCTGCATTATTTAAGGAGTCTTCTGCATTATTTAATGACTCTGCTGAAGCATTTGAGGACTCAACTGCATTATTTAAGGACTCTGCTGCATTATTTAAGGTCTCTGCTGCATTATTTAAGGACTCTGCTGTGGTATATAAGGACTCTGCTGCATTATTTAAGGAATTTGTTGCATTATTTAAGGACGCTGCTGCATTATTTAAGGACTTTGTTGCATTATTTAAGGACTCTGCTGCATTAATTAAGGACTTTGCTGCATTACTTAAGGACACTGCTGCATTATTTAAGGACTTTGTTGCATTATTTAAGGTCTCTGCTGCATTATTTAAGGACTCTGCTGTGGTATTTATGGACTCTGCTGCATTATTTAAGGAATTTGTTGCATTATTTAAGGACGCTGCTGCATTATTTAAGGACTTTGTTGCATTATTTAAGGACTTTGCTGCATTAATTAAGGACTTTGCTGCATTACTTAAGGACTCTGCTGCATTATTTAATTACTTGCTGCATTATTTAAGGACTCTGCTGCGGTGTTTAAGAACTCTGCTGCATTATTTAAGGACTTTGCTGCATTATTTTAGGACTCTGCTGCATTATTTAAGGACTTTGCTGTATTATTTAAGGACTCTACTGCATTATTTAAGGACTTTGTTGCATTATTTAAGGACTCTGCTGCATTATTTAATGACTTTGTTGCATTATATAAGGACTCTGCTGCATTATTTAAGGACTATGTTGCATTATGTTAGAAGTCTGCTGCATTATTTAAGGACTTTGCTGCATTATTTAAGGACTCTGCTGCATTATTTAAGGACTTTATTGCATTATTTAAGGACTCTGCTGCATTATTTAATGACTCTGCTGAAGCATTTGAGGACTCAGCTGCATTATTTAAGGTCTCTGCTGTATTATTTAAGGACTCTGCTGCATTATTTAATGACTCTGTTGCGGTATTTAAGGACTCTGCTGCATTATTTAAGGACTGCTGCGTTATTTAAGGACTCTGCTGCATTATTTAAGACTTTGCTGCATTATTTAAGGACTCTGCTGCAGTGTTTAATGACTCTGCTGAAGCAACTGGGGACTCAGATGCATTATTTAAGGACTCTGCTGCATTATGTAAGGACTTTGCTGCTTTATTTAAGGACTTTGCTGCATTATTTAAGGACTTTGTTGCATTATTTAAGGACTCTGCTGCATTATTTAAGGACTTTGTTGCATTATTTAAGGACTCTTCTGCATTATTTAAGGACTTTGCTGCATTATTTAAGGACTATGCTGTGGTATTTAAGTACTCTGCTGCATTATTTAAGGACTTTGCTGCATTATTTAAGGACTCTGCTGCATTATTTAATTACTTTGCTGCATTATTAAAGGACCCTGCTGCGGCATTTAAGGATTCTGCTGCATTATTTAAGGACTTTGATGCATTATTTAAGGACGCTGCTGCAGAATTTAAGGAATCTGCTGCATTATTTAAGGACTTTGTTGCATTATTTAAGGTCTCTGCTGCATGAATTAAGGACTCTGCTATGGTACTTAAGGACTTTGCTGCATTATTTAAGGACTTTGCTGCATTATTTAAGGACTTTGATGCATTATTTAAGAACTTTGTTGCATTATTTAAGGACTCTGCTGCATTATTTAAGGACTTTGTTGCATTATGTAAGGACTTTGCTGCTTTATTTAAGGACTTTGCTGCATTATTTAAGGACTTTGTTGCATTATTTAAGGACTCTGCTGCATTATTTAAGGACTTTGTTGCATTATTTAAGGACTCTTCTGCATTATTTAAGGACTTTGCTGCATTATTTAAGGACTATGCTGTGGTATTTAAGTACTCTGCTGCATTATTTAAGGACTTTGCTGCATTATTTAAGGACTCTGCTGCATTATTTAATTACTTTGCTGCATTATTAAAGGACCCTGCTGCGGCATTTAAGGATTCTGCTGCATAATTTAAGGACTTTATTGCATTATTTAAGGATCCTGCTGCATTATTTAAGGATCCTGCTGAAGCATTTGAGGACTCAGCTGCATTATTTAAGGACTTTGCTGCATTATTTAACGACTCTGCTGCATTATTTAAGGACTCTGCTGCTTTATTTAAGGACTTTCCTGCATTATTTAAGGAGTCTTCTGCATTATTTAATGACTCTGCTGAAGCATTTGAGGACTCAACTGCATTATTTAAGGACTCTGCTGCATTATTTAAGGTCTCTGCTGCATTATTTAAGGACTCTGCTGTGGTATATAAGGACTCTGCTGCATTATTTAAGGAATTTGTTGCATTATTTAAGGACGCTGCTGCATTATTTAAGGACTTTGTTGCATTATTTAAGGACTCTGCTGCATTAATTAAGGACTTTGCTGCATTACTTAAGGACACTGCTGCATTATTTAAGGACTTTGTTGCATTATTTAAGGACTCTGCTGCATTATTTAAGGACTCTGCTGAAGCATTTGGGGACTCAGATGCATTATTTAAGGACTCTGCTGCATTATGTAAGGGCTTTGCTGCTTTATTTAAGGACTCTGTTGCATTATTTAAGGACTTTGTTGCATTATTTAAGAACTCTGCTGCATTATTTAAGGACTTTGTTGCATTATTTAAGGATTCTGCTGCATTATTTAAGGACTTTGCTGCATTATTTAAGGACTATGCTGTGGTATTTAAGGACTCTGCTGCATTATTTAAGGACTTTGCTGCATTATTAAAGGACTCTGCTGCATTATTTAATTACTTTGCTGCATTATTTAAGGACTCTGCTGCGGTATTTAAGGACTCTGCTGCATTATTTAAGGACTTTGATGCATTATTTAAGGACACTGCTGCAGAATTTAAGGAATCTGCTGCATTATTTAAGGACTTTGTTGCATTATTTAAGGTCTCTTTTTCATTATTTAAGGACTCTGCTATTGTACTTAAGGACTTTGCTGCATTATTTAAGGACTTTGCTGCATTATTTAAGGACTCTGCTGCATTATTTAAGTACTTTGTTGCATTATTTAAGGACTCTGCTGCATAATTTAAGGACTTTATTGCATTATTTAAGGATCCTGCTGCATTATTTAATGACTCTGCTGAAGCATTTGAGGACTCATCTGCATTATTAAAGGCCTCTGCTGCATTATTTAAGGATCCTGCTGAAGCATTTGAGGACTCAGCTGCATTATTTAAGGACTTTGCTGCATTATTTAACGACTCTGCTGCGTTATTTAAGGACTCTGCTGCATTATTTAAGGACACTGCTGCATTATTTAAGGACTCTGCTGCATTATTTAAGGACTTTGCTGCATTATTTAACGACTCTGCTGCATTATTTAAGAACTTTGCTGCATTATTTAAGGACTCTGCTGCATTATTTAAGGAATTTGTTGCATTATTTAAGGACTCTGCTGCTTTATTTAAGGACTCTGCTGCGGTATTTAAGGACTCTGCTGCATTATTTAAGGACTTTGCTGCATTATTTAAGGACTGCTGCGTTATTTAAGGACTCTGCTGCATTATTTAAGACTTTGCTGCATTATTTAAGGACTCTGCTGCAGTGTTTAATGACTCTGCTGAAGCAACTGGGGACTCAGATGCATTATTTAAGGACTCTGCTGCATTATGTAAGGACTTTGCTGCTTTATTTAAGGACTTTGCTGCATTATTTAAGGACTTTGTTGCATTATTTAAGGACTCTGCTGCATTATTTAAGGACTTTGTTGCATTATTTAAGGACTCTTCTGCATTATTTAAGGACTTTGCTGCATTATTTAAGGACTATGCTGTGGTATTTAAGTACTCTGCTGCATTATTTAAGGACTTTGCTGCATTATTTAAGGACTCTGCTGCATTATTTAATTACTTTGCTGCATTATTAAAGGACCCTGCTGCGGCATTTAAGGATTCTGCTGCATTATTTAAGGACTTTGATGCATTATTTAAGGACGCTGCTGCAGAATTTAAGGAATCTGCTGCATTATTTAAGGACTTTGTTGCATTATTTAAGGTCTCTGCTGCATTATTTAAGGACTCTGCTATGGTACTTAAGGACTTTGCTGCATTACTTAAGGACTTTGCTGCATTATTTAAGGACTTTGATGCATTATTTAAGAACTTTGTTGCATTATTTAAGGACTCTGCTGCATTATTTAAGGACTTTGTTGCATTATGTAAGGACTTTGCTGCTTTATTTAAGGACTTTGCTGCATTATTTAAGGGCTTTGTTGCATTATTTAAGGACTCTGCTGCATTATTTAAGGACTTTGTTGCATTATTTAAGGACTCTTCTGCATTATTTAAGGACTTTGCTGCATTATTTAAGGACTATGCTGTGGTATTTAAGTACTCTGCTGCATTATTTAAGGACTTTGCTGCATTATTTAAGGACTCTGCTGCATTATTTAATTACTTTGCTGCATTATTAAAGGACCCTGCTGCGGCATTTAAGGATTCTGCTGCATAATTTAAGGACTTTATTGCATTATTTAAGGATCCTGCTGCATTATTTAAGGATCCTGCTGAAGCATTTGAGGACTCAGCTGCATTATTTAAGGACTTTGCTGCATTATTTAACGACTCTGCTGCATTATTTAAGGACTCTGCTGCTTTATTTAAGGACTTTCCTGCATTATTTAAGGAGTCTTCTGCATTATTTAATGACTCTGCTGAAGCATTTGAGGACTCAACTGCATTATTTAAGGACTCTGCTGCATTATTTAAGGTCTCTGCTGCATTATTTAAGGACTCTGCTGTGGTATATAAGGACTCTGCTGCATTATTTAAGGAATTTGTTGCATTATTTAAGGACGCTGCTGCATTATTTAAGGACTTTGTTGCATTATTTAAGGACTCTGCTGCATTAATTAAGGACTTTGCTGCATTACTTAAGGACACTGCTGCATTATTTAAGGACTTTGTTGCATTATTTAAGGTCTCTGCTGCATTATTTAAGGACTCTGCTGTGGTATTTATGGACTCTGCTGCATTATTTAAGGAATTTGTTGCATTATTTAAGGACGCTGCTGCATTATTTAAGGACTTTGTTGCATTATTTAAGGACTTTGCTGCATTAATTAAGGACTTTGCTGCATTACTTAAGGACTCTGCTGCATTATTTAATTACTTGCTGCATTATTTAAGGACTCTGCTGCGGTGTTTAAGAACTCTGCTGCATTATTTAAGGACTTTGCTGCATTATTTTAGGACTCTGCTGCATTATTTAAGGACTTTGCTGTATTATTTAAGGACTCTACTGCATTATTTAAGGACTTTGTTGCATTATTTAAGGACTCTGCTGCATTATTTAATGACTTTGTTGCATTATATAAGGACTCTGCTGCATTATTTAAGGACTATGTTGCATTATGTTAGAAGTCTGCTGCATTATTTAAGGACTTTGCTGCATTATTTAAGGACTCTGCTGCATTATTTAAGGACTTTATTGCATTATTTAAGGACTCTGCTGCATTATTTAATGACTCTGCTGAAGCATTTGAGGACTCAGCTGCATTATTTAAGGTCTCTGCTGTATTATTTAAGGACTCTGCTGCATTATTTAATGACTCTGTTGCGGTATTTAAGGACTCTGCTGCATTATTTAAGGACTGCTGCGTTATTTAAGGACTCTGCTGCATTATTTAAGACTTTGCTGCATTATTTAAGGACTCTGCTGCAGTGTTTAATGACTCTGCTGAAGCAACTGGGGACTCAGATGCATTATTTAAGGACTCTGCTGCATTATGTAAGGACTTTGCTGCTTTATTTAAGGACTTTGCTGCATTATTTAAGGACTTTGTTGCATTATTTAAGGACTCTGCTGCATTATTTAAGGACTTTGTTGCATTATTTAAGGACTCTTCTGCATTATTTAAGGACTTTGCTGCATTATTTAAGGACTATGCTGTGGTATTTAAGTACTCTGCTGCATTATTTAAGGACTTTGCTGCATTATTTAAGGACTCTGCTGCATTATTTAATTACTTTGCTGCATTATTAAAGGACCCTGCTGCGGCATTTAAGGATTCTGCTGCATTATTTAAGGACTTTGATGCATTATTTAAGGACGCTGCTGCAGAATTTAAGGAATCTGCTGCATTATTTAAGGACTTTGTTGCATTATTTAAGGTCTCTGCTGCATGAATTAAGGACTCTGCTATGGTACTTAAGGACTTTGCTGCATTATTTAAGGACTTTGCTGCATTATTTAAGGACTTTGATGCATTATTTAAGAACTTTGTTGCATTATTTAAGGACTCTGCTGCATTATTTAAGGACTTTGTTGCATTATGTAAGGACTTTGCTGCTTTATTTAAGGACTTTGCTGCATTATTTAAGGACTTTGTTGCATTATTTAAGGACTCTGCTGCATTATTTAAGGACTTTGTTGCATTATTTAAGGACTCTTCTGCATTATTTAAGGACTTTGCTGCATTATTTAAGGACTATGCTGTGGTATTTAAGTACTCTGCTGCATTATTTAAGGACTTTGCTGCATTATTTAAGGACTCTGCTGCATTATTTAATTACTTTGCTGCATTATTAAAGGACCCTGCTGCGGCATTTAAGGATTCTGCTGCATAATTTAAGGACTTTATTGCATTATTTAAGGATCCTGCTGCATTATTTAAGGATCCTGCTGAAGCATTTGAGGACTCAGCTGCATTATTTAAGGACTTTGCTGCATTATTTAACGACTCTGCTGCATTATTTAAGGACTCTGCTGCTTTATTTAAGGACTTTCCTGCATTATTTAAGGAGTCTTCTGCATTATTTAATGACTCTGCTGAAGCATTTGAGGACTCAACTGCATTATTTAAGGACTCTGCTGCATTATTTAAGGTCTCTGCTGCATTATTTAAGGACTCTGCTGTGGTATATAAGGACTCTGCTGCATTATTTAAGGAATTTGTTGCATTATTTAAGGACGCTGCTGCATTATTTAAGGACTTTGTTGCATTATTTAAGGACTCTGCTGCATTAATTAAGGACTTTGCTGCATTACTTAAGGACACTGCTGCATTATTTAAGGACTTTGTTGCATTATTTAAGGACTCTGCTGCATTATTTAAGGACTCTGCTGAAGCATTTGGGGACTCAGATGCATTATTTAAGGACTCTGCTGCTTTATGTAAGGGCTTTGCTGCTTTATTTAAGGACTCTGTTGCATTATTTAAGGACTTTGTTGCATTATTTAAGAACTCTGCTGCATTATTTAAGGACTTTGTTGCATTATTTAAGGATTCTGCTGCATTATTTAAGGACTTTGCTGCATTATTTAAGGACTATGCTGTGGTATTTAAGGACTCTGCTGCATTATTTAAGGACTTTGCTGCATTATTAAAGGACTCTGCTGCATTATTTAATTACTTTGCTGCATTATTTAAGGACTCTGCTGCGGTATTTAAGGACTCTGCTGCATTATTTAAGGACTTTGATGCATTATTTAAGGACACTGCTGCAGAATTTAAGGAATCTGCTGCATTATTTAAGGACTTTGTTGCATTATTTAAGGTCTCTTTTTCATTATTTAAGGACTCTGCTATTGTACTTAAGGACTTTGCTGCATTATTTAAGGACTTTGCTGCATTATTTAAGGACTCTGCTGCATTATTTAAGTACTTTGTTGCATTATTTAAGGACTCTGCTGCATAATTTAAGGACTTTATTGCATTATTTAAGGATCCTGCTGCATTATTTAATGACTCTGCTGAAGCATTTGAGGACTCAGCTGCATTATTTAAGGTCTCTGCTGCATTATTTAAGGATCCTGCTGAAGCATTTGAGGACTCAGCTGCATTATTTAAGGACTTTGCTGCATTATTTAACGACTCTGCTGCGTTATTTAAGGACTCTGCTGCATTATTTAAGGACACTGCTGCATTATTTAAGGACTCTGCTGCATTATTTAAGGACTTTGCTGCATTATTTAACGACTCTGCTGCATTATTTAAGAACTTTGCTGCATTATTTAAGGACTCTGCTGCATTATTTAAGGAATTTGTTGCATTATTTAAGGACTCTGCTGCTTTATTTAAGGACTCTGCTGCGGTATTTAAGGACTCTGCTGCATTATTTAAGGACTTTGCTGCATTATTTAAGGACTGCTGCGTTATTTAAGGACTCTGCTGCATTATTTAAGACTTTGCTGCATTATTTAAGGACTCTGCTGCAGTGTTTAATGACTCTGCTGAAGCAACTGGGGACTCAGATGCATTATTTAAGGACTCTGCTGCATTATGTAAGGACTTTGCTGCTTTATTTAAGGACTTTGCTGCATTATTTAAGGACTTTGTTGCATTATTTAAGGACTCTGCTGCATTATTTAAGGACTTTGTTGCATTATTTAAGGACTCTTCTGCATTATTTAAGGACTTTGCTGCATTATTTAAGGACTATGCTGTGGTATTTAAGTACTCTGCTGCATTATTTAAGGACTTTGCTGCATTATTTAAGGACTCTGCTGCATTATTTAATTACTTTGCTGCATTATTAAAGGACCCTGCTGCGGCATTTAAGGATTCTGCTGCATTATTTAAGGACTTTGATGCATTATTTAAGGACGCTGCTGCAGAATTTAAGGAATCTGCTGCATTATTTAAGGACTTTGTTGCATTATTTAAGGTCTCTGCTGCATTATTTAAGGACTCTGCTATGGTACTTAAGGACTTTGCTGCATTACTTAAGGACTTTGCTGCATTATTTAAGGACTTTGATGCATTATTTAAGAACTTTGTTGCATTATTTAAGGACTCTGCTGCATTATTTAAGGACTTTGTTGCATTATGTAAGGACTTTGCTGCTTTATTTAAGGACTTTGCTGCATTATTTAAGGGCTTTGTTGCATTATTTAAGGACTCTGCTGCATTATTTAAGGACTTTGTTGCATTATTTAAGGACTCTTCTGCATTATTTAAGGACTTTGCTGCATTATTTAAGGACTATGCTGTGGTATTTAAGTACTCTGCTGCATTATTTAAGGACTTTGCTGCATTATTTAAGGACTCTGCTGCATTATTTAATTACTTTGCTGCATTATTAAAGGACCCTGCTGCGGCATTTAAGGATTCTGCTGCATAATTTAAGGACTTTATTGCATTATTTAAGGATCCTGCTGCATTATTTAAGGATCCTGCTGAAGCATTTGAGGACTCAGCTGCATTATTTAAGGACTTTGCTGCATTATTTAACGACTCTGCTGCATTATTTAAGGACTCTGCTGCTTTATTTAAGGACTTTCCTGCATTATTTAAGGAGTCTTCTGCATTATTTAATGACTCTGCTGAAGCATTTGAGGACTCAACTGCATTATTTAAGGACTCTGCTGCATTATTTAAGGTCTCTGCTGCATTATTTAAGGACTCTGCTGTGGTATATAAGGACTCTGCTGCATTATTTAAGGAATTTGTTGCATTATTTAAGGACGCTGCTGCATTATTTAAGGACTTTGTTGCATTATTTAAGGACTCTGCTGCATTAATTAAGGACTTTGCTGCATTACTTAAGGACACTGCTGCATTATTTAAGGACTTTGTTGCATTATTTAAGGTCTCTGCTGCATTATTTAAGGACTCTGCTGTGGTATTTATGGACTCTGCTGCATTATTTAAGGAATTTGTTGCATTATTTAAGGACGCTGCTGCATTATTTAAGGACTTTGTTGCATTATTTAAGGACTTTGCTGCATTAATTAAGGACTTTGCTGCATTACTTAAGGACTCTGCTGCATTATTTAATTACTTGCTGCATTATTTAAGGACTCTGCTGCGGTGTTTAAGAACTCTGCTGCATTATTTAAGGACTTTGCTGCATTATTTTAGGACTCTGCTGCATTATTTAAGGACTTTGCTGTATTATTTAAGGACTCTACTGCATTATTTAAGGACTTTGTTGCATTATTTAAGGACTCTGCTGCATTATTTAATGACTTTGTTGCATTATATAAGGACTCTGCTGCATTATTTAAGGACTATGTTGCATTATGTTAGAAGTCTGCTGCATTATTTAAGGACTTTGCTGCATTATTTAAGGACTCTGCTGCATTATTTAAGGACTTTATTGCATTATTTAAGGACTCTGCTGCATTATTTAATGACTCTGCTGAAGCATTTGAGGACTCAGCTGCATTATTTAAGGTCTCTGCTGTATTATTTAAGGACTCTGCTGCATTATTTAATGACTCTGTTGCGGTATTTAAGGACTCTGCTGCATTATTTAAGGACTGCTGCGTTATTTAAGGACTCTGCTGCATTATTTAAGACTTTGCTGCATTATTTAAGGACTCTGCTGCAGTGTTTAATGACTCTGCTGAAGCAACTGGGGACTCAGATGCATTATTTAAGGACTCTGCTGCATTATGTAAGGACTTTGCTGCTTTATTTAAGGACTTTGCTGCATTATTTAAGGACTTTGTTGCATTATTTAAGGACTCTGCTGCATTATTTAAGGACTTTGTTGCATTATTTAAGGACTCTTCTGCATTATTTAAGGACTTTGCTGCATTATTTAAGGACTATGCTGTGGTATTTAAGTACTCTGCTGCATTATTTAAGGACTTTGCTGCATTATTTAAGGACTCTGCTGCATTATTTAATTACTTTGCTGCATTATTAAAGGACCCTGCTGCGGCATTTAAGGATTCTGCTGCATTATTTAAGGACTTTGATGCATTATTTAAGGACGCTGCTGCAGAATTTAAGGAATCTGCTGCATTATTTAAGGACTTTGTTGCATTATTTAAGGTCTCTGCTGCATGAATTAAGGACTCTGCTATGGTACTTAAGGACTTTGCTGCATTATTTAAAGACTTTGCTGCATTATTTAAGGAGTCTTCTGCATTATTTAATGACTCTGCTGAAGCATTTGAGGACTCAACTGCATTATTTAAGGACTCTGCTGCATTATTTAAGGTCTCTGCTGCATTATTTAAGGACTCTGCTGTGGTATATAAGGACTCTGCTGCATTATTTAAGGAATTTGTTGCATTATTTAAGGACGCTGCTGCATTATTTAAGGACTTTGTTGCATTATTTAAGGACTCTGCTGCATTAATTAAGGACTTTGCTGCATTACTTAAGGACACTGCTGCATTATTTAAGGACTTTGTTGCATTATTTAAGGACTCTGCTGCATTATTTAAGGACTCTGCTGAAGCATTTGGGGACTCAGATGCATTATTTAAGGACTCTGCTGCATTATGTAAGGGCTTTGCTGCTTTATTTAAGGACTCTGTTGCATTATTTAAGGACTTTGTTGCATTATTTAAGAACTCTGCTGCATTATTTAAGGACTTTGTTGCATTATTTAAGGATTCTGCTGCATTATTTAAGGACTTTGCTGCATTATTTAAGGACTATGCTGTGGTATTTAAGGACTCTGCTGCATTATTTAAGGACTTTGCTGCATTATTAAAGGACTCTGCTGCATTATTTAATTACTTTGCTGCATTATTTAAGGACTCTGCTGCGGTATTTAAGGACTCTGCTGCATTATTTAAGGACTTTGATGCATTATTTAAGGACACTGCTGCAGAATTTAAGGAATCTGCTGCATTATTTAAGGACTTTGTTGCATTATTTAAGGTCTCTTTTTCATTATTTAAGGACTCTGCTATTGTACTTAAGGACTTTGCTGCATTATTTAAGGACTTTGCTGCATTATTTAAGGACTCTGCTGCATTATTTAAGTACTTTGTTGCATTATTTAAGGACTCTGCTGCATAATTTAAGGACTTTATTGCATTATTTAAGGATCCTGCTGCATTATTTAATGACTCTGCTGAAGCATTTGAGGACTCATCTGCATTATTAAAGGCCTCTGCTGCATTATTTAAGGATCCTGCTGAAGCATTTGAGGACTCAGCTGCATTATTTAAGGACTTTGCTGCATTATTTAACGACTCTGCTGCGTTATTTAAGGACTCTGCTGCATTATTTAAGGACACTGCTGCATTATTTAAGGACTCTGCTGCATTATTTAAGGACTTTGCTGCATTATTTAACGACTCTGCTGCATTATTTAAGAACTTTGCTGCATTATTTAAGGACTCTGCTGCATTATTTAAGGAATTTGTTGCATTATTTAAGGACTCTGCTGCTTTATTTAAGGACTCTGCTGCGGTATTTAAGGACTCTGCTGCATTATTTAAGGACTTTGCTGCATTATTTAAGGACTGCTGCGTTATTTAAGGACTCTGCTGCATTATTTAAGACTTTGCTGCATTATTTAAGGACTCTGCTGCAGTGTTTAATGACTCTGCTGAAGCAACTGGGGACTCAGATGCATTATTTAAGGACTCTGCTGCATTATGTAAGGACTTTGCTGCTTTATTTAAGGACTTTGCTGCATTATTTAAGGACTTTGTTGCATTATTTAAGGACTCTGCTGCATTATTTAAGGACTTTGTTGCATTATTTAAGGACTCTTCTGCATTATTTAAGGACTTTGCTGCATTATTTAAGGACTATGCTGTGGTATTTAAGTACTCTGCTGCATTATTTAAGGACTTTGCTGCATTATTTAAGGACTCTGCTGCATTATTTAATTACTTTGCTGCATTATTAAAGGACCCTGCTGCGGCATTTAAGGATTCTGCTGCATTATTTAAGGACTTTGATGCATTATTTAAGGACGCTGCTGCAGAATTTAAGGAATCTGCTGCATTATTTAAGGACTTTGTTGCATTATTTAAGGTCTCTGCTGCATTATTTAAGGACTCTGCTATGGTACTTAAGGACTTTGCTGCATTACTTAAGGACTTTGCTGCATTATTTAAGGACTTTGATGCATTATTTAAGAACTTTGTTGCATTATTTAAGGACTCTGCTGCATTATTTAAGGACTTTGTTGCATTATGTAAGGACTTTGCTGCTTTATTTAAGGACTTTGCTGCATTATTTAAGGGCTTTGTTGCATTATTTAAGGACTCTGCTGCATTATTTAAGGACTTTGTTGCATTATTTAAGGACTCTTCTGCATTATTTAAGGACTTTGCTGCATTATTTAAGGACTATGCTGTGGTATTTAAGTACTCTGCTGCATTATTTAAGGACTTTGCTGCATTATTTAAGGACTCTGCTGCATTATTTAATTACTTTGCTGCATTATTAAAGGACCCTGCTGCGGCATTTAAGGATTCTGCTGCATAATTTAAGGACTTTATTGCATTATTTAAGGATCCTGCTGCATTATTTAAGGATCCTGCTGAAGCATTTGAGGACTCAGCTGCATTATTTAAGGACTTTGCTGCATTATTTAACGACTCTGCTGCATTATTTAAGGACTCTGCTGCTTTATTTAAGGACTTTCCTGCATTATTTAAGGAGTCTTCTGCATTATTTAATGACTCTGCTGAAGCATTTGAGGACTCAACTGCATTATTTAAGGACTCTGCTGCATTATTTAAGGTCTCTGCTGCATTATTTAAGGACTCTGCTGTGGTATATAAGGACTCTGCTGCATTATTTAAGGAATTTGTTGCATTATTTAAGGACGCTGCTGCATTATTTAAGGACTTTGTTGCATTATTTAAGGACTCTGCTGCATTAATTAAGGACTTTGCTGCATTACTTAAGGACACTGCTGCATTATTTAAGGACTTTGTTGCATTATTTAAGGTCTCTGCTGCATTATTTAAGGACTCTGCTGTGGTATTTATGGACTCTGCTGCATTATTTAAGGAATTTGTTGCATTATTTAAGGACGCTGCTGCATTATTTAAGGACTTTGTTGCATTATTTAAGGACTTTGCTGCATTAATTAAGGACTTTGCTGCATTACTTAAGGACTCTGCTGCATTATTTAATTACTTGCTGCATTATTTAAGGACTCTGCTGCGGTGTTTAAGAACTCTGCTGCATTATTTAAGGACTTTGCTGCATTATTTTAGGACTCTGCTGCATTATTTAAGGACTTTGCTGTATTATTTAAGGACTCTACTGCATTATTTAAGGACTTTGTTGCATTATTTAAGGACTCTGCTGCATTATTTAATGACTTTGTTGCATTATATAAGGACTCTGCTGCATTATTTAAGGACTATGTTGCATTATGTTAGAAGTCTGCTGCATTATTTAAGGACTTTGCTGCATTATTTAAGGACTCTGCTGCATTATTTAAGGACTTTATTGCATTATTTAAGGACTCTGCTGCATTATTTAATGACTCTGCTGAAGCATTTGAGGACTCAGCTGCATTATTTAAGGTCTCTGCTGTATTATTTAAGGACTCTGCTGCATTATTTAATGACTCTGTTGCGGTATTTAAGGACTCTGCTGCATTATTTAAGGACTGCTGCGTTATTTAAGGACTCTGCTGCATTATTTAAGACTTTGCTGCATTATTTAAGGACTCTGCTGCAGTGTTTAATGACTCTGCTGAAGCAACTGGGGACTCAGATGCATTATTTAAGGACTCTGCTGCATTATGTAAGGACTTTGCTGCTTTATTTAAGGACTTTGCTGCATTATTTAAGGACTTTGTTGCATTATTTAAGGACTCTGCTGCATTATTTAAGGACTTTGTTGCATTATTTAAGGACTCTTCTGCATTATTTAAGGACTTTGCTGCATTATTTAAGGACTATGCTGTGGTATTTAAGTACTCTGCTGCATTATTTAAGGACTTTGCTGCATTATTTAAGGACTCTGCTGCATTATTTAATTACTTTGCTGCATTATTAAAGGACCCTGCTGCGGCATTTAAGGATTCTGCTGCATTATTTAAGGACTTTGATGCATTATTTAAGGACGCTGCTGCAGAATTTAAGGAATCTGCTGCATTATTTAAGGACTTTGTTGCATTATTTAAGGTCTCTGCTGCATGAATTAAGGACTCTGCTATGGTACTTAAGGACTTTGCTGCATTATTTAAGGACTTTGCTGCATTATTTAAGGACTTTGATGCATTATTTAAGAACTTTGTTGCATTATTTAAGGACTCTGCTGCATTATTTAAGGACTTTGTTGCATTATGTAAGGACTTTGCTGCTTTATTTAAGGACTTTGCTGCATTATTTAAGGACTTTGTTGCATTATTTAAGGACTCTGCTGCATTATTTAAGGACTTTGTTGCATTATTTAAGGACTCTTCTGCATTATTTAAGGACTTTGCTGCATTATTTAAGGACTATGCTGTGGTATTTAAGTACTCTGCTGCATTATTTAAGGACTTTGCTGCATTATTTAAGGACTCTGCTGCATTATTTAATTACTTTGCTGCATTATTAAAGGACCCTGCTGCGGCATTTAAGGATTCTGCTGCATAATTTAAGGACTTTATTGCATTATTTAAGGATCCTGCTGCATTATTTAAGGATCCTGCTGAAGCATTTGAGGACTCAGCTGCATTATTTAAGGACTTTGCTGCATTATTTAACGACTCTGCTGCATTATTTAAGGACTCTGCTGCTTTATTTAAGGACTTTCCTGCATTATTTAAGGAGTCTTCTGCATTATTTAATGACTCTGCTGAAGCATTTGAGGACTCAACTGCATTATTTAAGGACTCTGCTGCATTATTTAAGGTCTCTGCTGCATTATTTAAGGACTCTGCTGTGGTATATAAGGACTCTGCTGCATTATTTAAGGAATTTGTTGCATTATTTAAGGACGCTGCTGCATTATTTAAGGACTTTGTTGCATTATTTAAGGACTCTGCTGCATTAATTAAGGACTTTGCTGCATTACTTAAGGACACTGCTGCATTATTTAAGGACTTTGTTGCATTATTTAAGGACTCTGCTGCATTATTTAAGGACTCTGCTGAAGCATTTGGGGACTCAGATGCATTATTTAAGGACTCTGCTGCATTATGTAAGGGCTTTGCTGCTTTATTTAAGGACTCTGTTGCATTATTTAAGGACTTTGTTGCATTATTTAAGAACTCTGCTGCATTATTTAAGGACTTTGTTGCATTATTTAAGGATTCTGCTGCATTATTTAAGGACTTTGCTGCATTATTTAAGGACTATGCTGTGGTATTTAAGGACTCTGCTGCATTATTTAAGGACTTTGCTGCATTATTAAAGGACTCTGCTGCATTATTTAATTACTTTGCTGCATTATTTAAGGACTCTGCTGCGGTATTTAAGGACTCTGCTGCATTATTTAAGGACTTTGATGCATTATTTAAGGACACTGCTGCAGAATTTAAGGAATCTGCTGCATTATTTAAGGACTTTGTTGCATTATTTAAGGTCTCTTTTTCATTATTTAAGGACTCTGCTATTGTACTTAAGGACTTTGCTGCATTATTTAAGGACTTTGCTGCATTATTTAAGGACTCTGCTGCATTATTTAAGTACTTTGTTGCATTATTTAAGGACTCTGCTGCATAATTTAAGGACTTTATTGCATTATTTAAGGATCCTGCTGCATTATTTAATGACTCTGCTGAAGCATTTGAGGACTCATCTGCATTATTAAAGGCCTCTGCTGCATTATTTAAGGATCCTGCTGAAGCATTTGAGGACTCAGCTGCATTATTTAAGGACTTTGCTGCATTATTTAACGACTCTGCTGCGTTATTTAAGGACTCTGCTGCATTATTTAAGGACACTGCTGCATTATTTAAGGACTCTGCTGCATTATTTAAGGACTTTGCTGCATTATTTAACGACTCTGCTGCATTATTTAAGAACTTTGCTGCATTATTTAAGGACTCTGCTGCATTATTTAAGGAATTTGTTGCATTATTTAAGGACTCTGCTGCTTTATTTAAGGACTCTGCTGCGGTATTTAAGGACTCTGCTGCATTATTTAAGGACTTTGCTGCATTATTTAAGGACTGCTGCGTTATTTAAGGACTCTGCTGCATTATTTAAGACTTTGCTGCATTATTTAAGGACTCTGCTGCAGTGTTTAATGACTCTGCTGAAGCAACTGGGGACTCAGATGCATTATTTAAGGACTCTGCTGCATTATGTAAGGACTTTGCTGCTTTATTTAAGGACTTTGCTGCATTATTTAAGGACTTTGTTGCATTATTTAAGGACTCTGCTGCATTATTTAAGGACTTTGTTGCATTATTTAAGGACTCTTCTGCATTATTTAAGGACTTTGCTGCATTATTTAAGGACTATGCTGTGGTATTTAAGTACTCTGCTGCATTATTTAAGGACTTTGCTGCATTATTTAAGGACTCTGCTGCATTATTTAATTACTTTGCTGCATTATTAAAGGACCCTGCTGCGGCATTTAAGGATTCTGCTGCATAATTTAAGGACTTTATTGCATTATTTAAGGATCCTGCTGCATTATTTAAGGATCCTGCTGAAGCATTTGAGGACTCAGCTGCATTATTTAAGGACTTTGCTGCATTATTTAACGACTCTGCTGCATTATTTAAGGACTCTGCTGCTTTATTTAAGGACTTTCCTGCATTATTTAAGGAGTCTTCTGCATTATTTAATGACTCTGCTGAAGCATTTGAGGACTCAACTGCATTATTTAAGGACTCTGCTGCATTATTTAAGGTCTCTGCTGCATTATTTAAGGACTCTGCTGTGGTATATAAGGACTCTGCTGCATTATTTAAGGAATTTGTTGCATTATTTAAGGACGCTGCTGCATTATTTAAGGACTTTGTTGCATTATTTAAGGACTCTGCTGCATTAATTAAGGACTTTGCTGCATTACTTAAGGACACTGCTGCATTATTTAAGGACTTTGTTGCATTATTTAAGGACTCTGCTGCATTATTTAAGGACTCTGCTGAAGCATTTGGGGACTCAGATGCATTATTTAAGGACTCTGCTGCTTTATGTAAGGGCTTTGCTGCTTTATTTAAGGACTCTGTTGCATTATTTAAGGACTTTGTTGCATTATTTAAGAACTCTGCTGCATTATTTAAGGACTTTGTTGCATTATTTAAGGATTCTGCTGCATTATTTAAGGACTTTGCTGCATTATTTAAGGACTATGCTGTGGTATTTAAGGACTCTGCTGCATTATTTAAGGACTTTGCTGCATTATTAAAGGACTCTGCTGCATTATTTAATTACTTTGCTGCATTATTTAAGGACTCTGCTGCGGTATTTAAGGACTCTGCTGCATTATTTAAGGACTTTGATGCATTATTTAAGGACACTGCTGCAGAATTTAAGGAATCTGCTGCATTATTTAAGGACTTTGTTGCATTATTTAAGGTCTCTTTTTCATTATTTAAGGACTCTGCTATTGTACTTAAGGACTTTGCTGCATTATTTAAGGACTTTGCTGCATTATTTAAGGACTCTGCTGCATTATTTAAGTACTTTGTTGCATTATTTAAGGACTCTGCTGCATAATTTAAGGACTTTATTGCATTATTTAAGGATCCTGCTGCATTATTTAATGACTCTGCTGAAGCATTTGAGGACTCAGCTGCATTATTTAAGGTCTCTGCTGCATTATTTAAGGATCCTGCTGAAGCATTTGAGGACTCAGCTGCATTATTTAAGGACTTTGCTGCATTATTTAACGACTCTGCTGCGTTATTTAAGGACTCTGCTGCATTATTTAAGGACACTGCTGCATTATTTAAGGACTCTGCTGCATTATTTAAGGACTTTGCTGCATTATTTAACGACTCTGCTGCATTATTTAAGAACTTTGCTGCATTATTTAAGGACTCTGCTGCATTATTTAAGGAATTTGTTGCATTATTTAAGGACTCTGCTGCTTTATTTAAGGACTCTGCTGCGGTATTTAAGGACTCTGCTGCATTATTTAAGGACTTTGCTGCATTATTTAAGGACTGCTGCGTTATTTAAGGACTCTGCTGCATTATTTAAGACTTTGCTGCATTATTTAAGGACTCTGCTGCAGTGTTTAATGACTCTGCTGAAGCAACTGGGGACTCAGATGCATTATTTAAGGACTCTGCTGCATTATGTAAGGACTTTGCTGCTTTATTTAAGGACTTTGCTGCATTATTTAAGGACTTTGTTGCATTATTTAAGGACTCTGCTGCATTATTTAAGGACTTTGTTGCATTATTTAAGGACTCTTCTGCATTATTTAAGGACTTTGCTGCATTATTTAAGGACTATGCTGTGGTATTTAAGTACTCTGCTGCATTATTTAAGGACTTTGCTGCATTATTTAAGGACTCTGCTGCATTATTTAATTACTTTGCTGCATTATTAAAGGACCCTGCTGCGGCATTTAAGGATTCTGCTGCATTATTTAAGGACTTTGATGCATTATTTAAGGACGCTGCTGCAGAATTTAAGGAATCTGCTGCATTATTTAAGGACTTTGTTGCATTATTTAAGGTCTCTGCTGCATTATTTAAGGACTCTGCTATGGTACTTAAGGACTTTGCTGCATTACTTAAGGACTTTGCTGCATTATTTAAGGACTTTGATGCATTATTTAAGAACTTTGTTGCATTATTTAAGGACTCTGCTGCATTATTTAAGGACTTTGTTGCATTATGTAAGGACTTTGCTGCTTTATTTAAGGACTTTGCTGCATTATTTAAGGGCTTTGTTGCATTATTTAAGGACTCTGCTGCATTATTTAAGGACTTTGTTGCATTATTTAAGGACTCTTCTGCATTATTTAAGGACTTTGCTGCATTATTTAAGGACTATGCTGTGGTATTTAAGTACTCTGCTGCATTATTTAAGGACTTTGCTGCATTATTTAAGGACTCTGCTGCATTATTTAATTACTTTGCTGCATTATTAAAGGACCCTGCTGCGGCATTTAAGGATTCTGCTGCATAATTTAAGGACTTTATTGCATTATTTAAGGATCCTGCTGCATTATTTAAGGATCCTGCTGAAGCATTTGAGGACTCAGCTGCATTATTTAAGGACTTTGCTGCATTATTTAACGACTCTGCTGCATTATTTAAGGACTCTGCTGCTTTATTTAAGGACTTTCCTGCATTATTTAAGGAGTCTTCTGCATTATTTAATGACTCTGCTGAAGCATTTGAGGACTCAACTGCATTATTTAAGGACTCTGCTGCATTATTTAAGGTCTCTGCTGCATTATTTAAGGACTCTGCTGTGGTATATAAGGACTCTGCTGCATTATTTAAGGAATTTGTTGCATTATTTAAGGACGCTGCTGCATTATTTAAGGACTTTGTTGCATTATTTAAGGACTCTGCTGCATTAATTAAGGACTTTGCTGCATTACTTAAGGACACTGCTGCATTATTTAAGGACTTTGTTGCATTATTTAAGGTCTCTGCTGCATTATTTAAGGACTCTGCTGTGGTATTTATGGACTCTGCTGCATTATTTAAGGAATTTGTTGCATTATTTAAGGACGCTGCTGCATTATTTAAGGACTTTGTTGCATTATTTAAGGACTTTGCTGCATTAATTAAGGACTTTGCTGCATTACTTAAGGACTCTGCTGCATTATTTAATTACTTGCTGCATTATTTAAGGACTCTGCTGCGGTGTTTAAGAACTCTGCTGCATTATTTAAGGACTTTGCTGCATTATTTTAGGACTCTGCTGCATTATTTAAGGACTTTGCTGTATTATTTAAGGACTCTACTGCATTATTTAAGGACTTTGTTGCATTATTTAAGGACTCTGCTGCATTATTTAATGACTTTGTTGCATTATATAAGGACTCTGCTGCATTATTTAAGGACTATGTTGCATTATGTTAGAAGTCTGCTGCATTATTTAAGGACTTTGCTGCATTATTTAAGGACTCTGCTGCATTATTTAAGGACTTTATTGCATTATTTAAGGACTCTGCTGCATTATTTAATGACTCTGCTGAAGCATTTGAGGACTCAGCTGCATTATTTAAGGTCTCTGCTGTATTATTTAAGGACTCTGCTGCATTATTTAATGACTCTGTTGCGGTATTTAAGGACTCTGCTGCATTATTTAAGGACTGCTGCGTTATTTAAGGACTCTGCTGCATTATTTAAGACTTTGCTGCATTATTTAAGGACTCTGCTGCAGTGTTTAATGACTCTGCTGAAGCAACTGGGGACTCAGATGCATTATTTAAGGACTCTGCTGCATTATGTAAGGACTTTGCTGCTTTATTTAAGGACTTTGCTGCATTATTTAAGGACTTTGTTGCATTATTTAAGGACTCTGCTGCATTATTTAAGGACTTTGTTGCATTATTTAAGGACTCTTCTGCATTATTTAAGGACTTTGCTGCATTATTTAAGGACTATGCTGTGGTATTTAAGTACTCTGCTGCATTATTTAAGGACTTTGCTGCATTATTTAAGGACTCTGCTGCATTATTTAATTACTTTGCTGCATTATTAAAGGACCCTGCTGCGGCATTTAAGGATTCTGCTGCATTATTTAAGGACTTTGATGCATTATTTAAGGACGCTGCTGCAGAATTTAAGGAATCTGCTGCATTATTTAAGGACTTTGTTGCATTATTTAAGGTCTCTGCTGCATGAATTAAGGACTCTGCTATGGTACTTAAGGACTTTGCTGCATTATTTAAGGACTTTGCTGCATTATTTAAGGAGTCTTCTGCATTATTTAATGACTCTGCTGAAGCATTTGAGGACTCAACTGCATTATTTAAGGACTCTGCTGCATTATTTAAGGTCTCTGCTGCATTATTTAAGGACTCTGCTGTGGTATATAAGGACTCTGCTGCATTATTTAAGGAATTTGTTGCATTATTTAAGGACGCTGCTGCATTATTTAAGGACTTTGTTGCATTATTTAAGGACTCTGCTGCATTAATTAAGGACTTTGCTGCATTACTTAAGGACACTGCTGCATTATTTAAGGACTTTGTTGCATTATTTAAGGACTCTGCTGCATTATTTAAGGACTCTGCTGAAGCATTTGGGGACTCAGATGCATTATTTAAGGACTCTGCTGCATTATGTAAGGGCTTTGCTGCTTTATTTAAGGACTCTGTTGCATTATTTAAGGACTTTGTTGCATTATTTAAGAACTCTGCTGCATTATTTAAGGACTTTGTTGCATTATTTAAGGATTCTGCTGCATTATTTAAGGACTTTGCTGCATTATTTAAGGACTATGCTGTGGTATTTAAGGACTCTGCTGCATTATTTAAGGACTTTGCTGCATTATTAAAGGACTCTGCTGCATTATTTAATTACTTTGCTGCATTATTTAAGGACTCTGCTGCGGTATTTAAGGACTCTGCTGCATTATTTAAGGACTTTGATGCATTATTTAAGGACACTGCTGCAGAATTTAAGGAATCTGCTGCATTATTTAAGGACTTTGTTGCATTATTTAAGGTCTCTTTTTCATTATTTAAGGACTCTGCTATTGTACTTAAGGACTTTGCTGCATTATTTAAGGACTTTGCTGCATTATTTAAGGACTCTGCTGCATTATTTAAGTACTTTGTTGCATTATTTAAGGACTCTGCTGCATAATTTAAGGACTTTATTGCATTATTTAAGGATCCTGCTGCATTATTTAATGACTCTGCTGAAGCATTTGAGGACTCATCTGCATTATTAAAGGCCTCTGCTGCATTATTTAAGGATCCTGCTGAAGCATTTGAGGACTCAGCTGCATTATTTAAGGACTTTGCTGCATTATTTAACGACTCTGCTGCGTTATTTAAGGACTCTGCTGCATTATTTAAGGACACTGCTGCATTATTTAAGGACTCTGCTGCATTATTTAAGGACTTTGCTGCATTATTTAACGACTCTGCTGCATTATTTAAGAACTTTGCTGCATTATTTAAGGACTCTGCTGCATTATTTAAGGAATTTGTTGCATTATTTAAGGACTCTGCTGCTTTATTTAAGGACTCTGCTGCGGTATTTAAGGACTCTGCTGCATTATTTAAGGACTTTGCTGCATTATTTAAGGACTGCTGCGTTATTTAAGGACTCTGCTGCATTATTTAAGACTTTGCTGCATTATTTAAGGACTCTGCTGCAGTGTTTAATGACTCTGCTGAAGCAACTGGGGACTCAGATGCATTATTTAAGGACTCTGCTGCATTATGTAAGGACTTTGCTGCTTTATTTAAGGACTTTGCTGCATTATTTAAGGACTTTGTTGCATTATTTAAGGACTCTGCTGCATTATTTAAGGACTTTGTTGCATTATTTAAGGACTCTTCTGCATTATTTAAGGACTTTGCTGCATTATTTAAGGACTATGCTGTGGTATTTAAGTACTCTGCTGCATTATTTAAGGACTTTGCTGCATTATTTAAGGACTCTGCTGCATTATTTAATTACTTTGCTGCATTATTAAAGGACCCTGCTGCGGCATTTAAGGATTCTGCTGCATTATTTAAGGACTTTGATGCATTATTTAAGGACGCTGCTGCAGAATTTAAGGAATCTGCTGCATTATTTAAGGACTTTGTTGCATTATTTAAGGTCTCTGCTGCATTATTTAAGGACTCTGCTATGGTACTTAAGGACTTTGCTGCATTACTTAAGGACTTTGCTGCATTATTTAAGGACTTTGATGCATTATTTAAGAACTTTGTTGCATTATTTAAGGACTCTGCTGCATTATTTAAGGACTTTGTTGCATTATGTAAGGACTTTGCTGCTTTATTTAAGGACTTTGCTGCATTATTTAAGGGCTTTGTTGCATTATTTAAGGACTCTGCTGCATTATTTAAGGACTTTGTTGCATTATTTAAGGACTCTTCTGCATTATTTAAGGACTTTGCTGCATTATTTAAGGACTATGCTGTGGTATTTAAGTACTCTGCTGCATTATTTAAGGACTTTGCTGCATTATTTAAGGACTCTGCTGCATTATTTAATTACTTTGCTGCATTATTAAAGGACCCTGCTGCGGCATTTAAGGATTCTGCTGCATAATTTAAGGACTTTATTGCATTATTTAAGGATCCTGCTGCATTATTTAAGGATCCTGCTGAAGCATTTGAGGACTCAGCTGCATTATTTAAGGACTTTGCTGCATTATTTAACGACTCTGCTGCATTATTTAAGGACTCTGCTGCTTTATTTAAGGACTTTCCTGCATTATTTAAGGAGTCTTCTGCATTATTTAATGACTCTGCTGAAGCATTTGAGGACTCAACTGCATTATTTAAGGACTCTGCTGCATTATTTAAGGTCTCTGCTGCATTATTTAAGGACTCTGCTGTGGTATATAAGGACTCTGCTGCATTATTTAAGGAATTTGTTGCATTATTTAAGGACGCTGCTGCATTATTTAAGGACTTTGTTGCATTATTTAAGGACTCTGCTGCATTAATTAAGGACTTTGCTGCATTACTTAAGGACACTGCTGCATTATTTAAGGACTTTGTTGCATTATTTAAGGTCTCTGCTGCATTATTTAAGGACTCTGCTGTGGTATTTATGGACTCTGCTGCATTATTTAAGGAATTTGTTGCATTATTTAAGGACGCTGCTGCATTATTTAAGGACTTTGTTGCATTATTTAAGGACTTTGCTGCATTAATTAAGGACTTTGCTGCATTACTTAAGGACTCTGCTGCATTATTTAATTACTTGCTGCATTATTTAAGGACTCTGCTGCGGTGTTTAAGAACTCTGCTGCATTATTTAAGGACTTTGCTGCATTATTTTAGGACTCTGCTGCATTATTTAAGGACTTTGCTGTATTATTTAAGGACTCTACTGCATTATTTAAGGACTTTGTTGCATTATTTAAGGACTCTGCTGCATTATTTAATGACTTTGTTGCATTATATAAGGACTCTGCTGCATTATTTAAGGACTATGTTGCATTATGTTAGAAGTCTGCTGCATTATTTAAGGACTTTGCTGCATTATTTAAGGACTCTGCTGCATTATTTAAGGACTTTATTGCATTATTTAAGGACTCTGCTGCATTATTTAATGACTCTGCTGAAGCATTTGAGGACTCAGCTGCATTATTTAAGGTCTCTGCTGTATTATTTAAGGACTCTGCTGCATTATTTAATGACTCTGTTGCGGTATTTAAGGACTCTGCTGCATTATTTAAGGACTGCTGCGTTATTTAAGGACTCTGCTGCATTATTTAAGACTTTGCTGCATTATTTAAGGACTCTGCTGCAGTGTTTAATGACTCTGCTGAAGCAACTGGGGACTCAGATGCATTATTTAAGGACTCTGCTGCATTATGTAAGGACTTTGCTGCTTTATTTAAGGACTTTGCTGCATTATTTAAGGACTTTGTTGCATTATTTAAGGACTCTGCTGCATTATTTAAGGACTTTGTTGCATTATTTAAGGACTCTTCTGCATTATTTAAGGACTTTGCTGCATTATTTAAGGACTATGCTGTGGTATTTAAGTACTCTGCTGCATTATTTAAGGACTTTGCTGCATTATTTAAGGACTCTGCTGCATTATTTAATTACTTTGCTGCATTATTAAAGGACCCTGCTGCGGCACTTAAGGATTCTGCTGCATTATTTAAGGACTTTGATGCATTATTTAAGGACGCTGCTGCAGAATTTAAGGAATCTGCTGCATTATTTAAGGACTTTGTTGCATTATTTAAGGTCTCTGCTGCATGAATTAAGGACTCTGCTATGGTACTTAAGGACTTTGCTGCATTATTTAAGGACTTTGCTGCATTATTTAAGGACTTTGATGCATTATTTAAGAACTTTGTTGCATTATTTAAGGACTCTGCTGCATTATTTAAGGACTTTGTTGCATTATGTAAGGACTTTGCTGCTTTATTTAAGGACTTTGCTGCATTATTTAAGGACTTTGTTGCATTATTTAAGGACTCTGCTGCATTATTTAAGGACTTTGTTGCATTATTTAAGGACTCTTCTGCATTATTTAAGGACTTTGCTGCATTATTTAAGGACTATGCTGTGGTATTTAAGTACTCTGCTGCATTATTTAAGGACTTTGCTGCATTATTTAAGGACTCTGCTGCATTATTTAATTACTTTGCTGCATTATTAAAGGACCCTGCTGCGGCATTTAAGGATTCTGCTGCATAATTTAAGGACTTTATTGCATTATTTAAGGATCCTGCTGCATTATTTAAGGATCCTGCTGAAGCATTTGAGGACTCAGCTGCATTATTTAAGGACTTTGCTGCATTATTTAACGACTCTGCTGCATTATTTAAGGACTCTGCTGCTTTATTTAAGGACTTTCCTGCATTATTTAAGGAGTCTTCTGCATTATTTAATGACTCTGCTGAAGCATTTGAGGACTCAACTGCATTATTTAAGGACTCTGCTGCATTATTTAAGGTCTCTGCTGCATTATTTAAGGACTCTGCTGTGGTATATAAGGACTCTGCTGCATTATTTAAGGAATTTGTTGCATTATTTAAGGACGCTGCTGCATTATTTAAGGACTTTGTTGCATTATTTAAGGACTCTGCTGCATTAATTAAGGACTTTGCTGCATTACTTAAGGACACTGCTGCATTATTTAAGGACTTTGTTGCATTATTTAAGGACTCTGCTGCATTATTTAAGGACTCTGCTGAAGCATTTGGGGACTCAGATGCATTATTTAAGGACTCTGCTGCATTATGTAAGGGCTTTGCTGCTTTATTTAAGGACTCTGTTGCATTATTTAAGGACTTTGTTGCATTATTTAAGAACTCTGCTGCATTATTTAAGGACTTTGTTGCATTATTTAAGGATTCTGCTGCATTATTTAAGGACTTTGCTGCATTATTTAAGGACTATGCTGTGGTATTTAAGGACTCTGCTGCATTATTTAAGGACTTTGCTGCATTATTAAAGGACTCTGCTGCATTATTTAATTACTTTGCTGCATTATTTAAGGACTCTGCTGCGGTATTTAAGGACTCTGCTGCATTATTTAAGGACTTTGATGCATTATTTAAGGACACTGCTGCAGAATTTAAGGAATCTGCTGCATTATTTAAGGACTTTGTTGCATTATTTAAGGTCTCTTTTTCATTATTTAAGGACTCTGCTATTGTACTTAAGGACTTTGCTGCATTATTTAAGGACTTTGCTGCATTATTTAAGGACTCTGCTGCATTATTTAAGTACTTTGTTGCATTATTTAAGGACTCTGCTGCATAATTTAAGGACTTTATTGCATTATTTAAGGATCCTGCTGCATTATTTAATGACTCTGCTGAAGCATTTGAGGACTCATCTGCATTATTAAAGGCCTCTGCTGCATTATTTAAGGATCCTGCTGAAGCATTTGAGGACTCAGCTGCATTATTTAAGGACTTTGCTGCATTATTTAACGACTCTGCTGCGTTATTTAAGGACTCTGCTGCATTATTTAAGGACACTGCTGCATTATTTAAGGACTCTGCTGCATTATTTAAGGACTTTGCTGCATTATTTAACGACTCTGCTGCATTATTTAAGAACTTTGCTGCATTATTTAAGGACTCTGCTGCATTATTTAAGGAATTTGTTGCATTATTTAAGGACTCTGCTGCTTTATTTAAGGACTCTGCTGCGGTATTTAAGGACTCTGCTGCATTATTTAAGGACTTTGCTGCATTATTTAAGGACTGCTGCGTTATTTAAGGACTCTGCTGCATTATTTAAGACTTTGCTGCATTATTTAAGGACTCTGCTGCAGTGTTTAATGACTCTGCTGAAGCAACTGGGGACTCAGATGCATTATTTAAGGACTCTGCTGCATTATGTAAGGACTTTGCTGCTTTATTTAAGGACTTTGCTGCATTATTTAAGGACTTTGTTGCATTATTTAAGGACTCTGCTGCATTATTTAAGGACTTTGTTGCATTATTTAAGGACTCTTCTGCATTATTTAAGGACTTTGCTGCATTATTTAAGGACTATGCTGTGGTATTTAAGTACTCTGCTGCATTATTTAAGGACTTTGCTGCATTATTTAAGGACTCTGCTGCATTATTTAATTACTTTGCTGCATTATTAAAGGACCCTGCTGCGGCATTTAAGGATTCTGCTGCATTATTTAAGGACTTTGATGCATTATTTAAGGACGCTGCTGCAGAATTTAAGGAATCTGCTGCATTATTTAAGGACTTTGTTGCATTATTTAAGGTCTCTGCTGCATTATTTAAGGACTCTGCTATGGTACTTAAGGACTTTGCTGCATTACTTAAGGACTTTGCTGCATTATTTAAGGACTTTGATGCATTATTTAAGAACTTTGTTGCATTATTTAAGGACTCTGCTGCATTATTTAAGGACTTTGTTGCATTATGTAAGGACTTTGCTGCTTTATTTAAGGACTTTGCTGCATTATTTAAGGGCTTTGTTGCATTATTTAAGGACTCTGCTGCATTATTTAAGGACTTTGTTGCATTATTTAAGGACTCTTCTGCATTATTTAAGGACTTTGCTGCATTATTTAAGGACTATGCTGTGGTATTTAAGTACTCTGCTGCATTATTTAAGGACTTTGCTGCATTATTTAAGGACTCTGCTGCATTATTTAATTACTTTGCTGCATTATTAAAGGACCCTGCTGCGGCATTTAAGGATTCTGCTGCATAATTTAAGGACTTTATTGCATTATTTAAGGATCCTGCTGCATTATTTAAGGATCCTGCTGAAGCATTTGAGGACTCAGCTGCATTATTTAAGGACTTTGCTGCATTATTTAACGACTCTGCTGCATTATTTAAGGACTCTGCTGCTTTATTTAAGGACTTTCCTGCATTATTTAAGGAGTCTTCTGCATTATTTAATGACTCTGCTGAAGCATTTGAGGACTCAACTGCATTATTTAAGGACTCTGCTGCATTATTTAAGGTCTCTGCTGCATTATTTAAGGACTCTGCTGTGGTATATAAGGACTCTGCTGCATTATTTAAGGAATTTGTTGCATTATTTAAGGACGCTGCTGCATTATTTAAGGACTTTGTTGCATTATTTAAGGACTCTGCTGCATTAATTAAGGACTTTGCTGCATTACTTAAGGACACTGCTGCATTATTTAAGGACTTTGTTGCATTATTTAAGGTCTCTGCTGCATTATTTAAGGACTCTGCTGTGGTATTTATGGACTCTGCTGCATTATTTAAGGAATTTGTTGCATTATTTAAGGACGCTGCTGCATTATTTAAGGACTTTGTTGCATTATTTAAGGACTTTGCTGCATTAATTAAGGACTTTGCTGCATTACTTAAGGACTCTGCTGCATTATTTAATTACTTGCTGCATTATTTAAGGACTCTGCTGCGGTGTTTAAGAACTCTGCTGCATTATTTAAGGACTTTGCTGCATTATTTTAGGACTCTGCTGCATTATTTAAGGACTTTGCTGTATTATTTAAGGACTCTACTGCATTATTTAAGGACTTTGTTGCATTATTTAAGGACTCTGCTGCATTATTTAATGACTTTGTTGCATTATATAAGGACTCTGCTGCATTATTTAAGGACTATGTTGCATTATGTTAGAAGTCTGCTGCATTATTTAAGGACTTTGCTGCATTATTTAAGGACTCTGCTGCATTATTTAAGGACTTTATTGCATTATTTAAGGACTCTGCTGCATTATTTAATGACTCTGCTGAAGCATTTGAGGACTCAGCTGCATTATTTAAGGTCTCTGCTGTATTATTTAAGGACTCTGCTGCATTATTTAATGACTCTGTTGCGGTATTTAAGGACTCTGCTGCATTATTTAAGGACTGCTGCGTTATTTAAGGACTCTGCTGCATTATTTAAGACTTTGCTGCATTATTTAAGGACTCTGCTGCAGTGTTTAATGACTCTGCTGAAGCAACTGGGGACTCAGATGCATTATTTAAGGACTCTGCTGCATTATGTAAGGACTTTGCTGCTTTATTTAAGGACTTTGCTGCATTATTTAAGGACTTTGTTGCATTATTTAAGGACTCTGCTGCATTATTTAAGGACTTTGTTGCATTATTTAAGGACTCTTCTGCATTATTTAAGGACTTTGCTGCATTATTTAAGGACTATGCTGTGGTATTTAAGTACTCTGCTGCATTATTTAAGGACTTTGCTGCATTATTTAAGGACTCTGCTGCATTATTTAATTACTTTGCTGCATTATTAAAGGACCCTGCTGCGGCATTTAAGGATTCTGCTGCATTATTTAAGGACTTTGATGCATTATTTAAGGACGCTGCTGCAGAATTTAAGGAATCTGCTGCATTATTTAAGGACTTTGTTGCATTATTTAAGGTCTCTGCTGCATGAATTAAGGACTCTGCTATGGTACTTAAGGACTTTGCTGCATTATTTAAGGACTTTGCTGCATTATTTAAGGACTTTGATGCATTATTTAAGAACTTTGTTGCATTATTTAAGGACTCTGCTGCATTATTTAAGGACTTTGTTGCATTATGTAAGGACTTTGCTGCTTTATTTAAGGACTTTGCTGCATTATTTAAGGACTTTGTTGCATTATTTAAGGACTCTGCTGCATTATTTAAGGACTTTGTTGCATTATTTAAGGACTCTTCTGCATTATTTAAGGACTTTGCTGCATTATTTAAGGACTATGCTGTGGTATTTAAGTACTCTGCTGCATTATTTAAGGACTTTGCTGCATTATTTAAGGACTCTGCTGCATTATTTAATTACTTTGCTGCATTATTAAAGGACCCTGCTGCGGCATTTAAGGATTCTGCTGCATAATTTAAGGACTTTATTGCATTATTTAAGGATCCTGCTGCATTATTTAAGGATCCTGCTGAAGCATTTGAGGACTCAGCTGCATTATTTAAGGACTTTGCTGCATTATTTAACGACTCTGCTGCATTATTTAAGGACTCTGCTGCTTTATTTAAGGACTTTCCTGCATTATTTAAGGAGTCTTCTGCATTATTTAATGACTCTGCTGAAGCATTTGAGGACTCAACTGCATTATTTAAGGACTCTGCTGCATTATTTAAGGTCTCTGCTGCATTATTTAAGGACTCTGCTGTGGTATATAAGGACTCTGCTGCATTATTTAAGGAATTTGTTGCATTATTTAAGGACGCTGCTGCATTATTTAAGGACTTTGTTGCATTATTTAAGGACTCTGCTGCATTAATTAAGGACTTTGCTGCATTACTTAAGGACACTGCTGCATTATTTAAGGACTTTGTTGCATTATTTAAGGACTCTGCTGCATTATTTAAGGACTCTGCTGAAGCATTTGGGGACTCAGATGCATTATTTAAGGACTCTGCTGCTTTATGTAAGGGCTTTGCTGCTTTATTTAAGGACTCTGTTGCATTATTTAAGGACTTTGTTGCATTATTTAAGAACTCTGCTGCATTATTTAAGGACTTTGTTGCATTATTTAAGGATTCTGCTGCATTATTTAAGGACTTTGCTGCATTATTTAAGGACTATGCTGTGGTATTTAAGGACTCTGCTGCATTATTTAAGGACTTTGCTGCATTATTAAAGGACTCTGCTGCATTATTTAATTACTTTGCTGCATTATTTAAGGACTCTGCTGCGGTATTTAAGGACTCTGCTGCATTATTTAAGGACTTTGATGCATTATTTAAGGACACTGCTGCAGAATTTAAGGAATCTGCTGCATTATTTAAGGACTTTGTTGCATTATTTAAGGTCTCTTTTTCATTATTTAAGGACTCTGCTATTGTACTTAAGGACTTTGCTGCATTATTTAAGGACTTTGCTGCATTATTTAAGGACTCTGCTGCATTATTTAAGTACTTTGTTGCATTATTTAAGGACTCTGCTGCATAATTTAAGGACTTTATTGCATTATTTAAGGATCCTGCTGCATTATTTAATGACTCTGCTGAAGCATTTGAGGACTCAGCTGCATTATTTAAGGTCTCTGCTGCATTATTTAAGGATCCTGCTGAAGCATTTGAGGACTCAGCTGCATTATTTAAGGACTTTGCTGCATTATTTAACGACTCTGCTGCGTTATTTAAGGACTCTGCTGCATTATTTAAGGACACTGCTGCATTATTTAAGGACTCTGCTGCATTATTTAAGGACTTTGCTGCATTATTTAACGACTCTGCTGCATTATTTAAGAACTTTGCTGCATTATTTAAGGACTCTGCTGCATTATTTAAGGAATTTGTTGCATTATTTAAGGACTCTGCTGCTTTATTTAAGGACTCTGCTGCGGTATTTAAGGACTCTGCTGCATTATTTAAGGACTTTGCTGCATTATTTAAGGACTGCTGCGTTATTTAAGGACTCTGCTGCATTATTTAAGACTTTGCTGCATTATTTAAGGACTCTGCTGCAGTGTTTAATGACTCTGCTGAAGCAACTGGGGACTCAGATGCATTATTTAAGGACTCTGCTGCATTATGTAAGGACTTTGCTGCTTTATTTAAGGACTTTGCTGCATTATTTAAGGACTTTGTTGCATTATTTAAGGACTCTGCTGCATTATTTAAGGACTTTGTTGCATTATTTAAGGACTCTTCTGCATTATTTAAGGACTTTGCTGCATTATTTAAGGACTATGCTGTGGTATTTAAGTACTCTGCTGCATTATTTAAGGACTTTGCTGCATTATTTAAGGACTCTGCTGCATTATTTAATTACTTTGCTGCATTATTAAAGGACCCTGCTGCGGCATTTAAGGATTCTGCTGCATTATTTAAGGACTTTGATGCATTATTTAAGGACGCTGCTGCAGAATTTAAGGAATCTGCTGCATTATTTAAGGACTTTGTTGCATTATTTAAGGTCTCTGCTGCATTATTTAAGGACTCTGCTATGGTACTTAAGGACTTTGCTGCATTACTTAAGGACTTTGCTGCATTATTTAAGGACTTTGATGCATTATTTAAGAACTTTGTTGCATTATTTAAGGACTCTGCTGCATTATTTAAGGACTTTGTTGCATTATGTAAGGACTTTGCTGCTTTATTTAAGGACTTTGCTGCATTATTTAAGGGCTTTGTTGCATTATTTAAGGACTCTGCTGCATTATTTAAGGACTTTGTTGCATTATTTAAGGACTCTTCTGCATTATTTAAGGACTTTGCTGCATTATTTAAGGACTATGCTGTGGTATTTAAGTACTCTGCTGCATTATTTAAGGACTTTGCTGCATTATTTAAGGACTCTGCTGCATTATTTAATTACTTTGCTGCATTATTAAAGGACCCTGCTGCGGCATTTAAGGATTCTGCTGCATTATTTAAGGACTTTGATGCATTATTTAAGGACGCTGCTGCAGAATTTAAGGAATCTGCTGCATTATTTAAGGACTTTGTTGCATTATTTAAGGTCTCTGCTGCATTATTTAAGGACTCTGCTATGGTACTTAAGGACTTTGCTGCATTACTTAAGGACTTTGCTGCATTATTTAAGGACTTTGATGCATTATTTAAGAACTTTGTTGCATTATTTAAGGACTCTGCTGCATTATTTAAGGACTTTGTTGCATTATGTAAGGACTTTGCTGCTTTATTTAAGGACTTTGCTGCATTATTTAAGGGCTTTGTTGCATTATTTAAGGACTCTGCTGCATTATTTAAGGACTTTGTTGCATTATTTAAGGACTCTTCTGCATTATTTAAGGACTTTGCTGCATTATTTAAGGACTATGCTGTGGTATTTAAGTACTCTGCTGCATTATTTAAGGACTTTGCTGCATTATTTAAGGACTCTGCTGCATTATTTAATTACTTTGCTGCATTATTAAAGGACCCTGCTGCGGCATTTAAGGATTCTGCTGCATAATTTAAGGACTTTATTGCATTATTTAAGGATCCTGCTGCATTATTTAAGGATCCTGCTGAAGCATTTGAGGACTCAGCTGCATTATTTAAGGACTTTGCTGCATTATTTAACGACTCTGCTGCATTATTTAAGGACTCTGCTGCTTTATTTAAGGACTTTCCTGCATTATTTAAGGAGTCTTCTGCATTATTTAATGACTCTGCTGAAGCATTTGAGGACTCAACTGCATTATTTAAGGACTCTGCTGCATTATTTAAGGTCTCTGCTGCATTATTTAAGGACTCTGCTGTGGTATATAAGGACTCTGCTGCATTATTTAAGGAATTTGTTGCATTATTTAAGGACGCTGCTGCATTATTTAAGGACTTTGTTGCATTATTTAAGGACTCTGCTGCATTAATTAAGGACTTTGCTGCATTACTTAAGGACACTGCTGCATTATTTAAGGACTTTGTTGCATTATTTAAGGTCTCTGCTGCATTATTTAAGGACTCTGCTGTGGTATTTATGGACTCTGCTGCATTATTTAAGGAATTTGTTGCATTATTTAAGGACGCTGCTGCATTATTTAAGGACTTTGTTGCATTATTTAAGGACTTTGCTGCATTAATTAAGGACTTTGCTGCATTACTTAAGGACTCTGCTGCATTATTTAATTACTTGCTGCATTATTTAAGGACTCTGCTGCGGTGTTTAAGAACTCTGCTGCATTATTTAAGGACTTTGCTGCATTATTTTAGGACTCTGCTGCATTATTTAAGGACTTTGCTGTATTATTTAAGGACTCTACTGCATTATTTAAGGACTTTGTTGCATTATTTAAGGACTCTGCTGCATTATTTAATGACTTTGTTGCATTATATAAGGACTCTGCTGCATTATTTAAGGACTATGTTGCATTATGTTAGAAGTCTGCTGCATTATTTAAGGACTTTGCTGCATTATTTAAGGACTCTGCTGCATTATTTAAGGACTTTATTGCATTATTTAAGGACTCTGCTGCATTATTTAATGACTCTGCTGAAGCATTTGAGGACTCAGCTGCATTATTTAAGGTCTCTGCTGTATTATTTAAGGACTCTGCTGCATTATTTAATGACTCTGTTGCGGTATTTAAGGACTCTGCTGCATTATTTAAGGACTGCTGCGTTATTTAAGGACTCTGCTGCATTATTTAAGACTTTGCTGCATTATTTAAGGACTCTGCTGCAGTGTTTAATGACTCTGCTGAAGCAACTGGGGACTCAGATGCATTATTTAAGGACTCTGCTGCATTATGTAAGGACTTTGCTGCTTTATTTAAGGACTTTGCTGCATTATTTAAGGACTTTGTTGCATTATTTAAGGACTCTGCTGCATTATTTAAGGACTTTGTTGCATTATTTAAGGACTCTTCTGCATTATTTAAGGACTTTGCTGCATTATTTAAGGACTATGCTGTGGTATTTAAGTACTCTGCTGCATTATTTAAGGACTTTGCTGCATTATTTAAGGACTCTGCTGCATTATTTAATTACTTTGCTGCATTATTAAAGGACCCTGCTGCGGCATTTAAGGATTCTGCTGCATTATTTAAGGACTTTGATGCATTATTTAAGGACGCTGCTGCAGAATTTAAGGAATCTGCTGCATTATTTAAGGACTTTGTTGCATTATTTAAGGTCTCTGCTGCATGAATTAAGGACTCTGCTATGGTACTTAAGGACTTTGCTGCATTATTTAAGGACTTTGCTGCATTATTTAAGGACTTTGATGCATTATTTAAGAACTTTGTTGCATTATTTAAGGACTCTGCTGCATTATTTAAGGACTTTGTTGCATTATGTAAGGACTTTGCTGCTTTATTTAAGGACTTTGCTGCATTATTTAAGGACTTTGTTGCATTATTTAAGGACTCTGCTGCATTATTTAAGGACTTTGTTGCATTATTTAAGGACTCTTCTGCATTATTTAAGGACTTTGCTGCATTATTTAAGGACTATGCTGTGGTATTTAAGTACTCTGCTGCATTATTTAAGGACTTTGCTGCATTATTTAAGGACTCTGCTGCATTATTTAATTACTTTGCTGCATTATTAAAGGACCCTGCTGCGGCATTTAAGGATTCTGCTGCATAATTTAAGGACTTTATTGCATTATTTAAGGATCCTGCTGCATTATTTAAGGATCCTGCTGAAGCATTTGAGGACTCAGCTGCATTATTTAAGGACTTTGCTGCATTATTTAACGACTCTGCTGCATTATTTAAGGACTCTGCTGCTTTATTTAAGGACTTTCCTGCATTATTTAAGGAGTCTTCTGCATTATTTAATAACTCTGCTGAAGCATTTGAGGACTCAACTGCATTATTTAAGGACTCTGCTGCATTATTTAAGGTCTCTGCTGCATTATTTAAGGACTCTGCTGTGGTATATAAGGACTCTGCTGCATTATTTAAGGAATTTGTTGCATTATTTAAGGACGCTGCTGCATTATTTAAGGACTTTGTTGCATTATTTAAGGACTCTGCTGCATTAATTAAGGACTTTGCTGCATTACTTAAGGACACTGCTGCATTATTTAAGGACTTTTTTGCATTATTTAAGGACTCTGCTGCATTATTTAAGGACTCTGCTGAAGCATTTGGGGACTCAGATGCATTATTTAAGGACTCTGCTGCTTTATGTAAGGGCTTTGCTGCTTTATTTAAGGACTCTGTTGCATTATTTAAGGACTTTGTTGCATTATTTAAGAACTCTGCTGCATTATTTAAGGACTTTGTTGCATTATTTAAGGATTCTGCTGCATTATTTAAGGACTTTGCTGCATTATTTAAGGACTATGCTGTGGTATTTAAGGACTCTGCTGCATTATTTAAGGACTTTGCTGCATTATTAAAGGACTCTGCTGCATTATTTAATTACTTTGCTGCATTATTTAAGGACTCTGCTGCGGTATTTAAGGACTCTGCTGCATTATTTAAGGACTTTGATGCATTATTTAAGGACACTGCTGCAGAATTTAAGGAATCTGCTGCATTATTTAAGGACTTTGTTGCATTATTTAAGGTCTCTTTTTCATTATTTAAGGACTCTGCTATTGTACTTAAGGACTTTGCTGCATTATTTAAGGACTTTGCTGCATTATTTAAGGACTCTGCTGCATTATTTAAGTACTTTGTTGCATTATTTAAGGACTCTGCTGCATAATTTAAGGACTTTATTGCATTATTTAAGGATCCTGCTGCATTATTTAATGACTCTGCTGAAGCATTTGAGGACTCAGCTGCATTATTTAAGGTCTCTGCTGCATTATTTAAGGATCCTGCTGAAGCATTTGAGGACTCAGCTGCATTATTTAAGGACTTTGCTGCATTATTTAACGACTCTGCTGCGTTATTTAAGGACTCTGCTGCATTATTTAAGGACACTGCTGCATTATTTAAGGACTCTGCTGCATTATTTAAGGACTTTGCTGCATTATTTAACGACTCTGCTGCATTATTTAAGAACTTTGCTGCATTATTTAAGGACTCTGCTGCATTATTTAAGGAATTTGTTGCATTATTTAAGGACTCTGCTGCTTTATTTAAGGACTCTGCTGCGGTATTTAAGGACTCTGCTGCATTATTTAAGGACTTTGCTGCATTATTTAAGGACTGCTGCGTTATTTAAGGACTCTGCTGCATTATTTAAGACTTTGCTGCATTATTTAAGGACTCTGCTGCAGTGTTTAATGACTCTGCTGAAGCAACTGGGGACTCAGATGCATTATTTAAGGACTCTGCTGCATTATGTAAGGACTTTGCTGCTTTATTTAAGGACTTTGCTGCATTATTTAAGGACTTTGTTGCATTATTTAAGGACTCTGCTGCATTATTTAAGGACTTTGTTGCATTATTTAAGGACTCTTCTGCATTATTTAAGGACTTTGCTGCATTATTTAAGGACTATGCTGTGGTATTTAAGTACTCTGCTGCATTATTTAAGGACTTTGCTGCATTATTTAAGGACTCTGCTGCATTATTTAATTACTTTGCTGCATTATTAAAGGACCCTGCTGCGGCATTTAAGGATTCTGCTGCATTATTTAAGGACTTTGATGCATTATTTAAGGACGCTGCTGCAGAATTTAAGGAATCTGCTGCATTATTTAAGGACTTTGTTGCATTATTTAAGGTCTCTGCTGCATTATTTAAGGACTCTGCTATGGTACTTAAGGACTTTGCTGCATTACTTAAGGACTTTGCTGCATTATTTAAGGACTTTGATGCATTATTTAAGAACTTTGTTGCATTATTTAAGGACTCTGCTGCATTATTTAAGGACTTTGTTGCATTATGTAAGGACTTTGCTGCTTTATTTAAGGACTTTGCTGCATTATTTAAGGGCTTTGTTGCATTATTTAAGGACTCTGCTGCATTATTTAAGGACTTTGTTGCATTATTTAAGGACTCTTCTGCATTATTTAAGGACTTTGCTGCATTATTTAAGGACTATGCTGTGGTATTTAAGTACTCTGCTGCATTATTTAAGGACTTTGCTGCATTATTTAAGGACTCTGCTGCATTATTTAATTACTTTGCTGCATTATTAAAGGACCCTGCTGCGGCATTTAAGGATTCTGCTGCATTATTTAAGGACTTTGATGCATTATTTAAGGACGCTGCTGCAGAATTTAAGGAATCTGCTGCATTATTTAAGGACTTTGTTGCATTATTTAAGGTCTCTGCTGCATTATTTAAGGACTCTGCTATGGTACTTAAGGACTTTGCTGCATTACTTAAGGACTTTGCTGCATTATTTAAGGACTTTGATGCATTATTTAAGAACTTTGTTGCATTATTTAAGGACTCTGCTGCATTATTTAAGGACTTTGTTGCATTATGTAAGGACTTTGCTGCTTTATTTAAGGACTTTGCTGCATTATTTAAGGGCTTTGTTGCATTATTTAAGGACTCTGCTGCATTATTTAAGGACTTTGTTGCATTATTTAAGGACTCTTCTGCATTATTTAAGGACTTTGCTGCATTATTTAAGGACTATGCTGTGGTATTTAAGTACTCTGCTGCATTATTTAAGGACTTTGCTGCATTATTTAAGGACTCTGCTGCATTATTTAATTACTTTGCTGCATTATTAAAGGACCCTGCTGCGGCATTTAAGGATTCTGCTGCATAATTTAAGGACTTTATTGCATTATTTAAGGATCCTGCTGCATTATTTAAGGATCCTGCTGAAGCATTTGAGGACTCAGCTGCATTATTTAAGGACTTTGCTGCATTATTTAACGACTCTGCTGCATTATTTAAGGACTCTGCTGCTTTATTTAAGGACTTTCCTGCATTATTTAAGGAGTCTTCTGCATTATTTAATGACTCTGCTGAAGCATTTGAGGACTCAACTGCATTATTTAAGGACTCTGCTGCATTATTTAAGGTCTCTGCTGCATTATTTAAGGACTCTGCTGTGGTATATAAGGACTCTGCTGCATTATTTAAGGAATTTGTTGCATTATTTAAGGACGCTGCTGCATTATTTAAGGACTTTGTTGCATTATTTAAGGACTCTGCTGCATTAATTAAGGACTTTGCTGCATTACTTAAGGACACTGCTGCATTATTTAAGGACTTTGTTGCATTATTTAAGGTCTCTGCTGCATTATTTAAGGACTCTGCTGTGGTATTTATGGACTCTGCTGCATTATTTAAGGAATTTGTTGCATTATTTAAGGACGCTGCTGCATTATTTAAGGACTTTGTTGCATTATTTAAGGACTTTGCTGCATTAATTAAGGACTTTGCTGCATTACTTAAGGACTCTGCTGCATTATTTAATTACTTGCTGCATTATTTAAGGACTCTGCTGCGGTGTTTAAGAACTCTGCTGCATTATTTAAGGACTTTGCTGCATTATTTTAGGACTCTGCTGCATTATTTAAGGACTTTGCTGTATTATTTAAGGACTCTACTGCATTATTTAAGGACTTTGTTGCATTATTTAAGGACTCTGCTGCATTATTTAATGACTTTGTTGCATTATATAAGGACTCTGCTGCATTATTTAAGGACTATGTTGCATTATGTTAGAAGTCTGCTGCATTATTTAAGGACTTTGCTGCATTATTTAAGGACTCTGCTGCATTATTTAAGGACTTTATTGCATTATTTAAGGACTCTGCTGCATTATTTAATGACTCTGCTGAAGCATTTGAGGACTCAGCTGCATTATTTAAGGTCTCTGCTGTATTATTTAAGGACTCTGCTGCATTATTTAATGACTCTGTTGCGGTATTTAAGGACTCTGCTGCATTATTTAAGGACTGCTGCGTTATTTAAGGACTCTGCTGCATTATTTAAGACTTTGCTGCATTATTTAAGGACTCTGCTGCAGTGTTTAATGACTCTGCTGAAGCAACTGGGGACTCAGATGCATTATTTAAGGACTCTGCTGCATTATGTAAGGACTTTGCTGCTTTATTTAAGGACTTTGCTGCATTATTTAAGGACTTTGTTGCATTATTTAAGGACTCTGCTGCATTATTTAAGGACTTTGTTGCATTATTTAAGGACTCTTCTGCATTATTTAAGGACTTTGCTGCATTATTTAAGGACTATGCTGTGGTATTTAAGTACTCTGCTGCATTATTTAAGGACTTTGCTGCATTATTTAAGGACTCTGCTGCATTATTTAATTACTTTGCTGCATTATTAAAGGACCCTGCTGCGGCATTTAAGGATTCTGCTGCATTATTTAAGGACTTTGATGCATTATTTAAGGACGCTGCTGCAGAATTTAAGGAATCTGCTGCATTATTTAAGGACTTTGTTGCATTATTTAAGGTCTCTGCTGCATGAATTAAGGACTCTGCTATGGTACTTAAGGACTTTGCTGCATTATTTAAGGACTTTGCTGCATTATTTAAGGACTTTGATGCATTATTTAAGAACTTTGTTGCATTATTTAAGGACTCTGCTGCATTATTTAAGGACTTTGTTGCATTATGTAAGGACTTTGCTGCTTTATTTAAGGACTTTGCTGCATTATTTAAGGACTTTGTTGCATTATTTAAGGACTCTGCTGCATTATTTAAGGACTTTGTTGCATTATTTAAGGACTCTTCTGCATTATTTAAGGACTTTGCTGCATTATTTAAGGACTATGCTGTGGTATTTAAGTACTCTGCTGCATTATTTAAGGACTTTGCTGCATTATTTAAGGACTCTGCTGCATTATTTAATTACTTTGCTGCATTATTAAAGGACCCTGCTGCGGCATTTAAGGATTCTGCTGCATAATTTAAGGACTTTATTGCATTATTTAAGGATCCTGCTGCATTATTTAAGGATCCTGCTGAAGCATTTGAGGACTCAGCTGCATTATTTAAGGACTTTGCTGCATTATTTAACGACTCTGCTGCATTATTTAAGGACTCTGCTGCTTTATTTAAGGACTTTCCTGCATTATTTAAGGAGTCTTCTGCATTATTTAATGACTCTGCTGAAGCATTTGAGGACTCAACTGCATTATTTAAGGACTCTGCTGCATTATTTAAGGTCTCTGCTGCATTATTTAAGGACTCTGCTGTGGTATATAAGGACTCTGCTGCATTATTTAAGGAATTTGTTGCATTATTTAAGGACGCTGCTGCATTATTTAAGGACTTTGTTGCATTATTTAAGGACTCTGCTGCATTAATTAAGGACTTTGCTGCATTACTTAAGGACACTGCTGCATTATTTAAGGACTTTGTTGCATTATTTAAGGACTCTGCTGCATTATTTAAGGACTCTGCTGAAGCATTTGGGGACTCAGATGCATTATTTAAGGACTCTGCTGCTTTATGTAAGGGCTTTGCTGCTTTATTTAAGGACTCTGTTGCATTATTTAAGGACTTTGTTGCATTATTTAAGAACTCTGCTGCATTATTTAAGGACTTTGTTGCATTATTTAAGGATTCTGCTGCATTATTTAAGGACTTTGCTGCATTATTTAAGGACTATGCTGTGGTATTTAAGGACTCTGCTGCATTATTTAAGGACTTTGCTGCATTATTAAAGGACTCTGCTGCATTATTTAATTACTTTGCTGCATTATTTAAGGACTCTGCTGCGGTATTTAAGGACTCTGCTGCATTATTTAAGGACTTTGATGCATTATTTAAGGACACTGCTGCAGAATTTAAGGAATCTGCTGCATTATTTAAGGACTTTGTTGCATTATTTAAGGTCTCTTTTTCATTATTTAAGGACTCTGCTATTGTACTTAAGGACTTTGCTGCATTATTTAAGGACTTTGCTGCATTATTTAAGGACTCTGCTGCATTATTTAAGTACTTTGTTGCATTATTTAAGGACTCTGCTGCATAATTTAAGGACTTTATTGCATTATTTAAGGATCCTGCTGCATTATTTAATGACTCTGCTGAAGCATTTGAGGACTCAGCTGCATTATTTAAGGTCTCTGCTGCATTATTTAAGGATCCTGCTGAAGCATTTGAGGACTCAGCTGCATTATTTAAGGACTTTGCTGCATTATTTAACGACTCTGCTGCGTTATTTAAGGACTCTGCTGCATTATTTAAGGACACTGCTGCATTATTTAAGGACTCTGCTGCATTATTTAAGGACTTTGCTGCATTATTTAACGACTCTGCTGCATTATTTAAGAACTTTGCTGCATTATTTAAGGACTCTGCTGCATTATTTAAGGAATTTGTTGCATTATTTAAGGACTCTGCTGCTTTATTTAAGGACTCTGCTGCGGTATTTAAGGACTCTGCTGCATTATTTAAGGACTTTGCTGCATTATTTAAGGACTGCTGCGTTATTTAAGGACTCTGCTGCATTATTTAAGACTTTGCTGCATTATTTAAGGACTCTGCTGCAGTGTTTAATGACTCTGCTGAAGCAACTGGGGACTCAGATGCATTATTTAAGGACTCTGCTGCATTATGTAAGGACTTTGCTGCTTTATTTAAGGACTTTGCTGCATTATTTAAGGACTTTGTTGCATTATTTAAGGACTCTGCTGCATTATTTAAGGACTTTGTTGCATTATTTAAGGACTCTTCTGCATTATTTAAGGACTTTGCTGCATTATTTAAGGACTATGCTGTGGTATTTAAGTACTCTGCTGCATTATTTAAGGACTTTGCTGCATTATTTAAGGACTCTGCTGCATTATTTAATTACTTTGCTGCATTATTAAAGGACCCTGCTGCGGCATTTAAGGATTCTGCTGCATTATTTAAGGACTTTGATGCATTATTTAAGGACGCTGCTGCAGAATTTAAGGAATCTGCTGCATTATTTAAGGACTTTGTTGCATTATTTAAGGTCTCTGCTGCATTATTTAAGGACTCTGCTATGGTACTTAAGGACTTTGCTGCATTACTTAAGGACTTTGCTGCATTATTTAAGGACTTTGATGCATTATTTAAGAACTTTGTTGCATTATTTAAGGACTCTGCTGCATTATTTAAGGACTTTGTTGCATTATGTAAGGACTTTGCTGCTTTATTTAAGGACTTTGCTGCATTATTTAAGGGCTTTGTTGCATTATTTAAGGACTCTGCTGCATTATTTAAGGACTTTGTTGCATTATTTAAGGACTCTTCTGCATTATTTAAGGACTTTGCTGCATTATTTAAGGACTATGCTGTGGTATTTAAGTACTCTGCTGCATTATTTAAGGACTTTGCTGCATTATTTAAGGACTCTGCTGCATTATTTAATTACTTTGCTGCATTATTAAAGGACCCTGCTGCGGCATTTAAGGATTCTGCTGCATAATTTAAGGACTTTATTGCATTATTTAAGGATCCTGCTGCATTATTTAAGGATCCTGCTGAAGCATTTGAGGACTCAGCTGCATTATTTAAGGACTTTGCTGCATTATTTAACGACTCTGCTGCATTATTTAAGGACTCTGCTGCTTTATTTAAGGACTTTCCTGCATTATTTAAGGAGTCTTCTGCATTATTTAATGACTCTGCTGAAGCATTTGAGGACTCAACTGCATTATTTAAGGACTCTGCTGCATTATTTAAGGTCTCTGCTGCATTATTTAAGGACTCTGCTGTGGTATATAAGGACTCTGCTGCATTATTTAAGGAATTTGTTGCATTATTTAAGGACGCTGCTGCATTATTTAAGGACTTTGTTGCATTATTTAAGGACTCTGCTGCATTAATTAAGGACTTTGCTGCATTACTTAAGGACACTGCTGCATTATTTAAGGACTTTGTTGCATTATTTAAGGTCTCTGCTGCATTATTTAAGGACTCTGCTGTGGTATTTATGGACTCTGCTGCATTATTTAAGGAATTTGTTGCATTATTTAAGGACGCTGCTGCATTATTTAAGGACTTTGTTGCATTATTTAAGGACTTTGCTGCATTAATTAAGGACTTTGCTGCATTACTTAAGGACTCTGCTGCATTATTTAATTACTTGCTGCATTATTTAAGGACTCTGCTGCGGTGTTTAAGAACTCTGCTGCATTATTTAAGGACTTTGCTGCATTATTTTAGGACTCTGCTGCATTATTTAAGGACTTTGCTGTATTATTTAAGGACTCTACTGCATTATTTAAGGACTTTGTTGCATTATTTAAGGACTCTGCTGCATTATTTAATGACTTTGTTGCATTATATAAGGACTCTGCTGCATTATTTAAGGACTATGTTGCATTATGTTAGAAGTCTGCTGCATTATTTAAGGACTTTGCTGCATTATTTAAGGACTCTGCTGCATTATTTAAGGACTTTATTGCATTATTTAAGGACTCTGCTGCATTATTTAATGACTCTGCTGAAGCATTTGAGGACTCAGCTGCATTATTTAAGGTCTCTGCTGTATTATTTAAGGACTCTGCTGCATTATTTAATGACTCTGTTGCGGTATTTAAGGACTCTGCTGCATTATTTAAGGACTGCTGCGTTATTTAAGGACTCTGCTGCATTATTTAAGACTTTGCTGCATTATTTAAGGACTCTGCTGCAGTGTTTAATGACTCTGCTGAAGCAACTGGGGACTCAGATGCATTATTTAAGGACTCTGCTGCATTATCTAAGGACTTTGCTGCTTTATTTAAGGACTTTGCTGCATTATTTAAGGACTTTGTTGCATTATTTAAGGACTCTGCTGCATTATTTAAGGACTTTGTTGCATTATTTAAGGACTCTTCTGCATTATTTAAGGACTTTGCTGCATTATTTAAGGACTATGCTGTGGTATTTAAGTACTCTGCTGCATTATTTAAGGACTTTGCTGCATTATTTAAGGACTCTGCTGCATTATTTAATTACTTTGCTGCATTATTAAAGGACCCTGCTGCGGCATTTAAGGATTCTGCTGCATTATTTAAGGACTTTGATGCATTATTTAAGGACGCTGCTGCAGAATTTAAGGAATCTGCTGCATTATTTAAGGACTTTGTTGCATTATTTAAGGTCTCTGCTGCATGAATTAAGGACTCTGCTATGGTACTTAAGGACTTTGCTGCATTATTTAAGGACTTTGCTGCATTATTTAAGGAGTCTTCTGCATTATTTAATGACTCTGCTGAAGCATTTGAGGACTCAACTGCATTATTTAAGGACTCTGCTGCATTATTTAAGGTCTCTGCTGCATTATTTAAGGACTCTGCTGTGGTATATAAGGACTCTGCTGCATTATTTAAGGAATTTGTTGCATTATTTAAGGACGCTGCTGCATTATTTAAGGACTTTGTTGCATTATTTAAGGACTCTGCTGCATTAATTAAGGACTTTGCTGCATTACTTAAGGACACTGCTGCATTATTTAAGGACTTTGTTGCATTATTTAAGGACTCTGCTGCATTATTTAAGGACTCTGCTGAAGCATTTGGGGACTCAGATGCATTATTTAAGGACTCTGCTGCATTATGTAAGGGCTTTGCTGCTTTATTTAAGGACTCTGTTGCATTATTTAAGGACTTTGTTGCATTATTTAAGAACTCTGCTGCATTATTTAAGGACTTTGTTGCATTATTTAAGGATTCTGCTGCATTATTTAAGGACTTTGCTGCATTATTTAAGGACTATGCTGTGGTATTTAAGGACTCTGCTGCATTATTTAAGGACTTTGCTGCATTATTAAAGGACTCTGCTGCATTATTTAATTACTTTGCTGCATTATTTAAGGACTCTGCTGCGGTATTTAAGGACTCTGCTGCATTATTTAAGGACTTTGATGCATTATTTAAGGACACTGCTGCAGAATTTAAGGAATCTGCTGCATTATTTAAGGACTTTGTTGCATTATTTAAGGTCTCTTTTTCATTATTTAAGGACTCTGCTATTGTACTTAAGGACTTTGCTGCATTATTTAAGGACTTTGCTGCATTATTTAAGGACTCTGCTGCATTATTTAAGTACTTTGTTGCATTATTTAAGGACTCTGCTGCATAATTTAAGGACTTTATTGCATTATTTAAGGATCCTGCTGCATTATTTAATGACTCTGCTGAAGCATTTGAGGACTCATCTGCATTATTAAAGGCCTCTGCTGCATTATTTAAGGATCCTGCTGAAGCATTTGAGGACTCAGCTGCATTATTTAAGGACTTTGCTGCATTATTTAACGACTCTGCTGCGTTATTTAAGGACTCTGCTGCATTATTTAAGGACACTGCTGCATTATTTAAGGACTCTGCTGCATTATTTAAGGACTTTGCTGCATTATTTAACGACTCTGCTGCATTATTTAAGAACTTTGCTGCATTATTTAAGGACTCTGCTGCATTATTTAAGGAATTTGTTGCATTATTTAAGGACTCTGCTGCTTTATTTAAGGACTCTGCTGCGGTATTTAAGGACTCTGCTGCATTATTTAAGGACTTTGCTGCATTATTTAAGGACTGCTGCGTTATTTAAGGACTCTGCTGCATTATTTAAGACTTTGCTGCATTATTTAAGGACTCTGCTGCAGTGTTTAATGACTCTGCTGAAGCAACTGGGGACTCAGATGCATTATTTAAGGACTCTGCTGCATTATGTAAGGACTTTGCTGCTTTATTTAAGGACTTTGCTGCATTATTTAAGGACTTTGTTGCATTATTTAAGGACTCTGCTGCATTATTTAAGGACTTTGTTGCATTATTTAAGGACTCTTCTGCATTATTTAAGGACTTTGCTGCATTATTTAAGGACTATGCTGTGGTATTTAAGTACTCTGCTGCATTATTTAAGGACTTTGCTGCATTATTTAAGGACTCTGCTGCATTATTTAATTACTTTGCTGCATTATTAAAGGACCCTGCTGCGGCATTTAAGGATTCTGCTGCATTATTTAAGGACTTTGATGCATTATTTAAGGACGCTGCTGCAGAATTTAAGGAATCTGCTGCATTATTTAAGGACTTTGTTGCATTATTTAAGGTCTCTGCTGCATTATTTAAGGACTCTGCTATGGTACTTAAGGACTTTGCTGCATTACTTAAGGACTTTGCTGCATTATTTAAGGACTTTGATGCATTATTTAAGAACTTTGTTGCATTATTTAAGGACTCTGCTGCATTATTTAAGGACTTTGTTGCATTATGTAAGGACTTTGCTGCTTTATTTAAGGACTTTGCTGCATTATTTAAGGGCTTTGTTGCATTATTTAAGGACTCTGCTGCATTATTTAAGGACTTTGTTGCATTATTTAAGGACTCTTCTGCATTATTTAAGGACTTTGCTGCATTATTTAAGGACTATGCTGTGGTATTTAAGTACTCTGCTGCATTATTTAAGGACTTTGCTGCATTATTTAAGGACTCTGCTGCATTATTTAATTACTTTGCTGCATTATTAAAGGACCCTGCTGCGGCATTTAAGGATTCTGCTGCATAATTTAAGGACTTTATTGCATTATTTAAGGATCCTGCTGCATTATTTAAGGATCCTGCTGAAGCATTTGAGGACTCAGCTGCATTATTTAAGGACTTTGCTGCATTATTTAACGACTCTGCTGCATTATTTAAGGACTCTGCTGCTTTATTTAAGGACTTTCCTGCATTATTTAAGGAGTCTTCTGCATTATTTAATGACTCTGCTGAAGCATTTGAGGACTCAACTGCATTATTTAAGGACTCTGCTGCATTATTTAAGGTCTCTGCTGCATTATTTAAGGACTCTGCTGTGGTATATAAGGACTCTGCTGCATTATTTAAGGAATTTGTTGCATTATTTAAGGACGCTGCTGCATTATTTAAGGACTTTGTTGCATTATTTAAGGACTCTGCTGCATTAATTAAGGACTTTGCTGCATTACTTAAGGACACTGCTGCATTATTTAAGGACTTTGTTGCATTATTTAAGGTCTCTGCTGCATTATTTAAGGACTCTGCTGTGGTATTTATGGACTCTGCTGCATTATTTAAGGAATTTGTTGCATTATTTAAGGACGCTGCTGCATTATTTAAGGACTTTGTTGCATTATTTAAGGACTTTGCTGCATTAATTAAGGACTTTGCTGCATTACTTAAGGACTCTGCTGCATTATTTAATTACTTGCTGCATTATTTAAGGACTCTGCTGCGGTGTTTAAGAACTCTGCTGCATTATTTAAGGACTTTGCTGCATTATTTTAGGACTCTGCTGCATTATTTAAGGACTTTGCTGTATTATTTAAGGACTCTACTGCATTATTTAAGGACTTTGTTGCATTATTTAAGGACTCTGCTGCATTATTTAATGACTTTGTTGCATTATATAAGGACTCTGCTGCATTATTTAAGGACTATGTTGCATTATGTTAGAAGTCTGCTGCATTATTTAAGGACTTTGCTGCATTATTTAAGGACTCTGCTGCATTATTTAAGGACTTTATTGCATTATTTAAGGACTCTGCTGCATTATTTAATGACTCTGCTGAAGCATTTGAGGACTCAGCTGCATTATTTAAGGTCTCTGCTGTATTATTTAAGGACTCTGCTGCATTATTTAATGACTCTGTTGCGGTATTTAAGGACTCTGCTGCATTATTTAAGGACTGCTGCGTTATTTAAGGACTCTGCTGCATTATTTAAGACTTTGCTGCATTATTTAAGGACTCTGCTGCAGTGTTTAATGACTCTGCTGAAGCAACTGGGGACTCAGATGCATTATTTAAGGACTCTGCTGCATTATGTAAGGACTTTGCTGCTTTATTTAAGGACTTTGCTGCATTATTTAAGGACTTTGTTGCATTATTTAAGGACTCTGCTGCATTATTTAAGGACTTTGTTGCATTATTTAAGGACTCTTCTGCATTATTTAAGGACTTTGCTGCATTATTTAAGGACTATGCTGTGGTATTTAAGTACTCTGCTGCATTATTTAAGGACTTTGCTGCATTATTTAAGGACTCTGCTGCATTATTTAATTACTTTGCTGCATTATTAAAGGACCCTGCTGCGGCATTTAAGGATTCTGCTGCATTATTTAAGGACTTTGATGCATTATTTAAGGACGCTGCTGCAGAATTTAAGGAATCTGCTGCATTATTTAAGGACTTTGTTGCATTATTTAAGGTCTCTGCTGCATGAATTAAGGACTCTGCTATGGTACTTAAGGACTTTGCTGCATTATTTAAGGACTTTGCTGCATTATTTAAGGACTTTGATGCATTATTTAAGAACTTTGTTGCATTATTTAAGGACTCTGCTGCATTATTTAAGGACTTTGATGCATTATTTAAGAACTTTGTTGCATTATTTAAGGACTCTGCTGCATTATTTAAGGACTTTGTTGCATTATGTAAGGACTTTGCTGCTTTATTTAAGGACTTTGCTGCATTATTTAAGGACTTTGTTGCATTATTTAAGGACTCTGCTGCATTATTTAAGGACTTTGTTGCATTATTTAAGGACTCTTCTGCATTATTTAAGGACTTTGCTGCATTATTTAAGGACTATGCTGTGGTATTTAAGTACTCTGCTGCATTATTTAAGGACTTTGCTGCATTATTTAAGGACTCTGCTGCATTATTTAATTACTTTGCTGCATTATTAAAGGACCCTGCTGCGGCATTTAAGGATTCTGCTGCATAATTTAAGGACTTTATTGCATTATTTAAGGATCCTGCTGCATTATTTAAGGATCCTGCTGAAGCATTTGAGGACTCAGCTGCATTATTTAAGGACTTTGCTGCATTATTTAACGACTCTGCTGCATTATTTAAGGACTCTGCTGCTTTATTTAAGGACTTTCCTGCATTATTTAAGGAGTCTTCTGCATTATTTAATGACTCTGCTGAAGCATTTGAGGACTCAACTGCATTATTTAAGGACTCTGCTGCATTATTTAAGGTCTCTGCTGCATTATTTAAGGACTCTGCTGTGGTATATAAGGACTCTGCTGCATTATTTAAGGAATTTGTTGCATTATTTAAGGACGCTGCTGCATTATTTAAGGACTTTGTTGCATTATTTAAGGACTCTGCTGCATTAATTAAGGACTTTGCTGCATTACTTAAGGACACTGCTGCATTATTTAAGGACTTTGTTGCATTATTTAAGGACTCTGCTGCATTATTTAAGGACTCTGCTGAAGCATTTGGGGACTCAGATGCATTATTTAAGGACTCTGCTGCATTATGTAAGGGCTTTGCTGCTTTATTTAAGGACTCTGTTGCATTATTTAAGGACTTTGTTGCATTATTTAAGAACTCTGCTGCATTATTTAAGGACTTTGTTGCATTATTTAAGGATTCTGCTGCATTATTTAAGGACTTTGCTGCATTATTTAAGGACTATGCTGTGGTATTTAAGGACTCTGCTGCATTATTTAAGGACTTTGCTGCATTATTAAAGGACTCTGCTGCATTATTTAATTACTTTGCTGCATTATTTAAGGACTCTGCTGCGGTATTTAAGGACTCTGCTGCATTATTTAAGGACTTTGATGCATTATTTAAGGACACTGCTGCAGAATTTAAGGAATCTGCTGCATTATTTAAGGACTTTGTTGCATTATTTAAGGTCTCTTTTTCATTATTTAAGGACTCTGCTATTGTACTTAAGGACTTTGCTGCATTATTTAAGGACTTTGCTGCATTATTTAAGGACTCTGCTGCATTATTTAAGTACTTTGTTGCATTATTTAAGGACTCTGCTGCATAATTTAAGGACTTTATTGCATTATTTAAGGATCCTGCTGCATTATTTAATGACTCTGCTGAAGCATTTGAGGACTCATCTGCATTATTAAAGGCCTCTGCTGCATTATTTAAGGATCCTGCTGAAGCATTTGAGGACTCAGCTGCATTATTTAAGGACTTTGCTGCATTATTTAACGACTCTGCTGCGTTATTTAAGGACTCTGCTGCATTATTTAAGGACACTGCTGCATTATTTAAGGACTCTGCTGCATTATTTAAGGACTTTGCTGCATTATTTAACGACTCTGCTGCATTATTTAAGAACTTTGCTGCATTATTTAAGGACTCTGCTGCATTATTTAAGGAATTTGTTGCATTATTTAAGGACTCTGCTGCTTTATTTAAGGACTCTGCTGCGGTATTTAAGGACTCTGCTGCATTATTTAAGGACTTTGCTGCATTATTTAAGGACTGCTGCGTTATTTAAGGACTCTGCTGCATTATTTAAGACTTTGCTGCATTATTTAAGGACTCTGCTGCAGTGTTTAATGACTCTGCTGAAGCAACTGGGGACTCAGATGCATTATTTAAGGACTCTGCTGCATTATGTAAGGACTTTGCTGCTTTATTTAAGGACTTTGCTGCATTATTTAAGGACTTTGTTGCATTATTTAAGGACTCTGCTGCATTATTTAAGGACTTTTTGCATTATTTAAGGACTCTTCTGCATTATTTAAGGACTTTGCTGCATTATTTAAGGACTATGCTGTGGTATTTAAGTACTCTGCTGCATTATTTAAGGACTTTGCTGCATTATTTAAGGACTCTGCTGCATTATTTAATTACTTTGCTGCATTATTAAAGGACCCTGCTGCGGCATTTAAGGATTCTGCTGCATTATTTAAGGACTTTGATGCATTATTTAAGGACGCTGCTGCAGAATTTAAGGAATCTGCTGCATTATTTAAGGACTTTGTTGCATTATTTAAGGTCTCTGCTGCATTATTTAAGGACTCTGCTATGGTACTTAAGGACTTTGCTGCATTACTTAAGGACTTTGCTGCATTATTTAAGGACTTTGATGCATTATTTAAGAACTTTGTTGCATTATTTAAGGACTCTGCTGCATTATTTAAGGACTTTGTTGCATTATGTAAGGACTTTGCTGCTTTATTTAAGGACTTTGCTGCATTATTTAAGGGCTTTGTTGCATTATTTAAGGACTCTGCTGCATTATTTAAGGACTTTGTTGCATTATTTAAGGACTCTTCTGCATTATTTAAGGACTTTGCTGCATTATTTAAGGACTATGCTGTGGTATTTAAGTACTCTGCTGCATTATTTAAGGACTTTGCTGCATTATTTAAGGACTCTGCTGCATTATTTAATTACTTTGCTGCATTATTAAAGGACCCTGCTGCGGCATTTAAGGATTCTGCTGCATAATTTAAGGACTTTATTGCATTATTTAAGGATCCTGCTGCATTATTTAAGGATCCTGCTGAAGCATTTGAGGACTCAGCTGCATTATTTAAGGACTTTGCTGCATTATTTAACGACTCTGCTGCATTATTTAAGGACTCTGCTGCTTTATTTAAGGACTTTCCTGCATTATTTAAGGAGTCTTCTGCATTATTTAATGACTCTGCTGAAGCATTTGAGGACTCAACTGCATTATTTAAGGACTCTGCTGCATTATTTAAGGTCTCTGCTGCATTATTTAAGGACTCTGCTGTGGTATATAAGGACTCTGCTGCATTATTTAAGGAATTTGTTGCATTATTTAAGGACGCTGCTGCATTATTTAAGGACTTTGTTGCATTATTTAAGGACTCTGCTGCATTAATTAAGGACTTTGCTGCATTACTTAAGGACACTGCTGCATTATTTAAGGACTTTGTTGCATTATTTAAGGTCTCTGCTGCATTATTTAAGGACTCTGCTGTGGTATTTATGGACTCTGCTGCATTATTTAAGGAATTTGTTGCATTATTTAAGGACGCTGCTGCATTATTTAAGGACTTTGTTGCATTATTTAAGGACTTTGCTGCATTAATTAAGGACTTTGCTGCATTACTTAAGGACTCTGCTGCATTATTTAATTACTTGCTGCATTATTTAAGGACTCTGCTGCGGTGTTTAAGAACTCTGCTGCATTATTTAAGGACTTTGCTGCATTATTTTAGGACTCTGCTGCATTATTTAAGGACTTTGCTGTATTATTTAAGGACTCTACTGCATTATTTAAGGACTTTGTTGCATTATTTAAGGACTCTGCTGCATTATTTAATGACTTTGTTGCATTATATAAGGACTCTGCTGCATTATTTAAGGACTATGTTGCATTATGTTAGAAGTCTGCTGCATTATTTAAGGACTTTGCTGCATTATTTAAGGACTCTGCTGCATTATTTAAGGACTTTATTGCATTATTTAAGGACTCTGCTGCATTATTTAATGACTCTGCTGAAGCATTTGAGGACTCAGCTGCATTATTTAAGGTCTCTGCTGTATTATTTAAGGACTCTGCTGCATTATTTAATGACTCTGTTGCGGTATTTAAGGACTCTGCTGCATTATTTAAGGACTGCTGCGTTATTTAAGGACTCTGCTGCATTATTTAAGACTTTGCTGCATTATTTAAGGACTCTGCTGCAGTGTTTAATGACTCTGCTGAAGCAACTGGGGACTCAGATGCATTATTTAAGGACTCTGCTGCATTATGTAAGGACTTTGCTGCTTTATTTAAGGACTTTGCTGCATTATTTAAGGACTTTGTTGCATTATTTAAGGACTCTGCTGCATTATTTAAGGACTTTGTTGCATTATTTAAGGACTCTTCTGCATTATTTAAGGACTTTGCTGCATTATTTAAGGACTATGCTGTGGTATTTAAGTACTCTGCTGCATTATTTAAGGACTTTGCTGCATTATTTAAGGACTCTGCTGCATTATTTAATTACTTTGCTGCATTATTAAAGGACCCTGCTGCGGCATTTAAGGATTCTGCTGCATTATTTAAGGACTTTGATGCATTATTTAAGGACGCTGCTGCAGAATTTAAGGAATCTGCTGCATTATTTAAGGACTTTGTTGCATTATTTAAGGTCTCTGCTGCATGAATTAAGGACTCTGCTATGGTACTTAAGGACTTTGCTGCATTATTTAAGGACTTTGCTGCATTATTTAAGGACTTTGATGCATTATTTAAGAACTTTGTTGCATTATTTAAGGACTCTGCTGCATTATTTAAGGACTTTGTTGCATTATGTAAGGACTTTGCTGCTTTATTTAAGGACTTTGCTGCATTATTTAAGGACTTTGTTGCATTATTTAAGGACTCTGCTGCATTATTTAAGGACTTTGTTGCATTATTTAAGGACTCTTCTGCATTATTTAAGGACTTTGCTGCATTATTTAAGGACTATGCTGTGGTATTTAAGTACTCTGCTGCATTATTTAAGGACTTTGCTGCATTATTTAAGGACTCTGCTGCATTATTTAATTACTTTGCTGCATTATTAAAGGACCCTGCTGCGGCATTTAAGGATTCTGCTGCATAATTTAAGGACTTTATTGCATTATTTAAGGATCCTGCTGCATTATTTAAGGATCCTGCTGAAGCATTTGAGGACTCAGCTGCATTATTTAAGGACTTTGCTGCATTATTTAACGACTCTGCTGCATTATTTAAGGACTCTGCTGCTTTATTTAAGGACTTTCCTGCATTATTTAAGGAGTCTTCTGCATTATTTAATGACTCTGCTGAAGCATTTGAGGACTCAACTGCATTATTTAAGGACTCTGCTGCATTATTTAAGGTCTCTGCTGCATTATTTAAGGACTCTGCTGTGGTATATAAGGACTCTGCTGCATTATTTAAGGAATTTGTTGCATTATTTAAGGACGCTGCTGCATTATTTAAGGACTTTGTTGCATTATTTAAGGACTCTGCTGCATTAATTAAGGACTTTGCTGCATTACTTAAGGACACTGCTGCATTATTTAAGGACTTTGTTGCATTATTTAAGGACTCTGCTGCATTATTTAAGGACTCTGCTGAAGCATTTGGGGACTCAGATGCATTATTTAAGGACTCTGCTGCATTATGTAAGGGCTTTGCTGCTTTATTTAAGGACTCTGTTGCATTATTTAAGGACTTTGTTGCATTATTTAAGAACTCTGCTGCATTATTTAAGGACTCTGCTGCTTTATTTAAGGACTTTCCTGCATTATTTAAGGAGTCTTCTGCATTATTTAATGACTCTGCTGAAGCATTTGAGGACTCAACTGCATTATTTAAGGACTCTGCTGCATTATTTAAGGTCTCTGCTGCATTATTTAAGGACTCTGCTGTGGTATATAAGGACTCTGCTGCATTATTTAAGGAATTTGTTGCATTATTTAAGGACGCTGCTGCATTATTTAAGGACTTTGTTGCATTATTTAAGGACTCTGCTGCATTAATTAAGGACTTTGCTGCATTACTTAAGGACACTGCTGCATTATTTAAGGACTTTGTTGCATTATTTAAGGACTCTGCTGCATTATTTAAGGACTCTGCTGAAGCATTTGGGGACTCAGATGCATTATTTAAGGACTCTGCTGCTTTATGTAAGGGCTTTGCTGCTTTATTTAAGGACTCTGTTGCATTATTTAAGGACTTTGTTGCATTATTTAAGAACTCTGCTGCATTATTTAAGGACTTTGTTGCATTATTTAAGGATTCTGCTGCATTATTTAAGGACTTTGCTGCATTATTTAAGGACTATGCTGTGGTATTTAAGGACTCTGCTGCATTATTTAAGGACTTTGTTGCATTATTTAAGGACTCTTCTGCATTATTTAAGGACTTTGCTGCATTATTTAAGGACTATGCTGTGGTATTTAAGTACTCTGCTGCATTATTTAAGGACTTTGCTGCATTATTTAAGGACTCTGCTGCATTATTTAATTACTTTGCTGCATTATTAAAGGACCCTGCTGCGGCATTTAAGGATTCTGCTGCATTATTTAAGGACTTTGATGCATTATTTAAGGACGCTGCTGCAGAATTTAAGGAATCTGCTGCATTATTTAAGGACTTTGTTGCATTATTTAAGGTCTCTGCTGCATGAATTAAGGACTCTGCTATGGTACTTAAGGACTTTGCTGCATTATTTAAGGACTTTGCTGCATTATTTAAGGACTTTGATGCATTATTTAAGAACTTTGTTGCATTATTTAAGGACTCTGCTGCATTATTTAAGGACTTTGTTGCATTATGTAAGGACTTTGCTGCTTTATTTAAGGACTTTGCTGCATTATTTAAGGACTTTGTTGCATTATTTAAGGACTCTGCTGCATTATTTAAGGACTTTGTTGCATTATTTAAGGACTCTTCTGCATTATTTAAGGACTTTGCTGCATTATTTAAGGACTATGCTGTGGTATTTAAGTACTCTGCTGCATTATTTAAGGACTTTGCTGCATTATTTAAGGACTCTGCTGCATTATTTAATTACTTTGCTGCATTATTAAAGGACCCTGCTGCGGCATTTAAGGATTCTGCTGCATAATTTAAGGACTTTATTGCATTATTTAAGGATCCTGCTGCATTATTTAAGGATCCTGCTGAAGCATTTGAGGACTCAGCTGCATTATTTAAGGACTTTGCTGCATTATTTAACGACTCTGCTGCATTATTTAAGGACTCTGCTGCTTTATTTAAGGACTTTCCTGCATTATTTAAGGAGTCTTCTGCATTATTTAATGACTCTGCTGAAGCATTTGAGGACTCAACTGCATTATTTAAGGACTCTGCTGCATTATTTAAGGTCTCTGCTGCATTATTTAAGGACTCTGCTGTGGTATATAAGGACTCTGCTGCATTATTTAAGGAATTTGTTGCATTATTTAAGGACGCTGCTGCATTATTTAAGGACTTTGTTGCATTATTTAAGGACTCTGCTGCATTAATTAAGGACTTTGCTGCATTACTTAAGGACACTGCTGCATTATTTAAGGACTTTGTTGCATTATTTAAGGACTCTGCTGCATTATTTAAGGACTCTGCTGAAGCATTTGGGGACTCAGATGCATTATTTAAGGACTCTGCTGCTTTATGTAAGGGCTTTGCTGCTTTATTTAAGGACTCTGTTGCATTATTTAAGGACTTTGTTGCATTATTTAAGAACTCTGCTGCATTATTTAAGGACTTTGTTGCATTATTTAAGGATTCTGCTGCATTATTTAAGGACTTTGCTGCATTATTTAAGGACTATGCTGTGGTATTTAAGGACTCTGCTGCATTATTTAAGGACTTTGCTGCATTATTAAAGGACTCTGCTGCATTATTTAATTACTTTGCTGCATTATTTAAGGACTCTGCTGCGGTATTTAAGGACTCTGCTGCATTATTTAAGGACTTTGATGCATTATTTAAGGACACTGCTGCAGAATTTAAGGAATCTGCTGCATTATTTAAGGACTTTGTTGCATTATTTAAGGTCTCTTTTTCATTATTTAAGGACTCTGCTATTGTACTTAAGGACTTTGCTGCATTATTTAAGGACTTTGCTGCATTATTTAAGGACTCTGCTGCATTATTTAAGTACTTTGTTGCATTATTTAAGGACTCTGCTGCATAATTTAAGGACTTTATTGCATTATTTAAGGATCCTGCTGCATTATTTAATGACTCTGCTGAAGCATTTGAGGACTCAGCTGCATTATTTAAGGTCTCTGCTGCATTATTTAAGGATCCTGCTGAAGCATTTGAGGACTCAGCTGCATTATTTAAGGACTTTGCTGCATTATTTAACGACTCTGCTGCGTTATTTAAGGACTCTGCTGCATTATTTAAGGACACTGCTGCATTATTTAAGGACTCTGCTGCATTATTTAAGGACTTTGCTGCATTATTTAACGACTCTGCTGCATTATTTAAGAACTTTGCTGCATTATTTAAGGACTCTGCTGCATTATTTAAGGAATTTGTTGCATTATTTAAGGACTCTGCTGCTTTATTTAAGGACTCTGCTGCGGTATTTAAGGACTCTGCTGCATTATTTAAGGACTTTGCTGCATTATTTAAGGACTGCTGCGTTATTTAAGGACTCTGCTGCATTATTTAAGACTTTGCTGCATTATTTAAGGACTCTGCTGCAGTGTTTAATGACTCTGCTGAAGCAACTGGGGACTCAGATGCATTATTTAAGGACTCTGCTGCATTATGTAAGGACTTTGCTGCTTTATTTAAGGACTTTGCTGCATTATTTAAGGACTTTGTTGCATTATTTAAGGACTCTGCTGCATTATTTAAGGACTTTGTTGCATTATTTAAGGACTCTTCTGCATTATTTAAGGACTTTGCTGCATTATTTAAGGACTATGCTGTGGTATTTAAGTACTCTGCTGCATTATTTAAGGACTTTGCTGCATTATTTAAGGACTCTGCTGCATTATTTAATTACTTTGCTGCATTATTAAAGGACCCTGCTGCGGCATTTAAGGATTCTGCTGCATTATTTAAGGACTTTGATGCATTATTTAAGGACGCTGCTGCAGAATTTAAGGAATCTGCTGCATTATTTAAGGACTTTGTTGCATTATTTAAGGTCTCTGCTGCATTATTTAAGGACTCTGCTATGGTACTTAAGGACTTTGCTGCATTACTTAAGGACTTTGCTGCATTATTTAAGGACTTTGATGCATTATTTAAGAACTTTGTTGCATTATTTAAGGACTCTGCTGCATTATTTAAGGACTTTGTTGCATTATGTAAGGACTTTGCTGCTTTATTTAAGGACTTTGCTGCATTATTTAAGGGCTTTGTTGCATTATTTAAGGACTCTGCTGCATTATTTAAGGACTTTGTTGCATTATTTAAGGACTCTTCTGCATTATTTAAGGACTTTGCTGCATTATTTAAGGACTATGCTGTGGTATTTAAGTACTCTGCTGCATTATTTAAGGACTTTGCTGCATTATTTAAGGACTCTGCTGCATTATTTAATTACTTTGCTGCATTATTAAAGGACCCTGCTGCGGCATTTAAGGATTCTGCTGCATAATTTAAGGACTTTATTGCATTATTTAAGGATCCTGCTGCATTATTTAAGGATCCTGCTGAAGCATTTGAGGACTCAGCTGCATTATTTAAGGACTTTGCTGCATTATTTAACGACTCTGCTGCATTATTTAAGGACTCTGCTGCTTTATTTAAGGACTTTCCTGCATTATTTAAGGAGTCTTCTGCATTATTTAATGACTCTGCTGAAGCATTTGAGGACTCAACTGCATTATTTAAGGACTCTGCTGCATTATTTAAGGTCTCTGCTGCATTATTTAAGGACTCTGCTGTGGTATATAAGGACTCTGCTGCATTATTTAAGGAATTTGTTGCATTATTTAAGGACGCTGCTGCATTATTTAAGGACTTTGTTGCATTATTTAAGGACTCTGCTGCATTAATTAAGGACTTTGCTGCATTACTTAAGGACACTGCTGCATTATTTAAGGACTTTGTTGCATTATTTAAGGTCTCTGCTGCATTATTTAAGGACTCTGCTGTGGTATTTATGGACTCTGCTGCATTATTTAAGGAATTTGTTGCATTATTTAAGGACGCTGCTGCATTATTTAAGGACTTTGTTGCATTATTTAAGGACTTTGCTGCATTAATTAAGGACTTTGCTGCATTACTTAAGGACTCTGCTGCATTATTTAATTACTTGCTGCATTATTTAAGGACTCTGCTGCGGTGTTTAAGAACTCTGCTGCATTATTTAAGGACTTTGCTGCATTATTTTAGGACTCTGCTGCATTATTTAAGGACTTTGCTGTATTATTTAAGGACTCTACTGCATTATTTAAGGACTTTGTTGCATTATTTAAGGACTCTGCTGCATTATTTAATGACTTTGTTGCATTATATAAGGACTCTGCTGCATTATTTAAGGACTATGTTGCATTATGTTAGAAGTCTGCTGCATTATTTAAGGACTTTGCTGCATTATTTAAGGACTCTGCTGCATTATTTAAGGACTTTATTGCATTATTTAAGGACTCTGCTGCATTATTTAATGACTCTGCTGAAGCATTTGAGGACTCAGCTGCATTATTTAAGGTCTCTGCTGTATTATTTAAGGACTCTGCTGCATTATTTAATGACTCTGTTGCGGTATTTAAGGACTCTGCTGCATTATTTAAGGACTGCTGCGTTATTTAAGGACTCTGCTGCATTATTTAAGACTTTGCTGCATTATTTAAGGACTCTGCTGCAGTGTTTAATGACTCTGCTGAAGCAACTGGGGACTCAGATGCATTATTTAAGGACTCTGCTGCATTATCTAAGGACTTTGCTGCTTTATTTAAGGACTTTGCTGCATTATTTAAGGACTTTGTTGCATTATTTAAGGACTCTGCTGCATTATTTAAGGACTTTGTTGCATTATTTAAGGACTCTTCTGCATTATTTAAGGACTTTGCTGCATTATTTAAGGACTATGCTGTGGTATTTAAGTACTCTGCTGCATTATTTAAGGACTTTGCTGCATTATTTAAGGACTCTGCTGCATTATTTAATTACTTTGCTGCATTATTAAAGGACCCTGCTGCGGCATTTAAGGATTCTGCTGCATTATTTAAGGACTTTGATGCATTATTTAAGGACGCTGCTGCAGAATTTAAGGAATCTGCTGCATTATTTAAGGACTTTGTTGCATTATTTAAGGTCTCTGCTGCATGAATTAAGGACTCTGCTATGGTACTTAAGGACTTTGCTGCATTATTTAAGGACTTTGCTGCATTATTTAAGGAGTCTTCTGCATTATTTAATGACTCTGCTGAAGCATTTGAGGACTCAACTGCATTATTTAAGGACTCTGCTGCATTATTTAAGGTCTCTGCTGCATTATTTAAGGACTCTGCTGTGGTATATAAGGACTCTGCTGCATTATTTAAGGAATTTGTTGCATTATTTAAGGACGCTGCTGCATTATTTAAGGACTTTGTTGCATTATTTAAGGACTCTGCTGCATTAATTAAGGACTTTGCTGCATTACTTAAGGACACTGCTGCATTATTTAAGGACTTTGTTGCATTATTTAAGGACTCTGCTGCATTATTTAAGGACTCTGCTGAAGCATTTGGGGACTCAGATGCATTATTTAAGGACTCTGCTGCATTATGTAAGGGCTTTGCTGCTTTATTTAAGGACTCTGTTGCATTATTTAAGGACTTTGTTGCATTATTTAAGAACTCTGCTGCATTATTTAAGGACTTTGTTGCATTATTTAAGGATTCTGCTGCATTATTTAAGGACTTTGCTGCATTATTTAAGGACTATGCTGTGGTATTTAAGGACTCTGCTGCATTATTTAAGGACTTTGCTGCATTATTAAAGGACTCTGCTGCATTATTTAATTACTTTGCTGCATTATTTAAGGACTCTGCTGCGGTATTTAAGGACTCTGCTGCATTATTTAAGGACTTTGATGCATTATTTAAGGACACTGCTGCAGAATTTAAGGAATCTGCTGCATTATTTAAGGACTTTGTTGCATTATTTAAGGTCTCTTTTTCATTATTTAAGGACTCTGCTATTGTACTTAAGGACTTTGCTGCATTATTTAAGGACTTTGCTGCATTATTTAAGGACTCTGCTGCATTATTTAAGTACTTTGTTGCATTATTTAAGGACTCTGCTGCATAATTTAAGGACTTTATTGCATTATTTAAGGATCCTGCTGCATTATTTAATGACTCTGCTGAAGCATTTGAGGACTCATCTGCATTATTAAAGGCCTCTGCTGCATTATTTAAGGATCCTGCTGAAGCATTTGAGGACTCAGCTGCATTATTTAAGGACTTTGCTGCATTATTTAACGACTCTGCTGCGTTATTTAAGGACTCTGCTGCATTATTTAAGGACACTGCTGCATTATTTAAGGACTCTGCTGCATTATTTAAGGACTTTGCTGCATTATTTAACGACTCTGCTGCATTATTTAAGAACTTTGCTGCATTATTTAAGGACTCTGCTGCATTATTTAAGGAATTTGTTGCATTATTTAAGGACTCTGCTGCTTTATTTAAGGACTCTGCTGCGGTATTTAAGGACTCTGCTGCATTATTTAAGGACTTTGCTGCATTATTTAAGGACTGCTGCGTTATTTAAGGACTCTGCTGCATTATTTAAGACTTTGCTGCATTATTTAAGGACTCTGCTGCAGTGTTTAATGACTCTGCTGAAGCAACTGGGGACTCAGATGCATTATTTAAGGACTCTGCTGCATTATGTAAGGACTTTGCTGCTTTATTTAAGGACTTTGCTGCATTATTTAAGGACTTTGTTGCATTATTTAAGGACTCTGCTGCATTATTTAAGGACTTTGTTGCATTATTTAAGGACTCTTCTGCATTATTTAAGGACTTTGCTGCATTATTTAAGGACTATGCTGTGGTATTTAAGTACTCTGCTGCATTATTTAAGGACTTTGCTGCATTATTTAAGGACTCTGCTGCATTATTTAATTACTTTGCTGCATTATTAAAGGACCCTGCTGCGGCATTTAAGGATTCTGCTGCATTATTTAAGGACTTTGATGCATTATTTAAGGACGCTGCTGCAGAATTTAAGGAATCTGCTGCATTATTTAAGGACTTTGTTGCATTATTTAAGGTCTCTGCTGCATTATTTAAGGACTCTGCTATGGTACTTAAGGACTTTGCTGCATTACTTAAGGACTTTGCTGCATTATTTAAGGACTTTGATGCATTATTTAAGAACTTTGTTGCATTATTTAAGGACTCTGCTGCATTATTTAAGGACTTTGTTGCATTATGTAAGGACTTTGCTGCTTTATTTAAGGACTTTGCTGCATTATTTAAGGGCTTTGTTGCATTATTTAAGGACTCTGCTGCATTATTTAAGGACTTTGTTGCATTATTTAAGGACTCTTCTGCATTATTTAAGGACTTTGCTGCATTATTTAAGGACTATGCTGTGGTATTTAAGTACTCTGCTGCATTATTTAAGGACTTTGCTGCATTATTTAAGGACTCTGCTGCATTATTTAATTACTTTGCTGCATTATTAAAGGACCCTGCTGCGGCATTTAAGGATTCTGCTGCATAATTTAAGGACTTTATTGCATTATTTAAGGATCCTGCTGCATTATTTAAGGATCCTGCTGAAGCATTTGAGGACTCAGCTGCATTATTTAAGGACTTTGCTGCATTATTTAACGACTCTGCTGCATTATTTAAGGACTCTGCTGCTTTATTTAAGGACTTTCCTGCATTATTTAAGGAGTCTTCTGCATTATTTAATGACTCTGCTGAAGCATTTGAGGACTCAACTGCATTATTTAAGGACTCTGCTGCATTATTTAAGGTCTCTGCTGCATTATTTAAGGACTCTGCTGTGGTATATAAGGACTCTGCTGCATTATTTAAGGAATTTGTTGCATTATTTAAGGACGCTGCTGCATTATTTAAGGACTTTGTTGCATTATTTAAGGACTCTGCTGCATTAATTAAGGACTTTGCTGCATTACTTAAGGACACTGCTGCATTATTTAAGGACTTTGTTGCATTATTTAAGGTCTCTGCTGCATTATTTAAGGACTCTGCTGTGGTATTTATGGACTCTGCTGCATTATTTAAGGAATTTGTTGCATTATTTAAGGACGCTGCTGCATTATTTAAGGACTTTGTTGCATTATTTAAGGACTTTGCTGCATTAATTAAGGACTTTGCTGCATTACTTAAGGACTCTGCTGCATTATTTAATTACTTGCTGCATTATTTAAGGACTCTGCTGCGGTGTTTAAGAACTCTGCTGCATTATTTAAGGACTTTGCTGCATTATTTTAGGACTCTGCTGCATTATTTAAGGACTTTGCTGTATTATTTAAGGACTCTACTGCATTATTTAAGGACTTTGTTGCATTATTTAAGGACTCTGCTGCATTATTTAATGACTTTGTTGCATTATATAAGGACTCTGCTGCATTATTTAAGGACTATGTTGCATTATGTTAGAAGTCTGCTGCATTATTTAAGGACTTTGCTGCATTATTTAAGGACTCTGCTGCATTATTTAAGGACTTTATTGCATTATTTAAGGACTCTGCTGCATTATTTAATGACTCTGCTGAAGCATTTGAGGACTCAGCTGCATTATTTAAGGTCTCTGCTGTATTATTTAAGGACTCTGCTGCATTATTTAATGACTCTGTTGCGGTATTTAAGGACTCTGCTGCATTATTTAAGGACTGCTGCGTTATTTAAGGACTCTGCTGCATTATTTAAGACTTTGCTGCATTATTTAAGGACTCTGCTGCAGTGTTTAATGACTCTGCTGAAGCAACTGGGGACTCAGATGCATTATTTAAGGACTCTGCTGCATTATGTAAGGACTTTGCTGCTTTATTTAAGGACTTTGCTGCATTATTTAAGGACTTTGTTGCATTATTTAAGGACTCTGCTGCATTATTTAAGGACTTTGTTGCATTATTTAAGGACTCTTCTGCATTATTTAAGGACTTTGCTGCATTATTTAAGGACTATGCTGTGGTATTTAAGTACTCTGCTGCATTATTTAAGGACTTTGCTGCATTATTTAAGGACTCTGCTGCATTATTTAATTACTTTGCTGCATTATTAAAGGACCCTGCTGCGGCATTTAAGGATTCTGCTGCATTATTTAAGGACTTTGATGCATTATTTAAGGACGCTGCTGCAGAATTTAAGGAATCTGCTGCATTATTTAAGGACTTTGTTGCATTATTTAAGGTCTCTGCTGCATGAATTAAGGACTCTGCTATGGTACTTAAGGACTTTGCTGCATTATTTAAGGACTTTGCTGCATTATTTAAGGACTTTGATGCATTATTTAAGAACTTTGTTGCATTATTTAAGGACTCTGCTGCATTATTTAAGGACTTTGTTGCATTATGTAAGGACTTTGCTGCTTTATTTAAGGACTTTGCTGCATTATTTAAGGACTTTGTTGCATTATTTAAGGACTCTGCTGCATTATTTAAGGACTTTGTTGCATTATTTAAGGACTCTTCTGCATTATTTAAGGACTTTGCTGCATTATTTAAGGACTATGCTGTGGTATTTAAGTACTCTGCTGCATTATTTAAGGACTTTGCTGCATTATTTAAGGACTCTGCTGCATTATTTAATTACTTTGCTGCATTATTAAAGGACCCTGCTGCGGCATTTAAGGATTCTGCTGCATAATTTAAGGACTTTATTGCATTATTTAAGGATCCTGCTGCATTATTTAAGGATCCTGCTGAAGCATTTGAGGACTCAGCTGCATTATTTAAGGACTTTGCTGCATTATTTAACGACTCTGCTGCATTATTTAAGGACTCTGCTGCTTTATTTAAGGACTTTCCTGCATTATTTAAGGAGTCTTCTGCATTATTTAATGACTCTGCTGAAGCATTTGAGGACTCAACTGCATTATTTAAGGACTCTGCTGCATTATTTAAGGTCTCTGCTGCATTATTTAAGGACTCTGCTGTGGTATATAAGGACTCTGCTGCATTATTTAAGGAATTTGTTGCATTATTTAAGGACGCTGCTGCATTATTTAAGGACTTTGTTGCATTATTTAAGGACTCTGCTGCATTAATTAAGGACTTTGCTGCATTACTTAAGGACACTGCTGCATTATTTAAGGACTTTGTTGCATTATTTAAGGACTCTGCTGCATTATTTAAGGACTCTGCTGAAGCATTTGGGGACTCAGATGCATTATTTAAGGACTCTGCTGCATTATGTAAGGGCTTTGCTGCTTTATTTAAGGACTCTGTTGCATTATTTAAGGACTTTGTTGCATTATTTAAGAACTCTGCTGCATTATTTAAGGACTTTGTTGCATTATTTAAGGATTCTGCTGCATTATTTAAGGACTTTGCTGCATTATTTAAGGACTATGCTGTGGTATTTAAGGACTCTGCTGCATTATTTAAGGACTTTGCTGCATTATTAAAGGACTCTGCTGCATTATTTAATTACTTTGCTGCATTATTTAAGGACTCTGCTGCGGTATTTAAGGACTCTGCTGCATTATTTAAGGACTTTGATGCATTATTTAAGGACACTGCTGCAGAATTTAAGGAATCTGCTGCATTATTTAAGGACTTTGTTGCATTATTTAAGGTCTCTTTTTCATTATTTAAGGACTCTGCTATTGTACTTAAGGACTTTGCTGCATTATTTAAGGACTTTGCTGCATTATTTAAGGACTCTGCTGCATTATTTAAGTACTTTGTTGCATTATTTAAGGACTCTGCTGCATAATTTAAGGACTTTATTGCATTATTTAAGGATCCTGCTGCATTATTTAATGACTCTGCTGAAGCATTTGAGGACTCAGCTGCATTATTTAAGGTCTCTGCTGCATTATTTAAGGATCCTGCTGAAGCATTTGAGGACTCAGCTGCATTATTTAAGGACTTTGCTGCATTATTTAACGACTCTGCTGCGTTATTTAAGGACTCTGCTGCATTATTTAAGGACACTGCTGCATTATTTAAGGACTCTGCTGCATTATTTAAGGACTTTGCTGCATTATTTAACGACTCTGCTGCATTATTTAAGAACTTTGCTGCATTATTTAAGGACTCTGCTGCATTATTTAAGGAATTTGTTGCATTATTTAAGGACTCTGCTGCTTTATTTAAGGACTCTGCTGCGGTATTTAAGGACTCTGCTGCATTATTTAAGGACTTTGCTGCATTATTTAAGGACTGCTGCGTTATTTAAGGACTCTGCTGCATTATTTAAGACTTTGCTGCATTATTTAAGGACTCTGCTGCAGTGTTTAATGACTCTGCTGAAGCAACTGGGGACTCAGATGCATTATTTAAGGACTCTGCTGCATTATGTAAGGACTTTGCTGCTTTATTTAAGGACTTTGCTGCATTATTTAAGGACTTTGTTGCATTATTTAAGGACTCTGCTGCATTATTTAAGGACTTTGTTGCATTATTTAAGGACTCTTCTGCATTATTTAAGGACTTTGCTGCATTATTTAAGGACTATGCTGTGGTATTTAAGTACTCTGCTGCATTATTTAAGGACTTTGCTGCATTATTTAAGGACTCTGCTGCATTATTTAATTACTTTGCTGCATTATTAAAGGACCCTGCTGCGGCATTTAAGGATTCTGCTGCATTATTTAAGGACTTTGATGCATTATTTAAGGACGCTGCTGCAGAATTTAAGGAATCTGCTGCATTATTTAAGGACTTTGTTGCATTATTTAAGGTCTCTGCTGCATGAATTAAGGACTCTGCTATGGTACTTAAGGACTTTGCTGCATTATTTAAGGACTTTGCTGCATTATTTAAGGACTTTGATGCATTATTTAAGAACTTTGTTGCATTATTTAAGGACTCTGCTGCATTATTTAAGGACTTTGTTGCATTATGTAAGGACTTTGCTGCTTTATTTAAGGACTTTGCTGCATTATTTAAGGACTTTGTTGCATTATTTAAGGACTCTGCTGCATTATTTAAGGACTTTGTTGCATTATTTAAGGACTCTTCTGCATTATTTAAGGACTTTGCTGCATTATTTAAGGACTATGCTGTGGTATTTAAGTACTCTGCTGCATTATTTAAGGACTTTGCTGCATTATTTAAGGACTCTGCTGCATTATTTAATTACTTTGCTGCATTATTAAAGGACCCTGCTGCGGCATTTAAGGATTCTGCTGCATAATTTAAGGACTTTATTGCATTATTTAAGGATCCTGCTGAAGCATTTGAGGACTCAGCTGCATTATTTAAGGACTTTGCTGCATTATTTAACGACTCTGCTGCATTATTTAAGGACTCTGCTGCTTTATTTAAGGACTTTCCTGCATTATTTAAGGAGTCTTCTGCATTATTTAATGACTCTGCTGAAGCATTTGAGGACTCAACTGCATTATTTAAGGACTCTGCTGCATTATTTAAGGTCTCTGCTGCATTATTTAAGGACTCTGCTGTGGTATATAAGGACTCTGCTGCATTATTTAAGGAATTTGTTGCATTATTTAAGGACGCTGCTGCATTATTTAAGGACTTTGTTGCATTATTTAAGGACTCTGCTGCATTAATTAAGGACTTTGCTGCATTACTTAAGGACACTGCTGCATTATTTAAGGACTTTGTTGCATTATTTAAGGACTCTGCTGCATTATTTAAGGACTCTGCTGAAGCATTTGGGGACTCAGATGCATTATTTAAGGACTCTGCTGCTTTATGTAAGGGCTTTGCTGCTTTATTTAAGGACTCTGTTGCATTATTTAAGGACTTTGTTGCATTATTTAAGAACTCTGCTGCATTATTTAAGGACTTTGTTGCATTATTTAAGGATTCTGCTGCATTATTTAAGGACTTTGCTGCATTATTTAAGGACTATGCTGTGGTATTTAAGGACTCTGCTGCATTATTTAAGGACTTTGCTGCATTATTAAAGGACTCTGCTGCATTATTTAATTACTTTGCTGCATTATTTAAGGACTCTGCTGCGGTATTTAAGGACTCTGCTGCATTATTTAAGGACTTTGATGCATTATTTAAGGACACTGCTGCAGAATTTAAGGAATCTGCTGCATTATTTAAGGACTTTGTTGCATTATTTAAGGTCTCTTTTTCATTATTTAAGGACTCTGCTATTGTACTTAAGGACTTTGCTGCATTATTTAAGGACTTTGCTGCATTATTTAAGGACTCTGCTGCATTATTTAAGTACTTTGTTGCATTATTTAAGGACTCTGCTGCATAATTTAAGGACTTTATTGCATTATTTAAGGATCCTGCTGCATTATTTAATGACTCTGCTGAAGCATTTGAGGACTCAGCTGCATTATTTAAGGTCTCTGCTGCATTATTTAAGGATCCTGCTGAAGCATTTGAGGACTCAGCTGCATTATTTAAGGACTTTGCTGCATTATTTAACGACTCTGCTGCGTTATTTAAGGACTCTGCTGCATTATTTAAGGACACTGCTGCATTATTTAAGGACTCTGCTGCATTATTTAAGGACTTTGCTGCATTATTTAACGACTCTGCTGCATTATTTAAGAACTTTGCTGCATTATTTAAGGACTCTGCTGCATTATTTAAGGAATTTGTTGCATTATTTAAGGACTCTGCTGCTTTATTTAAGGACTCTGCTGCGGTATTTAAGGACTCTGCTGCATTATTTAAGGACTTTGCTGCATTATTTAAGGACTGCTGCGTTATTTAAGGACTCTGCTGCATTATTTAAGACTTTGCTGCATTATTTAAGGACTCTGCTGCAGTGTTTAATGACTCTGCTGAAGCAACTGGGGACTCAGATGCATTATTTAAGGACTCTGCTGCATTATGTAAGGACTTTGCTGCTTTATTTAAGGACTTTGCTGCATTATTTAAGGACTTTGTTGCATTATTTAAGGACTCTGCTGCATTATTTAAGGACTTTGTTGCATTATTTAAGGACTCTTCTGCATTATTTAAGGACTTTGCTGCATTATTTAAGGACTATGCTGTGGTATTTAAGTACTCTGCTGCATTATTTAAGGACTTTGCTGCATTATTTAAGGACTCTGCTGCATTATTTAATTACTTTGCTGCATTATTAAAGGACCCTGCTGCGGCATTTAAGGATTCTGCTGCATTATTTAAGGACTTTGATGCATTATTTAAGGACGCTGCTGCAGAATTTAAGGAATCTGCTGCATTATTTAAGGACTTTGTTGCATTATTTAAGGTCTCTGCTGCATTATTTAAGGACTCTGCTATGGTACTTAAGGACTTTGCTGCATTACTTAAGGACTTTGCTGCATTATTTAAGGACTTTGATGCATTATTTAAGAACTTTGTTGCATTATTTAAGGACTCTGCTGCATTATTTAAGGACTTTGTTGCATTATGTAAGGACTTTGCTGCTTTATTTAAGGACTTTGCTGCATTATTTAAGGGCTTTGTTGCATTATTTAAGGACTCTGCTGCATTATTTAAGGACTTTGTTGCATTATTTAAGGACTCTTCTGCATTATTTAAGGACTTTGCTGCATTATTTAAGGACTATGCTGTGGTATTTAAGTACTCTGCTGCATTATTTAAGGACTTTGCTGCATTATTTAAGGACTCTGCTGCATTATTTAATTACTTTGCTGCATTATTAAAGGACCCTGCTGCGGCATTTAAGGATTCTGCTGCATAATTTAAGGACTTTATTGCATTATTTAAGGATCCTGCTGCATTATTTAAGGATCCTGCTGAAGCATTTGAGGACTCAGCTGCATTATTTAAGGACTTTGCTGCATTATTTAACGACTCTGCTGCATTATTTAAGGACTCTGCTGCTTTATTTAAGGACTTTCCTGCATTATTTAAGGAGTCTTCTGCATTATTTAATGACTCTGCTGAAGCATTTGAGGACTCAACTGCATTATTTAAGGACTCTGCTGCATTATTTAAGGTCTCTGCTGCATTATTTAAGGACTCTGCTGTGGTATATAAGGACTCTGCTGCATTATTTAAGGAATTTGTTGCATTATTTAAGGACGCTGCTGCATTATTTAAGGACTTTGTTGCATTATTTAAGGACTCTGCTGCATTAATTAAGGACTTTGCTGCATTACTTAAGGACACTGCTGCATTATTTAAGGACTTTGTTGCATTATTTAAGGTCTCTGCTGCATTATTTAAGGACTCTGCTGTGGTATTTATGGACTCTGCTGCATTATTTAAGGAATTTGTTGCATTATTTAAGGACGCTGCTGCATTATTTAAGGACTTTGTTGCATTATTTAAGGACTTTGCTGCATTAATTAAGGACTTTGCTGCATTACTTAAGGACTCTGCTGCATTATTTAATTACTTGCTGCATTATTTAAGGACTCTGCTGCGGTGTTTAAGAACTCTGCTGCATTATTTAAGGACTTTGCTGCATTATTTTAGGACTCTGCTGCATTATTTAAGGACTTTGCTGTATTATTTAAGGACTCTACTGCATTATTTAAGGACTTTGTTGCATTATTTAAGGACTCTGCTGCATTATTTAATGACTTTGTTGCATTATATAAGGACTCTGCTGCATTATTTAAGGACTATGTTGCATTATGTTAGAAGTCTGCTGCATTATTTAAGGACTTTGCTGCATTATTTAAGGACTCTGCTGCATTATTTAAGGACTTTATTGCATTATTTAAGGACTCTGCTGCATTATTTAATGACTCTGCTGAAGCATTTGAGGACTCAGCTGCATTATTTAAGGTCTCTGCTGTATTATTTAAGGACTCTGCTGCATTATTTAATGACTCTGTTGCGGTATTTAAGGACTCTGCTGCATTATTTAAGGACTGCTGCGTTATTTAAGGACTCTGCTGCATTATTTAAGACTTTGCTGCATTATTTAAGGACTCTGCTGCAGTGTTTAATGACTCTGCTGAAGCAACTGGGGACTCAGATGCATTATTTAAGGACTCTGCTGCATTATGTAAGGACTTTGCTGCTTTATTTAAGGACTTTGCTGCATTATTTAAGGACTTTGTTGCATTATTTAAGGACTCTGCTGCATTATTTAAGGACTTTGTTGCATTATTTAAGGACTCTTCTGCATTATTTAAGGACTTTGCTGCATTATTTAAGGACTATGCTGTGGTATTTAAGTACTCTGCTGCATTATTTAAGGACTTTGCTGCATTATTTAAGGACTCTGCTGCATTATTTAATTACTTTGCTGCATTATTAAAGGACCCTGCTGCGGCATTTAAGGATTCTGCTGCATTATTTAAGGACTTTGATGCATTATTTAAGGACGCTGCTGCAGAATTTAAGGAATCTGCTGCATTATTTAAGGACTTTGTTGCATTATTTAAGGTCTCTGCTGCATGAATTAAGGACTCTGCTATGGTACTTAAGGACTTTGCTGCATTATTTAAGGACTTTGCTGCATTATTTAAGGAGTCTTCTGCATTATTTAATGACTCTGCTGAAGCATTTGAGGACTCAACTGCATTATTTAAGGACTCTGCTGCATTATTTAAGGTCTCTGCTGCATTATTTAAGGACTCTGCTGTGGTATATAAGGACTCTGCTGCATTATTTAAGGAATTTGTTGCATTATTTAAGGACGCTGCTGCATTATTTAAGGACTTTGTTGCATTATTTAAGGACTCTGCTGCATTAATTAAGGACTTTGCTGCATTACTTAAGGACACTGCTGCATTATTTAAGGACTTTGTTGCATTATTTAAGGACTCTGCTGCATTATTTAAGGACTCTGCTGAAGCATTTGGGGACTCAGATGCATTATTTAAGGACTCTGCTGCATTATGTAAGGGCTTTGCTGCTTTATTTAAGGACTCTGTTGCATTATTTAAGGACTTTGTTGCATTATTTAAGAACTCTGCTGCATTATTTAAGGACTTTGTTGCATTATTTAAGGATTCTGCTGCATTATTTAAGGACTTTGCTGCATTATTTAAGGACTATGCTGTGGTATTTAAGGACTCTGCTGCATTATTTAAGGACTTTGCTGCATTATTAAAGGACTCTGCTGCATTATTTAATTACTTTGCTGCATTATTTAAGGACTCTGCTGCGGTATTTAAGGACTCTGCTGCATTATTTAAGGACTTTGATGCATTATTTAAGGACACTGCTGCAGAATTTAAGGAATCTGCTGCATTATTTAAGGACTTTGTTGCATTATTTAAGGTCTCTTTTTCATTATTTAAGGACTCTGCTATTGTACTTAAGGACTTTGCTGCATTATTTAAGGACTTTGCTGCATTATTTAAGGACTCTGCTGCATTATTTAAGTACTTTGTTGCATTATTTAAGGACTCTGCTGCATAATTTAAGGACTTTATTGCATTATTTAAGGATCCTGCTGCATTATTTAATGACTCTGCTGAAGCATTTGAGGACTCATCTGCATTATTAAAGGCCTCTGCTGCATTATTTAAGGATCCTGCTGAAGCATTTGAGGACTCAGCTGCATTATTTAAGGACTTTGCTGCATTATTTAACGACTCTGCTGCGTTATTTAAGGACTCTGCTGCATTATTTAAGGACACTGCTGCATTATTTAAGGACTCTGCTGCATTATTTAAGGACTTTGCTGCATTATTTAACGACTCTGCTGCATTATTTAAGAACTTTGCTGCATTATTTAAGGACTCTGCTGCATTATTTAATGACTCTGTTGCGGTATTTAAGGACTCTGCTGCATTATTTAAGGACTGCTGCGTTATTTAAGGACTCTGCTGCATTATTTAAGACTTTGCTGCATTATTTAAGGACTCTGCTGCAGTGTTTAATGACTCTGCTGAAGCAACTGGGGACTCAGATGCATTATTTAAGGACTCTGCTGCATTATGTAAGGACTTTGCTGCTTTATTTAAGGACTTTGCTGCATTATTTAAGGACTTTGTTGCATTATTTAAGGACTCTGCTGCATTATTTAAGGACTTTGTTGCATTATTTAAGGACTCTTCTGCATTATTTAAGGACTTTGCTGCATTATTTAAGGACTATGCTGTGGTATTTAAGTACTCTGCTGCATTATTTAAGGACTTTGCTGCATTATTTAAGGACTCTGCTGCATTATTTAATTACTTTGCTGCATTATTAAAGGACCCTGCTGCGGCATTTAAGGATTCTGCTGCATTATTTAAGGACTTTGATGCATTATTTAAGGACGCTGCTGCAGAATTTAAGGAATCTGCTGCATTATTTAAGGACTTTGTTGCATTATTTAAGGTCTCTGCTGCATGAATTAAGGACTCTGCTATGGTACTTAAGGACTTTGCTGCATTATTTAAGGACTTTGCTGCATTATTTAAGGAGTCTTCTGCATTATTTAATGACTCTGCTGAAGCATTTGAGGACTCAACTGCATTATTTAAGGACTCTGCTGCATTATTTAAGGTCTCTGCTGCATTATTTAAGGACTCTGCTGTGGTATATAAGGACTCTGCTGCATTATTTAAGGAATTTGTTGCATTATTTAAGGACGCTGCTGCATTATTTAAGGACTTTGTTGCATTATTTAAGGACTCTGCTGCATTAATTAAGGACTTTGCTGCATTACTTAAGGACACTGCTGCATTATTTAAGGACTTTGTTGCATTATTTAAGGACTCTGCTGCATTATTTAAGGACTCTGCTGAAGCATTTGGGGACTCAGATGCATTATTTAAGGACTCTGCTGCATTATGTAAGGGCTTTGCTGCTTTATTTAAGGACTCTGTTGCATTATTTAAGGACTTTGTTGCATTATTTAAGAACTCTGCTGCATTATTTAAGGACTTTGTTGCATTATTTAAGGATTCTGCTGCATTATTTAAGGACTTTGCTGCATTATTTAAGGACTATGCTGTGGTATTTAAGGACTCTGCTGCATTATTTAAGGACTTTGCTGCATTATTAAAGGACTCTGCTGCATTATTTAATTACTTTGCTGCATTATTTAAGGACTCTGCTGCGGTATTTAAGGACTCTGCTGCATTATTTAAGGACTTTGATGCATTATTTAAGGACACTGCTGCAGAATTTAAGGAATCTGCTGCATTATTTAAGGACTTTGTTGCATTATTTAAGGTCTCTTTTTCATTATTTAAGGACTCTGCTATTGTACTTAAGGACTTTGCTGCATTATTTAAGGACTTTGCTGCATTATTTAAGGACTCTGCTGCATTATTTAAGTACTTTGTTGCATTATTTAAGGACTCTGCTGCATAATTTAAGGACTTTATTGCATTATTTAAGGATCCTGCTGCATTATTTAATGACTCTGCTGAAGCATTTGAGGACTCATCTGCATTATTAAAGGCCTCTGCTGCATTATTTAAGGATCCTGCTGAAGCATTTGAGGACTCAGCTGCATTATTTAAGGACTTTGCTGCATTATTTAACGACTCTGCTGCGTTATTTAAGGACTCTGCTGCATTATTTAAGGACACTGCTGCATTATTTAAGGACTCTGCTGCATTATTTAAGGACTTTGCTGCATTATTTAACGACTCTGCTGCATTATTTAAGAACTTTGCTGCATTATTTAAGGACTCTGCTGCATTATTTAAGGAATTTGTTGCATTATTTAAGGACTCTGCTGCTTTATTTAAGGACTCTGCTGCGGTATTTAAGGACTCTGCTGCATTATTTAAGGACTTTGCTGCATTATTTAAGGACTGCTGCGTTATTTAAGGACTCTGCTGCATTATTTAAGACTTTGCTGCATTATTTAAGGACTCTGCTGCAGTGTTTAATGACTCTGCTGAAGCAACTGGGGACTCAGATGCATTATTTAAGGACTCTGCTGCATTATGTAAGGACTTTGCTGCTTTATTTAAGGACTTTGCTGCATTATTTAAGGACTTTGTTGCATTATTTAAGGACTCTGCTGCATTATTTAAGGACTTTGTTGCATTATTTAAGGACTCTTCTGCATTATTTAAGGACTTTGCTGCATTATTTAAGGACTATGCTGTGGTATTTAAGTACTCTGCTGCATTATTTAAGGACTTTGCTGCATTATTTAAGGACTCTGCTGCATTATTTAATTACTTTGCTGCATTATTAAAGGACCCTGCTGCGGCATTTAAGGATTCTGCTGCATTATTTAAGGACTTTGATGCATTATTTAAGGACGCTGCTGCAGAATTTAAGGAATCTGCTGCATTATTTAAGGACTTTGTTGCATTATTTAAGGTCTCTGCTGCATTATTTAAGGACTCTGCTATGGTACTTAAGGACTTTGCTGCATTACTTAAGGACTTTGCTGCATTATTTAAGGACTTTGATGCATTATTTAAGAACTTTGTTGCATTATTTAAGGACTCTGCTGCATTATTTAAGGACTTTGTTGCATTATGTAAGGACTTTGCTGCTTTATTTAAGGACTTTGCTGCATTATTTAAGGGCTTTGTTGCATTATTTAAGGACTCTGCTGCATTATTTAAGGACTTTGTTGCATTATTTAAGGACTCTTCTGCATTATTTAAGGACTTTGCTGCATTATTTAAGGACTATGCTGTGGTATTTAAGTACTCTGCTGCATTATTTAAGGACTTTGCTGCATTATTTAAGGACTCTGCTGCATTATTTAATTACTTTGCTGCATTATTAAAGGACCCTGCTGCGGCATTTAAGGATTCTGCTGCATAATTTAAGGACTTTATTGCATTATTTAAGGATCCTGCTGCATTATTTAAGGATCCTGCTGAAGCATTTGAGGACTCAGCTGCATTATTTAAGGACTTTGCTGCATTATTTAACGACTCTGCTGCATTATTTAAGGACTCTGCTGCTTTATTTAAGGACTTTCCTGCATTATTTAAGGAGTCTTCTGCATTATTTAATGACTCTGCTGAAGCATTTGAGGACTCAACTGCATTATTTAAGGACTCTGCTGCATTATTTAAGGTCTCTGCTGCATTATTTAAGGACTCTGCTGTGGTATATAAGGACTCTGCTGCATTATTTAAGGAATTTGTTGCATTATTTAAGGACGCTGCTGCATTATTTAAGGACTTTGTTGCATTATTTAAGGACTCTGCTGCATTAATTAAGGACTTTGCTGCATTACTTAAGGACACTGCTGCATTATTTAAGGACTTTGTTGCATTATTTAAGGTCTCTGCTGCATTATTTAAGGACTCTGCTGTGGTATTTATGGACTCTGCTGCATTATTTAAGGAATTTGTTGCATTATTTAAGGACGCTGCTGCATTATTTAAGGACTTTGTTGCATTATTTAAGGACTTTGCTGCATTAATTAAGGACTTTGCTGCATTACTTAAGGACTCTGCTGCATTATTTAATTACTTGCTGCATTATTTAAGGACTCTGCTGCGGTGTTTAAGAACTCTGCTGCATTATTTAAGGACTTTGCTGCATTATTTTAGGACTCTGCTGCATTATTTAAGGACTTTGCTGTATTATTTAAGGACTCTACTGCATTATTTAAGGACTTTGTTGCATTATTTAAGGACTCTGCTGCATTATTTAATGACTTTGTTGCATTATATAAGGACTCTGCTGCATTATTTAAGGACTATGTTGCATTATGTTAGAAGTCTGCTGCATTATTTAAGGACTTTGCTGCATTATTTAAGGACTCTGCTGCATTATTTAAGGACTTTATTGCATTATTTAAGGACTCTGCTGCATTATTTAATGACTCTGCTGAAGCATTTGAGGACTCAGCTGCATTATTTAAGGTCTCTGCTGTATTATTTAAGGACTCTGCTGCATTATTTAATGACTCTGTTGCGGTATTTAAGGACTCTGCTGCATTATTTAAGGACTGCTGCGTTATTTAAGGACTCTGCTGCATTATTTAAGACTTTGCTGCATTATTTAAGGACTCTGCTGCAGTGTTTAATGACTCTGCTGAAGCAACTGGGGACTCAGATGCATTATTTAAGGACTCTGCTGCATTATGTAAGGACTTTGCTGCTTTATTTAAGGACTTTGCTGCATTATTTAAGGACTTTGTTGCATTATTTAAGGACTCTGCTGCATTATTTAAGGACTTTGTTGCATTATTTAAGGACTCTTCTGCATTATTTAAGGACTTTGCTGCATTATTTAAGGACTATGCTGTGGTATTTAAGTACTCTGCTGCATTATTTAAGGACTTTGCTGCATTATTTAAGGACTCTGCTGCATTATTTAATTACTTTGCTGCATTATTAAAGGACCCTGCTGCGGCATTTAAGGATTCTGCTGCATTATTTAAGGACTTTGATGCATTATTTAAGGACGCTGCTGCAGAATTTAAGGAATCTGCTGCATTATTTAAGGACTTTGTTGCATTATTTAAGGTCTCTGCTGCATGAATTAAGGACTCTGCTATGGTACTTAAGGACTTTGCTGCATTATTTAAGGACTTTGCTGCATTATTTAAGGACTTTGATGCATTATTTAAGAACTTTGTTGCATTATTTAAGGACTCTGCTGCATTATTTAAGGACTTTGTTGCATTATGTAAGGACTTTGCTGCTTTATTTAAGGACTTTGCTGCATTATTTAAGGACTTTGTTGCATTATTTAAGGACTCTGCTGCATTATTTAAGGACTTTGTTGCATTATTTAAGGACTCTTCTGCATTATTTAAGGACTTTGCTGCATTATTTAAGGACTATGCTGTGGTATTTAAGTACTCTGCTGCATTATTTAAGGACTTTGCTGCATTATTTAAGGACTCTGCTGCATTATTTAATTACTTTGCTGCATTATTAAAGGACCCTGCTGCGGCATTTAAGGATTCTGCTGCATAATTTAAGGACTTTATTGCATTATTTAAGGATCCTGCTGCATTATTTAAGGATCCTGCTGAAGCATTTGAGGACTCAGCTGCATTATTTAAGGACTTTGCTGCATTATTTAACGACTCTGCTGCATTATTTAAGGACTCTGCTGCTTTATTTAAGGACTTTCCTGCATTATTTAAGGAGTCTTCTGCATTATTTAATGACTCTGCTGAAGCATTTGAGGACTCAACTGCATTATTTAAGGACTCTGCTGCATTATTTAAGGTCTCTGCTGCATTATTTAAGGACTCTGCTGTGGTATATAAGGACTCTGCTGCATTATTTAAGGAATTTGTTGCATTATTTAAGGACGCTGCTGCATTATTTAAGGACTTTGTTGCATTATTTAAGGACTCTGCTGCATTAATTAAGGACTTTGCTGCATTACTTAAGGACACTGCTGCATTATTTAAGGACTTTGTTGCATTATTTAAGGACTCTGCTGCATTATTTAAGGACTCTGCTGAAGCATTTGGGGACTCAGATGCATTATTTAAGGACTCTGCTGCATTATGTAAGGGCTTTGCTGCTTTATTTAAGGACTCTGTTGCATTATTTAAGGACTTTGTTGCATTATTTAAGAACTCTGCTGCATTATTTAAGGACTTTGTTGCATTATTTAAGGATTCTGCTGCATTATTTAAGGACTTTGCTGCATTATTTAAGGACTATGCTGTGGTATTTAAGGACTCTGCTGCATTATTTAAGGACTTTGCTGCATTATTAAAGGACTCTGCTGCATTATTTAATTACTTTGCTGCATTATTTAAGGACTCTGCTGCGGTATTTAAGGACTCTGCTGCATTATTTAAGGACTTTGATGCATTATTTAAGGACACTGCTGCAGAATTTAAGGAATCTGCTGCATTATTTAAGGACTTTGTTGCATTATTTAAGGTCTCTTTTTCATTATTTAAGGACTCTGCTATTGTACTTAAGGACTTTGCTGCATTATTTAAGGACTTTGCTGCATTATTTAAGGACTCTGCTGCATTATTTAAGTACTTTGTTGCATTATTTAAGGACTCTGCTGCATAATTTAAGGACTTTATTGCATTATTTAAGGATCCTGCTGCATTATTTAATGACTCTGCTGAAGCATTTGAGGACTCAGCTGCATTATTTAAGGTCTCTGCTGCATTATTTAAGGATCCTGCTGAAGCATTTGAGGACTCAGCTGCATTATTTAAGGACTTTGCTGCATTATTTAACGACTCTGCTGCGTTATTTAAGGACTCTGCTGCATTATTTAAGGACACTGCTGCATTATTTAAGGACTCTGCTGCATTATTTAAGGACTTTGCTGCATTATTTAACGACTCTGCTGCATTATTTAAGAACTTTGCTGCATTATTTAAGGACTCTGCTGCATTATTTAAGGAATTTGTTGCATTATTTAAGGACTCTGCTGCTTTATTTAAGGACTCTGCTGCGGTATTTAAGGACTCTGCTGCATTATTTAAGGACTTTGCTGCATTATTTAAGGACTGCTGCGTTATTTAAGGACTCTGCTGCATTATTTAAGACTTTGCTGCATTATTTAAGGACTCTGCTGCAGTGTTTAATGACTCTGCTGAAGCAACTGGGGACTCAGATGCATTATTTAAGGACTCTGCTGCATTATGTAAGGACTTTGCTGCTTTATTTAAGGACTTTGCTGCATTATTTAAGGACTTTGTTGCATTATTTAAGGACTCTGCTGCATTATTTAAGGACTTTGTTGCATTATTTAAGGACTCTTCTGCATTATTTAAGGACTTTGCTGCATTATTTAAGGACTATGCTGTGGTATTTAAGTACTCTGCTGCATTATTTAAGGACTTTGCTGCATTATTTAAGGACTCTGCTGCATTATTTAATTACTTTGCTGCATTATTAAAGGACCCTGCTGCGGCATTTAAGGATTCTGCTGCATTATTTAAGGACTTTGATGCATTATTTAAGGACGCTGCTGCAGAATTTAAGGAATCTGCTGCATTATTTAAGGACTTTGTTGCATTATTTAAGGTCTCTGCTGCATTATTTAAGGACTCTGCTATGGTACTTAAGGACTTTGCTGCATTACTTAAGGACTTTGCTGCATTATTTAAGGACTTTGATGCATTATTTAAGAACTTTGTTGCATTATTTAAGGACTCTGCTGCATTATTTAAGGACTTTGTTGCATTATGTAAGGACTTTGCTGCTTTATTTAAGGACTTTGCTGCATTATTTAAGGGCTTTGTTGCATTATTTAAGGACTCTGCTGCATTATTTAAGGACTTTGTTGCATTATTTAAGGACTCTTCTGCATTATTTAAGGACTTTGCTGCATTATTTAAGGACTATGCTGTGGTATTTAAGTACTCTGCTGCATTATTTAAGGACTTTGCTGCATTATTTAAGGACTCTGCTGCATTATTTAATTACTTTGCTGCATTATTAAAGGACCCTGCTGCGGCATTTAAGGATTCTGCTGCATAATTTAAGGACTTTATTGCATTATTTAAGGATCCTGCTGCATTATTTAAGGATCCTGCTGAAGCATTTGAGGACTCAGCTGCATTATTTAAGGACTTTGCTGCATTATTTAACGACTCTGCTGCATTATTTAAGGACTCTGCTGCTTTATTTAAGGACTTTCCTGCATTATTTAAGGAGTCTTCTGCATTATTTAATGACTCTGCTGAAGCATTTGAGGACTCAACTGCATTATTTAAGGACTCTGCTGCATTATTTAAGGTCTCTGCTGCATTATTTAAGGACTCTGCTGTGGTATATAAGGACTCTGCTGCATTATTTAAGGAATTTGTTGCATTATTTAAGGACGCTGCTGCATTATTTAAGGACTTTGTTGCATTATTTAAGGACTCTGCTGCATTAATTAAGGACTTTGCTGCATTACTTAAGGACACTGCTGCATTATTTAAGGACTTTGTTGCATTATTTAAGGTCTCTGCTGCATTATTTAAGGACTCTGCTGTGGTATTTATGGACTCTGCTGCATTATTTAAGGAATTTGTTGCATTATTTAAGGACGCTGCTGCATTACTTAAGGACTTTGTTGCATTATTTAAGGACTTTGCTGCATTAATTAAGGACTTTGCTGCATTACTTAAGGACTCTGCTGCATTATTTAATTACTTGCTGCATTATTTAAGGACTCTGCTGCGGTGTTTAAGAACTCTGCTGCATTATTTAAGGACTTTGCTGCATTATTTTAGGACTCTGCTGCATTATTTAAGGACTTTGCTGTATTATTTAAGGACTCTACTGCATTATTTAAGGACTTTGTTGCATTATTTAAGGACTCTGCTGCATTATTTAATGACTTTGTTGCATTATATAAGGACTCTGCTGCATTATTTAAGGACTATGTTGCATTATGTTAGAAGTCTGCTGCATTATTTAAGGACTTTGCTGCATTATTTAAGGACTCTGCTGCATTATTTAAGGACTTTATTGCATTATTTAAGGACTCTGCTGCATTATTTAATGACTCTGCTGAAGCATTTGAGGACTCAGCTGCATTATTTAAGGTCTCTGCTGTATTATTTAAGGACTCTGCTGCATTATTTAATGACTCTGTTGCGGTATTTAAGGACTCTGCTGCATTATTTAAGGACTGCTGCGTTATTTAAGGACTCTGCTGCATTATTTAAGACTTTGCTGCATTATTTAAGGACTCTGCTGCAGTGTTTAATGACTCTGCTGAAGCAACTGGGGACTCAGATGCATTATTTAAGGACTCTGCTGCATTATGTAAGGACTTTGCTGCTTTATTTAAGGACTTTGCTGCATTATTTAAGGACTTTGTTGCATTATTTAAGGACTCTGCTGCATTATTTAAGGACTTTGTTGCATTATTTAAGGACTCTTCTGCATTATTTAAGGACTTTGCTGCATTATTTAAGGACTATGCTGTGGTATTTAAGTACTCTGCTGCATTATTTAAGGACTTTGCTGCATTATTTAAGGACTCTGCTGCATTATTTAATTACTTTGCTGCATTATTAAAGGACCCTGCTGCGGCATTTAAGGATTCTGCTGCATTATTTAAGGACTTTGATGCATTATTTAAGGACGCTGCTGCAGAATTTAAGGAATCTGCTGCATTATTTAAGGACTTTGTTGCATTATTTAAGGTCTCTGCTGCATGAATTAAGGACTCTGCTATGGTACTTAAGGACTTTGCTGCATTATTTAAGGACTTTGCTGCATTATTTAAGGACTTTGATGCATTATTTAAGAACTTTGTTGCATTATTTAAGGACTCTGCTGCATTATTTAAGGACTTTGTTGCATTATGTAAGGACTTTGCTGCTTTATTTAAGGACTTTGCTGCATTATTTAAGGACTTTGTTGCATTATTTAAGGACTCTGCTGCATTATTTAAGGACTTTGTTGCATTATTTAAGGACTCTTCTGCATTATTTAAGGACTTTGCTGCATTATTTAAGGACTATGCTGTGGTATTTAAGTACTCTGCTGCATTATTTAAGGACTTTGCTGCATTATTTAAGGACTCTGCTGCATTATTTAATTACTTTGCTGCATTATTAAAGGACCCTGCTGCGGCATTTAAGGATTCTGCTGCATAATTTAAGGACTTTATTGCATTATTTAAGGATCCTGCTGCATTATTTAAGGATCCTGCTGAAGCATTTGAGGACTCAGCTGCATTATTTAAGGACTTTGCTGCATTATTTAACGACTCTGCTGCATTATTTAAGGACTCTGCTGCTTTATTTAAGGACTTTCCTGCATTATTTAAGGAGTCTTCTGCATTATTTAATGACTCTGCTGAAGCATTTGAGGACTCAACTGCATTATTTAAGGACTCTGCTGCATTATTTAAGGTCTCTGCTGCATTATTTAAGGACTCTGCTGTGGTATATAAGGACTCTGCTGCATTATTTAAGGAATTTGTTGCATTATTTAAGGACGCTGCTGCATTATTTAAGGACTTTGTTGCATTATTTAAGGACTCTGCTGCATTAATTAAGGACTTTGCTGCATTACTTAAGGACACTGCTGCATTATTTAAGGACTTTGTTGCATTATTTAAGGACTCTGCTGCATTATTTAAGGACTCTGCTGAAGCATTTGGGGACTCAGATGCATTATTTAAGGACTCTGCTGCATTATGTAAGGGCTTTGCTGCTTTATTTAAGGACTCTGTTGCATTATTTAAGGACTTTGTTGCATTATTTAAGAACTCTGCTGCATTATTTAAGGACTTTGTTGCATTATTTAAGGATTCTGCTGCATTATTTAAGGACTTTGCTGCATTATTTAAGGACTATGCTGTGGTATTTAAGGACTCTGCTGCATTATTTAAGGACTTTGCTGCATTATTAAAGGACTCTGCTGCATTATTTAATTACTTTGCTGCATTATTTAAGGACTCTGCTGCGGTATTTAAGGACTCTGCTGCATTATTTAAGGACTTTGATGCATTATTTAAGGACACTGCTGCAGAATTTAAGGAATCTGCTGCATTATTTAAGGACTTTGTTGCATTATTTAAGGTCTCTTTTTCATTATTTAAGGACTCTGCTATTGTACTTAAGGACTTTGCTGCATTATTTAAGGACTTTGCTGCATTATTTAAGGACTCTGCTGCATTATTTAAGTACTTTGTTGCATTATTTAAGGACTCTGCTGCATAATTTAAGGACTTTATTGCATTATTTAAGGATCCTGCTGCATTATTTAATGACTCTGCTGAAGCATTTGAGGACTCAGCTGCATTATTTAAGGTCTCTGCTGCATTATTTAAGGATCCTGCTGAAGCATTTGAGGACTCAGCTGCATTATTTAAGGACTTTGCTGCATTATTTAACGACTCTGCTGCGTTATTTAAGGACTCTGCTGCATTATTTAAGGACACTGCTGCATTATTTAAGGACTCTGCTGCATTATTTAAGGACTTTGCTGCATTATTTAACGACTCTGCTGCATTATTTAAGAACTTTGCTGCATTATTTAAGGACTCTGCTGCATTATTTAAGGAATTTGTTGCATTATTTAAGGACTCTGCTGCTTTATTTAAGGACTCTGCTGCGGTATTTAAGGACTCTGCTGCATTATTTAAGACTTTGCTGCATTATTTAAGGACTCTGCTGCAGTGTTTAATGACTCTGCTGAAGCAACTGGGGACTCAGATGCATTATTTAAGGACTCTGCTGCATTATGTAAGGACTTTGCTGCTTTATTTAAGGACTTTGCTGCATTATTTAAGGACTGCTGCGTTATTTAAGGACTCTGCTGCATTATTTAAGACTTTGCTGCATTATTTAAGGACTCTGCTGCAGTGTTTAATGACTCTGCTGAAGCAACTGGGGACTCAGATGCATTATTTAAGGACTCTGCTGCATTATGTAAGGACTTTGCTGCTTTATTTAAGGACTTTGCTGCATTATTTAAGGACTTTGTTGCATTATTTAAGGACTCTGCTGCATTATTTAAGGACTTTGTTGCATTATTTAAGGACTCTTCTGCATTATTTAAGGACTTTGCTGCATTATTTAAGGACTATGCTGTGGTATTTAAGTACTCTGCTGCATTATTTAAGGACTTTGCTGCATTATTTAAGGACTCTGCTGCATTATTTAATTACTTTGCTGCATTATTAAAGGACCCTGCTGCGGCATTTAAGGATTCTGCTGCATTATTTAAGGACTTTGATGCATTATTTAAGGACGCTGCTGCAGAATTTAAGGAATCTGCTGCATTATTTAAGGACTTTGTTGCATTATTTAAGGTCTCTGCTGCATTATTTAAGGACTCTGCTATGGTACTTAAGGACTTTGCTGCATTACTTAAGGACTTTGCTGCATTATTTAAGGACTTTGATGCATTATTTAAGAACTTTGTTGCATTATTTAAGGACTCTGCTGCATTATTTAAGGACTTTGTTGCATTATGTAAGGACTTTGCTGCTTTATTTAAGGACTTTGCTGCATTATTTAAGGGCTTTGTTGCATTATTTAAGGACTCTGCTGCATTATTTAAGGACTTTGTTGCATTATTTAAGGACTCTTCTGCATTATTTAAGGACTTTGCTGCATTATTTAAGGACTATGCTGTGGTATTTAAGTACTCTGCTGCATTATTTAAGGACTTTGCTGCATTATTTAAGGACTCTGCTGCATTATTTAATTACTTTGCTGCATTATTAAAGGACCCTGCTGCGGCATTTAAGGATTCTGCTGCATAATTTAAGGACTTTATTGCATTATTTAAGGATCCTGCTGCATTATTTAAGGATCCTGCTGAAGCATTTGAGGACTCAGCTGCATTATTTAAGGACTTTGCTGCATTATTTAACGACTCTGCTGCATTATTTAAGGACTCTGCTGCTTTATTTAAGGACTTTCCTGCATTATTTAAGGAGTCTTCTGCATTATTTAATGACTCTGCTGAAGCATTTGAGGACTCAACTGCATTATTTAAGGACTCTGCTGCATTATTTAAGGTCTCTGCTGCATTATTTAAGGACTCTGCTGTGGTATATAAGGACTCTGCTGCATTATTTAAGGAATTTGTTGCATTATTTAAGGACGCTGCTGCATTATTTAAGGACTTTGTTGCATTATTTAAGGACTCTGCTGCATTAATTAAGGACTTTGCTGCATTACTTAAGGACACTGCTGCATTATTTAAGGACTTTGTTGCATTATTTAAGGTCTCTGCTGCATTATTTAAGGACTCTGCTGTGGTATTTATGGACTCTGCTGCATTATTTAAGGAATTTGTTGCATTATTTAAGGACGCTGCTGCATTATTTAAGGACTTTGTTGCATTATTTAAGGACTTTGCTGCATTAATTAAGGACTTTGCTGCATTACTTAAGGACTCTGCTGCATTATTTAATTACTTGCTGCATTATTTAAGGACTCTGCTGCGGTGTTTAAGAACTCTGCTGCATTATTTAAGGACTTTGCTGCATTATTTTAGGACTCTGCTGCATTATTTAAGGACTTTGCTGTATTATTTAAGGACTCTACTGCATTATTTAAGGACTTTGTTGCATTATTTAAGGACTCTGCTGCATTATTTAATGACTTTGTTGCATTATATAAGGACTCTGCTGCATTATTTAAGGACTATGTTGCATTATGTTAGAAGTCTGCTGCATTATTTAAGGACTTTGCTGTATTATTTAAGGACTCTACTGCATTATTTAAGGACTTTGTTGCATTATTTAAGGACTCTGCTGCATTATTTAATGACTTTGTTGCATTATATAAGGACTCTGCTGCATTATTTAAGGACTATGTTGCATTATGTTAGAAGTCTGCTGCATTATTTAAGGACTTTGCTGCATTATTTAAGGACTCTGCTGCATTATTTAAGGACTTTATTGCATTATTTAAGGACTCTGCTGCATTATTTAATGACTCTGCTGAAGCATTTGAGGACTCAGCTGCATTATTTAAGGTCTCTGCTGTATTATTTAAGGACTCTGCTGCATTATTTAATGACTCTGTTGCGGTATTTAAGGACTCTGCTGCATTATTTAAGGACTGCTGCGTTATTTAAGGACTCTGCTGCATTATTTAAGACTTTGCTGCATTATTTAAGGACTCTGCTGCAGTGTTTAATGACTCTGCTGAAGCAACTGGGGACTCAGATGCATTATTTAAGGACTCTGCTGCATTATGTAAGGACTTTGCTGCTTTATTTAAGGACTTTGCTGCATTATTTAAGGACTTTGTTGCATTATTTAAGGACTCTGCTGCATTATTTAAGGACTTTGTTGCATTATTTAAGGACTCTTCTGCATTATTTAAGGACTTTGCTGCATTATTTAAGGACTATGCTGTGGTATTTAAGTACTCTGCTGCATTATTTAAGGACTTTGCTGCATTATTTAAGGACTCTGCTGCATTATTTAATTACTTTGCTGCATTATTAAAGGACCCTGCTGCGGCATTTAAGGATTCTGCTGCATTATTTAAGGACTTTGATGCATTATTTAAGGACGCTGCTGCAGAATTTAAGGAATCTGCTGCATTATTTAAGGACTTTGTTGCATTATTTAAGGTCTCTGCTGCATGAATTAAGGACTCTGCTATGGTACTTAAGGACTTTGCTGCATTATTTAAGGACTTTGCTGCATTATTTAAGGACTTTGATGCATTATTTAAGAACTTTGTTGCATTATTTAAGGACTCTGCTGCATTATTTAAGGACTTTGTTGCATTATGTAAGGACTTTGCTGCTTTATTTAAGGACTTTGCTGCATTATTTAAGGACTTTGTTGCATTATTTAAGGACTCTGCTGCATTATTTAAGGACTTTGTTGCATTATTTAAGGACTCTTCTGCATTATTTAAGGACTTTGCTGCATTATTTAAGGACTATGCTGTGGTATTTAAGTACTCTGCTGCATTATTTAAGGACTTTGCTGCATTATTTAAGGACTCTGCTGTATTATTTAATTACTTTGCTGCATTATTAAAGGACCCTGCTGCGGCATTTAAGGATTCTGCTGCATAATTTAAGGACTTTATTGCATTATTTAAGGATCCTGCTGCATTATTTAAGGATCCTGCTGAAGCATTTGAGGACTCAGCTGCATTATTTAAGGACTTTGCTGCATTATTTAACGACTCTGCTGCATTATTTAAGGACTCTGCTGCTTTATTTAAGGACTTTCCTGCATTATTTAAGGAGTCTTCTGCATTATTTAATGACTCTGCTGAAGCATTTGAGGACTCAACTGCATTATTTAAGGACTCTGCTGCATTATTTAAGGTCTCTGCTGCATTATTTAAGGACTCTGCTGTGGTATATAAGGACTCTGCTGCATTATTTAAGGAATTTGTTGCATTATTTAAGGACGCTGCTGCATAATTTAAGGACTTTATTGCATTATTTAAGGATCCTGCTGCATTATTTAATGACTCTGCTGAAGCATTTGAGGACTCAGCTGCATTATTTAAGGTCTCTGCTGCATTATTTAAGGATCCTGCTGAAGCATTTGAGGACTCAGCTGCATTATTTAAGGACTTTGCTGCATTATTTAACGACTCTGCTGCGTTATTTAAGGACTCTGCTGCATTATTTAAGGACACTGCTGCATTATTTAAGGACTCTGCTGCATTATTTAAGGACTTTGCTGCATTATTTAACGACTCTGCTGCATTATTTAAGAACTTTGCTGCATTATTTAAGGACTCTGCTGCATTATTTAAGGAATTTGTTGCATTATTTAAGGACTCTGCTGCTTTATTTAAGGACTCTGCTGCGGTATTTAAGGACTCTGCTGCATTATTTAAGGACTTTGCTGCATTATTTAAGGACTGCTGCGTTATTTAAGGACTCTGCTGCATTATTTAAGACTTTGCTGCATTATTTAAGGACTCTGCTGCAGTGTTTAATGACTCTGCTGAAGCAACTGGGGACTCAGATGCATTATTTAAGGACTCTGCTGCATTATGTAAGGACTTTGCTGCTTTATTTAAGGACTTTGCTGCATTATTTAAGGACTTTGTTGCATTATTTAAGGACTCTGCTGCATTATTTAAGGACTTTGTTGCATTATTTAAGGACTCTTCTGCATTATTTAAGGACTTTGCTGCATTATTTAAGGACTATGCTGTGGTATTTAAGTACTCTGCTGCATTATTTAAGGACTTTGCTGCATTATTTAAGGACTCTGCTGCATTATTTAATTACTTTGCTGCATTATTAAAGGACCCTGCTGCGGCATTTAAGGATTCTGCTGCATTATTTAAGGACTTTGATGCATTATTTAAGGACGCTGCTGCAGAATTTAAGGAATCTGCTGCATTATTTAAGGACTTTGTTGCATTATTTAAGGTCTCTGCTGCATTATTTAAGGACTCTGCTATGGTACTTAAGGACTTTGCTGCATTACTTAAGGACTTTGCTGCATTATTTAAGGACTTTGATGCATTATTTAAGAACTTTGTTGCATTATTTAAGGACTCTGCTGCATTATTTAAGGACTTTGTTGCATTATGTAAGGACTTTGCTGCTTTATTTAAGGACTTTGCTGCATTATTTAAGGGCTTTGTTGCATTATTTAAGGACTCTGCTGCATTATTTAAGGACTTTGTTGCATTATTTAAGGACTCTTCTGCATTATTTAAGGACTTTGCTGCATTATTTAAGGACTATGCTGTGGTATTTAAGTACTCTGCTGCATTATTTAAGGACTTTGCTGCATTATTTAAGGACTCTGCTGCATTATTTAATTACTTTGCTGCATTATTAAAGGACCCTGCTGCGGCATTTAAGGATTCTGCTGCATAATTTAAGGACTTTATTGCATTATTTAAGGATCCTGCTGCATTATTTAAGGATCCTGCTGAAGCATTTGAGGACTCAGCTGCATTATTTAAGGACTTTGCTGCATTATTTAACGACTCTGCTGCATTATTTAAGGACTCTGCTGCTTTATTTAAGGACTTTCCTGCATTATTTAAGGAGTCTTCTGCATTATTTAATGACTCTGCTGAAGCATTTGAGGACTCAACTGCATTATTTAAGGACTCTGCTGCATTATTTAAGGTCTCTGCTGCATTATTTAAGGACTCTGCTGTGGTATATAAGGACTCTGCTGCATTATTTAAGGAATTTGTTGCATTATTTAAGGACGCTGCTGCATTATTTAAGGACTTTGTTGCATTATTTAAGGACTCTGCTGCATTAATTAAGGACTTTGCTGCATTACTTAAGGACACTGCTGCATTATTTAAGGACTTTGTTGCATTATTTAAGGTCTCTGCTGCATTATTTAAGGACTCTGCTGTGGTATTTATGGACTCTGCTGCATTATTTAAGGAATTTGTTGCATTATTTAAGGACGCTGCTGCATTACTTAAGGACTTTGTTGCATTATTTAAGGACTTTGCTGCATTAATTAAGGACTTTGCTGCATTACTTAAGGACTCTGCTGCATTATTTAATTACTTGCTGCATTATTTAAGGACTCTGCTGCGGTGTTTAAGAACTCTGCTGCATTATTTAAGGACTTTGCTGCATTATTTTAGGACTCTGCTGCATTATTTAAGGACTTTGCTGTATTATTTAAGGACTCTACTGCATTATTTAAGGACTTTGTTGCATTATTTAAGGACTCTGCTGCATTATTTAATGACTTTGTTGCATTATATAAGGACTCTGCTGCATTATTTAAGGACTATGTTGCATTATGTTAGAAGTCTGCTGCATTATTTAAGGACTTTGCTGCATTATTTAAGGACTCTGCTGCATTATTTAAGGACTTTATTGCATTATTTAAGGACTCTGCTGCATTATTTAATGACTCTGCTGAAGCATTTGAGGACTCAGCTGCATTATTTAAGGTCTCTGCTGTATTATTTAAGGACTCTGCTGCATTATTTAATGACTCTGTTGCGGTATTTAAGGACTCTGCTGCATTATTTAAGGACTGCTGCGTTATTTAAGGACTCTGCTGCATTATTTAAGACTTTGCTGCATTATTTAAGGACTCTGCTGCAGTGTTTAATGACTCTGCTGAAGCAACTGGGGACTCAGATGCATTATTTAAGGACTCTGCTGCATTATGTAAGGACTTTGCTGCTTTATTTAAGGACTTTGCTGCATTATTTAAGGACTTTGTTGCATTATTTAAGGACTCTGCTGCATTATTTAAGGACTTTGTTGCATTATTTAAGGACTCTTCTGCATTATTTAAGGACTTTGCTGCATTATTTAAGGACTATGCTGTGGTATTTAAGTACTCTGCTGCATTATTTAAGGACTTTGCTGCATTATTTAAGGACTCTGCTGCATTATTTAATTACTTTGCTGCATTATTAAAGGACCCTGCTGCGGCATTTAAGGATTCTGCTGCATTATTTAAGGACTTTGATGCATTATTTAAGGACGCTGCTGCAGAATTTAAGGAATCTGCTGCATTATTTAAGGACTTTGTTGCATTATTTAAGGTCTCTGCTGCATGAATTAAGGACTCTGCTATGGTACTTAAGGACTTTGCTGCATTATTTAAGGACTTTGCTGCATTATTTAAGGACTTTGATGCATTATTTAAGAACTTTGTTGCATTATTTAAGGACTCTGCTGCATTATTTAAGGACTTTGTTGCATTATGTAAGGACTTTGCTGCTTTATTTAAGGACTTTGCTGCATTATTTAAGGACTTTGTTGCATTATTTAAGGACTCTGCTGCATTATTTAAGGACTTTGTTGCATTATTTAAGGACTCTTCTGCATTATTTAAGGACTTTGCTGCATTATTTAAGGACTATGCTGTGGTATTTAAGTACTCTGCTGCATTATTTAAGGACTTTGCTGCATTATTTAAGGACTCTGCTGCATTATTTAATTACTTTGCTGCATTATTAAAGAACCCTGCTGCGGCATTTAAGGATTCTGCTGCATAATTTAAGGACTTTATTGCATTATTTAAGGATCCTGCTGCATTATTTAAGGATCCTGCTGAAGCATTTGAGGACTCAGCTGCATTATTTAAGGACTTTGCTGCATTATTTAACGACTCTGCTGCATTATTTAAGGACTCTGCTGCTTTATTTAAGGACTTTCCTGCATTATTTAAGGAGTCTTCTGCATTATTTAATGACTCTGCTGAAGCATTTGAGGACTCAACTGCATTATTTAAGGACTCTGCTGCATTATTTAAGGTCTCTGCTGCATTATTTAAGGACTCTGCTGTGGTATATAAGGACTCTGCTGCATTATTTAAGGAATTTGTTGCATTATTTAAGGACGCTGCTGCATTATTTAAGGACTTTGTTGCATTATTTAAGGACTCTGCTGCATTAATTAAGGACTTTGCTGCATTACTTAAGGACACTGCTGCATTATTTAAGGACTTTGTTGCATTATTTAAGGACTCTGCTGCATTATTTAAGGACTCTGCTGAAGCATTTGGGGACTCAGATGCATTATTTAAGGACTCTGCTGCATTATGTAAGGGCTTTGCTGCTTTATTTAAGGACTCTGTTGCATTATTTAAGGACTTTGTTGCATTATTTAAGAACTCTGCTGCATTATTTAAGGACTTTGTTGCATTATTTAAGGATTCTGCTGCATTATTTAAGGACTTTGCTGCATTATTTAAGGACTATGCTGTGGTATTTAAGGACTCTGCTGCATTATTTAAGGACTTTGCTGCATTATTAAAGGACTCTGCTGCATTATTTAATTACTTTGCTGCATTATTTAAGGACTCTGCTGCGGTATTTAAGGACTCTGCTGCATTATTTAAGGACTTTGATGCATTATTTAAGGACACTGCTGCAGAATTTAAGGAATCTGCTGCATTATTTAAGGACTTTGTTGCATTATTTAAGGTCTCTTTTTCATTATTTAAGGACTCTGCTATTGTACTTAAGGACTTTGCTGCATTATTTAAGGACTTTGCTGCATTATTTAAGGACTCTGCTGCATTATTTAAGTACTTTGTTGCATTATTTAAGGACTCTGCTGCATAATTTAAGGACTTTATTGCATTATTTAAGGATCCTGCTGCATTATTTAATGACTCTGCTGAAGCATTTGAGGACTCAGCTGCATTATTTAAGGTCTCTGCTGCATTATTTAAGGATCCTGCTGAAGCATTTGAGGACTCAGCTGCATTATTTAAGGACTTTGCTGCATTATTTAACGACTCTGCTGCGTTATTTAAGGACTCTGCTGCATTATTTAAGGACACTGCTGCATTATTTAAGGACTCTGCTGCATTATTTAAGGACTTTGCTGCATTATTTAACGACTCTGCTGCATTATTTAAGAACTTTGCTGCATTATTTAAGGACTCTGCTGCATTATTTAAGGAATTTGTTGCATTATTTAAGGACTCTGCTGCTTTATTTAAGGACTCTGCTGCGGTATTTAAGGACTCTGCTGCATTATTTAAGACTTTGCTGCATTATTTAAGGACTCTGCTGCAGTGTTTAATGACTCTGCTGAAGCAACTGGGGACTCAGATGCATTATTTAAGGACTCTGCTGCATTATGTAAGGACTTTGCTGCTTTATTTAAGGACTTTGCTGCATTATTTAAGGACTGCTGCGTTATTTAAGGACTCTGCTGCATTATTTAAGACTTTGCTGCATTATTTAAGGACTCTGCTGCAGTGTTTAATGACTCTGCTGAAGCAACTGGGGACTCAGATGCATTATTTAAGGACTCTGCTGCATTATGTAAGGACTTTGCTGCTTTATTTAAGGACTTTGCTGCATTATTTAAGGACTTTGTTGCATTATTTAAGGACTCTGCTGCATTATTTAAGGACTTTGTTGCATTATTTAAGGACTCTTCTGCATTATTTAAGGACTTTGCTGCATTATTTAAGGACTATGCTGTGGTATTTAAGTACTCTGCTGCATTATTTAAGGACTTTGCTGCATTATTTAAGGACTCTGCTGCATTATTTAATTACTTTGCTGCATTATTAAAGGACCCTGCTGCGGCATTTAAGGATTCTGCTGCATTATTTAAGGACTTTGATGCATTATTTAAGGACGCTGCTGCAGAATTTAAGGAATCTGCTGCATTATTTAAGGACTTTGTTGCATTATTTAAGGTCTCTGCTGCATTATTTAAGGACTCTGCTATGGTACTTAAGGACTTTGCTGCATTACTTAAGGACTTTGCTGCATTATTTAAGGACTTTGATGCATTATTTAAGAACTTTGTTGCATTATTTAAGGACTCTGCTGCATTATTTAAGGACTTTGTTGCATTATGTAAGGACTTTGCTGCTTTATTTAAGGACTTTGCTGCATTATTTAAGGGCTTTGTTGCATTATTTAAGGACTCTGCTGCATTATTTAAGGACTTTGTTGCATTATTTAAGGACTCTTCTGCATTATTTAAGGACTTTGCTGCATTATTTAAGGACTATGCTGTGGTATTTAAGTACTCTGCTGCATTATTTAAGGACTTTGCTGCATTATTTAAGGACTCTGCTGCATTATTTAATTACTTTGCTGCATTATTAAAGGACCCTGCTGCGGCATTTAAGGATTCTGCTGCATAATTTAAGGACTTTATTGCATTATTTAAGGATCCTGCTGCATTATTTAAGGATCCTGCTGAAGCATTTGAGGACTCAGCTGCATTATTTAAGGACTTTGCTGCATTATTTAACGACTCTGCTGCATTATTTAAGGACTCTGCTGCTTTATTTAAGGACTTTCCTGCATTATTTAAGGAGTCTTCTGCATTATTTAATGACTCTGCTGAAGCATTTGAGGACTCAACTGCATTATTTAAGGACTCTGCTGCATTATTTAAGGTCTCTGCTGCATTATTTAAGGACTCTGCTGTGGTATATAAGGACTCTGCTGCATTATTTAAGGAATTTGTTGCATTATTTAAGGACGCTGCTGCATTATTTAAGGACTTTGTTGCATTATTTAAGGACTCTGCTGCATTAATTAAGGACTTTGCTGCATTACTTAAGGACACTGCTGCATTATTTAAGGACTTTGTTGCATTATTTAAGGTCTCTGCTGCATTATTTAAGGACTCTGCTGTGGTATTTATGGACTCTGCTGCATTATTTAAGGAATTTGTTGCATTATTTAAGGACGCTGCTGCATTATTTAAGGACTTTGTTGCATTATTTAAGGACTTTGCTGCATTAATTAAGGACTTTGCTGCATTACTTAAGGACTCTGCTGCATTATTTAATTACTTGCTGCATTATTTAAGGACTCTGCTGCGGTGTTTAAGAACTCTGCTGCATTATTTAAGGACTTTGCTGCATTATTTTAGGACTCTGCTGCATTATTTAAGGACTTTGCTGTATTATTTAAGGACTCTACTGCATTATTTAAGGACTTTGTTGCATTATTTAAGGACTCTGCTGCATTATTTAATGACTTTGTTGCATTATATAAGGACTCTGCTGCATTATTTAAGGACTATGTTGCATTATGTTAGAAGTCTGCTGCATTATTTAAGGACTTTGCTGCATTATTTAAGGACTCTGCTGCATTATTTAAGGACTTTATTGCATTATTTAAGGACTCTGCTGCATTATTTAATGACTCTGCTGAAGCATTTGAGGACTCAGCTGCATTATTTAAGGTCTCTGCTGTATTATTTAAGGACTCTGCTGCATTATTTAATGACTCTGTTGCGGTATTTAAGGACTCTGCTGCATTATTTAAGGACTGCTGCGTTATTTAAGGACTCTGCTGCATTATTTAAGACTTTGCTGCATTATTTAAGGACTCTGCTGCAGTGTTTAATGACTCTGCTGAAGCAACTGGGGACTCAGATGCATTATTTAAGGACTCTGCTGCATTATGTAAGGACTTTGCTGCTTTATTTAAGGACTTTGCTGCATTATTTAAGGACTTTGTTGCATTATTTAAGGACTCTGCTGCATTATTTAAGGACTTTGTTGCATTATTTAAGGACTCTTCTGCATTATTTAAGGACTTTGCTGCATTATTTAAGGACTATGCTGTGGTATTTAAGTACTCTGCTGCATTATTTAAGGACTTTGCTGCATTATTTAAGGACTCTGCTGCATTATTTAATTACTTTGCTGCATTATTAAAGGACCCTGCTGCGGCATTTAAGGATTCTGCTGCATTATTTAAGGACTTTGATGCATTATTTAAGGACGCTGCTGCAGAATTTAAGGAATCTGCTGCATTATTTAAGGACTTTGTTGCATTATTTAAGGTCTCTGCTGCATGAATTAAGGACTCTGCTATGGTACTTAAGGACTTTGCTGCATTATTTAAGGACTTTGCTGCATTATTTAAGGACTTTGATGCATTATTTAAGAACTTTGTTGCATTATTTAAGGACTCTGCTGCATTATTTAAGGACTTTGTTGCATTATGTAAGGACTTTGCTGCTTTATTTAAGGACTTTGCTGCATTATTTAAGGACTTTGTTGCATTATTTAAGGACTCTGCTGCATTATTTAAGGACTTTGTTGCATTATTTAAGGACTCTTCTGCATTATTTAAGGACTTTGCTGCATTATTTAAGGACTATGCTGTGGTATTTAAGTACTCTGCTGCATTATTTAAGGACTTTGCTGCATTATTTAAGGACTCTGCTGTATTATTTAATTACTTTGCTGCATTATTAAAGGACCCTGCTGCGGCATTTAAGGATTCTGCTGCATAATTTAAGGACTTTATTGCATTATTTAAGGATCCTGCTGCATTATTTAAGGATCCTGCTGAAGCATTTGAGGACTCAGTTGCATTATTTAAGGACTTTGCTGCATTATTTAACGACTCTGCTGCATTATTTAAGGACTCTGCTGCTTTATTTAAGGACTTTCCTGCATTATTTAAGGAGTCTTCTGCATTATTTAATGACTCTGCTGAAGCATTTGAGGACTCAACTGCATTATTTAAGGACTCTGCTGCATTATTTAAGGTCTCTGCTGCATTATTTAAGGACTCTGCTGTGGTATATAAGGACTCTGCTGCATTATTTAAGGAATTTGTTGCATTATTTAAGGACGCTGCTGCATTATTTAAGGACTTTGTTGCATTATTTAAGGACTCTGCTGCATTAATTAAGGACTTTGCTGCATTACTTAAGGACACTGCTGCATTATTTAAGGACTTTGTTGCATTATTTAAGGACTCTGCTGCATTATTTAAGGACTCTGCTGAAGCATTTGGGGACTCAGATGCATTATTTAAGGACTCTGCTGCATTATGTAAGGGCTCTGCTGCTTTATTTAAGGACTCTGTTGCATTATTTAAGGACTTTGTTGCATTATTTAAGAACTCTGCTGCATTATTTAAGGACTTTGTTGCATTATTTAAGGATTCTGCTGCATTATTTAAGGACTTTGCTGCATTATTTAAGGACTATGCTGTGGTATTTAAGGACTCTGCTGCATTATTTAAGGACTTTGCTGCATTATTAAAGGACTCTGCTGCATTATTTAATTACTTTGCTGCATTATTTAAGGACTCTGCTGCGGTATTTAAGGACTCTGCTGCATTATTTAAGGACTTTGATGCATTATTTAAGGACACTGCTGCAGAATTTAAGGAATCTGCTGCATTATTTAAGGACTTTGTTGCATTATTTAAGGTCTCTTTTTCATTATTTAAGGACTCTGCTATTGTACTTAAGGACTTTGCTGCATTATTTAAGGACTTTGCTGCATTATTTAAGGACTCTGCTGCATTATTTAAGTACTTTGTTGCTTTATTTAAGGACTCTGCTGCATAATTTAAGGACTTTATTGCATTATTTAAGGATCCTGCTGCATTATTTAATGACTCTGCTGAAGCATTTGAGGACTCAGCTGCATTATTTAAGGTCTCTGCTGCATTATTTAAGGATCCTGCTGAAGCATTTGAGGACTCAGCTGCATTATTTAAGGACTTTGCTGCATTATTTAACGACTCTGCTGCGTTATTTAAGGACTCTGCTGCATTATTTAAGGACACTGCTGCATTATTTAAGGACTCTGCTGCATTATTTAAGGACTTTGCTGCATTATTTAACGACTCTGCTGCATTATTTAAGAACTTTGCTGCATTATTTAAGGACTCTGCTGCATTATTTAAGGAATTTGTTGCATTATTTAAGGACTCTGCTGCTTTATTTAAGGACTCTGCTGCGGTATTTAAGGACTCTGCTGCATTATTTAAGGACTTTGCTGCATTATTTAAGGACTGCTGCGTTATTTAAGGACTCTGCTGCATTATTTAAGACTTTGCTGCATTATTTAAGGACTCTGCTGCAGTGTTTAATGACTCTGCTGAAGCAACTGGGGACTCAGATGCATTATTTAAGGACTCTGCTGCATTATGTAAGGACTTTGCTGCTTTATTTAAGGACTTTGCTGCATTATTTAAGGACTTTGTTGCATTATTTAAGGACTCTGCTGCATTATTTAAGGACTTTGTTGCATTATTTAAGGACTCTTCTGCATTATTTAAGGACTTTGCTGCATTATTTAAGGACTATGCTGTGGTATTTAAGTACTCTGCTGCATTATTTAAGGACTTTGCTGCATTATTTAAGGACTCTGCTGCATTATTTAATTACTTTGCTGCATTATTAAAGGACCCTGCTGCGGCATTTAAGGATTCTGCTGCATTATTTAAGGACTTTGATGCATTATTTAAGGACGCTGCTGCAGAATTTAAGGAATCTGCTGCATTATTTAAGGACTTTGTTGCATTATTTAAGGTCTCTGCTGCATGAATTAAGGACTCTGCTATGGTACTTAAGGACTTTGCTGCATTATTTAAGGACTTTGCTGCATTATTTAAGGACTTTGATGCATTATTTAAGAACTTTGTTGCATTATTTAAGGACTCTGCTGCATTATTTAAGGACTTTGTTGCATTATGTAAGGACTTTGCTGCTTTATTTAAGGACTTTGCTGCATTATTTAAGGACTTTGTTGCATTATTTAAGGACTCTGCTGCATTATTTAAGGACTTTGTTGCATCATTTAAGGACTCTTCTGCATTATTTAAGGACTTTGCTGCATTATTTAAGGACTATGCTGTGGTATTTAAGTACTCTGCTGCATTATTTAAGGACTTTGCTGCATTATTTAAGGACTCTGCTGCATTATTTAATTACTTTGCTGCATTATTAAAGGACCCTGCTGCGGCATTTAAGGATTCTGCTGCATAATTTAAGGACTTTATTGCATTATTTAAGGATCCTGCTGCATTATTTAAGGATCCTGCTGAAGCATTTGAGGACTCAGCTGCATTATTTAAGGACTTTGCTGCATTATTTAACGACTCTGCTGCATTATTTAAGGACTCTGCTGCTTTATTTAAGGACTTTCCTGCATTATTTAAGGAGTCTTCTGCATTATTTAATGACTCTGCTGAAGCATTTGAGGACTCAACTGCATTATTTAAGGACTCTGCTGCATTATTTAAGGTCTCTGCTGCATTATTTAAGGACTCTGCTGTGGTATATAAGGACTCTGCTGCATTATTTAAGGAATTTGTTGCATTATTTAAGGACGCTGCTGCATTATTTAAGGACTTTGTTGCATTATTTAAGGACTCTGCTGCATTAATTAAGGACTTTGCTGCATTACTTAAGGACACTGCTGCATTATTTAAGGACTTTGTTGCATTATTTAAGGACTCTGCTGCATTATTTAAGGACTCTGCTGAAGCATTTGGGGACTCAGATGCATTATTTAAGGACTCTGCTGCATTATGTAAGGGCTTTGCTGCTTTATTTAAGGACTCTGTTGCATTATTTAAGGACTTTGTTGCATTATTTAAGAACTCTGCTGCATTATTTAAGGACTTTGTTGCATTATTTAAGGATTCTGCTGCATTATTTAAGGACTTTGCTGCATTATTTAAGGACTATGCTGTGGTATTTAAGGACTCTGCTGCATTATTTAAGGACTTTGTTGCATTATTTAAGGACTCTGCTGCATTATTTAAGGACTTTGTTGCATTATGTAAGGACTTTGCTGCTTTATTTAAGGACTTTGCTGCATTATTTAAGGACTTTGTTGCATTATTTAAGAACTTTGTTGCATTATTTAAGGACTCTGCTGCATTATTTAAGGACTTTGTTGCATTATGTAAGGTCTCTGCTGCATGAATTAAGGACTCTGCTATGGTACTTAAGGACTTTGCTGCATTATTTAAGGACTTTGCTGCATTATTTAAGGACTTTGATGCATTATTTAAGAACTTTGTTGCATTATTTAAGGACTCTGCTGCATTATTTAAGGACTTTGTTGCATTATGTAAGGACTTTGCTGCTTTATTTAAGGACTTTGCTGCATTATTTAAGGACTTTGTTGCATTATTTAAGGACTCTGCTGCATTATTTAAGGACTTTGTTGCATCATTTAAGGACTCTTCTGCATTATTTAAGGACTTTGCTGCATTATTTAAGGACTATGCTGTGGTATTTAAGTACTCTGCTGCATTATTTAAGGACTTTGCTGCATTATTTAAGGACTCTGCTGCATTATTTAATTACTTTGCTGCATTATTAAAGGACCCTGCTGCGGCATTTAAGGATTCTGCTGCATAATTTAAGGACTTTATTGCATTATTTAAGGATCCTGCTGCATTATTTAAGGATCCTGCTGAAGCATTTGAGGACTCAGCTGCATTATTTAAGGACTTTGCTGCATTATTTAACGACTCTGCTGCATTATTTAAGGACTCTGCTGCTTTATTTAAGGACTTTCCTGCATTATTTAAGGAGTCTTCTGCATTATTTAATGACTCTGCTGAAGCATTTGAGGACTCAACTGCATTATTTAAGGACTCTGCTGCATTATTTAAGGTCTCTGCTGCATTATTTAAGGACTCTGCTGTGGTATATAAGGACTCTGCTGCATTATTTAAGGAATTTGTTGCATTATTTAAGGACGCTGCTGCATTATTTAAGGACTTTGTTGCATTATTTAAGGACTCTGCTGCATTAATTAAGGACTTTGCTGCATTACTTAAGGACACTGCTGCATTATTTAAGGACTTTGTTGCATTATTTAAGGACTCTGCTGCATTATTTAAGGACTCTGCTGAAGCATTTGGGGACTCAGATGCATTATTTAAGGACTCTGCTGCATTATGTAAGGGCTTTGCTGCTTTATTTAAGGACTCTGTTGCATTATTTAAGGACTTTGTTGCATTATTTAAGAACTCTGCTGCATTATTTAAGGACTTTGTTGCATTATTTAAGGATTCTGCTGCATTATTTAAGGACTTTGCTGCATTATTTAAGGACTATGCTGTGGTATTTAAGGACTCTGCTGCATTATTTAAGGACTTTGCTGCATTATTAAAGGACTCTGCTGCATTATTTAATTACTTTGCTGCATTATTTAAGGACTCTGCTGCGGTATTTAAGGACTCTGCTGCATTATTTAAGGACTTTGATGCATTATTTAAGGACACTGCTGCAGAATTTAAGGAATCTGCTGCATTATTTAAGGACTTTGTTGCATTATTTAAGGTCTCTTTTTCATTATTTAAGGACTCTGCTATTGTACTTAAGGACCTTCCTGCATTATTTAAGGACTTTGCTGCATTATTTAAGGACTCTGCTGCATTATTTAAGTACTTTGTTGCATTATTTAAGGACTCTGCTGCATAATTTAAGGACTTTATTGCATTATTTAAGGATCCTGCTGCATTATTTAATGACTCTGCTGAAGCATTTGAGGACTCATCTGCATTATTAAAGGTCTCTGCTGCATTATTTAAGGATCCTGCTGAAGCATTTGAGGACTCAGCTGCATTATTTAAGGACTTTGCTGCATTATTTAACGACTCTGCTGCGTTATTTAAGGACTCTGCTGCATTATTTAAGGACACTGCTGCATTATTTAAGGACTCTGCTGCATTATTTAAGGACTTTGCTGCATTATTTAACGACTCTGCTGCATTATTTAAGAACTTTGCTGCATTATTTAAGGACTCTGCTGCATTATTTAAGGAATTTGTTGCATTATTTAAGGACTCTGCTGCTTTATTTAAGGACTCTGCTGCGGTATTTAAGGACTCTGCTGCATTATTTAAGGACTTTGCTGCATTATTTAAGGACTGCTGCGTTATTTAAGGACTCTGCTGCATTATTTAAGACTTTGCTGCATTATTTAAGGACTCTGCCGCAGTGTTTAATGACTCTGCTGAAGCAACTGGGGACTCAGATGCATTATTTAAGGACTCTGCTGCATTATGTAAGGACTTTGCTGCTTTATTTAAGGACTTTGCTGCATTATTTAAGGACTTTGTTGCATTATTTAAGGACTCTGCTGCATTATTTAAGGACTTTGTTGCATTATTTAAGGACTCTTCTGCATTATTTAAGGACTTTGCTGCATTATTTAAGGACTATGCTGTGGTATTTAAGTACTCTGCTGCATTATTTAAGGACTTTGCTGCATTATTTAAGGACTCTGCTGCATTATTTAATTACTTTGCTGCATTATTAAAGGACCCTGCTGCGGCATTTAAGGATTCTGCTGCATTATTTAAGGACTTTGATGCATTATTTAAGGACGCTGCTGCAGAATTTAAGGAATCTGCTGCATTATTTAAGGACTTTGTTGCATTATTTAAGGTCTCTGCTGCATTATTTAAGGACTCTGCTATGGTACTTAAGGACTTTGCTGCATTACTTAAGGACTTTGCTGCATTATTTAAGGACTTTGATGCATTATTTAAGAACTTTGTTGCATTATTTAAGGACTCTGCTGCATTATTTAAGGACTTTGTTGCATTATGTAAGGACTTTGCTGCTTTATTTAAGGACTTTGCTGCATTATTTAAGGGCTTTGTTGCATTATTTAAGGACTCTGCTGCATTATTTAAGGACTTTGTTGCATTATTTAAGGACTCTTCTGCATTATTTAAGGACTTTGCTGCATTATTTAAGGACTATGCTGTGGTATTTAAGTACTCTGCTGCATTATTTAAGGACTTTGCTGCATTATTTAAGGACTCTGCTGCATTATTTAATTACTTTGCTGCATTATTAAAGGACCCTGCTGCGGCATTTAAGGATTCTGCTGCATAATTTAAGGACTTTATTGCATTATTTAAGGATCCTGCTGCATTATTTAAGGATCCTGCTGAAGCATTTGAGGACTCAGCTGCATTATTTAAGGACTTTGCTGCATTATTTAACGACTCTGCTGCATTATTTAAGGACTCTGCTGCTTTATTTAAGGACTTTCCTGCATTATTTAAGGAGTCTTCTGCATTATTTAATGACTCTGCTGAAGCATTTGAGGACTCAACTGCATTATTTAAGGACTCTGCTGCATTATTTAAGGTCTCTGCTGCATTATTTAAGGACTCTGCTGTGGTATATAAGGACTCTGCTGCATTATTTAAGGAATTTGTTGCATTATTTAAGGACGCTGCTGCATTATTTAAGGACTTTGTTGCATTATTTAAGGACTCTGCTGCATTAATTAAGGACTTTGCTGCATTACTTAAGGACACTGCTGCATTATTTAAGGACTTTGTTGCATTATTTAAGGTCTCTGCTGCATTATTTAAGGACTCTGCTGTGGTATTTATGGACTCTGCTGCATTATTTAAGGAATTTGTTGCATTATTTAAGGACGCTGCTGCATTATTTAAGGACTTTGTTGCATTATTTAAGGACTTTGCTGCATTAATTAAGGACTTTGCTGCATTACTTAAGGACTCTGCTGCATTATTTAATTACTTGCTGCATTATTTAAGGACTCTGCTGCGGTGTTTAAGAACTCTGCTGCATTATTTAAGGACTTTGCTGCATTATTTTAGGACTCTGCTGCATTATTTAAGGACTTTGCTGTATTATTTAAGGACTCTACTGCATTATTTAAGGACTTTGTTGCATTATTTAAGGACTCTGCTGCATTATTTAATGACTTTGTTGCATTATATAAGGACTCTGCTGCATTATTTAAGGACTATGTTGCATTATGTTAGAAGTCTGCTGCATTATTTAAGGACTTTGCTGCATTATTTAAGGACTCTGCTGCATTATTTAAGGACTTTATTGCATTATTTAAGGACTCTGCTGCATTATTTAATGACTCTGCTGAAGCATTTGAGGACTCAGCTGCATTATTTAAGGTCTCTGCTGTATTATTTAAGGACTCTGCTGCATTATTTAATGACTCTGTTGCGGTATTTAAGGACTCTGCTGCATTATTTAAGGACTGCTGCGTTATTTAAGGACTCTGCTGCATTATTTAAGACTTTGCTGCATTATTTAAGGACTCTGCTGCAGTGTTTAATGACTCTGCTGAAGCAACTGGGGACTCAGATGCATTATTTAAGGACTCTGCTGCATTATGTAAGGACTTTGCTGCTTTATTTAAGGACTTTGCTGCATTATTTAAGGACTTTGTTGCATTATTTAAGGACTCTGCTGCATTATTTAAGGACTTTGTTGCATTATTTAAGGACTCTTCTGCATTATTTAAGGACTTTGCTGCATTATTTAAGGACTATGCTGTGGTATTTAAGTACTCTGCTGCATTATTTAAGGACTTTGCTGCATTATTTAAGGACTCTGCTGCATTATTTAATTACTTTGCTGCATTATTAAAGGACCCTGCTGCGGCATTTAAGGATTCTGCTGCATTATTTAAGGACTTTGATGCATTATTTAAGGACGCTGCTGCAGAATTTAAGGAATCTGCTGCATTATTTAAGGACTTTGTTGCATTATTTAAGGTCTCTGCTGCATGAATTAAGGACTCTGCTATGGTACTTAAGGACTTTGCTGCATTATTTAAGGACTTTGCTGCATTATTTAAGGACTTTGATGCATTATTTAAGAACTTTGTTGCATTATTTAAGGACTCTGCTGCATTATTTAAGGACTTTGTTGCATTATGTAAGGACTTTGCTGCTTTATTTAAGGACTTTGCTGCATTATTTAAGGACTTTGTTGCATTATTTAAGGACTCTGCTGCATTATTTAAGGACTTTGTTGCATTATTTAAGGACTCTTCTGCATTATTTAAGGACTTTGCTGCATTATTTAAGGACTATGCTGTGGTATTTAAGTACTCTGCTGCATTATTTAAGGACTTTGCTGCATTATTTAAGGACTCTGCTGCATTATTTAATTACTTTGCTGCATTATTAAAGGACCCTGCTGCGGCATTTAAGGATTCTGCTGCATAATTTAAGGACTTTATTGCATTATTTAAGGATCCTGCTGCATTATTTAAGGATCCTGCTGAAGCATTTGAGGACTCAGCTGCATTATTTAAGGACTTTGCTGCATTATTTAACGACTCTGCTGCATTATTTAAGGACTCTGCTGCTTTATTTAAGGACTTTCCTGCATTATTTAAGGAGTCTTCTGCATTATTTAATGACTCTGCTGAAGCATTTGAGGACTCAACTGCATTATTTAAGGACTCTGCTGCATTATTTAAGGTCTCTGCTGCATTATTTAAGGACTCTGCTGTGGTATATAAGGACTCTGCTGCATTATTTAAGGAATTTGTTGCATTATTTAAGGACGCTGCTGCATTATTTAAGGACTTTGTTGCATTATTTAAGGACTCTGCTGCATTAATTAAGGACTTTGCTGCATTACTTAAGGACACTGCTGCATTATTTAAGGACTTTGTTGCATTATTTAAGGACTCTGCTGCATTATTTAAGGACTCTGCTGAAGCATTTGGGGACTCAGATGCATTATTTAAGGACTCTGCTGCATTATGTAAGGGCTTTGCTGCTTTATTTAAGGACTCTGTTGCATTATTTAAGGACTTTGTTGCATTATTTAAGAACTCTGCTGCATTATTTAAGGACTTTGTTGCATTATTTAAGGATTCTGCTGCATTATTTAAGGACTTTGCTGCATTATTTAAGGACTATGCTGTGGTATTTAAGGACTCTGCTGCATTATTTAAGGACTTTGCTGCATTATTAAAGGACTCTGCTGCATTATTTAATTACTTTGCTGCATTATTTAAGGACTCTGCTGCGGTATTTAAGGACTCTGCTGCATTATTTAAGGACTTTGATGCATTATTTAAGGACACTGCTGCAGAATTTAAGGAATCTGCTGCATTATTTAAGGACTTTGTTGCATTATTTAAGGTCTCTTTTTCATTATTTAAGGACTCTGCTATTGTACTTAAGGACTTTGCTGCATTATTTAAGGACTTTGCTGCATTATTTAAGGACTCTGCTGCATTATTTAAGTACTTTGTTGCATTATTTAAGGACTCTGCTGCATAATTTAAGGACTTTATTGCATTATTTAAGGATCCTGCTGCATTATTTAATGACTCTGCTGAAGCATTTGAGGACTCAGCTGCATTATTTAAGGTCTCTGCTGCATTATTTAAGGATCCTGCTGAAGCATTTGAGGACTCAGCTGCATTATTTAAGGACTTTGCTGCATTATTTAACGACTCTGCTGCGTTATTTAAGGACTCTGCTGCATTATTTAAGGACACTGCTGCATTATTTAAGGACTCTGCTGCATTATTTAAGGACTTTGCTGCATTATTTAACGACTCTGCTGCATTATTTAAGAACTTTGCTGCATTATTTAAGGACTCTGCTGCATTATTTAAGGAATTTGTTGCATTATTTAAGGACTCTGCTGCTTTATTTAAGGACTCTGCTGCGGTATTTAAGGACTCTGCTGCATTATTTAAGGACTTTGCTGCATTATTTAAGGACTGCTGCGTTATTTAAGGACTCTGCTGCATTATTTAAGACTTTGCTGCATTATTTAAGGACTCTGCTGCAGTGTTTAATGACTCTGCTGAAGCAACTGGGGACTCAGATGCATTATTTAAGGACTCTGCTGCATTATGTAAGGACTTTGCTGCTTTATTTAAGGACTTTGCTGCATTATTTAAGGACTTTGTTGCATTATTTAAGGACTCTGCTGCATTATTTAAGGACTTTGTTGCATTATTTAAGGACTCTTCTGCATTATTTAAGGACTTTGCTGCATTATTTAAGGACTATGCTGTGGTATTTAAGTACTCTGCTGCATTATTTAAGGACTTTGCTGCATTATTTAAGGACTCTGCTGCATTATTTAATTACTTTGCTGCATTATTAAAGGACCCTGCTGCGGCATTTAAGGATTCTGCTGCATTATTTAAGGACTTTGATGCATTATTTAAGGACGCTGCTGCAGAATTTAAGGAATCTGCTGCATTATTTAAGGACTTTGTTGCATTATTTAAGGTCTCTGCTGCATTATTTAAGGACTCTGCTATGGTACTTAAGGACTTTGCTGCATTACTTAAGGACTTTGCTGCATTATTTAAGGACTTTGATGCATTATTTAAGAACTTTGTTGCATTATTTAAGGACTCTGCTGCATTATTTAAGGACTTTGTTGCATTATGTAAGGACTTTGCTGCTTTATTTAAGGACTTTGCTGCATTATTTAAGGACTTTGTTGCATTATTTAAGGATCCTGCTGCATTATTTAAGGATCCTGCTGAAGCATTTGAGGACTCAGCTGCATTATTTAAGGACTTTGCTGCATTATTTAACGACTCTGCTGCATTATTTAAGGACTCTGCTGCTTTATTTAAGGACTTTCCTGCATTATTTAAGGAGTCTTCTGCATTATTTAATGACTCTGCTGAAGCATTTGAGGACTCAACTGCATTATTTAAGGACTCTGCTGCATTATTTAAGGTCTCTGCTGCATTATTTAAGGACTCTGCTGTGGTATATAAGGACTCTGCTGCATTATTTAAGGAATTTGTTGCATTATTTAAGGACGCTGCTGCATTATTTAAGGACTTTGTTGCATTATTTAAGGACTCTGCTGCATTAATTAAGGACTTTGCTGCATTACTTAAGGACACTGCTGCATTATTTAAGGACTTTGTTGCATTATTTAAGGTCTCTGCTGCATTATTTAAGGACTCTGCTGTGGTATTTATGGACTCTGCTGCATTATTTAAGGAATTTGTTGCATTATTTAAGGACGCTGCTGCATTATTTAAGGACTTTGTTGCATTATTTAAGGACTTTGCTGCATTAATTAAGGACTTTGCTGCATTACTTAAGGACTCTGCTGCATTATTTAATTACTTGCTGCATTATTTAAGGACTCTGCTGCGGTGTTTAAGAACTCTGCTGCATTATTTAAGGACTTTGCTGCATTATTTTAGGACTCTGCTGCATTATTTAAGGACTTTGCTGTATTATTTAAGGACTCTACTGCATTATTTAAGGACTTTGTTGCATTATTTAAGGACTCTGCTGCATTATTTAATGACTTTGTTGCATTATATAAGGACTCTGCTGCATTATTTAAGGACTATGTTGCATTATGTTAGAAGTCTGCTGCATTATTTAAGGACTTTGCTGCATTATTTAAGGACTCTGCTGCATTATTTAAGGACTTTATTGCATTATTTAAGGACTCTGCTGCATTATTTAATGACTCTGCTGAAGCATTTGAGGACTCAGCTGCATTATTTAAGGTCTCTGCTGTATTATTTAAGGACTCTGCTGCATTATTTAATGACTCTGTTGCGGTATTTAAGGACTCTGCTGCATTATTTAAGGACTGCTGCGTTATTTAAGGACTCTGCTGCATTATTTAAGACTTTGCTGCATTATTTAAGGACTCTGCTGCAGTGTTTAATGACTCTGCTGAAGCAACTGGGGACTCAGATGCATTATTTAAGGACTCTGCTGCATTATGTAAGGACTTTGCTGCTTTATTTAAGGACTTTGCTGCATTATTTAAGGACTTTGTTGCATTATTTAAGGACTCTGCTGCATTATTTAAGGACTTTGTTGCATTATTTAAGGACTCTTCTGCATTATTTAAGGACTTTGCTGCATTATTTAAGGACTATGCTGTGGTATTTAAGTACTCTGCTGCATTATTTAAGGACTTTGCTGCATTATTTAAGGACTCTGCTGCATTATTTAATTACTTTGCTGCATTATTAAAGGACCCTGCTGCGGCATTTAAGGATTCTGCTGCATTATTTAAGGACTTTGATGCATTATTTAAGGACGCTGCTGCAGAATTTAAGGAATCTGCTGCATTATTTAAGGACTTTGTTGCATTATTTAAGGTCTCTGCTGCATGAATTAAGGACTCTGCTATGGTACCTTAAGGACCTTTGCTGCATTATTTAAGGACTTTGCTGCATTATTTAAGGACTTTGATGCATTATTTAAGAACTTTGTTGCATTATTTAAGGACTCTGCTGCATTATTTAAGGACTTTGTTGCATTATGTAAGGACTTTGCTGCTTTATTTAAGGACTTTGCTGCATTATTTAAGGACTTTGTTGCATATTTAAGGACTCTGCTGCATTATTTAAGGACTTTGTTGCATTATTTAAGGACTCTTCTGCATTATTAAGGACTTTGCTGCATTATTTAAGGACTATGCTGTGGTATTTAAGTACTCTGCTGCATTATTTAAGGACTTTGCTGCATTATTTAAGACTCTGCTGCATTATTTAATTACTTTGCTGCATTATTAAAGGACCCTGCTGCGGCATTTAAGGATTCTGCTGCATAATTTAAGGACTTTATTGCATTATTTAAGGATCCTGCTGCATTATTTAAGGATCCTGCTGAAGCATTTGAGGACTCAGCTGCATTATTTAAGGACTTTGCTGCATTATTTAACGACTCTGCTGCATTATTTAAGGACTCTGCTGCTTTATTTAAGGACTTTCCTGCATTATTTAAGGAGTCTTCTGCATTATTTAATGACTCTGCTGAAGCATTTGAGGACTCAACTGCATTATTTAAGGACTCTGCTGCATTATTTTAAGGTCTCTGCTGCATTATTTAAGGACTCTGCTGTGGTATATAAGGACTCTGCTGCATTATTTAAGGAATTTGTTGCATTATTTAAGGACGCTGCTGCATTATTTAAGGACTTTGTTGCATTATTTAAGGACTCTGCTGCATTAATTAAGGACTTTGCTGCATTACTTAAGGACACTGCTGCATTATTTAAGGACTTTGTTGCATTATTTAAGGACTCTGCTGCATTATTTAAGGACTCTGCTGAAGCATTTGGGGACTCAGATGCATTATTTAAGGACTCTGCTGCATTATGTAAGGGCTTTGCTGCTTTATTTAAGGACTCTGTTGCATTATTTAAGGACTTTGTTGCATTATTTAAGAACTCTGCTGCATTATTTAAGGACTTTGTTGCATTATTTAAGGACTCTGCTGCATTATTTAAGGACTTTGCTGCATTATTTAAGGACTATGCTGTGGTATTTAAGGACTCTGCTGCATTATTTAAGGACTTTGCTGCATTATTAAAGGACTCTGCTGCATTATTTAATTACTTTGCTGCATTATTTAAGGACTCTGCTGCGGTATTTAAGGACTCTGCTGCATTATTTAAGGACTTTGATGCATTATTTAAGGACACTGCTGCAGAATTTAAGGAATCTGCTGCATTATTTAAGGACTTTGTTGCATTATTTAAGGTCTCTTTTTCATTATTTAAGGACTCTGCTATTGTACTTAAGGACTTTGCTGCATTATTTAAGGACTTTGCTGCATTATTTAAGGACTCTGCTGCATTATTTAAGTACTTTGTTGCATTATTTAAGGACTCTGCTGCATAATTTAAGGACTTTATTGCATTATTTAAGGATCCTGCTGCATTATTTAATGACTCTGCTGAAGCATTTGAGGACTCAGCTGCATTATTTAAGGTCTCTGCTGCATTATTTAAGGATCCTGCTGAAGCATTTGAGGACTCAGCTGCATTATTTAAGGACTTTGCTGCATTATTTAACGACTCTGCTGCGTTATTTAAGGACTCTGCTGCATTATTTAAGGACACTGCTGCATTATTTAAGGACTCTGCTGCATTATTTAAGGACTTTGCTGCATTATTTAACGACTCTGCTGCATTATTTAAGAACTTTGCTGCATTATTTAAGGACTCTGCTGCATTATTTAAGGAATTTGTTGCATTATTTAAGGACTCTGCTGCTTTATTTAAGGACTCTGCTGCGGTATTTAAGGACTCTGCTGCATTATTTAAGGACTTTGCTGCATTATTTAAGGACTGCTGCGTTATTTAAGGACTCTGCTGCATTATTTAAGACTTTGCTGCATTATTTAAGGACTCTGCTGCAGTGTTTAATGACTCTGCTGAAGCAACTGGGGACTCAGATGCATTATTTAAGGACTCTGCTGCATTATGTAAGGACTTTGCTGCTTTATTTAAGGACTTTGCTGCATTATTTAAGGACTTTGTTGCATTATTTAAGGACTCTGCTGCATTATTTAAGGACTTTGTTGCATTATTTAAGGACTCTTCTGCATTATTTAAGGACTTTGCTGCATTATTTAAGGACTATGCTGTGGTATTTAAGTACTCTGCTGCATTATTTAAGGACTTTGCTGCATTATTTAAGGACTCTGCTGCATTATTTAATTACTTTGCTGCATTATTAAAGGACCCTGCTGCGGCATTTAAGGATTCTGCTGCATTATTTAAGGACTTTGATGCATTATTTAAGGACGCTGCTGCAGAATTTAAGGAATCTGCTGCATTATTTAAGGACTTTGTTGCATTATTTAAGGTCTCTGCTGCATGAATTAAGGACTCTGCTATGGTACTTAAGGACTTTGCTGCATTATTTAAGGACTTTGCTGCATTATTTAAGGACTTTGATGCATTATTTAAGAACTTTGTTGCATTATTTAAGGACTCTGCTGCATTATTTAAGGACTTTGTTGCATTATGTAAGGACTTTGCTGCTTTATTTAAGGACTTTGCTGCATTATTTAAGGACTTTGTTGCATTATTTAAGGACTCTGCTGCATTATTTAAGGACTTTGTTGCATCATTTAAGGACTCTTCTGCATTATTTAAGGACTTTGCTGCATTATTTAAGGACTATGCTGTGGTATTTAAGTACTCTGCTGCATTATTTAAGGACTTTGCTGCATTATTTAAGGACTCTGCTGCATTATTTAATTACTTTGCTGCATTATTAAAGGACCCTGCTGCGGCATTTAAGGATTCTGCTGCATAATTTAAGGACTTTATTGCATTATTTAAGGATCCTGCTGCATTATTTAAGGATCCTGCTGAAGCATTTGAGGACTCAGCTGCATTATTTAAGGACTTTGCTGCATTATTTAACGACTCTGCTGCATTATTTAAGGACTCTGCTGCTTTATTTAAGGACTTTCCTGCATTATTTAAGGAGTCTTCTGCATTATTTAATGACTCTGCTGAAGCATTTGAGGACTCAACTGCATTATTTAAGGACTCTGCTGCATTATTTAAGGTCTCTGCTGCATTATTTAAGGACTCTGCTGTGGTATATAAGGACTCTGCTGCATTATTTAAGGAATTTGTTGCATTATTTAAGGACGCTGCTGCATTATTTAAGGACTTTGTTGCATTATTTAAGGACTCTGCTGCATTAATTAAGGACTTTGCTGCATTACTTAAGGACACTGCTGCATTATTTAAGGACTTTGTTGCATTATTTAAGGACTCTGCTGCATTATTTAAGGACTCTGCTGAAGCATTTGGGGACTCAGATGCATTATTTAAGGACTCTGCTGCATTATGTAAGGGCTTTGCTGCTTTATTTAAGGACTCTGTTGCATTATTTAAGGACTTTGTTGCATTATTTAAGAACTCTGCTGCATTATTTAAGGACTTTGTTGCATTATTTAAGGATTCTGCTGCATTATTTAAGGACTTTGCTGCATTATTTAAGGACTATGCTGTGGTATTTAAGGACTCTGCTGCATTATTTAAGGACTTTGCTGCATTATTAAAGGACTCTGCTGCATTATTTAATTACTTTGCTGCATTATTTAAGGACTCTGCTGCGGTATTTAAGGACTCTGCTGCATTATTTAAGGACTTTGATGCATTATTTAAGGACACTGCTGCAGAATTTAAGGAATCTGCTGCATTATTTAAGGACTTTGTTGCATTATTTAAGGTCTCTTTTTCATTATTTAAGGACTCTGCTATTGTACTTAAGGACTTTGCTGCATTATTTAAGGACTTTGCTGCATTATTTAAGGACTCTGCTGCATTATTTAAGTACTTTGTTGCATTATTTAAGGACTCTGCTGCATAATTTAAGGACTTTATTGCATTATTTAAGGATCCTGCTGCATTATTTAATGACTCTGCTGAAGCATTTGAGGACTCATCTGCATTATTAAAGGTCTCTGCTGCATTATTTAAGGATCCTGCTGAAGCATTTGAGGACTCAGCTGCATTATTTAAGGACTTTGCTGCATTATTTAACGACTCTGCTGCGTTATTTAAGGACTCTGCTGCATTATTTAAGGACACTGCTGCATTATTTAAGGACTCTGCTGCATTATTTAAGGACTTTGCTGCATTATTTAACGACTCTGCTGCATTATTTAAGAACTTTGCTGCATTATTTAAGGACTCTGCTGCATTATTTAAGGAATTTGTTGCATTATTTAAGGACTCTGCTGCTTTATTTAAGGACTCTGCTGCGGTATTTAAGGACTCTGCTGCATTATTTAAGGACTTTGCTGCATTATTTAAGGACTGCTGCGTTATTTAAGGACTCTGCTGCATTATTTAAGACTTTGCTGCATTATTTAAGGACTCTGCTGCAGTGTTTAATGACTCTGCTGAAGCAACTGGGGACTCAGATGCATTATTTAAGGACTCTGCTGCATTATGTAAGGACTTTGCTGCTTTATTTAAGGACTTTGCTGCATTATTTAAGGACTTTGTTGCATTATTTAAGGACTCTGCTGCATTATTTAAGGACTTTGTTGCATTATTTAAGGACTCTTCTGCATTATTTAAGGACTTTGCTGCATTATTTAAGGACTATGCTGTGGTATTTAAGTACTCTGCTGCATTATTTAAGGACTTTGCTGCATTATTTAAGGACTCTGCTGCATTATTTAATTACTTTGCTGCATTATTAAAGGACCCTGCTGCGGCATTTAAGGATTCTGCTGCATTATTTAAGGACTTTGATGCATTATTTAAGGACGCTGCTGCAGAATTTAAGGAATCTGCTGCATTATTTAAGGACTTTGTTGCATTATTTAAGGTCTCTGCTGCATTATTTAAGGACTCTGCTATGGTACTTAAGGACTTTGCTGCATTACTTAAGGACTTTGCTGCATTATTTAAGGACTTTGATGCATTATTTAAGAACTTTGTTGCATTATTTAAGGACTCTGCTGCATTATTTAAGGACTTTGTTGCATTATGTAAGGACTTTGCTGCTTTATTTAAGGACTTTGCTGCATTATTTAAGGGCTTTGTTGCATTATTTAAGGACTCTGCTGCATTATTTAAGGACTTTGTTGCATTATTTAAGGACTCTTCTGCATTATTTAAGGACTTTGCTGCATTATTTAAGGACTATGCTGTGGTATTTAAGTACTCTGCTGCATTATTTAAGGACTTTGCTGCATTATTTAAGGACTCTGCTGCATTATTTAATTACTTTGCTGCATTATTAAAGGACCCTGCTGCGGCATTTAAGGATTCTGCTGCATAATTTAAGGACTTTATTGCATTATTTAAGGATCCTGCTGCATTATTTAAGGATCCTGCTGAAGCATTTGAGGACTCAGCTGCATTATTTAAGGACTTTGCTGCATTATTTAACGACTCTGCTGCATTATTTAAGGACTCTGCTGCTTTATTTAAGGACTTTCCTGCATTATTTAAGGAGTCTTCTGCATTATTTAATGACTCTGCTGAAGCATTTGAGGACTCAACTGCATTATTTAAGGACTCTGCTGCATTATTTAAGGTCTCTGCTGCATTATTTAAGGACTCTGCTGTGGTATATAAGGACTCTGCTGCATTATTTAAGGAATTTGTTGCATTATTTAAGGACGCTGCTGCATTATTTAAGGACTTTGTTGCATTATTTAAGGACTCTGCTGCATTAATTAAGGACTTTGCTGCATTACTTAAGGACACTGCTGCATTATTTAAGGACTTTGTTGCATTATTTAAGGTCTCTGCTGCATTATTTAAGGACTCTGCTGTGGTATTTATGGACTCTGCTGCATTATTTAAGGAATTTGTTGCATTATTTAAGGACGCTGCTGCATTATTTAAGGACTTTGTTGCATTATTTAAGGACTTTGCTGCATTAATTAAGGACTTTGCTGCATTACTTAAGGACTCTGCTGCATTATTTAATTACTTGCTGCATTATTTAAGGACTCTGCTGCGGTGTTTAAGAACTCTGCTGCATTATTTAAGGACTTTGCTGCATTATTTTAGGACTCTGCTGCATTATTTAAGGACTTTGCTGTATTATTTAAGGACTCTACTGCATTATTTAAGGACTTTGTTGCATTATTTAAGGACTCTGCTGCATTATTTAATGACTTTGTTGCATTATATAAGGACTCTGCTGCATTATTTAAGGACTATGTTGCATTATGTTAGAAGTCTGCTGCATTATTTAAGGACTTTGCTGCATTATTTAAGGACTCTGCTGCATTATTTAAGGACTTTATTGCATTATTTAAGGACTCTGCTGCATTATTTAATGACTCTGCTGAAGCATTTGAGGACTCAGCTGCATTATTTAAGGTCTCTGCTGTATTATTTAAGGACTCTGCTGCATTATTTAATGACTCTGTTGCGGTATTTAAGGACTCTGCTGCATTATTTAAGGACTGCTGCGTTATTTAAGGACTCTGCTGCATTATTTAAGACTTTGCTGCATTATTTAAGGACTCTGCTGCAGTGTTTAATGACTCTGCTGAAGCAACTGGGGACTCAGATGCATTATTTAAGGACTCTGCTGCATTATGTAAGGACTTTGCTGCTTTATTTAAGGACTTTGCTGCATTATTTAAGGACTTTGTTGCATTATTTAAGGACTCTGCTGCATTATTTAAGGACTTTGTTGCATTATTTAAGGACTCTTCTGTATTATTTAAGGACTTTGCTGCATTATTTAAGGACTATGCTGTGGTATTTAAGTACTCTGCTGCATTATTTAAGGACTTTGCTGCATTATTTAAGGACTCTGCTGCATTATTTAATTACTTTGCTGCATTATTAAAGGACCCTGCTGCGGCATTTAAGGATTCTGCTGCATTATTTAAGGACTTTGATGCATTATTTAAGGACGCTGCTGCAGAATTTAAGGAATCTGCTGCATTATTTAAGGACTTTGTTGCATTATTTAAGGTCTCTGCTGCATGAATTAAGGACTCTGCTATGGTACTTAAGGACTTTGCTGCATTATTTAAGGACTTTGCTGCATTATTTAAGGACTTTGATGCATTATTTAAGAACTTTGTTGCATTATTTAAGGACTCTGCTGCATTATTTAAGGACTTTGTTGCATTATGTAAGGACTTTGCTGCTTTATTTAAGGACTTTGCTGCATTATTTAAGGACTTTGTTGCATTATTTAAGGACTCTGCTGCATTATTTAAGGACTTTGTTGCATCATTTAAGGACTCTTCTGCATTATTTAAGGACTTTGCTGCATTATTTAAGGACTATGCTGTGGTATTTAAGTACTCTGCTGCATTATTTAAGGACTTTGCTGCATTATTTAAGGACTCTGCTGCATTATTTAATTACTTTGCTGCATTATTAAAGGACCCTGCTGCGGCATTTAAGGATTCTGCTGCATAATTTAAGGACTTTATTGCATTATTTAAGGATCCTGCTGCATTATTTAAGGATCCTGCTGAAGCATTTGAGGACTCAGCTGCATTATTTAAGGACTTTGCTGCATTATTTAACGACTCTGCTGCATTATTTAAGGACTCTGCTGCTTTATTTAAGGACTTTCCTGCATTATTTAAGGAGTCTTCTGCATTATTTAATGACTCTGCTGAAGCATTTGAGGACTCAACTGCATTATTTAAGGACTCTGCTGCATTATTTAAGGTCTCTGCTGCATTATTTAAGGACTCTGCTGTGGTATATAAGGACTCTGCTGCATTATTTAAGGAATTTGTTGCATTATTTAAGGACGCTGCTGCATTATTTAAGGACTTTGTTGCATTATTTAAGGACTCTGCTGCATTAATTAAGGACTTTGCTGCATTACTTAAGGACACTGCTGCATTATTTAAGGACTTTGTTGCATTATTTAAGGACTCTGCTGCATTATTTAAGGACTCTGCTGAAGCATTTGGGGACTCAGATGCATTATTTAAGGACTCTGCTGCATTATGTAAGGGCTTTGCTGCTTTATTTAAGGACTCTGTTGCATTATTTAAGGACTTTGTTGCATTATTTAAGAACTCTGCTGCATTATTTAAGGACTTTGTTGCATTATTTAAGGACTTTGCTGCATTATTTAAGGACTATGCTGTGGTATTTAAGGACTCTGCTGCATTATTTAAGGACTTTGCTGCATTATTAAAGGACTCTGCTGCATTATTTAATTACTTTGCTGCATTATTTAAGGACTCTGCTGCGGTATTTAAGGACTCTGCTGCATTATTTAAGGACTTTGATGCATTATTTAAGGACACTGCTGCAGAATTTAAGGAATCTGCTGCATTATTTAAGGACTTTGTTGCATTATTTAAGGTCTCTTTTTCATTATTTAAGGACTCTGCTATTGTACTTAAGGACTTTGCTGCATTATTTAAGGACTTTGCTGCATTATTTAAGGACTCTGCTGCATTATTTAAGTACTTTGTTGCATTATTTAAGGACTCTGCTGCATAATTTAAGGACTTTATTGCATTATTTAAGGATCCTGCTGCATTATTTAATGACTCTGCTGAAGCATTTGAGGACTCAGCTGCATTATTTAAGGTCTCTGCTGCATTATTTAAGGATCCTGCTGAAGCATTTGAGGACTCAGCTGCATTATTTAAGGACTTTGCTGCATTATTTAACGACTCTGCTGCGTTATTTAAGGACTCTGCTGCATTATTTAAGGACACTGCTGCATTATTTAAGGACTCTGCTGCATTATTTAATTACTTTGCTGCATTATTAAAGGACCCTGCTGCGGCATTTAAGGATTCTGCTGCATAATTTAAGGACTTTATTGCATTATTTAAGGATCCTGCTGCATTATTTAAGGATCCTGCTGAAGCATTTGAGGACTCAGCTGCATTATTTAAGGACTTTGCTGCATTATTTAACGACTCTGCTGCATTATTTAAGGACTCTGCTGCTTTATTTAAGGACTTTCCTGCATTATTTAAGGAGTCTTCTGCATTATTTAATGACTCTGCTGAAGCATTTGAGGACTCAACTGCATTATTTAAGGACTCTGCTGCATTATTTAAGGTCTCTGCTGCATTATTTAAGGACTCTGCTGTGGTATATAAGGACTCTGCTGCATTATTTAAGGAATTTGTTGCATTATTTAAGGACGCTGCTGCATTATTTAAGGACTTTGTTGCATTATTTAAGGACTCTGCTGCATTAATTAAGGACTTTGCTGCATTACTTAAGGACACTGCTGCATTATTTAAGGACTTTGTTGCATTATTTAAGGACTCTGCTGCATTATTTAAGGACTCTGCTGAAGCATTTGGGGACTCAGATGCATTATTTAAGGACTCTGCTGCATTATGTAAGGGCTTTGCTGCTTTATTTAAGGACTCTGTTGCATTATTTAAGGACTTTGTTGCATTATTTAAGAACTCTGCTGCATTATTTAAGGACTTTGTTGCATTATTTAAGGATTCTGCTGCATTATTTAAGGACTTTGCTGCATTATTTAAGGACTATGCTGTGGTATTTAAGGACTCTGCTGCATTATTTAAGGACTTTGCTGCATTATTAAAGGACTCTGCTGCATTATTTAATTACTTTGCTGCATTATTTAAGGACTCTGCTGCGGTATTTAAGGACTCTGCTGCATTATTTAAGGACTTTGATGCATTATTTAAGGACACTGCTGCAGAATTTAAGGAATCTGCTGCATTATTTAAGGACTTTGTTGCATTATTTAAGGTCTCTTTTTCATTATTTAAGGACTCTGCTATTGTACTTAAGGACTTTGCTGCATTATTTAAGGACTTTGCTGCATTATTTAAGGACTCTGCTGCATTATTTAAGTACTTTGTTGCATTATTTAAGGACTCTGCTGCATAATTTAAGGACTTTATTGCATTATTTAAGGATCCTGCTGCATTATTTAATGACTCTGCTGAAGCATTTGAGGACTCATCTGCATTATTAAAGGTCTCTGCTGCATTATTTAAGGATCCTGCTGAAGCATTTGAGGACTCAGCTGCATTATTTAAGGACTTTGCTGCATTATTTAACGACTCTGCTGCGTTATTTAAGGACTCTGCTGCATTATTTAAGGACACTGCTGCATTATTTAAGGACTCTGCTGCATTATTTAAGGACTTTGCTGCATTATTTAACGACTCTGCTGCATTATTTAAGAACTTTGCTGCATTATTTAAGGACTCTGCTGCATTATTTAAGGAATTTGTTGCATTATTTAAGGACTCTGCTGCTTTATTTAAGGACTCTGCTGCGGTATTTAAGGACTCTGCTGCATTATTTAAGGACTTTGCTGCATTATTTAAGGACTGCTGCGTTATTTAAGGACTCTGCTGCATTATTTAAGACTTTGCTGCATTATTTAAGGACTCTGCTGCAGTGTTTAATGACTCTGCTGAAGCAACTGGGGACTCAGATGCATTATTTAAGGACTCTGCTGCATTATGTAAGGACTTTGCTGCTTTATTTAAGGACTTTGCTGCATTATTTAAGGACTTTGTTGCATTATTTAAGGACTCTGCTGCATTATTTAAGGACTTTGTTGCATTATTTAAGGACTCTTCTGCATTATTTAAGGACTTTGCTGCATTATTTAAGGACTATGCTGTGGTATTTAAGTACTCTGCTGCATTATTTAAGGACTTTGCTGCATTATTTAAGGACTCTGCTGCATTATTTAATTACTTTGCTGCATTATTAAAGGACCCTGCTGCGGCATTTAAGGATTCTGCTGCATTATTTAAGGACTTTGATGCATTATTTAAGGACGCTGCTGCAGAATTTAAGGAATCTGCTGCATTATTTAAGGACTTTGTTGCATTATTTAAGGTCTCTGCTGCATTATTTAAGGACTCTGCTATGGTACTTAAGGACTTTGCTGCATTACTTAAGGACTTTGCTGCATTATTTAAGGACTTTGATGCATTATTTAAGAACTTTGTTGCATTATTTAAGGACTCTGCTGCATTATTTAAGGACTTTGTTGCATTATGTAAGGACTTTGCTGCTTTATTTAAGGACTTTGCTGCATTATTTAAGGGCTTTGTTGCATTATTTAAGGACTCTGCTGCATTATTTAAGGACTTTGTTGCATTATTTAAGGACTCTTCTGCATTATTTAAGGACTTTGCTGCATTATTTAAGGACTATGCTGTGGTATTTAAGTACTCTGCTGCATTATTTAAGGACTTTGCTGCATTATTTAAGGACTCTGCTGCATTATTTAATTACTTTGCTGCATTATTAAAGGACCCTGCTGCGGCATTTAAGGATTCTGCTGCATAATTTAAGGACTTTATTGCATTATTTAAGGATCCTGCTGCATTATTTAAGGATCCTGCTGAAGCATTTGAGGACTCAGCTGCATTATTTAAGGACTTTGCTGCATTATTTAACGACTCTGCTGCATTATTTAAGGACTCTGCTGCTTTATTTAAGGACTTTCCTGCATTATTTAAGGAGTCTTCTGCATTATTTAATGACTCTGCTGAAGCATTTGAGGACTCAACTGCATTATTTAAGGACTCTGCTGCATTATTTAAGGTCTCTGCTGCATTATTTAAGGACTCTGCTGTGGTATATAAGGACTCTGCTGCATTATTTAAGGAATTTGTTGCATTATTTAAGGACGCTGCTGCATTATTTAAGGACTTTGTTGCATTATTTAAGGACTCTGCTGCATTAATTAAGGACTTTGCTGCATTACTTAAGGACACTGCTGCATTATTTAAGGACTTTGTTGCATTATTTAAGGTCTCTGCTGCATTATTTAAGGACTCTGCTGTGGTATTTATGGACTCTGCTGCATTATTTAAGGAATTTGTTGCATTATTTAAGGACGCTGCTGCATTATTTAAGGACTTTGTTGCATTATTTAAGGACTTTGCTGCATTAATTAAGGACTTTGCTGCATTACTTAAGGACTCTGCTGCATTATTTAATTACTTGCTGCATTATTTAAGGACTCTGCTGCGGTGTTTAAGAACTCTGCTGCATTATTTAAGGACTTTGCTGCATTATTTTAGGACTCTGCTGCATTATTTAAGGACTTTGCTGTATTATTTAAGGACTCTACTGCATTATTTAAGGACTTTGTTGCATTATTTAAGGACTCTGCTGCATTATTTAATGACTTTGTTGCATTATATAAGGACTCTGCTGCATTATTTAAGGACTATGTTGCATTATGTTAGAAGTCTGCTGCATTATTTAAGGACTTTGCTGCATTATTTAAGGACTCTGCTGCATTATTTAAGGACTTTATTGCATTATTTAAGGACTCTGCTGCATTATTTAATGACTCTGCTGAAGCATTTGAGGACTCAGCTGCATTATTTAAGGTCTCTGCTGTATTATTTAAGGACTCTGCTGCATTATTTAATGACTCTGTTGCGGTATTTAAGGACTCTGCTGCATTATTTAAGGACTGCTGCGTTATTTAAGGACTCTGCTGCATTATTTAAGACTTTGCTGCATTATTTAAGGACTCTGCTGCAGTGTTTAATGACTCTGCTGAAGCAACTGGGGACTCAGATGCATTATTTAAGGACTCTGCTGCATTATGTAAGGACTTTGCTGCTTTATTTAAGGACTTTGCTGCATTATTTAAGGACTTTGTTGCATTATTTAAGGACTCTGCTGCATTATTTAAGGACTTTGTTGCATTATTTAAGGACTCTTCTGTATTATTTAAGGACTTTGCTGCATTATTTAAGGACTATGCTGTGGTATTTAAGTACTCTGCTGCATTATTTAAGGACTTTGCTGCATTATTTAAGGACTCTGCTGCATTATTTAATTACTTTGCTGCATTATTAAAGGACCCTGCTGCGGCATTTAAGGATTCTGCTGCATTATTTAAGGACTTTGATGCATTATTTAAGGACGCTGCTGCAGAATTTAAGGAATCTGCTGCATTATTTAAGGACTTTGTTGCATTATTTAAGGTCTCTGCTGCATGAATTAAGGACTCTGCTATGGTACTTAAGGACTTTGCTGCATTATTTAAGGACTTTGCTGCATTATTTAAGGACTTTGATGCATTATTTAAGAACTTTGTTGCATTATTTAAGGACTCTGCTGCATTATTTAAGGACTTTGTTGCATTATGTAAGGACTTTGCTGCTTTATTTAAGGACTTTGCTGCATTATTTAAGGACTTTGTTGCATTATTTAAGGACTCTGCTGCATTATTTAAGGACTTTGTTGCATTATTTAAGGACTCTTCTGCATTATTTAAGGACTTTGCTGCATTATTTAAGGACTATGCTGTGGTATTTAAGTACTCTGCTGCATTATTTAAGGACTTTGCTGCATTATTTAAGGACTCTGCTGCATTATTTAATTACTTTGCTGCATTATTAAAGGACCCTGCTGCGGCATTTAAGGATTCTGCTGCATAATTTAAGGACTTTATTGCATTATTTAAGGATCCTGCTGCATTATTTAAGGATCCTGCTGAAGCATTTGAGGACTCAGCTGCATTATTTAAGGACTTTGCTGCATTATTTAACGACTCTGCTGCATTATTTAAGGACTCTGCTGCTTTATTTAAGGACTTTCCTGCATTATTTAAGGAGTCTTCTGCATTATTTAATGACTCTGCTGAAGCATTTGAGGACTCAACTGCATTATTTAAGGACTCTGCTGCATTATTTAAGGTCTCTGCTGCATTATTTAAGGACTCTGCTGTGGTATATAAGGACTCTGCTGCATTATTTAAGGAATTTGTTGCATTATTTAAGGACGCTGCTGCATTATTTAAGGACTTTGTTGCATTATTTAAGGACTCTGCTGCATTAATTAAGGACTTTGCTGCATTACTTAAGGACACTGCTGCATTATTTAAGGACTTTGTTGCATTATTTAAGGACTCTGCTGCATTATTTAAGGACTCTGCTGAAGCATTTGGGGACTCAGATGCATTATTTAAGGACTCTGCTGCATTATGTAAGGGCTTTGCTGCTTTATTTAAGGACTCTGTTGCATTATTTAAGGACTTTGTTGCATTATTTAAGAACTCTGCTGCATTATTTAAGGACTTTGTTGCATTATTTAAGGACTTTGCTGCATTATTTAAGGACTATGCTGTGGTATTTAAGGACTCTGCTGCATTATTTAAGGACTTTGCTGCATTATTAAAGGACTCTGCTGCATTATTTAATTACTTTGCTGCATTATTTAAGGACTCTGCTGCGGTATTTAAGGACTCTGCTGCATTATTTAAGGACTTTGATGCATTATTTAAGGACACTGCTGCAGAATTTAAGGAATCTGCTGCATTATTTAAGGACTTTGTTGCATTATTTAAGGTCTCTTTTTCATTATTTAAGGACTCTGCTATTGTACTTAAGGACTTTGCTGCATTATTTAAGGACTTTGCTGCATTATTTAAGGACTCTGCTGCATTATTTAAGTACTTTGTTGCATTATTTAAGGACTCTGCTGCATAATTTAAGGACTTTATTGCATTATTTAAGGATCCTGCTGCATTATTTAATGACTCTGCTGAAGCATTTGAGGACTCAGCTGCATTATTTAAGGTCTCTGCTGCATTATTTAAGGATCCTGCTGAAGCATTTGAGGACTCAGCTGCATTATTTAAGGACTTTGCTGCATTATTTAACGACTCTGCTGCGTTATTTAAGGACTCTGCTGCATTATTTAAGGACACTGCTGCATTATTTAAGGACTCTGCTGCATTATTTAATTACTTTGCTGCATTATTAAAGGACCCTGCTGCGGCATTTAAGGATTCTGCTGCATAATTTAAGGACTTTATTGCATTATTTAAGGATCCTGCTGCATTATTTAAGGATCCTGCTGAAGCATTTGAGGACTCAGCTGCATTATTTAAGGACTTTGCTGCATTATTTAACGACTCTGCTGCATTATTTAAGGACTCTGCTGCTTTATTTAAGGACTTTCCTGCATTATTTAAGGAGTCTTCTGCATTATTTAATGACTCTGCTGAAGCATTTGAGGACTCAACTGCATTATTTAAGGACTCTGCTGCATTATTTAAGGTCTCTGCTGCATTATTTAAGGACTCTGCTGTGGTATATAAGGACTCTGCTGCATTATTTAAGGAATTTGTTGCATTATTTAAGGACGCTGCTGCATTATTTAAGGACTTTGTTGCATTATTTAAGGACTCTGCTGCATTAATTAAGGACTTTGCTGCATTACTTAAGGACACTGCTGCATTAATTAAGGACTTTGTTGCATTATTTAAGGTCTCTGCTGCATTATTTAAGGACTCTGCTGTGGTATTTATGGACTCTGCTGCATTATTTAAGGAATTTGTTGCATTATTTAAGGACGCTGCTGCATTATTTAAGGACTTTGTTGCATTATTTAAGGACTTTGCTGCATTAATTAAGGACTTTGCTGCATTACTTAAGGACTCTGCTGCATTATTTAATTACTTGCTGCATTATTTAAGGACTCTGCTGCGGTGTTTAAGAACTCTGCTGCATTATTTAAGGACTTTGCTGCATTATTTTAGGACTCTGCTGCATTATTTAAGGACTTTGCTGTATTATTTAAGGACTCTACTGCATTATTTAAGGACTTTGTTGCATTATTTAAGGACTCTGCTGCATTATTTAATGACTTTGTTGCATTATATAAGGACTCTGCTGCATTATTTAAGGACTATGTTGCATTATGTTAGAAGTCTGCTGCATTATTTAAGGACTTTGCTGCATTATTTAAGGACTCTGCTGCATTATTTAAGGACTTTATTGCATTATTTAAGGACTCTGCTGCATTATTTAATGACTCTGCTGAAGCATTTGAGGACTCAGCTGCATTATTTAAGGTCTCTGCTGTATTATTTAAGGACTCTGCTGCATTATTTAATGACTCTGTTGCGGTATTTAAGGACTCTGCTGCATTATTTAAGGACTGCTGCGTTATTTAAGGACTCTGCTGCATTATTTAAGACTTTGCTGCATTATTTAAGGACTCTGCTGCAGTGTTTAATGACTCTGCTGAAGCAACTGGGGACTCAGATGCATTATTTAAGGACTCTGCTGCATTATGTAAGGACTTTGCTGCTTTATTTAAGGACTTTGCTGCATTATTTAAGGACTTTGTTGCATTATTTAAGGACTCTGCTGCATTATTTAAGGACTTTGTTGCATTATTTAAGGACTCTTCTGTATTATTTAAGGACTTTGCTGCATTATTTAAGGACTATGCTGTGGTATTTAAGTACTCTGCTGCATTATTTAAGGACTTTGCTGCATTATTTAAGGACTCTGCTGCATTATTTAATTACTTTGCTGCATTATTAAAGGACCCTGCTGCGGCATTTAAGGATTCTGCTGCATTATTTAAGGACTTTGATGCATTATTTAAGGACGCTGCTGCAGAATTTAAGGAATCTGCTGCATTATTTAAGGACTTTGTTGCATTATTTAAGGTCTCTGCTGCATGAATTAAGGACTCTGCTATGGTACTTAAGGACTTTGCTGCATTATTTAAGGACTTTGCTGCATTATTTAAGGACTTTGATGCATTATTTAAGAACTTTGTTGCATTATTTAAGGACTCTGCTGCATTATTTAAGGACTTTGTTGCATTATGTAAGGACTTTGCTGCTTTATTTAAGGACTTTGCTGCATTATTTAAGGACTTTGTTGCATTATTTAAGGACTCTGCTGCATTATTTAAGGACTTTGTTGCATTATTTAAGGACTCTTCTGCATTATTTAAGGACTTTGCTGCATTATTTAAGGACTATGCTGTGGTATTTAAGTACTCTGCTGCATTATTTAAGGACTTTGCTGCATTATTTAAGGACTCTGCTGCATTATTTAATTACTTTGCTGCATTATTAAAGGACCCTGCTGCGGCATTTAAGGATTCTGCTGCATAATTTAAGGACTTTATTGCATTATTTAAGGATCCTGCTGCATTATTTAAGGATCCTGCTGAAGCATTTGAGGACTCAGCTGCATTATTTAAGGACTTTGCTGCATTATTTAAGGACTCTGCTGCATTATTTAATTACTTTGCTGCATTATTAAAGGACCCTGCTGCGGCATTTAAGGATTCTGCTGCATTATTTAAGGACTTTCCTGCATTATTTAAGGAGTCTTCTGCATTATTTAATGACTCTGCTGAAGCATTTGAGGACTCAACTGCATTATTTAAGGACTCTGCTGCATTATTTAAGGTCTCTGCTGCATTATTTAAGGACTCTGCTGTGGTATATAAGGACTCTGCTGCATTATTTAAGGAATTTGTTGCATTATTTAAGGACGCTGCTGCATTATTTAAGGACTTTGTTGCATTATTTAAGGACTCTGCTGCATTAATTAAGGACTTTGCTGCATTACTTAAGGACACTGCTGCATTATTTAAGGACTTTGTTGCATTATTTAAGGACTCTGCTGCATTATTTAAGGACTCTGCTGAAGCATTTGGGGACTCAGATGCATTATTTAAGGACTCTGCTGCATTATGTAAGGGCTTTGCTGCTTTATTTAAGGACTCTGTTGCATTATTTAAGGACTTTGTTGCATTATTTAAGAACTCTGCTGCATTATTTAAGGACTTTGTTGCATTATTTAAGGACTTTGCTGCATTATTTAAGGACTATGCTGTGGTATTTAAGGACTCTGCTGCATTATTTAAGGACTTTGCTGCATTATTAAAGGACTCTGCTGCATTATTTAATTACTTTGCTGCATTATTTAAGGACTCTGCTGCGGTATTTAAGGACTCTGCTGCATTATTTAAGGACTTTGATGCATTATTTAAGGACACTGCTGCAGAATTTAAGGAATCTGCTGCATTATTTAAGGACTTTGTTGCATTATTTAAGGTCTCTTTTTCATTATTTAAGGACTCTGCTATTGTACTTAAGGACTTTGCTGCATTATTTAAGGACTTTGCTGCATTATTTAAGGACTCTGCTGCATTATTTAAGTACTTTGTTGCATTATTTAAGGACTCTGCTGCATAATTTAAGGACTTTATTGCATTATTTAAGGATCCTGCTGCATTATTTAATGACTCTGCTGAAGCATTTGAGGACTCAGCTGCATTATTTAAGGTCTCTGCTGCATTATTTAAGGATCCTGCTGAAGCATTTGAGGACTCAGCTGCATTATTTAAGGACTTTGCTGCATTATTTAACGACTCTGCTGCGTTATTTAAGGACTCTGCTGCATTATTTAAGGACACTGCTGCATTATTTAAGGACTCTGCTGCATTATTTAAGGACTTTGCTGCATTATTTAACGACTCTGCTGCATTATTTAAGAACTTTGCTGCATTATTTAAGGACTCTGCTGCATTATTTAAGGAATTTGTTGCATTATTTAAGGACTCTGCTGCTTTATTTAAGGACTCTGCTGCGGTATTTAAGGACTCTGCTGCATTATTTAAGGACTTTGCTGCATTATTTAAGGACTGCTGCGTTATTTAAGGACTCTGCTGCATTATTTAAGACTTTGCTGCATTATTTAAGGACTCTGCTGCAGTGTTTAATGACTCTGCTGAAGCAACTGGGGACTCAGATGCATTATTTAAGGACTCTGCTGCATTATGTAAGGACTTTGCTGCTTTATTTAAGGACTTTGCTGCATTATTTAAGGACTTTGTTGCATTATTTAAGGACTCTGCTGCATTATTTAAGGACTTTGTTGCATTATTTAAGGACTCTTCTGCATTATTTAAGGACTTTGCTGCATTATTTAAGGACTATGCTGTGGTATTTAAGTACTCTGCTGCATTATTTAAGGACTTTGCTGCATTATTTAAGGACTCTGCTGCATTATTTAATTACTTTGCTGCATTATTAAAGGACCCTGCTGCGGCATTTAAGGATTCTGCTGCATTATTTAAGGACTTTGATGCATTATTTAAGGACGCTGCTGCAGAATTTAAGGAATCTGCTGCATTATTTAAGGACTTTGTTGCATTATTTAAGGTCTCTGCTGCATGAATTAAGGACTCTGCTATGGTACTTAAGGACTTTGCTGCATTATTTAAGGACTTTGCTGCATTATTTAAGGACTTTGATGCATTATTTAAGAACTTTGTTGCATTATTTAAGGACTCTGCTGCATTATTTAAGGACTTTGTTGCATTATGTAAGGACTTTGCTGCTTTATTTAAGGACTTTGCTGCATTATTTAAGGACTTTGTTGCATTATTTAAGGACTCTGCTGCATTATTTAAGGACTTTGTTGCATCATTTAAGGACTCTTCTGCATTATTTAAGGACTTTGCTGCATTATTTAAGGACTATGCTGTGGTATTTAAGTACTCTGCTGCATTATTTAAGGACTTTGCTGCATTATTTAAGGACTCTGCTGCATTATTTAATTACTTTGCTGCATTATTAAAGGACCCTGCTGCGGCATTTAAGGATTCTGCTGCATAATTTAAGGACTTTATTGCATTATTTAAGGATCCTGCTGCATTATTTAAGGATCCTGCTGAAGCATTTGAGGACTCAGCTGCATTATTTAAGGACTTTGCTGCATTATTTAACGACTCTGCTGCATTATTTAAGGACTCTGCTGCTTTATTTAAGGACTTTCCTGCATTATTTAAGGAGTCTTCTGCATTATTTAATGACTCTGCTGAAGCATTTGAGGACTCAACTGCATTATTTAAGGACTCTGCTGCATTATTTAAGGTCTCTGCTGCATTATTTAAGGACTCTGCTGTGGTATATAAGGACTCTGCTGCATTATTTAAGGAATTTGTTGCATTATTTAAGGACGCTGCTGCATTATTTAAGGACTTTGTTGCATTATTTAAGGACTCTGCTGCATTAATTAAGGACTTTGCTGCATTACTTAAGGACACTGCTGCATTATTTAAGGACTTTGTTGCATTATTTAAGGACTCTGCTGCATTATTTAAGGACTCTGCTGAAGCATTTGGGGACTCAGATGCATTATTTAAGGACTCTGCTGCATTATGTAAGGGCTTTGCTGCTTTATTTAAGGACTCTGTTGCATTATTTAAGGACTTTGTTGCATTATTTAAGAACTCTGCTGCATTATTTAAGGACTTTGTTGCATTATTTAAGGATTCTGCTGCATTATTTAAGGACTTTGCTGCATTATTTAAGGACTATGCTGTGGTATTTAAGGACTCTGCTGCATTATTTAAGGACTTTGCTGCATTATTAAAGGACTCTGCTGCATTATTTAATTACTTTGCTGCATTATTTAAGGACTCTGCTGCGGTATTTAAGGACTCTGCTGCATTATTTAAGGACTTTGATGCATTATTTAAGGACACTGCTGCAGAATTTAAGGAATCTGCTGCATTATTTAAGGACTTTGTTGCATTATTTAAGGTCTCTTTTTCATTATTTAAGGACTCTGCTATTGTACTTAAGGACTTTGCTGCATTATTTAAGGACTTTGCTGCATTATTTAAGGACTCTGCTGCATTATTTAAGTACTTTGTTGCATTATTTAAGGACTCTGCTGCATAATTTAAGGACTTTATTGCATTATTTAAGGATCCTGCTGCATTATTTAATGACTCTGCTGAAGCATTTGAGGACTCATCTGCATTATTAAAGGTCTCTGCTGCATTATTTAAGGATCCTGCTGAAGCATTTGAGGACTCAGCTGCATTATTTAAGGACTTTGCTGCATTATTTAACGACTCTGCTGCGTTATTTAAGGACTCTGCTGCATTATTTAAGGACACTGCTGCATTATTTAAGGACTCTGCTGCATTATTTAAGGACTTTGCTGCATTATTTAACGACTCTGCTGCATTATTTAAGAACTTTGCTGCATTATTTAAGGACTCTGCTGCATTATTTAAGGAATTTGTTGCATTATTTAAGGACTCTGCTGCTTTATTTAAGGACTCTGCTGCGGTATTTAAGGACTCTGCTGCATTATTTAAGGACTTTGCTGCATTATTTAAGGACTGCTGCGTTATTTAAGGACTCTGCTGCATTATTTAAGACTTTGCTGCATTATTTAAGGACTCTGCTGCAGTGTTTAATGACTCTGCTGAAGCAACTGGGGACTCAGATGCATTATTTAAGGACTCTGCTGCATTATGTAAGGACTTTGCTGCTTTATTTAAGGACTTTGCTGCATTATTTAAGGACTTTGTTGCATTATTTAAGGACTCTGCTGCATTATTTAAGGACTTTGTTGCATTATTTAAGGACTCTTCTGCATTATTTAAGGACTTTGCTGCATTATTTAAGGACTATGCTGTGGTATTTAAGTACTCTGCTGCATTATTTAAGGACTTTGCTGCATTATTTAAGGACTCTGCTGCATTATTTAATTACTTTGCTGCATTATTAAAGGACCCTGCTGCGGCATTTAAGGATTCTGCTGCATTATTTAAGGACTTTGATGCATTATTTAAGGACGCTGCTGCAGAATTTAAGGAATCTGCTGCATTATTTAAGGACTTTGTTGCATTATTTAAGGTCTCTGCTGCATTATTTAAGGACTCTGCTATGGTACTTAAGGACTTTGCTGCATTACTTAAGGACTTTGCTGCATTATTTAAGGACTTTGATGCATTATTTAAGAACTTTGTTGCATTATTTAAGGACTCTGCTGCATTATTTAAGGACTTTGTTGCATTATGTAAGGACTTTGCTGCTTTATTTAAGGACTTTGCTGCATTATTTAAGGGCTTTGTTGCATTATTTAAGGACTCTGCTGCATTATTTAAGGACTTTGTTGCATTATTTAAGGACTCTTCTGCATTATTTAAGGACTTTGCTGCATTATTTAAGGACTATGCTGTGGTATTTAAGTACTCTGCTGCATTATTTAAGGACTTTGCTGCATTATTTAAGGACTCTGCTGCATTATTTAATTACTTTGCTGCATTATTAAAGGACCCTGCTGCGGCATTTAAGGATTCTGCTGCATAATTTAAGGACTTTATTGCATTATTTAAGGATCCTGCTGCATTATTTAAGGATCCTGCTGAAGCATTTGAGGACTCAGCTGCATTATTTAAGGACTTTGCTGCATTATTTAACGACTCTGCTGCATTATTTAAGGACTCTGCTGCTTTATTTAAGGACTTTCCTGCATTATTTAAGGAGTCTTCTGCATTATTTAATGACTCTGCTGAAGCATTTGAGGACTCAACTGCATTATTTAAGGACTCTGCTGCATTATTTAAGGTCTCTGCTGCATTATTTAAGGACTCTGCTGTGGTATATAAGGACTCTGCTGCATTATTTAAGGAATTTGTTGCATTATTTAAGGACGCTGCTGCATTATTTAAGGACTTTGTTGCATTATTTAAGGACTCTGCTGCATTAATTAAGGACTTTGCTGCATTACTTAAGGACACTGCTGCATTATTTAAGGACTTTGTTGCATTATTTAAGGTCTCTGCTGCATTATTTAAGGACTCTGCTGTGGTATTTATGGACTCTGCTGCATTATTTAAGGAATTTGTTGCATTATTTAAGGACGCTGCTGCATTATTTAAGGACTTTGTTGCATTATTTAAGGACTTTGCTGCATTAATTAAGGACTTTGCTGCATTACTTAAGGACTCTGCTGCATTATTTAATTACTTGCTGCATTATTTAAGGACTCTGCTGCGGTGTTTAAGAACTCTGCTGCATTATTTAAGGACTTTGCTGCATTATTTTAGGACTCTGCTGCATTATTTAAGGACTTTGCTGTATTATTTAAGGACTCTACTGCATTATTTAAGGACTTTGTTGCATTATTTAAGGACTCTGCTGCATTATTTAATGACTTTGTTGCATTATATAAGGACTCTGCTGCATTATTTAAGGACTATGTTGCATTATGTTAGAAGTCTGCTGCATTATTTAAGGACTTTGCTGCATTATTTAAGGACTCTGCTGCATTATTTAAGGACTTTATTGCATTATTTAAGGACTCTGCTGCATTATTTAATGACTCTGCTGAAGCATTTGAGGACTCAGCTGCATTATTTAAGGTCTCTGCTGTATTATTTAAGGACTCTGCTGCATTATTTAATGACTCTGTTGCGGTATTTAAGGACTCTGCTGCATTATTTAAGGACTGCTGCGTTATTTAAGGACTCTGCTGCATTATTTAAGACTTTGCTGCATTATTTAAGGACTCTGCTGCAGTGTTTAATGACTCTGCTGAAGCAACTGGGGACTCAGATGCATTATTTAAGGACTCTGCTGCATTATGTAAGGACTTTGCTGCTTTATTTAAGGACTTTGCTGCATTATTTAAGGACTTTGTTGCATTATTTAAGGACTCTGCTGCATTATTTAAGGACTTTGTTGCATTATTTAAGGACTCTTCTGTATTATTTAAGGACTTTGCTGCATTATTTAAGGACTATGCTGTGGTATTTAAGTACTCTGCTGCATTATTTAAGGACTTTGCTGCATTATTTAAGGACTCTGCTGCATTATTTAATTACTTTGCTGCATTATTAAAGGACCCTGCTGCGGCATTTAAGGATTCTGCTGCATTATTTAAGGACTTTGATGCATTATTTAAGGACGCTGCTGCAGAATTTAAGGAATCTGCTGCATTATTTAAGGACTTTGTTGCATTATTTAAGGTCTCTGCTGCATGAATTAAGGACTCTGCTATGGTACTTAAGGACTTTGCTGCATTATTTAAGGACTTTGCTGCATTATTTAAGGACTTTGATGCATTATTTAAGAACTTTGTTGCATTATTTAAGGACTCTGCTGCATTATTTAAGGACTTTGTTGCATTATGTAAGGACTTTGCTGCTTTATTTAAGGACTTTGCTGCATTATTTAAGGACTTTGTTGCATTATTTAAGGACTCTGCTGCATTATTTAAGGACTTTGTTGCATTATTTAAGGACTCTTCTGCATTATTTAAGGACTTTGCTGCATTATTTAAGGACTATGCTGTGGTATTTAAGTACTCTGCTGCATTATTTAAGGACTTTGCTGCATTATTTAAGGACTCTGCTGCATTATTTAATTACTTTGCTGCATTATTAAAGGACCCTGCTGTGGCATTTAAGGATTCTGCTGCATAATTTAAGGACTTTATTGCATTATTTAAGGATCCTGCTGCATTATTTAAGGATCCTGCTGAAGCATTTGAGGACTCAGCTGCATTATTTAAGGACTTTGCTGCATTATTTAACGACTCTGCTGCATTATTTAAGGACTCTGCTGCTTTATTTAAGGACTTTCCTGCATTATTTAAGGAGTCTTCTGCATTATTTAATGACTCTGCTGAAGCATTTGAGGACTCAACTGCATTATTTAAGGACTCTGCTGCATTATTTAAGGTCTCTGCTGCATTATTTAAGGACTCTGCTGTGGTATATAAGGACTCTGCTGCATTATTTAAGGAATTTGTTGCATTATTTAAGGACGCTGCTGCATTATTTAAGGACTTTGTTGCATTATTTAAGGACTCTGCTGCATTAATTAAGGACTTTGCTGCATTACTTAAGGACACTGCTGCATTATTTAAGGACTTTGTTGCATTATTTAAGGACTCTGCTGCATTATTTAAGGACTCTGCTGAAGCATTTGGGGACTCAGATGCATTATTTAAGGACTCTGCTGCATTATGTAAGGGCTTTGCTGCTTTATTTAAGGACTCTGTTGCATTATTTAAGGACTTTGTTGCATTATTTAAGAACTCTGCTGCATTATTTAAGGACTTTGTTGCATTATTTAAGGACTCTGCTGCATTATTTAAGGACTTTGCTGCATTATTTAAGGACTATGCTGTGGTATTTAAGGACTCTGCTGCATTATTTAAGGACTTTGCTGCATTATTAAAGGACTCTGCTGCATTATTTAATTACTTTGCTGCATTATTTAAGGACTCTGCTGCGGTATTTAAGGACTCTGCTGCATTATTTAAGGACTTTGATGCATTATTTAAGGACACTGCTGCAGAATTTAAGGAATCTGCTGCATTATTTAAGGACTTTGTTGCATTATTTAAGGTCTCTTTTTCATTATTTAAGGACTCTGCTATTGTACTTAAGGACTTTGCTGCATTATTTAAGGACTTTGCTGCATTATTTAAGGACTCTGCTGCATTATTTAAGTACTTTGTTGCATTATTTAAGGACTCTGCTGCATAATTTAAGGACTTTATTGCATTATTTAAGGATCCTGCTGCATTATTTAATGACTCTGCTGAAGCATTTGAGGACTCAGCTGCATTATTTAAGGTCTCTGCTGCATTATTTAAGGATCCTGCTGAAGCATTTGAGGACTCAGCTGCATTATTTAAGGACTTTGCTGCATTATTTAACGACTCTGCTGCGTTATTTAAGGACTCTGCTGCATTATTTAAGGACACTGCTGCATTATTTAAGGACTCTGCTGCATTATTTAAGGACTTTGCTGCATTATTTAACGACTCTGCTGCATTATTTAAGAACTTTGCTGCATTATTTAAGGACTCTGCTGCATTATTTAAGGAATTTGTTGCATTATTTAAGGACTCTGCTGCTTTATTTAAGGACTCTGCTGCGGTATTTAAGGACTCTGCTGCATTATTTAAGGACTTTGCTGCATTATTTAAGGACTGCTGCGTTATTTAAGGACTCTGCTGCATTATTTAAGACTTTGCTGCATTATTTAAGGACTCTGCTGCAGTGTTTAATGACTCTGCTGAAGCAACTGGGGACTCAGATGCATTATTTAAGGACTCTGCTGCATTATGTAAGGACTTTGCTGCTTTATTTAAGGACTTTGCTGCATTATTTAAGGACTTTGTTGCATTATTTAAGGACTCTGCTGCATTATTTAAGGACTTTGTTGCATTATTTAAGGACTCTTCTGCATTATTTAAGGACTTTGCTGCATTATTTAAGGACTATGCTGTGGTATTTAAGTACTCTGCTGCATTATTTAAGGACTTTGCTGCATTATTTAAGGACTCTGCTGCATTATTTAATTACTTTGCTGCATTATTAAAGGACCCTGCTGCGGCATTTAAGGATTCTGCTGCATTATTTAAGGACTTTGATGCATTATTTAAGGACGCTGCTGCAGAATTTAAGGAATCTGCTGCATTATTTAAGGACTTTGTTGCATTATTTAAGGTCTCTGCTGCATGAATTAAGGACTCTGCTATGGTACTTAAGGACTTTGCTGCATTATTTAAGGACTTTGCTGCATTATTTAAGGACTTTGATGCATTATTTAAGAACTTTGTTGCATTATTTAAGGACTCTGCTGCATTATTTAAGGACTTTGTTGCATTATGTAAGGACTTTGCTGCTTTATTTAAGGACTTTGCTGCATTATTTAAGGACTTTGTTGCATTATTTAAGGACTCTGCTGCATTATTTAAGGACTTTGTTGCATCATTTAAGGACTCTTCTGCATTATTTAAGGACTTTGCTGCATTATTTAAGGACTATGCTGTGGTATTTAAGTACTCTGCTGCATTATTTAAGGACTTTGCTGCATTATTTAAGGACTCTGCTGCATTATTTAATTACTTTGCTGCATTATTAAAGGACCCTGCTGCGGCATTTAAGGATTCTGCTGCATAATTTAAGGACTTTATTGCATTATTTAAGGATCCTGCTGCATTATTTAAGGATCCTGCTGAAGCATTTGAGGACTCAGCTGCATTATTTAAGGACTTTGCTGCATTATTTAACGACTCTGCTGCATTATTTAAGGACTCTGCTGCTTTATTTAAGGACTTTCCTGCATTATTTAAGGAGTCTTCTGCATTATTTAATGACTCTGCTGAAGCATTTGAGGACTCAACTGCATTATTTAAGGACTCTGCTGCATTATTTAAGGTCTCTGCTGCATTATTTAAGGACTCTGCTGTGGTATATAAGGACTCTGCTGCATTATTTAAGGAATTTGTTGCATTATTTAAGGACGCTGCTGCATTATTTAAGGACTTTGTTGCATTATTTAAGGACTCTGCTGCATTAATTAAGGACTTTGCTGCATTACTTAAGGACACTGCTGCATTATTTAAGGACTTTGTTGCATTATTTAAGGACTCTGCTGCATTATTTAAGGACTCTGCTGAAGCATTTGGGGACTCAGATGCATTATTTAAGGACTCTGCTGCATTATGTAAGGGCTTTGCTGCTTTATTTAAGGACTCTGTTGCATTATTTAAGGACTTTGTTGCATTATTTAAGAACTCTGCTGCATTATTTAAGGACTTTGTTGCATTATTTAAGGATTCTGCTGCATTATTTAAGGACTTTGCTGCATTATTTAAGGACTATGCTGTGGTATTTAAGGACTCTGCTGCATTATTTAAGGACTTTGCTGCATTATTAAAGGACTCTGCTGCATTATTTAATTACTTTGCTGCATTATTTAAGGACTCTGCTGCGGTATTTAAGGACTCTGCTGCATTATTTAAGGACTTTGATGCATTATTTAAGGACACTGCTGCAGAATTTAAGGAATCTGCTGCATTATTTAAGGACTTTGTTGCATTATTTAAGGTCTCTTTTTCATTATTTAAGGACTCTGCTATTGTACTTAAGGACTTTGCTGCATTATTTAAGGACTTTGCTGCATTATTTAAGGACTCTGCTGCATTATTTAAGTACTTTGTTGCATTATTTAAGGACTCTGCTGCATAATTTAAGGACTTTATTGCATTATTTAAGGATCCTGCTGCATTATTTAATGACTCTGCTGAAGCATTTGAGGACTCATCTGCATTATTAAAGGTCTCTGCTGCATTATTTAAGGATCCTGCTGAAGCATTTGAGGACTCAGCTGCATTATTTAAGGACTTTGCTGCATTATTTAACGACTCTGCTGCGTTATTTAAGGACTCTGCTGCATTATTTAAGGACACTGCTGCATTATTTAAGGACTCTGCTGCATTATTTAAGGACTTTGCTGCATTATTTAACGACTCTGCTGCATTATTTAAGAACTTTGCTGCATTATTTAAGGACTCTGCTGCATTATTTAAGGAATTTGTTGCATTATTTAAGGACTCTGCTGCATTATTTAAGGACTCTGCTGAAGCATTTGGGGACTCAGATGCATTATTTAAGGACTCTGCTGCATTATGTAAGGGCTTTGCTGCTTTATTTAAGGACTCTGTTGCATTATTTAAGGACTTTGTTGCATTATTTAAGAACTCTGCTGCATTATTTAAGGACTTTGTTGCATTATTTAAGGACTTTGCTGCATTATTTAAGGACTATGCTGTGGTATTTAAGGACTCTGCTGCATTATTTAAGGACTTTGCTGCATTATTAAAGGACTCTGCTGCATTATTTAATTACTTTGCTGCATTATTTAAGGACTCTGCTGCGGTATTTAAGGACTCTGCTGCATTATTTAAGGACTTTGATGCATTATTTAAGGACACTGCTGCAGAATTTAAGGAATCTGCTGCATTATTTAAGGACTTTGTTGCATTATTTAAGGTCTCTTTTTCATTATTTAAGGACTCTGCTATTGTACTTAAGGACTTTGCTGCATTATTTAAGGACTTTGCTGCATTATTTAAGGACTCTGCTGCATTATTTAAGTACTTTGTTGCATTATTTAAGGACTCTGCTGCATAATTTAAGGACTTTATTGCATTATTTAAGGATCCTGCTGCATTATTTAATGACTCTGCTGAAGCATTTGAGGACTCAGCTGCATTATTTAAGGTCTCTGCTGCATTATTTAAGGATCCTGCTGAAGCATTTGAGGACTCAGCTGCATTATTTAAGGACTTTGCTGCATTATTTAACGACTCTGCTGCGTTATTTAAGGACTCTGCTGCATTATTTAAGGACACTGCTGCATTATTTAAGGACTCTGCTGCATTATTTAATTACTTTGCTGCATTATTAAAGGACCCTGCTGCGGCATTTAAGGATTCTGCTGCATAATTTAAGGACTTTATTGCATTATTTAAGGATCCTGCTGCATTATTTAAGGATCCTGCTGAAGCATTTGAGGACTCAGCTGCATTATTTAAGGACTTTGCTGCATTATTTAACGACTCTGCTGCATTATTTAAGGACTCTGCTGCTTTATTTAAGGACTTTCCTGCATTATTTAAGGAGTCTTCTGCATTATTTAATGACTCTGCTGAAGCATTTGAGGACTCAACTGCATTATTTAAGGACTCTGCTGCATTATTTAAGGTCTCTGCTGCATTATTTAAGGACTCTGCTGTGGTATATAAGGACTCTGCTGCATTATTTAAGGAATTTGTTGCATTATTTAAGGACGCTGCTGCATTATTTAAGGACTTTGTTGCATTATTTAAGGACTCTGCTGCATTAATTAAGGACTTTGCTGCATTACTTAAGGACACTGCTGCATTATTTAAGGACTTTGTTGCATTATTTAAGGTCTCTGCTGCATTATTTAAGGACTCTGCTGTGGTATTTATGGACTCTGCTGCATTATTTAAGGAATTTGTTGCATTATTTAAGGACGCTGCTGCATTATTTAAGGACTTTGTTGCATTATTTAAGGACTTTGCTGCATTAATTAAGGACTTTGCTGCATTACTTAAGGACTCTGCTGCATTATTTAATTACTTGCTGCATTATTTAAGGACTCTGCTGCGGTGTTTAAGAACTCTGCTGCATTATTTAAGGACTTTGCTGCATTATTTTAGGACTCTGCTGCATTATTTAAGGACTTTGCTGTATTATTTAAGGACTCTACTGCATTATTTAAGGACTTTGTTGCATTATTTAAGGACTCTGCTGCATTATTTAATGACTTTGTTGCATTATATAAGGACTCTGCTGCATTATTTAAGGACTATGTTGCATTATGTTAGAAGTCTGCTGCATTATTTAAGGACTTTGCTGCATTATTTAAGGACTCTGCTGCATTATTTAAGGACTTTATTGCATTATTTAAGGACTCTGCTGCATTATTTAATGACTCTGCTGAAGCATTTGAGGACTCAGCTGCATTATTTAAGGTCTCTGCTGTATTATTTAAGGACTCTGCTGCATTATTTAATGACTCTGTTGCGGTATTTAAGGACTCTGCTGCATTATTTAAGGACTGCTGCGTTATTTAAGGACTCTGCTGCATTATTTAAGACTTTGCTGCATTATTTAAGGACTCTGCTGCAGTGTTTAATGACTCTGCTGAAGCAACTGGGGACTCAGATGCATTATTTAAGGACTCTGCTGCATTATGTAAGGACTTTGCTGCTTTATTTAAGGACTTTGCTGCATTATTTAAGGACTTTGTTGCATTATTTAAGGACTCTGCTGCATTATTTAAGGACTTTGTTGCATTATTTAAGGACTCTTCTGTATTATTTAAGGACTTTGCTGCATTATTTAAGGACTATGCTGTGGTATTTAAGTACTCTGCTGCATTATTTAAGGACTTTGCTGCATTATTTAAGGACTCTGCTGCATTATTTAATTACTTTGCTGCATTATTAAAGGACCCTGCTGCGGCATTTAAGGATTCTGCTGCATTATTTAAGGACTTTGATGCATTATTTAAGGACGCTGCTGCAGAATTTAAGGAATCTGCTGCATTATTTAAGGACTTTGTTGCATTATTTAAGGTCTCTGCTGCATGAATTAAGGACTCTGCTATGGTACTTAAGGACTTTGCTGCATTATTTAAGGACTTTGCTGCATTATTTAAGGACTTTGATGCATTATTTAAGAACTTTGTTGCATTATTTAAGGACTCTGCTGCATTATTTAAGGACTTTGTTGCATTATGTAAGGACTTTGCTGCTTTATTTAAGGACTTTGCTGCATTATTTAAGGACTTTGTTGCATTATTTAAGGACTCTGCTGCATTATTTAAGGACTTTGTTGCATTATTTAAGGACTCTTCTGCATTATTTAAGGACTTTGCTGCATTATTTAAGGACTATGCTGTGGTATTTAAGTACTCTGCTGCATTATTTAAGGACTTTGCTGCATTATTTAAGGACTCTGCTGCATTATTTAATTACTTTGCTGCATTATTAAAGGACCCTGCTGCGGTATTTAAGGACTCTGCTGCATTATTTAAGGACTTTGATGCATTATTTAAGGACACTGCTGCAGAATTTAAGGAATCTGCTGCATTATTTAAGGACTTTGTTGCATTATTTAAGGTCTCTTTTTCATTATTTAAGGACTCTGCTATTGTACTTAAGGACTTTGCTGCATTATTTAAGGACTTTGCTGCATTATTTAAGGACTCTGCTGCATTATTTAAGTACTTTGTTGCATTATTTAAGGACTCTGCTGCATAATTTAAGGACTTTATTGCATTATTTAAGGATCCTGCTGCATTATTTAATGACTCTGCTGAAGCATTTGAGGACTCATCTGCATTATTAAAGGTCTCTGCTGCATTATTTAAGGATCCTGCTGAAGCATTTGAGGACTCAGCTGCATTATTTAAGGACTTTGCTGCATTATTTAACGACTCTGCTGCGTTATTTAAGGACTCTGCTGCATTATTTAAGGACACTGCTGCATTATTTAAGGACTCTGCTGCATTATTTAAGGACTTTGCTGCATTATTTAACGACTCTGCTGCATTATTTAAGAACTTTGCTGCATTATTTAAGGACTCTGCTGCATTATTTAAGGAATTTGTTGCATTATTTAAGGACTCTGCTGCATTATTTAAGGACTCTGCTGAAGCATTTGGGGACTCAGATGCATTATTTAAGGACTCTGCTGCATTATGTAAGGGCTTTGCTGCTTTATTTAAGGACTCTGTTGCATTATTTAAGGACTTTGTTGCATTATTTAAGAACTCTGCTGCATTATTTAAGGACTTTGTTGCATTATTTAAGGACTTTGCTGCATTATTTAAGGACTATGCTGTGGTATTTAAGGACTCTGCTGCATTATTTAAGGACTTTGCTGCATTATTAAAGGACTCTGCTGCATTATTTAATTACTTTGCTGCATTATTTAAGGACTCTGCTGCGGTATTTAAGGACTCTGCTGCATTATTTAAGGACTTTGATGCATTATTTAAGGACACTGCTGCAGAATTTAAGGAATCTGCTGCATTATTTAAGGACTTTGTTGCATTATTTAAGGTCTCTTTTTCATTATTTAAGGACTCTGCTATTGTACTTAAGGACTTTGCTGCATTATTTAAGGACTTTGCTGCATTATTTAAGGACTCTGCTGCATTATTTAAGTACTTTGTTGCATTATTTAAGGACTCTGCTGCATAATTTAAGGACTTTATTGCATTATTTAAGGATCCTGCTGCATTATTTAATGACTCTGCTGAAGCATTTGAGGACTCAGCTGCATTATTTAAGGTCTCTGCTGCATTATTTAAGGATCCTGCTGAAGCATTTGAGGACTCAGCTGCATTATTTAAGGACTTTGCTGCATTATTTAACGACTCTGCTGCGTTATTTAAGGACTCTGCTGCATTATTTAAGGACACTGCTGCATTATTTAAGGACTCTGCTGCATTATTTAATTACTTTGCTGCATTATTAAAGGACCCTGCTGCGGCATTTAAGGATTCTGCTGCATAATTTAAGGACTTTATTGCATTATTTAAGGATCCTGCTGCATTATTTAAGGATCCTGCTGAAGCATTTGAGGACTCAGCTGCATTATTTAAGGACTTTGCTGCATTATTTAACGACTCTGCTGCATTATTTAAGGACTCTGCTGCTTTATTTAAGGACTTTCCTGCATTATTTAAGGAGTCTTCTGCATTATTTAATGACTCTGCTGAAGCATTTGAGGACTCAACTGCATTATTTAAGGACTCTGCTGCATTATTTAAGGTCTCTGCTGCATTATTTAAGGACTCTGCTGTGGTATATAAGGACTCTGCTGCATTATTTAAGGAATTTGTTGCATTATTTAAGGACGCTGCTGCATTATTTAAGGACTTTGTTGCATTATTTAAGGACTCTGCTGCATTAATTAAGGACTTTGCTGCATTACTTAAGGACACTGCTGCATTATTTAAGGACTTTGTTGCATTATTTAAGGTCTCTGCTGCATTATTTAAGGACTCTGCTGTGGTATTTATGGACTCTGCTGCATTATTTAAGGAATTTGTTGCATTATTTAAGGACGCTGCTGCATTATTTAAGGACTTTGTTGCATTATTTAAGGACTTTGCTGCATTAATTAAGGACTTTGCTGCATTACTTAAGGACTCTGCTGCATTATTTAATTACTTGCTGCATTATTTAAGGACTCTGCTGCGGTGTTTAAGAACTCTGCTGCATTATTTAAGGACTTTGCTGCATTATTTTAGGACTCTGCTGCATTATTTAAGGACTTTGCTGTATTATTTAAGGACTCTACTGCATTATTTAAGGACTTTGTTGCATTATTTAAGGACTCTGCTGCATTATTTAATGACTTTGTTGCATTATATAAGGACTCTGCTGCATTATTTAAGGACTATGTTGCATTATGTTAGAAGTCTGCTGCATTATTTAAGGACTTTGCTGCATTATTTAAGGACTCTGCTGCATTATTTAAGGACTTTATTGCATTATTTAAGGACTCTGCTGCATTATTTAATGACTCTGCTGAAGCATTTGAGGACTCAGCTGCATTATTTAAGGTCTCTGCTGTATTATTTAAGGACTCTGCTGCATTATTTAATGACTCTGTTGCGGTATTTAAGGACTCTGCTGCATTATTTAAGGACTGCTGCGTTATTTAAGGACTCTGCTGCATTATTTAAGACTTTGCTGCATTATTTAAGGACTCTGCTGCAGTGTTTAATGACTCTGCTGAAGCAACTGGGGACTCAGATGCATTATTTAAGGACTCTGCTGCATTATGTAAGGACTTTGCTGCTTTATTTAAGGACTTTGCTGCATTATTTAAGGACTTTGTTGCATTATTTAAGGACTCTGCTGCATTATTTAAGGACTTTGTTGCATTATTTAAGGACTCTTCTGTATTATTTAAGGACTTTGCTGCATTATTTAAGGACTATGCTGTGGTATTTAAGTACTCTGCTGCATTATTTAAGGACTTTGCTGCATTATTTAAGGACTCTGCTGCATTATTTAATTACTTTGCTGCATTATTAAAGGACCCTGCTGCGGCATTTAAGGATTCTGCTGCATTATTTAAGGACTTTGATGCATTATTTAAGGACGCTGCTGCAGAATTTAAGGAATCTGCTGCATTATTTAAGGACTTTGTTGCATTATTTAAGGTCTCTGCTGCATGAATTAAGGACTCTGCTATGGTACTTAAGGACTTTGCTGCATTATTTAAGGACTTTGCTGCATTATTTAAGGACTTTGATGCATTATTTAAGAACTTTGTTGCATTATTTAAGGACTCTGCTGCATTATTTAAGGACTTTGTTGCATTATGTAAGGACTTTGCTGCTTTATTTAAGGACTTTGCTGCATTATTTAAGGACTTTGTTGCATTATTTAAGGACTCTGCTGCATTATTTAAGGACTTTGTTGCATTATTTAAGGACTCTTCTGCATTATTTAAGGACTTTGCTGCATTATTTAAGGACTATGCTGTGGTATTTAAGTACTCTGCTGCATTATTTAAGGACTTTGCTGCATTATTTAAGGACTCTGCTGCATTATTTAATTACTTTGCTGCATTATTAAAGGACCCTGCTGCGGCATTTAAGGATTCTGCTGCATAATTTAAGGACTTTATTGCATTATTTAAGGATCCTGCTGCATTATTTAAGGATCCTGCTGAAGCATTTGAGGACTCAGCTGCATTATTTAAGGACTTTGCTGCATTATTTAACGACTCTGCTGCATTATTTAAGGACTCTGCTGCTTTATTTAAGGACTTTCCTGCATTATTTAAGGAGTCTTCTGCATTATTTAATGACTCTGCTGAAGCATTTGAGGACTCAACTGCATTATTTAAGGACTCTGCTGCATTATTTAAGGTCTCTGCTGCATTATTTAAGGACTCTGCTGTGGTATATAAGGACTCTGCTGCATTATTTAAGGAATTTGTTGCATTATTTAAGGACGCTGCTGCATTATTTAAGGACTTTGTTGCATTATTTAAGGACTCTGCTGCATTAATTAAGGACTTTGCTGCATTACTTAAGGACACTGCTGCATTATTTAAGGACTTTGTTGCATTATTTAAGGACTCTGCTGCATTATTTAAGGACTCTGCTGAAGCATTTGGGGACTCAGATGCATTATTTAAGGACTCTGCTGCATTATGTAAGGGCTTTGCTGCTTTATTTAAGGACTCTGTTGCATTATTTAAGGACTTTGTTGCATTATTTAAGAACTCTGCTGCATTATTTAAGGACTTTGTTGCATTATTTAAGGACTTTGCTGCATTATTTAAGGACTATGCTGTGGTATTTAAGGACTCTGCTGCATTATTTAAGGACTTTGCTGCATTATTAAAGGACTCTGCTGCATTATTTAATTACTTTGCTGCATTATTTAAGGACTCTGCTGCGGTATTTAAGGACTCTGCTGCATTATTTAAGGACTTTGATGCATTATTTAAGGACACTGCTGCAGAATTTAAGGAATCTGCTGCATTATTTAAGGACTTTGTTGCATTATTTAAGGTCTCTTTTTCATTATTTAAGGACTCTGCTATTGTACTTAAGGACTTTGCTGCATTATTTAAGGACTTTGCTGCATTATTTAAGGACTCTGCTGCATTATTTAAGTACTTTGTTGCATTATTTAAGGACTCTGCTGCATAATTTAAGGACTTTATTGCATTATTTAAGGATCCTGCTGCATTATTTAATGACTCTGCTGAAGCATTTGAGGACTCAGCTGCATTATTTAAGGTCTCTGCTGCATTATTTAAGGATCCTGCTGAAGCATTTGAGGACTCAGCTGCATTATTTAAGGACTTTGCTGCATTATTTAACGACTCTGCTGCGTTATTTAAGGACTCTGCTGCATTATTTAAGGACACTGCTGCATTATTTAAGGACTCTGCTGCATTATTTAATTACTTTGCTGCATTATTAAAGGACCCTGCTGCGGCATTTAAGGATTCTGCTGCATAATTTAAGGACTTTATTGCATTATTTAAGGATCCTGCTGCATTATTTAAGGATCCTGCTGAAGCATTTGAGGACTCAGCTGCATTATTTAAGGACTTTGCTGCATTATTTAACGACTCTGCTGCATTATTTAAGGACTCTGCTGCTTTATTTAAGGACTTTCCTGCATTATTTAAGGAGTCTTCTGCATTATTTAATGACTCTGCTGAAGCATTTGAGGACTCAACTGCATTATTTAAGGACTCTGCTGCATTATTTAAGGTCTCTGCTGCATTATTTAAGGACTCTGCTGTGGTATATAAGGACTCTGCTGCATTATTTAAGGAATTTGTTGCATTATTTAAGGACGCTGCTGCATTATTTAAGGACTTTGTTGCATTATTTAAGGACTCTGCTGCATTAATTAAGGACTTTGCTGCATTACTTAAGGACACTGCTGCATTATTTAAGGACTTTGTTGCATTATTTAAGGTCTCTGCTGCATTATTTAAGGACTCTGCTGTGGTATTTATGGACTCTGCTGCATTATTTAAGGAATTTGTTGCATTATTTAAGGACGCTGCTGCATTATTTAAGGACTTTGTTGCATTATTTAAGGACTTTGCTGCATTAATTAAGGACTTTGCTGCATTACTTAAGGACTCTGCTGCATTATTTAATTACTTGCTGCATTATTTAAGGACTCTGCTGCGGTGTTTAAGAACTCTGCTGCATTATTTAAGGACTTTGCTGCATTATTTTAGGACTCTGCTGCATTATTTAAGGACTTTGCTGTATTATTTAAGGACTCTACTGCATTATTTAAGGACTTTGTTGCATTATTTAAGGACTCTGCTGCATTATTTAATGACTTTGTTGCATTATATAAGGACTCTGCTGCATTATTTAATTACTTTGCTGCATTATTTAAGGACTCTGCTGCGGTATTTAAGGACTCTGCTGCATTATTTAAGGACTTTGATGCATTATTTAAGGACACTGCTGCAGAATTTAAGGAATCTGCTGCATTATTTAAGGACTTTGTTGCATTATTTAAGGTCTCTTTTTCATTATTTAAGGACTCTGCTATTGTACTTAAGGACTTTGCTGCATTATTTAAGGACTTTGCTGCATTATTTAAGGACTCTGCTGCATTATTTAAGTACTTTGTTGCATTATTTAAGGACTCTGCTGCATAATTTAAGGACTTTATTGCATTATTTAAGGATCCTGCTGCATTATTTAATGACTCTGCTGAAGCATTTGAGGACTCAGCTGCATTATTTAAGGTCTCTGCTGCATTATTTAAGGATCCTGCTGAAGCATTTGAGGACTCAGCTGCATTATTTAAGGACTTTGCTGCATTATTTAACGACTCTGCTGCGTTATTTAAGGACTCTGCTGCATTATTTAAGGACACTGCTGCATTATTTAAGGACTCTGCTGCATTATTTAAGGACTTTGCTGCATTATTTAACGACTCTGCTGCATTATTTAAGAACTTTGCTGCATTATTTAAGGACTCTGCTGCATTATTTAAGGAATTTGTTGCATTATTTAAGGACTCTGCTGCTTTATTTAAGGACTCTGCTGCGGTATTTAAGGACTCTGCTGCATTATTTAAGGACTTTGCTGCATTATTTAAGGACTGCTGCGTTATTTAAGGACTCTGCTGCATTATTTAAGACTTTGCTGCATTATTTAAGGACTCTGCTGCAGTGTTTAATGACTCTGCTGAAGCAACTGGGGACTCAGATGCATTATTTAAGGACTCTGCTGCATTATGTAAGGACTTTGCTGCTTTATTTAAGGACTTTGCTGCATTATTTAAGGACTTTGTTGCATTATTTAAGGACTCTGCTGCATTATTTAAGGACTTTGTTGCATTATTTAAGGACTCTTCTGCATTATTTAAGGACTTTGCTGCATTATTTAAGGACTATGCTGTGGTATTTAAGTACTCTGCTGCATTATTTAAGGACTTTGCTGCATTATTTAAGGACTCTGCTGCATTATTTAATTACTTTGCTGCATTATTAAAGGACCCTGCTGCGGCATTTAAGGATTCTGCTGCATTATTTAAGGACTTTGATGCATTATTTAAGGACGCTGCTGCAGAATTTAAGGAATCTGCTGCATTATTTAAGGACTTTGTTGCATTATTTAAGGTCTCTGCTGCATGAATTAAGGACTCTGCTATGGTACTTAAGGACTTTGCTGCATTATTTAAGGACTTTGCTGCATTATTTAAGGACTTTGATGCATTATTTAAGAACTTTGTTGCATTATTTAAGGACTCTGCTGCATTATTTAAGGACTTTGTTGCATTATGTAAGGACTTTGCTGCTTTATTTAAGGACTTTGCTGCATTATTTAAGGACTTTGTTGCATTATTTAAGGACTCTGCTGCATTATTTAAGGACTTTGTTGCATCATTTAAGGACTCTTCTGCATTATTTAAGGACTTTGCTGCATTATTTAAGGACTATGCTGTGGTATTTAAGTACTCTGCTGCATTATTTAAGGACTTTGCTGCATTATTTAAGGACTCTGCTGCATTATTTAATTACTTTGCTGCATTATTAAAGGACCCTGCTGCGGCATTTAAGGATTCTGCTGCATAATTTAAGGACTTTATTGCATTATTTAAGGATCCTGCTGCATTATTTAAGGATCCTGCTGAAGCATTTGAGGACTCAGCTGCATTATTTAAGGACTTTGCTGCATTATTTAACGACTCTGCTGCATTATTTAAGGACTCTGCTGCTTTATTTAAGGACTTTCCTGCATTATTTAAGGAGTCTTCTGCATTATTTAATGACTCTGCTGAAGCATTTGAGGACTCAACTGCATTATTTAAGGACTCTGCTGCATTATTTAAGGTCTCTGCTGCATTATTTAAGGACTCTGCTGTGGTATATAAGGACTCTGCTGCATTATTTAAGGAATTTGTTGCATTATTTAAGGACGCTGCTGCATTATTTAAGGACTTTGTTGCATTATTTAAGGACTCTGCTGCATTAATTAAGGACTTTGCTGCATTACTTAAGGACACTGCTGCATTATTTAAGGACTTTGTTGCATTATTTAAGGACTCTGCTGCATTATTTAAGGACTCTGCTGAAGCATTTGGGGACTCAGATGCATTATTTAAGGACTCTGCTGCATTATGTAAGGGCTTTGCTGCTTTATTTAAGGACTCTGTTGCATTATTTAAGGACTTTGTTGCATTATTTAAGAACTCTGCTGCATTATTTAAGGACTTTGTTGCATTATTTAAGGATTCTGCTGCATTATTTAAGGACTTTGCTGCATTATTTAAGGACTATGCTGTGGTATTTAAGGACTCTGCTGCATTATTTAAGGACTTTGCTGCATTATTAAAGGACTCTGCTGCATTATTTAATTACTTTGCTGCATTATTTAAGGACTCTGCTGCGGTATTTAAGGACTCTGCTGCATTATTTAAGGACTTTGATGCATTATTTAAGGACACTGCTGCAGAATTTAAGGAATCTGCTGCATTATTTAAGGACTTTGTTGCATTATTTAAGGTCTCTTTTTCATTATTTAAGGACTCTGCTATTGTACTTAAGGACTTTGCTGCATTATTTAAGGACTTTGCTGCATTATTTAAGGACTCTGCTGCATTATTTAAGTACTTTGTTGCATTATTTAAGGACTCTGCTGCATAATTTAAGGACTTTATTGCATTATTTAAGGATCCTGCTGCATTATTTAATGACTCTGCTGAAGCATTTGAGGACTCATCTGCATTATTAAAGGTCTCTGCTGCATTATTTAAGGATCCTGCTGAAGCATTTGAGGACTCAGCTGCATTATTTAAGGACTTTGCTGCATTATTTAACGACTCTGCTGCGTTATTTAAGGACTCTGCTGCATTATTTAAGGACACTGCTGCATTATTTAAGGACTCTGCTGCATTATTTAAGGACTTTGCTGCATTATTTAACGACTCTGCTGCATTATTTAAGAACTTTGCTGCATTATTTAAGGACTCTGCTGCATTATTTAAGGAATTTGTTGCATTATTTAAGGACTCTGCTGCTTTATTTAAGGACTCTGCTGCGGTATTTAAGGACTCTGCTGCATTATTTAAGGACTTTGCTGCATTATTTAAGGACTGCTGCGTTATTTAAGGACTCTGCTGCATTATTTAAGACTTTGCTGCATTATTTAAGGACTCTGCTGCAGTGTTTAATGACTCTGCTGAAGCAACTGGGGACTCAGATGCATTATTTAAGGACTCTGCTGCATTATGTAAGGACTTTGCTGCTTTATTTAAGGACTTTGCTGCATTATTTAAGGACTTTGTTGCATTATTTAAGGACTCTGCTGCATTATTTAAGGACTTTGTTGCATTATTTAAGGACTCTTCTGCATTATTTAAGGACTTTGCTGCATTATTTAAGGACTATGCTGTGGTATTTAAGTACTCTGCTGCATTATTTAAGGACTTTGCTGCATTATTTAAGGACTCTGCTGCATTATTTAATTACTTTGCTGCATTATTAAAGGACCCTGCTGCGGCATTTAAGGATTCTGCTGCATTATTTAAGGACTTTGATGCATTATTTAAGGACGCTGCTGCAGAATTTAAGGAATCTGCTGCATTATTTAAGGACTTTGTTGCATTATTTAAGGTCTCTGCTGCATTATTTAAGGACTCTGCTATGGTACTTAAGGACTTTGCTGCATTACTTAAGGACTTTGCTGCATTATTTAAGGACTTTGATGCATTATTTAAGAACTTTGTTGCATTATTTAAGGACTCTGCTGCATTATTTAAGGACTTTGTTGCATTATGTAAGGACTTTGCTGCTTTATTTAAGGACTTTGCTGCATTATTTAAGGGCTTTGTTGCATTATTTAAGGACTCTGCTGCATTATTTAAGGACTTTGTTGCATTATTTAAGGACTCTTCTGCATTATTTAAGGACTTTGCTGCATTATTTAAGGACTATGCTGTGGTATTTAAGTACTCTGCTGCATTATTTAAGGACTTTGCTGCATTATTTAAGGACTCTGCTGCATTATTTAATTACTTTGCTGCATTATTAAAGGACCCTGCTGCGGCATTTAAGGATTCTGCTGCATAATTTAAGGACTTTATTGCATTATTTAAGGATCCTGCTGCATTATTTAAGGATCCTGCTGAAGCATTTGAGGACTCAGCTGCATTATTTAAGGACTTTGCTGCATTATTTAACGACTCTGCTGCATTATTTAAGGACTCTGCTGCTTTATTTAAGGACTTTCCTGCATTATTTAAGGAGTCTTCTGCATTATTTAATGACTCTGCTGAAGCATTTGAGGACTCAACTGCATTATTTAAGGACTCTGCTGCATTATTTAAGGTCTCTGCTGCATTATTTAAGGACTCTGCTGTGGTATATAAGGACTCTGCTGCATTATTTAAGGAATTTGTTGCATTATTTAAGGACGCTGCTGCATTATTTAAGGACTTTGTTGCATTATTTAAGGACTCTGCTGCATTAATTAAGGACTTTGCTGCATTACTTAAGGACACTGCTGCATTATTTAAGGACTTTGTTGCATTATTTAAGGTCTCTGCTGCATTATTTAAGGACTCTGCTGTGGTATTTATGGACTCTGCTGCATTATTTAAGGAATTTGTTGCATTATTTAAGGACGCTGCTGCATTATTTAAGGACTTTGTTGCATTATTTAAGGACTTTGCTGCATTAATTAAGGACTTTGCTGCATTACTTAAGGACTCTGCTGCATTATTTAATTACTTGCTGCATTATTTAAGGACTCTGCTGCGGTGTTTAAGAACTCTGCTGCATTATTTAAGGACTTTGCTGCATTATTTTAGGACTCTGCTGCATTATTTAAGGACTTTGCTGTATTATTTAAGGACTCTACTGCATTATTTAAGGACTTTGTTGCATTATTTAAGGACTCTGCTGCATTATTTAATGACTTTGTTGCATTATATAAGGACTCTGCTGCATTATTTAAGGACTATGTTGCATTATGTTAGAAGTCTGCTGCATTATTTAAGGACTTTGCTGCATTATTTAAGGACTCTGCTGCATTATTTAAGGACTTTATTGCATTATTTAAGGACTCTGCTGCATTATTTAATGACTCTGCTGAAGCATTTGAGGACTCAGCTGCATTATTTAAGGTCTCTGCTGTATTATTTAAGGACTCTGCTGCATTATTTAATGACTCTGTTGCGGTATTTAAGGACTCTGCTGCATTATTTAAGGACTGCTGCGTTATTTAAGGACTCTGCTGCATTATTTAAGACTTTGCTGCATTATTTAAGGACTCTGCTGCAGTGTTTAATGACTCTGCTGAAGCAACTGGGGACTCAGATGCATTATTTAAGGACTCTGCTGCATTATGTAAGGACTTTGCTGCTTTATTTAAGGACTTTGCTGCATTATTTAAGGACTTTGTTGCATTATTTAAGGACTCTGCTGCATTATTTAAGGACTTTGTTGCATTATTTAAGGACTCTTCTGCATTATTTAAGGACTTTGCTGCATTATTTAAGGACTATGCTGTGGTATTTAAGTACTCTGCTGCATTATTTAAGGACTTTGCTGCATTATTTAAGGACTCTGCTGCATTATTTAATTACTTTGCTGCATTATTAAAGGACCCTGCTGCGGCATTTAAGGATTCTGCTGCATTATTTAAGGACTTTGATGCATTATTTAAGGACGCTGCTGCAGAATTTAAGGAATCTGCTGCATTATTTAAGGACTTTGTTGCATTATTTAAGGTCTCTGCTGCATGAATTAAGGACTCTGCTATGGTACTTAAGGACTTTGCTGCATTATTTAAGGACTTTGCTGCATTATTTAAGGACTTTGATGCATTATTTAAGAACTTTGTTGCATTATTTAAGGACTCTGCTGCATTATTTAAGGACTTTGTTGCATTATGTAAGGACTTTGCTGCTTTATTTAAGGACTTTGCTGCATTATTTAAGGACTTTGTTGCATTATTTAAGGACTCTGCTGCATTATTTAAGGACTTTGTTGCATTATTTAAGGACTCTTCTGCATTATTTAAGGACTTTGCTGCATTATTTAAGGACTATGCTGTGGTATTTAAGTACTCTGCTGCATTATTTAAGGACTTTGCTGCATTATTTAAGGACTCTGCTGCATTATTTAATTACTTTGCTGCATTATTAAAGGACCCTGCTGCGGCATTTAAGGATTCTACTGCATAATTTAAGGACTTTATTGCATTATTTAAGGATCCTGCTGCATTATTTAAGGATCCTGCTGAAGCATTTGAGGACTCAGCTGCATTATTTAAGGACTTTGCTGCATTATTTAACGACTCTGCTGCATTATTTAAGGACTCTGCTGCTTTATTTAAGGACTTTCCTGCATTATTTAAGGAGTCTTCTGCATTATTTAATGACTCTGCTGAAGCATTTGAGGACTCAACTGCATTATTTAAGGACTCTGCTGCATTATTTAAGGTCTCTGCTGCATTATTTAAGGACTCTGCTGTGGTATATAAGGACTCTGCTGCATTATTTAAGGAATTTGTTGCATTATTTAAGGACGCTGCTGCATTATTTAAGGACTTTGTTGCATTATTTAAGGACTCTGCTGCATTAATTAAGGACTTTGCTGCATTACTTAAGGACACTGCTGCATTATTTAAGGACTTTGTTGCATTATTTAAGGACTCTGCTGCATTATTTAAGGACTCTGCTGAAGCATTTGGGGACTCAGATGCATTATTTAAGGACTCTGCTGCATTATGTAAGGGCTTTGCTGCTTTATTTAAGGACTCTGTTGCATTATTTAAGGACTTTGTTGCATTATTTAAGAACTCTGCTGCATTATTTAAGGACTTTGTTGCATTATTTAAGGACTCTGCTGCATTATTTAAGGACTTTGCTGCATTATTTAAGGACTATGCTGTGGTATTTAAGGACTCTGCTGCATTATTTAAGGACTTTGCTGCATTATTAAAGGACTCTGCTGCATTATTTAATTACTTTGCTGCATTATTTAAGGACTCTGCTGCGGTATTTAAGGACTCTGCTGCATTATTTAAGGACTTTGATGCATTATTTAAGGACACTGCTGCAGAATTTAAGGAATCTGCTGCATTATTTAAGGACTTTGTTGCATTATTTAAGGTCTCTTTTTCATTATTTAAGGACTCTGCTATTGTACTTAAGGACTTTGCTGCATTATTTAAGGACTTTGCTGCATTATTTAAGGACTCTGCTGCATTATTTAAGTACTTTGTTGCATTATTTAAGGACTCTGCTGCATAATTTAAGGACTTTATTGCATTATTTAAGGATCCTGCTGCATTATTTAATGACTCTGCTGAAGCATTTGAGGACTCAGCTGCATTATTTAAGGTCTCTGCTGCATTATTTAAGGATCCTGCTGAAGCATTTGAGGACTCAGCTGCATTATTTAAGGACTTTGCTGCATTATTTAACGACTCTGCTGCGTTATTTAAGGACTCTGCTGCATTATTTAAGGACACTGCTGCATTATTTAAGGACTCTGCTGCATTATTTAAGGACTTTGCTGCATTATTTAACGACTCTGCTGCATTATTTAAGAACTTTGCTGCATTATTTAAGGACTCTGCTGCATTATTTAAGGAATTTGTTGCATTATTTAAGGACTCTGCTGCTTTATTTAAGGACTCTGCTGCGGTATTTAAGGACTCTGCTGCATTATTTAAGGACTTTGCTGCATTATTTAAGGACTGCTGCGTTATTTAAGGACTCTGCTGCATTATTTAAGACTTTGCTGCATTATTTAAGGACTCTGCTGCAGTGTTTAATGACTCTGCTGAAGCAACTGGGGACTCAGATGCATTATTTAAGGACTCTGCTGCATTATGTAAGGACTTTGCTGCTTTATTTAAGGACTTTGCTGCATTATTTAAGGACTTTGTTGCATTATTTAAGGACTCTGCTGCATTATTTAAGGACTTTGTTGCATTATTTAAGGACTCTTCTGCATTATTTAAGGACTTTGCTGCATTATTTAAGGACTATGCTGTGGTATTTAAGTACTCTGCTGCATTATTTAAGGACTTTGCTGCATTATTTAAGGACTCTGCTGCATTATTTAATTACTTTGCTGCATTATTAAAGGACCCTGCTGCGGCATTTAAGGATTCTGCTGCATTATTTAAGGACTTTGATGCATTATTTAAGGACGCTGCTGCAGAATTTAAGGAATCTGCTGCATTATTTAAGGACTTTGTTGCATTATTTAAGGTCTCTGCTGCATGAATTAAGGACTCTGCTATGGTACTTAAGGACTTTGCTGCATTATTTAAGGACTTTGCTGCATTATTTAAGGACTTTGATGCATTATTTAAGAACTTTGTTGCATTATTTAAGGACTCTGCTGCATTATTTAAGGACTTTGTTGCATTATGTAAGGACTTTGCTGCTTTATTTAAGGACTTTGCTGCATTATTTAAGGACTTTGTTGCATTATTTAAGGACTCTGCTGCATTATTTAAGGACTTTGTTGCATCATTTAAGGACTCTTCTGCATTATTTAAGGACTTTGCTGCATTATTTAAGGACTATGCTGTGGTATTTAAGTACTCTGCTGCATTATTTAAGGACTTTGCTGCATTATTTAAGGACTCTGCTGCATTATTTAATTACTTTGCTGCATTATTAAAGGACCCTGCTGCGGCATTTAAGGATTCTGCTGCATAATTTAAGGACTTTATTGCATTATTTAAGGATCCTGCTGCATTATTTAAGGATCCTGCTGAAGCATTTGAGGACTCAGCTGCATTATTTAAGGACTTTGCTGCATTATTTAACGACTCTGCTGCATTATTTAAGGACTCTGCTGCTTTATTTAAGGACTTTCCTGCATTATTTAAGGAGTCTTCTGCATTATTTAATGACTCTGCTGAAGCATTTGAGGACTCAACTGCATTATTTAAGGACTCTGCTGCATTATTTAAGGTCTCTGCTGCATTATTTAAGGACTCTGCTGTGGTATATAAGGACTCTGCTGCATTATTTAAGGAATTTGTTGCATTATTTAAGGACGCTGCTGCATTATTTAAGGACTTTGTTGCATTATTTAAGGACTCTGCTGCATTAATTAAGGACTTTGCTGCATTACTTAAGGACACTGCTGCATTATTTAAGGACTTTGTTGCATTATTTAAGGACTCTGCTGCATTATTTAAGGACTCTGCTGAAGCATTTGGGGACTCAGATGCATTATTTAAGGACTCTGCTGCATTATGTAAGGGCTTTGCTGCTTTATTTAAGGACTCTGTTGCATTATTTAAGGACTTTGTTGCATTATTTAAGAACTCTGCTGCATTATTTAAGGACTTTGTTGCATTATTTAAGGATTCTGCTGCATTATTTAAGGACTTTGCTGCATTATTTAAGGACTATGCTGTGGTATTTAAGGACTCTGCTGCATTATTTAAGGACTTTGCTGCATTATTAAAGGACTCTGCTGCATTATTTAATTACTTTGCTGCATTATTTAAGGACTCTGCTGCGGTATTTAAGGACTCTGCTGCATTATTTAAGGACTTTGATGCATTATTTAAGGACACTGCTGCAGAATTTAAGGAATCTGCTGCATTATTTAAGGACTTTGTTGCATTATTTAAGGTCTCTTTTTCATTATTTAAGGACTCTGCTATTGTACTTAAGGACTTTGCTGCATTATTTAAGGACTTTGCTGCATTATTTAAGGACTCTGCTGCATTATTTAAGTACTTTGTTGCATTATTTAAGGACTCTGCTGCATAATTTAAGGACTTTATTGCATTATTTAAGGATCCTGCTGCATTATTTAATGACTCTGCTGAAGCATTTGAGGACTCATCTGCATTATTAAAGGTCTCTGCTGCATTATTTAAGGATCCTGCTGAAGCATTTGAGGACTCAGCTGCATTATTTAAGGACTTTGCTGCATTATTTAACGACTCTGCTGCGTTATTTAAGGACTCTGCTGCATTATTTAAGGACACTGCTGCATTATTTAAGGACTCTGCTGCATTATTTAAGGACTTTGCTGCATTATTTAACGACTCTGCTGCATTATTTAAGAACTTTGCTGCATTATTTAAGGACTCTGCTGCATTATTTAAGGAATTTGTTGCATTATTTAAGGACTCTGCTGCTTTATTTAAGGACTCTGCTGCGGTATTTAAGGACTCTGCTGCATTATTTAAGGACTTTGCTGCATTATTTAAGGACTGCTGCGTTATTTAAGGACTCTGCTGCATTATTTAAGACTTTGCTGCATTATTTAAGGACTCTGCTGCAGTGTTTAATGACTCTGCTGAAGCAACTGGGGACTCAGATGCATTATTTAAGGACTCTGCTGCATTATGTAAGGACTTTGCTGCTTTATTTAAGGACTTTGCTGCATTATTTAAGGACTTTGTTGCATTATTTAAGGACTCTGCTGCATTATTTAAGGACTTTGTTGCATTATTTAAGGACTCTTCTGCATTATTTAAGGACTTTGCTGCATTATTTAAGGACTATGCTGTGGTATTTAAGTACTCTGCTGCATTATTTAAGGACTTTGCTGCATTATTTAAGGACTCTGCTGCATTATTTAATTACTTTGCTGCATTATTAAAGGACCCTGCTGCGGCATTTAAGGATTCTGCTGCATTATTTAAGGACTTTGATGCATTATTTAAGGACGCTGCTGCAGAATTTAAGGAATCTGCTGCATTATTTAAGGACTTTGTTGCATTATTTAAGGTCTCTGCTGCATTATTTAAGGACTCTGCTATGGTACTTAAGGACTTTGCTGCATTACTTAAGGACTTTGCTGCATTATTTAAGGACTTTGATGCATTATTTAAGAACTTTGTTGCATTATTTAAGGACTCTGCTGCATTATTTAAGGACTTTGTTGCATTATGTAAGGACTTTGCTGCTTTATTTAAGGACTTTGCTGCATTATTTAAGGGCTTTGTTGCATTATTTAAGGACTCTGCTGCATTATTTAAGGACTTTGTTGCATTATTTAAGGACTCTTCTGCATTATTTAAGGACTTTGCTGCATTATTTAAGGACTATGCTGTGGTATTTAAGTACTCTGCTGCATTATTTAAGGACTTTGCTGCATTATTTAAGGACTCTGCTGCATTATTTAATTACTTTGCTGCATTATTAAAGGACCCTGCTGCGGCATTTAAGGATTCTGCTGCATAATTTAAGGACTTTATTGCATTATTTAAGGATCCTGCTGCATTATTTAAGGATCCTGCTGAAGCATTTGAGGACTCAGCTGCATTATTTAAGGACTTTGCTGCATTATTTAACGACTCTGCTGCATTATTTAAGGACTCTGCTGCTTTATTTAAGGACTTTCCTGCATTATTTAAGGAGTCTTCTGCATTATTTAATGACTCTGCTGAAGCATTTGAGGACTCAACTGCATTATTTAAGGACTCTGCTGCATTATTTAAGGTCTCTGCTGCATTATTTAAGGACTCTGCTGTGGTATATAAGGACTCTGCTGCATTATTTAAGGAATTTGTTGCATTATTTAAGGACGCTGCTGCATTATTTAAGGACTTTGTTGCATTATTTAAGGACTCTGCTGCATTAATTAAGGACTTTGCTGCATTACTTAAGGACACTGCTGCATTATTTAAGGACTTTGTTGCATTATTTAAGGTCTCTGCTGCATTATTTAAGGACTCTGCTGTGGTATTTATGGACTCTGCTGCATTATTTAAGGAATTTGTTGCATTATTTAAGGACGCTGCTGCATTATTTAAGGACTTTGTTGCATTATTTAAGGACTTTGCTGCATTAATTAAGGACTTTGCTGCATTACTTAAGGACTCTGCTGCATTATTTAATTACTTGCTGCATTATTTAAGGACTCTGCTGCGGTGTTTAAGAACTCTGCTGCATTATTTAAGGACTTTGCTGCATTATTTTAGGACTCTGCTGCATTATTTAAGGACTTTGCTGTATTATTTAAGGACTCTACTGCATTATTTAAGGACTTTGTTGCATTATTTAAGGACTCTGCTGCATTATTTAATGACTTTGTTGCATTATATAAGGACTCTGCTGCATTATTTAAGGACTATGTTGCATTATGTTAGAAGTCTGCTGCATTATTTAAGGACTTTGCTGCATTATTTAAGGACTCTGCTGCATTATTTAAGGACTTTATTGCATTATTTAAGGACTCTGCTGCATTATTTAATGACTCTGCTGAAGCATTTGAGGACTCAGCTGCATTATTTAAGGTCTCTGCTGTATTATTTAAGGACTCTGCTGCATTATTTAATGACTCTGTTGCGGTATTTAAGGACTCTGCTGCATTATTTAAGGACTGCTGCGTTATTTAAGGACTCTGCTGCATTATTTAAGACTTTGCTGCATTATTTAAGGACTCTGCTGCAGTGTTTAATGACTCTGCTGAAGCAACTGGGGACTCAGATGCATTATTTAAGGACTCTGCTGCATTATGTAAGGACTTTGCTGCTTTATTTAAGGACTTTGCTGCATTATTTAAGGACTTTGTTGCATTATTTAAGGACTCTGCTGCATTATTTAAGGACTTTGTTGCATTATTTAAGGACTCTTCTGCATTATTTAAGGACTTTGCTGCATTATTTAAGGACTATGCTGTGGTATTTAAGTACTCTGCTGCATTATTTAAGGACTTTGCTGCATTATTTAAGGACTCTGCTGCATTATTTAATTACTTTGCTGCATTATTAAAGGACCCTGCTACGGCATTTAAGGATTCTGCTGCATTATTTAAGGACTTTGATGCATTATTTAAGGACGCTGCTGCAGAATTTAAGGAATCTGCTGCATTATTTAAGGACTTTGTTGCATTATTTAAGGTCTCTGCTGCATGAATTAAGGACTCTGCTATGGTACTTAAGGACTTTGCTGCATTATTTAAGGACTTTGCTGCATTATTTAAGGACTTTGATGCATTATTTAAGAACTTTGTTGCATTATTTAAGGACTCTGCTGCATTATTTAAGGACTTTGTTGCATTATGTAAGGACTTTGCTGCTTTATTTAAGGACTTTGCTGCATTATTTAAGGACTTTGTTGCATTATTTAAGGACTCTGCTGCATTATTTAAGGACTTTGTTGCATTATTTAAGGACTCTTCTGCATTATTTAAGGACTTTGCTGCATTATTTAAGGACTATGCTGTGGTATTTAAGTACTCTGCTGCATTATTTAAGGACTTTGCTGCATTATTTAAGGACTCTGCTGCATTATTTAATTACTTTGCTGCATTATTAAAGGACCCTGCTGCGGCATTTAAGGATTCTGCTGCATAATTTAAGGACTTTATTGCATTATTTAAGGATCCTGCTGCATTATTTAAGGATCCTGCTGAAGCATTTGAGGACTCAGCTGCATTATTTAAGGACTTTGCTGCATTATTTAACGACTCTGCTGCATTATTTAAGGACTCTGCTGCTTTATTTAAGGACTTTCCTGCATTATTTAAGGAGTCTTCTGCATTATTTAATGACTCTGCTGAAGCATTTGAGGACTCAACTGCATTATTTAAGGACTCTGCTGCATTATTTAAGGTCTCTGCTGCATTATTTAAGGACTCTGCTGTGGTATATAAGGACTCTGCTGCATTATTTAAGGAATTTGTTGCATTATTTAAGGACGCTGCTGCATTATTTAAGGACTTTGTTGCATTATTTAAGGACTCTGCTGCATTAATTAAGGACTTTGCTGCATTACTTAAGGACACTGCTGCATTATTTAAGGACTTTGTTGCATTATTTAAGGACTCTGCTGCATTATTTAAGGACTCTGCTGAAGCATTTGGGGACTCAGATGCATTATTTAAGGACTCTGCTGCATTATGTAAGGGCTTTGCTGCTTTATTTAAGGACTCTGTTGCATTATTTAAGGACTTTGTTGCATTATTTAAGAACTCTGCTGCATTATTTAAGGACTTTGTTGCATTATTTAAGGACTCTGCTGCATTATTTAAGGACTTTGCTGCATTATTTAAGGACTATGCTGTGGTATTTAAGGACTCTGCTGCATTATTTAAGGACTTTGCTGCATTATTAAAGGACTCTGCTGCATTATTTAATTACTTTGCTGCATTATTTAAGGACTCTGCTGCGGTATTTAAGGACTCTGCTGCATTATTTAAGGACTTTGATGCATTATTTAAGGACACTGCTGCAGAATTTAAGGAATCTGCTGCATTATTTAAGGACTTTGTTGCATTATTTAAGGTCTCTTTTTCATTATTTAAGGACTCTGCTATTGTACTTAAGGACTTTGCTGCATTATTTAAGGACTTTGCTGCATTATTTAAGGACTCTGCTGCATTATTTAAGTACTTTGTTGCATTATTTAAGGACTCTGCTGCATAATTTAAGGACTTTATTGCATTATTTAAGGATCCTGCTGCATTATTTAATGACTCTGCTGAAGCATTTGACGACTCATCTGCATTATTAAAGGTCTCTGCTGCATTATTTAAGGATCCTGCTGAAGCATTTGAGGACTCAGCTGCATTATTTAAGGACTTTGCTGCATTATTTAACGACTCTGCTGCGTTATTTAAGGACTCTGCTGCATTATTTAAGGACACTGCTGCATTATTTAAGGACTCTGCTGCATTATTTAAGGACTTTGCTGCATTATTTAACGACTCTGCTGCATTATTTAAGAACTTTGCTGCATTATTTAAGGACTCTGCTGCATTATTTAAGGAATTTGTTGCATTATTTAAGGACTCTGCTGCTTTATTTAAGGACTCTGCTGCGGTATTTAAGGACTCTGCTGCATTATTTAAGGACTTTGCTGCATTATTTAAGGACTGCTGCGTTATTTAAGGACTCTGCTGCATTATTTAAGACTTTGCTGCATTATTTAAGGACTCTGCTGCAGTGTTTAATGACTCTGCTGAAGCAACTGGGGACTCAGATGCATTATTTAAGGACTCTGCTGCATTATGTAAGGACTTTGCTGCTTTATTTAAGGACTTTGCTGCATTATTTAAGGACTTTGTTGCATTATTTAAGGACTCTGCTGCATTATTTAAGGACTTTGCTGCATTATTTAAGGACTCTTCTGCATTATTTAAGGACTTTGCTGCATTATTTAAGGACTATGCTGTGGTATTTAAGTACTCTGCTGCATTATTTAAGGACTTTGCTGCATTATTTAAGGACTCTGCTGCATTATTTAATTACTTTGCTGCATTATTAAAGGACCCTGCTGCGGCATTTAAGGATTCTGCTGCATTATTTAAGGACTTTGATGCATTATTTAAGGACGCTGCTGCAGAATTTAAGGAATCTGCTGCATTATTTAAGGACTTTGTTGCATTATTTAAGGTCTCTGCTGCATTATTTAAGGACTCTGCTATGGTACTTAAGGACTTTGCTGCATTACTTAAGGACTTTGCTGCATTATTTAAGGACTTTGATGCATTATTTAAGAACTTTGTTGCATTATTTAAGGACTCTGCTGCATTATTTAAGGACTTTGTTGCATTATGTAAGGACTTTGCTGCTTTATTTAAGGACTTTGCTGCATTATTTAAGGGCTTTGTTGCATTATTTAAGGACTCTGCTGCATTATTTAAGGACTTTGTTGCATTATTTAAGGACTCTTCTGCATTATTTAAGGACTTTGCTGCATTATTTAAGGACTATGCTGTGGTATTTAAGTACTCTGCTGCATTATTTAAGGACTTTGCTGCATTATTTAAGGACTCTGCTGCATTATTTAATTACTTTGCTGCATTATTAAAGGACCCTGCTGCGGCATTTAAGGATTCTGCTGCATAATTTAAGGACTTTATTGCATTATTTAAGGATCCTGCTGCATTATTTAAGGATCCTGCTGAAGCATTTGAGGACTCAGCTGCATTATTTAAGGACTTTGCTGCATTATTTAACGACTCTGCTGCATTATTTAAGGACTCTGCTGCTTTATTTAAGGACTTTCCTGCATTATTTAAGGAGTCTTCTGCATTATTTAATGACTCTGCTGAAGCATTTGAGGACTCAACTGCATTATTTAAGGACTCTGCTGCATTATTTAAGGTCTCTGCTGCATTATTTAAGGACTCTGCTGTGGTATATAAGGACTCTGCTGCATTATTTAAGGAATTTGTTGCATTATTTAAGGACGCTGCTGCATTATTTAAGGACTTTGTTGCATTATTTAAGGACTCTGCTGCATTAATTAAGGACTTTGCTGCATTACTTAAGGACACTGCTGCATTATTTAAGGACTTTGTTGCATTATTTAAGGTCTCTGCTGCATTATTTAAGGACTCTGCTGTGGTATTTATGGACTCTGCTGCATTATTTAAGGAATTTGTTGCATTATTTAAGGACGCTGCTGCATTATTTAAGGACTTTGTTGCATTATTTAAGGACTTTGCTGCATTAATTAAGGACTTTGCTGCATTACTTAAGGACTCTGCTGCATTATTTAATTACTTGCTGCATTATTTAAGGACTCTGCTGCGGTGTTTAAGAACTCTGCTGCATTATTTAAGGACTTTGCTGCATTATTTTAGGACTCTGCTGCATTATTTAAGGACTTTGCTGTATTATTTAAGGACTCTACTGCATTATTTAAGGACTTTGTTGCATTATTTAAGGACTCTGCTGCATTATTTAATGACTTTGTTGCATTATATAAGGACTCTGCTGCATTATTTAAGGACTATGTTGCATTATGTTAGAAGTCTGCTGCATTATTTAAGGACTTTGCTGCATTATTTAAGGACTCTGCTGCATTATTTAAGGACTTTATTGCATTATTTAAGGACTCTGCTGAATTATTTAATGACTCTGCTGAAGCATTTGAGGACTCAGCTGCATTATTTAAGGTCTCTGCTGTATTATTTAAGGACTCTGCTGCATTATTTAATGACTCTGTTGCGGTATTTAAGGACTCTGCTGCATTATTTAAGGACTGCTGCGTTATTTAAGGACTCTGCTGCATTATTTAAGACTTTGCTGCATTATTTAAGGACTCTGCTGCAGTGTTTAATGACTCTGCTGAAGCAACTGGGGACTCAGATGCATTATTTAAGGACTCTGCTGCATTATGTAAGGACTTTGCTGCTTTATTTAAGGACTTTGCTGCATTATTTAAGGACTTTGTTGCATTATTTAAGGACTCTGCTGCATTATTTAAGGACTTTGTTGCATTATTTAAGGACTCTTCTGCATTATTTAAGGACTTTGCTGCATTATTTAAGGACTATGCTGTGGTATTTAAGTACTCTGCTGCATTATTTAAGGACTTTGCTGCATTATTTAAGGACTCTGCTGCATTATTTAATTACTTTGCTGCATTATTAAAGGACCCTGCTGCGGCATTTAAGGATTCTGCTGCATTATTTAAGGACTTTGATGCATTATTTAAGGACGCTGCTGCAGAATTTAAGGAATCTGCTGCATTATTTAAGGACTTTGTTGCATTATTTAAGGTCTCTGCTGCATGAATTAAGGACTCTGCTATGGTACTTAAGGACTTTGCTGCATTATTTAAGGACTTTGCTGCATTATTTAAGGACTTTGATGCATTATTTAAGAACTTTGTTGCATTATTTAAGGACTCTGCTGCATTATTTAAGGACTTTGTTGCATTATGTAAGGACTTTGCTGCTTTATTTAAGGACTTTGCTGCATTATTTAAGGACTTTGTTGCATTATTTAAGGACTCTGCTGCATTATTTAAGGACTTTGTTGCATTATTTAAGGACTCTTCTGCATTATTTAAGGACTTTGCTGCATTATTTAAGGACTATGCTGTGGTATTTAAGTACTCTGCTGCATTATTTAAGGACTTTGCTGCATTATTTAAGGACTCTGCTGCATTATTTAATTACTTTGCTGCATTATTAAAGGACCCTGCTGCGGCATTTAAGGATTCTGCTGCATAATTTAAGGACTTTATTGCATTATTTAAGGATCCTGCTGCATTATTTAAGGATCCTGCTGAAGCATTTGAGGACTCAGCTGCATTATTTAAGGACTTTGCTGCATTATTTAACGACTCTGCTGCATTATTTAAGGACTCTGCTGCTTTATTTAAGGACTTTCCTGCATTATTTAAGGAGTCTTCTGCATTATTTAATGACTCTGCTGAAGCATTTGAGGACTCAACTGCATTATTTAAGGACTCTGCTGCATTATTTAAGGTCTCTGCTGCATTATTTAAGGACTCTGCTGTGGTATATAAGGACTCTGCTGCATTATTTAAGGAATTTGTTGCATTATTTAAGGACGCTGCTGCATTATTTAAGGACTTTGTTGCATTATTTAAGGACTCTGCTGCATTAATTAAGGACTTTGCTGCATTACTTAAGGACACTGCTGCATTATTTAAGGACTTTGTTGCATTATTTAAGGACTCTGCTGCATTATTTAAGGACTCTGCTGAAGCATTTGGGGACTCAGATGCATTATTTAAGGACTCTGCTGCATTATGTAAGGGCTTTGCTGCTTTATTTAAGGACTCTGTTGCATTATTTAAGGACTTTGTTGCATTATTTAAGAACTCTGCTGCATTATTTAAGGACTTTGTTGCATTATTTAAGGACTCTGCTGCATTATTTAAGGACTTTGCTGCATTATTTAAGGACTATGCTGTGGTATTTAAGGACTCTGCTGCATTATTTAAGGACTTTGCTGCATTATTAAAGGACTCTGCTGCATTATTTAATTACTTTGCTGCATTATTTAAGGACTCTGCTGCGGTATTTAAGGACTCTGCTGCATTATTTAAGGACTTTGATGCATTATTTAAGGACACTGCTGCAGAATTTAAGGAATCTGCTGCATTATTTAAGGACTTTGTTGCATTATTTAAGGTCTCTTTTTCATTATTTAAGGACTCTGCTATTGTACTTAAGGACTTTGCTGCATTATTTAAGGACTTTGCTGCATTATTTAAGGACTCTGCTGCATTATTTAAGTACTTTGTTGCATTATTTAAGGACTCTGCTGCATAATTTAAGGACTTTATTGCATTATTTAAGGATCCTGCTGCATTATTTAATGACTCTGCTGAAGCATTTGAGGACTCAGCTGCATTATTTAAGGTCTCTGCTGCATTATTTAAGGATCCTGCTGAAGCATTTGAGGACTCAGCTGCATTATTTAAGGACTTTGCTGCATTATTTAACGACTCTGCTGCGTTATTTAAGGACTCTGCTGCATTATTTAAGGACACTGCTGCATTATTTAAGGACTCTGCTGCATTATTTAAGGACTTTGCTGCATTATTTAACGACTCTGCTGCATTATTTAAGAACTTTGCTGCATTATTTAAGGACTCTGCTGCATTATTTAAGGAATTTGTTGCATTATTTAAGGACTCTGCTGCTTTATTTAAGGACTCTGCTGCGGTATTTAAGGACTCTGCTGCATTATTTAAGGACTTTGCTGCATTATTTAAGGACTGCTGCGTTATTTAAGGACTCTGCTGCATTATTTAAGACTTTGCTGCATTATTTAAGGACTCTGCTGCAGTGTTTAATGACTCTGCTGAAGCAACTGGGGACTCAGATGCATTATTTAAGGACTCTGCTGCATTATGTAAGGACTTTGCTGCTTTATTTAAGGACTTTGCTGCATTATTTAAGGACTTTGTTGCATTATTTAAGGACTCTGCTGCATTATTTAAGGACTTTGTTGCATTATTTAAGGACTCTTCTGCATTATTTAAGGACTTTGCTGCATTATTTAAGGACTATGCTGTGGTATTTAAGTACTCTGCTGCATTATTTAAGGACTTTGCTGCATTATTTAAGGACTCTGCTGCATTATTTAATTACTTTGCTGCATTATTAAAGGACCCTGCTGCGGCATTTAAGGATTCTGCTGCATTATTTAAGGACTTTGATGCATTATTTAAGGACGCTGCTGCAGAATTTAAGGAATCTGCTGCATTATTTAAGGACTTTGTTGCATTATTTAAGGTCTCTGCTGCATGAATTAAGGACTCTGCTATGGTACTTAAGGACTTTGCTGCATTATTTAAGGACTTTGCTGCATTATTTAAGGACTTTGATGCATTATTTAAGAACTTTGTTGCATTATTTAAGGACTCTGCTGCATTATTTAAGGACTTTGTTGCATTATGTAAGGACTTTGCTGCTTTATTTAAGGACTTTGCTGCATTATTTAAGGACTTTGTTGCATTATTTAAGGACTCTGCTGCATTATTTAAGGACTTTGTTGCATCATTTAAGGACTCTTCTGCATTATTTAAGGACTTTGCTGCATTATTTAAGGACTATGCTGTGGTATTTAAGTACTCTGCTGCATTATTTAAGGACTTTGCTGCATTATTTAAGGACTCTGCTGCATTATTTAATTACTTTGCTGCATTATTAAAGGACCCTGCTGTGGCATTTAAGGATTCTGCTGCATAATTTAAGGACTTTATTGCATTATTTAAGGATCCTGCTGCATTATTTAAGGATCCTGCTGAAGCATTTGAGGACTCAGCTGCATTATTTAAGGACTTTGCTGCATTATTTAACGACTCTGCTGCATTATTTAAGGACTCTGCTGCTTTATTTAAGGACTTTCCTGCATTATTTAAGGAGTCTTCTGCATTATTTAATGACTCTGCTGAAGCATTTGAGGACTCAACTGCATTATTTAAGGACTCTGCTGCATTATTTAAGGTCTCTGCTGCATTATTTAAGGACTCTGCTGTGGTATATAAGGACTCTGCTGCATTATTTAAGGAATTTGTTGCATTATTTAAGGACGCTGCTGCATTATTTAAGGACTTTGTTGCATTATTTAAGGACTCTGCTGCATTAATTAAGGACTTTGCTGCATTACTTAAGGACACTGCTGCATTATTTAAGGACTTTGTTGCATTATTTAAGGACTCTGCTGCATTATTTAAGGACTCTGCTGAAGCATTTGGGGACTCAGATGCATTATTTAAGGACTCTGCTGCATTATGTAAGGGCTTTGCTGCTTTATTTAAGGACTCTGTTGCATTATTTAAGGACTTTGTTGCATTATTTAAGAACTCTGCTGCATTATTTAAGGACTTTGTTGCATTATTTAAGGATTCTGCTGCATTATTTAAGGACTTTGCTGCATTATTTAAGGACTATGCTGTGGTATTTAAGGACTCTGCTGCATTATTTAAGGACTTTGCTGCATTATTAAAGGACTCTGCTGCATTATTTAATTACTTTGCTGCATTATTTAAGGACTCTGCTGCGGTATTTAAGGACTCTGCTGCATTATTTAAGGACTTTGATGCATTATTTAAGGACACTGCTGCAGAATTTAAGGAATCTGCTGCATTATTTAAGGACTTTGTTGCATTATTTAAGGTCTCTTTTTCATTATTTAAGGACTCTGCTATTGTACTTAAGGACTTTGCTGCATTATTTAAGGACTTTGCTGCATTATTTAAGGACTCTGCTGCATTATTTAAGTACTTTGTTGCATTATTTAAGGACTCTGCTGCATAATTTAAGGACTTTATTGCATTATTTAAGGATCCTGCTGCATTATTTAATGACTCTGCTGAAGCATTTGAGGACTCAGCTGCATTATTTAAGGTCTCTCTGCTGCATTATTTAAGGATCCTGCTGAAGCATTTGAGGACTCAGCTGCATTATTTAAGGACTTTGCTGCATTATTTAATGACTCTGCTGCGTTATTTAAAGACTCTGCTGCATTATTTAAGGACACTGCTGCATTATTTAAGGACTCTGCTGCATTATTTAAGGACTTTGCTGCATTATTTAACGACTCTGCTGCATTATTTAAGAACTTTGCTGCATTATTTAAGGACTCTGCTCCATTATTTAAGGAATTTGTTGCATTATTTAAGGACTCTGCTGCATTATTTAAGGACTTTGCTGCATTATTTAATGAATCTGCTGAAGCATTTGAGGACTCAACTGCATTATTTAAGGTCTCTGCTGCATTATTTAAGGACTCTGCTGAAGCATTTGAGGACTCAGCTGCATGATTTAAGGACTTTGCTGAATTATTTAAGGACTCTGCTGCATTATTTAAGGAATTTGTTGCATTATTTAAGGACTCTGCTGCATTATCTAAGGAATTTGTTGCATTATTTAAGGACTCTGCTGCATTATTTAAGGACTTTGCTGCATTATTTAATAACTTTGTTGCATTATACAAGTACTCTGCTGCATTATTTAAGGACTTTGTTGCATTATGTTAGGAGTCTGCTGCATTATTTAAGGAGTCTGCTGCATTATTTAATGACTATGCTGCATTATTTAAGGACTGCTGCGTTATTTAAGGACTCTGCTGCATTATTTAAGACTTTGCTGCATTATTTAAGGACTCTGCTGCAGTATTTAATGACTCTGCTGAAGCATTTGGGGACTCAGATGCTTTATTTAAGGACTCTGTTGCATTATTTAAGGACTTTGTTGCATTATTTAAGGACTCTGCTGCATTATTTAAGGACTTTGTTGCATTATTTAAGGATTCTGCTGCATTTTTTAAGGACCTGGCTGCATTATTTAAGGACTCTGCTGCATTATTTAATTATTTTGCTCCATTATTTAAGGACTCTGCTGCGGTATTTAAGGACTCTGCTGCATTATTTAAGGACTGTGATGCATTATTTAAGGACGCTGCTGCAGAATTTAAGGAATCTGCTGCATTATTTAAGGACTTTGTTGCATTATTTAAGGTCTCTGCTGCATTATTTAAGGACTCTGCTATGGTACTTAAGGACTTTGCTGCATTATTTAAGGACTTTGCTGCATTATTTAAGGACTCTGCTGCATTATTTAAGAACTGTGTTGCATTATTTAAGGACTCTGCTGCATTATTTAAGGACTTTGTTGCATTATGTAAGGACTCTGCTGCATTATTTAAGGACTTTGCTGCATTATTTAAGGACTCTACTGCATAATTTAAGGACTTTATTGCATTATTTAAGGATCCTGCTGCATTATTTAATGACTCTGCTGAAGCATTTGAGGACTCAGCTGCATTATTAAAGGTCTCTGCTGCATTATTTAAGTATCCTGCTGAAGCATTTGAGGACTCAGCTGCATTATTTAAGGACTTTGCTGCATTATTTATCGACTCTGCTGCGTTATTTAAGGACTCTGCTGCATTATTTAAGAACTTTGCTGCATTATTTAAGGACTCTTCTGCATTATTTAATGACTCTGCTGAAGAATTTGAGGACTCAGCTGCATAATTTAAGGACTCTGCTGCATTATTTAAGGAATTTGCTGCATTATTTAAGGACTCTACTGCGTTATTTAAGGACTCTGTTGCATTATTTAAGGACTTTGATGCATTATTTAAGGATGCTGCTGCAGAATTTAAGGAATCTGCTGCATTATTTAAGGACTTTGTTGCATTATTTAAGGTCTCTGCTGCATTATTTAAGGACTCTGCTGTGGTATTTAAGGACTCTGCTGCATTATTTAAGGAATTTGTTGCATTATTTAAGGACGCTGCTGCATTATTTAAGGACTTTGTTGCATTATTTAAGGACTCTGCTGCAGTATTTAATGACTCTGCTGAAGCATTTGGGGACTCAGATGCATTATTTAAGGACTCTGCTGCATTATGTAAGGGCTTTGCTGCTTTATTTAAGGACTCTTTTGCATTATTTAAGGACTCTGCTGCATTATTTAAGGACTTTGTTGCATTATTTAAGGATTTTGCTGCATTATTTAAGGATTTTGCTGCATTATTTAAGGACTTTGCCGCATTATTTAAGGACTATGCTTTGGTATTTAAGGACTCTGCTGCATTATTTAAGGACTTTGCTGCATTATTTAAGGACTCTGCTGCATTATTTAATTACTTTGCTGCATTATTTAAGGACTCTGCTGCGGTATTTAAGGACTCTGCTGCATTATTTAAGGACTTTGATGCATTATTTAAGGACACTGCTGCAGAATTTAAGGAATCTGCTTCATTATTTAAGGACTTTGTTGCATTATTTAAGGACTCTGCTGCATTATTTAAGAACTTTGTTGCATTATTTAAGGACTCTGCTGCATTATTTAAGGACTTTGTTGCATTATGTAAGGACTCTGCTGCATTATTTAAGGACTTTGCTGCATTATTTAAGGACTCTGCTGCATAATTTAAGGACTTTATTGCATTATTTTAGGATCCTGCTGCATTATTTAATGACTCTGCTGAAGCATTTGAGGACTCAGCTGCATTATTAAAGGTCTCTGCTGCATTATTTAAGGATCCTGCTGAAGCATTTGAGGACTCAGTTGCATTATTTAAGGACTTTGCTGCATTATTTAACGACTCTGCTGCGTTATTTAAGGACTCTGCTGCATTATTTAAGAACTTTGCTGCATTATTTAAGGACTCTTCTGAATTATTTAATGACTCTGCTGAAGTATTTGAGGACTCAGCTGCATTATTTAAGGACTCTGCTGCATTATTTAAGGAATTTGCTGCATTATTTAAGGACTCTGCTGCGTTATTTAAGGACTCTGCTGCATTATTTAAGGACTTTGATGCATTATTTATGGACACTGCTGCAGAATTTAAGGAATCTGCTGCATTATTTAAGGACTTTGTTGCATTATTTAAGGTCTCTGCTGCATTATTTAAGGACTCTGCTGTGGTATTTAAGGACTCTGCTGCATTATTTAAGGAATTTGTTGCATTATTTAAGGACGCTGCTGCATTATTTAAGGTCTTTGTTGCATTATTTAAGGACTCTGCTGCAGTATTTAATGACTCTGCTGAAGCATTTGGGGACTCAGATGCATTATTTAAGGACTCTGCTGCATTATGTAAGGGCTTTGCTGCTTTATTTAAGGACTCTTTTGCATTATTTAAGGACTTTGTTGCATTATTTAAGGACTCTGCTGCATTATTTAAGGACTTTGTTGCATTATTTAAGGATTCTGCTGCATTATTTAAGGACTTTGCTGCATTATTTAAGGACTATGCTTTGGTATTTAAGGACTCTGCTGCATAATTTAAGGACTTTGCTGCATTATTTAAGGACTCTGCTGCATTATTTAATTACTTTGCTGCATTATTTAAGGACTCTGCTGCGGTATTTAAGGACTCTGCTGCATTATTTAAGGACTTTGATGCATTATTTAAGGACTCTGCTGCATTATTTAAGGAATTTGTTGCATTATTTAAGGACTCTGCTGCATTATTTAAGGACTTTGCTGCATTATTTAATAATTTTGTTGCATTATAAAAGTACTCTGCTGCATTATTTAAGGACTTTGTTGCATTATGTAAGGAGTCTGCTGCATTATTTAAGGACTTTGCTGCATTATTTAACGACTCTGCTGAAACATTTGAGGACTCAGCTGCATTATTTAAGGACTCTGCTGCATTATTTAAGGAATTTGCTGCATTATTTAAGGACTCTGCTGCGGTATTTAAGGACTCTGCTGCATTATTTAAGGACTTTGATGCATTATTTAAGGACTCTGCTGCATTATTTAATGACTTTGTTGCATTATATAAGGTCTCTGCTGCATTATTTAAGGACTATGTTGCATTATGTTAGAAGTCTGCTGCATTATTTAAGGACTTTGCTGCATTATTTAAGGACTCTGCTGCATTATTTAAGGACTTTGTTGCATTATTTAAGGTCTCTTTTTCATTATTTAAGGACTCTGCTATTGTACTTAAGGACTTTGCTGCATTATTTAAGGACTTTGCTGCATTATTTAAGGACTCTGCTGCATTATTTAAGTACTTTGTTGCATTATTTAAGGACTCTGCTGCATAATTTAAGGACTTTATTGCATTATTTAAGGATCCTGCTGCATTATTTAATGACTCTGCTGAAGCATTTGAGGACTCATCTGCATTATTAAAGGTCTCTGCTGCATTATTTAAGGATCCTGCTGAAGCATTTGAGGACTCAGCTGCATTATTTAAGGACTTTGCTGCATTATTTAACGACTCTGCTGCGTTATTTAAGGACTCTGCTGCATTATTTAAGGACACTGCTGCATTATTTAAGGACTCTGCTGCATTATTTAAGGACTTTGCTGCATTATTTAACGACTCTGCTGCATTATTTAAGAACTTTGCTGCATTATTTAAGGACTCTGCTGCATTATTTAAGGAATTTGTTGCATTATTTAAGGACTCTGCTGCTTTATTTAAGGACTCTGCTGCGGTATTTAAGGACTCTGCTGCATTATTTAAGGACTTTGCTGCATTATTTAAGGACTGCTGCGTTATTTAAGGACTCTGCTGCATTATTTAAGACTTTGCTGCATTATTTAAGGACTCTGCTGCAGTGTTTAATGACTCTGCTGAAGCAACTGGGGACTCAGATGCATTATTTAAGGACTCTGCTGCATTATGTAAGGACTTTGCTGCTTTATTTAAGGACTTTGCTGCATTATTTAAGGACTTTGTTGCATTATTTAAGGACTCTGCTGCATTATTTAAGGACTTTGTTGCATTATTTAAGGACTCTTCTGCATTATTTAAGGACTTTGCTGCATTATTTAAGGACTATGCTGTGGTATTTAAGTACTCTGCTGCATTATTTAAGGACTTTGCTGCATTATTTAAGGACTCTGCTGCATTATTTAATTACTTTGCTGCATTATTAAAGGACCCTGCTGCGGCATTTAAGGATTCTGCTGCATTATTTAAGGACTTTGATGCATTATTTAAGGACGCTGCTGCAGAATTTAAGGAATCTGCTGCATTATTTAAGGACTTTGTTGCATTATTTAAGGTCTCTGCTGCATTATTTAAGGACTCTGCTATGGTACTTAAGGACTTTGCTGCATTATTTAAGGACTTTGCTGCATTATTTAAGGACTCTGCTGCATTATTTAAGAACTGTGTTGCATTATTTAAGGACTCTGCTGCATTATTTAAGGACTTTGTTGCATTATGTAAGGACTCTGCTGCATTATTTAAGGACTTTGCTGCATTATTTAAGGACTCTACTGCATAATTTAAGGACTTTATTGCATTATTTAAGGATCCTGCTGCATTATTTAATGACTCTGCTGAAGCATTTGAGGACTCAGCTGCATTATTAAAGGTCTCTGCTGCATTATTTAAGTATCCTGCTGAAGCATTTGAGGACTCAGCTGCATTATTTAAGGACTTTGCTGCATTATTTATCGACTCTGCTGCGTTATTTAAGGACTCTGCTGCATTATTTAAGAACTTTGCTGCATTATTTAAGGACTCTTCTGCATTATTTAATGACTCTGCTGAAGAATTTGAGGACTCAGCTGCATAATTTAAGGACTCTGCTGCATTATTTAAGGAATTTGCTGCATTATTTAAGGACTCTACTGCGTTATTTAAGGACTCTGTTGCATTATTTAAGGACTTTGATGCATTATTTAAGGATGCTGCTGCAGAATTTAAGGAATCTGCTGCATTATTTAAGGACTTTGTTGCATTATTTAAGGTCTCTGCTGCATTATTTAAGGACTCTGCTGTGGTATTTAAGGACTCTGCTGCATTATTTAAGGAATTTGTTGCATTATTTAAGGACGCTGCTGCATTATTTAAGGACTTTGTTGCATTATTTAAGGACTCTGCTGCAGTATTTAATGACTCTGCTGAAGCATTTGGGGACTCAGATGCATTATTTAAGGACTCTGCTGCATTATGTAAGGGCTTTGCTGCTTTATTTAAGGACTCTTTTGCATTATTTAAGGACTCTGCTGCATTATTTAAGGACTTTGTTGCATTATTTAAGGATTTTGCTGCATTATTTAAGGATTTTGCTGCATTATTTAAGGACTTTGCCGCATTATTTAAGGACTATGCTTTGGTATTTAAGGACTCTGCTGCATTATTTAAGGACTTTGCTGCATTATTTAAGGACTCTGCTGCATTATTTAATTACTTTGCTGCATTATTTAAGGACTCTGCTGCGGTATTTAAGGACTCTGCTGCATTATTTAAGGACTTTGATGCATTATTTAAGGACACTGCTGCAGAATTTAAGGAATCTGCTTCATTATTTAAGGACTTTGTTGCATTATTTAAGGACTCTGCTGCATTATTTAAGAACTTTGTTGCATTATTTAAGGACTCTGCTGCATTATTTAAGGACTTTGTTGCATTATGTAAGGACTCTGCTGCATTATTTAAGGACTTTGCTGCATTATTTAAGGACTCTGCTGCATAATTTAAGGACTTTATTGCATTATTTTAGGATCCTGCTGCATTATTTAATGACTCTGCTGAAGCATTTGAGGACTCAGCTGCATTATTAAAGGTCTCTGCTGCATTATTTAAGGATCCTGCTGAAGCATTTGAGGACTCAGTTGCATTATTTAAGGACTTTGCTGCATTATTTAACGACTCTGCTGCGTTATTTAAGGACTCTGCTGCATTATTTAAGAACTTTGCTGCATTATTTAAGGACTCTTCTGAATTATTTAATGACTCTGCTGAAGTATTTGAGGACTCAGCTGCATTATTTAAGGACTCTGCTGCATTATTTAAGGAATTTGCTGCATTATTTAAGGACTCTGCTGCGTTATTTAAGGACTCTGCTGCATTATTTAAGGACTTTGATGCATTATTTATGGACACTGCTGCAGAATTTAAGGAATCTGCTGCATTATTTAAGGACTTTGTTGCATTATTTAAGGTCTCTGCTGCATTATTTAAGGACTCTGCTGTGGTATTTAAGGACTCTGCTGCATTATTTAAGGAATTTGTTGCATTATTTAAGGACGCTGCTGCATTATTTAAGGTCTTTGTTGCATTATTTAAGGACTCTGCTGCAGTATTTAATGACTCTGCTGAAGCATTTGGGGACTCAGATGCATTATTTAAGGACTCTGCTGCATTATGTAAGGGCTTTGCTGCTTTATTTAAGGACTCTTTTGCATTATTTAAGGACTTTGTTGCATTATTTAAGGACTCTGCTGCATTATTTAAGGACTTTGTTGCATTATTTAAGGATTCTGCTGCATTATTTAAGGACTTTGCTGCATTATTTAAGGACTATGCTTTGGTATTTAAGGACTCTGCTGCATAATTTAAGGACTTTGCTGCATTATTTAAGGACTCTGCTGCATTATTTAATTACTTTGCTGCATTATTTAAGGACTCTGCTGCGGTATTTAAGGACTCTGCTGCATTATTTAAGGACTTTGATGCATTATTTAAGGACTCTGCTGCATTATTTAAGGAATTTGTTGCATTATTTAAGGACTCTGCTGCATTATTTAAGGACTTTGCTGCATTATTTAATAATTTTGTTGCATTATAAAAGTACTCTGCTGCATTATTTAAGGACTTTGTTGCATTATGTAAGGAGTCTGCTGCATTATTTAAGGACTTTGCTGCATTATTTAACGACTCTGCTGAAACATTTGAGGACTCAGCTGCATTATTTAAGGACTCTGCTGCATTATTTAAGGAATTTGCTGCATTATTTAAGGACTCTGCTGCGGTATTTAAGGACTCTGCTGCATTATTTAAGGACTTTGATGCATTATTTAAGGACTCTGCTGCATTATTTAATGACTTTGTTGCATTATATAAGGTCTCTGCTGCATTATTTAAGGACTATGTTGCATTATGTTAGAAGTCTGCTGCATTATTTAAGGACTTTGCTGCATTATTTAAGGACTCTGCTGCATTATTTAAGGACTTTGTTGCATTATTTAAGGTCTCTTTTTCATTATTTAAGGACTCTGCTATTGTACTTAAGGACTTTGCTGCATTATTTAAGGACTTTGCTGCATTATTTAAGGACTCTGCTGCATTATTTAAGTACTTTGTTGCATTATTTAAGGACTCTGCTGCATAATTTAAGGACTTTATTGCATTATTTAAGGATCCTGCTGCATTATTTAATGACTCTGCTGAAGCATTTGAGGACTCATCTGCATTATTAAAGGTCTCTGCTGCATTATTTAAGGATCCTGCTGAAGCATTTGAGGACTCAGCTGCATTATTTAAGGACTTTGCTGCATTATTTAACGACTCTGCTGCGTTATTTAAGGACTCTGCTGCATTATTTAAGGACACTGCTGCATTATTTAAGGACTCTGCTGCATTATTTAAGGACTTTGCTGCATTATTTAACGACTCTGCTGCATTATTTAAGAACTTTGCTGCATTATTTAAGGACTCTGCTGCATTATTTAAGGAATTTGTTGCATTATTTAAGGACTCTGCTGCTTTATTTAAGGACTCTGCTGCGGTATTTAAGGACTCTGCTGCATTATTTAAGGACTTTGCTGCATTATTTAAGGACTGCTGCGTTATTTAAGGACTCTGCTGCATTATTTAAGACTTTGCTGCATTATTTAAGGACTCTGCTGCAGTGTTTAATGACTCTGCTGAAGCAACTGGGGACTCAGATGCATTATTTAAGGACTCTGCTGCATTATGTAAGGACTTTGCTGCTTTATTTAAGGACTTTGCTGCATTATTTAAGGACTTTGTTGCATTATTTAAGGACTCTGCTGCATTATTTAAGGACTTTGTTGCATTATTTAAGGACTCTTCTGCATTATTTAAGGACTTTGCTGCATTATTTAAGGACTATGCTGTGGTATTTAAGTACTCTGCTGCATTATTTAAGGACTTTGCTGCATTATTTAAGGACTCTGCTGCATTATTTAATTACTTTGCTGCATTATTAAAGGACCCTGCTGCGGCATTTAAGGATTCTGCTGCATTATTTAAGGACTTTGATGCATTATTTAAGGACGCTGCTGCAGAATTTAAGGAATCTGCTGCATTATTTAAGGACTTTGTTGCATTATTTAAGGTCTCTGCTGCATTATTTAAGGACTCTGCTATGGTACTTAAGGACTTTGCTGCATTACTTAAGGACTTTGCTGCATTATTTAAGGACTTTGATGCATTATTTAAGAACTTTGTTGCATTATTTAAGGACTCTGCTGCATTATTTAAGGACTTTGTTGCATTATGTAAGGACTTTGCTGCTTTATTTAAGGACTTTGCTGCATTATTTAAGGGCTTTGTTGCATTATTTAAGGACTCTGCTGCATTATTTAAGGACTTTGTTGCATTATTTAAGGACTCTTCTGCATTATTTAAGGACTTTGCTGCATTATTTAAGGACTATGCTGTGGTATTTAAGTACTCTGCTGCATTATTTAAGGACTTTGCTGCATTATTTAAGGACTCTGCTGCATTATTTAATTACTTTGCTGCATTATTAAAGGACCCTGCTGCGGCATTTAAGGATTCTGCTGCATTATTTAAGGACTTTGATGCATTATTTAAGGACGCTGCTGCAGAATTTAAGGAATCTGCTGCATTATTTAAGGACTTTGTTGCATTATTTAAGGTCTCTGCTGCATGAATTAAGGACTCTGCTATGGTACTTAAGGACTTTGCTGCATTATTTAAGGACTTTGCTGCATTATTTAAGGACTTTGATGCATTATTTAAGAACTTTGTTGCATTATTTAAGGACTCTGCTGCATTATTTAAGGACTTTGTTGCATTATGTAAGGACTTTGCTGCTTTATTTAAGGACTTTGCTGCATTATTTAAGGACTTTGTTGCATTATTTAAGGACTCTGCTGCATTATTTAAGGACTTTGTTGCATCATTTAAGGACTCTTCTGCATTATTTAAGGACTTTGCTGCATTATTTAAGGACTATGCTGTGGTATTTAAGTACTCTGCTGCATTATTTAAGGACTTTGCTGCATTATTTAAGGACTCTGCTGCATTGTTTAATTACTTTGCTGCATTATTAAAGGACCCTGCTGCGGCATTTAAGGATTCTGCTGCATAATTTAAGGACTTTATTGCATTATTTAAGGATCCTGCTGCATTATTTAAGGATCCTGCTGAAGCATTTGAGGACTCAGCTGCATTATTTAAGGACTTTGCTGCATTATTTAACGACTCTGCTGCATTATTTAAGGACTCTGCTGCTTTATTTAAGGACTTTCCTGCATTATTTAAGGAGTCTTCTGCATTATTTAATGACTCTGCTGAAGCATTTGAGGACTCAACTGCATTATTTAAGGACTCTGCTGCATTATTTAAGGTCTCTGCTGCATTATTTAAGGACTCTGCTGTGGTATATAAGGACTCTGCTGCATTATTTAAGGAATTTGTTGCATTATTTAAGGACGCTGCTGCATTATTTAAGGACTCTGCTGCATTAATTAAGGACTTTGCTGCATTACTTAAGGACACTGCTGCATTATTTAAGGACTTTGTTGCATTATTTAAGGACTCTGCTGCATTATTTAAGGACTCTGCTGAAGCATTTGGGGACTCAGATGCATTATTTAAGGACTCTGCTGCATTATGTAAGGGCTTTGCTGCTTTATTTAAGGACTCTGTTGCATTATTTAAGGACTTTGTTGCATTATTTAAGAACTCTGCTGCATTATTTAAGGACTTTGTTGCATTATTTAAGGATTCTGCTGCATTATTTAAGGACTTTGCTGCATTATTTAAGGACTATGCTGTGGTATTTAAGGACTCTGCTGCATTATTTAAGGACTTTGCTGCATTATTAAAGGACTCTGCTGCATTATTTAATTACTTTGCTGCATTATTTAAGGACTCTGCTGCGGTATTTAAGGACTCTGCTGCATTATTTAAGGACTTTGATGCATTATTTAAGGACACTGCTGCAGAATTTAAGGAATCTGCTGCATTATTTAAGGACTTTGTTGCATTATTTAAGGTCTCTTTTTCATTATTTAAGGACTCTGCTATTGTACTTAAGGACTTTGCTGCATTATTTAAGGACTTTGCTGCATTATTTAAGGACTCTGCTGCATTATTTAAGTACTTTGTTGCATTATTTAAGGACTCTGCTGCATAATTTAAGGACTTTATTGCATTATTTAAGGATCCTGCTGCATTATTTAATGACTCTGCTGAAGCATTTGAGGACTCAGCTGCATTATTTAAGGTCTCTCTGCTGCATTATTTAAGGATCCTGCTGAAGCATTTGAGGACTCAGTTGCATTATTTAAGGACTTTGCTGCATTATTTAATGACTCTGCTGCGTTATTTAAAGACTCTGCTGCATTATTTAAGGACACTGCTGCATTATTTAAGGACTCTGCTGCATTATTTAAGGACTTTGCTGCATTATTTAACGACTCTGCTGCATTATTTAAGAACTTTGCTGCATTATTTAAGGACTCTGCTCCATTATTTAAGGAATTTGTTGCATTATTTAAGGACTCTGCTGCATTATTTAAGGACTTTGCTGCATTATTTAATGAATCTGCTGAAGCATTTGAGGACTCAACTGCATTATTTAAGGTCTCTGCTGCATTATTTAAGGACTCTGCTGAAGCATTTGAGGACTCAGCTGCATGATTTAAGGACTTTGCTGAATTATTTAAGGACTCTGCTGCATTATTTAAGGAATTTGTTGCATTATTTAAGGACTCTGCTGCATTATCTAAGGAATTTGTTGCATTATTTAAGGACTCTGCTGCATTATTTAAGGACTTTGCTGCATTATTTAATAACTTTGTTGCATTATACAAGTACTCTGCTGCATTATTTAAGGACTTTGTTGCATTATGTTAGGAGTCTGCTGCATTATTTAAGGAGTCTGCTGCATTATTTAATGACTATGCTGCATTATTTAAGGACTGCTGCGTTATTTAAGGACTCTGCTGCATTATTTAAGACTTTGCTGCATTATTTAAGGACTCTGCTGCAGTATTTAATGACTCTGCTGAAGCATTTGGGGACTCAGATGCTTTATTTAAGGACTCTGTTGCATTATTTAAGGACTTTGTTGCATTATTTAAGGACTCTGCTGCATTATTTAAGGACTTTGTTGCATTATTTAAGGATTCTGCTGCATTTTTTAAGGACCTGGCTGCATTATTTAAGGACTCTGCTGCATTATTTAATTATTTTGCTCCATTATTTAAGGACTCTGCTGCGGTATTTAAGGACTCTGCTGCATTATTTAAGGACTGTGATGCATTATTTAAGGACGCTGCTGCAGAATTTAAGGAATCTGCTGCATTATTTAAGGACTTTGTTGCATTATTTAAGGTCTCTGCTGCATTATTTAAGGACTCTGCTATGGTACTTAAGGACTTTGCTGCATTATTTAAGGACTTTGCTGCATTATTTAAGGACTCTGCTGCATTATTTAAGAACTGTGTTGCATTATTTAAGGACTCTGCTGCATTATTTAAGGACTTTGTTGCATTATGTAAGGACTCTGCTGCATTATTTAAGGACTTTGCTGCATTATTTAAGGACTCTACTGCATAATTTAAGGACTTTATTGCATTATTTAAGGATCCTGCTGCATTATTTAATGACTCTGCTGAAGCATTTGAGGACTCAGCTGCATTATTAAAGGTCTCTGCTGCATTATTTAAGTATCCTGCTGAAGCATTTGAGGACTCAGCTGCATTATTTAAGGACTTTGCTGCATTATTTATCGACTCTGCTGCGTTATTTAAGGACTCTGCTGCATTATTTAAGAACTTTGCTGCATTATTTAAGGACTCTTCTGCATTATTTAATGACTCTGCTGAAGAATTTGAGGACTCAGCTGCATAATTTAAGGACTCTGCTGCATTATTTAAGGAATTTGCTGCATTATTTAAGGACTCTACTGCGTTATTTAAGGACTCTGTTGCATTATTTAAGGACTTTGATGCATTATTTAAGGATGCTGCTGCAGAATTTAAGGAATCTGCTGCATTATTTAAGGACTTTGTTGCATTATTTAAGGTCTCTGCTGCATTATTTAAGGACTCTGCTGTGGTATTTAAGGACTCTGCTGCATTATTTAAGGAATTTGTTGCATTATTTAAGGACGCTGCTGCATTATTTAAGGACTTTGTTGCATTATTTAAGGACTCTGCTGCAGTATTTAATGACTCTGCTGAAGCATTTGGGGACTCAGATGCATTATTTAAGGACTCTGCTGCATTATGTAAGGGCTTTGCTGCTTTATTTAAGGACTCTTTTGCATTATTTAAGGACTCTGCTGCATTATTTAAGGACTTTGTTGCATTATTTAAGGATTTTGCTGCATTATTTAAGGATTTTGCTGCATTATTTAAGGACTTTGCCGCATTATTTAAGGACTATGCTTTGGTATTTAAGGACTCTGCTGCATTATTTAAGGACTTTGCTGCATTATTTAAGGACTCTGCTGCATTATTTAATTACTTTGCTGCATTATTTAAGGACTCTGCTGCGGTATTTAAGGACTCTGCTGCATTATTTAAGGACTTTGATGCATTATTTAAGGACACTGCTGCAGAATTTAAGGAATCTGCTTCATTATTTAAGGACTTTGTTGCATTATTTAAGGACTCTGCTGCATTATTTAAGAACTTTGTTGCATTATTTAAGGACTCTGCTGCATTATTTAAGGACTTTGTTGCATTATGTAAGGACTCTGCTGCATTATTTAAGGACTTTGCTGCATTATTTAAGGACTCTGCTGCATAATTTAAGGACTTTATTGCATTATTTTAGGATCCTGCTGCATTATTTAATGACTCTGCTGAAGCATTTGAGGACTCAGCTGCATTATTAAAGGTCTCTGCTGCATTATTTAAGGATCCTGCTGAAGCATTTGAGGACTCAGTTGCATTATTTAAGGACTTTGCTGCATTATTTAACGACTCTGCTGCGTTATTTAAGGACTCTGCTGCATTATTTAAGAACTTTGCCGCATTATTTAAGGACTCTTCTGAATTATTTAATGACTCTGCTGAAGTATTTGAGGACTCAGCTGCATTATTTAAGGACTCTGCTGCATTATTTAAGGAATTTGCTGCATTATTTAAGGACTCTGCTGCGTTATTTAAGGACTCTGCTGCATTATTTAAGGACTTTGATGCATTATTTATGGACGCTGCTGCAGAATTTAAGGAATCTGCTGCATTATTTAAGGACTTTGTTGCATTATTTAAGGTCTCTGCTGCATTATTTAAGGACTCTGCTGTGGTATTTAAGGACTCTGCTGCATTATTTAAGGAATTTGTTGCATTATTTAAGGACGCTGCTGCATTATTTAAGGTCTTTGTTGCATTATTTAAGGACTCTGCTGCAGTATTTAATGACTCTGCTGAAGCATTTGGGGACTCAGATGCATTATTTAAGGACTCTGCTGCATTATGTAAGGGCTTTGCTGCTTTATTTAAGGACTCTTTTGCATTATTTAAGGACTTTGTTGCATTATTTAAGGACTCTGCTGCATTATTTAAGGACTTTGTTGCATTATTTAAGGATTCTGCTGCATTATTTAAGGACTTTGCTGCATTATTTAAGGACTATGCTTTGGTATTTAAGGACTCTGCTGCATAATTTAAGGACTTTGCTGCATTATTTAAGGACTCTGCTGCATTATTTAATTACTTTGCTGCATTATTTAAGGACTCTGCTGCGGTATTTAAGGACTCTGCTGCATTATTTAAGGACTTTGATGCATTATTTAAGGACTCTGCTGCATTATTTAAGGAATTTGTTGCATTATTTAAGGACTCTGCTGCATTATTTAAGGACTTTGCTGCATTATTTAATAATTTTGTTGCATTATAAAAGTACTCTGCTGCATTATTTAAGGACTTTGTTGCATTATGTAAGGAGTCTGCTGCATTATTTAAGGACTTTGCTGCATTATTTAACGACTCTGCTGAAACATTTGAGGACTCAGCTGCATTATTTAAGGACTCTGCTGCATTATTTAAGGAATTTGCTGCATTATTTAAGGACTCTGCTGCGGTATTTAAGGACTCTGCTGCATTATTTAAGGACTTTGATGCATTATTTAAGGACTCTGCTGCATTATTTAATGACTTTGTTGCATTATATAAGGTCTCTGCTGCATTATTTAAGGACTATGTTGCATTATGTTAGAAGTCTGCTGCATTATTTAAGGACTTTGCTGCATTATTTAAGGACTCTGCTGCATTATTTAAGGACTTTGTTGCATTATTTAAGGTCTCTTTTTCATTATTTAAGGACTCTGCTATTGTACTTAAGGACTTTGCTGCATTATTTAAGGACTTTGCTGCATTATTTAAGGACTCTGCTGCATTATTTAAGTACTTTGTTGCATTATTTAAGGACTCTGCTGCATAATTTAAGGACTTTATTGCATTATTTAAGGATCCTGCTGCATTATTTAATGACTCTGCTGAAGCATTTGAGGACTCATCTGCATTATTAAAGGTCTCTGCTGCATTATTTAAGGATCCTGCTGAAGCATTTGAGGACTCAGCTGCATTATTTAAGGACTTTGCTGCATTATTTAACGACTCTGCTGCGTTATTTAAGGACTCTGCTGCATTATTTAAGGACACTGCTGCATTATTTAAGGACTCTGCTGCATTATTTAAGGACTTTGCTGCATTATTTAACGACTCTGCTGCATTATTTAAGAACTTTGCTGCATTATTTAAGGACTCTGCTGCATTATTTAAGGAATTTGTTGCATTATTTAAGGACTCTGCTGCTTTATTTAAGGACTCTGCTGCGGTATTTAAGGACTCTGCTGCATTATTTAAGGACTTTGCTGCATTATTTAAGGACTGCTGCGTTATTTAAGGACTCTGCTGCATTATTTAAGACTTTGCTGCATTATTTAAGGACTCTGCTGCAGTGTTTAATGACTCTGCTGAAGCAACTGGGGACTCAGATGCATTATTTAAGGACTCTGCTGCATTATGTAAGGACTTTGCTGCTTTATTTAAGGACTTTGCTGCATTATTTAAGGACTTTGTTGCATTATTTAAGGACTCTGCTGCATTATTTAAGGACTTTGTTGCATTATTTAAGGACTCTTCTGCATTATTTAAGGACTTTGCTGCATTATTTAAGGACTATGCTGTGGTATTTAAGTACTCTGCTGCATTATTTAAGGACTTTGCTGCATTATTTAAGGACTCTGCTGCATTATTTAATTACTTTGCTGCATTATTAAAGGACCCTGCTGCGGCATTTAAGGATTCTGCTGCATTATTTAAGGACTTTGATGCATTATTTAAGGACGCTGCTGCAGAATTTAAGGAATCTGCTGCATTATTTAAGGACTTTGTTGCATTATTTAAGGTCTCTGCTGCATTATTTAAGGACTCTGCTATGGTACTTAAGGACTTTGCTGCATTACTTAAGGACTTTGCTGCATTATTTAAGGACTTTGATGCATTATTTAAGAACTTTGTTGCATTATTTAAGGACTCTGCTGCATTATTTAAGGACTTTGTTGCATTATGTAAGGACTTTGCTGCTTTATTTAAGGACTTTGCTGCATTATTTAAGGGCTTTGTTGCATTATTTAAGGACTCTGCTGCATTATTTAAGGACTTTGTTGCATTATTTAAGGACTCTTCTGCATTATTTAAGGACTTTGCTGCATTATTTAAGGACTATGCTGTGGTATTTAAGTACTCTGCTGCATTATTTAAGGACTTTGCTGCATTATTTAAGGACTCTGCTGCATTATTTAATTACTTTGCTGCATTATTAAAGGACCCTGCTGCGGCATTTAAGGATTCTGCTGCATTATTTAAGGACTTTGATGCATTATTTAAGGACGCTGCTGCAGAATTTAAGGAATCTGCTGCATTATTTAAGGACTTTGTTGCATTATTTAAGGTCTCTGCTGCATGAATTAAGGACTCTGCTATGGTACTTAAGGACTTTGCTGCATTATTTAAGGACTTTGCTGCATTATTTAAGGACTTTGATGCATTATTTAAGAACTTTGTTGCATTATTTAAGGACTCTGCTGCATTATTTAAGGACTTTGTTGCATTATGTAAGGACTTTGCTGCTTTATTTAAGGACTTTGCTGCATTATTTAAGGACTTTGTTGCATTATTTAAGGACTCTGCTGCATTATTTAAGGACTTTGTTGCATCATTTAAGGACTCTTCTGCATTATTTAAGGACTTTGCTGCATTATTTAAGGACTATGCTGTGGTATTTAAGTACTCTGCTGCATTATTTAAGGACTTTGCTGCATTATTTAAGGACTCTGCTGCATTGTTTAATTACTTTGCTGCATTATTAAAGGACCCTGCTGCGGCATTTAAGGATTCTGCTGCATAATTTAAGGACTTTATTGCATTATTTAAGGATCCTGCTGCATTATTTAAGGATCCTGCTGAAGCATTTGAGGACTCAGCTGCATTATTTAAGGACTTTGCTGCATTATTTAACGACTCTGCTGCATTATTTAAGGACTCTGCTGCTTTATTTAAGGACTTTCCTGCATTATTTAAGGAGTCTTCTGCATTATTTAATGACTCTGCTGAAGCATTTGAGGACTCAACTGCATTATTTAAGGACTCTGCTGCATTATTTAAGGTCTCTGCTGCATTATTTAAGGACTCTGCTGTGGTATATAAGGACTCTGCTGCATTATTTAAGGAATTTGTTGCATTATTTAAGGACGCTGCTGCATTATTTAAGGACTTTGTTGCATTATTTAAGGACTCTGCTGCATTAATTAAGGACTTTGCTGCATTACTTAAGGACACTGCTGCATTATTTAAGGACTTTGTTGCATTATTTAAGGACTCTGCTGCATTATTTAAGGACTCTGCTGAAGCATTTGGGGACTCAGATGCATTATTTAAGGACTCTGCTGCATTATGTAAGGGCTTTGCTGCTTTATTTAAGGACTCTGTTGCATTATTTAAGGACTTTGTTGCATTATTTAAGAACTCTGCTGCATTATTTAAGGACTTTGTTGCATTATTTAAGGATTCTGCTGCATTATTTAAGGACTTTGCTGCATTATTTAAGGACTATGCTGTGGTATTTAAGGACTCTGCTGCATTATTTAAGGACTTTGCTGCATTATTAAAGGACTCTGCTGCATTATTTAATTACTTTGCTGCATTATTTAAGGACTCTGCTGCGGTATTTAAGGACTCTGCTGCATTATTTAAGGACTTTGATGCATTATTTAAGGACACTGCTGCAGAATTTAAGGAATCTGCTGCATTATTTAAGGACTTTGTTGCATTATTTAAGGTCTCTTTTTCATTATTTAAGGACTCTGCTATTGTACTTAAGGACTTTGCTGCATTATTTAAGGACTTTGCTGCATTATTTAAGGACTCTGCTGCATTATTTAAGTACTTTGTTGCATTATTTAAGGACTCTGCTGCATAATTTAAGGACTTTATTGCATTATTTAAGGATCCTGCTGCATTATTTAATGACTCTGCTGAAGCATTTGAGGACTCAGCTGCATTATTTAAGGTCTCTCTGCTGCATTATTTAAGGATCCTGCTGAAGCATTTGAGGACTCAGTTGCATTATTTAAGGACTTTGCTGCATTATTTAATGACTCTGCTGCGTTATTTAAAGACTCTGCTGCATTATTTAAGGACACTGCTGCATTATTTAAGGACTCTGCTGCATTATTTAAGGACTTTGCTGCATTATTTAACGACTCTGCTGCATTATTTAAGAACTTTGCTGCATTATTTAAGGACTCTGCTCCATTATTTAAGGAATTTGTTGCATTATTTAAGGACTCTGCTGCATTATTTAAGGACTTTGCTGCATTATTTAATGAATCTGCTGAAGCATTTGAGGACTCAACTGCATTATTTAAGGTCTCTGCTGCATTATTTAAGGACTCTGCTGAAGCATTTGAGGACTCAGCTGCATGATTTAAGGACTTTGCTGAATTATTTAAGGACTCTGCTGCATTATTTAAGGAATTTGTTGCATTATTTAAGGACTCTGCTGCATTATCTAAGGAATTTGTTGCATTATTTAAGGACTCTGCTGCATTATTTAAGGACTTTGCTGCATTATTTAATAACTTTGTTGCATTATACAAGTACTCTGCTGCATTATTTAAGGACTTTGTTGCATTATGTTAGGAGTCTGCTGCATTATTTAAGGAGTCTGCTGCATTATTTAATGACTATGCTGCATTATTTAAGGACTGCTGCGTTATTTAAGGACTCTGCTGCATTATTTAAGACTTTGCTGCATTATTTAAGGACTCTGCTGCAGTATTTAATGACTCTGCTGAAGCATTTGGGGACTCAGATGCTTTATTTAAGGACTCTGTTGCATTATTTAAGGACTTTGTTGCATTATTTAAGGACTCTGCTGCATTATTTAAGGACTTTGTTGCATTATTTAAGGATTCTGCTGCATTTTTTAAGGACCTGGCTGCATTATTTAAGGACTCTGCTGCATTATTTAATTATTTTGCTCCATTATTTAAGGACTCTGCTGCGGTATTTAAGGACTCTGCTGCATTATTTAAGGACTGTGATGCATTATTTAAGGACGCTGCTGCAGAATTTAAGGAATCTGCTGCATTATTTAAGGACTTTGTTGCATTATTTAAGGTCTCTGCTGCATTATTTAAGGACTCTGCTATGGTACTTAAGGACTTTGCTGCATTATTTAAGGACTTTGCTGCATTATTTAAGGACTCTGCTGCATTATTTAAGAACTGTGTTGCATTATTTAAGGACTCTGCTGCATTATTTAAGGACTTTGTTGCATTATGTAAGGACTCTGCTGCATTATTTAAGGACTTTGCTGCATTATTTAAGGACTCTACTGCATAATTTAAGGACTTTATTGCATTATTTAAGGATCCTGCTGCATTATTTAATGACTCTGCTGAAGCATTTGAGGACTCAGCTGCATTATTAAAGGTCTCTGCTGCATTATTTAAGTATCCTGCTGAAGCATTTGAGGACTCAGCTGCATTATTTAAGGACTTTGCTGCATTATTTATCGACTCTGCTGCGTTATTTAAGGACTCTGCTGCATTATTTAAGAACTTTGCTGCATTATTTAAGGACTCTTCTGCATTATTTAATGACTCTGCTGAAGAATTTGAGGACTCAGCTGCATAATTTAAGGACTCTGCTGCATTATTTAAGGAATTTGCTGCATTATTTAAGGACTCTACTGCGTTATTTAAGGACTCTGTTGCATTATTTAAGGACTTTGATGCATTATTTAAGGATGCTGCTGCAGAATTTAAGGAATCTGCTGCATTATTTAAGGACTTTGTTGCATTATTTAAGGTCTCTGCTGCATTATTTAAGGACTCTGCTGTGGTATTTAAGGACTCTGCTGCATTATTTAAGGAATTTGTTGCATTATTTAAGGACGCTGCTGCATTATTTAAGGACTTTGTTGCATTATTTAAGGACTCTGCTGCAGTATTTAATGACTCTGCTGAAGCATTTGGGGACTCAGATGCATTATTTAAGGACTCTGCTGCATTATGTAAGGGCTTTGCTGCTTTATTTAAGGACTCTTTTGCATTATTTAAGGACTCTGCTGCATTATTTAAGGACTTTGTTGCATTATTTAAGGATTTTGCTGCATTATTTAAGGATTTTGCTGCATTATTTAAGGACTTTGCCGCATTATTTAAGGACTATGCTTTGGTATTTAAGGACTCTGCTGCATTATTTAAGGACTTTGCTGCATTATTTAAGGACTCTGCTGCATTATTTAATTACTTTGCTGCATTATTTAAGGACTCTGCTGCGGTATTTAAGGACTCTGCTGCATTATTTAAGGACTTTGATGCATTATTTAAGGACACTGCTGCAGAATTTAAGGAATCTGCTTCATTATTTAAGGACTTTGTTGCATTATTTAAGGACTCTGCTGCATTATTTAAGAACTTTGTTGCATTATTTAAGGACTCTGCTGCATTATTTAAGGACTTTGTTGCATTATGTAAGGACTCTGCTGCATTATTTAAGGACTTTGCTGCATTATTTAAGGACTCTGCTGCATAATTTAAGGACTTTATTGCATTATTTTAGGATCCTGCTGCATTATTTAATGACTCTGCTGAAGCATTTGAGGACTCAGCTGCATTATTAAAGGTCTCTGCTGCATTATTTAAGGATCCTGCTGAAGCATTTGAGGACTCAGTTGCATTATTTAAGGACTTTGCTGCATTATTTAACGACTCTGCTGCGTTATTTAAGGACTCTGCTGCATTATTTAAGAACTTTGCCGCATTATTTAAGGACTCTTCTGAATTATTTAATGACTCTGCTGAAGTATTTGAGGACTCAGCTGCATTATTTAAGGACTCTGCTGCATTATTTAAGGAATTTGCTGCATTATTTAAGGACTCTGCTGCGTTATTTAAGGACTCTGCTGCATTATTTAAGGACTTTGATGCATTATTTATGGACGCTGCTGCAGAATTTAAGGAATCTGCTGCATTATTTAAGGACTTTGTTGCATTATTTAAGGTCTCTGCTGCATTATTTAAGGACTCTGCTGTGGTATTTAAGGACTCTGCTGCATTATTTAAGGAATTTGTTGCATTATTTAAGGACGCTGCTGCATTATTTAAGGTCTTTGTTGCATTATTTAAGGACTCTGCTGCAGTATTTAATGACTCTGCTGAAGCATTTGGGGACTCAGATGCATTATTTAAGGACTCTGCTGCATTATGTAAGGGCTTTGCTGCTTTATTTAAGGACTCTTTTGCATTATTTAAGGACTTTGTTGCATTATTTAAGGACTCTGCTGCATTATTTAAGGACTTTGTTGCATTATTTAAGGATTCTGCTGCATTATTTAAGGACTTTGCTGCATTATTTAAGGACTATGCTTTGGTATTTAAGGACTCTGCTGCATAATTTAAGGACTTTGCTGCATTATTTAAGGACTCTGCTGCATTATTTAATTACTTTGCTGCATTATTTAAGGACTCTGCTGCGGTATTTAAGGACTCTGCTGCATTATTTAAGGACTTTGATGCATTATTTAAGGACTCTGCTGCATTATTTAAGGAATTTGTTGCATTATTTAAGGACTCTGCTGCATTATTTAAGGACTTTGCTGCATTATTTAATAATTTTGTTGCATTATAAAAGTACTCTGCTGCATTATTTAAGGACTTTGTTGCATTATGTAAGGAGTCTGCTGCATTATTTAAGGACTTTGCTGCATTATTTAACGACTCTGCTGAAACATTTGAGGACTCAGCTGCATTATTTAAGGACTCTGCTGCATTATTTAAGGAATTTGCTGCATTATTTAAGGACTCTGCTGCGGTATTTAAGGACTCTGCTGCATTATTTAAGGACTTTGATGCATTATTTAAGGACTCTGCTGCATTATTTAATGACTTTGTTGCATTATATAAGGTCTCTGCTGCATTATTTAAGGACTATGTTGCATTATGTTAGAAGTCTGCTGCATTATTTAAGGACTTTGCTGCATTATTTAAGGACTCTGCTGCATTATTTAAGGACTTTGTTGCATTATTTAAGGTCTCTTTTTCATTATTTAAGGACTCTGCTATTGTACTTAAGGACTTTGCTGCATTATTTAAGGACTTTGCTGCATTATTTAAGGACTCTGCTGCATTATTTAAGTACTTTGTTGCATTATTTAAGGACTCTGCTGCATAATTTAAGGACTTTATTGCATTATTTAAGGATCCTGCTGCATTATTTAATGACTCTGCTGAAGCATTTGAGGACTCATCTGCATTATTAAAGGTCTCTGCTGCATTATTTAAGGATCCTGCTGAAGCATTTGAGGACTCAGCTGCATTATTTAAGGACTTTGCTGCATTATTTAACGACTCTGCTGCGTTATTTAAGGACTCTGCTGCATTATTTAAGGACACTGCTGCATTATTTAAGGACTCTGCTGCATTATTTAAGGACTTTGCTGCATTATTTAACGACTCTGCTGCATTATTTAAGAACTTTGCTGCATTATTTAAGGACTCTGCTGCATTATTTAAGGAATTTGTTGCATTATTTAAGGACTCTGCTGCTTTATTTAAGGACTCTGCTGCGGTATTTAAGGACTCTGCTGCATTATTTAAGGACTTTGCTGCATTATTTAAGGACTGCTGCGTTATTTAAGGACTCTGCTGCATTATTTAAGACTTTGCTGCATTATTTAAGGACTCTGCTGCAGTGTTTAATGACTCTGCTGAAGCAACTGGGGACTCAGATGCATTATTTAAGGACTCTGCTGCATTATGTAAGGACTTTGCTGCTTTATTTAAGGACTTTGCTGCATTATTTAAGGACTTTGTTGCATTATTTAAGGACTCTGCTGCATTATTTAAGGACTTTGTTGCATTATTTAAGGACTCTTCTGCATTATTTAAGGACTTTGCTGCATTATTTAAGGACTATGCTGTGGTATTTAAGTACTCTGCTGCATTATTTAAGGACTTTGCTGCATTATTTAAGGACTCTGCTGCATTATTTAATTACTTTGCTGCATTATTAAAGGACCCTGCTGCGGCATTTAAGGATTCTGCTGCATTATTTAAGGACTTTGATGCATTATTTAAGGACGCTGCTGCAGAATTTAAGGAATCTGCTGCATTATTTAAGGACTTTGTTGCATTATTTAAGGTCTCTGCTGCATTATTTAAGGACTCTGCTATGGTACTTAAGGACTTTGCTGCATTACTTAAGGACTTTGCTGCATTATTTAAGGACTTTGATGCATTATTTAAGAACTTTGTTGCATTATTTAAGGACTCTGCTGCATTATTTAAGGACTTTGTTGCATTATGTAAGGACTTTGCTGCTTTATTTAAGGACTTTGCTGCATTATTTAAGTGCTTTGTTGCATTATTTAAGGACTCTGCTGCATTATTTAAGGACTTTGTTGCATTATTTAAGGACTCTTCTGCATTATTTAAGGACTTTGCTGCATTATTTAAGGACTATGCTGTGGTATTTAAGTACTCTGCTGCATTATTTAAGGACTTTGCTGCATTATTTAAGGACTCTGCTGCATTATTTAATTACTTTGCTGCATTATTAAAGGACCCTGCTGCGGCATTTAAGGATTCTGCTGCATAATTTAAGGACTTTATTGCATTATTTAAGGATCCTGCTGCATTATTTAAGGATCCTGCTGAAGCATTTGAGGACTCAGCTGCATTATTTAAGGACTTTGCTGCATTATTTAACGACTCTGCTGCATTATTTAAGGACTCTGCTGCTTTATTTAAGGACTTTCCTGCATTATTTAAGGAGTCTTCTGCATTATTTAATGACTCTGCTGAAGCATTTGAGGACTCAACTGCATTATTTAAGGACTCTGCTGCATTATTTAAGGTCTCTGCTGCATTATTTAAGGACTCTGCTGTGGTATATAAGGACTCTGCTGCATTATTTAAGGAATTTGTTGCATTATTTAAGGACGCTGCTGCATTATTTAAGGACTTTGTTGCATTATTTAAGGACTCTGCTGCATTAATTAAGGACTTTGCTGCATTACTTAAGGACACTGCTGCATTATTTAAGGACTTTGTTGCATTATTTAAGGTCTCTGCTGCATTATTTAAGGACTCTGCTGTGGTATTTATGGACTCTGCTGCATTATTTAAGGAATTTGTTGCATTATTTAAGGACGCTGCTGCATTATTTAAGGACTTTGTTGCATTATTTAAGGACTTTGCTGCATTAATTAAGGACTTTGCTGCATTACTTAAGGACTCTGCTGCATTATTTAATTACTTGCTGCATTATTTAAGGACTCTGCTGCGGTGTTTAAGAACTCTGCTGCATTATTTAAGGACTTTGCTGCATTATTTTAGGACTCTGCTGCATTATTTAAGGACTTTGCTGTATTATTTAAGGACTCTACTGCATTATTTAAGGACTTTGTTGCATTATTTAAGGACTCTGCTGCATTATTTAATGACTTTGTTGCATTATATAAGGACTCTGCTGCATTATTTAAGGACTCTGCTGCGTTATTTAAGGACTCTGCTGCATTATTTAAGGACTTTGATGCATTATTTATGGACGCTGCTGCAGAATTTAAGGAATCTGCTGCATTATTTAAGGACTTTGTTGCATTATTTAAGGTCTCTGCTGCATTATTTAAGGACTCTGCTGTGGTATTTAAGGACTCTGCTGCATTATTTAAGGAATTTGTTGCATTATTTAAGGACGCTGCTGCATTATTTAAGGTCTTTGTTGCATTATTTAAGGACTCTGCTGCAGTATTTAATGACTCTGCTGAAGCATTTGGGGACTCAGATGCATTATTTAAGGACTCTGCTGCATTATGTAAGGGCTTTGCTGCTTTATTTAAGGACTCTTTTGCATTATTTAAGGACTTTGTTGCATTATTTAAGGACTCTGCTGCATTATTTAAGGACTTTGTTGCATTATTTAAGGATTCTGCTGCATTATTTAAGGACTTTGCTGCATTATTTAAGGACTATGCTTTGGTATTTAAGGACTCTGCTGCATAATTTAAGGACTTTGCTGCATTATTTAAGGACTCTGCTGCATTATTTAATTACTTTGCTGCATTATTTAAGGACTCTGCTGCGGTATTTAAGGACTCTGCTGCATTATTTAAGGACTTTGATGCATTATTTAAGGACTCTGCTGCATTATTTAAGGAATTTGTTGCATTATTTAAGGACTCTGCTGCATTATTTAAGGACTTTGCTGCATTATTTAATAATTTTGTTGCATTATAAAAGTACTCTGCTGCATTATTTAAGGACTTTGTTGCATTATGTAAGGAGTCTGCTGCATTATTTAAGGACTTTGCTGCATTATTTAACGACTCTGCTGAAACATTTGAGGACTCAGCTGCATTATTTAAGGACTCTGCTGCATTATTTAAGGAATTTGCTGCATTATTTAAGGACTCTGCTGCGGTATTTAAGGACTCTGCTGCATTATTTAAGGACTTTGATGCATTATTTAAGGACTCTGCTGCATTATTTAATGACTTTGTTGCATTATATAAGGTCTCTGCTGCATTATTTAAGGACTATGTTGCATTATGTTAGAAGTCTGCTGCATTATTTAAGGACTTTGCTGCATTATTTAAGGACTCTGCTGCATTATTTAAGGACTTTGTTGCATTATTTAAGGTCTCTTTTTCATTATTTAAGGACTCTGCTATTGTACTTAAGGACTTTGCTGCATTATTTAAGGACTTTGCTGCATTATTTAAGGACTCTGCTGCATTATTTAAGTACTTTGTTGCATTATTTAAGGACTCTGCTGCATAATTTAAGGACTTTATTGCATTATTTAAGGATCCTGCTGCATTATTTAATGACTCTGCTGAAGCATTTGAGGACTCATCTGCATTATTAAAGGTCTCTGCTGCATTATTTAAGGATCCTGCTGAAGCATTTGAGGACTCAGCTGCATTATTTAAGGACTTTGCTGCATTATTTAACGACTCTGCTGCGTTATTTAAGGACTCTGCTGCATTATTTAAGGACACTGCTGCATTATTTAAGGACTCTGCTGCATTATTTAAGGACTTTGCTGCATTATTTAACGACTCTGCTGCATTATTTAAGAACTTTGCTGCATTATTTAAGGACTCTGCTGCATTATTTAAGGAATTTGTTGCATTATTTAAGGACTCTGCTGCTTTATTTAAGGACTCTGCTGCGGTATTTAAGGACTCTGCTGCATTATTTAAGGACTTTGCTGCATTATTTAAGGACTGCTGCGTTATTTAAGGACTCTGCTGCATTATTTAAGACTTTGCTGCATTATTTAAGGACTCTGCTGCAGTGTTTAATGACTCTGCTGAAGCAACTGGGGACTCAGATGCATTATTTAAGGACTCTGCTGCATTATGTAAGGACTTTGCTGCTTTATTTAAGGACTTTGCTGCATTATTTAAGGACTTTGTTGCATTATTTAAGGACTCTGCTGCATTATTTAAGGACTTTGTTGCATTATTTAAGGACTCTTCTGCATTATTTAAGGACTTTGCTGCATTATTTAAGGACTATGCTGTGGTATTTAAGTACTCTGCTGCATTATTTAAGGACTTTGCTGCATTATTTAAGGACTCTGCTGCATTATTTAATTACTTTGCTGCATTATTAAAGGACCCTGCTGCGGCATTTAAGGATTCTGCTGCATTATTTAAGGACTTTGATGCATTATTTAAGGACGCTGCTGCAGAATTTAAGGAATCTGCTGCATTATTTAAGGACTTTGTTGCATTATTTAAGGTCTCTGCTGCATTATTTAAGGACTCTGCTATGGTACTTAAGGACTTTGCTGCATTACTTAAGGACTTTGCTGCATTATTTAAGGACTTTGATGCATTATTTAAGAACTTTGTTGCATTATTTAAGGACTCTGCTGCATTATTTAAGGACTTTGTTGCATTATGTAAGGACTTTGCTGCTTTATTTAAGGACTTTGCTGCATTATTTAAGGGCTTTGTTGCATTATTTAAGGACTCTGCTGCATTATTTAAGGACTTTGTTGCATTATTTAAGGACTCTTCTGCATTATTTAAGGACTTTGCTGCATTATTTAAGGACTATGCTGTGGTATTTAAGTACTCTGCTGCATTATTTAAGGACTTTGCTGCATTATTTAAGGACTCTGCTGCATTATTTAATTACTTTGCTGCATTATTAAAGGACCCTGCTGCGGCATTTAAGGATTCTGCTGCATAATTTAAGGACTTTATTGCATTATTTAAGGATCCTGCTGCATTATTTAAGGATCCTGCTGAAGCATTTGAGGACTCAGCTGCATTATTTAAGGACTTTGCTGCATTATTTAACGACTCTGCTGCATTATTTAAGGACTCTGCTGCTTTATTTAAGGACTTTCCTGCATTATTTAAGGAGTCTTCTGCATTATTTATTGACTCTGCTGAAGCATTTGAGGACTCAACTGCATTATTTAAGGACTCTGCTGCATTATTTAAGGTCTCTGCTGCATTATTTAAGGACTCTGCTGTGGTATATAAGGACTCTGCTGCATTATTTAAGGAATTTGTTGCATTATTTAAGGACGCTGCTGCATTATTTAAGGACTTTGTTGCATTATTTAAGGACTCTGCTGCATTAATTAAGGACTTTGCTGCATTACTTAAGGACACTGCTGCATTATTTAAGGACTTTGTTGCATTATTTAAGGTCTCTGCTGCATTATTTAAGGACTCTGCTGTGGTATTTATGGACTCTGCTGCATTATTTAAGGAATTTGTTGCATTATTTAAGGACGCTGCTGCATTATTTAAGGACTTTGTTGCATTATTTAAGGACTTTGCTGCATTAATTAAGGACTTTGCTGCATTACTTAAGGACTCTGCTGCATTATTTAATTACTTGCTGCATTATTTAAGGACTCTGCTGCGGTGTTTAAGAACTCTGCTGCATTATTTAAGGACTTTGCTGCATTATTTTAGGACTCTGCTGCATTATTTAAGGACTTTGCTGTATTATTTAAGGACTCTACTGCATTATTTAAGGACTTTGTTGCATTATTTAAGGACTCTGCTGCATTATTTAATGACTTTGTTGCATTATATAAGGACTCTGCTGCATTATTTAAGGACTATGTTGCATTATGTTAGAAGTCTGCTGCATTATTTAAGGACTTTGCTGCATTATTTAAGGACTCTGCTGCATTATTTAAGGACTTTATTGCATTATTTAAGGACTCTGCTGCATTATTTAATGACTCTGCTGAAGCATTTGAGGACTCAGCTGCATTATTTAAGGTCTCTGCTGTATTATTTAAGGACTCTGCTGCATTATTTAATGACTCTGTTGCGGTATTTAAGGACTCTGCTGCATTATTTAAGGACTGCTGCGTTATTTAAGGACTCTGCTGCATTATTTAAGACTTTGCTGCATTATTTAAGGACTCTGCTGCAGTGTTTAATGACTCTGCTGAAGCAACTGGGGACTCAGATGCATTATTTAAGGACTCTGCTGCATTATGTAAGGACTTTGCTGCTTTATTTAAGGACTTTGCTGCATTATTTAAGGACTTTGTTGCATTATTTAAGGACTCTGCTGCATTATTTAAGGACTTTGTTGCATTATTTAAGGACTCTTCTGCATTATTTAAGGACTTTGCTGCATTATTTAAGGACTATGCTGTGGTATTTAAGTACTCTGCTGCATTATTTAAGGACTTTGCTGCATTATTTAAGGACTCTGCTGCATTATTTAATTACTTTGCTGCATTATTAAAGGACCCTGCTGCGGCATTTAAGGATTCTGCTGCATTATTTAAGGACTTTGATGCATTATTTAAGGATGCTGCTGCAGAATTTAAGGAATCTGCTGCATTATTTAAGGACTTTGTTGCATTATTTAAGGTCTCTGCTGCATGAATTAAGGACTCTGCTATGGTACTTAAGGACTTTGCTGCATTATTTAAGGACTTTGCTGCATTATTTAAGGACTTTGATGCATTATTTAAGAACTTTGTTGCATTATTTAAGGACTCTGCTGCATTATTTAAGGACTTTGTTGCATTATGTAAGGACTTTGCTGCTTTATTTAAGGACTTTGCTGCATTATTTAAGGACTTTGTTGCATTATTTAAGGACTCTGCTGCATTATTTAAGGACTTTGTTGCATTATTTAAGGACTCTTCTGCATTATTTAAGGACTTTGCTGCATTATTTAAGGACTATGCTGTGGTATTTAAGTACTCTGCTGCATTATTTAAGGACTTTGCTGCATTATTTAAGGACTCTGCTGCATTATTTAATTACTTTGCTGCATTATTAAAGGACCCTGCTGCGGCATTTAAGGATTCTGCTGCATAATTTAAGGACTTTATTGCATTATTTAAGGATCCTGCTGCATTATTTAAGGATCCTGCTGAAGCATTTGAGGACTCAGCTGCATTATTTAAGGACTTTGCTGCATTATTTAACGACTCTGCTGCATTATTTAAGGACTCTGCTGCTTTATTTAAGGACTTTCCTGCATTATTTAAGGAGTCTTCTGCATTATTTAATGACTCTGCTGAAGCATTTGAGGACTCAACTGCATTATTTAAGGACTCTGCTGCATTATTTAAGGTCTCTGCTGCATTATTTAAGGACTCTGCTGTGGTATATAAGGACTCTGCTGCATTATTTAAGGAATTTGTTGCATTATTTAAGGACGCTGCTGCATTATTTAAGGACTTTGTTGCATTATTTAAGGACTCTGCTGCATTAATTAAGGACTTTGCTGCATTACTTAAGGACACTGCTGCATTATTTAAGGACTTTGTTGCATTATTTAAGGACTCTGCTGCATTATTTAAGGACTCTGCTGAAGCATTTGGGGACTCAGATGCATTATTTAAGGACTCTGCTGCATTATGTAAGGGCTTTGCTGCTTTATTTAAGGACTCTGTTGCATTATTTAAGGACTTTGTTGCATTATTTAAGAACTCTGCTGCATTATTTAAGGACTTTGTTGCATTATTTAAGGATTCTGCTGCATTATTTAAGGACTTTGCTGCATTATTTAAGGACTATGCTGTGGTATTTAAGGACTCTGCTGCATTATTTAAGGACTTTGCTGCATTATTAAAGGACTCTGCTGCATTATTTAATTACTTTGCTGCATTATTTAAGGACTCTGCTGCGGTATTTAAGGACTCTGCTGCATTATTTAAGGACTTTGATGCATTATTTAAGGACACTGCTGCAGAATTTAAGGAATCTGCTGCATTATTTAAGGACTTTGTTGCATTATTTAAGGTCTCTTTTTCATTATTTAAGGACTCTGCTATTGTACTTAAGGACTTTGCTGCATTATTTAAGGACTTTGCTGCATTATTTAAGGACTCTGCTGCATTATTTAAGTACTTTGTTGCATTATTTAAGGACTCTGCTGCATAATTTAAGGACTTTATTGCATTATTTAAGGATCCTGCTGCATTATTTAATGACTCTGCTGAAGCATTTGAGGACTCAGCTGCATTATTTAAGGTCTCTGCTGCATTATTTAAGGATCCTGCTGAAGCATTTGAGGACTCAGCTGCATTATTTAAGGACTTTGCTGCATTATTTAACGACTCTGCTGCGTTATTTAAGGACTCTGCTGCATTATTTAAGGACACTGCTGCATTATTTAAGGACTCTGCTGCATTATTTAAGGACTTTGCTGCATTATTTAACGACTCTGCTGCATTATTTAAGAACTTTGCTGCATTATTTAAGGACTCTGCTGCATTATTTAAGGAATTTGTTGCATTATTTAAGGACTCTGCTGCTTTATTTAAGGACTCTGCTGCAGTATTTAAGGACTCTGCTGCATTATTTAAGGACTTTGCTGCATTATTTAAGGACTGCTGCGTTATGTAAGGACTCTGCTGCATTATTTAAGACTTTGCTGCATTATTTAAGGACTCTGCTGCAGTGTTTAATGACTCTGCTGAAGCAACTGGGGACTCAGATGCATTATTTAAGGACTCTGCTGCATTATGTAAGGACTTTGCTGCTTTATTTAAGGACTTTGCTGCATTATTTAAGGACTTTGTTGCATTATTTAAGGACTCTGCTGCATTATTTAAGGACTTTGTTGCATTATTTAAGGACTCTTCTGCATTATTTAAGGACTTTGCTGCATTATTTAAGGACTATGCTGTGGTATTTAAGTACTCTGCTGCATTATTTAAGGACTTTGCTGCATTATTTAAGGACTCTGCTGCATTATTTAATTACTTTGCTGCATTATTAAAGGACCCTGCTGCGGCATTTAAGGATTCTGCTGCATTATTTAAGGACTTTGATGCATTATTTAAGGACGCTGCTGCAGAATTTAAGGAATCTGCTGCATTATTTAAGGACATTGTTGCATTATTTAAGGTCTCTGCTGCATTATTTAAGGACTCTGCTATGGTACTTAAGGACTTTGCTGCATTATTTAAGGACTTTGCTGCATTATTTAAGGACTTTGATGCATTATTTAAGAACTTTGTTGCATTATTTAAGGACTCTGCTGCATTATTTAAGGACTTTGTTGCATTATGTAAGGACTTTGCTGCTTTATTTAAGGACTTTGCTGCATTATTTAAGGACTTTGTTGCATTATTTAAGGACTCTGCTGCATTATTTAAGGACTTTGTTGCATTATTTAAGGACTCTTCTGCATTATTTAAGGACTTTGCTGCATTATTTAAGGACTATGCTGTGGTATTTAAGTACTCTGCTGCATTATTTAAGGACTTTGCTGCATTATTTAAGGACTCTGCTGCATTATTTAATTACTTTGCTGCATTATTAAAGGACCCTGCTGCGGCATTTAAGGATTCTGCTGCATAATTTAAGGACTTTATTGCATTATTTAAGGATCCTGCTGCATTATTTAAGGATCCTGCTGAAGCATTTGAGGACTCAGCTGCATTATTTAAGGACTTTGCTGCATTATTTAACGACTCTGCTGCATTATTTAAGGACTCTGCTGCTTTATTTAAGGACTTTCCTGCATTATTTAAGGAGTCTTCTGCATTATTTAATGACTCTGCTGAAGCATTTGAGGACTCAACTGCATTATTTAAGGACTCTGCTGCATTATTTAAGGTCTCTGCTGCATTATTTAAGGACTCTGCTGTGGTATATAAGGACTCTGCTGCATTATTTAAGGAATTTGTTGCATTATTTAAGGACGCTGCTGCATTATTTAAGGACTTTGTTGCATTATTTAAGGACTCTGCTGCATTAATTAAGGACTTTGCTGCATTACTTAAGGACACTGCTGCATTATTTAAGGACTTTGTTGCATTATTTAAGGACTCTGCTGCATTATTTAAGGACTCTGCTGAAGCATTTGGGGACTCAGATGCATTATTTAAGGACTCTGCTGCATTATGTAAGGGCTTTGCTGCTTTATTTAAGGACTCTGTTGCATTATTTAAGGACTTTGTTGCATTATTTAAGAACTCTGCTGCATTATTTAAGGACTTTGTTGCATTATTTAAGGATTCTGCTGCATTATTTAAGGACTTTGCTGCATTATTTAAGGACTATGCTGTGGTATTTAAGGACTCTGCTGCATTATTTAAGGACTTTGCTGCATTATTAAAGGACTCTGCTGCATTATTTAATTACTTTGCTGCATTATTTAAGGACTCTGCTGCGGTATTTAAGGACTCTGCTGCATTATTTAAGGACTTTGATGCATTATTTAAGGACACTGCTGCAGAATTTAAGGAATCTGCTGCATTATTTAAGGACTTTGTTGCATTATTTAAGGTCTCTTTTTCATTATTTAAGGACTCTGCTATTGTACTTAAGGACTTTGCTGCATTATTTAAGGACTTTGCTGCATTATTTAAGGACTCTGCTGCATTATTTAAGTACTTTGTTGCATTATTTAAGGACTCTGCTGCATAATTTAAGGACTTTATTGCATTATTTAAGGATCCTGCTGCATTATTTAATGACTCTGCTGAAGCATTTGAGGACTCAGCTGCATTATTTAAGGTCTCTCTGCTGCATTATTTAAGGATCCTGCTGAAGCATTTGAGGACTCAGCTGCATTATTTAAGGACTTTGCTGCATTATTTAATGACTCTGCTGCGTTATTTAAAGACTCTGCTGCATTATTTAAGGACACTGCTGCATTATTTAAGGACTCTGCTGCATTATTTAAGGACTTTGCTGCATTATTTAACGACTCTGCTGCATTATTTAAGAACTTTGCTGCATTATTTAAGGACTCTGCTCCATTATTTAAGGAATTTGTTGCATTATTTAAGGACTCTGCTGCATTATTTAAGGACTTTGCTGCATTATTTAATGAATCTGCTGAAGCATTTGAGGACTCAACTGCATTATTTAAGGTCTCTGCTGCATTATTTAAGGACTCTGCTGAAGCATTTGAGGACTCAGCTGCATGATTTAAGGACTTTGCTGAATTATTTAAGGACTCTGCTGCATTATTTAAGGAATTTGTTGCATTATTTAAGGACTCTGCTGCATTATCTAAGGAATTTGTTGCATTATTTAAGGACTCTGCTGCATTATTTAAGGACTTTGCTGCATTATTTAATAACTTTGTTGCATTATACAAGTACTCTGCTGCATTATTTAAGGACTTTGTTGCATTATGTTAGGAGTCTGCTGCATTATTTAAGGAGTCTGCTGCATTATTTAATGACTATGCTGCATTATTTAAGGACTGCTGCGTTATTTAAGGACTCTGCTGCATTATTTAAGACTTTGCTGCATTATTTAAGGACTCTGCTGCAGTATTTAATGACTCTGCTGAAGCATTTGGGGACTCAGATGCTTTATTTAAGGACTCTGTTGCATTATTTAAGGACTTTGTTGCATTATTTAAGGACTCTGCTGCATTATTTAAGGACTTTGTTGCATTATTTAAGGATTCTGCTGCATTTTTTAAGGACCTGGCTGCATTATTTAAGGACTCTGCTGCATTATTTAATTATTTTGCTCCATTATTTAAGGACTCTGCTGCGGTATTTAAGGACTCTGCTGCATTATTTAAGGACTGTGATGCATTATTTAAGGACGCTGCTGCAGAATTTAAGGAATCTGCTGCATTATTTAAGGACTTTGTTGCATTATTTAAGGTCTCTGCTGCATTATTTAAGGACTCTGCTATGGTACTTAAGGACTTTGCTGCATTATTTAAGGACTTTGCTGCATTATTTAAGGACTCTGCTGCATTATTTAAGAACTGTGTTGCATTATTTAAGGACTCTGCTGCATTATTTAAGGACTTTGTTGCATTATGTAAGGACTCTGCTGAATTATTTAAGGACTTTGCTGCATTATTTAAGGACTCTACTGCATAATTTAAGGACTTTATTGCATTATTTAAGGATCCTGCTGCATTATTTAATGACTCTGCTGAAGCATTTGAGGACTCAGCTGCATTATTAAAGGTCTCTGCTGCATTATTTAAGTATCCTGCTGAAGCATTTGAGGACTCAGCTGCATTATTTAAGGACTTTGCTGCATTATTTATCGACTCTGCTGCGTTATTTAAGGACTCTGCTGCATTATTTAAGAACTTTGCTGCATTATTTAAGGACTCTTCTGCATTATTTAATGACTCTGCTGAAGAATTTGAGGACTCAGCTGCATAATTTAAGGACTCTGCTGCATTATTTAAGGAATTTGCTGCATTATTTAAGGACTCTACTGCGTTATTTAAGGACTCTGTTGCATTATTTAAGGACTTTGATGCATTATTTAAGGATGCTGCTGCAGAATTTAAGGAATCTGCTGCATTATTTAAGGACTTTGTTGCATTATTTAAGGTCTCTGCTGCATTATTTAAGGACTCTGCTGTGGTATTTAAGGACTCTGCTGCATTATTTAAGGAATTTGTTGCATTATTTAAGGACGCTGCTGCATTATTTAAGGACTTTGTTGCATTATTTAAGGACTCTGCTGCAGTATTTAATGACTCTGCTGAAGCATTTGGGGACTCAGATGCATTATTTAAGGACTCTGCTGCATTATGTAAGGGCTTTGCTGCTTTATTTAAGGACTCTTTTGCATTATTTAAGGACTCTGCTGCATTATTTAAGGACTTTGTTGCATTATTTAAGGATTTTGCTGCATTATTTAAGGATTTTGCTGCATTATTTAAGGACTTTGCCGCATTATTTAAGGACTATGCTTTGGTATTTAAGGACTCTGCTGCATTATTTAAGGACTTTGCTGCATTATTTAAGGACTCTGCTGCATTATTTAATTACTTTGCTGCATTATTTAAGGACTCTGCTGCGGTATTTAAGGACTCTGCTGCATTATTTAAGGACTTTGATGCATTATTTAAGGACACTGCTGCAGAATTTAAGGAATCTGCTTCATTATTTAAGGACTTTGTTGCATTATTTAAGGACTCTGCTGCATTATTTAAGAACTTTGTTGCATTATTTAAGGACTCTGCTGCATTATTTAAGGACTTTGTTGCATTATGTAAGGACTCTGCTGCATTATTTAAGGACTTTGCTGCATTATTTAAGGACTCTGCTGCATAATTTAAGGACTTTATTGCATTATTTTAGGATCCTGCTGCATTATTTAATGACTCTGCTGAAGCATTTGAGGACTCAGCTGCATTATTAAAGGTCTCTGCTGCATTATTTAAGGATCCTGCTGAAGCATTTGAGGACTCAGTTGCATTATTTAAGGACTTTGCTGCATTATTTAACGACTCTGCTGCGTTATTTAAGGACTCTGCTGCATTATTTAAGAACTTTGCTGCATTATTTAAGGACTCTTCTGAATTATTTAATGACTCTGCTGAAGTATTTGAGGACTCAGCTGCATTATTTAAGGACTCTGCTGCATTATTTAAGGAATTTGCTGCATTATTTAAGGACTCTGCTGCGTTATTTAAGGACTCTGCTGCATTATTTAAGGACTTTGATGCATTATTTATGGACGCTGCTGCAGAATTTAAGGAATCTGCTGCATTATTTAAGGACTTTGTTGCATTATTTAAGGTCTCTGCTGCATTATTTAAGGACTCTGCTGTGGTATTTAAGGACTCTGCTGCATTATTTAAGGAATTTGTTGCATTATTTAAGGACGCTGCTGCATTATTTAAGGTCTTTGTTGCATTATTTAAGGACTCTGCTGCAGTATTTAATGACTCTGCTGAAGCATTTGGGGACTCAGATGCATTATTTAAGGACTCTGCTGCATTATGTAAGGGCTTTGCTGCTTTATTTAAGGACTCTTTTGCATTATTTAAGGACTTTGTTGCATTATTTAAGGACTCTGCTGCATTATTTAAGGACTTTGTTGCATTATTTAAGGATTCTGCTGCATTATTTAAGGACTTTGCTGCATTATTTAAGGACTATGCTTTGGTATTTAAGGACTCTGCTGCATAATTTAAGGACTTTGCTGCATTATTTAAGGACTCTGCTGCATTATTTAATTACTTTGCTGCATTATTTAAGGACTCTGCTGCGGTATTTAAGGACTCTGCTGCATTATTTAAGGACTTTGATGCATTATTTAAGGACTCTGCTGCATTATTTAAGGAATTTGTTGCATTATTTAAGGACTCTGCTGCATTATTTAAGGACTTTGCTGCATTATTTAATAATTTTGTTGCATTATAAAAGTACTCTGCTGCATTATTTAAGGACTTTGTTGCATTATGTAAGGAGTCTGCTGCATTATTTAAGGACTTTGCTGCATTATTTAACGACTCTGCTGAAACATTTGAGGACTCAGCTGCATTATTTAAGGACTCTGCTGCATTATTTAAGGAATTTGCTGCATTATTTAAGGACTCTGCTGCGGTATTTAAGGACTCTGCTGCATTATTTAAGGACTTTGATGCATTATTTAAGGACTCTGCTGCATTATTTAATGACTTTGTTGCATTATATAAGGTCTCTGCTGCATTATTTAAGGACTATGTTGCATTATGTTAGAAGTCTGCTGCATTATTTAAGGACTTTGCTGCATTATTTAAGGACTCTGCTGCATTATTTAAGGACTTTATTGCATTATTTAAGGACTCTGCTGCATTATTTTATGACTCTGCTGAAGCATTTGAGGACTCAGCTGCATTATTTAAGGTCTCTGCTGTATTATTTAAGGACTCTGCTGCATTATTTAATGACTCTGCTGCGGTATTTAAGGACTCTGCTGCATTATTTAAGGACTTTGCTGCATTATTTAAGGACTGCTGCGTTGTTTAAGGACTCTGCTGCATTATTTAAGACTTTGCTGCATTATTTAAGGACTCTGCTGCAGTGTTTAATGACTCTGCTGAAGCAATTGGGGACTCAGATGCATTATTTAAGGACTCTGCTGCATTATGTAAGGACTTTGCTGCTTTATTTAAGGACTTTGCTGCATTATTTAAGGACTTTGTTGCATTATTTAAGGACTCTGCTGCATTATTTAAGGACTTTGTTGCATTATTTAAGGACTCTTCTGCATTATTTAAGGACTTTGCTGCATTATTTAAGGACTATGCTGTGGTATTTAAGTACTCTGCTGCATTATTTAAGGACTTTGCTGCATTATTTAAGGACTCTGCTGCATTATTTAATTACTTTGCTGCATTATTAAAGGACCCTGCTGCGGCATTTAAGGATTCTGCTGCATAATTTAAGGACTTTATTGCATTATTTAAGGATCCTGCTGCATTATTTAAGGATCCTGCTGAAGCATTTGAGGACTCAGCTGCATTATTTAAGGACTTTGCTGCATTATTTAACGACTCTGCTGCATTATTTAAGGACTCTGCTGCTTTATTTAAGGACTTTCCTGCATTATTTAAGGAGTCTTCTGCATTATTTAATGACTCTGCTGAAGCATTTGAGGACTCAACTGCATTATTTAAGGACTCTGCTGCATTATTTAAGGTCTCTGCTGCATTATTTAAGGACTCTGCTGTGGTATATAAGGACTCTGCTGCATTATTTAAGGAATTTGTTGCATTATTTAAGGACGCTGCTGCATTATTTAAGGACTTTGTTGCATTATTTAAGGACTCTGCTGCATTAATTAAGGACTTTGCTGCATTACTTAAGGACACTGCTGCATTATTTAAGGACTTTGTTGCATTATTTAAGGACTCTGCTGCATTATTTAAGGACTCTGCTGAAGCATTTGGGGACTCAGATGCATTATTTAAGGACTCTGCTGCATTATGTAAGGGCTTTGCTGCTTTATTTAAGGACTCTGTTGCATTATTTAAGGACTTTGTTGCATTATTTAAGAACTCTGCTGCATTATTTAAGGACTTTGTTGCATTATTTAAGGATTCTGCTGCATTATTTAAGGACTTTGCTGCATTATTTAAGGACTATGCTGTGGTATTTAAGGACTCTGCTGCATTATTTAAGGACTTTGCTGCATTATTAAAGGACTCTGCTGCATTATTTAATTACTTTGCTGCATTATTTAAGGACTCTGCTGCGGTATTTAAGGACTCTGCTGCATTATTTAAGGACTTTGATGCATTATTTAAGGACACTGCTGCAGAATTTAAGGAATCTGCTGCATTATTTAAGGACTTTGTTGCATTATTTAAGGTCTCTTTTTCATTATTTAAGGACTCTGCTATTGTACTTAAGGACTTTGCTGCATTATTTAAGGACTTTGCTGCATTATTTAAGGACTCTGCTGCATTATTTAAGTACTTTGTTGCATTATTTAAGGACTCTGCTGCATAATTTAAGGACTTTATTGCATTATTTAAGGATCCTGCTGCATTATTTAATGACTCTGCTGAAGCATTTGAGGACTCAGCTGCATTATTTAAGGTCTCTGCTGCATTATTTAAGGATCCTGCTGAAGCATTTGAGGACTCAGCTGCATTATTTAAGGACTTTGCTGCATTATTTAACGACTCTGCTGCGTTATTTAAGGACTCTGCTGCATTATTTAAGGACACTGCTGCATTATTTAAGGACTCTGCTGCATTATTTAAGGACTTTGCTGCATTATTTAATGACTCTGCTGCATTATTTAAGAACTTTGCTGCATTATTTAAGGACTCTGCTGCATTATTTAAGGAATTTGTTGCATTATTTAAGGACTCTGCTGCTTTATTTAAGGACTCTGCTGCAGTATTTAAGGACTCTGCTGCATTATTTAAGGACTTTGCTGCATTATTTAAGGACTGCTGCGTTATGTAAGGACTCTGCTGCATTATTTAAGACTTTGCTGCATTATTTAAGGACTCTGCTGCAGTGTTTAATGACTCTGCTGAAGCAACTGGGGACTCAGATGCATTATTTAAGGACTCTGCTGCATTATGTAAGGACTTTGCTGCTTTATTTAAGGACTTTGCTGCATTATTTAAGGACTTTGTTGCATTATTTAAGGACTCTGCTGCATTATTTAAGGACTTTGTTGCATTATTTAAGGACTCTTCTGCATTATTTAAGGACTTTGCTGCATTATTTAAGGACTATGCTGTGGTATTTAAGTACTCTGCTGCATTATTTAAGGACTTTGCTGCATTATTTAAGGACTCTGCTGCATTATTTAATTACTTTGCTGCATTATTAAAGGACCCTGCTGCGGCATTTAAGGATTCTGCTGCATTATTTAAGGACTTTGATGCATTATTTAAGGACGCTGCTGCAGAATTTAAGGAATCTGCTGCATTATTTAAGGACATTGTTGCATTATTTAAGGTCTCTGCTGCATTATTTAAGGACTCTGCTATGGTACTTAAGGACTTTGCTGCATTATTTAAGGACTTTGCTGCATTATTTAAGGACTTTGATGCATTATTTAAGAACTTTGTTGCATTATTTAAGGACTCTGCTGCATTATTTAAGGACTTTGTTGCATTATGTAAGGACTTTGCTGCTTTATTTAAGGACTTTGCTGCATTATTTAAGGACTTTGTTGCATTATTTAAGGACTCTGCTGCATTATTTAAGGACTTTGTTGCATTATTTAAGGACTCTTCTGCATTATTTAAGGACTTTGCTGCATTATTTAAGGACTATGCTGTGGTATTTAAGTACTCTGCTGCATTATTTAAGGACTTTGCTGCATTATTTAAGGACTCTGCTGCATTATTTAATTACTTTGCTGCATTATTAAAGGACCCTGCTGCGGCATTTAAGGATTCTGCTGCATAATTTAAGGACTTTATTGCATTATTTAAGGATCCTGCTGCATTATTTAAGGATCCTGCTGAAGCATTTGAGGACTCAGCTGCATTATTTAAGGACTTTGCTGCATTATTTAACGACTCTGCTGCATTATTTAAGGACTCTGCTGCTTTATTTAAGGACTTTCCTGCATTATTTAAGGAGTCTTCTGCATTATTTAATGACTCTGCTGAAGCATTTGAGGACTCAACTGCATTATTTAAGGACTCTGCTGCATTATTTAAGGTCTCTGCTGCATTATTTAAGGACTCTGCTGTGGTATATAAGGACTCTGCTGCATTATTTAAGGAATTTGTTGCATTATTTAAGGACGCTGCTGCATTATTTAAGGACTTTGTTGCATTATTTAAGGACTCTGCTGCATTAATTAAGGACTTTGCTGCATTACTTAAGGACACTGCTGCATTATTTAAGGACTTTGTTGCATTATTTAAGGACTCTGCTGCATTATTTAAGGACTCTGCTGAAGCATTTGGGGACTCAGATGCATTATTTAAGGACTCTGCTGCATTATGTAAGGGCTTTGCTGCTTTATTTAAGGACTCTGTTGCATTATTTAAGGACTTTGTTGCATTATTTAAGAACTCTGCTGCATTATTTAAGGAATTTGTTGCATTATTTAAGGATTCTGCTGCATTATTTAAGGACTTTGCTGCATTATTTAAGGACTATGCTGTGGTATTTAAGGACTCTGCTGCATTATTTAAGGACTTTGCTGCATTATTAAAGGACTCTGCTGCATTATTTAATTACTTTGCTGCATTATTTAAGGACTCTGCTGCGGTATTTAAGGACTCTGCTGCATTATTTAAGGACTTTGATGCATTATTTAAGGACACTGCTGCAGAATTTAAGGAATCTGCTGCATTATTTAAGGACTTTGTTGCATTATTAAAGGACTCTGCTGCATTATTTAATTACTTTGCTGCATTATTTAAGGACTCTGCTGCGGTATTTAAGGACTCTGCTGCATTATTTAAGGACTTTGATGCATTATTTAAGGACACTGCTGCAGAATTTAAGGAATCTGCTGCATTATTTAAGGACTTTGTTGCATTATTTAAGGTCTCTTTTTCATTATTTAAGGACTCTGCTATTGTACTTAAGGACTTTGCTGCATTATTTAAGGACTTTGCTGCATTATTTAAGGACTCTGCTGCATTATTTAAGTACTTTGTTGCATTATTTAAGGACTCTGCTGCATAATTTAAGGACTTTATTGCATTATTTAAGGATCCTGCTGCATTATTTAATGACTCTGCTGAAGCATTTGAGGACTCAGCTGCATTATTTAAGGTCTCTCTGCTGCATTATTTAAGGATCCTGCTGAAGCATTTGAGGACTCAGCTGCATTATTTAAGGACTTTGCTGCATTATTTAATGACTCTGCTGCGTTATTTAAAGACTCTGCTGCATTATTTAAGGACACTGCTGCATTATTTAAGGACTCTGCTGCATTATTTAAGGACTTTGCTGCATTATTTAACGACTCTGCTGCATTATTTAAGAACTTTGCTGCATTATTTAAGGACTCTGCTCCATTATTTAAGGAATTTGTTGCATTATTTAAGGACTCTGCTGCATTATTTAAGGACTTTGCTGCATTATTTAATGAATCTGCTGAAGCATTTGAGGACTCAACTGCATTATTTAAGGTCTCTGCTGCATTATTTAAGGACTCTGCTGAAGCATTTGAGGACTCAGCTGCATGATTTAAGGACTTTGCTGAATTATTTAAGGACTCTGCTGCATTATTTAAGGAATTTGTTGCATTATTTAAGGACTCTGCTGCATTATCTAAGGAATTTGTTGCATTATTTAAGGACTCTGCTGCATTATTTAAGGACTTTGCTGCATTATTTAATAACTTTGTTGCATTATACAAGTACTCTGCTGCATTATTTAAGGACTTTGTTGCATTATGTTAGGAGTCTGCTGCATTATTTAAGGAGTCTGCTGCATTATTTAATGACTATGCTGCATTATTTAAGGACTGCTGCGTTATTTAAGGACTCTGCTGCATTATTTAAGACTTTGCTGCATTATTTAAGGACTCTGCTGCAGTATTTAATGACTCTGCTGAAGCATTTGGGGACTCAGATGCTTTATTTAAGGACTCTGTTGCATTATTTAAGGACTTTGTTGCATTATTTAAGGACTCTGCTGCATTATTTAAGGACTTTGTTGCATTATTTAAGGATTCTGCTGCATTTTTTAAGGACCTGGCTGCATTATTTAAGGACTCTGCTGCATTATTTAATTATTTTGCTCCATTATTTAAGGACTCTGCTGCGGTATTTAAGGACTCTGCTGCATTATTTAAGGACTGTGATGCATTATTTAAGGACGCTGCTGCAGAATTTAAGGAATCTGCTGCATTATTTAAGGACTTTGTTGCATTATTTAAGGTCTCTGCTGCATTATTTAAGGACTCTGCTATGGTACTTAAGGACTTTGCTGCATTATTTAAGGACTTTGCTGCATTATTTAAGGACTCTGCTGCATTATTTAAGAACTGTGTTGCATTATTTAAGGACTCTGCTGCATTATTTAAGGACTTTGTTGCATTATGTAAGGACTCTGCTGAATTATTTAAGGACTTTGCTGCATTATTTAAGGACTCTACTGCATAATTTAAGGACTTTATTGCATTATTTAAGGATCCTGCTGCATTATTTAATGACTCTGCTGAAGCATTTGAGGACTCAGCTGCATTATTAAAGGTCTCTGCTGCATTATTTAAGTATCCTGCTGAAGCATTTGAGGACTCAGCTGCATTATTTAAGGACTTTGCTGCATTATTTATCGACTCTGCTGCGTTATTTAAGGACTCTGCTGCATTATTTAAGAACTTTGCTGCATTATTTAAGGACTCTTCTGCATTATTTAATGACTCTGCTGAAGAATTTGAGGACTCAGCTGCATAATTTAAGGACTCTGCTGCATTATTTAAGGAATTTGCTGCATTATTTAAGGACTCTACTGCGTTATTTAAGGACTCTGTTGCATTATTTAAGGACTTTGATGCATTATTTAAGGATGCTGCTGCAGAATTTAAGGAATCTGCTGCATTATTTAAGGACTTTGTTGCATTATTTAAGGTCTCTGCTGCATTATTTAAGGACTCTGCTGTGGTATTTAAGGACTCTGCTGCATTATTTAAGGAATTTGTTGCATTATTTAAGGACGCTGCTGCATTATTTAAGGACTTTGTTGCATTATTTAAGGACTCTGCTGCAGTATTTAATGACTCTGCTGAAGCATTTGGGGACTCAGATGCATTATTTAAGGACTCTGCTGCATTATGTAAGGGCTTTGCTGCTTTATTTAAGGACTCTTTTGCATTATTTAAGGACTCTGCTGCATTATTTAAGGACTTTGTTGCATTATTTAAGGATTTTGCTGCATTATTTAAGGATTTTGCTGCATTATTTAAGGACTTTGCCGCATTATTTAAGGACTATGCTTTGGTATTTAAGGACTCTGCTGCATTATTTAAGGACTTTGCTGCATTATTTAAGGACTCTGCTGCATTATTTAATTACTTTGCTGCATTATTTAAGGACTCTGCTGCGGTATTTAAGGACTCTGCTGCATTATTTAAGGACTTTGATGCATTATTTAAGGACACTGCTGCAGAATTTAAGGAATCTGCTTCATTATTTAAGGACTTTGTTGCATTATTTAAGGACTCTGCTGCATTATTTAAGAACTTTGTTGCATTATTTAAGGACTCTGCTGCATTATTTAAGGACTTTGTTGCATTATGTAAGGACTCTGCTGCATTATTTAAGGACTTTGCTGCATTATTTAAGGACTCTGCTGCATAATTTAAGGACTTTATTGCATTATTTTAGGATCCTGCTGCATTATTTAATGACTCTGCTGAAGCATTTGAGGACTCAGCTGCATTATTAAAGGTCTCTGCTGCATTATTTAAGGATCCTGCTGAAGCATTTGAGGACTCAGTTGCATTATTTAAGGACTTTGCTGCATTATTTAACGACTCTGCTGCGTTATTTAAGGACTCTGCTGCATTATTTAAGAACTTTGCTGCATTATTTAAGGACTCTTCTGAATTATTTAATGACTCTGCTGAAGTATTTGAGGACTCAGCTGCATTATTTAAGGACTCTGCTGCATTATTTAAGGAATTTGCTGCATTATTTAAGGACTCTGCTGCGTTATTTAAGGACTCTGCTGCATTATTTAAGGACTTTGATGCATTATTTATGGACGCTGCTGCAGAATTTAAGGAATCTGCTGCATTATTTAAGGACTTTGTTGCATTATTTAAGGTCTCTGCTGCATTATTTAAGGACTCTGCTGTGGTATTTAAGGACTCTGCTGCATTATTTAAGGAATTTGTTGCATTATTTAAGGACGCTGCTGCATTATTTAAGGTCTTTGTTGCATTATTTAAGGACTCTGCTGCAGTATTTAATGACTCTGCTGAAGCATTTGGGGACTCAGATGCATTATTTAAGGACTCTGCTGCATTATGTAAGGGCTTTGCTGCTTTATTTAAGGACTCTTTTGCATTATTTAAGGACTTTGTTGCATTATTTAAGGACTCTGCTGCATTATTTAAGGACTTTGTTGCATTATTTAAGGATTCTGCTGCATTATTTAAGGACTTTGCTGCATTATTTAAGGACTATGCTTTGGTATTTAAGGACTCTGCTGCATAATTTAAGGACTTTGCTGCATTATTTAAGGACTCTGCTGCATTATTTAATTACTTTGCTGCATTATTTAAGGACTCTGCTGCGGTATTTAAGGACTCTGCTGCATTATTTAAGGACTTTGATGCATTATTTAAGGACTCTGCTGCATTATTTAAGGAATTTGTTGCATTATTTAAGGACTCTGCTGCATTATTTAAGGACTTTGCTGCATTATTTAATAATTTTGTTGCATTATAAAAGTACTCTGCTGCATTATTTAAGGACTTTGTTGCATTATGTAAGGAGTCTGCTGCATTATTTAAGGACTTTGCTGCATTATTTAACGACTCTGCTGAAACATTTGAGGACTCAGCTGCATTATTTAAGGACTCTGCTGCATTATTTAAGGAATTTGCTGCATTATTTAAGGACTCTGCTGCGGTATTTAAGGACTCTGCTGCATTATTTAAGGACTTTGATGCATTATTTAAGGACTCTGCTGCATTATTTAATGACTTTGTTGCATTATATAAGGTCTCTGCTGCATTATTTAAGGACTATGTTGCATTATGTTAGAAGTCTGCTGCATTATTTAAGGACTTTGCTGCATTATTTAAGGACTCTGCTGCATTATTTAAGGACTTTATTGCATTATTTAAGGACTCTGCTGCATTATTTAATGACTCTGCTGAAGCATTTGAGGACTCAGCTGCATTATTTAAGGTCTCTGCTGTATTATTTAAGGACTCTGCTGCATTATTTAATGACTCTGCTGCGGTATTTAAGGACTCTGCTGCATTATTTAAGGACTTTGCTGCATTATTTAAGGACTGCTGCGTTGTTTAAGGACTCTGCTGCATTATTTAAGACTTTGCTGCATTATTTAAGGACTCTGCTGCAGTGTTTAATGACTCTGCTGAAGCAATTGGGGACTCAGATGCATTATTTAAGGACTCTGCTGCATTATGTAAGGACTTTGCTGCTTTATTTAAGGACTTTGCTGCATTATTTAAGGACTTTGTTGCATTATTTAAGGACTCTGCTGCATTATTTAAGGACTTTGTTGCATTATTTAAGGACTCTTCTGCATTATTTAAGGACTTTGCTGCATTATTTAAGGACTATGCTGTGGTATTTAAGTACTCTGCTGCATTATTTAAGGACTTTGCTGCATTATTTAAGGACTCTGCTGCATTATTTAATTACTTTGCTGCATTATTAAAGGACTATGCTGCGGCATTTAAGGATTCTGCTGCATAATTTAAGGACTTTATTGCATTATTTAAGGATCCTGCTGCATTATTTAAGGATCCTGCTGAAGCATTTGAGGACTCAGCTGCATTATTTAAGGACTTTGCTGCATTATTTAACGACTCTGCTGCATTATTTAAGGACTCTGCTGCTTTATTTAAGGACTTTCCTGCATTATTTAAGGAGTCTTCTGCATTATTTAATGACTCTGCTGAAGCATTTGAGGACTCAACTGCATTATTTAAGGACTCTGCTGCATTATTTAAGGTCTCTGCTGCATTATTTAAGGACTCTGCTGTGGTATATAAGGACTCTGCTGCATTATTTAAGGAATTTGTTGCATTATTTAAGGACGCTGCTGCATTATTTAAGGACTTTGTTGCATTATTTAAGGACTCTGCTGCATTAATTAAGGACTTTGCTGCATTACTTAAGGACACTGCTGCATTATTTAAGGACTTTGTTGCATTATTTAAGGACTCTGCTGCATTATTTAAGGACTCTGCTGAAGCATTTGGGGACTCAGATGCATTATTTAAGGACTCTGCTGCATTATGTAAGGGCTTTGCTGCTTTATTTAAGGACTCTGTTGCATTATTTAAGGACTTTGTTGCATTATTTAAGAACTCTGCTGCATTATTTAAGGACTTTGTTGCATTATTTAAGGATTCTGCTGCATTATTTAAGGACTTTGCTGCATTATTTAAGGACTATGCTGTGGTATTTAAGGACTCTGCTGCATTATTTAAGGACTTTGCTGCATTATTAAAGGACTCTGCTGCATTATTTAATTACTTTGCTGCATTATTTAAGGACTCTGCTGCGGTATTTAAGGACTCTGCTGCATTATTTAAGGACTTTGATGCATTATTTAAGGACACTGCTGCAGAATTTAAGGAATCTGCTGCATTATTTAAGGACTTTGTTGCATTATTTAAGGTCTCTTTTTCATTATTTAAGGACTCTGCTATTGTACTTAAGGACTTTGCTGCATTATTTAAGGACTTTGCTGCATTATTTAAGGACTCTGCTGCATTATTTAAGTACTTTGTTGCATTATTTAAGGACTCTGCTGCATAATTTAAGGACTTTATTGCATTATTTAAGGATCCTGCTGCATTATTTAATGACTCTGCTGAAGCATTTGAGGACTCAGCTGCATTATTTAAGGTCTCTGCTGCATTATTTAAGGATCCTGCTGAAGCATTTGAGGACTCAGCTGCATTATTTAAGGACTTTGCTGCATTATTTAACGACTCTGCTGCGTTATTTAAGGACTCTGCTGCATTATTTAAGGACACTGCTGCATTATTTAAGGACTCTGCTGCATTATTTAAGGACTTTGCTGCATTATTTAACGACTCTGCTGCATTATTTAAGAACTTTGCTGCATTATTTAAGGACTCTGCTGCATTATTTAAGGAATTTGTTGCATTATTTAAGGACTCTGCTGCTTTATTTAAGGACTCTGCTGCAGTATTTAAGGACTCTGCTGCATTATTTAAGGACTTTGCTGCATTATTTAAGGACTGCTGCGTTATGTAAGGACTCTGCTGCATTATTTAAGACTTTGCTGCATTATTTAAGGACTCTGCTGCAGTGTTTAATGACTCTGCTGAAGCAACTGGGGACTCAGATGCATTATTTAAGGACTCTGCTGCATTATGTAAGGACTTTGCTGCTTTATTTAAGGACTTTGCTGCATTATTTAAGGACTTTGTTGCATTATTTAAGGACTCTGCTGCATTATTTAAGGACTTTGTTGCATTATTTAAGGACTCTTCTGCATTATTTAAGGACTTTGCTGCATTATTTAAGGACTATGCTGTGGTATTTAAGTACTCTGCTGCATTATTTAAGGACTTTGCTGCATTATTTAAGGACTCTGCTGCATTATTTAATTACTTTGCTGCATTATTAAAGGACCCTGCTGCGGCATTTAAGGATTCTGCTGCATTATTTAAGGACTTTGATGCATTATTTAAGGACGCTGCTGCAGAATTTAAGGAATCTGCTGCATTATTTAAGGACATTGTTGCATTATTTAAGGTCTCTGCTGCATTATTTAAGGACTCTGCTATGGTACTTAAGGACTTTGCTGCATTATTTAAGGACTTTGCTGCATTATTTAAGGACTTTGATGCATTATTTAAGAACTTTGTTGCATTATTTAAGGACTCTGCTGCATTATTTAAGGACTTTGTTGCATTATGTAAGGACTTTGCTGCTTTATTTAAGGACTTTGCTGCATTATTTAAGGACTTTGTTGCATTATTTAAGGACTCTGCTGCATTATTTAAGGACTTTGTTGCATTATTTAAGGACTCTTCTGCATTATTTAAGGACTTTGCTGCATTATTTAAGGACTATGCTGTGGTATTTAAGTACTCTGCTGCATTATTTAAGGACTTTGCTGCATTATTTAAGGACTCTGCTGCATTATTTAATTACTTTGCTGCATTATTAAAGGACCCTGCTGCGGCATTTAAGGATTCTGCTGCATAATTTAAGGACTTTATTGCATTATTTAAGGATCCTGCTGCATTATTTAAGGATCCTGCTGAAGCATTTGAGGACTCAGCTGCATTATTTAAGGACTTTGCTGCATTATTTAACGACTCTGCTGCATTATTTAAGGACTCTGCTGCTTTATTTAAGGACTTTCCTGCATTATTTAAGGAGTCTTCTGCATTATTTAATGACTCTGCTGAAGCATTTGAGGACTCAACTGCATTATTTAAGGACTCTGCTGCATTATTTAAGGTCTCTGCTGCATTATTTAAGGACTCTGCTGTGGTATATAAGGACTCTGCTGCATTATTTAAGGAATTTGTTGCATTATTTAAGGACGCTGCTGCATTATTTAAGGACTTTGTTGCATTATTTAAGGACTCTGCTGCATTAATTAAGGACTTTGCTGCATTACTTAAGGACACTGCTGCATTATTTAAGGACTTTGTTGCATTATTTAAGGACTCTGCTGCATTATTTAAGGACTCTGCTGAAGCATTTGGGGACTCAGATGCATTATTTAAGGACTCTGCTGCATTATGTAAGGGCTTTGCTGCTTTATTTAAGGACTCTGTTGCATTATTTAAGGACTTTGTTGCATTATTTAAGAACTCTGCTGCATTATTTAAGGACTTTGTTGCATTATTTAAGGATTCTGCTGCATTATTTAAGGACTTTGCTGCATTATTTAAGGACTATGCTGTGGTATTTAAGGACTCTGCTGCATTATTTAAGGACTTTGCTGCATTATTAAAGGACTCTGCTGCATTATTTAATTACTTTGCTGCATTATTTAAGGACTCTGCTGCGGTATTTAAGGACTCTGCTGCATTATTTAAGGACTTTGATGCATTATTTAAGGACACTGCTGCAGAATTTAAGGAATCTGCTGCATTATTTAAGGACTTTGTTGCATTATTTAAGGTCTCTTTTTCATTATTTAAGGACTCTGCTATTGTACTTAAGGACTTTGCTGCATTATTTAAGGACTTTGCTGCATTATTTAAGGACTCTGCTGCATTATTTAAGTACTTTGTTGCATTATTTAAGGACTCTGCTGCATAATTTAAGGACTTTATTGCATTATTTAAGGATTCTGCTGCATTATTTAATGACTCTGCTGAAGCATTTGAGGACTCAGCTGCATTATTTAAGGTCTCTCTGCTGCATTATTTAAGGATCCTGCTGAAGCATTTGAGGACTCAGCTGCATTATTTAAGGACTTTGCTGCATTATTTAATGACTCTGCTGCGTTATTTAAAGACTCTGCTGCATTATTTAAGGACACTGCTGCATTATTTAAGGACTCTGCTGCATTATTTAAGGACTTTGCTGCATTATTTAACGACTCTGCTGCATTATTTAAGAACTTTGCTGCATTATTTAAGGACTCTGCTCCATTATTTAAGGAATTTGTTGCATTATTTAAGGACTCTGCTGCATTATTTAAGGACTTTGCTGCATTATTTAATGAATCTGCTGAAGCATTTGAGGACTCAACTGCATTATTTAAGGTCTCTGCTGCATTATTTAAGGACTCTGCTGAAGCATTTGAGGACTCAGCTGCATGATTTAAGGACTTTGCTGAATTATTTAAGGACTCTGCTGCATTATTTAAGGAATTTGTTGCATTATTTAAGGACTCTGCTGCATTATCTAAGGAATTTGTTGCATTATTTAAGGACTCTGCTGCATTATTTAAGGACTTTGCTGCATTATTTAATAACTTTGTTGCATTATACAAGTACTCTGCTGCATTATTTAAGGACTTTGTTGCATTATGTTAGGAGTCTGCTGCATTATTTAAGGAGTCTGCTGCATTATTTAATGACTATGCTGCATTATTTAAGGACTGCTGCGTTATTTAAGGACTCTGCTGCATTATTTAAGACTTTGCTGCATTATTTAAGGACTCTGCTGCAGTATTTAATGACTCTGCTGAAGCATTTGGGGACTCAGATGCTTTATTTAAGGACTCTGTTGCATTATTTAAGGACTTTGTTGCATTATTTAAGGACTCTGCTGCATTATTTAAGGACTTTGTTGCATTATTTAAGGATTCTGCTGCATTTTTTAAGGACCTGGCTGCATTATTTAAGGACTCTGCTGCATTATTTAATTATTTTGCTCCATTATTTAAGGACTCTGCTGCGGTATTTAAGGACTCTGCTGCATTATTTAAGGACTGTGATGCATTATTTAAGGACGCTGCTGCAGAATTTAAGGAATCTGCTGCATTATTTAAGGACTTTGTTGCATTATTTAAGGTCTCTGCTGCATTATTTAAGGACTCTGCTATGGTACTTAAGGACTTTGCTGCATTATTTAAGGACTTTGCTGCATTATTTAAGGACTCTGCTGCATTATTTAAGAACTGTGTTGCATTATTTAAGGACTCTGCTGCATTATTTAAGGACTTTGTTGCATTATGTAAGGACTCTGCTGCATTATTTAAGGACTTTGCTGCATTATTTAAGGACTCTACTGCATAATTTAAGGACTTTATTGCATTATTTAAGGATCCTGCTGCATTATTTAATGACTCTGCTGAAGCATTTGAGGACTCAGCTGCATTATTAAAGGTCTCTGCTGCATTATTTAAGTATCCTGCTGAAGCATTTGAGGACTCAGCTGCATTATTTAAGGACTTTGCTGCATTATTTATCGACTCTGCTGCGTTATTTAAGGACTCTGCTGCATTATTTAAGAACTTTGCTGCATTATTTAAGGACTCTTCTGCATTATTTAATGACTCTGCTGAAGAATTTGAGGACTCAGCTGCATAATTTAAGGACTCTGCTGCATTATTTAAGGAATTTGCTGCATTATTTAAGGACTCTACTGCGTTATTTAAGGACTCTGTTGCATTATTTAAGGACTTTGATGCATTATTTAAGGATGCTGCTGCAGAATTTAAGGAATCTGCTGCATTATTTAAGGACTTTGTTGCATTATTTAAGGTCTCTGCTGCATTATTTAAGGACTCTGCTGTGGTATTTAAGGACTCTGCTGCATTATTTAAGGAATTTGTTGCATTATTTAAGGACGCTGCTGCATTATTTAAGGACTTTGTTGCATTATTTAAGGACTCTGCTGCAGTATTTAATGACTCTGCTGAAGCATTTGGGGACTCAGATGCATTATTTAAGGACTCTGCTGCATTATGTAAGGGCTTTGCTGCTTTATTTAAGGACTCTTTTGCATTATTTAAGGACTCTGCTGCATTATTTAAGGACTTTGTTGCATTATTTAAGGATTTTGCTGCATTATTTAAGGATTTTGCTGCATTATTTAAGGACTTTGCCGCATTATTTAAGGACTATGCTTTGGTATTTAAGGACTCTGCTGCATTATTTAAGGACTTTGCTGCATTATTTAAGGACTCTGCTGCATTATTTAATTACTTTGCTGCATTATTTAAGGACTCTGCTGCGGTATTTAAGGACTCTGCTGCATTATTTAAGGACTTTGATGCATTATTTAAGGACACTGCTGCAGAATTTAAGGAATCTGCTTCATTATTTAAGGACTTTGTTGCATTATTTAAGGACTCTGCTGCATTATTTAAGAACTTTGTTGCATTATTTAAGGACTCTGCTGCATTATTTAAGGACTTTGTTGCATTATGTAAGGACTCTGCTGCATTATTTAAGGACTTTGCTGCATTATTTAAGGACTCTGCTGCATAATTTAAGGACTTTATTGCATTATTTTAGGATCCTGCTGCATTATTTAATGACTCTGCTGAAGCATTTGAGGACTCAGCTGCATTATTAAAGGTCTCTGCTGCATTATTTAAGGATCCTGCTGAAGCATTTGAGGACTCAGTTGCATTATTTAAGGACTTTGCTGCATTATTTAACGACTCTGCTGCGTTATTTAAGGACTCTGCTGCATTATTTAAGAACTTTGCTGCATTATTTAAGGACTCTTCTGAATTATTTAATGACTCTGCTGAAGTATTTGAGGACTCAGCTGCATTATTTAAGGACTCTGCTGCATTATTTAAGGAATTTGCTGCATTATTTAAGGACTCTGCTGCGTTATTTAAGGACTCTGCTGCATTATTTAAGGACTTTGATGCATTATTTATGGACGCTGCTGCAGAATTTAAGGAATCTGCTGCATTATTTAAGGACTTTGTTGCATTATTTAAGGTCTCTGCTGCATTATTTAAGGACTCTGCTGTGGTATTTAAGGACTCTGCTGCATTATTTAAGGAATTTGTTGCATTATTTAAGGACGCTGCTGCATTATTTAAGGTCTTTGTTGCATTATTTAAGGACTCTGCTGCAGTATTTAATGACTCTGCTGAAGCATTTGGGGACTCAGATGCATTATTTAAGGACTCTGCTGCATTATGTAAGGGCTTTGCTGCTTTATTTAAGGACTCTTTTGCATTATTTAAGGACTTTGTTGCATTATTTAAGGACTCTGCTGCATTATTTAAGGACTTTGTTGCATTATTTAAGGATTCTGCTGCATTATTTAAGGACTTTGCTGCATTATTTAAGGACTATGCTTTGGTATTTAAGGACTCTGCTGCATAATTTAAGGACTTTGCTGCATTATTTAAGGACTCTGCTGCATTATTTAATTACTTTGCTGCATTATTTAAGGACTCTGCTGCGGTATTTAAGGACTCTGCTGCATTATTTAAGGACTTTGATGCATTATTTAAGGACTCTGCTGCATTATTTAAGGAATTTGTTGCATTATTTAAGGACTCTGCTGCATTATTTAAGGACTTTGCTGCATTATTTAATAATTTTGTTGCATTATAAAAGTACTCTGCTGCATTATTTAAGGACTTTGTTGCATTATGTAAGGAGTCTGCTGCATTATTTAAGGACTTTGCTGCATTATTTAACGACTCTGCTGAAACATTTGAGGACTCAGCTGCATTATTTAAGGACTCTGCTGCATTATTTAAGGAATTTGCTGCATTATTTAAGGACTCTGCTGCGGTATTTAAGGACTCTGCTGCATTATTTAAGGACTTTGATGCATTATTTAAGGACTCTGCTGCATTATTTAATGACTTTGTTGCATTATATAAGGTCTCTGCTGCATTATTTAAGGACTATGTTGCATTATGTTAGAAGTCTGCTGCATTATTTAAGGACTTTGCTGCATTATTTAAGGACTCTGCTGCATTATTTAAGGACTTTATTGCATTATTTAAGGACTCTGCTGCATTATTTAATGACTCTGCTGAAGCATTTGAGGACTCAGCTGCATTATTTAAGGTCTCTGCTGTATTATTTAAGGACTCTGCTGCATTATTTAATGACTCTGCTGCGGTATTTAAGGACTCTGCTGCATTATTTAAGGACTTTGCTGCATTATTTAAGGACTGCTGCGTTGTTTAAGGACTCTGCTGCATTATTTAAGACTTTGCTGCATTATTTAAGGACTCTGCTGCAGTGTTTAATGACTCTGCTGAAGCAACTGGGGACTCAGATGCATTATTTAAGGACTCTGCTGCATTATGTAAGGACTTTGCTGCTTTATTTAAGGACTTTGCTGCATTATTTAAGGACTTTGTTGCATTATTTAAGGACTCTGCTGCATTATTTAAGGACTTTGTTGCATTATTTAAGGACTCTTCTGCATTATTTAAGGACTTTGCTGCATTATTTAAGGACTATGCTGTGGTATTTAAGTACTCTGCTGCATTATTTAAGGACTTTGCTGCATTATTTAAGGACTCTGCTGCATTATTTAATTACTTTGCTGCATTATTAAAGGACCCTGCTGCGGCATTTAAGGATTCTGCTGCATTATTTAAGGACTTTGATGCATTATTTAAGGACGCTGCTGCAGAATTTAAGGAATCTGCTGCATTATTTAAGGACATTGTTGCATTATTTAAGGTCTCTGCTGCATTATTTAAGGACTCTGCTATGGTACTTAAGGACTTTGCTGCATTATTTAAGGACTTTGCTGCATTATTTAAGGACTTTGATGCATTATTTAAGAACTTTGTTGCATTATTTAAGGACTCTGCTGCATTATTTAAGGACTTTGTTGCATTATGTAAGGACTTTGCTGCTTTATTTAAGGACTTTGCTGCATTATTTAAGGACTTTGTTGCATTATTTAAGGACTCTGCTGCATTATTTAAGGACTTTGTTGCATTATTTAAGGACTCTTCTGCATTATTTAAGGACTTTGCTGCATTATTTAAGGACTATGCTGTGGTATTTAAGTACTCTGCTGCATTATTTAAGGACTTTGCTGCATTATTTAAGGACTCTGCTGCATTATTTAATTACTTTGCTGCATTATTAAAGGACCCTGCTGCGGCATTTAAGGATTCTGCTGCATAATTTAAGGACTTTATTGCATTATTTAAGGATCCTGCTGCATTATTTAAGGATCCTGCTGAAGCATTTGAGGACTCAGCTGCATTATTTAAGGACTTTGCTGCATTATTTAACGACTCTGCTGCATTATTTAAGGACTCTGCTGCTTTATTTAAGGACTTTCCTGCATTATTTAAGGAGTCTTCTGCATTATTTAATGACTCTGCTGAAGCATTTGAGGACTCAACTGCATTATTTAAGGACTCTGCTGCATTATTTAAGGTCTCTGCTGCATTATTTAAGGACTCTGCTGTGGTATATAAGGACTCTGCTGCATTATTTAAGGAATTTGTTGCATTATTTAAGGACGCTGCTGCATTATTTAAGGACTTTGTTGCATTATTTAAGGACTCTGCTGCATTAATTAAGGACTTTGCTGCATTACTTAAGGACACTGCTGCATTATTTAAGGACTTTGTTGCATTATTTAAGGACTCTGCTGCATTATTTAAGGACTCTGCTGAAGCATTTGGGGACTCAGATGCATTATTTAAGGACTCTGCTGCATTATGTAAGGGCTTTGCTGCTTTATTTAAGGACTCTGTTGCATTATTTAAGGACTTTGTTGCATTATTTAAGAACTCTGCTGCATTATTTAAGGACTTTGTTGCATTATTTAAGGATTCTGCTGCATTATTTAAGGACTTTGCTGCATTATTTAAGGACTATGCTGTGGTATTTAAGGACTCTGCTGCATTATTTAAGGACTTTGCTGCATTATTAAAGGACTCTGCTGCATTATTTAATTACTTTGCTGCATTATTTAAGGACTCTGCTGCGGTATTTAAGGACTCTGCTGCATTATTTAAGGACTTTGATGCATTATTTAAGGACACTGCTGCAGAATTTAAGGAATCTGCTGCATTATTTAAGGACTTTGTTGCATTATTTAAGGTCTCTTTTTCATTATTTAAGGACTCTGCTATTGTACTTAAGGACTTTGCTGCATTATTTAAGGACTTTGCTGCATTATTTAAGGACTCTGCTGCATTATTTAAGTACTTTGTTGCATTATTTAAGGACTCTGCTGCATAATTTAAGGACTTTATTGCATTATTTAAGGATTCTGCTGCATTATTTAATGACTCTGCTGAAGCATTTGAGGACTCAGCTGCATTATTTAAGGTCTCTCTGCTGCATTATTTAAGGATCCTGCTGAAGCATTTGAGGACTCAGCTGCATTATTTAAGGACTTTGCTGCATTATTTAATGACTCTGCTGCGTTATTTAAAGACTCTGCTGCATTATTTAAGGACACTGCTGCATTATTTAAGGACTCTGCTGCATTATTTAAGGACTTTGCTGCATTATTTAACGACTCTGCTGCATTATTTAAGAACTTTGCTGCATTATTTAAGGACTCTGCTCCATTATTTAAGGAATTTGTTGCATTATTTAAGGACTCTGCTGCATTATTTAAGGACTTTGCTGCATTATTTAATGAATCTGCTGAAGCATTTGAGGACTCAACTGCATTATTTAAGGTCTCTGCTGCATTATTTAAGGACTCTGCTGAAGCATTTGAGGACTCAGCTGCATGATTTAAGGACTTTGCTGAATTATTTAAGGACTCTGCTGCATTATTTAAGGAATTTGTTGCATTATTTAAGGACTCTGCTGCATTATCTAAGGAATTTGTTGCATTATTTAAGGACTCTGCTGCATTATTTAAGGACTTTGCTGCATTATTTAATAACTTTGTTGCATTATACAAGTACTCTGCTGCATTATTTAAGGACTTTGTTGCATTATGTTAGGAGTCTGCTGCATTATTTAAGGAGTCTGCTGCATTATTTAATGACTATGCTGCATTATTTAAGGACTGCTGCGTTATTTAAGGACTCTGCTGCATTATTTAAGACTTTGCTGCATTATTTAAGGACTCTGCTGCAGTATTTAATGACTCTGCTGAAGCATTTGGGGACTCAGATGCTTTATTTAAGGACTCTGTTGCATTATTTAAGGACTTTGTTGCATTATTTAAGGACTCTGCTGCATTATTTAAGGACTTTGTTGCATTATTTAAGGATTCTGCTGCATTTTTTAAGGACCTGGCTGCATTATTTAAGGACTCTGCTGCATTATTTAATTATTTTGCTCCATTATTTAAGGACTCTGCTGCGGTATTTAAGGACTCTGCTGCATTATTTAAGGACTGTGATGCATTATTTAAGGACGCTGCTGCAGAATTTAAGGAATCTGCTGCATTATTTAAGGACTTTGTTGCATTATTTAAGGTCTCTGCTGCATTATTTAAGGACTCTGCTATGGTACTTAAGGACTTTGCTGCATTATTTAAGGACTTTGCTGCATTATTTAAGGACTCTGCTGCATTATTTAAGAACTGTGTTGCATTATTTAAGGACTCTGCTGCATTATTTAAGGACTTTGTTGCATTATGTAAGGACTCTGCTGCATTATTTAAGGACTTTGCTGCATTATTTAAGGACTCTACTGCATAATTTAAGGACTTTATTGCATTATTTAAGGATCCTGCTGCATTATTTAATGACTCTGCTGAAGCATTTGAGGACTCAGCTGCATTATTAAAGGTCTCTGCTGCATTATTTAAGTATCCTGCTGAAGCATTTGAGGACTCAGCTGCATTATTTAAGGACTTTGCTGCATTATTTATCGACTCTGCTGCGTTATTTAAGGACTCTGCTGCATTATTTAAGAACTTTGCTGCATTATTTAAGGACTCTTCTGCATTATTTAATGACTCTGCTGAAGAATTTGAGGACTCAGCTGCATAATTTAAGGACTCTGCTGCATTATTTAAGGAATTTGCTGCATTATTTAAGGACTCTACTGTGTTATTTAAGGACTCTGTTGCATTATTTAAGGACTTTGATGCATTATTTAAGGATGCTGCTGCAGAATTTAAGGAATCTGCTGCATTATTTAAGGACTTTGTTGCATTATTTAAGGTCTCTGCTGCATTATTTAAGGACTCTGCTGTGGTATTTAAGGACTCTGCTGCATTATTTAAGGAATTTGTTGCATTATTTAAGGACGCTGCTGCATTATTTAAGGACTTTGTTGCATTATTTAAGGACTCTGCTGCAGTATTTAATGACTCTGCTGAAGCATTTGGGGACTCAGATGCATTATTTAAGGACTCTGCTGCATTATGTAAGGGCTTTGCTGCTTTATTTAAGGACTCTTTTGCATTATTTAAGGACTCTGCTGCATTATTTAAGGACTTTGTTGCATTATTTAAGGATTTTGCTGCATTATTTAAGGATTTTGCTGCATTATTTAAGGACTTTGCCGCATTATTTAAGGACTATGCTTTGGTATTTAAGGACTCTGCTGCATTATTTAAGGACTTTGCTGCATTATTTAAGGACTCTGCTGCATTATTTAATTACTTTGCTGCATTATTTAAGGACTCTGCTGCGGTATTTAAGGACTCTGCTGCATTATTTAAGGACTTTGATGCATTATTTAAGGACACTGCTGCAGAATTTAAGGAATCTGCTTCATTATTTAAGGACTTTGTTGCATTATTTAAGGACTCTGCTGCATTATTTAAGAACTTTGTTGCATTATTTAAGGACTCTGCTGCATTATTTAAGGACTTTGTTGCATTATGTAAGGACTCTGCTGCATTATTTAAGGACTTTGCTGCATTATTTAAGGACTCTGCTGCATAATTTAAGGACTTTATTGCATTATTTTAGGATCCTGCTGCATTATTTAATGACTCTGCTGAAGCATTTGAGGACTCAGCTGCATTATTAAAGGTCTCTGCTGCATTATTTAAGGATCCTGCTGAAGCATTTGAGGACTCAGTTGCATTATTTAAGGACTTTGCTGCATTATTTAACGACTCTGCTGCGTTATTTAAGGACTCTGCTGCATTATTTAAGAACTTTGCTGCATTATTTAAGGACTCTTCTGAATTATTTAATGACTCTGCTGAAGTATTTGAGGACTCAGCTGCATTATTTAAGGACTCTGCTGCATTATTTAAGGAATTTGCTGCATTATTTAAGGACTCTGCTGCGTTATTTAAGGACTCTGCTGCATTATTTAAGGACTTTGATGCATTATTTATGGACGCTGCTGCAGAATTTAAGGAATCTGCTGCATTATTTAAGGACTTTGTTGCATTATTTAAGGTCTCTGCTGCATTATTTAAGGACTCTGCTGTGGTATTTAAGGACTCTGCTGCATTATTTAAGGAATTTGTTGCATTATTTAAGGACGCTGCTGCATTATTTAAGGTCTTTGTTGCATTATTTAAGGACTCTGCTGCAGTATTTAATGACTCTGCTGAAGCATTTGGGGACTCAGATGCATTATTTAAGGACTCTGCTGCATTATGTAAGGGCTTTGCTGCTTTATTTAAGGACTCTTTTGCATTATTTAAGGACTTTGTTGCATTATTTAAGGACTCTGCTGCATTATTTAAGGACTTTGTTGCATTATTTAAGGATTCTGCTGCATTATTTAAGGACTTTGCTGCATTATTTAAGGACTATGCTTTGGTATTTAAGGACTCTGCTGCATAATTTAAGGACTTTGCTGCATTATTTAAGGACTCTGCTGCATTATTTAATTACTTTGCTGCATTATTTAAGGACTCTGCTGCGGTATTTAAGGACTCTGCTGCATTATTTAAGGACTTTGATGCATTATTTAAGGACTCTGCTGCATTATTTAAGGAATTTGTTGCATTATTTAAGGACTCTGCTGCATTATTTAAGGACTTTGCTGCATTATTTAATAATTTTGTTGCATTATAAAAGTACTCTGCTGCATTATTTAAGGACTTTGTTGCATTATGTAAGGAGTCTGCTGCATTATTTAAGGACTTTGCTGCATTATTTAACGACTCTGCTGAAACATTTGAGGACTCAGCTGCATTATTTAAGGACTCTGCTGCATTATTTAAGGAATTTGCTGCATTATTTAAGGACTCTGCTGCGGTATTTAAGGACTCTGCTGCATTATTTAAGGACTTTGATGCATTATTTAAGGACTCTGCTGCATTATTTAATGACTTTGTTGCATTATATAAGGTCTCTGCTGCATTATTTAAGGACTATGTTGCATTATGTTAGAAGTCTGCTGCATTATTTAAGGACTTTGCTGCATTATTTAAGGACTCTGCTGCATTATTTAAGGACTTTATTGCATTATTTAAGGACTCTGCTGCATTATTTAATGACTCTGCTGAAGCATTTGAGGACTCAGCTGCATTATTTAAGGTCTCTGCTGTATTATTTAAGGACTCTGCTGCATTATTTAATGACTCTGCTGCGGTATTTAAGGACTCTGCTGCATTATTTAAGGACTTTGCTGCATTATTTAAGGACTGCTGCGTTGTTTAAGGACTCTGCTGCATTATTTAAGACTTTGCTGCATTATTTAAGGACTCTGCTGCAGTGTTTAATGACTCTGCTGAAGCAATTGGGGACTCAGATGCATTATTTAAGGACTCTGCTGCATTATGTAAGGACTTTGCTGCTTTATTTAAGGACTTTGCTGCATTATTTAAGGACTTTGTTGCATTATTTAAGGACTCTGCTGCATTATTTAAGGACTTTGTTGCATTATTTAAGGACTCTTCTGCATTATTTAAGGACTTTGCTGCATTATTTAAGGACTATGCTGTGGTATTTAAGTACTCTGCTGCATTATTTAAGGACTTTGCTGCATTATTTAAGGACTCTGCTGCATTATTTAATTACTTTGCTGCATTATTAAAGGACCCTGCTGCGGCATTTAAGGATTCTGCTGCATTATTTAAGGACTTTGATGCATTATTTAAGGACGCTGCTGCAGAATTTAAGGAATCTGCTGCATTATTTAAGGACTTTGTTGCATTATTTAAGGTCTCTGCTGCATTATTTAAGGACTCTGCTATGGTACTTAAGGACTTTGCTGCATTACTTAAGGACTTTGCTGCATTATTTAAGGACTTTGATGCATTATTTAAGAACTTTGTTGCATTATTTAAGGACTCTGCTGCATTATTTAAGGACTTTGTTGCATTATGTAAGGACTTTGCTGCTTTATTTAAGGACTTTGCTGCATTATTTAAGGACTTTGTTGCATTATTTAAGGACTCTTCTGCATTATTTAAGGACTTTGCTGCATTATTTAAGGACTATGCTGTGGTATTTAAGTACTCTGCTGCATTATTTAAGGACTTTGCTGCATTATTTAAGGACTCTGCTGCATTATTTAATTACTTTGCTGCATTATTAAAGGACCCTGCTGCGGCATTTAAGGATTCTGCTGCATAATTTAAGGACTTTATTGCATTATTTAAGGATCCTGCTGCATTATTTAAGGATCCTGCTGAAGCATTTGAGGACTCAGCTGCATTATTTAAGGACTTTGCTGCATTATTTAACGACTCTGCTGCATTATTTAAGGACTCTGCTGCTTTATTTAAGGACTTTCCTGCATTATTTAAGGAGTCTTCTGCATTATTTAATGACTCTGCTGAAGCATTTGAGGACTCAACTGCATTATTTAAGGACTCTGCTGCATTATTTAAGGTCTCTGCTGCATTATTTAAGGACTCTGCTGTGGTATATAAGGACTCTGCTGCATTATTTAAGGAATTTGTTGCATTATTTAAGGACGCTGCTGCATTATTTAAGGACTTTGTTGCATTATTTAAGGACTCTGCTGCATTAATTAAGGACTTTGCTGCATTACTTAAGGACACTGCTGCATTATTTAAGGACTTTGTTGCATTATTTAAGGACTCTGCTGCATTATTTAAGGACTCTGCTGAAACATTTGGGGACTCAGATGCATTATTTAAGGACTCTGCTGCATTATGTAAGGGCTTTGCTGCTTTATTTAAGGACTCTGTTGCATTATTTAAGGACTTTGTTGCATTATTTAAGAACTCTGCTGCATTATTTAAGGAATTTGTTGCATTATTTAAGGATTCTGCTGCATTATTTAATTACTTTGCTGCATTATTTAAGGACTATGCTGTGGTATTTAAGGACTCTGCTGCATTATTTAAGGACTTTGCTGCATTATTAAAGGACTCTGCTGCATTATTTAATTACTTTGCTGCATTATTTAAGGACTCTGCTGCGGTATTTAAGGACTCTGCTGCATTATTTAAGGACTTTGATGCATTATTTAAGGACACTGCTGCAGAATTTAAGGAATCTGCTGCATTATTTAAGGACTTTGTTGCATTATTTAAGGTCTCTTTTTCATTATTTAAGGACTCTGCTATTGTACTTAAGGACTTTGCTGCATTATTTAAGGACTTTGCTGCATTATTTAAGGACTCTGCTGCATTATTTAAGTACTTTGTTGCATTATTTAAGGACTCTGCTGCATAATTTAAGGACTTTATTGCATTATTTAAGGATCCTGCTGCATTATTTAATGACTCTGCTGAAGCATTTGAGGACTCAGCTACATTATTTAAGGTCTCTGCTGCATTATTTAAGGATCCTGCTGAAGCATTTGAGGACTCAGCTGCATTATTTAAGGACTTTGCTGCATTATTTAACGACTCTGCTGCGTTATTTAAGGACTCTGCTGCATTATTTAAGGACACTGCTGCATTATTTAAGGACTCTGCTGCATTATTTAAGGACTTTGCTGCATTATTTAACGACTCTGCTGCATTATTTAAGAACTTTGCTGCATTATTTAAGGACTCTGCTGCATTATTTAAGGAATTTGTTGCATTATTTAAGGACTCTGCTGCTTTATTTAAGGACTCTGCTGCGGTATTTAAGGACTCTGCTGCATTATTTAAGGACTTTGCTGCATTATTTAAGGACTGCTGCGTTATTTAAGGACTCTGCTGCATTATTTAAGACTTTGCTGCATTATTTAAGGACTCTGCTGCAGTGTTTAATGACTCTGCTGAAGCAACTGGGGACTCAGATGCATTATTTAAGGACTCTGCTGCATTATGTAAGGACTTTGCTGCTTTATTTAAGGACTTTGCTGCATTATTTAAGGACTTTGTTGCATTATTTAAGGACTCTGCTGCATTATTTAAGGACTTTGTTGCATTATTTAAGGACTCTTCTGCATTATTTAAGGACTTTGCTGCATTATTTAAGGACTATGCTGTGGTATTTAAGTACGCTGCTGCATTATTTAAGGACTTTGCTGCATTATTTAAGGACTCTGCTGCATTATTTAATTACTTTGCTGCATTATTAAAGGACCCTGCTGCGGCATTTAAGGATTCTGCTGCATTATTTAAGGACTTTGATGCATTATTTACGGACGCTGCTGCAGAATTTAAGGAATCTGCTGCATTATTTAAGGACTTTGTTGCATTATTTAAGGTCTCTGCTGCATGAATTATGGACTCTGCTATGGTACTTAAGGACTTTGCTGCATTATTTAAGGACTTTGCTGCATTATTTAAGGACTTTGATGCATTATTTAAGAACTTTGTTGCATTATTTAAGGACTCTGCTGCATTATTTAAGGACTTTGTTGCATTATGTAAGGACTTTGCTGCTTTATTTAAGGACTTTGCTGCATTATTTAAGGACTTTGTTGCATTATTTAAGGACTCTGCTGCATTATTTAAGGACTTTGTTGCATTATTTAAGGACTCTTCTGCATTATTTAAGGACTTTGCTGCATTATTTAAGGACTATGCTGTGGTATTTAAGTACTCTGCTGCATTATTTAAGGACTTTGCTGCATTATTTAAGGACTCTGCTGCATTATTTAATTACTTTGCTGCATTATTAAAGGACCCTGCTGCGGCATTTAGGGATTCTGCTGCATAATTTAAGGACTTTATTGCATTATTTAAGGATCCTGCTGCATTATTTAAGGATCCTGCTGAAGCATTTGAGGACTCAGCTGCATTATTTAAGGACTTTGCTGCATTATTTAAGAACTTTGCTGCATTATTTAAGGACTCTGCTGCATTATTTAAGGAATTTGTTGCATTATTTAAGGACTCTGCTGCTTTATTTAAGGACTCTGCTGCGGTATTTAAGGACTCTGCTGCATTATTTAAGGACTTTGCTGCATTATTTAAGGACTGCTGCGTTATTTAAGGACTCTGCTGCATTATTTAAGACTTTGCTGCATTATTTAAGGACTCTGCTGCAGTGTTTAATGACTCTGCTGAAGCAACTGGGGACTCAGATGCATTATTTAAGGACTCTGCTGCATTATGTAAGGACTTTGCTGCTTTATTTAAGGACTTTGCTGCATTATTTAAGGACTTTGTTGCATTATTTAAGGACTCTGCTGCATTATTTAAGGACTTTGTTGCATTATTTAAGGACTCTTCTGCATTATTTAAGGACTTTGCTGCATTATTTAAGAACTATTCTGTGGTATTTAAGTACGCTGCTGCATTATTTAAGGACTTTGCTGCATTATTTAAGGACTCTGCTGCATTATTTAATTACTTTGCTGCATTATTAAAGGACCCTGCTGCGGCATTTAAGGATTCTGCTGCATTATTTAAGGACTTTGATGCATTATTTAAGGACGCTGCTGCAGAATTTAAGGAATCTGCTGCATTATTTAAGGACTTTGTTGCATTATTTAAGGTCTCTGCTGCATTATTTAAGGACTCTGCTATGGTACTTAAGGACTTTGCTGCATTACTTAAGGACTTTGCTGCATTATTTAAGGACTTTGATGCATTATTTAAGAACTTTGTTGCATTATTTAAGGACTCTGCTGCATTATTTAAGGACTTTGTTGCATTATGTAAGGACTTTGCTGCTTTATTTAAGGACTTTGCTGCATTATTTAAGGACTTTGTTGCATTATTTAAGGACTCTTCTGCATTATTTAAGGACTTTGCTGCATTATTTAAGGACTATGCTGTGGTATTTAAGTACTCTGCTGCATTATTTAAGGACTTTGCTGCATTATTTAAGGACTCTGCTGCATTATTTAATTACTTTGCTGCATTATTAAAGGACCCTGCTGCGGCATTTAAGGATTCTGCTGCATAATTTAAGGACTTTATTGCATTATTTAAGGATCCTGCTGCATTATTTAAGGATCCTGCTGAAGCATTTGAGGACTCAGCTGCATTATTTAAGGACTTTGCTGCATTATTTAACGACTCTGCTGCATTATTTAAGGACTCTGCTGCTTTATTTAAGGACTTTCCTGCATTATTTAAGGAGTCTTCTGCATTATTTAATGACTCTGCTGAAGCATTTGAGGACTCAACTGCATTATTTAAGGACTCTGCTGCATTATTTAAGGTCTCTGCTGCATTATTTAAGGACTCTGCTGTGGTATATAAGGACTCTGCTGCATTATTTAAGGAATTTGTTGCATTATTTAAGGACGCTGCTGCATTATTTAAGGACTTTGTTGCATTATTTAAGGACTCTGCTGCATTAATTAAGGACTTTGCTGCATTACTTAAGGACACTGCTGCATTATTTAAGGACTTTGTTGCATTATTTAAGGACTCTGCTGCATTATTTAAGGACTCTGCTGAAACATTTGGGGACTCAGATGCATTATTTAAGGACTCTGCTGCATTATGTAAGGGCTTTGCTGCTTTATTTAAGGACTCTGTTGCATTATTTAAGGACTTTGTTGCATTATTTAAGAACTCTGCTGCATTATTTAAGGAATTTTTTGCATTATTTAAGGATTCTGCTGCATTATTTAAGGACTTTGCTGCATTATTTAAGGACTATGCTGTGGTATTTAAGGACTCTGCTGCATTATTTAATTACTTTGCTGCATTATTAAAGGACCCTGCTGCGGCATTTAAGGATTCTGCTGCATTATTTAAGGACTTTGATGCATTATTTAAGGACGCTGCTGCAGAATTTAAGGAATCTGCTGCATTATTTAAGGACTTTGCTGCATTATTTAAGGACTTTGATGCATTATTTAAGAACATGGTTGCATTATTTAAGGACTCTGCTGCATTATTTAAGGACTTTGTTGCATTATGTAAGGACTTTGCTGCTTTATTTAAGGACTTTGCTGCATTATTTAAGGACTTTGTTGCATTATTTAAGGACTCTGCTGCATTATTTAAGGACTTTGTTGCATTATTTAAGGACTCTTCTGCATTATTTAAGGACTTTGCTGCATTATTTAAGGACTATGCTGTGGTATTTAAGTACTCTGCTGCATTATTTAAGGACTTTGCTGCATTATTTAAGGACTCTGCTGCATTATTTAATTACTTTGCTGCATTATTAAAGGACCCTGCTGCGGCATTTAGGGATTCTGCTGCATAATTTAAGGACTTTATTGCATTATTTAAGGATCCTGCTGCATTATTTAAGGATCCTGCTGAAGCATTTGAGGACTCAGCTGCATTATTTAAGGACTTTGCTGCATTATTTAAGAACTTTGCTGCATTATTTAAGGACTCTGCTGCATTATTTAAGGAATTTGTTGCATTATTTAAGGACTCTGCTGCTTTATTTAAGGACTCTGCTGCGGTATTTAAGGACTCTGCTGCATTATTTAAGGACTTTGCTGCATTATTTAAGGACTGCTGCGTTATTTAAGGACTCTGCTGCATTATTTAAGACTTTGCTGCATTATTTAAGGACTCTGCTGCAGTGTTTAATGACTCTGCTGAAGCAACTGGGGACTCAGATGCATTATTTAAGGACTCTGCTGCATTATGTAAGGACTTTGCTGCTTTATTTAAGGACTTTGCTGCATTATTTAAGGACTTTGTTGCATTATTTAAGGACTCTGCTGCATTATTTAAGGACTTTGTTGCATTATTTAATGACTCTTCTGCATTATTTAAGGACTTTGCTGCATTATTTAAGGACTATGCTGTGGTATTTAAGTACGCTGCTGCATTATTTAAGGACTTTGCTGCATTATTTAAGGACTCTGCTGCATTATTTAATTACTTTGCTGCATTATTAAAGGACCCTGCTGCGGCATTTAAGGATTCTGCTGCATTATTTAAGGACTTTGATGCATTATTTAAGGACGCTGCTGCAGAATTTAAGGAATCTGCTGCATTATTTAAGGACTTTGTTGCATTATTTAAGGTCTCTGCTGCATGAATTATGGACTCTGCTATGGTACTTAAGGACTTTGCTGCATTATTTAAGGACTTTGCTGCATTATTTAAGGACTTTGATGCATTATTTAAGAACTTTGTTGCATTATTTAAGGACTCTGCTGCATTATTTAAGGACTTTGTTGCATTATGTAAGGACTTTGCTGCTTTATTTAAGGACTTTGCTGCATTATTTAAGGACTTTGTTGCATTATTTAAGGACTCTGCTGCATTATTTAAGGACTTTGTTGCATTATTTAAGGACTCTTCTGCATTATTTAAGGACTTTGCTGCATTATTTAAGGACTATGCTGTGGTATTTAAGTACTCTGCTGCATTATTTAAGGACTTTGTTGCATTATGTAAGGACTTTGCTGCTTTATTTAAGGACTTTGCTGCATTATTTAAGGACTTTGTTGCATTATTTAAGGACTCTGCTGCATTATTTAAGGACTTTGTTGCATTATTTAAGGACTCTTCTGCGTTATTTAAGGACTTTGCTGCATTATTTAAGGACTATGCTGTGGTATTTAAGTACTCTGCTGCATTATTTAAGGACTTTGCTGCATTATTTAAGGACTCTGCTGCATTATTTAATTACTTTGCTGCATTATTAAAGGACCCTGCTGCGGCATTTAGGGATTCTGCTGCATAATTTAAGGACTTTATTGCATTATTTAAGGATCCTGCTGCATTATTTAAGGATCCTGCTGAAGCATTTGAGGACTCAGCTGCATTATTTAAGGTCTCTGCTGCATTATTTAAGGATCCTGCTGAAGCATTTGAGGACTCAGCTGCATTATTTAAGGACTTTGCTGCATTATTTAACGACTCTGCTGCGTTATTTAAGGACTCTGCTGCATTATTTAAGGACACTGCTGCATTATTTAAGGACTCTGCTGCATTATTTAAGGACTTTGCTGCATTATTTAACGACTCTGCTGCATTATTTAAGAACTTTGCTGCATTATTTAAGGACTCTGCTGCATTATTTAAGGAATTTGTTGCATTATTTAAGGACTCTGCTGCTTTATTTAAGGACTCTGCTGCGGTATTTAAGGACTCTGCTGCATTATTTAAGGACTTTGCTGCATTATTTAAGGACTGCTGCGTTATGTAAGGACTCTGCTGCATTATTTAAGACTTTGCTGCATTATTTAAGGACTCTGCTGCAGTGTTTAATGACTCTGCTGAAGCAACTGGGGACTCAGATGCATTATTTAAGGACTCTGCTGCATTATGTAAGGACTTTGCTGCTTTATTTAAGGACTTTGCTGCATTATTTAAGGACTTTGTTGCATTATTTAAGGACTCTGCTGCATTATTTAAGGACTTTGTTGCATTATTTAAGGACTCTTCTGCATTATTTAAGGACTTTGCTGCATTATTTAAGGACTATGCTGTGGTATTTAAGTACTCTGCTGCATTATTTAAGGACTTTGCTGCATTATTTAAGGACTCTGCTGCATTATTTAATTACTTTGCTGCATTATTAAAGGACCCTGCTGCGGCATTTAAGGATTCTGCTGCATTATTTAAGGACTTTGATGCATTATTTAAGGACGCTGCTGCAGAATTTAAGGAATCTGCTGCATTATTTAAGGACATTGTTGCATTATTTAAGGTCTCTGCTGCATTATTTAAGGACTCTGCTATGGTACTTAAGGACTTTGCTGCATTATTTAAGGACTTTGCTGCATTATTTAAGGACTTTGATGCATTATTTAAGAACTTTGTTGCATTATTTAAGGACTCTGCTGCATTATTTAAGGACTTTGTTGCATTATGTAAGGACTTTGCTGCTTTATTTAAGGACTTTGCTGCATTATTTAAGGACTTTGTTGCATTATTTAAGGACTCTGCTGCATTATTTAAGGACTTTGTTGCATTATTTAAGGACTCTTCTGCATTATTTAAGGACTTTGCTGCATTATTTAAGGACTATGCTGTGGTATTTAAGTACTCTGCTGCATTATTTAAGGACTTTGCTGCATTATTTAAGGACTCTGCTGCATTATTTAATTACTTTGCTGCATTATTAAAGGACCCTGCTGCGGCATTTAAGGATTCTGCTGCATAATTTAAGGACTTTATTGCATTATTTAAGGATCCTGCTGCATTATTTAAGGATCCTGCTGAAGCATTTGAGGACTCAGCTGCATTATTTAAGGACTTTGCTGCATTATTTAACGACTCTGCTGCATTATTTAAGGACTCTGCTGCTTTATTTAAGGACTTTCCTGCATTATTTAAGGAGTCTTCTGCATTATTTAATGACTCTGCTGAAGCATTTGAGGACTCAACTGCATTATTTAAGGACTCTGCTGCATTATTTAAGGTCTCTGCTGCATTATTTAAGGACTCTGCTGTGGTATATAAGGACTCTGCTGCATTATTTAAGGAATTTGTTGCATTATTTAAGGACGCTGCTGCATTATTTAAGGACTTTGTTGCATTATTTAAGGACTCTGCTGCATTAATTAAGGACTTTGCTGCATTACTTAAGGACACTGCTGCATTATTTAAGGACTTTGTTGCATTATTTAAGGACTCTGCTGCATTATTTAAGGACTCTGCTGAAGCATTTGGGGACTCAGATGCATTATTTAAGGACTCTGCTGCATTATGTAAGGGCTTTGCTGCTTTATTTAAGGACTCTGTTGCATTATTTAAGGACTTTGTTGCATTATTTAAGAACTCTGCTGCATTATTTAAGGACTTTGTTGCATTATTTAAGGATTCTGCTGCATTATTTAAGGACTTTGCTGGATTATTTAAGGACTATGCTGTGGTATTTAAGGACTCTGCTGCATTATTTAAGGACTTTGCTGTATTATTAAAGGACTCTGCTGCATTATTTAATTACTTTGCTGCATTATTTAAGGACTCTGCTGCGGTATTTAAGGACTCTGCTGCATTATTTAAGGACTTTGATGCATTATTTAAGGACACTGCTGCAGAATTTAAGGAATCTGCTGCATTATTTAAGGACTTTGTTGCATTATTTAAGGTCTCTTTTTCATTATTTAAGGACTCTGCTATTGTACTTAAGGACTTTGCTGCATTATTTAAGGACTTTGCTGCATTATTTAAGGACTCTGCTGCATTATTTAAGTACTTTGTTGCATTATTTAAGGACTCTGCTGCATAATTTAAGGACTTTATTGCATTATTTAAGGATCCTGCTGCATTATTTAATGACTCTGCTGAAGCATTTGAGGACTCAGCTACATTATTTAAGGTCTCTGCTGCATTATTTAAGGATCCTGCTGAAGCATTTGAGGACTCAGCTGCATTATTTAAGGACTTTGCTGCATTATTTAACGACTCTGCTGCGTTATTTAAGGACTCTGCTGCATTATTTAAGGACACTGCTGCATTATTTAAGGACTCTGCTGCATTATTTAAGGACTTTGCTGCATTATTTAACGACTCTGCTGCATTATTTAAGAACTTTGCTGCATTATTTAAGGACTCTGCTGCATTATTTAAGGAATTTGTTGCATTATTTAAGGACTCTGCTGCTTTATTTAAGGACTCTGCTGCGGTATTTAAGGACTCTGCTGCATTATTTAAGGACTTTGCTGCATTATTTAAGGACTGCTGCGTTATTTAAGGACTCTGCTGCATTATTTAAGACTTTGCTGCATTATTTAAGGACTCTGCTGCAGTGTTTAATGACTCTGCTGAAGCAACTGGGGACTCAGATGCATTATTTAAGGACTCTGCTGCATTATGTAAGGACTTTGCTGCTTTATTTAAGGACTTTGCTGCATTATTTAAGGACTTTGTTGCATTATTTAAGGACTCTGCTGCATTATTTAAGGACTTTGTTGCATTATTTAAGGACTCTTCTGCATTATTTAAGGACTTTGCTGCATTATTTAAGGACTATGCTGTGGTATTTAAGTACGCTGCTGCATTATTTAAGGACTTTGCTGCATTATTTAAGGACTCTGCTGCATTATTTAATTACTTTGCTGCATTATTAAAGGACCCTGCTGCGGCATTTAAGGATTCTGCTGCATTATTTAAGGACTTTGATGCATTATTTACGGACGCTGCTGCAGAATTTAAGGAATCTGCTGCATTATTTAAGGACTTTGTTGCATTATTTAAGGTCTCTGCTGCATGAATTATGGACTCTGCTATGGTACTTAAGGACTTTGCTGCATTATTTAAGGACTTTGCTGCATTATTTAAGGACTTTGATGCATTATTTAAGAACTTTGTTGCATTATTTAAGGACTCTGCTGCATTATTTAAGGACTTTGTTGCATTATGTAAGGACTTTGCTGCTTTATTTAAGGACTTTGCTGCATTATTTAAGGACTTTGTTGCATTATTTAAGGACTCTTCTGCATTATTTAAGGACTTTGCTGCATTATTTAAGGACTATGCTGTGGTATTTAAGTACTCTGCTGCATTATTTAAGGACTTTGTTGCATTATGTAAGGACTTTGCTGCTTTATTTAAGGACTTTGCTGCATTATTTAAGGACTTTGTTGCATTATTTAAGGACTCTGCTGCATTATTTAAGGACTTTGTTGCATTATTTAAGGACTCTTCTGCATTATTTAAGGACTTTGCTGCATTATTTAAGGACTATGCTGTGGTATTTAAGTACTCTGCTGCATTATTTAAGGACTTTGCTGCATTATTTAAGGACTCTGCTGCATTATTTAATTACTTTGCTGCATTATTAAAGGACCCTGCTGCGGCATTTAGGGATTCTGCTGCATAATTTAAGGACTTTATTGCATTATTTAAGGATCCTGCTGCATTATTTAAGGATCCTGCTGAAGCATTTGAGGACTCAGCTGCATTATTTAAGGACTTTGCTGCATTATTTAAGTACTTTGTTGCATTATTTAAGGACTCTGCTGCATAATTTAAGGACTTTATTGCATTAAGGATCCTGCTGCATTATTTAATGACTCTGCTGAAGCATTTGAGGACTCAGCTGCATTATTTAAGGTCTCTGCTGCATTATTTAAGGATCCTGCTGAAGCATTTGAGGACTCAGCTGCATTATTTAAGGACTTTGCTGCATTATTTAACGACTCTGCTGCGTTATTTAAGGACTCTGCTGCATTATTTAAGGACACTGCTGCATTATTTAAGGACTCTGCTGCATTATTTAAGGACTTTGCTGCATTATTTAACGACTCTGCTGCATTATTTAAGAACTTTGCTGCATTATTTAAGGACTCTGCTGCATTATTTAAGGAATTTGTTGCATTATTTAAGGACTCTGCTGCTTTATTTAAGGACTCTGCTGCGGTATTTAAGGACTCTGCTGCATTATTTAAGGACTTTGCTGCATTATTTAAGGACTGCTGCGTTATGTAAGGACTCTGCTGCATTATTTAAGACTTTGCTGCATTATTTAAGGACTCTGCTGCAGTGTTTAATGACTCTGCTGAAGCAACTGGGGACTCAGATGCATTATTTAAGGACTCTGCTGCATTATGTAAGGACTTTGCTGCTTTATTTAAGGACTTTGCTGCATTATTTAAGGACTTTGTTGCATTATTTAAGGACTCTGCTGCATTATTTAAGGACTTTGTTGCATTATTTAAGGACTCTTCTGCATTATTTAAGGACTTTGCTGCATTATTTAAGGACTATGCTGTGGTATTTAAGTACTCTGCTGCATTATTTAAGGACTTTGCTGCATTATTTAAGGACTCTGCTGCATTATTTAATTACTTTGCTGCATTATTAAAGGACCCTGCTGCGGCATTTAAGGATTCTGCTGCATTATTTAAGGACTTTGATGCATTATTTAAGGACGCTGCTGCAGAATTTAAGGAATCTGCTGCATTATTTAAGGACATTGTTGCATTATTTAAGGTCTCTGCTGCATTATTTAAGGACTCTGCTATGGTACTTAAGGACTTTGCTGCATTATTTAAGGACTTTGCTGCATTATTTAAGGACTTTGATGCATTATTTAAGAACTTTGTTGCATTATTTAAGGACTCTGCTGCATTATTTAAGGACTTTGTTGCATTATGTAAGGACTTTGCTGCTTTATTTAAGGACTTTGCTGCATTATTTAAGGACTTTGTTGCATTATTTAAGGACTCTGCTGCATTATTTAAGGACTTTGTTGCATTATTTAAGGACTCTTCTGCATTATTTAAGGACTTTGCTGCATTATTTAAGGACTATGCTGTGGTATTTAAGTACTCTGCTGCATTATTTAAGGACTTTGCTGCATTATTTAAGGACTCTGCTGCATTATTTAATTACTTTGCTGCATTATTAAAGGACCCTGCTGCGGCATTTAAGGATTCTGCTGCATAATTTAAGGACTTTATTGCATTATTTAAGGATCCTGCTGCATTATTTAAGGATCCTGCTGAAGCATTTGAGGACTCAGCTGCATTATTTAAGGACTTTGCTGCATTATTTAACGACTCTGCTGCATTATTTAAGGACTCTGCTGCTTTATTTAAGGACTTTCCTGCATTATTTAAGGAGTCTTCTGCATTATTTAATGACTCTGCTGAAGCATTTGAGGACTCAACTGCATTATTTAAGGACTCTGCTGCATTATTTAAGGTCTCTGCTGCATTATTTAAGGACTCTGCTGTGGTATATAAGGACTCTGCTGCATTATTTAAGGAATTTGTTGCATTATTTAAGGACGCTGCTGCATTATTTAAGGACTTTGTTGCATTATTTAAGGACTCTGCTGCATTAATTAAGGACTTTGCTGCATTACTTAAGGACACTGCTGCATTATTTAAGGACTTTGTTGCATTATTTAAGGACTCTGCTGCATTATTTAAGGACTCTGCTGAAGCATTTGGGGACTCAGATGCATTATTTAAGGACTCTGCTGCATTATGTAAGGGCTTTGCTGCTTTATTTAAGGACTCTGTTGCATTATTTAAGGACTTTGTTGCATTATTTAAGAACTCTGCTGCATTATTTAAGGACTTTGTTGCATTATTTAAGGATTCTGCTGCATTATTTAAGGACTTTGCTGGATTATTTAAGGACTATGCTGTGGTATTTAAGGACTCTGCTGCATTATTTAAGGACTTTGCTGCATTATTAAAGGACTCTGCTGCATTATTTAATTACTTTGCTGCATTATTTAAGGACTCTGCTGCGGTATTTAAGGACTCTGCTGCATTATTTAAGGACTTTGATGCATTATTTAAGGACACTGCTGCAGAATTTAAGGAATCTGCTGCATTATTTAAGGACTTTGTTGCATTATTTAAGGTCTCTTTTTCATTATTTAAGGACTCTGCTATTGTACTTAAGGACTTTGCTGCATTATTTAAGGACTTTGCTGCATTATTTAAGGACTCTGCTGCATTATTTAAGTACTTTGTTGCATTATTTAAGGACTCTGCTGCATAATTTAAGGACTTTATTGCATTATTTAAGGATCCTGCTGCATTATTTAATGACTCTGCTGAAGCATTTGAGGACTCAGCTACATTATTTAAGGTCTCTGCTGCATTATTTAAGGATCCTGCTGAAGCATTTGAGGACTCAGCTGCATTATTTAAGGACTTTGCTGCATTATTTAACGACTCTGCTGCGTTATTTAAGGACTCTGCTGCATTATTTAAGGACACTGCTGCATTATTTAAGGACTCTGCTGCATTATTTAAGGACTTTGCTGCATTATTTAACGACTCTGCTGCATTATTTAAGAACTTTGCTGCATTATTTAAGGACTCTGCTGCATTATTTAAGGAATTTGTTGCATTATTTAAGGACTCTGCTGCTTTATTTAAGGACTCTGCTGCGGTATTTAAGGACTCTGCTGCATTATTTAAGGACTTTGCTGCATTATTTAAGGACTGCTGCGTTATTTAAGGACTCTGCTGCATTATTTAAGACTTTGCTGCATTATTTAAGGACTCTGCTGCAGTGTTTAATGACTCTGCTGAAGCAACTGGGGACTCAGATGCATTATTTAAGGACTCTGCTGCATTATGTAAGGACTTTGCTGCTTTATTTAAGGACTTTGCTGCATTATTTAAGGACTTTGTTGCATTATTTAAGGACTCTGCTGCATTATTTAAGGACTTTGTTGCATTATTTAAGGACTCTTCTGCATTATTTAAGGACTTTGCTGCATTATTTAAGGACTATGCTGTGGTATTTAAGTACGCTGCTGCATTATTTAAGGACTTTGCTGCATTATTTAAGGACTCTGCTGCATTATTTAATTACTTTGCTGCATTATTAAAGGACCCTGCTGCGGCATTTAAGGATTCTGCTGCATTATTTAAGGACTTTGATGCATTATTTACGGACGCTGCTGCAGAATTTAAGGAATCTGCTGCATTATTTAAGGACTTTGTTGCATTATTTAAGGTCTCTGCTGCATGAATTATGGACTCTGCTATGGTACTTAAGGACTTTGCTGCATTATTTAAGGACTTTGCTGCATTATTTAAGGACTTTGATGCATTATTTAAGAACTTTGTTGCATTATTTAAGGACTCTGCTGCATTATTTAAGGACTTTGTTGCATTATGTAAGGACTTTGCTGCTTTATTTAAGGACTTTGCTGCATTATTTAAGGACTTTGTTGCATTATTTAAGGACTCTTCTGCATTATTTAAGGACTTTGCTGCATTATTTAAGGACTATGCTGTGGTATTTAAGTACTCTGCTGCATTATTTAAGGACTTTGCTGCATTATTTAAGGACTCTGCTGCATTATTTAATTACTTTGCTGCATTATTAAAGGACCCTGCTGCGGCATTTAGGGATTCTGCTGCATAATTTAAGGACTTTATTGCATTATTTAAGGATCCTGCTGCATTATTTAAGGATCCTGCTGAAGCATTTGAGGACTCAGCTGCATTATTTAAGGACTTTGCTGCATTATTTAAGAACTTTGCTGCATTATTTAAGGACTCTGCTGCATTATTTAAGGAATTTGTTGCATTATTTAAGGACTCTGCTGCTTTATTTAAGGACTCTGCTGCGGTATTTAAGGACTCTGCTGCATTATTTAAGGACTTTGCTGCATTATTTAAGGACTGCTGCGTTATTTAAGGACTCTGCTGCATTATTTAAGACTTTGCTGCATTATTTAAGGACTCTGCTGCAGTGTTTAATGACTCTGCTGAAGCAACTGGGGACTCAGATGCATTATTTAAGGACTCTGCTGCATTATGTAAGGACTTTGCTGCTTTATTTAAGGACTTTGCTGCATTATTTAAGGACTTTGTTGCATTATTTAAGGACTCTGCTGCATTATTTAAGGACTTTGTTGCATTATTTAAGGACTCTTCAGCATTATTTAAGGACTTTGCTGCATTATTTAAGAACTATTCTGTGGTATTTAAGTACGCTGCTGCATTATTTAAGGACTTTGCTGCATTATTTAAGGACTCTGCTGCATTATTTAATTACTTTGCTGCATTATTAAAGGACCCTGCTGCGGCATTTAAGGATTCTGCTGCATTATTTAAGGACTTTGATGCATTATTTAAGGACGCTGCTGCAGAATTTAAGGAATCTGCTGCATTATTTAAGGACTTTGTTGCATTATTTAAGGTCTCTGCTGCATTATTTAAGGACTCTGCTATGGTACTTAAGGACTTTGCTGCATTACTTAAGGACTTTGCTGCATTATTTAAGGACTTTGATGCATTATTTAAGAACTTTGTTGCATTATTTAAGGACTCTGCTGCATTATTTAAGGACTTTGTTGCATTATGTAAGGACTTTGCTGCTTTATTTAAGGACTTTGCTGCATTATTTAAGGACTTTGTTGCATTATTTAAGGACTCTTCTGCATTATTTAAGGACTTTGCTGCATTATTTAAGGACTATGCTGTGGTATTTAAGTACTCTGCTGCATTATTTAAGGACTTTGCTGCATTATTTAAGGACTCTGCTGCATTATTTAATTACTTTGCTGCATTATTAAAGGACCCTGCTGCGGCATTTAAGGATTCTGCTGCATAATTTAAGGACTTTATTGCATTATTTAAGGATCCTGCTGCATTATTTAAGGATCCTGCTGAAGCATTTGAGGACTCAGCTGCATTATTTAAGGACTTTGCTGCATTATTTAACGACTCTGCTGCATTATTTAAGGACTCTGCTGCTTTATTTAAGGACTTTCCTGCATTATTTAAGGAGTCTTCTGCATTATTTAATGACTCTGCTGAAGCATTTGAGGACTCAACTGCATTATTTAAGGACTCTGCTGCATTATTTAAGGTCTCTGCTGCATTATTTAAGGACTCTGCTGTGGTATATAAGGACTCTGCTGCATTATTTAAGGAATTTGTTGCATTATTTAAGGACGCTGCTGCATTATTTAAGGACTTTGTTGCATTATTTAAGGACTCTGCTGCATTAATTAAGGACTTTGCTGCATTACTTAAGGACACTGCTGCATTATTTAAGGACTTTGTTGCATTATTTAAGGACTCTGCTGCATTATTTAAGGACTCTGCTGAAACATTTGGGGACTCAGATGCATTATTTAAGGACTCTGCTGCATTATGTAAGGGCTTTGCTGCTTTATTTAAGGACTCTGTTGCATTATTTAAGGACTTTGTTGCATTATTTAAGAACTCTGCTGCATTATTTAAGGAATTTTTTGCATTATTTAAGGATTCTGCTGCATTATTTAAGGACTTTGCTGCATTATTTAAGGACTATGCTGTGGTATTTAAGGACTCTGCTGCATTATTTAATTACTTTGCTGCATTATTAAAGGACCCTGCTGCGGCATTTAAGGATTCTGCTGCATTATTTAAGGACTTTGATGCATTATTTAAGGACGCTGCTGCAGAATTTAAGGAATCTGCTGCATTATTTAAGGACTTTGCTGCATTATTTAAGGACTTTGATGCATTATTTAAGAACATGCTTGCATTATTTAAGGACTCTGCTGCATTATTTAAGGACTTTGTTGCATTATGTAAGGACTTTGCTGCTTTATTTAAGGACTTTGCTGCATTATTTAAGGACTTTGTTGCATTATTTAAGGACTCTGCTGCATTATTTAAGGACTTTGTTGCATTATTTAAGGACTCTTCTGCATTATTTAAGGACTTTGCTGCATTATTTAAGGACTATGCTGTGGTATTTAAGTACTCTGCTGCATTATTTAAGGACTTTGCTGCATTATTTAAGGACTGCTGCGTTATTTAAGGACTCTGCTGCATTATTTAAGACTTTGCTGCATTATTTAAGGACTCTGCTGCAGTGTTTAATGACTCTGCTGAAGCAACTGGGGACTCAGATGCATTATTTAAGGACTCTGCTGCATTATGTAAGGACTTTGCTGCTTTATTTAAGGACTTTGCTGCATTATTTAAGGACTTTGTTGCATTATTTAAGGACTCTGCTGCATTATTTAAGGACTTTGTTGCATTATTTAATGACTCTTCTGCATTATTTAAGGACTTTGCTGCATTATTTAAGGACTATGCTGTGGTATTTAAGTACGCTGCTGCATTATTTAAGGACTTTGCTGCATTATTTAAGGACTCTGCTGCATTATTTAATTACTTTTCTGCATTATTAAAGGACCCTGCTGCGGCATTTAAGGATTCTGCTGCATTATTTAAGGACTTTGATGCATTATTTAAGGACGCTGCTGCAGAATTTAAGGAATCTGCTGCATTATTTAAGGACTTTGTTGCATTATTTAAGGTCTCTGCTGCATGAATTATGGACTCTGCTATGGTACTTAAGGACTTTGCTGCATTATTTAAGGACTTTGCTGCATTATTTAAGGACTTTGATGCATTATTTAAGAACTTTGTTGCATTATTTAAGGACTCTGCTGCATTATTTAAGGACTTTGTTGCATTATGTAAGGACTTTGCTGCTTTATTTAAGGACTTTGCTGCATTATTTAAGGACTTTGTTGCATTATTTAAGGACTCTGCTGCATTATTTAAGGACTTTGTTGCATTATTTAAGGACTCTTCTGCATTATTTAAGGACTTTGCTGCATTATTTAAGGACTATGCTGTGGTATTTAAGTACTCTGCTGCATTATTTAAGGACTTTGCTGCATTATTTAAGGACTCTGCTGCATTATTTAATTACTTTGCTGCATTATTAAAGGACCCTGCTGCGGCATTTAGGGATTCTGCTGCATAATTTAAGGACTTTATTGCATTATTTAAGGATCCTGCTGCATTATTTAAGGATCCTGCTGAAGCATTTGAGGACTCAGCTGCATTATTTAAGGACTTTGCTGCATTATTTAAGAACTTTGCTGCATTATTTAAGGACTCTGCTGCATTATTTAAGGAATTTGTTGCATTATTTAAGGACTCTGCTGCTTTATTTAAGGACTCTGCTGCGGTATTTAAGGACTCTGCTGCATTATTTAAGGACTTTGCTGCATTATTTAAGGACTGCTGCGTTATTTAAGGACTCTGCTGCATTATTTAAGACTTTGCTGCATTATTTAAGGACTCTGCTGCAGTGTTTAATGACTCTGCTGAAGCAACTGGGGACTCAGATGCATTATTTAAGGACTCTGCTGCATTATGTAAGGACTTTGCTGCTTTATTTAAGGACTTTGCTGCATTATTTAAGGACTTTGTTGCATTATTTAAGGACTCTGCTGCATTATTTAAGGACTTTGTTGCATTATTTAATGACTCTTCTGCATTATTTAAGGACTTTGCTGCATTATTTAAGGACTATGCTGTGGTATTTAAGTACGCTGCTGCATTATTTAAGGACTTTGCTGCATTATTTAAGGACTCTGCTGCATTATTTAATTACTTTTCTGCATTATTAAAGGACCCTGCTGCGGCATTTAAGGATTCTGCTGCATTATTTAAGGACTTTGATGCATTATTTAAGGACGCTGCTGCAGAATTTAAGGAATCTGCTGCATTATTTAAGGACTTTGTTGCATTATTTAAGGTCTCTGCTGCATGAATTATGGACTCTGCTATGGTACTTAAGGACTTTGCTGCATTATTTAAGGACTTTGCTGCATTATTTAAGGACTTTGATGCATTATTTAAGAACTTTGTTGCATTATTTAAGGACTCTGCTGCATTATTTAAGGACTTTGTTGCATTATGTAAGGACTTTGCTGCTTTATTTAAGGACTTTGCTGCATTATTTAAGGACTTTGTTGCATTATTTAAGGACTCTGCTGCATTATTTAAGGACTTTGTTGCATTATTTAAGGACTCTTCTGCATTATTTAAGGACTTTGCTGCATTATTTAAGGACTATGCTGTGGTATTTAAGTACTCTGCTGCATTATTTAAGGACTTTGCTGCATTATTTAAGGACTCTGCTGCATTATTTAATTACTTTGCTGCATTATTAAAGGACCCTGCTGCGGCATTTAGGGATTCTGCTGCATAATTTAAGGACTTTATTGCATTATTTAAGGATCCTGCTGCATTATTTAAGGATCCTGCTGAAGCATTTGAGGACTCAGCTGCATTATTTAAGGACTTTGCTGCATTATTTAAGTACTTTGTTGCATTATTTAAGGACTCTGCTGCATAATTTAAGGACTTTATTGCATTATTTAAGGATCCTGCTGCATTATTTAATGACTCTGCTGAAGCATTTGAGGACTCAGCTGCATTATTTAAGGTCTCTGCTGCATTATTTAAGGATCCTGCTGAAGCATTTGAGGACTCAGCTGCATTATTTAAGGACTTTGCTGCATTATTTAACGACTCTGCTGCGTTATTTAAGGACTCTGCTGCATTATTTAAGGACACTGCTGCATTATTTAAGGACTCTGCTGCATTATTTAAGGACTTTGCTGCATTATTTAACGACTCTGCTGCATTATTTAAGAACTTTGCTGCATTATTTAAGGACTCTGCTGCATTATTTAAGGAATTTGTTGCATTATTTAAGGACTCTGCTGCTTTATTTAAGGACTCTGCTGCGGTATTTAAGGACTCTGCTGCATTATTTAAGGACTTTGCTGCATTATTTAAGGACTGCTGCGTTATGTAAGGACTCTGCTGCATTATTTAAGACTTTGCTGCATTATTTAAGGACTCTGCTGCAGTGTTTAATGACTCTGCTGAAGCAACTGGGGACTCAGATGCATTATTTAAGGACTCTGCTGCATTATGTAAGGACTTTGCTGCTTTATTTAAGGACTTTGCTGCATTATTTAAGGACTTTGTTGCATTATTTAAGGACTCTGCTGCATTATTTAAGGACTTTGTTGCATTATTTAAGGACTCTTCTGCATTATTTAAGGACTTTGCTGCATTATTTAAGGACTATGCTGTGGTATTTAAGTACTCTGCTGCATTATTTAAGGACTTTGCTGCATTATTTAAGGACTCTGCTGCATTATTTAATTACTTTGCTGCATTATTAAAGGACCCTGCTGCGGCATTTAAGGATTCTGCTGCATTATTTAAGGACTTTGATGCATTATTTAAGGACGCTGCTGCAGAATTTAAGGAATCTGCTGCATTATTTAAGGACATTGTTGCATTATTTAAGGTCTCTGCTGCATTATTTAAGGACTCTGCTATGGTACTTAAGGACTTTGCTGCATTATTTAAGGACTTTGCTGCATTATTTAAGGACTTTGATGCATTATTTAAGAACTTTGTTGCATTATTTAAGGACTCTGCTGCATTATTTAAGGACTTTGTTGCATTATGTAAGGACTTTGCTGCTTTATTTAAGGACTTTGCTGCATTATTTAAGGACTTTGTTGCATTATTTAAGGACTCTGCTGCATTATTTAAGGACTTTGTTGCATTATTTAAGGACTCTTCTGCATTATTTAAGGACTTTGCTGCATTATTTAAGGACTATGCTGTGGTATTTAAGTACTCTGCTGCATTATTTAAGGACTTTGCTGCATTATTTAAGGACTCTGCTGCATTATTTAATTACTTTGCTGCATTATTAAAGGACCCTGCTGCGGCATTTAGGGATTCTGCTGCATAATTTAAGGACTTTATTGCATTATTTAAGGATCCTGCTGCATTATTTAAGGATCCTGCTGAAGCATTTGAGGACTCAGCTGCATTATTTAAGGACTTTGCTGCATTATTTAAGAACTTTGCTGCATTATTTAAGGACTCTGCTGCATTATTTAAGGAATTTGTTGCATTATTTAAGGACTCTGCTGCTTTATTTAAGGACTCTGCTGCGGTATTTAAGGACTCTGCTGCATTATTTAAGGACTTTGCTGCATTATTTAAGGACTGCTGCGTTATTTAAGGACTCTGCTGCATTATTTAAGACTTTGCTGCATTATTTAAGGACTCTGCTGCAGTGTTTAATGACTCTGCTGAAGCAACTGGGGACTCAGATGCATTATTTAAGGACTCTGCTGCATTATGTAAGGACTTTGCTGCTTTATTTAAGGACTTTGCTGCATTATTTAAGGACTTTGTTGCATTATTTAAGGACTCTGCTGCATTATTTAAGGACTTTGTTGCATTATTTAAGGACTCTTCTGCATTATTTAAGGACTTTGCTGCATTATTTAAGAACTATGCTGTGGTATTTAAGTACGCTGCTGCATTATTTAAGGACTTTGCTGCATTATTTAAGGACTCTGCTGCATTATTTAATTACTTTGCTGCATTATTAAAGGACCCTGCTGCGGCATTTAAGGATTCTGCTGCATTATTTAAGGACTTTGATGCATTATTTAAGGACGCTGCTGCAGAATTTAAGGAATCTGCTGCATTATTTAAGGACTTTGTTGCATTATTTAAGGTCTCTGCTGCATTATTTAAGGACTCTGCTATGGTACTTAAGGACTTTGCTGCATTACTTAAGGACTTTGCTGCATTATTTAAGGACTTTGATGCATTATTTAAGAACTTTGTTGCATTATTTAAGGACTCTGCTGCATTATTTAAGGACTTTGTTGCATTATGTAAGGACTTTGCTGCTTTATTTAAGGACTTTGCTGCATTATTTAAGGACTTTGTTGCATTATTTAAGGACTCTTCTGCATTATTTAAGGACTTTGCTGCATTATTTAAGGACTATGCTGTGGTATTTAAGTACTCTGCTGCATTATTTAAGGACTTTGCTGCATTATTTAAGGACTCTGCTGCATTATTTAATTACTTTGCTGCATTATTAAAGGACCCTGCTGCGGCATTTAAGGATTCTGCTGCATAATTTAAGGACTTTATTGCATTATTTAAGGATCCTGCTGCATTATTTAAGGATCCTGCTGAAGCATTTGAGGACTCAGCTGCATTATTTAAGGACTTTGCTGCATTATTTAACGACTCTGCTGCATTATTTAAGGACTCTGCTGCTTTATTTAAGGACTTTCCTGCATTATTTAAGGAGTCTTCTGCATTATTTAATGACTCTGCTGAAGCATTTGAGGACTCAACTGCATTATTTAAGGACTCTGCTGCATTATTTAAGGTCTCTGCTGCATTATTTAAGGACTCTGCTGTGGTATATAAGGACTCTGCTGCATTATTTAAGGAATTTGTTGCATTATTTAAGGACGCTGCTGCATTATTTAAGGACTTTGTTGCATTATTTAAGGACTCTGCTGCATTAATTAAGGACTTTGCTGCATTACTTAAGGACACTGCTGCATTATTTAAGGACTTTGTTGCATTATTTAAGGACTCTGCTGCATTATTTAAGGACTCTGCTGAAACATTTGGGGACTCAGATGCATTATTTAAGGACTCTGCTGCATTATGTAAGGGCTTTGCTGCTTTATTTAAGGACTCTGTTGCATTATTTAAGGACTTTGTTGCATTATTTAAGAACTCTGCTGCATTATTTAAGGAATTTTTTGCATTATTTAAGGATTCTGCTGCATTATTTAAGGACTTTGCTGCATTATTTAAGGACTATGCTGTGGTATTTAAGGACTCTGCTGCATTATTTAATTACTTTGCTGCATTATTAAAGGACCCTGCTGCGGCATTTAAGGATTCTGCTGCATTATTTAAGGACTTTGATGCATTATTTAAGGACGCTGCTGCAGAATTTAAGGAATCTGCTGCATTATTTAAGGACTTTGCTGCATTATTTAAGGACTTTGATGCATTATTTAAGAACATGGTTGCATTATTTAAGGACTCTGCTGCATTATTTAAGGACTTTGTTGCATTATGTAAGGACTTTGCTGCTTTATTTAAGGACTTTGCTGCATTATTTAAGGACTTTGTTGCATTATTTAAGGACTCTGCTGCATTATTTAAGGACTTTGTTGCATTATTTAAGGACTCTTCTGCATTATTTAAGGACTTTGCTGCATTATTTAAGGACTATGCTGTGGTATTTAAGTACTCTGCTGCATTATTTAAGGACTTTGCTGCATTATTTAAGGACTGCTGCGTTATTTAAGGACTCTGCTGCATTATTTAAGACTTTGCTGCATTATTTAAGGACTCTGCTGCAGTGTTTAATGACTCTGCTGAAGCAACTGGGGACTCAGATGCATTATTTAAGGACTCTGCTGCATTATGTAAGGACTTTGCTGCTTTATTTAAGGACTTTGCTGCATTATTTAAGGACTTTGTTGCATTATTTAAGGACTCTGCTGCATTATTTAAGGACTTTGTTGCATTATTTAATGACTCTTCTGCATTATTTAAGGACTTTGCTGCATTATTTAAGGACTATGCTGTGGTATTTAAGTACGCTGCTGCATTATTTAAGGACTTTGCTGCATTATTTAAGGACTCTGCTGCATTATTTAATTACTTTTCTGCATTATTAAAGGACCCTGCTGCGGCATTTAAGGATTCTGCTGCATTATTTAAGGACTTTGATGCATTATTTAAGGATGCTGCTGCAGAATTTAAGGAATCTGCTGCATTATTTAAGGACTTTGTTGCATTATTTAAGGTCTCTGCTGCATGAATTATGGACTCTGCTATGGTACTTAAGGACTTTGCTGCATTATTTAAGGACTTTGCTGCATTATTTAAGGACTTTGATGCATTATTTAAGAACTTTGTTGCATTATTTAAGGACTCTGCTGCATTATTTAAGGACTTTGTTGCATTATGTAAGGACTTTGCTGCTTTATTTAAGGACTTTGCTGCATTATTTAAGGACTTTGTTGCATTATTTAAGGACTCTGCTGCATTATTTAAGGACTTTGTTGCATTATTTAAGGACTCTTCTGCATTATTTAAGGACTTTGCTGCATTATTTAAGGACTATGCTGTGGTATTTAAGTACTCTGCTGCATTATTTAAGGACTTTGCTGCATTATTTAAGGACTCTGCTGCATTATTTAATTACTTTGCTGCATTATTAAAGGACCCTGCTGCGGCATTTAGGGATTCTGCTGCATAATTTAAGGACTTTATTGCATTATTTAAGGATCCTGCTGCATTATTTAAGGATCCTGCTGAAGCATTTGAGGACTCAGCTGCATTATTTAAGGACTTTGCTGCATTATTTAAGTACTTTGTTGCATTATTTAAGGACTCTGCTGCATAATTTAAGGACTTTATTGCATTATTTAAGGATCCTGCTGCATTATTTAATGACTCTGCTGAAGCATTTGAGGACTCAGCTGCATTATTTAAGGTCTCTGCTGCATTATTTAAGGATCCTGCTGAAGCATTTGAGGACTCAGCTGCATTATTTAAGGACTTTGCTGCATTATTTAACGACTCTGCTGCGTTATTTAAGGACTCTGCTGCATTATTTAAGGACACTGCTGCATTATTTAAGGACTCTGCTGCATTATTTAAGGACTTTGCTGCATTATTTAACGACTCTGCTGCATTATTTAAGAACTTTGCTGCATTATTTAAGGACTCTGCTGCATTATTTAAGGAATTTGTTGCATTATTTAAGGACTCTGCTGCTTTATTTAAGGACTCTGCTGCGGTATTTAAGGACTCTGCTGCATTATTTAAGGACTTTGCTGCATTATTTAAGGACTGCTGCGTTATGTAAGGACTCTGCTGCATTATTTAAGACTTTGCTGCATTATTTAAGGACTCTGCTGCAGTGTTTAATGACTCTGCTGAAGCAACTGGGGACTCAGATGCATTATTTAAGGACTCTGCTGCATTATGTAAGGACTTTGCTGCTTTATTTAAGGACTTTGCTGCATTATTTAAGGACTTTGTTGCATTATTTAAGGACTCTGCTGCATTATTTAAGGACTTTGTTGCATTATTTAAGGACTCTTCTGCATTATTTAAGGACTTTGCTGCATTATTTAAGGACTATGCTGTGGTATTTAAGTACTCTGCTGCATTATTTAAGGACTTTGCTGCATTATTTAAGGACTCTGCTGCATTATTTAATTACTTTGCTGCATTATTAAAGGACCCTGCTGCGGCATTTAAGGATTCTGCTGCATTATTTAAGGACTTTGATGCATTATTTAAGGACGCTGCTGCAGAATTTAAGGAATCTGCTGCATTATTTAAGGACATTGTTGCATTATTTAAGGTCTCTGCTGCATTATTTAAGGACTCTGCTATGGTACTTAAGGACTTTGCTGCATTATTTAAGGACTTTGCTGCATTATTTAAGGACTTTGATGCATTATTTAAGAACTTTGTTGCATTATTTAAGGACTCTGCTGCATTATTTAAGGACTTTGTTGCATTATGTAAGGACTTTGCTGCTTTATTTAAGGACTTTGCTGCATTATTTAAGGACTTTGTTGCATTATTTAAGGACTCTGCTGCATTATTTAAGGACTTTGTTGCATTATTTAAGGACTCTTCTGCATTATTTAAGGACTTTGCTGCATTATTTAAGGACTATGCTGTGGTATTTAAGTACTCTGCTGCATTATTTAAGGACTTTGCTGCATTATTTAAGGACTCTGCTGCATTATTTAATTACTTTGCTGCATTATTAAAGGACCCTGCTGCGGCATTTAGGGATTCTGCTGCATAATTTAAGGACTTTATTGCATTATTTAAGGATCCTGCTGCATTATTTAAGGATCCTGCTGAAGCATTTGAGGACTCAGCTGCATTATTTAAGGACTTTGCTGCATTATTTAAGAACTTTGCTGCATTATTTAAGGACTCTGCTGCATTATTTAAGGAATTTGTTGCATTATTTAAGGACTCTGCTGCTTTATTTAAGGACTCTGCTGCGGTATTTAAGGACTCTGCTGCATTATTTAAGGACTTTGCTGCATTATTTAAGGACTGCTGCGTTATTTAAGGACTCTGCTGCATTATTTAAGACTTTGCTGCATTATTTAAGGACTCTGCTGCAGTGTTTAATGACTCTGCTGAAGCAACTGGGGACTCAGATGCATTATTTAAGGACTCTGCTGCATTATGTAAGGACTTTGCTGCTTTATTTAAGGACTTTGCTGCATTATTTAAGGACTTTGTTGCATTATTTAAGGACTCTGCTGCATTATTTAAGGACTTTGTTGCATTATTTAAGGACTCTTCTGCATTATTTAAGGACTTTGCTGCATTATTTAAGAACTATGCTGTGGTATTTAAGTACGCTGCTGCATTATTTAAGGACTTTGCTGCATTATTTAAGGACTCTGCTGCATTATTTAATTACTTTGCTGCATTATTAAAGGACCCTGCTGCGGCATTTAAGGATTCTGCTGCATTATTTAAGGACTTTGATGCATTATTTAAGGACGCTGCTGCAGAATTTAAGGAATCTGCTGCATTATTTAAGGACTTTGTTGCATTATTTAAGGTCTCTGCTGCATTATTTAAGGACTCTGCTATGGTACTTAAGGACTTTGCTGCATTACTTAAGGACTTTGCTGCATTATTTAAGGACTTTGATGCATTATTTAAGAACTTTGTTGCATTATTTAAGGACTCTGCTGCATTATTTAAGGACTTTGTTGCATTATGTAAGGACTTTGCTGCTTTATTTAAGGACTTTGCTGCATTATTTAAGGACTTTGTTGCATTATTTAAGGACTCTTCTGCATTATTTAAGGACTTTGCTGCATTATTTAAGGACTATGCTGTGGTATTTAAGTACTCTGCTGCATTATTTAAGGACTTTGCTGCATTATTTAAGGACTCTGCTGCATTATTTAATTACTTTGCTGCATTATTAAAGGACCCTGCTGCGGCATTTAAGGATTCTGCTGCATAATTTAAGGACTTTATTGCATTATTTAAGGATCCTGCTGCATTATTTAAGGATCCTGCTGAAGCATTTGAGGACTCAGCTGCATTATTTAAGGACTTTGCTGCATTATTTAACGACTCTGCTGCATTATTTAAGGACTCTGCTGCTTTATTTAAGGACTTTCCTGCATTATTTAAGGAGTCTTCTGCATTATTTAATGACTCTGCTGAAGCATTTGAGGACTCAACTGCATTATTTAAGGACTCTGCTGCATTATTTAAGGTCTCTGCTGCATTATTTAAGGACTCTGCTGTGGTATATAAGGACTCTGCTGCATTATTTAAGGAATTTGTTGCATTATTTAAGGACGCTGCTGCATTATTTAAGGACTTTGTTGCATTATTTAAGGACTCTGCTGCATTAATTAAGGACTTTGCTGCATTACTTAAGGACACTGCTGCATTATTTAAGGACTTTGTTGCATTATTTAAGGACTCTGCTGCATTATTTAAGGACTCTGCTGAAACATTTGGGGACTCAGATGCATTATTTAAGGACTCTGCTGCATTATGTAAGGGCTTTGCTGCTTTATTTAAGGACTCTGTTGCATTATTTAAGGACTTTGTTGCATTATTTAAGAACTCTGCTGCATTATTTAAGGAATTTTTTGCATTATTTAAGGATTCTGCTGCATTATTTAAGGACTTTGCTGCATTATTTAAGGACTATGCTGTGGTATTTAAGGACTCTGCTGCATTATTTAATTACTTTGCTGCATTATTAAAGGACCCTGCTGCGGCATTTAAGGATTCTGCTGCATTATTTAAGGACTTTGATGCATTATTTAAGGACGCTGCTGCAGAATTTAAGGAATCTGCTGCATTATTTAAGGACTTTGCTGCATTATTTAAGGACTTTGATGCATTATTTAAGAACATGGTTGCATTATTTAAGGACTCTGCTGCATTATTTAAGGACTTTGTTGCATTATGTAAGGACTTTGCTGCTTTATTTAAGGACTTTGCTGCATTATTTAAGGACTTTGTTGCATTATTTAAGGACTCTGCTGCATTATTTAAGGACTTTGTTGCATTATTTAAGGACTCTTCTGCATTATTTAAGGACTTTGCTGCATTATTTAAGGACTATGCTGTGGTATTTAAGTACTCTGCTGCATTATTTAAGGACTTTGCTGCATTATTTAAGGACTCTGCTGCATTATTTAATTACTTTGCTGCATTATTAAAGGACCCTGCTGCGGCATTTAGGGATTCTGCTGCATAATTTAAGGACTTTATTGCATTATTTAAGGATCCTGCTGCATTATTTAAGGATCCTGCTGAAGCATTTGAGGACTCAGCTGCATTATTTAAGGACTTTGCTGCATTATTTAAGAACTTTGCTGCATTATTTAAGGACTCTGCTGCATTATTTAAGGAATTTGTTGCATTATTTAAGGACTCTGCTGCTTTATTTAAGGACTCTGCTGCGGTATTTAAGGACTCTGCTGCATTATTTAAGGACTTTGCTGCATTATTTAAGGACTGCTGCGTTATTTAAGGACTCTGCTGCATTATTTAAGACTTTGCTGCATTATTTAAGGACTCTGCTGCAGTGTTTAATGACTCTGCTGAAGCAACTGGGGACTCAGATGCATTATTTAAGGACTCTGCTGCATTATGTAAGGACTTTGCTGCTTTATTTAAGGACTTTGCTGCATTATTTAAGGACTTTGTTGCATTATTTAAGGACTCTGCTGCATTATTTAAGGACTTTGTTGCATTATTTAATGACTCTTCTGCATTATTTAAGGACTTTGCTGCATTATTTAAGGACTATGCTGTGGTATTTAAGTACGCTGCTGCATTATTTAAGGACTTTGCTGCATTATTTAAGGACTCTGCTGCATTATTTAATTACTTTTCTGCATTATTAAAGGACCCTGCTGCGGCATTTAAGGATTCTGCTGCATTATTTAAGGACTTTGATGCATTATTTAAGGACGCTGCTGCAGAATTTAAGGAATCTGCTGCATTATTTAAGGACTTTGTTGCATTATTTAAGGTCTCTGCTGCATGAATTATGGACTCTGCTATGGTACTTAAGGACTTTGCTGCATTATTTAAGGACTTTGCTGCATTATTTAAGGACTTTGATGCATTATTTAAGAACTTTGTTGCATTATTTAAGGACTCTGCTGCATTATTTAAGGACTTTGTTGCATTATGTAAGGACTTTGCTGCTTTATTTAAGGACTTTGCTGCATTATTTAAGGACTTTGTTGCATTATTTAAGGACTCTGCTGCATTATTTAAGGACTTTGTTGCATTATTTAAGGACTCTTCTGCATTATTTAAGGACTTTGCTGCATTATTTAAGGACTATGCTGTGGTATTTAAGTACTCTGCTGCATTATTTAAGGACTTTGCTGCATTATTTAAGGACTCTGCTGCATTATTTAATTACTTTGCTGCATTATTAAAGGACCCTGCTGCGGCATTTAGGGATTCTGCTGCATAATTTAAGGACTTTATTGCATTATTTAAGGATCCTGCTGCATTATTTAAGGATCCTGCTGAAGCATTTGAGGACTCAGCTGCATTATTTAAGGACTTTGCTGCATTATTTAAGTACTTTGTTGCATTATTTAAGGACTCTGCTGCATAATTTAAGGACTTTATTGCATTATTTAAGGATCCTGCTGCATTATTTAATGACTCTGCTGAAGCATTTGAGGACTCAGCTGCATTATTTAAGGTCTCTGCTGCATTATTTAAGGATCCTGCTGAAGCATTTGAGGACTCAGCTGCATTATTTAAGGACTTTGCTGCATTATTTAACGACTCTGCTGCGTTATTTAAGGACTCTGCTGCATTATTTAAGGACACTGCTGCATTATTTAAGGACTCTGCTGCATTATTTAAGGACTTTGCTGCATTATTTAACGACTCTGCTGCATTATTTAAGAACTTTGCTGCATTATTTAAGGACTCTGCTGCATTATTTAAGGAATTTGTTGCATTATTTAAGGACTCTGCTGCTTTATTTAAGGACTCTGCTGCGGTATTTAAGGACTCTGCTGCATTATTTAAGGACTTTGCTGCATTATTTAAGGACTGCTGCGTTATGTAAGGACTCTGCTGCATTATTTAAGACTTTGCTGCATTATTTAAGGACTCTGCTGCAGTGTTTAATGACTCTGCTGAAGCAACTGGGGACTCAGATGCATTATTTAAGGACTCTGCTGCATTATGTAAGGACTTTGCTGCTTTATTTAAGGACTTTGCTGCATTATTTAAGGACTTTGTTGCATTATTTAAGGACTCTGCTGCATTATTTAAGGACTTTGTTGCATTATTTAAGGACTCTTCTGCATTATTTAAGGACTTTGCTGCATTATTTAAGGACTATGCTGTGGTATTTAAGTACTCTGCTGCATTATTTAAGGACTTTGCTGCATTATTTAAGGACTCTGCTGCATTATTTAATTACTTTGCTGCATTATTAAAGGACCCTGCTGCGGCATTTAAGGATTCTGCTGCATTATTTAAGGACTTTGATGCATTATTTAAGGACGCTGCTGCAGAATTTAAGGAATCTGCTGCATTATTTAAGGACATTGTTGCATTATTTAAGGTCTCTGCTGCATTATTTAAGGACTCTGCTATGGTACTTAAGGACTTTGCTGCATTATTTAAGGACTTTGCTGCATTATTTAAGGACTTTGATGCATTATTTAAGAACTTTGTTGCATTATTTAAGGACTCTGCTGCATTATTTAAGGACTTTGTTGCATTATGTAAGGACTTTGCTGCTTTATTTAAGGACTTTGCTGCATTATTTAAGGACTTTGTTGCATTATTTAAGGACTCTGCTGCATTATTTAAGGACTTTGTTGCATTATTTAAGGACTCTTCTGCATTATTTAAGGACTTTGCTGCATTATTTAAGGACTATGCTGTGGTATTTAAGTACTCTGCTGCATTATTTAAGGACTTTGCTGCATTATTTAAGGACTCTGCTGCATTATTTAATTACTTTGCTGCATTATTAAAGGACCCTGCTGCGGCATTTAAGGATTCTGCTGCATAATTTAAGGACTTTATTGCATTATTTAAGGATCCTGCTGCATTATTTAAGGATCCTGCTGAAGCATTTGAGGACTCAGCTGCATTATTTAAGGACTTTGCTGCATTATTTAACGACTCTGCTGCATTATTTAAGGACTCTGCTGCTTTATTTAAGGACTTTCCTGCATTATTTAAGGAGTCTTCTGCATTATTTAATGACTCTGCTGAAGCATTTGAGGACTCAACTGCATTATTTAAGGACTCTGCTGCATTATTTAAGGTCTCTGCTGCATTATTTAAGGACTCTGCTGTGGTATATAAGGACTCTGCTGCATTATTTAAGGAATTTGTTGCATTATTTAAGGACGCTGCTGCATTATTTAAGGACTTTGTTGCATTATTTAAGGACTCTGCTGCATTAATTAAGGACTTTGCTGCATTACTTAAGGACACTGCTGCATTATTTAAGGACTTTGTTGCATTATTTAAGGACTCTGCTGCATTATTTAAGGACTCTGCTGAAGCATTTGGGGACTCAGATGCATTATTTAAGGACTCTGCTGCATTATGTAAGGGCTTTGCTGCTTTATTTAAGGACTCTGTTGCATTATTTAAGGACTTTGTTGCATTATTTAAGAACTCTGCTGCATTATTTAAGGACTTTGTTGCATTATTTAAGGATTCTGCTGCATTATTTAAGGACTGTGCTGGATTATTTAAGGACTATGCTGTGGTATTTAAGGACTCTGCTGCATTATTTAAGGACTTTGCTGCATTATTAAAGGACTCTGCTGCATTATTTAATTACTTTGCTGCATTATTTAAGGACTCTGCTGCGGTATTTAAGGACTCTGCTGCATTATTTAAGGACTTTGATGCATTATTTAAGGACACTGCTGCAGAATTTAAGGAATCTGCTGCATTATTTAAGGACTTTGTTGCATTATTTAAGGTCTCTTTTTCATTATTTAAGGACTCTGCTATTGTACTTAAGGACTTTGCTGCATTATTTAAGGACTTTGCTGCATTATTTAAGGACTCTGCTGCATTATTTAAGTACTTTGTTGCATTATTTAAGGACTCTGCTGCATAATTTAAGGACTTTATTGCATTATTTAAGGATCCTGCTGCATTATTTAATGACTCTGCTGAAGCATTTGAGGACTCAGCTGCATTATTTAAGGTCTCTCTGCTGCATTATTTAAGGATCCTGCTGAAGCATTTGAGGACTCAGCTGCATTATTTAAGGACTTTGCTGCATTATTTAATGACTCTGCTGCGTTATTTAAGGACTCTGCTGCATTATTTAAGGACACTGCTGCATTATTTAAGGACTCTGCTGCATTATTTAAGGACTTTGCTGCATTATTTAACGACTCTGCTGCATTATTTAAGAACTTTGCTGCATTATTTAAGGACTCTGCTCCATTATTTAAGGAATTTGTTGCATTATTTAAGGACTCTGCTGCATTATTTAAGGACTTTGCTGCATTATTTAATGAATCTGCTGAAGCATTTGAGGACTCAACTGCATTATTTAAGGTCTCTGCTGCATTATTTAAGGACTCTGCTGAAGCATTTGAGGACTCAGCTGCATGATTTAAGGACTTTGCTGAATTATTTAAGGACTCTGCTGCATTATTTAAGGAATTTGTTGCATTATTTAAGGACTCTGCTGCATTATCTAAGGAATTTGTTGCATTATTTAAGGACTCTGCTGCATTATTTAAGGACTTTGCTGCATTATTTAATAACTTTGTTGCATTATACAAGTACTCTGCTGCATTATTTAAGGACTTTGTTGCATTATGTTAGGAGTCTGCTGCATTATTTAAGGAGTCTGCTGCATTATTTAATGACTATGCTGCATTATTTAAGGACTGCTGCGTTATTTAAGGACTCTGCTGCATTATTTAAGACTTTGCTGCATTATTTAAGGACTCTGCTGCAGTATTTAATGACTCTGCTGAAGCATTTGGGGACTCAGATGCTTTATTTAAGGACTCTGTTGCATTATTTAAGGACTTTGTTGCATTATTTAAGGACTCTGCTGCATTATTTAAGGACTTTGTTGCATTATTTAAGGATTCTGCTGCATTTTTTAAGGACCTGGCTGCATTATTTAAGGACTCTGCTGCATTATTTAATTATTTTGCTCCATTATTTAAGGACTCTGCTGCGGTATTTAAGGACTCTGCTGCATTATTTAAGGACTGTGATGCATTATTTAAGGACGCTGCTGCAGAATTTAAGGAATCTGCTGCATTATTTAAGGACTTTGTTGCATTATTTAAGGTCTCTGCTGCATTACTTAAGGACTCTGCTATGGTACTTAAGGACTTTGCTGCATTATTTAAGGACTTTGCTGCATTATTTAAGGACTCTGCTGCATTATTTAAGAACTGTGTTGCATTATTTAAGGACTCTGCTGCATTATTTAAGGACTTTGTTGCATTATGTAAGGACTCTGCTGCATTATTTAAGGACTTTGCTGCATTATTTAAGGACTCTACTGCATAATTTAAGGACTTTATTGCATTATTTAAGGATCCTGCTGCATTATTTAATGACTCTGCTGAAGCATTTGAGGACTCAGCTGCATTATTAAAGGTCTCTGCTGCATTATTTAAGGATCCTGCTGAAGCATTTGAGGACTCAGCTGCATTATTTAAGGACTTTGCTGCATTATTTATCGACTCTGCTGCGTTATTTAAGGACTCTGCTGCATTATTTAAGAACTTTGCTGCATTATTTAAGGACTCTTCTGCATTATTTAATGACTCTGCTGAAGAATTTGAGGACTCAGCTGCATAATTTAAGGACTCTGCTGCATTATTTAAGGACTTTGTTGCATTATTTAAGGACTCTTCTGCATTATTTAAGGACTTTGCTGCATTATTTAAGGACTATGCTGTGGTATTTAAGTACTCTGCTGCATTATTTAAGGACTTTGCTGCATTATTTAAGGACTCTGCTGCATTATTTAATTACTTTGCTGCATTATTAAAGGACCCTGCTGCGGCATTTAGGGATTCTGCTGCATAATTTAAGGACTTTATTGCATTATTTAAGGATCCTGCTGCATTATTTAAGGATCCTGCTGAAGCATTTGAGGACTCAGCTGCATTATTTAAGGACTTTGCTGCATTATTTAAGTACTTTGTTGCATTATTTAAGGACTCTGCTGCATAATTTAAGGACTTTATTGCATTATTTAAGGATCCTGCTGCATTATTTAATGACTCTGCTGAAGCATTTGAGGACTCAGCTGCATTATTTAACGTCTCTGCTGCATTATTTAAGGATCCTGCTGAAGCATTTGAGGACTCAGCTGCATTATTTAAGGACTTTGCTGCATTATTTAACGACTCTGCTGCGTTATTTAAGGACACTGCTGCATTATTTAAGGACACTGCTGCATTATTTAAGGACTCTGCTGCATTATTTAAGGACTTTGCTGCATTATTTAACGACTCTGCTGCATTATTTAAGAACTTTGCTGCATTATTTAAGGACTCTGCTGCATTATTTAAGGAATTTGTTGCATTATTTAAGGACTCTGCTGCTTTATTTAAGGACTCTGCTGCGGTATTTAAGGACTCTGCTGCATTATTTAAGGACTTTGCTGCATTATTTAAGGACTGCTGCGTTATGTAAGGACTCTGCTGCATTATTTAAGACTTTGCTGCATTATTTAAGGACTCTGCTGCAGTGTTTAATGACTCTGCTGAAGCAACTGGGGACTCAGATGCATTATTTAAGGACTCTGCTGCATTATTTAAGGTCTCTGCTGCATTATTTAAGGACTCTGCTGTGGTATATAAGGACTCTGCTGCATTATTTAAGGAATTTGTTGCATTATTTAAGGACGCTGCTGCATTATTTAAGGACTTTGTTGCATTATTTAAGGACTCTGCTGCATTAATTAAGGACTTTGCTGCATTACTTAAGGACACTGCTGCATTATTTAAGGACTTTGTTGCATTATTTAAGGACTCTGCTGCATTATTTAAGGACTCTGCTGAAACATTTGGGGACTCAGATGCATTATTTAAGGACTCTGCTGCATTATGTAAGGGCTTTGCTGCTTTATTTAAGGACTCTGTTGCATTATTTAAGGACTTTGTTGCATTATTTAAGAACTCTGCTGCATTATTTAAGGAATTTTTTGCATTATTTAAGGATTCTGCTGCATTATTTAAGGACTTTGCTGCATTATTTAAGGACTATGCTGTGGTATTTAAGGACTCTGCTGCATTATTTAATTACTTTGCTGCATTATTAAAGGACCCTGCTGCGGCATTTAAGGATTCTGCTGCATTATTTAAGGACTTTGATGCATTATTTAAGGACGCTGCTGCAGAATTTAAGGAATCTGCTGCATTATTTAAGGACTTTGCTGCATTATTTAAGGACTTTGATGCATTATTTAAGAACATGGTTGCATTATTTAAGGACTCTGCTGCATTATTTAAGGACTTTGTTGCATTATGTAAGGACTTTGCTGCTTTATTTAAGGACTTTGCTGCATTATTTAAGGACTTTGTTGCATTATTTAAGGACTCTGCTGCATTATTTAAGGACTTTGTTGCATTATTTAAGGACTCTTCTGCATTATTTAAGGACTTTGCTGCATTATTTAAGGACTATGCTGTGGTATTTAAGTACTCTGCTGCATTATTTAAGGACTTTGCTGCATTATTTAAGGACTCTGCTGCATTATTTAATTACTTTGCTGCATTATTAAAGGACCCTGCTGCGGCATTTAGGGATTCTGCTGCATAATTTAAGGACTTTATTGCATTATTTAAGGATCCTGCTGCATTATTTAAGGATCCTGCTGAAGCATTTGAGGACTCAGCTGCATTATTTAAGGACTTTGCTGCATTATTTAAGAACTTTGCTGCATTATTTAAGGACTCTGCTGCATTATTTAAGGAATTTGTTGCATTATTTAAGGACTCTGCTGCTTTATTTAAGGACTCTGCTGCGGTATTTAAGGACTCTGCTGCATTATTTAAGGACTTTGCTGCATTATTTAAGGACTGATGCGTTATTTAAGGACTCTGCTGCATTATTTAAGACTTTGCTGCATTATTTAAGGACTCTGCTGCAGTGTTTAATGACTCTGCTGAAGCAACTGGGGACTCAGATGCATTATTTAAGGACTCTGCTGCATTATGTAAGGACTTTGCTGCTTTATTTAAGGACTTTGCTGCATTATTTAAGGACTTTGTTGCATTATTTAAGGACTCTGCTGCATTATTTAAGGACTTTGTTGCATTATTTAATGACTCTTCTGCATTATTTAAGGACTTTGCTGCATTATTTAAGGACTATGCTGTGGTATTTAAGTACGCTGCTGCATTATTTAAGGACTTTGCTGCATTATTTAAGGACTCTGCTGCATTATTTAATTACTTTTCTGCATTATTAAAGGACCCTGCTGCGGCATTTAAGGATTCTGCTGCATTATTTAAGGACTTTGATGCATTATTTAAGGACGCTGCTGCAGAATTTAAGGAATCTGCTGCATTATTTAAGGACTTTGTTGCATTATTTAAGGTCTCTGCTGCATGAATTATGGACTCTGCTATGGTACTTAAGGACTTTGCTGCATTATTTAAGGACTTTGCTGCATTATTTAAGGACTTTGATGCATTATTTAAGAACTTTGTTGCATTATTTAAGGACTCTGCTGCATTATTTAAGGACTTTGTTGCATTATGTAAGGACTTTGCTGCTTTATTTAAGGACTTTGCTGCATTATTTAAGGACTTTGTTGCATTATTTAAGGACTCTGCTGCATTATTTAAGGACTTTGTTGCATTATTTAAGGACTCTTCTGCATTATTTAAGGACTTTGCTGCATTATTTAAGGACTATGCTGTGGTATTTAAGTACTCTGCTGCATTATTTAAGGACTTTGCTGCATTATTTAAGGACTCTGCTGCATTATTTAATTACTTTGCTGCATTATTAAAGGACCCTGCTGCGGCATTTAGGGATTCTGCTGCATAATTTAAGGACTTTATTGCATTATTTAAGGATCCTGCTGCATTATTTAAGGATCCTGCTGAAGCATTTGAGGACTCAGCTGCATTATTTAAGGACTTTGCTGCATTATTTAAGTACTTTGTTGCATTATTTAAGGACTCTGCTGCATAATTTAAGGACTTTATTGCATTATTTAAGGATCCTGCTGCATTATTTAATGACTCTGCTGAAGCATTTGAGGACTCAGCTGCATTATTTAAGGTCTCTGCTGCATTATTTAAGGATCCTGCTGAAGCATTTGAGGACTCAGCTGCATTATTTAAGGACTTTGCTGCATTATTTAACGACTCTGCTGCGTTATTTAAGGACTCTGCTGCATTATTTAAGGACACTGCTGCATTATTTAAGGACTCTGCTGCATTATTTAAGGACTTTGCTGCATTATTTAACGACTCTGCTGCATTATTTAAGAACTTTGCTGCATTATTTAAGGACTCTGCTGCATTATTTAAGGAATTTGTTGCATTATTTAAGGACTCTGCTGCTTTATTTAAGGACTCTGCTGCGGTATTTAAGGACTCTGCTGCATTATTTAAGGACTTTGCTGCATTATTTAAGGACTGCTGCGTTATGTAAGGACTCTGCTGCATTATTTAAGACTTTGCTGCATTATTTAAGGACTCTGCTGCAGTGTTTAATGACTCTGCTGAAGCAACTGGGGACTCAGATGCATTATTTAAGGACTCTGCTGCATTATGTAAGGACTTTGCTGCTTTATTTAAGGACTTTGCTGCATTATTTAAGGACTTTGTTGCATTATTTAAGGACTCTGCTGCATTATTTAAGGACTTTGTTGCATTATTTAAGGACTCTTCTGCATTATTTAAGGACTTTGCTGCATTATTTAAGGACTATGCTGTGGTATTTAAGTACTCTGCTGCATTATTTAAGGACTTTGCTGCATTATTTAAGGACTCTGCTGCATTATTTAATTACTTTGCTGCATTATTAAAGGACCCTGCTGCGGCATTTAAGGATTCTGCTGCATTATTTAAGGACTTTGATGCATTATTTAAGGACGCTGCTGCAGAATTTAAGGAATCTGCTGCATTATTTAAGGACATTGTTGCATTATTTAAGGTCTCTGCTGCATTATTTAAGGACTCTGCTATGGTACTTAAGGACTTTGCTGCATTATTTAAGGACTTTGCTGCATTATTTAAGGACTTTGATGCATTATTTAAGAACTTTGTTGCATTATTTAAGGACTCTGCTGCATTATTTAAGGACTTTGTTGCATTATGTAAGGACTTTGCTGCTTTATTTAAGGACTTTGCTGCATTATTTAAGGACTTTGTTGCATTATTTAAGGACTCTTCTGCATTATTTAAGGACTTTGCTGCATTATTTAAGGACTATGCTGTGGTATTTAAGTACTCTGCTGCATTATTTAAGGACTTTGCTGCATTATTTAAGGACTCTGCTGCATTATTTAATTACTTTGCTGCATTATTAAAGGACCCTGCTGCGGCATTTAAGGATTCTGCTGCATAATTTAAGGACTTTATTGCATTATTTAAGGATCCTGCTGCATTATTTAAGGATCCTGCTGAAGCATTTGAGGACTCAGCTGCATTATTTAAGGACTTTGCTGCATTATTTAACGACTCTGCTGCATTATTTAAGGACTCTGCTGCTTTATTTAAGGACTTTCCTGCATTATTTAAGGAGTCTTCTGCATTATTTAATGACTCTGCTGAAGCATTTGAGGACTCAACTGCATTATTTAAGGACTCTGCTGCATTATTTAAGGTCTCTGCTGCATTATTTAAGGACTCTGCTGTGGTATATAAGGACTCTGCTGCATTATTTAAGGAATTTGTTGCATTATTTAAGGACGCTGCTGCATTATTTAAGGACTTTGTTGCATTATTTAAGGACTCTGCTGCATTAATTAAGGACTTTGCTGCATTACTTAAGGACACTGCTGCATTATTTAAGGACTTTGTTGCATTATTTAAGGACTCTGCTGCATTATTTAAGGACTCTGCTGAAGCATTTGGGGACTCAGATGCATTATTTAAGGACTCTGCTGCATTATGTAAGGGCTTTGCTGCTTTATTTAAGGACTCTGTTGCATTATTTAAGGACTTTGTTGCATTATTTAAGAACTCTGCTGCATTATTTAAGGACTTTGTTGCATTATTTAAGGATTCTGCTGCATTATTTAAGGACTTTGCTGGATTATTTAAGGACTATGCTGTGGTATTTAAGGACTCTGCTGCATTATTTAAGGACTTTGCTGCATTATTAAAGGACTCTGCTGCATTATTTAATTACTTTGCTGCATTATTTAAGGACTCTGCTGCGGTATTTAAGGACTCTGCTGCATTATTTAAGGACTTTGATGCATTATTTAAGGACACTGCTGCAGAATTTAAGGAATCTGCTGCATTATTTAAGGACTTTGTTGCATTATTTAAGGTCTCTTTTTCATTATTTAAGGACTCTGCTATTGTACTTAAGGACTTTGCTGCATTATTTAAGGACTTTGCTGCATTATTTAAGGACTCTGCTGCATTATTTAAGTACTTTGTTGCATTATTTAAGGACTCTGCTGCATAATTTAAGGACTTTATTGCATTATTTAAGGATCCTGCTGCATTATTTAATGACTCTGCTGAAGCATTTGAGGACTCAGCTGCATTATTTAAGGTCTCTCTGCTGCATTATTTAAGGATCCTGCTGAAGCATTTGAGGACTCAGCTGCATTATTTAAGGACTTTGCTGCATTATTTAATGACTCTGCTGCGTTATTTAAGGACTCTGCTGCATTATTTAAGGACACTGCTGCATTATTTAAGGACTCTGCTGCATTATTTAAGGACTTTGCTGCATTATTTAACGACTCTGCTGCATTATTTAAGAACTTTGCTGCATTATTTAAGGACTCTGCTCCATTATTTAAGGAATTTGTTGCATTATTTAAGGACTCTGCTGCATTATTTAAGGACTTTGCTGCATTATTTAATGAATCTGCTGAAGCATTTGAGGACTCAACTGCATTATTTAAGGTCTCTGCTGCATTATTTAAGGACTCTGCTGAAGCATTTGAGGACTCAGCTGCATGATTTAAGGACTTTGCTGAATTATTTAAGGACTCTGCTGCATTATTTAAGGAATTTGTTGCATTATTTAAGGACTCTGCTGCATTATCTAAGGAATTTGTTGCATTATTTAAGGACTCTGCTGCATTATTTAAGGACTTTGCTGCATTATTTAATAACTTTGTTGCATTATACAAGTACTCTGCTGCATTATTTAAGGACTTTGTTGCATTATGTTAGGAGTCTGCTGCATTATTTAAGGAGTCTGCTGCATTATTTAATGACTATGCTGCATTATTTAAGGACTGCTGCGTTATTTAAGGACTCTGCTGCATTATTTAAGACTTTGCTGCATTATTTAAGGACTCTGCTGCAGTATTTAATGACTCTGCTGAAGCATTTGGGGACTCAGATGCTTTATTTAAGGACTCTGTTGCATTATTTAAGGACTTTGTTGCATTATTTAAGGACTCTGCTGCATTATTTAAGGACTTTGTTGCATTATTTAAGGATTCTGCTGCATTTTTTAAGGACCTGGCTGCATTATTTAAGGACTCTGCTGCATTATTTAATTATTTTGCTCCATTATTTAAGGACTCTGCTGCGGTATTTAAGGACTCTGCTGCATTATTTAAGGACTGTGATGCATTATTTAAGGACGCTGCTGCAGAATTTAAGGAATCTGCTGCATTATTTAAGGACTTTGTTGCATTATTTAAGGTCTCTGCTGCATTACTTAAGGACTCTGCTATGGTACTTAAGGACTTTGCTGCATTATTTAAGGACTTTGCTGCATTATTTAAGGACTCTGCTGCATTATTTAAGAACTGTGTTGCATTATTTAAGGACTCTGCTGCATTATTTAAGGACTTTGTTGCATTATGTAAGGACTCTGCTGCATTATTTAAGGACTTTGCTGCATTATTTAAGGACTCTACTGCATAATTTAAGGACTTTATTGCATTATTTAAGGATCCTGCTGCATTATTTAATGACTCTGCTGAAGCATTTGAGGACTCAGCTGCATTATTAAAGGTCTCTGCTGCATTATTTAAGGATCCTGCTGAAGCATTTGAGGACTCAGCTGCATTATTTAAGGACTTTGCTGCATTATTTATCGACTCTGCTGCGTTATTTAAGGACTCTGCTGCATTATTTAAGAACTTTGCTGCATTATTTAAGGACTCTTCTGCATTATTTAATGACTCTGCTGAAGAATTTGAGGACTCAGCTGCATAATTTAAGGACTCTGCTGCATTATTTAAGGACTTTGTTGCATTATTTAAGGACTCTTCTGCATTATTTAAGGACTTTGCTGCATTATTTAAGGACTATGCTGTGGTATTTAAGTACTCTGCTGCATTATTTAAGGACTTTGCTGCATTATTTAAGGACTCTGCTGCATTATTTAATTACTTTGCTGCATTATTAAAGGACCCTGCTGCGGCATTTAGGGATTCTGCTGCATAATTTAAGGACTTTATTGCATTATTTAAGGATCCTGCTGCATTATTTAAGGATCCTGCTGAAGCATTTGAGGACTCAGCTGCATTATTTAAGGACTTTGCTGCATTATTTAAGTACTTTGTTGCATTATTTAAGGACTCTGCTGCATAATTTAAGGACTTTATTGCATTATTTAAGGATCCTGCTGCATTATTTAATGACTCTGCTGAAGCATTTGAGGACTCAGCTGCATTATTTAAGGTCTCTGCTGCATTATTTAAGGATCCTGCTGAAGCATTTGAGGACTCAGCTGCATTATTTAAGGACTTTGCTGCATTATTTAACGACTCTGCTGCGTTATTTAAGGACACTGCTGCATTATTTAAGGACACTGCTGCATTATTTAAGGACTCTGCTGCATTATTTAAGGACTTTGCTGCATTATTTAACGACTCTGCTGCATTATTTAAGAACTTTGCTGCATTATTTAAGGACTCTGCTGCATTATTTAAGGAATTTGTTGCATTATTTAAGGACTCTGCTGCTTTATTTAAGGACTCTGCTGCGGTATTTAAGGACTCTGCTGCATTATTTAAGGACTTTGCTGCATTATTTAAGGACTGCTGCGTTATGTAAGGACTCTGCTGCATTATTTAAGACTTTGCTGCATTATTTAAGGACTCTGCTGCAGTGTTTAATGACTCTGCTGAAGCAACTGGGGACTCAGATGCATTATTTAAGGACTCTGCTGCATTATTTAAGGTCTCTGCTGCATTATTTAAGGACTCTGCTGTGGTATATAAGGACTCTGCTGCATTATTTAAGGAATTTGTTGCATTATTTAAGGACGCTGCTGCATTATTTAAGGACTTTGTTGCATTATTTAAGGACTCTGCTGCATTAATTAAGGACTTTGCTGCATTACTTAAGGACACTGCTGCATTATTTAAGGACTTTGTTGCATTATTTAAGGACTCTGCTGCATTATTTAAGGACTCTGCTGAAACATTTGGGGACTCAGATGCATTATTTAAGGACTCTGCTGCATTATGTAAGGGCTTTGCTGCTTTATTTAAGGACTCTGTTGCATTATTTAAGGACTTTGTTGCATTATTTAAGAACTCTGCTGCATTATTTAAGGAATTTTTTGCATTATTTAAGGATTCTGCTGCATTATTTAAGGACTTTGCTGCATTATTTAAGGACTATGCTGTGGTATTTAAGGACTCTGCTGCATTATTTAATTACTTTGCTGCATTATTAAAGGACCCTGCTGCGGCATTTAAGGATTCTGCTGCATTATTTAAGGACTTTGATGCATTATTTAAGGACGCTGCTGCAGAATTTAAGGAATCTGCTGCATTATTTAAGGACTTTGCTGCATTATTTAAGGACTTTGATGCATTATTTAAGAACATGGTTGCATTATTTAAGGACTCTGCTGCATTATTTAAGGACTTTGTTGCATTATGTAAGGACTTTGCTGCTTTATTTAAGGACTTTGCTGCATTATTTAAGGACTTTGTTGCATTATTTAAGGACTCTGCTGCATTATTTAAGGACTTTGTTGCATTATTTAAGGACTCTTCTGCATTATTTAAGGACTTTGCTGCATTATTTAAGGACTATGCTGTGGTATTTAAGTACTCTGCTGCATTATTTAAGGACTTTGCTGCATTATTTAAGGACTCTGCTGCATTATTTAATTACTTTGCTGCATTATTAAAGGACCCTGCTGCGGCATTTAGGGATTCTGCTGCATAATTTAAGGACTTTATTGCATTATTTAAGGATCCTGCTGCATTATTTAAGGATCCTGCTGAAGCATTTGAGGACTCAGCTGCATTATTTAAGGACTTTGCTGCATTATTTAAGAACTTTGCTGCATTATTTAAGGACTCTGCTGCATTATTTAAGGAATTTGTTGCATTATTTAAGGACTCTGCTGCTTTATTTAAGGACTCTGCTGCGGTATTTAAGGACTCTGCTGCATTATTTAAGGACTTTGCTGCATTATTTAAGGACTGATGCGTTATTTAAGGACTCTGCTGCATTATTTAAGACTTTGCTGCATTATTTAAGGACTCTGCTGCAGTGTTTAATGACTCTGCTGAAGCAACTGGGGACTCAGATGCATTATTTAAGGACTCTGCTGCATTATGTAAGGACTTTGCTGCTTTATTTAAGGACTTTGCTGCATTATTTAAGGACTTTGTTGCATTATTTAAGGACTCTGCTGCATTATTTAAGGACTTTGTTGCATTATTTAATGACTCTTCTGCATTATTTAAGGACTTTGCTGCATTATTTAAGGACTATGCTGTGGTATTTAAGTACGCTGCTGCATTATTTAAGGACTTTGCTGCATTATTTAAGGACTCTGCTGCATTATTTAATTACTTTTCTGCATTATTAAAGGACCCTGCTGCGGCATTTAAGGATTCTGCTGCATTATTTAAGGACTTTGATGCATTATTTAAGGACGCTGCTGCAGAATTTAAGGAATCTGCTGCATTATTTAAGGACTTTGTTGCATTATTTAAGGTCTCTGCTGCATGAATTATGGACTCTGCTATGGTACTTAAGGACTTTGCTGCATTATTTAAGGACTTTGCTGCATTATTTAAGGACTTTGATGCATTATTTAAGAACTTTGTTGCATTATTTAAGGACTCTGCTGCATTATTTAAGGACTTTGTTGCATTATGTAAGGACTTTGCTGCTTTATTTAAGGACTTTGCTGCATTATTTAAGGACTTTGTTGCATTATTTAAGGACTCTGCTGCATTATTTAAGGACTTTGTTGCATTATTTAAGGACTCTTCTGCATTATTTAAGGACTTTGCTGCATTATTTAAGGACTATGCTGTGGTATTTAAGTACTCTGCTGCATTATTTAAGGACTTTGCTGCATTATTTAAGGACTCTGCTGCATTATTTAATTACTTTGCTGCATTATTAAAGGACCCTGCTGCGGCATTTAGGGATTCTGCTGCATAATTTAAGGACTTTATTGCATTATTTAAGGATCCTGCTGCATTATTTAAGGATCCTGCTGAAGCATTTGAGGACTCAGCTGCATTATTTAAGGACTTTGCTGCATTATTTAAGTACTTTGTTGCATTATTTAAGGACTCTGCTGCATAATTTAAGGACTTTATTGCATTATTTAAGGATCCTGCTGCATTATTTAATGACTCTGCTGAAGCATTTGAGGACTCAGCTGCATTATTTAAGGTCTCTGCTGCATTATTTAAGGATCCTGCTGAAGCATTTGAGGACTCAGCTGCATTATTTAAGGACTTTGCTGCATTATTTAACGACTCTGCTGCGTTATTTAAGGACTCTGCTGCATTATTTAAGGACACTGCTGCATTATTTAAGGACTCTGCTGCATTATTTAAGGACTTTGCTGCATTATTTAACGACTCTGCTGCATTATTTAAGAACTTTGCTGCATTATTTAAGGACTCTGCTGCATTATTTAAGGAATTTGTTGCATTATTTAAGGACTCTGCTGCTTTATTTAAGGACTCTGCTGCGGTATTTAAGGACTCTGCTGCATTATTTAAGGACTTTGCTGCATTATTTAAGGACTGCTGCGTTATGTAAGGACTCTGCTGCATTATTTAAGACTTTGCTGCATTATTTAAGGACTCTGCTGCAGTGTTTAATGACTCTGCTGAAGCAACTGGGGACTCAGATGCATTATTTAAGGACTCTGCTGCATTATGTAAGGACTTTGCTGCTTTATTTAAGGACTTTGCTGCATTATTTAAGGACTTTGTTGCATTATTTAAGGACTCTGCTGCATTATTTAAGGACTTTGTTGCATTATTTAAGGACTCTTCTGCATTATTTAAGGACTTTGCTGCATTATTTAAGGACTATGCTGTGGTATTTAAGTACTCTGCTGCATTATTTAAGGACTTTGCTGCATTATTTAAGGACTCTGCTGCATTATTTAATTACTTTGCTGCATTATTAAAGGACCCTGCTGCGGCATTTAAGGATTCTGCTGCATTATTTAAGGACTTTGATGCATTATTTAAGGACGCTGCTGCAGAATTTAAGGAATCTGCTGCATTATTTAAGGACATTGTTGCATTATTTAAGGTCTCTGCTGCATTATTTAAGGACTCTGCTATGGTACTTAAGGACTTTGCTGCATTATTTAAGGACTTTGCTGCATTATTTAAGGACTTTGATGCATTATTTAAGAACTTTGTTGCATTATTTAAGGACTCTGCTGCATTATTTAAGGACTTTGTTGCATTATGTAAGGACTTTGCTGCTTTATTTAAGGACTTTGCTGCATTATTTAAGGACTTTGTTGCATTATTTAAGGACTCTGCTGCATTATTTAAGGACTTTGTTGCATTATTTAAGGACTCTTCTGCATTATTTAAGGACTTTGCTGCATTATTTAAGGACTATGCTGTGGTATTTAAGTACTCTGCTGCATTATTTAAGGACTTTGCTGCATTATTTAAGGACTCTGCTGCATTATTTAATTACTTTGCTGCATTATTAAAGGACCCTGCTGCGGCATTTAAGGATTCTGCTGCATAATTTAAGGACTTTATTGCATTATTTAAGGATCCTGCTGCATTATTTAAGGATCCTGCTGAAGCATTTGAGGACTCAGCTGCATTATTTAAGGACTTTGCTGCATTATTTAACGACTCTGCTGCATTATTTAAGGACTCTGCTGCTTTATTTAAGGACTTTCCTGCATTATTTAAGGAGTCTTCTGCATTATTTAATGACTCTGCTGAAGCATTTGAGGACTCAACTGCATTATTTAAGGACTCTGCTGCATTATTTAAGGTCTCTGCTGCATTATTTAAGGACTCTGCTGTGGTATATAAGGACTCTGCTGCATTATTTAAGGAATTTGTTGCATTATTTAAGGACGCTGCTGCATTATTTAAGGACTTTGTTGCATTATTTAAGGACTCTGCTGCATTAATTAAGGACTTTGCTGCATTACTTAAGGACACTGCTGCATTATTTAAGGACTTTGTTGCATTATTTAAGGACTCTGCTGCATTATTTAAGGACTCTGCTGAAGCATTTGGGGACTCAGATGCATTATTTAAGGACTCTGCTGCATTATGTAAGGGCTTTGCTGCTTTATTTAAGGACTCTGTTGCATTATTTAAGGACTTTGTTGCATTATTTAAGAACTCTGCTGCATTATTTAAGGACTTTGTTGCATTATTTAAGGATTCTGCTGCATTATTTAAGGACTTTGCTGGATTATTTAAGGACTATGCTGTGGTATTTAAGGACTCTGCTGCATTATTTAAGGACTTTGCTGCATTATTAAAGGACTCTGCTGCATTATTTAATTACTTTGCTGCATTATTTAAGGACTCTGCTGCGGTATTTAAGGACTCTGCTGCATTATTTAAGGACTTTGATGCATTATTTAAGGACACTGCTGCAGAATTTAAGGAATCTGCTGCATTATTTAAGGACTTTGTTGCATTATTTAAGGTCTCTTTTTCATTATTTAAGGACTCTGCTATTGTACTTAAGGACTTTGCTGCATTATTTAAGGACTTTGCTGCATTATTTAAGGACTCTGCTGCATTATTTAAGTACTTTGTTGCATTATTTAAGGACTCTGCTGCATAATTTAAGGACTTTATTGCATTATTTAAGGATCCTGCTGCATTATTTAATGACTCTGCTGAAGCATTTGAGGACTCAGCTGCATTATTTAAGGTCTCTCTGCTGCATTATTTAAGGATCCTGCTGAAGCATTTGAGGACTCAGCTGCATTATTTAAGGACTTTGCTGCATTATTTAATGACTCTGCTGCGTTATTTAAGGACTCTGCTGCATTATTTAAGGACACTGCTGCATTATTTAAGGACTCTGCTGCATTATTTAAGGACTTTGCTGCATTATTTAACGACTCTGCTGCATTATTTAAGAACTTTGCTGCATTATTTAAGGACTCTGCTCCATTATTTAAGGAATTTGTTGCATTATTTAAGGACTCTGCTGCATTATTTAAGGACTTTGCTGCATTATTTAATGAATCTGCTGAAGCATTTGAGGACTCAACTGCATTATTTAAGGTCTCTGCTGCATTATTTAAGGACTCTGCTGAAGCATTTGAGGACTCAGCTGCATGATTTAAGGACTTTGCTGAATTATTTAAGGACTCTGCTGCATTATTTAAGGAATTTGTTGCATTATTTAAGGACTCTGCTGCATTATCTAAGGAATTTGTTGCATTATTTAAGGACTCTGCTGCATTATTTAAGGACTTTGCTGCATTATTTAATAACTTTGTTGCATTACACAAGTACTCTGCTGCATTATTTAAGGACTTTGTTGCATTATGTTAGGAGTCTGCTGCATTATTTAAGGAGTCTGCTGCATTATTTAATGACTATGCTGCATTATTTAAGGACTGCTGCGTTATTTAAGGACTCTGCTGCATTATTTAAGACTTTGCTGCATTATTTAAGGACTCTGCTGCAGTATTTAATGACTCTGCTGAAGCATTTGGGGACTCAGATGCTTTATTTAAGGACTCTGTTGCATTATTTAAGGACTTTGTTGCATTATTTAAGGACTCTGCTGCATTATTTAAGGACTTTGTTGCATTATTTAAGGATTCTGCTGCATTTTTTAAGGACCTGGCTGCATTATTTAAGGACTCTGCTGCATTATTTAATTATTTTGCTCCATTATTTAAGGACTCTGCTGCGGTATTTAAGGACTCTGCTGCATTATTTAAGGACTGTGATGCATTATTTAAGGACGCTGCTGCAGAATTTAAGGAATCTGCTGCATTATTTAAGGACTTTGTTGCATTATTTAAGGTCTCTGCTGCATTACTTAAGGACTCTGCTATGGTACTTAAGGACTTTGCTGCATTATTTAAGGACTTTGCTGCATTATTTAAGGACTCTGCTGCATTATTTAAGAACTGTGTTGCATTATTTAAGGACTCTGCTGCATTATTTAAGGACTTTGTTGCATTATGTAAGGACTCTGCTGCATTATTTAAGGACTTTGCTGCATTATTTAAGGACTCTACTGCATAATTTAAGGACTTTATTGCATTATTTAAGGATCCTGCTGCATTATTTAATGACTCTGCTGAAGCATTTGAGGACTCAGCTGCATTATTAAAGGTCTCTGCTGCATTATTTAAGGATCCTGCTGAAGCATTTGAGGACTCAGCTGCATTATTTAAGGACTTTGCTGCATTATTTATCGACTCTGCTGCGTTATTTAAGGACTCTGCTGCATTATTTAAGAACTTTGCTGCATTATTTAAGGACTCTTCTGCATTATTTAATGACTCTGCTGAAGAATTTGAGGACTCAGCTGCATAATTTAAGGACTCTGCTGCATTATTTAAGGACTTTGTTGCATTATTTAAGGACTCTTCTGCATTATTTAAGGACTTTGCTGCATTATTTAAGGACTATGCTGTGGTATTTAAGTACTCTGCTGCATTATTTAAGGACTTTGCTGCATTATTTAAGGACTCTGCTGCATTATTTAATTACTTTGCTGCATTATTAAAGGACCCTGCTGCGGCATTTAGGGATTCTGCTGCATAATTTAAGGACTTTATTGCATTATTTAAGGATCCTGCTGCATTATTTAAGGATCCTGCTGAAGCATTTGAGGACTCAGCTGCATTATTTAAGGACTTTGCTGCATTATTTAAGTACTTTGTTGCATTATTTAAGGACTCTGCTGCATAATTTAAGGACTTTATTGCATTATTTAAGGATCCTGCTGCATTATTTAATGACTCTGCTGAAGCATTTGAGGACTCAGCTGCATTATTTAAGGTCTCTGCTGCATTATTTAAGGATCCTGCTGAAGCATTTGAGGACTCAGCTGCATTATTTAAGGACTTTGCTGCATTATTTAACGACTCTGCTGCGTTATTTAAGGACACTGCTGCATTATTTAAGGACACTGCTGCATTATTTAAGGACTCTGCTGCATTATTTAAGGACTTTGCTGCATTATTTAACGACTCTGCTGCATTATTTAAGAACTTTGCTGCATTATTTAAGGACTCTGCTGCATTATTTAAGGAATTTGTTGCATTATTTAAGGACTCTGCTGCTTTATTTAAGGACTCTGCTGCGGTATTTAAGGACTCTGCTGCATTATTTAAGGACTTTGCTGCATTATTTAAGGACTGCTGCGTTATGTAAGGACTCTGCTGCATTATTTAAGACTTTGCTGCATTATTTAAGGACTCTGCTGCAGTGTTTAATGACTCTGCTGAAGCAACTGGGGACTCAGATGCATTATTTAAGGACTCTGCTGCATTATGTAAGGACTTTGCTGCTTTATTTAAGGACTTTGCTGCATTATTTAAGGACTTTGTTGCATTATTTAAGGACTCTGCTGCATTATTTAAGGACTTTGTTGCATTATTTAAGGACTCTTCTGCATTATTTAAGGACTTTGCTGCATTATTTAAGGACTATGCTGTGGTATTTAAGTACTCTGCTGCATTATTTAAGGACTTTGCTGCATTATTTAAGGACTCTGCTGCATTATTTAATTACTTTGCTGCATTATTAAAGGACCCTGCTGCGGCATTTAAGGATTCTGCTGCATTATTTAAGGACTTTGATGCATTATTTAAGGACGCTGCTGCAGAATTTAAGGAATCTGCTGCATTATTTAAGGACATTGTTGCATTATTTAAGGTCTCTGCTGCATTATTTAAGGACTCTGCTATGGTACTTAAGGACTTTGCTGCATTATTTAAGGACTTTGCTGCATTATTTAAGGACTTTGATGCATTATTTAAGAACTTTGTTGCATTATTTAAGGACTCTGCTGCATTATTTAAGGACTTTGTTGCATTATGTAAGGACTTTGCTGCTTTATTTAAGGACTTTGCTGCATTATTTAAGGACTTTGTTGCATTATTTAAGGACTCTGCTGCATTATTTAAGGACTTTGTTGCATTATTTAAGGACTCTTCTGCATTATTTAAGGACTTTGCTGCATTATTTAAGGACTATGCTGTGGTATTTAAGTACTCTGCTGCATTATTTAAGGACTTTGCTGCATTATTTAAGGACTCTGCTGCATTATTTAATTACTTTGCTGCATTATTAAAGGACCCTGCTGCGGCATTTAGGGATTCTGCTGCATAATTTAAGGACTTTATTGCATTATTTAAGGATCCTGCTGCATTATTTAAGGATCCTGCTGAAGCATTTGAGGACTCAGCTGCATTATTTAAGGACTTTGCTGCATTATTTAAGTACTTTGTTGCATTATTTAAGGACTCTGCTGCATAATTTAAGGACTTTATTGCATTATTTAAGGATCCTGCTGCATTATTTAATGACTCTGCTGAAGCATTTGAGGACTCAGCTGCATTATTTAAGGTCTCTGCTGCATTATTTAAGGATCCTGCTGAAGCATTTGAGGACTCAGCTGCATTATTTAAGGACTTTGCTGCATTATTTAACGACTCTGCTGCGTTATTTAAGGACTCTGCTGCATTATTTAAGGACACTGCTGCATTATTTAAGGACTCTGCTGCATTATTTAAGGACTTTGCTGCATTATTTAACGACTCTGCTGCATTATTTAAGAACTTTGCTGCATTATTTAAGGACTCTGCTGCATTATTTAAGGAATTTGTTGCATTATTTAAGGACTCTGCTGCTTTATTTAAGGACTCTGCTGCGGTATTTAAGGACTCTGCTGCATTATTTAAGGACTTTGCTGCATTATTTAAGGACTGCTGCGTTATGTAAGGACTCTGCTGCATTATTTAAGACTTTGCTGCATTATTTAAGGACTCTGCTGCAGTGTTTAATGACTCTGCTGAAGCAACTGGGGACTCAGATGCATTATTTAAGGACTCTGCTGCATTATGTAAGGACTTTGCTGCTTTATTTAAGGACTTTGCTGCATTATTTAAGGACTTTGTTGCATTATTTAAGGACTCTGCTGCATTATTTAAGGACTTTGTTGCATTATTTAAGGACTCTTCTGCATTATTTAAGGACTTTGCTGCATTATTTAAGGACTATGCTGTGGTATTTAAGTACTCTGCTGCATTATTTAAGGACTTTGCTGCATTATTTAAGGACTCTGCTGCATTATTTAATTACTTTGCTGCATTATTAAAGGACCCTGCTGCGGCATTTAAGGATTCTGCTGCATTATTTAAGGACTTTGATGCATTATTTAAGGACGCTGCTGCAGAATTTAAGGAATCTGCTGCATTATTTAAGGACATTGTTGCATTATTTAAGGTCTCTGCTGCATTATTTAAGGACTCTGCTATGGTACTTAAGGACTTTGCTGCATTATTTAAGGACTTTGCTGCATTATTTAAGGACTTTGATGCATTATTTAAGAACTTTGTTGCATTATTTAAGGACTCTGCTGCATTATTTAAGGACTTTGTTGCATTATGTAAGGACTTTGCTGCTTTATTTAAGGACTTTGCTGCATTATTTAAGGACTTTGTTGCATTATTTAAGGACTCTGCTGCATTATTTAAGGACTTTGTTGCATTATTTAAGGACTCTTCTGCATTATTTAAGGACTTTGCTGCATTATTTAAGGACTATGCTGTGGTATTTAAGTACTCTGCTGCATTATTTAAGGACTTTGCTGCATTATTTAAGGACTCTGCTGCATTATTTAATTACTTTGCTGCATTATTAAAGGACCCTGCTGCGGCATTTAAGGATTCTGCTGCATAATTTAAGGACTTTATTGCATTATTTAAGGATCCTGCTGCATTATTTAAGGATCCTGCTGAAGCATTTGAGGACTCAGCTGCATTATTTAAGGACTTTGCTGCATTATTTAACGACTCTGCTGCATTATTTAAGGACTCTGCTGCTTTATTTAAGGACTTTCCTGCATTATTTAAGGAGTCTTCTGCATTATTTAATGACTCTGCTGAAGCATTTGAGGACTCAACTGCATTATTTAAGGACTCTGCTGCATTATTTAAGGTCTCTGCTGCATTATTTAAGGACTCTGCTGTGGTATATAAGGACTCTGCTGCATTATTTAAGGAATTTGTTGCATTATTTAAGGACGCTGCTGCATTATTTAAGGACTTTGTTGCATTATTTAAGGACTCTGCTGCATTAATTAAGGACTTTGCTGCATTACTTAAGGACACTGCTGCATTATTTAAGGACTTTGTTGCATTATTTAAGGACTCTGCTGCATTATTTAAGGACTCTGCTGAAGCATTTGGGGACTCAGATGCATTATTTAAGGACTCTGCTGCATTATGTAAGGGCTTTGCTGCTTTATTTAAGGACTCTGTTGCATTATTTAAGGACTTTGTTGCATTATTTAAGAACTCTGCTGCATTATTTAAGGACTTTGTTGCATTATTTAAGGATTCTGCTGCATTATTTAAGGACTTTGCTGGATTATTTAAGGACTATGCTGTGGTATTTAAGGACTCTGCTGCATTATTTAAGGACTTTGCTGCATTATTAAAGGACTCTGCTGCATTATTTAATTACTTTGCTGCATTATTTAAGGACTCTGCTGCGGTATTTAAGGACTCTGCTGCATTATTTAAGGACTTTGATGCATTATTTAAGGACACTGCTGCAGAATTTAAGGAATCTGCTGCATTATTTAAGGACTTTGTTGCATTATTTAAGGTCTCTTTTTCATTATTTAAGGACTCTGCTATTGTACTTAAGGACTTTGCTGCATTATTTAAGGACTTTGCTGCATTATTTAAGGACTCTGCTGCATTATTTAAGTACTTTGTTGCATTATTTAAGGACTCTGCTGCATAATTTAAGGACTTTATTGCATTATTTAAGGATCCTGCTGCATTATTTAATGACTCTGCTGAAGCATTTGAGGACTCAGCTGCATTATTTAAGGTCTCTCTGCTGCATTATTTAAGGATCCTGCTGAAGCATTTGAGGACTCAGCTGCATTATTTAAGGACTTTGCTGCATTATTTAATGACTCTGCTGCGTTATTTAAGGACTCTGCTGCATTATTTAAGGACACTGCTGCATTATTTAAGGACTCTGCTGCATTATTTAAGGACTTTGCTGCATTATTTAACGACTCTGCTGCATTATTTAAGAACTTTGCTGCATTATTTAAGGACTCTGCTCCATTATTTAAGGAATTTGTTGCATTATTTAAGGACTCTGCTGCATTATTTAAGGACTTTGCTGCATTATTTAATGAATCTGCTGAAGCATTTGAGGACTCAACTGCATTATTTAAGGTCTCTGCTGCATTATTTAAGGACTCTGCTGAAGCATTTGAGGACTCAGCTGCATGATTTAAGGACTTTGCTGAATTATTTAAGGACTCTGCTGCATTATTTAAGGAATTTGTTGCATTATTTAAGGACTCTGCTGCATTATCTAAGGAATTTGTTGCATTATTTAAGGACTCTGCTGCATTATTTAAGGACTTTGCTGCATTATTTAATAACTTTGTTGCATTACACAAGTACTCTGCTGCATTATTTAAGGACTTTGTTGCATTATGTTAGGAGTCTGCTGCATTATTTAAGGAGTCTGCTGCATTATTTAATGACTATGCTGCATTATTTAAGGACTGCTGCGTTATTTAAGGACTCTGCTGCATTATTTAAGACTTTGCTGCATTATTTAAGGACTCTGCTGCAGTATTTAATGACTCTGCTGAAGCATTTGGGGACTCAGATGCTTTATTTAAGGACTCTGTTGCATTATTTAAGGACTTTGTTGCATTATTTAAGGACTCTGCTGCATTATTTAAGGACTTTGTTGCATTATTTAAGGATTCTGCTGCATTTTTTAAGGACCTGGCTGCATTATTTAAGGACTCTGCTGCATTATTTAATTATTTTGCTCCATTATTTAAGGACTCTGCTGCGGTATTTAAGGACTCTGCTGCATTATTTAAGGACTGTGATGCATTATTTAAGGACGCTGCTGCAGAATTTAAGGAATCTGCTGCATTATTTAAGGACTTTGTTGCATTATTTAAGGTCTCTGCTGCATTACTTAAGGACTCTGCTATGGTACTTAAGGACTTTGCTGCATTATTTAAGGACTTTGCTGCATTATTTAAGGACTCTGCTGCATTATTTAAGAACTGTGTTGCATTATTTAAGGACTCTGCTGCATTATTTAAGGACTTTGTTGCATTATGTAAGGACTCTGCTGCATTATTTAAGGACTTTGCTGCATTATTTAAGGACTCTACTGCATAATTTAAGGACTTTATTGCATTATTTAAGGATCCTGCTGCATTATTTAATGACTCTGCTGAAGCATTTGAGGACTCAGCTGCATTATTAAAGGTCTCTGCTGCATTATTTAAGGATCCTGCTGAAGCATTTGAGGACTCAGCTGCATTATTTAAGGACTTTGCTGCATTATTTATCGACTCTGCTGCGTTATTTAAGGACTCTGCTGCATTATTTAAGAACTTTGCTGCATTATTTAAGGACTCTTCTGCATTATTTAATGACTCTGCTGAAGAATTTGAGGACTCAGCTGCATAATTTAAGGACTCTGCTGCATTATTTAAGGACTTTGTTGCATTATTTAAGGACTCTTCTGCATTATTTAAGGACTTTGCTGCATTATTTAAGGACTATGCTGTGGTATTTAAGTACTCTGCTGCATTATTTAAGGACTTTGCTGCATTATTTAAGGACTCTGCTGCATTATTTAATTACTTTGCTGCATTATTAAAGGACCCTGCTGCGGCATTTAGGGATTCTGCTGCATAATTTAAGGACTTTATTGCATTATTTAAGGATCCTGCTGCATTATTTAAGGATCCTGCTGAAGCATTTGAGGACTCAGCTGCATTATTTAAGGACTTTGCTGCATTATTTAAGTACTTTGTTGCATTATTTAAGGACTCTGCTGCATAATTTAAGGACTTTATTGCATTATTTAAGGATCCTGCTGCATTATTTAATGACTCTGCTGAAGCATTTGAGGACTCAGCTGCATTATTTAAGGTCTCTGCTGCATTATTTAAGGATCCTGCTGAAGCATTTGAGGACTCAGCTGCATTATTTAAGGACTTTGCTGCATTATTTAACGACTCTGCTGCGTTATTTAAGGACACTGCTGCATTATTTAAGGACACTGCTGCATTATTTAAGGACTCTGCTGCATTATTTAAGGACTTTGCTGCATTATTTAACGACTCTGCTGCATTATTTAAGAACTTTGCTGCATTATTTAAGGACTCTGCTGCATTATTTAAGGAATTTGTTGCATTATTTAAGGACTCTGCTGCTTTATTTAAGGACTCTGCTGCGGTATTTAAGGACTCTGCTGCATTATTTAAGGACTTTGCTGCATTATTTAAGGACTGCTGCGTTATGTAAGGACTCTGCTGCATTATTTAAGACTTTGCTGCATTATTTAAGGACTCTGCTGCAGTGTTTAATGACTCTGCTGAAGCAACTGGGGACTCAGATGCATTATTTAAGGACTCTGCTGCATTATGTAAGGACTTTGCTGCTTTATTTAAGGACTTTGCTGCATTATTTAAGGACTTTGTTGCATTATTTAAGGACTCTGCTGCATTATTTAAGGACTTTGTTGCATTATTTAAGGACTCTTCTGCATTATTTAAGGACTTTGCTGCATTATTTAAGGACTATGCTGTGGTATTTAAGTACTCTGCTGCATTATTTAAGGACTTTGCTGCATTATTTAAGGACTCTGCTGCATTATTTAATTACTTTGCTGCATTATTAAAGGACCCTGCTGCGGCATTTAAGGATTCTGCTGCATTATTTAAGGACTTTGATGCATTATTTAAGGACGCTGCTGCAGAATTTAAGGAATCTGCTGCATTATTTAAGGACATTGTTGCATTATTTAAGGTCTCTGCTGCATTATTTAAGGACTCTGCTATGGTACTTAAGGACTTTGCTGCATTATTTAAGGACTTTGCTGCATTATTTAAGGACTTTGATGCATTATTTAAGAACTTTGTTGCATTATTTAAGGACTCTGCTGCATTATTTAAGGACTTTGTTGCATTATGTAAGGACTTTGCTGCTTTATTTAAGGACTTTGCTGCATTATTTAAGGACTTTGTTGCATTATTTAAGGACTCTGCTGCATTATTTAAGGACTTTGTTGCATTATTTAAGGACTCTTCTGCATTATTTAAGGACTTTGCTGCATTATTTAAGGACTATGCTGTGGTATTTAAGTACTCTGCTGCATTATTTAAGGACTTTGCTGCATTATTTAAGGACTCTGCTGCATTATTTAATTACTTTGCTGCATTATTAAAGGACCCTGCTGCGGCATTTAGGGATTCTGCTGCATAATTTAAGGACTTTATTGCATTATTTAAGGATCCTGCTGCATTATTTAAGGATCCTGCTGAAGCATTTGAGGACTCAGCTGCATTATTTAAGGACTTTGCTGCATTATTTAAGTACTTTGTTGCATTATTTAAGGACTCTGCTGCATAATTTAAGGACTTTATTGCATTATTTAAGGATCCTGCTGCATTATTTAATGACTCTGCTGAAGCATTTGAGGACTCAGCTGCATTATTTAAGGTCTCTGCTGCATTATTTAAGGATCCTGCTGAAGCATTTGAGGACTCAGCTGCATTATTTAAGGACTTTGCTGCATTATTTAACGACTCTGCTGCGTTATTTAAGGACTCTGCTGCATTATTTAAGGACACTGCTGCATTATTTAAGGACTCTGCTGCATTATTTAAGGACTTTGCTGCATTATTTAACGACTCTGCTGCATTATTTAAGAACTTTGCTGCATTATTTAAGGACTCTGCTGCATTATTTAAGGAATTTGTTGCATTATTTAAGGACTCTGCTGCTTTATTTAAGGACTCTGCTGCGGTATTTAAGGACTCTGCTGCATTATTTAAGGACTTTGCTGCATTATTTAAGGACTGCTGCGTTATGTAAGGACTCTGCTGCATTATTTAAGACTTTGCTGCATTATTTAAGGACTCTGCTGCAGTGTTTAATGACTCTGCTGAAGCAACTGGGGACTCAGATGCATTATTTAAGGACTCTGCTGCATTATGTAAGGACTTTGCTGCTTTATTTAAGGACTTTGCTGCATTATTTAAGGACTTTGTTGCATTATTTAAGGACTCTGCTGCATTATTTAAGGACTTTGTTGCATTATTTAAGGACTCTTCTGCATTATTTAAGGACTTTGCTGCATTATTTAAGGACTATGCTGTGGTATTTAAGTACTCTGCTGCATTATTTAAGGACTTTGCTGCATTATTTAAGGACTCTGCTGCATTATTTAATTACTTTGCTGCATTATTAAAGGACCCTGCTGCGGCATTTAAGGATTCTGCTGCATTATTTAAGGACTTTGATGCATTATTTAAGGACGCTGCTGCAGAATTTAAGGAATCTGCTGCATTATTTAAGGACATTGTTGCATTATTTAAGGTCTCTGCTGCATTATTTAAGGACTCTGCTATGGTACTTAAGGACTTTGCTGCATTATTTAAGGACTTTGCTGCATTATTTAAGGACTTTGATGCATTATTTAAGAACTTTGTTGCATTATTTAAGGACTCTGCTGCATTATTTAAGGACTTTGTTGCATTATGTAAGGACTTTGCTGCTTTATTTAAGGACTTTGCTGCATTATTTAAGGACTTTGTTGCATTATTTAAGGACTCTGCTGCATTATTTAAGGACTTTGTTGCATTATTTAAGGACTCTTCTGCATTATTTAAGGACTTTGCTGCATTATTTAAGGACTATGCTGTGGTATTTAAGTACTCTGCTGCATTATTTAAGGACTTTGCTGCATTATTTAAGGACTCTGCTGCATTATTTAATTACTTTGCTGCATTATTAAAGGACCCTGCTGCGGCATTTAAGGATTCTGCTGCATAATTTAAGGACTTTATTGCATTATTTAAGGATCCTGCTGCATTATTTAAGGATCCTGCTGAAGCATTTGAGGACTCAGCTGCATTATTTAAGGACTTTGCTGCATTATTTAACGACTCTGCTGCATTATTTAAGGACTCTGCTGCTTTATTTAAGGACTTTCCTGCATTATTTAAGGAGTCTTCTGCATTATTTAATGACTCTGCTGAAGCATTTGAGGACTCAACTGCATTATTTAAGGACTCTGCTGCATTATTTAAGGTCTCTGCTGCATTATTTAAGGACTCTGCTGTGGTATATAAGGACTCTGCTGCATTATTTAAGGAATTTGTTGCATTATTTAAGGACGCTGCTGCATTATTTAAGGACTTTGTTGCATTATTTAAGGACTCTGCTGCATTAATTAAGGACTTTGCTGCATTACTTAAGGACACTGCTGCATTATTTAAGGACTTTGTTGCATTATTTAAGGACTCTGCTGCATTATTTAAGGACTCTGCTGAAGCATTTGGGGACTCAGATGCATTATTTAAGGACTCTGCTGCATTATGTAAGGGCTTTGCTGCTTTATTTAAGGACTCTGTTGCATTATTTAAGGACTTTGTTGCATTATTTAAGAACTCTGCTGCATTATTTAAGGACTTTGTTGCATTATTTAAGGATTCTGCTGCATTATTTAAGGACTTTGCTGGATTATTTAAGGACTATGCTGTGGTATTTAAGGACTCTGCTGCATTATTTAAGGACTTTGCTGCATTATTAAAGGACTCTGCTGCATTATTTAATTACTTTGCTGCATTATTTAAGGACTCTGCTGCGGTATTTAAGGACTCTGCTGCATTATTTAAGGACTTTGATGCATTATTTAAGGACACTGCTGCAGAATTTAAGGAATCTGCTGCATTATTTAAGGACTTTGTTGCATTATTTAAGGTCTCTTTTTCATTATTTAAGGACTCTGCTATTGTACTTAAGGACTTTGCTGCATTATTTAAGGACTTTGCTGCATTATTTAAGGACTCTGCTGCATTATTTAAGTACTTTGTTGCATTATTTAAGGACTCTGCTGCATAATTTAAGGACTTTATTGCATTATTTAAGGATCCTGCTGCATTATTTAATGACTCTGCTGAAGCATTTGAGGACTCAGCTGCATTATTTAAGGTCTCTCTGCTGCATTATTTAAGGATCCTGCTGAAGCATTTGAGGACTCAGCTGCATTATTTAAGGACTTTGCTGCATTATTTAATGACTCTGCTGCGTTATTTAAGGACTCTGCTGCATTATTTAAGGACACTGCTGCATTATTTAAGGACTCTGCTGCATTATTTAAGGACTTTGCTGCATTATTTAACGACTCTGCTGCATTATTTAAGAACTTTGCTGCATTATTTAAGGACTCTGCTCCATTATTTAAGGAATTTGTTGCATTATTTAAGGACTCTGCTGCATTATTTAAGGACTTTGCTGCATTATTTAATGAATCTGCTGAAGCATTTGAGGACTCAACTGCATTATTTAAGGTCTCTGCTGCATTATTTAAGGACTCTGCTGAAGCATTTGAGGACTCAGCTGCATGATTTAAGGACTTTGCTGAATTATTTAAGGACTCTGCTGCATTATTTAAGGAATTTGTTGCATTATTTAAGGACTCTGCTGCATTATCTAAGGAATTTGTTGCATTATTTAAGGACTCTGCTGCATTATTTAAGGACTTTGCTGCATTATTTAATAACTTTGTTGCATTACACAAGTACTCTGCTGCATTATTTAAGGACTTTGTTGCATTATGTTAGGAGTCTGCTGCATTATTTAAGGAGTCTGCTGCATTATTTAATGACTATGCTGCATTATTTAAGGACTGCTGCGTTATTTAAGGACTCTGCTGCATTATTTAAGACTTTGCTGCATTATTTAAGGACTCTGCTGCAGTATTTAATGACTCTGCTGAAGCATTTGGGGACTCAGATGCTTTATTTAAGGACTCTGTTGCATTATTTAAGGACTTTGTTGCATTATTTAAGGACTCTGCTGCATTATTTAAGGACTTTGTTGCATTATTTAAGGATTCTGCTGCATTTTTTAAGGACCTGGCTGCATTATTTAAGGACTCTGCTGCATTATTTAATTATTTTGCTCCATTATTTAAGGACTCTGCTGCGGTATTTAAGGACTCTGCTGCATTATTTAAGGACTGTGATGCATTATTTAAGGACGCTGCTGCAGAATTTAAGGAATCTGCTGCATTATTTAAGGACTTTGTTGCATTATTTAAGGTCTCTGCTGCATTACTTAAGGACTCTGCTATGGTACTTAAGGACTTTGCTGCATTATTTAAGGACTTTGCTGCATTATTTAAGGACTCTGCTGCATTATTTAAGAACTGTGTTGCATTATTTAAGGACTCTGCTGCATTATTTAAGGACTTTGTTGCATTATGTAAGGACTCTGCTGCATTATTTAAGGACTTTGCTGCATTATTTAAGGACTCTACTGCATAATTTAAGGACTTTATTGCATTATTTAAGGATCCTGCTGCATTATTTAATGACTCTGCTGAAGCATTTGAGGACTCAGCTGCATTATTAAAGGTCTCTGCTGCATTATTTAAGGATCCTGCTGAAGCATTTGAGGACTCAGCTGCATTATTTAAGGACTTTGCTGCATTATTTATCGACTCTGCTGCGTTATTTAAGGACTCTGCTGCATTATTTAAGAACTTTGCTGCATTATTTAAGGACTCTTCTGCATTATTTAATGACTCTGCTGAAGAATTTGAGGACTCAGCTGCATAATTTAAGGACTCTGCTGCATTATTTAAGGACTTTGTTGCATTATTTAAGGACTCTTCTGCATTATTTAAGGACTTTGCTGCATTATTTAAGGACTATGCTGTGGTATTTAAGTACTCTGCTGCATTATTTAAGGACTTTGCTGCATTATTTAAGGACTCTGCTGCATTATTTAATTACTTTGCTGCATTATTAAAGGACCCTGCTGCGGCATTTAGGGATTCTGCTGCATAATTTAAGGACTTTATTGCATTATTTAAGGATCCTGCTGCATTATTTAAGGATCCTGCTGAAGCATTTGAGGACTCAGCTGCATTATTTAAGGACTTTGCTGCATTATTTAAGTACTTTGTTGCATTATTTAAGGACTCTGCTGCATAATTTAAGGACTTTATTGCATTATTTAAGGATCCTGCTGCATTATTTAATGACTCTGCTGAAGCATTTGAGGACTCAGCTGCATTATTTAAGGTCTCTGCTGCATTATTTAAGGATCCTGCTGAAGCATTTGAGGACTCAGCTGCATTATTTAAGGACTTTGCTGCATTATTTAACGACTCTGCTGCGTTATTTAAGGACACTGCTGCATTATTTAAGGACACTGCTGCATTATTTAAGGACTCTGCTGCATTATTTAAGGACTTTGCTGCATTATTTAACGACTCTGCTGCATTATTTAAGAACTTTGCTGCATTATTTAAGGACTCTGCTGCATTATTTAAGGAATTTGTTGCATTATTTAAGGACTCTGCTGCTTTATTTAAGGACTCTGCTGCGGTATTTAAGGACTCTGCTGCATTATTTAAGGACTTTGCTGCATTATTTAAGGACTGCTGCGTTATGTAAGGACTCTGCTGCATTATTTAAGACTTTGCTGCATTATTTAAGGACTCTGCTGCAGTGTTTAATGACTCTGCTGAAGCAACTGGGGACTCAGATGCATTATTTAAGGACTCTGCTGCATTATGTAAGGACTTTGCTGCTTTATTTAAGGACTTTGCTGCATTATTTAAGGACTTTGTTGCATTATTTAAGGACTCTGCTGCATTATTTAAGGACTTTGTTGCATTATTTAAGGACTCTTCTGCATTATTTAAGGACTTTGCTGCATTATTTAAGGACTATGCTGTGGTATTTAAGTACTCTGCTGCATTATTTAAGGACTTTGCTGCATTATTTAAGGACTCTGCTGCATTATTTAATTACTTTGCTGCATTATTAAAGGACCCTGCTGCGGCATTTAAGGATTCTGCTGCATTATTTAAGGACTTTGATGCATTATTTAAGGACGCTGCTGCAGAATTTAAGGAATCTGCTGCATTATTTAAGGACATTGTTGCATTATTTAAGGTCTCTGCTGCATTATTTAAGGACTCTGCTATGGTACTTAAGGACTTTGCTGCATTATTTAAGGACTTTGCTGCATTATTTAAGGACTTTGATGCATTATTTAAGAACTTTGTTGCATTATTTAAGGACTCTGCTGCATTATTTAAGGACTTTGTTGCATTATGTAAGGACTTTGCTGCTTTATTTAAGGACTTTGCTGCATTATTTAAGGACTTTGTTGCATTATTTAAGGACTCTGCTGCATTATTTAAGGACTTTGTTGCATTATTTAAGGACTCTTCTGCATTATTTAAGGACTTTGCTGCATTATTTAAGGACTATGCTGTGGTATTTAAGTACTCTGCTGCATTATTTAAGGACTTTGCTGCATTATTTAAGGACTCTGCTGCATTATTTAATTACTTTGCTGCATTATTAAAGGACCCTGCTGCGGCATTTAAGGATTCTGCTGCATAATTTAAGGACTTTATTGCATTATTTAAGGATCCTGCTGCATTATTTAAGGATCCTGCTGAAGCATTTGAGGACTCAGCTGCATTATTTAAGGACTTTGCTGCATTATTTAACGACTCTGCTGCATTATTTAAGGACTCTGCTGCTTTATTTAAGGACTTTCCTGCATTATTTAAGGAGTCTTCTGCATTATTTAATGACTCTGCTGAAGCATTTGAGGACTCAACTGCATTATTTAAGGACTCTGCTGCATTATTTAAGGTCTCTGCTGCATTATTTAAGGACTCTGCTGTGGTATATAAGGACTCTGCTGCATTATTAAGGAATTTGTTGCATTATTTAAGGACGCTGCTGCATTATTTAAGGACTTTGTTGCATTATTTAAGGACTCTGCTGCATTAATTAAGGACTTTGCTGCATTACTTAAGGACACTGCTGCATTATTTAAGGACTTTGTTGCATTATTTAAGGACTCTGCTGCATTATTTAAGGACTCTGCTGAAGCATTTGGGGACTCAGATGCATTATTTAAGGACTCTGCTGCATTATGTAAGGGCTTTGCTGCTTTATTTAAGGACTCTGTTGCATTATTTAAGGACTTTGTTGCATTATTTAAGAACTCTGCTGCATTATTTAAGGACTTTGTTGCATTATTTAAGGATTCTGCTGCATTATTTAAGGACTTTGCTGCATTATTTAAGGACTATGCTGTGGTATTTAAGGACTCTGCTGCATTATTTAAGGACTTTGCTGCATTATTAAAGGACTCTGCTGCATTATTTAATTACTTTGCTGCATTATTTAAGGACTCTGCTGCGGTATTTAAGGACTCTGCTGCATTATTTAAGGACTTTGATGCATTATTTAAGGACACTGCTGCAGAATTTAAGGAATCTGCTGCATTATTTAAGGACTTTGTTGCATTATTTAAGGTCTCTTTTTCATTATTTAAGGACTCTGCTATTGTACTTAAGGACTTTGCTGCATTATTTAAGGACTTTGCTGCATTATTTAAGGACTCTGCTGCATTATTTAAGTACTTTGTTGCATTATTTAAGGACTCTGCTGCATAATTTAAGGACTTTATTGCATTATTTAAGGATCCTGCTGCATTATTTAATGACTCTGCTGAAGCATTTGAGGACTCAGCTGCATTATTTAAGGTCTCTCTGCTGCATTATTTAAGGATCCTGCTGAAGCATTTGAGGACTCAGCTGCATTATTTAAGGACTTTGCTGCATTATTTAATGACTCTGCTGCGTTATTTAAGGACTCTGCTGCATTATTTAAGGACACTGCTGCATTATTTAAGGACTCTGCTGCATTATTTAAGGACTTTGCTGCATTATTTAACGACTCTGCTGCATTATTTAAGAACTTTGCTGCATTATTTAAGGACTCTGCTCCATTATTTAAGGAATTTGTTGCATTATTTAAGGACTCTGCTGCATTATTTAAGGACTTTGCTGCATTATTTAATGAATCTGCTGAAGCATTTGAGGACTCAACTGCATTATTTAAGGTCTCTGCTGCATTATTTAAGGACTCTGCTGAAGCATTTGAGGACTCAGCTGCATGATTTAAGGACTTTGCTGAATTATTTAAGGACTCTGCTGCATTATTTAAGGAATTTGTTGCATTATTTAAGGACTCTGCTGCATTATCTAAGGAATTTGTTGCATTATTTAAGGACTCTGCTGCATTATTTAAGGACTTTGCTGCATTATTTAATAACTTTGTTGCATTATACAAGTACTCTGCTGCATTATTTAAGGACTTTGTTGCATTATGTTAGGAGTCTGCTGCATTATTTAAGGAGTCTGCTGCATTATTTAATGACTATGCTGCATTATTTAAGGACTGCTGCGTTATTTAAGGACTCTGCTGCATTATTTAAGACTTTGCTGCATTATTTAAGGACTCTGCTGCAGTATTTAATGACTCTGCTGAAGCATTTGGGGACTCAGATGCTTTATTTAAGGACTCTGTTGCATTATTTAAGGACTTTGTTGCATTATTTAAGGACTCTGCTGCATTATTTAAGGACTTTGTTGCATTATTTAAGGATTCTGCTGCATTTTTTAAGGACCTGGCTGCATTATTTAAGGACTCTGCTGCATTATTTAATTATTTTGCTCCATTATTTAAGGACTCTGCTGCGGTATTTAAGGACTCTGCTGCATTATTTAAGGACTGTGATGCATTATTTAAGGACGCTGCTGCAGAATTTAAGGAATCTGCTGCATTATTTAAGGACTTTGTTGCATTATTTAAGGTCTCTGCTGCATTACTTAAGGACTCTGCTATGGTACTTAAGGACTTTGCTGCATTATTTAAGGACTTTGCTGCATTATTTAAGGACTCTGCTGCATTATTTAAGAACTGTGTTGCATTATTTAAGGACTCTGCTGCATTATTTAAGGACTTTGTTGCATTATGTAAGGACTCTGCTGCATTATTTAAGGACTTTGCTGCATTATTTAAGGACTCTACTGCATAATTTAAGGACTTTATTGCATTATTTAAGGATCCTGCTGCATTATTTAATGACTCTGCTGAAGCATTTGAGGACTCAGCTGCATTATTAAAGGTCTCTGCTGCATTATTTAAGGATCCTGCTGAAGCATTTGAGGACTCAGCTGCATTATTTAAGGACTTTGCTGCATTATTTATCGACTCTGCTGCGTTATTTAAGGACTCTGCTGCATTATTTAAGAACTTTGCTGCATTATTTAAGGACTCTTCTGCATTATTTAATGACTCTGCTGAAGAATTTGAGGACTCAGCTGCATAATTTAAGGACTCTGCTGCATTATTTAAGGACTTTGTTGCATTATTTAAGGACTCTTCTGCATTATTTAAGGACTTTGCTGCATTATTTAAGGACTATGCTGTGGTATTTAAGTACTCTGCTGCATTATTTAAGGACTTTGCTGCATTATTTAAGGACTCTGCTGCATTATTTAATTACTTTGCTGCATTATTAAAGGACCCTGCTGCGGCATTTAGGGATTCTGCTGCATAATTTAAGGACTTTATTGCATTATTTAAGGATCCTGCTGCATTATTTAAGGATCCTGCTGAAGCATTTGAGGACTCAGCTGCATTATTTAAGGACTTTGCTGCATTATTTAAGTACTTTGTTGCATTATTTAAGGACTCTGCTGCATAATTTAAGGACTTTATTGCATTATTTAAGGATCCTGCTGCATTATTTAATGACTCTGCTGAAGCATTTGAGGACTCAGCTGCATTATTTAAGGTCTCTGCTGCATTATTTAAGGATCCTGCTGAAGCATTTGAGGACTCAGCTGCATTATTTAAGGACTTTGCTGCATTATTTAACGACTCTGCTGCGTTATTTAAGGACTCTGCTGCATTATTTAAGGACACTGCTGCATTATTTAAGGACTCTGCTGCATTATTTAAGGACTTTGCTGCATTATTTAACGACTCTGCTGCATTATTTAAGAACTTTGCTGCATTATTTAAGGACTCTGCTGCATTATTTAAGGAATTTGTTGCATTATTTAAGGACTCTGCTGCTTTATTTAAGGACTCTGCTGCGGTATTTAAGGACTCTGCTGCATTATTTAAGGACTTTGCTGCATTATTTAAGGACTGCTGCGTTATGTAAGGACTCTGCTGCATTATTTAAGACTTTGCTGCATTATTTAAGGACTCTGCTGCAGTGTTTAATGACTCTGCTGAAGCAACTGGGGACTCAGATGCATTATTTAAGGACTCTGCTGCATTATGTAAGGACTTTGCTGCTTTATTTAAGGACTTTGCTGCATTATTTAAGGACTTTGTTGCATTATTTAAGGACTCTGCTGCATTATTTAAGGACTTTGTTGCATTATTTAAGGACTCTTCTGCATTATTTAAGGACTTTGCTGCATTATTTAAGGACTATGCTGTGGTATTTAAGTACTCTGCTGCATTATTTAAGGACTTTGCTGCATTATTTAAGGACTCTGCTGCATTATTTAATTACTTTGCTGCATTATTAAAGGACCCTGCTGCGGCATTTAAGGATTCTGCTGCATTATTTAAGGACTTTGATGCATTATTTAAGGACGCTGCTGCAGAATTTAAGGAATCTGCTGCATTATTTAAGGACATTGTTGCATTATTTAAGGTCTCTGCTGCATTATTTAAGGACTCTGCTATGGTACTTAAGGACTTTGCTGCATTATTTAAGGACTTTGCTGCATTATTTAAGGACTTTGATGCATTATTTAAGAACTTTGTTGCATTATTTAAGGACTCTGCTGCATTATTTAAGGACTTTGTTGCATTATGTAAGGACTTTGCTGCTTTATTTAAGGACTTTGCTGCATTATTTAAGGACTTTGTTGCATTATTTAAGGACTCTGCTGCATTATTTAAGGACTTTGTTGCATTATTTAAGGACTCTTCTGCATTATTTAAGGACTTTGCTGCATTATTTAAGGACTATGCTGTGGTATTTAAGTACTCTGCTGCATTATTTAAGGACTTTGCTGCATTATTTAAGGACTCTGCTGCATTATTTAATTACTTTGCTGCATTATTAAAGGACCCTGCTGCGGCATTTAAGGATTCTGCTGCATAATTTAAGGACTTTATTGCATTATTTAAGGATCCTGCTGCATTATTTAAGGATCCTGCTGAAGCATTTGAGGACTCAGCTGCATTATTTAAGGACTTTGCTGCATTATTTAACGACTCTGCTGCATTATTTAAGGACTCTGCTGCTTTATTTAAGGACTTTCCTGCATTATTTAAGGAGTCTTCTGCATTATTTAATGACTCTGCTGAAGCATTTGAGGACTCAACTGCATTATTTAAGGACTCTGCTGCATTATTTAAGGTCTCTGCTGCATTATTTAAGGACTCTGCTGTGGTATATAAGGACTCTGCTGCATTATTTAAGGAATTTGTTGCATTATTTAAGGACGCTGCTGCATTATTTAAGGACTTTGTTGCATTATTTAAGGACTCTGCTGCATTAATTAAGGACTTTGCTGCATTACTTAAGGACACTGCTGCATTATTTAAGGACTTTGTTGCATTATTTAAGGACTCTGCTGCATTATTTAAGGACTCTGCTGAAGCATTTGGGGACTCAGATGCATTATTTAAGGACTCTGCTGCATTATGTAAGGGCTTTGCTGCTTTATTTAAGGACTCTGTTGCATTATTTAAGGACTTTGTTGCATTATTTAAGAACTCTGCTGCATTATTTAAGGACTTTGTTGCATTATTTAAGGATTCTGCTGCATTATTTAAGGACTTTGCTGCATTATTTAAGGACTATGCTGTGGTATTTAAGGACTCTGCTGCATTATTTAAGGACTTTGCTGCATTATTAAAGGACTCTGCTGCATTATTTAATTACTTTGCTGCATTATTTAAGGACTCTGCTGCGGTATTTAAGGACTCTGCTGCATTATTTAAGGACTTTGATGCATTATTTAAGGACACTGCTGCAGAATTTAAGGAATCTGCTGCATTATTTAAGGACTTTGTTGCATTATTTAAGGTCTCTTTTTCATTATTTAAGGACTCTGCTATTGTACTTAAGGACTTTGCTGCATTATTTAAGGACTTTGCTGCATTATTTAAGGACTCTGCTGCATTATTTAAGTACTTTGTTGCATTATTTAAGGACTCTGCTGCATAATTTAAGGACTTTATTGCATTATTTAAGGATCCTGCTGCATTATTTAATGACTCTGCTGAAGCATTTGAGGACTCAGCTGCATTATTTAAGGTCTCTCTGCTGCATTATTTAAGGATCCTGCTGAAGCATTTGAGGACTCAGCTGCATTATTTAAGGACTTTGCTGCATTATTTAATGACTCTGCTGCGTTATTTAAGGACTCTGCTGCATTATTTAAGGACACTGCTGCATTATTTAAGGACTCTGCTGCATTATTTAAGGACTTTGCTGCATTATTTAACGACTCTGCTGCATTATTTAAGAACTTTGCTGCATTATTTAAGGACTCTGCTCCATTATTTAAGGAATTTGTTGCATTATTTAAGGACTCTGCTGCATTATTTAAGGACTTTGCTGCATTATTTAATGAATCTGCTGAAGCATTTGAGGACTCAACTGCATTATTTAAGGTCTCTGCTGCATTATTTAAGGACTCTGCTGAAGCATTTGAGGACTCAGCTGCATGATTTAAGGACTTTGCTGAATTATTTAAGGACTCTGCTGCATTATTTAAGGAATTTGTTGCATTATTTAAGGACTCTGCTGCATTATCTAAGGAATTTGTTGCATTATTTAAGGACTCTGCTGCATTATTTAAGGACTTTGCTGCATTATTTAATAACTTTGTTGCATTATACAAGTACTCTGCTGCATTATTTAAGGACTTTGTTGCATTATGTTAGGAGTCTGCTGCATTATTTAAGGAGTCTGCTGCATTATTTAATGACTATGCTGCATTATTTAAGGACTGCTGCGTTATTTAAGGACTCTGCTGCATTATTTAAGACTTTGCTGCATTATTTAAGGACTCTGCTGCAGTATTTAATGACTCTGCTGAAGCATTTGGGGACTCAGATGCTTTATTTAAGGACTCTGTTGCATTATTTAAGGACTTTGTTGCATTATTTAAGGACTCTGCTGCATTATTTAAGGACTTTGTTGCATTATTTAAGGATTCTGCTGCATTTTTTAAGGACCTGGCTGCATTATTTAAGGACTCTGCTGCATTATTTAATTATTTTGCTCCATTATTTAAGGACTCTGCTGCGGTATTTAAGGACTCTGCTGCATTATTTAAGGACTGTGATGCATTATTTAAGGACGCTGCTGCAGAATTTAAGGAATCTGCTGCATTATTTAAGGACTTTGTTGCATTATTTAAGGTCTCTGCTGCATTACTTAAGGACTCTGCTATGGTACTTAAGGACTTTGCTGCATTATTTAAGGACTTTGCTGCATTATTTAAGGACTCTGCTGCATTATTTAAGAACTGTGTTGCATTATTTAAGGACTCTGCTGCATTATTTAAGGACTTTGTTGCATTATGTAAGGACTCTGCTGCATTATTTAAGGACTTTGCTGCATTATTTAAGGACTCTACTGCATAATTTAAGGACTTTATTGCATTATTTAAGGATCCTGCTGCATTATTTAATGACTCTGCTGAAGCATTTGAGGACTCAGCTGCATTATTAAAGGTCTCTGCTGCATTATTTAAGGATCCTGCTGAAGCATTTGAGGACTCAGCTGCATTATTTAAGGACTTTGCTGCATTATTTATCGACTCTGCTGCGTTATTTAAGGACTCTGCTGCATTATTTAAGAACTTTGCTGCATTATTTAAGGACTCTTCTGCATTATTTAATGACTCTGCTGAAGAATTTGAGGACTCAGCTGCATAATTTAAGGACTCTGCTGCATTATTTAAGGACTTTGTTGCATTATTTAAGGACTCTTCTGCATTATTTAAGGACTTTGCTGCATTATTTAAGGACTATGCTGTGGTATTTAAGTACTCTGCTGCATTATTTAAGGACTTTGCTGCATTATTTAAGGACTCTGCTGCATTATTTAATTACTTTGCTGCATTATTAAAGGACCCTGCTGCGGCATTTAGGGATTCTGTTGCATAATTTAAGGACTTTATTGCATTATTTAAGGATCCTGCTGCATTATTTAAGGATCCTGCTGAAGCATTTGAGGACTCAGCTGCATTATTTAAGGACTTGCTGCATTATTTAAGTACTTTGTTGCATTATTTAAGGACTCTGCTGCATAATTTAAGGACTTTATTGCATTATTTAAGGATCCTGCTGCATTATTTAATGACTCTGCTGAAGCATTTGAGGACTCAGCTGCATTATTTAAGGTCTCTGCTGCATTATTTAAGGATCCTGCTGAAGCATTTGAGGACTCAGCTGCATTATTTAAGGACTTTGCTGCATTATTTAACGACTCTGCTGCGTTATTTAAGGACTCTGCTGCATTATTTAAGGACACTGCTGCATTATTTAAGGACTCTGCTGCATTATTTAAGGACTTTGCTGCATTATTTAACGACTCTGCTGCATTATTTAAGAACTTTGCTGCATTATTTAAGGACTCTGCTGCATTATTTAAGGAATTTGTTGCATTATTTAAGGACTCTGCTGCTTTATTTAAGGACTCTGCTGCGGTATTTAAGGACTCTGCTGCATTATTTAAGGACTTTGCTGCATTATTTAAGGACTGCTGCGTTATGTAAGGACTCTGCTGCATTATTTAAGACTTTGCTGCATTATTTAAGGACTCTGCTGCAGTGTTTAATGACTCTGCTGAAGCAACTGGGGACTCAGATGCATTATTTAAGGACTCTGCTGCATTATGTAAGGACTTTGCTGCTTTATTTAAGGACTTTGCTGCATTATTTAAGGACTTTGTTGCATTATTTAAGGACTCTGCTGCATTATTTAAGGACTTTGTTGCATTATTTAAGGACTCTTCTGCATTATTTAAGGACTTTGCTGCATTATTTAAGGACTATGCTGTGGTATTTAAGTACTCTGCTGCATTATTTAAGGACTTTGCTGCATTATTTAAGGACTCTGCTGCATTATTTAATTACTTTGCTGCATTATTAAAGGACCCTGCTGCGGCATTTAAGGATTCTGCTGCATTATTTAAGGACTTTGATGCATTATTTAAGGACGCTGCTGCAGAATTTAAGGAATCTGCTGCATTATTTAAGGACATTGTTGCATTATTTAAGGTCTCTGCTGCATTATTTAAGGACTCTGCTATGGTACTTAAGGACTTTGCTGCATTATTTAAGGACTTTGCTGCATTATTTAAGGACTTTGATGCATTATTTAAGAACTTTGTTGCATTATTTAAGGACTCTGCTGCATTATTTAAGGACTTTGTTGCATTATGTAAGGACTTTGCTGCTTTATTTAAGGACTTTGCTGCATTATTTAAGGACTTTGTTGCATTATTTAAGGACTCTGCTGCATTATTTAAGGACTTTGTTGCATTATTTAAGGACTCTTCTGCATTATTTAAGGACTTTGCTGCATTATTTAAGGACTATGCTGTGGTATTTAAGCACTCTGCTGCATTATTTAAGGACTTTGCTGCATTATTTAAGGACTCTGCTGCATTATTTAATTACTTTGCTGCATTATTAAAGGACCCTGCTGCGGCATTTAAGGATTCTGCTGCATAATTTAAGGACTTTATTGCATTATTTAAGGATCCTGCTGCATTATTTAAGGATCCTGCTGAAGCATTTGAGGACTCAGCTGCATTATTTAAGGACTTTGCTGCATTATTTAACGACTCTGCTGCATTATTTAAGGACTCTGCTGCTTTATTTAAGGACTTTCCTGCATTATTTAATGACTCTGCTGAAGAATTTGAGGACTCAGCTGCATAATTTAAGGACTCTGCTGCATTATTTAAGGACTTTGCTGCATTATTTAAGGACTCTGCTGCATTATTTAAGAACTGTGTTGCATTATTTAAGGACTCTGCTGCATTATTTAAGGACTTTGTTGCATTATGTAAGGACTCTGCTGCATTATTTAAGGACTTTGCTGCATTATTTAAGGACTCTACTGCATAATTTAAGGACTTTATTGCATTATTTAAGGATCCTGCTGCATTATTTAATGACTCTGCTGAAGCATTTGAGGACTCAGCTGCATTATTAAAGGTCTCTGCTGCATTATTTAAGGATCCTGCTGAAGCATTTGAGGACTCAGCTTCATTATTTAAGGACTTTGCTGCATTATTTATCGACTCTGCTGCGTTATTTAAGGACTCTGCTGCATTATTTAAGAACTTTGCTGCATTATTTAAGGACTCTTCTGCATTATTTAATGACTCTGCTGAAGAATTTGAGGACTCAGCTGCATAATTTAAGGACTCTGCTGCATTATTTAAGGACTTTGTTGCATTATTTAAGGACTCTTCTGCATTATTTAAGGACTTTGCTGCATTATTTAAGGACTATGCTGTGGTATTTAAGTACTCTGCTGCATTATTTAAGGACTTTGCTGCATTATTTAAGGACTCTGCTGCATTATTTAATTACTTTGCTGCATTATTAAAGGACCCTGCTGCGGCATTTAGGGATTCTGCTGCATAATTTAAGGACTTTATTGCATTATTTAAGGATCCTGCTGCATTATTTAAGGATCCTGCTGAAGCATTTGAGGACTCAGCTGCATTATTTAAGGACTTTGCTGCATTATTTAAGTACTTTGTTGCATTATTTAAGGACTCTGCTGCATAATTTAAGGACTTTATTGCATTATTTAAGGATCCTGCTGCATTATTTAATGACTCTGCTGAAGCATTTGAGGACTCAGCTGCATTATTTAAGGTCTCTGCTGCATTATTTAAGGATCCTGCTGAAGCATTTGAGGACTCAGCTGCATTATTTAAGGACTTTGCTGCATTATTTAACGACTCTGCTGCGTTATTTAAGGACTCTGCTGCATTATTTAAGGACACTGCTGCATTATTTAAGGACTCTGCTGCATTATTTAAGGACTTTGCTGCATTATTTAACGACTCTGCTGCATTATTTAAGAACTTTGCTGCATTATTTAAGGACTCTGCTGCATTATTTAAGGAATTTGTTGCATTATTTAAGGACTCTGCTGCTTTATTTAAGGACTCTGCTGCGGTATTTAAGGACTCTGCTGCATTATTTAAGGACTTTGCTGCATTATTTAAGGACTGCTGCGTTATGTAAGGACTCTGCTGCATTATTTAAGACTTTGCTGCATTATTTAAGGACTCTGCTGCAGTGTTTAATGACTCTGCTGAAGCAACTGGGGACTCAGATGCATTATTTAAGGACTCTGCTGCATTATGTAAGGACTTTGCTGCTTTATTTAAGGACTTTGCTGCATTATTTAAGGACTTTGTTGCATTATTTAAGGACTCTGCTGCATTATTTAAGGACTTTGTTGCATTATTTAAGGACTCTTCTGCATTATTTAAGGACTTTGCTGCATTATTTAAGGACTATGCTGTGGTATTTAAGTACTCTGCTGCATTATTTAAGGACTTTGCTGCATTATTTAAGGACTCTGCTGCATTATTTAATTACTTTGCTGCATTATTAAAGGACCCTGCTGCGGCATTTAAGGATTCTGCTGCATTATTTAAGGACTTTGATGCATTATTTAAGGACGCTGCTGCAGAATTTAAGGAATCTGCTGCATTATTTAAGGACATTGTTGCATTATTTAAGGTCTCTGCTGCATTATTTAAGGACTCTGCTATGGTACTTAAGGACTTTGCTGCATTATTTAAGGACTTTGCTGCATTATTTAAGGACTTTGATGCATTATTTAAGAACTTTGTTGCATTATTTAAGGACTCTGCTGCATTATTTAAGGACTTTGTTGCATTATGTAAGGACTTTGCTGCTTTATTTAAGGACTTTGCTGCATTATTTAAGGACTTTGTTGCATTATTTAAGGACTCTGCTGCATTATTTAAGGACTTTGTTGCATTATTTAAGGACTCTTCTGCATTATTTAAGGACTTTGCTGCATTATTTAAGGACTATGCTGTGGTATTTAAGTACTCTGCTGCATTATTTAAGGACTTTGCTGCATTATTTAAGGACTCTGCTGCATTATTTAATTACTTTGCTGCATTATTAAAGGACCCTGCTGCGGCATTTAAGGATTCTGCTGCATAATTTAAGGACTTTATTGCATTATTTAAGGATCCTGCTGCATTATTTAAGGATCCTGCTGAAGCATTTGAGGACTCAGCTGCATTATTTAAGGACTTTGCTGCATTATTTAACGACTCTGCTGCATTATTTAAGGACTCTGCTGCTTTATTTAAGGACTTTCCTGCATTATTTAAGGAGTCTTCTGCATTATTTAATGACTCTGCTGAAGCATTTGAGGACTCAACTGCATTATTTAAGGACTCTGCTGTGGTATATAAGGACTCTGCTGCATTATTTAAGGAATTTGTTGCATTATTTAAGGACGCTGCTGCATTATTTAAGGACTTTGTTGCATTATTTAAGGACTCTGCTGCATTAATTAAGGACTTTGCTGCATTACTTAAGGACACTGCTGCATTATTTAAGGACTTTGTTGCATTATTTAAGGACTCTGCTGCATTATTTAAGGACTCTGCTGAAGCATTTGGGGACTCAGATGCATTATTTAAGGACTCTGCTGCATTATGTAAGGGCTTTGCTGCTTTATTTAAGGACTCTGTTGCATTATTTAAGGACTTTGTTGCATTATTTAAGAACTCTGCTGCATTATTTAAGGACTTTGTTGCATTATTTAAGGATTCTGCTGCATTATTTAAGGACTTTGCTGCATTATTTAAGGACTATGCTGTGGTATTTAAGGACTCTGCTGCATTATTTAAGGACTTTGCTGCATTATTAAAGGACTCTGCTGCATTATTTAATTACTTTGCTGCATTATTTAAGGACTCTGCTGCGGTATTTAAGGACTCTGCTGCATTATTTAAGGACTTTGATGCATTATTTAAGGACACTGCTGCAGAATTTAAGGAATCTGCTGCATTATTTAAGGACTTTGTTGCATTATTTAAGGTCTCTTTTTCATTATTTAAGGACTCTGCTATTGTACTTAAGGACTTTGCTGCATTATTTAAGGACTTTGCTGCATTATTTAAGGACTCTGCTGCATTATTTAAGTACTTTGTTGCATTATTTAAGGACTCTGCTGCATAATTTAAGGACTTTATTGCATTATTTAAGGATCCTGCTGCATTATTTAATGACTCTGCTGAAGCATTTGAGGACTCAGCTGCATTATTTAAGGTCTCTCTGCTGCATTATTTAAGGATCCTGCTGAAGCATTTGAGGACTCAGCTGCATTATTTAAGGACTTTGCTGCATTATTTAATGACTCTGCTGCGTTATTTAAGGACTCTGCTGCATTATTTAAGGACACTGCTGCATTATTTAAGGACTCTGCTGCATTATTTAAGGACTTTGCTGCATTATTTAACGACTCTGCTGCATTATTTAAGAACTTTGCTGCATTATTTAAGGACTCTGCTCCATTATTTAAGGAATTTGTTGCATTATTTAAGGACTCTGCTGCATTATTTAAGGACTTTGCTGCATTATTTAATGAATCTGCTGAAGCATTTGAGGACTCAACTGCATTATTTAAGGTCTCTGCTGCATTATTTAAGGACTCTGCTGAAGCATTTGAGGACTCAGCTGCATGATTTAAGGACTTTGCTGAATTATTTAAGGACTCTGCTGCATTATTTAAGGAATTTGTTGCATTATTTAAGGACTCTGCTGCATTATCTAAGGAATTTGTTGCATTATTTAAGGACTCTGCTGCATTATTTAAGGACTTTGCTGCATTATTTAATAACTTTGTTGCATTATACAAGTACTCTGCTGCATTATTTAAGGACTTTGTTGCATTATGTTAGGAGTCTGCTGCATTATTTAAGGAGTCTGCTGCATTATTTAATGACTATGCTGCATTATTTAAGGACTGCTGCGTTATTTAAGGACTCTGCTGCATTATTTAAGACTTTGCTGCATTATTTAAGGACTCTGCTGCAGTATTTAATGACTCTGCTGAAGCATTTGGGGACTCAGATGCTTTATTTAAGGACTCTGTTGCATTATTTAAGGACTTTGTTGCATTATTTAAGGACTCTGCTGCATTATTTAAGGACTTTGTTGCATTATTTAAGGATTCTGCTGCATTTTTTAAGGACCTGGCTGCATTATTTAAGGACTCTGCTGCATTATTTAATTATTTTGCTCCATTATTTAAGGACTCTGCTGCGGTATTTAAGGACTCTGCTGCATTATTTAAGGACTGTGATGCATTATTTAAGGACGCTGCTGCAGAATTTAAGGAATCTGCTGCATTATTTAAGGACTTTGTTGCATTATTTAAGGTCTCTGCTGCATTACTTAAGGACTCTGCTATGGTACTTAAGGACTTTGCTGCATTATTTAAGGACTTTGCTGCATTATTTAAGGACTCTGCTGCATTATTTAAGAACTGTGTTGCATTATTTAAGGACTCTGCTGCATTATTTAAGGACTTTGTTGCATTATGTAAGGACTCTGCTGCATTATTTAAGGACTTTGCTGCATTATTTAAGGACTCTACTGCATAATTTAAGGACTTTATTGCATTATTTAAGGATCCTGCTGCATTATTTAATGACTCTGCTGAAGCATTTGAGGACTCAGCTGCATTATTAAAGGTCTCTGCTGCATTATTTAAGGATCCTGCTGAAGCATTTGAGGACTCAGCTGCATTATTTAAGGACTTTGCTGCATTATTTATCGACTCTGCTGCGTTATTTAAGGACTCTGCTGCATTATTTAAGAACTTTGCTGCATTATTTAAGGACTCTTCTGCATTATTTAATGACTCTGCTGAAGAATTTGAGGACTCAGCTGCATAATTTAAGGACTCTGCTGCATTATTTAAGGACTTTGTTGCATTATTTAAGGACTCTTCTGCATTATTTAAGGACTTTGCTGCATTATTTAAGGACTATGCTGTGGTATTTAAGTAGTCTGCTGCATTATTTAAGGACTTTGCTGCATTATTTAAGGACTCTGCTGCATTATTTAATTACTTTGCTGCATTATTAAAGGACCCTGCTGCGGCATTTAGGGATTCTGCTGCATAATTTAAGGACTTTATTGCATTATTTAAGGATCCTGCTGCATTATTTAAGGATCCTGCTGAAGCATTTGAGGACTCAGCTGCATTATTTAAGGACTTTGCTGCATTATTTAAGTACTTTGTTGCATTATTTAAGGACTCTGCTGCATAATTTAAGGACTTTATTGCATTATTTAAGGATCCTGCTGCATTATTTAATGACTCTGCTGAAGCATTTGAGGACTCAGCTGCATTATTTAAGGTCTCTGCTGCATTATTTAAGGATCCTGCTGAAGCATTTGAGGACTCAGCTGCATTATTTAAGGACTTTGCTGCATTATTTAACGACTCTGCTGCGTTATTTAAGGACTCTGCTGCATTATTTAAGGACACTGCTGCATTATTTAAGGACTCTGCTGCATTATTTAAGGACTTTGCTGCATTATTTAACGACTCTGCTGCATTATTTAAGAACTTTGCTGCATTATTTAAGGACTCTGCTGCATTATTTAAGGAATTTGTTGCATTATTTAAGGACTCTGCTGCTTTATTTAAGGACTCTGCTGCGGTATTTAAGGACTCTGCTGCATTATTTAAGGACTTTGCTGCATTATTTAAGGACTGCTGCGTTATGTAAGGACTCTGCTGCATTATTTAAGACTTTGCTGCATTATTTAAGGACTCTGCTGCAGTGTTTAATGACTCTGCTGAAGCAACTGGGGACTCAGATGCATTATTTAAGGACTCTGCTGCATTATGTAAGGACTTTGCTGCTTTATTTAAGGACTTTGCTGCATTATTTAAGGACTTTGTTGCATTATTTAAGGACTCTGCTGCATTATTTAAGGACTTTGTTGCATTATTTAAGGACTCTTCTGCATTATTTAAGGACTTTGCTGCATTATTTAAGGACTATGCTGTGGTATTTAAGTACTCTGCTGCATTATTTAAGGACTTTGCTGCATTATTTAAGGACTCTGCTGCATTATTTAATTACTTTGCTGCATTATTAAAGGACCCTGCTGCGGCATTTAAGGATTCTGCTGCATTATTTAAGGACTTTGATGCATTATTTAAGGACGCTGCTGCAGAATTTAAGGAATCTGCTGCATTATTTAAGGACATTGTTGCATTATTTAAGGTCTCTGCTGCATTATTTAAGGACTCTGCTATGGTACTTAAGGACTTTGCTGCATTATTTAAGGACTTTGCTGCATTATTTAAGGACTTTGATGCATTATTTAAGAACTTTGTTGCATTATTTAAGGACTCTGCTGCATTATTTAAGGACTTTGTTGCATTATGTAAGGACTTTGCTGCTTTATTTAAGGACTTTGCTGCATTATTTAAGGACTTTGTTGCATTATTTAAGGACTCTGCTGCATTATTTAAGGACTTTGTTGCATTATTTAAGGACTCTTCTGCATTATTTAAGGACTTTGCTGCATTATTTAAGGACTATGCTGTGGTATTTAAGTACTCTGCTGCATTATTTAAGGACTTTGCTGCATTATTTAAGGACTCTGCTGCATTATTTAATTACTTTGCTGCATTATTAAAGGACCCTGCTGCGGCATTTAAGGATTCTGCTGCATAATTTAAGGACTTTATTGCATTATTTAAGGATCCTGCTGCATTATTTAAGGATCCTGCTGAAGCATTTGAGGACTCAGCTGCATTATTTAAGGACTTTGCTGCATTATTTAACGACTCTGCTGCATTATTTAAGGACTCTGCTGCTTTATTTAAGGACTTTCCTGCATTATTTAATGACTCTGCTGAAGAATTTGAGGACTCAGCTGCATAATTTAAGGACTCTGCTGCATTATTTAAGGACTTTGCTGCATTATTTAAGGACTCTGCTGCATTATTTAAGAACTGTGTTGCATTATTTAAGGACTCTGCTGCATTATTTAAGGACTTTGTTGCATTATGTAAGGACTCTGCTGCATTATTTAAGGACTTTGCTGCATTATTTAAGGACTCTACTGCATAATTTAAGGACTTTATTGCATTATTTAAGGATCCTGCTGCATTATTTAATGACTCTGCTGAAGCATTTGAGGACTCAGCTGCATTATTAAAGGTCTCTGCTGCATTATTTAAGGATCCTGCTGAAGCATTTGAGGACTCAGCTGCATTATTTAAGGACTTTGCTGCATTATTTATCGACTCTGCTGCGTTATTTAAGGACTCTGCTGCATTATTTAAGAACTTTGCTGCATTATTTAAGGACTCTTCTGCATTATTTAATGACTCTGCTGAAGAATTTGAGGACTCAGCTGCATAATTTAAGGACTCTGCTGCATTATTTAAGGACTTTGTTGCATTATTTAAGGACTCTTCTGCATTATTTAAGGACTTTGCTGCATTATTTAAGGACTATGCTGTGGTATTTAAGTACTCTGCTGCATTATTTAAGGACTTTGCTGCATTATTTAAGGACTCTGCTGCATTATTTAATTACTTTGCTGCATTATTAAAGGACCCTGCTGCGGCATTTAGGGATTCTGCTGCATAATTTAAGGACTTTATTGCATTATTTAAGGATCCTGCTGCATTATTTAAGGATCCTGCTGAAGCATTTGAGGACTCAGCTGCATTATTTAAGGACTTTGCTGCATTATTTAAGTACTTTGTTGCATTATTTAAGGACTCTGCTGCATAATTTAAGGACTTTATTGCATTATTTAAGGATCCTGCTGCATTATTTAATGACTCTGCTGAAGCATTTGAGGACTCAGCTGCATTATTTAAGGTCTCTGCTGCATTATTTAAGGATCCTGCTGAAGCATTTGAGGACTCAGCTGCATTATTTAAGGACTTTGCTGCATTATTTAACGACTCTGCTGCGTTATTTAAGGACTCTGCTGCATTATTTAAGGACACTGCTGCATTATTTAAGGACTCTGCTGCATTATTTAAGGACTTTGCTGCATTATTTAACGACTCTGCTGCATTATTTAAGAACTTTGCTGCATTATTTAAGGACTCTGCTGCATTATTTAAGGAATTTGTTGCATTATTTAAGGACTCTGCTGCTTTATTTAAGGACTCTGCTGCGGTATTTAAGGACTCTGCTGCATTATTTAAGGACTTTGCTGCATTATTTAAGGACTGCTGCGTTATGTAAGGACTCTGCTGCATTATTTAAGACTTTGCTGCATTATTTAAGGACTCTGCTGCAGTGTTTAATGACTCTGCTGAAGCAACTGGGGACTCAGATGCATTATTTAAGGACTCTGCTGCATTATGTAAGGACTTTGCTGCTTTATTTAAGGACTTTGCTGCATTATTTAAGGACTTTGTTGCATTATTTAAGGACTCTGCTGCATTATTTAAGGACTTTGTTGCATTATTTAAGGACTCTTCTGCATTATTTAAGGACTTTGCTGCATTATTTAAGGACTATGCTGTGGTATTTAAGTACTCTGCTGCATTATTTAAGGACTTTGCTGCATTATTTAAGGACTCTGCTGCATTATTTAATTACTTTGCTGCATTATTAAAGGACCCTGCTGCGGCATTTAAGGATTCTGCTGCATTATTTAAGGACTTTGATGCATTATTTAAGGACGCTGCTGCAGAATTTAAGGAATCTGCTGCATTATTTAAGGACATTGTTGCATTATTTAAGGTCTCTGCTGCATTATTTAAGGACTCTGCTATGGTACTTAAGGACTTTGCTGCATTATTTAAGGACTTTGCTGCATTATTTAAGGACTTTGATGCATTATTTAAGAACTTTGTTGCATTATTTAAGGACTCTGCTGCATTATTTAAGGACTTTGTTGCATTATGTAAGGACTTTGCTGCTTTATTTAAGGACTTTGCTGCATTATTTAAGGACTTTGTTGCATTATTTAAGGACTCTGCTGCATTATTTAAGGACTTTGTTGCATTATTTAAGGACTCTTCTGCATTATTTAAGGACTTTGCTGCATTATTTAAGGACTATGCTGTGGTATTTAAGTACTCTGCTGCATTATTTAAGGACTTTGCTGCATTATTTAAGGACTCTGCTGCATTATTTAATTACTTTGCTGCATTATTAAAGGACCCTGCTGCGGCATTTAAGGATTCTGCTGCATAATTTAAGGACTTTATTGCATTATTTAAGGATCCTGCTGCATTATTTAAGGATCCTGCTGAAGCATTTGAGGACTCAGCTGCATTATTTAAGGACTTTGCTGCATTATTTAACGACTCTGCTGCATTATTTAAGGACTCTGCTGCTTTATTTAAGGACTTTCCTGCATTATTTAAGGAGTCTTCTGCATTATTTAATGACTCTGCTGAAGCATTTGAGGACTCAACTGCATTATTTAAGGACTCTGCTGTGGTATATAAGGACTCTGCTGCATTATTTAAGGAATTTGTTGCATTATTTAAGGACGCTGCTGCATTATTTAAGGACTTTGTTGCATTATTTAAGGACTCTGCTGCATTAATTAAGGACTTTGCTGCATTACTTAAGGACACTGCTGCATTATTTAAGGACTTTGTTGCATTATTTAAGGACTCTGCTGCATTATTTAAGGACTCTGCTGAAGCATTTGGGGACTCAGATGCATTATTTAAGGACTCTGCTGCATTATGTAAGGGCTTTGCTGCTTTATTTAAGGACTCTGTTGCATTATTTAAGGACTTTGTTGCATTATTTAAGAACTCTGCTGCATTATTTAAGGACTTTGTTGCATTATTTAAGGATTCTGCTGCATTATTTAAGGACTTTGCTGCATTATTTAAGGACTATGCTGTGGTATTTAAGGACTCTGCTGCATTATTTAAGGACTTTGCTTCATTATTAAAGGACTCTGCTGCATTATTTAATTACTTTGCTGCATTATTTAAGGACTCTGCTGCGGTATTTAAGGACTCTGCTGCATTATTTAAGGACTTTGATGCATTATTTAAGGACACTGCTGCAGAATTTAAGGAATCTGCTGCATTATTTAAGGACTTTGTTGCATTATTTAAGGTCTCTTTTCCATTATTTAAGGACTCTGCTATTGTACTTAAGGACTTTGCTGCATTATTTAAGGACTTTGCTGCATTATTTAAGGACTCTGCTGCATTATTTAAGTACTTTGTTGCATTATTTAAGGACTCTGCTGCATAATTTAAGGACTTTATTGCATTATTTAAGGATCCTGCTGCATTATTTAATGACTCTGCTGAAGCATTTGAGGACTCAGCTGCATTATTTAAGGTCTCTCTGCTGCATTATTTAAGGATCCTGCTGAAGCATTTGAGGACTCAGCTGCATTATTTAAGGACTTTGCTGCATTATTTAATGACTCTGCTGCGTTATTTAAGGACTCTGCTGCATTATTTAAGGACACTGCTGCATTATTTAAGGACTCTGCTGCATTATTTAAGGACTTTGCTGCATTATTTAACGACTCTGCTGCATTATTTAAGAACTTTGCTGCATTATTTAAGGACTCTGCTCCATTATTTAAGGAATTTGTTGCATTATTTAAGGACTCTGCTGCATTATTTAAGGACTTTGCTGCATTATTTAATGAATCTGCTGAAGCATTTGAGGACTCAACTGCATTATTTAAGGTCTCTGCTGCATTATTTAAGGACTCTGCTGAAGCATTTGAGGACTCAGCTGCATGATTTAAGGACTTTGCTGAATTATTTAAGGACTCTGCTGCATTATATAAGGAATTTGTTGCATTATTTAAGGACTCTGCTGCATTATCTAAGGAATTTGTTGCATTATTTAAGGACTCTGCTGCATTATTTAAGGACTTTGCTGCATTATTTAATAACTTTGTTGCATTATACAAGTACTCTGCTGCATTATTTAAGGACTTTGTTGCATTATGTTAGGAGTCTGCTGCATTATTTAAGGAGTCTGCTGCATTATTTAATGACTATGCTGCATTATTTAAGGACTGCTGCGTTATTTAAGGACTCTGCTGCATTATTTAAGACTTTGCTGCATTATTTAAGGACTCTGCTGCAGTATTTAATGACTCTGCTGAAGCATTTGGGGACTCAGATGCTTTATTTAAGGACTCTGTTGCATTATTTAAGGACTTTGTTGCATTATTTAAGGACTCTGCTGCATTATTTAAGGACTTTGTTGCATTATTTAAGGATTCTGCTGCATTTTTTAAGGACCTGGCTGCATTATTTAAGGACTCTGCTGCATTATTTAATTATTTTGCTCCATTATTTAAGGACTCTGCTGCGGTATTTAAGGACTCTGCTGCATTATTTAAGGACTGTGATGCATTATTTAAGGACGCTGCTGCAGAATTTAAGGAATCTGCTGCATTATTTAAGGACTTTGTTGCATTATTTAAGGTCTCTGCTGCATTATTTAAGGACTCTGCTGCATTATTTAAGAACTGTGTTGCATTATTTAAGGACTCTGCTGCATTATTTAAGGACTTTGTTGCATTATGTAAGGACTCTGCTGCATTATTTAAGGACTTTGCTGCATTATTTAAGGACTCTACTGCATAATTTAAGGACTTTATTGCATTATTTAAGGATCCTGCTGCATTATTTAATGACTCTGCTGAAGCATTTGAGGACTCAGCTGCATTATTAAAGGTCTCTGCTGCATTATTTAAGTATCCTGCTGAAGCATTTGAGGACTCAGCTGCATTATTTAAGGACTTTGCTGCATTATTTATCGACTCTGCTGCGTTATTTAAGGACTCTGCTGCATTATTTAAGAACTTTGCTGCATTATTTAAGGACTCTTCTGCATTATTTAATGACTCTGCTGAAGAATTTGAGGACTCAGCTGCATAATTTAAGGACTCTGCTGCATTATTTAAGGAATTTGCTGCATTATTTAAGGACTCTACTGCGTTATTTAAGGACTCTGTTGCATTATTTAAGGACTTTGATGCATTATTTAAGGATGCTGCTGCAGAATTTAAGGAATCTGCTGCATTATTTAAGGACTTTGTTGCATTATTTAAGGTCTCTGCTGCATTATTTAAGGACTCTGCTGTGGTATTTAAGGACTCTGCTGCATTATTTAAGGAATTTGTTGCATTATTTAAGGACGCTGCTGCATTATTTAAGGACTTTGTTGCATTATTTAAGGACTCTGCTGCAGTATTTAATGACTCTGCTGAAGCATTTGGGGACTCAGATGCATTATTTAAGGACTCTGCTGCATTATGTAAGGGCTTTGCTGCTTTATTTAAGGACTCTTTTGCATTATTTAAGGACTCTGCTGCATTATTTAAGGACTTTGTTGCATTATTTAAGGATTTTGCTGCATTATTTAAGGATTTTGCTGCATTATTTAAGGACTTTGCCGCATTATTTAAGGACTATGCTTTGGTATTTAAGGACTCTGCTGCATTATTTAAGGACTTTGCTGCATTATTTAAGGACTCTGCTGCATTATTTAATTGCTTTGCTGCATTATTTAAGGACTCTGCTGCGGTATTTAAGGACTCTGCTGCATTATTTAAGGACTTTGATGCATTATTTAAGGACACTGCTGCAGAATTTAAGGAATCTGCTTCATTATTTAAGGACTTTGTTGCATTATTTAAGGACTCTGCTGCATTATTTAAGAACTTTGTTGCATTATTTAAGGACTCTGCTGCATTATTTAAGGACTTTGTTGCATTATGTAAGGACTCTGCTGCATTATTTAAGGACTTTGCTGCATTATTTAAGGACTCTGCTGCATAATTTAAGGACTTTATTGCATTATTTTAGGATCCTGCTGCATTATTTAATGACTCTGCTGAAGCATTTGAGGACTCAGCTGCATTATTAAAGGTCTCTGCTGCATTATTTAAGGATCCTGCTGAAGCATTTGAGGACTCAGTTGCATTATTTAAGGACTTTGCTGCATTATTTAACGACTCTGCTGCGTTATTTAAGGACTCTGCTGCATTATTTAAGAACTTTGCTGCATTATTTAAGGACTCTTCTGAATTATTTAATGACTCTGCTGAAGTATTTGAGGACTCAGCTGCATTATTTAAGGACTCTGCTGCATTATTTAAGGAATTTGCTGCATTATTTAAGGACTCTGCTGCGTTATTTAAGGACTCTGCTGCATTATTTAAGGACTTTGATGCATTATTTATGGACTTTGCTGCAGAATTTAAGGAATCTGCTGCATTATTTAAGGACTTTGTTGCATTATTTAAGGTCTCTGCTGCATTATTTAAGGACTCTGCTGTGGTATTTAAGGACTCTGCTGCATTATTTAAGGAATTTGTTGCATTATTTAAGGACGCTGCTGCATTATTTAAGGTCTTTGTTGCATTATTTAAGGACTCTGCTGCAGTATTTAATGACTCTGCTGAAGCATTTGGGGACTCAGATGCATTATTTAAGGACTCTGCTGCATTATGTAAGGGCTTTGCTGCTTTATTTAAGGACTCTTTTGCATTATTTAAGGACTTTGTTGCATTATTTAAGGACTCTGCTGCATTATTTAAGGACTTTGTTGCATTATTTAAGGATTCTGCTGCATTATTTAAGGACTTTGCTGCATTATTTAAGGACTATGCTTTGGTATTTAAGGACTCTGCTGCATAATTTAAGGACTTTGCTGCATTATTTAAGGACTCTGCTGCATTATTTAATTACTTTGCTGCATTATTTAAGGACTCTGCTGCGGTATTTAAGGACTCTGCTGCATTATTTAAGGACTTTGATGCATTATTTAAGGACTCTGCTGCATTATTTAAGGAATTTGTTGCATTATTTAAGGACTCTGCTGCATTATTTAAGGACTTTGCTGCATTATTTAATAATTTTGTTGCATTATAAAAGTACTCTGCTGCATTATTTAAGGACTTTGTTGCATTATGTAAGGAGTCTGCTGCATTATTTAAGGACTTTGCTGCATTATTTAAGGACTCTGCTGCATTATTTAAGGACTTTATTGCATTATTTAAGGACTCTGCTGCATTATTTAATGACTCTGCTGAAGCATTTGAGGACTCAGCTGCATTATTTAAGGTCTCTGCTGTATTATTTAAGGACTCTGCTGCATTATTTAATGACTCTGCTGCGGTATTTAAGGACTCTGCTGCATTATTTAAGGACTTTGCTGCATTATTTAAGGACTGCTGCATTGTTTAAGGACTCTGCTGCATTATTTAAGACTTTGCTGCATTATTTAAGGACTCTGCTGCAGTGTTTAATGACTCTGCTGAAGCAATTGGGGACTCAGATGCATTATTTAAGGACTCTGCTGCATTATGTAAGGACTTTGCTGCTTTATTTAAGGACTTTGCTGCATTATTTAAGGACTTTGTTGCATTATTTAAGGACTCTGCTGCATTATTTAAGGACTTTGTTGCATTATTTAAGGACTCTTCTGCATTATTTAAGGACTTTGCTGCATTATTTAAGGACTATGCTGTGGTATTTAAGTACTCTGCTGCATTATTTAAGGACTTTGCTGCATTATTTAAGGACTCTGCTGCATTATTTAATTACTTTGCTGCATTATTAAAGGACCCTGCTGCGGCATTTAAGGATTCTGCTGCATTATTTAAGGACTTTGATGCATTATTTAAGGACGCTGCTGCAGAATTTAAGGAATCTGCTGCATTATTTAAGGACTTTGTTGCATTATTTAAGGTCTCTGCTGCATTATTTAAGGACTCTGCTATGGTACTTAAGGACTTTGCTGCATTACTTAAGGACTTTGCTGCATTATTTAAGGACTTTGATGCATTATTTAAGAACTTTGTTGCATTATTTAAGGACTCTGCTGCATTATTTAAGGACTTTGTTGCATTATGTAAGGACTTTGCTGCTTTATTTAAGGACTTTGCTGCATTATTTAAGGACTTTGTTGCATTATTTAAGGACTCTTCTGCATTATTTAAGGACTTTCCTGCATTATTTAAGGACTATGCTGTGGTATTTAAGTACTCTGCTGCATTATTTAAGGACTTTGCTGCATTATTTAAGGACTCTGCTGCATTATTTAATTACTTTGCTGCATTATTAAAGGACCCTGCTGCGGCATTTAAGGATTCTGCTGCATAATTTAAGGACTTTATTGCATTATTTAAGGATCCTGCTGCATTATTTAAGGATCCTGCTGAAGCATTTGAGGACTCAGCTGCATTATTTAAGGACTTTGCTGCATTATTTAACGACTCTGCTGCATTATTTAAGGACTCTGCTGCTTTATTTAAGGACTTTCCTGCATTATTTAAGGAGTCTTCTGCATTATTTAATGACTCTGCTGAAGCATTTGAGGACTCAACTGCATTATTTAAGGACTCTGCTGCATTATTTAAGGTCTCTGCTGCATTATTTAAGGACTCTGCTGTGGTATATAAGGACTCTGCTGCATTATTTAAGGAATTTGTTGCATTATTTAAGGACGCTGCTGCATTATTTAAGGACTTTGTTGCATTATTTAAGGACTCTGCTGCATTAATTAAGGACTTTGCTGCATTACTTAAGGACACTGCTGCATTATTTAAGGACTTTGTTGCATTATTTAAGGACTCTGCTGCATTATTTAAGGACTCTGCTGAAACATTTGGGGACTCAGATGCATTATTTAAGGACTCTGCTGCATTATGTAAGGGCTTTGCTGCTTTATTTAAGGACTCTGTTGCATTATTTAAGGACTTTGTTGCATTATTTAAGAACTCTGCTGCATTATTTAAGGAATTTGTTGCATTATTTAAGGATTCTGCTGCATTATTTAATTACTTTGCTGCATTATTTAAGGACTATGCTGTGGTATTTAAGGACTCTGCTGCATTATTTAAGGACTTTGCTGCATTATTAAAGGACTCTGCTGCATTATTTAATTACTTTGCTGCATTATTTAAGGACTCTGCTGCGGTATTTAAGGACTCTGCTGCATTATTTAAGGACTTTGATGCATTATTTAAGGACACTGCTGCAGAATTTAAGGAATCTGCTGCATTATTTAAGGACTTTGTTGCATTATTTAAGGTCTCTTTTTCATTATTTAAGGACTCTGCTATTGTACTTAAGGACTTTGCTGCATTATTTAAGGACTTTGCTGCATTATTTAAGGACTCTGCTGCATTATTTAAGTACTTTGTTGCATTATTTAAGGACTCTGCTGCATAATTTAAGGACTTTATTGCATTATTTAAGGATCCTGCTGCATTATTTAATGACTCTGCTGAAGCATTTGAGGACTCAGCTACATTATTTAAGGTCTCTGCTGCATTATTTAAGGATCCTGCTGAAGCATTTGAGGACTCAGCTGCATTATTTAAGGACTTTGCTGCATTATTTAACGACTCTGCTGCGTTATTTAAGGACTCTGCTGCATTATTTAAGGACACTGCTGCATTATTTAAGGACTCTGCTGCATTATTTAAGGACTTTGCTGCATTATTTAACGACTCTGCTGCATTATTTAAGAACTTTGCTGCATTATTTAAGGACTCTGCTGCATTATTTAAGGAATTTGTTGCATTATTTAAGGACTCTGCTGCTTTATTTAAGGACTCTGCTGCGGTATTTAAGGACTCTGCTGCATTATTTAAGGACTTTGCTGCATTATTTAAGGACTGCTGCGTTATTTAAGGACTCTGCTGCATTATTTAAGACTTTGCTGCATTATTTAAGGACTCTGCTGCAGTGTTTAATGACTCTGCTGAAGCAACTGGGGACTCAGATGCATTATTTAAGGACTCTGCTGCATTATGTAAGGACTTTGCTGCTTTATTTAAGGACTTTGCTGCATTATTTAAGGACTTTGTTGCATTATTTAAGGACTCTGCTGCATTATTTAAGGACTTTGTTGCATTATTTAAGGACTCTTCTGCATTATTTAAGGACTTTGCTGCATTATTTAAGGACTATGCTGTGGTATTTAAGTACGCTGCTGCATTATTTAAGGACTTTGCTGCATTATTTAAGGACTCTGCTGCATTATTTAATTACTTTGCTGCATTATTAAAGGACCCTGCTGCGGCATTTAAGGATTCTGCTGCATTATTTAAGGACTTTGATGCATTATTTACGGACGCTGCTGCAGAATTTAAGGAATCTGCTGCATTATTTAAGGACTTTGTTGCATTATTTAAGGTCTCTGCTGCATGAATTATGGACTCTGCTATGGTACTTAAGGACTTTGCTGCATTATTTAAGGACTTTGCTGCATTATTTAAGGACTTTGATGCATTATTTAAGAACTTTGTTGCATTATTTAAGGACTCTGCTGCATTATTTAAGGACTTTGTTGCATTATGTAAGGACTTTGCTGCTTTATTTAAGGACTTTGCTGCATTATTTAAGGACTTTGTTGCATTATTTAAGGACTCTGCTGCATTATTTAAGGACTTTGTTGCATTATTTAAGGACTCTTCTGCATTATTTAAGGACTTTGCTGCATTATTTAAGGACTATGCTGTGGTATTTAAGTACTCTGCTGCATTATTTAAGGACTTTGCTGCATTATTTAAGGACTCTGCTGCATTATTTAATTACTTTGCTGCATTATTAAAGGACCCTGCTGCGGCATTTAGGGATTCTGCTGCATAATTTAAGGACTTTATTGCATTATTTAAGGATCCTGCTGCATTATTTAAGGATCCTGCTGAAGCATTTGAGGACTCAGCTGCATTATTTAAGGACTTTGCTGCATTATTTAAGAACTTTGCTGCATTATTTAAGGACTCTGCTGCATTATTTAAGGAATTTGTTGCATTATTTAAGGACTCTGCTGCTTTATTTAAGGACTCTGCTGCGGTATTTAAGGACTCTGCTGCATTATTTAAGACTTTGCTGCATTATTTAAGGACTCTGCTGCAGTGTTTAATGACTCTGCTGAAGCAACTGGGGACTCAGATGCATTATTTAAGGACTCTGCTGCATTATGTAAGGACTTTGCTGCTTTATTTAAGGACTTTGCTGCATTATTTAAGGACTTTGTTGCATTATTTAAGGACTCTGCTGCATTATTTAAGGACTTTGTTGCATTATTTAAGGACTCTTCTGCATTATTTAAGGACTTTGCTGCATTATTTAAGAACTATGCTGTGGTATTTAAGTACGCTGCTGCATTATTTAAGGACTTTGCTGCATTATTTAAGGACTCTGCTGCATTATTTAATTACTTTGCTGCATTATTAAAGGACCCTGCTGCGGCATTTAAGGATTCTGCTGCATTATTTAAGGACTTTGATGCATTATTTAAGGACGCTGCTGCAGAATTTAAGGAATCTGCTGCATTATTTAAGGACTTTGTTGCATTATTTAAGGTCTCTGCTGCATTATTTAAGGACTCTGCTATGGTACTTAAGGACTTTGCTGCATTACTTAAGGACTTTGCTGCATTATTTAAGGACTTTGATGCATTATTTAAGAACTTTGTTGCATTATTTAAGGACTCTGCTGCATTATTTAAGGACTTTGTTGCATTATGTAAGGACTTTGCTGCTTTATTTAAGGACTTTGCTGCATTATTTAAGGACTTTGTTGCATTATTTAAGGACTCTTCTGCATTATTTAAGGACTTTGCTGCATTATTTAAGGACTATGCTGTGGTATTTAAGTACTCTGCTGCATTATTTAAGGACTTTGCTGCATTATTTAAGGACTCTGCTGCATTATTTAATTACTTTGCTGCATTATTAAAGGACCCTGCTGCGGCATTTAAGGATTCTGCTGCATAATTTAAGGACTTTATTGCATTATTTAAGGATCCTGCTGCATTATTTAAGGATCCTGCTGAAGCATTTGAGGACTCAGCTGCATTATTTAAGGACTTTGCTGCATTATTTAACGACTCTGCTGCATTATTTAAGGACTCTGCTGCTTTATTTAAGGACTTTCCTGCATTATTTAAGGAGTCTTCTGCATTATTTAATGACTCTGCTGAAGCATTTGAGGACTCAACTGCATTATTTAAGGACTCTGCTGCATTATTTAAGGTCTCTGCTGCATTATTTAAGGACTCTGCTGTGGTATATAAGGACTCTGCTGCATTATTTAAGGAATTTGTTGCATTATTTAAGGACGCTGCTGCATTATTTAAGGACTTTGTTGCATTATTTAAGGACTCTGCTGCATTAATTAAGGACTTTGCTGCATTACTTAAGGACACTGCTGCATTATTTAAGGACTTTGTTGCATTATTTAAGGACTCTGCTGCATTATTTAAGGACTCTGCTGAAACATTTGGGGACTCAGATGCATTATTTAAGGACTCTGCTGCATTATGTAAGGGCTTTGCTGCTTTATTTAAGGACTCTGTTGCATTATTTAAGGACTTTGTTGCATTATTTAAGAACTCTGCTGCATTATTTAAGGAATTTTTTGCATTATTTAAGGATTCTGCTGCATTATTTAAGGACTTTGCTGCATTATTTAAGGACTATGCTGTGGTATTTAAGGACTCTGCTGCATTATTTAATTACTTTGCTGCATTATTAAAGGACCCTGCTGCGGCATTTAAGGATTCTGCTGCATTATTTAAGGACTTTGATGCATTATTTAAGGACGCTGCTGCAGAATTTAAGGAATCTGCTGCATTATTTAAGGACTTTGCTGCATTATTTAAGGACTTTGATGCATTATTTAAGAACATGGTTGCATTATTTAAGGACTCTGCTGCATTATTTAAGGACTTTGTTGCATTATGTAAGGACTTTGCTGCTTTATTTAAGGACTTTGCTGCATTATTTAAGGACTTTGTTGCATTATTTAAGGACTCTGCTGCATTATTTAAGGACTTTGTTGCATTATTTAAGGACTCTTCTGCATTATTTAAGGACTTTGCTGCATTATTTAAGGACTATGCTGTGGTATTTAAGTACTCTGCTGCATTATTTAAGGACTTTGCTGCATTATTTAAGGACTCTGCTGCATTATTTAATTACTTTGCTGCATTATTAAAGGACCCTGCTGCGGCATTTAGGGATTCTGCTGCATAATTTAAGGACTTTATTGCATTATTTAAGGATCCTGCTGCATTATTTAAGGATCCTGCTGAAGCATTTGAGGACTCAGCTGCATTATTTAAGGACTTTGCTGCATTATTTAAGAACTTTGCTGCATTATTTAAGGACTCTGCTGCATTATTTAAGGAATTTGTTGCATTATTTAAGGACTCTGCTGCTTTATTTAAGGACTCTGCTGCGGTATTTAAGGACTCTGCTGCATTATTTAAGGACTTTGCTGCATTATTTAAGGACTGCTGCGTTATTTAAGGACTCTGCTGCATTATTTAAGACTTTGCTGCATTATTTAAGGACTCTGCTGCAGTGTTTAATGACTCTGCTGAAGCAACTGGGGACTCAGATGCATTATTTAAGGACTCTGCTGCATTATGTAAGGACTTTGCTGCTTTATTTAAGGACTTTGCTGCATTATTTAAGGACTTTGTTGCATTATTTAAGGACTCTGCTGCATTATTTAAGGACTTTGTTGCATTATTTAATGACTCTTCTGCATTATTTAAGGACTTTGCTGCATTATTTAAGGACTATGCTGTGGTATTTAAGTACGCTGCTGCATTATTTAAGGACTTTGCTGCATTATTTAAGGACTCTGCTGCATTATTTAATTACTTTGCTGCATTATTAAAGGACCCTGCTGCGGCATTTAAGGATTCTGCTGCATTATTTAAGGACTTTGATGCATTATTTAAGGACGCTGCTGCAGAATTTAAGGAATCTGCTGCATTATTTAAGGACTTTGTTGCATTATTTAAGGTCTCTGCTGCATGAATTATGGACTCTGCTATGGTACTTAAGGACTTTGCTGCATTATTTAAGGACTTTGCTGCATTATTTAAGGACTTTGATGCATTATTTAAGAACTTTGTTGCATTATTTAAGGACTCTGCTGCATTATTTAAGGACTTTGTTGCATTATGTAAGGACTTTGCTGCTTTATTTAAGGACTTTGCTGCATTATTTAAGGACTTTGTTGCATTATTTAAGGACTCTGCTGCATTATTTAAGGACTTTGTTGCATTATTTAAGGACTCTTCTGCATTATTTAAGGACTTTGCTGCATTATTTAAGGACTATGCTGTGGTATTTAAGTACTCTGCTGCATTATTTAAGGACTTTGCTGCATTATTTAAGGACTCTGCTGCATTATTTAATTACTTTGCTGCATTATTAAAGGACCCTGCTGCGGCATTTAGGGATTCTGCTGCATAATTTAAGGACTTTATTGCATTATTTAAGGATCCTGCTGCATTATTTAAGGATCCTGCTGAAGCATTTGAGGACTCAGCTGCATTATTTAAGGACTTTGCTGCATTATTTAAGTACTTTGTTGCATTATTTAAGGACTCTGCTGCATAATTTAAGGACTTTATTGCATTATTTAAGGATCCTGCTGCATTATTTAATGACTCTGCTGAAGCATTTGAGGACTCAGCTGCATTATTTAAGGTCTCTGCTGCATTATTTAAGGATCCTGCTGAAGCATTTGAGGACTCAGCTGCATTATTTAAGGACTTTGCTGCATTATTTAACGACTCTGCTGCGTTATTTAAGGACTCTGCTGCATTATTTAAGGACACTGCTGCATTATTTAAGGACTCTGCTGCATTATTTAAGGACTTTGCTGCATTATTTAACGACTCTGCTGCATTATTTAAGAACTTTGCTGCATTATTTAAGGACTCTGCTGCATTATTTAAGGAATTTGTTGCATTATTTAAGGACTCTGCTGCTTTATTTAAGGACTCTGCTGCGGTATTTAAGGACTCTGCTGCATTATTTAAGGACTTTGCTGCATTATTTAAGGACTGCTGCGTTATGTAAGGACTCTGCTGCATTATTTAAGACTTTGCTGCATTATTTAAGGACTCTGCTGCAGTGTTTAATGACTCTGCTGAAGCAACTGGGGACTCAGATGCATTATTTAAGGACTCTGCTGCATTATGTAAGGACTTTGCTGCTTTATTTAAGGACTTTGCTGCATTATTTAAGGACTCTGCTGCATTATTTAAGGACTTTATTGCATTATTTAAGGACTCTGCTGCATTATTTAATGACTCTGCTGAAGCATTTGAGGACTCAGCTGCATTATTTAAGGTCTCTGCTGTATTATTTAAGGACTCTGCTGCATTATTTCATGACTCTGCTGCGGTATTTAAGGACTCTGCTGCATTATTTAAGGACTTTGCTGCATTATTTAAGGACTGCTGCGTTGTTTAAGGACTCTGCTGCATTATTTAAGACTTTGCTGCATTATTTAAGGACTCTGCTGCAGTGTTTAATGACTCTGCTGAAGCAATTGGGGACTCAAATGCATTATTTAAGGACTCTGCTGCATTATGTAAGGACTTTGCTGCTTTATTTAAGGACTTTGCTGCATTATTTAAGGACTTTGTTGCATTATTTAAGGACTCTGCTGCATTATTTAAGGACTTTGTTGCATTATTTAAGGACTCTTCTGCATTATTTAAGGACTTTGCTGCATTATTTAAGGACTATGCTGTGGTATTTAAGTACTCTGCTGCATTATTTAAGGACTTTGCTGCATTATTTAAGGACTCTGCTGCATTATTTAATTACTTTGCTGCATTATTAAAGGACCCTGCTGCGGCATTTAAGGATTCTGCTGCATTATTTAAGGACTTTGATGCATTATTTAAGGACGCTGCTGCAGAATTTAAGGAATCTGCTGCATTATTTAAGGACTTTGTTGCATTATTTAAGGTCTCTGCTGCATTATTTAAGGACTCTGCTATGGTACTTAAGGACTTTGCTGCATTACTTAAGGACTTTGCTGCATTATTTAAGGACTTTGATGCATTATTTAAGAACTTTGTTGCATTATTTAAGGACTCTGCTGCATTATTTAAGGACTTTGTTGCATTATGTAAGGACTTTGCTGCTTTATTTAAGGACTTTGCTGCATTATTTAAGGACTTTGTTGCATTATTTAAGGACTCTTCTGCATTATTTAAGGACTTTGCTGCATTATTTAAGGACTATGCTGTGGTATTTAAGTACTCTGCTGCATTATTTAAGGACTTTGCTGCATTATTTAAGGACTCTGCTGCATTATTTAATTACTTTGCTGCATTATTAAAGGACCCTGCTGCGGCATTTAGGGATTCTGCTGCATAATTTAAGGACTTTATTGCATTATTTAAGGATCCTGCTGCATTATTTAAGGATCCTGCTGAAGCATTTGAGGACTCAGCTGCATTATTTAAGGACTTTGCTGCATTATTTAACGACTCTGCTGCATTATTTAAGGACTCTGCTGCTTTATTTAAGGACTTTCCTGCATTATTTAAGGAGTCTTCTGCATTATTTAATGACTCTGCTGAAGCATTTGAGGACTCAACTGCATTATTTAAGGACTCTGCTGCATTATTTAAGGTCTCTGCTGCATTATTTAAGGACTCTGCTGTGGTATATAAGGACTCTGCTGCATTATTTAAGGAATTTGTTGCATTATTTAAGGACGCTGCTGCATTATTTAAGGACTTTGTTGCATTATTTAAGGACTCTGCTGCATTAATTAAGGACTTTGCTGCATTACTTAAGGACACTGCTGCATTATTTAAGGACTTTGTTGCATTATTTAAGGACTCTGCTGCATTATTTAAGGACTCTGCTGAAACATTTGGGGACTCAGATGCATTATTTAAGGACTCTGCTGCATTATGTAAGGGCTTTGCTGCTTTATTTAAGGACTCTGTTGCATTATTTAAGGACTTTGTTGCATTATTTAAGAACTCTGCTGCATTATTTAAGGAATTTGTTGCATTATTTAAGGATTCTGCTGCATTATTTAATTACTTTGCTGCATTATTTAAGGACTATGCTGTGGTATTTAAGGACTCTGCTGCATTATTTAAGGACTTTGCTGCATTATTAAAGGACTCTGCTGCATTATTTAATTACTTTGCTGCATTATTTAAGGACTCTGCTGCGGTATTTAAGGACTCTGCTGCATTATTTAAGGACTTTGATGCATTATTTAAGGACACTGCTGCAGAATTTAAGGAATCTGCTGCATTATTTAAGGACTTTGTTGCATTATTTAAGGTCTCTTTTTCATTATTTAAGGACTCTGCTATTGTACTTAAGGACTTTGCTGCATTATTTAAGGACTTTGCTGCATTATTTAAGGACTCTGCTGCATTATTTAAGTACTTTGTTGCATTATTTAAGGACTCTGCTGCATAATTTAAGGACTTTATTGCATTATTTAAGGATCCTGCTGCATTATTTAATGACTCTGCTGAAGCATTTGAGGACTCAGCTACATTATTTAAGGTCTCTGCTGCATTATTTAAGGATCCTGCTGAAGCATTTGAGGACTCAGCTGCATTATTTAAGGACTTTGCTGCATTATTTAACGACTCTGCTGCGTTATTTAAGGACTCTGCTGCATTATTTTAGGACACTGCTGCATTATTTAAGGACTCTGCTGCATTATTTAAGGACTTTGCTGCATTATTTAACGACTCTGCTGCATTATTTAAGAACTTTGCTGCATTATTTAAGGACTCTGCTGCATTATTTAAGGAATTTGTTGCATTATTTAAGGACTCTGCTGCTTTATTTAAGGACTCTGCTGCGGTATTTAAGGACTCTGCTGCATTATTTAAGGACTTTGCTGCATTATTTAAGGACTGCTGCGTTATTTAAGGACTCTGCTGCATTATTTAAGACTTTGCTGCATTATTTAAGGACTCTGCTGCAGTGTTTAATGACTCTGCTGAAGCAACTGGGGACTCAGATGCATTATTTAAGGACTCTGCTGCATTATGTAAGGACTTTGCTGCTTTATTTAAGGACTTTGCTGCATTATTTAAGGACTTTGTTGCATTATTTAAGGACTCTGCTGCATTATTTAAGGACTTTGTTGCATTATTTAAGGACTCTTCTGCATTATTTAAGGACTTTGCTGCATTATTTAAGGACTATGCTGTGGTATTTAAGTACGCTGCTGCATTATTTAAGGACTTTGCTGCATTATTTAAGGACTCTGCTGCATTATTTAATTACTTTGCTGCATTATTAAAGGACCCTGCTGCGGCATTTAAGGATTCTGCTGCATTATTTAAGGACTTTGATGCATTATTTACGGACGCTGCTGCAGAATTTAAGGAATCTGCTGCATTATTTAAGGACTTTGTTGCATTATTTAAGGTCTCTGCTGCATGAATTATGGACTCTGCTATGGTACTTAAGGACTTTGCTGCATTATTTAAGGACTTTGCTGCATTATTTAAGGACTTTGATGCATTATTTAAGAACTTTGTTGCATTATTTAAGGACTCTGCTGCATTATTTAAGGACTTTGTTGCATTATGTAAGGACTTTGCTGCTTTATTTAAGGACTTTGCTGCATTATTTAAGGACTTTGTTGCATTATTTAAGGACTCTGCTGCATTATTTAAGGACTTTGTTGCATTATTTAAGGACTCTTCTGCATTATTTAAGGACTTTGCTGCATTATTTAAGGACTATGCTGTGGTATTTAAGTACTCTGCTGCATTATTTAAGGACTTTGCTGCATTATTTAAGGACTCTGCTGCATTATTTAATTACTTTGCTGCATTATTAAAGGACCCTGCTGCGGCATTTAGGGATTCTGCTGCATAATTTAAGGACTTTATTGCATTATTTAAGGATCCTGCTGCATTATTTAAGGATCCTGCTGAAGCATTTGAGGACTCAGCTGCATTATTTAAGGACTTTGCTGCATTATTTAAGAACTTTGCTGCATTATTTAAGGACTCTGCTGCATTATTTAAGGAATTTGTTGCATTATTTAAGGACTCTGCTGCTTTATTTAAGGACTCTGCTGCGGTATTTAAGGACTCTGCTGCATTATTTAAGACTTTGCTGCATTATTTAAGGACTCTGCTGCAGTGTTTAATGACTCTGCTGAAGCAACTGGGGACTCAGATGCATTATTTAAGGACTCTGCTGCATTATGTAAGGACTTTGCTGCTTTATTTAAGGACTTTGCTGCATTATTTAAGGACTTTGTTGCATTATTTAAGGACTCTGCTGCATTATTTAAGGACTTTGTTGCATTATTTAAGGACTCTTCTGCATTATTTAAGGACTTTGCTGCATTATTTAAGAACTATGCTGTGGTATTTAAGTACGCTGCTGCATTATTTAAGGACTTTGCTGCATTATTTAAGGACTCTGCTGCATTATTTAATTACTTTGCTGCATTATTAAAGGACCCTGCTGCGGCATTTAAGGATTCTGCTGCATTATTTAAGGACTTTGATGCATTATTTAAGGACGCTGCTGCAGAATTTAAGGAATCTGCTGCATTATTTAAGGACTTTGTTGCATTATTTAAGGTCTCTGCTGCATTATTTAAGGACTCTGCTATGGTACTTAAGGACTTTGCTGCATTACTTAAGGACTTTGCTGCATTATTTAAGGACTTTGATGCATTATTTAAGAACTTTGTTGCATTATTTAAGGACTCTGCTGCATTATTTAAGGACTTTGTTGCATTATGTAAGGACTTTGCTGCTTTATTTAAGGACTTTGCTGCATTATTTAAGGACTTTGTTGCATTATTTAAGGACTCTTCTGCATTATTTAAGGACTTTGCTGCATTATTTAAGGACTATGCTGTGGTATTTAAGTACTCTGCTGCATTATTTAAGGACTTTGCTGCATTATTTAAGGACTCTGCTGCATTATTTAATTACTTTGCTGCATTATTAAAGGACCCTGCTGCGGCATTTAAGGATTCTGCTGCATAATTTAAGGACTTTATTGCATTATTTAAGGATCCTGCTGCATTATTTAAGGATCCTGCTGAAGCATTTGAGGACTCAGCTGCATTATTTAAGGACTTTGCTGCATTATTTAACGACTCTGCTGCATTATTTAAGGACTCTGCTGCTTTATTTAAGGACTTTCCTGCATTATTTAAGGAGTCTTCTGCATTATTTAATGACTCTGCTGAAGCATTTGAGGACTCAACTGCATTATTTAAGGACTCTGCTGCATTATTTAAGGTCTCTGCTGCATTATTTAAGGACTCTGCTGTGGTATATAAGGACTCTGCTGCATTATTTAAGGAATTTGTTGCATTATTTAAGGACGCTGCTGCATTATTTAAGGACTTTGTTGCATTATTTAAGGACTCTGCTGCATTAATTAAGGACTTTGCTGCATTACTTAAGGACACTGCTGCATTATTTAAGGACTTTGTTGCATTATTTAAGGACTCTGCTGCATTATTTAAGGACTCTGCTGAAACATTTGGGGACTCAGATGCATTATTTAAGGACTCTGCTGCATTATGTAAGGGCTTTGCTGCTTTATTTAAGGACTCTGTTGCATTATTTAAGGACTTTGTTGCATTATTTAAGAACTCTGCTGCATTATTTAAGGAATTTGTTGCATTATTTAAGGATTCTGCTGCATTATTTAATTACTTTGCTGCATTATTTAAGGACTATGCTGTGGTATTTAAGGACTCTGCTGCATTATTTAAGGACTTTGCTGCATTATTAAAGGACTCTGCTGCATTATTTAATTACTTTGCTGCATTATTTAAGGACTCTGCTGCGGTATTTAAGGACTCTGCTGCATTATTTAAGGACTTTGATGCATTATTTAAGGACACTGCTGCAGAATTTAAGGAATCTGCTGCATTATTTAAGGACTTTGTTGCATTATTTAAGGTCTCTTTTTCATTATTTAAGGACTCTGCTATTGTACTTAAGGACTTTGCTGCATTATTTAAGGACTTTGCTGCATTATTTAAGGACTCTGCTGCATTATTTAAGTACTTTGTTGCATTATTTAAGGACTCTGCTGCATAATTTAAGGACTTTATTGCATTATTTAAGGATCCTGCTGCATTATTTAATGACTCTGCTGAAGCATTTGAGGACTCAGCTACATTATTTAAGGTCTCTGCTGCATTATTTAAGGATCCTGCTGAAGCATTTGAGGACTCAGCTGCATTATTTAAGGACTTTGCTGCATTATTTAACGACTCTGCTGCGTTATTTAAGGACTCTGCTGCATTATTTTAGGACACTGCTGCATTATTTAAGGACTCTGCTGCATTATTTAAGGACTTTGCTGCATTATTTAACGACTCTGCTGCATTATTTAAGAACTTTGCTGCATTATTTAAGGACTCTGCTGCATTATTTAAGGAATTTGTTGCATTATTTAAGGACTCTGCTGCTTTATTTAAGGACTCTGCTGCGGTATTTAAGGACTCTGCTGCATTATTTAAGGACTTTGCTGCATTATTTAAGGACTGCTGCGTTATTTAAGGACTCTGCTGCATTATTTAAGACTTTGCTGCATTATTTAAGGACTCTGCTGCAGTGTTTAATGACTCTGCTGAAGCAACTGGGGACTCAGATGCATTATTTAAGGACTCTGCTGCATTATGTAAGGACTTTGCTGCTTTATTTAAGGACTTTGCTGCATTATTTAAGGACTTTGTTGCATTATTTAAGGACTCTGCTGCATTATTTAAGGACTTTGTTGCATTATTTAAGGACTCTTCTGCATTATTTAAGGACTTTGCTGCATTATTTAAGGACTATGCTGTGGTATTTAAGTACGCTGCTGCATTATTTAAGGACTTTGCTGCATTATTTAAGGACTCTGCTGCATTATTTAATTACTTTGCTGCATTATTAAAGGACCCTGCTGCGGCATTTAAGGATTCTGCTGCATTATTTAAGGACTTTGATGCATTATTTACGGACGCTGCTGCAGAATTTAAGGAATCTGCTGCATTATTTAAGGACTTTGTTGCATTATTTAAGGTCTCTGCTGCATGAATTATGGACTCTGCTATGGTACTTAAGGACTTTGCTGCATTATTTAAGGACTTTGCTGCATTATTTAAGGACTTTGATGCATTATTTAAGAACTTTGTTGCATTATTTAAGGACTCTGCTGCATTATTTAAGGACTTTGTTGCATTATGTAAGGACTTTGCTGCTTTATTTAAGGACTTTGCTGCATTATTTAAGGACTTTGTTGCATTATTTAAGGACTCTGCTGCATTATTTAAGGACTTTGTTGCATTATTTAAGGACTCTTCTGCATTATTTAAGGACTTTGCTGCATTATTTAAGGACTATGCTGTGGTATTTAAGTACTCTGCTGCATTATTTAAGGACTTTGCTGCATTATTTAAGGACTCTGCTGCATTATTTAATTACTTTGCTGCATTATTAAAGGACCCTGCTGCGGCATTTAGGGATTCTGCTGCATAATTTAAGGACTTTATTGCATTATTTAAGGATCCTGCTGCATTATTTAAGGATCCTGCTGAAGCATTTGAGGACTCAGCTGCATTATTTAAGGACTTTGCTGCATTATTTAAGAACTTTGCTGCATTATTTAAGGACTCTGCTGCATTATTTAAGGAATTTGTTGCATTATTTAAGGACTCTGCTGCTTTATTTAAGGACTCTGCTGCGGTATTTAAGGACTCTGCTGCATTATTTAAGACTTTGCTGCATTATTTAAGGACTCTGCTGCAGTGTTTAATGACTCTGCTGAAGCAACTGGGGACTCAGATGCATTATTTAAGGACTCTGCTGCATTATGTAAGGACTTTGCTGCTTTATTTAAGGACTTTGCTGCATTATTTAAGGACTTTGTTGCATTATTTAAGGACTCTGCTGCATTATTTAAGGACTTTGTTGCATTATTTAAGGACTCTTCTGCATTATTTAAGGACTTTGCTGCATTATTTAAGAACTATGCTGTGGTATTTAAGTACGCTGCTGCATTATTTAAGGACTTTGCTGCATTATTTAAGGACTCTGCTGCATTATTTAATTACTTTGCTGCATTATTAAAGGACCCTGCTGCGGCATTTAAGGATTCTGCTGCATTATTTAAGGACTTTGATGCATTATTTAAGGACGCTGCTGCAGAATTTAAGGAATCTGCTGCATTATTTAAGGACTTTGTTGCATTATTTAAGGTCTCTGCTGCATTATTTAAGGACTCTGCTATGGTACTTAAGGACTTTGCTGCATTACTTAAGGACTTTGCTGCATTATTTAAGGACTTTGATGCATTATTTAAGAACTTTGTTGCATTATTTAAGGACTCTGCTGCATTATTTAAGGACTTTGTTGCATTATGTAAGGACTTTGCTGCTTTATTTAAGGACTTTGCTGCATTATTTAAGGACTTTGTTGCATTATTTAAGGACTCTTCTGCATTATTTAAGGACTTTGCTGCATTATTTAAGGACTATGCTGTGGTATTTAAGTACTCTGCTGCATTATTTAAGGACTTTGCTGCATTATTTAAGGACTCTGCTGCATTATTTAATTACTTTGCTGCATTATTAAAGGACCCTGCTGCGGCATTTAAGGATTCTGCTGCATAATTTAAGGACTTTATTGCATTATTTAAGGATCCTGCTGCATTATTTAAGGATCCTGCTGAAGCATTTGAGGACTCAGCTGCATTATTTAAGGACTTTGCTGCATTATTTAACGACTCTGCTGCATTATTTAAGGACTCTGCTGCTTTATTTAAGGACTTTCCTGCATTATTTAAGGAGTCTTCTGCATTATTTAATGACTCTGCTGAAGCATTTGAGGACTCAACTGCATTATTTAAGGACTCTGCTGCATTATTTAAGGTCTCTGCTGCATTATTTAAGGACTCTGCTGTGGTATATAAGGACTCTGCTGCATTATTTAAGGAATTTGTTGCATTATTTAAGGACGCTGCTGCATTATTTAAGGACTTTGTTGCATTATTTAAGGACTCTGCTGCATTAATTAAGGACTTTGCTGCATTACTTAAGGACACTGCTGCATTATTTAAGGACTTTGTTGCATTATTTAAGGACTCTGCTGCATTATTTAAGGACTCTGCTGAAACATTTGGGGACTCAGATGCATTATTTAAGGACTCTGCTGCATTATGTAAGGGCTTTGCTGCTTTATTTAAGGACTCTGTTGCATTATTTAAGGACTTTGTTGCATTATTTAAGAACTCTGCTGCATTATTTAAGGAATTTTTTGCATTATTTAAGGATTCTGCTGCATTATTTAAGGACTTTGCTGCATTATTTAAGGACTATGCTGTGGTATTTAAGGACTCTGCTGCATTATTTAATTACTTTGCTGCATTATTAAAGGACCCTGCTGCGGCATTTAAGGATTCTGCTGCATTATTTAAGGACTTTGATGCATTATTTAAGGACGCTGCTGCAGAATTTAAGGAATCTGCTGCATTATTTAAGGACTTTGCTGCATTATTTAAGGACTTTGATGCATTATTTAAGAACATGGTTGCATTATTTAAGGACTCTGCTGCATTATTTAAGGACTTTGTTGCATTATGTAAGGACTTTGCTGCTTTATTTAAGGACTTTGCTGCATTATTTAAGGACTTTGTTGCATTATTTAACGACTCTGCTGCATTATTTAAGAACTTTGCTGCATTATTTAAGGACTCTGCTCCATTATTTAAGGAATTTGTTGCATTATTTAAGGACTCTGCTGCATTATTTAAGGACTTTGCTGCATTATTTAATGAATCTGCTGAAGCATTTGAGGACTCAACTGCATTATTTAAGGTCTCTGCTGCATTATTTAAGGACTCTGCTGAAGCATTTGAGGACTCAGCTGCATGATTTAAGGACTTTGCTGAATTATTTAAGGACTCTGCTGCATTATATAAGGAATTTGTTGCATTATTTAAGGACTCTGCTGCATTATCTAAGGAATTTGTTGCATTATTTAAGGACTCTGCTGCATTATTTAAGGACTTTGCTGCATTATTTAATAACTTTGTTGCATTATACAAGTACTCTGCTGCATTATTTAAGGACTTTGTTGCATTATGTTAGGAGTCTGCTGCATTATTTAAGGAGTCTGCTGCATTATTTAATGACTATGCTGCATTATTTAAGGACTGCTGCGTTATTTAAGGACTCTGCTGCATTATTTAAGACTTTGCTGCATTATTTAAGGACTCTGCTGCAGTATTTAATGACTCTGCTGAAGCATTTGGGGACTCAGATGCTTTATTTAAGGACTCTGTTGCATTATTTAAGGACTTTGTTGCATTATTTAAGGACTCTGCTGCATTATTTAAGGACTTTGTTGCATTATTTAAGGATTCTGCTGCATTTTTTAAGGACCTGGCTGCATTATTTAAGGACTCTGCTGCATTATTTAATTATTTTGCTCCATTATTTAAGGACTCTGCTGCGGTATTTAAGGACTCTGCTGCATTATTTAAGGACTGTGATGCATTATTTAAGGACGCTGCTGCAGAATTTAAGGAATCTGCTGCATTATTTAAGGACTTTGTTGCATTATTTAAGGTCTCTGCTGCATTATTTAAGGACTCTGCTATGGTACTTAAGGACTTTGCTGCATTATTTAAGGACTTTGCTGCATTATTTAAGGACTCTGCTGCATTATTTAAGAACTGTGTTGCATTATTTAAGGACTCTGCTGCATTATTTAAGGACTTTGTTGCATTATGTAAGGACTCTGCTGCATTATTTAAGGACTTTGCTGCATTATTTAAGGACTCTACTGCATAATTTAAGGACTTTATTGCATTATTTAAGGATCCTGCTGCATTATTTAATGACTCTGCTGAAGCATTTGAGGACTCAGCTGCATTATTAAAGGTCTCTGCTGCATTATTTAAGTATCCTGCTGAAGCATTTGAGGACTCAGCTGCATTATTTAAGGACTTTGCTGCATTATTTATCGACTCTGCTGCGTTATTTAAGGACTCTGCTGCATTATTTAAGAACTTTGCTGCATTATTTAAGGACTCTTCTGCATTATTTAATGACTCTGCTGAAGAATTTGAGGACTCAGCTGCATAATTTAAGGACTCTGCTGCATTATTTAAGGAATTTGCTGCATTATTTAAGGACTCTACTGCGTTATTTAAGGACTCTGTTGCATTATTTAAGGACTTTGATGCATTATTTAAGGATGCTGCTGCAGAATTTAAGGAATCTGCTGCATTATTTAAGGACTTTGTTGCATTATTTAAGGTCTCTGCTGCATTATTTAAGGACTCTGCTGTGGTATTTAAGGACTCTGCTGCATTATTTAAGGAATTTGTTGCATTATTTAAGGACGCTGCTGCATTATTTAAGGACTTTGTTGCATTATTTAAGGACTCTGCTGCAGTATTTAATGACTCTGCTGAAGCATTTGGGGACTCAGATGCATTATTTAAGGACTCTGCTGCATTATGTAAGGGCTTTGCTGCTTTATTTAAGGACTCTTTTGCATTATTTAAGGACTCTGCTGCATTATTTAAGGACTTTGTTGCATTATTTAAGGATTTTGCTGCATTATTTAAGGATTTTGCTGCATTATTTAAGGACTTTGCCGCATTATTTAAGGACTATGCTTTGGTATTTAAGGACTCTGCTGCATTATTTAAGGACTTTGCTGCATTATTTAAGGACTCTGCTGCATTATTTAATTACTTTGCTGCATTATTTAAGGACTCTGCTGCGGTATTTAAGGACTCTGCTGCATTATTTAAGGACTTTGATGCATTATTTAAGGACACTGCTGCAGAATTTAAGGAATCTGCTTCATTATTTAAGGACTTTGTTGCATTATTTAAGGACTCTGCTGCATTATTTAAGAACTTTGTTGCATTATTTAAGGACTCTGCTGCATTATTTAAGGACTTTGTTGCATTATGTAAGGACTCTGCTGCATTATTTAAGGACTTTGCTGCATTATTTAAGGACTCTGCTGCATAATTTAAGGACTTTATTGCATTATTTTAGGATCCTGCTGCATTATTTAATGACTCTGCTGAAGCATTTGAGGACTCAGCTGCATTATTAAAGGTCTCTGCTGCATTATTTAAGGATCCTGCTGAAGCATTTGAGGACTCAGTTGCATTATTTAAGGACTTTGCTGCATTATTTAACGACTCTGCTGCGTTATTTAAGGACTCTGCTGCATTATTTAAGAACTTTGCTGCATTATTTAAGGACTCTTCTGAATTATTTAATGACTCTGCTGAAGTATTTGAGGACTCAGCTGCATTATTTAAGGACTCTGCTGCATTATTTAAGGAATTTGCTGCATTATTTAAGGACTCTGCTGCGTTATTTAAGGACTCTGCTGCATTATTTAAGGACTTTGATGCATTATTTATGGACTTTGCTGCAGAATTTAAGGAATCTGCTGCATTATTTAAGGACTTTGTTGCATTATTTAAGGTCTCTGCTGCATTATTTAAGGACTCTGCTGTGGTATTTAAGGACTCTGCTGCATTATTTAAGGAATTTGTTGCATTATTTAAGGACGCTGCTGCATTATTTAAGGTCTTTGTTGCATTATTTAAGGACTCTGCTGCAGTATTTAATGACTCTGCTGAAGCATTTGGGGACTCAGATGCATTATTTAAGGACTCTGCTGCATTATGTAAGGGCTTTGCTGCTTTATTTAAGGACTCTTTTGCATTATTTAAGGACTTTGTTGCATTATTTAAGGACTCTGCTGCATTATTTAAGGACTTTGTTGCATTATTTAAGGATTCTGCTGCATTATTTAAGGACTTTGCTGCATTATTTAAGGACTATGCTTTGGTATTTAAGGACTCTGCTGCATAATTTAAGGACTTTGCTGCATTATTTAAGGACTCTGCTGCATTATTTAATTACTTTGCTGCATTATTTAAGGACTCTGCTGCGGTATTTAAGGACTCTGCTGCATTATTTAAGGACTTTGATGCATTATTTAAGGACTCTGCTGCATTATTTAAGGAATTTGTTGCATTATTTAAGGACTCTGCTGCATTATTTAAGGACTTTGCTGCATTATTTAATAATTTTGTTGCATTATAAAAGTACTCTGCTGCATTATTTAAGGACTTTGTTGCATTATGTAAGGAGTCTGCTGCATTATTTAAGGACTTTGCTGCATTATTTAAGGACTCTGCTGCATTATTTAAGGACTTTATTGCATTATTTAAGGACTCTGCTGCATTATTTAATGACTCTGCTGAAGCATTTGAGGACTCAGCTGCATTATTTAAGGTCTCTGCTGTATTATTTAAGGACTCTGCTGCATTATTTAATGACTCTGCTGCGGTATTTAAGGACTCTGCTGCATTATTTAAGGACTTTGCTGCATTATTTAAGGACTGCTGCATTGTTTAAGGACTCTGCTGCATTATTTAAGACTTTGCTGCATTATTTAAGGACTCTGCTGCAGTGTTTAATGACTCTGCTGAAGCAATTGGGGACTCAGATGCATTATTTAAGGACTCTGCTGCATTATGTAAGGACTTTGCTGCTTTATTTAAGGACTTTGCTGCATTATTTAAGGACTTTGTTGCATTATTTAAGGACTCTGCTGCATTATTTAAGGACTTTGCTGCATTATTTAAGGACTATGCTGTGGTATTTAAGTACTCTGCTGCATTATTTAAGGACTTTGCTGCATTATTTAAGGACTCTGCTGCATTATTTAATTACTTTGCTGCATTATTAAAGGACCCTGCTGCGGCATTTAAGGATTCTGCTGCATTATTTAAGGACTTTGATGCATTATTTAAGGACGCTGCTGCAGAATTTAAGGAATCTGCTGCATTATTTAAGGACTTTGTTGCATTATTTAAGGTCTCTGCTGCATTATTTAAGGACTCTGCTATGGTACTTAAGGACTTTGCTGCATTACTTAAGGACTTTGCTGCATTATTTAAGGACTTTGATGCATTATTTAAGAACTTTGTTGCATTATTTAAGGACTCTGCTGCATTATTTAAGGACTTTGTTGCATTATGTAAGGACTTTGCTGCTTTATTTAAGGACTTTGCTGCATTATTTAAGGACTTTGTTGCATTATTTAAGGACTCTTCTGCATTATTTAAGGACTTTCCTGCATTATTTAAGGACTATGCTGTGGTATTTAAGTACTCTGCTGCATTATTTAAGGACTTTGCTGCATTATTTAAGGACTCTGCTGCATTATTTAATTACTTTGCTGCATTATTAAAGGACCCTGCTGCGGCATTTAAGGATTCTGCTGCATAATTTAAGGACTTTATTGCATTATTTAAGGATCCTGCTGCATTATTTAAGGAATTTGTTGCATTATTTAAGGACTCTGCTGCATTATTTAAGGACTTTGCTGCATTATTTAATAATTTTGTTGCATTATAAAAGTACTCTGCTGCATTATTTAAGGACTTTGTTGCATTATGTAAGGAGTCTGCTGCATTATTTAAGGACTTTGCTGCATTATTTAAGGACTCTGCTGCATTATTTAAGGACTTTATTGCATTATTTAAGGACTCTGCTGCATTATTTAATGACTCTGCTGAAGCATTTGAGGACTCAGCTGCATTATTTAAGGTCTCTGCTGTATTATTTAAGGACTCTGCTGCATTATTTAATGACTCTGCTGCGGTATTTAAGGACTCTGCTGCATTATTTAAGGACTTTGCTGCATTATTTAAGGACTGCTGCATTGTTTAAGGACTCTGCTGCATTATTTAAGACTTTGCTGCATTATTTAAGGACTCTGCTGCAGTGTTTAATGACTCTGCTGAAGCAATTGGGGACTCAGATGCATTATTTAAGGACTCTGCTGCATTATGTAAGGACTTTGCTGCTTTATTTAAGGACTTTGCTGCATTATTTAAGGACTTTGTTGCATTATTTAAGGACTCTGCTGCATTATTTAAGGACTTTGCTGCATTATTTAAGGACTATGCTGTGGTATTTAAGTACTCTGCTGCATTATTTAAGGACTTTGCTGCATTATTTAAGGACTCTGCTGCATTATTTAATTACTTTGCTGCATTATTAAAGGACCCTGCTGCGGCATTTAAGGATTCTGCTGCATTATTTAAGGACTTTGATGCATTATTTAAGGACGCTGCTGCAGAATTTAAGGAATCTGCTGCATTATTTAAGGACTTTGTTGCATTATTTAAGGTCTCTGCTGCATTATTTAAGGACTCTGCTATGGTACTTAAGGACTTTGCTGCATTACTTAAGGACTTTGCTGCATTATTTAAGGACTTTGATGCATTATTTAAGAACTTTGTTGCATTATTTAAGGACTCTGCTGCATTATTTAAGGACTTTGTTGCATTATGTAAGGACTTTGCTGCTTTATTTAAGGACTTTGCTGCATTATTTAAGGACTTTGTTGCATTATTTAAGGACTCTTCTGCATTATTTAAGGACTTTCCTGCATTATTTAAGGACTATGCTGTGGTATTTAAGTACTCTGCTGCATTATTTAAGGACTTTGCTGCATTATTTAAGGACTCTGCTGCATTATTTAATTACTTTGCTGCATTATTAAAGGACCCTGCTGCGGCATTTAAGGATTCTGCTGCATAATTTAAGGACTTTATTGCATTATTTAAGGATCCTGCTGCATTATTTAAGGATCCTGCTGAAGCATTTGAGGACTCAGCTGCATTATTTAAGGACTTTGCTGCATTATTTAACGACTCTGCTGCATTATTTAAGGACTCTGCTGCTTTATTTAAGGACTTTCCTGCATTATTTAAGGAGTCTTCTGCATTATTTAATGACTCTGCTGAAGCATTTGAGGACTCAACTGCATTATTTAAGGACTCTGCTGCATTATTTAAGGTCTCTGCTGCATTATTTAAGGACTCTGCTGTGGTATATAAGGACTCTGCTGCATTATTTAAGGAATTTGTTGCATTATTTAAGGACGCTGCTGCATTATTTAAGGACTTTGTTGCATTATTTAAGGACTCTGCTGCATTAATTAAGGACTTTGCTGCATTACTTAAGGACACTGCTGCATTATTTAAGGACTTTGTTGCATTATTTAAGGACTCTGCTGCATTATTTAAGGACTCTGCTGAAACATTTGGGGACTCAGATGCATTATTTAAGGACTCTGCTGCATTATGTAAGGGCTTTGCTGCTTTATTTAAGGACTCTGTTGCATTATTTAAGGACTTTGTTGCATTATTTAAGAACTCTGCTGCATTATTTAAGGAATTTGTTGCATTATTTAAGGATTCTGCTGCATTATTTAATTACTTTGCTGCATTATTTAAGGACTATGCTGTGGTATTTAAGGACTCTGCTGCATTATTTAAGGACTTTGCTGCATTATTAAAGGACTCTGCTGCATTATTTAATTACTTTGCTGCATTATTTAAGGACTCTGCTGCGGTATTTAAGGACTCTGCTGCATTATTTAAGGACTTTGATGCATTATTTAAGGACACTGCTGCAGAATTTAAGGAATCTGCTGCATTATTTAAGGACTTTGTTGCATTATTTAAGGTCTCTTTTTCATTATTTAAGGACTCTGCTATTGTACTTAAGGACTTTGCTGCATTATTTAAGGACTTTGCTGCATTATTTAAGGACTCTGCTGCATTATTTAAGTACTTTGTTGCATTATTTAAGGACTCTGCTGCATAATTTAAGGACTTTATTGCATTATTTAAGGATCCTGCTGCATTATTTAATGACTCTGCTGAAGCATTTGAGGACTCAGCTACATTATTTAAGGTCTCTGCTGCATTATTTAAGGATCCTGCTGAAGCATTTGAGGACTCAGCTGCATTATTTAAGGACTTTGCTGCATTATTTAACGACTCTGCTGTTTTATTTAAGGAATCTGCTGCATTATTTAAGGACACTGCTGCATTATTTAAGGACTCTGCTGCATTATTTAAGGACTTTGCTGCATTATTTAACGACTCTGCTGCATTATTTAAGAACTTTGCTGCATTATTTAAGGACTCTGCTGCATTATTTAAGGAATTTGTTGCATTATTTAAGGACTCTGCTGCTTTATTTAAGGACTCTGCTGCGGTATTTAAGGACTCTGCTGCATTATTTAAGGACTTTGCTGCATTATTTAAGGACTGCTGCGTTATTTAAGGACTCTGCTGCATTATTTAAGACTTTGCTGCATTATTTAAGGACTCTGCTGCAGTGTTTAATGACTCTGCTGAAGCAACTGGGGACTCAGATGCATTATTTAAGGACTCTGCTGCATTATGTAAGGACTTTGCTGCTTTATTTAAGGACTTTGCTGCATTATTTAAGGACTTTGTTGCATTATTTAAGGACTCTGCTGCATTATTTAAGGACTTTGTTGCATTATTTAAGGACTCTTCTGCATTATTTAAGGACTTTGCTGCATTATTTAAGGACTATGCTGTGGTATTTAAGTACGCTGCTGCATTATTTAAGGACTTTGCTGCATTATTTAAGGACTCTGCTGCATTATTTAATTACTTTGCTGCATTATTAAAGGACCCTGCTGCGGCATTTAAGGATTCTGCTGCATTATTTAAGGACTTTGATGCATTATTTACGGACGCTGCTGCAGAATTTAAGGAATCTGCTGCATTATTTAAGGACTTTGTTGCATTATTTAAGGTCTCTGCTGCATGAATTATGGACTCTGCTATGGTACTTAAGGACTTTGCTGCATTATTTAAGGACTTTGCTGCATTATTTAAGGACTTTGATGCATTATTTAAGAACTTTGTTGCATTATTTAAGGACTCTGCTGCATTATTTAAGGACTTTGTTGCATTATGTAAGGACTTTGCTGCTTTATTTAAGGACTTTGCTGCATTATTTAAGGACTTTGTTGCATTATTTAAGGACTCTGCTGCATTATTTAAGGACTTTGTTGCATTATTTAAGGACTCTTCTGCATTATTTAAGGACTTTGCTGCATTATTTAAGGACTATGCTGTGGTATTTAAGTACTCTGCTGCATTATTTAAGGACTTTGCTGCATTATTTAAGGACTCTGCTGCATTATTTAATTACTTTGCTGCATTATTAAAGGACCCTGCTGCGGCATTTAGGGATTCTGCTGCATAATTTAAGGACTTTATTGCATTATTTAAGGATCCTGCTGCATTATTTAAGGATCCTGCTGAAGCATTTGAGGACTCAGCTGCATTATTTAAGGACTTTGCTGCATTATTTAAGAACTTTGCTGCATTATTTAAGGACTCTGCTGCATTATTTAAGGAATTTGTTGCATTATTTAAGGACTCTGCTGCTTTATTTAAGGACTCTGCTGCGGTATTTAAGGACTCTGCTGCATTATTTAAGACTTTGCTGCATTATTTAAGGACTCTGCTGCAGTGTTTAATGACTCTGCTGAAGCAACTGGGGACTCAGATGCATTATTTAAGGACTCTGCTGCATTATGTAAGGACTTTGCTGCTTTATTTAAGGACTTTGCTGCATTATTTAAGGACTTTGTTGCATTATTTAAGGACTCTGCTGCATTATTTAAGGACTTTGTTGCATTATTTAAGGACTCTTCTGCATTATTTAAGGACTTTGCTGCATTATTTAAGAACTATGCTGTGGTATTTAAGTACGCTGCTGCATTATTTAAGGACTTTGCTGCATTATTTAAGGACTCTGCTGCATTATTTAATTACTTTGCTGCATTATTAAAGGACCCTGCTGCGGCATTTAAGGATTCTGCTGCATTATTTAAGGACTTTGATGCATTATTTAAGGACGCTGCTGCAGAATTTAAGGAATCTGCTGCATTATTTAAGGACTTTGTTGCATTATTTAAGGTCTCTGCTGCATTATTTAAGGACTCTGCTATGGTACTTAAGGACTTTGCTGCATTACTTAAGGACTTTGCTGCATTATTTAAGGACTTTGATGCATTATTTAAGAACTTTGTTGCATTATTTAAGGACTCTGCTGCATTATTTAAGGACTTTGTTGCATTATGTAAGGACTTTGCTGCTTTATTTAAGGACTTTGCTGCATTATTTAAGGACTTTGTTGCATTATTTAAGGACTCTTCTGCATTATTTAAGGACTTTGCTGCATTATTTAAGGACTATGCTGTGGTATTTAAGTACTCTGCTGCATTATTTAAGGACTTTGCTGCATTATTTAAGGACTCTGCTGCATTATTTAATTACTTTGCTGCATTATTAAAGGACCCTGCTGCGGCATTTAAGGATTCTGCTGCATAATTTAAGGACTTTATTGCATTATTTAAGGATCCTGCTGCATTATTTAAGGATCCTGCTGAAGCATTTGAGGACTCAGCTGCATTATTTAAGGACTTTGCTGCATTATTTAACGACTCTGCTGCATTATTTAAGGACTCTGCTGCTTTATTTAAGGACTTTCCTGCATTATTTAAGGAGTCTTCTGCATTATTTAATGACTCTGCTGAAGCATTTGAGGACTCAACTGCATTATTTAAGGACTCTGCTGCATTATTTAAGGTCTCTGCTGCATTATTTAAGGACTCTGCTGTGGTATATAAGGACTCTGCTGCATTATTTAAGGAATTTGTTGCATTATTTAAGGACGCTGCTGCATTATTTAAGGACTTTGTTGCATTATTTAAGGACTCTGCTGCATTAATTAAGGACTTTGCTGCATTACTTAAGGACACTGCTGCATTATTTAAGGACTTTGTTGCATTATTTAAGGACTCTGCTGCATTATTTAAGGACTCTGCTGAAACATTTGGGGACTCAGATGCATTATTTAAGGACTCTGCTGCATTATGTAAGGGCTTTGCTGCTTTATTTAAGGACTCTGTTGCATTATTTAAGGACTTTGTTGCATTATTTAAGAACTCTGCTGCATTATTTAAGGAATTTTTTGCATTATTTAAGGATTCTGCTGCATTATTTAAGGACTTTGCTGCATTATTTAAGGACTATGCTGTGGTATTTAAGGACTCTGCTGCATTATTTAATTACTTTGCTGCATTATTAAAGGACCCTGCTGCGGCATTTAAGGATTCTGCTGCATTATTTAAGGACTTTGATGCATTATTTAAGGACGCTGCTGCAGAATTTAAGGAATCTGCTGCATTATTTAAGGACTTTGCTGCATTATTTAAGGACTTTGATGCATTATTTAAGAACATGGTTGCATTATTTAAGGACTCTGCTGCATTATTTAAGGACTTTGTTGCATTATGTAAGGACTTTGCTGCTTTATTTAAGGACTTTGCTGCATTATTTAAGGACTTTGTTGCATTATTTAAGGACTCTGCTGCATTATTTAAGGACTTTGTTGCATTATTTAAGGACTCTTCTGCATTATTTAAGGACTTTGCTGCATTATTTAAGGACTATGCTGTGGTATTTAAGTACTCTGCTGCATTATTTAAGGACTTTGCTGCATTATTTAAGGACTCTGCTGCATTATTTAATTACTTTGCTGCATTATTAAAGGACCCTGCTGCGGCATTTAGGGATTCTGCTGCATAATTTAAGGACTTTATTGCATTATTTAAGGATCCTGCTGCATTATTTAAGGATCCTGCTGAAGCATTTGAGGACTCAGCTGCATTATTTAAGGACTTTGCTGCATTATTTAAGAACTTTGCTGCATTATTTAAGGACTCTGCTGCATTATTTAAGGAATTTGTTGCATTATTTAAGGACTCTGCTGCTTTATTTAAGGACTCTGCTGCGGTATTTAAGGACTCTGCTGCATTATTTAAGGACTTTGCTGCATTATTTAAGGACTGCTGCGTTATTTAAGGACTCTGCTGCATTATTTAAGACTTTGCTGCATTATTTAAGGACTCTGCTGCAGTGTTTAATGACTCTGCTGAAGCAACTGGGGACTCAGATGCATTATTTAAGGACTCTGCTGCATTATGTAAGGACTTTGCTGCTTTATTTAAGGACTTTGCTGCATTATTTAAGGACTTTGTTGCATTATTTAAGGACTCTGCTGCATTATTTAAGGACTTTGTTGCATTATTTAATGACTCTTCTGCATTATTTAAGGACTTTGCTGCATTATTTAAGGACTATGCTGTGGTATTTAAGTACGCTGCTGCATTATTTAAGGACTTTGCTGCATTATTTAAGGACTCTGCTGCATTATTTAATTACTTTGCTGCATTATTAAAGGACCCTGCTGCGGCATTTAAGGATTCTGCTGCATTATTTAAGGACTTTGATGCATTATTTAAGGACGCTGCTGCAGAATTTAAGGAATCTGCTGCATTATTTAAGGACTTTGTTGCATTATTTAAGGTCTCTGCTGCATGAATTATGGACTCTGCTATGGTACTTAAGGACTTTGCTGCATTATTTAAGGACTTTGCTGCATTATTTAAGGACTTTGATGCATTATTTAAGAACTTTGTTGCATTATTTAAGGACTCTGCTGCATTATTTAAGGACTTTGTTGCATTATGTAAGGACTTTGCTGCTTTATTTAAGGACTTTGCTGCATTATTTAAGGACTTTGTTGCATTATTTAAGGACTCTGCTGCATTATTTAAGGACTTTGTTGCATTATTTAAGGACTCTTCTGCATTATTTAAGGACTTTGCTGCATTATTTAAGGACTATGCTGTGGTATTTAAGTACTCTGCTGCATTATTTAAGGACTTTGCTGCATTATTTAAGGACTCTGCTGCATTATTTAATTACTTTGCTGCATTATTAAAGGACCCTGCTGCGGCATTTAGGGATTCTGCTGCATAATTTAAGGACTTTATTGCATTATTTAAGGATCCTGCTGCATTATTTAAGGATCCTGCTGAAGCATTTGAGGACTCAGCTGCATTATTTAAGGACTTTGCTGCATTATTTAAGTACTTTGTTGCATTATTTAAGGACTCTGCTGCATAATTTAAGGACTTTATTGCATTATTTAAGGATCCTGCTGCATTATTTAATGACTCTGCTGAAGCATTTGAGGACTCAGCTGCATTATTTAAGGTCTCTGCTGCATTATTTAAGGATCCTGCTGAAGCATTTGAGGACTCAGCTGCATTATTTAAGGACTTTGCTGCATTATTTAACGACTCTGCTGCGTTATTTAAGGACTCTGCTGCATTATTTAAGGACACTGCTGCATTATTTAAGGACTCTGCTGCATTATTTAAGGACTTTGCTGCATTATTTAACGACTCTGCTGCATTATTTAAGAACTTTGCTGCATTATTTAAGGACTCTGCTGCATTATTTAAGGAATTTGTTGCATTATTTAAGGACTCTGCTGCTTTATTTAAGGACTCTGCTGCGGTATTTAAGGACTCTGCTGCATTATTTAAGGACTTTGCTGCATTATTTAAGGACTGCTGCGTTATGTAAGGACTCTGCTGCATTATTTAAGACTTTGCTGCATTATTTAAGGACTCTGCTGCAGTGTTTAATGACTCTGCTGAAGCAACTGGGGACTCAGATGCATTATTTAAGGACTCTGCTGCATTATGTAAGGACTTTGCTGCTTTATTTAAGGACTTTGCTGCATTATTTAAGGACTCTGCTGCATTATTTAAGGACTTTATTGCATTATTTAAGGACTCTGCTGCATTATTTAATGACTCTGCTGAAGCATTTGAGGACTCAGCTGCATTATTTAAGGTCTCTGCTGTATTATTTAAGGACTCTGCTGCATTATTTAATGACTCTGCTGCGGTATTTAAGGACTCTGCTGCATTATTTAAGGACTTTGCTGCATTATTTAAGGACTGCTGCGTTGTTTAAGGACTCTGCTGCATTATTTAAGACTTTGCTGCATTATTTAAGGACTCTGCTGCAGTGTTTAATGACTCTGCTGAAGCAATTGGGGACTCAGATGCATTATTTAAGGACTCTGCTGCATTATGTAAGGACTTTGCTGCTTTATTTAAGGACTTTGCTGCATTATTTAAGGACTTTGTTGCATTATTTAAGGACTCTGCTGCATTATTTAAGGACTTTGTTGCATTATTTAAGGACTCTTCTGCATTATTTAAGGACTTTGCTGCATTATTTAAGGACTATGCTGTGGTATTTAAGTACTCTGCTGCATTATTTAAGGACTTTGCTGCATTATTTAAGGACTCTGCTGTATTATTTAATTACTTTGCTGCATTATTAAAGGACCCTGCTGCGGCATTTAAGGATTCTGCTGCATTATTTAAGGACTTTGATGCATTATTTAAGGACGCTGCTGCAGAATTTAAGGAATCTGCTGCATTATTTAAGGACTTTGTTGCATTATTTAAGGTCTCTGCTGCATTATTTAAGGACTCTGCTATGGTACTTAAGGACTTTGCTGCATTACTTAAGGACTTTGCTGCATTATTTAAGGACTTTGATGCATTATTTAAGAACTTTGTTGCATTATTTAAGGACTCTGCTGCATTATTTAAGGACTTTGTTGCATTATGTAAGGACTTTGCTGCTTTATTTAAGGACTTTGCTGCATTATTTAAGGACTTTGTTGCATTATTTAAGGACTCTTCTGCATTATTTAAGGACTTTGCTGCATTATTTAAGGACTATGCTGTGGTATTTAAGTACTCTGCTGCATTATTTAAGGACTTTGCTGCATTATTTAAGGACTCTGCTGCATTATTTAATTACTTTGCTGCATTATTAAAGGACCCTGCTGCGGCATTTAGGGATTCTGCTGCATAATTTAAGGACTTTATTGCATTATTTAAGGATCCTGCTGCATTATTTAAGGATCCTGCTGAAGCATTTGAGGACTCAGCTGCATTATTTAAGGACTTTGCTGCATTATTTAACGACTCTGCTGCATTATTTAAGGACTCTGCTGCTTTATTTAAGGACTTTCCTGCATTATTTAAGGAGTCTTCTGCATTATTTAATGACTCTGCTGAAGCATTTGAGGACTCAACTGCATTATTTAAGGACTCTGCTGCATTATTTAAGGTCTCTGCTGCATTATTTAAGGACTCTGCTGTGGTATATAAGGACTCTGCTGCATTATTTAAGGAATTTGTTGCATTATTTAAGGACGCTGCTGCATTATTTAAGGACTTTGTTGCATTATTTAAGGACTCTGCTGCATTAATTAAGGACTTTGCTGCATTACTTAAGGACACTGCTGCATTATTTAAGGACTTTGTTGCATTATTTAAGGACTCTGCTGCATTATTTAAGGACTCTGCTGAAACATTTGGGGACTCAGATGCATTATTTAAGGACTCTGCTGCATTATGTAAGGGCTTTGCTGCTTTATTTAAGGACTCTGTTGCATTATTTAAGGACTTTGTTGCATTATTTAAGAACTCTGCTGCATTATTTAAGGAATTTGTTGCATTATTTAAGGATTCTGCTGCATTATTTAATTACTTTGCTGCATTATTTAAGGACTATGCTGTGGTATTTAAGGACTCTGCTGCATTATTTAAGGACTTTGCTGCATTATTAAAGGACTCTGCTGCATTATTTAATTACTTTGCTGCATTATTTAAGGACTCTGCTGCGGTATTTAAGGACTCTGCTGCATTATTTAAGGACTTTGATGCATTATTTAAGGACACTGCTGCAGAATTTAAGGAATCTGCTGCATTATTTAAGGACTTTGTTGCATTATTTAAGGTCTCTTTTTCATTATTTAAGGACTCTGCTATTGTACTTAAGGACTTTGCTGCATTATTTAAGGACTTTGCTGCATTATTTAAGGACTCTGCTGCATTATTTAAGTACTTTGTTGCATTATTTAAGGACTCTGCTGCATAATTGAAGGACTTTATTGCATTATTTAAGGATCCTGCTGCATTATTTAATGACTCTGCTGAAGCATTTGAGGACTCAGCTACATTATTTAAGGTCTCTGCTGCATTATTTAAGGATCCTGCTGAAGCATTTGAGGACTCAGCTGCATTATTTAAGGACTTTGCTGCATTATTTAACGACTCTGCTGCGTTATTTAAGGACTCTGCTGCATTATTTTAGGACACTGCTGCATTATTTAAGGACTCTGCTGCATTATTTAAGGACTTTGCTGCATTATTTAACGACTCTGCTGCATTATTTAAGAACTTTGCTGCATTATTTAAGGACTCTGCTGCATTATTTAAGGAATTTGTTGCATTATTTAAGGACTCTGCTGCTTTATTTAAGGACTCTGCTGCGGTATTTAAGGACTCTGCTGCATTATTTAAGGACTTTGCTGCATTATTTAAGGACTGCTGCGTTATTTAAGGACTCTGCTGCATTATTTAAGACTTTGCTGCATTATTTAAGGACTCTGCTGCAGTGTTTAATGACTCTGCTGAAGCAACTGGGGACTCAGATGCATTATTTAAGGACTCTGCTGCATTATGTAAGGACTTTGCTGCTTTATTTAAGGACTTTGCTGCATTATTTAAGGACTTTGTTGCATTATTTAAGGACTCTGCTGCATTATTTAAGGACTTTGTTGCATTATTTAAGGACTCTTCTGCATTATTTAAGGACTTTGCTGCATTATTTAAGGACTATGCTGTGGTATTTAAGTACGCTGCTGCATTATTTAAGGACTTTGCTGCATTATTTAAGGACTCTGCTGCATTATTTAATTACTTTGCTGCATTATTAAAGGACCCTGCTGCGGCATTTAAGGATTCTGCTGCATTATTTAAGGACTTTGATGCATTATTTACGGACGCTGCTGCAGAATTTAAGGAATCTGCTGCATTATTTAAGGACTTTGTTGCATTATTTAAGGTCTCTGCTGCATGAATTATGGACTCTGCTATGGTACTTAAGGACTTTGCTGCATTATTTAAGGACTTTGCTGCATTATTTAAGGACTTTGATGCATTATTTAAGAACTTTGTTGCATTATTTAAGGACTCTGCTGCATTATTTAAGGACTTTGTTGCATTATGTAAGGACTTTGCTGCTTTATTTAAGGACTTTGCTGCATTATTTAAGGACTTTGTTGCATTATTTAAGGACTCTGCTGCATTATTTAAGGACTTTGTTGCATTATTTAAGGACTCTTCTGCATTATTTAAGGACTTTGCTGCATTATTTAAGGACTATGCTGTGGTATTTAAGTACTCTGCTGCATTATTTAAGGACTTTGCTGCATTATTTAAGGACTCTGCTGCATTATTTAATTACTTTGCTGCATTATTAAAGGACCCTGCTGCGGCATTTAGGGATTCTGCTGCATAATTTAAGGACTTTATTGCATTATTTAAGGATCCTGCTGCATTATTTAAGGATCCTGCTGAAGCATTTGAGGACTCAGCTGCATTATTTAAGGACTTTGCTGCATTATTTAAGAACTTTGCTGCATTATTTAAGGACTCTGCTGCATTATTTAAGGAATTTGTTGCATTATTTAAGGACTCTGCTGCTTTATTTAAGGACTCTGCTGCGGTATTTAAGGACTCTGCTGCATTATTTAAGACTTTGCTGCATTATTTAAGGACTCTGCTGCAGTGTTTAATGACTCTGCTGAAGCAACTGGGGACTCAGATGCATTATTTAAGGACTCTGCTGCATTATGTAAGGACTTTGCTGCTTTATTTAAGGACTTTGCTGCATTATTTAAGGACTTTGTTGCATTATTTAAGGACTCTGCTGCATTATTTAAGGACTTTGTTGCATTATTTAAGGACTCTTCTGCATTATTTAAGGACTTTGCTGCATTATTTAAGAACTATGCTGTGGTATTTAAGTACGCTGCTGCATTATTTAAGGACTTTGCTGCATTATTTAAGGACTCTGCTGCATTATTTAATTACTTTGCTGCATTATTAAAGGACCCTGCTGCGGCATTTAAGGATTCTGCTGCATTATTTAAGGACTTTGATGCATTATTTAAGGACGCTGCTGCAGAATTTAAGGAATCTGCTGCATTATTTAAGGACTTTGTTGCATTATTTAAGGTCTCTGCTGCATTATTTAAGGACTCTGCTATGGTACTTAAGGACTTTGCTGCATTACTTAAGGACTTTGCTGCATTATTTAAGGACTTTGATGCATTATTTAAGAACTTTGTTGCATTATTTAAGGACTCTGCTGCATTATTTAAGGACTTTGTTGCATTATGTAAGGACTTTGCTGCTTTATTTAAGGACTTTGCTGCATTATTTAAGGACTTTGTTGCATTATTTAAGGACTCTTCTGCATTATTTAAGGACTTTGCTGCATTATTTAAGGACTATGCTGTGGTATTTAAGTACTCTGCTGCATTATTTAAGGACTTTGCTGCATTATTTAAGGACTCTGCTGCATTATTTAATTACTTTGCTGCATTATTAAAGGACCCTGCTGCGGCATTTAAGGATTCTGCTGCATAATTTAAGGACTTTATTGCATTATTTAAGGATCCTGCTGCATTATTTAAGGATCCTGCTGAAGCATTTGAGGACTCAGCTGCATTATTTAAGGACTTTGCTGCATTATTTAACGACTCTGCTGCATTATTTAAGGACTCTGCTGCTTTATTTAAGGACTTTCCTGCATTATTTAAGGAGTCTTCTGCATTATTTAATGACTCTGCTGAAGCATTTGAGGACTCAACTGCATTATTTAAGGACTCTGCTGCATTATTTAAGGTCTCTGCTGCATTATTTAAGGACTCTGCTGTGGTATATAAGGACTCTGCTGCATTATTTAAGGAATTTGTTGCATTATTTAAGGACGCTGCTGCATTATTTAAGGACTTTGTTGCATTATTTAAGGACTCTGCTGCATTAATTAAGGACTTTGCTGCATTACTTAAGGACACTGCTGCATTATTTAAGGACTTTGTTGCATTATTTAAGGACTCTGCTGCATTATTTAAGGACTCTGCTGAAACATTTGGGGACTCAGATGCATTATTTAAGGACTCTGCTGCATTATGTAAGGGCTTTGCTGCTTTATTTAAGGACTCTGTTGCATTATTTAAGGACTTTGTTGCATTATTTAAGAACTCTGCTGCATTATTTAAGGAATTTTTTGCATTATTTAAGGATTCTGCTGCATTATTTAAGGACTTTGCTGCATTATTTAAGGACTATGCTGTGGTATTTAAGGACTCTGCTGCATTATTTAATTACTTTGCTGCATTATTAAAGGACCCTGCTGCGGCATTTAAGGATTCTGCTGCATTATTTAAGGACTTTGATGCATTATTTAAGGACGCTGCTGCAGAATTTAAGGAATCTGCTGCATTATTTAAGGACTTTGCTGCATTATTTAAGGACTTTGATGCATTATTTAAGAACATGGTTGCATTATTTAAGGACTCTGCTGCATTATTTAAGGACTTTGTTGCATTATGTAAGGACTTTGCTGCTTTATTTAAGGACTTTGCTGCATTATTTAAGGACTTTGTTGCATTATTTAAGGACTCTGCTGCATTATTTAAGGACTTTGTTGCATTATTTAAGGACTCTTCTGCATTATTTAAGGACTTTGCTGCATTATTTAAGGACTATGCTGTGGTATTTAAGTACTCTGCTGCATTATTTAAGGACTTTGCTGCATTATTTAAGGACTCTGCTGCATTATTTAATTACTTTGCTGCATTATTAAAGGACCCTGCTGCGGCATTTAGGGATTCTGCTGCATAATTTAAGGACTTTATTGCATTATTTAAGGATCCTGCTGCATTATTTAAGGATCCTGCTGAAGCATTTGAGGACTCAGCTGCATTATTTAAGGACTTTGCTGCATTATTTAAGAACTTTGCTGCATTATTTAAGGACTCTGCTGCATTATTTAAGGAATTTGTTGCATTATTTAAGGACTCTGCTGCTTTATTTAAGGACTCTGCTGCGGTATTTAAGGACTCTGCTGCATTATTTAAGGACTTTGCTGCATTATTTAAGGACTGCTGCGTTATTTAAGGACTCTGCTGCATTATTTAAGACTTTGCTGCATTATTTAAGGACTCTGCTGCAGTGTTTAATGACTCTGCTGAAGCAACTGGGGACTCAGATGCATTATTTAAGGACTCTGCTGCATTATGTAAGGACTTTGCTGCTTTATTTAAGGACTTTGCTGCATTATTTAAGGACTTTGTTGCATTATTTAAGGACTCTGCTGCATTATTTAAGGACTTTGTTGCATTATTTAATGACTCTTCTGCATTATTTAAGGACTTTGCTGCATTATTTAAGGACTATGCTGTGGTATTTAAGTACGCTGCTGCATTATTTAAGGACTTTGCTGCATTATTTAAGGACTCTGCTGCATTATTTAATTACTTTGCTGCATTATTAAAGGACCCTGCTGCGGCATTTAAGGATTCTGCTGCATTATTTAAGGACTTTGATGCATTATTTAAGGACGCTGCTGCAGAATTTAAGGAATCTGCTGCATTATTTAAGGACTTTGTTGCATTATTTAAGGTCTCTGCTGCATGAATTATGGACTCTGCTATGGTACTTAAGGACTTTGCTGCATTATTTAAGGACTTTGCTGCATTATTTAAGGACTTTGATGCATTATTTAAGAACTTTGTTGCATTATTTAAGGACTCTGCTGCATTATTTAAGGACTTTGTTGCATTATGTAAGGACTTTGCTGCTTTATTTAAGGACTTTGCTGCATTATTTAAGGACTTTGTTGCATTATTTAAGGACTCTGCTGCATTATTTAAGGACTTTGTTGCATTATTTAAGGACTCTTCTGCATTATTTAAGGACTTTGCTGCATTATTTAAGGACTATGCTGTGGTATTTAAGTACTCTGCTGCATTATTTAAGGACTTTGCTGCATTATTTAAGGACTCTGCTGCATTATTTAATTACTTTGCTGCATTATTAAAGGACCCTGCTGCGGCATTTAGGGATTCTGCTGCATAATTTAAGGACTTTATTGCATTATTTAAGGATCCTGCTGCATTATTTAAGGATCCTGCTGAAGCATTTGAGGACTCAGCTGCATTATTTAAGGACTTTGCTGCATTATTTAAGTACTTTGTTGCATTATTTAAGGACTCTGCTGCATAATTTAAGGACTTTATTGCATTATTTAAGGATCCTGCTGCATTATTTAATGACTCTGCTGAAGCATTTGAGGACTCAGCTGCATTATTTAAGGTCTCTGCTGCATTATTTAAGGATCCTGCTGAAGCATTTGAGGACTCAGCTGCATTATTTAAGGACTTTGCTGCATTATTTAACGACTCTGCTGCGTTATTTAAGGACTCTGCTGCATTATTTAAGGACACTGCTGCATTATTTAAGGACTCTGCTGCATTATTTAAGGACTTTGCTGCATTATTTAACGACTCTGCTGCATTATTTAAGAACTTTGCTGCATTATTTAAGGACTCTGCTGCATTATTTAAGGAATTTGTTGCATTATTTAAGGACTCTGCTGCTTTATTTAAGGACTCTGCTGCGGTATTTAAGGACTCTGCTGCATTATTTAAGGACTTGGCTGCATTATTTAAGGACTGCTGCGTTATGTAAGGACTCTGCTGCATTATTTAAGACTTTGCTGCATTATTTAAGGACTCTGCTGCAGTGTTTAATGACTCTGCTGAAGCAACTGGGGACTCAGATGCATTATTTAAGGACTCTGCTGCATTATGTAAGGACTTTGCTGCTTTATTTAAGGACTTTGCTGCATTATTTAAGGACTTTGTTGCATTATTTAAGGACTCTGCTGCATTATTTAAGGACTTTGTTGCATTATTTAAGGACTCTTCTGCATTATTTAAGGACTTTGCTGCATTATTTAAGGACTATGCTGTGGTATTTAAGTACTCTGCTGCATTATTTAAGGACTTTGCTGCATTATTTAAGGACTCTGCTGCATTATTTAATTACTTTGCTGCATTATTAAAGGACCCTGCTGCGGCATTTAAGGATTCTGCTGCATTATTTAAGGACTTTGATGCATTATTTAAGGACGCTGCTGCAGAATTTAAGTAATCTGCTGCATTATTTAAGGACATTGTTGCATTATTTAAGGTCTCTGCTGCATTATTTAAGGACTCTGCTATGGTACTTAAGGACTTTGCTGCATTATTTAAGGACTTTGCTGCATTATTTAAGGACTTTGATGCATTATTTAAGAACTTTGTTGCATTATTTAAGGACTCTGCTGCATTATTTAAGGACTTTGTTGCATTATGTAAGGACTTTGCTGCTTTATTTAAGGACTTTGCTGCATTATTTAAGGACTTTGTTGCATTATTTAAGGACTCTGCTGCATTATTTAAGGACTTTGTTGCATTATTTAAGGACTCTTCTGCATTATTTAAGGACTTTGCTGCATTATTTAAGGACTATGCTGTGGTATTTAAGTACTCTGCTGCATTATTTAAGGACTTTGCTGCATTATTTAAGGACTCTGCTGCATTATTTAATTACTTTGCTGCATTATTAAAGGACCCTGCTGCGGCATTTAAGGATTCTGCTGCATAATTTAAGGACTTTATTGCATTATTTAAGGATCCTGCTGCATTATTTAAGGATCCTGCTGAAGCATTTGAGGACTCAGCTGCATTATTTAAGGACTTTGCTGCATTATTTAACGACTCTGCTGCATTATTTAAGGACTCTGCTGCTTTATTTAAGGACTTTCCTGCATTATTTAAGGAGTCTTCTGCATTATTTAATGACTCTGCTGAAGCATTTGAGGACTCAACTGCATTATTTAAGGACTCTGCTGCATTATTTAAGGTCTCTGCTGCATTATTTAAGGACTCTGCTGTGGTATATAAGGACTCTGCTGCATTATTTAAGGAATTTGTTGCATTATTTAAGGACGCTGCTGCATTATTTAAGGACTTTGTTGCATTATTTAAGGACTCTGCTGCATTAATTAAGGACTTTGCTGCATTACTTAAGGACACTGCTGCATTATTTAAGAACTTTGTTGCATTATTTAAGGACTCTGCTGCATTATTTAAGGACTCTGCTGAAGCATTTGGGGACTCAGATGCATTATTTAAGGACTCTGCTGCATTATGTAAGGGCTTTGCTGCTTTATTTAAGGACTCTGTTGCATTATTTAAGGACTTTGTTGCATTATTTAAGAACTCTGCTGCATTATTTAAGGACTTTGTTGCATTATTTAAGGATTCTGCTGCATTATTTAAGGACTTTGCTGCATTATTTAAGGACTATGCTGTGGTATTTAAGGACTCTGCTGCATTATTTAAGGACTTTGCTGCATTATTAAAGGACTCTGCTGCATTATTTAATTACTTTGCTGCATTATTTAAGGACTCTGCTGCGGTATTTAAGGACTCTGCTGCATTATTTAAGGACTTTGATGCATTATTTAAGGACACTGCTGCAGAATTTAAGGAATCTGCTGCATTATTTAAGGACTTTGTTGCATTATTTAAGGTCTCTTTTTCATTATTTAAGGACTCTGCTATTGTACTTAAGGACTTTGCTGCATTATTTAAGGACTTTGCTGCATTATTTAAGGACTCTGCTGCATTATTTAAGTACTTTGTTGCATTATTTAAGGACTCTGCTGCATAATTTAAGGACTTTATTGCATTATTTAAGGATCCTGCTGCATTATTTAATGACTCTGCTGAAGCATTTGAGGACTCAGCTGCATTATTTAAGGTCTCTCTGCTGCATTATTTAAGGATCCTGCTGAAGCATTTGAGGACTCAGCTGCATTATTTAAGGACTTTGCTGCATTATTTAATGACTCTGCTGCGTTATTTAAGGACTCTGCTGCATTATTTAAGGACACTGCTGCATTATTTAAGGACTCTGCTGCATTATTTAAGGACTTTGCTGCATTATTTAACGACTCTGCTGCATTATTTAAGAACTTTGCTGCATTATTTAAGGACTCTGCTCCATTATTTAAGGAATTTGTTGCATTATTTAAGGACTCTGCTGCATTATTTAAGGACTTTGCTGCATTATTTAATGAATCTGCTGAAGCATTTGAGGACTCAACTGCATTATTTAAGGTCTCTGCTGCATTATTTAAGGACTCTGCTGAAGCATTTGAGGACTCAGCTGCATGATTTAAGGACTTTGCTGAATTATTTAAGGACTCTGCTGCATTATTTAAGGAATTTGTTGCATTATTTAAGGACTCTGCTGCATTATCTAAGGAATTTGTTGCATTATTTAAGGACTCTGCTGCATTATTTAAGGACTTTGCTGCATTATTTAATAACTTTGTTGCATTATACAAGTACTCTGCTGCATTATTTAAGGACTTTGTTGCATTATGTTAGGAGTCTGCTGCATTATTTAAGGAGTCTGCTGCATTATTTAATGACTATGCTGCATTATTTAAGGACTGCTGCGTTATTTAAGGACTCTGCTGCATTATTTAAGACTTTGCTGCATTATTTAAGGACTCTGCTGCAGTATTTAATGACTCTGCTGAAGCATTTGGGGACTCAGATGCTTTATTTAAGGACTCTGTTGCATTATTTAAGGACTTTGTTGCATTATTTAAGGACTCTGCTGCATTATTTAAGGACTTTGTTGCATTATTTAAGGATTCTGCTGCATTTTTTAAGGACCTGGCTGCATTATTTAAGGACTCTGCTGCATTATTTAATTATTTTGCTCCATTATTTAAGGACTCTGCTGCGGTATTTAAGGACTCTGCTGCATTATTTAAGGACTGTGATGCATTATTTAAGGACGCTGCTGCAGAATTTAAGGAATCTGCTGCATTATTTAAGGACTTTGTTGCATTATTTAAGGTCTCTGCTGCATTACTTAAGGACTCTGCTATGGTACTTAAGGACTTTGCTGCATTATTTAAGGACTTTGCTGCATTATTTAAGGACTCTGCTGCATTATTTAAGAACTGTGTTGCATTATTTAAGGACTCTGCTGCATTATTTAAGGACTTTGTTGCATTATGTAAGGACTCTGCTGCATTATTTAAGGACTTTGCTGCATTATTTAAGGACTCTACTGCATAATTTAAGGACTTTATTGCATTATTTAAGGATCCTGCTGCATTATTTAATGACTCTGCTGAAGCATTTGAGGACTCAGCTGCATTATTAAAGGTCTCTGCTGCATTATTTAAGGATCCTGCTGAAGCATTTGAGGACTCAGCTGCATTATTTAAGGACTTTGCTGCATTATTTATCGACTCTGCTGCGTTATTTAAGGACTCTGCTGCATTATTTAAGAACTTTGCTGCATTATTTAAGGACTCTTCTGCATTATTTAATGACTCTGCTGAAGAATTTGAGGACTCAGCTGCATAATTTAAGGACTCTGCTGCATTATTTAAGGACTTTGTTGCATTATTTAAGGACTCTTCTGCATTATTTAAGGACTTTGCTGCATTATTTAAGGACTATGCTGTGGTATTTAAGTACTCTGCTGCATTATTTAAGGACTTTGCTGCATTATTTAAGGACTCTGCTGCATTATTTAATTACTTTGCTGCATTATTAAAGGACCCTGCTGCGGCATTTAGGGATTCTGCTGCATAATTTAAGGACTTTATTGCATTATTTAAGGATCCTGCTGCATTATTTAAGGATCCTGCTGAAGCATTTGAGGACTCAGCTGCATTATTTAAGGACTTTGCTGCATTATTTAAGTACTTTGTTGCATTATTTAAGGACTCTGCTGCATAATTTAAGGACTTTATTGCATTATTTAAGGATCCTGCTGCATTATTTAATGACTCTGCTGAAGCATTTGAGGACTCAGCTGCATTATTTAAGGTCTCTGCTGCATTATTTAAGGATCCTGCTGAAGCATTTGAGGACTCAGCTGCATTATTTAAGGACTTTGCTGCATTATTTAACGACTCTGCTGCGTTATTTAAGGACTCTGCTGCATTATTTAAGGACACTGCTGCATTATTTAAGGACTCTGCTGCATTATTTAAGGACTTTGCTGCATTATTTAACGACTCTGCTGCATTATTTAAGAACTTTGCTGCATTATTTAAGGACTCTGCTGCATTATTTAAGGAATTTGTTGCATTATTTAAGGACTCTGCTGCTTTATTTAAGGACTCTGCTGCGGTATTTAAGGACTCTGCTGCATTATTTAAGGACTTTGCTGCATTATTTAAGGACTGCTGCGTTATGTAAGGACTCTGCTGCATTATTTAAGACTTTGCTGCATTATTTAAGGACTCTGCTGCAGTGTTTAATGACTCTGCTGAAGCAACTGGGGACTCAGATGCATTATTTAAGGACTCTGCTGCATTATGTAAGGACTTTGCTGCTTTATTTAAGGACTTTGCTGCATTATTTAAGGACTTTGTTGCATTATTTAAGGACTCTGCTGCATTATTTAAGGACTTTGTTGCATTATTTAAGGACTCTTCTGCATTATTTAAGGACTTTGCTGCATTATTTAAGGACTATGCTGTGGTATTTAAGTACTCTGCTGCATTATTTAAGGACTTTGCTGCATTATTTAAGGACTCTGCTGCATTATTTAATTACTTTGCTGCATTATTAAAGGACCCTGCTGCGGCATTTAAGGATTCTGCTGCATTATTTAAGGACTTTGATGCATTATTTAAGGACGCTGCTGCAGAATTTAAGGAATCTGCTGCATTATTTAAGGACATTGTTGCATTATTTAAGGTCTCTGCTGCATTATTTAAGGACTCTGCTATGGTACTTAAGGACTTTGCTGCATTATTTAAGGACTTTGCTGCATTATTTAAGGACTTTGATGCATTATTTAAGAACTTTGTTGCATTATTTAAGGACTCTGCTGCATTATTTAAGGACTTTGTTGCATTATGTAAGGACTTTGCTGCTTTATTTAAGGACTTTGCTGCATTATTTAAGGACTTTGTTGCATTATTTAAGGACTCTGCTGCATTATTTAAGGACTTTGTTGCATTATTTAAGGACTCTTCTGCATTATTTAAGGACTTTGCTGCATTATTTAAGGACTATGCTGTGGTATTTAAGTACTCTGCTGCATTATTTAAGGACTTTGCTGCATTATTTAAGGACTCTGCTGCATTATTTAATTACTTTGCTGCATTATTAAAGGACCCTGCTGCGGCATTTAAGGATTCTGCTGCATAATTTAAGGACTTTATTGCATTATTTAAGGATCCTGCTGCATTATTTAAGGATCCTGCTGAAGCATTTGAGGACTCAGCTGCATTATTTAAGGACTTTGCTGCATTATTTAACGACTCTGCTGCATTATTTAAGGACTCTGCTGCTTTATTTAAGGACTTTCCTGCATTATTTAAGGAGTCTTCTGCATTATTTAATGACTCTGCTGAAGCATTTGAGGACTCAACTGCATTATTTAAGGACTCTGCTGCATTATTTAAGGTCTCTGCTGCATTATTTAAGGACTCTGCTGTGGTATATAAGGACTCTGCTGCATTATTTAAGGAATTTGTTGCATTATTTAAGGACGCTGCTGCATTATTTAAGGACTTTGTTGCATTATTTAAGGACTCTGCTGCATTAATTAAGGACTTTGCTGCATTACTTAAGGACACTGCTGCATTATTTAAGGACTTTGTTGCATTATTTAAGGACTCTGCTGCATTATTTAAGGACTCTGCTGAAGCATTTGGGGACTCAGATGCATTATTTAAGGACTCTGCTGCATTATGTAAGGGCTTTGCTGCTTTATTTAAGGACTCTGTTGCATTATTTAAGGACTTTGTTGCATTATTTAAGAACTCTGCTGCATTATTTAAGGACTTTGTTGCATTATTTAAGGATTCTGCTGCATTATTTAAGGACTTTGCTGCATTATTTAAGGACTATGCTGTGGTATTTAAGGACTCTGCTGCATTATTTAAGGACTTTGCTGCATTATTAAAGGACTCTGCTGCATTATTTAATTACTTTGCTGCATTATTTAAGGACTCTGCTGCGGTATTTAAGGACTCTGCTGCATTATTTAAGGACTTTGATGCATTATTTAAGGACACTGCTGCAGAATTTAAGGAATCTGCTGCATTATTTAAGGACTTTGTTGCATTATTTAAGGTCTCTTTTTCATTATTTAAGGACTCTGCTATTGTACTTAAGGACTTTGCTGCATTATTTAAGGACTTTGCTGCATTATTTAAGGACTCTGCTGCATTATTTAAGTACTTTGTTGCATTATTTAAGGACTCTGCTGCATAATTTAAGGACTTTATTGCATTATTTAAGGATCCTGCTGCATTATTTAATGACTCTGCTGAAGCATTTGAGGACTCAGCTGCATTATTTAAGGTCTCTCTGCTGCATTATTTAAGGATCCTGCTGAAGCATTTGAGGACTCAGCTGCATTATTTAAGGACTTTGCTGCATTATTTAATGACTCTGCTGCGTTATTTAAGGACTCTGCTGCATTATTTAAGGACACTGCTGCATTATTTAAGGACTCTGCTGCATTATTTAAGGACTTTGCTGCATTATTTAACGACTCTGCTGCATTATTTAAGAACTTTGCTGCATTATTTAAGGACTCTGCTCCATTATTTAAGGAATTTGTTGCATTATTTAAGGACTCTGCTGCATTATTTAAGGACTTTGCTGCATTATTTAATGAATCTGCTGAAGCATTTGAGGACTCAACTGCATTATTTAAGGTCTCTGCTGCATTATTTAAGGACTCTGCTGAAGCATTTGAGGACTCAGCTGCATGATTTAAGGACTTTGCTGAATTATTTAAGGACTCTGCTGCATTATTTAAGGAATTTGTTGCATTATTTAAGGACTCTGCTGCATTATCTAAGGAATTTGTTGCATTATTTAAGGACTCTGCTGCATTATTTAAGGACTTTGCTGCATTATTTAATAACTTTGTTGCATTATACAAGTACTCTGCTGCATTATTTAAGGACTTTGTTGCATTATGTTAGGAGTCTGCTGCATTATTTAAGGAGTCTGCTGCATTATTTAATGACTATGCTGCATTATTTAAGGACTGCTGCGTTATTTAAGGACTCTGCTGCATTATTTAAGACTTTGCTGCATTATTTAAGGACTCTGCTGCAGTATTTAATGACTCTGCTGAAGCATTTGGGGACTCAGATGCTTTATTTAAGGACTCTGTTGCATTATTTAAGGACTTTGTTGCATTATTTAAGGACTCTGCTGCATTATTTAAGGACTTTGTTGCATTATTTAAGGATTCTGCTGCATTTTTTAAGGACCTGGCTGCATTATTTAAGGACTCTGCTGCATTATTTAATTATTTTGCTCCATTATTTAAGGACTCTGCTGCGGTATTTAAGGACTCTGCTGCATTATTTAAGGACTGTGATGCATTATTTAAGGACGCTGCTGCAGAATTTAAGGAATCTGCTGCATTATTTAAGGACTTTGTTGCATTATTTAAGGTCTCTGCTGCATTACTTAAGGACTCTGCTATGGTACTTAAGGACTTTGCTGCATTATTTAAGGACTTTGCTGCATTATTTAAGGACTCTGCTGCATTATTTAAGAACTGTGTTGCATTATTTAAGGACTCTGCTGCATTATTTAAGGACTTTGTTGCATTATGTAAGGACTCTGCTGCATTATTTAAGGACTTTGCTGCATTATTTAAGGACTCTACTGCATAATTTAAGGACTTTATTGCATTATTTAAGGATCCTGCTGCATTATTTAATGACTCTGCTGAAGCATTTGAGGACTCAGCTGCATTATTAAAGGTCTCTGCTGCATTATTTAAGGATCCTGCTGAAGCATTTGAGGACTCAGCTGCATTATTTAAGGACTTTGCTGCATTATTTATCGACTCTGCTGCGTTATTTAAGGACTCTGCTGCATTATTTAAGAACTTTGCTGCATTATTTAAGGACTCTTCTGCTTTATTTAATGACTCTGCTGAAGAATTTGAGGACTCAGCTGCATAATTTAAGGACTCTGCTGCATTATTTAAGGACTTTGTTGCATTATTTAAGGACTCTTCTGCATTATTTAAGGACTTTGCTGCATTATTTAAGGACTATGCTGTGGTATTTAAGTACTCTGCTGCATTATTTAAGGACTTTGCTGCATTATTTAAGGACTCTGCTGCATTATTTAATTACTTTGCTGCATTATTAAAGGACCCTGCTGCGGCATTTAGGGATTCTGCTGCATAATTTAAGGACTTTATTGCATTATTTAAGGATCCTGCTGCATTATTTAAGGATCCTGCTGAAGCATTTGAGGACTCAGCTGCATTATTTAAGGACTTTGCTGCATTATTTAAGTACTTTGTTGCATTATTTAAGGACTCTGCTGCATAATTTAAGGACTTTATTGCATTATTTAAGGATCCTGCTGCATTATTTAATGACTCTGCTGAAGCATTTGAGGACTCAGCTGCATTATTTAAGGTCTCTCTGCTGCATTATTTAAGGATCCTGCTGAAGCATTTGAGGACTCAGCTGCATTATTTAAGGACTTTGCTGCATTATTTAATGACTCTGCTGCGTTATTTAAGGACTCTGCTGCATTATTTAAGGACACTGCTGCATTATTTAAGGACTCTGCTGCATTATTTAAGGACTTTGCTGCATTATTTAACGACTCTGCTGCATTATTTAAGAACTTTGCTGCATTATTTAAGGACTCTGCTCCATTATTTAAGGAATTTGTTGCATTATTTAAGGACTCTGCTGCATTATTTAAGGACTTTGCTGCATTATTTAATGAATCTGCTGAAGCATTTGAGGACTCAACTGCATTATTTAAGGTCTCTGCTGCATTATTTAAGGACTCTGCTGAAGCATTTGAGGACTCAGCTGCATGATTTAAGGACTTTGCTGAATTATTTAAGGACTCTGCTGCATTATTTAAGGAATTTGTTGCATTATTTAAGGACTCTGCTGCATTATCTAAGGAATTTGTTGCATTATTTAAGGACTCTGCTGCATTATTTAAGGACTTTGCTGCATTATTTAATAACTTTGTTGCATTATACAAGTACTCTGCTGCATTATTTAAGGACTTTGTTGCATTATGTTAGGAGTCTGCTGCATTATTTAAGGAGTCTGCTGCATTATTTAATGACTATGCTGCATTATTTAAGGACTGCTGCGTTATTTAAGGACTCTGCTGCATTATTTAAGACTTTGCTGCATTATTTAAGGACTCTGCTGCAGTATTTAATGACTCTGCTGAAGCATTTGGGGACTCAGATGCTTTATTTAAGGACTCTGTTGCATTATTTAAGGACTTTGTTGCATTATTTAAGGACTCTGCTGCATTATTTAAGGACTTTGTTGCATTATTTAAGGATTCTGCTGCATTTTTTAAGGACCTGGCTGCATTATTTAAGGACTCTGCTGCATTATTTAATTATTTTGCTCCATTATTTAAGGACTCTGCTGCGGTATTTAAGGACTCTGCTGCATTATTTAAGGACTGTGATGCATTATTTAAGGACGCTGCTGCAGAATTTAAGGAATCTGCTGCATTATTTAAGGACTTTGTTGCATTATTTAAGGTCTCTGCTGCATTATTTAAGGACTCTGCTATGGTACTTAAGGACTTTGCTGCATTATTTAAGGACTTTGCTGCATTATTTAAGGACTCTGCTGCATTATTTAAGAACTGTGTTGCATTATTTAAGGACTCTGCTGCATTATTTAAGGACTTTGTTGCATTATGTAAGGACTCTGCTGCATTATTTAAGGACTTTGCTGCATTATTTAAGGACTCTACTGCATAATTTAAGGACTTTATTGCATTATTTAAGGATCCTGCTGCATTATTTAATGACTCTGCTGAAGCATTTGAGGACTCAGCTGCATTATTAAAGGTCTCTGCTGCATTATTTAAGGATCCTGCTGAAGCATTTGAGGACTCAGCTGCATTATTTAAGGACTTTGCTGCATTATTTATCGACTCTGCTGCGTTATTTAAGGACTCTGCTGCATTATTTAAGAACTTTGCTGCATTATTTAAGGACTCTTCTGCATTATTTAATGACTCTGCTGAAGAATTTGAGGACTCAGCTGCATAATTTAAGGACTCTGCTGCATTATTTAAGGACTTTGTTGCATTATTTAAGGACTCTTCTGCATTATTTAAGGACTTTGCTGCATTATTTAAGGACTATGCTGTGGTATTTAAGTACTCTGCTGCATTATTTAAGGACTTTGCTGCATTATTTAAGGACTCTGCTGCATTATTTAATTACTTTGCTGCATTATTAAAGGACCCTGCTGCGGCATTTAGGGATTCTGCTGCATAATTTAAGGACTTTATTGCATTATTTAAGGATCCTGCTGCATTATTTAAGGATCCTGCTGAAGCATTTGAGGACTCAGCTGCATTATTTAAGGACTTTGCTGCATTATTTAAGTACTTTGTTGCATTATTTAAGGACTCTGCTGCATAATTTAAGGACTTTATTGCATTATTTAAGGATCCTGCTGCATTATTTAATGACTCTGCTGAAGCATTTGAGGACTCAGCTGCATTATTTAAGGTCTCTGCTGCATTATTTAAGGATCCTGCTGAAGCATTTGAGGACTCAGCTGCATTATTTAAGGACTTTGCTGCATTATTTAACGACTCTGCTGCGTTATTTAAGGACTCTGCTGCATTATTTAAGGACACTGCTGCATTATTTAAGGACTCTGCTGCATTATTTAAGGACTTTGCTGCATTATTTAACGACTCTGCTGCATTATTTAAGAACTTTGCTGCATTATTTAAGGACTCTGCTGCATTATTTAAGGAATTTGTTGCATTATTTAAGGACTCTGCTGCTTTATTTAAGGACTCTGCTGCGGTATTTAAGGACTCTGCTGCATTATTTAAGGACTTTGCTGCATTATTTAAGGACTGCTGCGTTATGTAAGGACTCTGCTGCATTATTTAAGACTTTGCTGCATTATTTAAGGACTCTGCTGCAGTGATTAATGACTCTGCTGAAGCAACTGGGGACTCAGATGCATTATTTAAGGACTCTGCTGCATTATGTAAGGACTTTGCTGCTTTATTTAAGGACTTTGCTGCATTATTTAAGGACTTTGTTGCATTATTTAAGGACTCTGCTGCATTATTTAAGGACTTTGTTGCATTATTTAAGGACTCTTCTGCATTATTTAAGGACTTTGCTGCATTATTTAAGGACTATGCTGTGGTATTTAAGTACTCTGCTGCATTATTTAAGGACTTTGCTGCATTATTTAAGGACTCTGCTGCATTATTTAATTACTTTGCTGCATTATTAAAGGACCCTGCTGCGGCATTTAAGGATTCTGCTGCATTATTTAAGGACTTTGATGCATTATTTAAGGACGCTGCTGCAGAATTTAAGGAATCTGCTGCATTATTTAAGGACATTGTTGCATTATTTAAGGTCTCTGCTGCATTATTTAAGGACTCTGCTATGGTACTTAAGGACTTTGCTGCATTATTTAAGGACTTTGCTGCATTATTTAAGGACTTTGATGCATTATTTAAGAACTTTGTTGCATTATTTAAGGACTCTGCTGCATTATTTAAGGACTTTGTTGCATTATGTAAGGACTTTGCTGCTTTATTTAAGGACTTTGCTGCATTATTTAAGGACTTTGTTGCATTATTTAAGGACTCTGCTGCATTATTTAAGGACTTTGTTGCATTATTTAAGGACTCTTCTGCATTATTTAAGGACTTTGCTGCATTATTTAAGGACTATGCTGTGGTATTTAAGTACTCTGCTGCATTATTTAAGGACTTTGCTGCATTATTTAAGGACTCTGCTGCATTATTTAATTACTTTGCTGCATTATTAAAGGACCCTGCTGCGGCATTTAAGGATTCTGCTGCATAATTTAAGGACTTTATTGCATTATTTAAGGATCCTGCTGCATTATTTAAGGATCCTGCTGAAGCATTTGAGGACTCAGCTGCATTATTTAAGGACTTTGCTGCATTATTTAACGACTCTGCTGCATTATTTAAGGACTCTGCTGCTTTATTTAAGGACTTTCCTGCATTATTTAAGGAGTCTTCTGCATTATTTAATGACTCTGCTGAAGCATTTGAGGACTCAACTGCATTATTTAAGGACTCTGCTGCATTATTTAAGGTCTCTGCTGCATTATTTAAGGACTCTGCTGTGGTATATAAGGACTCTGCTGCATTATTTAAGGAATTTGTTGCATTATTTAAGGACGCTGCTGCATTATTTAAGGACTTTGTTGCATTATTTAAGGACTCTGCTGCATTAATTAAGGACTTTGCTGCATTACTTAAGGACACTGCTGCATTATTTAAGGACTTTGTTGCATTATTTAAGGACTCTGCTGCATTATTTAAGGACTCTGCTGAAGCATTTGGGGACTCAGATGCATTATTTAAGGACTCTGCTGCATTATGTAAGGGCTTTGCTGCTTTATTTAAGGACTCTGTTGCATTATTTAAGGACTTTGTTGCATTATTTAAGAACTCTGCTGCATTATTTAAGGACTTTGTTGCATTATTTAAGGATTCTGCTGCATTATTTAAGGACTTTGCTGCATTATTTAAGGACTATGCTGTGGTATTTAAGGACTCTGCTGCATTATTTAAGGACTTTGCTGCATTATTAAAGGACTCTGCTGCATTATTTAATTACTTTGCTGCATTATTTAAGGACTCTGCTGCGGTATTTAAGGACTCTGCTGCATTATTTAAGGACTTTGATGCATTATTTAAGGACACTGCTGCAGAATTTAAGGAATCTGCTGCATTATTTAAGGACTTTGTTGCATTATTTAAGGTCTCTTTTTCATTATTTAAGGACTCTGCTATTGTACTTAAGGATTTTGCTGCATTATTTAAGGACTTTGCTGCATTATTTAAGGACTCTGCTGCATTATTTAAGTACTTTGTTGCATTATTTAAGGACTCTGCTGCATAATTTAAGGACTTTATTGCATTATTTAAGGATCCTGCTGCATTATTTAATGACTCTGCTGAAGCATTTGAGGACTCAGCTGCATTATTTAAGGTCTCTCTGCTGCATTATTTAAGGATCCTGCTGAAGCATTTGAGGACTCAGCTGCATTATTTAAGGACTTTGCTGCATTATTTAATGACTCTGCTGCGTTATTTAAGGACTCTGCTGCATTATTTAAGGACACTGCTGCATTATTTAAGGACTCTGCTGCATTATTTAAGGACTTTGCTGCATTATTTAACGACTCTGCTGCATTATTTAAGAACTTTGCTGCATTATTTAAGGACTCTGCTCCATTATTTAAGGAATTTGTTGCATTATTTAAGGACTCTGCTGCATTATTTAAGGACTTTGCTGCATTATTTAATGAATCTGCTGAAGCATTTGAGGACTCAACTGCATTATTTAAGGTCTCTGCTGCATTATTTAAGGACTCTGCTGAAGCATTTGAGGACTCAGCTGCATGATTTAAGGACTTTGCTGAATTATTTAAGGACTCTGCTGCATTATTTAAGGAATTTGTTGCATTATTTAAGGACTCTGCTGCATTATCTAAGGAATTTGTTGCATTATTTAAGGACTCTGCTGCATTATTTAAGGACTTTGCTGCATTATTTAATAACTTTGTTGCATTATACAAGTACTCTGCTGCATTATTTAAGGACTTTGTTGCATTATGTTAGGAGTCTGCTGCATTATTTAAGGAGTCTGCTGCATTATTTAATGACTATGCTGCATTATTTAAGGACTGCTGCGTTATTTAAGGACTCTGCTGCATTATTTAAGACTTTGCTGCATTATTTAAGGACTCTGCTGCAGTATTTAATGACTCTGCTGAAGCATTTGGGGACTCAGATGCTTTATTTAAGGACTCTGTTGCATTATTTAAGGACTTTGTTGCATTATTTAAGGACTCTGCTGCATTATTTAAGGACTTTGTTGCATTATTTAAGGATTCTGCTGCATTTTTTAAGGACCTGGCTGCATTATTTAAGGACTCTGCTGCATTATTTAATTATTTTGCTCCATTATTTAAGGACTCTGCTGCGGTATTTAAGGACTCTGCTGCATTATTTAAGGACTGTGATGCATTATTTAAGGACGCTGCTGCAGAATTTAAGGAATCTGCTGCATTATTTAAGGACTTTGTTGCATTATTTAAGGTCTCTGCTGCATTACTTAAGGACTCTGCTATGGTATTTAAGGACTTTGCTGCATTATTTAAGGACTTTGCTGCATTATTTAAGGACTCTGCTGCATTATTTAAGAACTGTGTTGCATTATTTAAGGACTCTGCTGCATTATTTAAGGACTTTGTTGCATTATGTAAGGACTCTGCTGCATTATTTAAGGACTTTGCTGCATTATTTAAGGACTCTACTGCATAATTTAAGGACTTTATTGCATTATTTAAGGATCCTGCTGCATTATTTAATGACTCTGCTGAAGCATTTGAGGACTCAGCTGCATTATTAAAGGTCTCTGCTGCATTATTTAAGGATCCTGCTGAAGCATTTGAGGACTCAGCTGCATTATTTAAGGACTTTGCTGCATTATTTATCGACTCTGCTGCGTTATTTAAGGACTCTGCTGCATTATTTAAGAACTTTGCTGCATTATTTAAGGACTCTTCTGCATTATTTAATGACTCTGCTGAAGAATTTGAGGACTCAGCTGCATAATTTAAGGACTCTGCTGCATTATTTAAGGACTTTGTTGCATTATTTAAGGACTCTTCTGCATTATTTAAGGACTTTGCTGCATTATTTAAGGACTATGCTGTGGTATTTAAGTACTCTGCTGCATTATTTAAGGACTTTGTTGCATTATTTAAGGACTCTGCTGCATTAATTAAGGACTTTGCTGCATTACTTAAGGACACTGCTGCATTATTTAAGGACTTTGTTGCATTATTTAAGGACTCTGCTGCATTATTTAAGGACTCTGCTGAAGCATTTGGGGACTCAGATGCATTATTTAAGGACTCTGCTGCATTATGTAAGGGCTTTGCTGCTTTATTTAAGGACTCTGTTGCATTATTTAAGGACTTTGTTGCATTATTTAAGAACTCTGCTGCATTATTTAAGGACTTTGTTGCATTATTTAAGGATTCTGCTGCATTATTTAAGGACTTTGCTGCATTATTTAAGGACTATGCTGTGGTATTTAAGGACTCTGCTGCATTATTTAAGGACTTTGCTGCATTATTAAAGGACTCTGCTGCATTATTTAATTACTTTGCTGCATTATTTAAGGACTCTGCTGCGGTATTTAAGGACTCTGCTGCATTATTTAAGGACTTTGATGCATTATTTAAGGACACTGCTGCAGAATTTAAGGAATCTGCTGCATTATTTAAGGACTTTGTTGCATTATTTAAGGTCTCTTTTTCATTATTTAAGGACTCTGCTATTGTACTTAAGGACTTTGCTGCATTATTTAAGGACTTTGCTGCATTATTTAAGGACTCTGCTGCATTATTTAAGTACTTTGTTGCATTATTTAAGGACTCTGCTGCATAATTTAAGGACTTTATTGCATTATTTAAGGATCCTGCTGCATTATTTAATGACTCTGCTGAAGCATTTGAGGACTCAGCTGCATTATTTAAGGTCTCTCTGCTGCATTATTTAAGGATCCTGCTGAAGCATTTGAGGACTCAGCTGCATTATTTAAGGACTTTGCTGCATTATTTAATGACTCTGCTGCGTTATTTAAGGACTCTGCTGCATTATTTAAGGACACTGCTGCATTATTTAAGGACTCTGCTGCATTATTTAAGGACTTTGCTGCATTATTTAACGACTCTGCTGCATTATTTAAGAACTTTGCTGCATTATTTAAGGACTCTGCTCCATTATTTAAGGAATTTGTTGCATTATTTAAGGACTCTGCTGCATTATTTAAGGACTTTGCTGCATTATTTAATGAATCTGCTGAAGCATTTGAGGACTCAACTGCATTATTTAAGGTCTCTGCTGCATTATTTAAGGACTCTGCTGAAGCATTTGAGGACTCAGCTGCATGATTTAAGGACTTTGCTGAATTATTTAAGGACTCTGCTGCATTATTTAAGGAATTTGTTGCATTATTTAAGGACTCTGCTGCATTATCTAAGGAATTTGTTGCATTATTTAAGGACTCTGCTGCATTATTTAAGGACTTTGCTGCATTATTTAATAACTTTGTTGCATTATACAAGTACTCTGCTGCATTATTTAAGGACTTTGTTGCATTATGTTAGGAGTCTGCTGCATTATTTAAGGAGTCTGCTGCATTATTTAATGACTATGCTGCATTATTTAAGGACTGCTGCGTTATTTAAGGACTCTGCTGCATTATTTAAGACTTTGCTGCATTATTTAAGGACTCTGCTGCAGTATTTAATGACTCTGCTGAAGCATTTGGGGACTCAGATGCTTTATTTAAGGACTCTGTTGCATTATTTAAGGACTTTGTTGCATTATTTAAGGACTCTGCTGCATTATTTAAGGACTTTGTTGCATTATTTAAGGATTCTGCTGCATTTTTTAAGGACCTGGCTGCATTATTTAAGGACTCTGCTGCATTATTTAATTATTTTGCTCCATTATTTAAGGACTCTGCTGCGGTATTTAAGGACTCTGCTGCATTATTTAAGGACTGTGATGCATTATTTAAGGACGCTGCTGCAGAATTTAAGGAATCTGCTGCATTATTTAAGGACTTTGTTGCATTATTTAAGGTCTCTGCTGCATTACTTAAGGACTCTGCTATGGTACTTAAGGACTTTGCTGCATTATTTAAGGACTTTGCTGCATTATTTAAGGACTCTGCTGCATTATTTAAGAACTGTGTTGCATTATTTAAGGACTCTGCTGCATTATTTAAGGACTTTGTTGCATTATGTAAGGACTCTGCTGCATTATTTAAGGACTTTGCTGCATTATTTAAGGACTCTACTGCATAATTTAAGGACTTTATTGCATTATTTAAGGATCCTGCTGCATTATTTAATGACTCTGCTGAAGCATTTGAGGACTCAGCTGCATTATTAAAGGTCTCTGCTGCATTATTTAAGGATCCTGCTGAAGCATTTGAGGACTCAGCTGCATTATTTAAGGACTTTGCTGCATTATTTATCGACTCTGCTGCGTTATTTAAGGACTCTGCTGCATTATTTAAGAACTTTGCTGCATTATTTAAGGACTCTTCTGCATTATTTAATGACTCTGCTGAAGAATTTGAGGACTCAGCTGCATAATTTAAGGACTCTGCTGCATTATTTAAGGACTTTGTTGCATTATTTAAGGACTCTTCTGCATTATTTAAGGACTTTGCTGCATTATTTAAGGACTATGCTGTGGTATTTAAGTACTCTGCTGCATTATTTAAGGACTTTGCTGCATTATTTAAGGACTCTGCTGCATTATTTAATTACTTTGCTGCATTATTAAAGGACCCTGCTGCGGCATTTAGGGATTCTGCTGCATAATTTAAGGACTTTATTGCATTATTTAAGGATCCTGCTGCATTATTTAAGGATCCTGCTGAAGCATTTGAGGACTCAGCTGCATTATTTAAGGACTTTGCTGCATTATTTAAGTACTTTGTTGCATTATTTAAGGACTCTGCTGCATAATTTAAGGACTTTATTGCATTATTTAAGGATCCTGCTGCATTATTTAATGACTCTGCTGAAGCATTTGAGGACTCAGCTGCATTATTTAAGGTCTCTCTGCTGCATTATTTAAGGATCCTGCTGAAGCATTTGAGGACTCAGCTGCATTATTTAAGGACTTTGCTGCATTATTTAATGACTCTGCTGCGTTATTTAAGGACTCTGCTGCATTATTTAAGGACACTGCTGCATTATTTAAGGACTCTGCTGCATTATTTAAGGACTTTGCTGCATTATTTAACGACTCTGCTGCATTATTTAAGAACTTTGCTGCATTATTTAAGGACTCTGCTCCATTATTTAAGGAATTTGTTGCATTATTTAAGGACTCTGCTGCATTATTTAAGGACTTTGCTGCATTATTTAATGAATCTGCTGAAGCATTTGAGGACTCAACTGCATTATTTAAGGTCTCTGCTGCATTATTTAAGGACTCTGCTGAAGCATTTGAGGACTCAGCTGCATGATTTAAGGACTTTGCTGAATTATTTAAGGACTCTGCTGCATTATTTAAGGAATTTGTTGCATTATTTAAGGACTCTGCTGCATTATCTAAGGAATTTGTTGCATTATTTAAGGACTCTGCTGCATTATTTAAGGACTTTGCTGCATTATTTAATAACTTTGTTGCATTATACAAGTACTCTGCTGCATTATTTAAGGACTTTGTTGCATTATGTTAGGAGTCTGCTGCATTATTTAAGGAGTCTGCTGCATTATTTAATGACTATGCTGCATTATTTAAGGACTGCTGCGTTATTTAAGGACTCTGCTGCATTATTTAAGACTTTGCTGCATTATTTAAGGACTCTGCTGCAGTATTTAATGACTCTGCTGAAGCATTTGGGGACTCAGATGCTTTATTTAAGGACTCTGTTGCATTATTTAAGGACTTTGTTGCATTATTTAAGGACTCTGCTGCATTATTTAAGGACTTTGTTGCATTATTTAAGGATTCTGCTGCATTTTTTAAGGACCTGGCTGCATTATTTAAGGACTCTGCTGCATTATTTAATTATTTTGCTCCATTATTTAAGGACTCTGCTGCGGTATTTAAGGACTCTGCTGCATTATTTAAGGACTGTGATGCATTATTTAAGGACGCTGCTGCAGAATTTAAGGAATCTGCTGCATTATTTAAGGACTTTGTTGCATTATTTAAGGTCTCTGCTGCATTATTTAAGGACTCTGCTATGGTACTTAAGGACTTTGCTGCATTATTTAAGGACTTTGCTGCATTATTTAAGGACTCTGCTGCATTATTTAAGAACTGTGTTGCATTATTTAAGGACTCTGCTGCATTATTTAAGGACTTTGTTGCATTATGTAAGGACTCTGCTGCATTATTTAAGGACTTTGCTGCATTATTTAAGGACTCTACTGCATAATTTAAGGACTTTATTGCATTATTTAAGGATCCTGCTGCATTATTTAATGACTCTGCTGAAGCATTTGAGGACTCAGCTGCATTATTAAAGGTCTCTGCTGCATTATTTAAGGATCCTGCTGAAGCATTTGAGGACTCAGCTGCATTATTTAAGGACTTTGCTGCATTATTTATCGACTCTGCTGCGTTATTTAAGGACTCTGCTGCATTATTTAAGAACTTTGCTGCATTATTTAAGGACTCTTCTGCATTATTTAATGACTCTGCTGAAGAATTTGAGGACTCAGCTGCATAATTTAAGGACTCTGCTGCATTATTTAAGGACTTTGTTGCATTATTTAAGGACTCTTCTGCATTATTTAAGGACTTTGCTGCATTATTTAAGGACTATGCTGTGGTATTTAAGTACTCTGCTGCATTATTTAAGGACTTTGCTGCATTATTTAAGGACTCTGCTGCATTATTTAATTACTTTGCTGCATTATTAAAGGACCCTGCTGCGGCATTTAGGGATTCTGCTGCATAATTTAAGGACTTTATTGCATTATTTAAGGATCCTGCTGCATTATTTAAGGATCCTGCTGAAGCATTTGAGGACTCAGCTGCATTATTTAAGGACTTTGCTGCATTATTTAAGTACTTTGTTGCATTATTTAAGGACTCTGCTGCATAATTTAAGGACTTTATTGCATTATTTAAGGATCCTGCTGCATTATTTAATGACTCTGCTGAAGCATTTGAGGACTCAGCTGCATTATTTAAGGTCTCTGCTGCATTATTTAAGGATCCTGCTGAAGCATTTGAGGACTCAGCTGCATTATTTAAGGACTTTGCTGCATTATTTAACGACTCTGCTGCGTTATTTAAGGACTCTGCTGCATTATTTAAGGACACTGCTGCATTATTTAAGGACTCTGCTGCATTATTTAAGGACTTTGCTGCATTATTTAACGACTCTGCTGCATTATTTAAGAACTTTGCTGCATTATTTAAGGACTCTGCTGCATTATTTAAGGAATTTGTTGCATTATTTAAGGACTCTGCTGCTTTATTTAAGGACTCTGCTGCGGTATTTAAGGACTCTGCTGCATTATTTAAGGACTTTGCTGCATTATTTAAGGACTGCTGCGTTATGTAAGGACTCTGCTGCATTATTTAAGACTTTGCTGCATTATTTAAGGACTCTGCTGCAGTGTTTAATGACTCTGCTGAAGCAACTGGGGACTCAGATGCATTATTTAAGGACTCTGCTGCATTATGTAAGGACTTTGCTGCTTTATTTAAGGACTTTGCTGCATTATTTAAGGACTTTGTTGCATTATTTAAGGACTCTGCTGCATTATTTAAGGACTTTGTTGCATTATTTAAGGACTCTTCTGCATTATTTAAGGACTTTGCTGCATTATTTAAGGACTATGCTGTGGTATTTAAGTACTCTGCTGCATTATTTAAGGACTTTGCTGCATTATTTAAGGACTCTGCTGCATTATTTAATTACTTTGCTGCATTATTAAAGGACCCTGCTGCGGCATTTAAGGATTCTGCTGCATTATTTAAGGACTTTGATGCATTATTTAAGGACGCTGCTGCAGAATTTAAGGAATCTGCTGCATTATTTAAGGACATTGTTGCATTATTTAAGGTCTCTGCTGCATTATTTAAGGACTCTGCTATGGTACTTAAGGACTTTGCTGCATTATTTAAGGACTTTGCTGCATTATTTAAGGACTTTGATGCATTATTTAAGAACTTTGTTGCATTATTTAAGGACTCTGCTGCATTATTTAAGGACTTTGTTGCATTATGTAAGGACTTTGCTGCTTTATTTAAGGACTTTGCTGCATTATTTAAGGACTTTGTTGCATTATTTAAGGACTCTGCTGCATTATTTAAGGACTTTGTTGCATTATTTAAGGACTCTTCTGCATTATTTAAGGACTTTGCTGCATTATTTAAGGACTATGCTGTGGTATTTAAGTACTCTGCTGCATTATTTAAGGACTTTGCTGCATTATTTAAGGACTCTGCTGCATTATTTAATTACTTTGCTGCATTATTAAAGGACCCTGCTGCGGCATTTAAGGATTCTGCTGCATAATTTAAGGACTTTATTGCATTATTTAAGGATCCTGCTGCATTATTTAAGGATCCTGCTGAAGCATTTGAGGACTCAGCTGCATTATTTAAGGACTTTGCTGCATTATTTAACGACTCTGCTGCATTATTTAAGGACTCTGCTGCTTTATTTAAGGACTTTCCTGCATTATTTAAGGAGTCTTCTGCATTATTTAATGACTCTGCTGAAGCATTTGAGGACTCAACTGCATTATTTAAGGACTCTGCTGCATTATTTAAGGTCTCTGCTGCATTATTTAAGGACTCTGCTGTGGTATATAAGGACTCTGCTGCATTATTTAAGGAATTTGTTGCATTATTTAAGGACGCTGCTGCATTATTTAAGGACTTTGTTGCATTATTTAAGGACTCTGCTGCATTAATTAAGGACTTTGCTGCATTACTTAAGGACACTGCTGCATTATTTAAGGACTTTGTTGCATTATTTAAGGACTCTGCTGCATTATTTAAGGACTCTGCTGAAGCATTTGGGGACTCAGATGCATTATTTAAGGACTCTGCTGCATTATGTAAGGGCTTTGCTGCTTTATTTAAGGACTCTGTTGCATTATTTAAGGACTTTGTTGCATTATTTAAGAACTCTGCTGCATTATTTAAGGACTTTGTTGCATTATTTAAGGATTCTGCTGCATTATTTAAGGACTTTGCTGCATTATTTAAGGACTATGCTGTGGTATTTAAGGACTCTGCTGCATTATTTAAGGACTTTGCTGCATTATTAAAGGACTCTGCTGCATTATTTAATTACTTTGCTGCATTATTTAAGGACTCTGCTGCGGTATTTAAGGACTCTGCTGCATTATTTAAGGACTTTGATGCATTATTTAAGGACACTGCTGCAGAATTTAAGGAATCTGCTGCATTATTTAAGGACTTTGTTGCATTATTTAAGGTCTCTTTTTCATTATTTAAGGACTCTGCTATTGTACTTAAGGACTTTGCTGCATTATTTAAGGACTTTGCTGCATTATTTAAGGACTCTGCTGCATTATTTAAGTACTTTGTTGCATTATTTAAGGACTCTGCTGCATAATTTAAGGACTTTATTGCATTATTTAAGGATCCTGCTGCATTATTTAATGACTCTGCTGAAGCATTTGAGGACTCAGCTGCATTATTTAAGGTCTCTCTGCTGCATTATTTAAGGATCCTGCTGAAGCATTTGAGGACTCAGCTGCATTATTTAAGGACTTTGCTGCATTATTTAATGACTCTGCTGCGTTATTTAAGGACTCTGCTGCATTATTTAAGGACACTGCTGCATTATTTAAGGACTCTGCTGCATTATTTAAGGACTTTGCTGCATTATTTAACGACTCTGCTGCATTATTTAAGAACTTTGCTGCATTATTTAAGGACTCTGCTCCATTATTTAAGGAATTTGTTGCATTATTTAAGGACTCTGCTGCATTATTTAAGGACTTTGCTGCATTATTTAATGAATCTGCTGAAGCATTTGAGGACTCAACTGCATTATTTAAGGTCTCTGCTGCATTATTTAAGGACTCTGCTGAAGCATTTGAGGACTCAGCTGCATGATTTAAGGACTTTGCTGAATTATTTAAGGACTCTGCTGCATTATTTAAGGAATTTGTTGCATTATTTAAGGACTCTGCTGCATTATCTAAGGAATTTGTTGCATTATTTAAGGACTCTGCTGCATTATTTAAGGACTTTGCTGCATTATTTAATAACTTTGTTGCATTATACAAGTACTCTGCTGCATTATTTAAGGACTTTGTTGCATTATGTTAGGAGTCTGCTGCATTATTTAAGGAGTCTGCTGCATTATTTAATGACTATGCTGCATTATTTAAGGACTGCTGCGTTATTTAAGGACTCTGCTGCATTATTTAAGACTTTGCTGCATTATTTAAGGACTCTGCTGCAGTATTTAATGACTCTGCTGAAGCATTTGGGGACTCAGATGCTTTATTTAAGGACTCTGTTGCATTATTTAAGGACTTTGTTGCATTATTTAAGGACTCTGCTGCATTATTTAAGGACTTTGTTGCATTATTTAAGGATTCTGCTGCATTTTTTAAGGACCTGGCTGCATTATTTAAGGACTCTGCTGCATTATTTAATTATTTTGCTCCATTATTTAAGGACTCTGCTGCGGTATTTAAGGACTCTGCTGCATTATTTAAGGACTGTGATGCATTATTTAAGGACGCTGCTGCAGAATTTAAGGAATCTGCTGCATTATTTAAGGACTTTGTTGCATTATTTAAGGTCTCTGCTGCATTACTTAAGGACTCTGCTATGGTATTTAAGGACTTTGCTGCATTATTTAAGGACTTTGCTGCATTATTTAAGGACTCTGCTGCATTATTTAAGAACTGTGTTGCATTATTTAAGGACTCTGCTGCATTATTTAAGGACTTTGTTGCATTATGTAAGGACTCTGCTGCATTATTTAAGGACTTTGCTGCATTATTTAAGGACTCTACTGCATAATTTAAGGACTTTATTGCATTATTTAAGGATCCTGCTGCATTATTTAATGACTCTGCTGAAGCATTTGAGGACTCAGCTGCATTATTAAAGGTCTCTGCTGCATTATTTAAGGATCCTGCTGAAGCATTTGAGGACTCAGCTGCATTATTTAAGGACTTTGCTGCATTATTTATCGACTCTGCTGCGTTATTTAAGGACTCTGCTGCATTATTTAAGAACTTTGCTGCATTATTTAAGGACTCTTCTGCATTATTTAATGACTCTGCTGAAGAATTTGAGGACTCAGCTGCATAATTTAAGGACTCTGCTGCATTATTTAAGGACTTTGTGGCATTATTTAAGGACTCTTCTGCATTATTTAAGGACTTTGCTGCATTATTTAAGGACTATGCTGTGGTATTTAAGTACTCTGCTGCATTATTTAAGGACTTTGCTGCATTATTTAAGGACTCTGCTGCATTATTTAATTACTTTGCTGCATTATTAAAGGACCCTGCTGCGGCATTTAGGGATTCTGCTGCATAATTTAAGGACTTTATTGCATTATTTAAGGATCCTGCTGCATTATTTAAGGATCCTGCTGAAGCATTTGAGGACTCAGCTGCATTATTTAAGGACTTTGCTGCATTATTTAAGTACTTTGTTGCATTATTTAAGGACTCTGCTGCATAATTTAAGGACTTTATTGCATTATTTAAGGATCCTGCTGCATTATTTAATGACTCTGCTGAAGCATTTGAGGACTCAGCTGCATTATTTAAGGTCTCTGCTGCATTATTTAAGGATCCTGCTGAAGCATTTGAGGACTCAGCTGCATTATTTAAGGACTTTGCTGCATTATTTAACGACTCTGCTGCGTTATTTAAGGACTATGCTGCATTATTTAAGGACACTGCTGCATTATTTAAGGACTCTGCTGCATTATTTAAGGACTTTGCTGCATTATTTAACGACTCTGCTGCATTATTTAAGAACTTTGCTGCATTATTTAAGGACTCTGCTGCATTATTTAAGGAATTTGTTGCATTATTTAAGGACTCTGCTGCTTTATTTAAGGACTCTGCTGCGGTATTTAAGGACTCTGCTGCATTATTTAAGGACTTTGCTGCATTATTTAAGGACTGCTGCGTTATGTAAGGACTCTGCTGCATTATTTAAGACTTTGCTGCATTATTTAAGGACTCTGCTGCAGTGTTTAATGACTCTGCTGAAGCAACTGGGGACTCAGATGCATTATTTAAGGACTCTGCTGCATTATGTAAGGACTTTGCTGCTTTATTTAAGGACTTTGCTGCATTATTTAAGGACTTTGTTGCATTATTTAAGGACTCTGCTGCATTATTTAAGGACTTTGTTGCATTATTTAAGGACTCTTCTGCATTATTTAAGGACTTTGCTGCATTATTTAAGGACTATGCTGTGGTATTTAAGTACTCTGCTGCATTATTTAAGGACTTTGCTGCATTATTTAAGGACTCTGCTGCATTATTTAATTACTTTGCTGCATTATTAAAGGACCCTGCTGCGGCATTTAAGGATTCTGCTGCATTATTTAAGGACTTTGATGCATTATTTAAGGACGCTGCTGCAGAATTTAAGGAATCTGCTGCATTATTTAAGGACATTGTTGCATTATTTAAGGTCTCTGCTGCATTATTTAAGGACTCTGCTATGGTACTTAAGGACTTTGCTGCATTATTTAAGGACTTTGCTGCATTATTTAAGGACTTTGATGCATTATTTAAGAACTTTGTTGCATTATTTAAGGACTCTGCTGCATTATTTAAGGACTTTGTTGCATTATGTAAGGACTTTGCTGCTTTATTTAAGGACTTTGCTGCATTATTTAAGGACTTTGTTGCATTATTTAAGGACTCTGCTGCATTATTTAAGGACTTTGTTGCATTATTTAAGGACTCTTCTGCATTATTTAAGGACTTTGCTGCATTATTTAAGGACTATGCTGTGGTATTTAAGTACTCTGCTGCATTATTTAAGGACTTTGCTGCATTATTTAAGGACTCTGCTGCATTATTTAATTACTTTGCTGCATTATTAAAGGACCCTGCTGCGGCATTTAAGGATTCTGCTGCATAATTTAAGGACTTTATTGCATTATTTAAGGATCCTGCTGCATTATTTAAGGATCCTGCTGAAGCATTTGAGGACTCAGCTGCATTATTTAAGGACTTTGCTGCATTATTTAACGACTCTGCTGCATTATTTAAGGACTCTGCTGCTTTATTTAAGGACTTTCCTGCATTATTTAATGACTCTGCTGAAGAATTTGAGGACTCAGCTGCATAATTTAAGGACTCTGCTGCATTATTTAAGGACTTTGCTGCATTATTTAAGGACTCTGCTGCATTATTTAAGAACTGTGTTGCATTATTTAAGGACTCTGCTGCATTATTTAAGGACTTTGTTGCATTATGTAAGGACTCTGCTGCATTATTTAAGGACTTTGCTGCATTATTTAAGGACTCTACTGCATAATTTAAGGACTTTATTGCATTATTTAAGGATCCTGCTGCATTATTTAATGACTCTGCTGAAGCATTTGAGGACTCAGCTGCATTATTAAAGGTCTCTGCTGCATTATTTAAGGATCCTGCTGAAGCATTTGAGGACTCAGCTGCATTATTTAAGGACTTTGCTGCATTATTTAAGGACTTTGATGCATTATTTAAGAACTTTGTTGCATTATTTAAGGACTCTGCTGCATTATTTAAGGACTTTGTTGCATTATGTAAGGACTTTGCTGCTTTATTTAAGGACTTTGCTGCATTATTTAAGGACTTTGTTGCATTATTTAAGGACTCTGCTGCATTATTTAAGGACTTTGTTGCATTATTTAAGGACTCTTCTGCATTATTTAAGGACTTTGCTGCATTATTTAAGGACTATGCTGTGGTATTTAAGTACTCTGCTGCATTATTTAAGGACTTTGCTGCATTATTTAAGGACTCTGCTGCATTATTTAATTACTTTGCTGCATTATTAAAGGACCCTGCTGCGGCATTTAGGGATTCTGCTGCATAATTTAAGGACTTTATTGCATTATTTAAGGATCCTGCTGCATTATTTAAGGATCCTGCTGAAGCATTTGAGGACTCAGCTGCATTATTTAAGGACTTTGCTGCATTATTTAAGAACTTTGCTGCATTATTTAAGGACTCTGCTGCATTATTTAAGGAATTTGTTGCATTATTTAAGGACTCTGCTGCTTTATTTAAGGACTCTGCTGCGGTATTTAAGGACTCTGCTGCATTATTTAAGACTTTGCTGCATTATTTAAGGACTCTGCTGCAGTGTTTAATGACTCTGCTGAAGCAACTGGGGACTCAGATGCATTATTTAAGGACTCTGCTGCATTATGTAAGGACTTTGCTGCTTTATTTAAGGACTTTGCTGCATTATTTAAGGACTTTGTTGCATTATTTAAGGACTCTGCTGCATTATTTAAGGACTTTGTTGCATTATTTAAGGACTCTTCTGCATTATTTAAGGACTTTGCTGCATTATTTAAGAACTATGCTGTGGTATTTAAGTACGCTGCTGCATTATTTAAGGACTTTGCTGCATTATTTAAGGACTCTGCTGCATTATTTAATTACTTTGCTGCATTATTAAAGGACCCTGCTGCGGCATTTAAGGATTCTGCTGCATTATTTAAGGACTTTGATGCATTATTTAAGGACGCTGCTGCAGAATTTAAGGAATCTGCTGCATTATTTAAGGACTTTGTTGCATTATTTAAGGTCTCTGCTGCATTATTTAAGGACTCTGCTATGGTACTTAAGGACTTTGCTGCATTACTTAAGGACTTTGCTGCATTATTTAAGGACTTTGATGCATTATTTAAGAACTTTGTTGCATTATTTAAGGACTCTGCTGCATTATTTAAGGACTTTGTTGCATTATGTAAGGACTTTGCTGCTTTATTTAAGGACTTTGCTGCATTATTTAAGGACTTTGTTGCATTATTTAAGGACTCTTCTGCATTATTTAAGGACTTTGCTGCATTATTTAAGGACTATGCTGTGGTATTTAAGTACTCTGCTGCATTATTTAAGGACTTTGCTGCATTATTTAAGGACTCTGCTGCATTATTTAATTACTTTGCTGCATTATTAAAGGACCCTGCTGCGGCATTTAAGGATTCTGCTGCATAATTTAAGGACTTTATTGCATTATTTAAGGATCCTGCTGCATTATTTAAGGATCCTGCTGAAGCATTTGAGGACTCAGCTGCATTATTTAAGGACTTTGCTGCATTATTTAACGACTCTGCTGCATTATTTAAGGACTCTGCTGCTTTATTTAAGGACTTTCCTGCATTATTTAAGGAGTCTTCTGCATTATTTAATGACTCTGCTGAAGCATTTGAGGACTCAACTGCATTATTTAAGGACTCTGCTGCATTATTTAAGGTCTCTGCTGCATTATTTAAGGACTCTGCTGTGGTATATAAGGACTCTGCTGCATTATTTAAGGAATTTGTTGCATTATTTAAGGACGCTGCTGCATTATTTAAGGACTTTGTTGCATTATTTAAGGACTCTGCTGCATTAATTAAGGACTTTGCTGCATTACTTAAGGACACTGCTGCATTATTTAAGGACTTTGTTGCATTATTTAAGGACTCTGCTGCATTATTTAAGGACTCTGCTGAAACATTTGGGGACTCAGATGCATTATTTAAGGACTCTGCTGCATTATGTAAGGGCTTTGCTGCTTTATTTAAGGACTCTGTTGCATTATTTAAGGACTTTGTTGCATTATTTAAGAACTCTGCTGCATTATTTAAGGAATTTTTTGCATTATTTAAGGATTCTGCTGCATTATTTAAGGACTTTGCTGCATTATTTAAGGACTATGCTGTGGTATTTAAGGACTCTGCTGCATTATTTAATTACTTTGCTGCATTATTAAAGGACCCTGCTGCGGCATTTAAGGATTCTGCTGCATTATTTAAGGACTTTGATGCATTATTTAAGGACGCTGCTGCAGAATTTAAGGAATCTGCTGCATTATTTAAGGACTTTGCTGCATTATTTAAGGACTTTGATGCATTATTTAAGAACATGGTTGCATTATTTAAGGACTCTGCTGCATTATTTAAGGACTTTGTTGCATTATGTAAGGACTTTGCTGCTTTATTTAAGGACTTTGCTGCATTATTTAAGGACTTTGTTGCATTATTTAAGGACTCTGCTGCATTATTTAAGGACTTTGTTGCATTATTTAAGGACTCTTCTGCATTATTTAAGGACTTTGCTGCATTATTTAAGGACTATGCTGTGGTATTTAAGTACTCTGCTGCATTATTTAAGGACTTTGCTGCATTATTTAAGGACTCTGCTGCATTATTTAATTACTTTGCTGCATTATTAAAGGACCCTGCTGCGGCATTTAGGGATTCTGCTGCATAATTTAAGGACTTTATTGCATTATTTAAGGATCCTGCTGCATTATTTAAGGATCCTGCTGAAGCATTTGAGGACTCAGCTGCATTATTTAAGGACTTTGCTGCATTATTTAAGAACTTTGCTGCATTATTTAAGGACTCTGCTGCATTATTTAAGGAATTTGTTGCATTATTTAAGGACTCTGCTGCTTTATTTAAGGACTCTGCTGCGGTATTTAAGGACTCTGCTGCATTATTTAAGGACTTTGCTGCATTATTTAAGGACTGCTGCGTTATTTAAGGACTCTGCTGCATTATTTAAGACTTTGCTGCATTATTTAAGGACTCTGCTGCAGTGTTTAATGACTCTGCTGAAGCAACTGGGGACTCAGATGCATTATTTAAGGACTCTGCTGCATTATGTAAGGACTTTGCTGCTTTATTTAAGGACTTTGCTGCATTATTTAAGGACTTTGTTGCATTATTTAAGGACTCTGCTGCATTATTTAAGGACTTTGTTGCATTATTTAATGACTCTTCTGCATTATTTAAGGACTTTGCTGCATTATTTAAGGACTATGCTGTGGTATTTAAGTACGCTGCTGCATTATTTAAGGACTTTGCTGCATTATTTAAGGACTCTGCTGCATTATTTAATTACTTTGCTGCATTATTAAAGGACCCTGCTGCGGCATTTAAGGATTCTGCTGCATTATTTAAGGACTTTGATGCATTATTTAAGGACGCTGCTGCAGAATTTAAGGAATCTGCTGCATTATTTAAGGACTTTGTTGCATTATTTAAGGTCTCTGCTGCATGAATTATGGACTCTGCTATGGTACTTAAGGACTTTGCTGCATTATTTAAGGACTTTGCTGCATTATTTAAGGACTTTGATGCATTATTTAAGAACTTTGTTGCATTATTTAAGGACTCTGCTGCATTATTTAAGGACTTTGTTGCATTATGTAAGGACTTTGCTGCTTTATTTAAGGACTTTGCTGCATTATTTAAGGACTTTGTTGCATTATTTAAGGACTCTGCTGCATTATTTAAGGACTTTGTTGCATTATTTAAGGACTCTTCTGCATTATTTAAGGACTTTGCTGCATTATTTAAGGACTATGCTGTGGTATTTAAGTACTCTGCTGCATTATTTAAGGACTTTGCTGCATTATTTAAGGACTCTGCTGCATTATTTAATTACTTTGCTGCATTATTAAAGGACCCTGCTGCGGCATTTAGGGATTCTGCTGCATAATTTAAGGACTTTATTGCATTATTTAAGGATCCTGCTGCATTATTTAAGGATCCTGCTGAAGCATTTGAGGACTCAGCTGCATTATTTAAGGACTTTGCTGCATTATTTAAGTACTTTGTTGCATTATTTAAGGACTCTGCTGCATAATTTAAGGACTTTATTGCATTATTTAAGGATCCTGCTGCATTATTTAATGACTCTGCTGAAGCATTTGAGGACTCAGCTGCATTATTTAAGGTCTCTGCTGCATTATTTAAGGATCCTGCTGAAGCATTTGAGGACTCAGCTGCATTATTTAAGGACTTTGCTGCATTATTTAACGACTCTGCTGCGTTATTTAAGGACTCTGCTGCATTATTTAAGGACACTGCTGCATTATTTAAGGACTCTGCTGCATTATTTAAGGACTTTGCTGCATTATTTAACGACTCTGCTGCATTATTTAAGAACTTTGCTGCATTATTTAAGGACTCTGCTGCATTATTTAAGGAATTTGTTGCATTATTTAAGGACTCTGCTGCTTTATTTAAGGACTCTGCTGCGGTATTTAAGGACTCTGCTGCATTATTTAAGGACTTTGCTGCATTATTTAAGGACTGCTGCGTTATGTAAGGACTCTGCTGCATTATTTAAGACTTTGCTGCATTATTTAAGGACTCTGCTGCAGTGTTTAATGACTCTGCTGAAGCAACTGGGGACTCAGATGCATTATTTAAGGACTCTGCTGCATTATGTAAGGACTTTGCTGCTTTATTTAAGGACTTTGCTGCATTATTTAAGGACTTTGTTGCATTATTTAAGGACTCTGCTGCATTATTTAAGGACTTTGTTGCATTATTTAAGGACTCTTCTGCATTATTTAAGGACTTTGCTGCATTATTTAAGGACTATGCTGTGGTATTTAAGTACTCTGCTGCATTATTTAAGGACTTTGCTGCATTATTTAAGGACTCTGCTGCATTATTTAATTACTTTGCTGCATTATTAAAGGACCCTGCTGCGGCATTTAAGGATTCTGCTGCATTATTTAAGGACTTTGATGCATTATTTAAGGACGCTGCTGCAGAATTTAAGGAATCTGCTGCATTATTTAAGGACATTGTTGCATTATTTAAGGTCTCTGCTGCATTATTTAAGGACTCTGCTATGGTACTTAAGGACTTTGCTGCATTATTTAAGGACTTTGCTGCATTATTTAAGGACTTTGATGCATTATTTAAGAACTTTGTTGCATTATTTAAGGACTCTGCTGCATTATTTAAGGACTTTGTTGCATTATGTAAGGACTTTGCTGCTTTATTTAAGGACTTTGCTGCATTATTTAAGGACTTTGTTGCATTATTTAAGGACTCTGCTGCATTATTTAAGGACTTTGTTGCATTATTTAAGGACTCTTCTGCATTATTTAAGGACTTTGCTGCATTATTTAAGGACTATGCTGTGGTATTTAAGTACTCTGCTGCATTATTTAAGGACTTTGCTGCATTATTTAAGGACTCTGCTGCATTATTTAATTACTTTGCTGCATTATTAAAGGACCCTGCTGCGGCATTTAAGGATTCTGCTGCATAATTTAAGGACTTTATTGCATTATTTAAGGATCCTGCTGCATTATTTAAGGATCCTGCTGAAGCATTTGAGGACTCAGCTGCATTATTTAAGGACTTTGCTGCATTATTTAACGACTCTGCTGCATTATTTAAGGACTCTGCTGCTTTATTTAAGGACTTTCCTGCATTATTTAAGGAGTCTTCTGCATTATTTAATGACTCTGCTGAAGCATTTGAGGACTCAACTGCATTATTTAAGGACTCTGCTGCATTATTTAAGGTCTCTGCTGCATTATTTAAGGACTCTGCTGTGGTATATAAGGACTCTGCTGCATTATTTAAGGAATTTGTTGCATTATTTAAGGACGCTGCTGCATTATTTAAGGACTTTGTTGCATTATTTAAGGACTCTGCTGCATTAATTAAGGACTTTGCTGCATTACTTAAGGACACTGCTGCATTATTTAAGAACTTTGTTGCATTATTTAAGGACTCTGCTGCATTATTTAAGGACTCTGCTGAAGCATTTGGGGACTCAGATGCATTATTTAAGGACTCTGCTGCATTATGTAAGGGCTTTGCTGCTTTATTTAAGGACTCTGTTGCATTATTTAAGGACTTTGTTGCATTATTTAAGAACTCTGCTGCATTATTTAAGGACTTTGTTGCATTATTTAAGGATTCTGCTGCATTATTTAAGGACTTTGCTGCATTATTTAAGGACTATGCTGTGGTATTTAAGGACTCTGCTGCATTATTTAAGGACTTTGCTGCATTATTAAAGGACTCTGCTGCATTATTTAATTACTTTGCTGCATTATTTAAGGACTCTGCTGCGGTATTTAAGGACTCTGCTGCATTATTTAAGGACTTTGATGCATTATTTAAGGACACTGCTGCAGAATTTAAGGAATCTGCTGCATTATTTAAGGACTTTGTTGCATTATTTAAGGTCTCTTTTTCATTATTTAAGGACTCTGCTATTGTACTTAAGGACTTTGCTGCATTATTTAAGGACTTTGCTGCATTATTTAAGGACTCTGCTGCATTATTTAAGTACTTTGTTGCATTATTTAAGGACTCTGCTGCATAATTTAAGGACTTTATTGCATTATTTAAGGATCCTGCTGCATTATTTAATGACTCTGCTGAAGCATTTGAGGACTCAGCTGCATTATTTAAGGTCTCTCTGCTGCATTATTTAAGGATCCTGCTGAAGCATTTGAGGACTCAGCTGCATTATTTAAGGACTTTGCTGCATTATTTAATGACTCTGCTGCGTTATTTAAGGACTCTGCTGCATTATTTAAGGACACTGCTGCATTATTTAAGGACTCTGCTGCATTATTTAAGGACTTTGCTGCATTATTTAACGACTCTGCTGCATTATTTAAGAACTTTGCTGCATTATTTAAGGACTCTGCTCCATTATTTAAGGAATTTGTTGCATTATTTAAGGACTCTGCTGCATTATTTAAGGACTTTGCTGCATTATTTAATGAATCTGCTGAAGCATTTGAGGACTCAACTGCATTATTTAAGGTCTCTGCTGCATTATTTAAGGACTCTGCTGAAGCATTTGAGGACTCAGCTGCATGATTTAAGGACTTTGCTGAATTATTTAAGGACTCTGCTGCATTATTTAAGGAATTTGTTGCATTATTTAAGGACTCTGCTGCATTATCTAAGGAATTTGTTGCATTATTTAAGGACTCTGCTGCATTATTTAAGGACTTTGCTGCATTATTTAATAACTTTGTTGCATTATACAAGTACTCTGCTGCATTATTTAAGGACTTTGTTGCATTATGTTAGGAGTCTGCTGCATTATTTAAGGAGTCTGCTGCATTATTTAATGACTATGCTGCATTATTTAAGGACTGCTGCGTTATTTAAGGACTCTGCTGCATTATTTAAGACTTTGCTGCATTATTTAAGGACTCTGCTGCAGTATTTAATGACTCTGCTGAAGCATTTGGGGACTCAGATGCTTTATTTAAGGACTCTGTTGCATTATTTAAGGACTTTGTTGCATTATTTAAGGACTCTGCTGCATTATTTAAGGACTTTGTTGCATTATTTAAGGATTCTGCTGCATTTTTTAAGGACCTGGCTGCATTATTTAAGGACTCTGCTGCATTATTTAATTATTTTGCTCCATTATTTAAGGACTCTGCTGCGGTATTTAAGGACTCTGCTGCATTATTTAAGGACTGTGATGCATTATTTAAGGACGCTGCTGCAGAATTTAAGGAATCTGCTGCATTATTTAAGGACTTTGTTGCATTATTTAAGGTCTCTGCTGCATTACTTAAGGACTCTGCTATGGTACTTAAGGACTTTGCTGCATTATTTAAGGACTTTGCTGCATTATTTAAGGACTCTGCTGCATTATTTAAGAACTGTGTTGCATTATTTAAGGACTCTGCTGCATTATTTAAGGACTTTGTTGCATTATGTAAGGACTCTGCTGCATTATTTAAGGACTTTGCTGCATTATTTAAGGACTCTACTGCATAATTTAAGGACTTTATTGCATTATTTAAGGATCCTGCTGCATTATTTAATGACTCTGCTGAAGCATTTGAGGACTCAGCTGCATTATTAAAGGTCTCTGCTGCATTATTTAAGGATCCTGCTGAAGCATTTGAGGACTCAGCTGCATTATTTAAGGACTTTGCTGCATTATTTATCGACTCTGCTGCGTTATTTAAGGACTCTGCTGCATTATTTAAGAACTTTGCTGCATTATTTAAGGACTCTTCTGCATTATTTAATGACTCTGCTGAAGAATTTGAGGACTCAGCTGCATAATTTAAGGACTCTGCTGCATTATTTAAGGACTTTGTTGCATTATTTAAGGACTCTTCTGCATTATTTAAGGACTTTGCTGCATTATTTAAGGACTATGCTGTGGTATTTAAGTACTCTGCTGCATTATTTAAGGACTTTGCTGCATTATTTAAGGACTCTGCTGCATTATTTAATTACTTTGCTGCATTATTAAAGGACCCTGCTGCGGCATTTAGGGATTCTGCTGCATAATTTAAGGACTTTATTGCATTATTTAAGGATCCTGCTGCATTATTTAAGGATCCTGCTGAAGCATTTGAGGACTCAGCTGCATTATTTAAGGACTTTGCTGCATTATTTAAGTACTTTGTTGCATTATTTAAGGACTCTGCTGCATAATTTAAGGACTTTATTGCATTATTTAAGGATCCTGCTGCATTATTTAATGACTCTGCTGAAGCATTTGAGGACTCAGCTGCATTATTTAAGGTCTCTGCTGCATTATTTAAGGATCCTGCTGAAGCATTTGAGGACTCAGCTGCATTATTTAAGGACTTTGCTGCATTATTTAACGACTCTGCTGCGTTATTTAAGGACTCTGCTGCATTATTTAAGGACACTGCTGCATTATTTAAGGACTCTGCTGCATTATTTAAGGACTTTGCTGCATTATTTAACGACTCTGCTGCATTATTTAAGAACTTTGCTGCATTATTTAAGGACTCTGCTGCATTATTTAAGGAATTTGTTGCATTATTTAAGGACTCTGCTGCTTTATTTAAGGACTCTGCTGCGGTATTTAAGGACTCTGCTGCATTATTTAAGGACTTTGCTGCATTATTTAAGGACTGCTGCGTTATGTAAGGACTCTGCTGCATTATTTAAGACTTTGCTGCATTATTTAAGGACTCTGCTGCAGTGTTTAATGACTCTGCTGAAGCAACTGGGGACTCAGATGCATTATTTAAGGACTCTGCTGCATTATGTAAGGACTTTGCTGCTTTATTTAAGGACTTTGCTGCATTATTTAAGGACTTTGTTGCATTATTTAAGGACTCTGCTGCATTATTTAAGGACTTTGTTGCATTATTTAAGGACTCTTCTGCATTATTTAAGGACTTTGCTGCATTATTTAAGGACTATGCTGTGGTATTTAAGTACTCTGCTGCATTATTTAAGGACTTTGCTGCATTATTTAAGGACTCTGCTGCATTATTTAATTACTTTGCTGCATTATTAAAGGACCCTGCTGCGGCATTTAAGGATTCTGCTGCATTATTTAAGGACTTTGATGCATTATTTAAGGACGCTGCTGCAGAATTTAAGGAATCTGCTGCATTATTTAAGGACATTGTTGCATTATTTAAGGTCTCTGCTGCATTATTTAAGGACTCTGCTATGGTACTTAAGGACTTTGCTGCATTATTTAAGGACTTTGCTGCATTATTTAAGGACTTTGATGCATTATTTAAGAACTTTGTTGCATTATTTAAGGACTCTGCTGCATTATTTAAGGACTTTGTTGCATTATGTAAGGACTTTGCTGCTTTATTTAAGGACTTTGCTGCATTATTTAAGGACTTTGTTGCATTATTTAAGGACTCTGCTGCATTATTTAAGGACTTTGTTGCATTATTTAAGGACTCTTCTGCATTATTTAAGGACTTTGCTGCATTATTTAAGGACTATGCTGTGGTATTTAAGTACTCTGCTGCATTATTTAAGGACTTTGCTGCATTATTTAAGGACTCTGCTGCATTATTTAATTACTTTGCTGCATTATTAAAGGACCCTGCTGCGGCATTTAAGGATTCTGCTGCATAATTTAAGGACTTTATTGCATTATTTAAGGATCCTGCTGCATTATTTAAGGATCCTGCTGAAGCATTTGAGGACTCAGCTGCATTATTTAAGGACTTTGCTGCATTATTTAACGACTCTGCTGCATTATTTAAGGACTCTGCTGCTTTATTTAAGGACTTTCCTGCATTATTTAAGGAGTCTTCTGCATTATTTAATGACTCTGCTGAAGCATTTGAGGACTCAACTGCATTATTTAAGGACTCTGCTGCATTATTTAAGGTCTCTGCTGCATTATTTAAGGACTCTGCTGTGGTATATAAGGACTCTGCTGCATTATTTAAGGAATTTGTTGCATTATTTAAGGACGCTGCTGCATTATTTAAGGACTTTGTTGCATTATTTAAGGACTCTGCTGCATTAATTAAGGACTTTGCTGCATTACTTAAGGACACTGCTGCATTATTTAAGGACTTTGTTGCATTATTTAAGGACTCTGCTGCATTATTTAAGGACTCTGCTGAAGCATTTGGGGACTCAGATGCATTATTTAAGGACTCTGCTGCATTATGTAAGGGCTTTGCTGCTTTATTTAAGGACTCTGTTGCATTATTTAAGGACTTTGTTGCATTATTTAAGAACTCTGCTGCATTATTTAAGGACTTTGTTGCATTATTTAAGGATTCTGCTGCATTATTTAAGGACTTTGCTGCATTATTTAAGGACTATGCTGTGGTATTTAAGGACTCTGCTGCATTATTTAAGGACTTTGCTGCATTATTAAAGGACTCTGCTGCATTATTTAATTACTTTGCTGCATTATTTAAGGACTCTGCTGCGGTATTTAAGGACTCTGCTGCATTATTTAAGGACTTTGATGCATTATTTAAGGACACTGCTGCAGAATTTAAGGAATCTGCTGCATTATTTAAGGACTTTGTTGCATTATTTAAGGTCTCTTTTTCATTATTTAAGGACTCTGCTATTGTACTTAAGGACTTTGCTGCATTATTTAAGGACTTTGCTGCATTATTTAAGGACTCTGCTGCATTATTTAAGTACTTTGTTGCATTATTTAAGGACTCTGCTGCATAATTTAAGGACTTTATTGCATTATTTAAGGATCCTGCTGCATTATTTAATGACTCTGCTGAAGCATTTGAGGACTCAGCTGCATTATTTAAGGTCTCTCTGCTGCATTATTTAAGGATCCTGCTGAAGCATTTGAGGACTCAGCTGCATTATTTAAGGACTTTGCTGCATTATTTAATGACTCTGCTGCGTTATTTAAGGACTCTGCTGCATTATTTAAGGACACTGCTGCATTATTTAAGGACTCTGCTGCATTATTTAAGGACTTTGCTGCATTATTTAACAACTCTGCTGCATTATTTAAGAACTTTGCTGCATTATTTAAGGACTCTGCTCCATTATTTAAGGAATTTGTTGCATTATTTAAGGACTCTGCTGCATTATTTAAGGACTTTGCTGCATTATTTAATGAATCTGCTGAAGCATTTGAGGACTCAACTGCATTATTTAAGGTCTCTGCTGCATTATTTAAGGACTCTGCTGAAGCATTTGAGGACTCAGCTGCATGATTTAAGGACTTTGCTGAATTATTTAAGGACTCTGCTGCATTATTTAAGGAATTTGTTGCATTATTTAAGGACTCTGCTGCATTATCTAAGGAATTTGTTGCATTATTTAAGGACTCTGCTGCATTATTTAAGGACTTTGCTGCATTATTTAATAACTTTGTTGCATTATACAAGTACTCTGCTGCATTATTTAAGGACTTTGTTGCATTATGTTAGGAGTCTGCTGCATTATTTAAGGAGTCTGCTGCATTATTTAATGACTATGCTGCATTATTTAAGGACTGCTGCGTTATTTAAGGACTCTGCTGCATTATTTAAGACTTTGCTGCATTATTTAAGGACTCTGCTGCAGTATTTAATGACTCTGCTGAAGCATTTGGGGACTCAGATGCTTTATTTAAGGACTCTGTTGCATTATTTAAGGACTTTGTTGCATTATTTAAGGACTCTGCTGCATTATTTAAGGACTTTGTTGCATTATTTAAGGATTCTGCTGCATTTTTTAAGGACCTGGCTGCATTATTTAAGGACTCTGCTGCATTATTTAATTATTTTGCTCCATTATTTAAGGACTCTGCTGCGGTATTTAAGGACTCTGCTGCATTATTTAAGGACTGTGATGCATTATTTAAGGACGCTGCTGCAGAATTTAAGGAATCTGCTGCATTATTTAAGGACTTTGTTGCATTATTTAAGGTCTCTGCTGCATTACTTAAGGACTCTGCTATGGTACTTAAGGACTTTGCTGCATTATTTAAGGACTTTGCTGCATTATTTAAGGACTCTGCTGCATTATTTAAGAACTGTGTTGCATTATTTAAGGACTCTGCTGCATTATTTAAGGACTTTGTTGCATTATGTAAGGACTCTGCTGCATTATTTAAGGACTTTGCTGCATTATTTAAGGACTCTACTGCATAATTTAAGGACTTTATTGCATTATTTAAGGATCCTGCTGCATTATTTAATGACTCTGCTGAAGCATTTGAGGACTCAGCTGCATTATTAAAGGTCTCTGCTGCATTATTTAAGGATCCTGCTGAAGCATTTGAGGACTCAGCTGCATTATTTAAGGACTTTGCTGCATTATTTATCGACTCTGCTGCGTTATTTAAGGACTCTGCTGCATTATTTAAGAACTTTGCTGCATTATTTAAGGACTCTTCTGCATTATTTAATGACTCTGCTGAAGAATTTGAGGACTCAGCTGCATAATTTAAGGACTCTGCTGCATTATTTAAGGACTTTGTTGCATTATTTAAGGACTCTTCTGCATTATTTAAGGACTTTGCTGCATTATTTAAGGACTATGCTGTGGTATTTAAGTACTCTGCTGCATTATTTAAGGACTTTGCTGCATTATTTAAGGACTCTGCTGCATTATTTAATTACTTTGCTGCATTATTAAAGGACCCTGCTGCGGCATTTAGGGATTCTGCTGCATAATTTAAGGACTTTATTGCATTATTTAAGGATCCTGCTGCATTATTTAAGGATCCTGCTGAAGCATTTGAGGACTCAGCTGCATTATTTAAGGACTTTGCTGCATTATTTAAGTACTTTGTTGCATTATTTAAGGACTCTGCTGCATAATTTAAGGACTTTATTGCATTATTTAAGGATCCTGCTGCATTATTTAATGACTCTGCTGAAGCATTTGAGGACTCAGCTGCATTATTTAAGGTCTCTCTGCTGCATTATTTAAGGATCCTGCTGAAGCATTTGAGGACTCAGCTGCATTATTTAAGGACTTTGCTGCATTATTTAATGACTCTGCTGCGTTATTTAAGGACTCTGCTGCATTATTTAAGGACACTGCTGCATTATTTAAGGACTCTGCTGCATTATTTAAGGACTTTGCTGCATTATTTAACGACTCTGCTGCATTATTTAAGAACTTTGCTGCATTATTTAAGGACTCTGCTCCATTATTTAAGGAATTTGTTGCATTATTTAAGGACTCTGCTGCATTATTTAAGGACTTTGCTGCATTATTTAATGAATCTGCTGAAGCATTTGAGGACTCAACTGCATTATTTAAGGTCTCTGCTGCATTATTTAAGGACTCTGCTGAAGCATTTGAGGACTCAGCTGCATGATTTAAGGACTTTGCTGAATTATTTAAGGACTCTGCTGCATTATTTAAGGAATTTGTTGCATTATTTAAGGACTCTGCTGCATTATCTAAGGAATTTGTTGCATTATTTAAGGACTCTGCTGCATTATTTAAGGACTTTGCTGCATTATTTAATAACTTTGTTGCATTATACAAGTACTCTGCTGCATTATTTAAGGACTTTGTTGCATTATGTTAGGAGTCTGCTGCATTATTTAAGGAGTCTGCTGCATTATTTAATGACTATGCTGCATTATTTAAGGACTGCTGCGTTATTTAAGGACTCTGCTGCATTATTTAAGACTTTGCTGCATTATTTAAGGACTCTGCTGCAGTATTTAATGACTCTGCTGAAGCATTTGGGGACTCAGATGCTTTATTTAAGGACTCTGTTGCATTATTTAAGGACTTTGTTGCATTATTTAAGGACTCTGCTGCATTATTTAAGGACTTTGTTGCATTATTTAAGGATTCTGCTGCATTTTTTAAGGACCTGGCTGCATTATTTAAGGACTCTGCTGCATTATTTAATTATTTTGCTCCATTATTTAAGGACTCTGCTGCGGTATTTAAGGACTCTGCTGCATTATTTAAGGACTGTGATGCATTATTTAAGGACGCTGCTGCAGAATTTAAGGAATCTGCTGCATTATTTAAGGACTTTGTTGCATTATTTAAGGTCTCTGCTGCATTATTTAAGGACTCTGCTATGGTACTTAAGGACTTTGCTGCATTATTTAAGGACTTTGCTGCATTATTTAAGGACTCTGCTGCATTATTTAAGAACTGTGTTGCATTATTTAAGGACTCTGCTGCATTATTTAAGGACTTTGTTGCATTATGTAAGGACTCTGCTGCATTATTTAAGGACTTTGCTGCATTATTTAAGGACTCTACTGCATAATTTAAGGACTTTATTGCATTATTTAAGGATCCTGCTGCATTATTTAATGACTCTGCTGAAGCATTTGAGGACTCAGCTGCATTATTAAAGGTCTCTGCTGCATTATTTAAGGATCCTGCTGAAGCATTTGAGGACTCAGCTGCATTATTTAAGGACTTTGCTGCATTATTTATCGACTCTGCTGCGTTATTTAAGGACTCTGCTGCATTATTTAAGAACTTTGCTGCATTATTTAAGGACTCTTCTGCATTATTTAATGACTCTGCTGAAGAATTTGAGGACTCAGCTGCATAATTTAAGGACTCTGCTGCATTATTTAAGGACTTTGTTGCATTATTTAAGGACTCTTCTGCATTATTTAAGGACTTTGCTGCATTATTTAAGGACTATGCTGTGGTATTTAAGTACTCTGCTGCATTATTTAAGGACTTTGCTGCATTATTTAAGGACTCTGCTGCATTATTTAATTACTTTGCTGCATTATTAAAGGACCCTGCTGCGGCATTTAGGGATTCTGCTGCATAATTTAAGGACTTTATTGCATTATTTAAGGATCCTGCTGCATTATTTAAGGATCCTGCTGAAGCATTTGAGGACTCAGCTGCATTATTTAAGGACTTTGCTGCATTATTTAAGTACTTTGTTGCATTATTTAAGGACTCTGCTGCATAATTTAAGGACTTTATTGCATTATTTAAGGATCCTGCTGCATTATTTAATGACTCTGCTGAAGCATTTGAGGACTCAGCTGCATTATTTAAGGTCTCTGCTGCATTATTTAAGGATCCTGCTGAAGCATTTGAGGACTCAGCTGCATTATTTAAGGACTTTGCTGCATTATTTAACGACTCTGCTGCGTTATTTAAGGACTCTGCTGCATTATTTAAGGACACTGCTGCATTATTTAAGGACTCTGCTGCATTATTTAAGGACTTTGCTGCATTATTTAACGACTCTGCTGCATTATTTAAGAACTTTGCTGCATTATTTAAGGACTCTGCTGCATTATTTAAGGAATTTGTTGCATTATTTAAGGACTCTGCTGCTTTATTTAAGGACTCTGCTGCGGTATTTAAGGACTCTGCTGCATTATTTAAGGACTTTGCTGCATTATTTAAGGACTGCTGCGTTATGTAAGGACTCTGCTGCATTATTTAAGACTTTGCTGCATTATTTAAGGACTCTGCTGCAGTGTTTAATGACTCTGCTGAAGCAACTGGGGACTCAGATGCATTATTTAAGGACTCTGCTGCATTATGTAAGGACTTTGCTGCTTTATTTAAGGACTTTGCTGCATTATTTAAGGACTTTGTTGCATTATTTAAGGACTCTGCTGCATTATTTAAGGACTTTGTTGCATTATTTAAGGACTCTTCTGCATTATTTAAGGACTTTGCTGCATTATTTAAGGACTATGCTGTGGTATTTAAGTACTCTGCTGCATTATTTAAGGACTTTGCTGCATTATTTAAGGACTCTGCTGCATTATTTAATTACTTTGCTGCATTATTAAAGGACCCTGCTGCGGCATTTAAGGATTCTGCTGCATTATTTAAGGACTTTGATGCATTATTTAAGGACGCTGCTGCAGAATTTAAGGAATCTGCTGCATTATTTAAGGACATTGTTGCATTATTTAAGGTCTCTGCTGCATTATTTAAGGACTCTGCTATGGTACTTAAGGACTTTGCTGCATTATTTAAGGACTTTGCTGCATTATTTAAGGACTTTGATGCATTATTTAAGAACTTTGTTGCATTATTTAAGGACTCTGCTGCATTATTTAAGGACTTTGTTGCATTATGTAAGGACTTTGCTGCTTTATTTAAGGACTTTGCTGCATTATTTAAGGACTTTGTTGCATTATTTAAGGACTCTGCTGCATTATTTAAGGACTTTGTTGCATTATTTAAGGACTCTTCTGCATTATTTAAGGACTTTGCTGCATTATTTAAGGACTATGCTGTGGTATTTAAGTACTCTGCTGCATTATTTAAGGACTTTGCTGCATTATTTAAGGACTCTGCTGCATTATTTAATTACTTTGCTGCATTATTAAAGGACCCTGCTGCGGCATTTAAGGATTCTGCTGCATAATTTAAGGACTTTATTGCATTATTTAAGGATCCTGCTGCATTATTTAAGGATCCTGCTGAAGCATTTGAGGACTCAGCTGCATTATTTAAGGACTTTGCTGCATTATTTAACGACTCTGCTGCATTATTTAAGGACTCTGCTGCTTTATTTAAGGACTTTCCTGCATTATTTAAGGAGTCTTCTGCATTATTTAATGACTCTGCTGAAGCATTTGAGGACTCAACTGCATTATTTAAGGACTCTGCTGCATTATTTAAGGTCTCTGCTGCATTATTTAAGGACTCTGCTGTGGTATATAAGGACTCTGCTGCATTATTTAAGGAATTTGTTGCATTATTTAAGGACGCTGCTGCATTATTTAAGGACTTTGTTGCATTATTTAAGGACTCTGCTGCATTAATTAAGGACTTTGCTGCATTACTTAAGGACACTGCTGCATTATTTAAGGACTTTGTTGCATTATTTAAGGACTCTGCTGCATTATTTAAGGACTCTGCTGAAGCATTTGGGGACTCAGATGCATTATTTAAGGACTCTGCTGCATTATGTAAGGGCTTTGCTGCTTTATTTAAGGACTCTGTTGCATTATTTAAGGACTTTGTTGCATTATTTAAGAACTCTGCTGCATTATTTAAGGACTTTGTTGCATTATTTAAGGATTCTGCTGCATTATTTAAGGACTTTGCTGCATTATTTAAGGACTATGCTGTGGTATTTAAGGACTCTGCTGCATTATTTAAGGACTTTGCTGCATTATTAAAGGACTCTGCTGCATTATTTAATTACTTTGCTGCATTATTTAAGGACTCTGCTGCGGTATTTAAGGACTCTGCTGCATTATTTAAGGACTTTGATGCATTATTTAAGGACACTGCTGCAGAATTTAAGGAATCTGCTGCATTATTTAAGGACTTTGTTGCATTATTTAAGGTCTCTTTTTCATTATTTAAGGACTCTGCTATTGTACTTAAGGACTTTGCTGCATTATTTAAGGACTTTGCTGCATTATTTAAGGACTCTGCTGCATTATTTAAGTACTTTGTTGCATTATTTAAGGACTCTGCTGCATAATTTAAGGACTTTATTGCATTATTTAAGGATCCTGCTGCATTATTTAATGACTCTGCTGAAGCATTTGAGGACTCAGCTGCATTATTTAAGGTCTCTCTGCTGCATTATTTAAGGATCCTGCTGAAGCATTTGAGGACTCAGCTGCATTATTTAAGGACTTTGCTGCATTATTTAATGACTCTGCTGCGTTATTTAAGGACTCTGCTGCATTATTTAAGGACACTGCTGCATTATTTAAGGACTCTGCTGCATTATTTAAGGACTTTGCTGCATTATTTAACGACTCTGCTGCATTATTTAAGAACTTTGCTGCATTATTTAAGGACTCTGCTCCATTATTTAAGGAATTTGTTGCATTATTTAAGGACTCTGCTGCATTATTTAAGGACTTTGCTGCATTATTTAATGAATCTGCTGAAGCATTTGAGGACTCAACTGCATTATTTAAGGTCTCTGCTGCATTATTTAAGGACTCTGCTGAAGCATTTGAGGACTCAGCTGCATGATTTAAGGACTTTGCTGAATTATTTAAGGACTCTGCTGCATTATTTAAGGAATTTGTTGCATTATTTAAGGACTCTGCTGCATTATCTAAGGAATTTGTTGCATTATTTAAGGACTCTGCTGCATTATTTAAGGACTTTGCTGCATTATTTAATAACTTTGTTGCATTATACAAGTACTCTGCTGCATTATTTAAGGACTTTGTTGCATTATGTTAGGAGTCTGCTGCATTATTTAAGGAGTCTGCTGCATTATTTAATGACTATGCTGCATTATTTAAGGACTGCTGCGTTATTTAAGGACTCTGCTGCATTATTTAAGACTTTGCTGCATTATTTAAGGACTCTGCTGCAGTATTTAATGACTCTGCTGAAGCATTTGGGGACTCAGATGCTTTATTTAAGGACTCTGTTGCATTATTTAAGGACTTTGTTGCATTATTTAAGGACTCTGCTGCATTATTTAAGGACTTTGTTGCATTATTTAAGGATTCTGCTGCATTTTTTAAGGACCTGGCTGCATTATTTAAGGACTCTGCTGCATTATTTAATTATTTTGCTCCATTATTTAAGGACTCTGCTGCGGTATTTAAGGACTCTGCTGCATTATTTAAGGACTGTGATGCATTATTTAAGGACGCTGCTGCAGAATTTAAGGAATCTGCTGCATTATTTAAGGACTTTGTTGCATTATTTAAGGTCTCTGCTGCATTACTTAAGGACTCTGCTATGGTACTTAAGGACTTTGCTGCATTATTTAAGGACTTTGCTGCATTATTTAAGGACTCTGCTGCATTATTTAAGAACTGTGTTGCATTATTTAAGGACTCTGCTGCATTATTTAAGGACTTTGTTGCATTATGTAAGGACTCTGCTGCATTATTTAAGGACTTTGCTGCATTATTTAAGGACTCTACTGCATAATTTAAGGACTTTATTGCATTATTTAAGGATCCTGCTGCATTATTTAATGACTCTGCTGAAGCATTTGAGGACTCAGCTGCATTATTAAAGGTCTCTGCTGCATTATTTAAGGATCCTGCTGAAGCATTTGAGGACTCAGCTGCATTATTTAAGGACTTTGCTGCATTATTTATCGACTCTGCTGCGTTATTTAAGGACTCTGCTGCATTATTTAAGAACTTTGCTGCATTATTTAAGGACTCTTCTGCATTATTTAATGACTCTGCTGAAGAATTTGAGGACTCAGCTGCATAATTTAAGGACTCTGCTGCATTATTTAAGGACTTTGTTGCATTATTTAAGGACTCTTCTGCATTATTTAAGGACTTTGCTGCATTATTTAAGGACTATGCTGTGGTATTTAAGTACTCTGCTGCATTATTTAAGGACTTTGCTGCATTATTTAAGGACTCTGCTGCATTATTTAATTACTTTGCTGCATTATTAAAGGACCCTGCTGCGGCATTTAGGGATTCTGCTGCATAATTTAAGGACTTTATTGCATTATTTAAGGATCCTGCTGCATTATTTAAGGATCCTGCTGAAGCATTTGAGGACTCAGCTGCATTATTTAAGGACTTTGCTGCATTATTTAAGTACTTTGTTGCATTATTTAAGGACTCTGCTGCATAATTTAAGGACTTTATTGCATTATTTAAGGATCCTGCTGCATTATTTAATGACTCTGCTGAAGCATTTGAGGACTCAGCTGCATTATTTAAGGTCTCTGCTGCATTATTTAAGGATCCTGCTGAAGCATTTGAGGACTCAGCTGCATTATTTAAGGACTTTGCTGCATTATTTAACGACTCTGCTGCGTTATTTAAGGACTATGCTGCATTATTTAAGGACACTGCTGCATTATTTAAGGACTCTGCTGCATTATTTAAGGACTTTGCTGCATTATTTAACGACTCTGCTGCATTATTTAAGAACTTTGCTGCATTATTTAAGGACTCTGCTGCATTATTTAAGGAATTTGTTGCATTATTTAAGGACTCTGCTGCTTTATTTAAGGACTCTGCTGCGGTATTTAAGGACTCTGCTGCATTATTTAAGGACTTTGCTGCATTATTTAAGGACTGCTGCGTTATGTAAGGACTCTGCTGCATTATTTAAGACTTTGCTGCATTATTTAAGGACTCTGCTGCAGTGTTTAATGACTCTGCTGAAGCAACTGGGGACTCAGATGCATTATTTAAGGACTCTGCTGCATTATGTAAGGACTTTGCTGCTTTATTTAAGGACTTTGCTGCATTATTTAAGGACTTTGTTGCATTATTTAAGGACTCTGCTGCATTATTTAAGGACTTTGTTGCATTATTTAAGGACTCTTCTGCATTATTTAAGGACTTTGCTGCATTATTTAAGGACTATGCTGTGGTATTTAAGTACTCTGCTGCATTATTTAAGGACTTTGCTGCATTATTTAAGGACTCTGCTGCATTATTTAATTACTTTGCTGCATTATTAAAGGACCCTGCTGCGGCATTTAAGGATTCTGCTGCATTATTTAAGGACTTTGATGCATTATTTAAGGACGCTGCTGCAGAATTTAAGGAATCTGCTGCATTATTTAAGGACATTGTTGCATTATTTAAGGTCTCTGCTGCATTATTTAAGGACTCTGCTATGGTACTTAAGGACTTTGCTGCATTATTTAAGGACTTTGCTGCATTATTTAAGGACTTTGATGCATTATTTAAGAACTTTGTTGCATTATTTAAGGACTCTGCTGCATTATTTAAGGACTTTGTTGCATTATGTAAGGACTTTGCTGCTTTATTTAAGGACTTTGCTGCATTATTTAAGGACTTTGTTGCATTATTTAAGGACTCTGCTGCATTATTTAAGGACTTTGTTGCATTATTTAAGGACTCTTCTGCATTATTTAAGGACTTTGCTGCATTATTTAAGGACTATGCTGTGGTATTTAAGTACTCTGCTGCATTATTTAAGGACTTTGCTGCATTATTTAAGGACTCTGCTGCATTATTTAATTACTTTGCTGCATTATTAAAGGACCCTGCTGCGGCATTTAAGGATTCTGCTGCATAATTTAAGGACTTTATTGCATTATTTAAGGATCCTGCTGCATTATTTAAGGATCCTGCTGAAGCATTTGAGGACTCAGCTGCATTATTTAAGGACTTTGCTGCATTATTTAACGACTCTGCTGCATTATTTAAGGACTCTGCTGCTTTATTTAAGGACTTTCCTGCATTATTTAATGACTCTGCTGAAGAATTTGAGGACTCAGCTGCATAATTTAAGGACTCTGCTGCATTATTTAAGGACTTTGCTGCATTATTTAAGGACTCTGCTGCATTATTTAAGAACTGTGTTGCATTATTTAAGGACTCTGCTGCATTATTTAAGGACTTTGTTGCATTATGTAAGGACTCTGCTGCATTATTTAAGGACTTTGCTGCATTATTTAAGGACTCTACTGCATAATTTAAGGACTTTATTGCATTATTTAAGGATCCTGCTGCATTATTTAATGACTCTGCTGAAGCATTTGAGGACTCAGCTGCATTATTAAAGGTCTCTGCTGCATTATTTAAGGATCCTGCTGAAGCATTTGAGGACTCAGCTGCATTATTTAAGGACTTTGCTGCATTATTTATCGACTCTGCTGCGTTATTTAAGGACTCTGCTGCATTATTTAAGAACTTTGCTGCATTATTTAAGGACTCTTCTGCATTATTTAATGACTCTGCTGAAGAATTTGAGGACTCAGCTGCATAATTTAAGGACTCTGCTGCATTATTTAAGGACTTTGTTGCATTATTTAAGGACTCTTCTGCATTATTTAAGGACTATGCTGTGGTATTTAAGTACTCTGCTGCATTATTTAAGGACTTTGCTGCATTATTTAAGGACTCTGCTGCATTATTTAATTACTTTGCTGCATTATTAAAGGACCCTGCTGCGGCATTTAGGGATTCTGCTGCATAATTTAAGGACTTTATTGCATTATTTAAGGATCCTGCTGCATTATTTAAGGATCCTGCTGAAGCATTTGAGGACTCAGCTGCATTATTTAAGGACTTTGCTGCATTATTTAAGTACTTTGTTGCATTATTTAAGGACTCTGCTGCATAATTTAAGGACTTTATTGCATTATTTAAGGATCCTGCTGCATTATTTAATGACTCTGCTGAAGCATTTGAGGACTCAGCTGCATTATTTAAGGTCTCTGCTGCATTATTTAAGGATCCTGCTGAAGCATTTGAGGACTCAGCTGCATTATTTAAGGACTTTGCTGCATTATTTAACGACTCTGCTGCGTTATTTAAGGACTCTGCTGCATTATTTAAGGACACTGCTGCATTATTTAAGGACTCTGCTGCATTATTTAAGGACTTTGCTGCATTATTTAACGACTCTGCTGCATTATTTAAGAACTTTGCTGCATTATTTAAGGACTCTGCTGCATTATTTAAGGAATTTGTTGCATTATTTAAGGACTCTGCTGCTTTATTTAAGGACTCTGCTGCGGTATTTAAGGACTCTGCTGCATTATTTAAGGACTTTGCTGCATTATTTAAGGACTGCTGCGTTATGTAAGGACTCTGCTGCATTATTTAAGACTTTGCTGCATTATTTAAGGACTCTGCTGCAGTGTTTAATGACTCTGCTGAAGCAACTGGGGACTCAGATGCATTATTTAAGGACTCTGCTGCATTATGTAAGGACTTTGCTGCTTTATTTAAGGACTTTGCTGCATTATTTAAGGACTTTGTTGCATTATTTAAGGACTCTGCTGCATTATTTAAGGACTTTGTTGCATTATTTAAGGACTCTTCTGCATTATTTAAGGACTTTGCTGCATTATTTAAGGACTATGCTGTGGTATTTAAGTACTCTGCTGCATTATTTAAGGACTTTGCTGCATTATTTAAGGACTCTGCTGCATTATTTAATTACTTTGCTGCATTATTAAAGGACCCTGCTGCGGCATTTAAGGATTCTGCTGCATTATTTAAGGACTTTGATGCATTATTTAAGGACGCTGCTGCAGAATTTAAGGAATCTGCTGCATTATTTAAGGACATTGTTGCATTATTTAAGGTCTCTGCTGCATTATTTAAGGACTCTGCTATGGTACTTAAGGACTTTGCTGCATTATTTAAGGACTTTGCTGCATTATTTAAGGACTTTGATGCATTATTTAAGAACTTTGTTGCATTATTTAAGGACTCTGCTGCATTATTTAAGGACTTTGTTGCATTATGTAAGGACTTTGCTGCTTTATTTAAGGACTTTGCTGCATTATTTAAGGACTTTGTTGCATTATTTAAGGACTCTGCTGCATTATTTAAGGACTTTGTTGCATTATTTAAGGACTCTTCTGCATTATTTAAGGACTTTGCTGCATTATTTAAGGACTATGCTGTGGTATTTAAGTACTCTGCTGCATTATTTAAGGACTTTGCTGCATTATTTAAGGACTCTGCTGCATTATTTAATTACTTTGCTGCATTATTAAAGGACCCTGCTGCGGCATTTAGGGATTCTGCTGCATAATTTAAGGACTTTATTGCATTATTTAAGGATCCTGCTGCATTATTTAAGGATCCTGCTGAAGCATTTGAGGACTCAGCTGCATTATTTAAGGACTTTGCTGCATTATTTAACGACTCTGCTGCATTATTTAAGGACTCTGCTGCTTTATTTAAGGACTTTCCTGCATTATTTAAGGAGTCTTCTGCATTATTTAATGACTCTGCTGAAGCATTTGAGGACTCAACTGCATTATTTAAGGACTCTGCTGCATTATTTAAGGTCTCTGCTGCATTATTTAAGGACTCTGCTGTGGTATATAAGGACTCTGCTGCATTATTTAAGGAATTTGTTGCATTATTTAAGGACGCTGCTGCATTATTTAAGGACTTTGTTGCATTATTTAAGGACTCTGCTGCATTAATTAAGGACTTTGCTGCATTACTTAAGGACACTGCTGCATTATTTAAGGACTTTGTTGCATTATTTAAGGACTCTGCTGCATTATTTAAGGACTCTGCTGAAGCATTTGGGGACTCAGATGCATTATTTAAGGACTCTGCTGCATTATGTAAGGGCTTTGCTGCTTTATTTAAGGACTCTGTTGCATTATTTAAGGACTTTGTTGCATTATTTAAGAACTCTGCTGCATTATTTAAGGACTTTGTTGCATTATTTAAGGATTCTGCTGCATTATTTAAGGACTTTGCTGCATTATTTAAGGACTATGCTGTGGTATTTAAGGACTCTGCTGCATTATTTAAGGACTTTGCTTCATTATTAAAGGACTCTGCTGCATTATTTAATTACTTTGCTGCATTATTTAAGGACTCTGCTGCGGTATTTAAGGACTCTGCTGCATTATTTAAGGACTTTGATGCATTATTTAAGGACACTGCTGCAGAATTTAAGGAATCTGCTGCATTATTTAAGGACTTTGTTGCATTATTTAAGGTCTCTTTTTCATTATTTAAGGACTCTGCTATTGTACTTAAGGACTTTGCTGCATTATTTAAGGACTTTGCTGCATTATTTAAGGACTCTGCTGCATTATTTAAGTACTTTGTTGCATTATTTAAGGACTCTGCTGCATAATTTAAGGACTTTATTGCATTATTTAAGGATCCTGCTGCATTATTTAATGACTCTGCTGAAGCATTTGAGGACTCAGCTGCATTATTTAAGGTCTCTCTGCTGCATTATTTAAGGATCCTGCTGAAGCATTTGAGGACTCAGCTGCATTATTTAAGGACTTTGCTGCATTATTTAATGACTCTGCTGCGTTATTTAAGGACTCTGCTGCATTATTTAAGGACACTGCTGCATTATTTAAGGACTCTGCTGCATTATTTAAGGACTTTGCTGCATTATTTAACGACTCTGCTGCATTATTTAAGAACTTTGCTGCATTATTTAAGGACTCTGCTCCATTATTTAAGGAATTTGTTGCATTATTTAAGGACTCTGCTGCATTATTTAAGGACTTTGCTGCATTATTTAATGAATCTGCTGAAGCATTTGAGGACTCAACTGCATTATTTAAGGTCTCTGCTGCATTATTTAAGGACTCTGCTGAAGCATTTGAGGACTCAGCTGCATGATTTAAGGACTTTGCTGAATTATTTAAGGACTCTGCTGCATTATTTAAGGAATTTGTTGCATTATTTAAGGACTCTGCTGCATTATCTAAGGAATTTGTTGCATTATTTAAGGACTCTGCTGCATTATTTAAGGACTTTGCTGCATTATTTAATAACTTTGTTGCATTATACAAGTACTCTGCTGCATTATTTAAGGACTTTGTTGCATTATGTTAGGAGTCTGCTGCATTATTTAAGGAGTCTGCTGCATTATTTAATGACTATGCTGCATTATTTAAGGACTGCTGCGTTATTTAAGGACTCTGCTGCATTATTTAAGACTTTGCTGCATTATTTAAGGACTCTGCTGCAGTATTTAATGACTCTGCTGAAGCATTTGGGGACTCAGATGCTTTATTTAAGGACTCTGTTGCATTATTTAAGGACTTTGTTGCATTATTTAAGGACTCTGCTGCATTATTTAAGGACTTTGTTGCATTATTTAAGGATTCTGCTGCATTTTTTAAGGACCTGGCTGCATTATTTAAGGACTCTGCTGCATTATTTAATTATTTTGCTCCATTATTTAAGGACTCTGCTGCGGTATTTAAGGACTCTGCTGCATTATTTAAGGACTGTGATGCATTATTTAAGGACGCTGCTGCAGAATTTAAGGAATCTGCTGCATTATTTAAGGACTTTGTTGCATTATTTAAGGTCTCTGCTGCATTATTTAAGGACTCTGCTATGGTACTTAAGGACTTTGCTGCATTATTTAAGGACTTTGCTGCATTATTTAAGGACTCTGCTGCATTATTTAAGAACTGTGTTGCATTATTTAAGGACTCTGCTGCATTATTTAAGGACTTTGTTGCATTATGTAAGGACTCTGCTGCATTATTTAAGGACTTTGCTGCATTATTTAAGGACTCTACTGCATAATTTAAGGACTTTATTGCATTATTTAAGGATCCTGCTGCATTATTTAATGACTCTGCTGAAGCATTTGAGGACTCAGCTGCATTATTAAAGGTCTCTGCTGCATTATTTAAGGATCCTGCTGAAGCATTTGAGGACTCAGCTGCATTATTTAAGGACTTTGCTGCATTATTTATCGACTCTGCTGCGTTATTTAAGGACTCTGCTGCATTATTTAAGAACTTTGCTGCATTATTTAAGGACTCTTCTGCATTATTTAATGACTCTGCTGAAGAATTTGAGGACTCAGCTGCATAATTTAAGGACTCTGCTGCATTATTTAAGGAATTTGCTGCATTATTTAAGGACTCTACTGCGTTATTTAAGGACTCTGCTGCATTATTTAAGGACTTTGATGCATTATTTAAGGATGCTGCTGCAGAATTTAAGGAATCTGCTGCATTATTTAAGGACTTTGTTGCATTATTTAAGGTCTCTGCTGCATTATTTAAGGACTCTGCTGTGGTATTTAAGGACTCTGCTGCATTATTTAAGGAATTTGTTGCATTATTTAAGGACGCTGCTGCATTATTTAAGGACTTTGTTGCATTATTTAAGGACTCTGCTGCAGTATTTAATGACTCTGCTGAAGCATTTGGGGACTCAGATGCATTATTTAAGGACTCTGCTGCATTATGTAAGGGCTTTGCTGCTTTATTTAAGGACTCTTTTGCATTATTTAAGGACTCTGCTGCATTATTTAAGGACTTTGTTGCATTATTTAAGGATTTTGCTGCATTATTTAAGGATTTTGCTGCATTATTTAAGGACTTTGCCGCATTATTTAAGGACTATGCTTTGGTATTTAAGGACTCTGCTGCATTATTTAAGGACTTTGCTGCATTATTTAAGGACTCTGCTGCATTATTTAATTACTTTGCTGCATTATTTAAGGACTCTGCTGCGGTATTTAAGGACTCTGCTGCATTATTTAAGGACTTTGATGCATTATTTAAGGACACTGCTGCAGAATTTAAGGAATCTGCTTCATTATTTAAGGACTTTGTTGCATTATATAAGGACTCTGCTGCATTATTTAAGAACTTTGTTGCATTATTTAAGGACTCTGCTGCATTATTTAAGGACTTTGTTGCATTATGTAAGGACTCTGCTGCATTATTTAAGGACTTTGCTGCATTATTTAAGGACTCTGCTGCATAATTTAAGGACTTTATTGCATTATTTTAGGATCCTGCTGCATTATTTAATGACTCTGCTGAAGCATTTGAGGACTCAGCTGCATTATTAAAGGTCTCTGCTGCATTATTTAAGGATCCTGCTGAAGCATTTGAGGACTCAGTTGCATTATTTAAGGACTTTGCTGCATTATTTAACGACTCTGCTGCGTTATTTAAGGACTCTGCTGCATTATTTAAGAACTTTGCTGCATTATTTAAGGACTCTTCTGAATTATTTAATGACTCTGCTGAAGTATTTGAGGACTCAGCTGCATTATTTAAGGACTCTGCTGCATTATTTAAGGAATTTGCTGCATTATTTAAGGACTCTGCTGCGTTATTTAAGGACTCTGCTGCATTATTTAAGGACTTTGATGCATTATTTATGGACGCTGCTGCAGAATTTAAGGAATCTGCTGCATTATTTAAGGACTTTGTTCCATTATTTAAGGTCTCTGCTGCATTATTTAAGGACTCTGCTGTGGTATTTAAGGACTCTGCTGCATTATTTAAGGAATTTGTTGCATTATTTAAGGACGCTGCTGCATTATTTAAGGTCTTTGTTGCATTATTTAAGGACTCTGCTGCAGTATTTAATGACTCTGCTGAAGCATTTGGGGACTCAGATGCATTATTTAAGGACTCTGCTGCATTATGTAAGGGCTTTGCTGCTTTATTTAAGGACTCTTTTGCATTATTTAAGGACTTTTTTGCATTATTTAAGGACTCTGCTGCATTATTTAAGGACTTTGTTGCATTATTTAAGGATTCTGCTGCATTATTTAAGGACTTTGCTGCATTATTTAAGGACTATGCTTTGGTATTTAAGGACTCTGCTGCATTATTTAAGGACTTTGCTGCATTATTTAAGGACTCTGCTGCATTATTTAATTACTTTGCTGCATTATTTAAGGACTCTGCTGCGGTATTTAAGGACTCTGCTGCATTATTTAAGGACTTTGATGCATTATTTAAGGACTCTGCTGCATTATTTAAGGAATTTGTTGCATTATTTAAGGACTCTGCTGCATTATTTAAGGACTTTGCTGCATTATTTAATAATTTTGTTGCATTATAAAAGTACTCTGCTGCATTATTTAAGGACTTTGTTGCATTATGTAAGGAGTCTGCTGCATTATTTAAGGACTTTGCTGCATTATTTAACGACTCTGCTGAAACATTTGAGGACTCAGCTGCATTATTTAAGGACTCTGCTGCATTATTTAAGGAATTTGCTGCATTATTTAAGGACTCTGCTGCGGTATTTAAGGACTCTGCTGCATTATTTAAGGACTTTGATGCATTATTTAAGGACTCTGCTGCATTATTTAATGACTTTGTTGCATTATATAAGGTCTCTGCTGCATTATTTAAGGACTATGTTGCATTATGTTAGAAGTCTGCTGCATTATTTAAGGACTTTGCTGCATTATTTAAGGACTCTGCTGCATTATTTAAGGACTTTATTGCATTATTTAAGGACTCTGCTGCATTATTTAATGACTCTGCTGAAGCATTTGAGGACTCAGCTGCATTATTTAAGGTCTCTGCTGTATTATTTAAGGACTCTGCTGCATTATTTAATGGCTCTGCTGCGGTATTTAAGGACTCTGCTGCATTATTTAAGGACTTTGCTGCATTATTTAAGGACTGCTGCGTTGTTTAAGGACTCTGCTGCATTATTTAAGACTTTGCTGCATTATTTAAGGACTCTGCTGCAGTGTTTAATGACTCTGCTGAAGCAATTGGGGACTCAGATGCATTATTTAAGGACTCTGCTGCATTATGTAAGGACTTTGCTGCTTTATTTAAGGGCTTTGCTGCATTATTTAAGGACTTTGTTGCATTATTTAAGGACTCTGCTGCATTATTTAAGGACTTTGTTGCATTATTTAAGGACTCTTCTGCATTATTTAAGGACTTTGCTGCATTATTTAAGGACTATGCTGTGGTATTTAAGTACTCTGCTGCATTATTTAAGGACTTTGCTGCATTATTTAAGGACTCTGCTGCATTATTTAATTACTTTGCTGCATTATTAAAGGACCCTGCTGCGGCATTTAAGGATTCTGCTGCATTATTTAAGGACTTTGATGCATTATTTAAGGACGCTGCTGCAGAATTTAAGGAATCTGCTGCATTATTTAAGGACTTTGTTGCATTATTTAAGGTCTCTGCTGCATGAATTAAGGACTCTGCTATGGTACTTAAGGACTTTGCTGCATTATTTAAGGACTTTGCTGCATTATTTAAGGACTTTGATGCATTATTTAAGAACTTTGTTGCATTATTTAAGGACTCTGCTGCATTATTTAAGGACTTTGTTGCATTATGTAAGGACTTTGCTGCTTTATTTAAGGACTTTGCTGCATTATTTAAGGACTTTGTTGCATTATTTAAGGACTCTGCTGCATTATTTAAGGACTTTGTTGCATTATTTAAGGACTCTTCTGCATTATTTAAGGACTTTGCTGCATTATTTAAGGACTATGCTGTGGTATTTAAGTACTCTGCTGCATTATTTAAGGACTTTGCTGCATTATTTAAGGACTCTGCTGCATTATTTAATTACTTTGCTGCATTATTAAAGGACCCTGCTGCGGCATTTAAGGATTCTGCTGCATAATTTAAGGACTTTATTGCATTATTTAAGGATCCTGCTGCATTATTTAAGGATCCTGCTGAAGCATTTGAGGACTCAGCTGCATTATTTAAGGACTTTGCTGCATTATTTAACGACTCTGCTGCATTATTTAAGGACTCTGCTGCTTTATTTAAGGACTTTCCTGCATTATTTAAGGAGTCTTCTGCATTATTTAATGACTCTGCTGAAGCATTTGAGGACTCAACTGCATTATTTAAGGACTCTGCTGCATTATTTAAGGTCTCTGCTGCATTATTTAAGGACTCTGCTGTGGTATATAAGGACTCTGCTGCATTATTTAAGGAATTTGTTGCATTATTTAAGGACGCTGCTGCATTATTTAAGGACTTTGTTGCATTATTTAAGGACTCTGCTGCATTAATTAAGGACTTTGCTGCATTACTTAAGGACACTGCTGCATTATTTAAGGACTTTGTTGCATTATTTAAGGACTCTGCTGCATTATTTAAGGACTCTGCTGAAGCATTTGGGGACTCAGATGCATTATTTAAGGACTCTGCTGCATTATGTAAGGGCTTTGCTGCTTTATTTAAGGACTCTGTTGCATTATTTAAGGACTTTGTTGCATTATTTAAGAACTCTGCTGCATTATTTAAGGACTTTGTTGCATTATTTAAGGATTCTGCTGCATTATTTAAGGACTTTGCTGCATTATTTAAGGACTATGCTGTGGTATTTAAGGACTCTGCTGCATTATTTAAGGACTTTGCTGCATTATTAAAGGACTCTGCTGCATTATTTAATTACTTTGCTGCATTATTTAAGGACTCTGCTGCGGTATTTAAGGACTCTGCTGCATTATTTAAGGACTTTGATGCATTATTTAAGGACACTGCTGCAGAATTTAAGGAATCTGCTGCATTATTTAAGGACTTTGTTGCATTATTTAAGGTCTCTTTTTCATTATTTAAGGACTCTGCTATTGTACTTAAGGACTTTGCTGCATTATTTAAGGACTTTGCTGCATAATTTAAGGACTCTGCTTCATTATTTAAGTACTTTGTTGCATTATTTAAGGACTCTGCTGCATAATTTAAGGACTTTATTGCATTATTTAAGGATCCTGCTGCATTATTTAATGACTCTGCTGAAGCATTTGAGGACTCATCTGCATTATTAAAGGTCTCTGCTGCCTTATTTAAGGATCCTGCTGAAGCATTTGAGGACTCAGCTGCATTATTTAAGGACTTTGCTGCATTATTTAACGACTCTGCTGCGTTATTTAAGGACTCTGCTGCATTATTTAAGGACACTGCTGCATTATTTAAGGACTCTGCTGCATTATTTAAGGACTTTGCTGCATTATTTAACGACTCTGCTGCATTATTTAAGAACTTTGCTGCATTATTTAAGGACTCTGCTGCATTATTTAAGGAATTTGTTGCATTATTTAAGGACTCTGCTGCTTTATTTAAGGACTCTGCTGCGGTATTTAAGGACTCTGCTGCATTATTTAAGGACTTTGCTGCATTATTTAAGGACTGCTGCGTTATTTAAGGACTCTGCTGCATTATTTAAGACTTTGCTGCATTATTTAAGGACTCTGCTGCAGTGTTTAATGACTCTGCTGAAGCAACTGGGGACTCAGATGCATTATTTAAGGACTCTGCTGCATTATGTAAGGACTTTGCTGCTTTATTTAAGGACTTTGCTGCATTATTTAAGGACTTTGTTGCATTATTTAAGGACTCTGCTGCATTATTTAAGGACTTTGTTGCATTATTTAAGGACTCTTCTGCATTATTTAAGGACTTTGCTGCATTATTTAAGGACTATGCTGTGGTATTTAAGTACTCTGCTGCATTATTTAAGGACTTTGCTGCATTATTTAAGGACTCTGCTGCATTATTTAATTACTTTGCTGCATTATTAAAGGACCCTGCTGCGGCATTTAAGGATTCTGCTGCATTATTTAAGGACTTTGATGCATTATTTAAGGACGCTGCTGCAGAATTTAAGGAATCTGCTGCATTATTTAAGGACTTTGTTGCATTATTTAAGGTCTCTGCTGCATTATTTAAGGACTCTGCTATGGTACTTAAGGACTTTGCTGCATTACTTAGGGACTTTGCTGCATTATTTAAGGACTTTGATGCATTATTTAAGGACTTTGTTGCATTATTTAAGAACTCTGCTGCATTATTTAAGGACTTTGTTGCATTATTTAAGGATTCTGCTGCATTATTTAAGGACTTTGCTGCATTATTTAAGGACTATGCTGTGGTATTTAAGGACTCTGCTGCATTATTTAAGGACTTTGCTGCATTATTAAAGGACTCTGCTGCATTATTTAATTACTTTGCTGCATTATTTAAGGACTCTGCTGCGGTATTTAAGGACTCTGCTGCATTATTTAAGGACTTTGATGCATTATTTAAGGACACTGCTGCAGAATTTAAGGAATCTGCTGCATTATTTAAGGACTTTGTTGCATTATTTAAGGTCTCTTTTTCATTATTTAAGGACTCTGCTATTGTACTTAAGGACTTTGCTGCATTATTTAAGGACTTTGCTGCATTATTTAAGGACTCTGCTGCATTATTTAAGTACTTTGTTGCATTATTTAAGGACTCTGCTGCATAATTTAAGGACTTTATTGCATTATTTAAGGATCCTGCTGCATTATTTAATGACTCTGCTGAAGCATTTGAGGACTCATCTGCATTATTAAAGGTCTCTGCTGCATTATTTAAGGATCCTGCTGAAGCATTTGAGGACTCAGCTGCATTATTTAAGGACTTTGCTGCATTATTTAACGACTCTGCTGCGTTATTTAAGGACTCTGCTGCATTATTTAAGGACACTGCTGCATTATTTAAGGACTCTGCTGCATTATTTAAGGACTTTGCTGCATTATTTAACGACTCTGCTGCATTATTTAAGAACTTTGCTGCATTATTTAAGGACTCTGCTGCATTATTTAAGGAATTTGTTGCATTATTTAAGGACTCTGCTGCTTTATTTAAGGACTCTGCTGCGGTATTTAAGGACTCTGCTGCATTATTTAAGGACTTTGCTGCATTATTTAAGGACTGCTGCGTTATTTAAGGACTCTGCTGCATTATTTAAGACTTTGCTGCATTATTTAAGGACTCTGCTGCAGTGTTTAATGACTCTGCTGAAGCAACTGGGGACTCAGATGCATTATTTAAGGACTCTGCTGCATTATGTAAGGACTTTGCTGCTTTATTTAAGGACTTTGCTGCATTATTTAAGGACTTTGTTGCATTATTTAAGGACTCTGCTGCATTATTTAAGGACTTTGTTGCATTATTTAAGGACTCTTCTGCATTATTTAAGGACTTTGCTGCATTATTTAAGGACTATGCTGTGGTATTTAAGTACTCTGCTGCATTATTTAAGGACTTTGCTGCATTATTTAAGGACTCTGCTGCATTATTTAATTACTTTGCTGCATTATTAAAGGACCCTGCTGCGGCATTTAAGGATTCTGCTGCATTATTTAAGGACTTTGATGCATTATTTAAGGACGCTGCTGCAGAATTTAAGGAATCTGCTGCATTATTTAAGGACTTTGTTGCATTATTTAAGGTCTCTGCTGAATTACTTAAGGACTCTGCTATGGTACTTAAGGACTTTGCTGCATTATTTAAGGACTTTGCTGCATTATTTAAGGACTCTGCTGCATTATTTAAGAACTGTGTTGCATTATTTAAGGACTCTGCTGCATTATTTAAGGACTTTGTTGCATTATGTAAGGACTCTGCTGCATTATTTAAGGACTTTGCTGCATTATTTAAGGACTCTACTGCATAATTTAAGGACTTTATTGCATTATTTAAGGATCCTGCTGCATTATTTAATGACTCTGCTGAAGCATTTGAGGACTCAGCTGCATTATTAAAGGTCTCTGCTGCATTATTTAAGGATCCTGCTGAAGCATTTGAGGACTCAGCTGCATTATTTAAGGACTTTGCTGCATTATTTATCGACTCTGCTGCGTTATTTAAGGACTCTGCTGCATTATTTAAGAACTTTGCTGCATTATTTAAGGACTCTTCTGCATTATTTAATGACTCTGCTGAAGAATTTGAGGACTCAGCTGCATAATTTAAGGACTCTGCTGCATTATTTAAGGACTTTGTTGCATTATTTAAGGACTCTTCTGCATTATTTAAGGACTTTGCTGCATTATTTAAGGACTATGCTGTGGTATTTAAGTACTCTGCTGCATTATTTAAGGACTTTGCTGCATTATTTAAGGACTCTGCTGCATTATTTAATTACTTTGCTGCATTATTAAAGGACCCTGCTGCGGCATTTAGGGATTCTGCTGCATAATTTAAGGACTTTATTGCATTATTTAAGGATCCTGCTGCATTATTTAAGGATCCTGCTGAAGCATTTGAGGACTCAGCTGCATTATTTAAGGACTTTGCTGCATTATTTAAGTACTTTGTTGCATTATTTAAGGACTCTGCTGCATAATTTAAGGACTTTATTGCATTATTTAAGGATCCTGCTGCATTATTTAATGACTCTGCTGAAGCATTTGAGGACTCAGCTGCATTATTTAAGGTCTCTGCTGCATTATTTAAGGATCCTGCTGAAGCATTTGAGGACTCAGCTGCATTATTTAAGGACTTTGCTGCATTATTTAACGACTCTGCTGCGTTATTTAAGGACTCTGCTGCATTATTTAAGGACACTGCTGCATTATTTAAGGACTCTGCTGCATTATTTAAGGACTTTGCTGCATTATTTAACGACTCTGCTGCATTATTTAAGAACTTTGCTGCATTATTTAAGGACTCTGCTGCATTATTTAAGGAATTTGTTGCATTATTTAAGGACTCTGCTGCTTTATTTAAGGACTCTGCTGCGGTATTTAAGGACTCTGCTGCATTATTTAAGGACTTTGTTGCATTATTTAAGGACTCTTCTGCATTATTTAAGGACTTTGCTGCATTATTTAAGGACTATGCTGTGGTATTTAAGTACTCTGCTGCATTATTTAAGGACTTTGCTGCATTATTTAAGGACTCTGCTGCATTATTTAATTACTTTGCTGCATTATTAAAGGACCCTGCTGCGGCATTTAAGGATTCTGCTGCATAATTTAAGGACTTTATTGCATTATTTAAGGATCCTGCTGCATTATTTAAGGATCCTGCTGAAGCATTTGAGGACTCAGCTGCATTATTTAAGGACTTTGCTGCATTATTTAACGACTCTGCTGCATTATTTAAGGACTCTGCTGCTTTATTTAAGGACTTTCCTGCATTATTTAAGGAGTCTTCTGCATTATTTAATGACTCTGCTGAAGCATTTGAGGACTCAACTGCATTATTTAAGGACTCTGCTGCATTATTTAAGGTCTCTGCTGCATTATTTAAGGACTCTGCTGTGGTATATAAGGACTCTGCTGCATTATTTAAGGAATTTGTTGCATTATTTAAGGACGCTGCTGCATTATTTAAGGACTTTGTTGCATAATTTAAGGACTCTGCTGCATTAATTAAGGACTTTGCTGCATTACTTAAGGACACTGCTGCATTATTTAAGGACTTTGTTGCATTATTTAAGGACTCTGCTGCATTATTTAAGGACTCTGCTGAAGCATTTGGGGACTCAGATGCATTATTTAAGGACTCTGCTGCATTATGTAAGGGCTTTGCTGCTTTATTTAAGGACTCTGTTGCATTATTTAAGGACTTTGTTGCATTATTTAAGAACTCTGCTGCATTATTTAAGGACTTTGTTGCATTATTTAAGGATTCTGCTGCATTATTTAAGGACTTTGCTGCATTATTTAAGGACTATGCTGTGGTATTTAAGGACTCTGCTGCATTATTTAAGGACTTTGCTGCATTATTAAAGGACTCTGCTGCATTATTTAATTACTTTGCTGCATTATTTAAGGACTCTGCTGCGGTATTTAAGGACTCTGCTGCATTATTTAAGGACTTTGATGCATTATTTAAGGACACTGCTGCAGAATTTAAGGAATCTGCTGCATTATTTAAGGACTTTGTTGCATTATTTAAGGTCTCTTTTTCATTATTTAAGGACTCTGCTATTGTACTTAAGGACTTTGCTGCATTATTTAAGGACTTTGCTGCATTATTTAAGGACTCTGCTTCATTATTTAAGTACTTTGTTGCATTATTTAAGGACTCTGCTGCATAATTTAAGGACTTTATTGCATTATTTAAGGATCCTGCTGCATTATTTAATGACTCTGCTGAAGCATTTGAGGACTCATCTGCATTATTAAAGGTCTCTGCTGCCTTATTTAAGGATCCTGCTGAAGCATTTGAGGACTCAGCTGCATTATTTAAGGACTTTGCTGCATTATTTAACGACTCTGCTGCGTTATTTAAGGACTCTGCTGCATTATTTAAGGACACTGCTGCATTATTTAAGGACTCTGCTGCATTATTTAAGGACTTTGCTGCATTATTTAACGACTCTGCTGCATTATTTAAGAACTTTGCTGCATTATTTAAGGACTCTGCTGCATTATTTAAGGAATTTGTTGCATTATTTAAGGACTCTGCTGCTTTATTTAAGGACTCTGCTGCGGTATTTAAGGACTCTGCTGCATTATTTAAGGACTTTGCTGCATTATTTAAGGACTGCTGCGTTATTTAAGGACTCTGCTGCATTATTTAAGACTTTGCTGCATTATTTAAGGACTCTGCTGCAGTGTTTAATGACTCTGCTGAAGCAACTGGGGACTCAGATGCATTATTTAAGGACTCTGCTGCATTATGTAAGGACTTTGCTGCTTTATTTAAGGACTTTGCTGCATTATTTAAGGACTTTGTTGCATTATTTAAGGACTCTGCTGCATTATTTAAGGACTTTGTTGCATTATTTAAGGACTCTTCTGCATTATTTAAGGACTTTGCTGCATTATTTAAGGACTATGCTGTGGTATTTAAGTACTCTGCTGCATTATTTAAGGACTTTGCTGCATTATTTAAGGACTCTGCTGCATTATTTAATTACTTTGCTGCATTATTAAAGGACCCTGCTGCGGCATTTAAGGATTCTGCTGCATTATTTAAGGACTTTGATGCATTATTTAAGGACGCTGCTGCAGAATTTAAGGAATCTGCTGCATTATTTAAGGACTTTGTTGCATTATTTAAGGTCTCTGCTGCATTATTTAAGGACTCTGCTATGGTACTTAAGGACTTTGCTGCATTACTTAGGGACTTTGCTGCATTATTTAAGGACTTTGATGCATTATTTAAGGACTTTGTTGCATTATTTAAGAACTCTGCTGCATTATTTAAGGACTTTGTTGCATTATTTAAGGATTCTGCTGCATTATTTAAGGACTTTGCTGCATTATTTAAGGACTATGCTGTGGTATTTAAGGACTCTGCTGCATTATTTAAGGACTTTGCTGCATTATTAAAGGACTCTGCTGCATTATTTAATTACTTTGCTGCATTATTTAAGGACTCTGCTGCGGTATTTAAGGACTCTGCTGCATTATTTAAGGACTTTGATGCATTATTTAAGGACACTGCTGCAGAATTTAAGGAATCTGCTGCATTATTTAAGGACTTTGTTGCATTATTTAAGGTCTCTTTTTCATTATTTAAGGACTCTGCTATTGTACTTAAGGACTTTGCTGCATTATTTAAGGACTTTGCTGCATTATTTAAGGACTCTGCTGCATTATTTAAGTACTTTGTTGCATTATTTAAGGACTCTGCTGCATAATTTAAGGACTTTATTGCATTATTTAAGGATCCTGCTGCATTATTTAATGACTCTGCTGAAGCATTTGAGGACTCATCTGCATTATTAAAGGTCTCTGCTGCATTATTTAAGGATCCTGCTGAAGCATTTGAGGACTCAGCTGCATTATTTAAGGACTTTGCTGCATTATTTAACGACTCTGCTGCGTTATTTAAGGACTCTGCTGCATTATTTAAGGACACTGCTGCATTATTTAAGGACTCTGCTGCATTATTTAAGGACTTTGCTGCATTATTTAACGACTCTGCTGCATTATTTAAGAACTTTGCTGCATTATTTAAGGACTCTGCTGCATTATTTAAGGAATTTGTTGCATTATTTAAGGACTCTGCTGCTTTATTTAAGGACTCTGCTGCGGTATTTAAGGACTCTGCTGCATTATTTAAGACTTTGCTGCATTATTTAAGGACTCTGCTGCAGTGTTTAATGACTCTGCTGAAGCAACTGGGGACTCAGATGCATTATTTAAGGACTCTGCTGCATTATGTAAGGACTTTGCTGCTTTATTTAAGGACTTTGCTGCATTATTTAAGGACTTTGTTGCATTATTTAAGGACTCTGCTGCATTATTTAAGGACTTTGTTGCATTATTTAAGGACTCTTCTGCATTATTTAAGGACTTTGCTGCATTATTTAAGGACTATGCTGTGGTATTTAAGTACTCTGCTGCATTATTTAAGGACTTTGCTGCATTATTTAAGGACTCTGCTGCATTATTTAATTACTTTGCTGCATTATTAAAGGACCCTGCTGCGGCATTTAAGGATTCTGCTGCATTATTTAAGGACTTTGATGCATTATTTAAGGACGCTGCTGCAGAATTTAAGGAATCTGCTGCATTATTTAAGGACTTTGTTGCATTATTTAAGGTCTCTGCTGCATTACTTAAGGACTCTGCTATGGTACTTAAGGACTTTGCTGCATTATTTAAGGACTTTGCTGCATTATTTAAGGACTCTGCTGCATTATTTAAGAACTGTGTTGCATTATTTAAGGACTCTGCTGCATTATTTAAGGACTTTGTTGCATTATGTAAGGACTCTGCTGCATTATTTAAGGACTTTGCTGCATTATTTAAGGACTCTACTGCATAATTTAAGGACTTTATTGCATTATTTAAGGATCCTGCTGCATTATTTAATGACTCTGCTGAAGCATTTGAGGACTCAGCTGCATTATTAAAGGTCTCTGCTGCATTATTTAAGGATCCTGCTGAAGCATTTGAGGACTCAGCTGCATTATTTAAGGACTTTGCTGCATTATTTATCGACTCTGCTGCGTTATTTAAGGACTCTGCTGCATTATTTAAGAACTTTGCTGCATTATTTAAGGACTCTTCTGCATTATTTAATGACTCTGCTGAAGAATTTGAGGACTCAGCTGCATAATTTAAGGACTCTGCTGCATTATTTAAGGACTTTGTTGCATTATTTAAGGACTCTTCTGCATTATTTAAGGACTTTGCTGCATTATTTAAGGACTATGCTGTGGTATTTAAGTACTCTGCTGCATTATTTAAGGACTTTGCTGCATTATTTAAGGACTCTGCTGCATTATTTAATTACTTTGCTGCATTATTAAAGGACCCTGCTGCGGCATTTAGGGATTCTGCTGCATAATTTAAGGACTTTATTGCATTATTTAAGGATCCTGCTGCATTATTTAAGGATCCTGCTGAAGCATTTGAGGACTCAGCTGCATTATTTAAGGACTTTGCTGCATTATTTAAGTACTTTGTTGCATTATTTAAGGACTCTGCTGCATAATTTAAGGACTTTATTGCATTATTTAAGGATCCTGCTGCATTATTTAATGACTCTGCTGAAGCATTTGAGGACTCAGCTGCATTATTTAAGGTCTCTGCTGCATTATTTAAGGATCCTGCTGAAGCATTTGAGGACTCAGCTGCATTATTTAAGGACTTTGCTGCATTATTTAACGACTCTGCTGCGTTATTTAAGGACTCTGCTGCATTATTTAAGGACACTGCTGCATTATTTAAGGACTCTGCTGCATTATTTAAGGACTTTGCTGCATTATTTAACGACTCTGCTGCATTATTTAAGAACTTTGCTGCATTATTTAAGGACTCTGCTGCATTATTTAAGGAATTTGTTGCATTATTTAAGGACTCTGCTGCTTTATTTAAGGACTCTGCTGCGGTATTTAAGGACTCTGCTGCATTATTTAAGGACTTTGCTGCATTATTTAAGGACTGCTGCGTTATGTAAGGACTCTGCTGCATTATTTAAGACTTTGCTGCATTATTTAAGGACTCTGCTGCAGTGTTTAATGACTCTGCTGAAGCAACTGGGGACTCAGATGCATTATTTAAGGACTCTGCTGCATTATGTAAGGACTTTGCTGCTTTATTTAAGGACTTTGCTGCATTATTTAAGGACTTTGTTGCATTATTTAAGGACTCTGCTGCATTATTTAAGGACTTTGTTGCATTATTTAAGGACTCTTCTGCATTATTTAAGGACTTTGCTGCATTATTTAAGGACTATGCTGTGGTATTTAAGTACTCTGCTGCATTATTTAAGGACTTTGCTGCATTATTTAAGGACTCTGCTGCATTATTTAATTACTTTGCTGCATTATTAAAGGACCCTGCTGCGGCATTTAAGGATTCTGCTGCATTATTTAAGGACTTTGATGCATTATTTAAGGACGCTGCTGCAGAATTTAAGGAATCTGCTGCATTATTTAAGGACATTGTTGCATTATTTAAGGTCTCTGCTGCATTATTTAAGGACTCTGCTATGGTACTTAAGGACTTTGCTGCATTATTTAAGGACTTTGCTGCATTATTTAAGGACTTTGATGCATTATTTAAGAACTTTGTTGCATTATTTAAGGACTCTGCTGCATTATTTAAGGACTTTGTTGCATTATGTAAGGACTTTGCTGCTTTATTTAAGGACTTTGCTGCATTATTTAAGGACTTTGTTGCATTATTTAAGGACTCTGCTGCATTATTTAAGGACTTTGTTGCATTATTTAAGGACTCTTCTGCATTATTTAAGGACTTTGCTGCATTATTTAAGGACTATGCTGTGGTATTTAAGAACTCTGCTGCATTATTTAAGGACTTTGCTGCATTATTTAAGGACTCTGCTGCATTATTTAATTACTTTGCTGCATTATTAAAGGACCCTGCTGCGGCATTTAAGGATTCTGCTGCATAATTTAAGGACTTTATTGCATTATTTAAGGATCCTGCTGCATTATTTAAGGATCCTGCTGAAGCATTTGAGGACTCAGCTGCATTATTTAAGGACTTTGCTGCATTATTTAACGACTCTGCTGCATTATTTAAGGACTCTGCTGCTTTATTTAAGGACTTTCCTGCATTATTTAATGACTCTGCTGAAGAATTTGAGGACTCAGCTGCATAATTTAAGGACTCTGCTGCATTATTTAAGGACTTTGCTGCATTATTTAAGGACTCTACTGCATAATTTAAGGACTTTATTGCATTATTTAAGGATCCTGCTGCATTATTTAATGACTCTGCTGAAGCATTTGAGGACTCAGCTGCATTATTAAAGGTCTCTGCTGCATTATTTAAGGATCCTGCTGAAGCATTTGAGGACTCAGCTGCATTATTTAAGGACTTTGCTGCATTATTTATCGACTCTGCTGCGTTATTTAAGGACTCTGCTGCATTATTTAAGAACTTTGCTGCATTATTTAAGGACTCTTCTGCATTATTTAATGACTCTGCTGAAGAATTTGAGGACTCAGCTGCATAATTTAAGGACTCTGCTGCATTATTTAAGGACTTTGTTGCATTATTTAAGGACTCTTCTGCATTATTTAAGGACTTTGCTGCATTATTTAAGGACTATGCTGTGGTATTTAAGTACTCTGCTGCATTATTTAAGGACTTTGCTGCATTATTTAAGGACTCTGCTGCATTATTTAATTACTTTGCTGCATTATTAAAGGACCCTGCTGCGGCATTTAGGGATTCTGCTGCATAATTTAAGGACTTTATTGCATTATTTAAGGATCCTGCTGCATTATTTAAGGATCCTGCTGAAGCATTTGAGGACTCAGCTGCATTATTTAAGGACTTTGCTGCATTATTTAAGTACTTTGTTGCATTATTTAAGGACTCTGCTGCATAATTTAAGGACTTTATTGCATTATTTAAGGATCCTGCTGCATTATTTAATGACTCTGCTGAAGCATTTGAGGACTCAGCTGCATTATTTAAGGTCTCTGCTGCATTATTTAAGGATCCTGCTGAAGCATTTGAGGACTCAGCTGCATTATTTAAGGACTTTGCTGCATTATTTAACGACTCTGCTGCGTTATTTAAGGACTCTGCTGCATTATTTAAGGACACTGCTGCATTATTTAAGGACTCTGCTGCATTATTTAAGGACTTTGCTGCATTATTTAACGACTCTGCTGCATTATTTAAGAACTTTGCTGCATTATTTAAGGACTCTGCTGCATTATTTAAGGAATTTGTTGCATTATTTAAGGACTCTGCTGCTTTATTTAAGGACTCTGCTGCGGTATTTAAGGACTCTGCTGCATTATTTAAGGACTTTGCTGCATTATTTAAGGACTGCTGCGTTATGTAAGGACTCTGCTGCATTATTTAAGACTTTGCTGCATTATTTAAGGACTCTGCTGCAGTGTTTAATGACTCTGCTGAAGCAACTGGGGACTCAGATGCATTATTTAAGGACTCTGCTGCATTATGTAAGGACTTTGCTGCTTTATTTAAGGACTTTGCTGCATTATTTAAGGACTTTGTTGCATTATTTAAGGACTCTGCTGCATTATTTAAGGACTTTGTTGCATTATTTAAGGACTCTTCTGCATTATTTAAGGACTTTGCTGCATTATTTAAGGACTATGCTGTGGTATTTCAGTACTCTGCTGCATTATTTAAGGACTTTGCTGCATTATTTAAGGACTCTGCTGCATTATTTAATTACTTTGCTGCATTATTAAAGGACCCTGCTGCGGCATTTAAGGATTCTGCTGCATTATTTAAGGACTTTGATGCATTATTTAAGGACGCTGCTGCAGAATTTAAGGAATCTGCTGCATTATTTAAGGACATTGTTGCATTATTTAAGGTCTCTGCTGCATTATTTAAGGACTCTGCTATGGTACTTAAGGACTTTGCTGCATTATTTAAGGACTTTGCTGCATTATTTAAGGACTTTGATGCATTATTTAAGAACTTTGTTGCATTATTTAAGGACTCTGCTGCATTATTTAAGGACTTTGTTGCATTATGTAAGGACTTTGCTGCTTTATTTAAGGACTTTGCTGCATTATTTAAGGACTTTGTTGCATTATTTAAGGACTCTGCTGCATTATTTAAGGACTTTGTTGCATTATTTAAGGACTCTTCTGCATTATTTAAGGACTTTGCTGCATTATTTAAGGACTATGCTGTGGTATTTAAGTACTCTGCTGCATTATTTAAGGACTTTGCTGCATTATTTAAGGACTCTGCTGCATTATTTAATTACTTTGCTGCATTATTAAAGGACCCTGCTGCGGCATTTAGGGATTCTGCTGCATAATTTAAGGACTTTATTGCATTATTTAAGGATCCTGCTGCATTATTTAAGGATCCTGCTGAAGCATTTGAGGACTCAGCTGCATTATTTAAGGACTTTGCTGCATTATTTAACGACTCTGCTGCATTATTTAAGGACTCTGCTGCTTTATTTAAGGACTTTCCTGCATTATTTAAGGAGTCTTCTGCATTATTTAATGACTCTGCTGAAGCATTTGAGGACTCAACTGCATTATTTAAGGACTCTGCTGCATTATTTAAGGTCTCTGCTGCATTATTTAAGGACTCTGCTGTGGTATATAAGGACTCTGCTGCATTATTTAAGGAATTTGTTGCATTATTTAAGGACGCTGCTGCATTATTTAAGGACTTTGTTGCATTATTTAAGGACTCTGCTGCATTAATTAAGGACTTTGCTGCATTACTTAAGGACACTGCTGCATTATTTAAGGACTTTGTTGCATTATTTAAGGACTCTGCTGCATTATTTAAGGACTCTGCTGAAGCATTTGGGGACTCAGATGCATTATTTAAGGACTCTGCTGCATTATGTAAGGGCTTTGCTGCTTTATTTAAGGACTCTGTTGCATTATTTAAGGACTTTGTTGCATTATTTAAGAACTCTGCTGCATTATTTAAGGACTTTGTTGCATTATTTAAGGATTCTGCTGCATTATTTAAGGACTTTGCTGCATTATTTAAGGACTATGCTGTGGTATTTAAGGACTCTGCTGCATTATTTAAGGACTTTGCTTCATTATTAAAGGACTCTGCTGCATTATTTAATTACTTTGCTGCATTATTTAAGGACTCTGCTGCGGTATTTAAGGACTCTGCTGCATTATTTAAGGACTTTGATGCATTATTTAAGGACACTGCTGCAGAATTTAAGGAATCTGCTGCATTATTTAAGGACTTTGTTGCATTATTTAAGGTCTCTTTTTCATTATTTAAGGACTCTGCTATTGTACTTAAGGACTTTGCTGCATTATTTAAGGACTTTGCTGCATTATTTAAGGACTCTGCTGCATTATTTAAGTACTTTGTTGCATTATTTAAGGACTCTGCTGCATAATTTAAGGACTTTATTGCATTATTTAAGGATCCTGCTGCATTATTTAATGACTCTGCTGAAGCATTTGAGGACTCAGCTGCATTATTTAAGGTCTCTCTGCTGCATTATTTAAGGATCCTGCTGAAGCATTTGAGGACTCAGCTGCATTATTTAAGGACTTTGCTGCATTATTTAATGACTCTGCTGCGTTATTTAAGGACTCTGCTGCATTATTTAAGGACACTGCTGCATTATTTAAGGACTCTGCTGCATTATTTAAGGACTTTGCTGCATTATTTAACGACTCTGCTGCATTATTTAAGAACTTTGCTGCATTATTTAAGGACTCTGCTCCATTATTTAAGGAATTTGTTGCATTATTTAAGGACTCTGCTGCATTATTTAAGGACTTTGCTGCATTATTTAATGAATCTGCTGAAGCATTTGAGGACTCAACTGCATTATTTAAGGTCTCTGCTGCATTATTTAAGGACTCTGCTGAAGCATTTGAGGACTCAGCTGCATGATTTAAGGACTTTGCTGAATTATTTAAGGACTCTGCTGCATTATTTAAGGAATTTGTTGCATTATTTAAGGACTCTGCTGCATTATCTAAGGAATTTGTTGCATTATTTAAGGACTCTGCTGCATTATTTAAGGACTTTGCTGCATTATTTAATAACTTTGTTGCATTATACAAGTACTCTGCTGCATTATTTAAGGACTTTGTTGCATTATGTTAGGAGTCTGCTGCATTATTTAAGGAGTCTGCTGCATTATTTAATGACTATGCTGCATTATTTAAGGACTGCTGCGTTATTTAAGGACTCTGCTGCATTATTTAAGACTTTGCTGCATTATTTAAGGACTCTGCTGCAGTATTTAATGACTCTGCTGAAGCATTTGGGGACTCAGATGCTTTATTTAAGGACTCTGTTGCATTATTTAAGGACTTTGTTGCATTATTTAAGGACTCTGCTGCATTATTTAAGGACTTTGTTGCATTATTTAAGGATTCTGCTGCATTTTTTAAGGACCTGGCTGCATTATTTAAGGACTCTGCTGCATTATTTAATTATTTTGCTCCATTATTTAAGGACTCTGCTGCGGTATTTAAGGACTCTGCTGCATTATTTAAGGACTGTGATGCATTATTTAAGGACGCTGCTGCAGAATTTAAGGAATCTGCTGCATTATTTAAGGACTTTGTTGCATTATTTAAGGTCTCTGCTGCATTATTTAAGGACTCTGCTATGGTACTTAAGGACTTTGCTGCATTATTTAAGGACTTTGCTGCATTATTTAAGGACTCTGCTGCATTATTTAAGAACTGTGTTGCATTATTTAAGGACTCTGCTGCATTATTTAAGGACTTTGTTGCATTATGTAAGGACTCTGCTGCATTATTTAAGGACTTTGCTGCATTATTTAAGGACTCTACTGCATAATTTAAGGACTTTATTGCATTATTTAAGGATCCTGCTGCATTATTTAATGACTCTGCTGAAGCATTTGAGGACTCAGCTGCATTATTAAAGGTCTCTGCTGCATTATTTAAGGATCCTGCTGAAGCATTTGAGGACTCAGCTGCATTATTTAAGGACTTTGCTGCATTATTTATCGACTCTGCTGCGTTATTTAAGGACTCTGCTGCATTATTTAAGAACTTTGCTGCATTATTTAAGGACTCTTCTGCATTATTTAATGACTCTGCTGAAGAATTTGAGGACTCAGCTGCATAATTTAAGGACTCTGCTGCATTATTTAAGGAATTTGCTGCATTATTTAAGGACTCTACTGCGTTATTTAAGGACTCTGCTGCATTATTTAAGGACTTTGATGCATTATTTAAGGATGCTGCTGCAGAATTTAAGGAATCTGCTGCATTATTTAAGGACTTTGTTGCATTATTTAAGGTCTCTGCTGCATTATTTAAGGACTCTGCTGTGGTATTTAAGGACTCTGCTGCATTATTTAAGGAATTTGTTGCATTATTTAAGGACGCTGCTGCATTATTTAAGGACTTTGTTGCATTATTTAAGGACTCTGCTGCAGTATTTAATGACTCTGCTGAAGCATTTGGGGACTCAGATGCATTATTTAAGGACTCTGCTGCATTATGTAAGGGCTTTGCTGCTTTATTTAAGGACTCTTTTGCATTATTTAAGGACTCTGCTGCATTATTTAAGGACTTTGTTGCATTATTTAAGGATTTTGCTGCATTATTTAAGGATTTTGCTGCATTATTTAAGGACTTTGCCGCATTATTTAAGGACTATGCTTTGGTATTTAAGGACTCTGCTGCATTATTTAAGGACTTTGCTGCATTATTTAAGGACTCTGCTGCATTATTTAATTACTTTGCTGCATTATTTAAGGACACTGCTGCAGAATTTAAGGAATCTGCTTCATTATTTAAGGACTTTGTTGCATTATATAAGGACTCTGCTGCATTATTTAAGAACTTTGTTGCATTATTTAAGGACTCTGCTGCATTATTTAAGGACTTTGTTGCATTATGTAAGGACTCTGCTGCATTATTTAAGGACTTTGCTGCATTATTTAAGGACTCTGCTGCATAATTTAAGGACTTTATTGCATTATTTTAGGATCCTGCTGCATTATTTAATGACTCTGCTGAAGCATTTGAGGACTCAGCTGCATTATTAAAGGTCTCTGCTGCATTATTTAAGGATCCTGCTGAAGCATTTGAGGACTCAGTTGCATTATTTAAGGACTTTGCTGCATTATTTAACGACTCTGCTGCGTTATTTAAGGACTCTGCTGCATTATTTAAGAACTTTGCTGCATTATTTAAGGACTCTTCTGAATTATTTAATGACTCTGCTGAAGTATTTGAGGACTCAGCTGCATTATTTAAGGACTCTGCTGCATTATTTAAGGAATTTGCTGCATTATTTAAGGACTCTGCTGCGTTATTTAAGGACTCTGCTGCATTATTTAAGGACTTTGATGCATTATTTATGGACGCTGCTGCAGAATTTAAGGAATCTGCTGCATTATTTAAGGACTTTGTTGCATTATTTAAGGTCTCTGCTGCATTATTTAAGGACTCTGCTGTGGTATTTAAGGACTCTGCTGCATTATTTAAGGAATTTGTTGCATTATTTAAGGACGCTGCTGCATTATTTAAGGTCTTTGTTGCATTATTTAAGGACTCTGCTGCAGTATTTAATGACTCTGCTGAAGCATTTGGGGACTCAGATGCATTATTTAAGGACTCTGCTGCATTATGTAAGGGCTTTGCTGCTTTATTTAAGGACTCTGCTGCATTATTTAATGACTTTGTTGCATTATATAAGGTCTCTGCTGCATTATTTAAGGACTATGTTGCATTATGTTAGAAGTCTGCTGCATTATTTAAGGACTTTGCTGCATTATTTAAGGACTCTGCTGCATTATTTAAGGACTTTATTGCATTATTTAAGGACTCTGCTGCATTATTTAATGACTCTGCTGAAGCATTTGAGGACTCAGCTGCATTATTTAAGGTCTCTGCTGTATTATTTAAGGACTCTGCTGCATTATTTAATGACTCTGCTGCGGTATTTAAGGACTCTGCTGCATTATTTAAGGACTTTGCTGCATTATTTAAGGACTGCTGCGTTGTTTAAGGACTCTGCTGCATTATTTAAGACTTTGCTGCATTATTTAAGGACTCTGCTGCAGTGTTTAATGACTCTGCTGAAGCAATTGGGGACTCAGATGCATTATTTAAGGACTCTGCTGCATTATGTAAGGACTTTGCTGCTTTATTTAAGGGCTTTGCTGCATTATTTAAGGACTTTGTTGCATTATTTAAGGACTCTGCTGCATTATTTAAGGACTTTGTTGCATTATTTAAGGACTCTTCTGCATTATTTAAGGACTTTGCTGCATTATTTAAGGACTATGCTGTGGTATTTAAGTACTCTGCTGCATTATTTAAGGACTTTGCTGCATTATTTAAGGACTCTGCTGCATTATTTAATTACTTTGCTGCATTATTAAAGGACCCTGCTGCGGCATTTAAGGATTCTGCTGCATTATTTAAGGACTTTGATGCATTATTTAAGGACGCTGCTGCAGAATTTAAGGAATCTGCTGCATTATTTAAGGACTTTGTTGCATTATTTAAGGTCTCTGCTGCATGAATTAAGGACTCTGCTATGGTACTTAAGGACTTTGCTGCATTATTTAAGGACTTTGCTGCATTATTTAAGGACTTTGATGCATTATTTAAGAACTTTGTTGCATTATTTAAGGACTCTGCTGCATTATTTAAGGACTTTGTTGCATTATGTAAGGACTTTGCTGCTTTATTTAAGGACTTTGCTGCATTATTTAAGGACTTTGTTGCATTATTTAAGGACTCTGCTGCATTATTTAAGGACTTTGTTGCATTATTTAAGGACTCTGCTGCATTATTTAAGGACTTTGTTGCATTATTTAAGGACTCTTCTGCATTATTTAAGGACTTTGCTGCATTATTTAAGGACTATGCTGTGGTATTTAAGTACTCTGCTGCATTATTTAAGGACTTTGCTGCATTATTTAAGGACTCTGCTGCATTATTTAATTACTTTGCTGCATTATTAAAGGACCCTGCTGCGGCATTTAAGGATTCTGCTGCATAATTTAAGGACTTTATTGCATTATTTAAGGATCCTGCTGCATTATTTAAGGATCCTGCTGAAGCATTTGAGGACTCAGCTGCATTATTTAAGGACTTTGCTGCATTATTTAACGACTCTGCTGCATTATTTAAGGACTCTGCTGCTTTATTTAAGGACTTTCCTGCATTATTTAAGGAGTCTTCTGCATTATTTAATGACTCTGCTGAAGCATTTGAGGACTCAACTGCATTATTTAAGGACTCTGCTGCATTATTTAAGGTCTCTGCTGCATTATTTAAGGACTCTGCTGTGGTATATAAGGACTCTGCTGCATTATTTAAGGAATTTGTTGCATTATTTAAGGACGCTGCTGCATTATTTAAGGACTTTGTTGCATTATTTAAGGACTCTGCTGCATTAATTAAGGACTTTGCTGCATTACTTAAGGACACTGCTGCATTATTTAAGGACTTTGTTGCATTATTTAAGGACTCTGCTGCATTATTTAAGGACTCTGCTGAAGCATTTGGGGACTCAGATGCATTATTTAAGGACTCTGCTGCATTATGTAAGGGCTTTGCTGCTTTATTTAAGGACTCTGTTGCATTATTTAAGGACTTTGTTGCATTATTTAAGAACTCTGCTGCATTATTTAAGGACTTTGTTGCATTATTTAAGGATTCTGCTGCATTATTTAAGGACTTTGCTGCATTATTTAAGGACTATGCTGTGGTATTTAAGGACTCTGCTGCATTATTTAAGGACTTTGCTGCATTATTAAAGGACTCTGCTGCATTATTTAATTACTTTGCTGCATTATTTAAGGACTCTGCTGCGGTATTTAAGGACTCTGCTGCATTATTTAAGGACTTTGATGCATTATTTAAGGACACTGCTGCAGAATTTAAGGAATCTGCTGCATTATTTAAGGACTTTGTTGCATTATTTAAGGTCTCTTTTTCATTATTTAAGGACTCTGCTATTGTACTTAAGGACTTTGCTGCATTATTTAAGGACTTTGCTGCATTATTTAAGGACTCTGCTTCATTATTTAAGTACTTTGTTGCATTATTTAAGGACTCTGCTGCATAATTTAAGGACTTTATTGCATTATTTAAGGATCCTGCTGCATTATTTAATGACTCTGCTGAAGCATTTGAGGACTCATCTGCATTATTAAAGGTCTCTGCTGCCTTATTTAAGGATCCTGCTGAAGCATTTGAGGACTCAGCTGCATTATTTAAGGACTTTGCTGCATTATTTAACGACTCTGCTGCGTTATTTAAGGACTCTGCTGCATTATTTAAGGACACTGCTGCATTATTTAAGGACTCTGCTGCATTATTTAAGGACTTTGCTGCATTATTTAACGACTCTGCTGCATTATTTAAGAACTTTGCTGCATTATTTAAGGACTCTGCTGCATTATTTAAGGAATTTGTTGCATTATTTAAGGACTCTGCTGCTTTATTTAAGGACTCTGCTGCGGTATTTAAGGACTCTGCTGCATTATTTAAGGACTTTGCTGCATTATTTAAGGACTGCTGCGTTATTTAAGGACTCTGCTGCATTATTTAAGACTTTGCTGCATTATTTAAGGACTCTGCTGCAGTGTTTAATGACTCTGCTGAAGCAACTGGGGACTCAGATGCATTATTTAAGGACTCTGCTGCATTATGTAAGGACTTTGCTGCTTTATTTAAGGACTTTGCTGCATTATTTAAGGACTTTGTTGCATTATTTAAGGACTCTGCTGCATTATTTAAGGACTTTGTTGCATTATTTAAGGACTCTTCTGCATTATTTAAGGACTTTGCTGCATTATTTAAGGACTATGCTGTGGTATTTAAGTACTCTGCTGCATTATTTAAGGACTTTGCTGCATTATTTAAGGACTCTGCTGCATTATTTAATTACTTTGCTGCATTATTAAAGGACCCTGCTGCGGCATTTAAGGATTCTGCTGCATTATTTAAGGACTTTGATGCATTATTTAAGGACGCTGCTGCAGAATTTAAGGAATCTGCTGCATTATTTAAGGACTTTGTTGCATTATTTAAGGTCTCTGCTGCATTATTTAAGGACTCTGCTATGGTACTTAAGGACTTTGCTGCATTACTTAGGGACTTTGCTGCATTATTTAAGGACTTTGATGCATTATTTAAGGACTTTGTTGCATTATTTAAGAACTCTGCTGCATTATTTAAGGACTTTGTTGCATTATTTAAGGATTCTGCTGCATTATTTAAGGACTTTGCTGCATTATTTAAGGACTATGCTGTGGTATTTAAGGACTCTGCTGCATTATTTAAGGACTTTGCTGCATTATTAAAGGACTCTGCTGCATTATTTAATTACTTTGCTGCATTATTTAAGGACTCTGCTGCGGTATTTAAGGACTCTGCTGCATTATTTAAGGACTTTGATGCATTATTTAAGGACACTGCTGCAGAATTTAAGGAATCTGCTGCATTATTTAAGGACTTTGTTGCATTATTTAAGGTCTCTTTTTCATTATTTAAGGACTCTGCTATTGTACTTAAGGACTTTGCTGCATTATTTAAGGACTTTGCTGCATTATTTAAGGACTCTGCTGCATTATTTAAGTACTTTGTTGCATTATTTAAGGACTCTGCTGCATAATTTAAGGACTTTATTGCATTATTTAAGGATCCTGCTGCATTATTTAATGACTCTGCTGAAGCATTTGAGGACTCATCTGCATTATTAAAGGTCTCTGCTGCATTATTTAAGGATCCTGCTGAAGCATTTGAGGACTCAGCTGCATTATTTAAGGACTTTGCTGCATTATTTAACGACTCTGCTGCGTTATTTAAGGACTCTGCTGCATTATTTAAGGACACTGCTGCATTATTTAAGGACTCTGCTGCATTATTTAAGGACTTTGCTGCATTATTTAACGACTCTGCTGCATTATTTAAGAACTTTGCTGCATTATTTAAGGACTCTGCTGCATTATTTAAGGAATTTGTTGCATTATTTAAGGACTCTGCTGCTTTATTTAAGGACTCTGCTGCGGTATTTAAGGACTCTGCTGCATTATTTAAGGACTTTGCTGCATTATTTAAGGACTGCTGCGTTATTTAAGGACTCTGCTGCATTATTTAAGACTTTGCTGCATTATTTAAGGACTCTGCTGCAGTGTTTAATGACTCTGCTGAAGCAACTGGGGACTCAGATGCATTATTTAAGGACTCTGCTGCATTATGTAAGGACTTTGCTGCTTTATTTAAGGACTTTGCTGCATTATTTAAGGACTTTGTTGCATTATTTAAGGACTCTGCTGCATTATTTAAGGACTTTGTTGCATTATTTAAGGACTCTTCTGCATTATTTAAGGACTTTGCTGCATTATTTAAGGACTATGCTGTGGTATTTAAGTACTCTGCTGCATTATTTAAGGACTTTGCTGCATTATTTAAGGACTCTGCTGCATTATTTAATTACTTTGCTGCATTATTAAAGGACCCTGCTGCGGCATTTAAGGATTCTGCTGCATTATTTAAGGACTTTGATGCATTATTTAAGGACGCTGCTGCAGAATTTAAGGAATCTGCTGCATTATTTAAGGACTTTGTTGCATTATTTAAGGTCTCTGCTGCATGAATTAAGGACTCTGCTATGGTACTTAAGGACTTTGCTGCATTATTTAAGGACTTTGCTGCATTATTTAAGGACTTTGATGCATTATTTAAGAACTTTGTTGCATTATTTAAGGACTCTGCTGCATTATTTAAGGACTTTGTTGCATTATGTAAGGACTTTGCTGCTTTATTTAAGGACTTTGCTGCATTATTTAAGGACTTTGTTGCATTATTTAAGGACTCTGCTGCATTATTTAAGGACTTTGTTGCATCATTTAAGGACTCTTCTGCATTATTTAAGGACTTTGCTGCATTATTTAAGGACTATGCTGTGGTATTTAAGTACTCTGCTGCATTATTTAAGGACTTTGCTGCATTATTTAAGGACTCTGCTGCATTATTTAATTACTTTGCTGCATTATTAAAGGACCCTGCTGCGGCATTTAAGGATTCTGCTGCATAATTTAAGGACTTTATTGCATTATTTAAGGATCCTGCTGCATTATTTAAGGATCCTGCTGAAGCATTTGAGGACTCAGCTGCATTATTTAAGGACTTTGCTGCATTATTTAACGACTCTGCTGCATTATTTAAGGACTCTGCTGCTTTATTTAAGGACTTTCCTGCATTATTTAAGGAGTCTTCTGCATTATTTAATGACTCTGCTGAAGCATTTGAGGACTCAACTGCATTATTTAAGGACTCTGCTGCATTATTTAAGGTCTCTGCTGCATTATTTAAGGACTCTGCTGTGGTATATAAGGACTCTGCTGCATTATTTAAGGAATTTGTTGCATTATTTAAGGACGCTGCTGCATTATTTAAGGACTTTGTTGCATTATTTAAGGACTCTGCTGCATTAATTAAGGACTTTGCTGCATTACTTAAGGACACTGCTGCATTATTTAAGGACTTTGTTGCATTATTTAAGGACTCTGCTGCATTATTTAAGGACTCTGCTGAAGCATTTGGGGACTCAGATGCATTATTTAAGGACTCTGCTGCATTATGTAAGGGCTTTGCTGCTTTATTTAAGGACTCTGTTGCATTATTTAAGGACTTTGTTGCATTATTTAAGAACTCTGCTGCATTATTTAAGGACTTTGTTGCATTATTTAAGGATTCTGCTGCATTATTTAAGGACTTTGCTGCATTATTTAAGGACTATGCTGTGGTATTTAAGGACTCTGCTGCATTATTTAAGGACTTTGCTGCATTATTAAAGGACTCTGCTGCATTATTTAATTACTTTGCTGCATTATTTAAGGACTCTGCTGCGGTATTTAAGGACTCTGCTGCATTATTTAAGGACTTTGATGCATTATTTAAGGACACTGCTGCAGAATTTAAGGAATCTGCTGCATTATTTAAGGACTTTGTTGCATTATTTAAGGTCTCTTTTTCATTATTTAAGGACTCTGCTATTGTACTTAAGGACTTTGCTGCATTATTTAAGGACTTTGCTGCATTATTTAAGGACTCTGCTTCATTATTTAAGTACTTTGTTGCATTATTTAAGGACTCTGCTGCATAATTTAAGGACTTTATTGCATTATTTAAGGATCCTGCTGCATTATTTAATGACTCTGCTGAAGCATTTGAGGACTCATCTGCATTATTAAAGGTCTCTGCTGCCTTATTTAAGGATCCTGCTGAAGCATTTGAGGACTCAGCTGCATTATTTAAGGACTTTGCTGCATTATTTAACGACTCTGCTGCGTTATTTAAGGACTCTGCTGCATTATTTAAGGACACTGCTGCATTATTTAAGGACTCTGCTGCATTATTTAAGGACTTTGCTGCATTATTTAACGACTCTGCTGCATTATTTAAGAACTTTGCTGCATTATTTAAGGACTCTGCTGCATTATTTAAGGAATTTGTTGCATTATTTAAGGACTCTGCTGCTTTATTTAAGGACTCTGCTGCGGTATTTAAGGACTCTGCTGCATTATTTAAGGACTTTGCTGCATTATTTAAGGACTGCTGCGTTATTTAAGGACTCTGCTGCATTATTTAAGACTTTGCTGCATTATTTAAGGACTCTGCTGCAGTGTTTAATGACTCTGCTGAAGCAACTGGGGACTCAGATGCATTATTTAAGGACTCTGCTGCATTATGTAAGGACTTTGCTGCTTTATTTAAGGACTTTGCTGCATTATTTAAGGACTTTGTTGCATTATTTAAGGACTCTGCTGCATTATTTAAGGACTTTGCTGCATTATTAAAGGACCCTGCTGCGGCATTTAAGGATTCTGCTGCATTATTTAAGGACTTTGATGCATTATTTAAGGACGCTGCTGCAGAATTTAAGGAATCTGCTGCATTATTTAAGGACTTTGTTGCATTATTTAAGGTCTCTGCTGCATTATTTAAGGACTCTGCTATGGTACTTAAGGACTTTGCTGCATTACTTAGGGACTTTGCTGCATTATTTAAGGACTTTGATGCATTATTTAAGGACTTTGTTGCATTATTTAAGAACTCTGCTGCATTATTTAAGGACTTTGTTGCATTATTTAAGGATTCTGCTGCATTATTTAAGGACTTTGCTGCATTATTTAAGGACTATGCTGTGGTATTTAAGGACTCTGCTGCATTATTTAAGGACTTTGCTGCATTATTAAAGGACTCTGCTGCATTATTTAATTACTTTGCTGCATTATTTAAGGACTCTGCTGCGGTATTTAAGGACTCTGCTGCATTATTTAAGGACTTTGATGCATTATTTAAGGACACTGCTGCAGAATTTAAGGAATCTGCTGCATTATTTAAGGACTTTGTTGCATTATTTAAGGTCTCTTTTTCATTATTTAAGGACTCTGCTATTGTACTTAAGGACTTTGCTGCATTATTTAAGGACTTTGCTGCATTATTTAAGGACTCTGCTGCATTATTTAAGTACTTTGTTGCATTATTTAAGGACTCTGCTGCATAATTTAAGGACTTTATTGCATTATTTAAGGATCCTGCTGCATTATTTAATGACTCTGCTGAAGCATTTGAGGACTCATCTGCATTATTAAAGGTCTCTGCTGCATTATTTAAGGATCCTGCTGAAGCATTTGAGGACTCAGCTGCATTATTTAAGGACTTTGCTGCATTATTTAACGACTCTGCTGCGTTATTTAAGGACTCTGCTGCATTATTTAAGGACACTGCTGCATTATTTAAGGACTCTGCTGCATTATTTAAGGACTTTGCTGCATTATTTAACGACTCTGCTGCATTATTTAAGAACTTTGCTGCATTATTTAAGGACTCTGCTGCATTATTTAAGGAATTTGTTGCATTATTTAAGGACTCTGCTGCTTTATTTAAGGACTCTGCTGCGGTATTTAAGGACTCTGCTGCATTATTTAAGGACTTTGCTGCATTATTTAAGGACTGCTGCGTTATTTAAGGACTCTGCTGCATTATTTAAGACTTTGCTGCATTATTTAAGGACTCTGCTGCAGTGTTTAATGACTCTGCTGAAGCAACTGGGGACTCAGATGCATTATTTAAGGACTCTGCTGCATTATGTAAGGACTTTGCTGCTTTATTTAAGGACTTTGCTGCATTATTTAAGGACTTTGTTGCATTATTTAAGGACTCTGCTGCATTATTTAAGGACTTTGTTGCATTATTTAAGGACTCTTCTGCATTATTTAAGGACTTTGCTGCATTATTTAAGGACTATGCTGTGGTATTTAAGTACTCTGCTGCATTATTTAAGGACTTTGCTGCATTATTTAAGGACTCTGCTGCATTATTTAATTACTTTGCTGCATTATTAAAGGACCCTGCTGCGGCATTTAAGGATTCTGCTGCATTATTTAAGGACTTTGATGCATTATTTAAGGACGCTGCTGCAGAATTTAAGGAATCTGCTGCATTATTTAAGGACTTTGTTGCATTATTTAAGGTCTCTGCTGCATGAATTAAGGACTCTGCTATGGTACTTAAGGACTTTGCTGCATTATTTAAGGACTTTGCTGCATTATTTAAGGACTTTGATGCATTATTTAAGAACTTTGTTGCATTATTTAAGGACTCTGCTGCATTATTTAAGGACTTTGTTGCATTATGTAAGGACTTTGCTGCTTTATTTAAGGACTTTGCTGCATTATTTAAGGACTTTGTTGCATTATTTAAGGACTCTGCTGCATTATTTAAGGACTTTGTTGCATCATTTAAGGACTCTTCTGCATTATTTAAGGACGTTGCTGCATTATTTAAGGACTATGCTGTGGTATTTAAGTACTCTGCTGCATTATTTAAGGACTTTGCTGCATTATTTAAGGACTCTGCTGCATTATTTAATTACTTTGCTGCATTATTAAAGGACCCTGCTGCGGCATTTAAGGATTCTGCTGCATAATTTAAGGACTTTATTGCATTATTTAAGGATCCTGCTGCATTATTTAAGGATCCTGCTGAAGCATTTGAGGACTCAGCTGCATTATTTAAGGACTTTGCTGCATTATTTAACGACTCTGCTGCATTATTTAAGGACTCTGCTGCTTTATTTAAGGACTTTCCTGCATTATTTAAGGAGTCTTCTGCATTATTTAATGACTCTGCTGAAGCATTTGAGGACTCAACTGCATTATTTAAGGACTCTGCTGCATTATTTAAGGTCTCTGCTGCATTATTTAAGGACTCTGCTGTGGTATATAAGGACTCTGCTGCATTATTTAAGGAATTTGTTGCATTATTTAAGGACGCTGCTGCATTATTTAAGGACTTTGTTGCATTATTTAAGGACTCTGCTGCATTAATTAAGGACTTTGCTGCATTACTTAAGGACACTGCTGCATTATTTAAGGACTTTGTTGCATTATTTAAGGACTCTGCTGCATTATTTAAGGACTCTGCTGAAGCATTTGGGGACTCAGATGCATTATTTAAGGACTCTGCTGCATTATGTAAGGGCTTTGCTGCTTTATTTAAGGACTCTGTTGCATTATTTAAGGACTTTGTTGCATTATTTAAGAACTCTGCTGCATTATTTAAGGACTTTGTTGCATTATTTAAGGATTCTGCTGCATTATTTAAGGACTTTGCTGCATTATTTAAGGACTATGCTGTGGTATTTAAGGACTCTGCTGCATTATTTAAGGACTTTGCTGCATTATTAAAGGACTCTGCTGCATTATTTAATTACTTTGCTGCATTATTTAAGGACTCTGCTGCGGTATTTAAGGACTCTGCTGCATTATTTAAGGACTTTGATGCATTATTTAAGGACACTGCTGCAGAATTTAAGGAATCTGCTGCATTATTTAAGGACTTTGTTGCATTATTTAAGGTCTCTTTTTCATTATTTAAGGACTCTGCTATTGTACTTAAGGACTTTGCTGCATTATTTAAGGACTTTGCTGCATTATTTAAGGACTCTGCTTCATTATTTAAGTACTTTGTTGCATTATTTAAGGACTCTGCTGCATAATTTAAGGACTTTATTGCATTATTTAAGGATCCTGCTGCATTATTTAATGACTCTGCTGAAGCATTTGAGGACTCATCTGCATTATTAAAGGTCTCTGCTGCCTTATTTAAGGATCCTGCTGAAGCATTTGAGGACTCAGCTGCATTATTTAAGGACTTTGCTGCATTATTTAACGACTCTGCTGCGTTATTTAAGGACTCTGCTGCATTATTTAAGGACACTGCTGCATTATTTAAGGACTCTGCTGCATTATTTAAGGACTTTGCTGCATTATTTAACGACTCTGCTGCATTATTTAAGAACTTTGCTGCATTATTTAAGGACTCTGCTGCATTATTTAAGGAATTTGTTGCATTATTTAAGGACTCTGCTGCTTTATTTAAGGACTCTGCTGCGGTATTTAAGGACTCTGCTGCATTATTTAAGGACTTTGCTGCATTATTTAAGGACTGCTGCGTTATTTAAGGACTCTGCTGCATTATTTAAGACTTTGCTGCATTATTTAAGGACTCTGCTGCAGTGTTTAATGACTCTGCTGAAGCAACTGGGGACTCAGATGCATTATTTAAGGACTCTGCTGCATTATGTAAGGACTTTGCTGCTTTATTTAAGGACTTTGCTGCATTATTTAAGGACTTTGTTGCATTATTTAAGGACTCTGCTGCATTATTTAAGGACTTTGTTGCATTATTTAAGGACTCTTCTGCATTATTTAAGGACTTTGCTGCATTATTTAAGGACTATGCTGTGGTATTTAAGTACTCTGCTGCATTATTTAAGGACTTTGCTGCATTATTTAAGGACTCTGCTGCATTATTTAATTACTTTGCTGCATTATTAAAGGACCCTGCTGCGGCATTTAAGGATTCTGCTGCATTATTTAAGGACTTTGATGCATTATTTAAGGACGCTGCTGCAGAATTTAAGGAATCTGCTGCATTATTTAAGGACTTTGTTGCATTATTTAAGGTCTCTGCTGCATTATTTAAGGACTCTGCTATGGTACTTAAGGACTTTGCTGCATTACTTAGGGACTTTGCTGCATTATTTAAGGACTTTGATGCATTATTTAAGGACTTTGTTGCATTATTTAAGAACTCTGCTGCATTATTTAAGGACTTTGTTGCATTATTTAAGGATTCTGCTGCATTATTTAAGGACTTTGCTGCATTATTTAAGGACTATGCTGTGGTATTTAAGGACTCTGCTGCATTATTTAAGGACTTTGCTGCATTATTAAAGGACTCTGCTGCATTATTTAATTACTTTGCTGCATTATTTAAGGACTCTGCTGCGGTATTTAAGGACTCTGCTGCATTATTTAAGGACTTTGATGCATTATTTAAGGACACTGCTGCAGAATTTAAGGAATCTGCTGCATTATTTAAGGACTTTGTTGCATTATTTAAGGTCTCTTTTTCATTATTTAAGGACACTGCTATTGTACTTAAGGACTTTGCTGCATTATTTAAGGACTTTGCTGCATTATTTAAGGACTCTGCTGCATTATTTAAGTACTTTGTTGCATTATTTAAGGACTCTGCTGCATAATTTAAGGACTTTATTGCATTATTTAAGGATCCTGCTGCATTATTTAATGACTCTGCTGAAGCATTTGAGGACTCATCTGCATTATTAAAGGTCTCTGCTGCATTATTTAAGGATCCTGCTGAAGCATTTGAGGACTCAGCTGCATTATTTAAGGACTTTGCTGCATTATTTAACGACTCTGCTGCGTTATTTAAGGACTCTGCTGCATTATTTAAGGACACTGCTGCATTATTTAAGGACTCTGCTGCATTATTTAAGGACTTTGCTGCATTATTTAACGACTCTGCTGCATTATTTAAGAACTTTGCTGCATTATTTAAGGACTCTGCTGCATTATTTAAGGAATTTGTTGCATTATTTAAGGACTCTGCTGCTTTATTTAAGGACTCTGCTGCGGTATTTAAGGACTCTGCTGCATTATTTAAGGACTTTGCTGCATTATTTAAGGACTGCTGCGTTATTTAAGGACTCTGCTGCATTATTTAAGACTTTGCTGCATTATTTAAGGACTCTGCTGCAGTGTTTAATGACTCTGCTGAAGCAACTGGGGACTCAGATGCATTATTTAAGGACTCTGCTGCATTATGTAAGGACTTTGCTGCTTTATTTAAGGACTTTGCTGCATTATTTAAGGACTTTGTTGCATTATTTAAGGACTCTGCTGCATTATTTAAGGACTTTGTTGCATTATTTAAGGACTCTTCTGCATTATTTAAGGACTTTGCTGCATTATTTAAGGACTATGCTGTGGTATTTAAGTACTCTGCTGCATTATTTAAGGACTTTGCTGCATTATTTAAGGACTCTGCTGCATTATTTAATTACTTTGCTGCATTATTAAAGGACCCTGCTGCGGCATTTAAGGATTCTGCTGCATTATTTAAGGACTTTGATGCATTATTTAAGGACGCTGCTGCAGAATTTAAGGAATCTGCTGCATTATTTAAGGACTTTGTTGCATTATTTAAGGTCTCTGCTGCATGAATTAAGGACTCTGCTATGGTACTTAAGGACTTTGCTGCATTATTTAAGGACTTTGCTGCATTATTTAAGGACTTTGATGCATTATTTAAGAACTTTGTTGCATTATTTAAGGACTCTGCTGCATTATTTAAGGACTTTGTTGCATTATGTAAGGACTTTGCTGCTTTATTTAAGGACTTTGCTGCATTATTTAAGGACTTTGTTGCATTATTTAAGGACTCTGCTGCATTATTTAAGGACTTTGTTGCATCATTTAAGGACTCTTCTGCATTATTTAAGGACTATGCTGTGGTATTTAAGTACTCTGCTGCATTATTTAAGGACTTTGCTGCATTATTTAAGGACTCTGCTGCATTATTTAATTACTTTGCTGCATTATTAAAGGACCCTGCTGCGGCATTTAAGGATTCTGCTGCATAATTTAAGGACTTTATTGCATTATTTAAGGATCCTGCTGCATTATTTAAGGATCCTGCTGAAGCATTTGAGGACTCAGCTGCATTATTTAAGGACTTTGCTGCATTATTTAACGACTCTGCTGCATTATTTAAGGACTTTGATGCATTATTTAAGGACACTGCTGCAGAATTTAAGGAATCTGCTGCATTATTTAAGGACTTTGTTGCATTATTTAAGGTCTCTTTTTCATTATTTAAGGACTCTGCTATTGTACTTAAGGACTTTGCTGCATTATTTAAGGACTTTGCTGCATTATTTAAGGACTCTGCTGCATTATTTAAGTACTTTGTTGCATTATTTAAGGACTCTGCTGCATAATTTAAGGACTTTATTGCATTATTTAAGGATCCTGCTGCATTATTTAATGACTCTGCTGAAGCATTTGAGGACTCATCTGCATTATTAAAGGTCTCTGCTGCATTATTTAAGGATCCTGCTGAAGCATTTGAGGACTCAGCTGCATTATTTAAGGACTTTGCTGCATTATTTAACGACTCTGCTGCGTTATTTAAGGACTCTGCTGCATTATTTAAGGACACTGCTGCATTATTTAAGGACTCTGCTGCATTATTTAAGGACTTTGCTGCATTATTTAACGACTCTGCTGCATTATTTAAGAACTTTGCTGCATTATTTAAGGACTCTGCTGCATTATTTAAGGAATTTGTTGCATTATTTAAGGACTCTGCTGCTTTATTTAAGGACTCTGCTGCGGTATTTAAGGACTCTGCTGCATTATTTAAGGACTTTGCTGCATTATTTAAGGACTGCTGCGTTATTTAAGGACTCTGCTGCATTATTTAAGACTTTGCTGCATTATTTAAGGACTCTGCTGCAGTGTTTAATGACTCTGCTGAAGCAACTGGGGACTCAGATGCATTATTTAAGGACTCTGCTGCATTATGTAAGGACTTTGCTGCTTTATTTAAGGACTTTGCTGCATTATTTAAGGACTTTGTTGCATTATTTAAGGACTCTGCTGCATTATTTAAGGACTTTGTTGCATTATTTAAGGACTCTTCTGCATTATTTAAGGACTTTGCTGCATTATTTAAGGACTATGCTGTGGTATTTAAGTACTCTGCTGCATTATTTAAGGACTTTGCTGCATTATTTAAGGACTCTGCTGCATTATTTAATTACTTTGCTGCATTATTAAAGGACCCTGCTGCGGCATTTAAGGATTCTGCTGCATTATTTAAGGACTTTGATGCATTATTTAAGGACGCTGCTGCAGAATTTAAGGAATCTGCTGCATTATTTAAGGACTTTGTTGCATTATTTAAGGTCTCTGCTGCATGAATTAAGGACTCTGCTATGGTACTTAAGGACTTTGCTGCATTATTTAAGGACTTTGCTGCATTATTTAAGGACTTTGATGCATTATTTAAGAACTTTGTTGCATTATTTAAGGACTCTGCTGCATTATTTAAGGACTTTGTTGCATTATGTAAGGACTTTGCTGCTTTATTTAAGGACTTTGCTGCATTATTTAAGGACTTTGTTGCATTATTTAAGGACTCTGCTGCATTATTTAAGGACTTTGTTGCATCATTTAAGGACTCTTCTGCATTATTTAAGGACTTTGCTGCATTATTTAAGGACTATGCTGTGGTATTTAAGTACTCTGCTGCATTATTTAAGGACTTTGCTGCATTATTTAAGGACTCTGCTGCATTATTTAATTACTTTGCTGCATTATTAAAGGACCCTGCTGCGGCATTTAAGGATTCTGCTGCATAATTTAAGGACTTTATTGCATTATTTAAGGATCCTGCTGCATTATTTAAGGATCCTGCTGAAGCATTTGAGGACTCAGCTGCATTATTTAAGGACTTTGCTGCATTATTTAACGACTCTGCTGCATTATTTAAGGACTCTGCTGCTTTATTTAAGGACTTTCCTGCATTATTTAAGGAGTCTTCTGCATTATTTAATGACTCTGCTGAAGCATTTGAGGACTCAACTGCATTATTTAAGGACTCTGCTGCATTATTTAAGGTCTCTGCTGCATTATTTAAGGACTCTGCTGTGGTATATAAGGACTCTGCTGCATTATTTAAGGAATTTGTTGCATTATTTAAGGACGCTGCTGCATTATTTAAGGACTTTGTTGCATTATTTAAGGACTCTGCTGCATTAATTAAGGACTTTGCTGCATTACTTAAGGACACTGCTGCATTATTTAAGGACTTTGTTGCATTATTTAAGGACTCTGCTGCATTATTTAAGGACTCTGCTGAAGCATTTGGGGACTCAGATGCATTATTTAAGGACTCTGCTGCATTATGTAAGGGCTTTGCTGCTTTATTTAAGGACTCTGTTGCATTATTTAAGGACTTTGTTGCATTATTTAAGAACTCTGCTGCATTATTTAAGGACTTTGTTGCATTATTTAAGGATTCTGCTGCATTATTTAAGGACTTTGCTGCATTATTTAAGGACTATGCTGTGGTATTTAAGGACTCTGCTGCATTATTTAAGGACTTTGCTGCATTATTAAAGGACTCTGCTGCATTATTTAATTACTTTGCTGCATTATTTAAGGACTCTGCTGCGGTATTTAAGGACTCTGCTGCATTATTTAAGGACTTTGATGCATTATTTAAGGACACTGCTGCAGAATTTAAGGAATCTGCTGCATTATTTAAGGACTTTGTTGCATTATTTAAGGTCTCTTTTTCATTATTTAAGGACTCTGCTATTGTACTTAAGGACTTTGCTGCATTATTTAAGGACTTTGCTGCATTATTTAAGGACTCTGCTTCATTATTTAAGTACTTTGTTGCATTATTTAAGGACTCTGCTGCATAATTTAAGGACTTTATTGCATTATTTAAGGATCCTGCTGCATTATTTAATGACTCTGCTGAAGCATTTGAGGACTCATCTGCATTATTAAAGGTCTCTGCTGCCTTATTTAAGGATCCTGCTGAAGCATTTGAGGACTCAGCTGCATTATTTAAGGACTTTGCTGCATTATTTAACGACTCTGCTGCGTTATTTAAGGACTCTGCTGCATTATTTAAGGACACTGCTGCATTATTTAAGGACTCTGCTGCATTATTTAAGGACTTTGCTGCATTATTTAACGACTCTGCTGCATTATTTAAGAACTTTGCTGCATTATTTAAGGACTCTGCTGCATTATTTAAGGAATTTGTTGCATTATTTAAGGACTCTGCTGCTTTATTTAAGGACTCTGCTGCGGTATTTAAGGACTCTGCTGCATTATTTAAGGACTTTGCTGCATTATTTAAGGACTGCTGCGTTATTTAAGGACTCTGCTGCATTATTTAAGACTTTGCTGCATTATTTAAGGACTCTGCTGCAGTGTTTAATGACTCTGCTGAAGCAACTGGGGACTCAGATGCATTATTTAAGGACTCTGCTGCATTATGTAAGGACTTTGCTGCTTTATTTAAGGACTTTGCTGCATTATTTAAGGACTTTGTTGCATTATTTAAGGACTCTGCTGCATTATTTAAGGACTTTGTTGCATTATTTAAGGACTCTTCTGCATTATTTAAGGACTTTGCTGCATTATTTAAGGACTATGCTGTGGTATTTAAGTACTCTGCTGCATTATTTAAGGACTTTGCTGCATTATTTAAGGACTCTGCTGCATTATTTAATTACTTTGCTGCATTATTAAAGGACCCTGCTGCGGCATTTAAGGATTCTGCTGCATTATTTAAGGACTTTGATGCATTATTTAAGGACGCTGCTGCAGAATTTAAGGAATCTGCTGCATTATTTAAGGACTTTGTTGCATTATTTAAGGTCTCTGCTGCATTATTTAAGGACTCTGCTATGGTACTTAAGGACTTTGCTGCATTACTTAGGGACTTTGCTGCATTATTTAAGGACTTTGATGCATTATTTAAGGACTTTGTTGCATTATTTAAGAACTCTGCTGCATTATTTAAGGACTTTGTTGCATTATTTAAGGATTCTGCTGCATTATTTAAGGACTTTGCTGCATTATTTAAGGACTATGCTGTGGTATTTAAGGACTCTGCTGCATTATTTAAGGACTTTGCTGCATTATTAAAGGACTCTGCTGCATTATTTAATTACTTTGCTGCATTATTTAAGGACTCTGCTGCGGTATTTAAGGACTCTGCTGCATTATTTAAGGACTTTGATGCATTATTTAAGGACACTGCTGCAGAATTTAAGGAATCTGCTGCATTATTTAAGGACTTTGTTGCATTATTTAAGGTCTCTTTTTCATTATTTAAGGACTCTGCTATTGTACTTAAGGACTTTGCTGCATTATTTAAGGACTTTGCTGCATTATTTAAGGACTCTGCTGCATTATTTAAGTACTTTGTTGCATTATTTAAGGACTCTGCTGCATAATTTAAGGACTTTATTGCATTATTTAAGGATCCTGCTGCATTATTTAATGACTCTGCTGAAGCATTTGAGGACTCATCTGCATTATTAAAGGTCTCTGCTGCATTATTTAAGGATCCTGCTGAAGCATTTGAGGACTCAGCTGCATTATTTAAGGACTTTGCTGCATTATTTAACGACTCTGCTGCGTTATTTAAGGACTCTGCTGCATTATTTAAGGACACTGCTGCATTATTTAAGGACTCTGCTGCATTATTTAAGGACTTTGCTGCATTATTTAACGACTCTGCTGCATTATTTAAGAACTTTGCTGCATTATTTAAGGACTCTGCTGCATTATTTAAGGAATTTGTTGCATTATTTAAGGACTCTGCTGCTTTATTTAAGGACTCTGCTGCGGTATTTAAGGACTCTGCTGCATTATTTAAGGACTTTGCTGCATTATTTAAGGACTGCTGCGTTATTTAAGGACTCTGCTGCATTATTTAAGACTTTGCTGCATTATTTAAGGACTCTGCTGCAGTGTTTAATGACTCTGCTGAAGCAACTGGGGACTCAGATGCATTATTTAAGGACTCTGCTGCATTATGTAAGGACTTTGCTGCTTTATTTAAGGACTTTGCTGCATTATTTAAGGACTTTGTTGCATTATTTAAGGACTCTGCTGCATTATTTAAGGACTTTGTTGCATTATTTAAGGACTCTTCTGCATTATTTAAGGACTTTGCTGCATTATTTAAGGACTATGCTGTGGTATTTAAGTACTCTGCTGCATTATTTAAGGACTTTGCTGCATTATTTAAGGACTCTGCTGCATTATTTAATTACTTTGCTGCATTATTAAAGGACCCTGCTGCGGCATTTAAGGATTCTGCTGCATTATTTAAGGACTTTGATGCATTATTTAAGGACGCTGCTGCAGAATTTAAGGAATCTGCTGCATTATTTAAGGACTTTGTTGCATTATTTAAGGTCTCTGCTGCATGAATTAAGGACTCTGCTATGGTACTTAAGGACTTTGCTGCATTATTTAAGGACTTTGCTGCATTATTTAAGGACTTTGATGCATTATTTAAGAACTTTGTTGCATTATTTAAGGACTCTGCTGCATTATTTAAGGACTTTGTTGCATTATGTAAGGACTTTGCTGCTTTATTTAAGGACTTTGCTGCATTATTTAAGGACTTTGTTGCATTATTTAAGGACTCTGCTGCATTATTTAAGGACTTTGTTGCATCATTTAAGGACTCTTCTGCATTATTTAAGGACTTTGCTGCATTATTTAAGGACTATGCTGTGGTATTTAAGTACTCTGCTGCATTATTTAAGGACTTTGCTGCATTATTTAAGGACTCTGCTGCATTATTTAATTACTTTGCTGCATTATTAAAGGACCCTGCTGCGGCATTTAAGGATTCTGCTGCATAATTTAAGGACTTTATTGCATTATTTAAGGATCCTGCTGCATTATTTAAGGATCCTGCTGAAGCATTTGAGGACTCAGCTGCATTATTTAAGGACTTTGCTGCATTATTTAACGACTCTGCTGCATTATTTAAGGACTCTGCTGCTTTATTTAAGGACTTTCCTGCATTATTTAAGGAGTCTTCTGCATTATTTAATGACTCTGCTGAAGCATTTGAGGACTCAACTGCATTATTTAAGGACTCTGCTGCATTATTTAAGGTCTCTGCTGCATTATTTAAGGACTCTGCTGTGGTATATAAGGACTCTGCTGCATTATTTAAGGAATTTGTTGCATTATTTAAGGACGCTGCTGCATTATTTAAGGACTTTGTTGCATTATTTAAGGACTCTGCTGCATTAATTAAGGACTTTGCTGCATTACTTAAGGACACTGCTGCATTATTTAAGGACTTTGTTGCATTATTTAAGGACTCTGCTGCATTATTTAAGGACTCTGCTGAAGCATTTGGGGACTCAGATGCATTATTTAAGGACTCTGCTGCATTATGTAAGGGCTTTGCTGCTTTATTTAAGGACTCTGTTGCATTATTTAAGGACTTTGTTGCATTATTTAAGAACTCTGCTGCATTATTTAAGGACTTTGTTGCATTATTTAAGGATTCTGCTGCATTATTTAAGGACTTTGCTGCATTATTTAAGGACTATGCTGTGGTATTTAAGGACTCTGCTGCATTATTTAAGGACTTTGCTGCATTATTAAAGGACTCTGCTGCATTATTTAATTACTTTGCTGCATTATTTAAGGACTCTGCTGCGGTATTTAAGGACTCTGCTGCATTATTTAAGGACTTTGATGCATTATTTAAGGACACTGCTGCAGAATTTAAGGAATCTGCTGCATTATTTAAGGACTTTGTTGCATTATTTAAGGTCTCTTTTTCATTATTTAAGGACTCTGCTATTGTACTTAAGGACTTTGCTGCATTATTTAAGGACTTTGCTGCATTATTTAAGGACTCTGCTGCATTATTTAAGTACTTTGTTGCATTATTTAAGGACTCTGCTGCATAATTTAAGGACTTTATTGCATTATTTAAGGATCCTGCTGCATTATTTAATGACTCTGCTGAAGCATTTGAGGACTCATCTGCATTATTAAAGGTCTCTGCTGCATTATTTAAGGATCCTGCTGAAGCATTTGAGGACTCAGCTGCATTATTTAAGGACTTTGCTGCATTATTTAACGACTCTGCTGCGTTATTTAAGGACTCTGCTGCATTATTTAAGGACACTGCTGCATTATTTAAGGACTCTGCTGCATTATTTAAGGACTTTGCTGCATTATTTAACGACTCTGCTGCATTATTTAAGAACTTTGCTGCATTATTTAAGGACTCTGCTGCATTATTTAAGGAATTTGTTGCATTATTTAAGGACTCTGCTGCTTTATTTAAGGACTCTGCTGCGGTATTTAAGGACTCTGCTGCATTATTTAAGGACTTTGCTGCATTATTTAAGGACTGCTGCGTTATTTAAGGACTCTGCTGCATTATTTAAGACTTTGCTGCATTATTTAAGGACTCTGCTGCAGTGTTTAATGACTCTGCTGAAGCAACTGGGGACTCAGATGCATTATTTAAGGACTCTGCTGCATTATGTAAGGACTTTGCTGCTTTATTTAAGGACTTTGCTGCATTATTTAAGGACTTTGTTGCATTATTTAAGGACTCTGCTGCATTATTTAAGGACTTTGTTGCATTATTTAAGGACTCTTCTGCATTATTTAAGGACTTTGCTGCATTATTTAAGGACTATGCTGTGGTATTTAAGTACTCTGCTGCATTATTTAAGGACTTTGCTGCATTATTTAAGGACTCTGCTGCATTATTTAATTACTTTGCTGCATTATTAAAGGACCCTGCTGCGGCATTTAAGGATTCTGCTGCATTATTTAAGGACTTTGATGCATTATTTAAGGACGCTGCTGCAGAATTTAAGGAATCTGCTGCATTATTTAAGGACTTTGTTGCATTATTTAAGGTCTCTGCTGCATTATTTAAGGACTCTGCTATGGTACTTAAGGACTTTGCTGCATTACTTAAGGACTTTGCTGCATTATTTAAGGACTCTGCTGCATTATTTAAGGAATTTGTTGCATTATTTAAGGACTCTGCTGCTTTATTTAAGGACTCTGCTGCGGTATTTAAGGACTCTGCTGCATTATTTAAGGACTTTGCTGCATTATTTAAGGACTGCTGCGTTATTTAAGGACTCTGCTGCATTATTTAAGACTTTGCTGCATTATTTAAGGACTCTGCTGCAGTGTTTAATGACTCTGCTGAAGCAACTGGGGACTCAGATGCATTATTTAAGGACTCTGCTGCATTATGTAAGGACTTTGCTGCTTTATTTAAGGACTTTGCTGCATTATTTAAGGACTTTGTTGCATTATTTAAGGACTCTGCTGCATTATTTAAGGACTTTGTTGCATTATTTAAGGACTCTTCTGCATTATTTAAGGACTTTGCTGCATTATTTAAGGACTATGCTGTGGTATTTAAGTACTCTGCTGCATTATTTAAGGACTTTGCTGCATTATTTAAGGACTCTGCTGCATTATTTAATTACTTTGCTGCATTATTAAAGGACCCTGCTGCGGCATTTAAGGATTCTGCTGCATTATTTAAGGACTTTGATGCATTATTTAAGGACGCTGCTGCAGAATTTAAGGAATCTGCTGCATTATTTAAGGACTTTGTTGCATTATTTAAGGTCTCTGCTGCATGAATTAAGGACTCTGCTATGGTACTTAAGGACTTTGCTGCATTATTTAAGGACTTTGCTGCATTATTTAAGGACTTTGATGCATTATTTAAGAACTTTGTTGCATTATTTAAGGACTCTGCTGCATTATTTAAGGACTTTGTTGCATTATGTAAGGACTTTGCTGCTTTATTTAAGGACTTTGCTGCATTATTTAAGGACTTTGTTGCATTATTTAAGGACTCTGCTGCATTATTTAAGGACTTTGTTGCATCATTTAAGGACTCTTCTGCATTATTTAAGGACTTTGCTGCATTATTTAAGGACTATGCTGTGGTATTTAAGTACTCTGCTGCATTATTTAAGGACTTTGCTGCATTATTTAAGGACTCTGCTGCATTATTTAATTACTTTGCTGCATTATTAAAGGACCCTGCTGCGGCATTTAAGGATTCTGCTGCATAATTTAAGGACTTTATTGCATTATTTAAGGATCCTGCTGCATTATTTAAGGATCCTGCTGAAGCATTTGAGGACTCAGCTGCATTATTTAAGGACTTTGCTGCATTATTTAACGACTCTGCTGCATTATTTAAGGACTCTGCTGCTTTATTTAAGGACTTTCCTGCATTATTTAAGGAGTCTTCTGCATTATTTAATGACTCTGCTGAAGCATTTGAGGACTCAACTGCATTATTTAAGGACTCTGCTGCATTATTTAAGGTCTCTGCTGCATTATTTAAGGACTCTGCTGTGGTATATAAGGACTCTGCTGCATTATTTAAGGAATTTGTTGCATTATTTAAGGACGCTGCTGCATTATTTAAGGACTTTGTTGCATTATTTAAGGACTCTGCTGCATTAATTAAGGACTTTGCTGCATTACTTAAGGACACTGCTGCATTATTTAAGGACTTTGTTGCATTATTTAAGGACTCTGCTGCATTATTTAAGGACTCTGCTGAAGCATTTGGGGACTCAGATGCATTATTTAAGGACTCTGCTGCATTATGTAAGGGCTTTGCTGCTTTATTTAAGGACTCTGTTGCATTATTTAAGGACTTTGTTGCATTATTTAAGAACTCTGCTGCATTATTTAAGGACTTTGTTGCATTATTTAAGGATTCTGCTGCATTATTTAAGGACTTTGCTGCATTATTTAAGGACTATGCTGTGGTATTTAAGGACTCTGCTGCATTATTTAAGGACTTTGCTGCATTATTAAAGGACTCTGCTGCATTATTTAATTACTTTGCTGCATTATTTAAGGACTCTGCTGCGGTATTTAAGGACTCTGCTGCATTATTTAAGGACTTTGATGCATTATTTAAGGACACTGCTGCAGAATTTAAGGAATCTGCTGCATTATTTAAGGACTTTGTTGCATTATTTAAGGTCTCTTTTTCATTATTTAAGGACTCTGCTATTGTACTTAAGGACTTTGCTGCATTATTTAAGGACTTTGCTGCATTATTTAAGGACTCTGCTGCATTATTTAAGTACTTTGTTGCATTATTTAAGGACTCTGCTGCATAATTTAAGGACTTTATTGCATTATTTAAGGATCCTGCTGCATTATTTAATGACTCTGCTGAAGCATTTGAGGACTCATCTGCATTATTAAAGGTCTCTGCTGCATTATTTAAGGATCCTGCTGAAGCATTTGAGGACTCAGCTGCATTATTTAAGGACTTTGCTGCATTATTTAACGACTCTGCTGCGTTATTTAAGGACTCTGCTGCATTATTTAAGGACACTGCTGCATTATTTAAGGACTCTGCTGCATTATTTAAGGACTTTGCTGCATTATTTAACGACTCTGCTGCATTATTTAAGAACTTTGCTGCATTATTTAAGGACTCTGCTGCATTATTTAAGGAATTTGTTGCATTATTTAAGGACTCTGCTGCTTTATTTAAGGACTCTGCTGCGGTATTTAAGGACTCTGCTGCATTATTTAAGGACTTTGCTGCATTATTTAAGGACTGCTGCGTTATTTAAGGACTCTGCTGCATTATTTAAGACTTTGCTGCATTATTTAAGGACTCTGCTGCAGTGTTTAATGACTCTGCTGAAGCAACTGGGGACTCAGATGCATTATTTAAGGACTCTGCTGCATTATGTAAGGACTTTGCTGCTTTATTTAAGGACTTTGCTGCATTATTTAAGGACTTTGTTGCATTATTTAAGGACTCTGCTGCATTATTTAAGGACTTTGTTGCATTATTTAAGGACTCTTCTGCATTATTTAAGGACTTTGCTGCATTATTTAAGGACTATGCTGTGGTATTTAAGTACTCTGCTGCATTATTTAAGGACTTTGCTGCATTATTTAAGGACTCTGCTGCATTATTTAATTACTTTGCTGCATTATTAAAGGACCCTGCTGCGGCATTTAAGGATTCTGCTGCATTATTTAAGGACTTTGATGCATTATTTAAGGACGCTGCTGCAGAATTTAAGGAATCTGCTGCATTATTTAAGGACTTTGTTGCATTATTTAAGGTCTCTGCTGCATTATTTAAGGACTCTGCTATGGTACTTAAGGACTTTGCTGCATTACTTAAGGACTTTGCTGCATTATTTAAGGACTTTGATGCATTATTTAAGAACTTTGTTGCATTATTTAAGGACTCTGCTGCATTATTTAAGGACTTTGTTGCATTATGTAAGGACTTTGCTGCTTTATTTAAGGACTTTGCTGCATTATTTAAGGGCTTTGTTGCATTATTTAAGGACTCTGCTGCATTATTTAAGGACTTTATTGCATTATTTAAGGACTCTGCTGCATTATTTAATGACTCTGCTGAAGCATTTGAGGACTCAGCTGCATTATTTAAGGTCTCTGCTGTATTATTTAAGGACTCTGCTGCATTATTTAATGACTCTGCTGCGGTATTTAAGGACTCTGCTGCATTATTTAAGGACTTTGCTGCATTATTTAAGGACTGCTGCGTTGTTTAAGGACTCTGCTGCATTATTTAAGACTTTGCTGCATTATTTAAGGACTCTGCTGCAGTGTTTAATGACTCTGCTGAAGCAATTGGGGACTCAGATGCATTATTTAAGGACTCTGCTGCATTATGTAAGGACTTTGCTGCTTTATTTAAGGGCTTTGCTGCATTATTTAAGGACTTTGTTGCATTATTTAAGGACTCTGCTGCATTATTTAAGGACTTTGTTGCATTATTTAAGGACTCTTCTGCATTATTTAAGGACTTTGCTGCATTATTTAAGGACTATGCTGTGGTATTTAAGTACTCTGCTGCATTATTTAAGGACTTTGCTGCATTATTTAAGGACTCTGCTGCATTATTTAATTACTTTGCTGCATTATTAAAGGACCCTGCTGCGGCATTTAAGGATTCTGCTGCATTATTTAAGGACTTTGATGCATTATTTAAGGACGCTGCTGCAGAATTTAAGGAATCTGCTGCATTATTTAAGGACTTTGTTGCATTATTTAAGGTCTCTGCTGCATGAATTAAGGACTCTGCTATGGTACTTAAGGACTTTGCTGCATTATTTAAGGACTTTGCTGCATTATTTAAGGACTTTGATGCATTATTTAAGAACTTTGTTGCATTATTTAAGGACTCTGCTGCATTATTTAAGGACTTTGTTGCATTATGTAAGGACTTTGCTGCTTTATTTAAGGACTTTGCTGCATTATTTAAGGACTTTGTTGCATTATTTAAGGACTCTGCTGCATTATTTAAGGACTTTGTTGCATTATTTAAGGACTCTTCTGCATTATTTAAGGACTTTGCTGCATTATTTAAGGACTATGCTGTGGTATTTAAGTACTCTGCTGCATTATTTAAGGACTTTGCTGCATTATTTAAGGACTCTGCTGCATTATTTAATTACTTTGCTGCATTATTAAAGGACCCTGCTGCGGCATTTAAGGATTCTGCTGCATAATTTAAGGACTTTATTGCATTATTTAAGGATCCTGCTGCATTATTTAAGGATCCTGCTGAAGCATTTGAGGACTCAGCTGCATTATTTAAGGACTTTGCTGCATTATTTAACGACTCTGCTGCATTATTTAAGGACTCTGCTGCTTTATTTAAGGACTTTCCTGCATTATTTAAGGAGTCTTCTGCATTATTTAATGACTCTGCTGAAGCATTTGAGGACTCAACTGCATTATTTAAGGACTCTGCTGCATTATTTAAGGTCTCTGCTGCATTATTTAAGGACTCTGCTGTGGTATATAAGGACTCTGCTGCATTATTTAAGGAATTTGTTGCATTATTTAAGGACGCTGCTGCATTATTTAAGGACTTTGTTGCATTATTTAAGGACTCTGCTGCATTAATTAAGGACTTTGCTGCATTACTTAAGGACACTGCTGCATTATTTAAGGACTTTGTTGCATTATTTAAGGACTCTGCTGCATTATTTAAGGACTCTGCTGAAGCATTTGGGGACTCAGATGCATTATTTAAGGACTCTGCTGCATTATGTAAGGGCTTTGCTGCTTTATTTAAGGACTCTGTTGCATTATTTAAGGACTTTGTTGCATTATTTAAGAACTCTGCTGCATTATTTAAGGACTTTGTTGCATTATTTAAGGATTCTGCTGCATTATTTAAGGACTTTGCTGCATTATTTAAGGACTATGCTGTGGTATTTAAGGACTCTGCTGCATTATTTAAGGACTTTGCTGCATTATTAAAGGACTCTGCTGCATTATTTAATTACTTTGCTGCATTATTTAAGGACTCTGCTGCGGTATTTAAGGACTCTGCTGCATTATTTAAGGACTTTGATGCATTATTTAAGGACACTGCTGCAGAATTTAAGGAATCTGCTGCATTATTTAAGGACTTTGTTGCATTATTTAAGGTCTCTTTTTCATTATTTAAGGACTCTGCTATTGTACTTAAGGACTTTGCTGCATTATTTAAGGACTTTGCTGCATTATTTAAGGACTCTGCTTCATTATTTAAGTACTTTGTTGCATTATTTAAGGACTCTGCTGCATAATTTAAGGACTTTATTGCATTATTTAAGGATCCTGCTGCATTATTTAATGACTCTGCTGAAGCATTTGAGGACTCATCTGCATTATTAAAGGTCTCTGCTGCCTTATTTAAGGATCCTGCTGAAGCATTTGAGGACTCAGCTGCATTATTTAAGGACTTTGCTGCATTATTTAACGACTCTGCTGCGTTATTTAAGGACTCTGCTGCATTATTTAAGGACACTGCTGCATTATTTAAGGACTCTGCTGCATTATTTAAGGACTTTGCTGCATTATTTAACGACTCTGCTGCATTATTTAAGAACTTTGCTGCATTATTTAAGGACTCTGCTGCATTATTTAAGGAATTTGTTGCATTATTTAAGGACTCTGCTGCTTTATTTAAGGACTCTGCTGCGGTATTTAAGGACTCTGCTGCATTATTTAAGGACTTTGCTGCATTATTTAAGGACTGCTGCGTTATTTAAGGACTCTGCTGCATTATTTAAGACTTTGCTGCATTATTTAAGGACTCTGCTGCAGTGTTTAATGACTCTGCTGAAGCAACTGGGGACTCAGATGCATTATTTAAGGACTCTGCTGCATTATGTAAGGACTTTGCTGCTTTATTTAAGGACTTTGCTGCATTATTTAAGGACTTTGTTGCATTATTTAAGGACTCTGCTGCATTATTTAAGGACTTTGTTGCATTATTTAAGGACTCTTCTGCATTATTTAAGGACTTTGCTGCATTATTTAAGGACTATGCTGTGGTATTTAAGTACTCTGCTGCATTATTTAAGGACTTTGCTGCATTATTTAAGGACTCTGCTGCATTATTTAATTACTTTGCTGCATTATTAAAGGACCCTGCTGCGGCATTTAAGGATTCTGCTGCATTATTTAAGGACTTTGATGCATTATTTAAGGACGCTGCTGCAGAATTTAAGGAATCTGCTGCATTATTTAAGGACTTTGTTGCATTATTTAAGGTCTCTGCTGCATTATTTATGGACTCTGCTATGGTACTTAAGGACTTTGCTGCATTACTTAGGGACTTTGCTGCATTATTTAAGGACTTTGATGCATTATTTAAGGACTTTGTTGCATTATTTAAGAACTCTGCTGCATTATTTAAGGACTTTGTTGCATTATTTAAGGATTCTGCTGCATTATTTAAGGACTTTGCTGCATTATTTAAGGACTATGCTGTGGTATTTAAGGACTCTGCTGCATTATTTAAGGACTTTGCTGCATTATTAAAGGACTCTGCTGCATTATTTAATTACTTTGCTGCATTATTTAAGGACTCTGCTGCGGTATTTAAGGACTCTGCTGCATTATTTAAGGACTTTGATGCATTATTTAAGGACACTGCTGCAGAATTTAAGGAATCTGCTGCATTATTTAAGGACTTTGTTGCATTATTTAAGGTCTCTTTTTCATTATTTAAGGACTCTGCTATTGTACTTAAGGACTTTGCTGCATTATTTAAGGACTTTGCTGCATTATTTAAGGACTCTGCTGCATTATTTAAGTACTTTGTTGCATTATTTAAGGACTCTGCTGCATAATTTAAGGACTTTATTGCATTATTTAAGGATCCTGCTGCATTATTTAATGACTCTGCTGAAGCATTTGAGGACTCATCTGCATTATTAAAGGTCTCTGCTGCATTATTTAAGGATCCTGCTGAAGCATTTGAGGACTCAGCTGCATTATTTAAGGACTTTGCTGCATTATTTAACGACTCTGCTGCGTTATTTAAGGACTCTGCTGCATTATTTAAGGACACTGCTGCATTATTTAAGGACTCTGCTGCATTATTTAAGGACTTTGCTGCATTATTTAACGACTCTGCTGCATTATTTAAGAACTTTGCTGCATTATTTAAGGACTCTGCTGCATTATTTAAGGAATTTGTTGCATTATTTAAGGACTCTGCTGCTTTATTTAAGGACTCTGCTGCGGTATTTAAGGACTCTGCTGCATTATTTAAGGACTTTGCTGCATTATTTAAGGACTGCTGCGTTATTTAAGGACTCTGCTGCATTATTTAAGACTTTGCTGCATTATTTAAGGACTCTGCTGCAGTGTTTAATGACTCTGCTGAAGCAACTGGGGACTCAGATGCATTATTTAAGGACTCTGCTGCATTATGTAAGGACTTTGCTGCTTTATTTAAGGACTTTGCTGCATTATTTAAGGACTTTGTTGCATTATTTAAGGACTCTGCTGCATTATTTAAGGACTTTGTTGCATTATTTAAGGACTCTTCTGCATTATTTAAGGACTTTGCTGCATTATTTAAGGACTATGCTGTGGTATTTAAGTACTCTGCTGCATTATTTAAGGACTTTGCTGCATTATTTAAGGACTCTGCTGCATTATTTAATTACTTTGCTGCATTATTAAAGGACCCTGCTGCGGCATTTAAGGATTCTGCTGCATTATTTAAGGACTTTGATGCATTATTTAAGGACGCTGCTGCAGAATTTAAGGAATCTGCTGCATTATTTAAGGACTTTGTTGCATTATTTAAGGTCTCTGCTGCATGAATTAAGGACTCTGCTATGGTACTTAAGGACTTTGCTGCATTATTTAAGGACTTTGCTGCATTATTTAAGGACTTTGATGCATTATTTAAGAACTTTGTTGCATTATTTAAGGACTCTGCTGCATTATTTAAGGACTTTGTTGCATTATGTAAGGACTTTGCTGCTTTATTTAAGGACTTTGCTGCATTATTTAAGGACTTTGTTGCATTATTTAAGGACTCTGCTGCATTATTTAAGGACTTTGTTGCATCATTTAAGGACTCTTCTGCATTATTTAAGGACTTTGCTGCATTATTTAAGGACTATGCTGTGGTATTTAAGTACTCTGCTGCATTATTTAAGGACTTTGCTGCATTATTTAAGGACTCTGCTGCATTATTTAATTACTTTGCTGCATTATTAAAGGACCCTGCTGCGGCATTTAAGGATTCTGCTGCATAATTTAAGGACTTTATTGCATTATTTAAGGATCCTGCTGCATTATTTAAGGATCCTGCTGAAGCATTTGAGGACTCAGCTGCATTATTTAAGGACTTTGCTGCATTATTTAACGACTCTGCTGCATTATTTAAGGACTCTGCTGCTTTATTTAAGGACTTTCCTGCATTATTTAAGGAGTCTTCTGCATTATTTAATGACTCTGCTGAAGCATTTGAGGACTCAACTGCATTATTTAAGGACTCTGCTGCATTATTTAAGGTCTCTGCTGCATTATTTAAGGACTCTGCTGTGGTATATAAGGACTCTGCTGCATTATTTAAGGAATTTGTTGCATTATTTAAGGACGCTGCTGCATTATTTAAGGACTTTGTTGCATTATTTAAGGACTCTGCTGCATTAATTAAGGACTTTGCTGCATTACTTAAGGACACTGCTGCATTATTTAAGGACTTTGTTGCATTATTTAAGGACTCTGCTGCATTATTTAAGGACTCTGCTGAAGCATTTGGGGACTCAGATGCATTATTTAAGGACTCTGCTGCATTATGTAAGGGCTTTGCTGCTTTATTTAAGGACTCTGTTGCATTATTTAAGGACTTTGTTGCATTATTTAAGAACTCTGCTGCATTATTTAAGGACTTTGTTGCATTATTTAAGGATTCTGCTGCATTATTTAAGGACTTTGCTGCATTATTTAAGGACTATGCTGTGGTATTTAAGGACTCTGCTGCATTATTTAAGGACTTTGCTGCATTATTAAAGGACTCTGCTGCATTATTTAATTACTTTGCTGCATTATTTAAGGACTCTGCTGCGGTATTTAAGGACTCTGCTGCATTATTTAAGGACTTTGATGCATTATTTAAGGACACTGCTGCAGAATTTAAGGAATCTGCTGCATTATTTAAGGACTTTGTTGCATTATTTAAGGTCTCTTTTTCATTATTTAAGGACTCTGCTATTGTACTTAAGGACTTTGCTGCATTATTTAAGGACTTTGCTGCATTATTTAAGGACTCTGCTTCATTATTTAAGTACTTTGTTGCATTATTTAAGGACTCTGCTGCATAATTTAAGGACTTTATTGCATTATTTAAGGATCCTGCTGCATTATTTAATGACTCTGCTGAAGCATTTGAGGACTCATCTGCATTATTAAAGGTCTCTGCTGCCTTATTTAAGGATCCTGCTGAAGCATTTGAGGACTCAGCTGCATTATTTAAGGACTTTGCTGCATTATTTAACGACTCTGCTGCGTTATTTAAGGACTCTGCTGCATTATTTAAGGACACTGCTGCATTATTTAAGGACTCTGCTGCATTATTTAAGGACTTTGCTGCATTATTTAACGACTCTGCTGCATTATTTAAGAACTTTGCTGCATTATTTAAGGACTCTGCTGCATTATTTAAGGAATTTGTTGCATTATTTAAGGACTCTGCTGCTTTATTTAAGGACTCTGCTGCGGTATTTAAGGACTCTGCTGCATTATTTAAGGACTTTGCTGCATTATTTAAGGACTGCTGCGTTATTTAAGGACTCTGCTGCATTATTTAAGACTTTGCTGCATTATTTAAGGACTCTGCTGCAGTGTTTAATGACTCTGCTGAAGCAACTGGGGACTCAGATGCATTATTTAAGGACTCTGCTGCATTATGTAAGGACTTTGCTGCTTTATTTAAGGACTTTGCTGCATTATTTAAGGACTTTGTTGCATTATTTAAGGACTCTGCTGCATTATTTAAGGACTTTGTTGCATTATTTAAGGACTCTTCTGCATTATTTAAGGACTTTGCTGCATTATTTAAGGACTATGCTGTGGTATTTAAGTACTCTGCTGCATTATTTAAGGACTTTGCTGCATTATTTAAGGACTCTGCTGCATTATTTAATTACTTTGCTGCATTATTAAAGGACCCTGCTGCGGCATTTAAGGATTCTGCTGCATTATTTAAGGACTTTGATGCATTATTTAAGGACGCTGCTGCAGAATTTAAGGAATCTGCTGCATTATTTAAGGACTTTGTTGCATTATTTAAGGTCTCTGCTGCATTATTTAAGGACTCTGCTATGGTACTTAAGGACTTTGCTGCATTACTTAGGGACTTTGCTGCATTATTTAAGGACTTTGATGCATTATTTAAGGACTTTGTTGCATTATTTAAGAACTCTGCTGCATTATTTAAGGACTTTGTTGCATTATTTAAGGATTCTGCTGCATTATTTAAGGACTTTGCTGCATTATTTAAGGACTATGCTGTGGTATTTAAGGACTCTGCTGCATTATTTAAGGACTTTGCTGCATTATTAAAGGACTCTGCTGCATTATTTAATTACTTTGCTGCATTATTTAAGGACTCTGCTGCGGTATTTAAGGACTCTGCTGCATTATTTAAGGACTTTGATGCATTATTTAAGGACACTGCTGCAGAATTTAAGGAATCTGCTGCATTATTTAAGGACTTTGTTGCATTATTTAAGGTCTCTTTTTCATTATTTAAGGACTCTGCTATTGTACTTAAGGACTTTGCTGCATTATTTAAGGACTTTGCTGCATTATTTAAGGACTCTGCTGCATTATTTAAGTACTTTGTTGCATTATTTAAGGACTCTGCTGCATAATTTAAGGACTTTATTGCATTATTTAAGGATCCTGCTGCATTATTTAATGACTCTGCTGAAGCATTTGAGGACTCATCTGCATTATTAAAGGTCTCTGCTGCATTATTTAAGGATCCTGCTGAAGCATTTGAGGACTCAGCTGCATTATTTAAGGACTTTGCTGCATTATTTAACGACTCTGCTGCGTTATTTAAGGACTCTGCTGCATTATTTAAGGACACTGCTGCATTATTTAAGGACTCTGCTGCATTATTTAAGGACTTTGCTGCATTATTTAACGACTCTGCTGCATTATTTAAGAACTTTGCTGCATTATTTAAGGACTCTGCTGCATTATTTAAGGAATTTGTTGCATTATTTAAGGACTCTGCTGCTTTATTTAAGGACTCTGCTGCGGTATTTAAGGACTCTGCTGCATTATTTAAGGACTTTGCTGCATTATTTAAGGACTGCTGCGTTATTTAAGGACTCTGCTGCATTATTTAAGACTTTGCTGCATTATTTAAGGACTCTGCTGCAGTGTTTAATGACTCTGCTGAAGCAACTGGGGACTCAGATGCATTATTTAAGGACTCTGCTGCATTATGTAAGGACTTTGCTGCTTTATTTAAGGACTTTGCTGCATTATTTAAGGACTTTGTTGCATTATTTAAGGACTCTGCTGCATTATTTAAGGACTTTGTTGCATTATTTAAGGACTCTTCTGCATTATTTAAGGACTTTGCTGCATTATTTAAGGACTATGCTGTGGTATTTAAGTACTCTGCTGCATTATTTAAGGACTTTGCTGCATTATTTAAGGACTCTGCTGCATTATTTAATTACTTTGCTGCATTATTAAAGGACCCTGCTGCGGCATTTAAGGATTCTGCTGCATTATTTAAGGACTTTGATGCATTATTTAAGGACGCTGCTGCAGAATTTAAGGAATCTGCTGCATTATTTAAGGACTTTGTTGCATTATTTAAGGTCTCTGCTGCATGAATTAAGGACTCTGCTATGGTACTTAAGGACTTTGCTGCATTATTTAAGGACTTTGCTGCATTATTTAAGGACTTTGATGCATTATTTAAGAACTTTGTTGCATTATTTAAGGACTCTGCTGCATTATTTAAGGACTTTGTTGCATTATGTAAGGACTTTGCTGCTTTATTTAAGGACTTTGCTGCATTATTTAAGGACTTTGTTGCATTATTTAAGGACTCTGCTGCATTATTTAAGGACTTTGTTGCATCATTTAAGGACTCTTCTGCATTATTTAAGGACTTTGCTGCATTATTTAAGGACTATGCTGTGGTATTTAAGTACTCTGCTGCATTATTTAAGGACTTTGCTGCATTATTTAAGGACTCTGCTGCATTATTTAATTACTTTGCTGCATTATTAAAGGACCCTGCTGCGGCATTTAAGGATTCTGCTGCATAATTTAAGGACTTTATTGCATTATTTAAGGATCCTGCTGCATTATTTAAGGATCCTGCTGAAGCATTTGAGGACTCAGCTGCATTATTTAAGGACTTTGCTGCATTATTTAACGACTCTGCTGCATTATTTAAGGACTCTGCTGCTTTATTTAAGGACTTTCCTGCATTATTTAAGGAGTCTTCTGCATTATTTAATGACTCTGCTGAAGCATTTGAGGACTCAACTGCATTATTTAAGGACTCTGCTGCATTATTTAAGGTCTCTGCTGCATTATTTAAGGACTCTGCTGTGGTATATAAGGACTCTGCTGCATTATTTAAGGAATTTGTTGCATTATTTAAGGACGCTGCTGCATTATTTAAGGACTTTGTTGCATTATTTAAGGACTCTGCTGCATTAATTAAGGACTTTGCTGCATTACTTAAGGACACTGCTGCATTATTTAAGGACTTTGTTGCATTATTTAAGGACTCTGCTGCATTATTTAAGGACTCTGCTGAAGCATTTGGGGACTCAGATGCATTATTTAAGGACTCTGCTGCATTATGTAAGGGCTTTGCTGCTTTATTTAAGGACTCTGTTGCATTATTTAAGGACTTTGTTGCATTATTTAAGAACTCTGCTGCATTATTTAAGGACTTTGTTGCATTATTTAAGGATTCTGCTGCATTATTTAAGGACTTTGCTGCATTATTTAAGGACTATGCTGTGGTATTTAAGGACTCTGCTGCATTATTTAAGGACTTTGCTGCATTATTAAAGGACTCTGCTGCATTATTTAATTACTTTGCTGCATTATTTAAGGACTCTGCTGCGGTATTTAAGGACTCTGCTGCATTATTTAAGGACTTTGATGCATTATTTAAGGACACTGCTGCAGAATTTAAGGAATCTGCTGCATTATTTAAGGACTTTGTTGCATTATTTAAGGTCTCTTTTTCATTATTTAAGGACTCTGCTATTGTACTTAAGGACTTTGCTGCATTATTTAAGGACTTTGCTGCATTATTTAAGGACTCTGCTGCATTATTTAAGTACTTTGTTGCATTATTTAAGGACTCTGCTGCATAATTTAAGGACTTTATTGCATTATTTAAGGATCCTGCTGCATTATTTAATGACTCTGCTGAAGCATTTGAGGACTCATCTGCATTATTAAAGGTCTCTGCTGCATTATTTAAGGATCCTGCTGAAGCATTTGAGGACTCAGCTGCATTATTTAAGGACTTTGCTGCATTATTTAACGACTCTGCTGCGTTATTTAAGGACTCTGCTGCATTATTTAAGGACACTGCTGCATTATTTAAGGACTCTGCTGCATTATTTAAGGACTTTGCTGCATTATTTAACGACTCTGCTGCATTATTTAAGAACTTTGCTGCATTATTTAAGGACTCTGCTGCATTATTTAAGGAATTTGTTGCATTATTTAAGGACTCTGCTGCTTTATTTAAGGACTCTGCTGCGGTATTTAAGGACTCTGCTGCATTATTTAAGGACTTTGCTGCATTATTTAAGGACTGCTGCGTTATTTAAGGACTCTGCTGCATTATTTAAGACTTTGCTGCATTATTTAAGGACTCTGCTGCAGTGTTTAATGACTCTGCTGAAGCAACTGGGGACTCAGATGCATTATTTAAGGACTCTGCTGCATTATGTAAGGACTTTGCTGCTTTATTTAAGGACTTTGCTGCATTATTTAAGGACTTTGTTGCATTATTTAAGGACTCTGCTGCATTATTTAAGGACTTTGTTGCATTATTTAAGGACTCTTCTGCATTATTTAAGGACTTTGCTGCATTATTTAAGGACTATGCTGTGGTATTTAAGTACTCTGCTGCATTATTTAAGGACTTTGCTGCATTATTTAAGGACTCTGCTGCATTATTTAATTACTTTGCTGCATTATTAAAGGACCCTGCTGCGGCATTTAAGGATTCTGCTGCATTATTTAAGGACTTTGATGCATTATTTAAGGACGCTGCTGCAGAATTTAAGGAATCTGCTGCATTATTTAAGGACTTTGTTGCATTATTTAAGGTCTCTGCTGCATGAATTAAGGACTCTGCTATGGTACTTAAGGACTTTGCTGCATTATTTAAGGACTTTGCTGCATTATTTAAGGACTTTGATGCATTATTTAAGAACTTTGTTGCATTATTTAAGGACTCTGCTGCATTATTTAAGGACTTTGTTGCATTATGTAAGGACTTTGCTGCTTTATTTAAGGACTTTGCTGCATTATTTAAGGACTTTGTTGCATTATTTAAGGACTCTGCTGCATTATTTAAGGACTTTGTTGCATTATTTAAGGACTCTTCTGCATTATTTAAGGACTTTGCTGCATTATTTAAGGACTATGCTGTGGTATTTAAGTACTCTGCTGCATTATTTAAGGACTTTGCTGCATTATTTAAGGACTCTGCTGCATTATTTAATTACTTTGCTGCATTATTAAAGGACCCTGCTGCGGCATTTAAGGATTCTGCTGCATAATTTAAGGACTTTATTGCATTATTTAAGGATCCTGCTGCATTATTTAAGGATCCTGCTGAAGCATTTGAGGACTCAGCTGCATTATTTAAGGACTTTGCTGCATTATTTAACGACTCTGCTGCATTATTTAAGGACTCTGCTGCTTTATTTAAGGACTTTCCTGCATTATTTAAGGAGTCTTCTGCATTATTTAATGACTCTGCTGAAGCATTTGAGGACTCAACTGCATTATTTAAGGACTCTGCTGCATTATTTAAGGTCTCTGCTGCATTATTTAAGGACTCTGCTGTGGTATATAAGGACTCTGCTGCATTATTTAAGGAATTTGTTGCATTATTTAAGGACGCTGCTGCATTATTTAAGGACTTTGTTGCATTATTTAAGGACTCTGCTGCATTAATTAAGGACTTTGCTGCATTACTTAAGGACACTGCTGCATTATTTAAGGACTCTGCTGCATTATTTAAGGACTCTGCTGAAGCATTTGGGGACTCAGATGCATTATTTAAGGACTCTGCTGCATTATGTAAGGGCTTTGCTGCTTTATTTAAGGACTCTGTTGCATTATTTAAGGACTTTGTTGCATTATTTAAGAACTCTGCTGCATTATTTAAGGACTTTGTTGCATTATTTAAGGATTCTGCTGCATTATTTAAGGACTTTGCTGCATTATTTAAGGACTATGCTGTGGTATTTAAGGACTCTGCTGCATTATTTAAGGACTTTGCTGCATTATTAAAGGACTCTGCTGCATTATTTAATTACTTTGCTGCATTATTTAAGGACTCTGCTGCGGTATTTAAGGACTCTGCTGCATTATTTAAGGACTTTGATGCATTATTTAAGGACACTGCTGCAGAATTTAAGGAATCTGCTGCATTATTTAAGGACTTTGTTGCATTATTTAAGGTCTCTTTTTCATTATTTAAGGACTCTGCTATTGTACTTAAGGACTTTGCTGCATTATTTAAGGACTTTGCTGCATTATTTAAGGACTCTGCTGCATTATTTAAGTACTTTGTTGCATTATTTAAGGACTCTGCTGCATAATTTAAGGACTTTATTGCATTATTTAAGGATCCTGCTGCATTATTTAATGACTCTGCTGAAGCATTTGAGGACTCAGCTGCATTATTTAAGGTCTCTGCTGCATTATTTAAGGATCCTGCTGAAGCATTTGAGGACTCAGCTGCATTATTTAAGGACTTTGCTGCATTATTTAACGACTCTGCTGCGTTATTTAAGGACTCTGCTGCATTATTTAAGGACACTGCTGCATTATTTAAGGACTCTGCTGCATTATTTAAGGACTTTGCTGCATTATTTAACGACTCTGCTGCATTATTTAAGAACTTTGCTGCATTATTTAAGGACTCTGCTGCATTATTTAAGGAATTTGTTGCATTATTTAAGGACTCTGCTGCTTTATTTAAGGACTCTGCTGCGGTATTTAAGGACTCTGCTGCATTATTTAAGGACTTTGCTGCATTATTTAAGGACTGCTGCGTTATTTAAGGACTCTGCTGCATTATTTAAGACTTTGCTGCATTATTTAAGGACTCTGCTGCAGTGTTTAATGACTCTGCTGAAGCAACTGGGGACTCAGATGCATTATTTAAGGACTCTGCTGCATTATGTAAGGACTTTGCTGCTTTATTTAAGGACTTTGCTGCATTATTTAAGGACTTTGTTGCATTATTTAAGGACTCTGCTGCATTATTTAAGGACTTTGTTGCATTATTTAAGGACTCTTCTGCATTATTTAAGGACTTTGCTGCATTATTTAAGGACTATGCTGTGGTATTTAAGTACTCTGCTGCATTATTTAAGGACTTTGCTGCATTATTTAAGGACTCTGCTGCATTATTTAATTACTTTGCTGCATTATTAAAGGACCCTGCTGCGGCATTTAAGGATTCTGCTGCATTATTTAAGGACTTTGATGCATTATTTAAGGACGCTGCTGCAGAATTTAAGGAATCTGCTGCATTATTTAAGGACTTTGTTGCATTATTTAAGGTCTCTGCTGCATTATTTAAGGACTCTGCTATGGTACTTAAGGACTTTGCTGCATTACTTAAGGACTTTGCTGCATTATTTAAGGACTTTGATGCATTATTTAAGAACTTTGTTGCATTATTTAAGGACTCTGCTGCATTATTTAAGGACTTTGTTGCATTATGTAAGGACTTCGCTGCTTTATTTAAGGACTTTGCTGCATTATTTAAGGGCTTTGTTGCATTATTTAAGGACTCTGCTGCATTATTTAAGGACTTTGTTGCATTATTTAAGGACTCTTCTGCATTATTTAAGGACTTTGCTGCATTATTTAAGGACTATGCTGTGGTATTTAAGTACTCTGCTGCATTATTTAAGGACTTTGCTGCATTATTTAAGGACTCTGCTGCATTATTTAATTACTTTGCTGCATTATTAAAGGACCCTGCTGCGGCATTTAAGGATTCTGCTGCATAATTTAAGGACTTTATTGCATTATTTAAGGATCCTGCTGCATTATTTAAGGATCCTGCTGAAGCATTTGAGGACTCAGCTGCATTATTTAAGGACTTTGCTGCATTATTTAACGACTCTGCTGCATTATTTAAGGACTCTGCTGCTTTATTTAAGGACTTTCCTGCATTATTTAAGGAGTCTTCTGCATTATTTAATGACTCTGCTGAAGCATTTGAGGACTCAACTGCATTATTTAAGGACTCTGCTGCATTATTTAAGGTCTCTGCTGCATTATTTAAGGACTCTGCTGTGGTATATAAGGACTCTGCTGCATTATTTAAGGAATTTGTTGCATTATTTAAGGACGCTGCTGCATTATTTAAGGACTTTGTTGCATTATTTAAGGACTCTGCTGCATTAATTAAGGACTTTGCTGCATTACTTAAGGACACTGCTGCATTATTTAAGGACTTTGTTGCATTATTTAAGGACTCTGCTGCATTATTTAAGGACTCTGCTGAAGCATTTGGGGACTCAGATGCATTATTTAAGGACTCTGCTGCATTATGTAAGGGCTTTGCTGCTTTATTTAAGGACTCTGTTGCATTATTTAAGGACTTTGTTGCATTATTTAAGAACTCTGCTGCATTATTTAAGGACTTTGTTGCATTATTTAAGGATTCTGCTGCATTATTTAAGGACTTTGCTGCATTATTTAAGGACTATGCTGTGGTATTTAAGGACTCTGCTGCATTATTTAAGGACTTTGCTGCATTATTAAAGGACTCTGCTGCATTATTTAATTACTTTGCTGCATTATTTAAGGACTCTGCTGCGGTATTTAAGGACTCTGCTGCATTATTTAAGGACTTTGATGCATTATTTAAGGACACTGCTGCAGAATTTAAGGAATCTGCTGCATTATTTAAGGACTTTGTTGCATTATTTAAGGTCTCTTTTTCATTATTTAAGGACTCTGCTATTGTACTTAAGGACTTTGCTGCATTATTTAAGGACTTTGCTGCATTATTTAAGGACTCTGCTGCATTATTTAAGTACTTTGTTGCATTATTTAAGGACTCTGCTGCATAATTTAAGGACTTTATTGCATTATTTAAGGATCCTGCTGCATTATTTAATGACTCTGCTGAAGCATTTGAGGACTCATCTGCATTATTAAAGGTCTCTGCTGCATTATTTAAGGATCCTGCTGAAGCATTTGAGGACTCAGCTGCATTATTTAAGGACTTTGCTGCATTATTTAACGACTCTGCTGCGTTATTTAAGGACTCTGCTGCATTATTTAAGGACACTGCTGCATTATTTAAGGACTCTGCTGCATTATTTAAGGACTTTGCTGCATTATTTAACGACTCTGCTGCATTATTTAAGAACTTTGCTGCATTATTTAAGGACTCTGCTGCATTATTTAAGGAATTTGTTGCATTATTTAAGGACTCTGCTGCTTTATTTAAGGACTCTGCTGCGGTATTTAAGGACTCTGCTGCATTATTTAAGGACTTTGCTGCATTATTTAAGGACTGCTGCGTTATTTAAGGACTCTGCTGCATTATTTAAGACTTTGCTGCATTATTTAAGGACTCTGCTGCAGTGTTTAATGACTCTGCTGAAGCAACTGGGGACTCAGATGCATTATTTAAGGACTCTGCTGCATTATGTAAGGACTTTGCTGCTTTATTTAAGGACTTTGCTGCATTATTTAAGGACTTTGTTGCATTATTTAAGGACTCTGCTGCATTATTTAAGGACTTTGTTGCATTATTTAAGGACTCTTCTGCATTATTTAAGGACTTTGCTGCATTATTTAAGGACTATGCTGTGGTATTTAAGTACTCTGCTGCATTATTTAAGGACTTTGCTGCATTATTTAAGGACTCTGCTGCATTATTTAATTACTTTGCTGCATTATTAAAGGACCCTGCTGCGGCATTTAAGGATTCTGCTGCATTATTTAAGGACTTTGATGCATTATTTAAGGACGCTGCTGCAGAATTTAAGGAATCTGCTGCATTATTTAAGGACTTTGTTGCATTATTTAAGGACTCTGCTGCATTATTTAAGGACTTTGTTGCATTATTTAAGGACTCTTCTGCATTATTTAAGGACTTTGCTGCATTATTTAAGGACTATGCTGTGGTATTTAAGTACTCTGCTGCATTATTTAAGGACTTTGCTGCATTATTTAAGGACTCTGCTGCATTATTTAATTACTTTGCTGCATTATTAAAGGACCCTGCTGCGGCATTTAAGGATTCTGCTGCATTATTTAAGGACTTTGATGCATTATTTAAGGACGCTGCTGCAGAATTTAAGGAATCTGCTGCATTATTTAAGGACTTTGTTGCATTATTTAAGGTCTCTGCTGCATTATTTAAGGACTCTGCTATGGTACTTAAGGACTTTGCTGCATTACTTAAGGACTTTGCTGCATTATTTAAGGACTTTGATGCATTATTTAAGAACTTTGTTGCATTATTTAAGGACTCTGCTGCATTATTTAAGGACTTTGTTGCATTATGTAAGGACTTTGCTGCTTTATTTAAGGACTTTGCTGCATTATTTAAGGGCTTTGTTGCATTATTTAAGGACTCTGCTGCATTATTTAAGGACTTTGTTGCATTATTTAAGGACTCTTCTGCATTATTTAAGGACTTTGCTGCATTATTTAAGGACTATGCTGTGGTATTTAAGTACTCTGCTGCATTATTTAAGGACTTTGCTGCATTATTTAAGGACTCTGCTGCATTATTTAATTACTTTGCTGCATTATTAAAGGACCCTGCTGCGGCATTTAAGGATTCTGCTGCATAATTTAAGGACTTTATTGCATTATTTAAGGATCCTGCTGCATTATTTAAGGATCCTGCTGAAGCATTTGAGGACTCAGCTGCATTATTTAAGGACTTTGCTGCATTATTTAACGACTCTGCTGCATTATTTAAGGACTCTGCTGCTTTATTTAAGGACTTTCCTGCATTATTTAAGGAGTCTTCTGCATTATTTAATGACTCTGCTGAAGCATTTGAGGACTCAACTGCATTATTTAAGGACTCTGCTGCATTATTTAAGGTCTCTGCTGCATTATTTAAGGACTCTGCTGTGGTATATAAGGACTCTGCTGCATGATTTAAGGAATTTGTTGCATTATTTAAGGACGCTGCTGCATTATTTAAGGACTTTGTTGCATTATTTAAGGACTCTGCTGCATTAATTAAGGACTTTGCTGCATTACTTAAGGACACTGCTGCATTATTTAAGGACTTTGTTGCATTATTTAAGGTCTCTGCTGCATTATTTAAGGACTCTGCTGTGGTATTTATGGACTCTGCTGCATTATTTAAGGAATTTGTTGCATTATTTAAGGACGCTGCTGCATTATTTAAGGACTTTGTTGCATTATTTAAGGACTTTGCTGCATTAATTAAGGACTTTGCTGCATTACTTAAGGACTCTGCTGCATTATTTAATTACTTGCTGCATTATTTAAGGACTCTGCTGCGGTGTTTAAGAACTCTGCTGCATTATTTAAGGACTTTGCTGCATTATTTTAGGACTCTGCTGCATTATTTAAGGACTTTGCTGTATTATTTAAGGACTCTACTGCATTATTTAAGGACTTTGTTGCATTATTTAAGGACTCTGCTGCATTATTTAATGACTTTGTTGCATTATATAAGGACTCTGCTGCATTATTTAAGGACTATGTTGCATTATGTTAGAAGTCTGCTGCATTATTTAAGGACTTTGCTGCATTATTTAAGGACTCTGCTGCATTATTTAAGGACTTTATTGCATTATTTAAGGACTCTGCTGCATTATTTAATGACTCTGCTGAAGCATTTGAGGACTCAGCTGCATTATTTAAGGTCTCTGCTGTATTATTTAAGGACTCTGCTGCATTATTTAATGACTCTGTTGCGGTATTTAAGGACTCTGCTGCATTATTTAAGGACTGCTGCGTTATTTAAGGACTCTGCTGCATTATTTAAGACTTTGCTGCATTATTTAAGGACTCTGCTGCAGTGTTTAATGACTCTGCTGAAGCAACTGGGGACTCAGATGCATTATTTAAGGACTCTGCTGCATTATGTAAGGACTTTGCTGCTTTATTTAAGGACTTTGCTGCATTATTTAAGGACTTTGTTGCATTATTTAAGGACTCTGCTGCATTATTTAAGGACTTTGTTGCATTATTTAAGGACTCTTCTGCATTATTTAAGGACTTTGCTGCATTATTTAAGGACTATGCTGTGGTATTTAAGTACTCTGCTGCATTATTTAAGGACTTTGCTGCATTATTTAAGGACTCTGCTGCATTATTTAATTACTTTGCTGCATTATTAAAGGACCCTGCTGCGGCATTTAAGGATTCTGCTGCATTATTTAAGGACTTTGATGCATTATTTAAGGACGCTGCTGCAGAATTTAAGGAATCTGCTGCATTATTTAAGGACTTTGTTGCATTATTTAAGGTCTCTGCTGCATGAATTAAGGACTCTGCTATGGTACTTAAGGACTTTGCTGCATTATTTAAGGACTTTGCTGCATTATTTAAGGACTTTGATGCATTATTTAAGAACTTTGTTGCATTATTTAAGGACTCTGCTGCATTATTTAAGGACTTTGTTGCATTATGTAAGGACTTTGCTGCTTTATTTAAGGACTTTGCTGCATTATTTAAGGACTTTGTTGCATTATTTAAGGACTCTGCTGCATTATTTAAGGACTTTGTTGCATTATTTAAGGACTCTTCTGCATTATTTAAGGACTTTGCTGCATTATTTAAGGACTATGCTGTGGTATTTAAGTACTCTGCTGCATTATTTAAGGACTTTGCTGCATTATTTAAGGACTCTGCTGCATTATTTAATTACTTTGCTGCATTATTAAAGGACCCTGCTGCGGCATTTAAGGATTCTGCTGCATAATTTAAGGACTTTATTGCATTATTTAAGGATCCTGCTGCATTATTTAAGGATCCTGCTGAAGCATTTGAGGACTCAGCTGCATTATTTAAGGACTTTGCTGCATTATTTAACGACTCTGCTGCATTATTTAAGGACTCTGCTGCTTTATTTAAGGACTTTCCTGCATTATTTAAGGAGTCTTCTGCATTATTTAATGACTCTGCTGAAGCATTTGAGGACTCAACTGCATTATTTAAGGACTCTGCTGCATTATTTAAGGTCTCTGCTGCATTATTTAAGGACTCTGCTGTGGTATATAAGGACTCTGCTGCATTATTTAAGGAATTTGTTGCATTATTTAAGGACGCTGCTGCATTATTTAAGGACTTTGTTGCATTATTTAAGGACTCTGCTGCATTAATTAAGGACTTTGCTGCATTACTTAAGGACACTGCTGCATTATTTAAGGACTTTGTTGCATTATTTAAGGACTCTGCTGCATTATTTAAGGACTCTGCTGAAGCATTTGGGGACTCAGATGCATTATTTAAGGACTCTGCTGCATTATGTAAGGGCTTTGCTGCTTTATTTAAGGACTCTGTTGCATTATTTAAGGACTTTGTTGCATTATTTAAGAACTCTGCTGCATTATTTAAGGACTTTGTTGCATTATTTAAGGATTCTGCTGCATTATTTAAGGACTTTGCTGCATTATTTAAGGACTATGCTGTGGTATTTAAGGACTCTGCTGCATTATTTAAGGACTTTGCTGCATTATTAAAGGACTCTGCTGCATTATTTAATTACTTTGCTGCATTATTTAAGGACTCTGCTGCGGTATTTAAGGACTCTGCTGCATTATTTAAGGACTTTGATGCATTATTTAAGGACACTGCTGCAGAATTTAAGGAATCTGCTGCATTATTTAAGGACTTTGTTGCATTATTTAAGGTCTCTTTTTCATTATTTAAGGACTCTGCTATTGTACTTAAGGACTTTGCTGCATTATTTAAGGACTTTGCTGCATTATTTAAGGACTCTGCTGCATTATTTAAGTACTTTGTTGCATTATTTAAGGACTCTGCTGCATAATTTAAGGACTTTATTGCATTATTTAAGGATCCTGCTGCATTATTTAATGACTCTGCTGAAGCATTTGAGGACTCAGCTGCATTATTTAAGGTCTCTGCTGCATTATTTAAGGATCCTGCTGAAGCATTTGAGGACTCAGCTGCATTATTTAAGGACTTTGCTGCATTATTTAACGACTCTGCTGCGTTATTTAAGGACTCTGCTGCATTATTTAAGGACACTGCTGCATTATTTAAGGACTCTGCTGCATTATTTAAGGACTTTGCTGCATTATTTAACGACTCTGCTGCATTATTTAAGAACTTTGCTGCATTATTTAAGGACTCTGCTGCATTATTTAAGGAATTTGTTGCATTATTTAAGGACTCTGCTGCTTTATTTAAGGACTCTGCTGCGGTATTTAAGGACTCTGCTGCATTATTTAAGGACTTTGCTGCATTATTTAAGGACTGCTGCGTTATTTAAGGACTCTGCTGCATTATTTAAGACTTTGCTGCATTATTTAAGGACTCTGCTGCAGTGTTTAATGACTCTGCTGAAGCAACTGGGGACTCAGATGCATTATTTAAGGACTCTGCTGCATTATGTAAGGACTTTGCTGCTTTATTTAAGGACTTTGCTGCATTATTTAAGGACTTTGTTGCATTATTTAAGGACTCTGCTGCATTATTTAAGGACTTTGTTGCATTATTTAAGGACTCTTCTGCATTATTTAAGGACTTTGCTGCATTATTTAAGGACTATGCTGTGGTATTTAAGTACTCTGCTGCATTATTTAAGGACTTTGCTGCATTATTTAAGGACTCTGCTGCATTATTTAATTACTTTGCTGCATTATTAAAGGACCCTGCTGCGGCATTTAAGGATTCTGCTGCATTATTTAAGGACTTTGATGCATTATTTAAGGACGCTGCTGCAGAATTTAAGGAATCTGCTGCATTATTTAAGGACTTTGTTGCATTATTTAAGGTCTCTGCTGCATTATTTAAGGACTCTGCTATGGTACTTAAGGACTTTGCTGCATTACTTAAGGACTTTGCTGCATTATTTAAGGACTTTGATGCATTATTTAAGAACTTTGTTGCATTATTTAAGGACTCTGCTGCATTATTTAAGGACTTTGTTGCATTATTTAAGGACTCTTCTGCATTATTTAAGGACTTTGCTGCATTATTTAAGGACTATGCTGTGGTATTTAAGTACTCTGCTGCATTATTTAAGGACTTTGCTGCATTATTTAAGGACTCTGCTGCATTATTTAATTACTTTGCTGCATTATTAAAGGACCCTGCTGCGGCATTTAAGGATTCTGCTGCATAATTTAAGGACTTTATTGCATTATTTAAGGATCCTGCTGCATTATTTAAGGATCCTGCTGAAGCATTTGAGGACTCAGCTGCATTATTTAAGGACTTTGCTGCATTATTTAACGACTCTGCTGCATTATTTAAGGACTCTGCTGCTTTATTTAAGGACTTTCCTGCATTATTTAAGGAGTCTTCTGCATTATTTAATGACTCTGCTGAAGCATTTGAGGACTCAACTGCATTATTTAAGGACTCTGCTGCATTATTTAAGGTCTCTGCTGCATTATTTAAGGACTCTGCTGTGGTATATAAGGACTCTGCTGCATTATTTAAGGAATTTGTTGCATTATTTAAGGACGCTGCTGCATTATTTAAGGACTTTGTTGCATTATTTAAGGACTCTGCTGCATTAATTAAGGACTTTGCTGCATTACTTAAGGACACTGCTGCATTATTTAAGGACTTTGTTGCATTATTTAAGGACTCTGCTGCATTATTTAAGGACTCTGCTGAAGCATTTGGGGACTCAGATGCATTATTTAAGGACTCTGCTGCATTATGTAAGGGCTTTGCTGCTTTATTTAAGGACTCTGTTGCATTATTTAAGGACTTTGTTGCATTATTTAAGAACTCTGCTGCATTATTTAAGGACTTTGTTGCATTATTTAAGGATTCTGCTGCATTATTTAAGGACTTTGCTGCATTATTTAAGGACTATGCTGTGGTATTTAAGGACTCTGCTGCATTATTTAAGGACTTTGCTGCATTATTAAAGGACTCTGCTGCATTATTTAATTACTTTGCTGCATTATTTAAGGACTCTGCTGCGGTATTTAAGGACTCTGCTGCATTATTTAAGGACTTTGATGCATTATTTAAGGACACTGCTGCAGAATTTAAGGAATCTGCTGCATTATTTAAGGACTTTGTTGCATTATTTAAGGTCTCTTTTTCATTATTTAAGGACTCTGCTATTGTACTTAAGGACTTTGCTGCATTATTTAAGGACTTTGCTGCATTATTTAAGGACTCTGCTGCATTATTTAAGTACTTTGTTGCATTATTTAAGGACTCTGCTGCATAATTTAAGGACTTTATTGCATTATTTAAGGATCCTGCTGCATTATTTAATGACTCTGCTGAAGCATTTGAGGACTCATCTGCATTATTAAAGGTCTCTGCTGCATTATTTAAGGATCCTGCTGAAGCATTTGAGGACTCAGCTGCATTATTTAAGGACTTTGCTGCATTATTTAACGACTCTGCTGCGTTATTTAAGGACTCTGCTGCATTATTTAAGGACACTGCTGCATTATTTAAGGACTCTGCTGCATTATTTAAGGACTTTGCTGCATTATTTAACGACTCTGCTGCATTATTTAAGAACTTTGCTGCATTATTTAAGGACTCTGCTGCATTATTTAAGGAATTTGTTGCATTATTTAAGGACTCTGCTGCTTTATTTAAGGACTCTGCTGCGGTATTTAAGGACTCTGCTGCATTATTTAAGGACTTTGCTGCATTATTTAAGGACTGCTGCGTTATTTAAGGACTCTGCTGCATTATTTAAGACTTTGCTGCATTATTTAAGGACTCTGCTGCAGTGTTTAATGACTCTGCTGAAGCAACTGGGGACTCAGATGCATTATTTAAGGACTCTGCTGCATTATGTAAGGACTTTGCTGCTTTATTTAAGGACTTTGCTGCATTATTTAAGGACTTTGTTGCATTATTTAAGGACTCTGCTGCATTATTTAAGGACTTTGTTGCATTATTTAAGGACTCTTCTGCATTATTTAAGGACTTTGCTGCATTATTTAAGGACTATGCTGTGGTATTTAAGTACTCTGCTGCATTATTTAAGGACTTTGCTGCATTATTTAAGGACTCTGCTGCATTATTTAATTACTTTGCTGCATTATTAAAGGACCCTGCTGCGGCATTTAAGGATTCTGCTGCATTATTTAAGGACTTTGATGCATTATTTAAGGACGCTGCTGCAGAATTTAAGGAATCTGCTGCATTATTTAAGGACTTTGTTGCATTATTTAAGGTCTCTGCTGCATTATTTAAGGACTCTGCTATGGTACTTAAGGACTTTGCTGCATTACTTAAGGACTTTGCTGCATTATTTAAGGACTTTGATGCATTATTTAAGAACTTTGTTGCATTATTTAAGGACTCTGCTGCATTATTTAAGGACTTTGTTGCATTATGTAAGGACTTTGCTGCTTTATTTAAGGACTTTGCTGCATTATTTAAGGGCTTTGTTGCATTATTTAAGGACTCTGCTGCATTATTTAAGGACTTTGTTGCATTATTTAAGGACTCTTCTGCATTATTTAAGGACTTTGCTGCATTATTTAAGGACTATGCTGTGGTATTTAAGTACTCTGCTGCATTATTTAAGGACTTTGCTGCATTATTTAAGGACTCTGCTGCATTATTTAATTACTTTGCTGCATTATTAAAGGACCCTGCTGCGGCATTTAAGGATTCTGCTGCATAATTTAAGGACTTTATTGCATTATTTAAGGATCCTGCTGCATTATTTAAGGATCCTGCTGAAGCATTTGAGGACTCAGCTGCATTATTTAAGGACTTTGCTGCATTATTTAACGACTCTGCTGCATTATTTAAGGACTCTGCTGCTTTATTTAAGGACTTTCCTGCATTATTTAAGGAGTCTTCTGCATTATTTAATGACTCTGCTGAAGCATTTGAGGACTCAACTGCATTATTTAAGGACTCTGCTGCATTATTTAAGGTCTCTGCTGCATTATTTAAGGACTCTGCTGTGGTATATAAGGACTCTGCTGCATTATTTAAGGAATTTGTTGCATTATTTAAGGACGCTGCTGCATTATTTAAGGACTTTGTTGCATTATTTAAGGACTCTGCTGCATTAATTAAGGACTTTGCTGCATTACTTAAGGACACTGCTGCATTATTTAAGGACTTTGTTGCATTATTTAAGGTCTCTGCTGCATTATTTAAGGACTCTGCTGTGGTATTTATGGACTCTGCTGCATTATTTAAGGAATTTGTTGCATTATTTAAGGACGCTGCTGCATTATTTAAGGACTTTGTTGCATTATTTAAGGACTTTGCTGCATTAATTAAGGACTTTGCTGCATTACTTAAGGACTCTGCTGCATTATTTAATTACTTGCTGCATTATTTAAGGACTCTGCTGCGGTGTTTAAGAACTCTGCTGCATTATTTAAGGACTTTGCTGCATTATTTTAGGACTCTGCTGCATTATTTAAGGACTTTGCTGTATTATTTAAGGACTCTACTGCATTATTTAAGGACTTTGTTGCATTATTTAAGGACTCTGCTGCATTATTTAATGACTTTGTTGCATTATATAAGGACTCTGCTGCATTATTTAAGGACTATGTTGCATTATGTTAGAAGTCTGCTGCATTATTTAAGGACTTTGCTGCATTATTTAAGGACTCTGCTGCATTATTTAAGGACTTTATTGCATTATTTAAGGACTCTGCTGCATTATTTAATGACTCTGCTGAAGCATTTGAGGACTCAGCTGCATTATTTAAGGTCTCTGCTGTATTATTTAAGGACTCTGCTGCATTATTTAATGACTCTGTTGCGGTATTTAAGGACTCTGCTGCATTATTTAAGGACTGCTGCGTTATTTAAGGACTCTGCTGCATTATTTAAGACTTTGCTGCATTATTTAAGGACTCTGCTGCAGTGTTTAATGACTCTGCTGAAGCAACTGGGGACTCAGATGCATTATTTAAGGACTCTGCTGCATTATGTAAGGACTTTGCTGCTTTATTTAAGGACTTTGCTGCATTATTTAAGGACTTTGTTGCATTATTTAAGGACTCTGCTGCATTATTTAAGGACTTTGTTGCATTATTTAAGGACTCTTCTGCATTATTTAAGGACTTTGCTGCATTATTTAAGGACTATGCTGTGGTATTTAAGTACTCTGCTGCATTATTTAAGGACTTTGCTGCATTATTTAAGGACTCTGCTGCATTATTTAATTACTTTGCTGCATTATTAAAGGACCCTGCTGCGGCATTTAAGGATTCTGCTGCATTATTTAAGGACTTTGATGCATTATTTAAGGACGCTGCTGCAGAATTTAAGGAATCTGCTGCATTATTTAAGGACTTTGTTGCATTATTTAAGGTCTCTGCTGCATGAATTAAGGACTCTGCTATGGTACTTAAGGACTTTGCTGCATTATTTAAGGACTTTGCTGCATTATTTAAGGACTTTGATGCATTATTTAAGAACTTTGTTGCATTATTTAAGGACTCTGCTGCATTATTTAAGGACTTTGTTGCATTATGTAAGGACTTTGCTGCTTTATTTAAGGACTTTGCTGCATTATTTAAGGACTTTGTTGCATTATTTAAGGACTCTGCTGCATTATTTAAGGACTTTGTTGCATTATTTAAGGACTCTTCTGCATTATTTAAGGACTTTGCTGCATTATTTAAGGACTATGCTGTGGTATTTAAGTACTCTGCTGCATTATTTAAGGACTTTGCTGCATTATTTAAGGACTCTGCTGCATTATTTAATTACTTTGCTGCATTATTAAAGGACCCTGCTGCGGCATTTAAGGATTCTGCTGCATAATTTAAGGACTTTATTGCATTATTTAAGGATCCTGCTGCATTATTTAAGGATCCTGCTGAAGCATTTGAGGACTCAGCTGCATTATTTAAGGACTTTGCTGCATTATTTAACGACTCTGCTGCATTATTTAAGGACTCTGCTGCTTTATTTAAGGACTTTCCTGCATTATTTAAGGAGTCTTCTGCATTATTTAATGACTCTGCTGAAGCATTTGAGGACTCAACTGCATTATTTAAGGACTCTGCTGCATTATTTAAGGTCTCTGCTGCATTATTTAAGGACTCTGCTGTGGTATATAAGGACTCTGCTGCATTATTTAAGGAATTTGTTGCATTATTTAAGGACGCTGCTGCATTATTTAAGGACTTTGTTGCATTATTTAAGGACTCTGCTGCATTAATTAAGGACTTTGCTGCATTACTTAAGGACACTGCTGCATTATTTAAGGACTTTGTTGCATTATTTAAGGACTCTGCTGCATTATTTAAGGACTCTGCTGAAGCATTTGGGGACTCAGATGCATTATTTAAGGACTCTGCTGCATTATGTAAGGGCTTTGCTGCTTTATTTAAGGACTCTGTTGCATTATTTAAGGACTTTGTTGCATTATTTAAGAACTCTGCTGCATTATTTAAGGACTTTGTTGCATTATTTAAGGATTCTGCTGCATTATTTAAGGACTATGCTGTGGTATTTAAGGACTCTGCTGCATTATTTAAGGACTTTGCTGCATTATTAAAGGACTCTGCTGCATTATTTAATTACTTTGCTGCATTATTTAAGGACTCTGCTGCGGTATTTAAGGACTCTGCTGCATTATTTAAGGACTTTGATGCATTATTTAAGGACACTGCTGCAGAATTTAAGGAATCTGCTGCATTATTTAAGGACTTTGTTGCATTATTTAAGGTCTCTTTTTCATTATTTAAGGACTCTGCTATTGTACTTAAGGACTTTGCTGCATTATTTAAGGACTTTGCTGCATTATTTAAGGACTCTGCTGCATTATTTAAGTACTTTGTTGCATTATTTAAGGACTCTGCTGCATAATTTAAGGACTTTATTGCATTATTTAAGGATCCTGCTGCATTATTTAATGACTCTGCTGAAGCATTTGAGGACTCAGCTGCATTATTTAAGGTCTCTGCTGCATTATTTAAGGATCCTGCTGAAGCATTTGAGGACTCAGCTGCATTATTTAAGGACTTTGCTGCATTATTTAACGACTCTGCTGCGTTATTTAAGGACTCTGCTGCATTATTTAAGGACACTGCTGCATTATTTAAGGACTCTGCTGCATTATTTAAGGACTTTGCTGCATTATTTAACGACTCTGCTGCATTATTTAAGAACTTTGCTGCATTATTTAAGGACTCTGCTGCATTATTTAAGGAATTTGTTGCATTATTTAAGGACTCTGCTGCTTTATTTAAGGACTCTGCTGCGGTATTTAAGGACTCTGCTGCATTATTTAAGGACTTTGCTGCATTATTTAAGGACTGCTGCGTTATTTAAGGACTCTGCTGCATTATTTAAGACTTTGCTGCATTATTTAAGGACTCTGCTGCAGTGTTTAATGACTCTGCTGAAGCAACTGGGGACTCAGATGCATTATTTAAGGACTCTGCTGCATTATGTAAGGACTTTGCTGCTTTATTTAAGGACTTTGCTGCATTATTTAAGGACTTTGTTGCATTATTTAAGGACTCTGCTGCATTATTTAAGGACTTTGTTGCATTATTTAAGGACTCTTCTGCATTATTTAAGGACTTTGCTGCATTATTTAAGGACTATGCTGTGGTATTTAAGTACTCTGCTGCATTATTTAAGGACTTTGCTGCATTATTTAAGGACTCTGCTGCATTATTTAATTACTTTGCTGCATTATTAAAGGACCCTGCTGCGGCATTTAAGGATTCTGCTGCATTATTTAAGGACTTTGATGCATTATTTAAGGACGCTGCTGCAGAATTTAAGGAATCTGCTGCATTATTTAAGGACTTTGTTGCATTATTTAAGGTCTCTGCTGCATTATTTAAGGACTCTGCTATGGTACTTAAGGACTTTGCTGCATTACTTAAGGACTTTGCTGCATTATTTAAGGACTTTGATGCATTATTTAAGAACTTTGTTGCATTATTTAAGGACTCTGCTGCATTAATTAAGGACTTTGCTGCATTACTTAAGGACTCTGCTGCATTATTTAAGGACTTTGTTGCATTATTTAAGGTCTCTGCTGCATTATTTAAGGACTCTGCTGTGGTATTTATGGACTCTGCTGCATTATTTAAGGAATTTGTTGCATTATTTAAGGACGCTGCTGCATTATTTAAGGACTTTGTTGCATTATTTAAGGACTTTGCTGCATTAATTAAGGACTTTGCTGCATTACTTAAGGACTCTGCTGCATTATTTAATTACTTGCTGCATTATTTAAGGACTCTGCTGCGGTGTTTAAGAACTCTGCTGCATTATTTAAGGACTTTGCTGCATTATTTTAGGACTCTGCTGCATTATTTAAGGACTTTGCTGTATTATTTAAGGACTCTACTGCATTATTTAAGGACTTTGTTGCATTATTTAAGGACTCTGCTGCATTATTTAATGACTTTGTTGCATTATATAAGGACTCTGCTGCATTATTTAAGGACTATGTTGCATTATGTTAGAAGTCTGCTGCATTATTTAAGGACTTTGCTGCATTATTTAAGGACTCTGCTGCATTATTTAAGGACTTTATTGCATTATTTAAGGACTCTGCTGCATTATTTAATGACTCTGCTGAAGCATTTGAGGACTCAGCTGCATTATTTAAGGTCTCTGCTGTATTATTTAAGGACTCTGCTGCATTATTTAATGACTCTGTTGCGGTATTTAAGGACTCTGCTGCATTATTTAAGGACTGCTGCGTTATTTAAGGACTCTGCTGCATTATTTAAGACTTTGCTGCATTATTTAAGGACTCTGCTGCAGTGTTTAATGACTCTGCTGAAGCAACTGGGGACTCAGATGCATTATTTAAGGACTCTGCTGCATTATGTAAGGACTTTGCTGCTTTATTTAAGGACTTTGCTGCATTATTTAAGGACTTTGTTGCATTATTTAAGGACTCTGCTGCATTATTTAAGGACTTTGTTGCATTATTTAAGGACTCTTCTGCATTATTTAAGGACTTTGCTGCATTATTTAAGGACTATGCTGTGGTATTTAAGTACTCTGCTGCATTATTTAAGGACTTTGCTGCATTATTTAAGGACTCTGCTGCATTATTTAATTACTTTGCTGCATTATTAAAGGACCCTGCTGCGGCATTTAAGGATTCTGCTGCATTATTTAAGGACTTTGATGCATTATTTAAGGACGCTGCTGCAGAATTTAAGGAATCTGCTGCATTATTTAAGGACTTTGTTGCATTATTTAAGGTCTCTGCTGCATGAATTAAGGACTCTGCTATGGTACTTAAGGACTTTGCTGCATTATTTAAGGACTTTGCTGCATTATTTAAGGACTTTGATGCATTATTTAAGAACTTTGTTGCATTATTTAAGGACTCTGCTGCATTATTTAAGGACTTTGTTGCATTATGTAAGGACTTTGCTGCTTTATTTAAGGACTTTGCTGCATTATTTAAGGACTTTGTTGCATTATTTAAGGACTCTGCTGCATTATTTAAGGACTTTGTTGCATTATTTAAGGACTCTTCTGCATTATTTAAGGACTTTGCTGCATTATTTAAGGACTATGCTGTGGTATTTAAGTACTCTGCTGCATTATTTAAGGACTTTGCTGCATTATTTAAGGACTCTGCTGCATTATTTAATTACTTTGCTGCATTATTAAAGGACCCTGCTGCGGCATTTAAGGATTCTGCTGCATAATTTAAGGACTTTATTGCATTATTTAAGGATCCTGCTGCATTATTTAAGGATCCTGCTGAAGCATTTGAGGACTCAGCTGCATTATTTAAGGACTTTGCTGCATTATTTAACGACTCTGCTGCATTATTTAAGGACTCTGCTGCTTTATTTAAGGACTTTCCTGCATTATTTAAGGAGTCTTCTGCATTATTTAATGACTCTGCTGAAGCATTTGAGGACTCAACTGCATTATTTAAGGACTCTGCTGCATTATTTAAGGTCTCTGCTGCATTATTTAAGGACTCTGCTGTGGTATATAAGGACTCTGCTGCATTATTTAAGGAATTTGTTGCATTATTTAAGGACGCTGCTGCATTATTTAAGGACTTTGTTGCATTATTTAAGGACTCTGCTGCATTAATTAAGGACTTTGCTGCATTACTTAAGGACACTGCTGCATTATTTAAGGACTTTGTTGCATTATTTAAGGACTCTGCTGCATTATTTAAGGACTCTGCTGAAGCATTTGGGGACTCAGATGCATTATTTAAGGACTCTGCTGCATTATGTAAGGGCTTTGCTGCTTTATTTAAGGACTCTGTTGCATTATTTAAGGACTTTGTTGCATTATTTAAGAACTCTGCTGCATTATTTAAGGACTTTGTTGCATTATTTAAGGATTCTGCTGCATTATTTAAGGACTTTGCTGCATTATTTAAGGACTATGCTGTGGTATTTAAGGACTCTGCTGCATTATTTAAGGACTTTGCTGCATTATTAAAGGACTCTGCTGCATTATTTAATTACTTTGCTGCATTATTTAAGGACTCTGCTGCGGTATTTAAGGACTCTGCTGCATTATTTAAGGACACTGCTGCAGAATTTAAGGAATCTGCTGCATTATTTAAGGACTTTGTTGCATTATTTAAGGTCTCTTTTTCATTATTTAAGGACTCTGCTATTGTACTTAAGGACTTTGCTGCATTATTTAAGGACTTTGCTGCATTATTTAAGGACTCTGCTGCATTATTTAAGTACTTTGTTGCATTATTTAAGGACTCTGCTGCATAATTTAAGGACTTTATTGCATTATTTAAGGATCCTGCTGCATTATTTAATGACTCTGCTGAAGCATTTGAGGACTCAGCTGCATTATTTAAGGTCTCTGCTGCATTATTTAAGGATCCTGCTGAAGCATTTGAGGACTCAGCTGCATTATTTAAGGACTTTGCTGCATTATTTAACGACTCTGCTGCGTTATTTAAGGACTCTGCTGCATTATTTAAGGACACTGCTGCATTATTTAAGGACTCTGCTGCATTATTTAAGGACTTTGCTGCATTATTTAACGACTCTGCTGCATTATTTAAGAACTTTGCTGCATTATTTAAGGACTCTGCTGCATTATTTAAGGAATTTGTTGCATTATTTAAGGACTCTGCTGCTTTATTTAAGGACTCTGCTGCGGTATTTAAGGACTCTGCTGCATTATTTAAGGACTTTGCTGCATTATTTAAGGACTGCTGCGTTATTTAAGGACTCTGCTGCATTATTTAAGACTTTGCTGCATTATTTAAGGACTCTGCTGCAGTGTTTAATGACTCTGCTGAAGCAACTGGGGACTCAGATGCATTATTTAAGGACTCTGCTGCATTATGTAAGGACTTTGCTGCTTTATTTAAGGACTTTGCTGCATTATTTAAGGACTTTGTTGCATTATTTAAGGACTCTGCTGCATTATTTAAGGACTTTGTTGCATTATTTAAGGACTCTTCTGCATTATTTAAGGACTTTGCTGCATTATTTAAGGACTATGCTGTGGTATTTAAGTACTCTGCTGCATTATTTAAGGACTTTGCTGCATTATTTAAGGACTCTGCTGCATTATTTAATTACTTTGCTGCATTATTAAAGGACCCTGCTGCGGCATTTAAGGATTCTGCTGCATTATTTAAGGACTTTGATGCATTATTTAAGGACGCTGCTGCAGAATTTAAGGAATCTGCTGCATTATTTAAGGACTTTGTTGCATTATTTAAGGTCTCTGCTGCATGAATTAAGGACTCTGCTATGGTACTTAAGGACTTTGCTGCATTATTTAAGGACTTTGCTGCATTATTTAAGGACTTTGATGCATTATTTAAGAACTTTGTTGCATTATTTAAGGACTCTGCTGCATTATTTAAGGACTTTGTTGCATTATGTAAGGACTTTGCTGCTTTATTTAAGGACTTTGCTGCATTATTTAAGGACTTTGTTGCATTATTTAAGGACTCTGCTGCATTATTTAAGGACTTTGTTGCATCATTTAAGGACTCTTCTGCATTATTTAAGGACTTTGCTGCATTATTTAAGGACTATGCTGTGGTATTTAAGTACTCTGCTGCATTATTTAAGGACTTTGCTGCATTATTTAAGGACTCTGCTGCATTATTTAATTACTTTGCTGCATTATTAAAGGACCCTGCTGCGGCATTTAAGGATTCTGCTGCATAATTTAAGGACTTTATTGCATTATTTAAGGATCCTGCTGCATTATTTAAGGATCCTGCTGAAGCATTTGAGGACTCAGCTGCATTATTTAAGGACTTTGCTGCATTATTTAACGACTCTGCTGCATTATTTAAGGACTCTGCTGCTTTATTTAAGGACTTTCCTGCATTATTTAAGGAGTCTTCTGCATTATTTAATGACTCTGCTGAAGCATTTGAGGACTCAACTGCATTATTTAAGGACTCTGCTGCATTATTTAAGGTCTCTGCTGCATTATTTAAGGACTCTGCTGTGGTATATAAGGACTCTGCTGCATTATTTAAGGAATTTGTTGCATTATTTAAGGACGCTGCTGCATTATTTAAGGACTTTGTTGCATTATTTAAGGACTCTGCTGCATTAATTAAGGACTTTGCTGCATTACTTAAGGACACTGCTGCATTATTTAAGGACTTTGTTGCATTATTTAAGGTCTCTGCTGCATTATTTAAGGACTCTGCTGTGGTATTTATGGACTCTGCTGCATTATTTAAGGAATTTGTTGCATTATTTAAGGACGCTGCTGCATTATTTAAGGACTTTGTTGCATTATTTAAGGACTTTGCTGCATTAATTAAGGACTTTGCTGCATTACTTAAGGACTCTGCTGCATTATTTAATTACTTGCTGCATTATTTAAGGACTCTGCTGCGGTGTTTAAGAACTCTGCTGCATTATTTAAGGACTTTGCTGCATTATTTTAGGACTCTGCTGCATTATTTAAGGACTTTGCTGTATTATTTAAGGACTCTACTGCATTATTTAAGGACTTTGTTGCATTATTTAAGGACTCTGCTGCATTATTTAATGACTTTGTTGCATTATATAAGGACTCTGCTGCATTATTTAAGGACTATGTTGCATTATGTTAGAAGTCTGCTGCATTATTTAAGGACTTTGCTGCATTATTTAAGGACTCTGCTGCATTATTTAAGGACTTTATTGCATTATTTAAGGACTCTGCTGCATTATTTAATGACTCTGCTGAAGCATTTGAGGACTCAGCTGCATTATTTAAGGTCTCTGCTGTATTATTTAAGGACTCTGCTGCATTATTTAATGACTCTGTTGCGGTATTTAAGGACTCTGCTGCATTATTTAAGGACTGCTGCGTTATTTAAGGACTCTGCTGCATTATTTAAGACTTTGCTGCATTATTTAAGGACTCTGCTGCAGTGTTTAATGACTCTGCTGAAGCAACTGGGGACTCAGATGCATTATTTAAGGACTCTGCTGCATTATGTAAGGACTTTGCTGCTTTATTTAAGGACTTTGCTGCATTATTTAAGGACTTTGTTGCATTATTTAAGGACTCTGCTGCATTATTTAAGGACTTTGTTGCATTATTTAAGGACTCTTCTGCATTATTTAAGGACTTTGCTGCATTATTTAAGGACTATGCTGTGGTATTTAAGTACTCTGCTGCATTATTTAAGGACTTTGCTGCATTATTTAAGGACTCTGCTGCATTATTTAATTACTTTGCTGAATTATTAAAGGACCCTGCTGCGGCATTTAAGGATTCTGCTGCATTATTTAAGGACTTTGATGCATTATTTAAGGACGCTGCTGCAGAATTTAAGGAATCTGCTGCATTATTTAAGGACTTTGTTGCATTATTTAAGGTCTCTGCTGCATGAATTAAGGACTCTGCTATGGTACTTAAGGACTTTGCTGCATTATTTAAGGACTTTGCTGCATTATTTAAGGACTTTGATGCATTATTTAAGAACTTTGTTGCATTATTTAAGGACTCTGCTGCATTATTTAAGGACTTTGTTGCATTATGTAAGGACTTTGCTGCTTTATTTAAGGACTTTGCTGCATTATTTAAGGACTTTGTTGCATTATTTAAGGACTCTGCTGCATTATTTAAGGACTTTGTTGCATTATTTAAGGACTCTTCTGCATTATTTAAGGACTTTGCTGCATTATTTAAGGACTATGCTGTGGTATTTAAGTACTCTGCTGCATTATTTAAGGACTTTGCTGCATTATTTAAGGACTCTGCTGCATTATTTAATTACTTTGCTGCATTATTAAAGGACCCTGCTGCGGCATTTAAGGATTCTGCTGCATAATTTAAGGACTTTATTGCATTATTTAAGGATCCTGCTGCATTATTTAAGGATCCTGCTGAAGCATTTGAGGACTCAGCTGCATTATTTAAGGACTTTGCTGCATTATTTAACGACTCTGCTGCATTATTTAAGGACTCTGCTGCTTTATTTAAGGACTTTCCTGCATTATTTAAGGAGTCTTCTGCATTATTTAATGACTCTGCTGAAGCATTTGAGGACTCAACTGCATTATTTAAGGACTCTGCTGCATTATTTAAGGTCTCTGCTGCATTATTTAAGGACTCTGCTGTGGTATATAAGGACTCTGCTGCATTATTTAAGGAATTTGTTGCATTATTTAAGGACGCTGCTGCATTATTTAAGGACTTTGTTGCATTATTTAAGGACTCTGCTGCATTAATTAAGGACTTTGCTGCATTACTTAAGGACACTGCTGCATTATTTAAGGACTTTGTTGCATTATTTAAGGACTCTGCTGCATTATTTAAGGACTCTGCTGAAGCATTTGGGGACTCAGATGCATTATTTAAGGACTCTGCTGCATTATGTAAGGGCTTTGCTGCTTTATTTAAGGACTCTGTTGCATTATTTAAGGACTTTGTTGCATTATTTAAGAACTCTGCTGCATTATTTAAGGACTTTGTTGCATTATTTAAGGATTCTGCTGCATTATTTAAGGACTTTGCTGCATTATTTAAGGACTATGCTGTGGTATTTAAGGACTCTGCTGCATTATTTAAGGACTTTGCTGCATTATTAAAGGACTCTGCTGCATTATTTAATTACTTTGCTGCATTATTTAAGGACTCTGCTGCGGTATTTAAGGACTCTGCTGCATTATTTAAGGACTTTGATGCATTATTTAAGGACACTGCTGCAGAATTTAAGGAATCTGCTGCATTATTTAAGGACTTTGTTGCATTATTTAAGGTCTCTTTTTCATTATTTAAGGACTCTGCTATTGTACTTAAGGACTTTGCTGCATTATTTAAGGACTTTGCTGCATTATTTAAGGACTCTGCTGCATTATTTAAGTACTTTGTTGCATTATTTAAGGACTCTGCTGCATAATTTAAGGACTTTATTGCATTATTTAAGGATCCTGCTGCATTATTTAATGACTCTGCTGAAGCATTTGAGGACTCAGCTGCATTATTTAAGGTCTCTGCTGCATTATTTAAGGATCCTGCTGAAGCATTTGAGGACTCAGCTGCATTATTTAAGGACTTTGCTGCATTATTTAACGACTCTGCTGCGTTATTTAAGGACTCTGCTGCATTATTTAAGGACACTGCTGCATTATTTAAGGACTCTGCTGCATTATTTAAGGACTTTGCTGCATTATTTAACGACTCTGCTGCATTATTTAAGAACTTTGCTGCATTATTTAAGGACTCTGCTGCATTATTTAAGGAATTTGTTGCATTATTTAAGGACTCTGCTGCTTTATTTAAGGACTCTGCTGCGGTATTTAAGGACTCTGCTGCATTATTTAAGGACTTTGCTGCATTATTTAAGGACTGCTGCGTTATTTAAGGACTCTGCTGCATTATTTAAGACTTTGCTGCATTATTTAAGGACTCTGCTGCAGTGTTTAATGACTCTGCTGAAGCAACTGGGGACTCAGATGCATTATTTAAGGACTCTGCTGCATTATGTAAGGACTTTGCTGCTTTATTTAAGGACTTTGCTGCATTATTTAAGGACTTTGTTGCATTATTTAAGGACTCTGCTGCATTATTTAAGGACTTTGTTGCATTATTTAAGGACTCTTCTGCATTATTTAAGGACTTTGCTGCATTATTTAAGGACTATGCTGTGGTATTTAAGTACTCTGCTGCATTATTTAAGGACTTTGCTGCATTATTTAAGGACTCTGCTGCATTATTTAATTACTTTGCTGCATTATTAAAGGACCCTGCTGCGGCATTTAAGGATTCTGCTGCATTATTTAAGGACTTTGATGCATTATTTAAGGACGCTGCTGCAGAATTTAAGGAATCTGCTGCATTATTTAAGGACTTTGTTGCATTATTTAAGGTCTCTGCTGCATGAATTAAGGACTCTGCTATGGTACTTAAGGACTTTGCTGCATTATTTAAGGACTTTGCTGCATTATTTAAGGACTTTGATGCATTATTTAAGAACTTTGTTGCATTATTTAAGGACTCTGCTGCATTATTTAAGGACTTTGTTGCATTATGTAAGGACTTTGCTGCTTTATTTAAGGACTTTGCTGCATTATTTAAGGACTTTGTTGCATTATTTAAGGACTCTGCTGCATTATTTAAGGACTTTGTTGCATCATTTAAGGACTCTTCTGCATTATTTAAGGACTTTGCTGCATTATTTAAGGACTATGCTGTGGTATTTAAGTACTCTGCTGCATTATTTAAGGACTTTGCTGCATTATTTAAGGACTCTGCTGCATTATTTAATTACTTTGCTGCATTATTAAAGGACCCTGCTGCGGCATTTAAGGATTCTGCTGCATAATTTAAGGACTTTATTGCATTATTTAAGGATCCTGCTGCATTATTTAAGGATCCTGCTGAAGCATTTGAGGACTCAGCTGCATTATTTAAGGACTTTGCTGCATTATTTAACGACTCTGCTGCATTATTTAAGGACTCTGCTGCTTTATTTAAGGACTTTCCTGCATTATTTAAGGAGTCTTCTGCATTATTTAATGACTCTGCTGAAGCATTTGAGGACTCAACTGCATTATTTAAGGACTCTGCTGCATTATTTAAGGTCTCTGCTGCATTATTTAAGGACTCTGCTGTGGTATATAAGGACTCTGCTGCATTATTTAAGGAATTTGTTGCATTATTTAAGGACGCTGCTGCATTATTTAAGGACTTTGTTGCATTATTTAAGGACTCTGCTGCATTAATTAAGGACTTTGCTGCATTACTTAAGGACACTGCTGCATTATTTAAGGACTTTGTTGCATTATTTAAGGACTCTGCTGCATTATTTAAGGACTCTGCTGAAGCATTTGGGGACTCAGATGCATTATTTAAGGACTCTGCTGCATTATGTAAGGGCTTTGCTGCTTTATTTAAGGACTCTGTTGCATTATTTAAGGACTTTGTTGCATTATTTAAGAACTCTGCTGCATTATTTAAGGACTTTGTTGCATTATTTAAGGATTCTGCTGCATTATTTAAGGACTTTGCTGCATTATTTAAGGACTATGCTGTGGTATTTAAGGACTCTGCTGCATTATTTAAGGACTTTGCTGCATTATTAAAGGACTCTGCTGCATTATTTAATTACTTTGCTGCATTATTTAAGGACTCTGCTGCGGTATTTAAGGACTCTGCTGCATTATTTAAGGACTTTGATGCATTATTTAAGGACACTGCTGCAGAATTTAAGGAATCTGCTGCATTATTTAAGGACTTTGTTGCATTATTTAAGGTCTCTTTTTCATTATTTAAGGACTCTGCTATTGTACTTAAGGACTTTGCTGCATTATTTAAGGACTTTGCTGCATTATTTAAGGACTCTGCTGCATTATTTAAGTACTTTGTTGCATTATTTAAGGACTCTGCTGCATAATTTAAGGACTTTATTGCATTATTTAAGGATCCTGCTGCATTATTTAATGACTCTGCTGAAGCATTTGAGGACTCATCTGCATTATTAAAGGTCTCTGCTGCATTATTTAAGGATCCTGCTGAAGCATTTGAGGACTCAGCTGCATTATTTAAGGACTTTGCTGCATTATTTAACGACTCTGCTGCGTTATTTAAGGACTCTGCTGCATTATTTAAGGACACTGCTGCATTATTTAAGGACTCTGCTGCATTATTTAAGGACTTTGCTGCATTATTTAACGACTCTGCTGCATTATTTAAGAACTTTGCTGCATTATTTAAGGACTCTGCTGCATTATTTAAGGAATTTGTTGCATTATTTAAGGACTCTGCTGCTTTATTTAAGGACTCTGCTGCGGTATTTAAGGACTCTGCTGCATTATTTAAGGACTTTGCTGCATTATTTAAAGACTGCTGCGTTATTTAAGGACTCTGCTGCATTATTTAAGACTTTGCTGCATTATTTAAGGACTCTGCTGCAGTGTTTAATGACTCTGCTGAAGCAACTGGGGACTCAGATGCATTATTTAAGGACTCTGCTGCATTATGTAAGGACTTTGCTGCTTTATTTAAGGACTTTGCTGCATTATTTAAGGACTTTGTTGCATTATTTAAGGACTCTGCTGCATTATTTAAGGACTTTGTTGCATTATTTAAGGACTCTTCTGCATTATTTAAGGACTTTGCTGCATTATTTAAGGACTATGCTGTGGTATTTAAGTACTCTGCTGCATTATTTAAGGACTTTGCTGCATTATTTAAGGACTCTGCTGCATTATTTAATTACTTTGCTGCATTATTAAAGGACCCTGCTGCGGCATTTAAGGATTCTGCTGCATTATTTAAGGACTTTGATGCATTATTTAAGGACGCTGCTGCAGAATTTAAGGAATCTGCTGCATTATTTAAGGACTTTGTTGCATTATTTAAGGTCTCTGCTGCATTATTTAAGGACTCTGCTATGGTACTTAAGGACTTTGCTGCATTACTTAAGGACTTTGCTGCATTATTTAAGGACTTTGATGCATTATTTAAGAACTTTGTTGCATTATTTAAGGACTCTGCTGCATTATTTAAGGACTTTGTTGCATTATGTAAGGACTTTGCTGCTTTATTTAAGGACTTTGCTGCATTATTTAAGGGCTTTGTTGCATTATTTAAGGACTCTGCTGCATTATTTAAGGACTTTGTTGCATTATTTAAGGACTCTTCTGCATTATTTAAGGACTTTGCTGCATTATTTAAGGACTATGCTGTGGTATTTAAGTACTCTGCTGCATTATTTAAGGACTTTGCTGCATTATTTAAGGACTCTGCTGCATTATTTAATTACTTTGCTGCATTATTAAAGGACCCTGCTGCGGCATTTAAGGATTCTGCTGCATAATTTAAGGACTTTATTGCATTATTTAAGGATCCTGCTGCATTATTTAAGGATCCTGCTGAAGCATTTGAGGACTCAGCTGCATTATTTAAGGACTTTGCTGCATTATTTAACGACTCTGCTGCATTATTTAAGGACTCTGCTGCTTTATTTAAGGACTTTCCTGCATTATTTAAGGAGTCTTCTGCATTATTTAATGACTCTGCTGAAGCATTTGAGGACTCAACTGCATTATTTAAGGACTCTGCTGCATTATTTAAGGTCTCTGCTGCATTATTTAAGGACTCTGCTGTGGTATATAAGGACTCTGCTGCATTATTTAAGGAATTTGTTGCATTATTTAAGGACGCTGCTGCATTATTTAAGGACTTTGTTGCATTATTTAAGGACTCTGCTGCATTAATTAAGGACTTTGCTGCATTACTTAAGGACACTGCTGCATTATTTAAGGACTTTGTTGCATTATTTAAGGTCTCTGCTGCATTATTTAAGGACTCTGCTGTGGTATTTATGGACTCTGCTGCATTATTTAAGGAATTTGTTGCATTATTTAAGGACGCTGCTGCATTATTTAAGGACTTTGTTGCATTATTTAAGGACTTTGCTGCATTAATTAAGGACTTTGCTGCATTACTTAAGGACTCTGCTGCATTATTTAATTACTTGCTGCATTATTTAAGGACTCTGCTGCGGTGTTTAAGAACTCTGCTGCATTATTTAAGGACTTTGCTGCATTATTTTAGGACTCTGCTGCATTATTTAAGGACTTTGCTGTATTATTTAAGGACTCTACTGCATTATTTAAGGACTTTGTTGCATTATTTAAGGACTCTGCTGCATTATTTAATGACTTTGTTGCATTATATAAGGACTCTGCTGCATTATTTAAGGACTATGTTGCATTATGTTAGAAGTCTGCTGCATTATTTAAGGACTTTGCTGCATTATTTAAGGACTCTGCTGCATTATTTAAGGACTTTATTGCATTATTTAAGGACTCTGCTGCATTATTTAATGACTCTGCTGAAGCATTTGAGGACTCAGCTGCATTATTTAAGGTCTCTGCTGTATTATTTAAGGACTCTGCTGCATTATTTAATGACTCTGTTGCGGTATTTAAGGACTCTGCTGCATTATTTAAGGACTGCTGCGTTATTTAAGGACTCTGCTGCATTATTTAAGACTTTGCTGCATTATTTAAGGACTCTGCTGCAGTGTTTAATGACTCTGCTGAAGCAACTGGGGACTCAGATGCATTATTTAAGGACTCTGCTGCATTATGTAAGGAGTTTGCTGCTTTATTTAAGGACTTTGCTGCATTATTTAAGGACTTTGTTGCATTATTTAAGGACTCTGCTGCATTATTTAAGGACTTTGTTGCATTATTTAAGGACTCTTCTGCATTATTTAAGGACTTTGCTGCATTATTTAAGGACTATGCTGTGGTATTTAAGTACTCTGCTGCATTATTTAAGGACTTTGCTGCATTATTTAAGGACTCTGCTGCATTATTTAATTACTTTGCTGCATTATTAAAGGACCCTGCTGCGGCATTTAAGGATTCTGCTGCATTATTTAAGGACTTTGATGCATTATTTAAGGACGCTGCTGCAGAATTTAAGGAATCTGCTGCATTATTTAAGGACTTTGTTGCATTATTTAAGGTCTCTGCTGCATGAATTAAGGACTCTGCTATGGTACTTAAGGACTTTGCTGCATTATTTAAGGACTTTGCTGCATTATTTAAGGACTTTGATGCATTATTTAAGAACTTTGTTGCATTATTTAAGGACTCTGCTGCATTATTTAAGGACTTTGTTGCATTATGTAAGGACTTTGCTGCTTTATTTAAGGACTTTGCTGCATTATTTAAGGACTTTGTTGCATTATTTAAGGACTCTGCTGCATTATTTAAGGATCCTGCTGAAGCATTTGAGGACTCAGCTGCATTATTTAAGGACTTTGCTGCATTATTTAACGACTCTGCTGCATTATTTAAGGACTCTGCTGCTTTATTTAAGGACTTTCCTGCATTATTTAAGGAGTCTTCTGCATTATTTAATGACTCTGCTGAAGCATTTGAGGACTCAACTGCATTATTTAAGGACTCTGCTGCATTATTTAAGGTCTCTGCTGCATTATTTAAGGACTCTGCTGTGGTATATAAGGACTCTGCTGCATTATTTAAGGAATTTGTTGCATTATTTAAGGACGCTGCTGCATTATTTAAGGACTTTGTTGCATTATTTAAGGACTCTGCTGCATTAATTAAGGACTTTGCTGCATTACTTAAGGACACTGCTGCATTATTTAAGGACTTTGTTGCATTATTTAAGGACTCTGCTGCATTATTTAAGGACTCTGCTGAAGCATTTGGGGACTCAGATGCATTATTTAAGGACTCTGCTGCATTATGTAAGGGCTTTGCTGCTTTATTTAAGGACTCTGTTGCATTATTTAAGGACTTTGTTGCATTATTTAAGAACTCTGCTGCATTATTTAAGGACTTTGTTGCATTATTTAAGGATTCTGCTGCATTATTTAAGGACTTTGCTGCATTATTTAAGGACTATGCTGTGGTATTTAAGGACTCTGCTGCATTATTTAAGGACTTTGCTGCATTATTAAAGGACTCTGCTGCATTATTTAATTACTTTGCTGCATTATTTAAGGACTCTGCTGCGGTATTTAAGGACTCTGCTGCATTATTTAAGGACTTTGATGCATTATTTAAGGACACTGCTGCAGAATTTAAGGAATCTGCTGCATTATTTAAGGACTTTGTTGCATTATTTAAGGTCTCTTTTTCATTATTTAAGGACTCTGCTATTGTACTTAAGGACTTTGCTGCATTATTTAAGGACTTTGCTGCATTATTTAAGGACTCTGCTGCATTATTTAAGTACTTTGTTGCATTATTTAAGGACTCTGCTGCATAATTTAAGGACTTTATTGCATTATTTAAGGATCCTGCTGCATTATTTAATGACTCTGCTGAAGCATTTGAGGACTCAGCTGCATTATTTAAGGTCTCTGCTGCATTATTTAAGGATCCTGCTGAAGCATTTGAGGACTCAGCTGCATTATTTAAGGACTTTGCTGCATTATTTAACGACTCTGCTGCGTTATTTAAGGACTCTGCTGCATTATTTAAGGACACTGCTGCATTATTTAAGGACTCTGCTGCATTATTTAAGGACTTTGCTGCATTATTTAACGACTCTGCTGCATTATTTAAGAACTTTGCTGCATTATTTAAGGACTCTGCTGCATTATTTAAGGAATTTGTTGCATTATTTAAGGACTCTGCTGCTTTATTTAAGGACTCTGCTGCGGTATTTAAGGACTCTGCTGCATTATTTAAGGACTTTGCTGCATTATTTAAGGACTGCTGCGTTATTTAAGGACTCTGCTGCATTATTTAAGACTTTGCTGCATTATTTAAGGACTCTGCTGCAGTGTTTAATGACTCTGCTGAAGCAACTGGGGACTCAGATGCATTATTTAAGGACTCTGCTGCATTATGTAAGGACTTTGCTGCTTTATTTAAGGACTTTGCTGCATTATTTAAGGACTTTGTTGCATTATTTAAGGACTCTGCTGCATTATTTAAGGACTTTGTTGCATTATTTAAGGACTCTTCTGCATTATTTAAGGACTTTGCTGCATTATTTAAGGACTATGCTGTGGTATTTAAGTACTCTGCTGCATTATTTAAGGACTTTGCTGCATTATTTAAGGACTCTGCTGCATTATTTAATTACTTTGCTGCATTATTAAAGGACCCTGCTGCGGCATTTAAGGATTCTGCTGCATTATTTAAGGACTTTGATGCATTATTTAAGGACGCTGCTGCAGAATTTAAGGAATCTGCTGCATTATTTAAGGACTTTGTTGCATTATTTAAGGTCTCTGCTGCATGAATTAAGGACTCTGCTATGGTACTTAAGGACTTTGCTGCATTATTTAAGGACTTTGCTGCATTATTTAAGGACTTTGATGCATTATTTAAGAACTTTGTTGCATTATTTAAGGACTCTGCTGCATTATTTAAGGACTTTGTTGCATTATGTAAGGACTTTGCTGCTTTATTTAAGGACTTTGCTGCATTATTTAAGGACTTTGTTGCATTATTTAAGGACTCTGCTGCATTATTTAAGGACTTTGTTGCATCATTTAAGGACTCTTCTGCATTATTTAAGGACTTTGCTGCATTATTTAAGGACTATGCTGTGGTATTTAAGTACTCTGCTGCATTATTTAAGGACTTTGCTGCATTATTTAAGGACTCTGCTGCATTATTTAATTACTTTGCTGCATTATTAAAGGACCCTGCTGCGGCATTTAAGGATTCTGCTGCATAATTTAAGGACTTTATTGCATTATTTAAGGATCCTGCTGCATTATTTAAGGATCCTGCTGAAGCATTTGAGGACTCAGCTGCATTATTTAAGGACTTTGCTGCATTATTTAACGACTCTGCTGCATTATTTAAGGACTCTGCTGCTTTATTTAAGGACTTTCCTGCATTATTTAAGGAGTCTTCTGCATTATTTAATGACTCTGCTGAAGCATTTGAGGACTCAACTGCATTATTTAAGGACTCTGCTGCATTATTTAAGGTCTCTGCTGCATTATTTAAGGACTCTGCTGTGGTATATAAGGACTCTGCTGCATTATTTAAGGAATTTGTTGCATTATTTAAGGACGCTGCTGCATTATTTAAGGACTTTGTTGCATTATTTAAGGACTCTGCTGCATTAATTAAGGACTTTGCTGCATTACTTAAGGACACTGCTGCATTATTTAAGGACTTTGTTGCATTATTTAAGGACTCTGCTGCATTATTTAAGGACTCTGCTGAAGCATTTGGGGACTCAGATGCATTATTTAAGGACTCTGCTGCATTATGTAAGGGCTTTGCTGCTTTATTTAAGGACTCTGTTGCATTATTTAAGGACTTTGTTGCATTATTTAAGAACTCTGCTGCATTATTTAAGGACTTTGTTGCATTATTTAAGGATTCTGCTGCATTATTTAAGGACTTTGCTGCATTATTTAAGGACTATGCTGTGGTATTTAAGGACTCTGCTGCATTATTTAAGGACTTTGCTGCATTATTAAAGGACTCTGCTGCATTATTTAATTACTTTGCTGCATTATTTAAGGACTCTGCTGCGGTATTTAAGGACTCTGCTGCATTATTTAAGGACTTTGATGCATTATTTAAGGACACTGCTGCAGAATTTAAGGAATCTGCTGCATTATTTAAGGACTTTGTTGCATTATTTAAGGTCTCTTTTTCATTATTTAAGGACTCTGCTATTGTACTTAAGGACTTTGCTGCATTATTTAAGGACTTTGCTGCATTATTTAAGGACTCTGCTGCATTATTTAAGTACTTTGTTGCATTATTTAAGGACTCTGCTGCATAATTTAAGGACTTTATTGCATTATTTAAGGATCCTGCTGCATTATTTAATGACTCTGCTGAAGCATTTGAGGACTCATCTGCATTATTAAAGGTCTCTGCTGCATTATTTAAGGATCCTGCTGAAGCATTTGAGGACTCAGCTGCATTATTTAAGGACTTTGCTGCATTATTTAACGACTCTGCTGCGTTATTTAAGGACTCTGCTGCATTATTTAAGGACACTGCTGCATTATTTAAGGACTCTGCTGCATTATTTAAGGACTTTGCTGCATTATTTAACGACTCTGCTGCATTATTTAAGAACTTTGCTGCATTATTTAAGGACTCTGCTGCATTATTTAAGGAATTTGTTGCATTATTTAAGGACTCTGCTGCTTTATTTAAGGACTCTGCTGCGGTATTTAAGGACTCTGCTGCATTATTTAAGGACTTTGCTGCATTATTTAAAGACTGCTGCGTTATTTAAGGACTCTGCTGCATTATTTAAGACTTTGCTGCATTATTTAAGGACTCTGCTGCAGTGTTTAATGACTCTGCTGAAGCAACTGGGGACTCAGATGCATTATTTAAGGACTCTGCTGCATTATGTAAGGACTTTGCTGCTTTATTTAAGGACTTTGCTGCATTATTTAAGGACTTTGTTGCATTATTTAAGGACTCTGCTGCATTATTTAAGGACTTTGTTGCATTATTTAAGGACTCTTCTGCATTATTTAAGGACTTTGCTGCATTATTTAAGGACTATGCTGTGGTATTTAAGTACTCTGCTGCATTATTTAAGGACTTTGCTGCATTATTTAAGGACTCTGCTGCATTATTTAATTACTTTGCTGCATTATTAAAGGACCCTGCTGCGGCATTTAAGGATTCTGCTGCATTATTTAAGGACTTTGATGCATTATTTAAGGACGCTGCTGCAGAATTTAAGGAATCTGCTGCATTATTTAAGGACTTTGTTGCATTATTTAAGGTCTCTGCTGCATTATTTAAGGACTCTGCTATGGTACTTAAGGACTTTGCTGCATTACTTAAGGACTTTGCTGCATTATTTAAGGACTTTGATGCATTATTTAAGAACTTTGTTGCATTATTTAAGGACTCTGCTGCATTATTTAAGGACTTTGTTGCATTATGTAAGGACTTTGCTGCTTTATTTAAGGACTTTGCTGCATTATTTAAGGGCTTTGTTGCATTATTTAAGGACTCTGCTGCATTATTTAAGGACTTTGTTGCATTATTTAAGGACTCTTCTGCATTATTTAAGGACTTTGCTGCATTATTTAAGGACTATGCTGTGGTATTTAAGTACTCTGCTGCATTATTTAAGGACTTTGCTGCATTATTTAAGGACTCTGCTGCATTATTTAATTACTTTGCTGCATTATTAAAGGACCCTGCTGCGGCATTTAAGGATTCTGCTGCATAATTTAAGGACTTTATTGCATTATTTAAGGATCCTGCTGCATTATTTAAGGATCCTGCTGAAGCATTTGAGGACTCAGCTGCATTATTTAAGGACTTTGCTGCATTATTTAACGACTCTGCTGCATTATTTAAGGACTCTGCTGCTTTATTTAAGGACTTTCCTGCATTATTTAAGGAGTCTTCTGCATTATTTAATGACTCTGCTGAAGCATTTGAGGACTCAACTGCATTATTTAAGGACTCTGCTGCATTATTTAAGGTCTCTGCTGCATTATTTAAGGACTCTGCTGTGGTATATAAGGACTCTGCTGCATTATTTAAGGAATTTGTTGCATTATTTAAGGACGCTGCTGCATTATTTAAGGACTTTGTTGCATTATTTAAGGACTCTGCTGCATTAATTAAGGACTTTGCTGCATTACTTAAGGACACTGCTGCATTATTTAAGGACTTTGTTGCATTATTTAAGGTCTCTGCTGCATTATTTAAGGACTCTGCTGTGGTATTTATGGACTCTGCTGCATTATTTAAGGAATTTGTTGCATTATTTAAGGACGCTGCTGCATTATTTAAGGACTTTGTTGCATTATTTAAGGACTTTGCTGCATTAATTAAGGACTTTGCTGCATTACTTAAGGACTCTGCTGCATTATTTAATTACTTGCTGCATTATTTAAGGACTCTGCTGCGGTGTTTAAGAACTCTGCTGCATTATTTAAGGACTTTGCTGCATTATTTTAGGACTCTGCTGCATTATTTAAGGACTTTGCTGTATTATTTAAGGACTCTACTGCATTATTTAAGGACTTTGTTGCATTATTTAAGGACTCTGCTGCATTATTTAATGACTTTGTTGCATTATATAAGGACTCTGCTGCATTATTTAAGGACTATGTTGCATTATGTTAGAAGTCTGCTGCATTATTTAAGGACTTTGCTGCATTATTTAAGGACTCTGCTGCATTATTTAAGGACTTTATTGCATTATTTAAGGACTCTGCTGCATTATTTAATGACTCTGCTGAAGCATTTGAGGACTCAGCTGCATTATTTAAGGTCTCTGCTGTATTATTTAAGGACTCTGCTGCATTATTTAATGACTCTGTTGCGGTATTTAAGGACTCTGCTGCATTATTTAAGGACTGCTGCGTTATTTAAGGACTCTGCTGCATTATTTAAGACTTTGCTGCATTATTTAAGGACTCTGCTGCAGTGTTTAATGACTCTGCTGAAGCAACTGGGGACTCAGATGCATTATTTAAGGACTCTGCTGCATTATGTAAGGACTTTGCTGCTTTATTTAAGGACTTTGCTGCATTATTTAAGGACTTTGTTGCATTATTTAAGGACTCTGCTGCATTATTTAAGGACTTTGTTGCATTATTTAAGGACTCTTCTGCATTATTTAAGGACTTTGCTGCATTATTTAAGGACTATGCTGTGGTATTTAAGTACTCTGCTGCATTATTTAAGGACTTTGCTGCATTATTTAAGGACTCTGCTGCATTATTTAATTACTTTGCTGCATTATTAAAGGACCCTGCTGCGGCATTTAAGGATTCTGCTGCATTATTTAAGGACTTTGATGCATTATTTAAGGACGCTGCTGCAGAATTTAAGGAATCTGCTGCATTATTTAAGGACTTTGTTGCATTATTTAAGGTCTCTGCTGCATGAATTAAGGACTCTGCTATGGTACTTAAGGACTTTGCTGCATTATTTAAGGACTTTGCTGCATTATTTAAGGACTTTGATGCATTATTTAAGAACTTTGTTGCATTATTTAAGGACTCTGCTGCATTATTTAAGGACTTTGTTGCATTATGTAAGGACTTTGCTGCTTTATTTAAGGACTTTGCTGCATTATTTAAGGACTTTGTTGCATTATTTAAGGACTCTGCTGCATTATTTAAGGATCCTGCTGAAGCATTTGAGGACTCAGCTGCATTATTTAAGGACTTTGCTGCATTATTTAACGACTCTGCTGCATTATTTAAGGACTCTGCTGCTTTATTTAAGGACTTTCCTGCATTATTTAAGGAGTCTTCTGCATTATTTAATGACTCTGCTGAAGCATTTGAGGACTCAACTGCATTATTTAAGGACTCTGCTGCATTATTTAAGGTCTCTGCTGCATTATTTAAGGACTCTGCTGTGGTATATAAGGACTCTGCTGCATTATTTAAGGAATTTGTTGCATTATTTAAGGACGCTGCTGCATTATTTAAGGACTTTGTTGCATTATTTAAGGACTCTGCTGCATTAATTAAGGACTTTGCTGCATTACTTAAGGACACTGCTGCATTATTTAAGGACTTTGTTGCATTATTTAAGGACTCTGCTGCATTATTTAAGGACTCTGCTGAAGCATTTGGGGACTCAGATGCATTATTTAAGGACTCTGCTGCATTATGTAAGGGCTTTGCTGCTTTATTTAAGGACTCTGTTGCATTATTTAAGGACTTTGTTGCATTATTTAAGAACTCTGCTGCATTATTTAAGGACTTTGTTGCATTATTTAAGGATTCTGCTGCATTATTTAAGGACTTTGCTGCATTATTTAAGGACTATGCTGTGGTATTTAAGGACTCTGCTGCATTATTTAAGGACTTTGCTGCATTATTAAAGGACTCTGCTGCATTATTTAATTACTTTGCTGCATTATTTAAGGACTCTGCTGCGGTATTTAAGGACTCTGCTGCATTATTTAAGGACTTTGATGCATTATTTAAGGACACTGCTGCAGAATTTAAGGAATCTGCTGCATTATTTAAGGACTTTGTTGCATTATTTAAGGTCTCTTTTTCATTATTTAAGGACTCTGCTATTGTACTTAAGGACTTTGCTGCATTATTTAAGGACTTTGCTGCATTATTTAAGGACTCTGCTGCATTATTTAAGTACTTTGTTGCATTATTTAAGGACTCTGCTGCATAATTTAAGGACTTTATTGCATTATTTAAGGATCCTGCTGCATTATTTAATGACTCTGCTGAAGCATTTGAGGACTCAGCTGCATTATTTAAGGTCTCTGCTGCATTATTTAAGGATCCTGCTGAAGCATTTGAGGACTCAGCTGCATTATTTAAGGACTTTGCTGCATTATTTAACGACTCTGCTGCGTTATTTAAGGACTCTGCTGCATTATTTAAGGACACTGCTGCATTATTTAAGGACTCTGCTGCATTATTTAAGGACTTTGCTGCATTATTTAACGACTCTGCTGCATTATTTAAGAACTTTGCTGCATTATTTAAGGACTCTGCTGCATTATTTAAGGAATTTGTTGCATTATTTAAGGACTCTGCTGCTTTATTTAAGGACTCTGCTGCGGTATTTAAGGACTCTGCTGCATTATTTAAGGACTTTGCTGCATTATTTAAGGACTGCTGCGTTATTTAAGGACTCTGCTGCATTATTTAAGACTTTGCTGCATTATTTAAGGACTCTGCTGCAGTGTTTAATGACTCTGCTGAAGCAACTGGGGACTCAGATGCATTATTTAAGGACTCTGCTGCATTATGTAAGGACTTTGCTGCTTTATTTAAGGACTTTGCTGCATTATTTAAGGACTTTGTTGCATTATTTAAGGACTCTGCTGCATTATTTAAGGACTTTGTTGCATTATTTAAGGACTCTTCTGCATTATTTAAGGACTTTGCTGCATTATTTAAGGACTATGCTGTGGTATTTAAGTACTCTGCTGCATTATTTAAGGACTTTGCTGCATTATTTAAGGACTCTGCTGCATTATTTAATTACTTTGCTGCATTATTAAAGGACCCTGCTGCGGCATTTAAGGATTCTGCTGCATTATTTAAGGACTTTGATGCATTATTTAAGGACGCTGCTGCAGAATTTAAGGAATCTGCTGCATTATTTAAGGACTTTGTTGCATTATTTAAGGTCTCTGCTGCATGAATTAAGGACTCTGCTATGGTACTTAAGGACTTTGCTGCATTATTTAAGGACTTTGCTGCATTATTTAAGGACTTTGATGCATTATTTAAGAACTTTGTTGCATTATTTAAGGACTCTGCTGCATTATTTAAGGACTTTGTTGCATTATGTAAGGACTTTGCTGCTTTATTTAAGGACTTTGCTGCATTATTTAAGGGCTTTGTTGCATTATTTAAGGACTCTGCTGCATTATTTAAGGACTTTGTTGCATTATTTAAGGACTCTTCTGCATTATTTAAGGACTTTGCTGCATTATTTAAGGACTATGCTGTGGTATTTAAGTACTCTGCTGCATTATTTAAGGACTTTGCTGCATTATTTAAGGACTCTGCTGCATTATTTAATTACTTTGCTGCATTATTAAAGGACCCTGCTGCGGCATTTAAGGATTCTGCTGCATAATTTAAGGACTTTATTGCATTATTTAAGGATCCTGCTGCATTATTTAAGGATCCTGCTGAAGCATTTGAGGACTCAGCTGCATTATTTAAGGACTTTGCTGCATTATTTAACGACTCTGCTGCATTATTTAAGGACTCTGCTGCTTTATTTAAGGACTTTCCTGCATTATTTAAGGAGTCTTCTGCATTATTTAATGACTCTGCTGAAGCATTTGAGGACTCAACTGCATTATTTAAGGACTCTGCTGCATTATTTAAGGTCTCTGCTGCATTATTTAAGGACTCTGCTGTGGTATATAAGGACTCTGCTGCATTATTTAAGGAATTTGTTGCATTATTTAAGGACGCTGCTGCATTATTTAAGGACTTTGTTGCATTATTTAAGGACTCTGCTGCATTAATTAAGGACTTTGCTGCATTACTTAAGGACACTGCTGCATTATTTAAGGACTTTGTTGCATTATTTAAGGTCTCTGCTGCATTATTTAAGGACTCTGCTGTGGTATTTATGGACTCTGCTGCATTATTTAAGGAATTTGTTGCATTATTTAAGGACGCTGCTGCATTATTTAAGGACTTTGTTGCATTATTTAAGGACTTTGCTGCATTAATTAAGGACTTTGCTGCATTACTTAAGGACTCTGCTGCATTATTTAATTACTTGCTGCATTATTTAAGGACTCTGCTGCGGTGTTTAAGAACTCTGCTGCATTATTTAAGGACTTTGCTGCATTATTTTAGGACTCTGCTGCATTATTTAAGGACTTTGCTGTATTATTTAAGGACTCTACTGCATTATTTAAGGACTTTGTTGCATTATTTAAGGACTCTGCTGCATTATTTAATGACTTTGTTGCATTATATAAGGACTCTGCTGCATTATTTAAGGACTATGTTGCATTATGTTAGAAGTCTGCTGCATTATTTAAGGACTTTGCTGCATTATTTAAGGACTCTGCTGCATTATTTAAGGACTTTATTGCATTATTTAAGGACTCTGCTGCATTATTTAATGACTCTGCTGAAGCATTTGAGGACTCAGCTGCATTATTTAAGGTCTCTGCTGTATTATTTAAGGACTCTGCTGCATTATTTAATGACTCTGTTGCGGTATTTAAGGACTCTGCTGCATTATTTAAGGACTGCTGCGTTATTTAAGGACTCTGCTGCATTATTTAAGACTTTGCTGCATTATTTAAGGACTCTGCTGCAGTGTTTAATGACTCTGCTGAAGCAACTGGGGACTCAGATGCATTATTTAAGGACTCTGCTGCATTATGTAAGGACTTTGCTGCTTTATTTAAGGACTTTGCTGCATTATTTAAGGACTTTGTTGCATTATTTAAGGACTCTGCTGCATTATTTAAGGACTTTGTTGCATTATTTAAGGACTCTTCTGCATTATTTAAGGACTTTGCTGCATTATTTAAGGACTATGCTGTGGTATTTAAGTACTCTGCTGCATTATTTAAGGACTTTGCTGCATTATTTAAGGACTCTGCTGCATTATTTAATTACTTTGCTGCATTATTAAAGGACCCTGCTGCGGCATTTAAGGATTCTGCTGCATTATTTAAGGACTTTGATGCATTATTTAAGGACGCTGCTGCAGAATTTAAGGAATCTGCTGCATTATTTAAGGACTTTGTTGCATTATTTAAGGTCTCTGCTGCATGAATTAAGGACTCTGCTATGGTACTTAAGGACTTTGCTGCATTATTTAAGGACTTTGCTGCATTATTTAAGGACTTTGATGCATTATTTAAGAACTTTGTTGCATTATTTAAGGACTCTGCTGCATTATTTAAGGACTTTGTTGCATTATGTAAGGACTTTGCTGCTTTATTTAAGGACTTTGCTGCATTATTTAAGGACTTTGTTGCATTATTTAAGGACTCTGCTGCATTATTTAAGGATCCTGCTGAAGCATTTGAGGACTCAGCTGCATTATTTAAGGACTTTGCTGCATTATTTAACGACTCTGCTGCATTATTTAAGGACTCTGCTGCTTTATTTAAGGACTTTCCTGCATTATTTAAGGAGTCTTCTGCATTATTTAATGACTCTGCTGAAGCATTTGAGGACTCAACTGCATTATTTAAGGACTCTGCTGCATTATTTAAGGTCTCTGCTGCATTATTTAAGGACTCTGCTGTGGTATATAAGGACTCTGCTGCATTATTTAAGGAATTTGTTGCATTATTTAAGGACGCTGCTGCATTATTTAAGGACTTTGTTGCATTATTTAAGGACTCTGCTGCATTAATTAAGGACTTTGCTGCATTACTTAAGGACACTGCTGCATTATTTAAGGACTTTGTTGCATTATTTAAGGACTCTGCTGCATTATTTAAGGACTCTGCTGAAGCATTTGGGGACTCAGATGCATTATTTAAGGACTCTGCTGCATTATGTAAGGGCTTTGCTGCTTTATTTAAGGACTCTGTTGCATTATTTAAGGACTTTGTTGCATTATTTAAGAACTCTGCTGCATTATTTAAGGACTTTGTTGCATTATTTAAGGATTCTGCTGCATTATTTAAGGACTTTGCTGCATTATTTAAGGACTATGCTGTGGTATTTAAGGACTCTGCTGCATTATTTAAGGACTTTGCTGCATTATTAAAGGACTCTGCTGCATTATTTAATTACTTTGCTGCATTATTTAAGGACTCTGCTGCGGTATTTAAGGACTCTGCTGCATTATTTAAGGACTTTGATGCATTATTTAAGGACACTGCTGCAGAATTTAAGGAATCTGCTGCATTATTTAAGGACTTTGTTGCATTATTTAAGGTCTCTTTTTCATTATTTAAGGACTCTGCTATTGTACTTAAGGACTTTGCTGCATTATTTAAGGACTTTGCTGCATTATTTAAGGACTCTGCTGCATTATTTAAGTACTTTGTTGCATTATTTAAGGACTCTGCTGCATAATTTAAGGACTTTATTGCATTATTTAAGGATCCTGCTGCATTATTTAATGACTCTGCTGAAGCATTTGAGGACTCAGCTGCATTATTTAAGGTCTCTGCTGCATTATTGAAGGATCCTGCTGAAGCATTTGAGGACTCAGCTGCATTATTTAAGGACTTTGCTGCATTATTTAACGACTCTGCTGCGTTATTTAAGGACTCTGCTGCATTATTTAAGGACACTGCTGCATTATTTAAGGACTCTGCTGCATTATTTAAGGACTTTGCTGCATTATTTAACGACTCTGCTGCATTATTTAAGAACTTTGCTGCATTATTTAAGGACTCTGCTGCATTATTTAAGGAATTTGTTGCATTATTTAAGGACTCTGCTGCTTTATTTAAGGACTCTGCTGCGGTATTTAAGGACTCTGCTGCATTATTTAAGGACTTTGCTGCATTATTTAAGGACTGCTGCGTTATTTAAGGACTCTGCTGCATTATTTAAGACTTTGCTGCATTATTTAAGGACTCTGCTGCAGTGTTTAATGACTCTGCTGAAGCAACTGGGGACTCAGATGCATTATTTAAGGACTCTGCTGCATTATGTAAGGACTTTGCTGCTTTATTTAAGGACTTTGCTGCATTATTTAAGGACTTTGTTGCATTATTTAAGGACTCTGCTGCATTATTTAAGGACTTTGTTGCATTATTTAAGGACTCTTCTGCATTATTTAAGGACTTTGCTGCATTATTTAAGGACTATGCTGTGGTATTTAAGTACTCTGCTGCATTATTTAAGGACTTTGCTGCATTATTTAAGGACTCTGCTGCATTATTTAATTACTTTGCTGCATTATTAAAGGACCCTGCTGCGGCATTTAAGGATTCTGCTGCATTATTTAAGGACTTTGATGCATTATTTAAGGACGCTGCTGCAGAATTTAAGGAATCTGCTGCATTATTTAAGGACTTTGTTGCATTATTTAAGGTCTCTGCTGCATGAATTAAGGACTCTGCTATGGTACTTAAGGACTTTGCTGCATTATTTAAGGACTTTGCTGCATTATTTAAGGACTTTGATGCATTATTTAAGAACTTTGTTGCATTATTTAAGGACTCTGCTGCAGTGTTTAATGACTCTGCTGAAGCAACTGGGGACTCAGATGCATTATTTAAGGACTCTGCTGCATTATGTAAGGACTTTGCTGCTTTATTTAAGGACTTTGCTGCATTATTTAAGGACTTTGTTGCTTTATTTAAGGACTCTGCTGCATTATTTAAGGACTTTGTTGCATTATTTAAGGACTCTTCTGCATTATTTAAGGACTTTGCTGCATTATTTAAGGACTATGCTGTGGTATTTAAGTACTCTGCTGCATTATTTAAGGACTTTGCTGCATTATTTAAGGACTCTGCTGCATTATTTAATTACTTTGCTGCATTATTAAAGGACCCTGCTGCGGCATTTAAGGATTCTGCTGCATTATTTAAGGACTTTGATGCATTATTTAAGGACGCTGCTGCAGAATTTAAGGAATCTGCTGCATTATTTAAGGACTTTGTTGCATTATTTAAGGTCTCTGCTGCATGAATTAAGGACTCTGCTATGGTACTTAAGGACTTTGCTGCATTATTTAAGGACTTTGCTGCATTATTTAAGGACTTTGATGCATTATTTAAGAACTTTGTTGCATTATTTAAGGACTCTGCTGCATTATTTAAGGACTTTGTTGCATTATGTAAGGACTTTGCTGCTTTATTTAAGGACTTTGCTGCATTATTTAAGGACTTTGTTGCATTATTTAAGGACTCTGCTGCATTATTTAAGGATCCTGCTGAAGCATTTGAGGACTCAGCTGCATTATTTAAGGACTTTGCTGCATTATTTAACGACTCTGCTGCATTATTTAAGGACTCTGCTGCTTTATTTAAGGACTTTCCTGCATTATTTAAGGAGTCTTCTGCATTATTTAATGACTCTGCTGAAGCATTTGAGGACTCAACTGCATTATTTAAGGACTCTGCTGCATTATTTAAGGTCTCTGCTGCATTATTTAAGGACTCTGCTGTGGTATATAAGGACTCTGCTGCATTATTTAAGGAATTTGTTGCATTATTTAAGGACGCTGCTGCATTATTTAAGGACTTTGTTGCATTATTTAAGGACTCTGCTGCATTAATTAAGGACTTTGCTGCATTACTTAAGGACACTGCTGCATTATTTAAGGACTTTGTTGCATTATTTAAGGACTCTGCTGCATTATTTAAGGACTCTGCTGAAGCATTTGGGGACTCAGATGCATTATTTAAGGACTCTGCTGCATTATGTAAGGGCTTTGCTGCTTTATTTAAGGACTCTGTTGCATTATTTAAGGACTTTGTTGCATTATTTAAGAACTCTGCTGCATTATTTAAGGACTTTGTTGCATTATTTAAGGATTCTGCTGCATTATTTAAGGACTTTGCTGCATTATTTAAGGACTATGCTGTGGTATTTAAGGACTCTGCTGCATTATTTAAGGACTTTGCTGCATTATTAAAGGACTCTGCTGCATTATTTAATTACTTTGCTGCATTATTTAAGGACTCTGCTGCGGTATTTAAGGACTCTGCTGCATTATTTAAGGACTTTGATGCATTATTTAAGGACACTGCTGCAGAATTTAAGGAATCTGCTGCATTATTTAAGGACTTTGTTGCATTATTTAAGGTCTCTTTTTCATTATTTAAGGACTCTGCTATTGTACTTAAGGACTTTGCTGCATTATTTAAGGACTTTGCTGCATTATTTAAGGACTCTGCTGCATTATTTAAGTACTTTGTTGCATTATTTAAGGACTCTGCTGCATAATTTAAGGACTTTATTGCATTATTTAAGGATCCTGCTGCATTATTTAATGACTCTGCTGAAGCATTTGAGGACTCAGCTGCATTATTTAAGGTCTCTGCTGCATTATTTAAGGATCCTGCTGAAGCATTTGAGGACTCAGCTGCATTATTTAAGGACTTTGCTGCATTATTTAACGACTCTGCTGCGTTATTTAAGGACTCTGCTGCATTATTTAAGGACACTGCTGCATTATTTAAGGACTCTGCTGCATTATTTAAGGACTTTGCTGCATTATTTAACGACTCTGCTGCATTATTTAAGAACTTTGCTGCATTATTTAAGGACTCTGCTGCATTATTTAAGGAATTTGTTGCATTATTTAAGGACTCTGCTGCTTTATTTAAGGACTCTGCTGCGGTATTTAAGGACTCTGCTGCATTATTTAAGGACTTTGCTGCATTATTTAAGGACTGCTGCGTTATTTAAGGACTCTGCTGCATTATTTAAGACTTTGCTGCATTATTTAAGGACTCTGCTGCAGTGTTTAATGACTCTGCTGAAGCAACTGGGGACTCAGATGCATTATTTAAGGACTCTGCTGCATTATGTAAGGACTTTGCTGCTTTATTTAAGGACTTTGCTGCATTATTTAAGGACTTTGTTGCATTATTTAAGGACTCTGCTGCATTATTTAAGGACTTTGTTGCATTATTTAAGGACTCTTCTGCATTATTTAAGGACTTTGCTGCATTATTTAAGGACTATGCTGTGGTATTTAAGTACTCTGCTGCATTATTTAAGGACTTTGCTGCATTATTTAAGGACTCTGCTGCATTATTTAATTACTTTGCTGCATTATTAAAGGACCCTGCTGCGGCATTTAAGGATTCTGCTGCATTATTTAAGGACTTTGATGCATTATTTAAGGACGCTGCTGCAGAATTTAAGGAATCTGCTGCATTATTTAAGGACTTTGTTGCATTATTTAAGGTCTCTGCTGCATGAATTAAGGACTCTGCTATGGTACTTAAGGACTTTGCTGCATTATTTAAGGACTTTGCTGCATTATTTAAGGACTTTGATGCATTATTTAAGAACTTTGTTGCATTATTTAAGGACTCTGCTGCATTATTTAAGGACTTTGTTGCATTATGTAAGGACTTTGCTGCTTTATTTAAGGACTTTGCTGCATTATTTAAGGGCTTTGTTGCATTATTTAAGGACTCTGCTGCATTATTTAAGGACTTTGTTGCATTATTTAAGGACTCTTCTGCATTATTTAAGGACTTTGCTGCATTATTTAAGGACTATGCTGTGGTATTTAAGTACTCTGCTGCATTATTTAAGGACTTTGCTGCATTATTTAAGGACTCTGCTGCATTATTTAATTACTTTGCTGCATTATTAAAGGACCCTGCTGCGGCATTTAAGGATTCTGCTGCATAATTTAAGGACTTTATTGCATTATTTAAGGATCCTGCTGCATTATTTAAGGATCCTGCTGAAGCATTTGAGGACTCAGCTGCATTATTTAAGGACTTTGCTGCATTATTTAACGACTCTGCTGCATTATTTAAGGACTCTGCTGCTTTATTTAAGGACTTTCCTGCATTATTTAAGGAGTCTTCTGCATTATTTAATGACTCTGCTGAAGCATTTGAGGACTCAACTGCATTATTTAAGGACTCTGCTGCATTATTTAAGGTCTCTGCTGCATTATTTAAGGACTCTGCTGTGGTATATAAGGACTCTGCTGCATTATTTAAGGAATTTGTTGCATTATTTAAGGACGCTGCTGCATTATTTAAGGACTTTGTTGCATTATTTAAGGACTCTGCTGCATTAATTAAGGACTTTGCTGCATTACTTAAGGACACTGCTGCATTATTTAAGGACTTTGTTGCATTATTTAAGGTCTCTGCTGCATTATTTAAGGACTCTGCTGTGGTATTTATGGACTCTGCTGCATTATTTAAGGAATTTGTTGCATTATTTAAGGACGCTGCTGCATTATTTAAGGACTTTGTTGCATTATTTAAGGACTTTGCTGCATTAATTAAGGACTTTGCTGCATTACTTAAGGACTCTGCTGCATTATTTAATTACTTGCTGCATTATTTAAGGACTCTGCTGCGGTGTTTAAGAACTCTGCTGCATTATTTAAGGACTTTGCTGCATTATTTTAGGACTCTGCTGCATTATTTAAGGACTTTGCTGTATTATTTAAGGACTCTACTGCATTATTTAAGGACTTTGTTGCATTATTTAAGGACTCTGCTGCATTATTTAATGACTTTGTTGCATTATATAAGGACTCTGCTGCATTATTTAAGGACTATGTTGCATTATGTTAGAAGTCTGCTGCATTATTTAAGGACTTTGCTGCATTATTTAAGGACTCTGCTGCATTATTTAAGGACTTTATTGCATTATTTAAGGACTCTGCTGCATTATTTAATGACTCTGCTGAAGCATTTGAGGACTCAGCTGCATTATTTAAGGTCTCTGCTGTATTATTTAAGGACTCTGCTGCATTATTTAATGACTCTGTTGCGGTATTTAAGGACTCTGCTGCATTATTTAAGGACTGCTGCGTTATTTAAGGACTCTGCTGCATTATTTAAGACTTTGCTGCATTATTTAAGGACTCTGCTGCAGTGTTTAATGACTCTGCTGAAGCAACTGGGGACTCAGATGCATTATTTAAGGACTCTGCTGCATTATGTAAGGACTTTGCTGCTTTATTTAAGGACTTTGCTGCATTATTTAAGGACTTTGTTGCATTATTTAAGGACTCTGCTGCATTATTTAAGGACTTTGTTGCATTATTTAAGGACTCTTCTGCATTATTTAAGGACTTTGCTGCATTATTTAAGGACTATGCTGTGGTATTTAAGTACTCTGCTGCATTATTTAAGGACTTTGCTGCATTATTTAAGGACTCTGCTGCATTATTTAATTACTTTGCTGCATTATTAAAGGACCCTGCTGCGGCATTTAAGGATTCTGCTGCATTATTTAAGGACTTTGATGCATTATTTAAGGACGCTGCTGCAGAATTTAAGGAATCTGCTGCATTATTTAAGGACTTTGTTGCATTATTTAAGGTCTCTGCTGCATGAATTAAGGACTCTGCTATGGTACTTAAGGACTTTGCTGCATTATTTAAGGACTTTGCTGCATTATTTAAGGACTTTGATGCATTATTTAAGAACTTTGTTGCATTATTTAAGGACTCTGCTGCATTATTTAAGGACTTTGTTGCATTATGTAAGGACTTTGCTGCTTTATTTAAGGACTTTGCTGCATTATTTAAGGACTTTGTTGCATTATTTAAGGACTCTGCTGCATTATTTAAGGATCCTGCTGAAGCATTTGAGGACTCAGCTGCATTATTTAAGGACTTTGCTGCATTATTTAACGACTCTGCTGCATTATTTAAGGACTCTGCTGCTTTATTTAAGGACTTTCCTGCATTATTTAAGGAGTCTTCTGCATTATTTAATGACTCTGCTGAAGCATTTGAGGACTCAACTGCATTATTTAAGGACTCTGCTGCATTATTTAAGGTCTCTGCTGCATTATTTAAGGACTCTGCTGTGGTATATAAGGACTCTGCTGCATTATTTAAGGAATTTGTTGCATTATTTAAGGACGCTGCTGCATTATTTAAGGACTTTGTTGCATTATTTAAGGACTCTGCTGCATTAATTAAGGACTTTGCTGCATTACTTAAGGACACTGCTGCATTATTTAAGGACTTTGTTGCATTATTTAAGGACTCTGCTGCATTATTTAAGGACTCTGCTGAAGCATTTGGGGACTCAGATGCATTATTTAAGGACTCTGCTGCATTATGTAAGGGCTTTGCTGCTTTATTTAAGGACTCTGTTGCATTATTTAAGGACTTTGTTGCATTATTTAAGAACTCTGCTGCATTATTTAAGGACTTTGTTGCATTATTTAAGGATTCTGCTGCATTATTTAAGGACTTTGCTGCATTATTTAAGGACTATGCTGTGGTATTTAAGGACTCTGCTGCATTATTTAAGGACTTTGCTGCATTATTAAAGGACTCTGCTGCATTATTTAATTACTTTGCTGCATTATTTAAGGACTCTGCTGCGGTATTTAAGGACTCTGCTGCATTATTTAAGGACTTTGATGCATTATTTAAGGACACTGCTGCAGAATTTAAGGAATCTGCTGCATTATTTAAGGACTTTGTTGCATTATTTAAGGTCTCTTTTTCATTATTTAAGGACTCTGCTATTGTACTTAAGGACTTTGCTGCATTATTTAAGGACTTTGCTGCATTATTTAAGGACTCTGCTGCATTATTTAAGTACTTTGTTGCATTATTTAAGGACTCTGCTGCATAATTTAAGGACTTTATTGCATTATTTAAGGATCCTGCTGCATTATTTAATGACTCTGCTGAAGCATTTGAGGACTCAGCTGCATTATTTAAGGTCTCTGCTGCATTATTGAAGGATCCTGCTGAAGCATTTGAGGACTCAGCTGCATTATTTAAGGACTTTGCTGCATTATTTAACGACTCTGCTGCGTTATTTAAGGACTCTGCTGCATTATTTAAGGACACTGCTGCATTATTTAAGGACTCTGCTGCATTATTTAAGGACTTTGCTGCATTATTTAACGACTCTGCTGCATTATTTAAGAACTTTGCTGCATTATTTAAGGACTCTGCTGCATTATTTAAGGAATTTGTTGCATTATTTAAGGACTCTGCTGCTTTATTTAAGGACTCTGCTGCGGTATTTAAGGACTCTGCTGCATTATTTAAGGACTTTGCTGCATTATTTAAGGACTGCTGCGTTATTTAAGGACTCTGCTGCATTATTTAAGACTTTGCTGCATTATTTAAGGACTCTGCTGCAGTGTTTAATGACTCTGCTGAAGCAACTGGGGACTCAGATGCATTATTTAAGGACTCTGCTGCATTATGTAAGGACTTTGCTGCTTTATTTAAGGACTTTGCTGCATTATTTAAGGACTTTGTTGCATTATTTAAGGACTCTGCTGCATTATTTAAGGACTTTGTTGCATTATTTAAGGACTCTTCTGCATTATTTAAGGACTTTGCTGCATTATTTAAGGACTATGCTGTGGTATTTAAGTACTCTGCTGCATTATTTAAGGACTTTGCTGCATTATTTAAGGACTCTGCTGCATTATTTAATTACTTTGCTGCATTATTAAAGGACCCTGCTGCGGCATTTAAGGATTCTGCTGCATTATTTAAGGACTTTGATGCATTATTTAAGGACGCTGCTGCAGAATTTAAGGAATCTGCTGCATTATTTAAGGACTTTGTTGCATTATTTAAGGTCTCTGCTGCATGAATTAAGGACTCTGCTATGGTACTTAAGGACTTTGCTGCATTATTTAAGGACTTTGCTGCATTATTTAAGGACTTTGATGCATTATTTAAGAACTTTGTTGCATTATTTAAGGACTCTGCTGCATTATTTAAGGACTTTGTTGCATTATGTAAGGACTTTGCTGCTTTATTTAAGGACTTTGCTGCATTATTTAAGGACTTTGTTGCATTATTTAAGGACTCTGCTGCATTATTTAAGGACTTTGTTGCATCATTTAAGGACTCTTCTGCATTATTTAAGGACTTTGCTGCATTATTTAAGGACTATGCTGTGGTATTTAAGTACTCTGCTGCATTATTTAAGGACTTTGCTGCATTATTTAAGGACTCTGCTGCATTATTTAATTACTTTGCTGCATTATTAAAGGACCCTGCTGCGGCATTTAAGGATTCTGCTGCATAATTTAAGGACTTTATTGCATTATTTAAGGATCCTGCTGCATTATTTAAGGATCCTGCTGAAGCATTTGAGGACTCAGCTGCATTATTTAAGGACTTTGCTGCATTATTTAACGACTCTGCTGCATTATTTAAGGACTCTGCTGCTTTATTTAAGGACTTTCCTGCATTATTTAAGGAGTCTTCTGCATTATTTAATGACTCTGCTGAAGCATTTGAGGACTCAACTGCATTATTTAAGGACTCTGCTGCATTATTTAAGGTCTCTGCTGCATTATTTAAGGACTCTGCTGTGGTATATAAGGACTCTGCTGCATTATTTAAGGAATTTGTTGCATTATTTAAGGACGCTGCTGCATTATTTAAGGACTTTGTTGCATTATTTAAGGACTCTGCTGCATTAATTAAGGACTTTGCTGCATTACTTAAGGACACTGCTGCATTATTTAAGGACTTTGTTGCATTATTTAAGGACTCTGCTGCATTATTTAAGGACTCTGCTGAAGCATTTGGGGACTCAGATGCATTATTTAAGGACTCTGCTGCATTATGTAAGGGCTTTGCTGCTTTATTTAAGGACTCTGTTGCATTATTTAAGGACTTTGTTGCATTATTTAAGAACTCTGCTGCATTATTTAAGGACTTTGTTGCATTATTTAAGGATTCTGCTGCATTATTTAAGGACTTTGCTGCATTATTTAAGGACTATGCTGTGGTATTTAAGGACTCTGCTGCATTATTTAAGGACTTTGCTGCATTATTAAAGGACTCTGCTGCATTATTTAATTACTTTGCTGCATTATTTAAGGACTCTGCTGCGGTATTTAAGGACTCTGCTGCATTATTTAAGGACTTTGATGCATTATTTAAGGACACTGCTGCAGAATTTAAGGAATCTGCTGCATTATTTAAGGACTTTGTTGCATTATTTAAGGTCTCTTTTTCATTATTTAAGGACTCTGCTATTGTACTTAAGGACTTTGCTGCATTATTTAAGGACTTTGCTGCATTATTTAAGGACTCTGCTGCATTATTTAAGTACTTTGTTGCATTATTTAAGGACTCTGCTGCATAATTTAAGGACTTTATTGCATTATTTAAGGATCCTGCTGCATTATTTAATGACTCTGCTGAAGCATTTGAGGACTCATCTGCATTATTAAAGGTCTCTGCTGCATTATTTAAGGATCCTGCTGAAGCATTTGAGGACTCAGCTGCATTATTTAAGGACTTTGCTGCATTATTTAACGACTCTGCTGCGTTATTTAAGGACTCTGCTGCATTATTTAAGGACACTGCTGCATTATTTAAGGACTCTGCTGCATTATTTAAGGACTTTGCTGCATTATTTAACGACTCTGCTGCATTATTTAAGAACTTTGCTGCATTATTTAAGGACTCTGCTGCATTATTTAAGGAATTTGTTGCATTATTTAAGGACTCTGCTGCTTTATTTAAGGACTCTGCTGCGGTATTTAAGGACTCTGCTGCATTATTTAAGGACTTTGCTGCATTATTTAAGGACTGCTGCGTTATTTAAGGACTCTGCTGCATTATTTAAGACTTTGCTGCATTATTTAAGGACTCTGCTGCAGTGTTTAATGACTCTGCTGAAGCAACTGGGGACTCAGATGCATTATTTAAGGACTCTGCTGCATTATGTAAGGACTTTGCTGCTTTATTTAAGGACTTTGCTGCATTATTTAAGGACTTTGTTGCATTATTTAAGGACTCTGCTGCATTATTTAAGGACTTTGTTGCATTATTTAAGGACTCTTCTGCATTATTTAAGGACTTTGCTGCATTATTTAAGGACTATGCTGTGGTATTTAAGTACTCTGCTGCATTATTTAAGGACTTTGCTGCATTATTTAAGGACTCTGCTGCATTATTTAATTACTTTGCTGCATTATTAAAGGACCCTGCTGCGGCATTTAAGGATTCTGCTGCATTATTTAAGGACTTTGATGCATTATTTAAGGACGCTGCTGCAGAATTTAAGGAATCTGCTGCATTATTTAAGGACTTTGTTGCATTATTTAAGGTCTCTGCTGCATTATTTAAGGACTCTGCTATGGTACTTAAGGACTTTGCTGCATTACTTAAGGACTTTGCTGCATTATTTAAGGACTTTGATGCATTATTTAAGAACTTTGTTGCATTATTTAAGGACTCTGCTGCATTATTTAAGGACTTTGTTGCATTATGTAAGGACTTTGCTGCTTTATTTAAGGACTTTGCTGCATTATTTAAGGGCTTTGTTGCATTATTTAAGGACTCTGCTGCATTATTTAAGGACTTTGTTGCATTATTTAAGGACTCTTCTGCATTATTTAAGGACTTTGCTGCATTATTTAAGGACTATGCTGTGGTATTTAAGTACTCTGCTGCATTATTTAAGGACTTTGCTGCATTATTTAAGGACTCTGCTGCATTATTTAATTACTTTGCTGCATTATTAAAGGACCCTGCTGCGGCATTTAAGGATTCTGCTGCATAATTTAAGGACTTTATTGCATTATTTAAGGATCCTGCTGCATTATTTAAGGATCCTGCTGAAGCATTTGAGGACTCAGCTGCATTATTTAAGGACTTTGCTGCATTATTTAACGACTCTGCTGCATTATTTAAGGACTCTGCTGCTTTATTTAAGGACTTTCCTGCATTATTTAAGGAGTCTTCTGCATTATTTAATGACTCTGCTGAAGCATTTGAGGACTCAACTGCATTATTTAAGGACTCTGCTGCATTATTTAAGGTCTCTGCTGCATTATTTAAGGACTCTGCTGTGGTATATAAGGACTCTGCTGCATTATTTAAGGAATTTGTTGCATTATTTAAGGACGCTGCTGCATTATTTAAGGACTTTGTTGCATTATTTAAGGACTCTGCTGCATTAATTAAGGACTTTGCTGCATTACTTAAGGACACTGCTGCATTATTTAAGGACTTTGTTGCATTATTTAAGGTCTCTGCTGCATTATTTAAGGACTCTGCTGTGGTATTTATGGACTCTGCTGCATTATTTAAGGAATTTGTTGCATTATTTAAGGACGCTGCTGCATTATTTAAGGACTTTGTTGCATTATTTAAGGACTTTGCTGCATTAATTAAGGACTTTGCTGCATTACTTAAGGACTCTGCTGCATTATTTAATTACTTGCTGCATTATTTAAGGACTCTGCTGCGGTGTTTAAGAACTCTGCTGCATTATTTAAGGACTTTGCTGCATTATTTTAGGACTCTGCTGCATTATTTAAGGACTTTGCTGTATTATTTAAGGACTCTACTGCATTATTTAAGGACTTTGTTGCATTATTTAAGGACTCTGCTGCATTATTTAATGACTTTGTTGCATTATATAAGGACTCTGCTGCATTATTTAAGGACTATGTTGCATTATGTTAGAAGTCTGCTGCATTATTTAAGGACTTTGCTGCATTATTTAAGGACTCTGCTGCATTATTTAAGGACTTTATTGCATTATTTAAGGACTCTGCTGCATTATTTAATGACTCTGCTGAAGCATTTGAGGACTCAGCTGCATTATTTAAGGTCTCTGCTGTATTATTTAAGGACTCTGCTGCATTATTTAATGACTCTGTTGCGGTATTTAAGGACTCTGCTGCATTATTTAAGGACTGCTGCGTTATTTAAGGACTCTGCTGCATTATTTAAGACTTTGCTGCATTATTTAAGGACTCTGCTGCAGTGTTTAATGACTCTGCTGAAGCAACTGGGGACTCAGATGCATTATTTAAGGACTCTGCTGCATTATGTAAGGACTTTGCTGCTTTATTTAAGGACTTTGCTGCATTATTTAAGGACTTTGTTGCATTATTTAAGGACTCTGCTGCATTATTTAAGGACTTTGTTGCATTATTTAAGGACTCTTCTGCATTATTTAAGGACTTTGCTGCATTATTTAAGGACTATGCTGTGGTATTTAAGTACTCTGCTGCATTATTTAAGGACTTTGCTGCATTATTTAAGGACTCTGCTGCATTATTTAATTACTTTGCTGCATTATTAAAGGACCCTGCTGCGGCATTTAAGGATTCTGCTGCATTATTTAAGGACTTTGATGCATTATTTAAGGACGCTGCTGCAGAATTTAAGGAATCTGCTGCATTATTTAAGGACTTTGTTGCATTATTTAAGGTCTCTGCTGCATGAATTAAGGACTCTGCTATGGTACTTAAGGACTTTGCTGCATTATTTAAGGACTTTGCTGCATTATTTAAGGACTTTGATGCATTATTTAAGAACTTTGTTGCATTATTTAAGGACTCTGCTGCATTATTTAAGGACTTTGTTGCATTATGTAAGGACTTTGCTGCTTTATTTAAGGACTTTGCTGCATTATTTAAGGACTTTGTTGCATTATTTAAGGACTCTGCTGCATTATTTAAGGATCCTGCTGAAGCATTTGAGGACTCAGCTGCATTATTTAAGGACTTTGCTGCATTATTTAACGACTCTGCTGCATTATTTAAGGACTCTGCTGCTTTATTTAAGGACTTTCCTGCATTATTTAAGGAGTCTTCTGCATTATTTAATGACTCTGCTGAAGCATTTGAGGACTCAACTGCATTATTTAAGGACTCTGCTGCATTATTTAAGGTCTCTGCTGCATTATTTAAGGACTCTGCTGTGGTATATAAGGACTCTGCTGCATTATTTAAGGAATTTGTTGCATTATTTAAGGACGCTGCTGCATTATTTAAGGACTTTGTTGCATTATTTAAGGACTCTGCTGCATTAATTAAGGACTTTGCTGCATTACTTAAGGACACTGCTGCATTATTTAAGGACTTTGTTGCATTATTTAAGGACTCTGCTGCATTATTTAAGGACTCTGCTGAAGCATTTGGGGACTCAGATGCATTATTTAAGGACTCTGCTGCATTATGTAAGGGCTTTGCTGCTTTATTTAAGGACTCTGTTGCATTATTTAAGGACTTTGTTGCATTATTTAAGAACTCTGCTGCATTATTTAAGGACTTTGTTGCATTATTTAAGGATTCTGCTGCATTATTTAAGGACTTTGCTGCATTATTTAAGGACTATGCTGTGGTATTTAAGGACTCTGCTGCATTATTTAAGGACTTTGCTGCATTATTAAAGGACTCTGCTGCATTATTTAATTACTTTGCTGCATTATTTAAGGACTCTGCTGCGGTATTTAAGGACTCTGCTGCATTATTTAAGGACTTTGATGCATTATTTAAGGACACTGCTGCAGAATTTAAGGAATCTGCTGCATTATTTAAGGACTTTGTTGCATTATTTAAGGTCTCTTTTTCATTATTTAAGGACTCTGCTATTGTACTTAAGGACTTTGCTGCATTATTTAAGGACTTTGCTGCATTATTTAAGGACTCTGCTGCATTATTTAAGTACTTTGTTGCATTATTTAAGGACTCTGCTGCATAATTTAAGGACTTTATTGCATTATTTAAGGATCCTGCTGCATTATTTAATGACTCTGCTGAAGCATTTGAGGACTCATCTGCATTATTAAAGGTCTCTGCTGCATTATTTAAGGATCCTGCTGAAGCATTTGAGGACTCAGCTGCATTATTTAAGGACTTTGCTGCATTATTTAACGACTCTGCTGCGTTATTTAAGGACTCTGCTGCATTATTTAAGGACACTGCTGCATTATTTAAGGACTCTGCTGCATTATTTAAGGACTTTGCTGCATTATTTAACGACTCTGCTGCATTATTTAAGAACTTTGCTGCATTATTTAAGGACTCTGCTGCATTATTTAAGGAATTTGTTGCATTATTTAAGGACTCTGCTGCTTTATTTAAGGACTCTGCTGCGGTATTTAAGGACTCTGCTGCATTATTTAAGGACTTTGCTGCATTATTTAAGGACTGCTGCGTTATTTAAGGACTCTGCTGCATTATTTAAGACTTTGCTGCATTATTTAAGGACTCTGCTGCAGTGTTTAATGACTCTGCTGAAGCAACTGGGGACTCAGATGCATTATTTAAGGACTCTGCTGCATTATGTAAGGACTTTGCTGCTTTATTTAAGGACTTTGCTGCATTATTTAAGGACTTTGTTGCATTATTTAAGGACTCTGCTGCATTATTTAAGGACTTTGTTGCATTATTTAAGGACTCTTCTGCATTATTTAAGGACTTTGCTGCATTATTTAAGGACTATGCTGTGGTATTTAAGTACTCTGCTGCATTATTTAAGGACTTTGCTGCATTATTTAAGGACTCTGCTGCATTATTTAATTACTTTGCTGCATTATTAAAGGACCCTGCTGCGGCATTTAAGGATTCTGCTGCATTATTTAAGGACTTTGATGCATTATTTAAGGACGCTGCTGCAGAATTTAAGGAATCTGCTGCATTATTTAAGGACTTTGTTGCATTATTTAAGGTCTCTGCTGCATTATTTAAGGACTCTGCTATGGTACTTAAGGACTTTGCTGCATTACTTAAGGACTTTGCTGCATTATTTAAGGACTTTGATGCATTATTTAAGAACTTTGTTGCATTATTTAAGGACTCTGCTGCATTATTTAAGGACTTTGTTGCATTATGTAAGGACTTTGCTGCTTTATTTAAGGACTTTGCTGCATTATTTAAGGGCTTTGTTGCATTATTTAAGGACTCTGCTGCATTATTTAAGGACTTTGTTGCATTATTTAAGGACTCTTCTGCATTATTTAAGGACTTTGCTGCATTATTTAAGGACTATGCTGTGGTATTTAAGTACTCTGCTGCATTATTTAAGGACTTTGCTGCATTATTTAAGGACTCTGCTGCATTATTTAATTACTTTGCTGCATTATTAAAGGACCCTGCTGCGGCATTTAAGGATTCTGCTGCATAATTTAAGGACTTTATTGCATTATTTAAGGATCCTGCTGCATTATTTAAGGATCCTGCTGAAGCATTTGAGGACTCAGCTGCATTATTTAAGGACTTTGCTGCATTATTTAACGACTCTGCTGCATTATTTAAGGACTCTGCTGCTTTATTTAAGGACTTTCCTGCATTATTTAAGGAGTCTTCTGCATTATTTAATGACTCTGCTGAAGCATTTGAGGACTCAACTGCATTATTTAAGGACTCTGCTGCATTATTTAAGGTCTCTGCTGCATTATTTAAGGACTCTGCTGTGGTATATAAGGACTCTGCTGCATTATTTAAGGAATTTGTTGCATTATTTAAGGACGCTGCTGCATTATTTAAGGACTTTGTTGCATTATTTAAGGACTCTGCTGCATTAATTAAGGACTTTGCTGCATTACTTAAGGACACTGCTGCATTATTTAAGGACTTTGTTGCATTATTTAAGGTCTCTGCTGCATTATTTAAGGACTCTGCTGTGGTATTTATGGACTCTGCTGCATTATTTAAGGAATTTGTTGCATTATTTAAGGACGCTGCTGCATTATTTAAGGACTTTGTTGCATTATTTAAGGACTTTGCTGCATTAATTAAGGACTTTGCTGCATTACTTAAGGACTCTGCTGCATTATTTAATTACTTGCTGCATTATTTAAGGACTCTGCTGCGGTGTTTAAGAACTCTGCTGCATTATTTAAGGACTTTGCTGCATTATTTTAGGACTCTGCTGCATTATTTAAGGACTTTGCTGTATTATTTAAGGACTCTACTGCATTATTTAAGGACTTTGTTGCATTATTTAAGGACTCTGCTGCATTATTTAATGACTTTGTTGCATTATATAAGGACTCTGCTGCATTATTTAAGGACTATGTTGCATTATGTTAGAAGTCTGCTGCATTATTTAAGGACTTTGCTGCATTATTTAAGGACTCTGCTGCATTATTTAAGGACTTTATTGCATTATTTAAGGACTCTGCTGCATTATTTAATGACTCTGCTGAAGCATTTGAGGACTCAGCTGCATTATTTAAGGTCTCTGCTGTATTATTTAAGGACTCTGCTGCATTATTTAATGACTCTGTTGCGGTATTTAAGGACTCTGCTGCATTATTTAAGGACTGCTGCGTTATTTAAGGACTCTGCTGCATTATTTAAGACTTTGCTGCATTATTTAAGGACTCTGCTGCAGTGTTTAATGACTCTGCTGAAGCAACTGGGGACTCAGATGCATTATTTAAGGACTCTGCTGCATTATGTAAGGACTTTGCTGCTTTATTTAAGGACTTTGCTGCATTATTTAAGGACTTTGTTGCATTATTTAAGGACTCTGCTGCATTATTTAAGGACTTTGTTGCATTATTTAAGGACTCTTCTGCATTATTTAAGGACTTTGCTGCATTATTTAAGGACTATGCTGTGGTATTTAAGTACTCTGCTGCATTATTTAAGGACTTTGCTGCATTATTTAAGGACTCTGCTGCATTATTTAATTACTTTGCTGCATTATTAAAGGACCCTGCTGCGGCATTTAAGGATTCTGCTGCATTATTTAAGGACTTTGATGCATTATTTAAGGACGCTGCTGCAGAATTTAAGGAATCTGCTGCATTATTTAAGGACTTTGTTGCATTATTTAAGGTCTCTGCTGCATGAATTAAGGACTCTGCTATGGTACTTAAGGACTTTGCTGCATTATTTAAGGACTTTGCTGCATTATTTAAGGACTTTGATGCATTATTTAAGAACTTTGTTGCATTATTTAAGGACTCTGCTGCATTATTTAAGGACTTTGTTGCATTATGTAAGGACTTTGCTGCTTTATTTAAGGACTTTGCTGCATTATTTAAGGACTTTGTTGCATTATTTAAGGACTCTGCTGCATTATTTAAGGATCCTGCTGAAGCATTTGAGGACTCAGCTGCATTATTTAAGGACTTTGCTGCATTATTTAACGACTCTGCTGCATTATTTAAGGACTCTGCTGCTTTATTTAAGGACTTTCCTGCATTATTTAAGGAGTCTTCTGCATTATTTAATGACTCTGCTGAAGCATTTGAGGACTCAACTGCATTATTTAAGGACTCTGCTGCATTATTTAAGGTCTCTGCTGCATTATTTAAGGACTCTGCTGTGGTATATAAGGACTCTGCTGCATTATTTAAGGAATTTGTTGCATTATTTAAGGACGCTGCTGCATTATTTAAGGACTTTGTTGCATTATTTAAGGACTCTGCTGCATTAATTAAGGACTTTGCTGCATTACTTAAGGACACTGCTGCATTATTTAAGGACTTTGTTGCATTATTTAAGGACTCTGCTGCATTATTTAAGGACTCTGCTGAAGCATTTGGGGACTCAGATGCATTATTTAAGGACTCTGCTGCATTATGTAAGGGCTTTGCTGCTTTATTTAAGGACTCTGTTGCATTATTTAAGGACTTTGTTGCATTATTTAAGAACTCTGCTGCATTATTTAAGGACTTTGTTGCATTATTTAAGGATTCTGCTGCATTATTTAAGGACTTTGCTGCATTATTTAAGGACTATGCTGTGGTATTTAAGGACTCTGCTGCATTATTTAAGGACTTTGCTGCATTATTAAAGGACTCTGCTGCATTATTTAATTACTTTGCTGCATTATTTAAGGACTCTGCTGCGGTATTTAAGGACTCTGCTGCATTATTTAAGGACTTTGATGCATTATTTAAGGACACTGCTGCAGAATTTAAGGAATCTGCTGCATTATTTAAGGACTTTGTTGCATTATTTAAGGTCTCTTTTTCATTATTTAAGGACTCTGCTATTGTACTTAAGGACTTTGCTGCATTATTTAAGGACTTTGCTGCATTATTTAAGGACTCTGCTGCATTATTTAAGTACTTTGTTGCATTATTTAAGGACTCTGCTGCATAATTTAAGGACTTTATTGCATTATTTAAGGATCCTGCTGCATTATTTAATGACTCTGCTGAAGCATTTGAGGACTCAGCTGCATTATTTAAGGTCTCTGCTGCATTATTTAAGGATCCTGCTGAAGCATTTGAGGACTCAGCTGCATTATTTAAGGACTTTGCTGCATTATTTAACGACTCTGCTGCGTTATTTAAGGACTCTGCTGCATTATTTAAGGACACTGCTGCATTATTTAAGGACTCTGCTGCATTATTTAAGGACTTTGCTGCATTATTTAACGACTCTGCTGCATTATTTAAGAACTTTGCTGCATTATTTAAGGACTCTGCTGCATTATTTAAGGAATTTGTTGCATTATTTAAGGACTCTGCTGCTTTATTTAAGGACTCTGCTGCGGTATTTAAGGACTCTGCTGCATTATTTAAGGACTTTGCTGCATTATTTAAGGACTGCTGCGTTATTTAAGGACTCTGCTGCATTATTTAAGACTTTGCTGCATTATTTAAGGACTCTGCTGCAGTGTTTAATGACTCTGCTGAAGCAACTGGGGACTCAGATGCATTATTTAAGGACTCTGCTGCATTATGTAAGGACTTTGCTGCTTTATTTAAGGACTTTGCTGCATTATTTAAGGACTTTGTTGCATTATTTAAGGACTCTGCTGCATTATTTAAGGACTTTGTTGCATTATTTAAGGACTCTTCTGCATTATTTAAGGACTTTGCTGCATTATTTAAGGACTATGCTGTGGTATTTAAGTACTCTGCTGCATTATTTAAGGACTTTGCTGCATTATTTAAGGACTCTGCTGCATTATTTAATTACTTTGCTGCATTATTAAAGGACCCTGCTGCGGCATTTAAGGATTCTGCTGCATTATTTAAGGACTTTGATGCATTATTTAAGGACGCTGCTGCAGAATTTAAGGAATCTGCTGCATTATTTAAGGACTTTGTTGCATTATTTAAGGTCTCTGCTGCATGAATTAAGGACTCTGCTATGGTACTTAAGGACTTTGCTGCATTATTTAAGGACTTTGCTGCATTATTTAAGGACTTTGATGCATTATTTAAGAACTTTGTTGCATTATTTAAGGACTCTGCTGCATTATTTAAGGACTTTGTTGCATTATGTAAGGACTTTGCTGCTTTATTTAAGGACTTTGCTGCATTATTTAAGGACTTTGTTGCATTATTTAAGGACTCTGCTGCATTATTTAAGGACTTTGTTGCATCATTTAAGGACTCTTCTGCATTATTTAAGGACTTTGCTGCATTATTTAAGGACTATGCTGTGGTATTTAAGTACTCTGCTGCATTATTTAAGGACTTTGCTGCATTATTTAAGGACTCTGCTGCATTATTTAATTACTTTGCTGCATTATTAAAGGACCCTGCTGCGGCATTTAAGGATTCTGCTGCATAATTTAAGGACTTTATTGCATTATTTAAGGATCCTGCTGCATTATTTAAGGATCCTGCTGAAGCATTTGAGGACTCAGCTGCATTATTTAAGGACTTTGCTGCATTATTTAACGACTCTGCTGCATTATTTAAGGACTCTGCTGCTTTATTTAAGGACTTTCCTGCATTATTTAAGGAGTCTTCTGCATTATTTAATGACTCTGCTGAAGCATTTGAGGACTCAACTGCATTATTTAAGGACTCTGCTGCATTATTTAAGGTCTCTGCTGCATTATTTAAGGACTCTGCTGTGGTATATAAGGACTCTGCTGCATTATTTAAGGAATTTGTTGCATTATTTAAGGACGCTGCTGCATTATTTAAGGACTTTGTTGCATTATTTAAGGACTCTGCTGCATTAATTAAGGACTTTGCTGCATTACTTAAGGACACTGCTGCATTATTTAAGGACTTTGTTGCATTATTTAAGGACTCTGCTGCATTATTTAAGGACTCTGCTGAAGCATTTGGGGACTCAGATGCATTATTTAAGGACTCTGCTGCATTATGTAAGGGCTTTGCTGCTTTATTTAAGGACTCTGTTGCATTATTTAAGGACTTTGTTGCATTATTTAAGAACTCTGCTGCATTATTTAAGGACTTTGTTGCATTATTTAAGGATTCTGCTGCATTATTTAAGGACTTTGCTGCATTATTTAAGGACTATGCTGTGGTATTTAAGGACTCTGCTGCATTATTTAAGGACTTTGCTGCATTATTAAAGGACTCTGCTGCATTATTTAATTACTTTGCTGCATTATTTAAGGACTCTGCTGCGGTATTTAAGGACTCTGCTGCATTATTTAAGGACTTTGATGCATTATTTAAGGACACTGCTGCAGAATTTAAGGAATCTGCTGCATTATTTAAGGACTTTGTTGCATTATTTAAGGTCTCTTTTTCATTATTTAAGGACTCTGCTATTGTACTTAAGGACTTTGCTGCATTATTTAAGGACTTTGCTGCATTATTTAAGGACTCTGCTGCATTATTTAAGTACTTTGTTGCATTATTTAAGGACTCTGCTGCATAATTTAAGGACTTTATTGCATTATTTAAGGATCCTGCTGCATTATTTAATGACTCTGCTGAAGCATTTGAGGACTCATCTGCATTATTAAAGGTCTCTGCTGCATTATTTAAGGATCCTGCTGAAGCATTTGAGGACTCAGCTGCATTATTTAAGGACTTTGCTGCATTATTTAACGACTCTGCTGCGTTATTTAAGGACTCTGCTGCATTATTTAAGGACACTGCTGCATTATTTAAGGACTCTGCTGCATTATTTAAGGACTTTGCTGCATTATTTAACGACTCTGCTGCATTATTTAAGAACTTTGCTGCATTATTTAAGGACTCTGCTGCATTATTTAAGGAATTTGTTGCATTATTTAAGGACTCTGCTGCTTTATTTAAGGACTCTGCTGCGGTATTTAAGGACTCTGCTGCATTATTTAAGGACTTTGCTGCATTATTTAAGGACTGCTGCGTTATTTAAGGACTCTGCTGCATTATTTAAGACTTTGCTGCATTATTTAAGGACTCTGCTGCAGTGTTTAATGACTCTGCTGAAGCAACTGGGGACTCAGATGCATTATTTAAGGACTCTGCTGCATTATGTAAGGACTTTGCTGCTTTATTTAAGGACTTTGCTGCATTATTTAAGGACTTTGTTGCATTATTTAAGGACTCTGCTGCATTATTTAAGGACTTTGTTGCATTATTTAAGGACTCTTCTGCATTATTTAAGGACTTTGCTGCATTATTTAAGGACTATGCTGTGGTATTTAAGTACTCTGCTGCATTATTTAAGGACTTTGCTGCATTATTTAAGGACTCTGCTGCATTATTTAATTACTTTGCTGCATTATTAAAGGACCCTGCTGCGGCATTTAAGGATTCTGCTGCATTATTTAAGGACTTTGATGCATTATTTAAGGACGCTGCTGCAGAATTTAAGGAATCTGCTGCATTATTTAAGGACTTTGTTGCATTATTTAAGGTCTCTGCTGCATTATTTAAGGACTCTGCTATGGTACTTAAGGACTTTGCTGCATTACTTAAGGACTTTGCTGCATTATTTAAGGACTTTGATGCATTATTTAAGAACTTTGTTGCATTATTTAAGGACTCTGCTGCATTATTTAAGGACTTTGTTGCATTATGTAAGGACTTTGCTGCTTTATTTAAGGACTTTGCTGCATTATTTAAGGGCTTTGTTGCATTATTTAAGGACTCTGCTGCATTATTTAAGGACTTTGTTGCATTATTTAAGGACTCTTCTGCATTATTTAAGGACTTTGCTGCATTATTTAAGGACTATGCTGTGGTATTTAAGTACTCTGCTGCATTATTTAAGGACTTTGCTGCATTATTTAAGGACTCTGCTGCATTATTTAATTACTTTGCTGCATTATTAAAGGACCCTGCTGCGGCATTTAAGGATTCTGCTGCATAATTTAAGGACTTTATTGCATTATTTAAGGATCCTGCTGCATTATTTAAGGATCCTGCTGAAGCATTTGAGGACTCAGCTGCATTATTTAAGGACTTTGCTGCATTATTTAACGACTCTGCTGCATTATTTAAGGACTCTGCTGCTTTATTTAAGGACTTTCCTGCATTATTTAAGGAGTCTTCTGCATTATTTAATGACTCTGCTGAAGCATTTGAGGACTCAACTGCATTATTTAAGGACTCTGCTGCATTATTTAAGGTCTCTGCTGCATTATTTAAGGACTCTGCTGTGGTATATAAGGACTCTGCTGCATTATTTAAGGAATTTGTTGCATTATTTAAGGACGCTGCTGCATTATTTAAGGACTTTGTTGCATTATTTAAGGACTCTGCTGCATTAATTAAGGACTTTGCTGCATTACTTAAGGACACTGCTGCATTATTTAAGGACTTTGTTGCATTATTTAAGGTCTCTGCTGCATTATTTAAGGACTCTGCTGTGGTATTTATGGACTCTGCTGCATTATTTAAGGAATTTGTTGCATTATTTAAGGACGCTGCTGCATTATTTAAGGACTTTGTTGCATTATTTAAGGACTTTGCTGCATTAATTAAGGACTTTGCTGCATTACTTAAGGACTCTGCTGCATTATTTAATTACTTGCTGCATTATTTAAGGACTCTGCTGCGGTGTTTAAGAACTCTGCTGCATTATTTAAGGACTTTGCTGCATTATTTTAGGACTCTGCTGCATTATTTAAGGACTTTGCTGTATTATTTAAGGACTCTACTGCATTATTTAAGGACTTTGTTGCATTATTTAAGGACTCTGCTGCATTATTTAATGACTTTGTTGCATTATATAAGGACTCTGCTGCATTATTTAAGGACTATGTTGCATTATGTTAGAAGTCTGCTGCATTATTTAAGGACTTTGCTGCATTATTTAAGGACTCTGCTGCATTATTTAAGGACTTTATTGCATTATTTAAGGACTCTGCTGCATTATTTAATGACTCTGCTGAAGCATTTGAGGACTCAGCTGCATTATTTAAGGTCTCTGCTGTATTATTTAAGGACTCTGCTGCATTATTTAATGACTCTGTTGCGGTATTTAAGGACTCTGCTGCATTATTTAAGGACTGCTGCGTTATTTAAGGACTCTGCTGCATTATTTAAGACTTTGCTGCATTATTTAAGGACTCTGCTGCAGTGTTTAATGACTCTGCTGAAGCAACTGGGGACTCAGATGCATTATTTAAGGACTCTGCTGCATTATGTAAGGACTTTGCTGCTTTAATTAAGGACTTTGCTGCATTATTTAAGGACTTTGTTGCATTATTTAAGGACTCTGCTGCATTATTTAAGGACTTTGTTGCATTATTTAAGGACTCTTCTGCATTATTTAAGGACTTTGCTGCATTATTTAAGGACTATGCTGTGGTATTTAAGTACTCTGCTGCATTATTTAAGGACTTTGCTGCATTATTTAAGGACTCTGCTGCATTATTTAATTACTTTGCTGCATTATTAAAGGACCCTGCTGCGGCATTTAAGGATTCTGCTGCATTATTTAAGGACTTTGATGCATTATTTAAGGACGCTGCTGCAGAATTTAAGGAATCTGCTGCATTATTTAAGGACTTTGTTGCATTATTTAAGGTCTCTGCTGCATGAATTAAGGACTCTGCTATGGTACTTAAGGACTTTGCTGCATTATTTAAGGACTTTGCTGCATTATTTAAGGACTTTGATGCATTATTTAAGAACTTTGTTGCATTATTTAAGGACTCTGCTGCATTATTTAAGGACTTTGTTGCATTATGTAAGGACTTTGCTGCTTTATTTAAGGACTTTGCTGCATTATTTAAGGACTTTGTTGCATTATTTAAGGACTCTGCTGCATTATTTAAGGACTTTGTTGCATTATTTAAGGACTCTTCTGCATTATTTAAGGACTTTGCTGCATTATTTAAGGACTATGCTGTGGTATTTAAGTACTCTGCTGCATTATTTAAGGACTTTGCTGCATTATTTAAGGACTCTGCTGCATTATTTAATTACTTTGCTGCATTATTAAAGGACCCTGCTGCGGCATTTAAGGATTCTGCTGCATAATTTAAGGACTTTATTGCATTATTTAAGGATCCTGCTGCATTATTTAAGGATCCTGCTGAAGCATTTGAGGACTCAGCTGCATTATTTAAGGACTTTGCTGCATTATTTAACGACTCTGCTGCATTATTTAAGGACTCTGCTGCTTTATTTAAGGACTTTCCTGCATTATTTAAGGAGTCTTCTGCATTATTTAATGACTCTGCTGAAGCATTTGAGGACTCAACTGCATTATTTAAGGACTCTGCTGCATTATTTAAGGTCTCTGCTGCATTATTTAAGGACTCTGCTGTGGTATATAAGGACTCTGCTGCATTATTTAAGGAATTTGTTGCATTATTTAAGGACGCTGCTGCATTATTTAAGGACTTTGTTGCATTATTTAAGGACTCTGCTGCATTAATTAAGGACTTTGCTGCATTACTTAAGGACACTGCTGCATTATTTAAGGACTTTGTTGCATTATTTAAGGACTCTGCTGCATTATTTAAGGACTCTGCTGAAGCATTTGGGGACTCAGATGCATTATTTAAGGACTCTGCTGCATTATGTAAGGGCTTTGCTGCTTTATTTAAGGACTCTGTTGCATTATTTAAGGACTTTGTTGCATTATTTAAGAACTCTGCTGCATTATTTAAGGACTTTGTTGCATTATTTAAGGATTCTGCTGCATTATTTAAGGACTTTGCTGCATTATTTAAGGACTATGCTGTGGTATTTAAGGACTCTGCTGCATTATTTAAGGACTTTGCTGCATTATTAAAGGACTCTGCTGCATTATTTAATTACTTTGCTGCATTATTTAAGGACTCTGCTGCGGTATTTAAGGACTCTGCTGCATTATTTAAGGACTTTGATGCATTATTTAAGGACACTGCTGCAGAATTTAAGGAATCTGCTGCATTATTTAAGGACTTTGTTGCATTATTTAAGGTCTCTTTTTCATTATTTAAGGACTCTGCTATTGTACTTAAGGACTTTGCTGCATTATTTAAGGACTTTGCTGCATTATTTAAGGACTCTGCTGCATTATTTAAGTACTTTGTTGCATTATTTAAGGACTCTGCTGCATAATTTAAGGACTTTATTGCATTATTTAAGGATCCTGCTGCATTATTTAATGACTCTGCTGAAGCATTTGAGGACTCAGCTGCATTATTTAAGGTCTCTGCTGCATTATTTAAGGATCCTGCTGAAGCATTTGAGGACTCAGCTGCATTATTTAAGGACTTTGCTGCATTATTTAACGACTCTGCTGCGTTATTTAAGGACTCTGCTGCATTATTTAAGGACACTGCTGCATTATTTAAGGACTCTGCTGCATTATTTAAGGACTTTGCTGCATTATTTAACGACTCTGCTGCATTATTTAAGAACTTTGCTGCATTATTTAAGGACTCTGCTGCATTATTTAAGGAATTTGTTGCATTATTTAAGGACTCTGCTGCTTTATTTAAGGACTCTGCTGCGGTATTTAAGGACTCTGCTGCATTATTTAAGGACTTTGCTGCATTATTTAAGGACTGCTGCGTTATTTAAGGACTCTGCTGCATTATTTAAGACTTTGCTGCATTATTTAAGGACTCTGCTGCAGTGTTTAATGACTCTGCTGAAGCAACTGGGGACTCAGATGCATTATTTAAGGACTCTGCTGCATTATGTAAGGACTTTGCTGCTTTATTTAAGGACTTTGCTGCATTATTTAAGGACTTTGTTGCATTATTTAAGGACTCTGCTGCATTATTTAAGGACTTTGTTGCATTATTTAAGGACTCTTCTGCATTATTTAAGGACTTTGCTGCATTATTTAAGGACTATGCTGTGGTATTTAAGTACTCTGCTGCATTATTTAAGGACTTTGCTGCATTATTTAAGGACTCTGCTGCATTATTTAATTACTTTGCTGCATTATTAAAGGACCCTGCTGCGGCATTTAAGGATTCTGCTGCATTATTTAAGGACTTTGATGCATTATTTAAGGACGCTGCTGCAGAATTTAAGGAATCTGCTGCATTATTTAAGGACTTTGTTGCATTATTTAAGGTCTCTGCTGCATGAATTAAGGACTCTGCTATGGTACTTAAGGACTTTGCTGCATTATTTAAGGACTTTGCTGCATTATTTAAGGACTTTGATGCATTATTTAAGAACTTTGTTGCATTATTTAAGGACTCTGCTGCATTATTTAAGGACTTTGTTGCATTATGTAAGGACTTTGCTGCTTTATTTAAGGACTTTGCTGCATTATTTAAGGACTTTGTTGCATTATTTAAGGACTCTGCTGCATTATTTAAGGACTTTGTTGCATCATTTAAGGACTCTTCTGCATTATTTAAGGACTTTGCTGCATTATTTAAGGACTATGCTGTGGTATTTAAGTACTCTGCTGCATTATTTAAGGACTTTGCTGCATTATTTAAGGACTCTGCTGCATTATTTAATTACTTTGCTGCATTATTAAAGGACCCTGCTGCGGCATTTAAGGATTCTGCTGCATAATTTAAGGACTTTATTGCATTATTTAAGGATCCTGCTGCATTATTTAAGGATCCTGCTGAAGCATTTGAGGACTCAGCTGCATTATTTAAGGACTTTGCTGCATTATTTAACGACTCTGCTGCATTATTTAAGGACTCTGCTGCTTTATTTAAGGACTTTCCTGCATTATTTAAGGAGTCTTCTGCATTATTTAATGACTCTGCTGAAGCATTTGAGGACTCAACTGCATTATTTAAGGACTCTGCTGCATTATTTAAGGTCTCTGCTGCATTATTTAAGGACTCTGCTGTGGTATATAAGGACTCTGCTGCATTATTTAAGGAATTTGTTGCATTATTTAAGGACGCTGCTGCATTATTTAAGGACTTTGTTGCATTATTTAAGGACTCTGCTGCATTAATTAAGGACTTTGCTGCATTACTTAAGGACACTGCTGCATTATTTAAGGACTTTGTTGCATTATTTAAGGACTCTGCTGCATTATTTAAGGACTCTGCTGAAGCATTTGGGGACTCAGATGCATTATTTAAGGACTCTGCTGCATTATGTAAGGGCTTTGCTGCTTTATTTAAGGACTCTGTTGCATTATTTAAGGACTTTGTTGCATTATTTAAGAACTCTGCTGCATTATTTAAGGACTTTGTTGCATTATTTAAGGATTCTGCTGCATTATTTAAGGACTTTGCTGCATTATTTAAGGACTATGCTGTGGTATTTAAGGACTCTGCTGCATTATTTAAGGACTTTGCTGCATTATTAAAGGACTCTGCTGCATTATTTAATTACTTTGCTGCATTATTTAAGGACTCTGCTGCGGTATTTAAGGACTCTGCTGCATTATTTAAGGACTTTGATGCATTATTTAAGGACACTGCTGCAGAATTTAAGGAATCTGCTGCATTATTTAAGGACTTTGTTGCATTATTTAAGGTCTCTTTTTCATTATTTAAGGACTCTGCTATTGTACTTAAGGACTTTGCTGCATTATTTAAGGACTTTGCTGCATTATTTAAGGACTCTGCTGCATTATTTAAGTACTTTGTTGCATTATTTAAGGACTCTGCTGCATAATTTAAGGACTTTATTGCATTATTTAAGGATCCTGCTGCATTATTTAATGACTCTGCTGAAGCATTTGAGGACTCATCTGCATTATTAAAGGTCTCTGCTGCATTATTTAAGGATCCTGCTGAAGCATTTGAGGACTCAGCTGCATTATTTAAGGACTTTGCTGCATTATTTAACGACTCTGCTGCGTTATTTAAGGACTCTGCTGCATTATTTAAGGACACTGCTGCATTATTTAAGGACTCTGCTGCATTATTTAAGGACTTTGCTGCATTATTTAACGACTCTGCTGCATTATTTAAGAACTTTGCTGCATTATTTAAGGACTCTGCTGCATTATTTAAGGAATTTGTTGCATTATTTAAGGACTCTGCTGCTTTATTTAAGGACTCTGCTGCGGTATTTAAGGACTCTGCTGCATTATTTAAGGACTTTGCTGCATTATTTAAGGACTGCTGCGTTATTTAAGGACTCTGCTGCATTATTTAAGACTTTGCTGCATTATTTAAGGACTCTGCTGCAGTGTTTAATGACTCTGCTGAAGCAACTGGGGACTCAGATGCATTATTTAAGGACTCTGCTGCATTATGTAAGGACTTTGCTGCTTTATTTAAGGACTTTGCTGCATTATTTAAGGACTTTGTTGCATTATTTAAGGACTCTGCTGCATTATTTAAGGACTTTGTTGCATTATTTAAGGACTCTTCTGCATTATTTAAGGACTTTGCTGCATTATTTAAGGACTATGCTGTGGTATTTAAGTACTCTGCTGCATTATTTAAGGACTTTGCTGCATTATTTAAGGACTCTGCTGCATTATTTAATTACTTTGCTGCATTATTAAAGGACCCTGCTGCGGCATTTAAGGATTCTGCTGCATTATTTAAGGACTTTGATGCATTATTTAAGGACGCTGCTGCAGAATTTAAGGAATCTGCTGCATTATTTAAGGACTTTGTTGCATTATTTAAGGTCTCTGCTGCATTATTTAAGGACTCTGCTATGGTACTTAAGGACTTTGCTGCATTACTTAAGGACTTTGCTGCATTATTTAAGGACTTTGATGCATTATTTAAGAACTTTGTTGCATTATTTAAGGACTCTGCTGCATTATTTAAGGACTTTGTTGCATTATGTAAGGACTTTGCTGCTTTATTTAAGGACTTTGCTGCATTATTTAAGGGCTTTGTTGCATTATTTAAGGACTCTGCTGCATTATTTAAGGACTTTGTTGCATTATTTAAGGACTCTTCTGCATTATTTAAGGACTTTGCTGCATTATTTAAGGACTATGCTGTGGTATTTAAGTACTCTGCTGCATTATTTAAGGACTTTGCTGCATTATTTAAGGACTCTGCTGCATTATTTAATTACTTTGCTGCATTATTAAAGGACCCTGCTGCGGCATTTAAGGATTCTGCTGCATAATTTAAGGACTTTATTGCATTATTTAAGGATCCTGCTGCATTATTTAAGGATCCTGCTGAAGCATTTGAGGACTCAGCTGCATTATTTAAGGACTTTGCTGCATTATTTAACGACTCTGCTGCATTATTTAAGGACTCTGCTGCTTTATTTAAGGACTTTCCTGCATTATTTAAGGAGTCTTCTGCATTATTTAATGACTCTGCTGAAGCATTTGAGGACTCAACTGCATTATTTAAGGACTCTGCTGCATTATTTAAGGTCTCTGCTGCATTATTTAAGGACTCTGCTGTGGTATATAAGGACTCTGCTGCATTATTTAAGGAATTTGTTGCATTATTTAAGGACGCTGCTGCATTATTTAAGGACTTTGTTGCATTATTTAAGGACTCTGCTGCATTAATTAAGGACTTTGCTGCATTACTTAAGGACACTGCTGCATTATTTAAGGACTTTGTTGCATTATTTAAGGTCTCTGCTGCATTATTTAAGGACTCTGCTGTGGTATTTATGGACTCTGCTGCATTATTTAAGGAATTTGTTGCATTATTTAAGGACGCTGCTGCATTATTTAAGGACTTTGTTGCATTATTTAAGGACTTTGCTGCATTAATTAAGGACTTTGCTGCATTACTTAAGGACTCTGCTGCATTATTTAATTACTTGCTGCATTATTTAAGGACTCTGCTGCGGTGTTTAAGAACTCTGCTGCATTATTTAAGGACTTTGCTGCATTATTTTAGGACTCTGCTGCATTATTTAAGGACTTTGCTGTATTATTTAAGGACTCTACTGCATTATTTAAGGACTTTGTTGCATTATTTAAGGACTCTGCTGCATTATTTAATGACTTTGTTGCATTATATAAGGACTCTGCTGCATTATTTAAGGACTATGTTGCATTATGTTAGAAGTCTGCTGCATTATTTAAGGACTTTGCTGCATTATTTAAGGACTCTGCTGCATTATTTAAGGACTTTATTGCATTATTTAAGGACTCTGCTGCATTATTTAATGACTCTGCTGAAGCATTTGAGGACTCAGCTGCATTATTTAAGGTCTCTGCTGTATTATTTAAGGACTCTGCTGCATTATTTAAGGACACTGCTGCATTATTTAAGGACTCTGCTGCATTATTTAAGGACTTTGCTGCATTATTTAACGACTCTGCTGCATTATTTAAGAACTTTGCTGCATTATTTAAGGACTCTGCTGCATTATTTAAGGAATTTGTTGCATTATTTAAGGACTCTGCTGCTTTATTTAAGGACTCTGCTGCGGTATTTAAGGACTCTGCTGCATTATTTAAGGACTTTGCTGCATTATTTAAGGACTGCTGCGTTATTTAAGGACTCTGCTGCATTATTTAAGACTTTGCTGCATTATTTAAGGACTCTGCTGCAGTGTTTAATGACTCTGCTGAAGCAACTGGGGACTCAGATGCATTATTTAAGGACTCTGCTGCATTATGTAAGGACTTTGCTGCTTTATTTAAGGACTTTGCTGCATTATTTAAGGACTTTGTTGCATTATTTAAGGACTCTGCTGCATTATTTAAGGACTTTGTTGCATTATTTAAGGACTCTTCTGCATTATTTAAGGACTTTGCTGCATTATTTAAGGACTATGCTGTGGTATTTAAGTACTCTGCTGCATTATTTAAGGACTTTGCTGCATTATTTAAGGACTCTGCTGCATTATTTAATTACTTTGCTGCATTATTAAAGGACCCTGCTGCGGCATTTAAGGATTCTGCTGCATTATTTAAGGACTTTGATGCATTATTTAAGGACGCTGCTGCAGAATTTAAGGAATCTGCTGCATTATTTAAGGACTTTGTTGCATTATTTAAGGTCTCTGCTGCATGAATTAAGGACTCTGCTATGGTACTTAAGGACTTTGCTGCATTATTTAAGGACTTTGCTGCATTATTTAAGGACTTTGATGCATTATTTAAGAACTTTGTTGCATTATTTAAGGACTCTGCTGCATTATTTAAGGACTTTGTTGCATTATGTAAGGACTTTGCTGCTTTATTTAAGGACTTTGCTGCATTATTTAAGGACTTTGTTGCATTATTTAAGGACTCTGCTGCATTATTTAAGGACTTTGTTGCATCATTTAAGGACTCTTCTGCATTATTTAAGGACTTTGCTGCATTATTTAAGGACTATGCTGTGGTATTTAAGTACTCTGCTGCATTATTTAAGGACTTTGCTGCATTATTTAAGGACTCTGCTGCATTATTTAATTACTTTGCTGCATTATTAAAGGACCCTGCTGCGGCATTTAAGGATTCTGCTGCATAATTTAAGGACTTTATTGCATTATTTAAGGATCCTGCTGCATTATTTAAGGATCCTGCTGAAGCATTTGAGGACTCAGCTGCATTATTTAAGGACTTTGCTGCATTATTTAACGACTCTGCTGCATTATTTAAGGACTCTGCTGCTTTATTTAAGGACTTTCCTGCATTATTTAAGGAGTCTTCTGCATTATTTAATGACTCTGCTGAAGCATTTGAGGACTCAACTGCATTATTTAAGGACTCTGCTGCATTATTTAAGGTCTCTGCTGCATTATTTAAGGACTCTGCTGTGGTATATAAGGACTCTGCTGCATTATTTAAGGAATTTGTTGCATTATTTAAGGACGCTGCTGCATTATTTAAGGACTTTGTTGCATTATTTAAGGACTCTGCTGCATTAATTAAGGACTTTGCTGCATTACTTAAGGACACTGCTGCATTATTTAAGGACTCTGCTGCATTATGTAAGGGCTTTGCTGCTTTATTTAAGGACTCTGTTGCATTATTTAAGGACTTTGTTGCATTATTTAAGAACTCTGCTGCATTATTTAAGGACTTTGTTGCATTATTTAAGGATTCTGCTGCATTATTTAAGGACTTTGCTGCATTATTTAAGGACTATGCTGTGGTATTTAAGGACTCTGCTGCATTATTTAAGGACTTTGCTGCATTATTAAAGGACTCTGCTGCATTATTTAATTACTTTGCTGCATTATTTAAGGACTCTGCTGCGGTATTTAAGGACTCTGCTGCATTATTTAAGGACTTTGATGCATTATTTAAGGACACTGCTGCAGAATTTAAGGAATCTGCTGCATTATTTAAGGACTTTGTTGCATTATTTAAGGTCTCTTTTTTATTATTTAAGGACTCTGCTATTGTACTTAAGGACTTTGCTGCATTATTTAAGGACTTTGCTGCATTATTTAAGGACTCTGCTGCATTATTTAAGTACTTTGTTGCATTATTTAAGGACTCTGCTGCATAATTTAAGGACTTTATTGCATTATTTAAGGATCCTGCTGCATTATTTAATGACTCTGCTGAAGCATTTGAGGACTCAGCTGCATTATTTAAGGTCTCTGCTGCATTATTTAAGGATCCTGCTGAAGCATTTGAGGACTCAGCTGCATTATTTAAGGACTTTGCTGCATTATTTAACGACTCTGCTGCGTTATTTAAGGACTCTGCTGCATTATTTAAGGACACTGCTGCATTATTTAAGGACTCTGCTGCATTATTTAAGGACTTTGCTGCATTATTTAACGACTCTGCTGCATTATTTAAGAACTTTGCTGCATTATTTAAGGACTCTGCTGCATTATTTAAGGAATTTGTTGCATTATTTAAGGACTCTGCTGCTTTATTTAAGGACTCTGCTGCGGTATTTAAGGACTCTGCTGCATTATTTAAGGACTTTGCTGTATTATTTAAGGACTGCTGCGTTATTTAAGGACTCTGCTGCATTATTTAAGACTTTGCTGCATTATTTAAGGACTCTGCTGCAGTGTTTAATGACTCTGCTGAAGCAACTGGGGACTCAGATGCATTATTTAAGGACTCTGCTGCATTATGTAAGGACTTTGCTGCTTTATTTAAGGACTTTGCTGCATTATTTAAGGACTTTGTTGCATTATTTAAGGACTCTGCTGCATTATTTAAGGACTTTGTTGCATTATTTAAGGACTCTTCTGCATTATTTAAGGACTTTGCTGCATTATTTAAGGACTATGCTGTGGTATTTAAGTACTCTGCTGCATTATTTAAGGACTTTGCTGCATTATTTAAGGACTCTGCTGCATTATTTAATTACTTTGCTGCATTATTAAAGGACCCTGCTGCGGCATTTAAGGATTCTGCTGCATTATTTAAGGACTTTGATGCATTATTTAAGGACGCTGCTGCAGAATTTAAGGAATCTGCTGCATTATTTAAGGACTTTGTTGCATTATTTAAGGTCTCTGCTGCATGAATTAAGGACTCTGCTATGGTACTTAAGGACTTTGCTGCATTATTTAAGGACTTTGCTGCATTATTTAAGGACTTTGATGCATTATTTAAGAACTTTGTTGCATTATTTAAGGACTCTGCTGCATTATTTAAGGACTTTGTTGCATTATGTAAGGACTTTGCTGCTTTATTTAAGGACTTTGCTGCATTATTTAAGGACTTTGTTGCATTATTTAAGGACTCTGCTGCATTATTTAAGGACTTTGTTGCATCATTTAAGGACTCTTCTGCATTATTTAAGGACTTTGCTGCATTATTTAAGGACTATGCTGTGGTATTTAAGTACTCTGCTGCATTATTTAAGGACTTTGCTGCATTATTTAAGGACTCTGCTGCATTATTTAATTACTTTGCTGCATTATTAAAGGACCCTGCTGCGGCATTTAAGGATTCTGCTGCATAATTTAAGGACTTTATTGCATTATTTAAGGATCCTGCTGCATTATTTAAGGATCCTGCTGAAGCATTTGAGGACTCAGCTGCATTATTTAAGGACTTTGCTGCATTATTTAACGACTCTGCTGCATTATTTAAGGACTCTGCTGCTTTATTTAAGGACTTTCCTGCATTATTTAAGGAGTCTTCTGCATTATTTAATGACTCTGCTGAAGCATTTGAGGACTCAACTGCATTATTTAAGGACTCTGCTGCATTATTTAAGGTCTCTGCTGCATTATTTAAGGACTCTGCTGTGGTATATAAGGACTCTGCTGCATTATTTAAGGAATTTGTTGCATTATTTAAGGACGCTGCTGCATTATTTAAGGACTTTGTTGCATTATTTAAGGACTCTGCTGCATTAATTAAGGACTTTGCTGCATTACTTAAGGACACTGCTGCATTATTTAAGGACTTTGTTGCATTATTTAAGGACTCTGCTGCATTATTTAAGGACTCTGCTGAAGCATTTGGGGACTCAGATGCATTATTTAAGGACTCTGCTGCATTATGTAAGGGCTTTGCTGCTTTATTTAAGGACTCTGTTGCATTATTTAAGGACTTTGTTGCATTATTTAAGAACTCTGCTGCATTATTTAAGGACTTTGTTGCATTATTTAAGGATTCTGCTGCATTATTTAAGGACTTTGCTGCATTATTTAAGGACTATGCTGTGGTATTTAAGGACTCTGCTGCATTATTTAAGGACTTTGCTGCATTATTAAAGGACTCTGCTGCATTATTTAATTACTTTGCTGCATTATTTAAGGACTCTGCTGCGGTATTTAAGGACTCTGCTGCATTATTTAAGGACTTTGATGCATTATTTAAGGACACTGCTGCAGAATTTAAGGAATCTGCTGCATTATTTAAGGACTTTGTTGCATTATTTAAGGTCTCTTTTTCATTATTTAAGGACTCTGCTATTGTACTTAAGGACTTTGCTGCATTATTTAAGGACTTTGCTGCATTATTTAAGGACTCTGCTGCATTATTTAAGTACTTTGTTGCATTATTTAAGGACTCTGCTGCATAATTTAAGGACTTTATTGCATTATTTAAGGATCCTGCTGCATTATTTAATGACTCTGCTGAAGCATTTGAGGACTCATCTGCATTATTAAAGGTCTCTGCTGCATTATTTAAGGATCCTGCTGAAGCATTTGAGGACTCAGCTGCATTATTTAAGGACTTTGCTGCATTATTTAACGACTCTGCTGCGTTATTTAAGGACTCTGCTGCATTATTTAAGGACACTGCTGCATTATTTAAGGACTCTGCTGCATTATTTAAGGACTTTGCTGCATTATTTAACGACTCTGCTGCATTATTTAAGAACTTTGCTGCATTATTTAAGGACTCTGCTGCATTATTTAAGGAATTTGTTGCATTATTTAAGGACTCTGCTGCTTTATTTAAGGACTCTGCTGCGGTATTTAAGGACTCTGCTGCATTATTTAAGGACTTTGCTGCATTATTTAAGGACTGCTGCGTTATTTAAGGACTCTGCTGCATTATTTAAGACTTTGCTGCATTATTTAAGGACTCTGCTGCAGTGTTTAATGACTCTGCTGAAGCAACTGGGGACTCAGATGCATTATTTAAGGACTCTGCTGCATTATGTAAGGACTTTGCTGCTTTATTTAAGGACTTTGCTGCATTATTTAAGGACTTTGTTGCATTATTTAAGGACTCTGCTGCATTATTTAAGGACTTTGTTGCATTATTTAAGGACTCTTCTGCATTATTTAAGGACTTTGCTGCATTATTTAAGGACTATGCTGTGGTATTTAAGTACTCTGCTGCATTATTTAAGGACTTTGCTGCATTATTTAAGGACTCTGCTGCATTATTTAATTACTTTGCTGCATTATTAAAGGACCCTGCTGCGGCATTTAAGGATTCTGCTGCATTATTTAAGGACTTTGATGCATTATTTAAGGACGCTGCTGCAGAATTTAAGGAATCTGCTGCATTATTTAAGGACTTTGTTGCATTATTTAAGGTCTCTGCTGCATTATTTAAGGACTCTGCTATGGTACTTAAGGACTTTGCTGCATTACTTAAGGACTTTGCTGCATTATTTAAGGACTTTGATGCATTATTTAAGAACTTTGTTGCATTATTTAAGGACTCTGCTGCATTATTTAAGGACTTTGTTGCATTATGTAAGGACTTTGCTGCTTTATTTAAGGACTTTGCTGCATTATTTAAGGGCTTTGTTGCATTATTTAAGGACTCTGCTGCATTATTTAAGGACTTTGTTGCATTATTTAAGGACTCTTCTGCATTATTTAAGGACTTTGCTGCATTATTTAAGGACTATGCTGTGGTATTTAAGTACTCTGCTGCATTATTTAAGGACTTTGCTGCATTATTTAAGGACTCTGCTGCATTATTTAATTACTTTGCTGCATTATTAAAGGACCCTGCTGCGGCATTTAAGGATTCTGCTGCATAATTTAAGGACTTTATTGCATTATTTAAGGATCCTGCTGCATTATTTAAGGATCCTGCTGAAGCATTTGAGGACTCAGCTGCATTATTTAAGGACTTTGCTGCATTATTTAACGACTCTGCTGCATTATTTAAGGACTCTGCTGCTTTATTTAAGGACTTTCCTGCATTATTTAAGGAGTCTTCTGCATTATTTAATGACTCTGCTGAAGCATTTGAGGACTCAACTGCATTATTTAAGGACTCTGCTGCATTATTTAAGGTCTCTGCTGCATTATTTAAGGACTCTGCTGTGGTATATAAGGACTCTGCTGCATTATTTAAGGAATTTGTTGCATTATTTAAGGACGCTGCTGCATTATTTAAGGACTTTGTTGCATTATTTAAGGACTCTGCTGCATTAATTAAGGACTTTGCTGCATTACTTAAGGACACTGCTGCATTATTTAAGGACTTTGTTGCATTATTTAAGGTCTCTGCTGCATTATTTAAGGACTCTGCTGTGGTATTTATGGACTCTGCTGCATTATTTAAGGAATTTGTTGCATTATTTAAGGACGCTGCTGCATTATTTAAGGACTTTGTTGCATTATTTAAGGACTTTGCTGCATTAATTAAGGACTTTGCTGCATTACTTAAGGACTCTGCTGCATTATTTAATTACTTGCTGCATTATTTAAGGACTCTGCTGCGGTGTTTAAGAACTCTGCTGCATTATTTAAGGACTTTGCTGCATTATTTTAGGACTCTGCTGCATTATTTAAGGACTTTGCTGTATTATTTAAGGACTCTACTGCATTATTTAAGGACTTTGTTGCATTATTTAAGGACTCTGCTGCATTATTTAATGACTTTGTTGCATTATATAAGGACTCTGCTGCATTATTTAAGGACTATGTTGCATTATGTTAGAAGTCTGCTGCATTATTTAAGGACTTTGCTGCATTATTTAAGGACTCTGCTGCATTATTTAAGGACTTTATTGCATTATTTAAGGACTCTGCTGCATTATTTAATGACTCTGCTGAAGCATTTGAGGACTCAGCTGCATTATTTAAGGTCTCTGCTGTATTATTTAAGGACTCTGCTGCATTATTTAAGGACACTGCTGCATTATTTAAGGACTCTGCTGCATTATTTAAGGACTTTGCTGCATTATTTAACGACTCTGCTGCATTATTTAAGAACTTTGCTGCATTATTTAAGGACTCTGCTGCATTATTTAAGGAATTTGTTGCATTATTTAAGGACTCTGCTGCTTTATTTAAGGACTCTGCTGCGGTATTTAAGGACTCTGCTGCATTATTTAAGGACTTTGCTGCATTATTTAAGGACTGCTGCGTTATTTAAGGACTCTGCTGCATTATTTAAGACTTTGCTGCATTATTTAAGGACTCTGCTGCAGTGTTTAATGACTCTGCTGAAGCAACTGGGGACTCAGATGCATTATTTAAGGACTCTGCTGCATTATGTAAGGACTTTGCTGCTTTATTTAAGGACTTTGCTGCATTATTTAAGGACTTTGTTGCATTATTTAAGGACTCTGCTGCATTATTTAAGGACTTTGTTGCATTATTTAAGGACTCTTCTGCATTATTTAAGGACTTTGCTGCATTATTTAAGGACTATGCTGTGGTATTTAAGTACTCTGCTGCATTATTTAAGGACTTTGCTGCATTATTTAAGGACTCTGCTGCATTATTTAATTACTTTGCTGCATTATTAAAGGACCCTGCTGCGGCATTTAAGGATTCTGCTGCATTATTTAAGGACTTTGATGCATTATTTAAGGACGCTGCTGCAGAATTTAAGGAATCTGCTGCATTATTTAAGGACTTTGTTGCATTATTTAAGGTCTCTGCTGCATGAATTAAGGACTCTGCTATGGTACTTAAGGACTTTGCTGCATTATTTAAGGACTTTGCTGCATTATTTAAGGACTTTGATGCATTATTTAAGAACTTTGTTGCATTATTTAAGGACTCTGCTGCATTATTTAAGGACTTTGTTGCATTATGTAAGGACTTTGCTGCTTTATTTAAGGACTTTGCTGCATTATTTAAGGACTTTGTTGCATTATTTAAGGACTCTGCTGCATTATTTAAGGACTTTGTTGCATCATTTAAGGACTCTTCTGCATTATTTAAGGACTTTGCTGCATTATTTAAGGACTATGCTGTGGTATTTAAGTACTCTGCTGCATTATTTAAGGACTTTGCTGCATTATTTAAGGACTCTGCTGCATTATTTAATTACTTTGCTGCATTATTAAAGGACCCTGCTGCGGCATTTAAGGATTCTGCTGCATAATTTAAGGACTTTATTGCATTATTTAAGGATCCTGCTGCATTATTTAAGGATCCTGCTGAAGCATTTGAGGACTCAGCTGCATTATTTAAGGACTTTGCTGCATTATTTAACGACTCTGCTGCATTATTTAAGGACTCTGCTGCTTTATTTAAGGACTTTCCTGCATTATTTAAGGAGTCTTCTGCATTATTTAATGACTCTGCTGAAGCATTTGAGGACTCAACTGCATTATTTAAGGACTCTGCTGCATTATTTAAGGTCTCTGCTGCATTATTTAAGGACTCTGCTGTGGTATATAAGGACTCTGCTGCATTATTTAAGGAATTTGTTGCATTATTTAAGGACGCTGCTGCATTATTTAAGGACTTTGTTGCATTATTTAAGGACTCTGCTGCATTAATTAAGGACTTTGCTGCATTACTTAAGGACACTGCTGCATTATTTAAGGACTTTGTTGCATTATTTAAGGACTCTGCTGCATTATTTAAGGACTCTGCTGAAGCATTTGGGGACTCAGATGCATTATTTAAGGACTCTGCTGCATTATGTAAGGGCTTTGCTGCTTTATTTAAGGACTCTGTTGCATTATTTAAGGACTTTGTTGCATTATTTAAGAACTCTGCTGCATTATTTAAGGACTTTGTTGCATTATTTAAGGATTCTGCTGCATTATTTAAGGACTTTGCTGCATTATTTAAGGACTATGCTGTGGTATTTAAGGACTCTGCTGCATTATTTAAGGACTTTGCTGCATTATTAAAGGACTCTGCTGCATTATTTAATTACTTTGCTGCATTATTTAAGGACTCTGCTGCGGTATTTAAGGACTCTGCTGCATTATTTAAGGACTTTGATGCATTATTTAAGGACACTGCTGCAGAATTTAAGGAATCTGCTGCATTATTTAAGGACTTTGTTGCATTATTTAAGGTCTCTTTTTCATTATTTAAGGACTCTGCTATTGTACTTAAGGACTTTGCTGCATTATTTAAGGACTTTGCTGCATTATTTAAGGACTCTGCTGCATTATTTAAGTACTTTGTTGCATTATTTAAGGACTCTGCTGCATAATTTAAGGACTTTATTGCATTATTTAAGGATCCTGCTGCATTATTTAATGACTCTGCTGAAGCATTTGAGGACTCATCTGCATTATTAAAGGTCTCTGCTGCATTATTTAAGGATCCTGCTGAAGCATTTGAGGACTCAGCTGCATTATTTAAGGACTTTGCTGCATTATTTAACGACTCTGCTGCGTTATTTAAGGACTCTGCTGCATTATTTAAGGACACTGCTGCATTATTTAAGGACTCTGCTGCATTATTTAAGGACTTTGCTGCATTATTTAACGACTCTGCTGCATTATTTAAGAACTTTGCTGCATTATTTAAGGACTCTGCTGCATTATTTAAGGAATTTGTTGCATTATTTAAGGACTCTGCTGCTTTATTTAAGGACTCTGCTGCGGTATTTAAGGACTCTGCTGCATTATTTAAGGACTTTGCTGCATTATTTAAGGACTGCTGCGTTATTTAAGGACTCTGCTGCATTATTTAAGACTTTGCTGCATTATTTAAGGACTCTGCTGCAGTGTTTAATGACTCTGCTGAAGCAACTGGGGACTCAGATGCATTATTTAAGGACTCTGCTGCATTATGTAAGGACTTTGCTGCTTTATTTAAGGACTTTGCTGCATTATTTAAGGACTTTGTTGCATTATTTAAGGACTCTGCTGCATTATTTAAGGACTTTGTTGCATTATTTAAGGACTCTTCTGCATTATTTAAGGACTTTGCTGCATTATTTAAGGACTATGCTGTGGTATTTAAGTACTCTGCTGCATTATTTAAGGACTTTGCTGCATTATTTAAGGACTCTGCTGCATTATTTAATTACTTTGCTGCATTATTAAAGGACCCTGCTGCGGCATTTAAGGATTCTGCTGCATTATTTAAGGACTTTGATGCATTATTTAAGGACGCTGCTGCAGAATTTAAGGAATCTGCTGCATTATTTAAGGACTTTGTTGCATTATTTAAGGTCTCTGCTGCATTATTTAAGGACTCTGCTATGGTACTTAAGGACTTTGCTGCATTACTTAAGGACTTTGCTGCATTATTTAAGGACTTTGATGCATTATTTAAGAACTTTGTTGCATTATTTAAGGACTCTGCTGCATTATTTAAGGACTTTGTTGCATTATGTAAGGACTTTGCTGCTTTATTTAAGGACTTTGCTGCATTATTTAAGGGCTTTGTTGCATTATTTAAGGACTCTGCTGCATTATTTAAGGACTTTGTTGCATTATTTAAGGACTCTTCTGCATTATTTAAGGACTTTGCTGCATTATTTAAGGACTATGCTGTGGTATTTAAGTACTCTGCTGCATTATTTAAGGACTTTGCTGCATTATTTAAGGACTCTGCTGCATTATTTAATTACTTTGCTGCATTATTAAAGGACCCTGCTGCGGCATTTAAGGATTCTGCTGCATAATTTAAGGACTTTATTGCATTATTTAAGGATCCTGCTGCATTATTTAAGGATCCTGCTGAAGCATTTGAGGACTCAGCTGCATTATTTAAGGACTTTGCTGCATTATTTAACGACTCTGCTGCATTATTTAAGGACTCTGCTGCTTTATTTAAGGACTTTCCTGCATTATTTAAGGAGTCTTCTGCATTATTTAATGACTCTGCTGAAGCATTTGAGGACTCAACTGCATTATTTAAGGACTCTGCTGCATTATTTAAGGTCTCTGCTGCATTATTTAAGGACTCTGCTGTGGTATATAAGGACTCTGCTGCATTATTTAAGGAATTTGTTGCATTATTTAAGGACGCTGCTGCATTATTTAAGGACTTTGTTGCATTATTTAAGGACTCTGCTGCATTAATTAAGGACTTTGCTGCATTACTTAAGGACACTGCTGCATTATTTAAGGACTTTGTTGCATTATTTAAGGACTCTGCTGCATTATTTAAGGACTCTGCTGAAGCATTTGGGGACTCAGATGCATTATTTAAGGACTCTGCTGCATTATGTAAGGGCTTTGCTGCTTTATTTAAGGACTCTGTTGCATTATTTAAGGACTTTGTTGCATTATTTAAGAACTCTGCTGCATTATTTAAGGACTTTGTTGCATTATTTAAGGATTCTGCTGCATTATTTAAGGACTTTGCTGCATTATTTAAGGACTATGCTGTGGTATTTAAGGACTCTGCTGCATTATTTAAGGACTTTGCTGCATTATTAAAGGACTCTGCTGCATTATTTAATTACTTTGCTGCATTATTTAAGGACTCTGCTGCGGTATTTAAGGACTCTGCTGCATTATTTAAGGACTTTGATGCATTATTTAAGGACACTGCTGCAGAATTTAAGGAATCTGCTGCATTATTTAAGGACTTTGTTGCATTATTTAAGGTCTCTTTTTCATTATTTAAGGACTCTGCTATTGTACTTAAGGACTTTGCTGCATTATTTAAGGACTTTGCTGCATTATTTAAGGACTCTGCTGCATTATTTAAGTACTTTGTTGCATTATTTAAGGACTCTGCTGCATAATTTAAGGACTTTATTGCATTATTTAAGGATCCTGCTGCATTATTTAATGACTCTGCTGAAGCATTTGAGGACTCATCTGCATTATTAAAGGTCTCTGCTGCATTATTTAAGGATCCTGCTGAAGCATTTGAGGACTCAGCTGCATTATTTAAGGACTTTGCTGCATTATTTAACGACTCTGCTGCGTTATTTAAGGACTCTGCTGCATTATTTAAGGACACTGCTGCATTATTTAAGGACTCTGCTGCATTATTTAAGGACTTTGCTGCATTATTTAACGACTCTGCTGCATTATTTAAGAACTTTGCTGCATTATTTAAGGACTCTGCTGCATTATTTAAGGAATTTGTTGCATTATTTAAGGACTCTGCTGCTTTATTTAAGGACTCTGCTGCGGTATTTAAGGACTCTGCTGCATTATTTAAGGACTTTGCTGCATTATTTAAGGACTGCTGCGTTATTTAAGGACTCTGCTGCATTATTTAAGACTTTGCTGCATTATTTAAGGACTCTGCTGCAGTGTTTAATGACTCTGCTGAAGCAACTGGGGACTCAGATGCATTATTTAAGGACTCTGCTGCATTATGTAAGGACTTTGCTGCTTTATTTAAGGACTTTGCTGCATTATTTAAGGACTTTGTTGCATTATTTAAGGACTCTGCTGCATTATTTAAGGACTTTGTTGCATTATTTAAGGACTCTTCTGCATTATTTAAGGACTTTGCTGCATTATTTAAGGACTATGCTGTGGTATTTAAGTACTCTGCTGCATTATTTAAGGACTTTGCTGCATTATTTAAGGACTCTGCTGCATTATTTAATTACTTTGCTGCATTATTAAAGGACCCTGCTGCGGCATTTAAGGATTCTGCTGCATTATTTAAGGACTTTGATGCATTATTTAAGGACGCTGCTGCAGAATTTAAGGAATCTGCTGCATTATTTAAGGACTTTGTTGCATTATTTAAGGTCTCTGCTGCATTATTTAAGGACTCTGCTATGGTACTTAAGGACTTTGCTGCATTACTTAAGGACTTTGCTGCATTATTTAAGGACTTTGATGCATTATTTAAGAACTTTGTTGCATTATTTAAGGACTCTGCTGCATTATTTAAGGACTTTGTTGCATTATGTAAGGACTTTGCTGCTTTATTTAAGGACTTTGCTGCATTATTTAAGGGCTTTGTTGCATTATTTAAGGACTCTGCTGCATTATTTAAGGACTTTGTTGCATTATTTAAGGACTCTTCTGCATTATTTAAGGACTTTGCTGCATTATTTAAGGACTATGCTGTGGTATTTAAGTACTCTGCTGCATTATTTAAGGACTTTGCTGCATTATTTAAGGACTCTGCTGCATTATTTAATTACTTTGCTGCATTATTAAAGGACCCTGCTGCGGCATTTAAGGATTCTGCTGCATAATTTAAGGACTTTATTGCATTATTTAAGGATCCTGCTGCATTATTTAAGGATCCTGCTGAAGCATTTGAGGACTCAGCTGCATTATTTAAGGACTTTGCTGCATTATTTAACGACTCTGCTGCATTATTTAAGGACTCTGCTGCTTTATTTAAGGACTTTCCTGCATTATTTAAGGAGTCTTCTGCATTATTTAATGACTCTGCTGAAGCATTTGAGGACTCAACTGCATTATTTAAGGACTCTGCTGCATTATTTAAGGTCTCTGCTGCATTATTTAAGGACTCTGCTGTGGTATATAAGGACTCTGCTGCATTATTTAAGGAATTTGTTGCATTATTTAAGGACGCTGCTGCATTATTTAAGGACTTTGTTGCATTATTTAAGGACTCTGCTGCATTAATTAAGGACTTTGCTGCATTACTTAAGGACACTGCTGCATTATTTAAGGACTCTGCTGCATTATGTAAGGGCTTTGCTGCTTTATTTAAGGACTCTGTTGCATTATTTAAGGACTTTGTTGCATTATTTAAGAACTCTGCTGCATTATTTAAGGACTTTGTTGCATTATTTAAGGATTCTGCTGCATTATTTAAGGACTTTGCTGCATTATTTAAGGACTATGCTGTGGTATTTAAGGACTCTGCTGCATTATTTAAGGACTTTGCTGCATTATTAAAGGACTCTGCTGCATTATTTAATTACTTTGCTGCATTATTTAAGGACTCTGCTGCGGTATTTAAGGACTCTGCTGCATTATTTAAGGACTTTGATGCATTATTTAAGGACACTGCTGCAGAATTTAAGGAATCTGCTGCATTATTTAAGGACTTTGTTGCATTATTTAAGGTCTCTTTTTTATTATTTAAGGACTCTGCTATTGTACTTAAGGACTTTGCTGCATTATTTAAGGACTTTGCTGCATTATTTAAGGACTCTGCTGCATTATTTAAGTACTTTGTTGCATTATTTAAGGACTCTGCTGCATAATTTAAGGACTTTATTGCATTATTTAAGGATCCTGCTGCATTATTTAATGACTCTGCTGAAGCATTTGAGGACTCAGCTGCATTATTTAAGGTCTCTGCTGCATTATTTAAGGATCCTGCTGAAGCATTTGAGGACTCAGCTGCATTATTTAAGGACTTTGCTGCATTATTTAACGACTCTGCTGCGTTATTTAAGGACTCTGCTGCATTATTTAAGGACACTGCTGCATTATTTAAGGACTCTGCTGCATTATTTAAGGACTTTGCTGCATTATTTAACGACTCTGCTGCATTATTTAAGAACTTTGCTGCATTATTTAAGGACTCTGCTGCATTATTTAAGGAATTTGTTGCATTATTTAAGGACTCTGCTGCTTTATTTAAGGACTCTGCTGCGGTATTTAAGGACTCTGCTGCATTATTTAAGGACTTTGCTGTATTATTTAAGGACTGCTGCGTTATTTAAGGACTCTGCTGCATTATTTAAGACTTTGCTGCATTATTTAAGGACTCTGCTGCAGTGTTTAATGACTCTGCTGAAGCAACTGGGGACTCAGATGCATTATTTAAGGACTCTGCTGCATTATGTAAGGACTTTGCTGCTTTATTTAAGGACTTTGCTGCATTATTTAAGGACTTTGTTGCATTATTTAAGGACTCTGCTGCATTATTTAAGGACTTTGTTGCATTATTTAAGGACTCTTCTGCATTATTTAAGGACTTTGCTGCATTATTTAAGGACTATGCTGTGGTATTTAAGTACTCTGCTGCATTATTTAAGGACTTTGCTGCATTATTTAAGGACTCTGCTGCATTATTTAATTACTTTGCTGCATTATTAAAGGACCCTGCTGCGGCATTTAAGGATTCTGCTGCATTATTTAAGGACTTTGATGCATTATTTAAGGACGCTGCTGCAGAATTTAAGGAATCTGCTGCATTATTTAAGGACTTTGTTGCATTATTTAAGGTCTCTGCTGCATGAATTAAGGACTCTGCTATGGTACTTAAGGACTTTGCTGCATTATTTAAGGACTTTGCTGCATTATTTAAGGACTTTGATGCATTATTTAAGAACTTTGTTGCATTATTTAAGGACTCTGCTGCATTATTTAAGGACTTTGTTGCATTATGTAAGGACTTTGCTGCTTTATTTAAGGACTTTGCTGCATTATTTAAGGACTTTGTTGCATTATTTAAGGACTCTGCTGCATTATTTAAGGACTTTGTTGCATCATTTAAGGACTCTTCTGCATTATTTAAGGACTTTGCTGCATTATTTAAGGACTATGCTGTGGTATTTAAGTACTCTGCTGCATTATTTAAGGACTTTGCTGCATTATTTAAGGACTCTGCTGCATTATTTAATTACTTTGCTGCATTATTAAAGGACCCTGCTGCGGCATTTAAGGATTCTGCTGCATAATTTAAGGACTTTATTGCATTATTTAAGGATCCTGCTGCATTATTTAAGGATCCTGCTGAAGCATTTGAGGACTCAGCTGCATTATTTAAGGACTTTGCTGCATTATTTAACGACTCTGCTGCATTATTTAAGGACTCTGCTGCTTTATTTAAGGACTTTCCTGCATTATTTAAGGAGTCTTCTGCATTATTTAATGACTCTGCTGAAGCATTTGAGGACTCAACTGCATTATTTAAGGACTCTGCTGCATTATTTAAGGTCTCTGCTGCATTATTTAAGGACTCTGCTGTGGTATATAAGGACTCTGCTGCATTATTTAAGGAATTTGTTGCATTATTTAAGGACGCTGCTGCATTATTTAAGGACTTTGTTGCATTATTTAAGGACTCTGCTGCATTAATTAAGGACTTTGCTGCATTACTTAAGGACACTGCTGCATTATTTAAGGACTTTGTTGCATTATTTAAGGACTCTGCTGCATTATTTAAGGACTCTGCTGAAGCATTTGGGGACTCAGATGCATTATTTAAGGACTCTGCTGCATTATGTAAGGGCTTTGCTGCTTTATTTAAGGACTCTGTTGCATTATTTAAGGACTTTGTTGCATTATTTAAGAACTCTGCTGCATTATTTAAGGACTTTGTTGCATTATTTAAGGATTCTGCTGCATTATTTAAGGACTTTGCTGCATTATTTAAGGACTATGCTGTGGTATTTAAGGACTCTGCTGCATTATTTAAGGACTTTGCTGCATTATTAAAGGACTCTGCTGCATTATTTAATTACTTTGCTGCATTATTTAAGGACTCTGCTGCGGTATTTAAGGACTCTGCTGCATTATTTAAGGACTTTGATGCATTATTTAAGGACACTGCTGCAGAATTTAAGGAATCTGCTGCATTATTTAAGGACTTTGTTGCATTATTTAAGGTCTCTTTTTCATTATTTAAGGACTCTGCTATTGTACTTAAGGACTTTGCTGCATTATTTAAGGACTTTGCTGCATTATTTAAGGACTCTGCTGCATTATTTAAGTACTTTGTTGCATTATTTAAGGACTCTGCTGCATAATTTAAGGACTTTATTGCATTATTTAAGGATCCTGCTGCATTATTTAATGACTCTGCTGAAGCATTTGAGGACTCATCTGCATTATTAAAGGTCTCTGCTGCATTATTTAAGGATCCTGCTGAAGCATTTGAGGACTCAGCTGCATTATTTAAGGACTTTGCTGCATTATTTAACGACTCTGCTGCGTTATTTAAGGACTCTGCTGCATTATTTAAGGACACTGCTGCATTATTTAAGGACTCTGCTGCATTATTTAAGGACTTTGCTGCATTATTTAACGACTCTGCTGCATTATTTAAGAACTTTGCTGCATTATTTAAGGACTCTGCTGCATTATTTAAGGAATTTGTTGCATTATTTAAGGACTCTGCTGCTTTATTTAAGGACTCTGCTGCGGTATTTAAGGACTCTGCTGCATTATTTAAGGACTTTGCTGCATTATTTAAGGACTGCTGCGTTATTTAAGGACTCTGCTGCATTATTTAAGACTTTGCTGCATTATTTAAGGACTCTGCTGCAGTGTTTAATGACTCTGCTGAAGCAACTGGGGACTCAGATGCATTATTTAAGGACTCTGCTGCATTATGTAAGGACTTTGCTGCTTTATTTAAGGACTTTGCTGCATTATTTAAGGACTTTGTTGCATTATTTAAGGACTCTGCTGCATTATTTAAGGACTTTGTTGCATTATTTAAGGACTCTTCTGCATTATTTAAGGACTTTGCTGCATTATTTAAGGACTATGCTGTGGTATTTAAGTACTCTGCTGCATTATTTAAGGACTTTGCTGCATTATTTAAGGACTCTGCTGCATTATTTAATTACTTTGCTGCATTATTAAAGGACCCTGCTGCGGCATTTAAGGATTCTGCTGCATTATTTAAGGACTTTGATGCATTATTTAAGGACGCTGCTGCAGAATTTAAGGAATCTGCTGCATTATTTAAGGACTTTGTTGCATTATTTAAGGTCTCTGCTGCATTATTTAAGGACTCTGCTATGGTACTTAAGGACTTTGCTGCATTACTTAAGGACTTTGCTGCATTATTTAAGGACTTTGATGCATTATTTAAGAACTTTGTTGCATTATTTAAGGACTCTGCTGCATTATTTAAGGACTTTGTTGCATTATGTAAGGACTTTGCTGCTTTATTTAAGGACTTTGCTGCATTATTTAAGGGCTTTGTTGCATTATTTAAGGACTCTGCTGCATTATTTAAGGACTTTGTTGCATTATTTAAGGACTCTTCTGCATTATTTAAGGACTTTGCTGCATTATTTAAGGACTATGCTGTGGTATTTAAGTACTCTGCTGCATTATTTAAGGACTTTGCTGCATTATTTAAGGACTCTGCTGCATTATTTAATTACTTTGCTGCATTATTAAAGGACCCTGCTGCGGCATTTAAGGATTCTGCTGCATAATTTAAGGACTTTATTGCATTATTTAAGGATCCTGCTGCATTATTTAAGGATCCTGCTGAAGCATTTGAGGACTCAGCTGCATTATTTAAGGACTTTGCTGCATTATTTAACGACTCTGCTGCATTATTTAAGGACTCTGCTGCTTTATTTAAGGACTTTCCTGCATTATTTAAGGAGTCTTCTGCATTATTTAATGACTCTGCTGAAGCATTTGAGGACTCAACTGCATTATTTAAGGACTCTGCTGCATTATTTAAGGTCTCTGCTGCATTATTTAAGGACTCTGCTGTGGTATATAAGGACTCTGCTGCATTATTTAAGGAATTTGTTGCATTATTTAAGGACGCTGCTGCATTATTTAAGGACTTTGTTGCATTATTTAAGGACTCTGCTGCATTAATTAAGGACTTTGCTGCATTACTTAAGGACACTGCTGCATTATTTAAGGACTTTGTTGCATTATTTAAGGTCTCTGCTGCATTATTTAAGGACTCTGCTGTGGTATTTATGGACTCTGCTGCATTATTTAAGGAATTTGTTGCATTATTTAAGGACGCTGCTGCATTATTTAAGGACTTTGTTGCATTATTTAAGGACTTTGCTGCATTAATTAAGGACTTTGCTGCATTACTTAAGGACTCTGCTGCATTATTTAATTACTTGCTGCATTATTTAAGGACTCTGCTGCGGTGTTTAAGAACTCTGCTGCATTATTTAAGGACTTTGCTGCATTATTTTAGGACTCTGCTGCATTATTTAAGGACTTTGCTGTATTATTTAAGGACTCTACTGCATTATTTAAGGACTTTGTTGCATTATTTAAGGACTCTGCTGCATTATTTAATGACTTTGTTGCATTATATAAGGACTCTGCTGCATTATTTAAGGACTATGTTGCATTATGTTAGAAGTCTGCTGCATTATTTAAGGACTTTGCTGCATTATTTAAGGACTCTGCTGCATTATTTAAGGACTTTATTGCATTATTTAAGGACTCTGCTGCATTATTTAATGACTCTGCTGAAGCATTTGAGGACTCAGCTGCATTATTTAAGGTCTCTGCTGTATTATTTAAGGACTCTGCTGCATTATTTAAGGACACTGCTGCATTATTTAAGGACTCTGCTGCATTATTTAAGGACTTTGCTGCATTATTTAACGACTCTGCTGCATTATTTAAGAACTTTGCTGCATTATTTAAGGACTCTGCTGCATTATTTAAGGAATTTGTTGCATTATTTAAGGACTCTGCTGCTTTATTTAAGGACTCTGCTGCGGTATTTAAGGACTCTGCTGCATTATTTAAGGACTTTGCTGCATTATTTAAGGACTGCTGCGTTATTTAAGGACTCTGCTGCATTATTTAAGACTTTGCTGCATTATTTAAGGACTCTGCTGCAGTGTTTAATGACTCTGCTGAAGCAACTGGGGACTCAGATGCATTATTTAAGGACTCTGCTGCATTATGTAAGGACTTTGCTGCTTTATTTAAGGACTTTGCTGCATTATTTAAGGACTTTGTTGCATTATTTAAGGACTCTGCTGCATTATTTAAGGACTTTGTTGCATTATTTAAGGACTCTTCTGCATTATTTAAGGACTTTGCTGCATTATTTAAGGACTATGCTGTGGTATTTAAGTACTCTGCTGCATTATTTAAGGACTTTGCTGCATTATTTAAGGACTCTGCTGCATTATTTAATTACTTTGCTGCATTATTAAAGGACCCTGCTGCGGCATTTAAGGATTCTGCTGCATTATTTAAGGACTTTGATGCATTATTTAAGGACGCTGCTGCAGAATTTAAGGAATCTGCTGCATTATTTAAGGACTTTGTTGCATTATTTAAGGTCTCTGCTGCATGAATTAAGGACTCTGCTATGGTACTTAAGGACTTTGCTGCATTATTTAAGGACTTTGCTGCATTATTTAAGGACTTTGATGCATTATTTAAGAACTTTGTTGCATTATTTAAGGACTCTGCTGCATTATTTAAGGACTTTGTTGCATTATGTAAGGACTTTGCTGCTTTATTTAAGGACTTTGCTGCATTATTTAAGGACTTTGTTGCATTATTTAAGGACTCTGCTGCATTATTTAAGGACTTTGTTGCATCATTTAAGGACTCTTCTGCATTATTTAAGGACTTTGCTGCATTATTTAAGGACTATGCTGTGGTATTTAAGTACTCTGCTGCATTATTTAAGGACTTTGCTGCATTATTTAAGGACTCTGCTGCATTATTTAATTACTTTGCTGCATTATTAAAGGACCCTGCTGCGGCATTTAAGGATTCTGCTGCATAATTTAAGGACTTTATTGCATTATTTAAGGATCCTGCTGCATTATTTAAGGATCCTGCTGAAGCATTTGAGGACTCAGCTGCATTATTTAAGGACTTTGCTGCATTATTTAACGACTCTGCTGCATTATTTAAGGACTCTGCTGCTTTATTTAAGGACTTTCCTGCATTATTTAAGGAGTCTTCTGCATTATTTAATGACTCTGCTGAAGCATTTGAGGACTCAACTGCATTATTTAAGGACTCTGCTGCATTATTTAAGGTCTCTGCTGCATTATTTAAGGACTCTGCTGTGGTATATAAGGACTCTGCTGCATTATTTAAGGAATTTGTTGCATTATTTAAGGACGCTGCTGCATTATTTAAGGACTTTGTTGCATTATTTAAGGACTCTGCTGCATTAATTAAGGACTTTGCTGCATTACTTAAGGACACTGCTGCATTATTTAAGGACTTTGTTGCATTATTTAAGGACTCTGCTGCATTATTTAAGGACTCTGCTGAAGCATTTGGGGACTCAGATGCATTATTTAAGGACTCTGCTGCATTATGTAAGGGCTTTGCTGCTTTATTTAAGGACTCTGTTGCATTATTTAAGGACTTTGTTGCATTATTTAAGAACTCTGCTGCATTATTTAAGGACTTTGTTGCATTATTTAAGGATTCTGCTGCATTATTTAAGGACTTTGCTGCATTATTTAAGGACTATGCTGTGGTATTTAAGGACTCTGCTGCATTATTTAAGGACTTTGCTGCATTATTAAAGGACTCTGCTGCATTATTTAATTACTTTGCTGCATTATTTAAGGACTCTGCTGCGGTATTTAAGGACTCTGCTGCATTATTTAAGGACTTTGATGCATTATTTAAGGACACTGCTGCAGAATTTAAGGAATCTGCTGCATTATTTAAGGACTTTGTTGCATTATTTAAGGTCTCTTTTTCATTATTTAAGGACTCTGCTATTGTACTTAAGGACTTTGCTGCATTATTTAAGGACTTTGCTGCATTATTTAAGGACTCTGCTGCATTATTTAAGTACTTTGTTGCATTATTTAAGGACTCTGCTGCATAATTTAAGGACTTTATTGCATTATTTAAGGATCCTGCTGCATTATTTAATGACTCTGCTGAAGCATTTGAGGACTCATCTGCATTATTAAAGGTCTCTGCTGCATTATTTAAGGATCCTGCTGAAGCATTTGAGGACTCAGCTGCATTATTTAAGGACTTTGCTGCATTATTTAACGACTCTGCTGCGTTATTTAAGGACTCTGCTGCATTATTTAAGGACACTGCTGCATTATTTAAGGACTCTGCTGCATTATTTAAGGACTTTGCTGCATTATTTAACGACTCTGCTGCATTATTTAAGAACTTTGCTGCATTATTTAAGGACTCTGCTGCATTATTTAAGGAATTTGTTGCATTATTTAAGGACTCTGCTGCTTTATTTAAGGACTCTGCTGCAGTATTTAAGGACTCTGCTGCATTATTTAAGGACTTTGCTGCATTATTTAAGGACTGCTGCGTTATTTAAGGACTCTGCTGCATTATTTAAGACTTTGCTGCATTATTTAAGGACTCTGCTGCAGTGTTTAATGACTCTGCTGAAGCAACTGGGGACTCAGATGCATTATTTAAGGACTCTGCTGCATTATGTAAGGACTTTGCTGCTTTATTTAAGGACTTTGCTGCATTATTTAAGGACTTTGTTGCATTATTTAAGGACTCTGCTGCATTATTTAAGGACTTTGTTGCATTATTTAAGGACTCTTCTGCATTATTTAAGGACTTTGCTGCATTATTTAAGGACTATGCTGTGGTATTTAAGTACTCTGCTGCATTATTTAAGGACTTTGCTGCATTATTTAAGGACTCTGCTGCATTATTTAATTACTTTGCTGCATTATTAAAGGACCCTGCTGCGGCATTTAAGGATTCTGCTGCATTATTTAAGGACTTTGATGCATTATTTAAGGACGCTGCTGCAGAATTTAAGGAATCTGCTGCATTATTTAAGGACTTTGTTGCATTATTTAAGGTCTCTGCTGCATTATTTAAGGACTCTGCTATGGTACTTAAGGACTTTGCTGCATTACTTAAGGACTTTGCTGCATTATTTAAGGACTTTGATGCATTATTTAAGAACTTTGTTGCATTATTTAAGGACTCTGCTGCATTATTTAAGGACTTTGTTGCATTATGTAAGGACTTTGCTGCTTTATTTAAGGACTTTGCTGCATTATTTAAGGGCTTTGTTGCATTATTTAAGGACTCTGCTGCATTATTTAAGGACTTTGTTGCATTATTTAAGGACTCTTCTGCATTATTTAAGGACTTTGCTGCATTATTTAAGGACTATGCTGTGGTATTTAAGTACTCTGCTGCATTATTTAAGGACTTTGCTGCATTATTTAAGGACTCTGCTGCATTATTTAATTACTTTGCTGCATTATTAAAGGACCCTGCTGCGGCATTTAAGGATTCTGCTGCATAATTTAAGGACTTTATTGCATTATTTAAGGATCCTGCTGCATTATTTAAGGATCCTGCTGAAGCATTTGAGGACTCAGCTGCATTATTTAAGGACTTTGCTGCATTATTTAACGACTCTGCTGCATTATTTAAGGACTCTGCTGCTTTATTTAAGGACTTTCCTGCATTATTTAAGGAGTCTTCTGCATTATTTAATGACTCTGCTGAAGCATTTGAGGACTCAACTGCATTATTTAAGGACTCTGCTGCATTATTTAAGGTCTCTGCTGCATTATTTAAGGACTCTGCTGTGGTATATAAGGACTCTGCTGCATTATTTAAGGAATTTGTTGCATTATTTAAGGACGCTGCTGCATTATTTAAGGACTTTGTTGCATTATTTAAGGACTCTGCTGCATTAATTAAGGACTTTGCTGCATTACTTAAGGACACTGCTGCATTATTTAAGGACTTTGTTGCATTATTTAAGGACTCTGCTGCATTATTTAAGGACTCTGCTGAAGCATTTGGGGACTCAGATGCATTATTTAAGGACTCTGCTGCATTATGTAAGGGCTTTGCTGCTTTATTTAAGGACTCTGTTGCATTATTTAAGGACTTTGTTGCATTATTTAAGAACTCTGCTGCATTATTTAAGGACTTTGTTGCATTATTTAAGGATTCTGCTGCATTATTTAAGGACTTTGCTGCATTATTTAAGGACTATGCTGTGGTATTTAAGGACTCTGCTGCATTATTTAAGGACTTTGCTGCATTATTAAAGGACTCTGCTGCATTATTTAATTACTTTGCTGCATTATTTAAGGACTCTGCTGCGGTATTTAAGGACTCTGCTGCATTATTTAAGGACTTTGATGCATTATTTAAGGACACTGCTGCAGAATTTAAGGAATCTGCTGCATTATTTAAGGACTTTGTTGCATTATTTAAGGTCTCTTTTTCATTATTTAAGGACTCTGCTATTGTACTTAAGGACTTTGCTGCATTATTTAAGGACTTTGCTGCATTATTTAAGGACTCTGCTGCATTATTTAAGTACTTTGTTGCATTATTTAAGGACTCTGCTGCATAATTTAAGGACTTTATTGCATTATTTAAGGATCCTGCTGCATTATTTAATGACTCTGCTGAAGCATTTGAGGACTCATCTGCATTATTAAAGGTCTCTGCTGCATTATTTAAGGATCCTGCTGAAGCATTTGAGGACTCAGCTGCATTATTTAAGGACTTTGCTGCATTATTTAACGACTCTGCTGCGTTATTTAAGGACTCTGCTGCATTATTTAAGGACACTGCTGCATTATTTAAGGACTCTGCTGCATTATTTAAGGACTTTGCTGCATTATTTAACGACTCTGCTGCATTATTTAAGAACTTTGCTGCATTATTTAAGGACTCTGCTGCATTATTTAAGGAATTTGTTGCATTATTTAAGGACTCTGCTGCTTTATTTAAGGACTCTGCTGCGGTATTTAAGGACTCTGCTGCATTATTTAAGGACTTTGCTGCATTATTTAAGGACTGCTGCGTTATTTAAGGACTCTGCTGCATTATTTAAGACTTTGCTGCATTATTTAAGGACTCTGCTGCAGTGTTTAATGACTCTGCTGAAGCAACTGGGGACTCAGATGCATTATTTAAGGACTCTGCTGCATTATGTAAGGACTTTGCTGCTTTATTTAAGGACTTTGCTGCATTATTTAAGGACTTTGTTGCATTATTTAAGGACTCTGCTGCATTATTTAAGGACTTTGTTGCATTATTTAAGGACTCTTCTGCATTATTTAAGGACTTTGCTGCATTATTTAAGGACTATGCTGTGGTATTTAAGTACTCTGCTGCATTATTTAAGGACTTTGCTGCATTATTTAAGGACTCTGCTGCATTATTTAATTACTTTGCTGCATTATTAAAGGACCCTGCTGCGGCATTTAAGGATTCTGCTGCATTATTTAAGGACTTTGATGCATTATTTAAGGACGCTGCTGCAGAATTTAAGGAATCTGCTGCATTATTTAAGGACTTTGTTGCATTATTTAAGGTCTCTGCTGCATTATTTAAGGACTCTGCTATGGTACTTAAGGACTTTGCTGCATTACTTAAGGACTTTGCTGCATTATTTAAGGACTTTGATGCATTATTTAAGAACTTTGTTGCATTATTTAAGGACTCTGCTGCATTATTTAAGGACTTTGTTGCATTATGTAAGGACTTTGCTGCTTTATTTAAGGACTTTGCTGCATTATTTAAGGGCTTTGTTGCATTATTTAAGGACTCTGCTGCATTATTTAAGGACTTTGTTGCATTATTTAAGGACTCTTCTGCATTATTTAAGGACTTTGCTGCATTATTTAAGGACTATGCTGTGGTATTTAAGTACTCTGCTGCATTATTTAAGGACTTTGCTGCATTATTTAAGGACTCTGCTGCATTATTTAATTACTTTGCTGCATTATTAAAGGACCCTGCTGCGGCATTTAAGGATTCTGCTGCATAATTTAAGGACTTTATTGCATTATTTAAGGATCCTGCTGCATTATTTAAGGATCCTGCTGAAGCATTTGAGGACTCAGCTGCATTATTTAAGGACTTTGCTGCATTATTTAACGACTCTGCTGCATTATTTAAGGACTCTGCTGCTTTATTTAAGGACTTTCCTGCATTATTTAAGGAGTCTTCTGCATTATTTAATGACTCTGCTGAAGCATTTGAGGACTCAACTGCATTATTTAAGGACTCTGCTGCATTATTTAAGGTCTCTGCTGCATTATTTAAGGACTCTGCTGTGGTATATAAGGACTCTGCTGCATTATTTAAGGAATTTGTTGCATTATTTAAGGACGCTGCTGCATTATTTAAGGACTTTGTTGCATTATTTAAGGACTCTGCTGCATTAATTAAGGACTTTGCTGCATTACTTAAGGACACTGCTGCATTATTTAAGGACTTTGTTGCATTATTTAAGGTCTCTGCTGCATTATTTAAGGACTCTGCTGTGGTATTTATGGACTCTGCTGCATTATTTAAGGAATTTGTTGCATTATTTAAGGACGCTGCTGCATTATTTAAGGACTTTGTTGCATTATTTAAGGACTTTGCTGCATTAATTAAGGACTTTGCTGCATTACTTAAGGACTCTGCTGCATTATTTAATTACTTGCTGCATTATTTAAGGACTCTGCTGCGGTGTTTAAGAACTCTGCTGCATTATTTAAGGACTTTGCTGCATTATTTTAGGACTCTGCTGCATTATTTAAGGACTTTGCTGTATTATTTAAGGACTCTACTGCATTATTTAAGGACTTTGTTGCATTATTTAAGGACTCTGCTGCATTATTTAATGACTTTGTTGCATTATATAAGGACTCTGCTGCATTATTTAAGGACTATGTTGCATTATGTTAGAAGTCTGCTGCATTATTTAAGGACTTTGCTGCATTATTTAAGGACTCTGCTGCATTATTTAAGGACTTTATTGCATTATTTAAGGACTCTGCTGCATTATTTAATGACTCTGCTGAAGCATTTGAGGACTCAGCTGCATTATTTAAGGTCTCTGCTGTATTATTTAAGGACTCTGCTGCATTATTTAAGGACACTGCTGCATTATTTAAGGACTCTGCTGCATTATTTAAGGACTTTGCTGCATTATTTAACGACTCTGCTGCATTATTTAAGAACTTTGCTGCATTATTTAAGGACTCTGCTGCATTATTTAAGGAATTTGTTGCATTATTTAAGGACTCTGCTGCTTTATTTAAGGACTCTGCTGCGGTATTTAAGGACTCTGCTGCATTATTTAAGGACTTTGCTGCATTATTTAAGGACTGCTGCGTTATTTAAGGACTCTGCTGCATTATTTAAGACTTTGCTGCATTATTTAAGGACTCTGCTGCAGTGTTTAATGACTCTGCTGAAGCAACTGGGGACTCAGATGCATTATTTAAGGACTCTGCTGCATTATGTAAGGACTTTGCTGCTTTATTTAAGGACTTTGCTGCATTATTTAAGGACTTTGTTGCATTATTTAAGGACTCTGCTGCATTATTTAAGGACTTTGTTGCATTATTTAAGGACTCTTCTGCATTATTTAAGGACTTTGCTGCATTATTTAAGGACTATGCTGTGGTATTTAAGTACTCTGCTGCATTATTTAAGGACTTTGCTGCATTATTTAAGGACTCTGCTGCATTATTTAATTACTTTGCTGCATTATTAAAGGACCCTGCTGCGGCATTTAAGGATTCTGCTGCATTATTTAAGGACTTTGATGCATTATTTAAGGACGCTGCTGCAGAATTTAAGGAATCTGCTGCATTATTTAAGGACTTTGTTGCATTATTTAAGGTCTCTGCTGCATGAATTAAGGACTCTGCTATGGTACTTAAGGACTTTGCTGCATTATTTAAGGACTTTGCTGCATTATTTAAGGACTTTGATGCATTATTTAAGAACTTTGTTGCATTATTTAAGGACTCTGCTGCATTATTTAAGGACTTTGTTGCATTATGTAAGGACTTTGCTGCTTTATTTAAGGACTTTGCTGCATTATTTAAGGACTTTGTTGCATTATTTAAGGACTCTGCTGCATTATTTAAGGACTTTGTTGCATCATTTAAGGACTCTTCTGCATTATTTAAGGACTTTGCTGCATTATTTAAGGACTATGCTGTGGTATTTAAGTACTCTGCTGCATTATTTAAGGACTTTGCTGCATTATTTAAGGACTCTGCTGCATTATTTAATTACTTTGCTGCATTATTAAAGGACCCTGCTGCGGCATTTAAGGATTCTGCTGCATAATTTAAGGACTTTATTGCATTATTTAAGGATCCTGCTGCATTATTTAAGGATCCTGCTGAAGCATTTGAGGACTCAGCTGCATTATTTAAGGACTTTGCTGCATTATTTAACGACTCTGCTGCATTATTTAAGGACTCTGCTGCTTTATTTAAGGACTTTCCTGCATTATTTAAGGAGTCTTCTGCATTATTTAATGACTCTGCTGAAGCATTTGAGGACTCAACTGCATTATTTAAGGACTCTGCTGCATTATTTAAGGTCTCTGCTGCATTATTTAAGGACTCTGCTGTGGTATATAAGGACTCTGCTGCATTATTTAAGGACTTTGTTGCATTATTTAAGGACGCTGCTGCATTATTTAAGGACTTTGTTGCATTATTTAAGGACTCTGCTGCATTAATTAAGGACTTTGCTGCATTACTTAAGGACACTGCTGCATTATTTAAGGACTTTGTTGCATTATTTAAGGTCTCTGCTGCATTATTTAAGGACTCTGCTGTGGTATTTATGGACTCTGCTGCATTATTTAAGGAATTTGTTGCATTATTTAAGGACGCTGCTGCATTATTTAAGGACTTTGTTGCATTATTTAAGGACTTTGCTGCATTAATTAAGGACTTTGCTGCATTACTTAAGGACTCTGCTGCATTATTTAATTACTTGCTGCATTATTTAAGGACTCTGCTGCGGTGTTTAAGAACTCTGCTGCATTATTTAAGGACTTTGCTGCATTATTTTAGGACTCTGCTGCATTATTTAAGGACTTTGCTGTATTATTTAAGGACTCTACTGCATTATTTAAGGACTTTGTTGCATTATTTAAGGACTCTGCTGCATTATTTAATGACTTTGTTGCATTATATAAGGACTCTGCTGCATTATTTAAGGACTATGTTGCATTATGTTAGAAGTCTGCTGCATTATTTAAGGACTTTGCTGCATTATTTAAGGACTCTGCTGCATTATTTAAGGACTTTATTGCATTATTTAAGGACTCTGCTGCATTATTTAATGACTCTGCTGAAGCATTTGAGGACTCAGCTGCATTATTTAAGGTCTCTGCTGTATTATTTAAGGACTCTGCTGCATTATTTAAGGACACTGCTGCATTATTTAAGGACTCTGCTGCATTATTTAAGGACTTTGCTGCATTATTTAACGACTCTGCTGCATTATTTAAGAACTTTGCTGCATTATTTAAGGACTCTGCTGCATTATTTAAGGAATTTGTTGCATTATTTAAGGACTCTGCTGCTTTATTTAAGGACTCTGCTGCGGTATTTAAGGACTCTGCTGCATTATTTAAGGACTTTGCTGCATTATTTAAGGACTGCTGCGTTATTTAAGGACTCTGCTGCATTATTTAAGACTTTGCTGCATTATTTAAGGACTCTGCTGCAGTGTTTAATGACTCTGCTGAAGCAACTGGGGACTCAGATGCATTATTTAAGGACTCTGCTGCATTATGTAAGGACTTTGCTGCTTTATTTAAGGACTTTGCTGCATTATTTAAGGACTTTGTTGCATTATTTAAGGACTCTGCTGCATTATTTAAGGACTTTGTTGCATTATTTAAGGACTCTTCTGCATTATTTAAGGACTTTGCTGCATTATTTAAGGACTATGCTGTGGTATTTAAGTACTCTGCTGCATTATTTAAGGACTTTGCTGCATTATTTAAGGACTCTGCTGCATTATTTAATTACTTTGCTGCATTATTAAAGGACCCTGCTGCGGCATTTAAGGATTCTGCTGCATTATTTAAGGACTTTGATGCATTATTTAAGGACGCTGCTGCAGAATTTAAGGAATCTGCTGCATTATTTAAGGACTTTGTTGCATTATTTAAGGTCTCTGCTGCATGAATTAAGGACTCTGCTATGGTACTTAAGGACTTTGCTGCATTATTTAAGGACTTTGCTGCATTATTTAAGGACTTTGATGCATTATTTAAGAACTTTGTTGCATTATTTAAGGACTCTGCTGCATTATTTAAGGACTTTGTTGCATTATGTAAGGACTTTGCTGCTTTATTTAAGGACTTTGCTGCATTATTTAAGGACTTTGTTGCATTATTTAAGGACTCTGCTGCATTATTTAAGGACTTTGTTGCATCATTTAAGGACTCTTCTGCATTATTTAAGGACTTTGCTGCATTATTTAAGGACTATGCTGTGGTATTTAAGTACTCTGCTGCATTATTTAAGGACTTTGCTGCATTATTTAAGGACTCTGCTGCATTATTTAATTACTTTGCTGCATTATTAAAGGACCCTGCTGCGGCATTTAAGGATTCTGCTGCATAATTTAAGGACTTTATTGCATTATTTAAGGATCCTGCTGCATTATTTAAGGATCCTGCTGAAGCATTTGAGGACTCAGCTGCATTATTTAAGGACTTTGCTGCATTATTTAACGACTCTGCTGCATTATTTAAGGACTCTGCTGCTTTATTTAAGGACTTTCCTGCATTATTTAAGGAGTCTTCTGCATTATTTAATGACTCTGCTGAAGCATTTGAGGACTCAACTGCATTATTTAAGGACTCTGCTGCATTATTTAAGGTCTCTGCTGCATTATTTAAGGACTCTGCTGTGGTATATAAGGACTCTGCTGCATTATTTAAGGAATTTGTTGCATTATTTAAGGACGCTGCTGCATTATTTAAGGACTTTGTTGCATTATTTAAGGACTCTGCTGCATTAATTAAGGACTTTGCTGCATTACTTAAGGACACTGCTGCATTATTTAAGGACTTTGTTGCATTATTTAAGGACTCTGCTGCATTATTTAAGGACTCTGCTGAAGCATTTGGGGACTCAGATGCATTATTTAAGGACTCTGCTGCATTATGTAAGGGCTTTGCTGCTTTATTTAAGGACTCTGTTGCATTATTTAAGGACTTTGTTGCATTATTTAAGAACTCTGCTGCATTATTTAAGGACTTTGTTGCATTATTTAAGGATTCTGCTGCATTATTTAAGGACTTTGCTGCATTATTTAAGGACTATGCTGTGGTATTTAAGGACTCTGCTGCATTATTTAAGGACTTTGCTGCATTATTAAAGGACTCTGCTGCATTATTTAATTACTTTGCTGCATTATTTAAGGACTCTGCTGCGGTATTTAAGGACTCTGCTGCATTATTTAAGGACTTTGATGCATTATTTAAGGACACTGCTGCAGAATTTAAGGAATCTGCTGCATTATTTAAGGACTTTGTTGCATTATTTAAGGTCTCTTTTTCATTATTTAAGGACTCTGCTATTGTACTTAAGGACTTTGCTGCATTATTTAAGGACTTTGCTGCATTATTTAAGGACTCTGCTGCATTATTTAAGTACTTTGTTGCATTATTTAAGGACTCTGCTGCATAATTTAAGGACTTTATTGCATTATTTAAGGATCCTGCTGCATTATTTAATGACTCTGCTGAAGCATTTGAGGACTCATCTGCATTATTAAAGGTCTCTGCTGCATTATTTAAGGATCCTGCTGAAGCATTTGAGGACTCAGCTGCATTATTTAAGGACTTTGCTGCATTATTTAACGACTCTGCTGCGTTATTTAAGGACTCTGCTGCATTATTTAAGGACACTGCTGCATTATTTAAGGACTCTGCTGCATTATTTAAGGACTTTGCTGCATTATTTAACGACTCTGCTGCATTATTTAAGAACTTTGCTGCATTATTTAAGGACTCTGCTGCATTATTTAAGGAATTTGTTGCATTATTTAAGGACTCTGCTGCTTTATTTAAGGACTCTGCTGCGGTATTTAAGGACTCTGCTGCATTATTTAAGGACTTTGCTGCATTATTTAAGGACTGCTGCGTTATTTAAGGACTCTGCTGCATTATTTAAGACTTTGCTGCATTATTTAAGGACTCTGCTGCAGTGTTTAATGACTCTGCTGAAGCAACTGGGGACTCAGATGCATTATTTAAGGACTCTGCTGCATTATGTAAGGACTTTGCTGCTTTATTTAAGGACTTTGCTGCATTATTTAAGGACTTTGTTGCATTATTTAAGGACTCTGCTGCATTATTTAAGGACTTTGTTGCATTATTTAAGGACTCTTCTGCATTATTTAAGGACTTTGCTGCATTATTTAAGGACTATGCTGTGGTATTTAAGTACTCTGCTGCATTATTTAAGGACTTTGCTGCATTATTTAAGGACTCTGCTGCATTATTTAATTACTTTGCTGCATTATTAAAGGACCCTGCTGCGGCATTTAAGGATTCTGCTGCATTATTTAAGGACTTTGATGCATTATTTAAGGACGCTGCTGCAGAATTTAAGGAATCTGCTGCATTATTTAAGGACTTTGTTGCATTATTTAAGGTCTCTGCTGCATTATTTAAGGACTCTGCTATGGTACTTAAGGACTTTGCTGCATTACTTAAGGACTTTGCTGCATTATTTAAGGACTTTGATGCATTATTTAAGAACTTTGTTGCATTATTTAAGGACTCTGCTGCATTATTTAAGGACTTTGTTGCATTATGTAAGGACTTTGCTGCTTTATTTAAGGACTTTGCTGCATTATTTAAGGGCTTTGTTGCATTATTTAAGGACTCTGCTGCATTATTTAAGGACTTTGTTGCATTATTTAAGGACTCTTCTGCATTATTTAAGGACTTTGCTGCATTATTTAAGGACTATGCTGTGGTATTTAAGTACTCTGCTGCATTATTTAAGGACTTTGCTGCATTATTTAAGGACTCTGCTGCATTATTTAATTACTTTGCTGCATTATTAAAGGACCCTGCTGCGGCATTTAAGGATTCTGCTGCATAATTTAAGGACTTTATTGCATTATTTAAGGATCCTGCTGCATTATTTAAGGATCCTGCTGAAGCATTTGAGGACTCAGCTGCATTATTTAAGGACTTTGCTGCATTATTTAACGACTCTGCTGCATTATTTAAGGACTCTGCTGCTTTATTTAAGGACTTTCCTGCATTATTTAAGGAGTCTTCTGCATTATTTAATGACTCTGCTGAAGCATTTGAGGACTCAACTGCATTATTTAAGGACTCTGCTGCATTATTTAAGGTCTCTGCTGCATTATTTAAGGACTCTGCTGTGGTATATAAGGACTCTGCTGCATTATTTAAGGAATTTGTTGCATTATTTAAGGACGCTGCTGCATTATTTAAGGACTTTGTTGCATTATTTAAGGACTCTGCTGCATTAATTAAGGACTTTGCTGCATTACTTAAGGACACTGCTGCATTATTTAAGGACTTTGTTGCATTATTTAAGGACTCTGCTGCATTATTTAAGGACTCTGCTGAAGCATTTGGGGACTCAGATGCATTATTTAAGGACTCTGCTGCATTATGTAAGGGCTTTGCTGCTTTATTTAAGGACTCTGTTGCATTATTTAAGGACTTTGTTGCATTATTTAAGAACTCTGCTGCATTATTTAAGGACTTTGTTGCATTATTTAAGGATTCTGCTGCATTATTTAAGGACTTTGCTGCATTATTTAAGGACTATGCTGTGGTATTTAAGGACTCTGCTGCATTATTTAAGGACTTTGCTGCATTATTAAAGGACTCTGCTGCATTATTTAATTACTTTGCTGCATTATTTAAGGACTCTGCTGCGGTATTTAAGGACTCTGCTGCATTATTTAAGGACTTTGATGCATTATTTAAGGACACTGCTGCAGAATTTAAGGAATCTGCTGCATTATTTAAGGACTTTGTTGCATTATTTAAGGTCTCTTTTTCATTATTTAAGGACTCTGCTATTGTACTTAAGGACTTTGCTGCATTATTTAAGGACTTTGCTGCATTATTTAAGGACTCTGCTGCATTATTTAAGTACTTTGTTGCATTATTTAAGGACTCTGCTGCATAATTTAAGGACTTTATTGCATTATTTAAGGATCCTGCTGCATTATTTAATGACTCTGCTGAAGCATTTGAGGACTCATCTGCATTATTAAAGGTCTCTGCTGCATTATTTAAGGATCCTGCTGAAGCATTTGAGGACTCAGCTGCATTATTTAAGGACTTTGCTGCATTATTTAACGACTCTGCTGCGTTATTTAAGGACTCTGCTGCATTATTTAAGGACACTGCTGCATTATTTAAGGACTCTGCTGCATTATTTAAGGACTTTGCTGCATTATTTAACGACTCTGCTGCATTATTTAAGAACTTTGCTGCATTATTTAAGGACTCTGCTGCATTATTTAAGGAATTTGTTGCATTATTTAAGGACTCTGCTGCTTTATTTAAGGACTCTGCTGCGGTATTTAAGGACTCTGCTGCATTATTTAAGGACTTTGCTGCATTATTTAAGGACTGCTGCGTTATTTAAGGACTCTGCTGCATTATTTAAGACTTTGCTGCATTATTTAAGGACTCTGCTGCAGTGTTTAATGACTCTGCTGAAGCAACTGGGGACTCAGATGCATTATTTAAGGACTCTGCTGCATTATGTAAGGACTTTGCTGCTTTATTTAAGGACTTTGCTGCATTATTTAAGGACTTTGTTGCATTATTTAAGGACTCTGCTGCATTATTTAAGGACTTTGTTGCATTATTTAAGGACTCTTCTGCATTATTTAAGGACTTTGCTGCATTATTTAAGGACTATGCTGTGGTATTTAAGTACTCTGCTGCATTATTTAAGGACTTTGCTGCATTATTTAAGGACTCTGCTGCATTATTTAATTACTTTGCTGCATTATTAAAGGACCCTGCTGCGGCATTTAAGGATTCTGCTGCATTATTTAAGGACTTTGATGCATTATTTAAGGACGCTGCTGCAGAATTTAAGGAATCTGCTGCATTATTTAAGGACTTTGTTGCATTATTTAAGGTCTCTGCTGCATTATTTAAGGACTCTGCTATGGTACTTAAGGACTTTGCTGCATTACTTAAGGACTTTGCTGCATTATTTAAGGACTTTGATGCATTATTTAAGAACTTTGTTGCATTATTTAAGGACTCTGCTGCATTATTTAAGGACTTTGTTGCATTATGTAAGGACTTTGCTGCTTTATTTAAGGACTTTGCTGCATTATTTAAGGGCTTTGTTGCATTATTTAAGGACTCTGCTGCATTATTTAAGGACTTTGTTGCATTATTTAAGGACTCTTCTGCATTATTTAAGGACTTTGCTGCATTATTTAAGGACTATGCTGTGGTATTTAAGTACTCTGCTGCATTATTTAAGGACTTTGCTGCATTATTTAAGGACTCTGCTGCATTATTTAATTACTTTGCTGCATTATTAAAGGACCCTGCTGCGGCATTTAAGGATTCTGCTGCATAATTTAAGGACTTTATTGCATTATTTAAGGATCCTGCTGCATTATTTAAGGATCCTGCTGAAGCATTTGAGGACTCAGCTGCATTATTTAAGGACTTTGCTGCATTATTTAACGACTCTGCTGCATTATTTAAGGACTCTGCTGCTTTATTTAAGGACTTTCCTGCATTATTTAAGGAGTCTTCTGCATTATTTAATGACTCTGCTGAAGCATTTGAGGACTCAACTGCATTATTTAAGGACTCTGCTGCATTATTTAAGGTCTCTGCTGCATTATTTAAGGACTCTGCTGTGGTATATAAGGACTCTGCTGCATTATTTAAGGAATTTGTTGCATTATTTAAGGACGCTGCTGCATTATTTAAGGACTTTGTTGCATTATTTAAGGACTCTGCTGCATTAATTAAGGACTTTGCTGCATTACTTAAGGACACTGCTGCATTATTTAAGGACTTTGTTGCATTATTTAAGGTCTCTGCTGCATTATTTAAGGACTCTGCTGTGGTATTTATGGACTCTGCTGCATTATTTAAGGAATTTGTTGCATTATTTAAGGACGCTGCTGCATTATTTAAGGACTTTGTTGCATTATTTAAGGACTTTGCTGCATTAATTAAGGACTTTGCTGCATTACTTAAGGACTCTGCTGCATTATTTAATTACTTGCTGCATTATTTAAGGACTCTGCTGCGGTGTTTAAGAACTCTGCTGCATTATTTAAGGACTTTGCTGCATTATTTTAGGACTCTGCTGCATTATTTAAGGACTTTGCTGTATTATTTAAGGACTCTACTGCATTATTTAAGGACTTTGTTGCATTATTTAAGGACTCTGCTGCATTATTTAATGACTTTGTTGCATTATATAAGGACTCTGCTGCATTATTTAAGGACTATGTTGCATTATGTTAGAAGTCTGCTGCATTATTTAAGGACTTTGCTGCATTATTTAAGGACTCTGCTGCATTATTTAAGGACTTTATTGCATTATTTAAGGACTCTGCTGCATTATTTAATGACTCTGCTGAAGCATTTGAGGACTCAGCTGCATTATTTAAGGTCTCTGCTGTATTATTTAAGGACTCTGCTGCATTATTTAAGGACACTGCTGCATTATTTAAGGACTCTGCTGCATTATTTAAGGACTTTGCTGCATTATTTAACGACTCTGCTGCATTATTTAAGAACTTTGCTGCATTATTTAAGGACTCTGCTGCATTATTTAAGGAATTTGTTGCATTATTTAAGGACTCTGCTGCTTTATTTAAGGACTCTGCTGCGGTATTTAAGGACTCTGCTGCATTATTTAAGGACTTTGCTGCATTATTTAAGGACTGCTGCGTTATTTAAGGACTCTGCTGCATTATTTAAGACTTTGCTGCATTATTTAAGGACTCTGCTGCAGTGTTTAATGACTCTGCTGAAGCAACTGGGGACTCAGATGCATTATTTAAGGACTCTGCTGCATTATGTAAGGACTTTGCTGCTTTATTTAAGGACTTTGCTGCATTATTTAAGGACTTTGTTGCATTATTTAAGGACTCTGCTGCATTATTTAAGGACTTTGTTGCATTATTTAAGGACTCTTCTGCATTATTTAAGGACTTTGCTGCATTATTTAAGGACTATGCTGTGGTATTTAAGTACTCTGCTGCATTATTTAAGGACTTTGCTGCATTATTTAAGGACTCTGCTGCATTATTTAATTACTTTGCTGCATTATTAAAGGACCCTGCTGCGGCATTTAAGGATTCTGCTGCATTATTTAAGGACTTTGATGCATTATTTAAGGACGCTGCTGCAGAATTTAAGGAATCTGCTGCATTATTTAAGGACTTTGTTGCATTATTTAAGGTCTCTGCTGCATGAATTAAGGACTCTGCTATGGTACTTAAGGACTTTGCTGCATTATTTAAGGACTTTGCTGCATTATTTAAGGACTTTGATGCATTATTTAAGAACTTTGTTGCATTATTTAAGGACTCTGCTGCATTATTTAAGGACTTTGTTGCATTATGTAAGGACTTTGCTGCTTTATTTAAGGACTTTGCTGCATTATTTAAGGACTTTGTTGCATTATTTAAGGACTCTGCTGCATTATTTAAGGACTTTGTTGCATCATTTAAGGACTCTTCTGCATTATTTAAGGACTTTGCTGCATTATTTAAGGACTATGCTGTGGTATTTAAGTACTCTGCTGCATTATTTAAGGACTTTGCTGCATTATTTAAGGACTCTGCTGCATTATTTAATTACTTTGCTGCATTATTAAAGGACCCTGCTGCGGCATTTAAGGATTCTGCTGCATAATTTAAGGACTTTATTGCATTATTTAAGGATCCTGCTGCATTATTTAAGGATCCTGCTGAAGCATTTGAGGACTCAGCTGCATTATTTAAGGACTTTGCTGCATTATTTAACGACTCTGCTGCATTATTTAAGGACTCTGCTGCTTTATTTAAGGACTTTCCTGCATTATTTAAGGAGTCTTCTGCATTATTTAATGACTCTGCTGAAGCATTTGAGGACTCAACTGCATTATTTAAGGACTCTGCTGCATTATTTAAGGTCTCTGCTGCATTATTTAAGGACTCTGCTGTGGTATATAAGGACTCTGCTGCATTATTTAAGGAATTTGTTGCATTATTTAAGGACGCTGCTGCATTATTTAAGGACTTTGTTGCATTATTTAAGGACTCTGCTGCATTAATTAAGGACTTTGCTGCATTACTTAAGGACACTGCTGCATTATTTAAGGACTTTGTTGCATTATTTAAGGACTCTGCTGCATTATTTAAGGACTCTGCTGAAGCATTTGGGGACTCAGATGCATTATTTAAGGACTCTGCTGCATTATGTAAGGGCTTTGCTGCTTTATTTAAGGACTCTGTTGCATTATTTAAGGACTTTGTTGCATTATTTAAGAACTCTGCTGCATTATTTAAGGACTTTGTTGCATTATTTAAGGATTCTGCTGCATTATTTAAGGACTTTGCTGCATTATTTAAGGACTATGCTGTGGTATTTAAGGACTCTGCTGCATTATTTAAGGACTTTGCTGCATTATTAAAGGACTCTGCTGCATTATTTAATTACTTTGCTGCATTATTTAAGGACTCTGCTGCGGTATTTAAGGACTCTGCTGCATTATTTAAGGACTTTGATGCATTATTTAAGGACACTGCTGCAGAATTTAAGGAATCTGCTGCATTATTTAAGGACTTTGTTGCATTATTTAAGGTCTCTTTTTCATTATTTAAGGACTCTGCTATTGTACTTAAGGACTTTGCTGCATTATTTAAGGACTTTGCTGCATTATTTAAGGACTCTGCTGCATTATTTAAGTACTTTGTTGCATTATTTAAGGACTCTGCTGCATAATTTAAGGACTTTATTGCATTATTTAAGGATCCTGCTGCATTATTTAATGACTCTGCTGAAGCATTTGAGGACTCATCTGCATTATTAAAGGTCTCTGCTGCATTATTTAAGGATCCTGCTGAAGCATTTGAGGACTCAGCTGCATTATTTAAGGACTTTGCTGCATTATTTAACGACTCTGCTGCGTTATTTAAGGACTCTGCTGCATTATTTAAGGACACTGCTGCATTATTTAAGGACTCTGCTGCATTATTTAAGGACTTTGCTGCATTATTTAACGACTCTGCTGCATTATTTAAGAACTTTGCTGCATTATTTAAGGACTCTGCTGCATTATTTAAGGAATTTGTTGCATTATTTAAGGACTCTGCTGCTTTATTTAAGGACTCTGCTGCGGTATTTAAGGACTCTGCTGCATTATTTAAGGACTTTGCTGCATTATTTAAGGACTGCTGCGTTATTTAAGGACTCTGCTGCATTATTTAAGACTTTGCTGCATTATTTAAGGACTCTGCTGCAGTGTTTAATGACTCTGCTGAAGCAACTGGGGACTCAGATGCATTATTTAAGGACTCTGCTGCATTATGTAAGGACTTTGCTGCTTTATTTAAGGACTTTGCTGCATTATTTAAGGACTTTGTTGCATTATTTAAGGACTCTGCTGCATTATTTAAGGACTTTGTTGCATTATTTAAGGACTCTTCTGCATTATTTAAGGACTTTGCTGCATTATTTAAGGACTATGCTGTGGTATTTAAGTACTCTGCTGCATTATTTAAGGACTTTGCTGCATTATTTAAGGACTCTGCTGCATTATTTAATTACTTTGCTGCATTATTAAAGGACCCTGCTGCGGCATTTAAGGATTCTGCTGCATTATTTAAGGACTTTGATGCATTATTTAAGGACGCTGCTGCAGAATTTAAGGAATCTGCTGCATTATTTAAGGACTTTGTTGCATTATTTAAGGTCTCTGCTGCATTATTTAAGGACTCTGCTATGGTACTTAAGGACTTTGCTGCATTACTTAAGGACTTTGCTGCATTATTTAAGGACTTTGATGCATTATTTAAGAACTTTGTTGCATTATTTAAGGACTCTGCTGCATTATTTAAGGACTTTGTTGCATTATGTAAGGACTTTGCTGCTTTATTTAAGGACTTTGCTGCATTATTTAAGGGCTTTGTTGCATTATTTAAGGACTCTGCTGCATTATTTAAGGACTTTGTTGCATTATTTAAGGACTCTTCTGCATTATTTAAGGACTTTGCTGCATTATTTAAGGACTATGCTGTGGTATTTAAGTACTCTGCTGCATTATTTAAGGACTTTGCTGCATTATTTAAGGACTCTGCTGCATTATTTAATTACTTTGCTGCATTATTAAAGGACCCTGCTGCGGCATTTAAGGATTCTGCTGCATAATTTAAGGACTTTATTGCATTATTTAAGGATCCTGCTGCATTATTTAAGGATCCTGCTGAAGCATTTGAGGACTCAGCTGCATTATTTAAGGACTTTGCTGCATTATTTAACGACTCTGCTGCATTATTTAAGGACTCTGCTGCTTTATTTAAGGACTTTCCTGCATTATTTAAGGAGTCTTCTGCATTATTTAATGACTCTGCTGAAGCATTTGAGGACTCAACTGCATTATTTAAGGACTCTGCTGCATTATTTAAGGTCTCTGCTGCATTATTTAAGGACTCTGCTGTGGTATATAAGGACTCTGCTGCATTATTTAAGGAATTTGTTGCATTATTTAAGGACGCTGCTGCATTATTTAAGGACTTTGCTGCATTATTTAAGGACTGCTGCGTTATTTAAGGACTCTGCTGCATTATTTAAGACTTTGCTGCATTATTTAAGGACTCTGCTGCAGTGTTTAATGACTCTGCTGAAGCAACTGGGGACTCAGATGCATTATTTAAGGACTCTGCTGCATTATGTAAGGACTTTGCTGCTTTATTTAAGGACTTTGCTGCATTATTTAAGGACTTTGTTGCATTATTTAAGGACTCTGCTGCATTATTTAAGGACTTTGTTGCATTATTTAAGGACTCTTCTGCATTATTTAAGGACTTTGCTGCATTATTTAAGGACTATGCTGTGGTATTTAAGTACTCTGCTGCATTATTTAAGGACTTTGCTGCATTATTTAAGGACTCTGCTGCATTATTTAATTACTTTGCTGCATTATTAAAGGACCCTGCTGCGGCATTTAAGGATTCTGCTGCATTATTTAAGGACTTTGATGCATTATTTAAGGACGCTGCTGCAGAATTTAAGGAATCTGCTGCATTATTTAAGGACTTTGTTGCATTATTTAAGGTCTCTGCTGCATTATTTAAGGACTCTGCTATGGTACTTAAGGACTTTGCTGCATTACTTAAGGACTTTGCTGCATTATTTAAGGACTTTGATGCATTATTTAAGAACTTTGTTGCATTATTTAAGGACTCTGCTGCATTATTTAAGGACTTTGTTGCATTATGTAAGGACTTTGCTGCTTTATTTAAGGACTTTGCTGCATTATTTAAGGGCTTTGTTGCATTATTTAAGGACTCTGCTGCATTATTTAAGGACTTTGTTGCATTATTTAAGGACTCTTCTGCATTATTTAAGGACTTTGCTGCATTATTTAAGGACTATGCTGTGGTATTTAAGTACTCTGCTGCATTATTTAAGGACTTTGCTGCATTATTTAAGGACTCTGCTGCATTATTTAATTACTTTGCTGCATTATTAAAGGACCCTGCTGCGGCATTTAAGGATTCTGCTGCATAATTTAAGGACTTTATTGCATTATTTAAGGATCCTGCTGCATTATTTAAGGATCCTGCTGAAGCATTTGAGGACTCAGCTGCATTATTTAAGGACTTTGCTGCATTATTTAACGACTCTGCTGCATTATTTAAGGACTCTGCTGCTTTATTTAAGGACTTTCCTGCATTATTTAAGGAGTCTTCTGCATTATTTAATGACTCTGCTGAAGCATTTGAGGACTCAACTGCATTATTTAAGGACTCTGCTGCATTATTTAAGGTCTCTGCTGCATTATTTAAGGACTCTGCTGTGGTATATAAGGACTCTGCTGCATTATTTAAGGAATTTGTTGCATTATTTAAGGACGCTGCTGCATTATTTAAGGACTTTGTTGCATTATTTAAGGACTCTGCTGCATTAATTAAGGACTTTGCTGCATTACTTAAGGACACTGCTGCATTATTTAAGGACTTTGTTGCATTATTTAAGGTCTCTGCTGCATTATTTAAGGACTCTGCTGTGGTATTTATGGACTCTGCTGCATTATTTAAGGAATTTGTTGCATTATTTAAGGACGCTGCTGCATTATTTAAGGACTTTGTTGCATTATTTAAGGACTTTGCTGCATTAATTAAGGACTTTGCTGCATTACTTAAGGACTCTGCTGCATTATTTAATTACTTGCTGCATTATTTAAGGACTCTGCTGCGGTGTTTAAGAACTCTGCTGCATTATTTAAGGACTTTGCTGCATTATTTTAGGACTCTGCTGCATTATTTAAGGACTTTGCTGTATTATTTAAGGACTCTACTGCATTATTTAAGGACTTTGTTGCATTATTTAAGGACTCTGCTGCATTATTTAATGACTTTGTTGCATTATATAAGGACTCTGCTGCATTATTTAAGGACTATGTTGCATTATGTTAGAAGTCTGCTGCATTATTTAAGGACTTTGCTGCATTATTTAAGGACTCTGCTGCATTATTTAAGGACTTTATTGCATTATTTAAGGACTCTGCTGCATTATTTAATGACTCTGCTGAAGCATTTGAGGACTCAGCTGCATTATTTAAGGTCTCTGCTGTATTATTTAAGGACTCTGCTGCATTATTTAAGGACACTGCTGCATTATTTAAGGACTCTGCTGCATTATTTAAGGACTTTGCTGCATTATTTAACGACTCTGCTGCATTATTTAAGAACTTTGCTGCATTATTTAAGGACTCTGCTGCATTATTTAAGGAATTTGTTGCATTATTTAAGGACTCTGCTGCTTTATTTAAGGACTCTGCTGCGGTATTTAAGGACTCTGCTGCATTATTTAAGGACTTTGCTGCATTATTTAAGGACTGCTGCGTTATTTAAGGACTCTGCTGCATTATTTAAGACTTTGCTGCATTATTTAAGGACTCTGCTGCAGTGTTTAATGACTCTGCTGAAGCAACTGGGGACTCAGATGCATTATTTAAGGACTCTGCTGCATTATGTAAGGACTTTGCTGCTTTATTTAAGGACTTTGCTGCATTATTTAAGAACTTTGTTGCATTATTTAAGGACTCTGCTGCATTATTTAAGGACTTTGTTGCATTATTTAAGGACTCTTCTGCATTATTTAAGGACTTTGCTGCATTATTTAAGGACTATGCTGTGGTATTTAAGTACTCTGCTGCATTATTTAAGGACTTTGCTGCATTATTTAAGGACTCTGCTGCATTATTTAATTACTTTGCTGCATTATTAAAGGACCCTGCTGCGGCATTTAAGGATTCTGCTGCATTATTTAAGGACTTTGATGCATTATTTAAGGACGCTGCTGCAGAATTTAAGGAATCTGCTGCATTATTTAAGGACTTTGTTGCATTATTTAAGGTCTCTGCTGCATGAATTAAGGACTCTGCTATGGTACTTAAGGACTTTGCTGCATTATTTAAGGACTTTGCTGCATTATTTAAGGACTTTGATGCATTATTTAAGAACTTTGTTGCATTATTTAAGGACTCTGCTGCATTATTTAAGGACTTTGTTGCATTATGTAAGGACTTTGCTGCTTTATTTAAGGACTTTGCTGCATTATTTAAGGACTTTGTTGCATTATTTAAGGACTCTGCTGCATTATTTAAGGACTTTGTTGCATCATTTAAGGACTCTTCTGCATTATTTAAGGACTTTGCTGCATTATTTAAGGACTATGCTGTGGTATTTAAGTACTCTGCTGCATTATTTAAGGACTTTGCTGCATTATTTAAGGACTCTGCTGCATTATTTAATTACTTTGCTGCATTATTAAAGGACCCTGCTGCGGCATTTAAGGATTCTGCTGCATAATTTAAGGACTTTATTGCATTATTTAAGGATCCTGCTGCATTATTTAAGGATCCTGCTGAAGCATTTGAGGACTCAGCTGCATTATTTAAGGACTTTGCTGCATTATTTAACGACTCTGCTGCATTATTTAAGGACTCTGCTGCTTTATTTAAGGACTTTCCTGCATTATTTAAGGAGTCTTCTGCATTATTTAATGACTCTGCTGAAGCATTTGAGGACTCAACTGCATTATTTAAGGACTCTGCTGCATTATTTAAGGTCTCTGCTGCATTATTTAAGGACTCTGCTGTGGTATATAAGGACTCTGCTGCATTATTTAAGGAATTTGTTGCATTATTTAAGGACGCTGCTGCATTATTTAAGGACTTTGTTGCATTATTTAAGGACTCTGCTGCATTAATTAAGGACTTTGCTGCATTACTTAAGGACACTGCTGCATTATTTAAGGACTTTGTTGCATTATTTAAGGACTCTGCTGCATTATTTAAGGACTCTGCTGAAGCATTTGGGGACTCAGATGCATTATTTAAGGACTCTGCTGCATTATGTAAGGGCTTTGCTGCTTTATTTAAGGACTCTGTTGCATTATTTAAGGACTTTGTTGCATTATTTAAGAACTCTGCTGCATTATTTAAGGACTTTGTTGCATTATTTAAGGATTCTGCTGCATTATTTAAGGACTTTGCTGCATTATTTAAGGACTATGCTGTGGTATTTAAGGACTCTGCTGCATTATTTAAGGACTTTGCTGCATTATTAAAGGACTCTGCTGCATTATTTAATTACTTTGCTGCATTATTTAAGGACTCTGCTGCGGTATTTAAGGACTCTGCTGCATTATTTAAGGACTTTGATGCATTATTTAAGGACACTGCTGCAGAATTTAAGGAATCTGCTGCATTATTTAAGGACTTTGTTGCATTATTTAAGGTCTCTTTTTCATTATTTAAGGACTCTGCTATTGTACTTAAGGACTTTGCTGCATTATTTAAGGACTTTGCTGCATTATTTAAGGACTCTGCTGCATTATTTAAGTACTTTGTTGCATTATTTAAGGACTCTGCTGCATAATTTAAGGACTTTATTGCATTATTTAAGGATCCTGCTGCATTATTTAATGACTCTGCTGAAGCATTTGAGGACTCATCTGCATTATTAAAGGTCTCTGCTGCATTATTTAAGGATCCTGCTGAAGCATTTGAGGACTCAGCTGCATTATTTAAGGACTTTGCTGCATTATTTAACGACTCTGCTGCGTTATTTAAGGACTCTGCTGCATTATTTAAGGACACTGCTGCATTATTTAAGGACTCTGCTGCATTATTTAAGGACTTTGCTGCATTATTTAACGACTCTGCTGCATTATTTAAGAACTTTGCTGCATTATTTAAGGACTCTGCTGCATTATTTAAGGAATTTGTTGCATTATTTAAGGACTCTGCTGCTTTATTTAAGGACTCTGCTGCGGTATTTAAGGACTCTGCTGCATTATTTAAGGACTTTGCTGCATTATTTAAGGACTGCTGCGTTATTTAAGGACTCTGCTGCATTATTTAAGACTTTGCTGCATTATTTAAGGACTCTGCTGCAGTGTTTAATGACTCTGCTGAAGCAACTGGGGACTCAGATGCATTATTTAAGGACTCTGCTGCATTATGTAAGGACTTTGCTGCTTTATTTAAGGACTTTGCTGCATTATTTAAGGACTTTGTTGCATTATTTAAGGACTCTGCTGCATTATTTAAGGACTTTGTTGCATTATTTAAGGACTCTTCTGCATTATTTAAGGACTTTGCTGCATTATTTAAGGACTATGCTGTGGTATTTAAGTACTCTGCTGCATTATTTAAGGACTTTGCTGCATTATTTAAGGACTCTGCTGCATTATTTAATTACTTTGCTGCATTATTAAAGGACCCTGCTGCGGCATTTAAGGATTCTGCTGCATTATTTAAGGACTTTGATGCATTATTTAAGGACGCTGCTGCAGAATTTAAGGAATCTGCTGCATTATTTAAGGACTTTGTTGCATTATTTAAGGTCTCTGCTGCATTATTTAAGGACTCTGCTATGGTACTTAAGGACTTTGCTGCATTACTTAAGGACTTTGCTGCATTATTTAAGGACTTTGATGCATTATTTAAGAACTTTGTTGCATTATTTAAGGACTCTGCTGCATTATTTAAGGACTTTGTTGCATTATGTAAGGACTTTGCTGCTTTATTTAAGGACTTTGCTGCATTATTTAAGGGCTTTGTTGCATTATTTAAGGACTCTGCTGCATTATTTAAGGACTTTGTTGCATTATTTAAGGACTCTTCTGCATTATTTAAGGACTTTGCTGCATTATTTAAGGACTATGCTGTGGTATTTAAGTACTCTGCTGCATTATTTAAGGACTTTGCTGCATTATTTAAGGACTCTGCTGCATTATTTAATTACTTTGCTGCATTATTAAAGGACCCTGCTGCGGCATTTAAGGATTCTGCTGCATAATTTAAGGACTTTATTGCATTATTTAAGGATCCTGCTGCATTATTTAAGGATCCTGCTGAAGCATTTGAGGACTCAGCTGCATTATTTAAGGACTTTGCTGCATTATTTAACGACTCTGCTGCATTATTTAAGGACTCTGCTGCTTTATTTAAGGACTTTCCTGCATTATTTAAGGAGTCTTCTGCATTATTTAATGACTCTGCTGAAGCATTTGAGGACTCAACTGCATTATTTAAGGACTCTGCTGCATTATTTAAGGTCTCTGCTGCATTATTTAAGGACTCTGCTGTGGTATATAAGGACTCTGCTGCATTATTTAAGGAATTTGTTGCATTATTTAAGGACGCTGCTGCATTATTTAAGGACTTTGTTGCATTATTTAAGGACTCTGCTGCATTAATTAAGGACTTTGCTGCATTACTTAAGGACACTGCTGCATTATTTAAGGACTTTGTTGCATTATTTAAGGTCTCTGCTGCATTATTTAAGGACTCTGCTGTGGTATTTATGGACTCTGCTGCATTATTTAAGGAATTTGTTGCATTATTTAAGGACGCTGCTGCATTATTTAAGGACTTTGTTGCATTATTTAAGGACTTTGCTGCATTAATTAAGGACTTTGCTGCATTACTTAAGGACTCTGCTGCATTATTTAATTACTTGCTGCATTATTTAAGGACTCTGCTGCGGTGTTTAAGAACTCTGCTGCATTATTTAAGGACTTTGCTGCATTATTTTAGGACTCTGCTGCATTATTTAAGGACTTTGCTGTATTATTTAAGGACTCTACTGCATTATTTAAGGACTTTGTTGCATTATTTAAGGACTCTGCTGCATTATTTAATGACTTTGTTGCATTATATAAGGACTCTGCTGCATTATTTAAGGACTATGTTGCATTATGTTAGAAGTCTGCTGCATTATTTAAGGACTTTGCTGCATTATTTAAGGACTCTGCTGCATTATTTAAGGACTTTATTGCATTATTTAAGGACTCTGCTGCATTATTTAATGACTCTGCTGAAGCATTTGAGGACTCAGCTGCATTATTTAAGGTCTCTGCTGTATTATTTAAGGACTCTGCTGCATTATTTAAGGACACTGCTGCATTATTTAAGGACTCTGCTGCATTATTTAAGGACTTTGCTGCATTATTTAACGACTCTGCTGCATTATTTAAGAACTTTGCTGCATTATTTAAGGACTCTGCTGCATTATTTAAGGAATTTGTTGCATTATTTAAGGACTCTGCTGCTTTATTTAAGGACTCTGCTGCGGTATTTAAGGACTCTGCTGCATTATTTAAGGACTTTGCTGCATTATTTAAGGACTGCTGCGTTATTTAAGGACTCTGCTGCATTATTTAAGACTTTGCTGCATTATTTAAGGACTCTGCTGCAGTGTTTAATGACTCTGCTGAAGCAACTGGGGACTCAGATGCATTATTTAAGGACTCTGCTGCATTATGTAAGGACTTTGCTGCTTTATTTAAGGACTTTGCTGCATTATTTAAGGACTTTGTTGCATTATTTAAGGACTCTGCTGCATTATTTAAGGACTTTGTTGCATTATTTAAGGACTCTTCTGCATTATTTAAGGACTTTGCTGCATTATTTAAGGACTATGCTGTGGTATTTAAGTACTCTGCTGCATTATTTAAGGACTTTGCTGCATTATTTAAGGACTCTGCTGCATTATTTAATTACTTTGCTGCATTATTAAAGGACCCTGCTGCGGCATTTAAGGATTCTGCTGCATTATTTAAGGACTTTGATGCATTATTTAAGGACGCTGCTGCAGAATTTAAGGAATCTGCTGCATTATTTAAGGACTTTGTTGCATTATTTAAGGTCTCTGCTGCATGAATTAAGGACTCTGCTATGGTACTTAAGGACTTTGCTGCATTATTTAAGGACTTTGCTGCATTATTTAAGGACTTTGATGCATTATTTAAGAACTTTGTTGCATTATTTAAGGACTCTGCTGCATTATTTAAGGACTTTGTTGCATTATGTAAGGACTTTGCTGCTTTATTTAAGGACTTTGCTGCATTATTTAAGGACTTTGTTGCATTATTTAAGGACTCTGCTGCATTATTTAAGGACTTTGTTGCATCATTTAAGGACTCTTCTGCATTATTTAAGGACTTTGCTGCATTATTTAAGGACTATGCTGTGGTATTTAAGTACTCTGCTGCATTATTTAAGGACTTTGCTGCATTATTTAAGGACTCTGCTGCATTATTTAATTACTTTGCTGCATTATTAAAGGACCCTGCTGCGGCATTTAAGGATTCTGCTGCATAATTTAAGGACTTTATTGCATTATTTAAGGATCCTGCTGCATTATTTAAGGATCCTGCTGAAGCATTTGAGGACTCAGCTGCATTATTTAAGGACTTTGCTGCATTATTTAACGACTCTGCTGCATTATTTAAGGACTCTGCTGCTTTATTTAAGGACTTTCCTGCATTATTTAAGGAGTCTTCTGCATTATTTAATGACTCTGCTGAAGCATTTGAGGACTCAACTGCATTATTTAAGGACTCTGCTGCATTATTTAAGGTCTCTGCTGCATTATTTAAGGACTCTGCTGTGGTATATAAGGACTCTGCTGCATTATTTAAGGAATTTGTTGCATTATTTAAGGACGCTGCTGCATTATTTAAGGACTTTGTTGCATTATTTAAGGACTCTGCTGCATTAATTAAGGACTTTGCTGCATTACTTAAGGACACTGCTGCATTATTTAAGGACTTTGTTGCATTATTTAAGGACTCTGCTGCATTATTTAAGGACTCTGCTGAAGCATTTGGGGACTCAGATGCATTATTTAAGGACTCTGCTGCATTATGTAAGGGCTTTGCTGCTTTATTTAAGGACTCTGTTGCATTATTTAAGGACTTTGTTGCATTATTTAAGAACTCTGCTGCATTATTTAAGGACTTTGTTGCATTATTTAAGGATTCTGCTGCATTATTTAAGGACTTTGCTGCATTATTTAAGGACTATGCTGTGGTATTTAAGGACTCTGCTGCATTATTTAAGGACTTTGCTGCATTATTAAAGGACTCTGCTGCATTATTTAATTACTTTGCTGCATTATTTAAGGACTCTGCTGCGGTATTTAAGGACTCTGCTGCATTATTTAAGGACTTTGATGCATTATTTAAGGACACTGCTGCAGAATTTAAGGAATCTGCTGCATTATTTAAGGACTTTGTTGCATTATTTAAGGTCTCTTTTTCATTATTTAAGGACTCTGCTATTGTACTTAAGGACTTTGCTGCATTATTTAAGGACTTTGCTGCATTATTTAAGGACTCTGCTGCATTATTTAAGTACTTTGTTGCATTATTTAAGGACTCTGCTGCATAATTTAAGGACTTTATTGCATTATTTAAGGATCCTGCTGCATTATTTAATGACTCTGCTGAAGCATTTGAGGACTCATCTGCATTATTAAAGGTCTCTGCTGCATTATTTAAGGATCCTGCTGAAGCATTTGAGGACTCAGCTGCATTATTTAAGGACTTTGCTGCATTATTTAACGACTCTGCTGCGTTATTTAAGGACTCTGCTGCATTATTTAAGGACACTGCTGCATTATTTAAGGACTCTGCTGCATTATTTAAGGACTTTGCTGCATTATTTAACGACTCTGCTGCATTATTTAAGAACTTTGCTGCATTATTTAAGGACTCTGCTGCATTATTTAAGGAATTTGTTGCATTATTTAAGGACTCTGCTGCTTTATTTAAGGACTCTGCTGCGGTATTTAAGGACTCTGCTGCATTATTTAAGGACTTTGCTGCATTATTTAAGGACTGCTGCGTTATTTAAGGACTCTGCTGCATTATTTAAGACTTTGCTGCATTATTTAAGGACTCTGCTGCAGTGTTTAATGACTCTGCTGAAGCAACTGGGGACTCAGATGCATTATTTAAGGACTCTGCTGCATTATGTAAGGACTTTGCTGCTTTATTTAAGGACTTTGCTGCATTATTTAAGGACTTTGTTGCATTATTTAAGGACTCTGCTGCATTATTTAAGGACTTTGTTGCATTATTTAAGGACTCTTCTGCATTATTTAAGGACTTTGCTGCATTATTTAAGGACTATGCTGTGGTATTTAAGTACTCTGCTGCATTATTTAAGGACTTTGCTGCATTATTTAAGGACTCTGCTGCATTATTTAATTACTTTGCTGCATTATTAAAGGACCCTGCTGCGGCATTTAAGGATTCTGCTGCATTATTTAAGGACTTTGATGCATTATTTAAGGACGCTGCTGCAGAATTTAAGGAATCTGCTGCATTATTTAAGGACTTTGTTGCATTATTTAAGGTCTCTGCTGCATTATTTAAGGACTCTGCTATGGTACTTAAGGACTTTGCTGCATTACTTAAGGACTTTGCTGCATTATTTAAGGACTTTGATGCATTATTTAAGAACTTTGTTGCATTATTTAAGGACTCTGCTGCATTATTTAAGGACTTTGTTGCATTATGTAAGGACTTTGCTGCTTTATTTAAGGACTTTGCTGCATTATTTAAGGGCTTTGTTGCATTATTTAAGGACTCTGCTGCATTATTTAAGGACTTTGTTGCATTATTTAAGGACTCTTCTGCATTATTTAAGGACTTTGCTGCATTATTTAAGGACTATGCTGTGGTATTTAAGTACTCTGCTGCATTATTTAAGGACTTTGCTGCATTATTTAAGGACTCTGCTGCATTATTTAATTACTTTGCTGCATTATTAAAGGACCCTGCTGCGGCATTTAAGGATTCTGCTGCATAATTTAAGGACTTTATTGCATTATTTAAGGATCCTGCTGCATTATTTAAGGATCCTGCTGAAGCATTTGAGGACTCAGCTGCATTATTTAAGGACTTTGCTGCATTATTTAACGACTCTGCTGCATTATTTAAGGACTCTGCTGCTTTATTTAAGGACTTTCCTGCATTATTTAAGGAGTCTTCTGCATTATTTAATGACTCTGCTGAAGCATTTGAGGACTCAACTGCATTATTTAAGGACTCTGCTGCATTATTTAAGGTCTCTGCTGCATTATTTAAGGACTCTGCTGTGGTATATAAGGACTCTGCTGCATTATTTAAGGAATTTGTTGCATTATTTAAGGACGCTGCTGCATTATTTAAGGACTTTGCTGCATTATTTAAGGACTGCTGCGTTATTTAAGGACTCTGCTGCATTATTTAAGACTTTGCTGCATTATTTAAGGACTCTGCTGCAGTGTTTAATGACTCTGCTGAAGCAACTGGGGACTCAGATGCATTATTTAAGGACTCTGCTGCATTATGTAAGGACTTTGCTGCTTTATTTAAGGACTTTGCTGCATTATTTAAGGACTTTGTTGCATTATTTAAGGACTCTGCTGCATTATTTAAGGACTTTGTTGCATTATTTAAGGACTCTTCTGCATTATTTAAGGACTTTGCTGCATTATTTAAGGACTATGCTGTGGTATTTAAGTACTCTGCTGCATTATTTAAGGACTTTGCTGCATTATTTAAGGACTCTGCTGCATTATTTAATTACTTTGCTGCATTATTAAAGGACCCTGCTGCGGCATTTAAGGATTCTGCTGCATTATTTAAGGACTTTGATGCATTATTTAAGGACGCTGCTGCAGAATTTAAGGAATCTGCTGCATTATTTAAGGACTTTGTTGCATTATTTAAGGTCTCTGCTGCATTATTTAAGGACTCTGCTATGGTACTTAAGGACTTTGCTGCATTACTTAAGGACTTTGCTGCATTATTTAAGGACTTTGATGCATTATTTAAGAACTTTGTTGCATTATTTAAGGACTCTGCTGCATTATTTAAGGACTTTGTTGCATTATGTAAGGACTTTGCTGCTTTATTTAAGGACTTTGCTGCATTATTTAAGGGCTTTGTTGCATTATTTAAGGACTCTGCTGCATTATTTAAGGACTTTGTTGCATTATTTAAGGACTCTTCTGCATTATTTAAGGACTTTGCTGCATTATTTAAGGACTATGCTGTGGTATTTAAGTACTCTGCTGCATTATTTAAGGACTTTGCTGCATTATTTAAGGACTCTGCTGCATTATTTAATTACTTTGCTGCATTATTAAAGGACCCTGCTGCGGCATTTAAGGATTCTGCTGCATAATTTAAGGACTTTATTGCATTATTTAAGGATCCTGCTGCATTATTTAAGGATCCTGCTGAAGCATTTGAGGACTCAGCTGCATTATTTAAGGACTTTGCTGCATTATTTAACGACTCTGCTGCATTATTTAAGGACTCTGCTGCTTTATTTAAGGACTTTCCTGCATTATTTAAGGAGTCTTCTGCATTATTTAATGACTCTGCTGAAGCATTTGAGGACTCAACTGCATTATTTAAGGACTCTGCTGCATTATTTAAGGTCTCTGCTGCATTATTTAAGGACTCTGCTGTGGTATATAAGGACTCTGCTGCATTATTTAAGGAATTTGTTGCATTATTTAAGGACGCTGCTGCATTATTTAAGGACTTTGTTGCATTATTTAAGGACTCTGCTGCATTAATTAAGGACTTTGCTGCATTACTTAAGGACACTGCTGCATTATTTAAGGACTTTGTTGCATTATTTAAGGTCTCTGCTGCATTATTTAAGGACTCTGCTGTGGTATTTATGGACTCTGCTGCATTATTTAAGGAATTTGTTGCATTATTTAAGGACGCTGCTGCATTATTTAAGGACTTTGTTGCATTATTTAAGGACTTTGCTGCATTAATTAAGGACTTTGCTGCATTACTTAAGGACTCTGCTGCATTATTTAATTACTTGCTGCATTATTTAAGGACTCTGCTGCGGTGTTTAAGAACTCTGCTGCATTATTTAAGGACTTTGCTGCATTATTTTAGGACTCTGCTGCATTATTTAAGGACTTTGCTGTATTATTTAAGGACTCTACTGCATTATTTAAGGACTTTGTTGCATTATTTAAGGACTCTGCTGCATTATTTAATGACTTTGTTGCATTATATAAGGACTCTGCTGCATTATTTAAGGACTATGTTGCATTATGTTAGAAGTCTGCTGCATTATTTAAGGACTTTGCTGCATTATTTAAGGACTCTGCTGCATTATTTAAGGACTTTATTGCATTATTTAAGGACTCTGCTGCATTATTTAATGACTCTGCTGAAGCATTTGAGGACTCAGCTGCATTATTTAAGGTCTCTGCTGTATTATTTAAGGACTCTGCTGCATTATTTAAGGACACTGCTGCATTATTTAAGGACTCTGCTGCATTATTTAAGGACTTTGCTGCATTATTTAACGACTCTGCTGCATTATTTAAGAACTTTGCTGCATTATTTAAGGACTCTGCTGCATTATTTAAGGAATTTGTTGCATTATTTAAGGACTCTGCTGCTTTATTTAAGGACTCTGCTGCGGTATTTAAGGACTCTGCTGCATTATTTAAGGACTTTGCTGCATTATTTAAGGACTGCTGCGTTATTTAAGGACTCTGCTGCATTATTTAAGACTTTGCTGCATTATTTAAGGACTCTGCTGCAGTGTTTAATGACTCTGCTGAAGCAACTGGGGACTCAGATGCATTATTTAAGGACTCTGCTGCATTATGTAAGGACTTTGCTGCTTTATTTAAGGACTTTGCTGCATTATTTAAGGACTTTGTTGCATTATTTAAGGACTCTGCTGCATTATTTAAGGACTTTGTTGCATTATTTAAGGACTCTTCTGCATTATTTAAGGACTTTGCTGCATTATTTAAGGACTATGCTGTGGTATTTAAGTACTCTGCTGCATTATTTAAGGACTTTGCTGCATTATTTAAGGACTCTGCTGCATTATTTAATTACTTTGCTGCATTATTAAAGGACCCTGCTGCGGCATTTAAGGATTCTGCTGCATTATTTAAGGACTTTGATGCATTATTTAAGGACGCTGCTGCAGAATTTAAGGAATCTGCTGCATTATTTAAGGACTTTGTTGCATTATTTAAGGTCTCTGCTGCATGAATTAAGGACTCTGCTATGGTACTTAAGGACTTTGCTGCATTATTTAAGGACTTTGCTGCATTATTTAAGGACTTTGATGCATTATTTAAGAACTTTGTTGCATTATTTAAGGACTCTGCTGCATTATTTAAGGACTTTGTTGCATTATGTAAGGACTTTGCTGCTTTATTTAAGGACTTTGCTGCATTATTTAAGGACTTTGTTGCATTATTTAAGGACTCTGCTGCATTATTTAAGGACTTTGTTGCATCATTTAAGGACTCTTCTGCATTATTTAAGGACTTTGCTGCATTATTTAAGGACTATGCTGTGGTATTTAAGTACTCTGCTGCATTATTTAAGGACTTTGCTGCATTATTTAAGGACTCTGCTGCATTATTTAATTACTTTGCTGCATTATTAAAGGACCCTGCTGCGGCATTTAAGGATTCTGCTGCATAATTTAAGGACTTTATTGCATTATTTAAGGATCCTGCTGCATTATTTAAGGATCCTGCTGAAGCATTTGAGGACTCAGCTGCATTATTTAAGGACTTTGCTGCATTATTTAACGACTCTGCTGCATTATTTAAGGACTCTGCTGCTTTATTTAAGGACTTTCCTGCATTATTTAAGGAGTCTTCTGCATTATTTAATGACTCTGCTGAAGCATTTGAGGACTCAACTGCATTATTTAAGGACTCTGCTGCATTATTTAAGGTCTCTGCTGCATTATTTAAGGACTCTGCTGTGGTATATAAGGACTCTGCTGCATTATTTAAGGAATTTGTTGCATTATTTAAGGACGCTGCTGCATTATTTAAGGACTTTGTTGCATTATTTAAGGACTCTGCTGCATTAATTAAGGACTTTGCTGCATTACTTAAGGACACTGCTGCATTATTTAAGGACTTTGTTGCATTATTTAAGGACTCTGCTGCATTATTTAAGGACTCTGCTGAAGCATTTGGGGACTCAGATGCATTATTTAAGGACTCTGCTGCATTATGTAAGGGCTTTGCTGCTTTATTTAAGGACTCTGTTGCATTATTTAAGGACTTTGTTGCATTATTTAAGAACTCTGCTGCATTATTTAAGGACTTTGTTGCATTATTTAAGGATTCTGCTGCATTATTTAAGGACTTTGCTGCATTATTTAAGGACTATGCTGTGGTATTTAAGGACTCTGCTGCATTATTTAAGGACTTTGCTGCATTATTAAAGGACTCTGCTGCATTATTTAATTACTTTGCTGCATTATTTAAGGACTCTGCTGCGGTATTTAAGGACTCTGCTGCATTATTTAAGGACTTTGATGCATTATTTAAGGACACTGCTGCAGAATTTAAGGAATCTGCTGCATTATTTAAGGACTTTGTTGCATTATTTAAGGTCTCTTTTTCATTATTTAAGGACTCTGCTATTGTACTTAAGGACTTTGCTGCATTATTTAAGGACTTTGCTGCATTATTTAAGGACTCTGCTGCATTATTTAAGTACTTTGTTGCATTATTTAAGGACTCTGCTGCATAATTTAAGGACTTTATTGCATTATTTAAGGATCCTGCTGCATTATTTAATGACTCTGCTGAAGCATTTGAGGACTCATCTGCATTATTAAAGGTCTCTGCTGCATTATTTAAGGATCCTGCTGAAGCATTTGAGGACTCAGCTGCATTATTTAAGGACTTTGCTGCATTATTTAACGACTCTGCTGCGTTATTTAAGGACTCTGCTGCATTATTTAAGGACACTGCTGCATTATTTAAGGACTCTGCTGCATTATTTAAGGACTTTGCTGCATTATTTAACGACTCTGCTGCATTATTTAAGAACTTTGCTGCATTATTTAAGGACTCTGCTGCATTATTTAAGGAATTTGTTGCATTATTTAAGGACTCTGCTGCTTTATTTAAGGACTCTGCTGCGGTATTTAAGGACTCTGCTGCATTATTTAAGGACTTTGCTGCATTATTTAAGGACTGCTGCGTTATTTAAGGACTCTGCTGCATTATTTAAGACTTTGCTGCATTATTTAAGGACTCTGCTGCAGTGTTTAATGACTCTGCTGAAGCAACTGGGGACTCAGATGCATTATTTAAGGACTCTGCTGCATTATGTAAGGACTTTGCTGCTTTATTTAAGGACTTTGCTGCATTATTTAAGGACTTTGTTGCATTATTTAAGGACTCTGCTGCATTATTTAAGGACTTTGTTGCATTATTTAAGGACTCTTCTGCATTATTTAAGGACTTTGCTGCATTATTTAAGGACTATGCTGTGGTATTTAAGTACTCTGCTGCATTATTTAAGGACTTTGCTGCATTATTTAAGGACTCTGCTGCATTATTTAATTACTTTGCTGCATTATTAAAGGACCCTGCTGCGGCATTTAAGGATTCTGCTGCATTATTTAAGGACTTTGATGCATTATTTAAGGACGCTGCTGCAGAATTTAAGGAATCTGCTGCATTATTTAAGGACTTTGTTGCATTATTTAAGGTCTCTGCTGCATTATTTAAGGACTCTGCTATGGTACTTAAGGACTTTGCTGCATTACTTAAGGACTTTGCTGCATTATTTAAGGACTTTGATGCATTATTTAAGAACTTTGTTGCATTATTTAAGGACTCTGCTGCATTATTTAAGGACTTTGTTGCATTATGTAAGGACTTTGCTGCTTTATTTAAGGACTTTGCTGCATTATTTAAGGGCTTTGTTGCATTATTTAAGGACTCTGCTGCATTATTTAAGGACTTTGTTGCATTATTTAAGGACTCTTCTGCATTATTTAAGGACTTTGCTGCATTATTTAAGGACTATGCTGTGGTATTTAAGTACTCTGCTGCATTATTTAAGGACTTTGCTGCATTATTTAAGGACTCTGCTGCATTATTTAATTACTTTGCTGCATTATTAAAGGACCCTGCTGCGGCATTTAAGGATTCTGCTGCATAATTTAAGGACTTTATTGCATTATTTAAGGATCCTGCTGCATTATTTAAGGATCCTGCTGAAGCATTTGAGGACTCAGCTGCATTATTTAAGGACTTTGCTGCATTATTTAACGACTCTGCTGCATTATTTAAGGACTCTGCTGCTTTATTTAAGGACTTTCCTGCATTATTTAAGGAGTCTTCTGCATTATTTAATGACTCTGCTGAAGCATTTGAGGACTCAACTGCATTATTTAAGGACTCTGCTGCATTATTTAAGGTCTCTGCTGCATTATTTAAGGACTCTGCTGTGGTATATAAGGACTCTGCTGCATTATTTAAGGAATTTGTTGCATTATTTAAGGACGCTGCTGCATTATTTAAGGACTTTGCTGCATTATTTAAGGACTGCTGCGTTATTTAAGGACTCTGCTGCATTATTTAAGACTTTGCTGCATTATTTAAGGACTCTGCTGCAGTGTTTAATGACTCTGCTGAAGCAACTGGGGACTCAGATGCATTATTTAAGGACTCTGCTGCATTATGTAAGGACTTTGCTGCTTTATTTAAGGACTTTGCTGCATTATTTAAGGACTTTGTTGCATTATTTAAGGACTCTGCTGCATTATTTAAGGACTTTGTTGCATTATTTAAGGACTCTTCTGCATTATTTAAGGACTTTGCTGCATTATTTAAGGACTATGCTGTGGTATTTAAGTACTCTGCTGCATTATTTAAGGACTTTGCTGCATTATTTAAGGACTCTGCTGCATTATTTAATTACTTTGCTGCATTATTAAAGGACCCTGCTGCGGCATTTAAGGATTCTGCTGCATTATTTAAGGACTTTGATGCATTATTTAAGGACGCTGCTGCAGAATTTAAGGAATCTGCTGCATTATTTAAGGACTTTGTTGCATTATTTAAGGTCTCTGCTGCATTATTTAAGGACTCTGCTATGGTACTTAAGGACTTTGCTGCATTACTTAAGGACTTTGCTGCATTATTTAAGGACTTTGATGCATTATTTAAGAACTTTGTTGCATTATTTAAGGACTCTGCTGCATTATTTAAGGACTTTGTTGCATTATGTAAGGACTTTGCTGCTTTATTTAAGGACTTTGCTGCATTATTTAAGGGCTTTGTTGCATTATTTAAGGACTCTGCTGCATTATTTAAGGACTTTGTTGCATTATTTAAGGACTCTTCTGCATTATTTAAGGACTTTGCTGCATTATTTAAGGACTATGCTGTGGTATTTAAGTACTCTGCTGCATTATTTAAGGACTTTGCTGCATTATTTAAGGACTCTGCTGCATTATTTAATTACTTTGCTGCATTATTAAAGGACCCTGCTGCGGCATTTAAGGATTCTGCTGCATAATTTAAGGACTTTATTGCATTATTTAAGGATCCTGCTGCATTATTTAAGGATCCTGCTGAAGCATTTGAGGACTCAGCTGCATTATTTAAGGACTTTGCTGCATTATTTAACGACTCTGCTGCATTATTTAAGGACTCTGCTGCTTTATTTAAGGACTTTCCTGCATTATTTAAGGAGTCTTCTGCATTATTTAATGACTCTGCTGAAGCATTTGAGGACTCAACTGCATTATTTAAGGACTCTGCTGCATTATTTAAGGTCTCTGCTGCATTATTTAAGGACTCTGCTGTGGTATATAAGGACTCTGCTGCATTATTTAAGGAATTTGTTGCATTATTTAAGGACGCTGCTGCATTATTTAAGGACTTTGTTGCATTATTTAAGGACTCTGCTGCATTAATTAAGGACTTTGCTGCATTACTTAAGGACACTGCTGCATTATTTAAGGACTTTGTTGCATTATTTAAGGTCTCTGCTGCATTATTTAAGGACTCTGCTGTGGTATTTATGGACTCTGCTGCATTATTTAAGGAATTTGTTGCATTATTTAAGGACGCTGCTGTATTATTTAAGGACTTTGTTGCATTATTTAAGGACTTTGCTGCATTAATTAAGGACTTTGCTGCATTACTTAAGGACTCTGCTGCATTATTTAATTACTTGCTGCATTATTTAAGGACTCTGCTGCGGTGTTTAAGAACTCTGCTGCATTATTTAAGGACTTTGCTGCATTATTTTAGGACTCTGCTGCATTATTTAAGGACTTTGCTGTATTATTTAAGGACTCTACTGCATTATTTAAGGACTTTGTTGCATTATTTAAGGACTCTGCTGCATTATTTAATGACTTTGTTGCATTATATAAGGACTCTGCTGCATTATTTAAGGACTATGTTGCATTATGTTAGAAGTCTGCTGCATTATTTAAGGACTTTGCTGCATTATTTAAGGACTCTGCTGCATTATTTAAGGACTTTATTGCATTATTTAAGGACTCTGCTGCATTATTTAATGACTCTGCTGAAGCATTTGAGGACTCAGCTGCATTATTTAAGGTCTCTGCTGTATTATTTAAGGACTCTGCTGCATTATTTAAGGACACTGCTGCATTATTTAAGGACTCTGCTGCATTATTTAAGGACTTTGCTGCATTATTTAACGACTCTGCTGCATTATTTAAGAACTTTGCTGAATTATTTAAGGACTCTGCTGCATTATTTAAGGAATTTGTTGCATTATTTAAGGACTCTGCTGCTTTATTTAAGGACTCTGCTGCGGTATTTAAGGACTCTGCTGCATTATTTAAGGACTTTGCTGCATTATTTAAGGACTGCTGCGTTATTTAAGGACTCTGCTGCATTATTTAAGACTTTGCTGCATTATTTAAGGACTCTGCTGCAGTGTTTAATGACTCTGCTGAAGCAACTGGGGACTCAGATGCATTATTTAAGGACTCTGCTGCATTATGTAAGGACTTTGCTGCTTTATTTAAGGACTTTGCTGCATTATTTAAGGACTTTGTTGCATTATTTAAGGACTCTGCTGCATTATTTAAGGACTTTGTTGCATTATTTAAGGACTCTTCTGCATTATTTAAGGACTTTGCTGCATTATTTAAGGACTATGCTGTGGTATTTAAGTACTCTGCTGCATTATTTAAGGACTTTGCTGCATTATTTAAGGACTCTGCTGCATTATTTAATTACTTTGCTGCATTATTAAAGGACCCTGCTGCGGCATTTAAGGATTCTGCTGCATTATTTAAGGACTTTGATGCATTATTTAAGGACGCTGCTGCAGAATTTAAGGAATCTGCTGCATTATTTAAGGACTTTGTTGCATTATTTAAGGTCTCTGCTGCATGAATTAAGGACTCTGCTATGGTACTTAAGGACTTTGCTGCATTATTTAAGGACTTTGCTGCATTATTTAAGGACTTTGATGCATTATTTAAGAACTTTGTTGCATTATTTAAGGACTCTGCTGCATTATTTAAGGACTTTGTTGCATTATGTAAGGACTTTGCTGCTTTATTTAAGGACTTTGCTGCATTATTTAAGGACTTTGTTGCATTATTTAAGGACTCTGCTGCATTATTTAAGGACTTTGTTGCATCATTTAAGGACTCTTCTGCATTATTTAAGGACTTTGCTGCATTATTTAAGGACTATGCTGTGGTATTTAAGTACTCTGCTGCATTATTTAAGGACTTTGCTGCATTATTTAAGGACTCTGCTGCATTATTTAATTACTTTGCTGCATTATTAAAGGACCCTGCTGCGGCATTTAAGGATTCTGCTGCATAATTTAAGGACTTTATTGCATTATTTAAGGATCCTGCTGCATTATTTAAGGATCCTGCTGAAGCATTTGAGGACTCAGCTGCATTATTTAAGGACTTTGCTGCATTATTTAACGACTCTGCTGCATTATTTAAGGACTCTGCTGCTTTATTTAAGGACTTTCCTGCATTATTTAAGGAGTCTTCTGCATTATTTAATGACTCTGCTGAAGCATTTGAGGACTCAACTGCATTATTTAAGGACTCTGCTGCATTATTTAAGGTCTCTGCTGCATTATTTAAGGACTCTGCTGTGGTATATAAGGACTCTGCTGCATTATTTAAGGAATTTGTTGCATTATTTAAGGACGCTGCTGCATTATTTAAGGACTTTGTTGCATTATTTAAGGACTCTGCTGCATTAATTAAGGACTTTGCTGCATTACTTAAGGACACTGCTGCATTATTTAAGGACTTTGTTGCATTATTTAAGGACTCTGCTGCATTATTTAAGGACTCTGCTGAAGCATTTGGGGACTCAGATGCATTATTTAAGGACTCTGCTGCATTATGTAAGGGCTTTGCTGCTTTATTTAAGGACTCTGTTGCATTATTTAAGGACTTTGTTGCATTATTTAAGAACTCTGCTGCATTATTTAAGGACTTTGTTGCATTATTTAAGGATTCTGCTGCATTATTTAAGGACTTTGCTGCATTATTTAAGGACTATGCTGTGGTATTTAAGGACTCTGCTGCATTATTTAAGGACTTTGCTGCATTATTAAAGGACTCTGCTGCATTATTTAATTACTTTGCTGCATTATTTAAGGACTCTGCTGCGGTATTTAAGGACTCTGCTGCATTATTTAAGGACTTTGATGCATTATTTAAGGACACTGCTGCAGAATTTAAGGAATCTGCTGCATTATTTAAGGACTTTGTTGCATTATTTAAGGTCTCTTTTTCATTATTTAAGGACTCTGCTATTGTACTTAAGGACTTTGCTGCATTATTTAAGGACTTTGCTGCATTATTTAAGGACTCTGCTGCATTATTTAAGTACTTTGTTGCATTATTTAAGGACTCTGCTGCATAATTTAAGGACTTTATTGCATTATTTAAGGATCCTGCTGCATTATTTAATGACTCTGCTGAAGCATTTGAGGACTCATCTGCATTATTAAAGGTCTCTGCTGCATTATTTAAGGATCCTGCTGAAGCATTTGAGGACTCAGCTGCATTATTTAAGGACTTTGCTGCATTATTTAACGACTCTGCTGCGTTATTTAAGGACTCTGCTGCATTATTTAAGGACACTGCTGCATTATTTAAGGACTCTGCTGCATTATTTAAGGACTTTGCTGCATTATTTAACGACTCTGCTGCATTATTTAAGAACTTTGCTGCATTATTTAAGGACTCTGCTGCATTATTTAAGGAATTTGTTGCATTATTTAAGGACTCTGCTGCTTTATTTAAGGACTCTGCTGCGGTATTTAAGGACTCTGCTGCATTATTTAAGGACTTTGCTGCATTATTTAAGGACTGCTGCGTTATTTAAGGACTCTGCTGCATTATTTAAGACTTTGCTGCATTATTTAAGGACTCTGCTGCAGTGTTTAATGACTCTGCTGAAGCAACTGGGGACTCAGATGCATTATTTAAGGACTCTGCTGCATTATGTAAGGACTTTGCTGCTTTATTTAAGGACTTTGCTGCATTATTTAAGGACTTTGTTGCATTATTTAAGGACTCTGCTGCATTATTTAAGGACTTTGTTGCATTATTTAAGGACTCTTCTGCATTATTTAAGGACTTTGCTGCATTATTTAAGGACTATGCTGTGGTATTTAAGTACTCTGCTGCATTATTTAAGGACTTTGCTGCATTATTTAAGGACTCTGCTGCATTATTTAATTACTTTGCTGCATTATTAAAGGACCCTGCTGCGGCATTTAAGGATTCTGCTGCATTATTTAAGGACTTTGATGCATTATTTAAGGACGCTGCTGCAGAATTTAAGGAATCTGCTGCATTATTTAAGGACTTTGTTGCATTATTTAAGGTCTCTGCTGCATTATTTAAGGACTCTGCTATGGTACTTAAGGACTTTGCTGCATTACTTAAGGACTTTGCTGCATTATTTAAGGACTTTGATGCATTATTTAAGAACTTTGTTGCATTATTTAAGGACTCTGCTGCATTATTTAAGGACTTTGTTGCATTATGTAAGGACTTTGCTGCTTTATTTAAGGACTTTGCTGCATTATTTAAGGGCTTTGTTGCATTATTTAAGGACTCTGCTGCATTATTTAAGGACTTTGTTGCATTATTTAAGGACTCTTCTGCATTATTTAAGGACTTTGCTGCATTATTTAAGGACTATGCTGTGGTATTTAAGTACTCTGCTGCATTATTTAAGGACTTTGCTGCATTATTTAAGGACTCTGCTGCATTATTTAATTACTTTGCTGCATTATTAAAGGACCCTGCTGCGGCATTTAAGGATTCTGCTGCATAATTTAAGGACTTTATTGCATTATTTAAGGATCCTGCTGCATTATTTAAGGATCCTGCTGAAGCATTTGAGGACTCAGCTGCATTATTTAAGGACTTTGCTGCATTATTTAACGACTCTGCTGCATTATTTAAGGACTCTGCTGCTTTATTTAAGGACTTTCCTGCATTATTTAAGGAGTCTTCTGCATTATTTAATGACTCTGCTGAAGCATTTGAGGACTCAACTGCATTATTTAAGGACTCTGCTGCATTATTTAAGGTCTCTGCTGCATTATTTAAGGACTCTGCTGTGGTATATAAGGACTCTGCTGCATTATTTAAGGAATTTGTTGCATTATTTAAGGACGCTGCTGCATTATTTAAGGACTTTGTTGCATTATTTAAGGACTCTGCTGCATTAATTAAGGACTTTGCTGCATTACTTAAGGACACTGCTGCATTATTTAAGGACTTTGTTGCATTATTTAAGGTCTCTGCTGCATTATTTAAGGACTCTGCTGTGGTATTTATGGACTCTGCTGCATTATTTAAGGAATTTGTTGCATTATTTAAGGACGCTGCTGCATTATTTAAGGACTTTGTTGCATTATTTAAGGACTTTGCTGCATTAATTAAGGACTTTGCTGCATTACTTAAGGACTCTGCTGCATTATTTAATTACTTGCTGCATTATTTAAGGACTCTGCTGCGGTGTTTAAGAACTCTGCTGCATTATTTAAGGACTTTGCTGCATTATTTTAGGACTCTGCTGCATTATTTAAGGACTTTGCTGTATTATTTAAGGACTCTACTGCATTATTTAAGGACTTTGTTGCATTATTTAAGGACTCTGCTGCATTATTTAATGACTTTGTTGCATTATATAAGGACTCTGCTGCATTATTTAAGGACTATGTTGCATTATGTTAGAAGTCTGCTGCATTATTTAAGGACTTTGCTGCATTATTTAAGGACTCTGCTGCATTATTTAAGGACTTTATTGCATTATTTAAGGACTCTGCTGCATTATTTAATGACTCTGCTGAAGCATTTGAGGACTCAGCTGCATTATTTAAGGTCTCTGCTGTATTATTTAAGGACTCTGCTGCATTATTTAATGACTCTGTTGCGGTATTTAAGGACTCTGCTGCATTATTTAAGGACTGCTGCGTTATTTAAGGACTCTGCTGCATTATTTAAGACTTTGCTGCATTATTTAAGGACTCTGCTGCAGTGTTTAATGACTCTGCTGAAGCAACTGGGGACTCAGATGCATTATTTAAGGACTCTGCTGCATTATGTAAGGACTTTGCTGCTTTATTTAAGGACTTTGCTGCATTATTTAAGGACTTTGTTGCATTATTTAAGGACTCTGCTGCATTATTTAAGGACTTTGTTGCATTATTTAAGGACTCTTCTGCATTATTTAAGGACTTTGCTGCATTATTTAAGGACTATGCTGTGGTATTTAAGTACTCTGCTGCATTATTTAAGGACTTTGCTGCATTATTTAAGGACTCTGCTGCATTATTTAATTACTTTGCTGCATTATTAAAGGACCCTGCTGCGGCATTTAAGGATTCTGCTGCATTATTTAAGGACTTTGATGCATTATTTAAGGACGCTGCTGCAGAATTTAAGGAATCTGCTGCATTATTTAAGGACTTTGTTGCATTATTTAAGGTCTCTGCTGCATGAATTAAGGACTCTGCTATGGTACTTAAGGACTTTGCTGCATTATTTAAGGACTTTGCTGCATTATTTAAGGACTTTGATGCATTATTTAAGAACTTTGTTGCATTATTTAAGGACTCTGCTGCATTATTTAAGGACTTTGTTGCATTATGTAAGGACTTTGCTGCTTTATTTAAGGACTTTGCTGCATTATTTAAGGACTTTGTTGCATTATTTAAGGACTCTGCTGCATTATTTAAGGACTTTGTTGCATCATTTAAGGACTCTTCTGCATTATTTAAGGACTTTGCTGCATTATTTAAGGACTATGCTGTGGTATTTAAGTACTCTGCTGCATTATTTAAGGACTTTGCTGCATTATTTAAGGACTCTGCTGCATTATTTAATTACTTTGCTGCATTATTAAAGGACCCTGCTGCGGCATTTAAGGATTCTGCTGCATAATTTAAGGACTTTATTGCATTATTTAAGGATCCTGCTGCATTATTTAAGGATCCTGCTGAAGCATTTGAGGACTCAGCTGCATTATTTAAGGACTTTGCTGCATTATTTAACGACTCTGCTGCATTATTTAAGGACTCTGCTGCTTTATTTAAGGACTTTCCTGCATTATTTAAGGAGTCTTCTGCATTATTTAATGACTCTGCTGAAGCATTTGAGGACTCAACTGCATTATTTAAGGACTCTGCTGCATTATTTAAGGTCTCTGCTGCATTATTTAAGGACTCTGCTGTGGTATATAAGGACTCTGCTGCATTATTTAAGGAATTTGTTGCATTATTTAAGGACGCTGCTGCATTATTTAAGGACTTTGTTGCATTATTTAAGGACTCTGCTGCATTAATTAAGGACTTTGCTGCATTACTTAAGGACACTGCTGCATTATTTAAGGACTTTGTTGCATTATTTAAGGACTCTGCTGCATTATTTAAGGACTCTGCTGAAGCATTTGGGGACTCAGATGCATTATTTAAGGACTCTGCTGCATTATGTAAGGGCTTTGCTGCTTTATTTAAGGACTCTGTTGCATTATTTAAGGACTTTGTTGCATTATTTAAGAACTCTGCTGCATTATTTAAGGACTTTGTTGCATTATTTAAGGATTCTGCTGCATTATTTAAGGACTTTGCTGCATTATTTAAGGACTATGCTGTGGTATTTAAGGACTCTGCTGCATTATTTAAGGACTTTGCTGCATTATTAAAGGACTCTGCTGCATTATTTAATTACTTTGCTGCATTATTTAAGGACTCTGCTGCGGTATTTAAGGACTCTGCTGCATTATTTAAGGACTTTGATGCATTATTTAAGGACACTGCTGCAGAATTTAAGGAATCTGCTGCATTATTTAAGGACTTTGTTGCATTATTTAAGGTCTCTTTTTCATTATTTAAGGACTCTGCTATTGTACTTAAGGACTTTGCTGCATTATTTAAGGACTTTGCTGCATTATTTAAGGACTCTGCTGCATTATTTAAGTACTTTGTTGCATTATTTAAGGACTCTGCTGCATAATTTAAGGACTTTATTGCATTATTTAAGGATCCTGCTGCATTATTTAATGACTCTGCTGAAGCATTTGAGGACTCATCTGCATTATTAAAGGTCTCTGCTGCATTATTTAAGGATCCTGCTGAAGCATTTGAGGACTCAGCTGCATTATTTAAGGACTTTGCTGCATTATTTAACGACTCTGCTGCGTTATTTAAGGACTCTGCTGCGTTATTTAAGGACTCTGCTGCATTATGTAAGGACTTTGCTGCTTTATTTAAGGACTTTGCTGCATTATTTAAGGACTTTGTTGCATTATTTAAGGACTCTGCTGCATTATTTAAGGACTTTGTTGCATTATTTAAGGACTCTTCTGCATTATTTAAGGACTTTGCTGCATTATTTAAGGACTATGCTGTGGTATTTAAGTACTCTGCTGCATTATTTAAGGACTTTGCTGCATTATTTAAGGACTCTGCTGCATTATTTAATTACTTTGCTGCATTATTAAAGGACCCTGCTGCGGCATTTAAGGATTCTGCTGCATTATTTAAGGACTTTGATGCATTATTTAAGGACGCTGCTGCAGAATTTAAGGAATCTGCTGCATTATTTAAGGACTTTGTTGCATTATTTAAGGTCTCTGCTGCATTATTTAAGGACTCTGCTATGGTACTTAAGGACTTTGCTGCATTACTTAAGGACTTTGCTGCATTATTTAAGGACTTTGATGGATTATTTAAGAACTTTGTTGCATTATTTAAGGACTCTGCTGCATTATTTAAGGACTTTGTTGCATTATGTAAGGACTTTGCTGCTTTATTTAAGGACTTTGCTGCATTATTTAAGGGCTTTGTTGCATTATTTAAGGACTCTGCTGCATTATTTAAGGACTTTGTTGCATTATTTAAGGACTCTTCTGCATTATTTAAGGACTTTGCTGCATTATTTAAGGACTATGCTGTGGTATTTAAGTACTCTGCTGCATTATTTAAGGACTTTGCTGCATTATTTAAGGACTCTGCTGCATTATTTAATTACTTTGCTGCATTATTAAAGGACCCTGCTGCGGCATTTAAGGATTCTGCTGCATAATTTAAGGACTTTATTGCATTATTTAAGGATCCTGCTGCATTATTTAAGGATCCTGCTGAAGCATTTGAGGACTCAGCTGCATTATTTAAGGACTTTGCTGCATTATTTAACGACTCTGCTGCATTATTTAAGGACTCTGCTGCTTTATTTAAGGACTTTCCTGCATTATTTAAGGAGTCTTCTGCATTATTTAATGACTCTGCTGAAGCATTTGAGGACTCAACTGCATTATTTAAGGACTCTGCTGCATTATTTAAGGTCTCTGCTGCATTATTTAAGGACTCTGCTGTGGTATATAAGGACTCTGCTGCATTATTTAAGGAATTTGTTGCATTATTTAAGGACGCTGCTGCATTATTTAAGGACTTTGTTGCATTATTTAAGGACTCTGCTGCATTAATTAAGGACTTTGCTGCATTACTTAAGGACACTGCTGCATTATTTAAGGACTTTGTTGCATTATTTAAGGTCTCTGCTGCATTATTTAAGGACTCTGCTGTGGTATTTATGGACTCTGCTGCATTATTTAAGGAATTTGTTGCATTATTTAAGGACGCTGCTGCATTATTTAAGGACTTTGTTGCATTATTTAAGGACTTTGCTGCATTAATTAAGGACTTTGCTGCATTACTTAAGGACTCTGCTGCATTATTTAATTACTTGCTGCATTATTTAAGGACTCTGCTGCGGTGTTTAAGAACTCTGCTGCATTATTTAAGGACTTTGCTGCATTATTTTAGGACTCTGCTGCATTATTTAAGGACTTTGCTGTATTATTTAAGGACTCTACTGCATTATTTAAGGACTTTGTTGCATTATTTAAGGACTCTGCTGCATTATTTAATGACTTTGTTGCATTATATAAGGACTCTGCTGCATTATTTAAGGACTATGTTGCATTATGTTAGAAGTCTGCTGCATTATTTAAGGACTTTGCTGCATTATTTAAGGACTCTGCTGCATTATTTAAGGACTTTATTGCATTATTTAAGGACTCTGCTGCATTATTTAATGACTCTGCTGAAGCATTTGAGGACTCAGCTGCATTATTTAAGGTCTCTGCTGTATTATTTAAGGACTCTGCTGCATTATTTAATGACTCTGTTGCGGTATTTAAGGACTCTGCTGCATTATTTAAGGACTGCTGCGTTATTTAAGGACTCTGCTGCATTATTTAAGACTTTGCTGCATTATTTAAGGACTCTGCTGCAGTGTTTAATGACTCTGCTGAAGCAACTGGGGACTCAGATGCATTATTTAAGGACTCTGCTGCATTATGTAAGGACTTTGCTGCTTTATTTAAGGACTTTGCTGCATTATTTAAGGACTTTGTTGCATTATTTAAGGACTCTGCTGCATTATTTAAGGACTTTGTTGCATTATTTAAGGACTCTTCTGCATTATTTAAGGACTTTGCTGCATTATTTAAGGACTATGCTGTGGTATTTAAGTACTCTGCTGCATTATTTAAGGACTTTGCTGCATTATTTAAGGACTCTGCTGCATTATTTAATTACTTTGCTGCATTATTAAAGGACCCTGCTGCGGCATTTAAGGATTCTGCTGCATTATTTAAGGACTTTGATGCATTATTTAAGGACGCTGCTGCAGAATTTAAGGAATCTGCTGCATTATTTAAGGACTTTGTTGCATTATTTAAGGTCTCTGCTGCATGAATTAAGGACTCTGCTATGGTACTTAAGGACTTTGCTGCATTATTTAAGGACTTTGCTGCATTATTTAAGGACTTTGATGCATTATTTAAGAACTTTGTTGCATTATTTAAGGACTCTGCTGCATTATTTAAGGACTTTGTTGCATTATGTAAGGACTTTGCTGCTTTATTTAAGGACTTTGCTGCATTATTTAAGGACTTTGTTGCATTATTTAAGGACTCTGCTGCATTATTTAAGGACTTTGTTGCATTATTTAAGGACTCTTCTGCATTATTTAAGGACTTTGCTGCATTATTTAAGGACTATGCTGTGGTATTTAAGTACTCTGCTGCATTATTTAAGGACTTTGCTGCATTATTTAAGGACTCTGCTGCATTATTTAATTACTTTGCTGCATTATTAAAGGACCCTGCTGCGGCATTTAAGGATTCTGCTGCATAATTTAAGGACTTTATTGCATTATTTAAGGATCCTGCTGCATTATTTAAGGATCCTGCTGAAGCATTTGAGGACTCAGCTGCATTATTTAAGGACTTTGCTGCATTATTTAACGACTCTGCTGCATTATTTAAGGACTCTGCTGCTTTATTTAAGGACTTTCCTGCATTATTTAAGGAGTCTTCTGCATTATTTAATGACTCTGCTGAAGCATTTGAGGACTCAACTGCATTATTTAAGGACTCTGCTGCATTATTTAAGGTCTCTGCTGCATTATTTAAGGACTCTGCTGTGGTATATAAGGACTCTGCTGCATTATTTAAGGAATTTGTTGCATTATTTAAGGACGCTGCTGCATTATTTAAGGACTTTGTTGCATTATTTAAGGACTCTGCTGCATTAATTAAGGACTTTGCTGCATTACTTAAGGACACTGCTGCATTATTTAAGGACTTTGTTGCATTATTTAAGGACTCTGCTGCATTATTTAAGGACTCTGCTGAAGCATTTGGGGACTCAGATGCATTATTTAAGGACTCTGCTGCATTATGTAAGGGCTTTGCTGCTTTATTTAAGGACTCTGTTGCATTATTTAAGGACTTTGTTGCATTATTTAAGAACTCTGCTGCATTATTTAAGGACTTTGTTGCATTATTTAAGGATTCTGCTGCATTATTTAAGGACTTTGCTGCATTATTTAAGGACTATGCTGTGGTATTTAAGGACTCTGCTGCATTATTTAAGGACTTTGCTGCATTATTAAAGGACTCTGCTGCATTATTTAATTACTTTGCTGCATTATTTAAGGACTCTGCTGCGGTATTTAAGGACTCTGCTGCATTATTTAAGGACTTTGATGCATTATTTAAGGACACTGCTGCAGAATTTAAGGAATCTGCTGCATTATTTAAGGACTTTGTTGCATTATGTAAGGTCTCTTTTTCATTATTTAAGGACTCTGCTATTGTACTTAAGGACTTTGCTGCATTATTTAAGGACTTTGCTGCATTATTTAAGGACTCTGCTGCATTATTTAAGTACTTTGTTGCATTATTTAAGGACTCTGCTGCATAATTTAAGGACTTTATTGCATTATTTAAGGATCCTGCTGCATTATTTAATGACTCTGCTGAAGCATTTGAGGACTCAGCTGCATTATTTAAGGTCTCTGCTGCATTATTTAAGGATCCTGCTGAAGCATTTGAGGACTCAGCTGCATTATTTAAGGACTTTGCTGCATTATTTAACGACTCTGCTGCGTTATTTAAGGACTCTGCTGCATTATTTAAGGACACTGCTGCATTATTTAAGGACTCTGCTGCATTATTTAAGGACTTTGCTGCATTATTTAACGACTCTGCTGCATTATTTAAGAACTTTGCTGCATTATTTAAGGACTCTGCTGCATTATTTAAGGAATTTGTTGCATTATTTAAGGACTCTGCTGCTTTATTTAAGGACTCTGCTGCGGTATTTAAGGACTCTGCTGCATTATTTAAGGACTTTGCTGCATTATTTAAGGACTGCTGCGTTATTTAAGGACTCTGCTGCATTATTTAAGACTTTGCTGCATTATTTAAGGACTCTGCTGCAGTGTTTAATGACTCTGCTGAAGCAACTGGGGACTCAGATGCATTATTTAAGGACTCTGCTGCATTATGTAAGGACTTTGCTGCTTTATTTAAGGACTTTGCTGCATTATTTAAGGACTTTGTTGCATTATTTAAGGACTCTGCTGCATTATTTAAGGACTTTGTTGCATTATTTAAGGACTCTTCTGCATTATTTAAGGACTTTGCTGCATTATTTAAGGACTATGCTGTGGTATTTAAGTACTCTGCTGCATTATTTAAGGACTTTGCTGCATTATTTAAGGACTCTGCTGCATTATTTAATTACTTTGCTGCATTATTAAAGGACCCTGCTGCGGCATTTAAGGATTCTGCTGCATTATTTAAGGACTTTGATGCATTATTTAAGGACGCTGCTGCAGAATTTAAGGAATCTGCTGCATTATTTAAGGACTTTGTTGCATTATTTAAGGTCTCTGCTGCATGAATTAAGGACTCTGCTATGGTACTTAAGGACTTTGCTGCATTATTTAAGGACTTTGCTGCATTATTTAAGGACTTTGATGCATTATTTAAGAACTTTGTTGCATTATTTAAGGACTCTGCTGCATTATTTAAGGACTTTGTTGCATTATGTAAGGACTTTGCTGCTTTATTTAAGGACTTTGCTGCATTATTTAAGGACTTTGTTGCATTATTTAAGGACTCTGCTGCATTATTTAAGGACTTTGTTGCATCATTTAAGGACTCTTCTGCATTATTTAAGGACTTTGCTGCATTATTTAAGGACTATGCTGTGGTATTTAAGTACTCTGCTGCATTATTTAAGGACTTTGCTGCATTATTTAAGGACTCTGCTGCATTATTTAATTACTTTGCTGCATTATTAAAGGACCCTGCTGCGGCATTTAAGGATTCTGCTGCATAATTTAAGGACTTTATTGCATTATTTAAGGATCCTGCTGCATTATTTAAGGATCCTGCTGAAGCATTTGAGGACTCAGCTGCATTATTTAAGGACTTTGCTGCATTATTTAACGACTCTGCTGCATTATTTAAGGACTCTGCTGCTTTATTTAAGGACTTTCCTGCATTATTTAAGGAGTCTTCTGCATTATTTAATGACTCTGCTGAAGCATTTGAGGACTCAACTGCATTATTTAAGGACTCTGCTGCATTATTTAAGGTCTCTGCTGCATTATTTAAGGACTCTGCTGTGGTATATAAGGACTCTGCTGCATTATTTAAGGAATTTGTTGCATTATTTAAGGACGCTGCTGCATTATTTAAGGACTTTGTTGCATTATTTAAGGACTCTGCTGCATTAATTAAGGACTTTGCTGCATTACTTAAGGACACTGCTGCATTATTTAAGGACTTTGTTGCATTATTTAAGGACTCTGCTGCATTATTTAAGGACTCTGCTGAAGCATTTGGGGACTCAGATGCATTATTTAAGGACTCTGCTGCATTATGTAAGGGCTTTGCTGCTTTATTTAAGGACTCTGTTGCATTATTTAAGGACTTTGTTGCATTATTTAAGAACTCTGCTGCATTATTTAAGGACTTTGTTGCATTATTTAAGGATTCTGCTGCATTATTTAAGGACTTTGCTGCATTATTTAAGGACTATGCTGTGGTATTTAAGGACTCTGCTGCATTATTTAAGGACTTTGCTGCATTATTAAAGGACTCTGCTGCATTATTTAATTACTTTGCTGCATTATTTAAGGACTCTGCTGCGGTATTTAAGGACTCTGCTGCATTATTTAAGGACTTTGATGCATTATTTAAGGACACTGCTGCAGAATTTAAGGAATCTGCTGCATTATTTAAGGACTTTGTTGCATTATTTAAGGACTCTTCTGCATTATTTAAGGACTTTGCTGCATTATTTAAGGACTATGCTGTGGTATTTAAGTACTCTGCTGCATTATTTAAGGACTTTGCTGCATTATTTAAGGACTCTGCTGCATTATTTAATTACTTTGCTGCATTATTAAAGGACCCTGCTGCGGCATTTAAGGATTCTGCTGCATTATTTAAGGACTTTGATGCATTATTTAAGGACGCTGCTGCAGAATTTAAGGAATCTGCTGCATTATTTAAGGACTTTGTTGCATTATTTAAGGTCTCTGCTGCATTATTTAAGGACTCTGCTATGGTACTTAAGGACTTTGCTGCATTACTTAAGGACTTTGCTGCATTATTTAAGGACTTTGATGCATTATTTAAGAACTTTGTTGCATTATTTAAGGACTCTGCTGCATTATTTAAGGACTTTGTTGCATTATGTAAGGACTTTGCTGCTTTATTTAAGGACTTTGCTGCATTATTTAAGGGCTTTGTTGCATTATTTAAGGACTCTGCTGCATTATTTAAGGACTTTGTTGCATTATTTAAGGACTCTTCTGCATTATTTAAGGACTTTGCTGCATTATTTAAGGACTATGCTGTGGTATTTAAGTACTCTGCTGCATTATTTAAGGACTTTGCTGCATTATTTAAGGACTCTGCTGCATTATTTAATTACTTTGCTGCATTATTAAAGGACCCTGCTGCGGCATTTAAGGATTCTGCTGCATAATTTAAGGACTTTATTGCATTATTTAAGGATCCTGCTGCATTATTTAAGGATCCTGCTGAAGCATTTGAGGACTCAGCTGCATTATTTAAGGACTTTGCTGCATTATTTAACGACTCTGCTGCATTATTTAAGGACTCTGCTGCTTTATTTAAGGACTTTCCTGCATTATTTAAGGAGTCTTCTGCATTATTTAATGACTCTGCTGAAGCATTTGAGGACTCAACTGCATTATTTAAGGACTCTGCTGCATTATTTAAGGTCTCTGCTGCATTATTTAAGGACTCTGCTGTGGTATATAAGGACTCTGCTGCATTATTTAAGGAATTTGTTGCATTATTTAAGGACGCTGCTGCATTATTTAAGGACTTTGTTGCATTATTTAAGGACTCTGCTGCATTAATTAAGGACTTTGCTGCATTACTTAAGGACACTGCTGCATTATTTAAGGACTTTGTTGCATTATTTAAGGTCTCTGCTGCATTATTTAAGGACTCTGCTGTGGTATTTATGGACTCTGCTGCATTATTTAAGGAATTTGTTGCATTATTTAAGGACGCTGCTGCATTATTTAAGGACTTTGTTGCATTATTTAAGGACTTTGCTGCATTAATTAAGGACTTTGCTGCATTACTTAAGGACTCTGCTGCATTATTTAATTACTTGCTGCATTATTTAAGGACTCTGCTGCGGTGTTTAAGAACTCTGCTGCATTATTTAAGGACTTTGCTGCATTATTTTAGGACTCTGCTGCATTATTTAAGGACTTTGCTGTATTATTTAAGGACTCTACTGCATTATTTAAGGACTTTGTTGCATTATTTAAGGACTCTGCTGCATTATTTAATGACTTTGTTGCATTATATAAGGACTCTGCTGCATTATTTAAGGACTATGTTGCATTATGTTAGAAGTCTGCTGCATTATTTAAGGACTTTGCTGCATTATTTAAGGACTCTGCTGCATTATTTAAGGACTTTATTGCATTATTTAAGGACTCTGCTGCATTATTTAATGACTCTGCTGAAGCATTTGAGGACTCAGCTGCATTATTTAAGGTCTCTGCTGTATTATTTAAGGACTCTGCTGCATTATTTAATGACTCTGTTGCGGTATTTAAGGACTCTGCTGCATTATTTAAGGACTGCTGCGTTATTTAAGGACTCTGCTGCATTATTTAAGACTTTGCTGCATTATTTAAGGACTCTGCTGCAGTGTTTAATGACTCTGCTGAAGCAACTGGGGACTCAGATGCATTATTTAAGGACTCTGCTGCATTATGTAAGGACTTTGCTGCTTTATTTAAGGACTTTGCTGCATTATTTAAGGACTTTGTTGCATTATTTAAGGACTCTGCTGCATTATTTAAGGACTTTGTTGCATTATTTAAGGACTCTTCTGCATTATTTAAGGACTTTGCTGCATTATTTAAGGACTATGCTGTGGTATTTAAGTACTCTGCTGCATTATTTAAGGACTTTGCTGCATTATTTAAGGACTCTGCTGCATTATTTAATTACTTTGCTGCATTATTAAAGGACCCTGCTGCGGCATTTAAGGATTCTGCTGCATTATTTAAGGACTTTGATGCATTATTTAAGGACGCTGCTGCAGAATTTAAGGAATCTGCTGCATTATTTAAGGACTTTGTTGCATTATTTAAGGTCTCTGCTGCATGAATTAAGGACTCTGCTATGGTACTTAAGGACTTTGCTGCATTATTTAAGGACTTTGCTGCATTATTTAAGGACTTTGATGCATTATTTAAGAACTTTGTTGCATTATTTAAGGACTCTGCTGCATTATTTAAGGACTTTGTTGCATTATGTAAGGACTTTGCTGCTTTATTTAAGGACTTTGCTGCATTATTTAAGGACTTTGTTGCATTATTTAAGGACTCTGCTGCATTATTTAAGGACTTTGTTGCATTATTTAAGGACTCTTCTGCATTATTTAAGGACTTTGCTGCATTATTTAAGGACTATGCTGTGGTATTTAAGTACTCTGCTGCATTATTTAAGGACTTTGCTGCATTATTTAAGGACTCTGCTGCATTATTTAATTACTTTGCTGCATTATTAAAGGACCCTGCTGCGGCATTTAAGGATTCTGCTGCATAATTTAAGGACTTTATTGCATTATTTAAGGATCCTGCTGCATTATTTAAGGATCCTGCTGAAGCATTTGAGGACTCAGCTGCATTATTTAAGGACTTTGCTGCATTATTTAACGACTCTGCTGCATTATTTAAGGACTCTGCTGCTTTATTTAAGGACTTTCCTGCATTATTTAAGGAGTCTTCTGCATTATTTAATGACTCTGCTGAAGCATTTGAGGACTCAACTGCATTATTTAAGGACTCTGCTGCATTATTTAAGGTCTCTGCTGCATTATTTAAGGACTCTGCTGTGGTATATAAGGACTCTGCTGCATTATTTAAGGAATTTGTTGCATTATTTAAGGACGCTGCTGCATTATTTAAGGACTTTGTTGCATTATTTAAGGACTCTGCTGCATTAATTAAGGACTTTGCTGCATTACTTAAGGACACTGCTGCATTATTTAAGGACTTTGTTGCATTATTTAAGGACTCTGCTGCATTATTTAAGGACTCTGCTGAAGCATTTGGGGACTCAGATGCATTATTTAAGGACTCTGCTGCATTATGTAAGGGCTTTGCTGCTTTATTTAAGGACTCTGTTGCATTATTTAAGGACTTTGTTGCATTATTTAAGAACTCTGCTGCATTATTTAAGGACTTTGTTGCATTATTTAAGGATTCTGCTGCATTATTTAAGGACTTTGCTGCATTATTTAAGGACTATGCTGTGGTATTTAAGGACTCTGCTGCATTATTTAAGGACTTTGCTGCATTATTAAAGGACTCTGCTGCATTATTTAATTACTTTGCTGCATTATTTAAGGACTCTGCTGCGGTATTTAAGGACTCTGCTGCATTATTTAAGGACTTTGATGCATTATTTAAGGACACTGCTGCAGAATTTAAGGAATCTGCTGCATTATTTAAGGACTTTGTTGCATTATTTAAGGTCTCTTTTTCATTATTTAAGGACTCTGCTATTGTACTTAAGGACTTTGCTGCATTATTTAAGGACTTTGCTGCATTATTTAAGGACTCTGCTGCATTATTTAAGTACTTTGTTGCATTATTTAAGGACTCTGCTGCATAATTTAAGGACTTTATTGCATTATTTAAGGATCCTGCTGCATTATTTAATGACTCTGCTGAAGCATTTGAGGACTCAGCTGCATTATTTAAGGTCTCTGCTGCATTATTTAAGGATCCTGCTGAAGCATTTGAGGACTCAGCTGCATTATTTAAGGACTTTGCTGCATTATTTAACGACTCTGCTGCGTTATTTAAGGACTCTGCTGCATTATTTAAGGACACTGCTGCATTATTTAAGGACTCTGCTGCATTATTTAAGGACTTTGCTGCATTATTTAACGACTCTGCTGCATTATTTAAGAACTTTGCTGCATTATTTAAGGACTCTGCTGCATTATTTAAGGAATTTGTTGCATTATTTAAGGACTCTGCTGCTTTATTTAAGGACTCTGCTGCGGTATTTAAGGACTCTGCTGCATTATTTAAGGACTTTGCTGCATTATTTAAGGACTGCTGCGTTATTTAAGGACTCTGCTGCATTATTTAAGACTTTGCTGCATTATTTAAGGACTCTGCTGCAGTGTTTAATGACTCTGCTGAAGCAACTGGGGACTCAGATGCATTATTTAAGGACTCTGCTGCATTATGTAAGGACTTTGCTGCTTTATTTAAGGACTTTGCTGCATTATTTAAGGACTTTGTTGCATTATTTAAGGACTCTGCTGCATTATTTAAGGACTTTGTTGCATTATTTAAGGACTCTTCTGCATTATTTAAGGACTTTGCTGCATTATTTAAGGACTATGCTGTGGTATTTAAGTACTCTGCTGCATTATTTAAGGACTTTGCTGCATTATTTAAGGACTCTGCTGCATTATTTAATTACTTTGCTGCATTATTAAAGGACCCTGCTGCGGCATTTAAGGATTCTGCTGCATTATTTAAGGACTTTGATGCATTATTTAAGGACGCTGCTGCAGAATTTAAGGAATCTGCTGCATTATTTAAGGACTTTGTTGCATTATTTAAGGTCTCTGCTGCATGAATTAAGGACTCTGCTATGGTACTTAAGGACTTTGCTGCATTATTTAAGGACTTTGCTGCATTATTTAAGGACTTTGATGCATTATTTAAGAACTTTGTTGCATTATTTAAGGACTCTGCTGCATTATTTAAGGACTTTGTTGCATTATGTAAGGACTTTGCTGCTTTATTTAAGGACTTTGCTGCATTATTTAAGGACTTTGTTGCATTATTTAAGGACTCTGCTGCATTATTTAAGGACTTTGTTGCATCATTTAAGGACTCTTCTGCATTATTTAAGGACTTTGCTGCATTATTTAAGGACTATGCTGTGGTATTTAAGTACTCTGCTGCATTATTTAAGGACTTTGCTGCATTATTTAAGGACTCTGCTGCATTATTTAATTACTTTGCTGCATTATTAAAGGACCCTGCTGCGGCATTTAAGGATTCTGCTGCATAATTTAAGGACTTTATTGCATTATTTAAGGATCCTGCTGCATTATTTAAGGATCCTGCTGAAGCATTTGAGGACTCAGCTGCATTATTTAAGGACTTTGCTGCATTATTTAACGACTCTGCTGCATTATTTAAGGACTCTGCTGCTTTATTTAAGGACTTTCCTGCATTATTTAAGGAGTCTTCTGCATTATTTAATGACTCTGCTGAAGCATTTGAGGACTCAACTGCATTATTTAAGGACTCTGCTGCATTATTTAAGGTCTCTGCTGCATTATTTAAGGACTCTGCTGTGGTATATAAGGACTCTGCTGCATTATTTAAGGAATTTGTTGCATTATTTAAGGACGCTGCTGCATTATTTAAGGACTTTGTTGCATTATTTAAGGACTCTGCTGCATTATTTAAGGACTCTGCTGAAGCATTTGGGGACTCAGATGCATTATTTAAGGACTCTGCTGCATTATGTAAGGGCTTTGCTGCTTTATTTAAGGACTCTGTTGCATTATTTAAGGACTTTGTTGCATTATTTAAGAACTCTGCTGCATTATTTAAGGACTTTGTTGCATTATTTAAGGATTCTGCTGCATTATTTAAGGACTTTGCTGCATTATTTAAGGACTATGCTGTGGTATTTAAGGACTCTGCTGCATTATTTAAGGACTTTGCTGCATTATTAAAGGACTCTGCTGCATTATTTAATTACTTTGCTGCATTATTTAAGGACTCTGCTGCGGTATTTAAGGACTCTGCTGCATTATTTAAGGACTTTGATGCATTATTTAAGGACACTGCTGCAGAATTTAAGGAATCTGCTGCATTATTTAAGGACTTTGTTGCATTATTTAAGGACTCTTCTGCATTATTTAAGGACTTTGCTGCATTATTTAAGGACTATGCTGTGGTATTTAAGTACTCTGCTGCATTATTTAAGGACTTTGCTGCATTATTTAAGGACTCTGCTGCATTATTTAATTACTTTGCTGCATTATTAAAGGACCCTGCTGCGGCATTTAAGGATTCTGCTGCATTATTTAAGGACTTTGATGCATTATTTAAGGACGCTGCTGCAGAATTTAAGGAATCTGCTGCATTATTTAAGGACTTTGTTGCATTATTTAAGGTCTCTGCTGCATTATTTAAGGACTCTGCTATGGTACTTAAGGACTTTGCTGCATTACTTAAGGACTTTGCTGCATTATTTAAGGACTTTGATGCATTATTTAAGAACTTTGTTGCATTATTTAAGGACTCTGCTGCATTATTTAAGGACTTTGTTGCATTATGTAAGGACTTTGCTGCTTTATTTAAGGACTTTGCTGCATTATTTAAGGGCTTTGTTGCATTATTTAAGGACTCTGCTGCATTATTTAAGGACTTTGTTGCATTATTTAAGGACTCTTCTGCATTATTTAAGGACTTTGCTGCATTATTTAAGGACTATGCTGTGGTATTTAAGTACTCTGCTGCATTATTTAAGGACTTTGCTGCATTATTTAAGGACTCTGCTGCATTATTTAATTACTTTGCTGCATTATTAAAGGACCCTGCTGCGGCATTTAAGGATTCTGCTGCATAATTTAAGGACTTTATTGCATTATTTAAGGATCCTGCTGCATTATTTAAGGATCCTGCTGAAGCATTTGAGGACTCAGCTGCATTATTTAAGGACTTTGCTGCATTATTTAACGACTCTGCTGCATTATTTAAGGACTCTGCTGCTTTATTTAAGGACTTTCCTGCATTATTTAAGGAGTCTTCTGCATTATTTAATGACTCTGCTGAAGCATTTGAGGACTCAACTGCATTATTTAAGGACTCTGCTGCATTATTTAAGGTCTCTGCTGCATTATTTAAGGACTCTGCTGTGGTATATAAGGACTCTGCTGCATTATTTAAGGAATTTGTTGCATTATTTAAGGACGCTGCTGCATTATTTAAGGACTTTGTTGCATTATTTAAGGACTCTGCTGCATTAATTAAGGACTTTGCTGCATTACTTAAGGACACTGCTGCATTATTTAAGGACTTTGTTGCATTATTTAAGGTCTCTGCTGCATTATTTAAGGACTCTGCTGTGGTATTTATGGACTCTGCTGCATTATTTAAGGAATTTGTTGCATTATTTAAGGACGCTGCTGCATTATTTAAGGACTTTGTTGCATTATTTAAGGACTTTGCTGCATTAATTAAGGACTTTGCTGCATTACTTAAGGACTCTGCTGCATTATTTAATTACTTGCTGCATTATTTAAGGACTCTGCTGCGGTGTTTAAGAACTCTGCTGCATTATTTAAGGACTTTGCTGCATTATTTTAGGACTCTGCTGCATTATTTAAGGACTTTGCTGTATTATTTAAGGACTCTACTGCATTATTTAAGGACTTTGTTGCATTATTTAAGGACTCTGCTGCATTATTTAATGACTTTGTTGCATTATATAAGGACTCTGCTGCATTATTTAAGGACTATGTTGCATTATGTTAGAAGTCTGCTGCATTATTTAAGGACTTTGCTGCATTATTTAAGGACTCTGCTGCATTATTTAAGGACTTTATTGCATTATTTAAGGACTCTGCTGCATTATTTAATGACTCTGCTGAAGCATTTGAGGACTCAGCTGCATTATTTAAGGTCTCTGCTGTATTATTTAAGGACTCTGCTGCATTATTTAATGACTCTGTTGCGGTATTTAAGGACTCTGCTGCATTATTTAAGGACTGCTGCGTTATTTAAGGACTCTGCTGCATTATTTAAGACTTTGCTGCATTATTTAAGGACTCTGCTGCAGTGTTTAATGACTCTGCTGAAGCAACTGGGGACTCAGATGCATTATTTAAGGACTCTGCTGCATTATGTAAGGACTTTGCTGCTTTATTTAAGGACTTTGCTGCATTATTTAAGGACTTTGTTGCATTATTTAAGGACTCTGCTGCATTATTTAAGGACTTTGTTGCATTATTTAAGGACTCTTCTGCATTATTTAAGGACTTTGCTGCATTATTTAAGGACTATGCTGTGGTATTTAAGTACTCTGCTGCATTATTTAAGGACTTTGCTGCATTATTTAAGGACTCTGCTGCATTATTTAATTACTTTGCTGCATTATTAAAGGACCCTGCTGCGGCATTTAAGGATTCTGCTGCATTATTTAAGGACTTTGATGCATTATTTAAGGACGCTGCTGCAGAATTTAAGGAATCTGCTGCATTATTTAAGGACTTTGTTGCATTATTTAAGGTCTCTGCTGCATGAATTAAGGACTCTGCTATGGTACTTAAGGACTTTGCTGCATTATTTAAGGACTTTGCTGCATTATTTAAGGACTTTGATGCATTATTTAAGAACTTTGTTGCATTATTTAAGGACTCTGCTGCATTATTTAAGGACTTTGTTGCATTATGTAAGGACTTTGCTGCTTTATTTAAGGACTTTGCTGCATTATTTAAGGACTTTGTTGCATTATTTAAGGACTCTGCTGCATTATTTAAGGACTTTGTTGCATTATTTAAGGACTCTTCTGCATTATTTAAGGACTTTGCTGCATTATTTAAGGACTATGCTGTGGTATTTAAGTACTCTGCTGCATTATTTAAGGACTTTGCTGCATTATTTAAGGACTCTGCTGCATTATTTAATTACTTTGCTGCATTATTAAAGGACCCTGCTGCGGCATTTAAGGATTCTGCTGCATAATTTAAGGACTTTATTGCATTATTTAAGGATCCTGCTGCATTATTTAAGGATCCTGCTGAAGCATTTGAGGACTCAGCTGCATTATTTAAGGACTTTGCTGCATTATTTAACGACTCTGCTGCATTATTTAAGGACTCTGCTGCTTTATTTAAGGACTTTCCTGCATTATTTAAGGAGTCTTCTGCATTATTTAATGACTCTGCTGAAGCATTTGAGGACTCAACTGCATTATTTAAGGACTCTGCTGCATTATTTAAGGTCTCTGCTGCATTATTTAAGGACTCTGCTGTGGTATATAAGGACTCTGCTGCATTATTTAAGGAATTTGTTGCATTATTTAAGGACGCTGCTGCATTATTTAAGGACTTTGTTGCATTATTTAAGGACTCTGCTGCATTAATTAAGGACTTTGCTGCATTACTTAAGGACACTGCTGCATTATTTAAGGACTTTGTTGCATTATTTAAGGACTCTGCTGCATTATTTAAGGACTCTGCTGAAGCATTTGGGGACTCAGATGCATTATTTAAGGACTCTGCTGCATTATGTAAGGGCTTTGCTGCTTTATTTAAGGACTCTGTTGCATTATTTAAGGACTTTGTTGCATTATTTAAGAACTCTGCTGCATTATTTAAGGACTTTGTTGCATTATTTAAGGATTCTGCTGCATTATTTAAGGACTTTGCTGCATTATTTAAGGACTATGCTGTGGTATTTAAGGACTCTGCTGCATTATTTAAGGACTTTGCTGCATTATTAAAGGACTCTGCTGCATTATTTAATTACTTTGCTGCATTATTTAAGGACTCTGCTGCGGTATTTAAGGACTCTGCTGCATTATTTAAGGACTTTGATGCATTATTTAAGGACACTGCTGCAGAATTTAAGGAATCTGCTGCATTATTTAAGGACTTTGTTGCATTATTTAAGGTCTCTTTTTCATTATTTAAGGACTCTGCTATTGTACTTAAGGACTTTGCTGCATTATTTAAGGACTTTGCTGCATTATTTAAGGACTCTGCTGCATTATTTAAGTACTTTGTTGCATTATTTAAGGACTCTGCTGCATAATTTAAGGACTTTATTGCATTATTTAAGGATCCTGCTGCATTATTTAATGACTCTGCTGAAGCATTTGAGGACTCAGCTGCATTATTTAAGGTCTCTGCTGCATTATTTAAGGATCCTGCTGAAGCATTTGAGGACTCAGCTGCATTATTTAAGGACTTTGCTGCATTATTTAACGACTCTGCTGCGTTATTTAAGGACTCTGCTGCATTATTTAAGGACACTGCTGCATTATTTAAGGACTCTGCTGCATTATTTAAGGACTTTGCTGCATTATTTAACGACTCTGCTGCATTATTTAAGAACTTTGCTGCATTATTTAAGGACTCTGCTGCATTATTTAAGGAATTTGTTGCATTATTTAAGGACTCTGCTGCTTTATTTAAGGACTCTGCTGCGGTATTTAAGGACTCTGCTGCATTATTTAAGGACTTTGCTGCATTATTTAAGGACTGCTGCGTTATTTAAGGACTCTGCTGCATTATTTAAGACTTTGCTGCATTATTTAAGGACTCTGCTGCAGTGTTTAATGACTCTGCTGAAGCAACTGGGGACTCAGATGCATTATTTAAGGACTCTGCTGCATTATGTAAGGACTTTGCTGCTTTATTTAAGGACTTTGCTGCATTATTTAAGGACTTTGTTGCATTATTTAAGGACTCTGCTGCATTATTTAAGGACTTTGTTGCATTATTTAAGGACTCTTCTGCATTATTTAAGGACTTTGCTGCATTATTTAAGGACTATGCTGTGGTATTTAAGTACTCTGCTGCATTATTTAAGGACTTTGCTGCATTATTTAAGGACTCTGCTGCATTATTTAAATACTTTGCTGCATTATTAAAGGACCCTGCTGCGGCATTTAAGGATTCTGCTGCATTATTTAAGGACTTTGATGCATTATTTAAGGACGCTGCTGCAGAATTTAAGGAATCTGCTGCATTATTTAAGGACTTTGTTGCATTATTTAAGGTCTCTGCTGCATGAATTAAGGACTCTGCTATGGTACTTAAGGACTTTGCTGCATTATTTAAGGACTTTGCTGCATTATTTAAGGACTTTGATGCATTATTTAAGAACTTTGTTGCATTATTTAAGGACTCTGCTGCATTATTTAAGGACTTTGTTGCATTATGTAAGGACTTTGCTGCTTTATTTAAGGACTTTGCTGCATTATTTAAGGACTTTGTTGCATTATTTAAGGACTCTGCTGCATTATTTAAGGACTTTGTTGCATCATTTAAGGACTCTTCTGCATTATTTAAGGACTTTGCTGCATTATTTAAGGACTATGCTGTGGTATTTAAGTACTCTGCTGCATTATTTAAGGACTTTGCTGCATTATTTAAGGACTCTGCTGCATTAATTAAGGACTTTGCTGCATTACTTAAGGACACTGCTGCATTATTTAAGGACTTTGTTGCATTATTTAAGGACTCTGCTGCATTATTTAAGGACTCTGCTGAAGCATTTGGGGACTCAGATGCATTATTTAAGGACTCTGCTGCATTATGTAAGGGCTTTGCTGCTTTATTTAAGGACTCTGTTGCATTATTTAAGGACTTTGTTGCATTATTTAAGAACTCTGCTGCATTATTTAAGGACTTTGTTGCATTATTTAAGGATTCTGCTGCATTATTTAAGGACTTTGCTGCATTATTTAAGGACTATGCTGTGGTATTTAAGGACTCTGCTGCATTATTTAAGGACTTTGCTGCATTATTAAAGGACTCTGCTGCATTATTTAATTACTTTGCTGCATTATTTAAGGACTCTGCTGCGGTATTTAAGGACTCTGCTGCATTATTTAAGGACTTTGATGCATTATTTAAGGACACTGCTGCAGAATTTAAGGAATCTGCTGCATTATTTAAGGACTTTGTTGCATTATTTAAGGACTCTTCTGCATTATTTAAGGACTTTGCTGCATTATTTAAGGACTATGCTGTGGTATTTAAGTACTCTGCTGCATTATTTAAGGACTTTGCTGCATTATTTAAGGACTCTGCTGCATTATTTAATTACTTTGCTGCATTATTAAAGGACCATGCTGCGGCATTTAAGGATTCTGCTGCATTATTTAAGGACTTTGATGCATTATTTAAGGACGCTGCTGCAGAATTTAAGGAATCTGCTGCATTATTTAAGGACTTTGTTGCATTATTTAAGGTCTCTGCTGCATTATTTAAGGACTCTGCTATGGTACTTAAGGACTTTGCTGCATTACTTAAGGACTTTGCTGCATTATTTAAGGACTTTGATGCATTATTTAAGAACTTTGTTGCATTATTTAAGGACTCTGCTGCATTATTTAAGGACTTTGTTGCATTATGTAAGGACTTTGCTGCTTTATTTAAGGACTTTGCTGCATTATTTAAGGGCTTTGTTGCATTATTTAAGGACTCTGCTGCATTATTTAAGGACTTTGTTGCATTATTTAAGGACTCTTCTGCATTATTTAAGGACTTTGCTGCATTATTTAAGGACTCTGCTGCATTATTTAATTACTTTGCTGCATTATTAAAGGACCCTGCTGCGGCATTTAAGGATTCTGCTGCATAATTTAAGGACTTTATTGCATTATTTAAGGATCCTGCTGCATTATTTAAGGATCCTGCTGAAGCATTTGAGGACTCAGCTGCATTATTTAAGGACTTTGCTGCATTATTTAACGACTCTGCTGCATTATTTAAGGACTCTGCTGCTTTATTTAAGGACTTTCCTGCATTATTTAAGGAGTCTTCTGCATTATTTAATGACTCTGCTGAAGCATTTGAGGACTCAACTGCATTATTTAAGGACTCTGCTGCATTATTTAAGGTCTCTGCTGCATTATTTAAGGACTCTGCTGTGGTATATAAGGACTCTGCTGCATTATTTAAGGAATTTGTTGCATTATTTAAGGACGCTGCTGCATTATTTAAGGACTTTGTTGCATTATTTAAGGACTCTGCTGCATTAATTAAGGACTTTGCTGCATTATTTAAGGACTATGCTGTGGTATTTAAGTACTCTGCTGCATTATTTAAGGACTTTGCTGCATTATTTAAGGACTCTGCTGCATTAATTAAGGACTTTGCTGCATTACTTAAGGACACTGCTGCATTATTTAAGGACTTTGTTGCATTATTTAAGGACTCTGCTGCATTATTTAAGGACTCTGCTGAAGCATTTGGGGACTCAGATGCATTATTTAAGGACTCTGCTGCATTATGTAAGGGCTTTGCTGCTTTATTTAAGGACTCTGTTGCATTATTTAAGGACTTTGTTGCATTATTTAAGAACTCTGCTGCATTATTTAAGGACTTTGTTGCATTATTTAAGGATTCTGCTGCATTATTTAAGGACTTTGCTGCATTATTTAAGGACTATGCTGTGGTATTTAAGGACTCTGCTGCATTATTTAAGGACTTTGCTGCATTATTAAAGGACTCTGCTGCATTATTTAATTACTTTGCTGCATTATTTAAGGACTCTGCTGCGGTATTTAAGGACTCTGCTGCATTATTTAAGGACTTTGATGCATTATTTAAGGACACTGCTGCAGAATTTAAGGAATCTGCTGCATTATTTAAGGACTTTGTTGCATTATTTAAGGACTCTTCTGCATTATTTAAGGACTTTGCTGCATTATTTAAGGACTATGCTGTGGTATTTAAGTACTCTGCTGCATTATTTAAGGACTTTGCTGCATTATTTAAGGACTCTGCTGCATTATTTAATTACTTTGCTGCATTATTAAAGGACCCTGCTGCGGCATTTAAGGATTCTGCTGCATTATTTAAGGACTTTGATGCATTATTTAAGGACGCTGCTGCAGAATTTAAGGAATCTGCTGCATTATTTAAGGACTTTGTTGCATTATTTAAGGTCTCTGCTGCATTATTTAAGGACTCTGCTATGGTACTTAAGGACTTTGCTGCATTACTTAAGGACTTTGCTGCATTATTTAAGGACTTTGATGCATTATTTAAGAACTTTGTTGCATTATTTAAGGACTCTGCTGCATTATTTAAGGACTTTGTTGCATTATGTAAGGACTTTGCTGCTTTATTTAAGGACTTTGCTGCATTATTTAAGGGCTTTGTTGCATTATTTAAGGACTCTGCTGCATTATTTAAGGACTTTGTTGCATTATTTAAGGACTCTTCTGCATTATTTAAGGACTTTGCTGCATTATTTAAGGACTCTGCTGCATTATTTAATTACTTTGCTGCATTATTAAAGGACCCTGCTGCGGCATTTAAGGATTCTGCTGCATAATTTAAGGACTTTATTGCATTATTTAAGGATCCTGCTGCATTATTTAAGGATCCTGCTGAAGCATTTGAGGACTCAGCTGCATTATTTAAGGACTTTGCTGCATTATTTAACGACTCTGCTGCATTATTTAAGGACTCTGCTGCTTTATTTAAGGACTTTCCTGCATTATTTAAGGAGTCTTCTGCATTATTTAATGACTCTGCTGAAGCATTTGAGGACTCAACTGCATTATTTAAGGACTCTGCTGCATTATTTAAGGTCTCTGCTGCATTATTTAAGGACTCTGCTGTGGTATATAAGGACTCTGCTGCATTATTTAAGGAATTTGTTGCATTATTTAAGGACGCTGCTGCATTATTTAAGGACTTTGTTGCATTATTTAAGGACTCTGCTGCATTAATTAAGGACTTTGCTGCATTACTTAAGGACACTGCTGCATTATTTAAGGACTTTGTTGCATTATTTAAGGTCTCTGCTGCATTATTTAAGGACTCTGCTGTGGTATTTATGGACTCTGCTGCATTATTTAAGGAATTTGTTGCATTATTTAAGGACGCTGCTGCATTATTTAAGGACTTTGTTGCATTATTTAAGGACTTTGCTGCATTAATTAAGGACTTTGCTGCATTACTTAAGGACTCTGCTGCATTATTTAATTACTTGCTGCATTATTTAAGGACTCTGCTGCGGTGTTTAAGAACTCTGCTGCATTATTTAAGGACTTTGCTGCATTATTTTAGGACTCTGCTGCATTATTTAAGGACTTTGCTGTATTATTTAAGGACTCTACTGCATTATTTAAGGACTTTGTTGCATTATTTAAGGACTCTGCTGCATTATTTAATGACTTTGTTGCATTATATAAGGACTCTGCTGCATTATTTAAGGACTATGTTGCATTATGTTAGAAGTCTGCTGCATTATTTAAGGACTTTGCTGCATTATTTAAGGACTCTGCTGCATTATTTAAGGACTTTATTGCATTATTTAAGGACTCTGCTGCATTATTTAATGACTCTGCTGAAGCATTTGAGGACTCAGCTGCATTATTTAAGGTCTCTGCTGTATTATTTAAGGACTCTGCTGCATTATTTAATGACTCTGTTGCGGTATTTAAGGACTCTGCTGCATTATTTAAGGACTGCTGCGTTATTTAAGGACTCTGCTGCATTATTTAAGACTTTGCTGCATTATTTAAGGACTCTGCTGCAGTGTTTAATGACTCTGCTGAAGCAACTGGGGACTCAGATGCATTATTTAAGGACTCTGCTGCATTATGTAAGGACTTTGCTGCTTTATTTAAGGACTTTGCTGCATTATTTAAGGACTTTGTTGCATTATTTAAGGACTCTGCTGCATTATTTAAGGACTTTGTTGCATTATTTAAGGACTCTTCTGCATTATTTAAGGACTTTGCTGCATTATTTAAGGACTATGCTGTGGTATTTAAGTACTCTGCTGCATTATTTAAGGACTTTGCTGCATTATTTAAGGACTCTGCTGCATTATTTAATTACTTTGCTGCATTATTAAAGGACCCTGCTGCGGCATTTAAGGATTCTGCTGCATTATTTAAGGACTTTGATGCATTATTTAAGGACGCTGCTGCAGAATTTAAGGAATCTGCTGCATTATTTAAGGACTTTGTTGCATTATTTAAGGTCTCTGCTGCATGAATTAAGGACTCTGCTATGGTACTTAAGGACTTTGCTGCATTATTTAAGGACTTTGCTGCATTATTTAAGGACTTTGATGCATTATTTAAGAACTTTGTTGCATTATTTAAGGACTCTGCTGCATTATTTAAGGACTTTGTTGCATTATGTAAGGACTTTGCTGCTTTATTTAAGGACTTTGCTGCATTATTTAAGGACTTTGTTGCATTATTTAAGGACTCTGCTGCATTATTTAAGGACTTTGTTGCATTATTTAAGGACTCTTCTGCATTATTTAAGGACTTTGCTGCATTATTTAAGGACTATGCTGTGGTATTTAAGTACTCTGCTGCATTATTTAAGGACTTTGCTGCATTATTTAAGGACTCTGCTGCATTATTTAATTACTTTGCTGCATTATTAAAGGACCCTGCTGCGGCATTTAAGGATTCTGCTGCATAATTTAAGGACTTTATTGCATTATTTAAGGATCCTGCTGCATTATTTAAGGATCCTGCTGAAGCATTTGAGGACTCAGCTGCATTATTTAAGGACTTTGCTGCATTATTTAACGACTCTGCTGCATTATTTAAGGACTCTGCTGCTTTATTTAAGGACTTTCCTGCATTATTTAAGGAGTCTTCTGCATTATTTAATGACTCTGCTGAAGCATTTGAGGACTCAACTGCATTATTTAAGGACTCTGCTGCATTATTTAAGGTCTCTGCTGCATTATTTAAGGACTCTGCTGTGGTATATAAGGACTCTGCTGCATTATTTAAGGAATTTGTTGCATTATTTAAGGACGCTGCTGCATTATTTAAGGACTTTGTTGCATTATTTAAGGACTCTGCTGCATTAATTAAGGACTTTGCTGCATTACTTAAGGACACTGCTGCATTATTTAAGGACTTTGTTGCATTATTTAAGGACTCTGCTGCATTATTTAAGGACTCTGCTGAAGCATTTGGTAACTCAGATGCATTATTTAAGGACTCTGCTGCATTATGTAAGGGCTTTGCTGCTTTATTTAAGGACTCTGTTGCATTATTTAAGGACTTTGTTGCATTATTTAAGAACTCTGCTGCATTATTTAAGGACTTTGTTGCATTATTTAAGGATTCTGCTGCATTATTTAAGGACTTTGCTGCATTATTTAAGGACTATGCTGTGGTATTTAAGGACTCTGCTGCATTATTTAAGGACTTTGCTGCATTATTAAAGGACTCTGCTGCATTATTTAATTACTTTGCTGCATTATTTAAGGACTCTGCTGCGGTATTTAAGGACTCTGCTGCATTATTTAAGGACTTTGATGCATTATTTAAGGACACTGCTGCAGAATTTAAGGAATCTGCTGCATTATTTAAGGACTTTGTTGCATTATTTAAGGTCTCTTTTTCATTATTTAAGGACTCTGCTATTGTACTTAAGGACTTTGCTGCATTATTTAAGGACTTTGCTGCATTATTTAAGGACTCTGCTGCATTATTTAAGTACTTTGTTGCATTATTTAAGGACTCTGCTGCATAATTTAAGGACTTTATTGCATTATTTAAGGATCCTGCTGCATTATTTAATGACTCTGCTGAAGCATTTGAGGACTCAGCTGCATTATTTAAGGTCTCTGCTGCATTATTTAAGGATCCTGCTGAAGCATTTGAGGACTCAGCTGCATTATTTAAGGACTTTGCTGCATTATTTAACGACTCTGCTGCGTTATTTAAGGACTCTGCTGCATTATTTAAGGACACTGCTGCATTATTTAAGGACTCTGCTGCATTATTTAAGGACTTTGCTGCATTATTTAACGACTCTGCTGCATTATTTAAGAACTTTGCTGCATTATTTAAGGACTCTGCTGCATTATTTAAGGAATTTGTTGCATTATTTAAGGACTCTGCTGCTTTATTTAAGGACTCTGCTGCGGTATTTAAGGACTCTGCTGCATTATTTAAGGACTTTGCTGCATTATTTAAGGACTGCTGCGTTATTTAAGGACTCTGCTGCATTATTTAAGACTTTGCTGCATTATTTAAGGACTCTGCTGCAGTGTTTAATGACTCTGCTGAAGCAACTGGGGACTCAGATGCATTATTTAAGGACTCTGCTGCATTATGTAAGGACTTTGCTGCGTTATTTAAGGACTTTGCTGCATTATTTAAGGACTTTGTTGCATTATTTAAGGACTCTGCTGCATTATTTAAGGACTTTGTTGCATTATTTAAGGACTCTTCTGCATTATTTAAGGACTTTGCTGCATTATTTAAGGACTATGCTGTGGTATTTAAGTACTCTGCTGCATTATTTAAGGACTTTGCTGCATTATTTAAGGACTCTGCTGCATTATTTAATTACTTTGCTGCATTATTAAAGGACCCTGCTGCGGCATTTAAGGATTCTGCTGCATTATTTAAGGACTTTGATGCATTATTTAAGGACGCTGCTGCAGAATTTAAGGAATCTGCTGCATTATTTAAGGACTTTGTTGCATTATTTAAGGTCTCTGCTGCATGAATTAAGGACTCTGCTATGGTACTTAAGGACTTTGCTGCATTATTTAAGGACTTTGCTGCATTATTTAAGGACTTTGATGCATTATTTAAGAACTTTGTTGCATTATTTAAGGACTCTGCTGCATTATTTAAGGACTTTGTTGCATTATGTAAGGACTTTGCTGCTTTATTTAAGGACTTTGCTGCATTATTTAAGGACTTTGTTGCATTATTTAAGGACTCTGCTGCATTATTTAAGGACTTTGTTGCATCATTTAAGGACTCTTCTGCATTATTTAAGGACTTTGCTGCATTATTTAAGGACTATGCTGTGGTATTTAAGTACTCTGCTGCATTATTTAAGGACTTTGCTGCATTATTTAAGGACTCTGCTGCATTATTTAATTACTTTGCTGCATTATTAAAGGACCCTGCTGCGGCATTTAAGGATTCTGCTGCATAATTTAAGGACTTTATTGCATTATTTAAGGATCCTGCTGCATTATTTAAGGATCCTGCTGAAGCATTTGAGGACTCAGCTGCATTATTTAAGGACTTTGCTGCATTATTTAACGACTCTGCTGCATTATTTAAGGACTCTGCTGCTTTATTTAAGGACTTTCCTGCATTATTTAAGGAGTCTTCTGCATTATTTAATGACTCTGCTGAAGCATTTGAGGACTCAACTGCATTATTTAAGGACTCTGCTGCATTATTTAAGGTCTCTGCTGCATTATTTAAGGACTCTGCTGTGGTATATAAGGACTCTGCTGCATTATTTAAGGAATTTGTTGCATTATTTAAGGACGCTGCTGCATTATTTAAGGACTTTGTTGCATTATTTAAGGACTCTGCTGCATTAATTAAGGACTTTGCTGCATTACTTAAGGACACTGCTGCATTATTTAAGGACTTTGTTGCATTATTTAAGGACTCTGCTGCATTATTTAAGGACTCTGCTGAAGCATTTGGGGACTCAGATGCATTATTTAAGGACTCTGCTGCATTATGTAAGGGCTTTGCTGCTTTATTTAAGGACTCTGTTGCATTATTTAAGGACTTTGTTGCATTATTTAAGAACTCTGCTGCATTATTTAAGGACTTTGTTGCATTATTTAAGGATTCTGCTGCATTATTTAAGGACTTTGCTGCATTATTTAAGGACTATGCTGTGGTATTTAAGGACTCTGCTGCATTATTTAAGGACTTTGCTGCATTATTAAAGGACTCTGCTGCATTATTTAATTACTTTGCTGCATTATTTAAGGACTCTGCTGCGGTATTTAAGGACTCTGCTGCATTATTTAAGGACTTTGTTGCATTATTTAAGGTCTCTTTTTCATTATTTAAGGACTCTGCTATTGTACTTAAGGACTTTGCTGCATTATTTAAGGACTTTGCTGCATTATTTAAGGACTCTGCTGCATTATTTAAGTACTTTGTTGCATTATTTAAGGACTCTGCTGCATAATTTAAGGACTTTATTGCATTATTTAAGGATCCTGCTGCATTATTTAATGACTCTGCTGAAGCATTTGAGGACTCAGCTGCATTATTTAAGGTCTCTGCTGCATTATTTAAGGATCCTGCTGAAGCATTTGAGGACTCAGCTGCATTATTTAAGGACTTTGCTGCATTATTTAACGACTCTGCTGCGTTATTTAAGGACTCTGCTGCATTATTTAAGGACACTGCTGCATTATTTAAGGACTCTGCTGCATTATTTAAGGACTTTGCTGCATTATTTAACGACTCTGCTGCATTATTTAAGAACTTTGCTGCATTATTTAAGGACTCTGCTGCATTATTTAAGGAATTTGTTGCATTATTTAAGGACTCTGCTGCTTTATTTAAGGACTCTGCTGCGGTATTTAAGGACTCTGCTGCATTATTTAAGGACTTTGCTGCATTATTTAAGGACTGCTGCGTTATTTAAGGACTCTGCTGCATTATTTAAGACTTTGCTGCATTATTTAAGGACTCTGCTGCAGTGTTTAATGACTCTGCTGAAGCAACTGGGGACTCAGATGCATTATTTAAGGACTCTGCTGCATTATGTAAGGACTTTGCTGCTTTATTTAAGGACTTTGCTGCATTATTTAAGGACTTTGTTGCATTATTTAAGGACTCTGCTGCATTATTTAAGGACTTTGTTGCATTATTTAAGGACTCTTCTGCATTATTTAAGGACTTTGCTGCATTATTTAAGGACTATGCTGTGGTATTTAAGTACTCTGCTGCATTATTTAAGGACTTTGCTGCATTATTTAAGGACTCTGCTGCATTATTTAATTACTTTGCTGCATTATTAAAGGACCCTGCTGCGGCATTTAAGGATTCTGCTGCATTATTTAAGGACTTTGATGCATTATTTAAGGACGCTGCTGCAGAATTTAAGGAATCTGCTGCATTATTTAAGGACTTTGTTGCATTATTTAAGGTCTCTGCTGCATGAATTAAGGACTCTGCTATGGTACTTAAGGACTTTGCTGCATTATTTAAGGACTTTGCTGCATTATTTAAGGACTTTGATGCATTATTTAAGAACTTTGTTGCATTATTTAAGGACTCTGCTGCATTATTTAAGGACTTTGTTGCATTATGTAAGGACTTTGCTGCTTTATTTAAGGACTTTGCTGCATTATTTAAGGACTTTGTTGCATTATTTAAGGACTCTGCTGCATTATTTAAGGACTTTGTTGCATCATTTAAGGACTCTTCTGCATTATTTAAGGACTTTGCTGCATTATTTAAGGACTATGCTGTGGTATTTAAGTACTCTGCTGCATTATTTAAGGACTTTGCTGCATTATTTAAGGACTCTGCTGCATTATTTAATTACTTTGCTGCATTATTAAAGGACCCTGCTGCGGCATTTAAGGATTCTGCTGCATAATTTAAGGACTTTATTGCATTATTTAAGGATCCTGCTGCATTATTTAAGGATCCTGCTGAAGCATTTGAGGACTCAGCTGCATTATTTAAGGACTTTGCTGCATTATTTAACGACTCTGCTGCATTATTTAAGGACTCTGCTGCTTTATTTAAGGACTTTCCTGCATTATTTAAGGAGTCTTCTGCATTATTTAATGACTCTGCTGAAGCATTTGAGGACTCAACTGCATTATTTAAGGACTCTGCTGCATTATTTAAGGTCTCTGCTGCATTATTTAAGGACTCTGCTGTGGTATATAAGGACTCTGCTGCATTATTTAAGGAATTTGTTGCATTATTTAAGGACGCTGCTGCATTATTTAAGGACTTTGTTGCATTATTTAAGGACTCTGCTGCATTAATTAAGGACTTTGCTGCATTACTTAAGGACACTGCTGCATTATTTAAGGACTTTGTTGCATTATTTAAGGACTCTGCTGCATTATTTAAGGACTCTGCTGAAGCATTTGGGGACTCAGATGCATTATTTAAGGACTCTGCTGCATTATGTAAGGGCTTTGCTGCTTTATTTAAGGACTCTGTTGCATTATTTAAGGACTTTGTTGCATTATTTAAGAACTCTGCTGCATTATTTAAGGACTTTGTTGCATTATTTAAGGATTCTGCTGCATTATTTAAGGACTTTGCTGCATTATTTAAGGACTATGCTGTGGTATTTAAGGACTCTGCTGCATTATTTAAGGACTTTGCTGCATTATTAAAGGACTCTGCTGCATTATTTAATTACTTTGCTGCATTATTTAAGGACTCTGCTGCGGTATTTAAGGACTCTGCTGCATTATTTAAGGACTTTGATGCATTATTTAAGGACACTGCTGCAGAATTTAAGGAATCTGCTGCATTATTTAAGGACTTTGTTGCATTATTTAAGGACTCTTCTGCATTATTTAAGGACTTTGCTGCATTATTTAAGGACTATGCTGTGGTATTTAAGTACTCTGCTGCATTATTTAAGGACTTTGCTGCATTATTTAAGGACTCTGCTGCATTATTTAATTACTTTGCTGCATTATTAAAGGACCCTGCTGCGGCATTTAAGGATTCTGCTGCATTATTTAAGGACTTTGATGCATTATTTAAGGACGCTGCTGCAGAATTTAAGGAATCTGCTGCATTATTTAAGGACTTTGTTGCATTATTTAAGGTCTCTGCTGCATTATTTAAGGACTCTGCTATGGTACTTAAGGACTTTGCTGCATTACTTAAGGACTTTGCTGCATTATTTAAGGACTTTGATGCATTATTTAAGAACTTTGTTGCATTATTTAAGGACTCTGCTGCATTATTTAAGGACTTTGTTGCATTATGTAAGGACTTTGCTGCTTTATTTAAGGACTTTGCTGCATTATTTAAGGGCTTTGTTGCATTATTTAAGGACTCTGCTGCATTATTTAAGGACTTTGTTTCATTATTTAAGGACTCTTCTGCATTATTTAAGGACTTTGCTGCATTATTTAAGGACTATGCTGTGGTATTTAAGTACTCTGCTGCATTATTTAAGGACTTTGCTGCATTATTTAAGGACTCTGCTGCATTATTTAATTACTTTGCTGCATTATTAAAGGACCCTGCTGCGGCATTTAAGGATTCTGCTGCATAATTTAAGGACTTTATTGCATTATTTAAGGATCCTGCTGCATTATTTAAGGATCCTGCTGAAGCATTTGAGGACTCAGCTGCATTATTTAAGGACTTTGCTGCATTATTTAACGACTCTGCTGCATTATTTAAGGACTCTGCTGCTTTATTTAAGGACTTTCCTGCATTATTTAAGGAGTCTTCTGCATTATTTAATGACTCTGCTGAAGCATTTGAGGACTCAACTGCATTATTTAAGGACTCTGCTGCATTATTTAAGGTCTCTGCTGCATTATTTAAGGACTCTGCTGTGGTATATAAGGACTCTGCTGCATTATTTAAGGAATTTGTTGCATTATTTAAGGACGCTGCTGCATTATTTAAGGACTTTGTTGCATTATTTAAGGACTCTGCTGCATTAATTAAGGACTTTGCTGCATTACTTAAGGACACTGCTGCATTATTTAAGGACTTTGTTGCATTATTTAAGGTCTCTGCTGCATTATTTAAGGACTCTGCTGTGGTATTTATGGACTCTGCTGCATTATTTAAGGAATTTGTTGCATTATTTAAGGACGCTGCTGCATTATTTAAGGACTTTGTTGCATTATTTAAGGACTTTGCTGCATTAATTAAGGACTTTGCTGCATTACTTAAGGACTCTGCTGCATTATTTAATTACTTGCTGCATTATTTAAGGACTCTGCTGCGGTGTTTAAGAACTCTGCTGCATTATTTAAGGACTTTGCTGCATTATTTTAGGACTCTGCTGCATTATTTAAGGACTTTGCTGTATTATTTAAGGACTCTACTGCATTATTTAAGGACTTTGTTGCATTATTTAAGGACTCTGCTGCATTATTTAATGACTTTGTTGCATTATATAAGGACTCTGCTGCATTATTTAAGGACTATGTTGCATTATGTTAGAAGTCTGCTGCATTATTTAAGGACTTTGCTGCATTATTTAAGGACTCTGCTGCATTATTTAAGGACTTTATTGCATTATTTAAGGACTCTGCTGCATTATTTAATGACTCTGCTGAAGCATTTGAGGACTCAGCTGCATTATTTAAGGTCTCTGCTGTATTATTTAAGGACTCTGCTGCATTATTTAATGACTCTGTTGCGGTATTTAAGGACTCTGCTGCATTATTTAAGGACTGCTACGTTATTTAAGGACTCTGCTGCATTATTTAAGACTTTGCTGCATTATTTAAGGACTCTGCTGCAGTGTTTAATGACTCTGCTGAAGCAACTGGGGACTCAGATGCATTATTTAAGGACTCTGCTGCATTATGTAAGGACTTTGCTGCTTTATTTAAGGACTTTGCTGCATTATTTAAGGACTTTGTTGCATTATTTAAGGACTCTGCTGCATTATTTAAGGACTTTGTTGCATTATTTAAGGACTCTTCTGCATTATTTAAGGACTTTGCTGCATTATTTAAGGACTATGCTGTGGTATTTAAGTACTCTGCTGCATTATTTAAGGACTTTGCTGCATTATTTAAGGACTCTGCTGCATTATTTAATTACTTTGCTGCATTATTAAAGGACCCTGCTGCGGCATTTAAGGATTCTGCTGCATTATTTAAGGACTTTGATGCATTATTTAAGGACGCTGCTGCAGAATTTAAGGAATCTGCTGCATTATTTAAGGACTTTGTTGCATTATTTAAGGTCTCTGCTGCATGAATTAAGGACTCTGCTATGGTACTTAAGGACTTTGCTGCATTATTTAAGGACTTTGCTGCATTATTTAAGGACTTTGATGCATTATTTAAGAACTTTGTTGCATTATTTAAGGACTCTGCTGCATTATTTAAGGACTTTGTTGCATTATGTAAGGACTTTGCTGCTTTATTTAAGGACTTTGCTGCATTATTTAAGGACTTTGTTGCATTATTTAAGGACTCTGCTGCATTATTTAAGGACTTTGTTGCATTATTTAAGGACTCTTCTGCATTATTTAAGGACTTTGCTGCATTATTTAAGGACTATGCTGTGGTATTTAAGTACTCTGCTGCATTATTTAAGGACTTTGCTGCATTATTTAAGGACTCTGCTGCATTATTTAATTACTTTGCTGCATTATTAAAGGACCCTGCTGCGGCATTTAAGGATTCTGCTGCATAATTTAAGGACTTTATTGCATTATTTAAGGATCCTGCTGCATTATTTAAGGATCCTGCTGAAGCATTTGAGGACTCAGCTGCATTATTTAAGGACTTTGCTGCATTATTTAACGACTCTGCTGCATTATTTAAGGACTCTGCTGCTTTATTTAAGGACTTTCCTGCATTATTTAAGGAGTCTTCTGCATTATTTAATGACTCTGCTGAAGCATTTGAGGACTCAACTGCATTATTTAAGGACTCTGCTGCATTATTTAAGGTCTCTGCTGCATTATTTAAGGACTCTGCTGTGGTATATAAGGACTCTGCTGCATTATTTAAGGAATTTGTTGCATTATTTAAGGACGCTGCTGCATTATTTAAGGACTTTGTTGCATTATTTAAGGACTCTGCTGCATTAATTAAGGACTTTGCTGCATTACTTAAGGACACTGCTGCATTATTTAAGGACTTTGTTGCATTATTTAAGGACTCTGCTGCATTATTTAAGGACTCTGCTGAAGCATTTGGGGACTCAGATGCATTATTTAAGGACTCTGCTGCATTATGTAAGGGCTTTGCTGCTTTATTTAAGGACTCTGTTGCATTATTTAAGGACTTTGTTGCATTATTTAAGAACTCTGCTGCATTATTTAAGGACTTTGTTGCATTATTTAAGGATTCTGCTGCATTATTTAAGGACTTTGCTGCATTATTTAAGGACTATGCTGTGGTATTTAAGGACTCTGCTGCATTATTTAAGGACTTTGCTGCATTATTAAAGGACTCTGCTGCATTATTTAATTACTTTGCTGCATTATTTAAGGACTCTGCTGCGGTATTTAAGGACTCTGCTGCATTATTTAAGGACTTTGATGCATTATTTAAGGACACTGCTGCAGAATTTAAGGAATCTGCTGCATTATTTAAGGACTTTGTTGCATTATTTAAGGTCTCTTTTTCATTATTTAAGGACTCTGCTATTGTACTTAAGGACTTTGCTGCATTATTTAAGGACTTTGCTGCATTATTTAAGGACTCTGCTGCATTATTTAAGTACTTTGTTGCATTATTTAAGGACTCTGCTGCATAATTTAAGGACTTTATTGCATTATTTAAGGATCCTGCTGCATTATTTAATGACTCTGCTGAAGCATTTGAGGACTCAGCTGCATTATTTAAGGTCTCTGCTGCATTATTTAAGGATCCTGCTGAAGCATTTGAGGACTCAGCTGCATTATTTAAGGACTTTGCTGCATTATTTAACGACTCTGCTGCGTTATTTAAGGACTCTGCTGCATTATTTAAGGACACTGCTGCATTATTTAAGGACTCTGCTGCATTATTTAAGGACTTTGCTGCATTATTTAACGACTCTGCTGCATTATTTAAGAACTTTGCTGCATTATTTAAGGACTCTGCTGCATTATTTAAGGAATTTGTTGCATTATTTAAGGACTCTGCTGCTTTATTTAAGGACTCTGCTGCGGTATTTAAGGACTCTGCTGCATTATTTAAGGACTTTGCTGCATTATTTAAGGACTGCTGCGTTATTTAAGGACTCTGCTGCATTATTTAAGACTTTGCTGCATTATTTAAGGACTCTGCTGCAGTGTTTAATGACTCTGCTGAAGCAACTGGGGACTCAGATGCATTATTTAAGGACTCTGCTGCATTATGTAAGGACTTTGCTGCTTTATTTAAGGACTTTGCTGCATTATTTAAGGACTTTGTTGCATTATTTAAGGACTCTGCTGCATTATTTAAGGACTTTGTTGCATTATTTAAGGACTCTTCTGCATTATTTAAGGACTTTGCTGCATTATTTAAGGACTATGCTGTGGTATTTAAGTACTCTGCTGCATTATTTAAGGACTTTGCTGCATTATTTAAGGACTCTGCTGCATTATTTAATTACTTTGCTGCATTATTAAAGGACCCTGCTGCGGCATTTAAGGATTCTGCTGCATTATTTAAGGACTTTGATGCATTATTTAAGGACGCTGCTGCAGAATTTAAGGAATCTGCTGCATTATTTAAGGACTTTGTTGCATTATTTAAGGTCTCTGCTGCATGAATTAAGGACTCTGCTATGGTACTTAAGGACTTTGCTGCATTATTTAAGGACTTTGCTGCATTATTTAAGGACTTTGATGCATTATTTAAGAACTTTGTTGCATTATTTAAGGACTCTGCTGCATTATTTAAGGACTTTGTTGCATTATGTAAGGACTTTGCTGCTTTATTTAAGGACTTTGCTGCATTATTTAAGGACTTTGTTGCATTATTTAAGGACTCTGCTGCATTATTTAAGGACTTTGTTGCATCATTTAAGGACTCTTCTGCATTATTTAAGGACTTTGCTGCATTATTTAAGGACTATGCTGTGGTATTTAAGTACTCTGCTGCATTATTTAAGGACTTTGCTGCATTATTTAAGGACTCTGCTGCATTATTTAATTACTTTGCTGCATTATTAAAGGACCCTGCTGCGGCATTTAAGGATTCTGCTGCATAATTTAAGGACTTTATTGCATTATTTAAGGATCCTGCTGCATTATTTAAGGATCCTGCTGAAGCATTTGAGGACTCAGCTGCATTATTTAAGGACTTTGCTGCATTATTTAACGACTCTGCTGCATTATTTAAGGACTCTGCTGCTTTATTTAAGGACTTTCCTGCATTATTTAAGGAGTCTTCTGCATTATTTAATGACTCTGCTGAAGCATTTGAGGACTCAACTGCATTATTTAAGGACTCTGCTGCATTATTTAAGGTCTCTGCTGCATTATTTAAGGACTCTGCTGTGGTATATAAGGACTCTGCTGCATTATTTAAGGAATTTGTTGCATTATTTAAGGACGCTGCTGCATTATTTAAGGACTTTGTTGCATTATTTAAGGACTCTGCTGCATTAATTAAGGACTTTGCTGCATTACTTAAGGACACTGCTGCATTATTTAAGGACTTTGTTGCATTATTTAAGGACTCTGCTGCATTATTTAAGGACTCTGCTGAAGCATTTGGGGACTCAGATGCATTATTTAAGGACTCTGCTGCATTATGTAAGGGCTTTGCTGCTTTATTTAAGGACTCTGTTGCATTATTTAAGGACTTTGTTGCATTATTTAAGAACTCTGCTGCATTATTTAAGGACTTTGTTGCATTATTTAAGGATTCTGCTGCATTATTTAAGGACTTTGCTGCATTATTTAAGGACTATGCTGTGGTATTTAAGGACTCTGCTGCATTATTTAAGGACTTTGCTGCATTATTAAAGGACTCTGCTGCATTATTTAATTACTTTGCTGCATTATTTAAGGACTCTGCTGCGGTATTTAAGGACTCTGCTGCATTATTTAAGGACTTTGATGCATTATTTAAGGACACTGCTGCAGAATTTAAGGAATCTGCTGCATTATTTAAGGACTTTGTTGCATTATTTAAGGTCTCTTTTTCATTATTTAAGGACTCTGCTATTGTACTTAAGGACTTTGCTGCATTATTTAAGGACTTTGCTGCATTATTTAAGGACTCTGCTGCATTATTTAAGTACTTTGTTGCATTATTTAAGGACTCTGCTGCATAATTTAAGGACTTTATTGCATTATTTAAGGATCCTGCTGCATTATTTAATGACTCTGCTGAAGCATTTGAGGACTCAGCTGCATTATTTAAGGTCTCTCTGCTGCATTATTTAAGGATCCTGCTGAAGCATTTGAGGACTCAGCTGCATTATTTAAGGACTTTGCTGCATTATTTAATGACTCTGCTGCGTTATTTAAAGACTCTGCTGCATTATTTAAGGACACTGCTGCATTATTTAAGGACTCTGCTGCATTATTTAAGGACTTTGCTGCATTATTTAAGGACTTTGCTGCATTATTTAACGACTCTGCTGCATTATTTAAGAACTTTGCTGCATTATTTAAGGACTCTGCTCCATTATTTAAGGAATTTGTTGCATTATTTAAGGACTCTGCTGCATTATTTAAGGACTTTGCTGCATTATTTAATGAATCTGCTGAAGCATTTGAGGACTCAACTGCATTATTTAAGGTCTCTGCTGCATTATTTAAGGACTCTGCTGAAGCATTTGAGGACTCAGCTGCATGATTTAAGGACTTTGCTGAATTATTTAAGGACTCTGCTGCATTATTTAAGGAATTTGTTGCATTATTTAAGGACTCTGCTGCATTATCTAAGGAATTTGTTGCATTATTTAAGGACTCTGCTGCATTATTTAAGGACTTTGCTGCATTATTTAATAACTTTGTTGCATTATACAAGTACTCTGCTGCATTATTTAAGGACTTTGTTGCATTATGTTAGGAGTCTGCTGCATTATTTAAGGAGTCTGCTGCATTATTTAATGACTATGCTGCATTATTTAAGGACTGCTGCGTTATTTAAGGACTCTGCTGCATTATTTAAGACTTTGCTGCATTATTTAAGGACTCTGCTGCAGTATTTAATGACTCTGCTGAAGCATTTGGGGACTCAGATGCTTTATTTAAGGACTCTGTTGCATTATTTAAGGACTTTGTTGCATTATTTAAGGACTCTGCTGCATTATTTAAGGACTTTGTTGCATTATTTAAGGATTCTGCTGCATTTTTTAAGGACCTGGCTGCATTATTTAAGGACTCTGCTGCATTATTTAATTATTTTGCTCCATTATTTAAGGACTCTGCTGCGGTATTTAAGGACTCTGCTGCATTATTTAAGGACTGTGATGCATTATTTAAGGACGCTGCTGCAGAATTTAAGGAATCTGCTGCATTATTTAAGGACTTTGTTGCATTATTTAAGGTCTCTGCTGCATTATTTAAGGACTCTGCTATGGTACTTAAGGACTTTGCTGCATTATTTAAGGACTTTGCTGCATTATTTAAGGACTCTGCTGCATTATTTAAGAACTGTGTTGCATTATTTAAGGACTCTGCTGCATTATTTAAGGACTTTGTTGCATTATGTAAGGACTCTGCTGCATTATTTAAGGACTTTGCTGCATTATTTAAGGACTCTACTGCATAATTTAAGGACTTTATTGCATTATTTAAGGATCCTGCTGCATTATTTAATGACTCTGCTGAAGCATTTGAGGACTCAGCTGCATTATTAAAGGTCTCTGCTGCATTATTTAAGTATCCTGCTGAAGCATTTGAGGACTCAGCTGCATTATTTAAGGACTTTGCTGCATTATTTATCGACTCTGCTGCGTTATTTAAGGACTCTGCTGCATTATTTAAGAACTTTGCTGCATTATTTAAGGACTCTTCTGCATTATTTAATGACTCTGCTGAAGAATTTGAGGACTCAGCTGCATAATTTAAGGACTCTGCTGCATTATTTAAGGAATTTGCTGCATTATTTAAGGACTCTACTGCGTTATTTAAGGACTCTGTTGCATTATTTAAGGACTTTGATGCATTATTTAAGGATGCTGCTGCAGAATTTAAGGAATCTGCTGCATTATTTAAGGACTTTGTTGCATTATTTAAGGTCTCTGCTGCATTATTTAAGGACTCTGCTGTGGTATTTAAGGACTCTGCTGCATTATTTAAGGAATTTGTTGCATTATTTAAGGACGCTGCTGCATTATTTAAGGACTTTGTTGCATTATTTAAGGACTCTGCTGCAGTATTTAATGACTCTGCTGAAGCATTTGGGGACTCAGATGCATTATTTAAGGACTCTGCTGCATTATGTAAGGGCTTTGCTGCTTTATTTAAGGACTCTTTTGCATTATTTAAGGACTCTGCTGCATTATTTAAGGACTTTGTTGCATTATTTAAGGATTTTGCTGCATTATTTAAGGATTTTGCTGCATTATTTAAGGACTTTGCCGCATTATTTAAGGACTATGCTTTGGTATTTAAGGACTCTGCTGCATTATTTAAGGACTTTGCTGCATTATTTAAGGACTCTGCTGCATTATTTAATTACTTTGCTGCATTATTTAAGGACTCTGCTGCGGTATTTAAGGACTCTGCTGCATTATTTAAGGACTTTGATGCATTATTTAAGGACACTGCTGCAGAATTTAAGGAATCTGCTTCATTATTTAAGGACTTTGTTGCATTATTTAAGGACTCTGCTGCATTATTTAAGAACTTTGTTGCATTATTTAAGGACTCTGCTGCATTATTTAAGGACTTTGTTGCATTATGTAAGGACTCTGCTGCATTATTTAAGGACTTTGCTGCATTATTTAAGGACTCTGCTGCATAATTTAAGGACTTTATTGCATTATTTTAGGATCCTGCTGCATTATTTAATGACTCTGCTGAAGCATTTGAGGACTCAGCTGCATTATTAAAGGTCTCTGCTGCATTATTTAAGGATCCTGCTGAAGCATTTGAGGACTCAGTTGCATTATTTAAGGACTTTGCTGCATTATTTAACGACTCTGCTGCGTTATTTAAGGACTCTGCTGCATTATTTAAGAACTTTGCTGCATTATTTAAGGACTCTTCTGAATTATTTAATGACTCTGCTGAAGTATTTGAGGACTCAGCTGCATTATTTAAGGACTCTGCTGCATTATTTAAGGAATTTGCTGCATTATTTAAGGACTCTGCTGCGTTATTTAAGGACTCTGCTGCATTATTTAAGGACTTTGATGCATTATTTATGGACGCTGCTGCAGAATTTAAGGAATCTGCTGCATTATTTAAGGACTTTGTTGCATTATTTAAGGTCTCTGCTGCATTATTTAAGGACTCTGCTGTGGTATTTAAGGACTCTGCTGCATTATTTAAGGAATTTGTTGCATTATTTAAGGACGCTGCTGCATTATTTAAGGTCTTTGTTGCATTATTTAAGGACTCTGCTGCAGTATTTAATGACTCTGCTGAAGCATTTGGGGACTCAGATGCATTATTTAAGGACTCTGCTGCATTATGTAAGGGCTTTGCTGCTTTATTTAAGGACTCTTTTGCATTATTTAAGGACTTTGTTGCATTATTTAAGGACTCTGCTGCATTATTTAAGGACTTTGTTGCATTATTTAAGGATTCTGCTGCATTATTTAAGGACTTTGCTGCATTATTTAAGGACTATGCTTTGGTATTTAAGGACTCTGCTGCATAATTTAAGGACTTTGCTGCATTATTTAAGGACTCTGCTGCATTATTTAATTACTTTGCTGCATTATTTAAGGACTCTGCTGCGGTATTTAAGGACTCTGCTGCATTATTTAAGGACTTTGATGCATTATTTAAGGACTCTGCTGCATTATTTAAGGAATTTGTTGCATTATTTAAGGACTCTGCTGCATTATTTAAGGACTTTGCTGCATTATTTAATAATTTTGTTGCATTATAAAAGTACTCTGCTGCATTATTTAAGGACTTTGTTGCATTATGTAAGGAGTCTGCTGCATTATTTAAGGACTTTGCTGCATTATTTAACGACTCTGCTGAAACATTTGAGGACTCAGCTGCATTATTTAAGGACTCTGCTGCATTATTTAAGGAATTTGCTGCATTATTTAAGGACTCTGCTGCGGTATTTAAGGACTCTGCTGCATTATTTAAGGACTTTGATGCATTATTTAAGGACTCTGCTGCATTATTTAATGACTTTGTTGCATTATATAAGGTCTCTGCTGCATTATTTAAGGACTATGTTGCATTATGTTAGAAGTCTGCTGCATTATTTAAGGACTTTGCTGCATTATTTAAGGACTCTGCTGCATTATTTAAGGACTTTGTTGCATTATTTAAGGTCTCTTTTTCATTATTTAAGGACTCTGCTATTGTACTTAAGGACTTTGCTGCATTATTTAAGGACTTTGCTGCATTATTTAAGGACTCTGCTGCATTATTTAAGTACTTTGTTGCATTATTTAAGGACTCTGCTGCATAATTTAAGGACTTTATTGCATTATTTAAGGATCCTGCTGCATTATTTAATGACTCTGCTGAAGCATTTGAGGACTCATCTGCATTATTAAAGGTCTCTGCTGCATTATTTAAGGATCCTGCTGAAGCATTTGAGGACTCAGCTGCATTATTTAAGGACTTTGCTGCATTATTTAACGACTCTGCTGCGTTATTTAAGGACTCTGCTGCATTATTTAAGGACACTGCTGCATTATTTAAGGACTCTGCTGCATTATTTAAGGACTTTGCTGCATTATTTAACGACTCTGCTGCATTATTTAAGAACTTTGCTGCATTATTTAAGGACTCTGCTGCATTATTTAAGGAATTTGTTGCATTATTTAAGGACTCTGCTGCTTTATTTAAGGACTCTGCTGCGGTATTTAAGGACTCTGCTGCATTATTTAAGGACTTTGCTGCATTATTTAAGGACTGCTGCGTTATTTAAGGACTCTGCTGCATTATTTAAGACTTTGCTGCATTATTTAAGGACTCTGCTGCAGTGTTTAATGACTCTGCTGAAGCAACTGGGGACTCAGATGCATTATTTAAGGACTCTGCTGCATTATGTAAGGACTTTGCTGCTTTATTTAAGGACTTTGCTGCATTATTTAAGGACTTTGTTGCATTATTTAAGGACTCTGCTGCATTATTTAAGGACTTTGTTGCATTATTTAAGGACTCTTCTGCATTATTTAAGGACTTTGCTGCATTATTTAAGGACTATGCTGTGGTATTTAAGTACTCTGCTGCATTATTTAAGGACTTTGCTGCATTATTTAAGGACTCTGCTGCATTATTTAATTACTTTGCTGCATTATTAAAGGACCCTGCTGCGGCATTTAAGGATTCTGCTGCATTATTTAAGGACTTTGATGCATTATTTAAGGACGCTGCTGCAGAATTTAAGGAATCTGCTGCATTATTTAAGGACTTTGTTGCATTATTTAAGGTCTCTGCTGCATGAATTAAGGACTCTGCTATGGTACTTAAGGACTTTGCTGCATTATTTAAGGACTTTGCTGCATTATTTAAGGACTTTGATGCATTATTTAAGAACTTTGTTGCATTATTTAAGGACTCTGCTGCATTATTTAAGGACTTTGTTGCATTATGTAAGGACTTTGCTGCTTTATTTAAGGACTTTGCTGCATTATTTAAGGACTTTGTTGCATTATTTAAGGACTCTGCTGCATTATTTAAGGACTTTGTTGCATTATTTAAGGACTCTTCTGCATTATTTAAGGACTTTGCTGCATTATTTAAGGACTATGCTGTGGTATTTAAGTACTCTGCTGCATTATTTAAGGACTTTGCTGCATTATTTAAGGACTCTGCTGCATTATTTAATTACTTTGCTGCATTATTAAAGGACCCTGCTGCGGCATTTAAGGATTCTGCTGCATAATTTAAGGACTTTATTGCATTATTTAAGGATCCTGCTGCATTATTTAAGGATCCTGCTGAAGCATTTGAGGACTCAGCTGCATTATTTAAGGACTTTGCTGCATTATTTAACGACTCTGCTGCATTATTTAAGGACTCTGCTGCTTTATTTAAGGACTTTCCTGCATTATTTAAGGAGTCTTCTGCATTATTTAATGACTCTGCTGAAGCATTTGAGGACTCAACTGCATTATTTAAGGACTCTGCTGCATTATTTAAGGTCTCTGCTGCATTATTTAAGGACTCTGCTGTGGTATATAAGGACTCTGCTGCATTATTTAAGGAATTTGTTGCATTATTTAAGGACGCTGCTGCATTATTTAAGGACTTTGTTGCATTATTTAAGGACTCTGCTGCATTAATTAAGGACTTTGCTGCATTACTTAAGGACACTGCTGCATTATTTAAGGACTTTGTTGCATTATTTAAGGACTCTGCTGCATTATTTAAGGACTCTGCTGAAGCATTTGGGGACTCAGATGCATTATTTAAGGACTCTGCTGCATTATGTAAGGGCTTTGCTGCTTTATTTAAGGACTCTGTTGCATTATTTAAGGACTTTGTTGCATTATTTAAGAACTCTGCTGCATTATTTAAGGACTTTGTTGCATTATTTAAGGATTCTGCTGCATTATTTAAGGACTTTGCTGCATTATTTAAGGACTATGCTGTGGTATTTAAGGACTCTGCTGCATTATTTAAGGACTTTGCTGCATTATTAAAGGACTCTGCTGCATTATTTAATTACTTTGCTGCATTATTTAAGGACTCTGCTGCGGTATTTAAGGACTCTGCTGCATTATTTAAGGACTTTCATGCATTATTTAAGGACACTGCTGCAGAATTTAAGGAATCTGCTGCATTATTTAAGGACTTTGTTGCATTATTTAAGGTCTCTTTTTCATTATTTAAGGACTCTGCTATTGTACTTAAGGACTTTGCTGCATTATTTAAGGACTTTGCTGCATTATTTAAGGACTCTGCTGCATTATTTAAGTACTTTGTTGCATTATTTAAGGACTCTGCTGCATAATTTAAGGACTTTATTGCATTATTTAAGGATCCTGCTGCATTATTTAATGACTCTGCTGAAGCATTTGAGGACTCAGCTGCATTATTTAAGGTCTCTGCTGCATTATTTAAGGATCCTGCTGAAGCATTTGAGGACTCAGCTGCATTATTTAAGGACTTTGCTGCATTATTTAACGACTCTGCTGCGTTATTTAAGGACTCTGCTGCATTATTTAAGGACACTGCTGCATTATTTAAGGACTCTGCTGCATTATTTAAGGACTTTGCTGCATTATTTAACGACTCTGCTGCATTATTTAAGAACTTTGCTGCATTATTTAAGGACTCTGCTGCATTATTTAAGGAATTTGTTGCATTATTTAAGGACTCTGCTGCTTTATTTAAGGACTCTGCTGCGGTATTTAAGGACTCTGCTGCATTATTTAAGGACTTTGCTGCATTATTTAAGGACTGCTGCGTTATTTAAGGACTCTGCTGCATTATTTAAGACTTTGCTGCATTATTTAAGGACTCTGCTGCAGTGTTTAATGACTCTGCTGAAGCAACTGGGGACTCAGATGCATTATTTAAGGACTCTGCTGCATTATGTAAGGACTTTGCTGCTTTATTTAAGGACTTTGCTGCATTATTTAAGGACTTTGTTGCATTATTTAAGGACTCTGCTGCATTATTTAAGGACTTTGTTGCATTATTTAAGGACTCTTCTGCATTATTTAAGGACTTTGCTGCATTATTTAAGGACTATGCTGTGGTATTTAAGTACTCTGCTGCATTATTTAAGGACTTTGCTGCATTATTTAAGGACTCTGCTGCATTATTTAATTACTTTGCTGCATTATTAAAGGACCCTGCTGCGGCATTTAAGGATTCTGCTGCATTATTTAAGGACTTTGATGCATTATTTAAGGACGCTGCTGCAGAATTTAAGGAATCTGCTGCATTATTTAAGGACTTTGTTGCATTATTTAAGGTCTCTGCTGCATGAATTAAGGACTCTGCTATGGTACTTAAGGACTTTGCTGCATTATTTAAGGACTTTGCTGCATTATTTAAGGACTTTGATGCATTATTTAAGAACTTTGTTGCATTATTTAAGGACTCTGCTGCATTATTTAAGGACTTTGTTGCATTATGTAAGGACTTTGCTGCTTTATTTAAGGACTTTGCTGCATTATTTAAGGACTTTGTTGCATTATTTAAGGACTCTGCTGCATTATTTAAGGACTTTGTTGCATCATTTAAGGACTCTTCTGCATTATTTAAGGACTTTGCTGCATTATTTAAGGACTATGCTGTGGTATTTAAGTACTCTGCTGCATTATTTAAGGACTTTGCTGCATTATTTAAGGACTCTGCTGCATTATTTAATTACTTTGCTGCATTATTAAAGGACCCTGCTGCGGCATTTAAGGATTCTGCTGCATAATTTAAGGACTTTATTGCATTATTTAAGGATCCTGCTGCATTATTTAAGGATCCTGCTGAAGCATTTGAGGACTCAGCTGCATTATTTAAGGACTTTGCTGCATTATTTAACGACTCTGCTGCATTATTTAAGGACTCTGCTGCTTTATTTAAGGACTTTCCTGCATTATTTAAGGAGTCTTCTGCATTATTTAATGACTCTGCTGAAGCATTTGAGGACTCAACTGCATTATTTAAGGACTCTGCTGCATTATTTAAGGTCTCTGCTGCATTATTTAAGGACTCTGCTGTGGTATATAAGGACTCTGCTGCATTATTTAAGGAATTTGTTGCATTATTTAAGGACGCTGCTGCATTATTTAAGGACTTTGTTGCATTATTTAAGGACTCTGCTGCATTAATTAAGGACTTTGCTGCATTACTTAAGGACACTGCTGCATTATTTAAGGACTTTGTTGCATTATTTAAGGACTCTGCTGCATTATTTAAGGACTCTGCTGAAGCATTTGGGGACTCAGATGCATTATTTAAGGACTCTGCTGCATTATGTAAGGGCTTTGCTGCTTTATTTAAGGACTCTGTTGCATTATTTAAGGACTTTGTTGCATTATTTAAGAACTCTGCTGCATTATTTAAGGACTTTGTTGCATTATTTAAGGATTCTGCTGCATTATTTAAGGACTTTGCTGCATTATTTAAGGACTATGCTGTGGTATTTAAGGACTCTGCTGCATTATTTAAGGACTTTGCTGCATTATTAAAGGACTCTGCTGCATTATTTAATTACTTTGCTGCATTATTTAAGGACTCTGCTGCGGTATTTAAGGACTCTGCTGCATTATTTAAGGACTTTGATGCATTATTTAAGGACACTGCTGCAGAATTTAAGGAATCTGCTGCATTATTTAAGGACTTTGTTGCATTATTTAAGGTCTCTTTTTCATTATTTAAGGACTCTGCTATTGTACTTAAGGACTTTGCTGCATTATTTAAGGACTTTGCTGCATTATTTAAGGACTCTGCTGCATTATTTAAGTACTTTGTTGCATTATTTAAGGACTCTGCTGCATAATTTAAGGACTTTATTGCATTATTTAAGGATCCTGCTGCATTATTTAATGACTCTGCTGAAGCATTTGAGGACTCAGCTGCATTATTTAAGGTCTCTCTGCTGCATTATTTAAGGATCCTGCTGAAGCATTTGAGGACTCAGCTGCATTATTTAAGGACTTTGCTGCATTATTTAATGACTCTGCTGCGTTATTTAAAGACTCTGCTGCATTATTTAAGGACACTGCTGCATTATTTAAGGACTCTGCTGCATTATTTAAGGACTTTGCTGCATTATTTAACGACTCTGCTGCATTATTTAAGAACTTTGCTGCATTATTTAAGGACTCTGCTCCATTATTTAAGGAATTTGTTGCATTATTTAAGGACTCTGCTGCATTATTTAAGGACTTTGCTGCATTATTTAATGAATCTGCTGAAGCATTTGAGGACTCAACTGCATTATTTAAGGTCTCTGCTGCATTATTTAAGGACTCTGCTGAAGCATTTGAGGACTCAGCTGCATGATTTAAGGACTTTGCTGAATTATTTAAGGACTCTGCTGCATTATTTAAGGAATTTGTTGCATTATTTAAGGACTCTGCTGCATTATCTAAGGAATTTGTTGCATTATTTAAGGACTCTGCTGCATTATTTAAGGACTTTGCTGCATTATTTAATAACTTTGTTGCATTATACAAGTACTCTGCTGCATTATTTAAGGACTTTGTTGCATTATGTTAGGAGTCTGCTGCATTATTTAAGGAGTCTGCTGCATTATTTAATGACTATGCTGCATTATTTAAGGACTGCTGCGTTATTTAAGGACTCTGCTGCATTATTTAAGACTTTGCTGCATTATTTAAGGACTCTGCTGCAGTATTTAATGACTCTGCTGAAGCATTTGGGGACTCAGATGCTTTATTTAAGGACTCTGTTGCATTATTTAAGGACTTTGTTGCATTATTTAAGGACTCTGCTGCATTATTTAAGGACTTTGTTGCATTATTTAAGGATTCTGCTGCATTTTTTAAGGACCTGGCTGCATTATTTAAGGACTCTGCTGCATTATTTAATTATTTTGCTCCATTATTTAAGGACTCTGCTGTGGTATTTAAGGACTCTGCTGCATTATTTAAGGACTGTGATGCATTATTTAAGGACGCTGCTGCAGAATTTAAGGAATCTGCTGCATTATTTAAGGACTTTGTTGCATTATTTAAGGTCTCTGCTGCATTATTTAAGGACTCTGCTATGGTACTTAAGGACTTTGCTGCATTATTTAAGGACTTTGCTGCATTATTTAAGGACTCTGCTGCATTATTTAAGAACTGTGTTGCATTATTTAAGGACTCTGCTGCATTATTTAAGGACTTTGTTGCATTATGTAAGGACTCTGCTGCATTATTTAAGGACTTTGCTGCATTATTTAAGGACTCTACTGCATAATTTAAGGACTTTATTGCATTATTTAAGGATCCTGCTGCATTATTTAATGACTCTGCTGAAGCATTTGAGGACTCAGCTGCATTATTAAAGGTCTCTGCTGCATTATTTAAGTATCCTGCTGAAGCATTTGAGGACTCAGCTGCATTATTTAAGGACTTTGCTGCATTATTTATCGACTCTGCTGCGTTATTTAAGGACTCTGCTGCATTATTTAAGAACTTTGCTGCATTATTTAAGGACTCTTCTGCATTATTTAATGACTCTGCTGAAGAATTTGAGGACTCAGCTGCATAATTTAAGGACTCTGCTGCATTATTTAAGGAATTTGCTGCATTATTTAAGGACTCTACTGCGTTATTTAAGGACTCTGTTGCATTATTTAAGGACTTTGATGCATTATTTAAGGATGCTGCTGCAGAATTTAAGGAATCTGCTGCATTATTTAAGGACTTTGTTGCATTATTTAAGGTCTCTGCTGCATTATTTAAGGACTCTGCTGTGGTATTTAAGGACTCTGCTGCATTATTTAAGGAATTTGTTGCATTATTTAAGGACGCTGCTGCATTATTTAAGGACTTTGTTGCATTATTTAAGGACTCTGCTGCAGTATTTAATGACTCTGCTGAAGCATTTGGGGACTCAGATGCATTATTTAAGGACTCTGCTGCATTATGTAAGGGCTTTGCTGCTTTATTTAAGGACTCTTTTGCATTATTTAAGGACTCTGCTGCATTATTTAAGGACTTTGTTGCATTATTTAAGGATTTTGCTGCATTATTTAAGGATTTTGCTGCATTATTTAAGGACTTTGCCGCATTATTTAAGGACTATGCTTTGGTATTTAAGGACTCTGCTGCATTATTTAAGGACTTTGCTGCATTATTTAAGGACTCTGCTGCATTATTTAATTACTTTGCTGCATTATTTAAGGACTCTGCTGCGGTATTTAAGGACTCTGCTGCATTATTTAAGGACTTTGATGCATTATTTAAGGACACTGCTGCAGAATTTAAGGAATCTGCTTCATTATTTAAGGACTTTGTTGCATTATTTAAGGACTCTGCTGCATTATTTAAGAACTTTGTTGCATTATTTAAGGACTCTGCTGCATTATTTAAGGACTTTGTTGCATTATGTAAGGACTCTGCTGCATTATTTAAGGACTTTGCTGCATTATTTAAGGACTCTGCTGCATAATTTAAGGACTTTATTGCATTATTTTAGGATCCTGCTGCATTATTTAATGACTCTGCTGAAGCATTTGAGGACTCAGCTGCATTATTAAAGGTCTCTGCTGCATTATTTAAGGATCCTGCTGAAGCATTTGAGGACTCAGTTGCATTATTTAAGGACTTTGCTGCATTATTTAACGACTCTGCTGCGTTATTTAAGGACTCTGCTGCATTATTTAAGAACTTTGCTGCATTATTTAAGGACTCTTCTGAATTATTTAATGACTCTGCTGAAGTATTTGAGGACTCAGCTGCATTATTTAAGGACTCTGCTGCATTATTTAAGGAATTTGCTGCATTATTTAAGGACTCTGCTGCGTTATTTAAGGACTCTGCTGCATTATTTAAGGACTTTGATGCATTATTTATGGACGCTGCTGCAGAATTTAAGGAATCTGCTGCATTATTTAAGGACTTTGTTGCATTATTTAAGGTCTCTGCTGCATTATTTAAGGACTCTGCTGTGGTATTTAAGGACTCTGCTGCATTATTTAAGGAATTTGTTGCATTATTTAAGGACGCTGCTGCATTATTTAAGGTCTTTGTTGCATTATTTAAGGACTCTGCTGCAGTATTTAATGACTCTGCTGAAGCATTTGGGGACTCAGATGCATTATTTAAGGACTCTGCTGCATTATGTAAGGGCTTTGCTGCTTTATTTAAGGACTCTTTTGCATTATTTAAGGACTTTGTTGCATTATTTAAGGACTCTGCTGCATTATTTAAGGACTTTGTTGCATTATTTAAGGATTCTGCTGCATTATTTAAGGACTTTGCTGCATTATTTAAGGACTATGCTTTGGTATTTAAGGACTCTGCTGCATAATTTAAGGACTTTGCTGCATTATTTAAGGACTCTGCTGCATTATTTAATTACTTTGCTGCATTATTTAAGGACTCTGCTGCGGTATTTAAGGACTCTGCTGCATTATTTAAGGACTTTGATGCATTATTTAAGGACTCTGCTGCATTATTTAAGGAATTTGTTGCATTATTTAAGGACTCTGCTGCATTATTTAAGGACTTTGCTGCATTATTTAATAATTTTGTTGCATTATAAAAGTACTCTGCTGCATTATTTAAGGACTTTGTTGCATTATGTAAGGAGTCTGCTGCATTATTTAAGGACTTTGCTGCATTATTTAACGACTCTGCTGAAACATTTGAGGACTCAGCTGCATTATTTAAGGACTCTGCTGCATTATTTAAGGAATTTGCTGCATTATTTAAGGACTCTGCTGCGGTATTTAAGGACTCTGCTGCATTATTTAAGGACTTTGATGCATTATTTAAGGACTCTGCTGCATTATTTAATGACTTTGTTGCATTATATAAGGTCTCTGCTGCATTATTTAAGGACTATGTTGCATTATGTTAGAAGTCTGCTGCATTATTTAAGGACTTTGCTGCATTATTTAAGGACTCTGCTGCATTATTTAAGGACTTTGTTGCATTATTTAAGGTCTCTTTTTCATTATTTAAGGACTCTGCTATTGTACTTAAGGACTTTGCTGCATTATTTAAGGACTTTGCTGCATTATTTAAGGACTCTGCTGCATTATTTAAGTACTTTGTTGCATTATTTAAGGACTCTGCTGCATAATTTAAGGACTTTATTGCATTATTTAAGGATCCTGCTGCATTATTTAATGACTCTGCTGAAGCATTTGAGGACTCATCTGCATTATTAAAGGTCTCTGCTGCATTATTTAAGGATCCTGCTGAAGCATTTGAGGACTCAGCTGCATTATTTAAGGACTTTGCTGCATTATTTAACGACTCTGCTGCGTTATTTAAGGACTCTGCTGCATTATTTAAGGACACTGCTGCATTATTTAAGGACTCTGCTGCATTATTTAAGGACTTTGCTGCATTATTTAACGACTCTGCTGCATTATTTAAGAACTTTGCTGCATTATTTAAGGACTCTGCTGCATTATTTAAGGAATTTGTTGCATTATTTAAGGACTCTGCTGCTTTATTTAAGGACTCTGCTGCGGTATTTAAGGACTCTGCTGCATTATTTAAGGACTTTGCTGCATTATTTAAGGACTGCTGCGTTATTTAAGGACTCTGCTGCATTATTTAAGACTTTGCTGCATTATTTAAGGACTCTGCTGCAGTGTTTAATGACTCTGCTGAAGCAACTGGGGACTCAGATGCATTATTTAAGGACTCTGCTGCATTATGTAAGGACTTTGCTGCTTTATTTAAGGACTTTGCTGCATTATTTAAGGACTTTGTTGCATTATTTAAGGACTCTGCTGCATTATTTAAGGACTTTGTTGCATTATTTAAGGACTCTTCTGCATTATTTAAGGACTTTGCTGCATTATTTAAGGACTATGCTGTGGTATTTAAGTACTCTGCTGCATTATTTAAGGACTTTGCTGCATTATTTAAGGACTCTGCTGCATTATTTAATTACTTTGCTGCATTATTAAAGGACCCTGCTGCGGCATTTAAGGATTCTGCTGCATTATTTAAGGACTTTGATGCATTATTTAAGGACGCTGCTGCAGAATTTAAGGAATCTGCTGCATTATTTAAGGACTTTGTTGCATTATTTAAGGTCTCTGCTGCATTATTTAAGGACTCTGCTATGGTACTTAAGGACTTTGCTGCATTACTTAAGGACTTTGCTGCATTATTTAAGGACTTTGATGCATTATTTAAGAACTTTGTTGCATTATTTAAGGACTCTGCTGCATTATTTAAGGACTTTGTTGCATTATGTAAGGACTTTGCTGCTTTATTTAAGGACTTTGCTGCATTATTTAAGGGCTTTGTTGCATTATTTAAGGACTCTGCTGCATTATTTAAGGACTTTGTTGCATTATTTAAGGACTCTTCTGCATTATTTAAGGACTTTGCTGCATTATTTAAGGACTATGCTGTGGTATTTAAGTACTCTGCTGCATTATTTAAGGACTTTGCTGCATTATTTAAGGACTCTGCTGCATTATTTAATTACTTTGCTGCATTATTAAAGGACCCTGCTGCGGCATTTAAGGATTCTGCTGCATAATTTAAGGACTTTATTGCATTATTTAAGGATCCTGCTGCATTATTTAAGGATCCTGCTGAAGCATTTGAGGACTCAGCTGCATTATTTAAGGACTTTGCTGCATTATTTAACGACTCTGCTGCATTATTTAAGGACTCTGCTGCTTTATTTAAGGACTTTCCTGCATTATTTAAGGAGTCTTCTGCATTATTTAATGACTCTGCTGAAGCATTTGAGGACTCAACTGCATTATTTAAGGACTCTGCTGCATTATTTAAGGTCTCTGCTGCATTATTTAAGGACTCTGCTGTGGTATATAAGGACTCTGCTGCATTATTTAAGGAATTTGTTGCATTATTTAAGGACGCTGCTGCATTATTTAAGGACTTTGTTGCATTATTTAAGGACTCTGCTGCATTAATTAAGGACTTTGCTGCATTACTTAAGGACACTGCTGCATTATTTAAGGACTTTGTTGCATTATTTAAGGTCTCTGCTGCATTATTTAAGGACTCTGCTGTGGTATTTATGGACTCTGCTGCATTATTTAAGGAATTTGTTGCATTATTTAAGGACGCTGCTGCATTATTTAAGGACTTTGTTGCATTATTTAAGGACTTTGCTGCATTAATTAAGGACTTTGCTGCATTACTTAAGGACTCTGCTGCATTATTTAATTACTTGCTGCATTATTTAAGGACTCTGCTGCGGTGTTTAAGAACTCTGCTGCATTATTTAAGGACTTTGCTGCATTATTTTAGGACTCTGCTGCATTATTTAAGGACTTTGCTGTATTATTTAAGGACTCTACTGCATTATTTAAGGACTTTGTTGCATTATTTAAGGACTCTGCTGCATTATTTAATGACTTTGTTGCATTATATAAGGACTCTGCTGCATTATTTAAGGACTATGTTGCATTATGTTAGAAGTCTGCTGCATTATTTAAGGACTTTGCTGCATTATTTAAGGACTCTGCTGCATTATTTAAGGACTTTATTGCATTATTTAAGGACTCTGCTGCATTATTTAATGACTCTGCTGAAGCATTTGAGGACTCAGCTGCATTATTTAAGGTCTCTGCTGTATTATTTAAGGACTCTGCTGCATTATTTAATGACTCTGTTGCGGTATTTAAGGACTCTGCTGCATTATTTAAGGACTGCTGCGTTATTTAAGGACTCTGCTGCATTATTTAAGACTTTGCTGCATTATTTAAGGACTCTGCTGCAGTGTTTAATGACTCTGCTGAAGCAACTGGGGACTCAGATGCATTATTTAAGGACTCTGCTGCATTATGTAAGGACTTTGCTGCTTTATTTAAGGACTTTGCTGCATTATTTAAGGACTTTGTTGCATTATTTAAGGACTCTGCTGCATTATTTAAGGACTTTGTTGCATTATTTAAGGACTCTTCTGCATTATTTAAGGACTTTGCTGCATTATTTAAGGACTATGCTGTGGTATTTAAGTACTCTGCTGCATTATTTAAGGACTTTGCTGCATTATTTAAGGACTCTGCTGCATTATTTAATTACTTTGCTGCATTATTAAAGGACCCTGCTGCGGCATTTAAGGATTCTGCTGCATTATTTAAGGACTTTGATGCATTATTTAAGGACGCTGCTGCAGAATTTAAGGAATCTGCTGCATTATTTAAGGACTTTGTTGCATTATTTAAGGTCTCTGCTGCATGAATTAAGGACTCTGCTATGGTACTTAAGGACTTTGCTGCATTATTTAAGGACTTTGCTGCATTATTTAAGGACTTTGATGCATTATTTAAGAACTTTGTTGCATTATTTAAGGACTCTGCTGCATTATTTAAGGACTTTGTTGCATTATGTAAGGACTTTGCTGCTTTATTTAAGGACTTTGCTGCATTATTTAAGGACTTTGTTGCATTATTTAAGGACTCTGCTGCATTATTTAAGGACTTTGTTGCATTATTTAAGGACTCTTCTGCATTATTTAAGGACTTTGCTGCATTATTTAAGGACTATGCTGTGGTATTTAAGTACTCTGCTGCATTATTTAAGGACTTTGCTGCATTATTTAAGGACTCTGCTGCATTATTTAATTACTTTGCTGCATTATTAAAGGACCCTGCTGCGGCATTTAAGGATTCTGCTGCATAATTTAAGGACTTTATTGCATTATTTAAGGATCCTGCTGCATTATTTAAGGATCCTGCTGAAGCATTTGAGGACTCAGCTGCATTATTTAAGGACTTTGCTGCATTATTTAACGACTCTGCTGCATTATTTAAGGACTCTGCTGCTTTATTTAAGGACTTTCCTGCATTATTTAAGGAGTCTTCTGCATTATTTAATGACTCTGCTGAAGCATTTGAGGACTCAACTGCATTATTTAAGGACTCTGCTGCATTATTTAAGGTCTCTGCTGCATTATTTAAGGACTCTGCTGTGGTATATAAGGACTCTGCTGCATTATTTAAGGAATTTGTTGCATTATTTAAGGACGCTGCTGCATTATTTAAGGACTTTGTTGCATTATTTAAGGACTCTGCTGCATTAATTAAGGACTTTGCTGCATTACTTAAGGACACTGCTGCATTATTTAAGGACTTTGTTGCATTATTTAAGGACTCTGCTGCATTATTTAAGGACTCTGCTGAAGCATTTGGGGACTCAGATGCATTATTTAAGGACTCTGCTGCATTATGTAAGGGCTTTGCAGCTTTATTTAAGGACTCTGTTGCATTATTTAAGGACTTTGTTGCATTATTTAAGAACTCTGCTGCATTATTTAAGGACTTTGTTGCATTATTTAAGGATTCTGCTGCATTATTTAAGGACTTTGCTGCATTATTTAAGGACTATGCTGTGGTATTTAAGGACTCTGCTGCATTATTTAAGGACTTTGCTGCATTATTAAAGGACTCTGCTGCATTATTTAATTACTTTGCTGCATTATTTAAGGACTCTGCTGCGGTATTTAAGGACTCTGCTGCATTATTTAAGGACTTTGATGCATTATTTAAGGACACTGCTGCAGAATTTAAGGAATCTGCTGCATTATTTAAGGACTTTGTTGCATTATTTAAGGTCTCTTTTTCATTATTTAAGGACTCTGCTATTGTACTTAAGGACTTTGCTGCATTATTTAAGGACTTTGCTGCATTATTTAAGGACTCTGCTGCATTATTTAAGTACTTTGTTGCATTATTTAAGGACTCTGCTGCATAATTTAAGGACTTTATTGCATTATTTAAGGATCCTGCTGCATTATTTAATGACTCTGCTGAAGCATTTGAGGACTCAGCTGCATTATTTAAGGTCTCTGCTGCATTATTTAAGGATCCTGCTGAAGCATTTGAGGACTCAGCTGCATTATTTAAGGACTTTGCTGCATTATTTAACGACTCTGCTGCGTTATTTAAGGACTCTGCTGCATTATTTAAGGACACTGCTGCATTATTTAAGGACTCTGCTGCATTATTTAAGGACTTTGCTGCATTATTTAACGACTCTGCTGCATTATTTAAGAACTTTGCTGCATTATTTAAGGACTCTGCTGCATTATTTAAGGAATTTGTTGCATTATTTAAGGACTCTGCTGCTTTATTTAAGGACTCTGCTGCAGTATTTAAGGACTCTGCTGCATTATTTAAGGACTTTGCTGCATTATTTAAGGACTGCTGCGTTATGTAAGGAATCTGCTGCATTATTTAAGACTTTGCTGCATTATTTAAGGACTCTGCTGCAGTGTTTAATGACTCTGCTGAAGCAACTGGGGACTCAGATGCATTATTTAAGGACTCTGCTGCATTATGTAAGGACTTTGCTGCTTTATTTAAGGACTTTGCTGCATTATTTAAGGACTTTGTTGCATTATTTAAGGACTCTGCTGCATTATTTAAGGACTTTGTTGCATTATTTAAGGACTCTTCTGCATTATTTAAGGACTTTGCTGCATTATTTAAGGACTATGCTGTGGTATTTAAGTACTCTGCTGCATTATTTAAGGACTTTGCTGCATTATTTAAGGACTCTGCTGCATTATTTAATTACTTTGCTGCATTATTAAAGGACCCTGCTGCGGCATTTAAGGATTCTGCTGCATTATTTAAGGACTTTGATGCATTATTTAAGGACGCTGCTGCAGAATTTAAGGAATCTGCTGCATTATTTAAGGACATTGTTGCATTATTTAAGGTCTCTGCTGCATTATTTAAGGACTCTGCTATGGTACTTAAGGACTTTGCTGCATTATTTAAGGACTTTGCTGCATTATTTAAGGACTTTGATGCATTATTTAAGAACTTTGTTGCATTATTTAAGGACTCTGCTGCATTATTTAAGGACTTTGTTGCATTATGTAAGGACTTTGCTGCTTTATTTAAGGACTTTGCTGCATTATTTAAGGACTTTGTTGCATTATTTAAGGACTATGCTGCATTATTTAAGGACTTTGTTGCATTATTTAAGGACTCTTCTGCATTATTTAAGGACTTTGCTGCATTATTTAAGGACTATGCTGTGGTATTTAAGTACTCTGCTGCATTATTTAAGGACTTTGCTGCATTATTTAAGGACTCTGCTGCATTATTTAATTACTTTGCTGCATTATTAAAGGACCCTGCTGCGGCATTTAAGGATTCTGCTGCATAATTTAAGGACTTTATTGCATTATTTAAGGATCCTGCTGCATTATTTAAGGATCCTGCTGAAGCATTTGAGGACTCAGCTGCATTATTTAAGGACTTTGCTGCATTATTTAACGACTCTGCTGCATTATTTAAGGACTCTGCTGCTTTATTTAAGGACTTTCCTGCATTATTTAAGGAGTCTTCTGCATTATTTAATGACTCTGCTGAAGCATTTGAGGACTCAACTGCATTATTTAAGGACTCTGCTGCATTATTTAAGGTCTCTGCTGCATTATTTAAGGACTCTGCTGTGGTATATAAGGACTCTGCTGCATTATTTAAGGAATTTGTTGCATTATTTAAGGACGCTGCTGCATTATTTAAGGACTTTGTTGCATTATTTAAGGACTCTGCTGCATTAATTAAGGACTTTGCTGCATTACTTAAGGACACTGCTGCATTATTTAAGGACTTTGTTGCATTATTTAAGGACTCTGCTGCATTATTTAAGGACTCTGCTGAAGCATTTGGGGACTCAGATGCATTATTTAAGGACTCTGCTGCATTATGTAAGGGCTTTGCTGCTTTATTTAAGGACTCTGTTGCATTATTTAAGGACTTTGTTGCATTATTTAAGAACTCTGCTGCATTATTTAAGGACTTTGTTGCATTATTTAAGGATTCTGCTGCATTATTTAAGGACTTTGCTGCATTATTTAAGGACTATGCTGTGGTATTTAAGGACTCTGCTGCATTATTTAAGGACTTTGCTGCATTATTAAAGGACTCTGCTGCATTATTTAATTACTTTGCTGCATTATTTAAGGACTCTGCTGCGGTATTTAAGGACTCTGCTGCATTATTTAAGGACTTTGATGCATTATTTAAGGACACTGCTGCAGAATTTAAGGAATCTGCTGCATTATTTAAGGACTTTGTTGCATTATTTAAGGTCTCTTTTTCATTATTTAAGGACTCTGCTATTGTACTTAAGGACTTTGCTGCATTATTTAAGGACTTTGCTGCATTATTTAAGGACTCTGCTGCATTATTTAAGTACTTTGTTGCATTATTTAAGGACTCTGCTGCATAATTTAAGGACTTTATTGCATTATTTAAGGATCCTGCTGCATTATTTAATGACTCTGCTGAAGCATTTGAGGACTCAGCTGCATTATTTAAGGTCTCTCTGCTGCATTATTTAAGGATCCTGCTGAAGCATTTGAGGACTCAGCTGCATTATTTAAGGACTTTGCTGCATTATTTAATGACTCTGCTGCGTTATTTAAAGACTCTGCTGCATTATTTAAGGACACTGCTGCATTATTTAAGGACTCTGCTGCATTATTTAAGGACTTTGCTGCATTATTTAACGACTCTGCTGCATTATTTAAGAACTTTGCTGCATTATTTAAGGACTCTGCTCCATTATTTAAGGAATTTGTTGCATTATTTAAGGACTCTGCTGCATTATTTAAGGACTTTGCTGCATTATTTAATGAATCTGCTGAAGCATTTGAGGACTCAACTGCATTATTTAAGGTCTCTGCTGCATTATTTAAGGACTCTGCTGAAGCATTTGAGGACTCAGCTGCATGATTTAAGGACTTTGCTGAATTATTTAAGGACTCTGCTGCATTATTTAAGGAATTTGTTGCATTATTTAAGGACTCTGCTGCATTATCTAAGGAATTTGTTGCATTATTTAAGGACTCTGCTGCATTATTTAAGGACTTTGCTGCATTATTTAATAACTTTGTTGCATTATACAAGTACTCTGCTGCATTATTTAAGGACTTTGTTGCATTATGTTAGGAGTCTGCTGCATTATTTAAGGAGTCTGCTGCATTATTTAATGACTATGCTGCATTATTTAAGGACTGCTGCGTTATTTAAGGACTCTGCTGCATTATTTAAGACTTTGCTGCATTATTTAAGGACTCTGCTGCAGTATTTAATGACTCTGCTGAAGCATTTGGGGACTCAGATGCTTTATTTAAGGACTCTGTTGCATTATTTAAGGACTTTGTTGCATTATTTAAGGACTCTGCTGCATTATTTAAGGACTTTGTTGCATTATTTAAGGATTCTGCTGCATTTTTTAAGGACCTGGCTGCATTATTTAAGGACTCTGCTGCATTATTTAATTATTTTGCTCCATTATTTAAGGACTCTGCTGCGGTATTTAAGGACTCTGCTGCATTATTTAAGGACTGTGATGCATTATTTAAGGACGCTGCTGCAGAATTTAAGGAATCTGCTGCATTATTTAAGGACTTTGTTGCATTATTTAAGGTCTCTGCTGCATTATTTAAGGACTCTGCTATGGTACTTAAGGACTTTGCTGCATTATTTAAGGACTTTGCTGCATTATTTAAGGACTCTGCTGCATTATTTAAGAACTGTGTTGCATTATTTAAGGACTCTGCTGCATTATTTAAGGACTTTGTTGCATTATGTAAGGACTCTGCTGCATTATTTAAGGACTTTGCTGCATTATTTAAGGACTCTACTGCATAATTTAAGGACTTTATTGCATTATTTAAGGATCCTGCTGCATTATTTAATGACTCTGCTGAAGCATTTGAGGACTCAGCTGCATTATTAAAGGTCTCTGCTGCATTATTTAAGTATCCTGCTGAAGCATTTGAGGACTCAGCTGCATTATTTAAGGACTTTGCTGCATTATTTATCGACTCTGCTGCGTTATTTAAGGACTCTGCTGCATTATTTAAGAACTTTGCTGCATTATTTAAGGACTCTTCTGCATTATTTAATGACTCTGCTGAAGAATTTGAGGACTCAGCTGCATAATTTAAGGACTCTGCTGCATTATTTAAGGAATTTGCTGCATTATTTAAGGACTCTACTGCGTTATTTAAGGACTCTGTTGCATTATTTAAGGACTTTGATGCATTATTTAAGGATGCTGCTGCAGAATTTAAGGAATCTGCTGCATTATTTAAGGACTTTGTTGCATTATTTAAGGTCTCTGCTGCATTATTTAAGGACTCTGCTGTGGTATTTAAGGACTCTGCTGCATTATTTAAGGAATTTGTTGCATTATTTAAGGACGCTGCTGCATTATTTAAGGACTTTGTTGCATTATTTAAGGACTCTGCTGCAGTATTTAATGACTCTGCTGAAGCATTTGGGGACTCAGATGCATTATTTAAGGACTCTGCTGCATTATGTAAGGGCTTTGCTGCTTTATTTAAGGACTCTTTTGCATTATTTAAGGACTCTGCTGCATTATTTAAGGACTTTGTTGCATTATTTAAGGATTTTGCTGCATTATTTAAGGATTTTGCTGCATTATTTAAGGACTTTGCCGCATTATTTAAGGACTATGCTTTGGTATTTAAGGACTCTGCTGCATTATTTAAGGACTTTGCTGCATTATTTAAGGACTCTGCTGCATTATTTAATTACTTTGCTGCATTATTTAAGGACTCTGCTGCGGTATTTAAGGACTCTGCTGCATTATTTAAGGACTTTGATGCATTATTTAAGGACACTGCTGCAGAATTTAAGGAATCTGCTTCATTATTTAAGGACTTTGTTGCATTATTTAAGGACTCTGCTGCATTATTTAAGAACTTTGTTGCATTATTTAAGGACTCTGCTGCATTATTTAAGGACTTTGTTGCATTATGTAAGGACTCTGCTGCATTATTTAAGGACTTTGCTGCATTATTTAAGGACTCTGCTGCATAATTTAAGGACTTTATTGCATTATTTTAGGATCCTGCTGCATTATTTAATGACTCTGCTGAAGCATTTGAGGACTCAGCTGCATTATTAAAGGTCTCTGCTGCATTATTTAAGGATCCTGCTGAAGCATTTGAGGACTCAGTTGCATTATTTAAGGACTTTGCTGCATTATTTAACGACTCTGCTGCGTTATTTAAGGACTCTGCTGCATTATTTAAGAACTTTGCTGCATTATTTAAGGACTTTGCCGCATTATTTAAGGACTATGCTTTGGTATTTAAGGACTCTGCTGCATTATTTAAGGACTTTGCTGCATTATTTAAGGACTCTGCTGTATTATTTAATTACTTTGCTGCATTATTTAAGGACTCTGCTGCGGTATTTAAGGACTCTGCTGCATTATTTAAGGACTTTGATGCATTATTTAAGGACTCTGCTGCATTATTTAAGGAATTTGTTGCATTATTTAAGGACTCTGCTGCATTATTTAAGGACTTTGCTGCATTATTTAATAATTTTGTTGCATTATAAAAGTACTCTGCTGCATTATTTAAGGACTTTGTTGCATTATGTAAGGAGTCTGCTGCATTATTTAAGGACTTTGCTGCATTATTTAACGACTCTGCTGAAACATTTGAGGACTCAGCTGCATTATTTAAGGACTCTGCTGCATTATTTAAGGAATTTGCTGCATTATTTAAGGACTCTGCTGCGGTATTTAAGGACTCTGCTGCATTTTTTAAGGACTTTGATGCATTATTTAAGGACTCTGCTGCATTATTTAATGACTTTGTTGCATTATATAAGGTCTCTGCTGCATTATTTAAGGACTATGTTGCATTATGTTAGAAGTCTGCTGCATTATTTAAGGACTTTGCTGCATTATTTAAGGACTCTGCTGCATTATTTAAGGACTTTATTGCATTATTTAAGGACTCTGCTGCATTATTTAATGACTCTGCTGAAGCATTTGAGGACTCAGCTGCATTATTTAAGGTCTCTGCTGTATTATTTAAGGACTCTGCTGCATTATTTAATGACTCTGCTGCGGTATTTAAGGACTCTGCTGCATTATTTAAGGACTTTGCTGCATTATTTAAGGACTGCTGCGTTGTTTAAGGACTCTGCTGCATTATTTAAGACTTTGCTGCATTATTTAAGGACTCTGCTGCAGTGTTTAATGACTCTGCTGAAGCAATTGGGGACTCAGATGCATTATTTAAGGACTCTGCTGCATTATGTAAGGACTTTGCTGCTTTATTTAAGGACTTTGCTGCATTATTTAAGGACTTTGTTGCATTATTTAAGGACTCTGCTGCATTATTTAAGGACTTTGTTGCATTATTTAAGGACTCTTCTGCATTATTTAAGGACTTTGCTGCATTATTTAAGGACTATGCTGTGGTATTTAAGTACTCTGCTGCATTATTTAAGGACTTTGCTGCATTATTTAAGGACTCTGCTGCATTATTTAATTACTTTGCTGCATTATTAAAGGACCCTGCTGCGGCATTTAAGGATTCTGCTGCATTATTTAAGGACTTTGATGCATTATTTAAGGACGCTGCTGCAGAATTTAAGGAATCTGCTGCATTATTTAAGGACTTTGTTGCATTATTTAAGGTCTCTGCTGCATTATTTAAGGACTCTGCTATGGTACTTAAGGACTTTGCTGCATTACTTAAGGACTTTGCTGCATTATTTAAGGACTTTGATGCATTATTTAAGAACTTTGTTGCATTATTTAAGGACTCTGCTGCATTATTTAAGGACTTTGTTGCATTATGTAAGGACTTTGCTGCTTTATTTAAGGACTTTGCTGCATTATTTAAGGACTTTGTTGCATTATTTAAGGACTCTTCTGCATTATTTAAGGACTTTGCTGCATTATTTAAGGACTATGCTGTGGTATTTAAGTACTCTGCTGCATTATTTAAGGACTTTGCTGCATTATTTAAGGACTCTGCTGCATTATTTAATTACTTTGCTGCATTATTAAAGGACCCTGCTGCGGCATTTAAGGATTCTGCTGCATAATTTAAGGACTTTATTGCATTATTTAAGGATCCTGCTGCATTATTTAAGGATCCTGCTGAAGCATTTGAGGACTCAGCTGCATTATTTAAGGACTTTGCTGCATTATTTAACGACTCTGCTGCATTATTTAAGGACTCTGCTGCTTTATTTAAGGACTTTCCTGCATTATTTAAGGAGTCTTCTGCATTATTTAATGACTCTGCTGAAGCATTTGAGGACTCAACTGCATTATTTAAGGACTCTGCTGCATTATTTAAGGTCTCTGCTGCATTATTTAAGGACTCTGCTGTGGTATATAAGGACTCTGCTGCATTATTTAAGGAATTTGTTGCATTATTTAAGGACGCTGCTGCATTATTTAAGGACTTTGTTGCATTATTTAAGGACTCTGCTGCATTAATTAAGGACTTTGCTGCATTACTTAAGGACACTGCTGCATTATTTAAGGACTTTGTTGCATTATTTAAGGACTCTGCTGCATTATTTAAGGACTCTGCTGAAACATTTGGGGACTCAGATGCATTATTTAAGGACTCTGCTGCATTATGTAAGGGCTTTGCTGCTTTATTTAAGGACTCTGTTGCATTATTTAAGGACTTTGTTGCATTATTTAAGAACTCTGCTGCATTATTTAAGGACTTTGTTGCATTATTTAAGGATTCTGCTGCATTATTTAAGGACTTTGCTGCATTATTTAAGGACTATGCTGTGGTATTTAAGGACTCTGCTGCATTATTTAAGGACTTTGCTGCATTATTAAAGGACTCTGCTGCATTATTTAATTACTTTGCTGCATTATTTAAGGACTCTGCTGCGGTATTTAAGGACTCTGCTGCATTATTTAAGGACTTTGATGCATTATTTAAGGACACTGCTGCAGAATTTAAGGAATCTGCTGCATTATTTAAGGACTTTGTTGCATTATTTAAGGTCTCTTTTTCATTATTTAAGGACTCTGCTATTGTACTTAAGGACTTTGCTGCATTATTTAAGGACTTTGCTGCATTATTTAAGGACTCTGCTGCATTATTTAAGTACTTTGTTGCATTATTTAAGGACTCTGCTGCATAATTTAAGGACTTTATTGCATTATTTAAGGATCCTGCTGCATTATTTAATGACTCTGCTGAAGCATTTGAGGACTCAGCTGCATTATTTAAGGTCTCTGCTGCATTATTTAAGGATCCTGCTGAAGCATTTGAGGACTCAGCTGCATTATTTAAGGACTTTGCTGCATTATTTAACGACTCTGCTGCGTTATTTAAGGACTCTGCTGCATTATTTAAGGACACTGCTGCATTATTTAAGGACTCTGCTGCATTATTTAAGGACTTTGCTGCATTATTTAACGACTCTGCTGCATTATTTAAGAACTTTGCTGCATTATTTAAGGACTCTGCTGCATTATTTAAGGAATTTGTTGCATTATTTAAGGACTCTGCTGCTTTATTTAAGGACTCTGCTGCGGTATTTAAGGACTCTGCTGCATTATTTAAGGACTTTGCTGCATTATTTAAGGACTGCTGCGTTATTTAAGGACTCTGCTGCATTATTTAAGACTTTGCTGCATTATTTAAGGACTCTGCTGCAGTGTTTAATGACTCTGCTGAAGCAACTGGGGACTCAGATGCATTATTTAAGGACTCTGCTGCATTATGTAAGGACTTTGCTGCTTTATTTAAGGACTTTGCTGCATTATTTAAGGACTTTGTTGCATTATTTAAGGACTCTGCTGCATTATTTAAGGACTTTGTTGCATTATTTAAGGACTCTTCTGCATTATTTAAGGACTTTGCTGCATTATTTAAGGACTATGCTGTGGTATTTAAGTACTCTGCTGCATTATTTAAGGACTTTGCTGCATTATTTAAGGACTCTGCTGCATTATTTAATTACTTTGCTGCATTATTAAAGGACCCTGCTGCGGCATTTAAGGATTCTGCTGCATTATTTAAGGACTTTGATGCATTATTTAAGGACGCTGCTGCAGAATTTAAGGAATCTGCTGCATTATTTAAGGACTTTGTTGCATTATTTAAGGTCTCTGCTGCATGAATTAAGGACTCTGCTATGGTACTTAAGGACTTTGCTGCATTATTTAAGGACTTTGCTGCATTATTTAAGGACTTTGATGCATTATTTAAGAACTTTGTTGCATTATTTAAGGACTCTGCTGCATTATTTAAGGACTTTGTTGCATTATGTAAGGACTTTGCTGCTTTATTTAAGGACTTTGCTGCATTATTTAAGGACTTTGTTGCATTATTTAAGGACTCTGCTGCATTATTTAAGGACTTTGTTGCATCATTTAAGGACTCTTCTGCATTATTTAAGGACTTTGCTGCATTATTTAAGGACTATGCTGTGGTATTTAAGTACTCTGCTGCATTATTTAAGGACTTTGCTGCATTATTTAAGGACTCTGCTGCATTATTTAATTACTTTGCTGCATTATTAAAGGACCCTGCTGCGGCATTTAAGGATTCTGCTGCATAATTTAAGGACTTTATTGCATTATTTAAGGATCCTGCTGCATTATTTAAGGATCCTGCTGAAGCATTTGAGGACTCAGCTGCATTATTTAAGGACTTTGCTGCATTATTTAACGACTCTGCTGCATTATTTAAGGACTCTGCTGCTTTATTTAAGGACTTTCCTGCATTATTTAAGGAGTCTTCTGCATTATTTAATGACTCTGCTGAAGCATTTGAGGACTCAACTGCATTATTTAAGGACTCTGCTGCATTATTTAAGGTCTCTGCTGCATTATTTAAGGACTCTGCTGTGGTATATAAGGACTCTGCTGCATTATTTAAGGAATTTGTTGCATTATTTAAGGACGCTGCTGCATTATTTAAGGACTTTGTTGCATTATTTAAGGACTCTGCTGCATTAATTAAGGACTTTGCTGCATTACTTAAGGACACTGCTGCATTATTTAAGGACTTTGTTGCATTATTTAAGGACTCTGCTGCATTATTTAAGGACTCTGCTGAAGCATTTGGGGACTCAGATGCATTATTTAAGGACTCTGCTGCATTATGTAAGGGCTTTGCTGCTTTATTTAAGGACTCTGTTGCATTATTTAAGGACTTTGTTGCATTATTTAAGAACTCTGCTGCATTATTTAAGGACTTTGTTGCATTATTTAAGGATTCTGCTGCATTATTTAAGGACTTTGCTGCATTATTTAAGGACTATGCTGTGGTATTTAAGGACTCTGCTGCATTATTTAAGGACTTTGCTGCATTATTAAAGGACTCTGCTGCATTATTTAATTACTTTGCTGCATTATTTAAGGACTCTGCTGCGGTATTTAAGGACTCTGCTGCATTATTTAAGGACTTTGATGCATTATTTAAGGACACTGCTGCAGAATTTAAGGAATCTGCTGCATTATTTAAGGACTTTGTTGCATTATTTAAGGTCTCTTTTTCATTATTTAAGGACTCTGCTATTGTACTTAAGGACTTTGCTGCATTATTTAAGGACTTTGCTGCATTATTTAAGGACTCTGCTGCATTATTTAAGTACTTTGTTGCATTATTTAAGGACTCTGCTGCATAATTTAAGGACTTTATTGCATTATTTAAGGACTTTGCTGCATTATTTAATGACTCTGCTGCGTTATTTAAAGACTCTGCTGCATTATTTAAGGACACTGCTGCATTATTTAAGGACTCTGCTGCATTATTTAAGGACTTTGCTGCATTATTTAACGACTCTGCTGCATTATTTAAGAACTTTGCTGCATTATTTAAGGACTCTGCTCCATTATTTAAGGAATTTGTTGCATTATTTAAGGACTCTGCTGCATTATTTAAGGACTTTGCTGCATTATTTAATGAATCTGCTGAAGCATTTGAGGACTCAACTGCATTATTTAAGGTCTCTGCTGCATTATTTAAGGACTCTGCTGAAGCATTTGAGGACTCAGCTGCATGATTTAAGGACTTTGCTGAATTATTTAAGGACTCTGCTGCATTATTTAAGGAATTTGTTGCATTATTTAAGGACTCTGCTGCATTATCTAAGGAATTTGTTGCATTATTTAAGGACTCTGCTGCATTATTTAAGGACTTTGCTGCATTATTTAATAACTTTGTTGCATTATACAAGTACTCTGCTGCATTATTTAAGGACTTTGTTGCATTATGTTAGGAGTCTGCTGCATTATTTAAGGAGTCTGCTGCATTATTTAATGACTATGCTGCATTATTTAAGGACTGCTGCGTTATTTAAGGACTCTGCTGCATTATTTAAGACTTTGCTGCATTATTTAAGGACTCTGCTGCAGTATTTAATGACTCTGCTGAAGCATTTGGGGACTCAGATGCTTTATTTAAGGACTCTGTTGCATTATTTAAGGACTTTGTTGCATTATTTAAGGACTCTGCTGCATTATTTAAGGACTTTGTTGCATTATTTAAGGATTCTGCTGCATTTTTTAAGGACCTGGCTGCATTATTTAAGGACTCTGCTGCATTATTTAATTATTTTGCTCCATTATTTAAGGACTCTGCTGCGGTATTTAAGGACTCTGCTGCATTATTTAAGGACTGTGATGCATTATTTAAGGACGCTGCTGCAGAATTTAAGGAATCTGCTGCATTATTTAAGGACTTTGTTGCATTATTTAAGGTCTCTGCTGCATTATTTAAGGACTCTGCTATGGTACTTAAGGACTTTGCTGCATTATTTAAGGACTTTGCTGCATTATTTAAGGACTCTGCTGCATTATTTAAGAACTGTGTTGCATTATTTAAGGACTCTGCTGCATTATTTAAGGACTTTGTTGCATTATGTAAGGACTCTGCTGCATTATTTAAGGACTTTGCTGCATTATTTAAGGACTCTACTGCATAATTTAAGGACTTTATTGCATTATTTAAGGATCCTGCTGCATTATTTAATGACTCTGCTGAAGCATTTGAGGACTCAGCTGCATTATTAAAGGTCTCTGCTGCATTATTTAAGTATCCTGCTGAAGCATTTGAGGACTCAGCTGCATTATTTAAGGACTTTGCTGCATTATTTATCGACTCTGCTGCGTTATTTAAGGACTCTGCTGCATTATTTAAGAACTTTGCTGCATTATTTAAGGACTCTTCTGCATTATTTAATGACTCTGCTGAAGAATTTGAGGACTCAGCTGCATAATTTAAGGACTCTGCTGCATTATTTAAGGAATTTGCTGCATTATTTAAGGACTCTACTGCGTTATTTAAGGACTCTGTTGCATTATTTAAGGACTTTGATGCATTATTTAAGGATGCTGCTGCAGAATTTAAGGAATCTGCTGCATTATTTAAGGACTTTGTTGCATTATTTAAGGTCTCTGCTGCATTATTTAAGGACTCTGCTGTGGTATTTAAGGACTCTGCTGCATTACTTAAGGAATTTGTTGCATTATTTAAGGACGCTGCTGCATTATTTAAGGACTTTGTTGCATTATTTAAGGACTCTGCTGCAGTATTTAATGACTCTGCTGAAGCATTTGGGGACTCAGATGCATTATTTAAGGACTCTGCTGCATTATGTAAGGGCTTTGCTGCTTTATTTAAGGACTCTTTTGCATTATTTAAGGACTCTGCTGCATTATTTAAGGACTTTGTTGCATTATTTAAGGATTTTGCTGCATTATTTAAGGATTTTGCTGCATTATTTAAGGACTTTGCCGCATTATTTAAGGACTATGCTTTGGTATTTAAGGACTCTGCTGCATTATTTAAGGACTTTGCTGCATTATTTAAGGACTCTGCTGCATTATTTAATTACTTTGCTGCATTATTTAAGGACTCTGCTGCGGTATTTAAGGACTCTGCTGCATTATTTAAGGACTTTGATGCATTATTTAAGGACACTGCTGCAGAATTTAAGGAATCTGCTTCATTATTTAAGGACTTTGTTGCATTATTTAAGGACTCTGCTGCATTATTTAAGAACTTTGTTGCATTATTTAAGGACTCTGCTGCATTATTTAAGGACTTTGTTGCATTATGTAAGGACTCTGCTGCATTATTTAAGGACTTTGCTGCATTATTTAAGGACTCTGCTGCATAATTTAAGGACTTTATTGCATTATTTTAGGATCCTGCTGCATTATTTAATGACTCTGCTGAAGCATTTGAGGACTCAGCTGCATTATTAAAGGTCTCTGCTGCATTATTTAAGGATCCTGCTGAAGCATTTGAGGACTCAGTTGCATTATTTAAGGACTTTGCTGCATTATTTAACGACTCTGCTGCGTTATTTAAGGACTCTGCTGCATTATTTAAGAACTTTGCTGCATTATTTAAGGACTCTTCTGAATTATTTAATGACTCTGCTGAAGTATTTGAGGACTCAGCTGCATTATTTAAGGACTCTGCTGCATTATTTAAGGAATTTGCTGCATTATTTAAGGACTCTGCTGCGTTATTTAAGGACTCTGCTGCATTATTTAAGGACTTTGATGCATTATTTATGGACGCTGCTGCAGAATTTAAGGAATCTGCTGCATTATTTAAGGACTTTGTTGCATTATTTAAGGTCTCTGCTGCATTATTTAAGGACTCTGCTGTGGTATTTAAGGACTCTGCTGCATTATTTAAGGAATTTGTTGCATTATTTAAGGACGCTGCTGCATTATTTAAGGTCTTTGTTGCATTATTTAAGGACTCTGCTGCAGTATTTAATGACTCTGCTGAAGCATTTGGGGACTCAGATGCATTATTTAAGGACTCTGCTGCATTATGTAAGGGCTTTGCTGCTTTATTTAAGGACTCTTTTGCATTATTTAAGGACTTTGTTGCATTATTTAAGGACTCTGCTGCATTATTTAAGGACTTTGTTGCATTATTTAAGGATTCTGCTGCATTATTTAAGGACTTTGCTGCATTATTTAAGGACTATGCTTTGGTATTTAAGGACTCTGCTGCATAATTTAAGGACTTTGCTGCATTATTTAAGGACTCTGCTGCATTATTTAATTACTTTGCTGCATTATTTAAGGACTCTGCTGCGGTATTTAAGGACTCTGCTGCATTATTTAAGGACTTTGATGCATTATTTAAGGACTCTGCTGCATTATTTAAGGAATTTGTTGCATTATTTAAGGACTCTGCTGCATTATTTAAGGACTTTGCTGCATTATTTAATAATTTTGTTGCATTATAAAAGTACTCTGCTGCATTATTTAAGGACTTTGTTGCATTATGTAAGGAGTCTGCTGCATTATTTAAGGACTTTGCTGCATTATTTAACGACTCTGCTGAAACATTTGAGGACTCAGCTGCATTATTTAAGGACTCTGCTGCATTATTTAAGGAATTTGCTGCATTATTTAAGGACTCTGCTGCGGTATTTAAGGACTCTGCTGCATTATTTAAGGACTTTGATGCATTATTTAAGGACTCTGCTGCATTATTTAATGACTTTGTTGCATTATATAAGGTCTCTGCTGCATTATTTAAGGACTATGTTGCATTATGTTAGAAGTCTGCTGCATTATTTAAGGACTTTGCTGCATTATTTAAGGACTCTGCTGCATTATTTAAGGACTTTGTTGCATTATTTAAGGTCTCTTTTTCATTATTTAAGGACTCTGCTATTGTACTTAAGGACTTTGCTGCATTATTTAAGGACTTTGCTGCATTATTTAAGGACTCTGCTGCATTATTTAAGTACTTTGTTGCATTATTTAAGGACTCTGCTGCATAATTTAAGGACTTTATTGCATTATTTAAGGATCCTGCTGCATTATTTAATGACTCTGCTGAAGCATTTGAGGACTCATCTGCATTATTAAAGGTCTCTGCTGCATTATTTAAGGATCCTGCTGAAGCATTTGAGGACTCAGCTGCATTATTTAAGGACTTTGCTGCATTATTTAACGACTCTGCTGCGTTATTTAAGGACTCTGCTGCATTATTTAAGGACACTGCTGCATTATTTAAGGACTCTGCTGCATTATTTAAGGACTTTGCTGCATTATTTAACGACTCTGCTGCATTATTTAAGAACTTTGCTGCATTATTTAAGGACTCTGCTGCATTATTTAAGGAATTTGTTGCATTATTTAAGGACTCTGCTGCTTTATTTAAGGACTCTGCTGCGGTATTTAAGGACTCTGCTGCATTATTTAAGGACTTTGCTGCATTATTTAAGGACTGCTGCGTTATTTAAGGACTCTGCTGCATTATTTAAGACTTTGCTGCATTATTTAAGGACTCTGCTGCAGTGTTTAATGACTCTGCTGAAGCAACTGGGGACTCAGATGCATTATTTAAGGACTCTGCTGCATTATGTAAGGACTTTGCTGCTTTATTTAAGGACTTTGCTGCATTATTTAAGGACTTTGTTGCATTATTTAAGGACTCTGCTGCATTATTTAAGGACTTTGTTGCATTATTTAAGGACTCTTCTGCATTATTTAAGGACTTTGCTGCATTATTTAAGGACTATGCTGTGGTATTTAAGTACTCTGCTGCATTATTTAAGGACTTTGCTGCATTATTTAAGGACTCTGCTGCATTATTTAATTACTTTGCTGCATTATTAAAGGACCCTGCTGCGGCATTTAAGGATTCTGCTGCATTATTTAAGGACTTTGATGCATTATTTAAGGACGCTGCTGCAGAATTTAAGGAATCTGCTGCATTATTTAAGGACTTTGTTGCATTATTTAAGGTCTCTGCTGCATTATTTAAGGACTCTGCTATGGTACTTAAGGACTTTGCTGCATTACTTAAGGACTTTGCTGCATTATTTAAGGACTTTGATGCATTATTTAAGAACTTTGTTGCATTATTTAAGGACTCTGCTGCATTATTTAAGGACTTTGTTGCATTATGTAAGGACTTTGCTGCTTTATTTAAGGACTTTGCTGCATTATTTAAGGGCTTTGTTGCATTATTTAAGGACTCTGCTGCATTATTTAAGGACTTTGTTGCATTATTTAAGGACTCTTCTGCATTATTTAAGGACTTTGCTGCATTATTTAAGGACTATGCTGTGGTATTTAAGTACTCTGCTGCATTATTTAAGGACTTTGCTGCATTATTTAAGGACTCTGCTGCATTATTTAATTACTTTGCTGCATTATTAAAGGACCCTGCTGCGGCATTTAAGGATTCTGCTGCATAATTTAAGGACTTTATTGCATTATTTAAGGATCCTGCTGCATTATTTAAGGATCCTGCTGAAGCATTTGAGGACTCAGCTGCATTATTTAAGGACTTTGCTGCATTATTTAACGACTCTGCTGCATTATTTAAGGACTCTGCTGCTTTATTTAAGGACTTTCCTGCATTATTTAAGGAGTCTTCTGCATTATTTAATGACTCTGCTGAAGCATTTGAGGACTCAACTGCATTATTTAAGGACTCTGCTGCATTATTTAAGGTCTCTGCTGCATTATTTAAGGACTCTGCTGTGGTATATAAGGACTCTGCTGCATTATTTAAGGAATTTGTTGCATTATTTAAGGACGCTGCTGCATTATTTAAGGACTTTGTTGCATTATTTAAGGACTCTGCTGCATTAATTAAGGACTTTGCTGCATTACTTAAGGACACTGCTGCATTATTTAAGGACTTTGTTGCATTATTTAAGGTCTCTGCTGCATTATTTAAGGACTCTGCTGTGGTATTTATGGACTCTGCTGCATTATTTAAGGAATTTGTTGCATTATTTAAGGACGCTGCTGCATTATTTAAGGACTTTGTTGCATTATTTAAGGACTTTGCTGCATTAATTAAGGACTTTGCTGCATTACTTAAGGACTCTGCTGCATTATTTAATTACTTGCTGCATTATTTAAGGACTCTGCTGCGGTGTTTAAGAACTCTGCTGCATTATTTAAGGACTTTGCTGCATTATTTTAGGACTCTGCTGCATTATTTAAGGACTTTGCTGTATTATTTAAGGACTCTACTGCATTATTTAAGGACTTTGTTGCATTATTTAAGGACTCTGCTGCATTATTTAATGACTTTGTTGCATTATATAAGGACTCTGCTGCATTATTTAAGGACTATGTTGCATTATGTTAGAAGTCTGCTGCATTATTTAAGGACTTTGCTGCATTATTTAAGGACTCTGCTGCATTATTTAAGGACTTTATTGCATTATTTAAGGACTCTGCTGCATTATTTAATGACTCTGCTGAAGCATTTGAGGACTCAGCTGCATTATTTAAGGTCTCTGCTGTATTATTTAAGGACTCTGCTGCATTATTTAATGACTCTGTTGCGGTATTTAAGGACTCTGCTGCATTATTTAAGGACTGCTGCGTTATTTAAGGACTCTGCTGCATTATTTAAGACTTTGCTGCATTATTTAAGGACTCTGCTGCAGTGTTTAATGACTCTGCTGAAGCAACTGGGGACTCAGATGCATTATTTAAGGACTCTGCTGCATTATGTAAGGACTTTGCTGCTTTATTTAAGGACTTTGCTGCATTATTTAAGGACTTTGTTGCATTATTTAAGGACTCTGCTGCATTATTTAAGGACTTTGTTGCATTATTTAAGGACTCTTCTGCATTATTTAAGGACTTTGCTGCATTATTTAAGGACTATGCTGTGGTATTTAAGTACTCTGCTGCATTATTTAAGGACTTTGCTGCATTATTTAAGGACTCTGCTGCATTATTTAATTACTTTGCTGCATTATTAAAGGACCCTGCTGCGGCATTTAAGGATTCTGCTGCATTATTTAAGGACTTTGATGCATTATTTAAGGACGCTGCTGCAGAATTTAAGGAATCTGCTGCATTATTTAAGGACTTTGTTGCATTATTTAAGGTCTCTGCTGCATGAATTAAGGACTCTGCTATGGTACTTAAGGACTTTGCTGCATTATTTAAGGACTTTGCTGCATTATTTAAGGACTTTGATGCATTATTTAAGAACTTTGTTGCATTATTTAAGGACTCTGCTGCATTATTTAAGGACTTTGTTGCATTATGTAAGGACTTTGCTGCTTTATTTAAGGACTTTGCTGCATTATTTAAGGACTTTGTTGCATTATTTAAGGACTTTGTTGCATTATTTAAGGATTCTGCTGCATTTTTTAAGGACCTGGCTGCATTATTTAAGGACTCTGCTGCATTATTTAATTATTTTGCTCCATTATTTAAGGACTCTGCTGCGGTATTTAAGGACTCTGCTGCATTATTTAAGGACTGTGATGCATTATTTAAGGACGCTGCTGCAGAATTTAAGGAATCTGCTGCATTATTTAAGGACTTTGTTGCATTATTTAAGGTCTCTGCTGCATTATTTAAGGACTCTGCTATGGTACTTAAGGACTTTGCTGCATTATTTAAGGACTTTGCTGCATTATTTAAGGACTCTGCTGCATTATTTAAGAACTGTGTTGCATTATTTAAGGACTCTGCTGCATTATTTAAGGACTTTGTTGCATTATGTAAGGACTCTGCTGCATTATTTAAGGACTTTGCTGCATTATTTAAGGACTCTACTGCATAATTTAAGGACTTTATTGCATTATTTAAGGATCCTGCTGCATTATTTAATGACTCTGCTGAAGCATTTGAGGACTCAGCTGCATTATTAAAGGTCTCTGCTGCATTATTTAAGTATCCTGCTGAAGCATTTGAGGACTCAGCTGCATTATTTAAGGACTTTGCTGCATTATTTATCGACTCTGCTGCGTTATTTAAGGACTCTGCTGCATTATTTAAGAACTTTGCTGCATTATTTAAGGACTCTTCTGCATTATGTAATGACTCTGCTGAAGAATTTGAGGACTCAGCTGCATAATTTAAGGACTCTGCTGCATTATTTAAGGAATTTGCTGCATTATTTAAGGACTCTACTGCGTTATTTAAGGACTCTGTTGCATTATTTAAGGACTTTGATGCATTATTTAAGGATGCTGCTGCAGAATTTAAGGAATCTGCTGCATTATTTAAGGACTTTGTTGCATTATTTAAGGTCTCTGCTGCATTATTTAAGGACTCTGCTGTGGTATTTAAGGACTCTGCTGCATTATTTAAGGAATTTGTTGCATTATTTAAGGACGCTGCTGCATTATTTAAGGACTTTGTTGCATTATTTAAGGACTCTGCTGCAGTATTTAATGACTCTGCTGAAGCATTTGGGGACTCAGATGCATTATTTAAGGACTCTGCTGCATTATGTAAGGGCTTTGCTGCTTTATTTAAGGACTCTTTTGCATTATTTAAGGACTCTGCTGCATTATTTAAGGACTTTGTTGCATTATTTAAGGATTTTGCTGCATTATTTAAGGATTTTGCTGCATTATTTAAGGACTTTGCCGCATTATTTAAGGACTATGCTTTGGTATTTAAGGACTCTGCTGCATTATTTAAGGACTTTGCTGCATTATTTAAGGACTCTGCTGCATTATTTAATTACTTTGCTGCATTATTTAAGGACTCTGCTGCGGTATTTAAGGACTCTGCTGCATTATTTAAGGACTTTGATGCATTATTTAAGGACACTGCTGCAGAATTTAAGGAATCTGCTTCATTATTTAAGGACTTTGTTGCATTATTTAAGGACTCTGCTGCATTATTTAAGAACTTTGTTGCATTATTTAAGGACTCTGCTGCATTATTTAAGGACTTTGTTGCATTATGTAAGGACTCTGCTGCATTATTTAAGGACTTTGCTGCATTATTTAAGGACTCTGCTGCATAATTTAAGGACTTTATTGCATTATTTTAGGATCCTGCTGCATTATTTAATGACTCTGCTGAAGCATTTGAGGACTCAGCTGCATTATTAAAGGTCTCTGCTGCATTATTTAAGGATCCTGCTGAAGCATTTGAGGACTCAGTTGCATTATTTAAGGACTTTGCTGCATTATTTAACGACTCTGCTGCGTTATTTAAGGACTCTGCTGCATTATTTAAGAACTTTGCTGCATTATTTAAGGACTCTTCTGAATTATTTAATGACTCTGCTGAAGTATTTGAGGACTCAGCTGCATTATTTAAGGACTCTGCTGCATTATTTAAGGAATTTGCTGCATTATTTAAGGACTCTGCTGCGTTATTTAAGGACTCTGCTGCATTATTTAAGGACTTTGATGCATTATTTATGGACGCTGCTGCAGAATTTAAGGAATCTGCTGCATTATTTAAGGACTTTGTTGCATTATTTAAGGTCTCTGCTGCATTATTTAAGGACTCTGCTGTGGTATTTAAGGACTCTGCTGCATTATTTAAGGAATTTGTTGCATTATTTAAGGACGCTGCTGCATTATTTAAGGTCTTTGTTGCATTATTTAAGGACTCTGCTGCAGTATTTAATGACTCTGCTGAAGCATTTGGGGACTCAGATGCATTATTTAAGGACTCTGCTGCATTATGTAAGGGCTTTGCTGCTTTATTTAAGGACTCTTTTGCATTATTTAAGGACTTTGTTGCATTATTTAAGGACTCTGCTGCATTATTTAAGGACTTTGTTGCATTATTTAAGGATTCTGCTGCATTATTTAAGGACTTTGCTGCATTATTTAAGGACTATGCTTTGGTATTTAAGGACTCTGCTGCATAATTTAAGGACTTTGCTGCATTATTTAAGGACTCTGCTGCATTATTTAATTACTTTGCTGCATTATTTAAGGACTCTGCTGCGGTATTTAAGGACTCTGCTGCATTATTTAAGGACTTTGATGCATTATTTAAGGACTCTGCTGCATTATTTAAGGAATTTGTTGCATTATTTAAGGACTCTGCTGCATTATTTAAGGACTTTGCTGCATTATTTAATAATTTTGTTGCATTATAAAAGTACTCTGCTGCATTATTTAAGGACTTTGTTGCATTATGTAAGGAGTCTGCTGCATTATTTAAGGACTTTGCTGCATTATTTAACGACTCTGCTGAAACATTTGAGGACTCAGCTGCATTATTTAAGGACTCTGCTGCATTATTTAAGGAATTTGCTGCATTATTTAAGGACTCTGCTGCGGTATTTAAGGACTCTGCTGCATTATTTAAGGACTTTGATGCATTATTTAAGGACTCTGCTGCATTATTTAATGACTTTGTTGCATTATATAAGGTCTCTGCTGCATTATTTAAGGACTATGTTGCATTATGTTAGAAGTCTGCTGCATTATTTAAGGACTTTGCTGCATTATTTAAGGACTCTGCTGCATTATTTAAGGACTTTGTTGCATTATTTAAGGTCTCTTTTTCATTATTTAAGGACTCTGCTATTGTACTTAAGGACTTTGCTGCATTATTTAAGGACTTTGCTGCATTATTTAAGGACTCTGCTGCATTATTTAAGTACTTTGTTGCATTATTTAAGGACTCTGCTGCATAATTTAAGGACTTTATTGCATTATTTAAGGATCCTGCTGCATTATTTAATGACTCTGCTGAAGCATTTGAGGACTCATCTGCATTATTAAAGGTCTCTGCTGCATTATTTAAGGATCCTGCTGAAGCATTTGAGGACTCAGCTGCATTATTTAAGGACTTTGCTGCATTATTTAACGACTCTGCTGCGTTATTTAAGGACTCTGCTGCATTATTTAAGGACACTGCTGCATTATTTAAGGACTCTGCTGCATTATTTAAGGACTTTGCTGCATTATTTAACGACTCTGCTGCATTATTTAAGAACTTTGCTGCATTATTTAAGGACTCTGCTGCATTATTTAAGGAATTTGTTGCATTATTTAAGGACTCTGCTGCTTTATTTAAGGACTCTGCTGCGGTATTTAAGGACTCTGCTGCATTATTTAAGGACTTTGCTGCATTATTTAAGGACTGCTGCGTTATTTAAGGACTCTGCTGCATTATTTAAGACTTTGCTGCATTATTTAAGGACTCTGCTGCAGTGTTTAATGACTCTGCTGAAGCAACTGGGGACTCAGATGCATTATTTAAGGACTCTGCTGCATTATGTAAGGACTTTGCTGCTTTATTTAAGGACTTTGCTGCATTATTTAAGGACTTTGTTGCATTATTTAAGGACTCTGCTGCATTATTTAAGGACTTTGTTGCATTATTTAAGGACTCTTCTGCATTATTTAAGGACTTTGCTGCATTATTTAAGGACTATGCTGTGGTATTTAAGTACTCTGCTGCATTATTTAAGGACTTTGCTGCATTATTTAAGGACTCTGCTGCATTATTTAATTACTTTGCTGCATTATTAAAGGACCCTGCTGCGGCATTTAAGGATTCTGCTGCATTATTTAAGGACTTTGATGCATTATTTAAGGACGCTGCTGCAGAATTTAAGGAATCTGCTGCATTATTTAAGGACTTTGTTGCATTATTTAAGGTCTCTGCTGCATTATTTAAGGACTCTGCTATGGTACTTAAGGACTTTGCTGCATTACTTAAGGACTTTGCTGCATTATTTAAGGACTTTGATGCATTATTTAAGAACTTTGTTGCATTATTTAAGGACTCTGCTGCATTATTTAAAGACTTTGTTGCATTATGTAAGGACTTTGCTGCTTTATTTAAGGACTTTGCTGCATTATTTAAGGGCTTTGTTGCATTATTTAAGGACTCTGCTGCATTATTTAAGGACTTTGTTGCATTATTTAAGGACTCTTCTGCATTATTTAAGGACTTTGCTGCATTATTTAAGGACTATGCTGTGGTATTTAAGTACTCTGCTGCATTATTTAAGGACTTTGCTGCATTATTTAAGGACTCTGCTGCATTATTTAATTACTTTGCTGCATTATTAAAGGACCCTGCTGCGGCATTTAAGGATTCTGCTGCATAATTTAAGGACTTTATTGCATTATTTAAGGATCCTGCTGCATTATTTAAGGATCCTGCTGAAGCATTTGAGGACTCAGCTGCATTATTTAAGGACTTTGCTGCATTATTTAACGACTCTGCTGCATTATTTAAGGACTCTGCTGCTTTATTTAAGGACTTTCCTGCATTATTTAAGGAGTCTTCTGCATTATTTAATGACTCTGCTGAAGCATTTGAGGACTCAACTGCATTATTTAAGGACTCTGCTGCATTATTTAAGGTCTCTGCTGCATTATTTAAGGACTCTGCTGTGGTATATAAGGACTCTGCTGCATTATTTAAGGAATTTGTTGCATTATTTAAGGACGCTGCTGCATTATTTAAGGACTTTGTTGCATTATTTAAGGACTCTGCTGCATTAATTAAGGACTTTGCTGCATTACTTAAGGACACTGCTGCATTATTTAAGGACTTTGTTGCATTATTTAAGGTCTCTGCTGCATTATTTAAGGACTCTGCTGTGGTATTTATGGACTCTGCTGCATTATTTAAGGAATTTGTTGCATTATTTAAGGACGCTGCTGCATTATTTAAGGACTTTGTTGCATTATTTAAGGACTTTGCTGCATTAATTAAGGACTTTGCTGCATTACTTAAGGACTCTGCTGCATTATTTAATTACTTGCTGCATTATTTAAGGACTCTGCTGCGGTGTTTAAGAACTCTGCTGCATTATTTAAGGACTTTGCTGCATTATTTTAGGACTCTGCTGCATTATTTAAGGACTTTGCTGTATTATTTAAGGACTCTACTGCATTATTTAAGGACTTTGTTGCATTATTTAAGGACTCTGCTGCATTATTTAATGACTTTGTTGCATTATATAAGGACTCTGCTGCATTATTTAAGGACTATGTTGCATTATGTTAGAAGTCTGCTGCATTATTTAAGGACTTTGCTGCATTATTTAAGGACTCTGCTGCATTATTTAAGGACTTTATTGCATTATTTAAGGACTCTGCTGCATTATTTAATGACTCTGCTGAAGCATTTGAGGACTCAGCTGCATTATTTAAGGTCTCTGCTGTATTATTTAAGGACTCTGCTGCATTATTTAATGACTCTGTTGCGGTATTTAAGGACTCTGCTGCATTATTTAAGGACTGCTGCGTTATTTAAGGACTCTGCTGCATTATTTAAGACTTTGCTGCATTATTTAAGGACTCTGCTGCAGTGTTTAATGACTCTGCTGAAGCAACTGGGGACTCAGATGCATTATTTAAGGACTCTGCTGCATTATGTAAGGACTTTGCTGCTTTATTTAAGGACTTTGCTGCATTATTTAAGGACTTTGTTGCATTATTTAAGGACTCTGCTGCATTATTTAAGGACTTTGTTGCATTATTTAAGGACTCTTCTGCATTATTTATGGACTTTGCTGCATTATTTAAGGACTATGCTGTGGTATTTAAGTACTCTGCTGCATTATTTAAGGACTTTGCTGCATTATTTAAGGACTCTGCTGCATTATTTAATTACTTTGCTGCATTATTAAAGGACCCTGCTGCGGCATTTAAGGATTCTGCTGCATTATTTAAGGACTTTGATGCATTATTTAAGGACGCTGCTGCAGAATTTAAGGAATCTGCTGCATTATTTAAGGACTTTGTTGCATTATTTAAGGTCTCTGCTGCATGAATTAAGGACTCTGCTATGGTACTTAAGGACTTTGCTGCATTATTTAAGGACTTTGCTGCATTATTTAAGGACTTTGATGCATTATTTAAGAACTTTGTTGCATTATTTAAGGACTCTGCTGCATTATTTAAGGACTTTGTTGCATTATGTAAGGACTTTGCTGCTTTATTTAAGGACTTTGCTGCATTATTTAAGGACTTTGTTGCATTATTTAAGGACTCTGCTGCATTATTTAAGGACTTTGTTGCATTATTTAAGGACTCTTCTGCATTATTTAAGGACTTTGCTGCATTATTTAAGGACTATGCTGTGGTATTTAAGTACTCTGCTGCATTATTTAAGGACTTTGCTGCATTATTTAAGGACTCTGCTGCATTATTTAATTACTTTGCTGCATTATTAAAGGACCCTGCTGCGGCATTTAAGGATTCTGCTGCATAATTTAAGGACTTTATTGCATTATTTAAGGATCCTGCTGCATTATTTAAGGATCCTGCTGAAGCATTTGAGGACTCAGCTGCATTATTTAAGGACTTTGCTGCATTATTTAACGACTCTGCTGCATTATTTAAGGACTCTGCTGCTTTATTTAAGGACTTTCCTGCATTATTTAAGGAGTCTTCTGCATTATTTAATGACTCTGCTGAAGCATTTGAGGACTCAACTGCATTATTTAAGGACTCTGCTGCATTATTTAAGGTCTCTGCTGCATTATTTAAGGACTCTGCTGTGGTATATAAGGACTCTGCTGCATTATTTAAGGAATTTGTTGCATTATTTAAGGACGCTGCTGCATTATTTAAGGACTTTGTTGCATTATTTAAGGACTCTGCTGCATTAATTAAGGACTTTGCTGCATTACTTAAGGACACTGCTGCATTATTTAAGGACTTTGTTGCATTATTTAAGGACTCTGCTGCATTATTTAAGGACTCTGCTGAAGCATTTGGGGACTCAGATGCATTATTTAAGGACTCTGCTGCATTATGTAAGGGCTTTGCTGCTTTATTTAAGGACTCTGTTGCATTATTTAAGGACTTTGTTGCATTATTTAAGAACTCTGCTGCATTATTTAAGGACTTTGTTGCATTATTTAAGGATTCTGCTGCATTATTTAAGGACTTTGCTGCATTATTTAAGGACTATGCTGTGGTATTTAAGGACTCTGCTGCATTATTTAAGGACTTTGCTGCATTATTAAAGGACTCTGCTGCATTATTTAATTACTTTGCTGCATTATTTAAGGACTCTGCTGCGGTATTTAAGGACTCTGCTGCATTATTTAAGGACTTTGATGCATTATTTAAGGACACTGCTGCAGAATTTAAGGAATCTGCTGCATTATTTAAGGACTTTGTTGCATTATTTAAGGTCTCTTTTTCATTATTTAAGGACTCTGCTATTGTACTTAAGGACTTTGCTGCATTATTTAAGGACTTTGCTGCATTATTTAAGGACTCTGCTGCATTATTTAAGTACTTTGTTGCATTATTTAAGGACTCTGCTGCATAATTTAAGGACTTTATTGCATTATTTAAGGATCCTGCTGCATTATTTAATGACTCTGCTGAAGCATTTGAGGACTCAGCTGCATTATTTAAGGTCTCTGCTGCATTATTTAAGGATCCTGCTGAAGCATTTGAGGACTCAGCTGCATTATTTAAGGACTTTGCTGCATTATTTAACGACTCTGCTGCGTTATTTAAGGACTCTGCTGCATTATTTAAGGACACTGCTGCATTATTTAAGGACTCTGCTGCATTATTTAAGGACTTTGCTGCATTATTTAACGACTCTGCTGCATTATTTAAGAACTTTGCTGCATTATTTAAGGACTCTGCTGCATTATTTAAGGAATTTGTTGCATTATTTAAGGACTCTGCTGCTTTATTTAAGGACTCTGCTGCGGTATTTAAGGACTCTGCTGCATTATTTAAGGACTTTGCTGCATTATTTAAGGACTGCTGCGTTATTTAAGGACTCTGCTGCATTATTTAAGACTTTGCTGCATTATTTAAGGACTCTGCTGCAGTGTTTAATGACTCTGCTGAAGCAACTGGGGACTCAGATGCATTATTTAAGGACTCTGCTGCATTATGTAAGGACTTTGCTGCTTTATTTAAGGACTTTGCTGCATTATTTAAGGACTTTGTTGCATTATTTAAGGACTCTGCTGCATTATTTAAGGACTTTGTTGCATTATTTAAGGACTCTTCTGCATTATTTAAGGACTTTGCTGCATTATTTAAGGACTATGCTGTGGTATTTAAGTACTCTGCTGCATTATTTAAGGACTTTGCTGCATTATTTAAGGACTCTGCTGCATTATTTAATTACTTTGCTGCATTATTAAAGGACCCTGCTGCGGCATTTAAGGATTCTGCTGCATTATTTAAGGACTTTGATGCATTATTTAAGGACGTTGCTGCAGAATTTAAGGAATCTGCTGCATTATTTAAGGACTTTGTTGCATTATTTAAGGTCTCTGCTGCATGAATTAAGGACTCTGCTATGGTACTTAAGGACTTTGCTGCATTATTTAAGGACTTTGCTGCATTATTTAAGGACTTTGATGCATTATTTAAGAACTTTGTTGCATTATTTAAGGACTCTGCTGCATTATTTAAGGACTTTGTTGCATTATGTAAGGACTTTGCTGCTTTATTTAAGGACTTTGCTGCATTATTTAAGGACTTTGTTGCATTATTTAAGGACTCTGCTGCATTATTTAAGGACTTTGTTGCATCATTTAAGGACTCTTCTGCATTATTTAAGGACTTTGCTGCATTATTTAAGGACTATGCTGTGGTATTTAAGTACTCTGCTGCATTATTTAAGGACTTTGCTGCATTATTTAAGGACTCTGCTGCATTATTTAATTACTTTGCTGCATTATTAAAGGACCCTGCTGCGGCATTTAAGGATTCTGCTGCATAATTTAAGGACTTTATTGCATTATTTAAGGATCCTGCTGCATTATTTAAGGATCCTGCTGAAGCATTTGAGGACTCAGCTGCATTATTTAAGGACTTTGCTGCATTATTTAACGACTCTGCTGCATTATTTAAGGACTCTGCTGCTTTATTTAAGGACTTTCCTGCATTATTTAAGGAGTCTTCTGCATTATTTAATGACTCTGCTGAAGCATTTGAGGACTCAACTGCATTATTTAAGGACTCTGCTGCATTATTTAAGGTCTCTGCTGCATTATTTAAGGACTCTGCTGTGGTATATAAGGACTCTGCTGCATTATTTAAGGAATTTGTTGCATTATTTAAGGACGCTGCTGCATTATTTAAGGACTTTGTTGCATTATTTAAGGACTCTGCTGCATTAATTAAGGACTTTGCTGCATTACTTAAGGACACTGCTGCATTATTTAAGGACTTTGTTGCATTATTTAAGGACTCTGCTGCATTATTTAAGGACTCTGCTGAAGCATTTGGGGACTCAGATGCATTATTTAAGGACTCTGCTGCATTATGTAAGGGCTTTGCTGCTTTATTTAAGGACTCTGTTGCATTATTTAAGGACTTTGTTGCATTATTTAAGAACTCTGCTGCATTATTTAAGGACTTTGTTGCATTATTTAAGGATTCTGCTGCATTATTTAAGGACTTTGCTGCATTATTTAAGGACTATGCTGTGGTATTTAAGGACTCTGCTGCATTATTTAAGGACTTTGCTGCATTATTAAAGGACTCTGCTGCATTATTTAATTACTTTGCTGCATTATTTAAGGACTCTGCTGCGGTATTTAAGGACTCTGCTGCATTATTTAAGGACTTTGATGCATTATTTAAGGACACTGCTGCAGAATTTAAGGAATCTGCTGCATTATTTAAGGACTTTGTTGCATTATTTAAGGTCTCTTTTTCATTATTTAAGGACTCTGCTATTGTACTTAAGGACTTTGCTGCATTATTTAAGGACTTTGCTGCATTATTTAAGGACTCTGCTGCATTATTTAATTACTTTGTTGCATTATTTAAGGACTCTGCTGCATAATTTAAGGACTTTATTGCATTATTTAAGGATCCTGCTGCATTATTTAATGACTCTGCTGAAGCATTTGAGGACTCAGCTGCATTATTTAAGGTCTCTCTGCTGCATTATTTAAGGATCCTGCTGAAGCATTTGAGGACTCAGCTGCATTATTTAAGGACTTTGCTGCATTATTTAATGACTCTGCTGCGTTATTTAAAGACTCTGCTGCATTATTTAAGGACACTGCTGCATTATTTAAGGACTCTGCTGCATTATTTAAGGACTTTGCTGCATTATTTAACGACTCTGCTGCATTATTTAAGAACTTTGCTGCATTATTTAAGGACTCTGCTCCATTATTTAAGGAATTTGTTGCATTATTTAAGGACTCTGCTGCATTATTTAAGGACTTTGCTGCATTATTTAATGAATCTGCTGAAGCATTTGAGGACTCAACTGCATTATTTAAGGTCTCTGCTGCATTATTTAAGGACTCTGCTGAAGCATTTGAGGACTCAGCTGCATGATTTAAGGACTTTGCTGAATTATTTAAGGACTCTGCTGCATTATTTAAGGAATTTGTTGCATTATTTAAGGACTCTGCTGCATTATCTAAGGAATTTGTTGCATTATTTAAGGACTCTGCTGCATTATTTAAGGACTTTGCTGCATTATTTAATAACTTTGTTGCATTATACAAGTACTCTGCTGCATTATTTAAGGACTTTGTTGCATTATGTTAGGAGTCTGCTGCATTATTTAAGGAGTCTGCTGCATTATTTAATGACTATGCTGCATTATTTAAGGACTGCTGCGTTATTTAAGGACTCTGCTGCATTATTTAAGACTTTGCTGCATTATTTAAGGACTCTGCTGCAGTTTTTAATGACTCTGCTGAAGCATTTGGGGACTCAGATGCTTTATTTAAGGACTCTGTTGCATTATTTAAGGACTTTGTTGCATTATTTAAGGACTCTGCTGCATTATTTAAGGACTTTGTTGCATTATTTAAGGATTCTGCTGCATTTTTTAAGGACCTGGCTGCATTATTTAAGGACTCTGCTGCATTATTTAATTATTTTGCTCCATTATTTAAGGACTCTGCTGCGGTATTTAAGGACTCTGCTGCATTATTTAAGGACTGTGATGCATTATTTAAGGACGCTGCTGCAGAATTTAAGGAATCTGCTGCATTATTTAAGGACTTTGTTGCATTATTTAAGGTCTCTGCTGCATTATTTAAGGACTCTGCTATGGTACTTAAGGACTTTGCTGCATTATTTAAGGACTTTGCTGCATTATTTAAGGACTCTGCTGCATTATTTAAGAACTGTGTTGCATTATTTAAGGACTCTGCTGCATTATTTAAGGACTTTGTTGCATTATGTAAGGACTCTGCTGCATTATTTAAGGACTTTGCTGCATTATTTAAGGACTCTACTGCATAATTTAAGGACTTTATTGCATTATTTAAGGATCCTGCTGCATTATTTAATGACTCTGCTGAAGCATTTGAGGACTCAGCTGCATTATTAAAGGTCTCTGCTGCATTATTTAAGTATCCTGCTGAAGCATTTGAGGACTCAGCTGCATTATTTAAGGACTTTGCTGCATTATTTATCGACTCTGCTGCGTTATTTAAGGACTCTGCTGCATTATTTAAGAACTTTGCTGCATTATTTAAGGACTCTTCTGCGTTATTTAAGGACTCTGTTGCATTATTTAAGGACTTTGATGCATTATTTAAGGATGCTGCTGCAGAATTTAAGGAATCTGCTGCATTATTTAAGGACTTTGTTGCATTATTTAAGGTCTCTGCTGCATTATTTAAGGACTCTGCTGTGGTATTTAAGGACTCTGCTGCATTATTTAAGGAATTTGTTGCATTATTTAAGGACGCTGCTGCATTATTTAAGGACTTTGTTGCATTATTTAAGGACTCTGCTGCAGTATTTAATGACTCTGCTGAAGCATTTGGGGACTCAGATGCATTATTTAAGGACTCTGCTGCATTATGTAAGGGCTTTGCTGCTTTATTTAAGGACTCTTTTGCATTATTTAAGGACTCTGCTGCATTATTTAAGGACTTTGTTGCATTATTTAAGGATTTTGCTGCATTATTTAAGGATTTTGCTGCATTATTTAAGGACTCTGCCGCATTATTTAAGGACTATGCTTTGGTATTTAAGGACTCTGCTGCATTATTTAAGGACTTTGCTGCATTATTTAAGGACTCTGCTGCATTATTTAATTACTTTGCTGCATTATTTAAGGACTCTGCTGCGGTATTTAAGGACTCTGCTGCATTATTTAAGGACTTTGATGCATTATTTAAGGACACTGCTGCAGAATTTAAGGAATCTGCTTCATTATTTAAGGACTTTGTTGCATTATTTAAGGACTCTGCTGCATTATTTAAGAACTTTGTTGCATTATTTAAGGACTCTGCTGCATTATTTAAGGACTTTGTTGCATTATGTAAGGACTCTGCTGCATTATTTAAGGACTTTGCTGCATTATTTAAGGACTCTGCTGCATAATTTAAGGACTTTATTGCATTATTTTAGGATCCTGCTGCATTATTTAATGACTCTGCTGAAGCATTTGAGGACTCAGCTGCATTATTAAAGGTCTCTGCTGCATTATTTAAGGATCCTGCTGAAGCATTTGAGGACTCAGTTGCATTATTTAAGGACTTTGCTGCATTATTTAACGACTCTGCTGCGTTATTTAAGGACTCTGCTGCATTATTTAAGAACTTTGCTGCATTATTTAAGGACTCTTCTGAATTATTTAATGACTCTGCTGAAGTATTTGAGGACTCAGCTGCATTATTTAAGGACTCTGCTGCATTATTTAAGGAATTTGCTGCATTATTTAAGGACTCTGCTGCGTTATTTAAGGACTCTGCTGCATTATTTAAGGACTTTGATGCATTATTTATGGACGCTGCTGCAGAATTTAAGGAATCTGCTGCATTATTTAAGGACTTTGTTGCATTATTTAAGGTCTCTGCTGCATTATTTAAGGACTCTGCTGTGGTATTTAAGGACTCTGCTGCATTATTTAAGGAATTTGTTGCATTATTTAAGGACGCTGCTGCATTATTTAAGGTCTTTGTTGCATTATTTAAGGACTCTGCTGCAGTATTTAATGACTCTGCTGAAGCATTTGGGGACTCAGATGCATTATTTAAGGACTCTGCTGCATTATGTAAGGGCTTTGCTGCTTTATTTAAGGACTCTTTTGCATTATTTAAGGACTCTGTTGCATTATTTAAGGACTCTGCTGCATTATTTAAGGACTTTGTTGCATTATTTAAGGATTCTGCTGCATTATTTAAGGACTTTGCTGCATTATTTAAGGACTATGCTTTGGTATTTAAGGACTCTGCTGCATAATTTAAGGACTTTGCTGCATTATTTAAGGACTCTGCTGCATTATTTAATTACTTTGCTGCATTATTTAAGGACTCTGCTGCGGTATTTAAGGACTCTGCTGCATTATTTAAGGACTTTGATGCATTATTTAAGGACTCTGCTGCATTATTTAAGGAATTTGTTGCATTATTTAAGGACTCTGCTGCATTATTTAAGGACTTTGCTGCATTATTTAATAATTTTGTTGCATTATAAAAGTACTCTGCTGCATTATTTAAGGACTTTGTTGCATTATGTAAGGAGTCTGCTGCATTATTTAAGGACTTTGCTGCATTATTTAACGACTCTGCTGAAACATTTGAGGACTCAGCTGCATTATTTAAGGACTCTGCTGCATTATTTAAGGAATTTGCTGCATTATTTAAGGACTCTGCTGCGGTATTTAAGGACTCTGCTGCATTATTTAAGGACTTTGATGCATTATTTAAGGACTCTGCTGCATTATTTAATGACTTTGTTGCATTATATAAGGTCTCTGCTGCATTATTTAAGGACTATGTTGCATTATGTTAGAAGTCTGCTGCATTATTTAAGGACTTTGCTGCATTATTTAAGGACTCTGCTGCATTATTTAAGGACTTTGTTGCATTATTTAAGGTCTCTTTTTCATTATTTAAGGACTCTGCTATTGTACTTAAGGACTTTGCTGCATTATTTAAGGACTTTGCTGCATTATTTAAGGACTCTGCTGCATTATTTAAGTACTTTGTTGCATTATTTAAGGACTCTGCTGCATAATTTAAGGACTTTATTGCATTATTTAAGGATCCTGCTGCATTATTTAATGACTCTGCTGAAGCATTTGAGGACTCATCTGCATTATTAAAGGTCTCTGCTGCATTATTTAAGGATCCTGCTGAAGCATTTGAGGACTCAGCTGCATTATTTAAGGACTTTGCTGCATTATTTAACGACTCTGCTGCGTTATTTAAGGACTCTGCTGCATTATTTAAGGACACTGCTGCATTATTTAAGGACTCTGCTGCATTATTTAAGGACTTTGCTGCATTATTTAACGACTCTGCTGCATTATTTAAGAACTTTGCTGCATTATTTAAGGACTCTGCTGCATTATTTAAGGAATTTGTTGCATTATTTAAGGACTCTGCTGCTTTATTTAAGGACTCTGCTGCGGTATTTAAGGACTCTGCTGCATTATTTAAGGACTTTGCTGCATTATTTAAGGACTGCTGCGTTATTTAAGGACTCTGCTGCATTATTTAAGACTTTGCTGCATTATTTAAGGACTCTGCTGCAGTGTTTAATGACTCTGCTGAAGCAACTGGGGACTCAGATGCATTATTTAAGGACTCTGCTGCATTATGTAAGGACTTTGCTGCTTTATTTAAGGACTTTGCTGCATTATTTAAGGACTTTGTTGCATTATTTAAGGACTCTGCTGCATTATTTAAGGACTTTGTTGCATTATTTAAGGACTCTTCTGCATTATTTAAGGACTTTGCTGCATTATTTAAGGACTATGCTGTGGTATTTAAGTACTCTGCTGCATTATTTAAGGACTTTGCTGCATTATTTAAGGACTCTGCTGCATTATTTAATTACTTTGCTGCATTATTAAAGGACCCTGCTGCGGCATTTAAGGATTCTGCTGCATTATTTAAGGACTTTGATGCATTATTTAAGGACGCTGCTGCAGAATTTAAGGAATCTGCTGCATTATTTAAGGACTTTGTTGCATTATTTAAGGTCTCTGCTGCATTATTTAAGGACTCTGCTATGGTACTTAAGGACTTTGCTGCATTACTTAAGGACTTTGCTGCATTATTTAAGGACTTTGATGCATTATTTAAGAACTTTGTTGCATTATTTAAGGACTCTGCTGCATTATTTAAGGACTTTGTTGCATTATGTAAGGACTTTGCTGCTTTATTTAAGGACTTTGCTGCATTATTTAAGGGCTTTGTTGCATTATTTAAGGACTCTGCTGCATTATTTAAGGACTTTGTTGCATTATTTAAGGACTCTTCTGCATTATTTAAGGACTTTGCTGCATTATTTAAGGACTATGCTGTGGTATTTAAGTACTCTGCTGCATTATTTAAGGACTTTGCTGCATTATTTAAGGACTCTGCTGCATTATTTAATTACTTTGCTGCATTATTAAAGGACCCTGCTGCGGCATTTAAGGATTCTGCTGCATAATTTAAGGACTTTATTGCATTATTTAAGGATCCTGCTGCATTATTTAAGGATCCTGCTGAAGCATTTGAGGACTCAGCTGCATTATTTAAGGACTTTGCTGCATTATTTAACGACTCTGCTGCATTATTTAAGGACTCTGCTGCTTTATTTAAGGACTTTCCTGCATTATTTAAGGAGTCTTCTGCATTATTTAATGACTCTGCTGAAGCATTTGAGGACTCAACTGCATTATTTAAGGACTCTGCTGCATTATTTAAGGTCTCTGCTGCATTATTTAAGGACTCTGCTGTGGTATATAAGGACTCTGCTGCATTATTTAAGGAATTTGTTGCATTATTTAAGGACGCTGCTGCATTATTTAAGGACTTTGTTGCATTATTTAAGGACTCTGCTGCATTAATTAAGGACTTTGCTGCATTACTTAAGGACACTGCTGCATTATTTAAGGACTTTGTTGCATTATTTAAGGTCTCTGCTGCATTATTTAAGGACTCTGCTGTGGTATTTATGGACTCTGCTGCATTATTTAAGGAATTTGTTGCATTATTTAAGGACGCTGCTGCATTATTTAAGGACTTTGTTGCATTATTTAAGGACTTTGCTGCATTAATTAAGGACTTTGCTGCATTACTTAAGGACTCTGCTGCATTATTTAATTACTTGCTGCATTATTTAAGGACTCTGCTGCGGTGTTTAAGAACTCTGCTGCATTATTTAAGGACTTTGCTGCATTATTTTAGGACTCTGCTGCATTATTTAAGGACTTTGCTGTATTATTTAAGGACTCTACTGCATTATTTAAGGACTTTGTTGCATTATTTAAGGACTCTGCTGCATTATTTAATGACTTTGTTGCATTATATAAGGACTCTGCTGCATTATTTAAGGACTATGTTGCATTATGTTAGAAGTCTGCTGCATTATTTAAGGACTTTGCTGCATTATTTAAGGACTCTGCTGCATTATTTAAGGACTTTATTGCATTATTTAAGGACTCTGCTGCATTATTTAATGACTCTGCTGAAGCATTTGAGGACTCAGCTGCATTATTTAAGGTCTCTGCTGTATTATTTAAGGACTCTGCTGCATTATTTAATGACTCTGTTGCGGTATTTAAGGACTCTGCTGCATTATTTAAGGACTGCTGCGTTATTTAAGGACTCTGCTGCATTATTTAAGACTTTGCTGCATTATTTAAGGACTCTGCTGCAGTGTTTAATGACTCTGCTGAAGCAACTGGGGACTCAGATGCATTATTTAAGGACTCTGCTGCATTATGTAAGGACTTTGCTGCTTTATTTAAGGACTTTGCTGCATTATTTAAGGACTTTGTTGCATTATTTAAGGACTCTGCTGCATTATTTAAGGACTTTGTTGCATTATTTAAGGACTCTTCTGCATTATTTATGGACTTTGCTGCATTATTTAAGGACTATGCTGTGGTATTTAAGTACTCTGCTGCATTATTTAAGGACTTTGCTGCATTATTTAAGGACTCTGCTGCATTATTTAATTACTTTGCTGCATTATTAAAGGACCCTGCTGCGGCATTTAAGGATTCTGCTGCATTATTTAAGGACTTTGATGCATTATTTAAGGACGCTGCTGCAGAATTTAAGGAATCTGCTGCATTATTTAAGGACTTTGTTGCATTATTTAAGGTCTCTGCTGCATGAATTAAGGACTCTGCTATGGTACTTAAGGACTTTGCTGCATTATTTAAGGACTTTGCTGCATTATTTAAGGACTTTGATGCATTATTTAAGAACTTTGTTGCATTATTTAAGGACTCTGCTGCATTATTTAAGGACTTTGTTGCATTATGTAAGGACTTTGCTGCTTTATTTAAGGACTTTGCTGCATTATTTAAGGACTTTGTTGCATTATTTAAGGACTCTGCTGCATTATTTAAGGACTTTGTTGCATTATTTAAGGACTCTTCTGCATTATTTAAGGACTTTGCTGCATTATTTAAGGACTATGCTGTGGTATTTAAGTACTCTGCTGCATTATTTAAGGACTTTGCTGCATTATTTAAGGACTCTGCTGCATTATTTAATTACTTTGCTGCATTATTAAAGGACCCTGCTGCGGCATTTAAGGATTCTGCTGCATAATTTAAGGACTTTATTGCATTATTTAAGGATCCTGCTGCATTATTTAAGGATCCTGCTGAAGCATTTGAGGACTCAGCTGCATTATTTAAGGACTTTGCTGCATTATTTAACGACTCTGCTGCATTATTTAAGGACTCTGCTGCTTTATTTAAGGACTTTCCTGCATTATTTAAGGAGTCTTCTGCATTATTTAATGACTCTGCTGAAGCATTTGAGGACTCAACTGCATTATTTAAGGACTCTGCTGCATTATTTAAGGTCTCTGCTGCATTATTTAAGGACTCTGCTGTGGTATATAAGGACTCTGCTGCATTATTTAAGGAATTTGTTGCATTATTTAAGGACGCTGCTGCATTATTTAAGGACTTTGTTGCATTATTTAAGGACTCTGCTGCATTAATTAAGGACTTTGCTGCATTACTTAAGGACACTGCTGCATTATTTAAGGACTTTGTTGCATTATTTAAGGACTCTGCTGCATTATTTAAGGACTCTGCTGAAGCATTTGGGGACTCAGATGCATTATTTAAGGACTCTGCTGCATTATGTAAGGGCTTTGCTGCTTTATTTAAGGACTCTGTTGCATTATTTAAGGACTTTGTTGCATTATTTAAGAACTCTGCTGCATTATTTAAGGACTTTGTTGCATTATTTAAGGATTCTGCTGCATTATTTAAGGACTTTGCTGCATTATTTAAGGACTATGCTGTGGTATTTAAGGACTCTGCTGCATTATTTAAGGACTTTGCTGCATTATTAAAGGACTCTGCTGCATTATTTAATTACTTTGCTGCATTATTTAAGGACTCTGCTGCGGTATTTAAGGACTCTGCTGCATTATTTAAGGACTTTGATGCATTATTTAAGGACACTGCTGCAGAATTTAAGGAATCTGCTGCATTATTTAAGGACTTTGTTGCATTATTTAAGGTCTCTTTTTCATTATTTAAGGACTCTGCTATTGTACTTAAGGACTTTGCTGCATTATTTAAGGACTTTGCTGCATTATTTAAGGACTCTGCTGCATTATTTAAGTACTTTGTTGCATTATTTAAGGACTCTGCTGCATAATTTAAGGACTTTATTGCATTATTTAAGGATCCTGCTGCATTATTTAATGACTCTGCTGAAGCATTTGAGGACTCAGCTGCATTATTTAAGGTCTCTGCTGCATTATTTAAGGATCCTGCTGAAGCATTTGAGGACTCAGCTGCATTATTTAAGGACTTTGCTGCATTATTTAACGACTCTGCTGCGTTATTTAAGGACTCTGCTGCATTATTTAAGGACACTGCTGCATTATTTAAGGACTCTGCTGCATTATTTAAGGACTTTGCTGCATTATTTAACGACTCTGCTGCATTATTTAAGAACTTTGCTGCATTATTTAAGGACTCTGCTGCATTATTTAAGGAATTTGTTGCATTATTTAAGGACTCTGCTGCTTTATTTAAGGACTCTGCTGCGGTATTTAAGGACTCTGCTGCATTATTTAAGGACTTTGCTGCATTATTTAAGGACTGCTGCGTTATTTAAGGACTCTGCTGCATTATTTAAGACTTTGCTGCATTATTTAAGGACTCTGCTGCAGTGTTTAATGACTCTGCTGAAGCAACTGGGGACTCAGATGCATTATTTAAGGACTCTGCTGCATTATGTAAGGACTTTGCTGCTTTATTTAAGGACTTTGCTGCATTATTTAAGGACTTTGTTGCATTATTTAAGGACTCTGCTGCATTATTTAAGGACTTTGTTGCATTATTTAAGGACTCTTCTGCATTATTTAAGGACTTTGCTGCATTATTTAAGGACTATGCTGTGGTATTTAAGTACTCTGCTGCATTATTTAAGGACTTTGCTGCATTATTTAAGGACTCTGCTGCATTATTTAATTACTTTGCTGCATTATTAAAGGACCCTGCTGCGGCATTTAAGGATTCTGCTGCATTATTTAAGGACTTTGATGCATTATTTAAGGACGTTGCTGCAGAATTTAAGGAATCTGCTGCATTATTTAAGGACTTTGTTGCATTATTTAAGGTCTCTGCTGCATGAATTAAGGACTCTGCTATGGTACTTAAGGACTTTGCTGCATTATTTAAGGACTTTGCTGCATTATTTAAGGACTTTGATGCATTATTTAAGAACTTTGTTGCATTATTTAAGGACTCTGCTGCATTATTTAAGGACTTTGTTGCATTATGTAAGGACTTTGCTGCTTTATTTAAGGACTTTGCTGCATTATTTAAGGACTTTGTTGCATTATTTAAGGACTCTGCTGCATTATTTAAGGACTTTGTTGCATCATTTAAGGACTCTTCTGCATTATTTAAGGACTTTGCTGCATTATTTAAGGACTATGCTGTGGTATTTAAGTACTCTGCTGCATTATTTAAGGACTTTGCTGCATTATTTAAGGACTCTGCTGCATTATTTAATTACTTTGCTGCATTATTAAAGGACCCTGCTGCGGCATTTAAGGATTCTGCTGCATAATTTAAGGACTTTATTGCATTATTTAAGGATCCTGCTGCATTATTTAAGGATCCTGCTGAAGCATTTGAGGACTCAGCTGCATTATTTAAGGACTTTGCTGCATTATTTAACGACTCTGCTGCATTATTTAAGGACTCTGCTGCTTTATTTAAGGACTTTCCTGCATTATTTAAGGAGTCTTCTGCATTATTTAATGACTCTGCTGAAGCATTTGAGGACTCAACTGCATTATTTAAGGACTCTGCTGCATTATTTAAGGTCTCTGCTGCATTATTTAAGGACTCTGCTGTGGTATATAAGGACTCTGCTGCATTATTTAAGGAATTTGTTGCATTATTTAAGGACGCTGCTGCATTATTTAAGGACTTTGTTGCATTATTTAAGGACTCTGCTGCATTAATTAAGGACTTTGCTGCATTACTTAAGGACACTGCTGCATTATTTAAGGACTTTGTTGCATTATTTAAGGACTCTGCTGCATTATTTAAGGACTCTGCTGAAGCATTTGGGGACTCAGATGCATTATTTAAGGACTCTGCTGCATTATGTAAGGGCTTTGCTGCTTTATTTAAGGACTCTGTTGCATTATTTAAGGACTTTGTTGCATTATTTAAGAACTCTGCTGCATTATTTAAGGACTTTGTTGCATTATTTAAGGATTCTGCTGCATTATTTAAGGACTTTGCTGCATTATTTAAGGACTATGCTGTGGTATTTAAGGACTCTGCTGCATTATTTAAGGACTTTGCTGCATTATTAAAGGACTCTGCTGCATTATTTAATTACTTTGCTGCATTATTTAAGGACTCTGCTGCGGTATTTAAGGACTCTGCTGCATTATTTAAGGACTTTGATGCATTATTTAAGGACACTGCTGCAGAATTTAAGGAATCTGCTGCATTATTTAAGGACTTTGTTGCATTATTTAAGGTCTCTTTTTCATTATTTAAGGACTCTGCTATTGTACTTAAGGACTTTGCTGCATTATTTAAGGACTTTGCTGCATTATTTAAGGACTCTGCTGCATTATTTAAGTACTTTGTTGCATTATTTAAGGACTCTGCTGCATAATTTAAGGACTTTATTGCATTATTTAAGGATCCTGCTGCATTATTTAATGACTCTGCTGAAGCATTTGAGGACTCAGCTGCATTATTTAAGGTCTCTCTGCTGCATTATTTAAGGATCCTGCTGAAGCATTTGAGGACTCAGCTGCATTATTTAAGGACTTTGCTGCATTATTTAATGACTCTGCTGCGTTATTTAAAGACTCTGCTGCATTATTTAAGGACACTGCTGCATTATTTAAGGACTCTGCTGCATTATTTAAGGACTTTGCTGCATTATTTAACGACTCTGCTGCATTATTTAAGAACTTTGCTGCATTATTTAAGGACTCTGCTCCATTATTTAAGGAATTTGTTGCATTATTTAAGGACTCTGCTGCATTATTTAAGGACTTTGCTGCATTATTTAATGAATCTGCTGAAGCATTTGAGGACTCAACTGCATTATTTAAGGTCTCTGCTGCATTATTTAAGGACTCTGCTGAAGCATTTGAGGACTCAGCTGCATGATTTAAGGACTTTGCTGAATTATTTAAGGACTCTGCTGCATTATTTAAGGAATTTGTTGCATTATTTAAGGACTCTGCTGCATTATCTAAGGAATTTGTTGCATTATTTAAGGACTCTGCTGCATTATTTAAGGACTTTGCTGCATTATTTAATAACTTTGTTGCATTATACAAGTACTCTGCTGCATTATTTAAGGACTTTGTTGCATTATGTTAGGAGTCTGCTGCATTATTTAAGGAGTCTGCTGCATTATTTAATGACTATGCTGCATTATTTAAGGACTGCTGCGTTATTTAAGGACTCTGCTGCATTATTTAAGACTTTGCTGCATTATTTAAGGACTCTGCTGCAGTTTTTAATGACTCTGCTGAAGCATTTGGGGACTCAGATGCTTTATTTAAGGACTCTGTTGCATTATTTAAGGACTTTGTTGCATTATTTAAGGACTCTGCTGCATTATTTAAGGACTTTGTTGCATTATTTAAGGATTCTGCTGCATTTTTTAAGGACCTGGCTGCATTATTTAAGGACTCTGCTGCATTATTTAATTATTTTGCTCCATTATTTAAGGACTCTGCTGCGGTATTTAAGGACTCTGCTGCATTATTTAAGGACTGTGATGCATTATTTAAGGACGCTGCTGCAGAATTTAAGGAATCTGCTGCATTATTTAAGGACTTTGTTGCATTATTTAAGGTCTCTGCTGCATTATTTAAGGACTCTGCTATGGTACTTAAGGACTTTGCTGCATTATTTAAGGACTTTGCTGCATTATTTAAGGACTCTGCTGCATTATTTAAGAACTGTGTTGCATTATTTAAGGACTCTGCTGCATTATTTAAGGACTTTGTTGCATTATGTAAGGACTCTGCTGCATTATTTAAGGACTTTGCTGCATTATTTAAGGACTCTACTGCATAATTTAAGGACTTTATTGCATTATTTAAGGATCCTGCTGCATTATTTAATGACTCTGCTGAAGCATTTGAGGACTCAGCTGCATTATTAAAGGTCTCTGCTGCATTATTTAAGTATCCTGCTGAAGCATTTGAGGACTCAGCTGCATTATTTAAGGACTTTGCTGCATTATTTATCGACTCTGCTGCGTTATTTAAGGACTCTGCTGCATTATTTAAGAACTTTGCTGCATTATTTAAGGACTCTTCTGCATTATTTAATGACTCTGCTGAAGAATTTGAGGACTCAGCTGCATAATTTAAGGACTCTGCTGCATTATTTAAGGAATTTGCTGCATTATTTAAGGACTCTACTGCGTTATTTAAGGACTCTGTTGCATTATTTAAGGACTTTGATGCATTATTTAAGGATGCTGCTGCAGAATTTAAGGAATCTGCTGCATTATTTAAGGACTTTGTTGCATTATTTAAGGTCTCTGCTGCATTATTTAAGGACTCTGCTGTGGTATTTAAGGACTCTGCTGCATTATTTAAGGAATTTGTTGCATTATTTAAGGACGCTGCTGCATTATTTAAGGACTTTGTTGCATTATTTAAGGACTCTGCTGCAGTATTTAATGACTCTGCTGAAGCATTTGGGGACTCAGATGCATTATTTAAGGACTCTGCTGCATTATGTAAGGGCTTTGCTGCTTTATTTAAGGACTCTTTTGCATTATTTAAGGACTCTGCTGCATTATTTAAGGACTTTGTTGCATTATTTAAGGATTTTGCTGCATTATTTAAGGATTTTGCTGCATTATTTAAGGACTTTGCCGCATTATTTAAGGACTATGCTTTGGTATTTAAGGACTCTGCTGCATTATTTAAGGACTTTGCTGCATTATTTAAGGACTCTGCTGCATTATTTAATTACTTTGCTGCATTATTTAAGGACTCTGCTGCATTATTTAATTACTTTGCTGCATTATTTAAGGACTCTGCTGCGGTATTTAAGGACTCTGCTGCATTATTTAAGGACTTTGATGCATTATTTAAGGACTCTGCTGCATTATTTAAGGAATTTGTTGCATTATTTAAGGACTCTGCTGCATTATTTAAGGACTTTGCTGCATTATTTAATAATTTTGTTGCATTATAAAAGTACTCTGCTGCATTATTTAAGGACTTTGTTGCATTATGTAAGGAGTCTGCTGCATTATTTAAGGACTTTGCTGCATTATTTAACGACTCTGCTGAAACATTTGAGGACTCAGCTGCATTATTTAAGGACTCTGCTGCATTATTTAAGGAATTTGCTGCATTATTTAAGGACTCTGCTGCGGTATTTAAGGACTCTGCTGCATTATTTAAGGACTTTGATGCATTATTTAAGGACTCTGCTGCATTATTTAATGACTTTGTTGCATTATATAAGGTCTCTGCTGCATTATTTAAGGACTATGTTGCATTATGTTAGAAGTCTGCTGCATTATTTAAGGACTTTGCTGCATTATTTAAGGACTCTGCTGCATTATTTAAGGACTTTGTTGCATTATTTAAGGTCTCTTTTTCATTATTTAAGGACTCTGCTATTGTACTTAAGGACTTTGCTGCATTATTTAAGGACTTTGCTGCATTATTTAAGGACTCTGCTGCATTATTTAAGTACTTTGTTGCATTATTTAAGGACTCTGCTGCATAATTTAAGGACTTTATTGCATTATTTAAGGATCCTGCTGCATTATTTAATGACTCTGCTGAAGCATTTGAGGACTCATCTGCATTATTAAAGGTCTCTGCTGCATTATTTAAGGATCCTGCTGAAGCATTTGAGGACTCAGCTGCATTATTTAAGGACTTTGCTGCATTATTTAACGACTCTGCTGCGTTATTTAAGGACTCTGCTGCATTATTTAAGGACACTGCTGCATTATTTAAGGACTCTGCTGCATTATTTAAGGACTTTGCTGCATTATTTAACGACTCTGCTGCATTATTTAAGAACTTTGCTGCATTATTTAAGGACTCTGCTGCATTATTTAAGGAATTTGTTGCATTATTTAAGGACTCTGCTGCTTTATTTAAGGACTCTGCTGCGGTATTTAAGGACTCTGCTGCATTATTTAAGGACTTTGCTGCATTATTTAAGGACTGCTGCGTTATTTAAGGACTCTGCTGCATTATTTAAGACTTTGCTGCATTATTTAAGGACTCTGCTGCAGTGTTTAATGACTCTGCTGAAGCAACTGGGGACTCAGATGCATTATTTAAGGACTCTGCTGCATTATGTAAGGACTTTGCTGCTTTATTTAAGGACTTTGCTGCATTATTTAAGGACTTTGTTGCATTATTTAAGGACTCTGCTGCATTATTTAAGGACTTTGTTGCATTATTTAAGGACTCTTCTGCATTATTTAAGGACTTTGCTGCATTATTTAAGGACTATGCTGTGGTATTTAAGTACTCTGCTGCATTATTTAAGGACTTTGCTGCATTATTTAAGGACTCTGCTGCATTATTTAATTACTTTGCTGCATTATTAAAGGACCCTGCTGCGGCATTTAAGGATTCTGCTGCATTATTTAAGGACTTTGATGCATTATTTAAGGACGCTGCTGCAGAATTTAAGGAATCTGCTGCATTATTTAAGGACTTTGTTGCATTATTTAAGGTCTCTGCTGCATTATTTAAGGACTCTGCTATGGTACTTAAGGACTTTGCTGCATTACTTAAGGACTTTGCTGCATTATTTAAGGACTTTGATGCATTATTTAAGAACTTTGTTGCATTATTTAAGGACTCTGCTGCATTATTTAAGGACTTTGTTGCATTATGTAAGGACTTTGCTGCTTTATTTAAGGACTTTGCTGCATTATTTAAGGGCTTTGTTGCATTATTTAAGGACTCTGCTGCATTATTTAAGGACTTTGTTGCATTATTTAAGGACTCTTCTGCATTATTTAAGGACTTTGCTGCATTATTTAAGGACTATGCTGTGGTATTTAAGTACTCTGCTGCATTATTTAAGGACTTTGCTGCATTATTTAAGGACTCTGCTGCATTATTTAATTACTTTGCTGCATTATTAAAGGACCCTGCTGCGGCATTTAAGGATTCTGCTGCATAATTTAAGGACTTTATTGCATTATTTAAGGATCCTGCTGCATTATTTAAGGATCCTGCTGAAGCATTTGAGGACTCAGCTGCATTATTTAAGGACTTTGCTGCATTATTTAACGACTCTGCTGCATTATTTAAGGACTCTGCTGCTTTATTTAAGGACTTTCCTGCATTATTTAAGGAGTCTTCTGCATTATTTAATGACTCTGCTGAAGCATTTGAGGACTCAACTGCATTATTTAAGGACTCTGCTGCATTATTTAAGGTCTCTGCTGCATTATTTAAGGACTCTGCTGTGGTATATAAGGACTCTGCTGCATTATTTAAGGAATTTGTTGCATTATTTAAGGACGCTGCTGCATTATTTAAGGACTTTGTTGCATTATTTAAGGACTCTGCTGCATTAATTAAGGACTTTGCTGCATTACTTAAGGACACTGCTGCATTATTTAAGGACTTTGTTGCATTATTTAAGGTCTCTGCTGCATTATTTAAGGACTCTGCTGTGGTATTTATGGACTCTGCTGCATTATTTAAGGAATTTGTTGCATTATTTAAGGACGCTGCTGCATTATTTAAGGACTTTGTTGCATTATTTAAGGACTTTGCTGCATTAATTAAGGACTTTGCTGCATTACTTAAGGACTCTGCTGCATTATTTAATTACTTGCTGCATTATTTAAGGACTCTGCTGCGGTGTTTAAGAACTCTGCTGCATTATTTAAGGACTTTGCTGCATTATTTTAGGACTCTGCTGCATTATTTAAGGACTTTGCTGTATTATTTAAGGACTCTACTGCATTATTTAAGGACTTTGTTGCATTATTTAAGGACTCTGCTGCATTATTTAATGACTTTGTTGCATTATATAAGGACTCTGCTGCATTATTTAAGGACTATGTTGCATTATGTTAGAAGTCTGCTGCATTATTTAAGGACTTTGCTGCATTATTTAAGGACTCTGCTGCATTATTTAAGGACTTTATTGCATTATTTAAGGACTCTGCTGCATTATTTAATGACTCTGCTGAAGCATTTGAGGACTCAGCTGCATTATTTAAGGTCTCTGCTGTATTATTTAAGGACTCTGCTGCATTATTTAATGACTCTGTTGCGGTATTTAAGGACTCTGCTGCATTATTTAAGGACTGCTGCGTTATTTAAGGACTCTGCTGCATTATTTAAGACTTTGCTGCATTATTTAAGGACTCTGCTGCAGTGTTTAATGACTCTGCTGAAGCAACTGGGGACTCAGATGCATTATTTAAGGACTCTGCTGCATTATGTAAGGACTTTGCTGCTTTATTTAAGGACTTTGCTGCATTATTTAAGGACTTTGTTGCATTATTTAAGGACTCTGCTGCATTATTTAAGGACTTTGTTGCATTATTTAAGGACTCTTCTGCATTATTTAAGGACTTTGCTGCATTATTTAAGGACTATGCTGTGGTATTTAAGTACTCTGCTGCATTATTTAAGGACTTTGCTGCATTATTTAAGGACTCTGCTGCATTATTTAATTACTTTGCTGCATTATTAAAGGACCCTGCTGCGGCATTTAAGGATTCTGCTGCATTATTTAAGGACTTTGATGCATTATTTAAGGACGCTGCTGCAGAATTTAAGGAATCTGCTGCATTATTTAAGGACTTTGTTGCATTATTTAAGGTCTCTGCTGCATGAATTAAGGACTCTGCTATGGTACTTAAGGACTTTGCTGCATTATTTAAGGACTTTGCTGCATTATTTAAGGACTTTGATGCATTATTTAAGAACTTTGTTGCATTATTTAAGGACTCTGCTGCATTATTTAAGGACTTTGTTGCATTATGTAAGGACTTTGCTGCTTTATTTAAGGACTTTGCTGCATTATTTAAGGACTTTGTTGCATTATTTAAGGACTCTGCTGCATTATTTAAGGACTTTGTTGCATTATTTAAGGACTCTTCTGCATTATTTAAGGACTTTGCTGCATTATTTAAGGACTATGCTGTGGTATTTAAGTACTCTGCTGCATTATTTAAGGACTTTGCTGCATTATTTAAGGACTCTGCTGCATTATTTAATTACTTTGCTGCATTATTAAAGGACCCTGCTGCGGCATTTAAGGATTCTGCTGCATAATTTAAGGACTTTATTGCATTATTTAAGGATCCTGCTGCATTATTTAAGGATCCTGCTGAAGCATTTGAGGACTCAGCTGCATTATTTAAGGACTTTGCTGCATTATTTAACGACTCTGCTGCATTATTTAAGGACTCTGCTGCTTTATTTAAGGACTTTCCTGCATTATTTAAGGAGTCTTCTGCATTATTTAATGACTCTGCTGAAGCATTTGAGGACTCAACTGCATTATTTAAGGACTCTGCTGCATTATTTAAGGTCTCTGCTGCATTATTTAAGGACTCTGCTGTGGTATATAAGGACTCTGCTGCATTATTTAAGGAATTTGTTGCATTATTTAAGGACGCTGCTGCATTATTTAAGGACTTTGTTGCATTATTTAAGGACTCTGCTGCATTAATTAAGGACTTTGCTGCATTACTTAAGGACACTGCTGCATTATTTAAGGACTTTGTTGCATTATTTAAGGACTCTGCTGCATTATTTAAGGACTCTGCTGAAGCATTTGGGGACTCAGATGCATTATTTAAGGACTCTGCTGCATTATGTAAGGGCTTTGCTGCTTTATTTAAGGACTGTGTTGCATTATTTAAGGACTTTGTTGCATTATTTAAGAACTCTGCTGCATTATTTAAGGACTTTGTTGCATTATTTAAGGATTCTGCTGCATTATTTAAGGACTTTGCTGCATTATTTAAGGACTATGCTGTGGTATTTAAGGACTCTGCTGCATTATTTAAGGACTTTGCTGCATTATTAAAGGACTCTGCTGCATTATTTAATTACTTTGCTGCATTATTTAAGGACTCTGCTGCGGTATTTAAGGACTCTGCTGCATTATTTAAGGACTTTGATGCATTATTTAAGGACACTGCTGCAGAATTTAAGGAATCTGCTGCATTATTTAAGGACTTTGTTGCATTATTTAAGGTCTCTTTTTCATTATTTAAGGACTCTGCTATTGTACTTAAGGACTTTGCTGCATTATTTAAGGACTTTGCTGCATTATTTAAGGACTCTGCTGCATTATTTAAGTACTTTGTTGCATTATTTAAGGACTCTGCTGCATAATTTAAGGACTTTATTGCATTATTTAAGGATCCTGCTGCATTATTTAATGACTCTGCTGAAGCATTTGAGGACTCAGCTGCATTATTTAAGGTCTCTGCTGCATTATTTAAGGATCCTGCTGAAGCATTTGAGGACTCAGCTGCATTATTTAAGGACTTTGCTGCATTATTTAACGACTCTGCTGCGTTATTTAAGGACTCTGCTGCATTATTTAAGGACACTGCTGCATTATTTAAGGACTCTGCTGCATTATTTAAGGACTTTGCTGCATTATTTAACGACTCTGCTGCATTATTTAAGAACTTTGCTGCATTATTTAAGGACTCTGCTGCATTATTTAAGGAATTTGTTGCATTATTTAAGGACTCTGCTGCTTTATTTAAGGACTCTGCTGCGGTATTTAAGGACTCTGCTGCATTATTTAAGGACTTTGCTGCATTATTTAAGGACTGCTGCGTTATTTAAGGACTCTGCTGCATTATTTAAGACTTTGCTGCATTATTTAAGGACTCTGCTGCAGTGTTTAATGACTCTGCTGAAGCAACTGGGGACTCAGATGCATTATTTAAGGACTCTGCTGCATTATGTAAGGACTTTGCTGCTTTATTTAAGGACTTTGCTGCATTATTTAAGGACTTTGTTGCATTATTTAAGGACTCTGCTGCATTATTTAAGGACTTTGTTGCATTATTTAAGGACTCTTCTGCATTATTTAAGGACTTTGCTGCATTATTTAAGGACTATGCTGTGGTATTTAAGTACTCTGCTGCATTATTTAAGGACTTTGCTGCATTATTTAAGGACTCTGCTGCATTATTTAATTACTTTGCTGCATTATTAAAGGACCCTGCTGCGGCATTTAAGGATTCTGCTGCATTATTTAAGGACTTTGATGCATTATTTAAGGACGCTGCTGCAGAATTTAAGGAATCTGCTGCATTATTTAAGGACTTTGTTGCATTATTTAAGGTCTCTGCTGCATGAATTAAGGACTCTGCTATGGTACTTAAGGACTTTGCTGCATTATTTAAGGACTTTGCTGCATTATTTAAGGACTTTGATGCATTATTTAAGAACTTTGTTGCATTATTTAAGGACTCTGCTGCATTATTTAAGGACTTTGTTGCATTATGTAAGGACTTTGCTGCTTTATTTAAGGACTTTGCTGCATTATTTAAGGACTTTGTTGCATTATTTAAGGACTCTGCTGCATTATTTAAGGACTTTGTTGCATCATTTAAGGACTCTTCTGCATTATTTAAGGACTTTGCTGCATTATTTAAGGACTATGCTGTGGTATTTAAGTACTCTGCTGCATTATTTAAGGACTTTGCTGCATTATTTAAGGACTCTGCTGCATTATTTAATTACTTTGCTGCATTATTAAAGGACCCTGCTGCGGCATTTAAGGATTCTGCTGCATAATTTAAGGACTTTATTGCATTATTTAAGGATCCTGCTGCATTATTTAAGGATCCTGCTGAAGCATTTGAGGACTCAGCTGCATTATTTAAGGACTTTGCTGCATTATTTAACGACTCTGCTGCATTATTTAAGGACTCTGCTGCTTTATTTAAGGACTTTCCTGCATTATTTAAGGAGTCTTCTGCATTATTTAATGACTCTGCTGAAGCATTTGAGGACTCAACTGCATTATTTAAGGACTCTGCTGCATTATTTAAGGTCTCTGCTGCATTATTTAAGGACTCTGCTGTGGTATATAAGGACTCTGCTGCATTATTTAAGGAATTTGTTGCATTATTTAAGGACGCTGCTGCATTATTTAAGGACTTTGTTGCATTATTTAAGGACTCTGCTGCATTAATTAAGGACTTTGCTGCATTACTTAAGGACACTGCTGCATTATTTAAGGACTTTGTTGCATTATTTAAGGACTCTGCTGCATTATTTAAGGACTCTGCTGAAGCATTTGGGGACTCAGATGCATTATTTAAGGACTCTGCTGCATTATGTAAGGGCTTTGCTGCTTTATTTAAGGACTCTGTTGCATTATTTAAGGACTTTGTTGCATTATTTAAGAACTCTGCTGCATTATTTAAGGACTTTGTTGCATTATTTAAGGATTCTGCTGCATTATTTAAGGACTTTGCTGCATTATTTAAGGACTATGCTGTGGTATTTAAGGACTCTGCTGCATTATTTAAGGACTTTGCTGCATTATTAAAGGACTCTGCTGCATTATTTAATTACTTTGCTGCATTATTTAAGGACTCTGCTGCGGTATTTAAGGACTCTGCTGCATTATTTAAGGACTTTGATGCATTATTTAAGGACACTGCTGCAGAATTTAAGGAATCTGCTGCATTATTTAAGGACTTTGTTGCATTATTTAAGGTCTCTTTTTCATTATTTAAGGACTCTGCTATTGTACTTAAGGACTTTGCTGCATTATTTAAGGACTTTGCTGCATTATTTAAGGACTCTGCTGCATTATTTAAGTACTTTGTTGCATTATTTAAGGACTCTGCTGCATAATTTAAGGACTTTATTGCATTATTTAAGGATCCTGCTGCATTATTTAATGACTCTGCTGAAGCATTTGAGGACTCAGCTGCATTATTTAAGGTCTCTCTGCTGCATTATTTAAGGATCCTGCTGAAGCATTTGAGGACTCAGCTGCATTATTTAAGGACTTTGCTGCATTATTTAATGACTCTGCTGCGTTATTTAAAGACTCTGCTGCATTATTTAAGGACACTGCTGCATTATTTAAGGACTCTGCTGCATTATTTAAGGACTTTGCTGCATTATTTAACGACTCTGCTGCATTATTTAAGAACTTTGCTGCATTATTTAAGGACTCTGCTCCATTATTTAAGGAATTTGTTGCATTATTTAAGGACTCTGCTGCATTATTTAAGGACTTTGCTGCATTATTTAATGAATCTGCTGAAGCATTTGAGGACTCAACTGCATTATTTAAGGTCTCTGCTGCATTATTTAAGGACTCTGCTGAAGCATTTGAGGACTCAGCTGCATGATTTAAGGACTTTGCTGAATTATTTAAGGACTCTGCTGCATTATTTAAGGAATTTGTTGCATTATTTAAGGACTCTGCTGCATTATCTAAGGAATTTGTTGCATTATTTAAGGACTCTGCTGCATTATTTAAGGACTTTGCTGCATTATTTAATAACTTTGTTGCATTATACAAGTACTCTGCTGCATTATTTAAGGACTTTGTTGCATTATGTTAGGAGTCTGCTGCATTATTTAAGGAGTCTGCTGCATTATTTAATGACTATGCTGCATTATTTAAGGACTGCTGCGTTATTTAAGGACTCTGCTGCATTATTTAAGACTTTGCTGCATTATTTAAGGACTCTGCTGCAGTTTTTAATGACTCTGCTGAAGCATTTGGGGACTCAGATGCTTTATTTAAGGACTCTGTTGCATTATTTAAGGACTTTGTTGCATTATTTAAGGACTCTGCTGCATTATTTAAGGACTTTGTTGCATTATTTAAGGATTCTGCTGCATTTTTTAAGGACCTGGCTGCATTATTTAAGGACTCTGCTGCATTATTTAATTATTTTGCTCCATTATTTAAGGACTCTGCTGCGGTATTTAAGGACTCTGCTGCATTATTTAAGGACTGTGATGCATTATTTAAGGACGCTGCTGCAGAATTTAAGGAATCTGCTGCATTATTTAAGGACTTTGTTGCATTATTTAAGGTCTCTGCTGCATTATTTAAGGACTCTGCTATGGTACTTAAGGACTTTGCTGCATTATTTAAGGACTTTGCTGCATTATTTAAGGACTCTGCTGCATTATTTAAGAACTGTGTTGCATTATTTAAGGACTCTGCTGCATTATTTAAGGACTTTGTTGCATTATGTAAGGACTCTGCTGCATTATTTAAGGACTTTGCTGCATTATTTAAGGACTCTACTGCATAATTTAAGGACTTTATTGCATTATTTAAGGATCCTGCTGCATTATTTAATGACTCTGCTGAAGCATTTGAGGACTCAGCTGCATTATTAAAGGTCTCTGCTGCATTATTTAAGTATCCTGCTGAAGCATTTGAGGACTCAGCTGCATTATTTAAGGACTTTGCTGCATTATTTATCGACTCTGCTGCGTTATTTAAGGACTCTGCTGCATTATTTAAGAACTTTGCTGCATTATTTAAGGACTCTTCTGCATTATTTAATGACTCTGCTGAAGAATTTGAGGACTCAGCTGCATAATTTAAGGACTCTGCTGCATTATTTAAGGAATTTGCTGCATTATTTAAGGACTCTACTGCGTTATTTAAGGACTCTGTTGCATTATTTAAGGACTTTGATGCATTATTTAAGGATGCTGCTGCAGAATTTAAGGAATCTGCTGCATTATTTAAGGACTTTGTTGCATTATTTAAGGTCTCTGCTGCATTATTTAAGGACTCTGCTGTGGTATTTAAGGACTCTGCTGCATTATTTAAGGAATTTGTTGCATTATTTAAGGACGCTGCTGCATTATTTAAGGACTTTGTTGCATTATTTAAGGACTCTGCTGCAGTATTTAATGACTCTGCTGAAGCATTTGGGGACTCAGATGCATTATTTAAGGACTCTGCTGCATTTGTAAGGGCTTTGCTGCTTTATTTAAGGACTCTTTTGCATTATTTAAGGACTCTGCTGCATTATTTAAGGACTTTGTTGCATTATTTAAGGATTTTGCTGCATTATTTAAGGATTTTGCTGCATTATTTAAGGACTTTGCCGCATTATTTAAGGACTATGCTTTGGTATTTAAGGACTCTGCTGCATTATTTAAGGACTTTGCTGCATTATTTAAGGACTCTGCTGCATTATTTAATTACTTTGCTGCATTATTTAAGGACTCTGCTGCGGTATTTAAGGACTCTGCTGCATTATTTAAGGACTTTGATGCATTATTTAAGGACACTGCTGCAGAATTTAAGGAATCTGCTTCATTATTTAAGGACTTTGTTGCATTATTTAAGGACTCTGCTGCATTATTTAAGAACTTTGTTGCATTATTTAAGGACTCTGCTGCATTATTTAAGGACTTTGTTGCATTATGTAAGGACTCTGCTGCATTATTTAAGGACTTTGCTGCATTATTTAAGGACTCTGCTGCATAATTTAAGGACTTTATTGCATTATTTTAGGATCCTGCTGCATTATTTAATGACTCTGCTGAAGCATTTGAGGACTCAGCTGCATTATTAAAGGTCTCTGCTGCATTATTTAAGGATCCTGCTGAAGCATTTGAGGACTCAGTTGCATTATTTAAGGACTTTGCTGCATTATTTAACGACTCTGCTGCGTTATTTAAGGACTCTGCTGCATTATTTAAGAACTTTGCTGCATTATTTAAGGACTCTTCTGAATTATTTAATGACTCTGCTGAAGTATTTGAGGACTCAGCTGCATTATTTAAGGACTCTGCTGCATTATTTAAGGAATTTGCTGCATTATTTAAGGACTCTGCTGCGTTATTTAAGGACTCTGCTGCATTATTTAAGGACTTTGATGCATTATTTATGGACGCTGCTGCAGAATTTAAGGAATCTGCTGCATTATTTAAGGACTTTGTTGCATTATTTAAGGTCTCTGCTGCATTATTTAAGGACTCTGCTGTGGTATTTAAGGACTCTGCTGCATTATTTAAGGAATTTGTTGCATTATTTAAGGACGCTGCTGCATTATTTAAGGTCTTTGTTGCATTATTTAAGGACTCTGCTGCAGTATTTAATGACTCTGCTGAAGCATTTGGGGACTCAGATGCATTATTTAAGGACTCTGCTGCATTATGTAAGGGCTTTGCTGCTTTATTTAAGGACTCTTTTGCATTATTTAAGGACTTTGTTGCATTATTTAAGGACTCTGCTGCATTATTTAAGGACTTTGTTGCATTATTTAAGGATTCTGCTGCATTATTTAAGGACTTTGCTGCATTATTTAAGGACTATGCTTTGGTATTTAAGGACTCTGCTGCATAATTTAAGGACTTTGCTGCATTATTTAAGGACTCTGCTGCATTATTTAATTACTTTGCTGCATTATTTAAGGACTCTGCTGCGGTATTTAAGGACTCTGCTGCATTATTTAAGGACTTTGATGCATTATTTAAGGACTCTGCTGCATTATTTAAGGAATTTGTTGCATTATTTAAGGACTCTGCTGCATTATTTAAGGACTTTGCTGCATTATTTAATAATTTTGTTGCATTATAAAAGTACTCTGCTGCATTATTTAAGGACTTTGTTGCATTATGTAAGGAGTCTGCTGCATTATTTAAGGACTTTGCTGCATTATTTAACGACTCTGCTGAAACATTTGAGGACTCAGCTGCATTATTTAAGGACTCTGCTGCATTATTTAAGGAATTTGCTGCATTATTTAAGGACTCTGCTGCGGTATTTAAGGACTCTGCTGCATTATTTAAGGACTTTGATGCATTATTTAAGGACTCTGCTGCATTATTTAATGACTTTGTTGCATTATATAAGGTCTCTGCTGCATTATTTAAGGACTATGTTGCATTATGTTAGAAGTCTGCTGCATTATTTAAGGACTTTGCTGCATTATTTAAGGACTCTGCTGCATTATTTAAGGACTTTGTTGCATTATTTAAGGTCTCTTTTTCATTATTTAAGGACTCTGCTATTGTACTTAAGGACTTTGCTGCATTATTTAAGGACTTTGCTGCATTATTTAAGGACTCTGCTGCATTATTTAAGTACTTTGTTGCATTATTTAAGGACTCTGCTGCATAATTTAAGGACTTTATTGCATTATTTAAGGATCCTGCTGCATTATTTAATGACTCTGCTGAAGCATTTGAGGACTCATCTGCATTATTAAAGGTCTCTGCTGCATTATTTAAGGATCCTGCTGAAGCATTTGAGGACTCAGCTGCATTATTTAAGGACTTTGCTGCATTATTTAACGACTCTGCTGCGTTATTTAAGGACTCTGCTGCATTATTTAAGGACACTGCTGCATTATTTAAGGACTCTGCTGCATTATTTAAGGACTTTGCTGCATTATTTAACGACTCTGCTGCATTATTTAAGAACTTTGCTGCATTATTTAAGGACTCTGCTGCATTATTTAAGGAATTTGTTGCATTATTTAAGGACTCTGCTGCTTTATTTAAGGACTCTGCTGCGGTATTTAAGGACTCTGCTGCATTATTTAAGGACTTTGCTGCATTATTTAAGGACTGCTGCGTTATTTAAGGACTCTGCTGCATTATTTAAGACTTTGCTGCATTATTTAAGGACTCTGCTGCAGTGTTTAATGACTCTGCTGAAGCAACTGGGGACTCAGATGCATTATTTAAGGACTCTGCTGCATTATGTAAGGACTTTGCTGCTTTATTTAAGGACTTTGCTGCATTATTTAAGGACTTTGTTGCATTATTTAAGGACTCTGCTGCATTATTTAAGGACTTTGTTGCATTATTTAAGGACTCTTCTGCATTATTTAAGGACTTTGCTGCATTATTTAAGGACTATGCTGTGGTATTTAAGTACTCTGCTGCATTATTTAAGGACTTTGCTGCATTATTTAAGGACTCTGCTGCATTATTTAATTACTTTGCTGCATTATTAAAGGACCCTGCTGCGGCATTTAAGGATTCTGCTGCATTATTTAAGGACTTTGATGCATTATTTAAGGACGCTGCTGCAGAATTTAAGGAATCTGCTGCATTATTTAAGGACTTTGTTGCATTATTTAAGGTCTCTGCTGCATGAATTAAGGACTCTGCTATGGTACTTAAGGACTTTGCTGCATTATTTAAGGACTTTGCTGCATTATTTAAGGACTTTGATGCATTATTTAAGAACTTTGTTGCATTATTTAAGGACTCTGCTGCATTATTTAAGGACTTTGTTGCATTATGTAAGGACTTTGCTGCTTTATTTAAGGACTTTGCTGCATTATTTAAGGACTTTGTTGCATTATTTAAGGACTCTGCTGCATTATTTAAGGACTTTGTTGCATTATTTAAGGACTCTTCTGCATTATTTAAGGACTTTGCTGCATTATTTAAGGACTATGCTGTGGTATTTAAGTACTCTGCTGCATTATTTAAGGACTTTGCTGCATTATTTAAGGACTCTGCTGCATTATTTAATTACTTTGCTGCATTATTAAAGGACCCTGCTGCGGCATTTAAGGATTCTGCTGCATAATTTAAGGACTTTATTGCATTATTTAAGGATCCTGCTGCATTATTTAAGGATCCTGCTGAAGCATTTGAGGACTCAGCTGCATTATTTAAGGACTTTGCTGCATTATTTAACGACTCTGCTGCATTATTTAAGGACTCTGCTGCTTTATTTAAGGACTTTCCTGCATTATTTAAGGAGTCTTCTGCATTATTTAATGACTCTGCTGAAGCATTTGAGGACTCAACTGCATTATTTAAGGACTCTGCTGCATTATTTAAGGTCTCTGCTGCATTATTTAAGGACTCTGCTGTGGTATATAAGGACTCTGCTGCATTATTTAAGGAATTTGTTGCATTATTTAAGGACGCTGCTGCATTATTTAAGGACTTTGTTGCATTATTTAAGGACTCTGCTGCATTAATTAAGGACTTTGCTGCATTACTTAAGGACACTGCTGCATTATTTAAGGACTTTGTTGCATTATTTAAGGACTCTGCTGCATTATTTAAGGACTCTGCTGAAGCATTTGGGGACTCAGATGCATTATTTAAGGACTCTGCTGCATTATGTAAGGGCTTTGCTGCTTTATTTAAGGACTGTGTTGCATTATTTAAGGACTTTGTTGCATTATTTAAGAACTCTGCTGCATTATTTAAGGACTTTGTTGCATTATTTAAGGATTCTGCTGCATTATTTAAGGACTTTGCTGCATTATTTAAGGACTATGCTGTGGTATTTAAGGACTCTGCTGCATTATTTAAGGACTTTGCTGCATTATTAAAGGACTCTGCTGCATTATTTAATTACTTTGCTGCATTATTTAAGGACTCTGCTGCGGTATTTAAGGACTCTGCTGCATTATTTAAGGACTTTGATGCATTATTTAAGGACACTGCTGCAGAATTTAAGGAATCTGCTGCATTATTTAAGGACTTTGTTGCATTATTTAAGGTCTCTTTTTCATTATTTAAGGACTCTGCTATTGTACTTAAGGACTTTGCTGCATTATTTAAGGACTTTGCTGCATTATTTAAGGACTCTGCTGCATTATTTAAGTACTTTGTTGCATTATTTAAGGACTCTGCTGCATAATTTAAGGACTTTATTGCATTATTTAAGGATCCTGCTGCATTATTTAATGACTCTGCTGAAGCATTTGAGGACTCAGCTGCATTATTTAAGGTCTCTGCTGCATTATTTAAGGATCCTGCTGAAGCATTTGAGGACTCAGCTGCATTATTTAAGGACTTTGCTGCATTATTTAACGACTCTGCTGCGTTATTTAAGGACTCTGCTGCATTATTTAAGGACACTGCTGCATTATTTAAGGACTCTGCTGCATTATTTAAGGACTTTGCTGCATTATTTAACGACTCTGCTGCATTATTTAAGAACTTTGCTGCATTATTTAAGGACTCTGCTGCATTATTTAAGGAATTTGTTGCATTATTTAAGGACTCTGCTGCTTTATTTAAGGACTCTGCTGCGGTATTTAAGGACTCTGCTGCATTATTTAAGGACTTTGCTGCATTATTTAAGGACTGCTGCGTTATTTAAGGACTCTGCTGCATTATTTAAGACTTTGCTGCATTATTTAAGGACTCTGCTGCAGTGTTTAATGACTCTGCTGAAGCAACTGGGGACTCAGATGCATTATTTAAGGACTCTGCTGCATTATGTAAGGACTTTGCTGCTTTATTTAAGGACTTTGCTGCATTATTTAAGGACTTTGTTGCATTATTTAAGGACTCTGCTGCATTATTTAAGGACTTTGTTGCATTATTTAAGGACTCTTCTGCATTATTTAAGGACTTTGCTGCATTATTTAAGGACTATGCTGTGGTATTTAAGTACTCTGCTGCATTATTTAAGGACTTTGCTGCATTATTTAAGGACTCTGCTGCATTATTTAATTACTTTGCTGCATTATTAAAGGACCCTGCTGCGGCATTTAAGGATTCTGCTGCATTATTTAAGGACTTTGATGCATTATTTAAGGACGCTGCTGCAGAATTTAAGGAATCTGCTGCATTATTTAAGGACTTTGTTGCATTATTTAAGGTCTCTGCTGCATGAATTAAGGACTCTGCTATGGTACTTAAGGACTTTGCTGCATTATTTAAGGACTTTGCTGCATTATTTAAGGACTTTGATGCATTATTTAAGAACTTTGTTGCATTATTTAAGGACTCTGCTGCATTATTTAAGGACTTTGTTGCATTATGTAAGGACTTTGCTGCTTTATTTAAGGACTTTGCTGCATTATTTAAGGACTTTGTTGCATTATTTAAGGACTCTGCTGCATTATTTAAGGACTTTGTTGCATCATTTAAGGACTCTTCTGCATTATTTAAGGACTTTGCTGCATTATTTAAGGACTATGCTGTGGTATTTAAGTACTCTGCTGCATTATTTAAGGACTTTGCTGCATTATTTAAGGACTCTGCTGCATTATTTAATTACTTTGCTGCATTATTAAAGGACCCTGCTGCGGCATTTAAGGATTCTGCTGCATAATTTAAGGACTTTATTGCATTATTTAAGGATCCTGCTGCATTATTTAAGGATCCTGCTGAAGCATTTGAGGACTCAGCTGCATTATTTAAGGACTTTGCTGCATTATTTAACGACTCTGCTGCATTATTTAAGGACTCTGCTGCTTTATTTAAGGACTTTCCTGCATTATTTAAGGAGTCTTCTGCATTATTTAATGACTCTGCTGAAGCATTTGAGGACTCAACTGCATTATTTAAGGACTCTGCTGCATTATTTAAGGTCTCTGCTGCATTATTTAAGGACTCTGCTGTGGTATATAAGGACTCTGCTGCATTATTTAAGGAATTTGTTGCATTATTTAAGGACGCTGCTGCATTATTTAAGGACTTTGTTGCATTATTTAAGGACTCTGCTGCATTAATTAAGGACTTTGCTGCATTACTTAAGGACACTGCTGCATTATTTAAGGACTTTGTTGCATTATTTAAGGACTCTGCTGCATTATTTAAGGACTCTGCTGAAGCATTTGGGGACTCAGATGCATTATTTAAGGACTCTGCTGCATTATGTAAGGGCTTTGCTGCTTTATTTAAGGACTCTGTTGCATTATTTAAGGACTTTGTTGCATTATTTAAGAACTCTGCTGCATTATTTAAGGACTTTGTTGCATTATTTAAGGATTCTGCTGCATTATTTAAGGACTTTGCTGCATTATTTAAGGACTATGCTGTGGTATTTAAGGACTCTGCTGCATTATTTAAGGACTTTGCTGCATTATTAAAGGACTCTGCTGCATTATTTAATTACTTTGCTGCATTATTTAAGGACTCTGCTGCGGTATTTAAGGACTCTGCTGCATTATTTAAGGACTTTGATGCATTATTTAAGGACACTGCTGCAGAATTTAAGGAATCTGCTGCATTATTTAAGGACTTTGTTGCATTATTTAAGGTCTCTTTTTCATTATTTAAGGACTCTGCTATTGTACTTAAGGACTTTGCTGCATTATTTAAGGACTTTGCTGCATTATTTAAGGACTCTGCTGCATTATTTAAGTACTTTGTTGCATTATTTAAGGACTCTGCTGCATAATTTAAGGACTTTATTGCATTATTTAAGGATCCTGCTGCATTATTTAATGACTCTGCTGAAGCATTTGAGGACTCAGCTGCATTATTTAAGGTCTCTCTGCTGCATTATTTAAGGATCCTGCTGAAGCATTTGAGGACTCAGCTGCATTATTTAAGGACTTTGCTGCATTATTTAATGACTCTGCTGCGTTATTTAAAGACTCTGCTGCATTATTTAAGGACACTGCTGCATTATTTAAGGACTCTGCTGCATTATTTAAGGACTTTGCTGCATTATTTAACGACTCTGCTGCATTATTTAAGAACTTTGCTGCATTATTTAAGGACTCTGCTCCATTATTTAAGGAATTTGTTGCATTATTTAAGGACTCTGCTGCATTATTTAAGGACTTTGCTGCATTATTTAATGAATCTGCTGAAGCATTTGAGGACTCAACTGCATTATTTAAGGTCTCTGCTGCATTATTTAAGGACTCTGCTGAAGCATTTGAGGACTCAGCTGCATGATTTAAGGACTTTGCTGAATTATTTAAGGACTCTGCTGCATTATTTAAGGAATTTGTTGCATTATTTAAGGACTCTGCTGCATTATCTAAGGAATTTGTTGCATTATTTAAGGACTCTGCTGCATTATTTAAGGACTTTGCTGCATTATTTAATAACTTTGTTGCATTATACAAGTACTCTGCTGCATTATTTAAGGACTTTGTTGCATTATGTTAGGAGTCTGCTGCATTATTTAAGGAGTCTGCTGCATTATTTAATGACTATGCTGCATTATTTAAGGACTGCTGCGTTATTTAAGGACTCTGCTGCATTATTTAAGACTTTGCTGCATTATTTAAGGACTCTGCTGCAGTTTTTAATGACTCTGCTGAAGCATTTGGGGACTCAGATGCTTTATTTAAGGACTCTGTTGCATTATTTAAGGACTTTGTTGCATTATTTAAGGACTCTGCTGCATTATTTAAGGACTTTGTTGCATTATTTAAGGATTCTGCTGCATTTTTTAAGGACCTGGCTGCATTATTTAAGGACTCTGCTGCATTATTTAATTATTTTGCTCCATTATTTAAGGACTCTGCTGCGGTATTTAAGGACTCTGCTGCATTATTTAAGGACTGTGATGCATTATTTAAGGACGCTGCTGCAGAATTTAAGGAATCTGCTGCATTATTTAAGGACTTTGTTGCATTATTTAAGGTCTCTGCTGCATTATTTAAGGACTCTGCTATGGTACTTAAGGACTTTGCTGCATTATTTAAGGACTTTGCTGCATTATTTAAGGACTCTGCTGCATTATTTAAGAACTGTGTTGCATTATTTAAGGACTCTGCTGCATTATTTAAGGACTTTGTTGCATTATGTAAGGACTCTGCTGCATTATTTAAGGACTTTGCTGCATTATTTAAGGACTCTACTGCATAATTTAAGGACTTTATTGCATTATTTAAGGATCCTGCTGCATTATTTAATGACTCTGCTGAAGCATTTGAGGACTCAGCTGCATTATTAAAGGTCTCTGCTGCATTATTTAAGTATCCTGCTGAAGCATTTGAGGACTCAGCTGCATTATTTAAGGACTTTGCTGCATTATTTATCGACTCTGCTGCGTTATTTAAGGACTCTGCTGCATTATTTAAGAACTTTGCTGCATTATTTAAGGACTCTTCTGCATTATTTAATGACTCTGCTGAAGAATTTGAGGACTCAGCTGCATAATTTAAGGACTCTGCTGCATTATTTAAGGAATTTGCTGCATTATTTAAGGACTCTACTGCGTTATTTAAGGACTCTGTTGCATTATTTAAGGACTTTGATGCATTATTTAAGGATGCTGCTGCAGAATTTAAGGAATCTGCTGCATTATTTAAGGACTTTGTTGCATTATTTAAGGTCTCTGCTGCATTATTTAAGGACTCTGCTGTGGTATTTAAGGACTCTGCTGCATTATTTAAGGAATTTGTTGCATTATTTAAGGACGCTGCTGCATTATTTAAGGACTTTGTTGCATTATTTAAGGACTCTGCTGCAGTATTTAATGACTCTGCTGAAGCATTTGGGGACTCAGATGCATTATTTAAGGACTCTGCTGCATTATGTAAGGGCTTTGCTGCTTTATTTAAGGACTCTTTTGCATTATTTAAGGACTCTGCTGCATTATTTAAGGACTTTGTTGCATTATTTAAGGATTTTGCTGCATTATTTAAGGATTTTGCTGCATTATTTAAGGACTTTGCCGCATTATTTAAGGACTATGCTTTGGTATTTAAGGACTCTGCTGCATTATTTAAGGACTTTGCTGCATTATTTAAGGACTCTGCTGCATTATTTAATTACTTTGCTGCATTATTTAAGGACTCTGCTGCGGTATTTAAGGACTCTGCTGCATTATTTAAGGACTTTGATGCATTATTTAAGGACACTGCTGCAGAATTTAAGGAATCTGCTTCATTATTTAAGGACTTTGTTGCATTATTTAAGGACTCTGCTGCATTATTTAAGAACTTTGTTGCATTATTTAAGGACTCTGCTGCATTATTTAAGGACTTTGTTGCATTATGTAAGGACTCTGCTGCATTATTTAAGGACTTTGCTGCATTATTTAAGGACTCTGCTGCATAATTTAAGGACTTTATTGCATTATTTTAGGATCCTGCTGCATTATTTAATGACTCTGCTGAAGCATTTGAGGACTCAGCTGCATTATTAAAGGTCTCTGCTGCATTATTTAAGGATCCTGCTGAAGCATTTGAGGACTCAGTTGCATTATTTAAGGACTTTGCTGCATTATTTAACGACTCTGCTGCGTTATTTAAGGACTCTGCTGCATTATTTAAGAACTTTGCTGCATTATTTAAGGACTCTTCTGAATTATTTAATGACTCTGCTGAAGTATTTGAGGACTCAGCTGCATTATTTAAGGACTCTGCTGCATTATTTAAGGAATTTGCTGCATTATTTAAGGACTCTGCTGCGTTATTTAAGGACTCTGCTGCATTATTTAAGGACTTTGATGCATTATTTATGGACGCTGCTGCAGAATTTAAGGAATCTGCTGCATTATTTAAGGACTTTGTTGCATTATTTAAGGTCTCTGCTGCATTATTTAAGGACTCTGCTGTGGTATTTAAGGACTCTGCTGCATTATTTAAGGAATTTGTTGCATTATTTAAGGACGCTGCTGCATTATTTAAGGTCTTTGTTGCATTATTTAAGGACTCTGCTGCAGTATTTAATGACTCTGCTGAAGCATTTGGGGACTCAGATGCATTATTTAAGGACTCTGCTGCATTATGTAAGGGCTTTGCTGCTTTATTTAAGGACTCTTTTGCATTATTTAAGGACTTTGTTGCATTATTTAAGGACTCTGCTGCATTATTTAAGGACTTTGTTGCATTATTTAAGGATTCTGCTGCATTATTTAAGGACTTTGCTGCATTATTTAAGGACTATGCTTTGGTATTTAAGGACTCTGCTGCATAATTTAAGGACTTTGCTGCATTATTTAAGGACTCTGCTGCATTATTTAATTACTTTGCTGCATTATTTAAGGACTCTGCTGCGGTATTTAAGGACTCTGCTGCATTATTTAAGGACTTTGATGCATTATTTAAGGACTCTGCTGCATTATTTAAGGAATTTGTTGCATTATTTAAGGACTCTGCTGCATTATTTAAGGACTTTGCTGCATTATTTAATAATTTTGTTGCATTATAAAAGTACTCTGCTGCATTATTTAAGGACTTTGTTGCATTATGTAAGGAGTCTGCTGCATTATTTAAGGACTTTGCTGCATTATTTAACGACTCTGCTGAAACATTTGAGGACTCAGCTGCATTATTTAAGGACTCTGCTGCATTATTTAAGGAATTTGCTGCATTATTTAAGGACTCTGCTGCGGTATTTAAGGACTCTGCTGCATTATTTAAGGACTTTGATGCATTATTTAAGGACTCTGCTGCATTATTTAATGACTTTGTTGCATTATATAAGGTCTCTGCTGCATTATTTAAGGACTATGTTGCATTATGTTAGAAGTCTGCTGCATTATTTAAGGACTTTGCTGCATTATTTAAGGACTCTGCTGCATTATTTAAGGACTTTGTTGCATTATTTAAGGTCTCTTTTTCATTATTTAAGGACTCTGCTATTGTACTTAAGGACTTTGCTGCATTATTTAAGGACTTTGCTGCATTATTTAAGGACTCTGCTGCATTATTTAAGTACTTTGTTGCATTATTTAAGGACTCTGCTGCATAATTTAAGGACTTTATTGCATTATTTAAGGATCCTGCTGCATTATTTAATGACTCTGCTGAAGCATTTGAGGACTCATCTGCATTATTAAAGGTCTCTGCTGCATTATTTAAGGATCCTGCTGAAGCATTTGAGGACTCAGCTGCATTATTTAAGGACTTTGCTGCATTATTTAACGACTCTGCTGCGTTATTTAAGGACTCTGCTGCATTATTTAAGGACACTGCTGCATTATTTAAGGACTCTGCTGCATTATTTAAGGACTTTGCTGCATTATTTAACGACTCTGCTGCATTATTTAAGAACTTTGCTGCATTATTTAAGGACTCTGCTGCATTATTTAAGGAATTTGTTGCATTATTTAAGGACTCTGCTGCTTTATTTAAGGACTCTGCTGCGGTATTTAAGGACTCTGCTGCATTATTTAAGGACTTTGCTGCATTATTTAAGGACTGCTGCGTTATTTAAGGACTCTGCTGCATTATTTAAGACTTTGCTGCATTATTTAAGGACTCTGCTGCAGTGTTTAATGACTCTGCTGAAGCAACTGGGGACTCAGATGCATTATTTAAGGACTCTGCTGCATTATGTAAGGACTTTGCTGCTTTATTTAAGGACTTTGCTGCATTATTTAAGGACTTTGTTGCATTATTTAAGGACTCTGCTGCATTATTTAAGGACTTTGTTGCATTATTTAAGGACTCTTCTGCATTATTTAAGGACTTTGCTGCATTATTTAAGGACTATGCTGTGGTATTTAAGTACTCTGCTGCATTATTTAAGGACTTTGCTGCATTATTTAAGGACTCTGCTGCATTATTTAATTACTTTGCTGCATTATTAAAGGACCCTGCTGCGGCATTTAAGGATTCTGCTGCATTATTTAAGGACTTTGATGCATTATTTAAGGACGCTGCTGCAGAATTTAAGGAATCTGCTGCATTATTTAAGGACTTTGTTGCATTATTTAAGGTCTCTGCTGCATGAATTAAGGACTCTGCTATGGTACTTAAGGACTTTGCTGCATTATTTAAGGACTTTGCTGCATTATTTAAGGACTTTGATGCATTATTTAAGAACTTTGTTGCATTATTTAAGGACTCTGCTGCATTATTTAAGGACTTTGTTGCATTATGTAAGGACTTTGCTGCTTTATTTAAGGACTTTGCTGCATTATTTAAGGACTTTGTTGCATTATTTAAGGACTCTGCTGCATTATTTAAGGACTTTGTTGCATTATTTAAGGACTCTTCTGCATTATTTAAGGACTTTGCTGCATTATTTAAGGACTATGCTGTGGTATTTAAGTACTCTGCTGCATTATTTAAGGACTTTGCTGCATTATTTAAGGACTCTGCTGCATTATTTAATTACTTTGCTGCATTATTAAAGGACCCTGCTGCGGCATTTAAGGATTCTGCTGCATAATTTAAGGACTTTATTGCATTATTTAAGGATCCTGCTGCATTATTTAAGGATCCTGCTGAAGCATTTGAGGACTCAGCTGCATTATTTAAGGACTTTGCTGCATTATTTAACGACTCTGCTGCATTATTTAAGGACTCTGCTGCTTTATTTAAGGACTTTCCTGCATTATTTAAGGAGTCTTCTGCATTATTTAATGACTCTGCTGAAGCATTTGAGGACTCAACTGCATTATTTAAGGACTCTGCTGCATTATTTAAGGTCTCTGCTGCATTATTTAAGGACTCTGCTGTGGTATATAAGGACTCTGCTGCATTATTTAAGGAATTTGTTGCATTATTTAAGGACGCTGCTGCATTATTTAAGGACTTTGTTGCATTATTTAAGGACTCTGCTGCATTAATTAAGGACTTTGCTGCATTACTTAAGGACACTGCTGCATTATTTAAGGACTTTGTTGCATTATTTAAGGACTCTGCTGCATTATTTAAGGACTCTGCTGAAGCATTTGGGGACTCAGATGCATTATTTAAGGACTCTGCTGCATTATGTAAGGGCTTTGCTGCTTTATTTAAGGACTCTGTTGCATTATTTAAGGACTTTGTTGCATTATTTAAGAACTCTGCTGCATTATTTAAGGACTTTGTTGCATTATTTAAGGATTCTGCTGCATTATTTAAGGACTTTGCTGCATTATTTAAGGACTATGCTGTGGTATTTAAGGACTCTGCTGCATTATTTAAGGACTTTGCTGCATTATTAAAGGACTCTGCTGCATTATTTAATTACTTTGCTGCATTATTTAAGGACTCTGCTGCGGTATTTAAGGACTCTGCTGCATTATTTAAGGACTTTGATGCATTATTTAAGGACACTGCTGCAGAATTTAAGGAATCTGCTGCATTATTTAAGGACTTTGTTGCATTATTTAAGGTCTCTTTTTCATTATTTAAGGACTCTGCTATTGTACTTAAGGACTTTGCTGCATTATTTAAGGACTTTGCTGCATTATTTAAGGACTCTGCTGCATTATTTAAGTACTTTGTTGCATTATTTAAGGACTCTGCTGCATAATTTAAGGACTTTATTGCATTATTTAAGGATCCTGCTGCATTATTTAATGACTCTGCTGAAGCATTTGAGGACTCAGCTGCATTATTTAAGGTCTCTGCTGCATTATTTAAGGATCCTGCTGAAGCATTTGAGGACTCAGCTGCATTATTTAAGGACTTTGCTGCATTATTTAACGACTCTGCTGCGTTATTTAAGGACTCTGCTGCATTATTTAAGGACACTGCTGCATTATTTAAGGACTCTGCTGCATTATTTAAGGACTTTGCTGCATTATTTAACGACTCTGCTGCATTATTTAAGAACTTTGCTGCATTATTTAAGGACTCTGCTGCATTATTTAAGGAATTTGTTGCATTATTTAAGGACTCTGCTGCTTTATTTAAGGACTCTGCTGCGGTATTTAAGGACTCTGCTGCATTATTTAAGGACTTTGCTGCATTATTTAAGGACTGCTGCGTTATTTAAGGACTCTGCTGCATTATTTAAGACTTTGCTGCATTATTTAAGGACTCTGCTGCAGTGTTTAATGACTCTGCTGAAGCAACTGGGGACTCAGATGCATTATTTAAGGACTCTGCTGCATTATGTAAGGACTTTGCTGCTTTATTTAAGGACTTTGCTGCATTATTTAAGGACTTTGTTGCATTATTTAAGGACTCTGCTGCATTATTTAAGGACTTTGTTGCATTATTTAAGGACTCTTCTGCATTATTTAAGGACTTTGCTTCATTATTTAAGGACTATGCTGTGGTATTTAAGTACTCTGCTGCATTATTTAAGGACTTTGCTGCATTATTTAAGGACTCTGCTGCATTATTTAATTACTTTGCTGCATTATTAAAGGACCCTGCTGCGGCATTTAAGGATTCTGCTGCATTATTTAAGGACTTTGATGCATTATTTAAGGACGCTGCTGCAGAATTTAAGGAATCTGCTGCATTATTTAAGGACTTTGTTGCATTATTTAAGGTCTCTGCTGCATGAATTAAGGACTCTGCTATGGTACTTAAGGACTTTGCTGCATTATTTAAGGACTTTGCTGCATTATTTAAGGACTTTGATGCATTATTTAAGAACTTTGTTGCATTATTTAAGGACTCTGCTGCATTATTTAAGGACTTTGTTGCATTATGTAAGGACTTTGCTGCTTTATTTAAGGACTTTGCTGCATTATTTAAGGACTTTGTTGCATTATTTAAGGACTCTGCTGCATTATTTAAGGACTTTGTTGCATCATTTAAGGACTCTTCTGCATTATTTAAGGACTTTGCTGCATTATTTAAGGACTATGCTGTGGTATTTAAGTACTCTGCTGCATTATTTAAGGACTTTGCTGCATTATTTAAGGACTCTGCTGCATTATTTAATTACTTTGCTGCATTATTAAAGGACCCTGCTGCGGCATTTAAGGATTCTGCTGCATAATTTAAGGACTTTATTGCATTATTTAAGGATCCTGCTGCATTATTTAAGGATCCTGCTGAAGCATTTGAGGACTCAGCTGCATTATTTAAGGACTTTGCTGCATTATTTAACGACTCTGCTGCATTATTTAAGGACTCTGCTGCTTTATTTAAGGACTTTCCTGCATTATTTAAGGAGTCTTCTGCATTATTTAATGACTCTGCTGAAGCATTTGAGGACTCAACTGCATTATTTAAGGACTCTGCTGCATTATTTAAGGTCTCTGCTGCATTATTTAAGGACTCTGCTGTGGTATATAAGGACTCTGCTGCATTATTTAAGGAATTTGTTGCATTATTTAAGGACGCTGCTGCATTATTTAAGGACTTTGTTGCATTATTTAAGGACTCTGCTGCATTAATTAAGGACTTTGCTGCATTACTTAAGGACACTGCTGCATTATTTAAGGACTTTGTTGCATTATTTAAGGACTCTGCTGCATTATTTAAGGACTCTGCTGAAGCATTTGGGGACTCAGATGCATTATTTAAGGACTCTGCTGCATTATGTAAGGGCTTTGCTGCTTTATTTAAGGACTCTGTTGCATTATTTAAGGACTTTGTTGCATTATTTAAGAACTCTGCTGCATTATTTAAGGACTTTGTTGCATTATTTAAGGATTCTGCTGCATTATTTAAGGACTTTGCTGCATTATTTAAGGACTATGCTGTGGTATTTAAGGACTCTGCTGCATTATTTAAGGACTTTGCTGCATTATTAAAGGACTCTGCTGCATTATTTAATTACTTTGCTGCATTATTTAAGGACTCTGCTGCGGTATTTAAGGACTCTGCTGCATTATTTAAGGACTTTGATGCATTATTTAAGGACACTGCTGCAGAATTTAAGGAATCTGCTGCATTATTTAAGGACTTTGTTGCATTATTTAAGGTCTCTTTTTCATTATTTAAGGACTCTGCTATTGTACTTAAGGACTTTGCTGCATTATTTAAGGACTTTGCTGCATTATTTAAGGACTCTGCTGCATTATTTAAGTACTTTGTTGCATTATTTAAGGACTCTGCTGCATAATTTAAGGACTTTATTGCATTATTTAAGGATCCTGCTGCATTATTTAATGACTCTGCTGAAGCATTTGAGGACTCAGCTGCATTATTTAAGGTCTCTCTGCTGCATTATTTAAGGATCCTGCTGAAGCATTTGAGGACTCAGCTGCATTATTTAAGGACTTTGCTGCATTATTTAATGACTCTGCTGCGTTATTTAAAGACTCTGCTGCATTATTTAAGGACACTGCTGCATTATTTAAGGACTCTGCTGCATTATTTAAGGACTTTGCTGCATTATTTAACGACTCTGCTGCATTATTTAAGAACTTTGCTGCATTATTTAAGGACTCTGCTCCATTATTTAAGGAATTTGTTGCATTATTTAAGGACTCTGCTGCATTATTTAAGGACTTTGCTGCATTATTTAATGAATCTGCTGAAGCATTTGAGGACTCAACTGCATTATTTAAGGTCTCTGCTGCATTATTTAAGGACTCTGCTGAAGCATTTGAGGACTCAGCTGCATGATTTAAGGACTTTGCTGAATTATTTAAGGACTCTGCTGCATTATTTAAGGAATTTGTTGCATTATTTAAGGACTCTGCTGCATTATCTAAGGAATTTGTTGCATTATTTAAGGACTCTGCTGCATTATTTAAGGACTTTGCTGCATTATTTAATAACTTTGTTGCATTATACAAGTACTCTGCTGCATTATTTAAGGACTTTGTTGCATTATGTTAGGAGTCTGCTGCATTATTTAAGGAGTCTGCTGCATTATTTAATGACTATGCTGCATTATTTAAGGACTGCTGCGTTATTTAAGGACTCTGCTGCATTATTTAAGACTTTGCTGCATTATTTAAGGACTCTGCTGCAGTATTTAATGACTCTGCTGAAGCATTTGGGGACTCAGATGCTTTATTTAAGGACTCTGTTGCATTATTTAAGGACTTTGTTGCATTATTTAAGGACTCTGCTGCATTATTTAAGGACTTTGTTGCATTATTTAAGGATTCTGCTGCATTTTTTAAGGACCTGGCTGCATTATTTAAGGACTCTGCTGCATTATTTAATTATTTTGCTCCATTATTTAAGGACTCTGCTGCGGTATTTAAGGACTCTGCTGCATTATTTAAGGACTGTGATGCATTATTTAAGGACGCTGCTGCAGAATTTAAGGAATCTGCTGCATTATTTAAGGACTTTGTTGCATTATTTAAGGTCTCTGCTGCATTATTTAAGGACTCTGCTATGGTACTTAAGGACTTTGCTGCATTATTTAAGGACTTTGCTGCATTATTTAAGGACTCTGCTGCATTATTTAAGAACTGTGTTGCATTATTTAAGGACTCTGCTGCATTATTTAAGGACTTTGTTGCATTATGTAAGGACTCTGCTGCATTATTTAAGGACTTTGCTGCATTATTTAAGGACTCTACTGCATAATTTAAGGACTTTATTGCATTATTTAAGGATCCTGCTGCATTATTTAATGACTCTGCTGAAGCATTTGAGGACTCAGCTGCATTATTAAAGGTCTCTGCTGCATTATTTAAGTATCCTGCTGAAGCATTTGAGGACTCAGCTGCATTATTTAAGGACTTTGCTGCATTATTTATCGACTCTGCTGCGTTATTTAAGGACTCTGCTGCATTATTTAAGAACTTTGCTGCATTATTTAAGGACTCTTCTGCATTATTTAATGACTCTGCTGAAGAATTTGAGGACTCAGCTGCATAATTTAAGGACTCTGCTGCATTATTTAAGGAATTTGCTGCATTATTTAAGGACTCTACTGCGTTATTTAAGGACTCTGTTGCATTATTTAAGGACTTTGATGCATTATTTAAGGATGCTGCTGCAGAATTTAAGGAATCTGCTGCATTATTTAAGGACTTTGTTGCATTATTTAAGGTCTCTGCTGCATTATTTAAGGACTCTGCTGTGGTATTTAAGGACTCTGCTGCATTATTTAAGGAATTTGTTGCATTATTTAAGGACGCTGCTGCATTATTTAAGGACTTTGTTGCATTATTTAAGGACTCTGCTGCAGTATTTAATGACTCTGCTGAAGCATTTGGGGACTCAGATGCATTATTTAAGGACTCTGCTGCATTATGTAAGGGCTTTGCTGCTTTATTTAAGGACTCTTTTGCATTATTTAAGGACTCTGCTGCATTATTTAAGGACTTTGTTGCATTATTTAAGGATTTTGCTGCATTATTTAAGGATTTTGCTGCATTATTTAAGGACTTTGCCGCATTATTTAAGGACTATGCTTTGGTATTTAAGGACTCTGCTGCATTATTTAAGGACTTTGCTGCATTATTTAAGGACTCTGCTGCATTATTTAATTACTTTGCTGCATTATTTAAGGACTCTGCTGCGGTATTTAAGGACTCTGCTGCATTATTTAAGGACTTTGATGCATTATTTAAGGACACTGCTGCAGAATTTAAGGAATCTGCTTCATTATTTAAGGACTTTGTTGCATTATTTAAGGACTCTGCTGCATTATTTAAGAACTTTGTTGCATTATTTAAGGACTCTGCTGCATTATTTAAGGACTTTGTTGCATTATGTAAGGACTCTGCTGCATTATTTAAGGACTTTGCTGCATTATTTAAGGACTCTGCTGCATAATTTAAGGACTTTATTGCATTATTTTAGGATCCTGCTGCATTATTTAATGACTCTGCTGAAGCATTTGAGGACTCAGCTGCATTATTAAAGGTCTCTGCTGCATTATTTAAGGATCCTGCTGAAGCATTTGAGGACTCAGTTGCATTATTTAAGGACTTTGCTGCATTATTTAACGACTCTGCTGCGTTATTTAAGGACTCTGCTGCATTATTTAAGAACTTTGCTGCATTATTTAAGGACTCTTCTGAATTATTTAATGACTCTGCTGAAGTATTTGAGGACTCAGCTGCATTATTTAAGGACTCTGCTGCATTATTTAAGGAATTTGCTGCATTATTTAAGGACTCTGCTGCGTTATTTAAGGACTCTGCTGCATTATTTAAGGACTTTGATGCATTATTTATGGACGCTGCTGCAGAATTTAAGGAATCTGCTGCATTATTTAAGGACTTTGTTGCATTATTTAAGGTCTCTGCTGCATTATTTAAGGACTCTGCTGTGGTATTTAAGGACTCTGCTGCATTATTTAAGGAATTTGTTGCATTATTTAAGGACGCTGCTGCATTATTTAAGGTCTTTGTTGCATTATTTAAGGACTCTGCTGCAGTATTTAATGACTCTGCTGAAGCATTTGGGGACTCAGATGCATTATTTAAGGACTCTGCTGCATTATGTAAGGGCTTTGCTGCTTTATTTAAGGACTCTTTTGCATTATTTAAGGACTTTGTTGCATTATTTAAGGACTCTGCTGCGTTATTTAAGGACTTTGTTGCATTATTTAAGGATTCTGCTGCATTATTTAAGGACTTTGCTGCATTATTTAAGGACTATGCTTTGGTATTTAAGGACTCTGCTGCATAATTTAAGGACTTTGCTGCATTATTTAAGGACTCTGCTGCATTATTTAATTACTTTGCTGCATTATTTAAGGACTCTGCTGCGGTATTTAAGGACTCTGCTGCATTATTTAAGGACTTTGATGCATTATTTAAGGACTCTGCTGCATTATTTAATTAATTTGTTGCATTATTTAAGGACTCTGCTGCATTATTTAAGGACTTTGCTGCATTATTTAATAATTTTGTTGCATTATAAAAGTACTCTGCTGCATTATTTAAGGACTTTGTTGCATTATGTAAGGAGTCTGCTGCATTATTTAAGGACTTTGCTGCATTATTTAACGACTCTGCTGAAACATTTGAGGACTCAGCTGCATTATTTAAGGACTCTGCTGCATTATTTAAGGAATTTGCTGCATTATTTAAGGACTCTGCTGCGGTATTTAAGGACTCTGCTGCATTATTTAAGGACTTTGATGCATTATTTAAGGACTCTGCTGCATTATTTAATGACTTTGTTGCATTATATAAGGTCTCTGCTGCATTATTTAAGGACTATGTTGCATTATGTTAGAAGTCTGCTGCATTATTTAAGGACTTTGCTGCATTATTTAAGGACTCTGCTGCATTATTTAAGGACTTTGTTGCATTATTTAAGGTCTCTTTTTCATTATTTAAGGACTCTGCTATTGTACTTAAGGACTTTGCTGCATTATTTAAGGACTTTGCTGCATTATTTAAGGACTCTGCTGCATTATTTAAGTACTTTGTTGCATTATTTAAGGACTCTGCTGCATAATTTAAGGACTTTATTGCATTATTTAAGGATCCTGCTGCATTATTTAATGACTCTGCTGAAGCATTTGAGGACTCATCTGCATTATTAAAGGTCTCTGCTGCATTATTTAAGGATCCTGCTGAAGCATTTGAGGACTCAGCTGCATTATTTAAGGACTTTGCTGCATTATTTAACGACTCTGCTGCGTTATTTAAGGACTCTGCTGCATTATTTAAGGACACTGCTGCATTATTTAAGGACTCTGCTGCATTATTTAAGGACTTTGCTGCATTATTTAACGACTCTGCTGCATTATTTAAGAACTTTGCTGCATTATTTAAGGACTCTGCTGCATTATTTAAGGAATTTGTTGCATTATTTAAGGACTCTGCTGCTTTATTTAAGGACTCTGCTGCGGTATTTAAGGACTCTGCTGCATTATTTAAGGACTTTGCTGCATTATTTAAGGACTGCTGCGTTATTTAAGGACTCTGCTGCATTATTTAAGACTTTGCTGCATTATTTAAGGACTCTGCTGCAGTGTTTAATGACTCTGCTGAAGCAACTGGGGACTCAGATGCATTATTTAAGGACTCTGCTGCATTATGTAAGGACTTTGCTGCTTTATTTAAGGACTTTGCTGCATTATTTAAGGACTTTGTTGCATTATTTAAGGACTCTGCTGCATTATTTAAGGACTTTGTTGCATTATTTAAGGACTCTTCTGCATTATTTAAGGACTTTGCTGCATTATTTAAGGACTATGCTGTGGTATTTAAGTACTCTGCTGCATTATTTAAGGACTTTGCTGCATTATTTAAGGACTCTGCTGCATTATTTAATTACTTTGCTGCATTATTAAAGGACCCTGCTGCGGCATTTAAGGATTCTGCTGCATTATTTAAGGACTTTGATGCATTATTTAAGGACGCTGCTGCAGAATTTAAGGAATCTGCTGCATTATTTAAGGACTTTGTTGCATTATTTAAGGTCTCTGCTGCATTATTTAAGGACTCTGCTATGGTACTTAAGGACTTTGCTGCATTACTTAAGGACTTTGCTGCATTATTTAAGGACTTTGATGCATTATTTAAGAACTTTGTTGCATTATTTAAGGACTCTGCTGCATTATTTAAGGACTTTGTTGCATTATGTAAGGACTTTGCTGCTTTATTTAAGGACTTTGCTGCATTATTTAAGGGCTTTGTTGCATTATTTAAGGACTCTGCTGCATTATTTAAGGACTTTGTTGCATTATTTAAGGACTCTTCTGCATTATTTAAGGACTTTGCTGCATTATTTAAGGACTATGCTGTGGTATTTAAGTACTCTGCTGCATTATTTAAGGACTTTGCTGCATTATTTAAGGACTCTGCTGCATTATTTAATTACTTTGCTGCATTATTAAAGGACCCTGCTGCGGCATTTAAGGATTCTGCTGCATAATTTAAGGACTTTATTGCATTATTTAAGGATCCTGCTGCATTATTTAAGGATCCTGCTGAAGCATTTGAGGACTCAGCTGCATTATTTAAGGACTTTGCTGCATTATTTAACGACTCTGCTGCATTATTTAAGGACTCTGCTGCTTTATTTAAGGACTTTCCTGCATTATTTAAGGAGTCTTCTGCATTATTTAATGACTCTGCTGAAGCATTTGAGGACTCAACTGCATTATTTAAGGACTCTGCTGCATTATTTAAGGTCTCTGCTGCATTATTTAAGGACTCTGCTGTGGTATATAAGGACTCTGCTGCATTATTTAAGGAATTTGTTGCATTATTTAAGGACGCTGCTGCATTATTTAAGGACTTTGTTGCATTATTTAAGGACTCTGCTGCATTAATTAAGGACTTTGCTGCATTACTTAAGGACACTGCTGCATTATTTAAGGACTTTGTTGCATTATTTAAGGTCTCTGCTGCATTATTTAAGGACTCTGCTGTGGTATTTATGGACTCTGCTGCATTATTTAAGGAATTTGTTGCATTATTTAAGGACGCTGCTGCATTATTTAAGGACTTTGTTGCATTATTTAAGGACTTTGCTGCATTAATTAAGGACTTTGCTGCATTACTTAAGGACTCTGCTGCATTATTTAATTACTTGCTGCATTATTTAAGGACTCTGCTGCGGTGTTTAAGAACTCTGCTGCATTATTTAAGGACTTTGCTGCATTATTTTAGGACTCTGCTGCATTATTTAAGGACTTTGCTGTATTATTTAAGGACTCTACTGCATTATTTAAGGACTTTGTTGCATTATTTAAGGACTCTGCTGCATTATTTAATGACTTTGTTGCATTATATAAGGACTCTGCTGCATTATTTAAGGACTATGTTGCATTATGTTAGAAGTCTGCTGCATTATTTAAGGACTTTGCTGCATTATTTAAGGACTCTGCTGCATTATTTAAGGACTTTATTGCATTATTTAAGGACTCTGCTGCATTATTTAATGACTCTGCTGAAGCATTTGAGGACTCAGCTGCATTATTTAAGGTCTCTGCTGTATTATTTAAGGACTCTGCTGCATTATTTAATGACTCTGTTGCGGTATTTAAGGACTCTGCTGCATTATTTAAGGACTGCTGCGTTATTTAAGGACTCTGCTGCATTATTTAAGACTTTGCTGCATTATTTAAGGACTCTGCTGCAGTGTTTAATGACTCTGCTGAAGCAACTGGGGACTCAGATGCATTATTTAAGGACTCTGCTGCATTATGTAAGGACTTTGCTGCTTTATTTAAGGACTTTGCTGCATTATTTAAGGACTTTGTTGCATTATTTAAGGACTCTGCTGCATTATTTAAGGACTTTGTTGCATTATTTAAGGACTCTTCTGCATTATTTAAGGACTTTGCTGCATTATTTAAGGACTATGCTGTGGTATTTAAGTACTCTGCTGCATTATTTAAGGACTTTGCTGCATTATTTAAGGACTCTGCTGCATTATTTAATTACTTTGCTGCATTATTAAAGGACCCTGCTGCGGCATTTAAGGATTCTGCTGCATTATTTAAGGACTTTGATGCATTATTTAAGGACGCTGCTGCAGAATTTAAGGAATCTGCTGCATTATTTAAGGACTTTGTTGCATTATTTAAGGTCTCTGCTGCATGAATTAAGGACTCTGCTATGGTACTTAAGGACTTTGCTGCATTATTTAAGGACTTTGCTGCATTATTTAAGGACTTTGATGCATTATTTAAGAACTTTGTTGCATTATTTAAGGACTCTGCTGCATTATTTAAGGACTTTGTTGCATTATGTAAGGACTTTGCTGCTTTATTTAAGGACTTTGCTGCATTATTTAAGGACTTTGTTGCATTATTTAAGGACTCTGCTGCATTATTTAAGGACTTTGTTGCATTATTTAAGGACTCTTCTGCATTATTTAAGGACTTTGCTGCATTATTTAAGGACTATGCTGTGGTATTTAAGTACTCTGCTGCATTATTTAAGGACTTTGCTGCATTATTTAAGGACTCTGCTGCATTATTTAATTACTTTGCTGCATTATTAAAGGACCCTGCTGCGGCATTTAAGGATTCTGCTGCATAATTTAAGGACTTTATTGCATTATTTAAGGATCCTGCTGCATTATTTAAGGATCCTGCTGAAGCATTTGAGGACTCAGCTGCATTATTTAAGGACTTTGCTGCATTATTTAACGACTCTGCTGCATTATTTAAGGACTCTGCTGCTTTATTTAAGGACTTTCCTGCATTATTTAAGGAGTCTTCTGCATTATTTAATGACTCTGCTGAAGCATTTGAGGACTCAACTGCATTATTTAAGGACTCTGCTGCATTATTTAAGGTCTCTGCTGCATTATTTAAGGACTCTGCTGTGGTATATAAGGACTCTGCTGCATTATTTAAGGAATTTGTTGCATTATTTAAGGACGCTGCTGCATTATTTAAGGACTTTGTTGCATTATTTAAGGACTCTGCTGCATTAATTAAGGACTTTGCTGCATTACTTAAGGACACTGCTGCATTATTTAAGGACTTTGTTGCATTATTTCAGGACTCTGCTGCATTATTTAAGGACTCTGCTGAAGCATTTGGGGACTCAGATGCATTATTTAAGGACTCTGCTGCATTATGTAAGGGCTTTGCTGCTTTATTTAAGGACTCTGTTGCATTATTTAAGGACTTTGTTGCATTATTTAAGAACTCTGCTGCATTATTTAAGGACTTTGTTGCATTATTTAAGGATTCTGCTGCATTATTTAAGGACTTTGCTGCATTATTTAAGGACTATGCTGTGGTATTTAAGGACTCTGCTGCATTATTTAAGGACTTTGCTGCATTATTAAAGGACTCTGCTGCATTATTTAATTACTTTGCTGCATTATTTAAGGACTCTGCTGCGGTATTTAAGGACTCTGCTGCATTATTTAAGGACTTTGATGCATTATTTAAGGACACTGCTGCAGAATTTAAGGAATCTGCTGCATTATTTAAGGACTTTGTTGCATTATTTAAGGTCTCTTTTTCATTATTTAAGGACTCTGCTATTGTACTTAAGGACTTTGCTGCATTATTTAAGGACTTTGCTGCATTATTTAAGGACTCTGCTGCATTATTTAAGTACTTTGTTGCATTATTTAAGGACTCTGCTGCATAATTTAAGGACTTTATTGCATTATTTAAGGATCCTGCTGCATTATTTAATGACTCTGCTGAAGCATTTGAGGACTCAGCTGCATTATTTAAGGTCTCTGCTGCATTATTTAAGGATCCTGCTGAAGCATTTGAGGACTCAGCTGCATTATTTAAGGACTTTGCTGCATTATTTAACGACTCTGCTGCGTTATTTAAGGACTCTGCTGCATTATTTAAGGACACTGCTGCATTATTTAAGGACTCTGCTGCATTATTTAAGGACTTTGCTGCATTATTTAACGACTCTGCTGCATTATTTAAGAACTTTGCTGCATTATTTAAGGACTCTGCTGCATTATTTAAGGAATTTGTTGCATTATTTAAGGACTCTGCTGCTTTATTTAAGGACTCTGCTGCAGTATTTAAGGACTCTGCTGCATTATTTAAGGACTTTGCTGCATTATTTAAGGACTGCTGCGTTATGTAAGGACTCTGCTGCATTATTTAAGACTTTGCTGCATTATTTAAGGACTCTGCTGCAGTGTTTAATGACTCTGCTGAAGCAACTGGGGACTCAGATGCATTATTTAAGGACTCTGCTGCATTATGTAAGGACTTTGCTGCTTTATTTAAGGACTTTGCTGCATTATTTAAGGACTTTGTTGCATTATTTAAGGACTCTGCTGCATTATTTAAGGACTTTGTTGCATTATTTAAGGACTCTTCTGCATTATTTAAGGACTTTGCTGCATTATTTAAGGACTATGCTGTGGTATTTAAGTACTCTGCTGCATTATTTAAGGACTTTGCTGCATTATTTAAGGACTCTGCTGCATTATTTAATTACTTTGCTGCATTATTAAAGGACCCTGCTGCGGCATTTAAGGATTCTGCTGCATTATTTAAGGACTTTGATGCATTATTTAAGGACGCTGCTGCAGAATTTAAGGAATCTGCTGCATTATTTAAGGACATTGTTGCATTATTTAAGGTCTCTGCTGCATTATTTAAGGACTCTGCTATGGTACTTAAGGACTTTGCTGCATTATTTAAGGACTTTGCTGCATTATTTAAGGACTTTGATGCATTATTTAAGAACTTTGTTGCATTATTTAAGGACTCTGCTGCATTATTTAAGGACTTTGTTGCATTATGTAAGGACTTTGCTGCTTTATTTAAGGACTTTGCTGCATTATTTAAGGACTTTGTTGCATTATTTAAGGACTCTGCTGCATTATTTAAGGACTTTGTTGCATTATTTAAGGACTCTTCTGCATTATTTAAGGACTTTGCTGCATTATTTAAGGACTATGCTGTGGTATTTAAGTACTCTGCTGCATTATTTAAGGACTTTGCTGCATTATTTAAGGACTCTGCTGCATTATTTAATTACTTTGCTGCATTATTAAAGGACCCTGCTGCGGCATTTAAGGATTCTGCTGCATAATTTAAGGACTTTATTGCATTATTTAAGGATCCTGCTGCATTATTTAAGGATCCTGCTGAAGCATTTGAGGACTCAGCTGCATTATTTAAGGACTTTGCTGCATTATTTAACGACTCTGCTGCATTATTTAAGGACTCTGCTGCTTTATTTAAGGACTTTCCTGCATTATTTAAGGAGTCTTCTGCATTATTTAATGACTCTGCTGAAGCATTTGAGGACTCAACTGCATTATTTAAGGACTCTGCTGCATTATTTAAGGTCTCTGCTGCATTATTTAAGGACTCTGCTGTGGTATATAAGGACTCTGCTGCATTATTTAAGGAATTTGTTGCATTATTTAAGGACGCTGCTGCATTATTTAAGGACTTTGTTGCATTATTTAAGGACTCTGCTGCATTAATTAAGGACTTTGCTGCATTACTTAAGGACACTGCTGCATTATTTAAGGACTTTGTTGCATTATTTAAGGACTCTGCTGCATTATTTAAGGACTCTGCTGAAGCATTTGGGGACTCAGATGCATTATTTAAGGACTCTGCTGCATTATGTAAGGGCTTTGCTGCTTTATTTAAGGACTCTGTTGCATTATTTAAGGACTTTGTTGCATTATTTAAGAACTCTGCTGCATTATTTAAGGACTTTGTTGCATTATTTAAGGATTCTGCTGCATTATTTAAGGACTTTGCTGCATTATTTAAGGACTATGCTGTGGTATTTAAGGACTCTGCTGCATTATTTAAGGACTTTGCTGCATTATTAAAGGACTTTGCTGCATTATTTAATTACTTTGCTGCATTATTTAAGGACTCTGCTGCGGTATTTAAGGACTCTGCTGCATTATTTAAGGACTTTGATGCATTATTTAAGGACACTGCTGCAGAATTTAAGGAATCTGCTGCATTATTTAAGGACTTTGTTGCATTATTTAAGGTCTCTTTTTCATTATTTAAGGACTCTGCTATTGTACTTAAGGACTTTGCTGCATTATTTAAGGACTTTGCTGCATTATTTAAGGACTCTGCTGCATTATTTAAGTACTTTGTTGCATTATTTAAGGACTCTGCTGCATAATTTAAGGACTTTATTGCATTATTTAAGGATCCTGCTGCATTATTTAATGACTCTGCTGAAGCATTTGAGGACTCAGCTGCATTATTTAAGGTCTCTCTGCTGCATTATTTAAGGATCCTGCTGAAGCATTTGAGGACTCAGCTGCATTATTTAAGGACTTTGCTGCATTATTTAATGACTCTGCTGCGTTATTTAAAGACTCTGCTGCATTATTTAAGGACACTGCTGCATTATTTAAGGACTCTGCTGCATTATTTAAGGACTTTGCTGCATTATTTAACGACTCTGCTGCATTATTTAAGAACTTTGCTGCATTATTTAAGGACTCTGCTCCATTATTTAAGGAATTTGTTGCATTATTTAAGGACTCTGCTGCATTATTTAAGGACTTTGCTGCATTATTTAATGAATCTGCTGAAGCATTTGAGGACTCAACTGCATTATTTAAGGTCTCTGCTGCATTATTTAAGGACTCTGCTGAAGCATTTGAGGACTCAGCTGCATGATTTAAGGACTTTGCTGAATTATTTAAGGACTCTGCTGCATTATTTAAGGAATTTGTTGCATTATTTAAGGACTCTGCTGCATTATCTAAGGAATTTGTTGCATTATTTAAGGACTCTGCTGCATTATTTAAGGACTTTGCTGCATTATTTAATAACTTTGTTGCATTATACAAGTACTCTGCTGCATTATTTAAGGACTTTGTTGCATTATGTTAGGAGTCTGCTGCATTATTTAAGGAGTCTGCTGCATTATTTAATGACTATGCTGCATTATTTAAGGACTGCTGCGTTATTTAAGGACTCTGCTGCATTATTTAAGACTTTGCTGCATTATTTAAGGACTCTGCTGCAGTATTTAATGACTCTGCTGAAGCATTTGGGGACTCAGATGCTTTATTTAAGGACTCTGTTGCATTATTTAAGGACTTTGTTGCATTATTTAAGGACTCTGCTGCATTATTTAAGGACTTTGTTGCATTATTTAAGGATTCTGCTGCATTTTTTAAGGACCTGGCTGCATTATTTAAGGACTCTGCTGCATTATTTAATTATTTTGCTCCATTATTTAAGGACTCTGCTGCGGTATTTAAGGACTCTGCTGCATTATTTAAGGACTGTGATGCATTATTTAAGGACGCTGCTGCAGAATTTAAGGAATCTGCTGCATTATTTAAGGACTTTGTTGCATTATTTAAGGTCTCTGCTGCATTATTTAAGGACTCTGCTATGGTACTTAAGGACTTTGCTGCATTATTTAAGGACTTTGCTGCATTATTTAAGGACTCTGCTGCATTATTTAAGAACTGTGTTGCATTATTTAAGGACTCTGCTGCATTATTTAAGGACTTTGTTGCATTATGTAAGGACTCTGCTGCATTATTTAAGGACTTTGCTGCATTATTTAAGGACTCTACTGCATAATTTAAGGACTTTATTGCATTATTTAAGGATCCTGCTGCATTATTTAATGACTCTGCTGAAGCATTTGAGGACTCAGCTGCATTATTAAAGGTCTCTGCTGCATTATTTAAGTATCCTGCTGAAGCATTTGAGGACTCAGCTGCATTATTTAAGGACTTTGCTGCATTATTTATCGACTCTGCTGCGTTATTTAAGGACTCTGCTGCATTATTTAAGAACTTTGCTGCATTATTTAAGGACTCTTCTGCATTATTTAATGACTCTGCTGAAGAATTTGAGGACTCAGCTGCATAATTTAAGGACTCTGCTGCATTATTTAAGGAATTTGCTGCATTATTTAAGGACTCTACTGCGTTATTTAAGGACTCTGTTGCATTATTTAAGGACTTTGATGCATTATTTAAGGATGCTGCTGCAGAATTTAAGGAATCTGCTGCATTATTTAAGGACTTTGTTGCATTATTTAAGGTCTCTGCTGCATTATTTAAGGACTCTGCTGTGGTATTTAAGGACTCTGCTGCATTATTTAAGGAATTTGTTGCATTATTTAAGGACGCTGCTGCATTATTTAAGGACTTTGTTGCATTATTTAAGGACTCTGCTGCAGTATTTAATGACTCTGCTGAAGCATTTGGGGACTCAGATGCATTATTTAAGGACTCTGCTGCATTATGTAAGGGCTTTGCTGCTTTATTTAAGGACTCTTTTGCATTATTTAAGGACTCTGCTGCATTATTTAAGGACTTTGTTGCATTATTTAAGGATTTTGCTGCATTATTTAAGGATTTTGCTGCATTATTTAAGGACTTTGCCGCATTATTTAAGGACTATGCTTTGGTATTTAAGGACTCTGCTGCATTATTTAAGGACTTTGTTGCATTATGTAAGGACTTTGCTGCTTTATTTAAGGACTTTGCTGCATTATTTAAGGACTTTGTTGCATTATTTAAGGACTCTGCTGCATTATTTAAGGACTTTGTTGCATTATTTAAGGACTCTTCTGCATTATTTAAGGACTTTGCTGCATTATTTAAGGACTATGCTGTGGTATTTAAGTACTCTGCTGCATTATTTAAGGACTTTGCTGCATTATTTAAGGACTCTGCTGCATTATTTAATTACTTTGCTGCATTATTAAAGGACCCTGCTGCGGCATTTAAGGATTCTGCTGCATAATTTAAGGACTTTATTGCATTATTTAAGGATCCTGCTGCATTATTTAAGGATCCTGCTGAAGCATTTGAGGACTCAGCTGCATTATTTAAGGACTTTGCTGCATTATTTAACGACTCTGCTGCATTATTTAAGGACTCTGCTGCTTTATTTAAGGACTTTCCTGCATTATTTAAGGAGTCTTCTGCATTATTTAATGACTCTGCTGAAGCATTTGAGGACTCAACTGCATTATTTAAGGACTCTGCTGCATTATTTAAGGTCTCTGCTGCATTATTTAAGGACTCTGCTGTGGTATATAAGGACTCTGCTGCATTATTTAAGGAATTTGTTGCATTATTTAAGGACGCTGCTGCATTATTTAAGGACTTTGTTGCATTATTTAAGGACTCTGCTGCATTAATTAAGGACTTTGCTGCATTACTTAAGGACACTGCTGCATTATTTAAGGACTTTGTTGCATTATTTCAGGACTCTGCTGCATTATTTAAGGACTCTGCTGAAGCATTTGGGGACTCAGATGCATTATTTAAGGACTCTGCTGCATTATGTAAGGGCTTTGCTGCTTTATTTAAGGACTCTGTTGCATTATTTAAGGACTTTGTTGCATTATTTAAGAACTCTGCTGCATTATTTAAGGACTTTGTTGCATTATTTAAGGATTCTGCTGCATTATTTAAGGACTTTGCTGCATTATTTAAGGACTATGCTGTGGTATTTAAGGACTCTGCTGCATTATTTAAGGACTTTGCTGCATTATTAAAGGACTCTGCTGCATTATTTAATTACTTTGCTGCATTATTTAAGGACTCTGCTGCGGTATTTAAGGACTCTGCTGCATTATTTAAGGACTTTGATGCATTATTTAAGGACACTGCTGCAGAATTTAAGGAATCTGCTGCATTATTTAAGGACTTTGTTGCATTATTTAAGGTCTCTTTTTCATTATTTAAGGACTCTGCTATTGTACTTAAGGACTTTGCTGCATTATTTAAGGACTTTGCTGCATTATTTAAGGACTCTGCTGCATTATTTAAGTACTTTGTTGCATTATTTAAGGACTCTGCTGCATAATTTAAGGACTTTATTGCATTATTTAAGGATCCTGCTGCATTATTTAATGACTCTGCTGAAGCATTTGAGGACTCAGCTGCATTATTTAAGGTCTCTGCTGCATTATTTAAGGATCCTGCTGAAGCATTTGAGGACTCAGCTGCATTATTTAAGGACTTTGCTGCATTATTTAACGACTCTGCTGCGTTATTTAAGGACTCTGCTGCATTATTTAAGGACACTGCTGCATTATTTAAGGACTCTGCTGCATTATTTAAGGACTTTGCTGCATTATTTAACGACTCTGCTGCATTATTTAAGAACTTTGCTGCATTATTTAAGGACTCTGCTGCATTATTTAAGGAATTTGTTGCATTATTTAAGGACTCTGCTGCTTTATTTAAGGACTCTGCTGCAGTATTTAAGGACTCTGCTGCATTATTTAAGGACTTTGCTGCATTATTTAAGGACTGCTGCGTTATGTAAGGACTCTGCTGCATTATTTAAGACTTTGCTGCATTATTTAAGGACTCTGCTGCAGTGTTTAATGACTCTGCTGAAGCAACTGGGGACTCAGATGCATTATTTAAGGACTCTGCTGCATTATGTAAGGACTTTGCTGCTTTATTTAAGGACTTTGCTGCATTATTTAAGGACTTTGTTGCATTATTTAAGGACTCTGCTGCATTATTTAAGGACTTTGTTGCATTATTTAAGGACTCTTCTGCATTATTTAAGGACTTTGCTGCATTATTTAAGGACTATGCTGTGGTATTTAAGTACTCTGCTGCATTATTTAAGGACTTTGCTGCATTATTTAAGGACTCTGCTGCATTATTTAATTACTTTGCTGCATTATTAAAGGACCCTGCTGCGGCATTTAAGGATTCTGCTGCATTATTTAAGGACTTTGATGCATTATTTAAGGACGCTGCTGCAGAATTTAAGGAATCTGCTGCATTATTTAAGGACATTGTTGCATTATTTAAGGTCTCTGCTGCATTATTTAAGGACTCTGCTATGGTACTTAAGGACTTTGCTGCATTATTTAAGGACTTTGCTGCATTATTTAAGGACTTTGATGCATTATTTAAGAACTTTGTTGCATTATTTAAGGACTCTGCTGCATTATTTAAGGACTTTGTTGCATTATGTAAGGACTTTGCTGCTTTATTTAAGGACTTTGCTGCATTATTTAAGGACTTTGTTGCATTATTTAAGGACTCTGCTGCATTATTTAAGGACTTTGTTGCATTATTTAAGGACTCTTCTGCATTATTTAAGGACTTTGCTGCATTATTTAAGGACTATGCTGTGGTATTTAAGTACTCTGCTGCATTATTTAAGGACTTTGCTGCATTATTTAAGGACTCTGCTGCATTATTTAATTACTTTGCTGCATTATTAAAGGACCCTGCTGCGGCATTTAAGGATTCTGCTGCATAATTTAAGGACTTTATTGCATTATTTAAGGATCCTGCTGCATTATTTAAGGATCCTGCTGAAGCATTTGAGGACTCAGCTGCATTATTTAAGGACTTTGCTGCATTATTTAACGACTCTGCTGCATTATTTAAGGACTCTGCTGCTTTATTTAAGGACTTTCCTGCATTATTTAAGGAGTCTTCTGCATTATTTAATGACTCTGCTGAAGCATTTGAGGACTCAACTGCATTATTTAAGGACTCTGCTGCATTATTTAAGGTCTCTGCTGCATTATTTAAGGACTCTGCTGTGGTATATAAGGACTCTGCTGCATTATTTAAGGAATTTGTTGCATTATTTAAGGACGCTGCTGCATTATTTAAGGACTTTGTTGCATTATTTAAGGACTCTGCTGCATTAATTAAGGACTTTGCTGCATTACTTAAGGACACTGCTGCATTATTTAAGGACTTTGTTGCATTATTTAAGGACTCTGCTGCATTATTTAAGGACTCTGCTGAAGCATTTGGGGACTCAGATGCATTATTTAAGGACTCTGCTGCATTATGTAAGGGCTTTGCTGCTTTATTTAAGGACTCTGTTGCATTATTTAAGGACTTTGTTGCATTATTTAAGAACTCTGCTGCATTATTTAAGGACTTTGTTGCATTATTTAAGGATTCTGCTGCATTATTTAAGGACTTTGCTGCATTATTTAAGGACTATGCTGTGGTATTTAAGGACTCTGCTGCATTATTTAAGGACTTTGCTGCATTATTAAAGGACTTTGCTGCATTATTTAATTACTTTGCTGCATTATTTAAGGACTCTGCTGCGGTATTTAAGGACTCTGCTGCATTATTTAAGGACTTTGATGCATTATTTAAGGACACTGCTGCAGAATTTAAGGAATCTGCTGCATTATTTAAGGACTTTGTTGCATTATTTAAGGTCTCTTTTTCATTATTTAAGGACTCTGCTATTGTACTTAAGGACTTTGCTGCATTATTTAAGGACTTTGCTGCATTATTTAAGGACTCTGCTGCATTATTTAAGTACTTTGTTGCATTATTTAAGGACTCTGCTGCATAATTTAAGGACTTTATTGCATTATTTAAGGATCCTGCTGCATTATTTAATGACTCTGCTGAAGCATTTGAGGACTCAGCTGCATTATTTAAGGTCTCTCTGCTGCATTATTTAAGGATCCTGCTGAAGCATTTGAGGACTCAGCTGCATTATTTAAGGACTTTGCTGCATTATTTAATGACTCTGCTGCGTTATTTAAAGACTCTGCTGCATTATTTAAGGACACTGCTGCATTATTTAAGGACTCTGCTGCATTATTTAAGGACTTTGCTGCATTATTTAACGACTCTGCTGCATTATTTAAGAACTTTGCTGCATTATTTAAGGACTCTGCTCCATTATTTAAGGAATTTGTTGCATTATTTAAGGACTCTGCTGCATTATTTAAGGACTTTGCTGCATTATTTAATGAATCTGCTGAAGCATTTGAGGACTCAACTGCATTATTTAAGGTCTCTGCTGCATTATTTAAGGACTCTGCTGAAGCATTTGAGGACTCAGCTGCATGATTTAAGGACTTTGCTGAATTATTTAAGGACTCTGCTGCATTATTTAAGGAATTTGTTGCATTATTTAAGGACTCTGCTGCATTATCTAAGGAATTTGTTGCATTATTTAAGGACTCTGCTGCATTATTTAAGGACTTTGCTGCATTATTTAATAACTTTGTTGCATTATACAAGTACTCTGCTGCATTATTTAAGGACTTTGTTGCATTATGTTAGGAGTCTGCTGCATTATTTAAGGAGTCTGCTGCATTATTTAATGACTATGCTGCATTATTTAAGGACTGCTGCGTTATTTAAGGACTCTGCTGCATTATTTAAGACTTTGCTGCATTATTTAAGGACTCTGCTGCAGTATTTAATGACTCTGCTGAAGCATTTGGGGACTCAGATGCTTTATTTAAGGACTCTGTTGCATTATTTAAGGACTTTGTTGCATTATTTAAGGACTCTGCTGCATTATTTAAGGACTTTGTTGCATTATTTAAGGATTCTGCTGCATTTTTTAAGGACCTGGCTGCATTATTTAAGGACTCTGCTGCATTATTTAATTATTTTGCTCCATTATTTAAGGACTCTGCTGCGGTATTTAAGGACTCTGCTGCATTATTTAAGGACTGTGATGCATTATTTAAGGACGCTGCTGCAGAATTTAAGGAATCTGCTGCATTATTTAAGGACTTTGTTGCATTATTTAAGGTCTCTGCTGCATTATTTAAGGACTCTGCTATGGTACTTAAGGACTTTGCTGCATTATTTAAGGACTTTGCTGCATTATTTAAGGACTCTGCTGCATTATTTAAGAACTGTGTTGCATTATTTAAGGACTCTGCTGCATTATTTAAGGACTTTGTTGCATTATGTAAGGACTCTGCTGCATTATTTAAGGACTTTGCTGCATTATTTAAGGACTCTACTGCATAATTTAAGGACTTTATTGCATTATTTAAGGATCCTGCTGCATTATTTAATGACTCTGCTGAAGCATTTGAGGACTCAGCTGCATTATTAAAGGTCTCTGCTGCATTATTTAAGTATCCTGCTGAAGCATTTGAGGACTCAGCTGCATTATTTAAGGACTTTGCTGCATTATTTATCGACTCTGCTGCGTTATTTAAGGACTCTGCTGCATTATTTAAGAACTTTGCTGCATTATTTAAGGACTCTTCTGCATTATTTAATGACTCTGCTGAAGAATTTGAGGACTCAGCTGCATAATTTAAGGACTCTGCTGCATTATTTAAGGAATTTGCTGCATTATTTAAGGACTCTACTGCGTTATTTAAGGACTCTGTTGCATTATTTAAGGACTTTGATGCATTATTTAAGGATGCTGCTGCAGAATTTAAGGAATCTGCTGCATTATTTAAGGACTTTGTTGCATTATTTAAGGTCTCTGCTGCATTATTTAAGGACTCTGCTGTGGTATTTAAGGACTCTGCTGCATTATTTAAGGAATTTGTTGCATTATTTAAGGACGCTGCTGCATTATTTAAGGACTTTGTTGCATTATTTAAGGACTCTGCTGCAGTATTTAATGACTCTGCTGAAGCATTTGGGGACTCAGATGCATTATTTAAGGACTCTGCTGCATTATGTAAGGGCTTTGCTGCTTTATTTAAGGACTCTTTTGCATTATTTAAGGACTCTGCTGCATTATTTAAGGACTTTGTTGCATTATTTAAGGATTTTGCTGCATTATTTAAGGATTTTGCTGCATTATTTAAGGACTTTGCCGCATTATTTAAGGACTATGCTTTGGTATTTAAGGACTCTGCTGCATTATTTAAGGACTTTGCTGCATTATTTAAGGACTCTGCTGCATTATTTAATTACTTTGCTGCATTATTTAAGGACTCTGCTGCGGTATTTAAGGACTCTGCTGCATTATTTAAGGACTTTGATGCATTATTTAAGGACACTGCTGCAGAATTTAAGGAATCTGCTTCATTATTTAAGGACTTTGTTGCATTATTTAAGGACTCTGCTGCATTATTTAAGAACTTTGTTGCATTATTTAAGGACTCTGCTGCATTATTTAAGGACTTTGTTGCATTATGTAAGGACTCTGCTGCATTATTTAAGGACTTTGCTGCATTATTTAAGGACTCTGCTGCATAATTTAAGGACTTTATTGCATTATTTTAGGATCCTGCTGCATTATTTAATGACTCTGCTGAAGCATTTGAGGACTCAGCTGCATTATTAAAGGTCTCTGCTGCATTATTTAAGGATCCTGCTGAAGCATTTGAGGACTCAGTTGCATTATTTAAGGACTTTGCTGCATTATTTAACGACTCTGCTGCGTTATTTAAGGACTCTGCTGCATTATTTAAGAACTTTGCTGCATTATTTAAGGACTTTGCCGCATTATTTAAGGACTATGCTTTGGTATTTAAGGACTCTGCTGCATTATTTAAGGACTTTGCTGCATTATTTAAGGACTCTGCTGCATTATTTAATTACTTTGCTGCATTATTTAAGGACTCTGCTGCGGTATTTAAGGACTCTGCTGCATTATTTAAGGACTTTGATGCATTATTTAAGGACTCTGCTGCATTATTTAAGGAATTTGTTGCATTATTTAAGGACTCTGCTGCATTATTTAAGGACTTTGCTGCATTATTTAATAATTTTGTTGCATTATAAAAGTACTCTGCTGCATTATTTAAGGACTTTGTTGCATTATGTAAGGAGTCTGCTGCATTATTTAAGGACTTTGCTGCATTATTTAACGACTCTGCTGAAACATTTGAGGACTCAGCTGCATTATTTAAGGACTCTGCTGCATTATTTAAGGAATTTGCTGCATTATTTAAGGACTCTGCTGCGGTATTTAAGGACTCTGCTGCATTATTTAAGGACTTTGATGCATTATTTAAGGACTCTGCTGCATTATTTAATGACTTTGTTGCATTATATAAGGTCTCTGCTGCATTATTTAAGGACTATGTTGCATTATGTTAGAAGTCTGCTGCATTATTTAAGGACTTTGCTGCATTATTTAAGGACTCTGCTGCATTATTTAAGGACTTTATTGCATTATTTAAGGACTCTGCTGCATTATTTAATGACTCTGCTGAAGCATTTGAGGACTCAGCTGCATTATTTAAGGTCTCTGCTGTATTATTTAAGGACTCTGCTGCATTATTTAATGACTCTGCTGCGGTATTTAAGGACTCTGCTGCATTATTTAAGGACTTTGCTGCATTATTTAAGGACTGCTGCGTTGTTTAAGGACTCTGCTGCATTATTTAAGACTTTGCTGCATTATTTAAGGACTCTGCTGCAGTGTTTAATGACTCTGCTGAAGCAATTGGGGACTCAGATGCATTATTTAAGGACTCTGCTGCATTATGTAAGGACTTTGCTGCTTTATTTAAGGACTTTGCTGCATTATTTAAGGACTTTGTTGCATTATTTAAGGACTCTGCTGCATTATTTAAGGACTTTGTTGCATTATTTAAGGACTCTTCTGCATTATTTAAGGACTTTGCTGCATTATTTAAGGACTATGCTGTGGTATTTAAGTACTCTGCTGCATTATTTAAGGACTTTGCTGCATTATTTAAGGACTCTGCTGCATTATTTAATTACTTTGCTGCATTATTAAAGGACCCTGCTGCGGCATTTAAGGATTCTGCTGCATTATTTAAGGACTTTGATGCATTATTTAAGGACGCTGCTGCAGAATTTAAGGAATCTGCTGCATTATTTAAGGACTTTGTTGCATTATTTAAGGTCTCTGCTGCATTATTTAAGGACTCTGCTATGGTACTTAAGGACTTTGCTGCATTACTTAAGGACTTTGCTGCATTATTTAAGGACTTTGATGCATTATTTAAGAACTTTGTTGCATTATTTAAGGACTCTGCTGCATTATTTAAGGACTTTGTTGCATTATGTAAGGACTTTGCTGCTTTATTTAAGGATTTTGCTGCATTATTTAAGGACTTTGTTGCATTATTTAAGGACTCTTCTGCATTATTTAAGGACTTTGCTGCATTATTTAAGGACTATGCTGTGGTATTTAAGTACTCTGCTGCATTATTTAAGGACTTTGCTGCATTATTTAAGGACTCTGCTGCATTATTTAATTACTTTGCTGCATTATTAAAGGACCCTGCTGCGGCATTTAAGGATTCTGCTGCATAATTTAAGGACTTTATTGCATTATTTAAGGATCCTGCTGCATTATTTAAGGATCCTGCTGAAGCATTTGAGGACTCAGCTGCATTATTTAAGGACTTTGCTGCATTATTTAACGACTCTGCTGCATTATTTAAGGACTCTGCTGCTTTATTTAAGGACTTTCCTGCATTATTTAAGGAGTCTTCTGCATTATTTAATGACTCTGCTGAAGCATTTGAGGACTCAACTGCATTATTTAAGGACTCTGCTGCATTATTTAAGGTCTCTGCTGCATTATTTAAGGACTCTGCTGTGGTATATAAGGACTCTGCTGCATTATTTAAGGAATTTGTTGCATTATTTAAGGACGCTGCTGCATTATTTAAGGACTTTGTTGCATTATTTAAGGACTCTGCTGCATTAATTAAGGACTTTGCTGCATTACTTAAGGACACTGCTGCATTATTTAAGGACTTTGTTGCATTATTTAAGGACTCTGCTGCATTATTTAAGGACTCTGCTGAAACATTTGGGGACTCAGATGCATTATTTAAGGACTCTGCTGCATTATGTAAGGGCTTTGCTGCTTTATTTAAGGACTCTGTTGCATTATTTAAGGACTTTGTTGCATTATTTAAGAACTCTGCTGCATTATTTAAGGACTTTGTTGCATTATTTAAGGATTCTGCTGCATTATTTAAGGACTTTGCTGCATTATTTAAGGACTATGCTGTGGTATTTAAGGACTCTGCTGCATTATTTAAGGACTTTGCTGCATTATTAAAGGACTCTGCTGCATTATTTAATTACTTTGCTGCATTATTTAAGGACTCTGCTGCGGTATTTAAGGACTCTGCTGCATTATTTAAGGACTTTGATGCATTATTTAAGGACACTGCTGCAGAATTTAAGGAATCTGCTGCATTATTTAAGGACTTTGTTGCATTATTTAAGGTCTCTTTTTCATTATTTAAGGACTCTGCTATTGTACTTAAGGACTTTGCTGCATTATTTAAGGACTTTGCTGCATTATTTAAGGACTCTGCTGCATTATTTAAGTACTTTGTTGCATTATTTAAGGACTCTGCTGCATAATTTAAGGACTTTATTGCATTATTTAAGGATCCTGCTGCATTATTTAATGACTCTGCTGAAGCATTTGAGGACTCAGCTGCATTATTTAAGGTCTCTGCTGCATTATTTAAGGATCCTGCTGAAGCATTTGAGGACTCAGCTGCATTATTTAAGGACTTTGCTGCATTATTTAACGACTCTGCTGCGTTATTTAAGGACTCTGCTGCATTATTTAAGGACACTGCTGCATTATTTAAGGACTCTGCTGCATTATTTAAGGACTTTGCTGCATTATTTAACGACTCTGCTGCATTATTTAAGAACTTTGCTGCATTATTTAAGGACTCTGCTGCATTATTTAAGGAATTTGTTGCATTATTTAAGGACTCTGCTGCTTTATTTAAGGACTCTGCTGCGGTATTTAAGGACTCTGCTGCATTATTTAAGGAATTTGCTGCATTATTTAAGGACTGCTGCGTTATTTAAGGACTCTGCTGCATTATTTAAGACTTTGCTGCATTATTTAAGGACTCTGCTGCAGTGTTTAATGACTCTGCTGAAGCAACTGGGGACTCAGATGCATTATTTAAGGACTCTGCTGCATTATGTAAGGACTTTGCTGCTTTATTTAAGGACTTTGCTGCATTATTTAAGGACTTTGTTGCATTATTTAAGGACTCTGCTGCATTATTTAAGGACTTTGTTGCATTATTTAAGGACTCTTCTGCATTATTTAAGGACTTTGCTGCATTATTTAAGGACTATGCTGTGGTATTTAAGTACTCTGCTGCATTATTTAAGGACTTTGCTGCATTATTTAAGGACTCTGCTGCATTATTTAATTACTTTGCTGCATTATTAAAGGACCCTGCTGCGGCATTTAAGGATTCTGCTGCATTATTTAAGGACTTTGATGCATTATTTAAGGACGCTGCTGCAGAATTTAAGGAATCTGCTGCATTATTTAAGGACTTTGTTGCATTATTTAAGGTCTCTGCTGCATGAATTAAGGACTCTGCTATGGTACTTAAGGACTTTGCTGCATTATTTAAGGACTTTGCTGCATTATTTAAGGACTTTGATGCATTATTTAAGAACTTTGTTGCATTATTTAAGGACTCTGCTGCATTATTTAAGGACTTTGTTGCATTATGTAAGGACTTTGCTGCTTTATTTAAGGACTTTGCTGCATTATTTAAGGACTTTGTTGCATTATTTAAGGACTCTGCTGCATTATTTAAGGACTTTGTTGCATCATTTAAGGACTCTTCTGCATTATTTAAGGACTTTGCTGCATTATTCAAGGACTATGCTGTGGTATTTAAGTACTCTGCTGCATTATTTAAGGACTTTGCTGCATTATTTAAGGACTCTGCTGCATTATTTAATTACTTTGCTGCATTATTAAAGGACCCTGCTGCGGCATTTAAGGATTCTGCTGCATAATTTAAGGACTTTATTGCATTATTTAAGGATCCTGCTGCATTATTTAAGGATCCTGCTGAAGCATTTGAGGACTCAGCTGCATTATTTAAGGACTTTGCTGCATTATTTAACGACTCTGCTGCATTATTTAAGGACTCTGCTGCTTTATTTAAGGACTTTCCTGCATTATTTAAGGAGTCTTCTGCATTATTTAATGACTCTGCTGAAGCATTTGAGGACTCAACTGCATTATTTAAGGACTCTGCTGCATTATTTAAGGTCTCTGCTGCATTATTTAAGGACTCTGCTGTGGTATATAAGGACTCTGCTGCATTATTTAAGGAATTTGTTGCATTATTTAAGGACGCTGCTGCATTATTTAAGGACTTTGTTGCATTATTTAAGGACTCTGCTGCATTAATTAAGGACTTTGCTGCATTACTTAAGGACACTGCTGCATTATTTAAGGACTTTGTTGCATTATTTAAGGACTCTGCTGCATTATTTAAGGACTCTGCTGAAGCATTTGGGGACTCAGATGCATTATTTAAGGACTCTGCTGCATTATGTAAGGGCTTTGCTGCTTTATTTAAGGACTCTGTTGCATTATTTAAGGACTTTGTTGCATTATTTAAGAACTCTGCTGCATTATTTAAGGACTTTGTTGCATTATTTAAGGATTCTGCTGCATTATTTAAGGACTTTGCTGCATTATTTAAGGACTATGCTGTGGTATTTAAGGACTCTGCTGCATTATTTAAGGACTTTGCTGCATTATTAAAGGACTCTGCTGCATTATTTAATTACTTTGCTGCATTATTTAAGGACTCTGCTGCGGTATTTAAGGACTCTGCTGCATTATTTAAGGACTTTGATGCATTATTTAAGGACACTGCTGCAGAATTTAAGGAATCTGCTGCATTATTTAAGGACTTTGTTGCATTATTTAAGGTCTCTTTTTCATTATTTAAGGACTCTGCTATTGTACTTAAGGACTTTGCTGCATTATTTAAGGACTTTGCTGCATTATTTAAGGACTCTGCTGCATTATTTAAGTACTTTGTTGCATTATTTAAGGACTCTGCTGCATAATTTAAGGACTTTATTGCATTATTTAAGGATCCTGCTGCATTATTTAATGACTCTGCTGAAGCATTTGAGGACTCAGCTGCATTATTTAAGGTCTCTCTGCTGCATTATTTAAGGATCCTGCTGAAGCATTTGAGGACTCAGCTGCATTATTTAAGGACTTTGCTGCATTATTTAATGACTCTGCTGCGTTATTTAAAGACTCTGCTGCATTATTTAAGGACACTGCTGCATTATTTAAGGACTCTGCTGCATTATTTAAGGACTTTGCTGCATTATTTAACGACTCTGCTGCATTATTTAAGAACTTTGCTGCATTATTTAAGGACTCTGCTCCATTATTTAAGGAATTTGTTGCATTATTTAAGGACTCTGCTGCATTATTTAAGGACTTTGCTGCATTATTTAATGAATCTGCTGAAGCATTTGAGGACTCAACTGCATTATTTAAGGTCTCTGCTGCATTATTTAAGGACTCTGCTGAAGCATTTGAGGACTCAGCTGCATGATTTAAGGACTTTGCTGAATTATTTAAGGACTCTGCTGCATTATTTAAGGAATTTGTTGCATTATTTAAGGACTCTGCTGCATTATCTAAGGAATTTGTTGCATTATTTAAGGACTCTGCTGCATTATTTAAGGACTTTGCTGCATTATTTAATAACTTTGTTGCATTATACAAGTACTCTGCTGCATTATTTAAGGACTTTGTTGCATTATGTTAGGAGTCTGCTGCATTATTTAAGGAGTCTGCTGCATTATTTAATGACTATGCTGCATTATTTAAGGACTGCTGCGTTATTTAAGGACTCTGCTGCATTATTTAAGACTTTGCTGCATTATTTAAGGACTCTGCTGCAGTATTTAATGACTCTGCTGAAGCATTTGGGGACTCAGATGCTTTATTTAAGGACTCTGTTGCATTATTTAAGGACTTTGTTGCATTATTTAAGGACTCTGCTGCATTATTTAAGGACTTTGTTGCATTATTTAAGGATTCTGCTGCATTTTTTAAGGACCTGGCTGCATTATTTAAGGACTCTGCTGCATTATTTAATTATTTTGCTCCATTATTTAAGGACTCTGCTGCGGTATTTAAGGACTCTGCTGCATTATTTAAGGACTGTGATGCATTATTTAAGGACGCTGCTGCAGAATTTAAGGAATCTGCTGCATTATTTAAGGACTTTGTTGCATTATTTAAGGTCTCTGCTGCATTATTTAAGGACTCTGCTATGGTACTTAAGGACTTTGCTGCATTATTTAAGGACTTTGCTGCATTATTTAAGGACTCTGCTGCATTATTTAAGAACTGTGTTGCATTATTTAAGGACTCTGCTGCATTATTTAAGGACTTTGTTGCATTATGTAAGGACTCTGCTGCATTATTTAAGGACTTTGCTGCATTATTTAAGGACTCTACTGCATAATTTAAGGACTTTATTGCATTATTTAAGGATCCTGCTGCATTATTTAATGACTCTGCTGAAGCATTTGAGGACTCAGCTGCATTATTAAAGGTCTCTGCTGCATTATTTAAGTATCCTGCTGAAGCATTTGAGGACTCAGCTGCATTATTTAAGGACTTTGCTGCATTATTTATCGACTCTGCTGCGTTATTTAAGGACTCTGCTGCATTATTTAAGAACTTTGCTGCATTATTTAAGGACTCTTCTGCATTATTTAATGACTCTGCTGAAGAATTTGAGGACTCAGCTGCATAATTTAAGGACTCTGCTGCATTATTTAAGGAATTTGCTGCATTATTTAAGGACTCTACTGCGTTATTTAAGGACTCTGTTGCATTATTTAAGGACTTTGATGCATTATTTAAGGATGCTGCTGCAGAATTTAAGGAATCTGCTGCATTATTTAAGGACTTTGTTGCATTATTTAAGGTCTCTGCTGCATTATTTAAGGACTCTGCTGTGGTATTTAAGGACTCTGCTGCATTATTTAAGGAATTTGTTGCATTATTTAAGGACGCTGCTGCATTATTTAAGGACTTTGTTGCATTATTTAAGGACTCTGCTGCAGTATTTAATGACTCTGCTGAAGCATTTGGGGACTCAGATGCATTATTTAAGGACTCTGCTGCATTATGTAAGGGCTTTGCTGCTTTATTTAAGGACTCTTTTGCATTATTTAAGGACTCTGCTGCATTATTTAAGGACTTTGTTGCATTATTTAAGGATTTTGCTGCATTATTTAAGGATTTTGCTGCATTATTTAAGGACTTTGCCGCATTATTTAAGGACTATGCTTTGGTATTTAAGGACTCTGCTGCATTATTTAAGGACTTTGCTGCATTATTTAAGGACTCTGCTGCATTATTTAATTACTTTGCTGCATTATTTAAGGACTCTGCTGCGGTATTTAAGGACTCTGCTGCATTATTTAAGGACTTTGATGCATTATTTAAGGACACTGCTGCAGAATTTAAGGAATCTGCTTCATTATTTAAGGACTTTGTTGCATTATTTAAGGACTCTGCTGCATTATTTAAGAACTTTGTTGCATTATTTAAGGACTCTGCTGCATTATTTAAGGACTTTGTTGCATTATGTAAGGACTCTGCTGCATTATTTAAGGACTTTGCTGCATTATTTAAGGACTCTGCTGCATAATTTAAGGACTTTATTGCATTATTTTAGGATCCTGCTGCATTATTTAATGACTCTGCTGAAGCATTTGAGGACTCAGCTGCATTATTAAAGGTCTCTGCTGCATTATTTAAGGATCCTGCTGAAGCATTTGAGGACTCAGTTGCATTATTTAAGGACTTTGCTGCATTATTTAACGACTCTGCTGCGTTATTTAAGGACTCTGCTGCATTATTTAAGAACTTTGCTGCATTATTTAAGGACTCTTCTGAATTATTTAATGACTCTGCTGAAGTATTTGAGGACTCAGCTGCATTATTTAAGGACTCTGCTGCATTATTTAAGGAATTTGCTGCATTATTTAAGGACTCTGCTGCGTTATTTAAGGACTCTGCTGCATTATTTAAGGACTTTGATGCATTATTTATGGACGCTGCTGCAGAATTTAAGGAATCTGCTGCATTATTTAAGGACTTTGTTGCATTATTTAAGGTCTCTGCTGCATTATTTAAGGACTCTGCTGTGGTATTTAAGGACTCTGCTGCATTATTTAAGGAATTTGTTGCATTATTTAAGGACGCTGCTGCATTATTTAAGGTCTTTGTTGCATTATTTAAGGACTCTGCTGCAGTATTTAATGACTCTGCTGAAGCATTTGGGGACTCAGATGCATTATTTAAGGACTCTGCTGCATTATGTAAGGGCTTTGCTGCTTTATTTAAGGACTCTTTTGCATTATTTAAGGACTTTGTTGCATTATTTAAGGACTCTGCTGCATTATTTAAGGACTTTGTTGCATTATTTAAGGATTCTGCTGCATTATTTAAGGACTTTGCTGCATTATTTAAGGACTATGCTTTGGTATTTAAGGACTCTGCTGCATAATTTAAGGACTTTGCTGCATTATTTAAGGACTCTGCTGCATTATTTAATTACTTTGCTGCATTATTTAAGGACTCTGCTGCGGTATTTAAGGACTCTGCTGCATTATTTAAGGACTTTGATGCATTATTTAAGGACTCTGCTGCATTATTTAATTAATTTGTTGCATTATTTAAGGACTCTGCTGCATTATTTAAGGACTTTGCTGCATTATTTAATAATTTTGTTGCATTATAAAAGTACTCTGCTGCATTATTTAAGGACTTTGTTGCATTATGTAAGGAGTCTGCTGCATTATTTAAGGACTTTGCTGCATTATTTAACGACTCTGCTGAAACATTTGAGGACTCAGCTGCATTATTTAAGGACTCTGCTGCATTATTTAAGGAATTTGCTGCATTATTTAAGGACTCTGCTGCGGTATTTAAGGACTCTGCTGCATTATTTAAGGACTTTGATGCATTATTTAAGGACTCTGCTGCATTATTTAATGACTTTGTTGCATTATATAAGGTCTCTGCTGCATTATTTAAGGACTATGTTGCATTATGTTAGAAGTCTGCTGCATTATTTAAGGACTTTGCTGCATTATTTAAGGACTCTGCTGCATTATTTAAGGACTTTGTTGCATTATTTAAGGTCTCTTTTTCATTATTTAAGGACTCTGCTATTGTACTTAAGGACTTTGCTGCATTATTTAAGGACTTTGCTGCATTATTTAAGGACTCTGCTGCATTATTTAAGTACTTTGTTGCATTATTTAAGGACTCTGCTGCATAATTTAAGGACTTTATTGCATTATTTAAGGATCCTGCTGCATTATTTAATGACTCTGCTGAAGCATTTGAGGACTCATCTGCATTATTAAAGGTCTCTGCTGCATTATTTAAGGATCCTGCTGAAGCATTTGAGGACTCAGCTGCATTATTTAAGGACTTTGCTGCATTATTTAACGACTCTGCTGCGTTATTTAAGGACTCTGCTGCATTATTTAAGGACACTGCTGCATTATTTAAGGACTCTGCTGCATTATTTAAGGACTTTGCTGCATTATTTAACGACTCTGCTGCATTATTTAAGAACTTTGCTGCATTATTTAAGGACTCTGCTGCATTATTTAAGGAATTTGTTGCATTATTTAAGGACTCTGCTGCTTTATTTAAGGACTCTGCTGCGGTATTTAAGGACTCTGCTGCATTATTTAAGGACTTTGCTGCATTATTTAAGGACTGCTGCGTTATTTAAGGACTCTGCTGCATTATTTAAGACTTTGCTGCATTATTTAAGGACTCTGCTGCAGTGTTTAATGACTCTGCTGAAGCAACTGGGGACTCAGATGCATTATTTAAGGACTCTGCTGCATTATGTAAGGACTTTGCTGCTTTATTTAAGGACTTTGCTGCATTATTTAAGGACTTTGTTGCATTATTTAAGGACTCTGCTGCATTATTTAAGGACTTTGTTGCATTATTTAAGGACTCTTCTGCATTATTTAAGGACTTTGCTGCATTATTTAAGGACTATGCTGTGGTATTTAAGTACTCTGCTGCATTATTTAAGGACTTTGCTGCATTATTTAAGGACTCTGCTGCATTATTTAATTACTTTGCTGCATTATTAAAGGACCCTGCTGCGGCATTTAAGGATTCTGCTGCATTATTTAAGGACTTTGATGCATTATTTAAGGACGCTGCTGCAGAATTTAAGGAATCTGCTGCATTATTTAAGGACTTTGTTGCATTATTTAAGGTCTCTGCTGCATTATTTAAGGACTCTGCTATGGTACTTAAGGACTTTGCTGCATTACTTAAGGACTTTGCTGCATTATTTAAGGACTTTGATGCATTATTTAAGAACTTTGTTGCATTATTTAAGGACTCTGCTGCATTATTTAAGGACTTTGTTGCATTATGTAAGGACTTTGCTGCTTTATTTAAGGACTTTGCTGCATTATTTAAGGGCTTTGTTGCATTATTTAAGGACTCTGCTGCATTATTTAAGGACTTTGTTGCATTATTTAAGGACTCTTCTGCATTATTTAAGGACTTTGCTGCATTATTTAAGGACTATGCTGTGGTATTTAAGTACTCTGCTGCATTATTTAAGGACTTTGCTGCATTATTTAAGGACTCTGCTGCATTATTTAATTACTTTGCTGCATTATTAAAGGACCCTGCTGCGGCATTTAAGGATTCTGCTGCATAATTTAAGGACTTTATTGCATTATTTAAGGATCCTGCTGCATTATTTAAGGATCCTGCTGAAGCATTTGAGGACTCAGCTGCATTATTTAAGGACTTTGCTGCATTATTTAACGACTCTGCTGCATTATTTAAGGACTCTGCTGCTTTATTTAAGGACTTTCCTGCATTATTTAAGGAGTCTTCTGCATTATTTAATGACTCTGCTGAAGCATTTGAGGACTCAACTGCATTATTTAAGGACTCTGCTGCATTATTTAAGGTCTCTGCTGCATTATTTAAGGACTCTGCTGTGGTATATAAGGACTCTGCTGCATTATTTAAGGAATTTGTTGCATTATTTAAGGACGCTGCTGCATTATTTAAGGACTTTGTTGCATTATTTAAGGACTCTGCTGCATTAATTAAGGACTTTGCTGCATTACTTAAGGACACTGCTGCATTATTTAAGGACTTTGTTGCATTATTTAAGGTCTCTGCTGCATTATTTAAGGACTCTGCTGTGGTATTTATGGACTCTGCTGCATTATTTAAGGAATTTGTTGCATTATTTAAGGACGCTGCTGCATTATTTAAGGACTTTGTTGCATTATTTAAGGACTTTGCTGCATTAATTAAGGACTTTGCTGCATTACTTAAGGACTCTGCTGCATTATTTAATTACTTGCTGCATTATTTAAGGACTCTGCTGCGGTGTTTAAGAACTCTGCTGCATTATTTAAGGACTTTGCTGCATTATTTTAGGACTCTGCTGCATTATTTAAGGACTTTGCTGTATTATTTAAGGACTCTACTGCATTATTTAAGGACTTTGTTGCATTATTTAAGGACTCTGCTGCATTATTTAATGACTTTGTTGCATTATATAAGGACTCTGCTGCATTATTTAAGGACTATGTTGCATTATGTTAGAAGTCTGCTGCATTATTTAAGGACTTTGCTGCATTATTTAAGGACTCTGCTGCATTATTTAAGGACTTTATTGCATTATTTAAGGACTCTGCTGCATTATTTAATGACTCTGCTGAAGCATTTGAGGACTCAGCTGCATTATTTAAGGTCTCTGCTGTATTATTTAAGGACTCTGCTGCATTATTTAATGACTCTGTTGCGGTATTTAAGGACTCTGCTGCATTATTTAAGGACTGCTGCGTTATTTAAGGACTCTGCTGCATTATTTAAGACTTTGCTGCATTATTTAAGGACTCTGCTGCAGTGTTTAATGACTCTGCTGAAGCAACTGGGGACTCAGATGCATTATTTAAGGACTCTGCTGCATTATGTAAGGACTTTGCTGCTTTATTTAAGGACTTTGCTGCATTATTTAAGGACTTTGTTGCATTATTTAAGGACTCTGCTGCATTATTTAAGGACTTTGTTGCATTATTTAAGGACTCTTCTGCATTATTTAAGGACTTTGCTGCATTATTTAAGGACTATGCTGTGGTATTTAAGTACTCTGCTGCATTATTTAAGGACTTTGCTGCATTATTTAAGGACTCTGCTGCATTATTTAATTACTTTGCTGCATTATTAAAGGACCCTGCTGCGGCATTTAAGGATTCTGCTGCATTATTTAAGGACTTTGATGCATTATTTAAGGACGCTGCTGCAGAATTTAAGGAATCTGCTGCATTATTTAAGGACTTTGTTGCATTATTTAAGGTCTCTGCTGCATGAATTAAGGACTCTGCTATGGTACTTAAGGACTTTGCTGCATTATTTAAGGACTTTGCTGCATTATTTAAGGACTTTGATGCATTATTTAAGAACTTTGTTGCATTATTTAAGGACTCTGCTGCATTATTTAAGGACTTTGTTGCATTATGTAAGGACTTTGCTGCTTTATTTAAGGACTTTGCTGCATTATTTAAGGACTTTGTTGCATTATTTAAGGACTCTGCTGCATTATTTAAGGACTTTGTTGCATTATTTAAGGACTCTTCTGCATTATTTAAGGACTTTGCTGCATTATTTAAGGACTATGCTGTGGTATTTAAGTACTCTGCTGCATTATTTAAGGACTTTGCTGCATTATTTAAGGACTCTGCTGCATTATTTAATTACTTTGCTGCATTATTAAAGGACCCTGCTGCGGCATTTAAGGATTCTGCTGCATAATTTAAGGACTTTATTGCATTATTTAAGGATCCTGCTGCATTATTTAAGGATCCTGCTGAAGCATTTGAGGACTCAGCTGCATTATTTAAGGACTTTGCTGCATTATTTAACGACTCTGCTGCATTATTTAAGGACTCTGCTGCTTTATTTAAGGACTTTCCTGCATTATTTAAGGAGTCTTCTGCATTATTTAATGACTCTGCTGAAGCATTTGAGGACTCAACTGCATTATTTAAGGACTCTGCTGCATTATTTAAGGTCTCTGCTGCATTATTTAAGGACTCTGCTGTGGTATATAAGGACTCTGCTGCATTATTTAAGGAATTTGTTGCATTATTTAAGGACGCTGCTGCATTATTTAAGGACTTTGTTGCATTATTTAAGGACTCTGCTGCATTAATTAAGGACTTTGCTGCATTACTTAAGGACACTGCTGCATTATTTAAGGACTTTGTTGCATTATTTAAGGACTCTGCTGCATTATTTAAGGACTCTGCTGAAGCATTTGGGGACTCAGATGCATTATTTAAGGACTCTGCTGCATTATGTAAGGGCTTTGCTGCTTTATTTAAGGACTCTGTTGCATTATTTAAGGACTTTGTTGCATTATTTAAGAACTCTGCTGCATTATTTAAGGACTTTGTTGCATTATTTAAGGATTCTGCTGCATTATTTAAGGACTTTGCTGCATTATTTAAGGACTATGCTGTGGTATTTAAGGACTCTGCTGCATTATTTAAGGACTTTGCTGCATTATTAAAGGACTCTGCTGCATTATTTAATTACTTTGCTGCATTATTTAAGGACTCTGCTGCGGTATTTAAGGACTCTGCTGCATTATTTAAGGACTTTGATGCATTATTTAAGGACACTGCTGCAGAATTTAAGGAATCTGCTGCATTATTTAAGGACTTTGTTGCATTATTTAAGGTCTCTTTTTCATTATTTAAGGACTCTGCTATTGTACTTAAGGACTTTGCTGCATTATTTAAGGACTTTGCTGCATTATTTAAGGACTCTGCTGCATTATTTAAGTACTTTGTTGCATTATTTAAGGACTCTGCTGCATAATTTAAGGACTTTATTGCATTATTTAAGGATCCTGCTGCATTATTTAATGACTCTGCTGAAGCATTTGAGGACTCAGCTGCATTATTTAAGGTCTCTGCTGCATTATTTAAGGATCCTGCTGAAGCATTTGAGGACTCAGCTGCATTATTTAAGGACTTTGCTGCATTATTTAACGACTCTGCTGCGTTATTTAAGGACTCTGCTGCATTATTTAAGGACACTGCTGCATTATTTAAGGACTCTGCTGCATTATTTAAGGACTTTGCTGCATTATTTAACGACTCTGCTGCATTATTTAAGAACTTTGCTGCATTATTTAAGGACTCTGCTGCATTATTTAAGGAATTTGTTGCATTATTTAAGGACTCTGCTGCTTTATTTAAGGACTCTGCTGCAGTATTTAAGGACTCTGCTGCATTATTTAAGGACTTTGCTGCATTATTTAAGGACTGCTGCGTTATGTAAGGACTCTGCTGCATTATTTAAGACTTTGCTGCATTATTTAAGGACTCTGCTGCAGTGTTTAATGACTCTGCTGAAGCAACTGGGGACTCAGATGCATTATTTAAGGACTCTGCTGCATTATGTAAGGACTTTGCTGCTTTATTTAAGGACTTTGCTGCATTATTTAAGGACTTTGTTGCATTATTTAAGGACTCTGCTGCATTATTTAAGGACTTTGTTGCATTATTTAAGGACTCTTCTGCATTATTTAAGGACTTTGCTGCATTATTTAAGGACTATGCTGTGGTATTTAAGTACTCTGCTGCATTATTTAAGGACTTTGCTGCATTATTTAAGGACTCTGCTGCATTATTTAATTACTTTGCTGCATTATTAAAGGACCCTGCTGCGGCATTTAAGGATTCTGCTGCATTATTTAAGGACTTTGATGCATTATTTAAGGACGCTGCTGCAGAATTTAAGGAATCTGCTGCATTATTTAAGGACATTGTTGCATTATTTAAGGTCTCTGCTGCATTATTTAAGGACTCTGCTATGGTACTTAAGGACTTTGCTGCATTATTTAAGGACTTTGCTGCATTATTTAAGGACTTTGATGCATTATTTAAGAACTTTGTTGCATTATTTAAGGACTCTGCTGCATTATTTAAGGACTTTGTTGCATTATGTAAGGACTTTGCTGCTTTATTTAAGGACTTTGCTGCATTATTTAAGGACTTTGTTGCATTATTTAAGGACTCTGCTGCATTATTTAAGGACTTTGTTGCATTATTTAAGGACTCTTCTGCATTATTTAAGGACTTTGCTGCATTATTTAAGGACTATGCTGTGGTATTTAAGTACTCTGCTGCATTATTTAAGGACTTTGCTGCATTATTTAAGGACTCTGCTGCATTATTTAATTACTTTGCTGCATTATTAAAGGACCCTGCTGCGGCATTTAAGGATTCTGCTGCATAATTTAAGGACTTTATTGCATTATTTAAGGATCCTGCTGCATTATTTAAGGATCCTGCTGAAGCATTTGAGGACTCAGCTGCATTATTTAAGGACTTTGCTGCATTATTTAACGACTCTGCTGCATTATTTAAGGACTCTGCTGCTTTATTTAAGGACTTTCCTGCATTATTTAAGGAGTCTTCTGCATTATTTAATGACTCTGCTGAAGCATTTGAGGACTCAACTGCATTATTTAAGGACTCTGCTGCATTATTTAAGGTCTCTGCTGCATTATTTAAGGACTCTGCTGTGGTATATAAGGACTCTGCTGCATTATTTAAGGAATTTGTTGCATTATTTAAGGACGCTGCTGCATTATTTAAGGACTTTGTTGCATTATTTAAGGACTCTGCTGCATTAATTAAGGACTTTGCTGCATTACTTAAGGACACTGCTGCATTATTTAAGGACTTTGTTGCATTATTTAAGGACTCTGCTGCATTATTTAAGGACTCTGCTGAAGCATTTGGGGACTCAGATGCATTATTTAAGGACTCTGCTGCATTATGTAAGGGCTTTGCTGCTTTATTTAAGGACTCTGTTGCATTATTTAAGGACTTTGTTGCATTATTTAAGAACTCTGCTGCATTATTTAAGGACTTTGTTGCATTATTTAAGGATTCTGCTGCATTATTTAAGGACTTTGCTGCATTATTTAAGGACTATGCTGTGGTATTTAAGGACTCTGCTGCATTATTTAAGGACTTTGCTGCATTATTAAAGGACTCTGCTGCATTATTTAATTACTTTGCTGCATTATTTAAGGACTCTGCTGCGGTATTTAAGGACTCTGCTGCATTATTTAAGGACTTTGATGCATTATTTAAGGACACTGCTGCAGAATTTAAGGAATCTGCTGCATTATTTAAGGACTTTGTTGCATTATTTAAGGTCTCTTTTTCATTATTTAAGGACTCTGCTATTGTACTTAAGGACTTTGCTGCATTATTTAAGGACTTTGCTGCATTATTTAAGGACTCTGCTGCATTATTTAAGTACTTTGTTGCATTATTTAAGGACTCTGCTGCATAATTTAAGGACTTTATTGCATTATTTAAGGATCCTGCTGCATTATTTAATGACTCTGCTGAAGCATTTGAGGACTCAGCTGCATTATTTAAGGTCTCTCTGCTGCATTATTTAAGGATCCTGCTGAAGCATTTGAGGACTCAGCTGCATTATTTAAGGACTTTGCTGCATTATTTAATGACTCTGCTGCGTTATTTAAAGACTCTGCTGCATTATTTAAGGACACTGCTGCATTATTTAAGGACTCTGCTGCATTATTTAAGGACTTTGCTGCATTATTTAACGACTCTGCTGCATTATTTAAGAACTTTGCTGCATTATTTAAGGACTCTGCTCCATTATTTAAGGAATTTGTTGCATTATTTAAGGACTCTGCTGCATTATTTAAGGACTTTGCTGCATTATTTAATGAATCTGCTGAAGCATTTGAGGACTCAACTGCATTATTTAAGGTCTCTGCTGCATTATTTAAGGACTCTGCTGAAGCATTTGAGGACTCAGCTGCATGATTTAAGGACTTTGCTGAATTATTTAAGGACTCTGCTGCATTATTTAAGGAATTTGTTGCATTATTTAAGGACTCTGCTGCATTATCTAAGGAATTTGTTGCATTATTTAAGGACTCTGCTGCATTATTTAAGGACTTTGCTGCATTATTTAATAACTTTGTTGCATTATACAAGTACTCTGCTACATTATTTAAGGACTTTGTTGCATTATGTTAGGAGTCTGCTGCATTATTTAAGGAGTCTGCTGCATTATTTAATGACTATGCTGCATTATTTAAGGACTGCTGCGTTATTTAAGGACTCTGCTGCATTATTTAAGACTTTGCTGCATTATTTAAGGACTCTGCTGCAGTATTTAATGACTCTGCTGAAGCATTTGGGGACTCAGATGCTTTATTTAAGGACTCTGTTGCATTATTTAAGGACTTTGTTGCATTATTTAAGGACTCTGCTGCATTATTTAAGGACTTTGTTGCATTATTTAAGGATTCTGCTGCATTTTTTAAGGACCTGGCTGCATTATTTAAGGACTCTGCTGCATTATTTAATTATTTTGCTCCATTATTTAAGGACTCTGCTGCGGTATTTAAGGACTCTGCTGCATTATTTAAGGACTGTGATGCATTATTTAAGGACGCTGCTGCAGAATTTAAGGAATCTGCTGCATTATTTAAGGACTTTGTTGCATTATTTAAGGTCTCTGCTGCATTATTTAAGGACTCTGCTATGGTACTTAAGGACTTTGCTGCATTATTTAAGGACTTTGCTGCATTATTTAAGGACTCTGCTGCATTATTTAAGAACTGTGTTGCATTATTTAAGGACTCTGCTGCATTATTTAAGGACTTTGTTGCATTATGTAAGGACTCTGCTGCATTATTTAAGGACTTTGCTGCATTATTTAAGGACTCTACTGCATAATTTAAGGACTTTATTGCATTATTTAAGGATCCTGCTGCATTATTTAATGACTCTGCTGAAGCATTTGAGGACTCAGCTGCATTATTAAAGGTCTCTGCTGCATTATTTAAGTATCCTGCTGAAGCATTTGAGGACTCAGCTGCATTATTTAAGGACTTTGCTGCATTATTTATCGACTCTGCTGCGTTATTTAAGGACTCTGCTGCATTATTTAAGAACTTTGCTGCATTATTTAAGGACTCTTCTGCATTATTTAATGACTCTGCTGAAGAATTTGAGGACTCAGCTGCATAATTTAAGGACTCTGCTGCATTATTTAAGGAATTTGCTGCATTATTTAAGGACTCTACTGCGTTATTTAAGGACTCTGTTGCATTATTTAAGGACTTTGATGCATTATTTAAGGATGCTGCTGCAGAATTTAAGGAATCTGCTGCATTATTTAAGGACTTTGTTGCATTATTTAAGGTCTCTGCTGCATTATTTAAGGACTCTGCTGTGGTATTTAAGGACTCTGCTGCATTATTTAAGGAATTTGTTGCATTATTTAAGGACGCTGCTGCATTATTTAAGGACTTTGTTGCATTATTTAAGGACTCTGCTGCAGTATTTAATGACTCTGCTGAAGCATTTGGGGACTCAGATGCATTATTTAAGGACTCTGCTGCATTATGTAAGGGCTTTGCTGCTTTATTTAAGGACTCTTTTGCATTATTTAAGGACTCTGCTGCATTATTTAAGGACTTTGTTGCATTATTTAAGGATTTTGCTGCATTATTTAAGGATTTTGCTGCATTATTTAAGGACTTTGCCGCATTATTTAAGGACTATGCTTTGGTATTTAAGGACTCTGCTGCATTATTTAAGGACTTTGCTGCATTATTTAAGGACTCTGCTGCATTATTTAATTACTTTGCTGCATTATTTAAGGACTCTGCTGCGGTATTTAAGGACTCTGCTGCATTATTTAAGGACTTTGATGCATTATTTAAGGACACTGCTGCAGAATTTAAGGAATCTGCTTCATTATTTAAGGACTTTGTTGCATTATTTAAGGACTCTGCTGCATTATTTAAGAACTTTGTTGCATTATTTAAGGACTCTGCTGCATTATTTAAGGACTTTGTTGCATTATGTAAGGACTCTGCTGCATTATTTAAGGACTTTGCTGCATTATTTAAGGACTCTGCTGCATAATTTAAGGACTTTATTGCATTATTTTAGGATCCTGCTGCATTATTTAATGACTCTGCTGAAGCATTTGAGGACTCAGCTGCATTATTAAAGGTCTCTGCTGCATTATTTAAGGATCCTGCTGAAGCATTTGAGGACTCAGTTGCATTATTTAAGGACTTTGCTGCATTATTTAACGACTCTGCTGCGTTATTTAAGGACTCTGCTGCATTATTTAAGAACTTTGCTGCATTATTTAAGGACTTTGCCGCATTATTTAAGGACTATGCTTTGGTATTTAAGGACTCTGCTGCATTATTTAAGGACTTTGCTGCATTATTTAAGGACTCTGCTGCATTATTTAATTACTTTGCTGCATTATTTAAGGACTCTGCTGCGGTATTTAAGGACTCTGCTGCATTATTTAAGGACTTTGATGCATTATTTAAGGACTCTGCTGCATTATTTAAGGAATTTGTTGCATTATTTAAGGACTCTGCTGCATTATTTAAGGACTTTGCTGCATTATTTAATAATTTTGTTGCATTATAAAAGTACTCTGCTGCATTATTTAAGGACTTTGTTGCATTATGTAAGGAGTCTGCTGCATTATTTAAGGACTTTGCTGCATTATTTAACGACTCTGCTGAAACATTTGAGGACTCAGCTGCATTATTTAAGGACTCTGCTGCATTATTTAAGGAATTTGCTGCATTATTTAAGGACTCTGCTGCGGTATTTAAGGACTCTGCTGCATTATTTAAGGACTTTGATGCATTATTTAAGGACTCTGCTGCATTATTTAATGACTTTGTTGCATTATATAAGGTCTCTGCTGCATTATTTAAGGACTATGTTGCATTATGTTAGAAGTCTGCTGCATTATTTAAGGACTTTGCTGCATTATTTAAGGACTCTGCTGCATTATTTAAGGACTTTATTGCATTATTTAAGGACTCTGCTGCATTATTTAATGACTCTGCTGAAGCATTTGAGGACTCAGCTGCATTATTTAAGGTCTCTGCTGTATTATTTAAGGACTCTGCTGCATTATTTAATGACTCTGCTGCGGTATTTAAGGACTCTGCTGCATTATTTAAGGACTTTGCTGCATTATTTAAGGACTGCTGCGTTGTTTAAGGACTCTGCTGCATTATTTAAGACTTTGCTGCATTATTTAAGGACTCTGCTGCAGTGTTTAATGACTCTGCTGAAGCAATTGGGGACTCAGATGCATTATTTAAGGACTCTGCTGCATTATGTAAGGACTTTGCTGCTTTATTTAAGGACTTTGCTGCATTATTTAAGGACTTTGTTGCATTATTTAAGGACTCTGCTGCATTATTTAAGGACTTTGTTGCATTATTTAAGGACTCTTCTGCATTATTTAAGGACTTTGCTGCATTATTTAAGGACTATGCTGTGGTATTTAAGTACTCTGCTGCATTATTTAAGGACTTTGCTGCATTATTTAAGGACTCTGCTGCATTATTTAATTACTTTGCTGCATTATTAAAGGACCCTGCTGCGGCATTTAAGGATTCTGCTGCATTATTTAAGGACTTTGATGCATTATTTAAGGACGCTGCTGCAGAATTTAAGGAATCTGCTGCATTATTTAAGGACTTTGTTGCATTATTTAAGGTCTCTGCTGCATTATTTAAGGACTCTGCTATGGTACTTAAGGACTTTGCTGCATTACTTAAGGACTTTGCTGCATTATTTAAGGACTTTGATGCATTATTTAAGAACTTTGTTGCATTATTTAAGGACTCTGCTGCATTATTTAAGGACTTTGTTGCATTATGTAAGGACTTTGCTGCTTTATTTAAGGACTTTGCTGCATTATTTAAGGACTTTGTTGCATTATTTAAGGACTCTTCTGCATTATTTAAGGACTTTGCTGCATTATTTAAGGACTATGCTGTGGTATTTAAGTACTCTGCTGCATTATTTAAGGACTTTGCTGCATTATTTAAGGACTCTGCTGCATTATTTAATTACTTTGCTGCATTATTAAAGGACCCTGCTGCGGCATTTAAGGATTCTGCTGCATAATTTAAGGACTTTATTGCATTATTTAAGGATCCTGCTGCATTATTTAAGGATCCTGCTGAAGCATTTGAGGACTCAGCTGCATTATTTAAGGACTTTGCTGCATTATTTAACGACTCTGCTGCATTATTTAAGGACTCTGCTGCTTTATTTAAGGACTTTCCTGCATTATTTAAGGAGTCTTCTGCATTATTTAATGACTCTGCTGAAGCATTTGAGGACTCAACTGCATTATTTAAGGACTCTGCTGCATTATTTAAGGTCTCTGCTGCATTATTTAAGGACTCTGCTGTGGTATATAAGGACTCTGCTGCATTATTTAAGGAATTTGTTGCATTATTTAAGGACGCTGCTGCATTATTTAAGGACTTTGTTGCATTATTTAAGGACTCTGCTGCATTAATTAAGGACTTTGCTGCATTACTTAAGGACACTGCTGCATTATTTAAGGACTTTGTTGCATTATTTAAGGACTCTGCTGCATTATTTAAGGACTCTGCTGAAACATTTGGGGACTCAGATGCATTATTTAAGGACTCTGCTGCATTATGTAAGGGCTTTGCTGCTTTATTTAAGGACTCTGTTGCATTATTTAAGGACTTTGTTGCATTATTTAAGAACTCTGCTGCATTATTTAAGGACTTTGTTGCATTATTTAAGGATTCTGCTGCATTATTTAAGGACTTTGCTGCATTATTTAAGGACTATGCTGTGGTATTTAAGGACTCTGCTGCATTATTTAAGGACTTTGCTGCATTATTAAAGGACTCTGCTGCATTATTTAATTACTTTGCTGCATTATTTAAGGACTCTGCTGCGGTATTTAAGGACTCTGCTGCATTATTTAAGGACTTTGATGCATTATTTAAGGACACTGCTGCAGAATTTAAGGAATCTGCTGCATTATTTAAGGACTTTGTTGCATTATTTAAGGTCTCTTTTTCATTATTTAAGGACTCTGCTATTGTACTTAAGGACTTTGCTGCATTATTTAAGGACTTTGCTGCATTATTTAAGGACTCTGCTGCATTATTTAAGTACTTTGTTGCATTATTTAAGGACTCTGCTGCATAATTTAAGGACTTTATTGCATTATTTAAGGATCCTGCTGCATTATTTAATGACTCTGCTGAAGCATTTGAGGACTCAGCTGCATTATTTAAGGTCTCTGCTGCATTATTTAAGGATCCTGCTGAAGCATTTGAGGACTCAGCTGCATTATTTAAGGACTTTGCTGCATTATTTAACGACTCTGCTGCGTTATTTAAGGACTCTGCTGCATTATTTAAGGACACTGCTGCATTATTTAAGGACTCTGCTGCATTATTTAAGGACTTTGCTGCATTATTTAACGACTCTGCTGCATTATTTAAGAACTTTGCTGCATTATTTAAGGACTCTGCTGCATTATTTAAGGAATTTGTTGCATTATTTAAGGACTCTGCTGCTTTATTTAAGGACTCTGCTGCGGTATTTAAGGACTCTGCTGCATTATTTAAGGACTTTGCTGCATTATTTAAGGACTGCTGCGTTATTTAAGGACTCTGCTGCATTATTTAAGACTTTGCTGCATTATTTAAGGACTCTGCTGCAGTGTTTAATGACTCTGCTGAAGCAACTGGGGACTCAGATGCATTATTTAAGGACTCTGCTGCATTATGTAAGGACTTTGCTGCTTTATTTAAGGACTTTGCTGCATTATTTAAGGACTTTGTTGCATTATTTAAGGACTCTGCTGCATTATTTAAGGACTTTGTTGCATTATTTAAGGACTCTTCTGCATTATTTAAGGACTTTGCTGCATTATTTAAGGACTATGCTGTGGTATTTAAGTACTCTGCTGCATTATTTAAGGACTTTGCTGCATTATTTAAGGACTCTGCTGCATTATTTAATTACTTTGCTGCATTATTAAAGGACCCTGCTGCGGCATTTAAGGATTCTGCTGCATTATTTAAGGACTTTGATGCATTATTTAAGGACGCTGCTGCAGAATTTAAGGAATCTGCTGCATTATTTAAGGACTTTGTTGCATTATTTAAGGTCTCTGCTGCATGAATTAAGGACTCTGCTATGGTACTTAAGGACTTTGCTGCATTATTTAAGGACTTTGCTGCATTATTTAAGGACTTTGATGCATTATTTAAGAACTTTGTTGCATTATTTAAGGACTCTGCTGCATTATTTAAGGACTTTGTTGCATTATGTAAGGACTTTGCTGCTTTATTTAAGGACTTTGCTGCATTATTTAAGGACTTTGTTGCATTATTTAAGGACTCTGCTGCATTATTTAAGGACTTTGTTGCATCATTTAAGGACTCTTCTGCATTATTTAAGGACTTTGCTGCATTATTCAAGGACTATGCTGTGGTATTTAAGTACTCTGCTGCATTATTTAAGGACTTTGCTGCATTATTTAAGGACTCTGCTGCATTATTTAATTACTTTGCTGCATTATTAAAGGACCCTGCTGCGGCATTTAAGGATTCTGCTGCATAATTTAAGGACTTTATTGCATTATTTAAGGATCCTGCTGCATTATTTAAGGATCCTGCTGAAGCATTTGAGGACTCAGCTGCATTATTTAAGGACTTTGCTGCATTATTTAACGACTCTGCTGCATTATTTAAGGACTCTGCTGCTTTATTTAAGGACTTTCCTGCATTATTTAAGGAGTCTTCTGCATTATTTAATGACTCTGCTGAAGCATTTGAGGACTCAACTGCATTATTTAAGGACTCTGCTGCATTATTTAAGGTCTCTGCTGCATTATTTAAGGACTCTGCTGTGGTATATAAGGACTCTGCTGCATTATTTAAGGAATTTGTTGCATTATTTAAGGACGCTGCTGCATTATTTAAGGACTTTGTTGCATTATTTAAGGACTCTGCTGCATTAATTAAGGACTTTGCTGCATTACTTAAGGACACTGCTGCATTATTTAAGGACTTTGTTGCATTATTTAAGGACTCTGCTGCATTATTTAAGGACTCTGCTGAAGCATTTGGGGACTCAGATGCATTATTTAAGGACTCTGCTGCATTATGTAAGGGCTTTGCTGCTTTATTTAAGGACTCTGTTGCATTATTTAAGGACTTTGTTGCATTATTTAAGAACTCTGCTGCATTATTTAAGGACTTTGTTGCATTATTTAAGGATTCTGCTGCATTATTTAAGGACTTTGCTGCATTATTTAAGGACTATGCTGTGGTATTTAAGGACTCTGCTGCATTATTTAAGGACTTTGCTGCATTATTAAAGGACTCTGCTGCATTATTTAATTACTTTGCTGCATTATTTAAGGACTCTGCTGCGGTATTTAAGGACTCTGCTGCATTATTTAAGGACTTTGATGCATTATTTAAGGACACTGCTGCAGAATTTAAGGAATCTGCTGCATTATTTAAGGACTTTGTTGCATTATTTAAGGTCTCTTTTTCATTATTTAAGGACTCTGCTATTGTACTTAAGGACTTTGCTGCATTATTTAAGGACTTTGCTGCATTATTTAAGGACTCTGCTGCATTATTTAAGTACTTTGTTGCATTATTTAAGGACTCTGCTGCATAATTTAAGGACTTTATTGCATTATTTAAGGATCCTGCTGCATTATTTAATGACTCTGCTGAAGCATTTGAGGACTCAGCTGCATTATTTAAGGTCTCTCTGCTGCATTATTTAAGGATCCTGCTGAAGCATTTGAGGACTCAGCTGCATTATTTAAGGACTTTGCTGCATTATTTAATGACTCTGCTGCGTTATTTAAAGACTCTGCTGCATTATTTAAGGACACTGCTGCATTATTTAAGGACTCTGCTGCATTATTTAAGGACTTTGCTGCATTATTTAACGACTCTGCTGCATTATTTAAGAACTTTGCTGCATTATTTAAGGACTCTGCTCCATTATTTAAGGAATTTGTTGCATTATTTAAGGACTCTGCTGCATTATTTAAGGACTTTGCTGCATTATTTAATGAATCTGCTGAAGCATTTGAGGACTCAACTGCATTATTTAAGGTCTCTGCTGCATTATTTAAGGACTCTGCTGAAGCATTTGAGGACTCAGCTGCATGATTTAAGGACTTTGCTGAATTATTTAAGGACTCTGCTGCATTATTTAAGGAATTTGTTGCATTATTTAAGGACTCTGCTGCATTATCTAAGGAATTTGTTGCATTATTTAAGGACTCTGCTGCATTATTTAAGGACTTTGCTGCATTATTTAATAACTTTGTTGCATTATACAAGTACTCTGCTGCATTATTTAAGGACTTTGTTGCATTATGTTAGGAGTCTGCTGCATTATTTAAGGAGTCTGCTGCATTATTTAATGACTATGCTGCATTATTTAAGGACTGCTGCGTTATTTAAGGACTCTGCTGCATTATTTAAGACTTTGCTGCATTATTTAAGGACTCTGCTGCAGTATTTAATGACTCTGCTGAAGCATTTGGGGACTCAGATGCTTTATTTAAGGACTCTGTTGCATTATTTAAGGACTTTGTTGCATTATTTAAGGACTCTGCTGCATTATTTAAGGACTTTGTTGCATTATTTAAGGATTCTGCTGCATTTTTTAAGGACCTGGCTGCATTATTTAAGGACTCTGCTGCATTATTTAATTATTTTGCTCCATTATTTAAGGACTCTGCTGCGGTATTTAAGGACTCTGCTGCATTATTTAAGGACTGTGATGCATTATTTAAGGACGCTGCTGCAGAATTTAAGGAATCTGCTGCATTATTTAAGGACTTTGTTGCATTATTTAAGGTCTCTGCTGCATTATTTAAGGACTCTGCTATGGTACTTAAGGACTTTGCTGCATTATTTAAGGACTTTGCTGCATTATTTAAGGACTCTGCTGCATTATTTAAGAACTGTGTTGCATTATTTAAGGACTCTGCTGCATTATTTAAGGACTTTGTTGCATTATGTAAGGACTCTGCTGCATTATTTAAGGACTTTGCTGCATTATTTAAGGACTCTACTGCATAATTTAAGGACTTTATTGCATTATTTAAGGATCCTGCTGCATTATTTAATGACTCTGCTGAAGCATTTGAGGACTCAGCTGCATTATTAAAGGTCTCTGCTGCATTATTTAAGTATCCTGCTGAAGCATTTGAGGACTCAGCTGCATTATTTAAGGACTTTGCTGCATTATTTATCGACTCTGCTGCGTTATTTAAGGACTCTGCTGCATTATTTAAGAACTTTGCTGCATTATTTAAGGACTCTTCTGCATTATTTAATGACTCTGCTGAAGAATTTGAGGACTCAGCTGCATAATTTAAGGACTCTGCTGCATTATTTAAGGAATTTGCTGCATTATTTAAGGACTCTACTGCGTTATTTAAGGACTCTGTTGCATTATTTAAGGACTTTGATGCATTATTTAAGGATGCTGCTGCAGAATTTAAGGAATCTGCTGCATTATTTAAGGACTTTGTTGCATTATTTAAGGTCTCTGCTGCATTATTTAAGGACTCTGCTGTGGTATTTAAGGACTCTGCTGCATTATTTAAGGAATTTGTTGCATTATTTAAGGACGCTGCTGCATTATTTAAGGACTTTGTTGCATTATTTAAGGACTCTGCTGCAGTATTTAATGACTCTGCTGAAGCATTTGGGGACTCAGATGCATTATTTAAGGACTCTGCTGCATTATGTAAGGGCTTTGCTGCTTTATTTAAGGACTCTTTTGCATTATTTAAGGACTCTGCTGCATTATTTAAGGACTTTGTTGCATTATTTAAGGATTTTGCTGCATTATTTAAGGATTTTGCTGCATTATTTAAGGACTTTGCCGCATTATTTAAGGACTATGCTTTGGTATTTAAGGACTCTGCTGCATTATTTAAGGACTTTGCTGCATTATTTAAGGACTCTGCTGCATTATTTAATTACTTTGCTGCATTATTTAAGGACTCTGCTGCGGTATTTAAGGACTCTGCTGCATTATTTAAGGACTTTGATGCATTATTTAAGGACACTGCTGCAGAATTTAAGGAATCTGCTTCATTATTTAAGGACTTTGTTGCATTATTTAAGGACTCTGCTGCATTATTTAAGAACTTTGTTGCATTATTTAAGGACTCTGCTGCATTATTTAAGGACTTTGTTGCATTATGTAAGGACTCTGCTGCATTATTTAAGGACTTTGCTGCATTATTTAAGGACTCTGCTGCATAATTTAAGGACTTTATTGCATTATTTTAGGATCCTGCTGCATTATTTAATGACTCTGCTGAAGCATTTGAGGACTCAGCTGCATTATTAAAGGTCTCTGCTGCATTATTTAAGGATCCTGCTGAAGCATTTGAGGACTCAGTTGCATTATTTAAGGACTTTGCTGCATTATTTAACGACTCTGCTGCGTTATTTAAGGACTCTGCTGCATTATTTAAGAACTTTGCTGCATTATTTAAGGACTCTTCTGAATTATTTAATGACTCTGCTGAAGTATTTGAGGACTCAGCTGCATTATTTAAGGACTCTGCTGCATTATTTAAGGAATTTGCTGCATTATTTAAGGACTCTGCTGCGTTATTTAAGGACTCTGCTGCATTATTTAAGGACTTTGATGCATTATTTATGGACGCTGCTGCAGAATTTAAGGAATCTGCTGCATTATTTAAGGACTTTGTTGCATTATTTAAGGTCTCTGCTGCATTATTTAAGGACTCTGCTGTGGTATTTAAGGACTCTGCTGCATTATTTAAGGAATTTGTTGCATTATTTAAGGACGCTGCTGCATTATTTAAGGTCTTTGTTGCATTATTTAAGGACTCTGCTGCAGTATTTAATGACTCTGCTGAAGCATTTGGGGACTCAGATGCATTATTTAAGGACTCTGCTGCATTATGTAAGGGCTTTGCTGCTTTATTTAAGGACTCTTTTGCATTATTTAAGGACTTTGTTGCATTATTTAAGGACTCTGCTGCATTATTTAAGGACTTTGTTGCATTATTTAAGGATTCTGCTGCATTATTTAAGGACTTTGCTGCATTATTTAAGGACTATGCTTTGGTATTTAAGGACTCTGCTGCATAATTTAAGGACTTTGCTGCATTATTTAAGGACTCTGCTGCATTATTTAATTACTTTGCTGCATTATTTAAGGACTCTGCTGCGGTATTTAAGGACTCTGCTGCATTATTTAAGGACTTTGATGCATTATTTAAGGACTCTGCTGCATTATTTAAGGAATTTGTTGCATTATTTAAGGACTCTGCTGCATTATTTAAGGACTTTGCTGCATTATTTAATAATTTTGTTGCATTATAAAAGTACTCTGCTGCATTATTTAAGGACTTTGTTGCATTATGTAAGGAGTCTGCTGCATTATTTAAGGACTTTGCTGCATTATTTAACGACTCTGCTGAAACATTTGAGGACTCAGCTGCATTATTTAAGGACTCTGCTGCATTATTTAAGGAATTTGCTGCATTATTTAAGGACTCTGCTGCGGTATTTAAGGACTCTGCTGCATTATTTAAGGACTTTGATGCATTATTTAAGGACTCTGCTGCATTATTTAATGACTTTGTTGCATTATATAAGGTCTCTGCTGCATTATTTAAGGACTATGTTGCATTATGTTAGAAGTCTGCTGCATTATTTAAGGACTTTGCTGCATTATTTAAGGACTCTGCTGCATTATTTAAGGACTTTGTTGCATTATTTAAGGTCTCTTTTTCATTATTTAAGGACTCTGCTATTGTACTTAAGGACTTTGCTGCATTATTTAAGGACTTTGCTGCATTATTTAAGGACTCTGCTGCATTATTTAAGTACTTTGTTGCATTATTTAAGGACTCTGCTGCATAATTTAAGGACTTTATTGCATTATTTAAGGATCCTGCTGCATTATTTAATGACTCTGCTGAAGCATTTGAGGACTCATCTGCATTATTAAAGGTCTCTGCTGCATTATTTAAGGATCCTGCTGAAGCATTTGAGGACTCAGCTGCATTATTTAAGGACTTTGCTGCATTATTTAACGACTCTGCTGCGTTATTTAAGGACTCTGCTGCATTATTTAAGGACACTGCTGCATTATTTAAGGACTCTGCTGCATTATTTAAGGACTTTGCTGCATTATTTAACGACTCTGCTGCATTATTTAAGAACTTTGCTGCATTATTTAAGGACTCTGCTGCATTATTTAAGGAATTTGTTGCATTATTTAAGGACTCTGCTGCTTTATTTAAGGACTCTGCTGCGGTATTTAAGGACTCTGCTGCATTATTTAAGGACTTTGCTGCATTATTTAAGGACTGCTGCGTTATTTAAGGACTCTGCTGCATTATTTAAGACTTTGCTGCATTATTTAAGGACTCTGCTGCAGTGTTTAATGACTCTGCTGAAGCAACTGGGGACTCAGATGCATTATTTAAGGACTCTGCTGCATTATGTAAGGACTTTGCTGCTTTATTTAAGGACTTTGCTGCATTATTTAAGGACTTTGTTGCATTATTTAAGGACTCTGCTGCATTATTTAAGGACTTTGTTGCATTATTTAAGGACTCTTCTGCATTATTTAAGGACTTTGCTGCATTATTTAAGGACTATGCTGTGGTATTTAAGTACTCTGCTGCATTATTTAAGGACTTTGCTGCATTATTTAAGGACTCTGCTGCATTATTTAATTACTTTGCTGCATTATTAAAGGACCCTGCTGCGGCATTTAAGGATTCTGCTGCATTATTTAAGGACTTTGATGCATTATTTAAGGACGCTGCTGCAGAATTTAAGGAATCTGCTGCATTATTTAAGGACTTTGTTGCATTATTTAAGGTCTCTGCTGCATTATTTAAGGACTCTGCTATGGTACTTAAGGACTTTGCTGCATTACTTAAGGACTTTGCTGCATTATTTAAGGACTTTGATGCATTATTTAAGAACTTTGTTGCATTATTTAAGGACTCTGCTGCATTATTTAAGGACTTTGTTGCATTATGTAAGGACTTTGCTGCTTTATTTAAGGACTTTGCTGCATTATTTAAGGGCTTTGTTGCATTATTTAAGGACTCTGCTGCATTATTTAAGGACTTTGTTGCATTATTTAAGGACTCTTCTGCATTATTTAAGGACTTTGCTGCATTATTTAAGGACTATGCTGTGGTATTTAAGTACTCTGCTGCATTATTTAAGGACTTTGCTGCATTATTTAAGGACTCTGCTGCATTATTTAATTACTTTGCTGCATTATTAAAGGACCCTGCTGCGGCATTTAAGGATTCTGCTGCATAATTTAAGGACTTTATTGCATTATTTAAGGATCCTGCTGCATTATTTAAGGATCCTGCTGAAGCATTTGAGGACTCAGCTGCATTATTTAAGGACTTTGCTGCATTATTTAACGACTCTGCTGCATTATTTAAGGACTCTGCTGCTTTATTTAAGGACTTTCCTGCATTATTTAAGGAGTCTTCTGCATTATTTAATGACTCTGCTGAAGCATTTGAGGACTCAACTGCATTATTTAAGGACTCTGCTGCATTATTTAAGGTCTCTGCTGCATTATTTAAGGACTCTGCTGTGGTATATAAGGACTCTGCTGCATTATTTAAGGAATTTGTTGCATTATTTAAGGACGCTGCTGCATTATTTAAGGACTTTGTTGCATTATTTAAGGACTCTGCTGCATTAATTAAGGACTTTGCTGCATTACTTAAGGACACTGCTGCATTATTTAAGGACTTTGTTGCATTATTTAAGGTCTCTGCTGCATTATTTAAGGACTCTGCTGTGGTATTTATGGACTCTGCTGCATTATTTAAGGAATTTGTTGCATTATTTAAGGACGCTGCTGCATTATTTAAGGACTTTGTTGCATTATTTAAGGACTTTGCTGCATTAATTAAGGACTTTGCTGCATTACTTAAGGACTCTGCTGCATTATTTAATTACTTGCTGCATTATTTAAGGACTCTGCTGCGGTGTTTAAGAACTCTGCTGCATTATTTAAGGACTTTGCTGCATTATTTTAGGACTCTGCTGCATTATTTAAGGACTTTGCTGTATTATTTAAGGACTCTACTGCATTATTTAAGGACTTTGTTGCATTATTTAAGGACTCTGCTGCATTATTTAATGACTTTGTTGCATTATATAAGGACTCTGCTGCATTATTTAAGGACTATGTTGCATTATGTTAGAAGTCTGCTGCATTATTTAAGGACTTTGCTGCATTATTTAAGGACTCTGCTGCATTATTTAAGGACTTTATTGCATTATTTAAGGACTCTGCTGCATTATTTAATGACTCTGCTGAAGCATTTGAGGACTCAGCTGCATTATTTAAGGTCTCTGCTGTATTATTTAAGGACTCTGCTGCATTATTTAATGACTCTGTTGCGGTATTTAAGGACTCTGCTGCATTATTTAAGGACTGCTGCGTTATTTAAGGACTCTGCTGCATTATTTAAGACTTTGCTGCATTATTTAAGGACTCTGCTGCAGTGTTTAATGACTCTGCTGAAGCAACTGGGGACTCAGATGCATTATTTAAGGACTCTGCTGCATTATGTAAGGACTTTGCTGCTTTATTTAAGGACTTTGCTGCATTATTTAAGGACTTTGTTGCATTATTTAAGGACTCTGCTGCATTATTTAAGGACTTTGTTGCATTATTTAAGGACTCTTCTGCATTATTTAAGGACTTTGCTGCATTATTTAAGGACTATGCTGTGGTATTTAAGTACTCTGCTGCATTATTTAAGGACTTTGCTGCATTATTTAAGGACTCTGCTGCATTATTTAATTACTTTGCTGCATTATTAAAGGACCCTGCTGCGGCATTTAAGGATTCTGCTGCATTATTTAAGGACTTTGATGCATTATTTAAGGACGCTGCTGCAGAATTTAAGGAATCTGCTGCATTATTTAAGGACTTTGTTGCATTATTTAAGGTCTCTGCTGCATGAATTAAGGACTCTGCTATGGTACTTAAGGACTTTGCTGCATTATTTAAGGACTTTGCTGCATTATTTAAGGACTTTGATGCATTATTTAAGAACTTTGTTGCATTATTTAAGGACTCTGCTGCATTATTTAAGGACTTTGTTGCATTATGTAAGGACTTTGCTGCTTTATTTAAGGACTTTGCTGCATTATTTAAGGACTTTGTTGCATTATTTAAGGACTCTGCTGCATTATTTAAGGACTTTGTTGCATTATTTAAGGACTCTTCTGCATTATTTAAGGACTTTGCTGCATTATTTAAGGACTATGCTGTGGTATTTAAGTACTCTGCTGCATTATTTAAGGACTTTGCTGCATTATTTAAGGACTCTGCTGCATTATTTAATTACTTTGCTGCATTATTAAAGGACCCTGCTGCGGCATTTAAGGATTATGCTGCATAATTTAAGGACTTTATTGCATTATTTAAGGATCCTGCTGCATTATTTAAGGATCCTGCTGAAGCATTTGAGGACTCAGCTGCATTATTTAAGGACTTTGCTGCATTATTTAACGACTCTGCTGCATTATTTAAGGACTCTGCTGCTTTATTTAAGGACTTTCCTGCATTATTTAAGGAGTCTTCTGCATTATTTAATGACTCTGCTGAAGCATTTGAGGACTCAACTGCATTATTTAAGGACTCTGCTGCATTATTTAAGGTCTCTGCTGCATTATTTAAGGACTCTGCTGTGGTATATAAGGACTCTGCTGCATTATTTAAGGAATTTGTTGCATTATTTAAGGACGCTGCTGCATTATTTAAGGACTTTGTTGCATTATTTAAGGACTCTGCTGCATTAATTAAGGACTTTGCTGCATTACTTAAGGACACTGCTGCATTATTTAAGGACTTTGTTGCATTATTTAAGGACTCTGCTGCATTATTTAAGGACTCTGCTGAAGCATTTGGGGACTCAGATGCATTATTTAAGGACTCTGCTGCATTATGTAAGGGCTTTGCTGCTTTATTTAAGGACTCTGTTGCATTATTTAAGGACTTTGTTGCATTATTTAAGAACTCTGCTGCATTATTTAAGGACTTTGTTGCATTATTTAAGGATTCTGCTGCATTATTTAAGGACTTTGCTGCATTATTTAAGGACTATGCTGTGGTATTTAAGGACTCTGCTGCATTATTTAAGGACTTTGCTGCATTATTAAAGGACTCTGCTGCATTATTTAATTACTTTGCTGCATTATTTAAGGACTCTGCTGCGGTATTTAAGGACTCTGCTGCATTATTTAAGGACTTTGATGCATTATTTAAGGACACTGCTGCAGAATTTAAGGAATCTGCTGCATTATTTAAGGACTTTGTTGCATTATTTAAGGTCTCTTTTTCATTATTTAAGGACTCTGCTATTGTACTTAAGGACTTTGCTGCATTATTTAAGGACTTTGCTGCATTATTTAAGGACTCTGCTGCATTATTTAAGTACTTTGTTGCATTATTTAAGGACTCTGCTGCATAATTTAAGGACTTTATTGCATTATTTAAGGATCCTGCTGCATTATTTAATGACTCTGCTGAAGCATTTGAGGACTCAGCTGCATTATTTAAGGTCTCTGCTGCATTATTTAAGGATCCTGCTGAAGCATTTGAGGACTCAGCTGCATTATTTAAGGACTTTGCTGCATTATTTAACGACTCTGCTGCGTTATTTAAGGACTCTGCTGCATTATTTAAGGACACTGCTGCATTATTTAAGGACTCTGCTGCATTATTTAAGGACTTTGCTGCATTATTTAACGACTCTGCTGCATTATTTAAGAACTTTGCTGCATTATTTAAGGACTCTGCTGCATTATTTAAGGAATTTGTTGCATTATTTAAGGACTCTGCTGCTTTATTTAAGGACTCTGCTGCAGTATTTAAGGACTCTGCTGCATTATTTAAGGACTTTGCTGCATTATTTAAGGACTGCTGCGTTATGTAAGGACTCTGCTGCATTATTTAAGACTTTGCTGCATTATTTAAGGACTCTGCTGCAGTGTTTAATGACTCTGCTGAAGCAACTGGGGACTCAGATGCATTATTTAAGGACTCTGCTGCATTATGTAAGGACTTTGCTGCTTTATTTAAGGACTTTGCTGCATTATTTAAGGACTTTGTTGCATTATTTAAGGACTCTGCTGCATTATTTAAGGACTTTGTTGCATTATTTAAGGACTCTTCTGCATTATTTAAGGACTTTGCTGCATTATTTATGGACTATGCTGTGGTATTTAAGTACTCTGCTGCATTATTTAAGGACTTTGCTGCATTATTTAAGGACTCTGCTGCATTATTTAATTACTTTGCTGCATTATTAAAGGACCCTGCTGCGGCATTTAAGGATTCTGCTGCATTATTTAAGGACTTTGATGCATTATTTAAGGACGCTGCTGCAGAATTTAAGGAATCTGCTGCATTATTTAAGGACATTGTTGCATTATTTAAGGTCTCTGCTGCATTATTTAAGGACTCTGCTATGGTACTTAAGGACTTTGCTGCATTATTTAAGGACTTTGCTGCATTATTTAAGGACTTTGATGCATTATTTAAGAACTTTGTTGCATTATTTAAGGACTCTGCTGCATTATTTAAGGACTTTGTTGCATTATGTAAGGACTTTGCTGCTTTATTTAAGGACTTTGCTGCATTATTTAAGGACTTTGTTGCATTATTTAAGGACTCTGCTGCATTATTTAAGGACTTTGTTGCATTATTTAAGGACTCTTCTGCATTATTTAAGGACTTTGCTGCATTATTTAAGGACTATGCTGTGGTATTTAAGTACTCTGCTGCATTATTTAAGGACTTTGCTGCATTATTTAAGGACTCTGCTGCATTATTTAATTACTTTGCTGCATTATTAAAGGACCCTGCTGCGGCATTTAAGGATTCTGCTGCATAATTTAAGGACTTTATTGCATTATTTAAGGATCCTGCTGCATTATTTAAGGATCCTGCTGAAGCATTTGAGGACTCAGCTGCATTATTTAAGGACTTTGCTGCATTATTTAACGACTCTGCTGCATTATTTAAGGACTCTGCTGCTTTATTTAAGGACTTTCCTGCATTATTTAAGGAGTCTTCTGCATTATTTAATGACTCTGCTGAAGCATTTGAGGACTCAACTGCATTATTTAAGGACTCTGCTGCATTATTTAAGGTCTCTGCTGCATTATTTAAGGACTCTGCTGTGGTATATAAGGACTCTGCTGCATTATTTAAGGAATTTGTTGCATTATTTAAGGACGCTGCTGCATTATTTAAGGACTTTGTTGCATTATTTAAGGACTCTGCTGCATTAATTAAGGACTTTGCTGCATTACTTAAGGACACTGCTGCATTATTTAAGGACTTTGTTGCATTATTTAAGGACTCTGCTGCATTATTTAAGGACTCTGCTGAAGCATTTGGGGACTCAGATGCATTATTTAAGGACTCTGCTGCATTATGTAAGGGCTTTGCTGCTTTATTTAAGGACTCTGTTGCATTATTTAAGGACTTTGTTGCATTATTTAAGAACTCTGCTGCATTATTTAAGGACTTTGTTGCATTATTTAAGGATTCTGCTGCATTATTTAAGGACTTTGCTGCATTATTTAAGGACTATGCTGTGGTATTTAAGGACTCTGCTGCATTATTTAAGGACTTTGCTGCATTATTAAAGGACTCTGCTGCATTATTTAATTACTTTGCTGCATTATTTAAGGACTCTGCTGCGGTATTTAAGGACTCTGCTGCATTATTTAAGGACTTTGATGCATTATTTAAGGACACTGCTGCAGAATTTAAGGAATCTGCTGCATTATTTAAGGACTTTGTTGCATTATTTAAGGTCTCTTTTTCATTATTTAAGGACTCTGCTATTGTACTTAAGGACTTTGCTGCATTATTTAAGGACTTTGCTGCATTATTTAAGGACTCTGCTGCATTATTTAAGTACTTTGTTGCATTATTTAAGGACTCTGCTGCATAATTTAAGGACTTTATTGCATTATTTAAGGATCCTGCTGCATTATTTAATGACTCTGCTGAAGCATTTGAGGACTCAGCTGCATTATTTAAGGTCTCTCTGCTGCATTATTTAAGGATCCTGCTGAAGCATTTGAGGACTCAGCTGCATTATTTAAGGACTTTGCTGCATTATTTAATGACTCTGCTGCGTTATTTAAAGACTCTGCTGCATTATTTAAGGACACTGCTGCATTATTTAAGGACTCTGCTGCATTATTTAAGGACTTTGCTGCATTATTTAACGACTCTGCTGCATTATTTAAGAACTTTGCTGCATTATTTAAGGACTCTGCTCCATTATTTAAGGAATTTGTTGCATTATTTAAGGACTCTGCTGCATTATTTAAGGACTTTGCTGCATTATTTAATGAATCTGCTGAAGCATTTGAGGACTCAACTGCATTATTTAAGGTCTCTGCTGCATTATTTAAGGACTCTGCTGAAGCATTTGAGGACTCAGCTGCATGATTTAAGGACTTTGCTGAATTATTTAAGGACTCTGCTGCATTATTTAAGGAATTTGTTGCATTATTTAAGGACTCTGCTGCATTATCTAAGGAATTTGTTGCATTATTTAAGGACTCTGCTGCATTATTTAAGGACTTTGCTGCATTATTTAATAACTTTGTTGCATTATACAAGTACTCTGCTGCATTATTTAAGGACTTTGTTGCATTATGTTAGGAGTCTGCTGCATTATTTAAGGAGTCTGCTGCATTATTTAATGACTATGCTGCATTATTTAAGGACTGCTGCGTTATTTAAGGACTCTGCTGCATTATTTAAGACTTTGCTGCATTATTTAAGGACTCTGCTGCAGTATTTAATGACTCTGCTGAAGCATTTGGGGACTCAGATGCTTTATTTAAGGACTCTGTTGCATTATTTAAGGACTTTGTTGCATTATTTAAGGACTCTGCTGCATTATTTAAGGACTTTGTTGCATTATTTAAGGATTCTGCTGCATTTTTTAAGGACCTGGCTGCATTATTTAAGGACTCTGCTGCATTATTTAATTATTTTGCTCCATTATTTAAGGACTCTGCTGCGGTATTTAAGGACTCTGCTGCATTATTTAAGGACTGTGATGCATTATTTAAGGACGCTGCTGCAGAATTTAAGGAATCTGCTGCATTATTTAAGGACTTTGTTGCATTATTTAAGGTCTCTGCTGCATTATTTAAGGACTCTGCTATGGTACTTAAGGACTTTGCTGCATTATTTAAGGACTTTGCTGCATTATTTAAGGACTCTGCTGCATTATTTAAGAACTGTGTTGCATTATTTAAGGACTCTGCTGCATTATTTAAGGACTTTGTTGCATTATGTAAGGACTCTGCTGCATTATTTAAGGACTTTGCTGCATTATTTAAGGACTCTACTGCATAATTTAAGGACTTTATTGCATTATTTAAGGATCCTGCTGCATTATTTAATGACTCTGCTGAAGCATTTGAGGACTCAGCTGCATTATTAAAGGTCTCTGCTGCATTATTTAAGTATCCTGCTGAAGCATTTGAGGACTCAGCTGCATTATTTAAGGACTTTGCTGCATTATTTATCGACTCTGCTGCGTTATTTAAGGACTCTGCTGCATTATTTAAGAACTTTGCTGCATTATTTAAGGACTCTTCTGCATTATTTAATGACTCTGCTGAAGAATTTGAGGACTCAGCTGCATAATTTAAGGACTCTGCTGCATTATTTAAGGAATTTGCTGCATTATTTAAGGACTCTACTGCGTTATTTAAGGACTCTGTTGCATTATTTAAGGACTTTGATGCATTATTTAAGGATGCTGCTGCAGAATTTAAGGAATCTGCTGCATTATTTAAGGACTTTGTTGCATTATTTAAGGTCTCTGCTGCATTATTTAAGGACTCTGCTGTGGTATTTAAGGACTCTGCTGCATTATTTAAGGAATTTGTTGCATTATTTAAGGACGCTGCTGCATTATTTAAGGACTTTGTTGCATTATTTAAGGACTCTGCTGCAGTATTTAATGACTCTGCTGAAGCATTTGGGGACTCAGATGCATTATTTAAGGACTCTGCTGCATTATGTAAGGGCTTTGCTGCTTTATTTAAGGACTCTTTTGCATTATTTAAGGACTCTGCTGCATTATTTAAGGACTTTGTTGCATTATTTAAGGATTTTGCTGCATTATTTAAGGATTTTGCTGCATTATTTAAGGACTTTGCCGCATTATTTAAGTACTATGCTTTGGTATTTAAGGACTCTGCTGCATTATTTAAGGACTTTGCTGCATTATTTAAGGACTCTGCTGCATTATTTAATTACTTTGCTGCATTATTTAAGGACTCTGCTGCGGTATTTAAGGACTCTGCTGCATTATTTAAGGACTTTGATGCATTATTTAAGGACACTGCTGCAGAATTTAAGGAATCTGCTTCATTATTTAAGGACTTTGTTGCATTATTTAAGGACTCTGCTGCATTATTTAAGAACTTTGTTGCATTATTTAAGGACTCTGCTGCATTATTTAAGGACTTTGTTGCATTATGTAAGGACTCTGCTGCATTATTTAAGGACTTTGCTGCATTATTTAAGGACTCTGCTGCATAATTTAAGGACTTTATTGCATTATTTTAGGATCCTGCTGCATTATTTAATGACTCTGCTGAAGCATTTGAGGACTCAGCTGCATTATTAAAGGTCTCTGCTGCATTATTTAAGGATCCTGCTGAAGCATTTGAGGACTCAGTTGCATTATTTAAGGACTTTGCTGCATTATTTAACGACTCTGCTGCGTTATTTAAGGACTCTGCTGCATTATTTAAGAACTTTGCTGCATTATTTAAGGACTCTTCTGAATTATTTAATGACTCTGCTGAAGTATTTGAGGACTCAGCTGCATTATTTAAGGACTCTGCTGCATTATTTAAGGAATTTGCTGCATTATTTAAGGACTCTGCTGCGTTATTTAAGGACTCTGCTGCATTATTTAAGGACTTTGATGCATTATTTATGGACGCTGCTGCAGAATTTAAGGAATCTGCTGCATTATTTAAGGACTTTGTTGCATTATTTAAGGTCTCTGCTGCATTATTTAAGGACTCTGCTGTGGTATTTAAGGACTCTGCTGCATTATTTAAGGAATTTGTTGCATTATTTAAGGACGCTGCTGCATTATTTAAGGTCTTTGTTGCATTATTTAAGGACTCTGCTGCAGTATTTAATGACTCTGCTGAAGCATTTGGGGACTCAGATGCATTATTTAAGGACTCTGCTGCATTATGTAAGGGCTTTGCTGCTTTATTTAAGGACTCTTTTGCATTATTTAAGGACTTTGTTGCATTATTTAAGGACTCTGCTGCATTATTTAAGGACTTTGTTGCATTATTTAAGGATTCTGCTGCATTATTTAAGGACTTTGCTGCATTATTTAAGGACTATGCTTTGGTATTTAAGGACTCTGCTGCATAATTTAAGGACTTTGCTGCATTATTTAAGGACTCTGCTGCATTATTTAATTACTTTGCTGCATTATTTAAGGACTCTGCTGCGGTATTTAAGGACTCTGCTGCATTATTTAAGGACTTTGATGCATTATTTAAGGACTCTGCTGCATTATTTAAGGAATTTGTTGCATTATTTAAGGACTCTGCTGCATTATTTAAGGACTTTGCTGCATTATTTAATAATTTTGTTGCATTATAAAAGTACTCTGCTGCATTATTTAAGGACTTTGTTGCATTATGTAAGGAGTCTGCTGCATTATTTAAGGACTTTGCTGCATTATTTAACGACTCTGCTGAAACATTTGAGGACTCAGCTGCATTATTTAAGGACTCTGCTGCATTATTTAAGGAATTTGCTGCATTATTTAAGGACTCTGCTGCGGTATTTAAGGACTCTGCTGCATTATTTAAGGACTTTGATGCATTATTTAAGGACTCTGCTGCATTATTTAATGACTTTGTTGCATTATATAAGGTCTCTGCTGCATTATTTAAGGACTATGTTGCATTATGTTAGAAGTCTGCTGCATTATTTAAGGACTTTGCTGCATTATTTAAGGACTCTGCTGCATTATTTAAGGACTTTATTGCATTATTTAAGGACTCTGCTGCATTATTTAATGACTCTGCTGAAGCATTTGAGGACTCAGCTGCATTATTTAAGGTCTCTGCTGTATTATTTAAGGACTCTGCTGCATTATTTAATGACTCTGCTGCGGTATTTAAGGACTCTGCTGCATTATTTAAGGACTTTGCTGCATTATTTAAATACTGCTGCGTTGTTTAAGGACTCTGCTGCATTATTTAAGACTTTGCTGCATTATTTAAGGACTCTGCTGCAGTGTTTAATGACTCTGCTGAAGCAATTGGGGACTCAGATGCATTATTTAAGGACTCTGCTGCATTATGTAAGGACTTTGCTGCTTTATTTAAGGACTTTGCTGCATTATTTAAGGACTTTGTTGCATTATTTAAGGACTCTGCTGCATTATTTAAGGACTTTGTTGCATTATTTAAGGACTCTTCTGCATTATTTAAGGACTTTGCTGCATTATTTAAGGACTATGCTGTGGTATTTAAGTACTCTGCTGCATTATTTAAGGACTTTGCTGCATTATTTAAGGACTCTGCTGCATTATTTAATTACTTTGCTGCATTATTAAAGGACCCTGCTGCGGCATTTAAGGATTCTGCTGCATTATTTAAGGACTTTGATGCATTATTTAAGGACGCTGCTGCAGAATTTAAGGAATCTGCTGCATTATTTAAGGACTTTGTTGCATTATTTAAGGTCTCTGCTGCATTATTTAAGGACTCTGCTATGGTACTTAAGGACTTTGCTGCATTACTTAAGGACTTTGCTGCATTATTTAAGGACTTTGATGCATTATTTAAGAACTTTGTTGCATTATTTAAGGACTCTGCTGCATTATTTAAGGACTTTGTTGCATTATGTAAGGACTTTGCTGCTTTATTTAAGGACTTTGCTGCATTATTTAAGGACTTTGTTGCATTATTTAAGGACTCTTCTGCATTATTTAAGGACTTTGCTGCATTATTTAAGGACTATGCTGTGGTATTTAAGTACTCTGCTGCATTATTTAAGGACTTTGCTGCATTATTTAAGGACTCTGCTGCATTATTTAATTACTTTGCTGCATTATTAAAGGACCCTGCTGCGGCATTTAAGGATTCTGCTGCATAATTTAAGGACTTTATTGCATTATTTATGGATCCTGCTGCATTATTTAAGGATCCTGCTGAAGCAATTGAGGACTCAGCTGCATTATTTAAGGACTTTGCTGCATTATTTAACGACTCTGCTGCATTATTTAAGGACTCTGCTGCTTTATTTAAGGACTTTCCTGCATTATTTAAGGAGTCTTCTGCATTATTTAATGACTCTGCTGAAGCATTTGAGGACTCAACTGCATTATTTAAGGACTCTGCTGCATTATTTAAGGTCTCTGCTGCATTATTTAAGGACTCTGCTGTGGTATATAAGGACTCTGCTGCATTATTTAAGGAATTTGTTGCATTATTTAAGGACGCTGCTGCATTATTTAAGGACTTTGTTGCATTATTTAAGGACTCTGCTGCATTAATTAAGGACTTTGCTGCATTACTTAAGGACACTGCTGCATTATTTAAGGACTTTGTTGCATTATTTAAGGACTCTGCTGCATTATTTAAGGACTCTGCTGAAACATTTGGGGACTCAGATGCATTATTTAAGGACTCTGCTGCATTATGTAAGGGCTTTGCTGCTTTATTTAAGGACTCTGTTGCATTATTTAAGGACTTTGTTGCATTATTTAAGAACTCTGCTGCATTATTTAAGGAATTTGTTGCATTATTTAAGGATTCTGCTGCATTATTTAATTACTTTGCTGCATTATTTAAGGACTATGCTGTGGTATTTAAGGACTCTGCTGCATTATTTAAGGACTTTGCTGCATTATTAAAGGACTCTGCTGCATTATTTAATTACTTTGCTGCATTATTTAAGGACTCTGCTGCGGTATTTAAGGACTCTGCTGCATTATTTAAGGACTTTGATGCATTATTTAAGGACACTGCTGCAGAATTTAAGGAATCTGCTGCATTATTTAAGGACTTTGTTGCATTATTTAAGGTCTCTTTTTCATTATTTAAGGACTCTGCTATTGTACTTAAGGACTTTGCTGCATTATTTAAGGACTTTGCTGCATTATTTAAGGACTCTGCTGCATTATTTAAGTACTTTGTTGCATTATTTAAGGACTCTGCTGCATAATTTAAGGACTTTATTGCATTATTTAAGGATCCTGCTGCATTATTTAATGACTCTGCTGAAGCATTTGAGGACTCAGCTACATTATTTAAGGTCTCTGCTGCATTATTTAAGGATCCTGCTGAAGCATTTGAGGACTCAGCTGCATTATTTAAGGACTTTGCTGCATTATTTAACGACTCTGCTGCGTTATTTAAGGACTCTGCTGCATTATTTAAGGACACTGCTGCATTATTTAAGGACTCTGCTGCATTATTTAAGGACTTTGCTGCATTATTTAACGACTCTGCTGCATTATTTAAGAACTTTGCTGCATTATTTAAGGACTCTGCTGCATTATTTAAGGAATTTGTTGCATTATTTAAGGACTCTGCTGCTTTATTTAAGGACTCTGCTGCGGTATTTAAGGACTCTGCTGCATTATTTAAGGACTTTGCTGCATTATTTAAGGACTGCTGCGTTATTTAAGGACTCTGCTGCATTATTTAAGACTTTGCTGCATTATTTAAGGACTCTGCTGCAGTGTTTAATGACTCTGCTGAAGCAACTGGGGACTCAGATGCATTATTTAAGGACTCTGCTGCATTATGTAAGGACTTTGCTGCTTTATTTAAGGACTTTGCTGCATTATTTAAGGACTTTGTTGCATTATTTAAGGACTCTGCTGCATTATTTAAGGACTTTGTTGCATTATTTAAGGACTCTTCTGCATTATTTAAGGACTTTGCTGCATTATTTAAGGACTATGCTGTGGTATTTAAGTACGCTGCTGCATTATTTAAGGACTTTGCTGCATTATTTAAGGACTCTGCTGCATTATTTAATTACTTTGCTGCATTATTAAAGGACCCTGCTGCGGCATTTAAGGATTCTGCTGCATTATTTAAGGACTTTGATGCATTATTTACGGACGCTGCTGCAGAATTTAAGGAATCTGCTGCATTATTTAAGGACTTTGTTGCATTATTTAAGGTCTCTGCTGCATGAATTATGGACTCTGCTATGGTACTTAAGGACTTTGCTGCATTATTTAAGGACTTTGCTGCATTATTTAAGGACTTTGATGCATTATTTAAGAACTTTGTTGCATTATTTAAGGACTCTGCTGCATTATTTAAGGACTTTGTTGCATTATGTAAGGACTTTGCTGCTTTATTTAAGGACTTTGCTGCATTATTTAAGGACTTTGTTGCATTATTTAAGGACTCTGCTGCATTATTTAAGGACTTTGTTGCATTATTTAAGGACTCTTCTGCATTATTTAAGGACTTTGCTGCATTATTTAAGGACTATGCTGTGGTATTTAAGTACTCTGCTGCATTATTTAAGGACTTTGCTGCATTATTTAAGGACTCTGCTGCATTATTTAATTACTTTGCTGCATTATTAAAGGACCCTGCTGCGGCATTTAGGGATTCTGCTGCATAATTTAAGGACTTTATTGCATTATTTAAGGATCCTGCTGCATTATTTAAGGATCCTGCTGAAGCATTTGAGGACTCAGCTGCATTATTTAAGGACTTTGCTGCATTATTTAAGAACTTTGCTGCATTATTTAAGGACTCTGCTGCATTATTTAAGGAATTTGTTGCATTATTTAAGGACTCTGCTGCTTTATTTAAGGACTCTGCTGCGGTATTTAAGGACTCTGCTGCATTATTTAAGGACTTTGCTGCATTATTTAAGGACTGCTGCGTTATTTAAGGACTCTGCTGCATTATTTAAGACTTTGCTGCATTATTTAAGGACTCTGCTGCAGTGTTTAATGACTCTGCTGAAGCAACTGGGGACTCAGATGCATTATTTAAGGACTCTGCTGCATTATGTAAGGACTTTGCTGCTTTATTTAAGGACTTTGCTGCATTATTTAAGGACTTTGTTGCATTATTTAAGGACTCTGCTGCATTATTTAAGGACTTTGTTGCATTATTTAAGGACTCTTCTGCATTATTTAAGGACTTTGCTGCATTATTTAAGAACTATGCTGTGGTATTTAAGTACGCTGCTGCATTATTTAAGGACTTTGCTGCATTATTTAAGGACTCTGCTGCATTATTTAATTACTTTGCTGCATTATTAAAGGACCCTGCTGCGGCATTTAAGGATTCTGCTGCATTATTTAAGGACTTTGATGCATTATTTAAGGACGCTGCTGCAGAATTTAAGGAATCTGCTGCATTATTTAAGGACTTTGTTGCATTATTTAAGGTCTCTGCTGCATTATTTAAGGACTCTGCTATGGTACTTAAGGACTTTGCTGCATTACTTAAGGACTTTGCTGCATTATTTAAGGACTTTGATGCATTATTTAAGAACTTTGTTGCATTATTTAAGGACTCTGCTGCATTATTTAAGGACTTTGTTGCATTATGTAAGGACTTTGCTGCTTTATTTAAGGACTTTGCTGCATTATTTAAGGACTTTGTTGCATTATTTAAGGACTCTTCTGCATTATTTAAGGACTTTGCTGCATTATTTAAGGACTATGCTGTGGTATTTAAGTACTCTGCTGCATTATTTAAGGACTTTGCTGCATTATTTAAGGACTCTGCTGCATTATTTAATTACTTTGCTGCATTATTAAAGGACCCTGCTGCGGCATTTAAGGATTCTGCTGCATAATTTAAGGACTTTATTGCATTATTTAAGGATCCTGCTGCATTATTTAAGGATCCTGCTGAAGCATTTGAGGACTCAGCTGCATTATTTAAGGACTTTGCTGCATTATTTAACGACTCTGCTGCATTATTTAAGGACTCTGCTGCTTTATTTAAGGACTTTCCTGCATTATTTAAGGAGTCTTCTGCATTATTTAATGACTCTGCTGAAGCATTTGAGGACTCAACTGCATTATTTAAGGACTCTGCTGCATTATTTAAGGTCTCTGCTGCATTATTTAAGGACTCTGCTGTGGTATATAAGGACTCTGCTGCATTATTTAAGGAATTTGTTGCATTATTTAAGGACGCTGCTGCATTATTTAAGGACTTTGTTGCATTATTTAAGGACTCTGCTGCATTAATTAAGGACTTTGCTGCATTACTTAAGGACACTGCTGCATTATTTAAGGACTTTGTTGCATTATTTAAGGACTCTGCTGCATTATTTAAGGACTCTGCTGAAACATTTGGGGACTCAGATGCATTATTTAAGGACTCTGCTGCATTATGTAAGGGCTTTGCTGCTTTATTTAAGGACTCTGTTGCATTATTTAAGGACTTTGTTGCATTATTTAAGAACTCTGCTGCATTATTTAAGGAATTTTTTGCATTATTTAAGGATTCTGCTGCATTATTTAAGGACTTTGCTGCATTATTTAAGGACTATGCTGTGGTATTTAAGGACTCTGCTGCATTATTTAATTACTTTGCTGCATTATTAAAGGACCCTGCTGCGGCATTTAAGGATTCTGCTGCATTATTTAAGGACTTTGATGCATTATTTAAGGACGCTGCTGCAGAATTTAAGGAATCTGCTGCATTATTTAAGGACTTTGCTGCATTATTTAAGGACTTTGATGCATTATTTAAGAACATGGTTGCATTATTTAAGGACTCTGCTGCATTATTTAAGGACTTTGTTGCATTATGTAAGGACTTTGCTGCTTTATTTAAGGACTTTGCTGCATTATTTAAGGACTTTGTTGCATTATTTAAGGACTCTGCTGCATTATTTAAGGACTTTGTTGCATTATTTAAGGACTCTTCTGCATTATTTAAGGACTTTGCTGCATTATTTAAGGACTATGCTGTGGTATTTAAGTACTCTGCTGCATTATTTAAGGACTTTGCTGCATTATTTAAGGACTCTGCTGCATTATTTAATTACTTTGCTGCATTATTAAAGGACCCTGCTGCGGCATTTAGGGATTCTGCTGCATAATTTAAGGACTTTATTGCATTATTTAAGGATCCTGCTGCATTATTTAAGGATCCTGCTGAAGCATTTGAGGACTCAGCTGCATTATTTAAGGACTTTGCTGCATTATTTAAGAACTTTGCTGCATTATTTAAGGACTCTGCTGCATTATTTAAGGAATTTGTTGCATTATTTAAGGACTCTGCTGCTTTATTTAAGGACTCTGCTGCGGTATTTAAGGACTCTGCTGCATTATTTAAGGACTTTGCTGCATTATTTAAGGACTGCTGCGTTATTTAAGGACTCTGCTGCATTATTTAAGACTTTGCTGCATTATTTAAGGACTCTGCTGCAGTGTTTAATGACTCTGCTGAAGCAACTGGGGACTCAGATGCATTATTTAAGGACTCTGCTGCATTATGTAAGGACTTTGCTGCTTTATTTAAGGACTTTGCTGCATTATTTAAGGACTTTGTTGCATTATTTAAGGACTCTGCTGCATTATTTAAGGACTTTGTTGCATTATTTAATGACTCTTCTGCATTATTTAAGGACTTTGCTGCATTATTTAAGGACTATGCTGTGGTATTTAAGTACGCTGCTGCATTATTTAAGGACTTTGCTGCATTATTTAAGGACTCTGCTGCATTATTTAATTACTTTGCTGCATTATTAAAGGACCCTGCTGCGGCATTTAAGGATTCTGCTGCATTATTTAAGGACTTTGATGCATTATTTAAGGACGCTGCTGCAGAATTTAAGGAATCTGCTGCATTATTTAAGGACTTTGTTGCATTATTTAAGGTCTCTGCTGCATGAATTATGGACTCTGCTATGGTACTTAAGGACTTTGCTGCATTATTTAAGGACTTTGCTGCATTATTTAAGGACTTTGATGCATTATTTAAGAACTTTGTTGCATTATTTAAGGACTCTGCTGCATTATTTAAGGACTTTGTTGCATTATGTAAGGACTTTGCTGCTTTATTTAAGGACTTTGCTGCATTATTTAAGGACTTTGTTGCATTATTTAAGGACTTTGTTGCATTATTTAAGGACTCTTCTGCATTATTTAAGGACTTTGCTGCATTATTTAAGGACTATGCTGTGGTATTTAAGTACTCTGCTGCATTATTTAAGGACTTTGCTGCATTATTTAAGGACTCTGCTGCATTATTTAATTACTTTGCTGCATTATTAAAGGACCCTGCTGCGGCATTTAGGGATTCTGCTGCATAATTTAAGGACTTTATTGCATTATTTAAGGATCCTGCTGCATTATTTAAGGATCCTGCTGAAGCATTTGAGGACTCAGCTGCATTATTTAAGGACTTTGCTGCATTATTTAAGTACTTTGTTGCATTATTTAAGGACTCTGCTGCATAATTTAAGGACTTTATTGCATTATTTAAGGATCCTGCTGCATTATTTAATGACTCTGCTGAAGCATTTGAGGACTCAGCTGCATTATTTAAGGTCTCTGCTGCATTATTTAAGGATCCTGCTGAAGCATTTGAGGACTCAGCTGCATTATTTAAGGACTTTGCTGCATTATTTAACGACTCTGCTGCGTTATTTAAGGACTCTGCTGCATTATTTAAGGACACTGCTGCATTATTTAAGGACTCTGCTGCATTATTTAAGGACTTTGCTGCATTATTTAACGACTCTGCTGCATTATTTAAGAACTTTGCTGCATTATTTAAGGACTCTGCTGCATTATTTAAGGAATTTGTTGCATTATTTAAGGACTCTGCTGCTTTATTTAAGGACTCTGCTGCGGTATTTAAGGACTCTGCTGCATTATTTAAGGACTTTGCTGCATTATTTAATTACTGCTGCGTTATGTAAGGACTCTGCTGCATTATTTAAGACTTTGCTGCATTATTTAAGGACTCTGCTGCAGTGTTTAATGACTCTGCTGAAGCAACTGGGGACTCAGATGCATTATTTAAGGACTCTGCTGCATTATGTAAGGACTTTGCTGCTTTATTTAAGGACTTTGCTGCATTATTTAAGGACTTTGTTGCATTATTTAAGGACTCTGCTGCATTATTTAAGGACTTTGTTGCATTATTTAAGGACTCTTCTGCATTATTTAAGGACGTTGCTGCATTATTTAAGGACTATGCTGTGGTATTTAAGTACTCTGCTGCATTATTTAAGGACTTTGCTGCATTATTTAAGGACTCTGCTGCATTATTTAATTACTTTGCTGCATTATTAAAGGACCCTGCTGCGGCATTTAAGGATTCTGCTGCATTATTTAAGGACTTTGATGCATTATTTAAGGACGCTGCTGCAGAATTTAAGGAATCTGCTGCATTATTTAAGGACATTGTTGCATTATTTAAGGTCTCTGCTGCATTATTTAAGGACTCTGCTATGGTACTTAAGGACTTTGCTGCATTATTTAAGGACTTTGCTGCATTATTTAAGGACTTTGATGCATTATTTAAGAACTTTGTTGCATTATTTAAGGACTCTGCTGCATTATTTAAGGACTTTGTTGCATTATGTAAGGACTTTGCTGCTTTATTTAAGGACTTTGCTGCATTATTTAAGGACTTTTTTGCATTATTTAAGGACTCTGCTGCATTATTTAAGGACTTTGTTGCATTATTTAAGGACTCTTCTGCATTATTTAAGGACTTTGCTGCATTATTTAAGGACTATGCTGTGGTATTTAAGTACTCTGCTGCATTATTTAAGGACTTTGCTGCATTATTTAAGGACTCTGCTGCATTATTTAATTACTTTGCTGCATTATTAAAGGACCCTGCTGCGGCATTTAAGGATTCTGCTGCATAATTTAAGGACTTTATTGCATTATTTAAGGATCCTGCTGCATTATTTAAGGATCCTGCTGAAGCATTTGAGGACTCAGCTGCATTATTTAAGGACTTTGCTGCATTATTTAACGACTCTGCTGCATTATTTAAGGACTCTGCTGCTTTATTTAAGGACTTTCCTGCATTATTTAAGGAGTCTTCTGCATTATTTAATGACTCTGCTGAAGCATTTGAGGACTCAACTGCATTATTTAAGGACTCTGCTGCATTATTTAAGGTCTCTGCTGCATTATTTAAGGACTCTGCTGTGGTATATAAGGACTCTGCTGCATTATTTAAGGAATTTGTTGCATTATTTAAGGACGCTGCTGCATTATTTAAGGACTTTGTTGCATTATTTAAGGACTCTGCTGCATTAATTAAGGACTTTGCTGCATTACTTAAGGACACTGCTGCATTATTTAAGGACTTTGTTGCATTATTTAAGGACTCTGCTGCATTATTTAAGGACTCTGCTGAAGCATTTGGGGACTCAGATGCATTATTTAAGGACTCTGCTGCATTATGTAAGGGCTTTGCTGCTTTATTTAAGGACTCTGTTGCATTATTTAAGGACTTTGTTGCATTATTTAAGAACTCTGCTGCATTATTTAAGGACTTTGTTGCATTATTTAAGGATTCTGCTGCATTATTTAAGGACTTTGCTGCATTATTTAAGGACTATGCTGTGGTATTTAAGGACTCTGCTGCATTATTTAAGGACTTTGCTGCATTATTAAAGGACTCTGCTGCATTATTTAATTACTTTGCTGCATTATTTAAGGACTCTGCTGCGGTATTTAAGGACTCTGCTGCATTATTTAAGGACTTTGATGCATTATTTAAGGACACTGCTGCAGAATTTAAGGAATCTGCTGCATTATTTAAGGACTTTGTTGCATTATTTAAGGTCTCTTTTTCATTATTTAAGGACTCTGCTATTGTACTTAAGGACTTTGCTGCATTATTTAAGGACTTTGCTGCATTATTTAAGGACTCTGCTGCATTATTTAAGTACTTTGTTGCATTATTTAAGGACTCTGCTGCATAATTTAAGGACTTTATTGCATTATTTAAGGATCCTGCTGCATTATTTAATGACTCTGCTGAAGCATTTGAGGACTCAGCTACATTATTTAAGGTCTCTGCTGCATTATTTAAGGATCCTGCTGAAGCATTTGAGGACTCAGCTGCATTATTTAAGGACTTTGCTGCATTATTTAACGACTCTGCTGCGTTATTTAAGGACTCTGCTGCATTATTTAAGGACACTGCTGCATTATTTAAGGACTCTGCTGCATTATTTAAGGACTTTGCTGCATTATTTAACGACTCTGCTGCATTATTTAAGAACTTTGCTACATTATTTAAGGACTCTGCTGCATTATTTAAGGAATTTGTTGCATTATTTAAGGACTCTGCTGCTTTATTTAAGGACTCTGCTGCGGTATTTAAGGACTCTGCTGCATTATTTAAGGACTTTGCTGCATTATTTAAGGACTGCTGCGTTATTTATGGACTCTGCTGCATTATTTAAGACTTTGCTGCATTATTTAAGGACTCTGCTGCAGTGTTTAATGACTCTGCTGAAGCAACTGGGGACTCAGATGCATTATTTAAGGACTCTGCTGCATTATGTAAGGACTTTGCTGCTTTATTTAAGGACTTTGCTGCATTATTTAAGGACTTTGTTGCATTATTTAAGGACTCTGCTGCATTATTTAAGGACTTTGTTGCATTATTTAAGGACTCTTCTGCATTATTTAAGGACTTTGCTGCATTATTTAAGGACTATGCTGTGGTATTTAAGTACGCTGCTGCATTATTTAAGGACTTTGCTGCATTATTTAAGGACTCTGCTGCATTATTTAATTACTTTGCTGCATTATTAAAGGACCCTGCTGCGGCATTTAAGGATTCTGCTGCATTATTTAAGGACTTTGATGCATTATTTACGGACGCTGCTGCAGAATTTAAGGAATCTGCTGCATTATTTAAGGACTTTGTTGCATTATTTAAGGTCTCTGCTGCATGAATTATGGACTCTGCTATGGTACTTAAGGACTTTGCTGCATTATTTAAGGACTTTGCTGCATTATTTAAGGACTTTGATGCATTATTTAAGAACTTTGTTGCATTATTTAAGGACTCTGCTGCATTATTTAAGGACTTTGTTGCATTATGTAAGGACTTTGCTGCTTTATTTAAGGACTTTGCTGCATTATTTAAGGACTTTGTTGCATTATTTAAGGACTCTGCTGCATTATTTAAGGACTTTGTTGCATTATTTAAGGACTCTTCTGCATTATTTAAGGACTTTGCTGCATTATTTAAGGATGCTGCTGCAGAATTTAAGGAATCTGCTGCATTATTTAAGGACTTTGTTGCATTATTTAAGGTCTCTGCTGCATTATTTAAGGACTCTGCTGTGGTATTTAAGGACTCTGCTGCATTATTTAAGGAATTTGTTGCATTATTTAAGGACGCTGCTGCATTATTTAAGGACTTTGTTGCATTATTTAAGGACTCTGCTGCAGTATTTAATGACTCTGCTGAAGCATTTGGGGACTCAGATGCATTATTTAAGGACTCTGCTGCATTATGTAAGGGCTTTGCTGCTTTATTTAAGGACTCTTTTGCATTATTTAAGGACTCTGCTGCATTATTTAAGGACTTTGTTGCATTATTTAAGGATTTTGCTGCATTATTTAAGGATTTTGCTGCATTATTTAAGGACTTTGCCGCATTATTTAAGGACTATGCTTTGGTATTTAAGGACTCTGCTGCATTATTTAAGGACTTTGCTGCATTATTTAAGGACTCTGCTGCATTATTTAATTACTTTGCTGCATTATTTAAGGACTCTGCTGCGGTATTTAAGGACTCTGCTGCATTATTTAAGGACTTTGATGCATTATTTAAGGACACTGCTGCAGAATTTAAGGAATCTGCTTCATTATTTAAGGACTTTGTTGCATTATTTAAGGACTCTGCTGCATTATTTAAGAACTTTGTTGCATTATTTAAGGACTCTGCTGCATTATTTAAGGACTTTGTTGCATTATGTAAGGACTCTGCTGCATTATTTAAGGACTTTGCTGCATTATTTAAGGACTCTGCTGCATAATTTAAGGACTTTATTGCATTATTTTAGGATCCTGCTGCATTATTTAATGACTCTGCTGAAGCATTTGAGGACTCAGCTGCATTATTAAAGGTCTCTGCTGCATTATTTAAGGATCCTGCTGAAGCATTTGAGGACTCAGTTGCATTATTTAAGGACTTTGCTGCATTATTTAACGACTCTGCTGCGTTATTTAAGGACTCTGCTGCATTATTTAAGAACTTTGCTGCATTATTTAAGGACTCTTCTGAATTATTTAATGACTCTGCTGAAGTATTTGAGGACTCAGCTGCATTATTTAAGGACTCTGCTGCATTATTTAAGGAATTTGCTGCATTATTTAAGGACTCTGCTGCGTTATTTAAGGACTCTGCTGCATTATTTAAGGACTTTGATGCATTATTTATGGACGCTGCTGCAGAATTTAAGGAATCTGCTGCATTATTTAAGGACTTTGTTGCATTATTTAAGGTCTCTGCTGCATTATTTAAGGACTCTGCTGTGGTATTTAAGGACTCTGCTGCATTATTTAAGGAATTTGTTGCATTATTTAAGGACGCTGCTGCATTATTTAAGGTCTTTGTTGCATTATTTAAGGACTCTGCTGCAGTATTTAATGACTCTGCTGAAGCATTTGGGGACTCAGATGCATTATTTAAGGACTCTGCTGCATTATGTAAGGGCTTTGCTGCTTTATTTAAGGACTCTTTTGCATTATTTAAGGACTTTGTTGCATTATTTAAGGACTCTGCTGCATTATTTAAGGACTTTGTTGCATTATTTAAGGATTCTGCTGCATTATTTAAGGACTTTGCTGCATTATTTAAGGACTATGCTTTGGTATTTAAGGACTCTGCTGCATAATTTAAGGACTTTGCTGCATTATTTAAGGACTCTGCTGCATTATTTAATTACTTTGCTGCATTATTTAAGGACTCTGCTGCGGTATTTAAGGACTCTGCTGCATTATTTAAGGACTTTGATGCATTATTTAAGGACTCTGCTGCATTATTTAAGGAATTTGTTGCATTATTTAAGGACTCTGCTGCATTATTTAAGGACTTTGCTGCATTATTTAATAATTTTGTTGCATTATAAAAGTACTCTGCTGCATTATTTAAGGACTTTGTTGCATTATGTAAGGAGTCTGCTGCATTATTTAAGGACTTTGCTGCATTATTTAACGACTCTGCTGAAACATTTGAGGACTCAGCTGCATTATTTAAGGACTCTGCTGCATTATTTAAGGAATTTGCTGCATTATTTAAGGACTCTGCTGCGGTATTTAAGGACTCTGCTGCATTATTTAAGGACTTTGATGCATTATTTAAGGACTCTGCTGCATTATTTAATGACTTTGTTGCATTATATAAGGTCTCTGCTGCATTATTTAAGGACTATGTTGCATTATGTTAGAAGTCTGCTGCATTATTTAAGGACTTTGCTGCATTATTTAAGGACTCTGCTGCATTATTTAAGGACTTTGTTGCATTATTTAAGGTCTCTTTTTCATTATTTAAGGACTCTGCTATTGTACTTAAGGACTTTGCTGCATTATTTAAGGACTTTGCTGCATTATTTAAGGACTCTGCTGCATTATTTAAGTACTTTGTTGCATTATTTAAGGACTCTGCTGCATAATTTAAGGACTTTATTGCATTATTTAAGGATCCTGCTGCATTATTTAATGACTCTGCTGAAGCATTTGAGGACTCATCTGCATTATTAAAGGTCTCTGCTGCATTATTTAAGGATCCTGCTGAAGCATTTGAGGACTCAGCTGCATTATTTAAGGACTTTGCTGCATTATTTAACGACTCTGCTGCGTTATTTAAGGACTCTGCTGCATTATTTAAGGACACTGCTGCATTATTTAAGGACTCTGCTGCATTATTTAAGGACTTTGCTGCATTATTTAACGACTCTGCTGCATTATTTAAGAACTTTGCTGCATTATTTAAGGACTCTGCTGCATTATTTAAGGAATTTGTTGCATTATTTAAGGACTCTGCTGCTTTATTTAAGGACTCTGCTGCGGTATTTAAGGACTCTGCTGCATTATTTAAGGACTTTGCTGCATTATTTAAGGACTGCTGCGTTATTTAAGGACTCTGCTGCATTATTTAAGACTTTGCTGCATTATTTAAGGACTCTGCTGCAGTGTTTAATGACTCTGCTGAAGCAACTGGGGACTCAGATGCATTATTTAAGGACTCTGCTGCATTATGTAAGGACTTTGCTGCTTTATTTAAGGACTTTGCTGCATTATTTAAGGACTTTGTTGCATTATTTAAGGACTCTGCTGCATTATTTAAGGACTTTGTTGCATTATTTAAGGACTCTTCTGCATTATTTAAGGACTTTGCTGCATTATTTAAGGACTATGCTGTGGTATTTAAGTACTCTGCTGCATTATTTAAGGACTTTGCTGCATTATTTAAGGACTCTGCTGCATTATTTAATTACTTTGCTGCATTATTAAAGGACCCTGCTGCGGCATTTAAGGATTCTGCTGCATTATTTAAGGACTTTGATGCATTATTTAAGGACGCTGCTGCAGAATTTAAGGAATCTGCTGCATTATTTAAGGACTTTGTTGCATTATTTAAGGTCTCTGCTGCATTATTTAAGGACTCTGCTATGGTACTTAAGGACTTTGCTGCATTACTTAAGGACTTTGCTGCATTATTTAAGGACTTTGATGCATTATTTAAGAACTTTGTTGCATTATTTAAGGACTCTGCTGCATTATTTAAGGACTTTGTTGCATTATGTAAGGACTTTGCTGCTTTATTTAAGGACTTTGCTGCATTATTTAAGGGCTTTGTTGCATTATTTAAGGACTCTGCTGCATTATTTAAGGACTTTGTTGCATTATTTAAGGACTCTTCTGCATTATTTAAGGACTTTGCTGCATTATTTAAGGACTATGCTGTGGTATTTAAGTACTCTGCTGCATTATTTAAGGACTTTGCTGCATTATTTAAGGACTCTGCTGCATTATTTAATTACTTTGCTGCATTATTAAAGGACCCTGCTGCGGCATTTAAGGATTCTGCTGCATAATTTAAGGACTTTATTGCATTATTTAAGGATCCTGCTGCATTATTTAAGGATCCTGCTGAAGCATTTGAGGACTCAGCTGCATTATTTAAGGACTTTGCTGCATTATTTAACGACTCTGCTGCATTATTTAAGGACTCTGCTGCTTTATTTAAGGACTTTCCTGCATTATTTAAGGAGTCTTCTGCATTATTTAATGACTCTGCTGAAGCATTTGAGGACTCAACTGCATTATTTAAGGACTCTGCTGCATTATTTAAGGTCTCTGCTGCATTATTTAAGGACTCTGCTGTGGTATATAAGGACTCTGCTGCATTATTTAAGGAATTTGTTGCATTATTTAAGGACGCTGCTGCATTATTTAAGGACTTTGTTGCATTATTTAAGGACTCTGCTGCATTAATTAAGGACTTTGCTGCATTACTTAAGGACACTGCTGCATTATTTAAGGACTTTGTTGCATTATTTAAGGTCTCTGCTGCATTATTTAAGGACTCTGCTGTGGTATTTATGGACTCTGCTGCATTATTTAAGGAATTTGTTGCATTATTTAAGGACGCTGCTGCATTATTTAAGGACTTTGTTGCATTATTTAAGGACTTTGCTGCATTAATTAAGGACTTTGCTGCATTACTTAAGGACTCTGCTGCATTATTTAATTACTTGCTGCATTATTTAAGGACTCTGCTGCGGTGTTTAAGAACTCTGCTGCATTATTTAAGGACTTTGCTGCATTATTTTAGGACTCTGCTGCATTATTTAAGGACTTTGCTGTATTATTTAAGGACTCTACTGCATTATTTAAGGACTTTGTTGCATTATTTAAGGACTCTGCTGCATTATTTAATGACTTTGTTGCATTATATAAGGACTCTGCTGCATTATTTAAGGACTATGTTGCATTATGTTAGAAGTCTGCTGCATTATTTAAGGACTTTGCTGCATTATTTAAGGACTCTGCTGCATTATTTAAGGACTTTATTGCATTATTTAAGGACTCTGCTGCATTATTTAATGACTCTGCTGAAGCATTTGAGGACTCAGCTGCATTATTTAAGGTCTCTGCTGTATTATTTAAGGACTCTGCTGCATTATTTAATGACTCTGTTGCGGTATTTAAGGACTCTGCTGCATTATTTAAGGACTGCTGCGTTATTTAAGGACTCTGCTGCATTATTTAAGACTTTGCTGCATTATTTAAGGACTCTGCTGCAGTGTTTAATGACTCTGCTGAAGCAACTGGGGACTCAGATGCATTATTTAAGGACTCTGCTGCATTATGTAAGGACTTTGCTGCTTTATTTAAGGACTTTGCTGCATTATTTAAGGACTTTGTTGCATTATTTAAGGACTCTGCTGCATTATTTAAGGACTTTGTTGCATTATTTAAGGACTCTTCTGCATTATTTAAGGACTTTGCTGCATTATTTAAGGACTATGCTGTGGTATTTAAGTACTCTGCTGCATTATTTAAGGACTTTGCTGCATTATTTAAGGACTCTGCTGCATTATTTAATTACTTTGCTGCATTATTAAAGGACCCTGCTGCGGCATTTAAGGATTCTGCTGCATTATTTAAGGACTTTGATGCATTATTTAAGGACGCTGCTGCAGAATTTAAGGAATCTGCTGCATTATTTAAGGACTTTGTTGCATTATTTAAGGTCTCTGCTGCATGAATTAAGGACTCTGCTATGGTACTTAAGGACTTTGCTGCATTATTTAAGGACTTTGCTGCATTATTTAAGGACTTTGATGCATTATTTAAGAACTTTGTTGCATTATTTAAGGACTCTGCTGCATTATTTAAGGACTTTGTTGCATTATGTAAGGACTTTGCTGCTTTATTTAAGGACTTTGCTGCATTATTTAAGGACTTTGTTGCATTATTTAAGGACTCTGCTGCATTATTTAAGGACTTTGTTGCATTATTTAAGGACTCTTCTGCATTATTTAAGGACTTTGCTGCATTATTTAAGGACTATGCTGTGGTATTTAAGTACTCTGCTGCATTATTTAAGGACTTTGCTGCATTATTTAAGGACTCTGCTGCATTATTTAATTACTTTGCTGCATTATTAAAGGACCCTGCTGCGGCATTTAAGGATTATGCTGCATAATTTAAGGACTTTATTGCATTATTTAAGGATCCTGCTGCATTATTTAAGGATCCTGCTGAAGCATTTGAGGACTCAGCTGCATTATTTAAGGACTTTGCTGCATTATTTAACGACTCTGCTGCATTATTTAAGGACTCTGCTGCTTTATTTAAGGACTTTCCTGCATTATTTAAGGAGTCTTCTGCATTATTTAATGACTCTGCTGAAGCATTTGAGGACTCAACTGCATTATTTAAGGACTCTGCTGCATTATTTAAGGTCTCTGCTGCATTATTTAAGGACTCTGCTGTGGTATATAAGGACTCTGCTGCATTATTTAAGGAATTTGTTGCATTATTTAAGGACGCTGCTGCATTATTTAAGGACTTTGTTGCATTATTTAAGGACTCTGCTGCATTAATTAAGGACTTTGCTGCATTACTTAAGGACACTGCTGCATTATTTAAGGACTTTGTTGCATTATTTAAGGACTCTGCTGCATTATTTAAGGACTCTGCTGAAGCATTTGGGGACTCAGATGCATTATTTAAGGACTCTGCTGCATTATGTAAGGGCTTTGCTGCTTTATTTAAGGACTCTGTTGCATTATTTAAGGACTTTGTTGCATTATTTAAGAACTCTGCTGCATTATTTAAGGACTTTGTTGCATTATTTAAGGATTCTGCTGCATTATTTAAGGACTTTGCTGCATTATTTAAGGACTATGCTGTGGTATTTAAGGACTCTGCTGCATTATTTAAGGACTTTGCTGCATTATTAAAGGACTCTGCTGCATTATTTAATTACTTTGCTGCATTATTTAAGGACTCTGCTGCGGTATTTAAGGACTCTGCTGCATTATTTAAGGACTTTGATGCATTATTTAAGGACACTGCTGCAGAATTTAAGGAATCTGCTGCATTATTTAAGGACTTTGTTGCATTATTTAAGGTCTCTTTTTCATTATTTAAGGACTCTGCTATTGTACTTAAGGACTTTGCTGCATTATTTAAGGACTTTGCTGCATTATTTAAGGACTCTGCTGCATTATTTAAGTACTTTGTTGCATTATTTAAGGACTCTGCTGCATAATTTAAGGACTTTATTGCATTATTTAAGGATCCTGCTGCATTATTTAATGACTCTGCTGAAGCATTTGAGGACTCAGCTGCATTATTTAAGGTCTCTGCTGCATTATTTAAGGATCCTGCTGAAGCATTTGAGGACTCAGCTGCATTATTTAAGGACTTTGCTGCATTATTTAACGACTCTGCTGCGTTATTTAAGGACTCTGCTGCATTATTTAAGGACACTGCTGCATTATTTAAGGACTCTGCTGCATTATTTAAGGACTTTGCTGCATTATTTAACGACTCTGCTGCATTATTTAAGAACTTTGCTGCATTATTTAAGGACTCTGCTGCATTATTTAAGGAATTTGTTGCATTATTTAAGGACTCTGCTGCTTTATTTAAGGACTCTGCTGCAGTATTTAAGGACTCTGCTGCATTATTTAAGGACTTTGCTGCATTATTTAAGGACTGCTGCGTTATGTAAGGACTCTGCTGCATTATTTAAGACTTTGCTGCATTATTTAAGGACTCTGCTGCAGTGTTTAATGACTCTGCTGAAGCAACTGGGGACTCAGATGCATTATTTAAGGACTCTGCTGCATTATGTAAGGACTTTGCTGCTTTATTTAAGGACTTTGCTGCATTATTTAAGGACTTTGTTGCATTATTTAAGGACTCTGCTGCATTATTTAAGGACTTTGTTGCATTATTTAAGGACTCTTCTGCATTATTTAAGGACTTTGCTGCATTATTTAAGGACTATGCTGTGGTATTTAAGTACTCTGCTGCATTATTTAAGGACTTTGCTGCATTATTTAAGGACTCTGCTGCATTATTTAATTACTTTGCTGCATTATTAAAGGACCCTGCTGCGGCATTTAAGGATTCTGCTGCATTATTTAAGGACTTTGATGCATTATTTAAGGACGCTGCTGCAGAATTTAAGGAATCTGCTGCATTATTTAAGGACATTGTTGCATTATTTAAGGTCTCTGCTGCATTATTTAAGGACTCTGCTATGGTACTTAAGGACTTTGCTGCATTATTTAAGGACTTTGCTGCATTATTTAAGGACTTTGATGCATTATTTAAGAACTTTGTTGCATTATTTAAGGACTCTGCTGCATTATTTAAGGACTTTGTTGCATTATGTAAGGACTTTGCTGCTTTATTTAAGGACTTTGCTGCATTATTTAAGGACTTTGTTGCATTATTTAAGGACTCTGCTGCATTATTTAAGGACTTTGTTGCATTATTTAAGGACTCTTCTGCATTATTTAAGGACTTTGCTGCATTATTTAAGGACTATGCTGTGGTATTTAAGTACTCTGCTGCATTATTTAAGGACTTTGCTGCATTATTTAAGGACTCTGCTGCATTATTTAATTACTTTGCTGCATTATTAAAGGACCCTGCTGCGGCATTTAAGGATTCTGCTGCATAATTTAAGGACTTTATTGCATTATTTAAGGATCCTGCTGCATTATTTAAGGATCCTGCTGAAGCATTTGAGGACTCAGCTGCATTATTTAAGGACTTTGCTGCATTATTTAACGACTCTGCTGCATTATTTAAGGACTCTGCTGCTTTATTTAAGGACTTTCCTGCATTATTTAAGGAGTCTTCTGCATTATTTAATGACTCTGCTGAAGCATTTGAGGACTCAACTGCATTATTTAAGGACTCTGCTGCATTATTTAAGGTCTCTGCTGCATTATTTAAGGACTCTGCTGTGGTATATAAGGACTCTGCTGCATTATTTAAGGAATTTGTTGCATTATTTAAGGACGCTGCTGCATTATTTAAGGACTTTGTTGCATTATTTAAGGACTCTGCTGCATTAATTAAGGACTTTGCTGCATTACTTAAGGACACTGCTGCATTATTTAAGGACTTTGTTGCATTATTTAAGGACTCTGCTGCATTATTTAAGGACTCTGCTGAAGCATTTGGGGACTCAGATGCATTATTTAAGGACTCTGCTGCATTATGTAAGGGCTTTGCTGCTTTATTTAAGGACTCTGTTGCATTATTTAAGGACTTTGTTGCATTATTTAAGAACTCTGCTGCATTATTTAAGGACTTTGTTGCATTATTTAAGGATTCTGCTGCATTATTTAAGGACTTTGCTGCATTATTTAAGGACTATGCTGTGGTATTTAAGGACTCTGCTGCATTATTTAAGGACTTTGCTGCATTATTAAAGGACTCTGCTGCATTATTTAATTACTTTGCTGCATTATTTAAGGACTCTGCTGCGGTATTTAAGGACTCTGCTGCATTATTTAAGGACTTTGATGCATTATTTAAGGACACTGCTGCAGAATTTAAGGAATCTGCTGCATTATTTAAGGACTTTGTTGCATTATTTAAGGTCTCTTTTTCATTATTTAAGGACTCTGCTATTGTACTTAAGGACTTTGCTGCATTATTTAAGGACTTTGCTGCATTATTTAAGGACTCTGCTGCATTATTTAAGTACTTTGTTGCATTATTTAAGGACTCTGCTGCATAATTTAAGGACTTTATTGCATTATTTAAGGATCCTGCTGCATTATTTAATGACTCTGCTGAAGCATTTGAGGACTCAGCTGCATTATTTAAGGTCTCTCTGCTGCATTATTTAAGGATCCTGCTGAAGCATTTGAGGACTCAGCTGCATTATTTAAGGACTTTGCTGCATTATTTAATGACTCTGCTGCGTTATTTAAAGACTCTGCTGCATTATTTAAGGACACTGCTGCATTATTTAAGGACTCTGCTGCATTATTTAAGGACTTTGCTGCATTATTTAACGACTCTGCTGCATTATTTAAGAACTTTGCTGCATTATTTAAGGACTCTGCTCCATTATTTAAGGAATTTGTTGCATTATTTAAGGACTCTGCTGCATTATTTAAGGACTTTGCTGCATTATTTAATGAATCTGCTGAAGCATTTGAGGACTCAACTGCATTATTTAAGGTCTCTGCTGCATTATTTAAGGACTCTGCTGAAGCATTTGAGGACTCAGCTGCATGATTTAAGGACTTTGCTGAATTATTTAAGGACTCTGCTGCATTATTTAAGGAATTTGTTGCATTATTTAAGGACTCTGCTGCATTATCTAAGGAATTTGTTGCATTATTTAAGGACTCTGCTGCATTATTTAAGGACTTTGCTGCATTATTTAATAACTTTGTTGCATTATACAAGTACTCTGCTGCATTATTTAAGGACTTTGTTGCATTATGTTAGGAGTCTGCTGCATTTTTTAAGGAGTCTGCTGCATTATTTAATGACTATGCTGCATTATTTAAGGACTGCTGCGTTATTTAAGGACTCTGCTGCATTATTTAAGACTTTGCTGCATTATTTAAGGACTCTGCTGCAGTATTTAATGACTCTGCTGAAGCATTTGGGGACTCAGATGCTTTATTTAAGGACTCTGTTGCATTATTTAAGGACTTTGTTGCATTATTTAAGGACTCTGCTGCATTATTTAAGGACTTTGTTGCATTATTTAAGGATTCTGCTGCATTTTTTAAGGACCTGGCTGCATTATTTAAGGACTCTGCTGCATTATTTAATTATTTTGCTCCATTATTTAAGGACTCTGCTGCGGTATTTAAGGACTCTGCTGCATTATTTAAGGACTGTGATGCATTATTTAAGGACGCTGCTGCAGAATTTAAGGAATCTGCTGCATTATTTAAGGACTTTGTTGCATTATTTAAGGTCTCTGCTGCATTATTTAAGGACTCTGCTATGGTACTTAAGGACTTTGCTGCATTATTTAAGGACTTTGATGCATTATTTAAGGACACTGCTGCAGAATTTAAGGAATCTGCTGCATTATTTAAGGACTTTGTTGCATTATTTAAGGTCTCTTTTTCATTATTTAAGGACTCTGCTATTGTACTTAAGGACTTTGCTGCATTATTTAAGGACTTTGCTGCATTATTTAAGGACTCTGCTGCATTATTTAAGTACTTTGTTGCATTATTTAAGGACTCTGCTGCATAATTTAAGGACTTTATTGCATTATTTAAGGATCCTGCTGCATTATTTAATGACTCTGCTGAAGCATTTGAGGACTCAGCTGCATTATTTAAGGTCTCTGCTGCATTATTTAAGGATCCTGCTGAAGCATTTGAGGACTCAGCTGCATTATTTAAGGACTTTGCTGCATTATTTAACGACTCTGCTGCGTTATTTAAGGACTCTGCTGCATTATTTAAGGACACTGCTGCATTATTTAAGGACTCTGCTGCATTATTTAAGGACTTTGCTGCATTATTTAACGACTCTGCTGCATTATTTAAGAACTTTGCTGCATTATTTAAGGACTCTGCTGCATTATTTAAGGAATTTGTTGCATTATTTAAGGACTCTGCTGCTTTATTTAAGGACTCTGCTGCAGTATTTAAGGACTCTGCTGCATTATTTAAGGACTTTGCTGCATTATTTAAGGACTGCTGCGTTATGTAAGGACTCTGCTGCATTATTTAAGACTTTGCTGCATTATTTAAGGACTCTGCTGCAGTGTTTAATGACTCTGCTGAAGCAACTGGGGACTCAGATGCATTATTTAAGGACTCTGCTGCATTATGTAAGGACTTTGCTGCTTTATTTAAGGACTTTGCTGCATTATTTAAGGACTTTGTTGCATTATTTAAGGACTCTGCTGCATTATTTAAGGACTTTGTTGCATTATTTAAGGACTCTTCTGCATTATTTAAGGACTTTGCTGCATTATTTAAGGACTATGCTGTGGTATTTAAGTACTCTGCTGCATTATTTAAGGACTTTGCTGCATTATTTAAGGACTCTGCTGCATTATTTAATTACTTTGCTGCATTATTAAAGGACCCTGCTGCGGCATTTAAGGATTCTGCTGCATTATTTAAGGACTTTGATGCATTATTTAAGGACGCTGCTGCAGAATTTAAGGAATCTGCTGCATTATTTAAGGACATTGTTGCATTATTTAAGGTCTCTGCTGCATTATTTAAGGACTCTGCTATGGTACTTAAGGACTTTGCTGCATTATTTAAGGACTTTGCTGCATTATTTAAGGACTTTGATGCATTATTTAAGAACTTTGTTGCATTATTTAAGGACTCTGCTGCATTATTTAAGGACTTTGTTGCATTATGTAAGGACTTTGCTGCTTTATTTAAGGACTTTGCTGCATTATTTAAGGACTTTGTTGCATTATTTAAGGACTCTGCTGCATTATTTAAGGACTTTGTTGCATTATTTAAGGACTCTTCTGCATTATTTAAGGACTTTGCTGCATTATTTAAGGACTATGCTGTGGTATTTAAGTACTCTGCTGCATTATTTAAGGACTTTGCTGCATTATTTAAGGACTCTGCTGCATTATTTAATTACTTTGCTGCATTATTAAAGGACCCTGCTGCGGCATTTAAGGATTCTGCTGCATAATTTAAGGACTTTATTGCATTATTTAAGGATCCTGCTGCATTATTTAAGGATCCTGCTGAAGCATTTGAGGACTCAGCTGCATTATTTAAGGACTTTGCTGCATTATTTAACGACTCTGCTGCATTATTTAAGGACTCTGCTGCTTTATTTAAGGACTTTCCTGCATTATTTAAGGAGTCTTCTGCATTATTTAATGACTCTGCTGAAGCATTTGAGGACTCAACTGCATTATTTAAGGACTCTGCTGCATTATTTAAGGTCTCTGCTGCATTATTTAAGGACTCTGCTGTGGTATATAAGGACTCTGCTGCATTATTTAAGGAATTTGTTGCATTATTTAAGGACGCTGCTGCATTATTTAAGGACTTTGTTGCATTATTTAAGGACTCTGCTGCATTAATTAAGGACTTTGCTGCATTACTTAAGGACACTGCTGCATTATTTAAGGACTTTGTTGCATTATTTAAGGACTCTGCTGCATTATTTAAGGACTCTGCTGAAGCATTTGGGGACTCAGATGCATTATTTAAGGACTCTGCTGCATTATGTAAGGGCTTTGCTGCTTTATTTAAGGACTCTGTTGCATTATTTAAGGACTTTGTTGCATTATTTAAGAACTCTGCTGCATTACTTAAGGACTTTGTTGCATTATTTAAGGATTCTGCTGCATTATTTAAGGACTTTGCTGCATTATTTAAGGACTATGCTGTGGTATTTAAGGACTCTGCTGCATTATTTAAGGACTTTGCTGCATTATTAAAGGACTCTGCTGCATTATTTAATTACTTTGCTGCATTATTTAAGGACTCTGCTGCGGTATTTAAGGACTCTGCTGCATTATTTAAGGACTTTGATGCATTATTTAAGGACACTGCTGCAGAATTTAAGGAATCTGCTGCATTATTTAAGGACTTTGTTGCATTATTTAAGGTCTCTTTTTCATTATTTAAGGACTCTGCTATTGTACTTAAGGACTTTGCTGCATTATTTAAGGACTTTGCTGCATTATTTAAGGACTCTGCTGCATTATTTAAGTACTTTGTTGCATTATTTAAGGACTCTGCTGCATAATTTAAGGACTTTATTGCATTATTTAAGGACTTTGCTGCATTATTTAATGACTCTGCTGCGTTATTTAAAGACTCTGCTGCATTATTTAAGGACACTGCTGCATTATTTAAGGACTCTGCTGCATTATTTAAGGACTTTGCTGCATTATTTAACGACTCTGCTGCATTATTTAAGAACTTTGCTGCATTATTTAAGGACTCTGCTCCATTATTTAAGGAATTTGTTGCATTATTTAAGGACTCTGCTGCATTATTTAAGGACTTTGCTGCATTATTTAATGAATCTGCTGAAGCATTTGAGGACTCAACTGCATTATTTAAGGTCTCTGCTGCATTATTTAAGGACTCTGCTGAAGCATTTGAGGACTCAGCTGCATGATTTAAGGACTTTGCTGAATTATTTAAGGACTCTGCTGCATTATTTAAGGAATTTGTTGCATTATTTAAGGACTCTGCTGCATTATCTAAGGAATTTGTTGCATTATTTAAGGACTCTGCTGCATTATTTAAGGACTTTGCTGCATTATTTAATAACTTTGTTGCATTATACAAGTACTCTGCTGCATTATTTAAGGACTTTGTTGCATTATGTTAGGAGTCTGCTGCATTTTTTAAGGAGTCTGCTGCATTATTTAATGACTATGCTGCATTATTTAAGGACTGCTGCGTTATTTAAGGACTCTGCTGCATTATTTAAGACTTTGCTGCATTATTTAAGGACTCTGCTGCAGTATTTAATGACTCTGCTGAAGCATTTGGGGACTCAGATGCTTTATTTAAGGACTCTGTTGCATTATTTAAGGACTTTGTTGCATTATTTAAGGACTCTGCTGCATTATTTAAGGACTTTGTTGCATTATTTAAGGATTCTGCTGCATTTTTTAAGGACCTGGCTGCATTATTTAAGGACTCTGCTGCATTATTTAATTATTTTGCTCCATTATTTAAGGACTCTGCTGCGGTATTTAAGGACTCTGCTGCATTATTTAAGGACTGTGATGCATTATTTAAGGACGCTGCTGCAGAATTTAAGGAATCTGCTGCATTATTTAAGGACTTTGTTGCATTATTTAAGGTCTCTGCTGCATTATTTAAGGACTCTGCTATGGTACTTAAGGACTTTGCTGCATTATTTAAGGACTTTGCTGCATTATTTAAGGACTCTGCTGCATTATTTAAGAACTGTGTTGCATTATTTAAGGACTCTGCTGCATTATTTAAGGACTTTGTTGCATTATGTAAGGACTCTGCTGCATTATTTAAGGACTTTGCTGCATTATTTAAGGACTCTACTGCATAATTTAAGGACTTTATTGCATTATTTAAGGATCCTGCTGCATTATTTAATGACTCTGCTGAAGCATTTGAGGACTCAGCTGCATTATTAAAGGTCTCTGCTGCATTATTTAAGTATCCTGCTGAAGCATTTGAGGACTCAGCTGCATTATTTAAGGACTTTGCTGCATTATTTATCGACTCTGCTGCGTTATTTAAGGACTCTGCTGCATTATTTAAGAACTTTGCTGCATTATTTAAGGACTCTTCTGCATTATTTAATGACTCTGCTGAAGAATTTGAGGACTCAGCTGCATAATTTAAGGACTCTGCTGCATTATTTAAGGAATTTGCTGCATTATTTAAGGACTCTACTGCGTTATTTAAGGACTCTGTTGCATTATTTAAGGACTTTGATGCATTATTTAAGGATGCTGCTGCAGAATTTAAGGAATCTGCTGCATTATTTAAGGACTTTGTTGCATTATTTAAGGTCTCTGCTGCATTATTTAAGGACTCTGCTGTGGTATTTAAGGACTCTGCTGCATTATTTAAGGAATTTGTTGCATTATTTAAGGACGCTGCTGCATTATTTAAGGACTTTGTTGCATTATTTAAGGACTCTGCTGCAGTATTTAATGACTCTGCTGAAGCATTTGGGGACTCAGATGCATTATTTAAGGACTCTGCTGCATTATGTAAGGGCTTTGCTGCTTTATTTAAGGACTCTTTTGCATTATTTAAGGACTCTGCTGCATTATTTAAGGACTTTGTTGCATTATTTAAGGATTTTGCTGCATTATTTAAGGATTTTGCTGCATTATTTAAGGACTTTGCCGCATTATTTAAGGACTATGCTTTGGTATTTAAGGACTCTGCTGCATTATTTAAGGACTTTGCTGCATTATTTAAGGACTCTGCTGCATTATTTAATTACTTTGCTGCATTATTTAAGGACTCTGCTGCGGTATTTAAGGACTCTGCTGCATTATTTAAGGACTTTGATGCATTATTTAAGGACACTGCTGCAGAATTTAAGGAATCTGCTTCATTATTTAAGGACTTTGTTGCATTATTTAAGGACTCTGCTGCATTATTTAAGAACTTTGTTGCATTATTTAAGGACTCTGCTGCATTATTTAAGGACTTTGTTGCATTATGTAAGGACTCTGCTGCATTATTTAAGGACTTTGCTGCATTATTTAAGGACTCTGCTGCATAATTTAAGGACTTTATTGCATTATTTTAGGATCCTGCTGCATTATTTAATGACTCTGCTGAAGCATTTGAGGACTCAGCTGCATTATTAAAGGTCTCTGCTGCATTATTTAAGGATCCTGCTGAAGCATTTGAGGACTCAGTTGCATTATTTAAGGACTTTGCTGCATTATTTAACGACTCTGCTGCGTTATTTAAGGACTCTGCTGCATTATTTAAGAACTTTGCTGCATTATTTAAGGACTCTTCTGAATTATTTAATGACTCTGCTGAAGTATTTGAGGACTCAGCTGCATTATTTAAGGACTCTGCTGCATTATTTAAGGAATTTGCTGCATTATTTAAGGACTCTGCTGCGTTATTTAAGGACTCTGCTGCATTATTTAAGGACTTTGATGCATTATTTATGGACGCTGCTGCAGAATTTAAGGAATCTGCTGCATTATTTAAGGACTTTGTTGCATTATTTAAGGTCTCTGCTGCATTATTTAAGGACTCTGCTGTGGTATTTAAGGACTCTGCTGCATTATTTAAGGAATTTGTTGCATTATTTAAGGACGCTGCTGCATTATTTAAGGTCTTTGTTGCATTATTTAAGGACTCTGCTGCAGTATTTAATGACTCTGCTGAAGCATTTGGGGACTCAGATGCATTATTTAAGGACTCTGCTGCATTATGTAAGGGCTTTGCTGCTTTATTTAAGGACTCTTTTGCATTATTTAAGGACTTTGTTGCATTATTTAAGGACTCTGCTGCATTATTTAAGGACTTTGTTGCATTATTTAAGGATTCTGCTGCATTATTTAAGGACTTTGCTGCATTATTTAAGGACTATGCTTTGGTATTTAAGGACTCTGCTGCATAATTTAAGGACTTTGCTGCATTATTTAAGGACTCTGCTGCATTATTTAATTACTTTGCTGCATTATTTAAGGACTCTGCTGCGGTATTTAAGGACTCTGCTGCATTATTTAAGGACTTTGATGCATTATTTAAGGACTCTGCTGCATTATTTAAGGAATTTGTTGCATTATTTAAGGACTCTGCTGCATTATTTAAGGACTTTGCTGCATTATTTAATAATTTTGTTGCATTATAAAAGTACTCTGCTGCATTATTTAAGGACTTTGTTGCATTATGTAAGGAGTCTGCTGCATTATTTAAGGACTTTGCTGCATTATTTAACGACTCTGCTGAAACATTTGAGGACTCAGCTGCATTATTTAAGGACTCTGCTGCATTATTTAAGGAATTTGCTGCATTATTTAAGGACTCTGCTGCGGTATTTAAGGACTCTGCTGCATTATTTAAGGACTTTGATGCATTATTTAAGGACTCTGCTGCATTATTTAATGACTTTGTTGCATTATATAAGGTCTCTGCTGCATTATTTAAGGACTATGTTGCATTATGTTAGAAGTCTGCTGCATTATTTAAGGACTTTGCTGCATTATTTAAGGACTCTGCTGCATTATTTAAGGACTTTATTGCATTATTTAAGGACTCTGCTGCATTATTTAATGACTCTGCTGAAGCATTTGAGGACTCAGCTGCATTATTTAAGGTCTCTGCTGTATTATTTAAGGACTCTGCTGCATTATTTAATGACTCTGCTGCGGTATTTAAGGACTCTGCTGCATTATTTAAGGACTTTGCTGCATTATTTAAGGACTGCTGCGTTGTTTAAGGACTCTGCTGCATTATTTAAGACTTTGCTGCATTATTTAAGGACTCTGCTGCAGTGTTTAATGACTCTGCTGAAGCAATTGGGGACTCAGATGCATTATTTAAGGACTCTGCTGCATTATGTAAGGACTTTGCTGCTTTATTTAAGGACTTTGCTGCATTATTTAAGGACTTTGTTGCATTATTTAAGGACTCTGCTGCATTATTTAAGGACTTTGTTGCATTATTTAAGGACTCTTCTGCATTATTTAAGGACTTTGCTGCATTATTTAAGGACTATGCTGTGGTATTTAAGTACTCTGCTGCATTATTTAAGGACTTTGCTGCATTATTTAAGGACTCTGCTGCATTATTTAATTACTTTGCTGCATTATTAAAGGACCCTGCTGCGGCATTTAAGGATTCTGCTGCATTATTTAAGGACTTTGATGCATTATTTAAGGACGCTGCTGCAGAATTTAAGGAATCTGCTGCATTATTTAAGGACTTTGTTGCATTATTTAAGGTCTCTGCTGCATTATTTAAGGACTCTGCTATGGTACTTAAGGACTTTGCTGCATTACTTAAGGACTTTGCTGCATTATTTAAGGACTTTGATGCATTATTTAAGAACTTTGTTGCATTATTTAAGGACTCTGCTGCATTATTTAAGGACTTTGTTGCATTATGTAAGGACTTTGCTGCTTTATTTAAGGACTTTGCTGCATTATTTAAGGACTTTGTTGCATTATTTAAGGACTCTTCTGCATTATTTAAGGACTTTGCTGCATTATTTAAGGACTATGCTGTGGTATTTAAGTACTCTGCTGCATTATTTAAGGACTTTGCTGCATTATTTAAGGACTCTGCTGCATTATTTAATTACTTTGCTGCATTATTAAAGGACCCTGCTGCGGCATTTAAGGATTCTGCTGCATAATTTAAGGACTTTATTGCATTATTTAAGGATCCTGCTGCATTATTTAAGGATCCTGCTGAAGCATTTGAGGACTCAGCTGCATTATTTAAGGACTTTGCTGCATTATTTAACGACTCTGCTGCATTATTTAAGGACTCTGCTGCTTTATTTAAGGACTTTCCTGCATTATTTAAGGAGTCTTCTGCATTATTTAATGACTCTGCTGAAGCATTTGAGGACTCAACTGCATTATTTAAGGACTCTGCTGCATTATTTAAGGTCTCTGCTGCATTATTTAAGGACTCTGCTGTGGTATATAAGGACTCTGCTGCATTATTTAAGGAATTTGTTGCATTATTTAAGGACGCTGCTGCATTATTTAAGGACTTTGTTGCATTATTTAAGGACTCTGCTGCATTAATTAAGGACTTTGCTGCATTACTTAAGGACACTGCTGCATTATTTAAGGACTTTGTTGCATTATTTAAGGACTCTGCTGCATTATTTAAGGACTCTGCTGAAACATTTGGGGACTCAGATGCATTATTTAAGGACTCTGCTGCATTATGTAAGGGCTTTGCTGCTTTATTTAAGGACTCTGTTGCATTATTTAAGGACTTTGTTGCATTATTTAAGAACTCTGCTGCATTATTTAAGGAATTTGTTGCATTATTTAAGGATTCTGCTGCATTATTTAATTACTTTGCTGCATTATTTAAGGACTATGCTGTGGTATTTAAGGACTCTGCTGCATTATTTAAGGACTTTGCTGCATTATTAAAGGACTCTGCTGCATTATTTAATTACTTTGCTGCATTATTTAAGGACTCTGCTGCGGTATTTAAGGACTCTGCTGCATTATTTAAGGACTTTGATGCATTATTTAAGGACACTGCTGCAGAATTTAAGGAATCTGCTGCATTATTTAAGGACTTTGTTGCATTATTTAAGGTCTCTTTTTCATTATTTAAGGACTCTGCTATTGTACTTAAGGACTTTGCTGCATTATTTAAGGACTTTGCTGCATTATTTAAGGACTCTGCTGCATTATTTAAGTACTTTGTTGCATTATTTAAGGACTCTGCTGCATAATTTAAGGACTTTATTGCATTATTTAAGGATCCTGCTGCATTATTTAATGACTCTGCTGAAGCATTTGAGGACTCAGCTACATTATTTAAGGTCTCTGCTGCATTATTTAAGGATCCTGCTGAAGCATTTGAGGACTCAGCTGCATTATTTAAGGACTTTGCTGCATTATTTAACGACTCTGCTGCGTTATTTAAGGACTCTGCTGCATTATTTAAGGACACTGCTGCATTATTTAAGGACTCTGCTGCATTATTTAAGGACTTTGCTGCATTATTTAACGACTCTGCTGCATTATTTAAGAACTTTGCTGCATTATTTAAGGACTCTGCTGCATTATTTAAGGAATTTGTTGCATTATTTAAGGACTCTGCTGCTTTATTTAAGGACTCTGCTGCGGTATTTAAGGACTCTGCTGCATTATTTAAGGACTTTGCTGCATTATTTAAGGACTGCTGCGTTATTTAAGGACTCTGCTGCATTATTTAAGACTTTGCTGCATTATTTAAGGACTCTGCTGCAGTGTTTAATGACTCTGCTGAAGCAACTGGGGACTCAGATGCATTATTTAAGGACTCTGCTGCATTATGTAAGGACTTTGCTGCTTTATTTAAGGACTTTGCTGCATTATTTAAGGACTTTGTTGCATTATTTAAGGACTCTGCTGCATTATTTAAGGACTTTGTTGCATTATTTAAGGACTCTTCTGCATTATTTAAGGACTTTGCTGCATTATTTAAGGACTATGCTGTGGTATTTAAGTACGCTGCTGCATTATTTAAGGACTTTGCTGCATTATTTAAGGACTCTACTGCATTATTTAATTACTTTGCTGCATTATTAAAGGACCCTGCTGCGGCATTTAAGGATTCTGCTGCATTATTTAAGGACTTTGATGCATTATTTACGGACGCTGCTGCAGAATTTAAGGAATCTGCTGCATTATTTAAGGACTTTGTTGCATTATTTAAGGTCTCTGCTGCATGAATTATGGACTCTGCTATGGTACTTAAGGACTTTGCTGCATTATTTAAGGACTTTGCTGCATTATTTAAGGACTTTGATGCATTATTTAAGAACTTTGTTGCATTATTTAAGGACTCTGCTGCATTATTTAAGGACTTTGTTGCATTATGTAAGGACTTTGCTGCTTTATTTAAGGACTTTGCTGCATTATTTAAGGACTTTGTTGCATTATTTAAGGACTCTGCTGCATTATTTAAGGACTTTGTTGCATTATTTAAGGACTCTTCTGCATTATTTAAGGACTTTGCTGCATTATTTAAGGACTATGCTGTGGTATTTAAGTACTCTGCTGCATTATTTAAGGACTTTGCTGCATTATTTAAGGACTCTGCTGCATTATTTAATTACTTTGCTGCATTATTAAAGGACCCTGCTGCGGCATTTAGGGATTCTGCTGCATAATTTAAGGACTTTATTGCATTATTTAAGGATCCTGCTGCATTATTTAAGGATCCTGCTGAAGCATTTGAGGACTCAGCTGCATTATTTAAGGACTTTGCTGCATTATTTAAGAACTTTGCTGCATTATTTAAGGACTCTGCTGCATTATTTAAGGAATTTGTTGCATTATTTAAGGACTCTGCTGCTTTATTTAAGGACTCTGCTGCGGTATTTAAGGACTCTGCTGCATTATTTAAGGACTTTGCTGCATTATTTAAGGACTGCTGCGTTATTTAAGGACTCTGCTGCATTATTTAAGACTTTGCTGCATTATTTAAGGACTCTGCTGCAGTGTTTAATGACTCTGCTGAAGCAACTGGGGACTCAGATGCATTATTTAAGGACTCTGCTGCATTATGTAAGGACTTTGCTGCTTTATTTAAGGACTTTGCTGCATTATTTAAGGACTTTGTTGCATTATTTAAGGACTCTGCTGCATTATTTAAGGACTTTGTTGCATTATTTAAGGACTCTTCTGCATTATTTAAGGACTTTGCTGCATTATTTAAGAACTATGCTGTGGTATTTAAGTACGCTGCTGCATTATTTAAGGACTTTGCTGCATTATTTAAGGACTCTGCTGCATTATTTAATTACTTTGCTGCATTATTAAAGGACCCTGCTGCGGCATTTAAGGATTCTGCTGCATTATTTAAGGACTTTGATGCATTATTTAAGGACGCTGCTGCAGAATTTAAGGAATCTGCTGCATTATTTAAGGACTTTGTTGCATTATTTAAGGTCTCTGCTGCATTATTTAAGGACTCTGCTATGGTACTTAAGGACTTTGCTGCATTACTTAAGGACTTTGCTGCATTATTTAAGGACTTTGATGCATTATTTAAGAACTTTGTTGCATTATTTAAGGACTCTGCTGCATTATTTAAGGACTTTGTTGCATTATGTAAGGACTTTGCTGCTTTATTTAAGGACTTTGCTGCATTATTTAAGGACTTTGTTGCATTATTTAAGGACTCTTCTGCATTATTTAAGGACTTTGCTGCATTATTTAAGGACTATGCTGTGGTATTTAAGTACTCTGCTGCATTATTTAAGGACTTTGCTGCATTATTTAAGGACTCTGCTGCATTATTTAATTACTTTGCTGCATTATTAAAGGACCCTGCTGCGGCATTTAAGGATTCTGCTGCATAATTTAAGGACTTTATTGCATTATTTAAGGATCCTGCTGCATTATTTAAGGATCCTGCTGAAGCATTTGAGGACTCAGCTGCATTATTTAAGGACTTTGCTGCATTATTTAACGACTCTGCTGCATTATTTAAGGACTCTGCTGCTTTATTTAAGGACTTTCCTGCATTATTTAAGGAGTCTTCTGCATTATTTAATGACTCTGCTGAAGCATTTGAGGACTCAACTGCATTATTTAAGGACTCTGCTGCATTATTTAAGGTCTCTGCTGCATTATTTAAGGACTCTGCTGTGGTATATAAGGACTCTGCTGCATTATTTAAGGAATTTGTTGCATTATTTAAGGACGCTGCTGCATTATTTAAGGACTTTGTTGCATTATTTAAGGACTCTGCTGCATTAATTAAGGACTTTGCTGCATTACTTAAGGACACTGCTGCATTATTTAAGGACTTTGTTGCATTATTTAAGGACTCTGCTGCATTATTTAAGGACTCTGCTGAAACATTTGGGGACTCAGATGCATTATTTAAGGACTCTGCTGCATTATGTAAGGGCTTTGCTGCTTTATTTAAGGACTCTGTTGCATTATTTAAGGACTTTGTTGCATTATTTAAGAACTCTGCTGCATTATTTAAGGAATTTGTTGCATTATTTAAGGATTCTGCTGCATTATTTAATTACTTTGCTGCATTATTTAAGGACTATGCTGTGGTATTTAAGGACTCTGCTGCATTATTTAAGGACTTTGCTGCATTATTAAAGGACTCTGCTGCATTATTTAATTACTTTGCTGCATTATTTAAGGACTCTGCTGCGGTATTTAAGGACTCTGCTGCATTATTTAAGGACTTTGATGCATTATTTAAGGACACTGCTGCAGAATTTAAGGAATCTGCTGCATTATTTAAGGACTTTGTTGCATTATTTAAGGTCTCTTTTTCATTATTTAAGGACTCTGCTATTGTACTTAAGGACTTTGCTGCATTATTTAAGGACTTTGCTGCATTATTTAAGGACTCTGCTGCATTATTTAAGTACTTTGTTGCATTATTTAAGGACTCTGCTGCATAATTTAAGGACTTTATTGCATTATTTAAGGATCCTGCTGCATTATTTAATGACTCTGCTGAAGCATTTGAGGACTCAGCTACATTATTTAAGGTCTCTGCTGCATTATTTAAGGATCCTGCTGAAGCATTTGAGGACTCAGCTGCATTATTTAAGGACTTTGCTGCATTATTTAACGACTCTGCTGCGTTATTTAAGGACTCTGCTGCATTATTTAAGGACACTGCTGCATTATTTAAGGACTCTGCTGCATTATTTAAGGACTTTGCTGCATTATTTAACGACTCTGCTGCATTATTTAAGAACTTTGCTGCATTATTTAAGGACTCTGCTGCATTATTTAAGGAATTTGTTGCATTATTTAAGGACTCTGCTGCTTTATTTAAGGACTCTGCTGCGGTATTTAAGGACTCTGCTGCATTATTTAAGGACTTTGCTGCATTATTTAAGGACTGCTGCGTTATTTAAGGACTCTGCTGCATTATTTAAGACTTTGCTGCATTATTTAAGGACTCTGCTGCAGTGTTTAATGACTCTGCTGAAGCAACTGGGGACTCAGATGCATTATTTAAGGACTCTGCTGCATTATGTAAGGACTTTGCTGCTTTATTTAAGGACTTTGCTGCATTATTTAAGGACTTTGTTGCATTATTTAAGGACTCTGCTGCATTATTTAAGGACTTTGTTGCATTATTTAAGGACTCTTCTGCATTATTTAAGGACTTTGCTGCATTATTTAAGGACTATGCTGTGGTATTTAAGTACGCTGCTGCATTATTTAAGGACTTTGCTGCATTATTTAAGGACTCTACTGCATTATTTAATTACTTTGCTGCATTATTAAAGGACCCTGCTGCGGCATTTAAGGATTCTGCTGCATTATTTAAGGACTTTGATGCATTATTTACGGACGCTGCTGCAGAATTTAAGGAATCTGCTGCATTATTTAAGGACTTTGTTGCATTATTTAAGGTCTCTGCTGCATGAATTATGGACTCTGCTATGGTACTTAAGGACTTTGCTGCATTATTTAAGGACTTTGCTGCATTATTTAAGGACTTTGATGCATTATTTAAGAACTTTGTTGCATTATTTAAGGACTCTGCTGCATTATTTAAGGACTTTGTTGCATTATGTAAGGACTTTGCTGCTTTATTTAAGGACTTTGCTGCATTATTTAAGGACTTTGTTGCATTATTTAAGGACTCTGCTGCATTATTTAAGGACTTTGTTGCATTATTTAAGGACTCTTCTGCATTATTTAAGGACTTTGCTGCATTATTTAAGGACTATGCTGTGGTATTTAAGTACTCTGCTGCATTATTTAAGGACTTTGCTGCATTATTTAAGGACTCTGCTGCATTATTTAATTACTTTGCTGCATTATTAAAGGACCCTGCTGCGGCATTTAGGGATTCTGCTGCATAATTTAAGGACTTTATTGCATTATTTAAGGATCCTGCTGCATTATTTAAGGATCCTGCTGAAGCATTTGAGGACTCAGCTGCATTATTTAAGGACTTTGCTGCATTATTTAAGAACTTTGCTGCATTATTTAAGGACTCTGCTGCATTATTTAAGGAATTTGTTGCATTATTTAAGGACTCTGCTGCTTTATTTAAGGAATCTGCTGCGGTATTTAAGGACTCTGCTGCATTATTTAAGGACTTTGCTGCATTATTTAAGGACTGCTGCGTTATTTAAGGACTCTGCTGCATTATTTAAGACTTTGCTGCATTATTTAAGGACTCTGCTGCAGTGTTTAATGACTCTGCTGAAGCAACTGGGGACTCAGATGCATTATTTAAGGACTCTGCTGCATTATGTAAGGACTTTGCTGCTTTATTTAAGGACTTTGCTGCATTATTTAAGGACTTTGTTGCATTATTTAAGGACTCTGCTGCATTATTTAAGGACTTTGTTGCATTATTTAAGGACTCTTCTGCATTATTTAAGGACTTTGCTGCATTATTTAAGAACTATGCTGTGGTATTTAAGTACGCTGCTGCATTATTTAAGGACTTTGCTGCATTATTTAAGGACTCTGCTGCATTATTTAATTACTTTGCTGCATTATTAAAGGACCCTGCTGCGGCATTTAAGGATTCTGCTGCATTATTTAAGGACTTTGATGCATTATTTAAGGACGCTGCTGCAGAATTTAAGGAATCTGCTGCATTATTTAAGGACTTTGTTGCATTATTTAAGGTCTCTGCTGCATTATTTAAGGACTCTGCTATGGTACTTAAGGACTTTGCTGCATTACTTAAGGACTTTGCTGCATTATTTAAGGACTTTGATGCATTATTTAAGAACTTTGTTGCATTATTTAAGGACTCTGCTGCATTATTTAAGGACTTTGTTGCATTATGTAAGGACTTTGCTGCTTTATTTAAGGACTTTGCTGCATTATTTAAGGACTTTGTTGCATTATTTAAGGACTCTTCTGCATTATTTAAGGACTTTGCTGCATTATTTAAGGACTATGCTGTGGTATTTAAGTACTCTGCTGCATTATTTAAGGACTTTGCTGCATTATTTAAGGACTCTGCTGCATTATTTAATTACTTTGCTGCATTATTAAAGGACCCTGCTGCGGCATTTAAGGATTCTGCTGCATAATTTAAGGACTTTATTGCATTATTTAAGGATCCTGCTGCATTATTTAAGGATCCTGCTGAAGCATTTGAGGACTCAGCTGCATTATTTAAGGACTTTGCTGCATTATTTAACGACTCTGCTGCATTATTTAAGGACTCTGCTGCTTTATTTAAGGACTTTCCTGCATTATTTAAGGAGTCTTCTGCATTATTTAATGACTCTGCTGAAGCATTTGAGGACTCAACTGCATTATTTAAGGACTCTGCTGCATTATTTAAGGTCTCTGCTGCATTATTTAAGGACTCTGCTGTGGTATATAAGGACTCTGCTGCATTATTTAAGGAATTTGTTGCATTATTTAAGGACGCTGCTGCATTATTTAAGGACTTTGTTGCATTATTTAAGGACTCTGCTGCATTAATTAAGGACTTTGCTGCATTACTTAAGGACACTGCTGCATTATTTAAGGACTTTGTTGCATTATTTAAGGACTCTGCTGCATTATTTAAGGACTCTGCTGAAACATTTGGGGACTCAGATGCATTATTTAAGGACTCTGCTGCATTATGTAAGGGCTTTGCTGCTTTATTTAAGGACTCTGTTGCATTATTTAAGGACTTTGTTGCATTATTTAAGAACTCTGCTGCATTATTTAAGGAATTTTTTGCATTATTTAAGGATTCTGCTGCATTATTTAAGGACTTTGCTGCATTATTTAAGGACTATGCTGTGGTATTTAAGGACTCTGCTGCATTATTTAATTACTTTGCTGCATTATTAAAGGACCCTGCTGCGGCATTTAAGGATTCTGCTGCATTATTTAAGGACTTTGATGCATTATTTAAGGACGCTGCTGCAGAATTTAAGGAATCTGCTGCATTATTTAAGGACTTTGCTGCATTATTTAAGGACTTTGATGCATTATTTAAGAACATGGTTGCATTATTTAAGGACTCTGCTGCATTATTTAAGGACTTTGTTGCATTATGTAAGGACTTTGCTGCTTTATTTAAGGACTTTGCTGCATTATTTAAGGACTTTGTTGCATTATTTAAGGACTCTGCTGCATTATTTAAGGACTTTGTTGCATTATTTAAGGACTCTTCTGCATTATTTAAGGACTTTGCTGCATTATTTAAGGACTATGCTGTGGTATTTAAGTACTCTGCTGCATTATTTAAGGACTTTGCTGCATTATTTAAGGACTCTGCTGCATTATTTAATTACTTTGCTGCATTATTAAAGGACCCTGCTGCGGCATTTAGGGATTCTGCTGCATAATTTAAGGACTTTATTGCATTATTTAAGGATCCTGCTGCATTATTTAAGGATCCTGCTGAAGCATTTGAGGACTCAGCTGCATTATTTAAGGACTTTGCTGCATTATTTAAGAACTTTGCTGCATTATTTAAGGACTCTGCTGCATTATTTAAGGAATTTGTTGCATTATTTAAGGACTCTGCTGCTTTATTTAAGGACTCTGCTGCGGTATTTAAGGACTCTGCTGCATTATTTAAGGACTTTGCTGCATTATTTAAGGACTGCTGCGTTATTTAAGGACTCTGCTGCATTATTTAAGACTTTGCTGCATTATTTAAGGACTCTGCTGCAGTGTTTAATGACTCTGCTGAAGCAACTGGGGACTCAGATGCATTATTTAAGGACTCTGCTGCATTATGTAAGGACTTTGCTGCTTTATTTAAGGACTTTGCTGCATTATTTAAGGACTTTGTTGCATTATTTAAGGACTCTGCTGCATTATTTAAGGACTTTGTTGCATTATTTAATGACTCTTCTGCATTATTTAAGGACTTTGCTGCATTATTTAAGGACTATGCTGTGGTATTTAAGTACGCTGCTGCATTATTTAAGGACTTTGCTGCATTATTTAAGGACTCTGCTGCATTATTTAATTACTTTGCTGCATTATTAAAGGACCCTGCTGCGGCATTTAAGGATTCTGCTGCATTATTTAAGGACTTTGATGCATTATTTAAGGACGCTGCTGCAGAATTTAAGGAATCTGCTGCATTATTTAAGGACTTTGTTGCATTATTTAAGGTCTCTGCTGCATGAATTATGGACTCTGCTATGGTACTTAAGGACTTTGCTGCATTATTTAAGGACTTTGCTGCATTATTTAAGGACTTTGATGCATTATTTAAGAACTTTGTTGCATTATTTAAGGACTCTGCTGCATTATTTAAGGACTTTGTTGCATTATGTAAGGACTTTGCTGCTTTATTTAAGGACTTTGCTGCATTATTTAAGGACTTTGTTGCATTATTTAAGGACTCTGCTGCATTATTTAAGGACTTTGTTGCATTATTTAAGGACTCTTCTGCATTATTTAAGGACTTTGCTGCATTATTTAAGGACTATGCTGTGGTATTTAAGTACTCTGCTGCATTATTTAAGGACTTTGCTGCATTATTTAAGGACTCTGCTGCATTATTTAATTACTTTGCTGCATTATTAAAGGACCCTGCTGCGGCATTTAGGGATTCTGCTGCATAATTTAAGGACTTTATTGCATTATTTAAGGATCCTGCTGCATTATTTAAGGATCCTGCTGAAGCATTTGAGGACTCAGCTGCATTATTTAAGGACTTTGCTGCATTATTTAAGTACTTTGTTGCATTATTTAAGGACTCTGCTGCATAATTTAAGGACTTTATTGCATTATTTAAGGATCCTGCTGCATTATTTAATGACTCTGCTGAAGCATTTGAGGACTCAGCTGCATTATTTAAGGTCTCTGCTGCATTATTTAAGGATCCTGCTGAAGCATTTGAGGACTCAGCTGCATTATTTAAGGACTTTGCTGCATTATTTAACGACTCTGCTGCGTTATTTAAGGACTCTGCTGCATTATTTAAGGACACTGCTGCATTATTTAAGGACTCTGCTGCATTATTTAAGGACTTTGCTGCATTATTTAACGACTCTGCTGCATTATTTAAGAACTTTGCTGCATTATTTAAGGACTCTGCTGCATTATTTAAGGAATTTGTTGCATTATTTAAGGACTCTGCTGCTTTATTTAAGGACTCTGCTGCGGTATTTAAGGACTCTGCTGCATTATTTAAGGACTTTGCTGCATTATTTAATTACTGCTGCGTTATGTAAGGACTCTGCTGCATTATTTAAGACTTTGCTGCATTATTTAAGGACTCTGCTGCAGTGTTTAATGACTCTGCTGAAGCAACTGGGGACTCAGATGCATTATTTAAGGACTCTGCTGCATTATGTAAGGACTTTGCTGCTTTATTTAAGGACTTTGCTGCATTATTTAAGGACTTTGTTGCATTATTTAAGGACTCTGCTGCATTATTTAAGGACTTTGTTGCATTATTTAAGGACTCTTCTGCATTATTTAAGGACGTTGCTGCATTATTTAAGGACTATGCTGTGGTATTTAAGTACTCTGCTGCATTATTTAAGGACTTTGCTGCATTATTTAAGGACTCTGCTGCATTATTTAATTACTTTGCTGCATTATTAAAGGACCCTGCTGCGGCATTTAAGGATTCTGCTGCATTATTTAAGGACTTTGATGCATTATTTAAGGACGCTGCTGCAGAATTTAAGGAATCTGCTGCATTATTTAAGGACATTGTTGCATTATTTAAGGTCTCTGCTGCATTATTTAAGGACTCTGCTATGGTACTTAAGGACTTTGCTGCATTATTTAAGGACTTTGCTGCATTATTTAAGGACTTTGATGCATTATTTAAGAACTTTGTTGCATTATTTAAGGACTCTGCTGCATTATTTAAGGACTTTGTTGCATTATGTAAGGACTTTGCTGCTTTATTTAAGGACTTTGCTGCATTATTTAAGGACTTTGTTGCATTATTTAAGGACTCTGCTGCATTATTTAAGGACTTTGTTGCATTATTTAAGGACTCTTCTGCATTATTTAAGGACTTTGCTGCATTATTTAAGGACTATGCTGTGGTATTTAAGTACTCTGCTGCATTATTTAAGGACTTTGCTGCATTATTTAAGGACTCTGCTGCATTATTTAATTACTTTGCTGCATTATTAAAGGACCCTGCTGCGGCATTTAAGGATTCTGCTGCATAATTTAAGGACTTTATTGCATTATTTAAGGATCCTGCTGCATTATTTAAGGATCCTGCTGAAGCATTTGAGGACTCAGCTGCATTATTTAAGGACTTTGCTGCATTATTTAACGACTCTGCTGCATTATTTAAGGACTCTGCTGCTTTATTTAAGGACTTTCCTGCATTATTTAAGGAGTCTTCTGCATTATTTAATGACTCTGCTGAAGCATTTGAGGACTCAACTGCATTATTTAAGGACTCTGCTGCATTATTTAAGGTCTCTGCTGCATTATTTAAGGACTCTGCTGTGGTATATAAGGACTCTGCTGCATTATTTAAGGAATTTGTTGCATTATTTAAGGACGCTGCTGCATTATTTAAGGACTTTGTTGCATTATTTAAGGACTCTGCTGCATTAATTAAGGACTTTGCTGCATTACTTAAGGACACTGCTGCATTATTTAAGGACTTTGTTGCATTATTTAAGGACTCTGCTGCATTATTTAAGGACTCTGCTGAAGCATTTGGGGACTCAGATGCATTATTTAAGGACTCTGCTGCATTATGTAAGGGCTTTGCTGCTTTATTTAAGGACTCTGTTGCATTATTTAAGGACTTTGTTGCATTATTTAAGAACTCTGCTGCATTATTTAAGGACTTTGTTGCATTATTTAAGGATTCTGCTGCATTATTTAAGGACTTTGCTGCATTATTTAAGGACTATGCTGTGGTATTTAAGGACTCTGCTGCATTATTTAAGGACTTTGCTGCATTATTAAAGGACTCTGCTGCATTATTTAATTACTTTGCTGCATTATTTAAGGACTCTGCTGCGGTATTTAAGGACTCTGCTGCATTATTTAAGGACTTTGATGCATTATTTAAGGACACTGCTGCAGAATTTAAGGAATCTGCTGCATTATTTAAGGACTTTGTTGCATTATTTAAGGTCTCTTTTTCATTATTTAAGGACTCTGCTATTGTACTTAAGGACTTTGCTGCATTATTTAAGGACTTTGCTGCATTATTTAAGGACTCTGCTGCATTATTTAAGTACTTTGTTGCATTATTTAAGGACTCTGCTGCATAATTTAAGGACTTTATTGCATTATTTAAGGATCCTGCTGCATTATTTAATGACTCTGCTGAAGCATTTGAGGACTCAGCTACATTATTTAAGGTCTCTGCTGCATTATTTAAGGATCCTGCTGAAGCATTTGAGGACTCAGCTGCATTATTTAAGGACTTTGCTGCATTATTTAACGACTCTGCTGCGTTATTTAAGGACTCTGCTGCATTATTTAAGGACACTGCTGCATTATTTAAGGACTCTGCTGCATTATTTAAGGACTTTGCTGCATTATTTAACGACTCTGCTGCATTATTTAAGAACTTTGCTGCATTATTTAAGGACTCTGCTGCATTATTTAAGGAATTTGTTGCATTATTTAAGGACTCTGCTGCTTTATTTAAGGACTCTGCTGCGGTATTTAAGGACTCTGCTGCATTATTTAAGGACTTTGCTGCATTATTTAAGGACTGCTGCGTTATTTAAGGACTCTGCTGCATTATTTAAGACTTTGCTGCATTATTTAAGGACTCTGCTGCAGTGTTTAATGACTCTGCTGAAGCAACTGGGGACTCAGATGCATTATTTAAGGACTCTGCTGCATTATGTAAGGACTTTGCTGCTTTATTTAAGGACTTTGCTGCATTATTTAAGGACTTTGTTGCATTATTTAAGGACTCTGCTGCATTATTTAAGGACTTTGTTGCATTATTTAAGGACTCTTCTGCATTATTTAAGGACTTTGCTGCATTATTTAAGGACTATGCTGTGGTATTTAAGTACGCTGCTGCATTATTTAAGGACTTTGCTGCATTATTTAAGGACTCTGCTGCATTATTTAATTACTTTGCTGCATTATTAAAGGACCCTGCTGCGGCATTTAAGGATTCTGCTGCATTATTTAAGGACTTTGATGCATTATTTACGGACGCTGCTGCAGAATTTAAGGAATCTGCTGCATTATTTAAGGACTTTGTTGCATTATTTAAGGTCTCTGCTGCATGAATTATGGACTCTGCTATGGTACTTAAGGACTTTGCTGCATTATTTAAGGACTTTGCTGCATTATTTAAGGACTTTGATGCATTATTTAAGAACTTTGTTGCATTATTTAAGGACTCTGCTGCATTATTTAAGGACTTTGTTGCATTATGTAAGGACTTTGCTGCTTTATTTAAGGACTTTGCTGCATTATTTAAGGACTTTGTTGCATTATTTAAGGACTCTGCTGCATTATTTAAGGACTTTGTTGCATTATTTAAGGACTCTTCTGCATTATTTAAGGACTTTGCTGCATTATTTAAGGACTATGCTGTGGTATTTAAGTACTCTGCTGCATTATTTAAGGACTTTGCTGCATTATTTAAGGACTCTGCTGCATTATTTAATTACTTTGCTGCATTATTAAAGGACCCTGCTGCGGCATTTAGGGATTCTGCTGCATAATTTAAGGACTTTATTGCATTATTTAAGGATCCTGCTGCATTATTTAAGGATCCTGCTGAAGCATTTGAGGACTCAGCTGCATTATTTAAGGACTTTGCTGCATTATTTAAGAACTTTGCTGCATTATTTAAGGACTCTGCTGCATTATTTAAGGAATTTGTTGCATTATTTAAGGACTCTGCTGCTTTATTTAAGGACTCTGCTGCGGTATTTAAGGACTCTGCTGCATTATTTAAGGACTTTGCTGCATTATTTAAGGACTGCTGCGTTATTTAAGGACTCTGCTGCATTATTTAAGACTTTGCTGCATTATTTAAGGACTCTGCTGCAGTGTTTAATGACTCTGCTGAAGCAACTGGGGACTCAGATGCATTATTTAAGGACTCTGCTGCATTATGTAAGGACTTTGCTGCTTTATTTAAGGACTTTGCTGCATTATTTAAGGACTTTGTTGCATTATTTAAGGACTCTGCTGCATTATTTAAGGACTTTGTTGCATTATTTAAGGACTCTTCTGCATTATTTAAGGACTTTGCTGCATTATTTAAGAACTATGCTGTGGTATTTAAGTACGCTGCTGCATTATTTAAGGACTTTGCTGCATTATTTAAGGACTCTGCTGCATTATTTAATTACTTTGCTGCATTATTAAAGGACCCTGCTGCGGCATTTAAGGATTCTGCTGCATTATTTAAGGACTTTGATGCATTATTTAAGGACGCTGCTGCAGAATTTAAGGAATCTGCTGCATTATTTAAGGACTTTGTTGCATTATTTAAGGTCTCTGCTGCATTATTTAAGGACTCTGCTATGGTACTTAAGGACTTTGCTGCATTACTTAAGGACTTTGCTGCATTATTTAAGGACTTTGATGCATTATTTAAGAACTTTGTTGCATTATTTAAGGACTCTGCTGCATTATTTAAGGACTTTGTTGCATTATGTAAGGACTTTGCTGCTTTATTTAAGGACTTTGCTGCATTATTTAAGGACTTTGTTGCATTATTTAAGGACTCTTCTGCATTATTTAAGGACTTTGCTGCATTATTTAAGGACTATGCTGTGGTATTTAAGTACTCTGCTGCATTATTTAAGGACTTTGCTGCATTATTTAAGGACTCTGCTGCATTATTTAATTACTTTGCTGCATTATTAAAGGACCCTGCTGCGGCATTTAAGGATTCTGCTGCATAATTTAAGGACTTTATTGCATTATTTAAGGATCCTGCTGCATTATTTAAGGATCCTGCTGAAGCATTTGAGGACTCAGCTGCATTATTTAAGGACTTTGCTGCATTATTTAACGACTCTGCTGCATTATTTAAGGACTCTGCTGCTTTATTTAAGGACTTTCCTGCATTATTTAAGGAGTCTTCTGCATTATTTAATGACTCTGCTGAAGCATTTGAGGACTCAACTGCATTATTTAAGGACTCTGCTGCATTATTTAAGGTCTCTGCTGCATTATTTAAGGACTCTGCTGTGGTATATAAGGACTCTGCTGCATTATTTAAGGAATTTGTTGCATTATTTAAGGACGCTGCTGCATTATTTAAGGACTTTGTTGCATTATTTAAGGACTCTGCTGCATTAATTAAGGACTTTGCTGCATTACTTAAGGACACTGCTGCATTATTTAAGGACTTTGTTGCATTATTTAAGGACTCTGCTGCATTATTTAAGGACTCTGCTGAAACATTTGGGGACTCAGATGCATTATTTAAGGACTCTGCTGCATTATGTAAGGGCTTTGCTGCTTTATTTAAGGACTCTGTTGCATTATTTAAGGACTTTGTTGCATTATTTAAGAACTCTGCTGCATTATTTAAGGAATTTTTTGCATTATTTAAGGATTCTGCTGCATTATTTAAGGACTTTGCTGCATTATTTAAGGACTATGCTGTGGTATTTAAGGACTCTGCTGCATTATTTAATTACTTTGCTGCATTATTAAAGGACCCTGCTGCGGCATTTAAGGATTCTGCTGCATTATTTAAGGACTTTGATGCATTATTTAAGGACGCTGCTGCAGAATTTAAGGAATCTGCTGCATTATTTAAGGACTTTGCTGCATTATTTAAGGACTTTGATGCATTATTTAAGAACATGGTTGCATTATTTAAGGACTCTGCTGCATTATTTAAGGACTTTGTTGCATTATGTAAGGACTTTGCTGCTTTATTTAAGGACTTTGCTGCATTATTTAAGGACTTTGTTGCATTATTTAAGGACTCTGCTGCATTATTTAAGGACTTTGTTGCATTATTTAAGGACTCTTCTGCATTATTTAAGGACTTTGCTGCATTATTTAAGGACTATGCTGTGGTATTTAAGTACTCTGCTGCATTATTTAAGGACTTTGCTGCATTATTTAAGGACTCTGCTGCATTATTTAATTACTTTGCTGCATTATTAAAGGACCCTGCTGCGGCATTTAGGGATTCTGCTGCATAATTTAAGGACTTTATTGCATTATTTAAGGATCCTGCTGCATTATTTAAGGATCCTGCTGAAGCATTTGAGGACTCAGCTGCATTATTTAAGGACTTTGCTGCATTATTTAAGAACTTTGCTGCATTATTTAAGGACTCTGCTGCATTATTTAAGGAATTTGTTGCATTATTTAAGGACTCTGCTGCTTTATTTAAGGACTCTGCTGCGGTATTTAAGGACTCTGCTGCATTATTTAAGGACTTTGCTGCATTATTTAAGGACTGCTGCGTTATTTAAGGACTCTGCTGCATTATTTAAGACTTTGCTGCATTATTTAAGGACTCTGCTGCAGTGTTTAATGACTCTGCTGAAGCAACTGGGGACTCAGATGCATTATTTAAGGACTCTGCTGCATTATGTAAGGACTTTGCTGCTTTATTTAAGGACTTTGCTGCATTATTTAAGGACTTTGTTGCATTATTTAAGGACTCTGCTGCATTATTTAAGGACTTTGTTGCATTATTTAATGACTCTTCTGCATTATTTAAGGACTTTGCTGCATTATTTAAGGACTATGCTGTGGTATTTAAGTACGCTGCTGCATTATTTAAGGACTTTGCTGCATTATTTAAGGACTCTGCTGCATTATTTAATTACTTTGCTGCATTATTAAAGGACCCTGCTGCGGCATTTAAGGATTCTGCTGCATTATTTAAGGACTTTGATGCATTATTTAAGGACGCTGCTGCAGAATTTAAGGAATCTGCTGCATTATTTAAGGACTTTGTTGCATTATTTAAGGTCTCTGCTGCATGAATTATGGACTCTGCTATGGTACTTAAGGACTTTGCTGCATTATTTAAGGACTTTGCTGCATTATTTAAGGACTTTGATGCATTATTTAAGAACTTTGTTGCATTATTTAAGGACTCTGCTGCATTATTTAAGGACTTTGTTGCATTATGTAAGGACTTTGCTGCTTTATTTAAGGACTTTGCTGCATTATTTAAGGACTTTGTTGCATTATTTAAGGACTCTGCTGCATTATTTAAGGACTTTGTTGCATTATTTAAGGACTCTTCTGCATTATTTAAGGACTTTGCTGCATTATTTAAGGACTATGCTGTGGTATTTAAGTACTCTGCTGCATTATTTAAGGACTTTGCTGCATTATTTAAGGACTATGCTGCATTATTTAATTACTTTGCTGCATTATTAAAGGACCCTGCTGCGGCATTTAGGGATTCTGCTGCATAATTTAAGGACTTTATTGCATTATTTAAGGATCCTGCTGCATTATTTAAGGATCCTGCTGAAGCATTTGAGGACTCAGCTGCATTATTTAAGGACTTTGCTGCATTATTTAAGTACTTTGTTGCATTATTTAAGGACTCTGCTGCATAATTTAAGGACTTTATTGCATTATTTAAGGATCCTGCTGCATTATTTAATGACTCTGCTGAAGCATTTGAGGACTCAGCTGCATTATTTAAGGTCTCTGCTGCATTATTTAAGGATCCTGCTGAAGCATTTGAGGACTCAGCTGCATTATTTAAGGACTTTGCTGCATTATTTAACGACTCTGCTGCGTTATTTAAGGACTCTGCTGCATTATTTAAGGACACTGCTGCATTATTTAAGGACTCTGCTGCATTATTTAAGGACTTTGCTGCATTATTTAACGACTCTGCTGCATTATTTAAGAACTTTGCTGCATTATTTAAGGACTCTGCTGCATTATTTAAGGAATTTGTTGCATTATTTAAGGACTCTGCTGCTTTATTTAAGGACTCTGCTGCGGTATTTAAGGACTCTGCTGCATTATTTAAGGACTTTGCTGCATTATTTAAGGACTGCTGCGTTATGTAAGGACTCTGCTGCATTATTTAAGACTTTGCTGCATTATTTAAGGACTCTGCTGCAGTGTTTAATGACTCTGCTGAAGCAACTGGGGACTCAGATGCATTATTTAAGGACTCTGCTGCATTATGTAAGGACTTTGCTGCTTTATTTAAGGACTTTGCTGCATTATTTAAGGACTTTGTTGCATTATTTAAGGACTCTGCTGCATTATTTAAGGACTTTGTTGCATTATTTAAGGACTCTTCTGCATTATTTAAGGACTTTGCTGCATTATTTAAGGACTATGCTGTGGTATTTAAGTACTCTGCTGCATTATTTAAGGACTTTGCTGCATTATTTAAGGACTCTGCTGCATTATTTAATTACTTTGCTGCATTATTAAAGGACCCTGCTGCGGCATTTAAGGATTCTGCTGCATTATTTAAGGACTTTGATGCATTATTTAAGGACGCTGCTGCAGAATTTAAGGAATCTGCTGCATTATTTAAGGACATTGTTGCATTATTTAAGGTCTCTGCTGCATTATTTAAGGACTCTGCTATGGTACTTAAGGACTTTGCTGCATTATTTAAGGACTTTGCTGCATTATTTAAGGACTTTGATGCATTATTTAAGAACTTTGTTGCATTATTTAAGGACTCTGCTGCATTATTTAAGGACTTTGTTGCATTATGTAAGGACTTTGCTGCTTTATTTAAGGACTTTGCTGCATTATTTAAGGACTTTGTTGCATTATTTAAGGACTCTGCTGCATTATTTAAGGACTTTGTTGCATTATTTAAGGACTCTTCTGCATTATTTAAGGACTTTGCTGCATTATTTAAGGACTATGCTGTGGTATTTAAGTACTCTGCTGCATTATTTAAGGACTTTGCTGCATTATTTAAGGACTCTGCTGCATTATTTAATTACTTTGCTGCATTATTAAAGGACCCTGCTGCGGCATTTAAGGATTCTGCTGCATAATTTAAGGACTTTATTGCATTATTTAAGGATCCTGCTGCATTATTTAAGGATCCTGCTGAAGCATTTGAGGACTCAGCTGCATTATTTAAGGACTTTGCTGCATTATTTAAGGACTCTGCTGCATTATTTAAGGAATTTGTTGCATTATTTAAGGACTCTGCTGCTTTATTTAAGGACTCTGCTGCGGTATTTAAGGACTCTGCTGCATTATTTAAGGACTTTGCTGCATTATTTAAGGACTGCTGCGTTATGTAAGGACTCTGCTGCATTATTTAAGACTTTGCTGCATTATTTAAGGACTGCTGCAGTGTTTAATGACTCTGCTGAAGCAACTGGGGACTCAGATGCATTATTTAAGGACTCTGCTGCATTATGTAAGGACTTTGCTGCTTTATTTAAGGACTTTGCTGCATTATTTAAGGACTTTGTTGCATTATTTAAGGACTCTGCTGCATTATTTAAGGACTTTGTTGCATTATTTAAGGACTCTTCTGCATTATTTAAGGACTTTGCTGCATTATTTAAGGACTATGCTGTGGTATTTAAGTACTCTGCTGCATTATTTAAGGACTTTGCTGCATTATTTAAGGACTCTGCTGCATTATTTAATTACTTTGCTGCATTATTAAAGGACCCTGCTGCGGCATTTAAGGATTCTGCTGCATTATTTAAGGACTTTGATGCATTATTTAAGGACGCTGCTGCAGAATTTAAGGAATCTGCTGCATTATTTAAGGACATTGTTGCATTATTTAAGGTCTCTGCTGCATTATTTAAGGACTCTGCTATGGTACTTAAGGACTTTGCTGCATTATTTAAGGACTTTGCTGCATTATTTAAGGACTTTGATGCATTATTTAAGAACTTTGTTGCATTATTTAAGGACTCTGCTGCATTATTTAAGGACTTTGTTGCATTATGTAAGGACTTTGCTGCTTTATTTAAGGACTTTGCTGCATTATTTAAGGACTTTGTTGCATTATTTAAGGACTCTGCTGCATTATTTAAGGACTTTGTTGCATTATTTAAGGACTCTTCTGCATTATTTAAGGACTTTGCTGCATTATTTAAGGACTATGCTGTGGTATTTAAGTACTCTGCTGCATTATTTAAGGACTTTGCTGCATTATTTAAGGACTCTGCTGCATTATTTAATTACTTTGCTGCATTATTAAAGGACCCTGCTGCGGCATTTAAGGATTCTGCTGCATAATTTAAGGACTTTATTGCATTATTTAAGGATCCTGCTGCATTATTTAAGGATCCTGCTGAAGCATTTGAGGACTCAGCTGCATTATTTAAGGACTTTGCTGCATTATTTAACGACTCTGCTGCATTATTTAAGGACTCTGCTGCTTTATTTAAGGACTTTCCTGCATTATTTAAGGAGTCTTCTGCATTATTTAATGACTCTGCTGAAGCATTTGAGGACTCAACTGCATTATTTAAGGACTCTGCTGCATTATTTAAGGTCTCTGCTGCATTATTTAAGGACTCTGCTGTGGTATATAAGGACTCTGCTGCATTATTTAAGGAATTTGTTGCATTATTTAAGGACGCTGCTGCATTATTTAAGGACTTTGTTGCATTATTTAAGGACTCTGCTGCATTAATTAAGGACTTTGCTGCATTACTTAAGGACACTGCTGCATTATTTAAGGACTTTGTTGCATTATTTAAGGACTCTGCTGCATTATTTAAGGACTCTGCTGAAGCATTTGGGGACTCAGATGCATTATTTAAGGACTCTGCTGCATTATGTAAGGGCTTTGCTGCTTTATTTAAGGACTCTGTTGCATTATTTAAGGACTTTGTTGCATTATTTAAGAACTCTGCTGCATTATTTAAGGACTTTGTTGCATTATTTAAGGATTCTGCTGCATTATTTAAGGACTTTGCTGCATTATTTAAGGACTATGCTGTGGTATTTAAGGACTCTGCTGCATTATTTAAGGACTTTGCTGCATTATTAAAGGACTCTGCTGCATTATTTAATTACTTTGCTGCATTATTTAAGGACTCTGCTGCGGTATTTAAGGACTCTGCTGCATTATTTAAGGACTTTGATGCATTATTTAAGGACACTGCTGCAGAATTTAAGGAATCTGCTGCATTATTTAAGGACTTTGTTGCATTATTTAAGGTCTCTTTTTCATTATTTAAGGACTCTGCTATTGTACTTAAGGACTTTGCTGCATTATTTAAGGACTTTGCTGCATTATTTAAGGACTCTGCTGCATTATTTAAGTACTTTGTTGCATTATTTAAGGACTCTGCTGCATAATTTAAGGACTTTATTGCATTATTTAAGGATCCTGCTGCATTATTTAATGACTCTGCTGAAGCATTTGAGGACTCAGCTGCATTATTTAAGGTCTCTCTGCTGCATTATTTAAGGATCCTGCTGAAGCATTTGAGGACTCAGCTGCATTATTGAAGGACTTTGCTGCATTATTTAATGACTCTGCTGCGTTATTTAAAGACTCTGCTGCATTATTTAAGGACACTGCTGCATTATTTAAGGACTCTGCTGCATTATTTAAGGACTTTGCTGCATTATTTAACGACTCTGCTGCATTATTTAAGAACTTTGCTGCATTATTTAAGGACTCTGCTCCATTATTTAAGGAATTTGTTGCATTATTTAAGGACTCTGCTGCATTATTTAAGGACTTTGCTGCATTATTTAATGAATCTGCTGAAGCATTTGAGGACTCAACTGCATTATTTAAGGTCTCTGCTGCATTATTTAAGGACTCTGCTGAAGCATTTGAGGACTCAGCTGCATGATTTAAGGACTTTGCTGAATTATTTAAGGACTCTGCTGCATTATTTAAGGAATTTGTTGCATTATTTAAGGACTCTGCTGCATTATCTAAGGAATTTGTTGCATTATTTAAGGACTCTGCTGCATTATTTAAGGACTTTGCTGCATTATTTAATAACTTTGTTGCATTATACAAGTACTCTGCTGCATTATTTAAGGACTTTGTTGCATTATGTTAGGAGTCTGCTGCATTATTTAAGGAGTCTGCTGCATTATTTAATGACTATGCTGCATTATTTAAGGACTGCTGCGTTATTTAAGGACTCTGCTGCATTATTTAAGACTTTGCTGCATTATTTAAGGACTCTGCTGCAGTATTTAATGACTCTGCTGAAGCATTTGGGGACTCAGATGCTTTATTTAAGGACTCTGTTGCATTATTTAAGGACTTTGTTGCATTATTTAAGGACTCTGCTGCATTATTTAAGGACTTTGTTGCATTATTTAAGGATTCTGCTGCATTTTTTAAGGACCTGGCTGCATTATTTAAGGACTCTGCTGCATTATTTAATTATTTTGCTCCATTATTTAAGGACTCTGCTGCGGTATTTAAGGACTCTGCTGCATTATTTAAGGACTGTGATGCATTATTTAAGGACGCTGCTGCAGAATTTAAGGAATCTGCTGCATTATTTAAGGACTTTGTTGCATTATTTAAGGTCTCTGCTGCATTATTTAAGGACTCTGCTATGGTACTTAAGGACTTTGCTGCATTATTTAAGGACTTTGCTGCATTATTTAAGGACTCTGCTGCATTATTTAAGAACTGTGTTGCATTATTTAAGGACTCTGCTGCATTATTTAAGGACTTTGTTGCATTATGTAAGGACTCTGCTGCATTATTTAAGGACTTTGCTGCATTATTTAAGGACTCTACTGCATAATTTAAGGACTTTATTGCATTATTTAAGGATCCTGCTGCATTATTTAATGACTCTGCTGAAGCATTTGAGGACTCAGCTGCATTATTAAAGGTCTCTGCTGCATTATTTAAGTATCCTGCTGAAGCATTTGAGGACTCAGCTGCATTATTTAAGGACTTTGCTGCATTATTTATCGACTCTGCTGCGTTATTTAAGGACTCTGCTGCATTATTTAAGAACTTTGCTGCATTATTTAAGGACTCTTCTGCATTATTTAATGACTCTGCTGAAGAATTTGAGGACTCAGCTGCATAATTTAAGGACTCTGCTGCATTATTTAAGGAATTTGCTGCATTATTTAAGGACTCTACTGCGTTATTTAAGGACTCTGTTGCATTATTTAAGGACTTTGATGCATTATTTAAGGATGCTGCTGCAGAATTTAAGGAATCTGCTGCATTATTTAAGGACTTTGTTGCATTATTTAAGGTCTCTGCTGCATTATTTAAGGACTCTGCTGTGGTATTTAAGGACCCTGCTGCATTATTTAAGGAATTTGTTGCATTATTTAAGGACGCTGCTGCATTATTTAAGGACTTTGTTGCATTATTTAAGGACTCTGCTGCAGTATTTAATGACTCTGCTGAAGCATTTGGGGACTCAGATGCATTATTTAAGGACTCTGCTGCATTATGTAAGGGCTTTGCTGCTTTATTTAAGGACTCTTTTGCATTATTTAAGGACTCTGCTGCATTATTTAAGGACTTTGTTGCATTATTTAAGGATTTTGCTGCATTATTTAAGGATTTTGCTGCATTATTTAAGGACTTTGCCGCATTATTTAAGGACTATGCTTTGGTATTTAAGGACTCTGCTGCATTATTTAAGGACTTTGCTGCATTATTTAAGGACTCTGCTGCATTATTTAATTACTTTGCTGCATTATTTAAGGACTCTGCTGCGGTATTTAAGGACTCTGCTGCATTATTTAAGGACTTTGATGCATTATTTAAGGACACTGCTGCAGAATTTAAGGAATCTGCTTCATTATTTAAGGACTTTGTTGCATTATTTAAGGACTCTGCTGCATTATTTAAGAACTTTGTTGCATTATTTAAGGACTCTGCTGCATTATTTAAGGACTTTGTTGCATTATGTAAGGACTCTGCTGCATTATTTAAGGACTTTGCTGCATTATTTAAGGACTCTGCTGCATAATTTAAGGACTTTATTGCATTATTTTAGGATCCTGCTGCATTATTTAATGACTCTGCTGAAGCATTTGAGGACTCAGCTGCATTATTAAAGGTCTCTGCTGCATTATTTAAGGATCCTGCTGAAGCATTTGAGGACTCAGTTGCATTATTTAAGGACTTTGCTGCATTATTTAACGACTCTGCTGCGTTATTTAAGGACTCTGCTGCATTATTTAAGAACTTTGCTGCATTATTTAAGGACTCTTCTGAATTATTTAATGACTCTGCTGAAGTATTTGAGGACTCAGCTGCATTATTTAAGGACTCTGCTGCATTATTTAAGGAATTTGTTGCATTATTTAAGGACGCTGCTGCATTATTTAAGGTCTTTGTTGCATTATTTAAGGACTCTGCTGCAGTATTTAATGACTCTGCTGAAGCATTTGGGGACTCAGATGCATTATTTAAGGACTCTGCTGCATTATGTAAGGGCTTTGCTGCTTTATTTAAGGACTCTTTTGCATTATTTAAGGACTTTGTTGCATTATTTAAGGACTCTGCTGCATTATTTAAGGACTTTGTTGCATTATTTAAGGATTCTGCTGCATTATTTAAGGACTTTGCTGCATTATTTAAGGACTATGCTTTGGTATTTAAGGACTCTGCTGCATAATTTAAGGACTTTGCTGCATTATTTAAGGACTCTGCTGCATTATTTAATTACTTTGCTGCATTATTTAAGGACTCTGCTGCGGTATTTAAGGACTCTGCTGCATTATTTAAGGACTTTGATGCATTATTTAAGGACTCTGCTGCATTATTTAAGGAATTTGTTGCATTATTTAAGGACTCTGCTGCATTATTTAAGGACTTTGCTGCATTATTTAATAATTTTGTTGCATTATAAAAGTATTCTGCTGCATTATTTAAGGACTTTGTTGCATTATGTAAGGAGTCTGCTGCATTATTTAAGGACTTTGCTGCATTATTTAACGACTCTGCTGAAACATTTGAGGACTCAGCTGCATTATTTAAGGACTCTGCTGCATTATTTAAGGAATTTGCTGCATTATTTAAGGACTCTGCTGCGGTATTTAAGGACTCTGCTGCATTATTTAAGGACTTTGATGCATTATTTAAGGACTCTGCTGCATTATTTAATGACTTTGTTGCATTATATAAGGTCTCTGCTGCATTATTTAAGGACTATGTTGCATTATGTTAGAAGTCTGCTGCATTATTTAAGGACTTTGCTGCATTATTTAAGGACTCTGCTGCATTATTTAAGGACTTTGTTGCATTATTTAAGGTCTCTTTTTCATTATTTAAGGACTCTGCTATTGTACTTAAGGACTTTGCTGCATTATTTAAGGACTTTGCTGCATTATTTAAGGACTCTGCTGCATTATTTAAGTACTTTGTTGCATTATTTAAGGACTCTGCTGCATAATTTAAGGACTTTATTGCATTATTTAAGGATCCTGCTGCATTATTTAATGACTCTGCTGAAGCATTTGAGGACTCATCTGCATTATTAAAGGTCTCTGCTGCATTATTTAAGGATCCTGCTGAAGCATTTGAGGACTCAGCTGCATTATTTAAGGACTTTGCTGCATTATTTAACGACTCTGCTGCGTTATTTAAGGACTCTGCTGCATTATTTAAGGACACTGCTGCATTATTTAAGGACTCTGCTGCATTATTTAAGGACTTTGCTGCATTATTTAACGACTCTGCTGCATTATTTAAGAACTTTGCTGCATTATTTAAGGACTCTGCTGCATTATTTAAGGAATTTGTTGCATTATTTAAGGACTCTGCTGCTTTATTTAAGGACTCTGCTGCGGTATTTAAGGACTCTGCTGCATTATTTAAGGACTTTGCTGCATTATTTAAGGACTGCTGCGTTATTTAAGGACTCTGCTGCATTATTTAAGACTTTGCTGCATTATTTAAGGACTCTGCTGCAGTGTTTAATGACTCTGCTGAAGCAACTGGGGACTCAGATGCATTATTTAAGGACTCTGCTGCATTATGTAAGGACTTTGCTGCTTTATTTAAGGACTTTGCTGCATTATTTAAGGACTTTGTTGCATTATTTAAGGACTCTGCTGCATTATTTAAGGACTTTGTTGCATTATTTAAGGACTCTTCTGCATTATTTAAGGACTTTGCTGCATTATTTAAGGACTATGCTGTGGTATTTAAGTACTCTGCTGCATTATTTAAGGACTTTGCTGCATTATTTAAGGACTCTGCTGCATTATTTAATTACTTTGCTGCATTATTAAAGGACCCTGCTGCGGCATTTAAGGATTCTGCTGCATTATTTAAGGACTTTGATGCATTATTTAAGGACGCTGCTGCAGAATTTAAGGAATCTGCTGCATTATTTAAGGACTTTGTTGCATTATTTAAGGTCTCTGCTGCATTATTTAAGGACTCTGCTATGGTACTTAAGGACTTTGCTGCATTACTTAAGGACTTTGCTGCATTATTTAAGGACTTTGATGCATTATTTAAGAACTTTGTTGCATTATTTAAGGACTCTGCTGCATTATTTAAGGACTTTGTTGCATTATGTAAGGACTTTGCTGCTTTATTTAAGGACTTTGCTGCATTATTTAAGGGCTTTGTTGCATTATTTAAGGACTCTGCTGCATTATTTAAGGACTTTGTTGCATTATTTAAGGACTCTTCTGCATTATTTAAGGACTTTGCTGCATTATTTAAGGACTATGCTGTGGTATTTAAGTACTCTGCTGCATTATTTAAGGACTTTGCTGCATTATTTAAGGACTCTGCTGCATTATTTAATTACTTTGCTGCATTATTAAAGGACCCTGCTGCGGCATTTAAGGATTCTGCTGCATAATTTAAGGACTTTATTGCATTATTTAAGGATCCTGCTGCATTATTTAAGGATCCTGCTGAAGCATTTGAGGACTCAGCTGCATTATTTAAGGACTTTGCTGCATTATTTAACGACTCTGCTGCATTATTTAAGGACTCTGCTGCTTTATTTAAGGACTTTCCTGCATTATTTAAGGAGTCTTCTGCATTATTTAATGACTCTGCTGAAGCATTTGAGGACTCAACTGCATTATTTAAGGACTCTGCTGCATTATTTAAGGTCTCTGCTGCATTATTTAAGGACTCTGCTGTGGTATATAAGGACTCTGCTGCATTATTTAAGGAATTTGTTGCATTATTTAAGGACGCTGCTGCATTATTTAAGGACTTTGTTGCATTATTTAAGGACTCTGCTGCATTAATTAAGGACTTTGCTGCATTACTTAAGGACACTGCTGCATTATTTAAGGACTTTGTTGCATTATTTAAGGTCTCTGCTGCATTATTTAAGGACTCTGCTGTGGTATTTATGGACTCTGCTGCATTATTTAAGGAATTTGTTGCATTATTTAAGGACGCTGCTGCATTATTTAAGGACTTTGTTGCATTATTTAAGGACTTTGCTGCATTAATTAAGGACTTTGCTGCATTACTTAAGGACTCTGCTGCATTATTTAATTACTTGCTGCATTATTTAAGGACTCTGCTGCGGTGTTTAAGAACTCTGCTGCATTATTTAAGGACTTTGCTGCATTATTTTAGGACTCTGCTGCATTATTTAAAGACTTTGCTGTATTATTTAAGGACTCTACTGCATTATTTAAGGACTTTGTTGCATTATTTAAGGACTCTGCTGCATTATTTAATGACTTTGTTGCATTATATAAGGACTCTGCTGCATTATTTAAGGACTATGTTGCATTATGTTAGAAGTCTGCTGCATTATTTAAGGACTTTGCTGCATTATTTAAGGACTCTGCTGCATTATTTAAGGACTTTATTGCATTATTTAAGGACTCTGCTGCATTATTTAATGACTCTGCTGAAGCATTTGAGGACTCAGCTGCATTATTTAAGGTCTCTGCTGTATTATTTAAGGACTCTGCTGCATTATTTAATGACTCTGTTGCGGTATTTAAGGACTCTGCTGCATTATTTAAGGACTGCTGCGTTATTTAAGGACTCTGCTGCATTATTTAAGACTTTGCTGCATTATTTAAGGACTCTGCTGCAGTGTTTAATGACTCTGCTGAAGCAACTGGGGACTCAGATGCATTATTTAAGGACTCTGCTGCATTATGTAAGGACTTTGCTGCTTTATTTAAGGACTTTGCTGCATTATTTAAGGACTTTGTTGCATTATTTAAGGACTCTGCTGCATTATTTAAGGACTTTGTTGCATTATTTAAGGACTCTTCTGCATTATTTAAGGACTTTGCTGCATTATTTAAGGACTATGCTGTGGTATTTAAGTACTCTGCTGCATTATTTAAGGACTTTGCTGCATTATTTAAGGACTCTGCTGCATTATTTAATTACTTTGCTGCATTATTAAAGGACCCTGCTGCGGCATTTAAGGATTCTGCTGCATTATTTAAGGACTTTGATGCATTATTTAAGGACGCTGCTGCAGAATTTAAGGAATCTGCTGCATTATTTAAGGACTTTGTTGCATTATTTAAGGTCTCTGCTGCATGAATTAAGGACTCTGCTATGGTACTTAAGGACTTTGCTGCATTATTTAAGGACTTTGCTGCATTATTTAAGGACTTTGATGCATTATTTAAGAACTTTGTTGCATTATTTAAGGACTCTGCTGCATTATTTAAGGACTTTGTTGCATTATGTAAGGACTTTGCTGCTTTATTTAAGGACTTTGCTGCATTATTTAAGGACTTTGTTGCATTATTTAAGGACTCTGCTGCATTATTTAAGGACTTTGTTGCATTATTTAAGGACTCTTCTGCATTATTTAAGGACTTTGCTGCATTATTTAAGGACTATGCTGTGGTATTTAAGTACTCTGCTGCATTATTTAAGGACTTTGCTGCATTATTTAAGGACTCTGCTGCATTATTTAATTACTTTGCTGCATTATTAAAGGACCCTGCTGCGGCATTTAAGGATTCTGCTGCATAATTTAAGGACTTTATTGCATTATTTAAGGATCCTGCTGCATTATTTAAGGATCCTGCTGAAGCATTTGAGGACTCAGCTGCATTATTTAAGGACTTTGCTGCATTATTTAACGACTCTGCTGCATTATTTAAGGACTCTGCTGCTTTATTTAAGGACTTTCCTGCATTATTTAAGGAGTCTTCTGCATTATTTAATGACTCTGCTGAAGCATTTGAGGACTCAACTGCATTATTTAAGGACTCTGCTGCATTATTTAAGGTCTCTGCTGCATTATTTAAGGACTCTGCTGTGGTATATAAGGACTCTGCTGCATTATTTAAGGAATTTGTTGCATTATTTAAGGACGCTGCTGCATTATTTAAGGACTTTGTTGCATTATTTAAGGACTCTGCTGCATTAATTAAGGACTTTGCTGCATTACTTAAGGACACTGCTGCATTATTTAAGGACTTTGTTGCATTATTTAAGGACTCTGCTGCATTATTTAAGGACTCTGCTGAAGCATTTGGGGACTCAGATGCATTATTTAAGGACTCTGCTGCATTATGTAAGGGCTTTGCTGCTTTATTTAAGGACTCTGTTGCATTATTTAAGGACTTTGTTGCATTATTTAAGAACTCTGCTGCATTATTTAAGGACTTTGTTGCATTATTTAAGGATTCTGCTGCATTATTTAAGGACTTTGCTGCATTATTTAAGGACTATGCTGTGGTATTTAAGGACTCTGCTGCATTACTTAAGGACTTTGCTGCATTATTAAAGGACTCTGCTGCATTATTTAATTACTTTGCTGCATTATTTAAGGACTCTGCTGCGGTATTTAAGGACTCTGCTGCATTATTTAAGGACTTTGATGCATTATTTAAGGACACTGCTGCAGAATTTAAGGAATCTGCTGCATTATTTAAGGACTTTGTTGCATTATTTAAGGTCTCTTTTTCATTATTTAAGGACTCTGCTATTGTACTTAAGGACTTTGCTGCATTATTTAAGGACTTTGCTGCATTATTTAAGGACTCTGCTGCATTATTTAAGTACTTTGTTGCATTATTTAAGGACTCTGCTGCATAATTTAAGGACTTTATTGCATTATTTAAGGATCCTGCTGCATTATTTAATGACTCTGCTGAAGCATTTGAGGACTCAGCTGCATTATTTAAGGTCTCTGCTGCATTATTTAAGGATCCTGCTGAAGCATTTGAGGACTCAGCTGCATTATTTAAGGACTTTGCTGCATTATTTAACGACTCTGCTGCGTTATTTAAGGACTCTGCTGCATTATTTAAGGACACTGCTGCATTATTTAAGGACTCTGCTGCATTATTTAAGGACTTTGCTGCATTATTTAACGACTCTGCTGCATTATTTAAGAACTTTGCTGCATTATTTAAGGACTCTGCTGCATTATTTAAGGAATTTGTTGCATTATTTAAGGACTCTGCTGCTTTATTTAAGGACTCTGCTGCAGTATTTAAGGACTCTGCTGCATTATTTAAGGACTTTGCTGCATTATTTAAGGACTGCTGCGTTATGTAAGGACTCTGCTGCATTATTTAAGACTTTGCTGCATTATTTAAGGACTCTGCTGCAGTGTTTAATGACTCTGCTGAAGCAACTGGGGACTCAGATGCATTATTTAAGGACTCTGCTGCATTATGTAAGGACTTTGCTGCTTTATTTAAGGACTTTGCTGCATTATTTAAGGACTTTGTTGCATTATTTAAGGACTCTGCTGCATTATTTAAGGACTTTGTTGCATTATTTAAGGACTCTTCTGCATTATTTAAGGACTTTGCTGCATTATTTAAGGACTATGCTGTGGTATTTAAGTACTCTGCTGCATTATTTAAGGACTTTGCTGCATTATTTAAGGACTCTGCTGCATTATTTAATTACTTTGCTGCATTATTAAAGGACCCTGCTGCGGCATTTAAGGATTCTGCTGCATTATTTAAGGACTTTGATGCATTATTTAAGGACGCTGCTGCAGAATTTAAGGAATCTGCTGCATTATTTAAGGACATTGTTGCATTATTTAAGGTCTCTGCTGCATTATTTAAGGACTCTGCTATGGTACTTAAGGACTTTGCTGCATTATTTAAGGACTTTGCTGCATTATTTAAGGACTTTGATGCATTATTTAAGAACTTTGTTGCATTATTTAAGGACTCTGCTGCATTATTTAAGGACTTTGTTGCATTATGTAAGGACTTTGCTGCTTTATTTAAGGACTTTGCTGCATTATTTAAGGACTTTGTTGCATTATTTAAGGACTCTGCTGCATTATTTAAGGACTTTGTTGCATTATTTAAGGACTCTTCTGCATTATTTAAGGACTTTGCTGCATTATTTAAGGACTATGCTGTGGTATTTAAGTACTCTGCTGCATTATTTAAGGACTTTGCTGCATTATTTAAGGACTCTGCTGCATTATTTAATTACTTTGCTGCATTATTAAAGGACCCTGCTGCGGCATTTAAGGATTCTGCTGCATAATTTAAGGACTTTATTGCATTATTTAAGGATCCTGCTGCATTATTTAAGGATCCTGCTGAAGCATTTGAGGACTCAGCTGCATTATTTAAGGACTTTGCTGCATTATTTAAGTACTTTGTTGCATTATTTAAGGACTCTGCTGCATAATTTAAGGACTTTATTGCATTATTTAAGGATCCTGCTGCATTATTTAATGACTCTGCTGAAGCATTTGAGGACTCAGCTGCATTATTTAAGGTCTCTGCTGCATTATTTAAGGATCCTGCTGAAGCATTTGAGGACTCAGCTGCATTATTTAAGGACTTTGCTGCATTATTTAACGACTCTGCTGCGTTATTTAAGGACTCTGCTGCATTATTTAAGGACACTGCTGCATTATTTAAGGACTCTGCTGCATTATTTAAGGACTTTGCTGCATTATTTAACGACTCTGCTGCATTATTTAAGAACTTTGCTGCATTATTTAAGGACTCTGCTGCATTATTTAAGGAATTTGTTGCATTATTTAAGGACTCTGCTGCTTTATTTAAGGACTCTGCTGCGGTATTTAAGGACTCTGCTGCATTATTTAAGGACTTTGCTGCATTATTTAAGGACTGCTGCGTTATGTAAGGACTCTGCTGCATTATTTAAGACTTTGCTGCATTATTTAAGGACTCTGCTGCAGTGTTTAATGACTCTGCTGAAGCAACTGGGGACTCAGATGCATTATTTAAGGACTCTGCTGCATTATGTAAGGACTTTGCTGCTTTATTTAAGGACTTTGCTGCATTATTTAAGGACTTTGTTGCATTATTTAAGGACTCTGCTGCATTATTTAAGGACTTTGTTGCATTATTTAAGGACTCTTCTGCATTATTTAAGGACTTTGCTGCATTATTTAAGGACTATGCTGTGGTATTTAAGTACTCTGCTGCATTATTTAAGGACTTTGCTGCATTATTTAAGGACTCTGCTGCATTATTTAATTACTTTGCTGCATTATTAAAGGACCCTGCTGCGGCATTTAAGGATTCTGCTGCATTATTTAAGGACTTTGATGCATTATTTAAGGACGCTGCTGCAGAATTTAAGGAATCTGCTGCATTATTTAAGGACATTGTTGCATTATTTAAGGTCTCTGCTGCATTATTTAAGGACTCTGCTATGGTACTTAAGGACTTTGCTGCATTATTTAAGGACTTTGCTGCATTATTTAAGGACTTTGATGCATTATTTAAGAACTTTGTTGCATTATTTAAGGACTCTGCTGCATTATTTAAGGACTTTGTTGCATTATGTAAGGACTTTGCTGCTTTATTTAAGGACTTTGCTGCATTATTTAAGGACTTTGTTGCATTATTTAAGGACTCTGCTGCATTATTTAAGGACTTTGTTGCATTATTTAAGGACTCTTCTGCATTATTTAAGGACTTTGCTGCATTATTTAAGGACTATGCTGTGGTATTTAAGTACTCTGCTGCATTATTTAAGGACTTTGCTGCATTATTTAAGGACTCTGCTGCATTATTTAATTACTTTGCTGCATTATTAAAGGACCCTGCTGCGGCATTTAAGGATTCTGCTGCATAATTTAAGGACTTTATTGCATTATTTAAGGATCCTGCTGCATTATTTAAGGATCCTGCTGAAGCATTTGAGGACTCAGCTGCATTATTTAAGGACTTTGCTGCATTATTTAACGACTCTGCTGCATTATTTAAGGACTCTGCTGCTTTATTTAAGGACTTTCCTGCATTATTTAAGGAGTCTTCTGCATTATTTAATGACTCTGCTGAAGCATTTGAGGACTCAACTGCATTATTTAAGGACTCTGCTGCATTATTTAAGGTCTCTGCTGCATTATTTAAGGACTCTGCTGTGGTATATAAGGACTCTGCTGCATTATTTAAGGAATTTGTTGCATTATTTAAGGACGCTGCTGCATTATTTAAGGACTTTGTTGCATTATTTAAGGACTCTGCTGCATTAATTAAGGACTTTGCTGCATTACTTAAGGACACTGCTGCATTATTTAAGGACTTTGTTGCATTATTTAAGGACTCTGCTGCATTATTTAAGGACTCTGCTGAAGCATTTGGGGACTCAGATGCATTATTTAAGGACTCTGCTGCATTATGTAAGGGCTTTGCTGCTTTATTTAAGGACTCTGTTGCATTATTTAAGGACTTTGTTGCATTATTTAAGAACTCTGCTGCATTATTTAAGGACTTTGTTGCATTATTTAAGGATTCTGCTGCATTATTTAAGGACTTTGCTGCATTATTTAAGGACTATGCTGTGGTATTTAAGGACTCTGCTGCATTATTTAAGGACTTTGCTGCATTATTAAAGGACTCTGCTGCATTATTTAATTACTTTGCTGCATTATTTAAGGACTCTGCTGCGGTATTTAAGGACTCTGCTGCATTATTTAAGGACTTTGATGCATTATTTAAGGACACTGCTGCAGAATTTAAGGAATCTGCTGCATTATTTAAGGACTTTGTTGCATTATTTAAGGTCTCTTTTTCATTATTTAAGGACTCTGCTATTGTACTTAAGGACTTTGCTGCATTATTTAAGGACTTTGCTGCATTATTTAAGGACTCTGCTGCATTATTTAAGTACTTTGTTGCATTATTTAAGGACTCTGCTGCATAATTTAAGGACTTTATTGCATTATTTAAGGATCCTGCTGCATTATTTAATGACTCTGCTGAAGCATTTGAGGACTCAGCTGCATTATTTAAGGTCTCTCTGCTGCATTATTTAAGGATCCTGCTGAAGCATTTGAGGACTCAGCTGCATTATTTAAGGACTTTGCTGCATTATTTAATGACTCTGCTGCGTTATTTAAAGACTCTGCTGCATTATTTAAGGACACTGCTGCATTATTTAAGGACTCTGCTGCATTATTTAAGGACTTTGCTGCATTATTTAACGACTCTGCTGCATTATTTAAGAACTTTGCTGCATTATTTAAGGACTCTGCTCCATTATTTAAGGAATTTGTTGCATTATTTAAGGACTCTGCTGCATTATTTAAGGACTTTGCTGCATTATTTAATGAATCTGCTGAAGCATTTGAGGACTCAACTGCATTATTTAAGGTCTCTGCTGCATTATTTAAGGACTCTGCTGAAGCATTTGAGGACTCAGCTGCATGATTTAAGGACTTTGCTGAATTATTTAAGGACTCTGCTGCATTATTTAAGGAATTTGTTGCATTATTTAAGGACTCTGCTGCATTATCTAAGGAATTTGTTGCATTATTTAAGGACTCTGCTGCATTATTTAAGGACTTTGCTGCATTATTTAATAACTTTGTTGCATTATACAAGTACTCTGCTGCATTATTTAAGGACTTTGTTGCATTATGTTAGGAGTCTGCTGCATTATTTAAGGAGTCTGCTGCATTATTTAATGACTATGCTGCATTATTTAAGGACTGCTGCGTTATTTAAGGACTCTGCTGCATTATTTAAGACTTTGCTGCATTATTTAAGGACTCTGCTGCAGTATTTAATGACTCTGCTGAAGCATTTGGGGACTCAGATGCTTTATTTAAGGACTCTGTTGCATTATTTAAGGACTTTGTTGCATTATTTAAGGACTCTGCTGCATTATTTAAGGACTTTGTTGCATTATTTAAGGATTCTGCTGCATTTTTTAAGGACCTGGCTGCATTATTTAAGGACTCTGCTGCATTATTTAATTATTTTGCTCCATTATTTAAGGACTCTGCTGCGGTATTTAAGGACTCTGCTGCATTATTTAAGGACTGTGATGCATTATTTAAGGACGCTGCTGCAGAATTTAAGGAATCTGCTGCATTATTTAAGGACTTTGTTGCATTATTTAAGGTCTCTGCTGCATTATTTAAGGACTCTGCTATGGTACTTAAGGACTTTGCTGCATTATTTAAGGACTTTGCTGCATTATTTAAGGACTCTGCTGCATTATTTAAGAACTGTGTTGCATTATTTAAGGACTCTGCTGCATTATTTAAGGACTTTTTTGCATTATGTAAGGACTCTGCTGCATTATTTAAGGACTTTGCTGCATTATTTAAGGACTCTACTGCATAATTTAAGGACTTTATTGCATTATTTAAGGATCCTGCTGCATTATTTAATGACTCTGCTGAAGCATTTGAGGACTCAGCTGCATTATTAAAGGTCTCTGCTGCATTATTTAAGTATCCTGCTGAAGCATTTGAGGACTCAGCTGCATTATTTAAGGACTTTGCTGCATTATTTATCGACTCTGCTGCGTTATTTAAGGACTCTGCTGCATTATTTAAGAACTTTGCTGCATTATTTAAGGACTCTTCTGCATTATTTAATGACTCTGCTGAAGAATTTGAGGACTCAGCTGCATAATTTAAGGACTCTGCTGCATTATTTAAGGAATTTGCTGCATTATTTAAGGACTCTACTGCGTTATTTAAGGACTCTGTTGCATTATTTAAGGACTTTGATGCATTATTTAAGGATGCTGCTGCAGAATTTAAGGAATCTGCTGCATTATTTAAGGACTTTGTTGCATTATTTAAGGTCTCTGCTGCATTATTTAAGGACTCTGCTGTGGTATTTAAGGACCCTGCTGCATTATTTAAGGAATTTGTTGCATTATTTAAGGACGCTGCTGCATTATTTAAGGACTTTGTTGCATTATTTAAGGACTCTGCTGCAGTATTTAATGACTCTGCTGAAGCATTTGGGGACTCAGATGCATTATTTAAGGACTCTGCTGCATTATGTAAGGGCTTTGCTGCTTTATTTAAGGACTCTTTTGCATTATTTAAGGACTCTGCTGCATTATTTAAGGACTTTGTTGCATTATTTAAGGATTTTGCTGCATTATTTAAGGATTTTGCTGCATTATTTAAGGACTTTGCCGCATTATTTAAGGACTATGCTTTGGTATTTAAGGACTCTGCTGCATTATTTAAGGACTTTGCTGCATTATTTAAGGACTCTGCTGCATTATTTAATTACTTTGCTGCATTATTTAAGGACTCTGCTGCGGTATTTAAGGACTCTGCTGCATTATTTAAGGACTTTGATGCATTATTTAAGGACACTGCTGCAGAATTTAAGGAATCTGCTTCATTATTTAAGGACTTTGTTGCATTATTTAAGGACTCTGCTGCATTATTTAAGAACTTTGTTGCATTATTTAAGGACTCTGCTGCATTATTTAAGGACTTTGTTGCATTATGTAAGGACTCTGCTGCATTATTTAAGGACTTTGCTGCATTATTTAAGGACTCTGCTGCATAATTTAAGGACTTTATTGCATTATTTTAGGATCCTGCTGCATTATTTAATGACTCTGCTGAAGCATTTGAGGACTCAGCTGCATTATTAAAGGTCTCTGCTGCATTATTTAAGGATCCTGCTGAAGCATTTGAGGACTCAGTTGCATTATTTAAGGACTTTGCTGCATTATTTAACGACTCTGCTGCGTTATTTAAGGACTCTGCTGCATTATTTAAGAACTTTGCTGCATTATTTAAGGACTCTTCTGAATTATTTAATGACTCTGCTGAAGTATTTGAGGACTCAGCTGCATTATTTAAGGACTCTGCTGCATTATTTAAGGAATTTGTTGCATTATTTAAGGACGCTGCTGCATTATTTAAGGTCTTTGTTGCATTATTTAAGGACTCTGCTGCAGTATTTAATGACTCTGCTGAAGCATTTGGGGACTCAGATGCATTATTTAAGGACTCTGCTGCATTATGTAAGGGCTTTGCTGCTTTATTTAAGGACTCTTTTGCATTATTTAAGGACTTTGTTGCATTATTTAAGGACTCTGCTGCATTATTTAAGGACTTTGTTGCATTATTTAAGGATTCTGCTGCATTATTTAAGGACTTTGCTGCATTATTTAAGGACTATGCTTTGGTATTTAAGGACTCTGCTGCATAATTTAAGGACTTTGCTGCATTATTTAAGGACTCTGCTGCATTATTTAATTACTTTGCTGCATTATTTAAGGACTCTGCTGCGGTATTTAAGGACTCTGCTGCATTATTTAAGGACTTTGATGCATTATTTAAGGACTCTGCTGCATTATTTAAGGAATTTGTTGCATTATTTAAGGACTCTGCTGCATTATTTAAGGACTTTGCTGCATTATTTAATAATTTTGTTGCATTATAAAAGTATTCTGCTGCATTATTTAAGGACTTTGTTGCATTATGTAAGGAGTCTGCTGCATTATTTAAGGACTTTGCTGCATTATTTAACGACTCTGCTGAAACATTTGAGGACTCAGCTGCATTATTTAAGGACTCTGCTGCATTATTTAAGGAATTTGCTGCATTATTTAAGGACTCTGCTGCGGTATTTAAGGACTCTGCTGCATTATTTAAGGACTTTGATGCATTATTTAAGGACTCTGCTGCATTATTTAATGACTTTGTTGCATTATATAAGGTCTCTGCTGCATTATTTAAGGACTATGTTGCATTATGTTAGAAGTCTGCTGCATTATTTAAGGACTTTGCTGCATTATTTAAGGACTCTGCTGCATTATTTAAGGACTTTGTTGCATTATTTAAGGTCTCTTTTTCATTATTTAAGGACTCTGCTATTGTACTTAAGGACTTTGCTGCATTATTTAAGGACTTTGCTGCATTATTTAAGGACTCTGCTGCATTATTTAAGTACTTTGTTGCATTATTTAAGGACTCTGCTGCATAATTTAAGGACTTTATTGCATTATTTAAGGATCCTGCTGCATTATTTAATGACTCTGCTGAAGCATTTGAGGACTCATCTGCATTATTAAAGGTCTCTGCTGCATTATTTAAGGATCCTGCTGAAGCATTTGAGGACTCAGCTGCATTATTTAAGGACTTTGCTGCATTATTTAACGACTCTGCTGCGTTATTTAAGGACTCTGCTGCATTATTTAAGGACACTGCTGCATTATTTAAGGACTCTGCTGCATTATTTAAGGACTTTGCTGCATTATTTAACGACTCTGCTGCATTATTTAAGAACTTTGCTGCATTATTTAAGGACTCTGCTGCATTATTTAAGGAATTTGTTGCATTATTTAAGGACTCTGCTGCTTTATTTAAGGACTCTGCTGCGGTATTTAAGGACTCTGCTGCATTATTTAAGGACTTTGCTGCATTATTTAAGGACTGCTGCGTTATTTAAGGACTCTGCTGCATTATTTAAGACTTTGCTGCATTATTTAAGGACTCTGCTGCAGTGTTTAATGACTCTGCTGAAGCAACTGGGGACTCAGATGCATTATTTAAGGACTCTGCTGCATTATGTAAGGACTTTGCTGCTTTATTTAAGGACTTTGCTGCATTATTTAAGGACTTTGTTGCATTATTTAAGGACTCTGCTGCATTATTTAAGGACTTTGTTGCATTATTTAAGGACTCTTCTGCATTATTTAAGGACTTTGCTGCATTATTTAAGGACTATGCTGTGGTATTTAAGTACTCTGCTGCATTATTTAAGGACTTTGCTGCATTATTTAAGGACTCTGCTGCATTATTTAATTACTTTGCTGCATTATTAAAGGACCCTGCTGCGGCATTTAAGGATTCTGCTGCATTATTTAAGGACTTTGATGCATTATTTAAGGACGCTGCTGCAGAATTTAAGGAATCTGCTGCATTATTTAAGGACTTTGTTGCATTATTTAAGGTCTCTGCTGCATTATTTAAGGACTCTGCTATGGTACTTAAGGACTTTGCTGCATTACTTAAGGACTTTGCTGCATTATTTAAGGACTTTGATGCATTATTTAAGAACTTTGTTGCATTATTTAAGGACTCTGCTGCATTATTTAAGGACTTTGTTGCATTATGTAAGGACTTTGCTGCTTTATTTAAGGACTTTGCTGCATTATTTAAGGGCTTTGTTGCATTATTTAAGGACTCTGCTGCATTATTTAAGGACTTTGTTGCATTATTTAAGGACTCTTCTGCATTATTTAAGGACTTTGCTGCATGATTTAAGGACTATGCTGTGGTATTTAAGTACTCTGCTGCATTATTTAAGGACTTTGCTGCATTATTTAAGGACTCTGCTGCATTATTTAATTACTTTGCTGCATTATTAAAGGACCCTGCTGCGGCATTTAAGGATTCTGCTGCATAATTTAAGGACTTTATTGCATTATTTAAGGATCCTGCTGCATTATTTAAGGATCCTGCTGAAGCATTTGAGGACTCAGCTGCATTATTTAAGGACTTTGCTGCATTATTTAACGACTCTGCTGCATTATTTAAGGACTCTGCTGCTTTATTTAAGGACTTTCCTGCATTATTTAAGGAGTCTTCTGCATTATTTAATGACTCTGCTGAAGCATTTGAGGACTCAACTGCATTATTTAAGGACTCTGCTGCATTATTTAAGGTCTCTGCTGCATTATTTAAGGACTCTGCTGTGGTATATAAGGACTCTGCTGCATTATTTAAGGAATTTGTTGCATTATTTAAGGACGCTGCTGCATTATTTAAGGACTTTGTTGCATTATTTAAGGACTCTGCTGCATTAATTAAGGACTTTGCTGCATTACTTAAGGACACTGCTGCATTATTTAAGGACTTTGTTGCATTATTTAAGGTCTCTGCTGCATTATTTAAGGACTCTGCTGTGGTATTTATGGACTCTGCTGCATTATTTAAGGAATTTGTTGCATTATTTAAGGACGCTGCTGCATTATTTAAGGACTTTGTTGCATTATTTAAGGACTTTGCTGCATTAATTAAGGACTTTGCTGCATTACTTAAGGACTCTGCTGCATTATTTAATTACTTGCTGCATTATTTAAGGACTCTGCTGCGGTGTTTAAGAACTCTGCTGCATTATTTAAGGACTTTGCTGCATTATTTTAGGACTCTGCTGCATTATTTAAGGACTTTGCTGTATTATTTAAGGACTCTACTGCATTATTTAAGGACTTTGTTGCATTATTTAAGGACTCTGCTGCATTATTTAATGACTTTGTTGCATTATATAAGGACTCTGCTGCATTATTTAAGGACTATGTTGCATTATGTTAGAAGTCTGCTGCATTATTTAAGGACTTTGCTGCATTATTTAAGGACTCTGCTGCATTATTTAAGGACTTTATTGCATTATTTAAGGACTCTGCTGCATTATTTAATGACTCTGCTGAAGCATTTGAGGACTCAGCTGCATTATTTAAGGTCTCTGCTGTATTATTTAAGGACTCTGCTGCATTATTTAATGACTCTGTTGCGGTATTTAAGGACTCTGCTGCATTATTTAAGGACTGCTGCGTTATTTAAGGACTCTGCTGCATTATTTAAGACTTTGCTGCATTATTTAAGGACTCTGCTGCAGTGTTTAATGACTCTGCTGAAGCAACTGGGGACTCAGATGCATTATTTAAGGACTCTGCTGCATTATGTAAGGACTTTGCTGCTTTATTTAAGGACTTTGCTGCATTATTTAAGGACTTTGTTGCATTATTTAAGGACTCTGCTGCATTATTTAAGGACTTTGTTGCATTATTTAAGGACTCTTCTGCATTATTTAAGGACTTTGCTGCATTATTTAAGGACTATGCTGTGGTATTTAAGTACTCTGCTGCATTATTTAAGGACTTTGCTGCATTATTTAAGGACTCTGCTGCATTATTTAATTACTTTGCTGCATTATTAAAGGACCCTGCTGCGGCATTTAAGGATTCTGCTGCATTATTTAAGGACTTTGATGCATTATTTAAGGACGCTGCTGCAGAATTTAAGGAATCTGCTGCATTATTTAAGGACTTTGTTGCATTATTTAAGGTCTCTGCTGCATGAATTAAGGACTCTGCTATGGTACTTAAGGACTTTGCTGCATTATTTAAGGACTTTGCTGCATTATTTAAGGACTTTGATGCATTATTTAAGAACTTTGTTGCATTATTTAAGGACTCTGCTGCATTATTTAAGGACTTTGTTGCATTATGTAAGGACTTTGCTGCTTTATTTAAGGACTTTGCTGCATTATTTAAGGACTTTGTTGCATTATTTAAGGACTCTGCTGCATTATTTAAGGACTTTGTTGCATTATTTAAGGACTCTTCTGCATTATTTAAGGACTTTGCTGCATTATTTAAGGACTATGCTGTGGTATTTAAGTACTCTGCTGCATTATTTAAGGACTTTGCTGCATTATTTAAGGACTCTGCTGCATTATTTAATTACTTTGCTGCATTATTAAAGGACCCTGCTGCGGCATTTAAGGATTCTGCTGCATAATTTAAGGACTTTATTGCATTATTTAAGGATCCTGCTGCATTATTTAAGGATCCTGCTGAAGCATTTGAGGACTCAGCTGCATTATTTAAGGACTTTGCTGCATTATTTAACGACTCTGCTGCATTATTTAAGGACTCTGCTGCTTTATTTAAGGACTTTCCTGCATTATTTAAGGAGTCTTCTGCATTATTTAATGACTCTGCTGAAGCATTTGAGGACTCAACTGCATTATTTAAGGACTCTGCTGCATTATTTAAGGTCTCTGCTGCATTATTTAAGGACTCTGCTGTGGTATATAAGGACTCTGCTGCATTATTTAAGGAATTTGTTGCATTATTTAAGGACGCTGCTGCATTATTTAAGGACTTTGTTGCATTATTTAAGGACTCTGCTGCATTAATTAAGGACTTTGCTGCATTACTTAAGGACACTGCTGCATTATTTAAGGACTTTGTTGCATTATTTAAGGACTCTGCTGCATTATTTAAGGACTCTGCTGAAGCATTTGGGGACTCAGATGCATTATTTAAGGACTCTGCTGCATTATGTAAGGGCTTTGCTGCTTTATTTAAGGACTCTGTTGCATTATTTAAGGACTTTGTTGCATTATTTAAGAACTCTGCTGCATTATTTAAGGACTTTGTTGCATTATTTAAGGATTCTGCTGCATTATTTAAGGACTTTGCTGCATTATTTAAGGACTATGCTGTGGTATTTAAGGACTCTGCTGCATTATTTAAGGACTTTGCTGCATTATTAAAGGACTCTGCTGCATTATTTAATTACTTTGCTGCATTATTTAAGGACTCTGCTGCGGTATTTAAGGACTCTGCTGCATTATTTAAGGACTTTGATGCATTATTTAAGGACACTGCTGCAGAATTTAAGGAATCTGCTGCATTATTTAAGGACTTTGTTGCATTATTTAAGGTCTCTTTTTCATTATTTAAGGACTCTGCTATTGTACTTAAGGACTTTGCTGCATTATTTAAGGACTTTGCTGCATTATTTAAGGACTCTGCTGCATTATTTAAGTACTTTGTTGCATTATTTAAGGACTCTGCTGCATAATTTAAGGACTTTATTGCATTATTTAAGGATCCTGCTGCATTATTTAATGACTCTGCTGAAGCATTTGAGGACTCAGCTGCATTATTTAAGGTCTCTGCTGCATTATTTAAGGATCCTGCTGAAGCATTTGAGGACTCAGCTGCATTATTTAAGGACTTTGCTGCATTATTTAACGACTCTGCTGCGTTATTTAAGGACTCTGCTGCATTATTTAAGGACACTGCTGCATTATTTAAGGACTCTGCTGCATTATTTAAGGACTTTGCTGCATTATTTAACGACTCTGCTGCATTATTTAAGAACTTTGCTGCATTATTTAAGGACTCTGCTGCATTATTTAAGGAATTTGTTGCATTATTTAAGGACTCTGCTGCTTTATTTAAGGACTCTGCTGCAGTATTTAAGGACTCTGCTGCATTATTTAAGGACTTTGCTGCATTATTTAAGGACTGCTGCGTTATGTAAGGACTCTGCTGCATTATTTAAGACTTTGCTGCATTATTTAAGGACTCTGCTGCAGTGTTTAATGACTCTGCTGAAGCAACTGGGGACTCAGATGCATTATTTAAGGACTCTGCTGCATTATGTAAGGACTTTGCTGCTTTATTTAAGGACTTTGCTGCATTATTTAAGGACTTTGTTGCATTATTTAAGGACTCTGCTGCATTATTTAAGGACTTTGTTGCATTATTTAAGGACTCTTCTGCATTATTTAAGGACTTTGCTGCATTATTTAAGGACTATGCTGTGGTATTTAAGTACTCTGCTGCATTATTTAAGGACTTTGCTGCATTATTTAAGGACTCTGCTGCATTATTTAATTACTTTGCTGCATTATTAAAGGACCCTGCTGCGGCATTTAAGGATTCTGCTGCATTATTTAAGGACTTTGATGCATTATTTAAGGACGCTGCTGCAGAATTTAAGGAATCTGCTGCATTATTTAAGGACATTGTTGCATTATTTAAGGTCTCTGCTGCATTATTTAAGGACTCTGCTATGGTACTTAAGGACTTTGCTGCATTATTTAAGGACTTTGCTGCATTATTTAAGGACTTTGATGCATTATTTAAGAACTTTGTTGCATTATTTAAGGACTCTGCTGCATTATTTAAGGACTTTGTTGCATTATGTAAGGACTTTGCTGCTTTATTTAAGGACTTTGCTGCATTATTTAAGGACTTTGTTGCATTATTTAAGGACTCTGCTGCATTATTTAAGGACTTTGTTGCATTATTTAAGGACTCTTCTGCATTATTTAAGGACTTTGCTGCATTATTTAAGGACTATGCTGTGGTATTTAAGTACTCTGCTGCATTATTTAAGGACTTTGCTGCATTATTTAAGGACTCTGCTGCATTATTTAATTACTTTGCTGCATTATTAAAGGACCCTGCTGCGGCATTTAAGGATTCTGCTGCATAATTTAAGGACTTTATTGCATTATTTAAGGATCCTGCTGCATTATTTAAGGATCCTGCTGAAGCATTTGAGGACTCAGCTGCATTATTTAAGGACTTTGCTGCATTATTTAAGTACTTTGTTGCATTATTTAAGGACTCTGCTGCATAATTTAAGGACTTTATTGCATTATTTAAGGATCCTGCTGCATTATTTAATGACTCTGCTGAAGCATTTGAGGACTCAGCTGCATTATTTAAGGTCTCTGCTGCATTATTTAAGGATCCTGCTGAAGCATTTGAGGACTCAGCTGCATTATTTAAGGACTTTGCTGCATTATTTAACGACTCTGCTGCGTTATTTAAGGACTCTGCTGCATTATTTAAGGACACTGCTGCATTATTTAAGGACTCTGCTGCATTATTTAAGGACTTTGCTGCATTATTTAACGACTCTGCTGCATTATTTAAGAACTTTGCTGCATTATTTAAGGACTCTGCTGCATTATTTAAGGAATTTGTTGCATTATTTAAGGACTCTGCTGCTTTATTTAAGGACTCTGCTGCGGTATTTAAGGACTCTGCTGCATTATTTAAGGACTTTGCTGCATTATTTAAGGACTGCTGCGTTATGTAAGGACTCTGCTGCATTATTTAAGACTTTGCTGCATTATTTAAGGACTCTGCTGCAGTGTTTAATGACTCTGCTGAAGCAACTGGGGACTCAGATGCATTATTTAAGGACTCTGCTGCATTATGTAAGGACTTTGCTGCTTTATTTAAGGACTTTGCTGCATTATTTAAGGACTTTGTTGCATTATTTAAGGACTCTGCTGCATTATTTAAGGACTTTGTTGCATTATTTAAGGACTCTTCTGCATTATTTAAGGACTTTGCTGCATTATTTAAGGACTATGCTGTGGTATTTAAGTACTCTGCTGCATTATTTAAGGACTTTGCTGCATTATTTAAGGACTCTGCTGCATTATTTAATTACTTTGCTGCATTATTAAAGGACCCTGCTGCGGCATTTAAGGATTCTGCTGCATTATTTAAGGACTTTGATGCATTATTTAAGGACGCTGCTGCAGAATTTAAGGAATCTGCTGCATTATTTAAGGACATTGTTGCATTATTTAAGGTCTCTGCTGCATTATTTAAGGACTCTGCTATGGTACTTAAGGACTTTGCTGCATTATTTAAGGACTTTGCTGCATTATTTAAGGACTTTGATGCATTATTTAAGAACTTTGTTGCATTATTTAAGGACTCTGCTGCATTATTTAAGGACTTTGTTGCATTATGTAAGGACTTTGCTGCTTTATTTAAGGACTTTGCTGCATTATTTAAGGACTTTGTTGCATTATTTAAGGACTCTGCTGCATTATTTAAGGACTTTGTTGCATTATTTAAGGACTCTTCTGCATTATTTAAGGACTTTGCTGCATTATTTAAGGACTATGCTGTGGTATTTAAGTACTCTGCTGCATTATTTAAGGACTTTGCTGCATTATTTAAGGACTCTGCTGCATTATTTAATTACTTTGCTGCATTATTAAAGGACCCTGCTGCGGCATTTAAGGATTCTGCTGCATAATTTAAGGACTTTATTGCATTATTTAAGGATCCTGCTGCATTATTTAAGGATCCTGCTGAAGCATTTGAGGACTCAGCTGCATTATTTAAGGACTTTGCTGCATTATTTAACGACTCTGCTGCATTATTTAAGGACTCTGCTGCTTTATTTAAGGACTTTCCTGCATTATTTAAGGAGTCTTCTGCATTATTTAATGACTCTGCTGAAGCATTTGAGGACTCAACTGCATTATTTAAGGACTCTGCTGCATTATTTAAGGTCTCTGCTGCATTATTTAAGGACTCTGCTGTGGTATATAAGGACTCTGCTGCATTATTTAAGGAATTTGTTGCATTATTTAAGGACGCTGCTGCATTATTTAAGGACTTTGTTGCATTATTTAAGGACTCTGCTGCATTAATTAAGGACTTTGCTGCATTACTTAAGGACACTGCTGCATTATTTAAGGACTTTGTTGCATTATTTAAGGACTCTGCTGCATTATTTAAGGACTCTGCTGAAGCATTTGGGGACTCAGATGCATTATTTAAGGACTCTGCTGCATTATGTAAGGGCTTTGCTGCTTTATTTAAGGACTCTGTTGCATTATTTAAGGACTTTGTTGCATTATTTAAGAACTCTGCTGCATTATTTAAGGACTTTGTTGCATTATTTAAGGATTCTGCTGCATTATTTAAGGACTTTGCTGCATTATTTAAGGACTATGCTGTGGTATTTAAGGACTCTGCTGCATTATTTAAGGACTTTGCTGCATTATTAAAGGACTCTGCTGCATTATTTAATTACTTTGCTGCATTATTTAAGGACTCTGCTGCATTATTTAAGGACTTTGATGCATTATTTAAGGACACTGCTGCAGAATTTAAGGAATCTGCTGCATTATTTAAGGACTTTGTTGCATTATTTAAGGTCTCTTTTTCATTATTTAAGGACTCTGCTATTGTACTTAAGGACTTTGCTGCATTATTTAAGGACTTTGCTGCATTATTTAAGGACTCTGCTGCATTATTTAAGTACTTTGTTGCATTATTTAAGGACTCTGCTGCATAATTTAAGGACTTTATTGCATTATTTAAGGATCCTGCTGCATTATTTAATGACTCTGCTGAAGCATTTGAGGACTCAGCTGCATTATTTAAGGTCTCTCTGCTGCATTATTTAAGGATCCTGCTGAAGCATTTGAGGACTCAGCTGCATTATTTAAGGACTTTGCTGCATTATTTAATGACTCTGCTGCGTTATTTAAAGACTCTGCTGCATTATTTAAGGACACTGCTGCATTATTTAAGGACTCTGCTGCATTATTTAAGGACTTTGCTGCATTATTTAACGACTCTGCTGCATTATTTAAGAACTTTGCTGCATTATTTAAGGACTCTGCTCCATTATTTAAGGAATTTGTTGCATTATTTAAGGACTCTGCTGCATTATTTAAGGACTTTGCTGCATTATTTAATGAATCTGCTGAAGCATTTGAGGACTCAACTGCATTATTTAAGGTCTCTGCTGCATTATTTAAGGACTCTGCTGAAGCATTTGAGGACTCAGCTGCATGATTTAAGGACTTTGCTGAATTATTTAAGGACTCTGCTGCATTATTTAAGGAATTTGTTGCATTATTTAAGGACTCTGCTGCATTATCTAAGGAATTTGTTGCATTATTTAAGGACTCTGCTGCATTATTTAAGGACTTTGCTGCATTATTTAATAACTTTGTTGCATTATACAAGTACTCTGCTGCATTATTTAAGGACTTTGTTGCATTATGTTAGGAGTCTGCTGCATTATTTAAGGAGTCTGCTGCATTATTTAATGACTATGCTGCATTATTTAAGGACTGCTGCGTTATTTAAGGACTCTGCTGCATTATTTAAGACTTTGCTGCATTATTTAAGGACTCTGCTGCAGTATTTAATGACTCTGCTGAAGCATTTGGGGACTCAGATGCTTTATTTAAGGACTCTGTTGCATTATTTAAGGACTTTGTTGCATTATTTAAGGACTCTGCTGCATTATTTAAGGACTTTGTTGCATTATTTAAGGATTCTGCTGCATTTTTTAAGGACCTGGCTGCATTATTTAAGGACTCTGCTGCATTATTTAATTATTTTGCTCCATTATTTAAGGACTCTGCTGCGGTATTTAAGGACTCTGCTGCATTATTTAAGGACTGTGATGCATTATTTAAGGACGCTGCTGCAGAATTTAAGGAATCTGCTGCATTATTTAAGGACTTTGTTGCATTATTTAAGGTCTCTGCTGCATTATTTAAGGACTCTGCTATGGTACTTAAGGACTTTGCTGCATTATTTAAGGACTTTGCTGCATTATTTAAGGACTCTGCTGCATTATTTAAGAACTGTGTTGCATTATTTAAGGACTCTGCTGCATTATTTAAGGACTTTGTTGCATTATGTAAGGACTCTGCTGCATTATTTAAGGACTTTGCTGCATTATTTAAGGACTCTACTGCATAATTTAAGGACTTTATTGCATTATTTAAGGATCCTGCTGCATTATTTAATGACTCTGCTGAAGCATTTGAGGACTCAGCTGCATTATTAAAGGTCTCTGCTGCATTATTTAAGTATCCTGCTGAAGCATTTGAGGACTCAGCTGCATTATTTAAGGACTTTGCTGCATTATTTATCGACTCTGCTGCGTTATTTAAGGACTCTGCTGCATTATTTAAGAACTTTGCTGCATTATTTAAGGACTCTTCTGCATTATTTAATGACTCTGCTGAAGAATTTGAGGACTCAGCTGCATAATTTAAGGACTCTGCTGCATTATTTAAGGAATTTGCTGCATTATTTAAGGACTCTACTGCGTTATTTAAGGACTCTGTTGCATTATTTAAGGACTTTGATGCATTATTTAAGGATGCTGCTGCAGAATTTAAGGAATCTGCTGCATTATTTAAGGACTTTGTTGCATTATTTAAGGTCTCTGCTGCATTATTTAAGGACTCTGCTGTGGTATTTAAGGACCCTGCTGCATTATTTAAGGAATTTGTTGCATTATTTAAGGACGCTGCTGCATTATTTAAGGACTTTGTTGCATTATTTAAGGACTCTGCTGCAGTATTTAATGACTCTGCTGAAGCATTTGGGGACTCAGATGCATTATTTAAGGACTCTGCTGCATTATGTAAGGGCTTTGCTGCTTTATTTAAGGACTCTTTTGCATTATTTAAGGACTCTGCTGCATTATTTAAGGACTTTGTTGCATTATTTAAGGATTTTGCTGCATTATTTAAGGATTTTGCTGCATTATTTAAGGACTTTGCCGCATTATTTAAGGACTATGCTTTGGTATTTAAGGACTCTGCTGCATTATTTAAGGACTTTGCTGCATTATTTAAGGACTCTGCTGCATTATTTAATTACTTTGCTGCATTATTTAAGGACTCTGCTGCGGTATTTAAGGACTCTGCTGCATTATTTAAGGACTTTGATGCATTATTTAAGGACACTGCTGCAGAATTTAAGGAATCTGCTTCATTATTTAAGGACTTTGTTGCATTATTTAAGGACTCTGCTGCATTATTTAAGAACTTTGTTGCATTATTTAAGGACTCTGCTGCATTATTTAAGGACTTTGTTGCATTATGTAAGGACTCTGCTGCATTATTTAAGGACTTTGCTGCATTATTTAAGGACTCTGCTGCATAATTTAAGGACTTTATTGCATTATTTTAGGATCCTGCTGCATTATTTAATGACTCTGCTGAAGCATTTGAGGACTCAGCTGCATTATTAAAGGTCTCTGCTGCATTATTTAAGGATCCTGCTGAAGCATTTGAGGACTCAGTTGCATTATTTAAGGACTTTGCTGCATTATTTAACGACTCTGCTGCGTTATTTAAGGACTCTGCTGCATTATTTAAGAACTTTGCTGCATTATTTAAGGACTCTTCTGAATTATTTAATGACTCTGCTGAAGTATTTGAGGACTCAGCTGCATTATTTAAGGACTCTGCTGCATTATTTAAGGAATTTGTTGCATTATTTAAGGACGCTGCTGCATTATTTAAGGTCTTTGTTGCATTATTTAAGGACTCTGCTGCAGTATTTAATGACTCTGCTGAAGCATTTGGGGACTCAGATGCATTATTTAAGGACTCTGCTGCATTATGTAAGGGCTTTGCTGCTTTATTTAAGGACTCTTTTGCATTATTTAAGGACTTTGTTGCATTATTTAAGGACTCTGCTGCATTATTTAAGGACTTTGTTGCATTATTTAAGGATTCTGCTGCATTATTTAAGGACTTTGCTGCATTATTTAAGGACTATGCTTTGGTATTTAAGGACTCTGCTGCATAATTTAAGGACTTTGCTGCATTATTTAAGGACTCTGCTGCATTATTTAATTACTTTGCTGCATTATTTAAGGACTCTGCTGCGGTATTTAAGGACTCTGCTGCATTATTTAAGGACTTTGATGCATTATTTAAGGACTCTGCTGCATTATTTAAGGAATTTGTTGCATTATTTAAGGACTCTGCTGCATTATTTAAGGACTTTGCTGCATTATTTAATAATTTTGTTGCATTATAAAAGTATTCTGCTGCATTATTTAAGGACTTTGTTGCATTATGTAAGGAGTCTGCTGCATTATTTAAGGACTTTGCTGCATTATTTAACGACTCTGCTGAAACATTTGAGGACTCAGCTGCATTATTTAAGGACTCTGCTGCATTATTTAAGGAATTTGCTGCATTATTTAAGGACTCTGCTGCGGTATTTAAGGACTCTGCTGCATTATTTAAGGACTTTGATGCATTATTTAAGGACTCTGCTGCATTATTTAATGACTTTGTTGCATTATATAAGGTCTCTGCTGCATTATTTAAGGACTATGTTGCATTATGTTAGAAGTCTGCTGCATTATTTAAGGACTTTGCTGCATTATTTAAGGACTCTGCTGCATTATTTAAGGACTTTGTTGCATTATTTAAGGTCTCTTTTTCATTATTTAAGGACTCTGCTATTGTACTTAAGGACTTTGCTGCATTATTTAAGGACTTTGCTGCATTATTTAAGGACTCTGCTGCATTATTTAAGTACTTTGTTGCATTATTTAAGGACTCTGCTGCATAATTTAAGGACTTTATTGCATTATTTAAGGATCCTGCTGCATTATTTAATGACTCTGCTGAAGCATTTGAGGACTCATCTGCATTATTAAAGGTCTCTGCTGCATTATTTAAGGATCCTGCTGAAGCATTTGAGGACTCAGCTGCATTATTTAAGGACTTTGCTGCATTATTTAACGACTCTGCTGCGTTATTTAAGGACTCTGCTGCATTATTTAAGGACACTGCTGCATTATTTAAGGACTCTGCTGCATTATTTAAGGACTTTGCTGCATTATTTAACGACTCTGCTGCATTATTTAAGAACTTTGCTGCATTATTTAAGGACTCTGCTGCATTATTTAAGGAATTTGTTGCATTATTTAAGGACTCTGCTGCTTTATTTAAGGACTCTGCTGCGGTATTTAAGGACTCTGCTGCATTATTTAAGGACTTTGCTGCATTATTTAAGGACTGCTGCGTTATTTAAGGACTCTGCTGCATTATTTAAGACTTTGCTGCATTATTTAAGGACTCTGCTGCAGTGTTTAATGACTCTGCTGAAGCAACTGGGGACTCAGATGCATTATTTAAGGACTCTGCTGCATTATGTAAGGACTTTGCTGCTTTATTTAAGGACTTTGCTGCATTATTTAAGGACTTTGTTGCATTATTTAAGGACTCTGCTGCATTATTTAAGGACTTTGTTGCATTATTTAAGGACTCTTCTGCATTATTTAAGGACTTTGCTGCATTATTTAAGGACTATGCTGTGGTATTTAAGTACTCTGCTGCATTATTTAAGGACTTTGCTGCATTATTTAAGGACTCTGCTGCATTATTTAATTACTTTGCTGCATTATTAAAGGACCCTGCTGCGGCATTTAAGGATTCTGCTGCATTATTTAAGGACTTTGATGCATTATTTAAGGACGCTGCTGCAGAATTTAAGGAATCTGCTGCATTATTTAAGGACTTTGTTGCATTATTTAAGGTCTCTGCTGCATTATTTAAGGACTCTGCTATGGTACTTAAGGACTTTGCTGCATTACTTAAGGACTTTGCTGCATTATTTAAGGACTTTGATGCATTATTTAAGAACTTTGTTGCATTATTTAAGGACTCTGCTGCATTATTTAAGGACTTTGTTGCATTATGTAAGGACTTTGCTGCTTTATTTAAGGACTTTGCTGCATTATTTAAGGGCTTTGTTGCATTATTTAAGGACTCTGCTGCATTATTTAAGGACTTTGTTGCATTATTTAAGGACTCTTCTGCATTATTTAAGGACTTTGCTGCATTATTTAAGGACTATGCTGTGGTATTTAAGTACTCTGCTGCATTATTTAAGGACTTTGCTGCATTATTTAAGGACTCTGCTGCATTATTTAATTACTTTGCTGCATTATTAAAGGACCCTGCTGCGGCATTTAAGGATTCTGCTGCATAATTTAAGGACTTTATTGCATTATTTAAGGATCCTGCTGCATTATTTAAGGATCCTGCTGAAGCATTTGAGGACTCAGCTGCATTATTTAAGGACTTTGCTGCATTATTTAACGACTCTGCTGCATTATTTAAGGACTCTGCTGCTTTATTTAAGGACTTTCCTGCATTATTTAAGGAGTCTTCTGCATTATTTAATGACTCTGCTGAAGCATTTGAGGACTCAACTGCATTATTTAAGGACTCTGCTGCATTATTTAAGGTCTCTGCTGCATTATTTAAGGACTCTGCTGTGGTATATAAGGACTCTGCTGCATTATTTAAGGAATTTGTTGCATTATTTAAGGACGCTGCTGCATTATTTAAGGACTTTGTTGCATTATTTAAGGACTCTGCTGCATTAATTAAGGACTTTGCTGCATTACTTAAGGACACTGCTGCATTATTTAAGGACTTTGTTGCATTATTTAAGGTCTCTGCTGCATTATTTAAGGACTCTGCTGTGGTATTTATGGACTCTGCTGCATTATTTAAGGAATTTGTTGCATTATTTAAGGACGCTGCTGCATTATTTAAGGACTTTGTTGCATTATTTAAGGACTTTGCTGCATTAATTAAGGACTTTGCTGCATTACTTAAGGACTCTGCTGCATTATTTAATTACTTGCTGCATTATTTAAGGACTCTGCTGCGGTGTTTAAGAACTCTGCTGCATTATTTAAGGACTTTGCTGCATTATTTTAGGACTCTGCTGCATTATTTAAGGACTTTGCTGTATTATTTAAGGACTCTACTGCATTATTTAAGGACTTTGTTGCATTATTTAAGGACTCTGCTGCATTATTTAATGACTTTGTTGCATTATATAAGGACTCTGCTGCATTATTTAAGGACTATGTTGCATTATGTTAGAAGTCTGCTGCATTATTTAAGGACTTTGCTGCATTATTTAAGGACTCTGCTGCATTATTTAAGGACTTTATTGCATTATTTAAGGACTCTGCTGCATTATTTAATGACTCTGCTGAAGCATTTGAGGACTCAGCTGCATTATTTAAGGTCTCTGCTGTATTATTTAAGGACTCTGCTGCATTATTTAATGACTCTGTTGCGGTATTTAAGGACTCTGCTGCATTATTTAAGGACTGCTGCGTTATTTAAGGACTCTGCTGCATTATTTAAGACTTTGCTGCATTATTTAAGGACTCTGCTGCAGTGTTTAATGACTCTGCTGAAGCAACTGGGGACTCAGATGCATTATTTAAGGACTCTGCTGCATTATGTAAGGACTTTGCTGCTTTATTTAAGGACTTTGCTGCATTATTTAAGGACTTTGTTGCATTATTTAAGGACTCTGCTGCATTATTTAAGGACTTTGTTGCATTATTTAAGGACTCTTCTGCATTATTTAAGGACTTTGCTGCATTATTTAAGGACTATGCTGTGGTATTTAAGTACTCTGCTGCATTATTTAAGGACTTTGCTGCATTATTTAAGGACTCTGCTGCATTATTTAATTACTTTGCTGCATTATTAAAGGACCCTGCTGCGGCATTTAAGGATTCTGCTGCATTATTTAAGGACTTTGATGCATTATTTAAGGACGCTGCTGCAGAATTTAAGGAATCTGCTGCATTATTTAAGGACTTTGTTGCATTATTTAAGGTCTCTGCTGCATGAATTAAGGACTCTGCTATGGTACTTAAGGACTTTGCTGCATTATTTAAGGACTTTGCTGCATTATTTAAGGACTTTGATGCATTATTTAAGAACTTTGTTGCATTATTTAAGGACTCTGCTGCATTATTTAAGGACTTTGTTGCATTATGTAAGGACTTTGCTGCTTTATTTAAGGACTTTGCTGCATTATTTAAGGACTTTGTTGCATTATTTAAGGACTCTGCTGCATTATTTAAGGACTTTGTTGCATTATTTAAGGACTCTTCTGCATTATTTAAGGACTTTGCTGCATTATTTAAGGACTATGCTGTGGTATTTAAGTACTCTGCTGCATTATTTAAGGACTTTGCTGCATTATTTAAGGACTCTGCTGCATTATTTAATTACTTTGCTGCATTATTAAAGGACCCTGCTGCGGCATTTAAGGATTCTGCTGCATAATTTAAGGACTTTATTGCATTATTTAAGGATCCTGCTGCATTATTTAAGGATCCTGCTGAAGCATTTGAGGACTCAGCTGCATTATTTAAGGACTTTGCTGCATTATTTAACGACTCTGCTGCATTATTTAAGGACTCTGCTGCTTTATTTAAGGACTTTCCTGCATTATTTAAGGAGTCTTCTGCATTATTTAATGACTCTGCTGAAGCATTTGAGGACTCAACTGCATTATTTAAGGACTCTGCTGCATTATTTAAGGTCTCTGCTGCATTATTTAAGGACTCTGCTGTGGTATATAAGGACTCTGCTGCATTATTTAAGGAATTTGTTGCATTATTTAAGGACGCTGCTGCATTATTTAAGGACTTTGTTGCATTATTTAAGGACTCTGCTGCATTAATTAAGGACTTTGCTGCATTACTTAAGGACACTGCTGCATTATTTAAGGACTTTGTTGCATTATTTAAGGACTCTGCTGCATTATTTAAGGACTCTGCTGAAGCATTTGGGGACTCAGATGCATTATTTAAGGACTCTGCTGCATTATGTAAGGGCTTTGCTGCTTTATTTAAGGACTCTGTTGCATTATTTAAGGACTTTGTTGCATTATTTAAGAACTCTGCTGCATTATTTAAGGACTTTGTTGCATTATTTAAGGATTCTGCTGCATTATTTAAGGACTTTGCTGCATTATTTAAGGACTATGCTGTGGTATTTAAGGACTCTGCTGCATTATTTAAGGACTTTGCTGCATTATTAAAGGACTCTGCTGCATTATTTAATTACTTTGCTGCATTATTTAAGGACTCTGCTGCGGTATTTAAGGACTCTGCTGCATTATTTAAGGACTTTGATGCATTATTTAAGGACACTGCTGCAGAATTTAAGGAATCTGCTGCATTATTTAAGGACTTTGTTGCATTATTTAAGGTCTCTTTTTCATTATTTAAGGACTCTGCTATTGTACTTAAGGACTTTGCTGCATTATTTAAGGACTTTGCTGCATTATTTAAGGACTCTGCTGCATTATTTAAGTACTTTGTTGCATTATTTAAGGACTCTGCTGCATAATTTAAGGACTTTATTGCATTATTTAAGGATCCTGCTGCATTATTTAATGACTCTGCTGAAGCATTTGAGGACTCAGCTGCATTATTTAAGGTCTCTGCTGCATTATTTAAGGATCCTGCTGAAGCATTTGAGGACTCAGCTGCATTATTTAAGGACTTTGCTGCATTATTTAACGACTCTGCTGCGTTATTTAAGGACTCTGCTGCATTATTTAAGGACACTGCTGCATTATTTAAGGACTCTGCTGCATTATTTAAGGACTTTGCTGCATTATTTAACGACTCTGCTGCATTATTTAAGAACTTTGCTGCATTATTTAAGGACTCTGCTGCATTATTTAAGGAATTTGTTGCATTATTTAAGGACTCTGCTGCTTTATTTAAGGACTCTGCTGCAGTATTTAAGGACTCTGCTGCATTATTTAAGGACTTTGCTGCATTATTTAAGGACTGCTGCGTTATGTAAGGACTCTGCTGCATTATTTAAGACTTTGCTGCATTATTTAAGGACTCTGCTGCAGTGTTTAATGACTCTGCTGAAGCAACTGGGGACTCAGATGCATTATTTAAGGACTCTGCTGCATTATGTAAGGACTTTGCTGCTTTATTTAAGGACTTTGCTGCATTATTTAAGGACTTTGTTGCATTTTTTAAGGACTCTGCTGCATTATTTAAGGACTTTGTTGCATTATTTAAGGACTCTTCTGCATTATTTAAGGACTTTGCTGCATTATTTAAGGACTATGCTGTGGTATTTAAGTACTCTGCTGCATTATTTAAGGACTTTGCTGCATTATTTAAGGACTCTGCTGCATTATTTAATTACTTTGCTGCATTATTAAAGGACCCTGCTGCGGCATTTAAGGATTCTGCTGCATTATTTAAGGACTTTGATGCATTATTTAAGGACGCTGCTGCAGAATTTAAGGAATCTGCTGCATTATTTAAGGACATTGTTGCATTATTTAAGGTCTCTGCTGCATTATTTAAGGACTCTGCTATGGTACTTAAGGACTTTGCTGCATTATTTAAGGACTTTGCTGCATTATTTAAGGACTTTGATGCATTATTTAAGAACTTTGTTGCATTATTTAAGGACTCTGCTGCATTATTTAAGGACTTTGTTGCATTATGTAAGGACTTTGCTGCTTTATTTAAGGACTTTGCTGCATTATTTAAGGACTTTGTTGCATTATTTAAGGACTCTGCTGCATTATTTAAGGACTTTGTTGCATTATTTAAGGACTCTTCTGCATTATTTAAGGACTTTTCTGCATTATTTAAGGACTATGCTGTGGTATTTAAGTACTCTGCTGCATTATTTAAGGACTTTGCTGCATTATTTAAGGACTCTGCTGCATTATTTAATTACTTTGCTGCATTATTAAAGGACCCTGCTGCGGCATTTAAGGATTCTGCTGCATAATTTAAGGACTTTATTGCATTATTTAAGGATCCTGCTGCATTATTTAAGGATCCTGCTGAAGCATTTGAGGACTCAGCTGCATTATTTAAGGACTTTGCTGCATTATTTAACGACTCTGCTGCATTATTTAAGGACTCTGCTGCTTTATTTAAGGACTTTCCTGCATTATTTAAGGAGTCTTCTGCATTATTTAATGACTCTGCTGAAGCATTTGAGGACTCAACTGCATTATTTAAGGACTCTGCTGCATTATTTAAGGTCTCTGCTGCATTATTTAAGGACTCTGCTGTGGTATATAAGGACTCTGCTGCATTATTTAAGGAATTTGTTGCATTATTTAAGGACGCTGCTGCATTATTTAAGGACTTTGTTGCATTATTTAAGGACTCTGCTGCATTAATTAAGGACTTTGCTGCATTACTTAAGGACACTGCTGCATTATTTAAGGACTTTGTTGCATTATTTAAGGACTCTGCTGCATTATTTAAGGACTCTGCTGAAGCATTTGGGGACTCAGATGCATTATTTAAGGACTCTGCTGCATTATGTAAGGGCTTTGCTGCTTTATTTAAGGACTCTGTTGCATTATTTAAGGACTTTGTTGCATTATTTAAGAACTCTGCTGCATTATTTAAGGACTTTGTTGCATTATTTAAGGATTCTGCTGCATTATTTAAGGACTTTGCTGCATTATTTAAGGACTATGCTGTGGTATTTAAGGACTCTGCTGCATTATTTAAGGACTTTGCTGCATTATTAAAGGACTCTGCTGCATTATTTAATTACTTTGCTGCATTATTTAAGGACTCTGCTGCGGTATTTAAGGACTCTGCTGCATTATTTAAGGACTTTGATGCATTATTTAAGGACACTGCTGCAGAATTTAAGGAATCTGCTGCATTATTTAAGGACTTTGTTGCATTATTTAAGGTCTCTTTTTCATTATTTAAGGACTCTGCTATTGTACTTAAGGACTTTGCTGCATTATTTAAGGACTTTGCTGCATTATTTAAGGACTCTGCTGCATTATTTAAGTACTTTGTTGCATTATTTAAGGACTCTGCTGCATAATTTAAGGACTTTATTGCATTATTTAAGGATCCTGCTGCATTATTTAATGACTCTGCTGAAGCATTTGAGGACTCAGCTGCATTATTTAAGGTCTCTCTGCTGCATTATTTAAGGATCCTGCTGAAGCATTTGAGGACTCAGCTGCATTATTTAAGGACTTTGCTGCATTATTTAATGACTCTGCTGCGTTATTTAAAGACTCTGCTGCATTATTTAAGGACACTGCTGCATTATTTAAGGACTCTGCTGCATTATTTAAGGACTTTGCTGCATTATTTAACGACTCTGCTGCATTATTTAAGAACTTTGCTGCATTATTTAAGGACTCTGCTCCATTATTTAAGGAATTTGTTGCATTATTTAAGGACTCTGCTGCATTATTTAAGGACTTTGCTGCATTATTTAATGAATCTGCTGAAGCATTTGAGGACTCAACTGCATTATTTAAGGTCTCTGCTGCATTATTTAAGGACTCTGCTGAAGCATTTGAGGACTCAGCTGCATGATTTAAGGACTTTGCTGAATTATTTAAGGACTCTGCTGCATTATTTAAGGAATTTGTTGCATTATTTAAGGACTCTGCTGCATTATCTAAGGAATTTGTTGCATTATTTAAGGACTCTGCTGCATTATTTAAGGACTTTGCTGCATTATTTAATAACTTTGTTGCATTATACAAGTACTCTGCTGCATTATTTAAGGACTTTGTTGCATTATGTTAGGAGTCTGCTGCATTATTTAAGGAGTCTGCTGCATTATTTAATGACTATGCTGCATTATTTAAGGACTGCTGCGTTATTTAAGGACTCTGCTGCATTATTTAAGACTTTGCTGCATTATTTAAGGACTCTGCTGCAGTATTTAATGACTCTGCTGAAGCATTTGGGGACTCAGATGCTTTATTTAAGGACTCTGTTGCATTATTTAAGGACTTTGTTGCATTATTTAAGGACTCTGCTGCATTATTTAAGGACTTTGTTGCATTATTTAAGGATTCTGCTGCATTTTTTAAGGACCTGGCTGCATTATTTAAGGACTCTGCTGCATTATTTAATTATTTTGCTCCATTATTTAAGGACTCTGCTGCGGTATTTAAGGACTCTGCTGCATTATTTAAGGACTGTGATGCATTATTTAAGGACGCTGCTGCAGAATTTAAGGAATCTGCTGCATTATTTAAGGACTTTGTTGCATTATTTAAGGTCTCTGCTGCATTATTTAAGACTTTGCTGCATTATTTAAGGACTCTGCTGCAGTGTTTAATGACTCTGCTGAAGCAACTGGGGACTCAGATGCATTATTTAAGGACTCTGCTGCATTATGTAAGGACTTTGCTGCTTTATTTAAGGACTTTGCTGCATTATTTAAGGACTTTGTTGCATTATTTAAGGACTCTGCTGCATTATTTAAGGACTTTGTTGCATTATTTAAGGACTCTTCTGCATTACTTAAGGACTTTGCTGCATTATTTAAGAACTATGCTGTGGTATTTAAGTACGCTGCTGCATTATTTAAGGACTTTGCTGCATTATTTAAGGACTCTGCTGCATTATTTAATTACTTTGCTGCATTATTAAAGGACCCTGCTGCGGCATTTAAGGATTCTGCTGCATTATTTAAGGACTTTGATGCATTATTTAAGGACGCTGCTGCAGAATTTAAGGAATCTGCTGCATTATTTAAGGACTTTGTTGCATTATTTAAGGTCTCTGCTGCATTATTTAAGGACTCTGCTATGGTACTTAAGGACTTTGCTGCATTACTTAAGGACTTTGCTGCATTATTTAAGGACTTTGATGCATTATTTAAGAACTTTGTTGCATTATTTAAGGACTCTGCTGCATTATTTAAGGACTTTGTTGCATTATGTAAGGACTTTGCTGCTTTATTTAAGGACTTTGCTGCATTATTTAAGGACTTTGTTGCATTATTTAAGGACTCTTCTGCATTATTTAAGGACTTTGCTGCATTATTTAAGGACTATGCTGTGGTATTTAAGTACTCTGCTGCATTATTTAAGGACTTTGCTGCATTATTTAAGGACTCTGCTGCATTATTTAATTACTTTGCTGCATTATTAAAGGACCCTGCTGCGGCATTTAAGGATTCTGCTGCATAATTTAAGGACTTTATTGCATTATTTAAGGATCCTGCTGCATTATTTAAGGATACTGCTGAAGCATTTGAGGACTCAGCTGCATTATTTAAGGACTTTGCTGCATTATTTAACGACTCTGCTGCATTATTTAAGGACTCTGCTGCTTTATTTAAGGACTTTCCTGCATTATTTAAGGAGTCTTCTGCATTATTTAATGACTCTGCTGAAGCATTTGAGGACTCAACTGCATTATTTAAGGACTCTGCTGCATTATTTAAGGTCTCTGCTGCATTATTTAAGGACTCTGCTGTGGTATATAAGGACTCTGCTGCATTATTTAAGGAATTTGTTGCATTATTTAAGGACGCTGCTGCATTATTTAAGGACTTTGTTGCATTATTTAAGGACTCTGCTGCATTAATTAAGGACTTTGCTGCATTACTTAAGGACACTGCTGCATTATTTAAGGACTTTGTTGCATTATTTAAGGACTCTGCTGCATTATTTAAGGACTCTGCTGAAACATTTGGGGACTCAGATGCATTATTTAAGGACTCTGCTGCATTATGTAAGGGCTTTGCTGCTTTATTTAAGGACTCTGTTGCATTATTTAAGGACTTTGTTGCATTATTTAAGAACTCTGCTGCATTATTTAAGGAATTTTTTGCATTATTTAAGGATTCTGCTGCATTATTTAAGGACTTTGCTGCATTATTTAAGGACTATGCTGTGGTATTTAAGGACTCTGCTGCATTATTTAATTACTTTGCTGCATTATTCAAGGACCCTGCTGCGGCATTTAAGGATTCTGCTGCATTATTTAAGGACTTTGATGCATTATTTAAGGACGCTGCTGCAGAATTTAAGGAATCTGCTGCATTATTTAAGGACTTTGCTGCATTATTTAAGGACTTTGATGCATTATTTAAGAACATGGTTGCATTATTTAAGGACTCTGCTGCATTATTTAAGGACTTTGTTGCATTATGTAAGGACTTTGCTGCTTTATTTAAGGACTTTGCTGCATTATTTAAGGACTTTGTTGCATTATTTAAGGACTCTGCTGCATTATTTAAGGACTTTGTTGCATTATTTAAGGACTCTTCTGCATTATTTAAGGACTTTGCTGCATTATTTAAGGACTATGCTGTGGTATTTAAGTACTCTGCTGCATTATTTAAGGACTTTGCTGCATTATTTAAGGACTCTGCTGCATTATTTAATTACTTTGCTGCATTATTAAAGGACCCTGCTGCGGCATTTAGGGATTCTGCTGCATAATTTAAGGACTTTATTGCATTATTTAAGGATCCTGCTGCATTATTTAAGGATCCTGCTGAAGCATTTGAGGACTCAGCTGCATTATTTAAGGACTTTGCTGCATTATTTAAGAACTTTGCTGCATTATTTAAGGACTCTGCTGCATTATTTAAGGAATTTGTTGCATTATTTAAGGACTCTGCTGCTTTATTTAAGGACTCTGCTGCGGTATTTAAGGACTCTGCTGCATTATTTAAGGACTTTGCTGCATTATTTAAGGACTGCTGCGTTATTTAAGGACTCTGCTGCATTATTTAAGACTTTGCTGCATTATTTAAGGACTCTGCTGCAGTGTTTAATGACTCTGCTGAAGCAACTGGGGACTCAGATGCATTATTTAAGGACTCTGCTGCATTATGTAAGGACTTTGCTGCTTTATTTAAGGACTTTGCTGCATTATTTAAGGACTTTGTTGCATTATTTAAGGACTCTGCTGCATTATTTAAGGACTTTGTTGCATTATTTAATGACTCTTCTGCATTATTTAAGGACTTTGCTGCATTATTTAAGGACTATGCTGTGGTATTTAAGTACGCTGCTGCATTATTTAAGGACTTTGCTGCATTATTTAAGGACTCTGCTGCATTATTTAATTACTTTGCTGCATTATTAAAGGACCCTGCTGCGGCATTTAAGGATTCTGCTGCATTATTTAAGGACTTTGATGCATTATTTAAGGACGCTGCTGCAGAATTTAAGGAATCTGCTGCATTATTTAAGGACTTTGTTGCATTATTTAAGGTCTCTGCTGCATGAATTATGGACTCTGCTATGGTACTTAAGGACTTTGCTGCATTATTTAAGGACTTTGCTGCATTATTTAAGGACTTTGATGCATTATTTAAGAACTTTGTTGCATTATTTAAGGACTCTGCTGCATTATTTAAGGACTTTGTTGCATTATGTAAGGACTTTGCTGCTTTATTTAAGGACTTTGCTGCATTATTTAAGGACTTTGTTGCATTATTTAAGGACTCTGCTGCATTATTTAAGGACTTTGTTGCATTATTTAAGGACTCTTCTGCATTATTTAAGGACTTTGCTGCATTATTTAAGGACTATGCTGTGGTATTTAAGTACTCTGCTGCATTATTTAAGGACTTTGCTGCATTATTTAAGGACTCTGCTGCATTATTTAATTACTTTGCTGCATTATTAAAGGACCCTGCTGCGGCATTTAGGGATTCTGCTGCATAATTTAAGGACTTTATTGCATTATTTAAGGATCCTGCTGCATTATTTAAGGATCCTGCTGAAGCATTTGAGGACTCAGCTGCATTATTTAAGGACTTTGCTGCATTATTTAAGTACTTTGTTGCATTATTTAAGGACTCTGCTGCATAATTTAAGGACTTTATTGCATTATTTAAGGATCCTGCTGCATTATTTAATGACTCTGCTGAAGCATTTGAGGACTCAGCTGCATTATTTAAGGTCTCTGCTGCATTATTTAAGGATCCTGCTGAAGCATTTGAGGACTCAGCTGCATTATTTAAGGACTTTGCTGCATTATTTAACGACTCTGCTGCGTTATTTAAGGACTCTGCTGCATTATTTAAGGACACTGCTGCATTATTTAAGGACTCTGCTGCATTATTTAAGGACTTTGCTGCATTATTTAACGACTCTGCTGCATTATTTAAGAACTTTGCTGCATTATTTAAGGACTCTGCTGCATTATTTAAGGAATTTGTTGCATTATTTAAGGACTCTGCTGCTTTATTTAAGGACTCTGCTGCGGTATTTAAGGACTCTGCTGCATTATTTAAGGACTTTGCTGCATTATTTAAGGACTGCTGCGTTATGTAAGGACTCTGCTGCATTATTTAAGACTTTGCTGCATTATTTAAGGACTCTGCTGCAGTGTTTAATGACTCTGCTGAAGCAACTGGGGACTCAGATGCATTATTTAAGGACTCTGCTGCATTATGTAAGGACTTTGCTGCTTTATTTAAGGACTTTGCTGCATTATTTAAGGACTTTGTTGCATTATTTAAGGACTCTGCTGCATTATTTAAGGACTTTGTTGCATTATTTAAGGACTCTTCTGCATTATTTAAGGACTTTGCTGCATTATTTAAGGACTATGCTGTGGTATTTAAGTACTCTGCTGCATTATTTAAGGACTTTGCTGCATTATTTAATTACTTTGCTGCATTATTAAAGGACCCTGCTGCGGCATTTAAGGATTCTGCTGCATTATTTAAGGACTTTGATGCATTATTTAAGGACGCTGCTGCAGAATTTAAGGAATCTGCTGCATTATTTAAGGACATTGTTGCATTATTTAAGGTCTCTGCTGCATTATTTAAGGACTCTGCTATGGTACTTAAGGACTTTGCTGCATTATTTAAGGACTTTGCTGCATTATTTAAGGACTTTGATGCATTATTTAAGAACTTTGTTGCATTATTTAAGGACTCTGCTGCATTATTTAAGGACTTTGTTGCATTATGTAAGGACTTTGCTGCTTTATTTAAGGACTTTGCTGCATTATTTAAGGACTTTGTTGCATTATTTAAGGACTCTGCTGCATTATTTAAGGACTTTGTTGCATTATTTAAGGACTCTTCTGCATTATTTAAGGACTTTGCTGCATTATTTAAGGACTATGCTGTGGTATTTAAGTACTCTGCTGCATTATTTAAGGACTTTGCTGCATTATTTAAGGACTCTGCTGCATTATTTAATTACTTTGCTGCATTATTAAAGGACCCTGCTGCGGCATTTAAGGATTCTGCTGCATAATTTAAGGACTTTATTGCATTATTTAAGGATCCTGCTGCATTATTTAAGGATCCTGCTGAAGCATTTGAGGACTCAGCTGCATTATTTAAGGACTTTGCTGCATTATTTAACGACTCTGCTGCATTATTTAAGGACTCTGCTGCTTTATTTAAGGACTTTCCTGCATTATTTAAGGAGTCTTCTGCATTATTTAATGACTCTGCTGAAGCATTTGAGGACTCAACTGCATTATTTAAGGACTCTGCTGCATTATTTAAGGTCTCTGCTGCATTATTTAAGGACTCTGCTGTGGTATATAAGGACTCTGCTGCATTATTTAAGGAATTTGTTGCATTATTTAAGGACGCTGCTGCATTATTTAAGGACTTTGTTGCATTATTTAAGGACTCTGCTGCATTAATTAAGGACTTTGCTGCATTACTTAAGGACACTGCTGCATTATTTAAGGACTTTGTTGCATTATTTAAGGACTCTGCTGCATTATTTAAGGACTCTGCTGAAGCATTTGGGGACTCAGATGCATTATTTAAGGACTCTGCTGCATTATGTAAGGGCTTTGCTGCTTTATTTAAGGACTCTGTTGCATTATTTAAGGACTTTGTTGCATTATTTAAGAACTCTGCTGCATTATTTAAGGACTTTGTTGCATTATTTAAGGATTCTGCTGCATTATTTAAGGACTTTGCTGCATTATTTAAGGACTATGCTGTGGTATTTAAGGACTCTGCTGCATTATTTAAGGACTTTGCTGCATTATTAAAGGACTCTGCTGCATTATTTAATTACTTTGCTGCATTATTTAAGGACTCTGCTGCGGTATTTAAGGACTCTGCTGCATTATTTAAGGACTTTGATGCATTATTTAAGGACACTGCTGCAGAATTTAAGGAATCTGCTGCATTATTTAAGGACTTTGTTGCATTATTTAAGGTCTCTTTTTCATTATTTAAGGACTCTGCTATTGTACTTAAGGACTTTGCTGCATTATTTAAGGACTTTGCTGCATTATTTAAGGACTCTGCTGCATTATTTAAGTACTTTGTTGCATTATTTAAGGACTCTGCTGCATAATTTAAGGACTTTATTGCATTATTTAAGGATCCTGCTGCATTATTTAATGACTCTGCTGAAGCATTTGAGGACTCAGCTGCATTATTTAAGGTCTCTCTGCTGCATTATTTAAGGATCCTGCTGAAGCATTTGAGGACTCAGCTGCATTATTTAAGGACTTTGCTGCATTATTTAATGACTCTGCTGCGTTATTTAAAGACTCTGCTGCATTATTTAAGGACACTGCTGCATTATTTAAGGACTCTGCTGCATTATTTAAGGACTTTGCTGCATTATTTAACGACTCTGCTGCATTATTTAAGAACTTTGCTGCATTATTTAAGGACTCTGCTCCATTATTTAAGGAATTTGTTGCATTATTTAAGGACTCTGCTGCATTATTTAAGGACTTTGCTGCATTATTTAATGAATCTGCTGAAGCATTTGAGGACTCAACTGCATTATTTAAGGTCTCTGCTGCATTATTTAAGGACTCTGCTGAAGCATTTGAGGACTCAGCTGCATGATTTAAGGACTTTGCTGAATTATTTAAGGACTCTGCTGCATTATTTAAGGAATTTGTTGCATTATTTAAGGACTCTGCTGCATTATCTAAGGAATTTGTTGCATTATTTAAGGACTCTGCTGCATTATTTAAGGACTTTGCTGCATTATTTAATAACTTTGTTGCATTATACAAGTACTCTGCTGCATTATTTAAGGACTTTGTTGCATTATGTTAGGAGTCTGCTGCATTATTTAAGGAGTCTGCTGCATTATTTAATGACTATGCTGCATTATTTAAGGACTGCTGCGTTATTTAAGGACTCTGCTGCATTATTTAAGACTTTGCTGCATTATTTAAGGACTCTGCTGCAGTATTTAATGACTCTGCTGAAGCATTTGGGGACTCAGATGCTTTATTTAAGGACTCTGTTGCATTATTTAAGGACTTTGTTGCATTATTTAAGGACTCTGCTGCATTATTTAAGGACTTTGTTGCATTATTTAAGGATTCTGCTGCATTTTTTAAGGACCTGGCTGCATTATTTAAGGACTCTGCTGCATTATTTAATTATTTTGCTCCATTATTTAAGGACTCTGCTGCGGTATTTAAGGACTCTGCTGCATTATTTAAGGACTGTGATGCATTATTTAAGGACGCTGCTGCAGAATTTAAGGAATCTGCTGCATTATTTAAGGACTTTGTTGCATTATTTAAGGTCTCTGCTGCATTATTTAAGGACTCTGCTATGGTACTTAAGGACTTTGCTGCATTATTTAAGGACTTTGCTGCATTATTTAAGGACTCTGCTGCATTATTTAAGAACTGTGTTGCATTATTTAAGGACTCTGCTGCATTATTTAAGGACTTTGTTGCATTATGTAAGGACTCTGCTGCATTATTTAAGGACTTTGCTGCATTATTTAAGGACTCTACTGCATAATTTAAGGACTTTATTGCATTATTTAAGGATCCTGCTGCATTATTTAATGACTCTGCTGAAGCATTTGAGGACTCAGCTGCATTATTAAAGGTCTCTGCTGCATTATTTAAGTATCCTGCTGAAGCATTTGAGGACTCAGCTGCATTATTTAAGGACTTTGCTGCATTATTTATCGACTCTGCTGCGTTATTTAAGGACTCTGCTGCATTATTTAAGAACTTTGCTGCATTATTTAAGGACTCTTCTGCATTATTTAATGACTCTGCTGAAGAATTTGAGGACTCAGCTGCATAATTTAAGGACTCTGCTGCATTATTTAAGGAATTTGCTGCATTATTTAAGGACTCTACTGCGTTATTTAAGGACTCTGTTGCATTATTTAAGGACTTTGATGCATTATTTAAGGATGCTGCTGCAGAATTTAAGGAATCTGCTGCATTATTTAAGGACTTTGTTGCATTATTTAAGGTCTCTGCTGCATTATTTAAGGACTCTGCTGTGGTATTTAAGGACCCTGCTGCATTATTTAAGGAATTTGTTGCATTATTTAAGGACGCTGCTGCATTATTTAAGGACTTTGTTGCATTATTTAAGGACTCTGCTGCAGTATTTAATGACTCTGCTGAAGCATTTGGGGACTCAGATGCATTATTTAAGGACTCTGCTGCATTATGTAAGGGCTTTGCTGCTTTATTTAAGGACTCTTTTGCATTATTTAAGGACTCTGCTGCATTATTTAAGGACTTTGTTGCATTATTTAAGGATTTTGCTGCATTATTTAAGGATTTTGCTGCATTATTTAAGGACTTTGCCGCATTATTTAAGGACTATGCTTTGGTATTTAAGGACTCTGCTGCATTATTTAAGGACTTTGCTGCATTATTTAAGGACTCTGCTGCATTATTTAATTACTTTGCTGCATTATTTAAGGACTCTGCTGCGGTATTTAAGGACTCTGCTGCATTATTTAAGGACTTTGATGCATTATTTAAGGACACTGCTGCAGAATTTAAGGAATCTGCTTCATTATTTAAGGACTTTGTTGCATTATTTAAGGACTCTGCTGCATTATTTAAGAACTTTGTTGCATTATTTAAGGACTCTGCTGCATTATTTAAGGACTTTGTTGCATTATGTAAGGACTCTGCTGCATTATTTAAGGACTTTGCTGCATTATTTAAGGACTCTGCTGCATAATTTAAGGACTTTATTGCATTATTTTAGGATCCTGCTGCATTATTTAATGACTCTGCTGAAGCATTTGAGGACTCAGCTGCATTATTAAAGGTCTCTGCTGCATTATTTAAGGATCCTGCTGAAGCATTTGAGGACTCAGTTGCATTATTTAAGGACTTTGCTGCATTATTTAACGACTCTGCTGCGTTATTTAAGGACTCTGCTGCATTATTTAAGAACTTTGCTGCATTATTTAAGGACTCTTCTGAATTATTTAATGACTCTGCTGAAGTATTTGATGACTCAGCTGCATTATTTAAGGACTCTGCTGCATTATTTAAGGAATTTGTTGCATTATTTAAGGACGCTGCTGCATTATTTAAGGTCTTTGTTGCATTATTTAAGGACTCTGCTGCAGTATTTAATGACTCTGCTGAAGCATTTGGGGACTCAGATGCATTATTTAAGGACTCTGCTGCATTATGTAAGGGCTTTGCTGCTTTATTTAAGGACTCTTTTGCATTATTTAAGGACTTTGTTGCATTATTTAAGGACTCTGCTGCATTATTTAAGGACTTTGTTGCATTATTTAAGGATTCTGCTGCATTATTTAAGGACTTTGCTGCATTATTTAAGGACTATGCTTTGGTATTTAAGGACGCTGCTGCATAATTTAAGGACTTTGCTGCATTATTTAAGGACTCTGCTGCATTATTTAATTACTTTGCTGCATTATTTAAGGACTCTGCTGCGGTATTTAAGGACTCTGCTGCATTATTTAAGGACTTTGATGCATTATTTAAGGACTCTGCTGCATTATTTAAGGAATTTGTTGCATTATTTAAGGACTCTGCTGCATTATTTAAGGACTTTGCTGCATTATTTAATAATTTTGTTGCATTATAAAAGTATTCTGCTGCATTATTTAAGGACTTTGTTGCATTATGTAAGGAGTCTGCTGCATTATTTAAGGACTTTGCTGCATTATTTAACGACTCTGCTGAAACATTTGAGGACTCAGCTGCATTATTTAAGGACTCTGCTGCATTATTTAAGGAATTTGCTGCATTATTTAAGGACTCTGCTGCGGTATTTAAGGACTCTGCTGCATTATTTAAGGACTTTGATGCATTATTTAAGGACTCTGCTGCATTATTTAATGACTTTGTTGCATTATATAAGGTCTCTGCTGCATTATTTAAGGACTATGTTGCATTATGTTAGAAGTCTGCTGCATTATTTAAGGACTTTGCTGCATTATTTAAGGACTCTGCTGCATTATTTAAGGACTTTGTTGCATTATTTAAGGTCTCTTTTTCATTATTTAAGGACTCTGCTATTGTACTTAAGGACTTTGCTGCATTATTTAAGGACTTTGCTGCATTATTTAAGGACTCTGCTGCATTATTTAAGTACTTTGTTGCATTATTTAAGGACTCTGCTGCATAATTTAAGGACTTTATTGCATTATTTAAGGATCCTGCTGCATTATTTAATGACTCTGCTGAAGCATTTGAGGACTCATCTGCATTATTAAAGGTCTCTGCTGCATTATTTAAGGATCCTGCTGAAGCATTTGAGGACTCAGCTGCATTATTTAAGGACTTTGCTGCATTATTTAAGGACTTTGTTGCATTATTTAAGGACTCTGCTGCATTATTTAAGGACTTTGTTGCATTATTTAAGGACTCTTCTGCATTATTTAAGGACTTTGCTGCATTATTTAAGGACTATGCTGTGGTATTTAAGTACTCTGCTGCATTATTTAAGGACTTTGCTGCATTATTTAAGGACTCTGCTGCATTATTTAATTACTTTGCTGCATTATTAAAGGACCCTGCTGCGGCATTTAAGGATTCTGCTGCATTATTTAAGGACTTTGATGCATTATTTAAGGACGCTGCTGCAGAATTTAAGGAATCTGCTGCATTATTTAAGGACTTTGTTGCATTATTTAAGGTCTCTGCTGCATTATTTAAGGACTCTGCTATGGTACTTAAGGACTTTGCTGCATTACTTAAGGACTTTGCTGCATTATTTAAGGACTTTGATGCATTATTTAAGAACTTTGTTGCATTATTTAAGGACTCTGCTGCATTATTTAAGGACTTTGTTGCATTATGTAAGGACTTTGCTGCTTTATTTAAGGACTTTGCTGCATTATTTAAGGGCTTTGTTGCATTATTTAAGGACTCTGCTGCATTATTTAAGGACTTTGTTGCATTATTTAAGGACTCTTCTGCATTATTTAAGGACTTTGCTGCATTATTTAAGGACTATGCTGTGGTATTTAAGTACTCTGCTGCATTATTTAAGGACTTTGCTGCATTATTTAAGGACTCTGCTGCATTATTTAATTACTTTGCTGCATTATTAAAGGACCCTGCTGCGGCATTTAAGGATTCTGCTGCATAATTTAAGGACTTTATTGCATTATTTAAGGATCCTGCTGCATTATTTAAGGATCCTGCTGAAGCATTTGAGGACTCAGCTGCATTATTTAAGGACTTTGCTGCATTATTTAACGACTCTGCTGCATTATTTAAGGACTCTGCTGCTTTATTTAAGGACTTTCCTGCATTATTTAAGGAGTCTTCTGCATTATTTAATGACTCTGCTGAAGCATTTGAGGACTCAACTGCATTATTTAAGGACTCTGCTGCATTATTTAAGGTCTCTGCTGCATTATTTAAGGACTCTGCTGTGGTATATAAGGACTCTGCTGCATTATTTAAGGAATTTGTTGCATTATTTAAGGACGCTGCTGCATTATTTAAGGACTTTGTTGCATTATTTAAGGACTCTGCTGCATTAATTAAGGACTTTGCTGCATTACTTAAGGACACTGCTGCATTATTTAAGGACTTTGTTGCATTATTTAAGGTCTCTGCTGCATTATTTAAGGACTCTGCTGTGGTATTTATGGACTCTGCTGCATTATTTAAGGAATTTGTTGCATTATTTAAGGACGCTGCTGCATTATTTAAGGACTTTGTTGCATTATTTAAGGACTTTGCTGCATTAATTAAGGACTTTGCTGCATTACTTAAGGACTCTGCTGCATTATTTAATTACTTGCTGCATTATTTAAGGACTCTGCTGCGGTGTTTAAGAACTCTGCTGCATTATTTAAGGACTTTGCTGCATTATTTTAGGACTCTGCTGCATTATTTAAGGACTTTGCTGTATTATTTAAGGACTCTACTGCATTATTTAAGGACTTTGTTGCATTATTTAAGGACTCTGCTGCATTATTTAATGACTTTGTTGCATTATATAAGGACTCTGCTGCATTATTTAAGGACTATGTTGCATTATGTTAGAAGTCTGCTGCATTATTTAAGGACTTTGCTGCATTATTTAAGGACTCTGCTGCATTATTTAAGGACTTTATTGCATTATTTAAGGACTCTGCTGCATTATTTAATGACTCTGCTGAAGCATTTGAGGACTCAGCTGCATTATTTAAGGTCTCTGCTGTATTATTTAAGGACTCTGCTGCATTATTTAATGACTCTGTTGCGGTATTTAAGGACTCTGCTGCATTATTTAAGGACTGCTGCGTTATTTAAGGACTCTGCTGCATTATTTAAGACTTTGCTGCATTATTTAAGGACTCTGCTGCAGTGTTTAATGACTCTGCTGAAGCAACTGGGGACTCAGATGCATTATTTAAGGACTCTGCTGCATTATGTAAGGACTTTGCTGCTTTATTTAAGGACTTTGCTGCATTATTTAAGGACTTTGTTGCATTATTTAAGGACTCTGCTGCATTATTTAAGGACTTTGTTGCATTATTTAAGGACTCTTCTGCATTATTTAAGGACTTTGCTGCATTATTTAAGGACTATGCTGTGGTATTTAAGTACTCTGCTGCATTATTTAAGGACTTTGCTGCATTATTTAAGGACTCTGCTGCATTATTTAATTACTTTGCTGCATTATTAAAGGACCCTGCTGCGGCATTTAAGGATTCTGCTGCATTATTTAAGGACTTTGATGCATTATTTAAGGACGCTGCTGCAGAATTTAAGGAATCTGCTGCATTATTTAAGGACTTTGTTGCATTATTTAAGGTCTCTGCTGCATGAATTAAGGACTCTGCTATGGTACTTAAGGACTTTGCTGCATTATTTAAGGACTTTGCTGCATTATTTAAGGACTTTGATGCATTATTTAAGAACTTTGTTGCATTATTTAAGGACTCTGCTGCATTATTTAAGGACTTTGTTGCATTATGTAAGGACTTTGCTGCTTTATTTAAGGACTTTGCTGCATTATTTAAGGACTTTGTTGCATTATTTAAGGACTCTGCTGCATTATTTAAGGACTTTGTTGCATTATTTAAGGACTCTTCTGCATTATTTAAGGACTTTGCTGCATTATTTAAGGACTATGCTGTGGTATTTAAGTACTCTGCTGCATTATTTAAGGACTTTGCTGCATTATTTAAGGACTCTGCTGCATTATTTAATTACTTTGCTGCATTATTAAAGGACCCTGCTGCGGCATTTAAGGATTCTGCTGCATAATTTAAGGACTTTATTGCATTATTTAAGGATCCTGCTGCATTATTTAAGGATCCTGCTGAAGCATTTGAGGACTCAGCTGCATTATTTAAGGACTTTGCTGCATTATTTAACGACTCTGCTGCATTATTTAAGGACTCTGCTGCTTTATTTAAGGACTTTCCTGCATTATTTAAGGAGTCTTCTGCATTATTTAATGACTCTGCTGAAGCATTTGAGGACTCAACTGCATTATTTAAGGACTCTGCTGCATTATTTAAGGTCTCTGCTGCATTATTTAAGGACTCTGCTGTGGTATATAAGGACTCTGCTGCATTATTTAAGGAATTTGTTGCATTATTTAAGGACGCTGCTGCATTATTTAAGGACTTTGTTGCATTATTTAAGGACTCTGCTGCATTAATTAAGGACTTTGCTGCATTACTTAAGGACACTGCTGCATTATTTAAGGACTTTGTTGCATTATTTAAGGACTCTGCTGCATTATTTAAGGACTCTGCTGAAGCATTTGGGGACTCAGATGCATTATTTAAGGACTCTGCTGCATTATGTAAGGGCTTTGCTGCTTTATTTAAGGACTCTGTTGCATTATTTAAGGACTTTGTTGCATTATTTAAGAACTCTGCTGCATTATTTAAGGACTTTGTTGCATTATTTAAGGATTCTGCTGCATTATTTAAGGACTTTGCTGCATTATTTAAGGACTATGCTGTGGTATTTAAGGACTCTGCTGCATTATTTAAGGACTTTGCTGCATTATTAAAGGACTCTGCTGCATTATTTAATTACTTTGCTGCATTATTTAAGGACTCTGCTGCGGTATTTAAGGACTCTGCTGCATTATTTAAGGACTTTGATGCATTATTTAAGGACACTGCTGCAGAATTTAAGGAATCTGCTGCATTATTTAAGGACTTTGTTGCATTATTTAAGGTCTCTTTTTCATTATTTAAGGACTCTGCTATTGTACTTAAGGACTTTGCTGCATTATTTAAGGACTTTGCTGCATTATTTAAGGACTCTGCTGCATTATTTAAGTACTTTGTTGCATTATTTAAGGACTCTGCTGCATAATTTAAGGACTTTATTGCATTATTTAAGGATCCTGCTGCATTATTTAATGACTCTGCTGAAGCATTTGAGGACTCAGCTGCATTATTTAAGGTCTCTGCTGCATTATTTAAGGATCCTGCTGAAGCATTTGAGGACTCAGCTGCATTATTTAAGGACTTTGCTGCATTATTTAACGACTCTGCTGCGTTATTTAAGGACTCTGCTGCATTATTTAAGGACACTGCTGCATTATTTAAGGACTCTGCTGCATTATTTAAGGACTTTGCTGCATTATTTAACGACTCTGCTGCATTATTTAAGAACTTTGCTGCATTATTTAAGGACTCTGCTGCATTATTTAAGGAATTTGTTGCATTATTTAAGGACTCTGCTGCTTTATTTAAGGACTCTGCTGCAGTATTTAAGGACTCTGCTGCATTATTTAAGGACTTTGCTGCATTATTTAAGGACTGCTGCGTTATGTAAGGACTCTGCTGCATTATTTAAGACTTTGCTGCATTATTTAAGGACTCTGCTGCAGTGTTTAATGACTCTGCTGAAGCAACTGGGGACTCAGATGCATTATTTAAGGACTCTGCTGCATTATGTAAGGACTTTGCTGCTTTATTTAAGGACTTTGCTGCATTATTTAAGGACTTTGTTGCATTATTTAAGGACTCTGCTGCATTATTTAAGGACTTTGTTGCATTATTTAAGGACTCTTCTGCATTATTTAAGGACTTTGCTGCATTATTTAAGGACTATGCTGTGGTATTTAAGTACTCTGCTGCATTATTTAAGGACTTTGCTGCATTATTTAAGGACTCTGCTGCATTATTTAATTACTTTGCTGCATTATTAAAGGACCCTGCTGCGGCATTTAAGGATTCTGCTGCATTATTTAAGGACTTTGATGCATTATTTAAGGACGCTGCTGCAGAATTTAAGGAATCTGCTGCATTATTTAAGGACATTGTTGCATTATTTAAGGTCTCTGCTGCATTATTTAAGGACTCTGCTATGGTACTTAAGGACTTTGCTGCATTATTTAAGGACTTTGCTGCATTATTTAAGGACTTTGATGCATTATTTAAGAACTTTGTTGCATTATTTAAGGACTCTGCTGCATTATTTAAGGACTTTGTTGCATTATGTAAGGACTTTGCTGCTTTATTTAAGGACTTTGCTGCATTATTTAAGGACTTTGTTGCATTATTTAAGGACTCTGCTGCATTATTTAAGGACTTTGTTGCATTATTTAAGGACTCTTCTGCATTATTTAAGGACTTTGCTGCATTATTTAAGGACTATGCTGTGGTATTTAAGTACTCTGCTGCATTATTTAAGGACTTTGCTGCATTATTTAAGGACTCTGCTGCATTATTTAATTACTTTGCTGCATTATTAAAGGACCCTGCTGCGGCATTTAAGGATTCTGCTGCATAATTTAAGGACTTTATTGCATTATTTAAGGATCCTGCTGCATTATTTAAGGATCCTGCTGAAGCATTTGAGGACTCAGCTGCATTATTTAAGGACTTTGCTGCATTATTTAACGACTCTGCTGCATTATTTAAGGACTCTGCTGCTTTATTTAAGGACTTTCCTGCATTATTTAAGGAGTCTTCTGCATTATTTAATGACTCTGCTGAAGCATTTGAGGACTCAACTGCATTATTTAAGGACTCTGCTGCATTATTTAAGGTCTCTGCTGCATTATTTAAGGACTCTGCTGTGGTATATAAGGACTCTGCTGCATTATTTAAGGAATTTGTTGCATTATTTAAGGACGCTGCTGCATTATTTAAGGACTTTGTTGCATTATTTAAGGACTCTGCTGCATTAATTAAGGACTTTGCTGCATTACTTAAGGACACTGCTGCATTATTTAAGGACTTTGTTGCATTATTTAAGGACTCTGCTGCATTATTTAAGGACTCTGCTGAAGCATTTGGGGACTCAGATGCATTATTTAAGGACTCTGCTGCATTATGTAAGGGCTTTGCTGCTTTATTTAAGGACTCTGTTGCATTATTTAAGGACTTTGTTGCATTATTTAAGAACTCTGCTGCATTATTTAAGGACTTTGTTGCATTATTTAAGGATTCTGCTGCATTATTTAAGGACTTTGCTGCATTATTTAAGGACTATGCTGTGGTATTTAAGGACTCTGCTGCATTATTTAAGGACTTTGCTGCATTATTAAAGGACTCTGCTGCATTATTTAATTACTTTGCTGCATTATTTAAGGACTCTGCTGCGGTATTTAAGGACTCTGCTGCATTATTTAAGGACTTTGATGCATTATTTAAGGACACTGCTGCAGAATTTAAGGAATCTGCTGCATTATTTAAGGACTTTGTTGCATTATTTAAGGTCTCTTTTTCATTATTTAAGGACTCTGCTATTGTACTTAAGGACTTTGCTGCATTATTTAAGGACTTTGCTGCATTATTTAAGGACTCTGCTGCATTATTTAAGTACTTTGTTGCATTATTTAAGGACTCTGCTGCATAATTTAAGGACTTTATTGCATTATTTAAGGATCCTGCTGCATTATTTAATGACTCTGCTGAAGCATTTGAGGACTCAGCTGCATTATTTAAGGTCTCTGCTGCATTATTTAAGGATCCTGCTGAAGCATTTGAGGACTCAGCTGCATTATTTAAGGACTTTGCTGCATTATTTAACGACTCTGCTGCGTTATTTAAGGACTCTGCTGCATTATTTAAGGACACTGCTGCATTATTTAAGGACTCTGCTGCATTATTTAAGGACTTTGCTGCATTATTTAACGACTCTGCTGCATTATTTAAGAACTTTGCTGCATTATTTAAGGACTCTGCTGCATTATTTAAGGAATTTGTTGCATTATTTAAGGACTCTGCTGCTTTATTTAAGGACTCTGCTGCAGTATTTAAGGACTCTGCTGCATTATTTAAGGACTTTGCTGCATTATTTAAGGACTGCTGCGTTATGTAAGGACTCTGCTGCATTATTTAAGACTTTGCTGCATTGTTTAAGGACTCTGCTGCAGTGTTTAATGACTCTGCTGAAGCAACTGGGGACTCAGATGCATTATTTAAGGACTCTGCTGCATTATGTAAGGACTTTGCTGCTTTATTTAAGGACTTTGCTGCATTATTTAAGGACTTTGTTGCATTATTTAAGGACTCTGCTGCATTATTTAAGGACTTTGTTGCATTATTTAAGGACTCTTCTGCATTATTTAAGGACTTTGCTGCATTATTTAAGGACTATGCTGTGGTATTTAAGTACTCTGCTGCATTATTTAAGGACTTTGCTGCATTATTTAAGGACTCTGCTGCATTATTTAATTACTTTGCTGCATTATTAAAGGACCCTGCTGCGGCATTTAAGGATTCTGCTGCATTATTTAAGGACTTTGATGCATTATTTAAGGACGCTGCTGCAGAATTTAAGGAATCTGCTGCATTATTTAAGGACATTGTTGCATTATTTAAGGTCTCTGCTGCATTATTTAAGGACTCTGCTATGGTACTTAAGGACTTTGCTGCATTATTTAAGGACTTTGCTGCATTATTTAAGGACTTTGATGCATTATTTAAGAACTTTGTTGCATTATTTAAGGACTCTGCTGCATTATTTAAGGACTTTGTTGCATTATGTAAGGACTTTGCTGCTTTATTTAAGGACTTTGCTGCATTATTTAAGGACTTTGTTGCATTATTTAAGGACTCTGCTGCATTATTTAAGGACTTTGTTGCATTATTTAAGGACTCTTCTGCATTATTTAAGGACTTTGCTGCATTATTTAAGGACTATGCTGTGGTATTTAAGTACTCTGCTGCATTATTTAAGGACTTTGCTGCATTATTTAAGGACTCTGCTGCATTATTTAATTACTTTGCTGCATTATTAAAGGACCCTGCTGCGGCATTTAAGGATTCTGCTGCATAATTTAAGGACTTTATTGCATTATTTAAGGATCCTGCTGCATTATTTAAGGATCCTGCTGAAGCATTTGAGGACTCAGCTGCATTATTTAAGGACTTTGCTGCATTATTTAACGACTCTGCTGCATTATTTAAGGACTCTGCTGCTTTATTTAAGGACTTTCCTGCATTATTTAAGGAGTCTTCTGCATTATTTAATGACTCTGCTGAAGCATTTGAGGACTCAACTGCATTATTTAAGGACTCTGCTGCATTATTTAAGGTCTCTGCTGCATTATTTAAGGACTCTGCTGTGGTATATAAGGACTCTGCTGCATTATTTAAGGAATTTGTTGCATTATTTAAGGACGCTGCTGCATTATTTAAGGACTTTGTTGCATTATTTAAGGACTCTGCTGCATTAATTAAGGACTTTGCTGCATTACTTAAGGACACTGCTGCATTATTTAAGGACTTTGTTGCATTATTTAAGGACTCTGCTGCATTATTTAAGGACTCTGCTGAAGCATTTGGGGACTCAGATGCATTATTTAAGGACTCTGCTGCATTATGTAAGGGCTTTGTTGCATTATTTAAGAACTCTGCTGCATTATTTAAGGACTTTGTTGCATTATTTAAGGATTCTGCTGCATTATTTAAGGACTTTGCTGCATTATTTAAGGACTATGCTGTGGTATTTAAGGACTCTGCTGCATTATTTAAGGACTTTGCTGCATTATTAAAGGACTCTGCTGCATTATTTAATTACTTTGCTGCATTATTTAAGGACTCTGCTGCGGTATTTAAGGACTCTGCTGCATTATTTAAGGACTTTGATGCATTATTTAAGGACACTGCTGCAGAATTTAAGGAATCTGCTGCATTATTTAAGGACTTTGTTGCATTATTTAAGGTCTCTTTTTCATTATTTAAGGACTCTGCTATTGTACTTAAGGACTTTGCTGCATTATTTAAGGACTTTGCTGCATTATTTAAGGACTCTGCTGCATTATTTAAGTACTTTGTTGCATTATTTAAGGACTCTGCTGCATAATTTAAGGACTTTATTGCATTATTTAAGGATCCTGCTGCATTATTTAATGACTCTGCTGAAGCATTTGAGGACTCAGCTGCATTATTTAAGGTCTCTCTGCTGCATTATTTAAGGATCCTGCTGAAGCATTTGAGGACTCAGCTGCATTATTTAAGGACTCTGCTGCATTATTTAAGGACACTGCTGCATTATTTAAGGACTCTGCTGCATTATTTAAGGACTTTGCTGCATTATTTAACGACTCTGCTGCATTATTTAAGAACTTTGCTGCATTATTTAAGGACTCTGCTCCATTATTTAAGGAATTTGTTGCATTATTTAAGGACTCTGCTGCATTATTTAAGGACTTTGCTGCATTATTTAATGAATCTGCTGAAGCATTTGAGGACTCAACTGCATTATTTAAGGTCTCTGCTGCATTATTTAAGGACTCTGCTGAAGCATTTGAGGACTCAGCTGCATGATTTAAGGACTTTGCTGAATTATTTAAGGACTCTGCTGCATTATTTAAGGAATTTGTTGCATTATTTAAGGACTCTGCTGCATTATCTAAGGAATTTGTTGCATTATTTAAGGACTCTGCTGCATTATTTAAGGACTTTGCTGCATTATTTAATAACTTTGTTGCATTATACAAGTACTCTGCTGCATTATTTAAGGACTTTGTTGCATTATGTTAGGAGTCTGCTGCATTATTTAAGGAGTCTGCTGCATTATTTAATGACTATGCTGCATTATTTAAGGACTGCTGCGTTATTTAAGGACTCTGCTGCATTATTTAAGACTTTGCTGCATTATTTAAGGACTCTGCTGCAGTATTTAATGACTCTGCTGAAGCATTTGGGGACTCAGATGCTTTATTTAAGGACTCTGTTGCATTATTTAAGGACTTTGTTGCATTATTTAAGGACTCTGCTGCATTATTTAAGGACTTTGTTGCATTATTTAAGGATTCTGCTGCATTTTTTAAGGACCTGGCTGCATTATTTAAGGACTCTGCTGCATTATTTAATTATTTTGCTCCATTATTTAAGGACTCTGCTGCGGTATTTAAGGACTCTGCTGCATTATTTAAGGACTGTGATGCATTATTTAAGGACGCTGCTGCAGAATTTAAGGAATCTGCTGCATTATTTAAGGACTTTGTTGCATTATTTAAGGTCTCTGCTGCATTATTTAAGGACTCTGCTATGGTACTTAAGGACTTTGCTGCATTATTTAAGGACTTTGCTGCATTATTTAAGGACTCTGCTGCATTATTTAAGAACTGTGTTGCATTATTTAAGGACTCTGCTGCATTATTTAAGGACTTTGTTGCATTATGTAAGGACTCTGCTGCATTATTTAAGGACTTTGCTGCATTATTTAAGGACTCTACTGCATAATTTAAGGACTTTATTGCATTATTTAAGGATCCTGCTGCATTATTTAATGACTCTGCTGAAGCATTTGAGGACTCAGCTGCATTATTAAAGGTCTCTGCTGCATTATTTAAGTATCCTGCTGAAGCATTTGAGGACTCAGCTGCATTATTTAAGGACTTTGCTGCATTATTTATCGACTCTGCTGCGTTATTTAAGGACTCTGCTGCATTATTTAAGAACTTTGCTGCATTATTTAAGGACTCTTCTGCATTATTTAATGACTCTGCTGAAGAATTTGAGGACTCAGCTGCATAATTTAAGGACTCTGCTGCATTATTTAAGGAATTTGCTGCATTATTTAAGGACTCTACTGCGTTATTTAAGGACTCTGTTGCATTATTTAAGGACTTTGATGCATTATTTAAGGATGCTGCTGCAGAATTTAAGGAATCTGCTGCATTATTTAAGGACTTTGTTGCATTATTTAAGGTCTCTGCTGCATTATTTAAGGACTCTGCTGTGGTATTTAAGGACTCTGCTGCATTATTTAAGGAATTTGTTGCATTATTTAAGGACGCTGCTGCATTATTTAAGGACTTTGTTGCATTATTTAAGGACTCTGCTGCAGTATTTAATGACTCTGCTGAAGCATTTGGGGACTCAGATGCATTATTTAAGGACTCTGCTGCATTATGTAAGGGCTTTGCTGCTTTATTTAAGGACTCTTTTGCATTATTTAAGGACTCTGCTGCATTATTTAAGGACTTTGTTGCATTATTTAAGGATTTTGCTGCATTATTTAAGGATTTTGCTGCATTATTTAAGGACTTTGCCGCATTATTTAAGGACTATGCTTTGGTATTTAAGGACTCTGCTGCATTATTTAAGGACTTTGCTGCATTATTTAAGGACTCTGCTGCATTATTTAATTACTTTGCTGCATTATTTAAGGACTCTGCTGCGGTATTTAAGGACTCTGCTGCATTATTTAAGGACTTTGATGCATTATTTAAGGACACTGCTGCAGAATTTAAGGAATCTGCTTCATTATTTAAGGACTTTGTTGCATTATTTAAGGACTCTGCTGCATTATTTAAGAACTTTGTTGCATTATTTAAGGACTCTGCTGCATTATTTAAGGACTTTGTTGCATTATGTAAGGACTCTGCTGCATTATTTAAGGACTTTGCTGCATTATTTAAGGACTCTGCTGCATAATTTAAGGACTTTATTGCATTATTTTAGGATCCTGCTGCATTATTTAATGACTCTGCTGAAGCATTTGAGGACTCAGCTGCATTATTAAAGGTCTCTGCTGCATTATTTAAGGATCCTGCTGAAGCATTTGAGGACTCAGTTGCATTATTTAAGGACTTTGCTGCATTATTTAACGACTCTGCTGCGTTATTTAAGGACTCTGCTGCATTATTTAAGAACTTTGCTGCATTATTTAAGGACTCTTCTGAATTATTTAATGACTCTGCTGAAGTATTTGAGGACTCAGCTGCATTATTTAAGGACTCTGCTGCATTATTTAAGGAATTTGCTGCATTATTTAAGGACTCTGCTGCGTTATTTAAGGACTCTGCTGCATTATTTAAGGACTTTGATGCATTATTTATGGACGCTGCTGCAGAATTTAAGGAATCTGCTGCATTATTTAAGGACTTTGTTGCATTATTTAAGGTCTCTGCTGCATTATTTAAGGACTCTGCTGTGGTATTTAAGGACTCTGCTGCATTATTTAAGGAATTTGTTGCATTATTTAAGGACGCTGCTGCATTATTTAAGGTCTTTGTTGCATTATTTAAGGACTCTGCTGCAGTATTTAATGACTCTGCTGAAGCATTTGGGGACTCAGATGCATTATTTAAGGACTCTGCTGCATTATGTAAGGGCTTTGCTGCTTTATTTAAGGACTCTTTTGCATTATTTAAGGACTTTGTTGCATTATTTAAGGACTCTGCTGCATTATTTAAGGACTTTGTTGCATTATTTAAGGATTCTGCTGCATTATTTAAGGACTTTGCTGCATTATTTAAGGACTATGCTTTGGTATTTAAGGACTCTGCTGCATAATTTAAGGACTTTGCTGCATTATTTAAGGACTCTGCTGCATTATTTAATTACTTTGCTGCATTATTTAAGGACTCTGCTGCGGTATTTAAGGACTCTGCTGCATTATTTAAGGACTTTGATGCATTATTTAAGGACTCTGCTGCATTATTTAAGGAATTTGTTGCATTATTTAAGGACTCTGCTGCATTATTTAAGGACTTTGCTGCATTATTTAATAATTTTGTTGCATTATAAAAGTACTCTGCTGCATTATTTAAGGACTTTGTTGCATTATGTAAGGAGTCTGCTGCATTATTTAAGGACTTTGCTGCATTATTTAACGACTCTGCTGAAACATTTGAGGACTCAGCTGCATTATTTAAGGACTCTGCTGCATTATTTAAGGAATTTGCTGCATTATTTAAGGACTCTGCTGCGGTATTTAAGGACTCTGCTGCATTATTTAAGGACTTTGATGCATTATTTAAGGACTCTGCTGCATTATTTAATGACTTTGTTGCATTATATAAGGTCTCTGCTGCATTATTTAAGGACTATGTTGCATTATGTTAGAAGTCTGCTGCATTATTTAAGGACTTTGCTGCATTATTTAAGGACTCTGCTGCATTATTTAAGGACTTTATTGCATTATTTAAGGACTCTGCTGCATTATTTAATGACTCTGCTGAAGCATTTGAGGACTCAGCTGCATTATTTAAGGTCTCTGCTGTATTATTTAAGGACTCTGCTGCATTATTTAATGACTCTGCTGCGGTATTTAAGGACTCTGCTGCATTATTTAAGGACTTTGCTGCATTATTTAAGGACTGCTGCGTTGTTTAAGGACTCTGCTGCATTATTTAAGACTTTGCTGCATTATTTAAGGACTCTGCTGCAGTGTTTAATGACTCTGCTGAAGCAATTGGGGACTCAGATGCATTATTTAAGGACTCTGCTGCATTATGTAAGGACTTTGCTGCTTTATTTAAGGACTTTGCTGCATTATTTAAGGACTTTGTTGCATTATTTAAGGACTCTGCTGCATTATTTAAGGACTTTGTTGCATTATTTAAGGACTCTTCTGCATTATTTAAGGACTTTGCTGCATTATTTAAGGACTATGCTGTGGTATTTAAGTACTCTGCTGCATTATTTAAGGACTTTGCTGCATTATTTAAGGACTCTGCTGCATTATTTAATTACTTTGCTGCATTATTAAAGGACCCTGCTGCGGCATTTAAGGATTCTGCTGCATTATTTAAGGACTTTGATGCATTATTTAAGGACGCTGCTGCAGAATTTAAGGAATCTGCTGCATTATTTAAGGACTTTGTTGCATTATTTAAGGTCTCTGCTGCATTATTTAAGGACTCTGCTATGGTACTTAAGGACTTTGCTGCATTACTTAAGGACTTTGCTGCATTATTTAAGGACTTTGATGCATTATTTAAGAACTTTGTTGCATTATTTAAGGACTCTGCTGCATTATTTAAGGACTTTGTTGCATTATGTAAGGACTTTGCTGCTTTATTTAAGGACTTTGCTGCATTATTTAAGGACTTTGTTGCATTATTTAAGGACTCTTCTGCATTATTTAAGGACTTTGCTGCATTATTTAAGGACTATGCTGTGGTATTTAAGTACTCTGCTGCATTATTTAAGGACTTTGCTGCATTATTTAAGGACTCTGCTGCATTATTTAATTACTTTGCTGCATTATTAAAGGACCCTGCTGCGGCATTTAAGGATTCTGCTGCATAATTTAAGGACTTTATTGCATTATTTAAGGATCCTGCTGCATTATTTAAGGATCCTGCTGAAGCATTTGAGGACTCAGCTGCATTATTTAAGGACTTTGCTGCATTATTTAACGACTCTGCTGCATTATTTAAGGACTCTGCTGCTTTATTTAAGGACTTTCCTGCATTATTTAAGGAGTCTTCTGCATTATTTAATGACTCTGCTGAAGCATTTGAGGACTCAACTGCATTATTTAAGGACTCTGCTGCATTATTTAAGGTCTCTGCTGCATTATTTAAGGACTCTGCTGTGGTATATAAGGACTCTGCTGCATTATTTAAGGAATTTGTTGCATTATTTAAGGACGCTGCTGCATTATTTAAGGACTTTGTTGCATTATTTAAGGACTCTGCTGCATTAATTAAGGACTTTGCTGCATTACTTAAGGACACTGCTGCATTATTTAAGGACTTTGTTGCATTATTTAAGGACTCTGCTGCATTATTTAAGGACTCTGCTGAAACATTTGGGGACTCAGATGCATTATTTAAGGACTCTGCTGCATTATGTAAGGGCTTTGCTGCTTTATTTAAGGACTCTGTTGCATTATTTAAGGACTTTGTTGCATTATTTAAGAACTCTGCTGCATTATTTAAGGAATTTGTTGCATTATTTAAGGATTCTGCTGCATTATTTAATTACTTTGCTGCATTATTTAAGGACTATGCTGTGGTATTTAAGGACTCTGCTGCATTATTTAAGGACTTTGCTGCATTATTAAAGGACTCTGCTGCATTATTTAATTACTTTGCTGCATTATTTAAGGACTCTGCTGCGGTATTTAAGGACTCTGCTGCATTATTTAAGGACTTTGATGCATTATTTAAGGACACTGCTGCAGAATTTAAGGAATCTGCTGCATTATTTAAGGACTTTGTTGCATTATTTAAGGTCTCTTTTTCATTATTTAAGGACTCTGCTATTGTACTTAAGGACTTTGCTGCATTATTTAAGGACTTTGCTGCATTATTTAAGGACTCTGCTGCATTATTTAAGTACTTTGTTGCATTATTTAAGGACTCTGCTGCATAATTTAAGGACTTTATTGCATTATTTAAGGATCCTGCTGCATTATTTAATGACTCTGCTGAAGCATTTGAGGACTCAGCTACATTATTTAAGGTCTCTGCTGCATTATTTAAGGATCCTGCTGAAGCATTTGAGGACTCAGCTGCATTATTTAAGGACTTTGCTGCATTATTTAACGACTCTGCTGCGTTATTTAAGGACTCTGCTGCATTATTTAAGGACACTGCTGCATTATTTAAGGACTCTGCTGCATTATTTAAGGACTTTGCTGCATTATTTAACGACTCTGCTGCATTATTTAAGAACTTTGCTGCATTATTTAAGGACTCTGCTGCATTATTTAAGGAATTTGTTGCATTATTTAAGGACTCTGCTGCTTTATTTAAGGACTCTGCTGCGGTATTTAAGGACTCTGCTGCATTATTTAAGGACTTTGCTGCATTATTTAAGGACTGCTGCGTTATTTAAGGACTCTGCTGCATTATTTAAGACTTTGCTGCAATATTTAAGGACTCTGCTGCAGTGTTTAATGACTCTGCTGAAGCAACTGGGGACTCAGATGCATTATTTAAGGACTCTGCTGCATTATGTAAGGACTTTGCTGCTTTATTTAAGGACTTTGCTGCATTATTTAAGGACTTTGTTGCATTATTTAAGGACTCTGCTGCATTATTTAAGGACTTTGTTGCATTATTTAAGGACTCTTCTGCATTATTTAAGGACTTTGCTGCATTATTTAAGGACTATGCTGTGGTATTTAAGTACGCTGCTGCATTATTTAAGGACTTTGCTGCATTATTTAAGGACTCTGCTGCATTATTTAATTACTTTGCTGCATTATTAAAGGACCCTGCTGCGGCATTTAAGGATTCTGCTGCATTATTTAAGGACTTTGATGCATTATTTACGGACGCTGCTGCAGAATTTAAGGAATCTGCTGCATTATTTAAGGACTTTGTTGCATTATTTAAGGTCTCTGCTGCATGAATTATGGACTCTGCTATGGTACTTAAGGACTTTGCTGCATTATTTAAGGACTTTGCTGCATTATTTAAGGACTTTGATGCATTATTTAAGAACTTTGTTGCATTATTTAAGGACTCTGCTGCATTATTTAAGGACTTTGTTGCATTATGTAAGGACTTTGCTGCTTTATTTAAGGACTTTGCTGCATTATTTAAGGACTTTGTTGCATTATTTAAGGACTCTGCTGCATTATTTAAGGACTTTGTTGCATTATTTAAGGACTCTTCTGCATTATTTAAGGACTTTGCTGCATTATTTAAGGACTATGCTGTGGTATTTAAGTACTCTGCTGCATTATTTAAGGACTTTGCTGCATTATTTAAGGACTCTGCTGCATTATTTAATTACTTTGCTGCATTATTAAAGGACCCTGCTGCGGCATTTAGGGATTCTGCTGCATAATTTAAGGACTTTATTGCATTATTTAAGGATCCTGCTGCATTATTTAAGGATCCTGCTGAAGCATTTGAGGACTCAGCTGCATTATTTAAGGACTTTGCTGCATTATTTAAGAACTTTGCTGCATTATTTAAGGACTCTGCTGCATTATTTAAGGAATTTGTTGCATTATTTAAGGACTCTGCTGCTTTATTTAAGGACTCTGCTGCGGTATTTAAGGACTCTGCTGCATTATTTAAGGACTTTGCTGCATTATTTAAGGACTGCTGCGTTATTTAAGGACTCTGCTGCATTATTTAAGACTTTGCTGCATTATTTAAGGACTCTGCTGCAGTGTTTAATGACTCTGCTGAAGCAACTGGGGACTCAGATGCATTATTTAAGGACTCTGCTGCATTATGTAAGGACTTTGCTGTGGTATTTAAGTACGCTGCTGCATTATTTAAGGACTTTGCTGCATTATTTAAGGACTCTGCTGCATTATTTAATTACTTTGCTGCATTATTAAAGGACCCTGCTGCGGCATTTAAGGATTCTGCTGCATTATTTAAGGACTTTGATGCATTATTTAAGGACGCTGCTGCAGAATTTAAGGAATCTGCTGCATTATTTAAGGACTTTGTTGCATTATTTAAGGTCTCTGCTGCATTATTTAAGGACTCTGCTATGGTACTTAAGGACTTTGCTGCATTACTTAAGGACTTTGCTGCATTATTTAAGGACTTTGATGCATTATTTAAGAACTTTGTTGCATTATTTAAGGACTCTGCTGCATTATTTAAGGACTTTGTTGCATTATGTAAGGACTTTGCTGCTTTATTTAAGGACTTTGCTGCATTATTTAAGGACTTTGTTGCATTATTTAAGGACTCTTCTGCATTATTTAAGGACTTTGCTGCATTATTTAAGGACTATGCTGTGGTATTTAAGTACTCTGCTGCATTATTTAAGGACTTTGCTGCATTATTTAAGGACTCTGCTGCATTATTTAATTACTTTGCTGCATTATTAAAGGACCCTGCTGCGGCATTTAAGGATTCTGCTGCATAATTTAAGGACTTTATTGCATTATTTAAGGATCCTGCTGCATTATTTAAGGATCCTGCTGAAGCATTTGAGGACTCAGCTGCATTATTTAAGGACTTTGCTGCATTATTTAACGACTCTGCTGCATTATTTAAGGACTCTGCTGCTTTATTTAAGGACTTTCCTGCATTATTTAAGGAGTCTTCTGCATTATTTAATGACTCTGCTGAAGCATTTGAGGACTCAACTGCATTATTTAAGGACTCTGCTGCATTATTTAAGGTCTCTGCTGCATTATTTAAGGACTCTGCTGTGGTATATAAGGACTCTGCTGCATTATTTAAGGAATTTGTTGCATTATTTAAGGACGCTGCTGCATTATTTAAGGACTTTGTTGCATTATTTAAGGACTCTGCTGCATTAATTAAGGACTTTGCTGCATTACTTAAGGACACTGCTGCATTATTTAAGGACTTTGTTGCATTATTTAAGGACTCTGCTGCATTATTTAAGGACTCTGCTGAAACATTTGGGGACTCAGATGCATTATTTAAGGACTCTGCTGCATTATGTAAGGGCTTTGCTGCTTTATTTAAGGACTCTGTTGCATTATTTAAGGACTTTGTTGCATTATTTAAGAACTCTGCTGCATTATTTAAGGAATTTTTTGCATTATTTAAGGATTCTGCTGCATTATTTAAGGACTTTGCTGCATTATTTAAGGACTATGCTGTGGTATTTAAGGACTCTGCTGCATTATTTAATTACTTTGCTGCATTATTAAAGGACCCTGCTGCGGCATTTAAGGATTCTGCTGCATTATTTAAGGACTTTGATGCATTATTTAAGGACGCTGCTGCAGAATTTAAGGAATCTGCTGCATTATTTAAGGACTTTGCTGCATTATTTAAGGACTTTGATGCATTATTTAAGAACATGGTTGCATTATTTAAGGACTCTGCTGCATTATTTAAGGACTTTGTTGCATTATTTAAGGACTCTTCTGCATTATTTAAGGACTTTGCTGCATTATTTAAGGACTATGCTGTGGTATTTAAGTACTCTGCTGCATTATTTAAGGACTTTGCTGCATTATTTAAGGACTCTGCTGCATAATTTAAGGACTTTATTGCATTATTTTAGGATCCTGCTGCATTATTTAATGACTCTGCTGAAGCATTTGAGGACTCAGCTGCATTATTAAAGGTCTCTGCTGCATTATTTAAGGATCCTGCTGAAGCATTTGAGGACTCAGTTGCATTATTTAAGGACTTTGCTGCATTATTTAACGACTCTGCTGCGTTATTTAAGGACTCTGCTGCATTATTTAAGAACTTTGCTGCATTATTTAAGGACTCTTCTGAATTATTTAATGACTCTGCTGAAGTATTTGAGGACTCAGCTGCATTATTTAAGGACTCTGCTGCATTATTTAAGGAATTTGCTGCATTATTTAAGGACTCTGCTGCGTTATTTAAGGACTCTGCTGCATTATTTAAGGACTTTGATGCATTATTTATGGACGCTGCTGCAGAATTTAAGGAATCTGCTGCATTATTTAAGGACTTTGTTGCATTATTTAAGGTCTCTGCTGCATTATTTAAGGACTCTGCTGTGGTATTTAAGGACTCTGCTGCATTATTTAAGGAATTTGTTGCATTATTTAAGGACGCTGCTGCATTATTTAAGGTCTTTGTTGCATTATTTAAGGACTCTGCTGCAGTATTTAATGACTCTGCTGAAGCATTTGGGGACTCAGATGCATTATTTAAGGACTCTGCTGCATTATGTAAGGGCTTTGCTGCTTTATTTAAGGACTCTTTTGCATTATTTAAGGACTTTGTTGCATTATTTAAGGACTCTGCTGCATTATTTAAGGACTTTGTTGCATTATTTAAGGATTCTGCTGCATTATTTAAGGACTTTGCTGCATTATTTAAGGACTATGCTTTGGTATTTAAGGACTCTGCTGCATAATTTAAGGACTTTGCTGCATTATTTAAGGACTCTGCTGCATTATTTAATTACTTTGCTGCATTATTTAAGGACTCTGCTGCGGTATTTAAGGACTCTGCTGCATTATTTAAGGACTTTGATGCATTATTTAAGGACTCTGCTGCATTATTTAAGGAATTTGTTGCATTATTTAAGGACTCTGCTGCATTATTTAAGGACTTTGCTGCATTATTTAATAATTTTGTTGCATTATAAAAGTACTCTGCTGCATTATTTAAGGACTTTGTTGCATTATGTAAGGAGTCTGCTGCATTATTTAAGGACTTTGCTGCATTATTTAACGACTCTGCTGAAACATTTGAGGACTCAGCTGCATTATTTAAGGACTCTGCTGCATTATTTAAGGAATTTGCTGCATTATTTAAGGACTCTGCTGCGGTATTTAAGGACTCTGCTGCATTATTTAAGGACTTTGATGCATTATTTAAGGACTCTGCTGCATTATTTAATGACTTTGTTGCATTATATAAGGTCTCTGCTGCATTATTTAAGGACTATGTTGCATTATGTTAGAAGTCTGCTGCATTATTTAAGGACTTTGCTGCATTATTTAAGGACTCTGCTGCATTATTTAAGGACTTTATTGCATTATTTAAGGACTCTGCTGCATTATTTAATGACTCTGCTGAAGCATTTGAGGACTCAGCTGCATTATTTAAGGTCTCTGCTGTATTATTTAAGGACTCTGCTGCATTATTTAATGACTCTGCTGCGGTATTTAAGGACTCTGCTGCATTATTTAAGGACTTTGCTGCATTATTTAAGGACTGCTGCGTTGTTTAAGGACTCTGCTGCATTATTTAAGACTTTGCTGCATTATTTAAGGACTCTGCTGCAGTGTTTAATGACTCTGCTGAAGCAATTGGGGACTCAGATGCATTATTTAAGGACTCTGCTGCATTATGTAAGGACTTTGCTGCTTTATTTAAGGACTTTGCTGCATTATTTAAGGACTTTGTTGCATTATTTAAGGACTCTGCTGCATTATTTAAGGACTTTGTTGCATTATTTAAGGACTCTTCTGCATTATTTAAGGACTTTGCTGCATTATTTAAGGACTATGCTGTGGTATTTAAGTACTCTGCTGCATTATTTAAGGACTTTGCTGCATTATTTAAGGACTCTGCTGCATTATTTAATTACTTTGCTGCATTATTAAAGGACCCTGCTGCGGCATTTAAGGATTCTGCTGCATTATTTAAGGACTTTGATGCATTATTTAAGGACGCTGCTGCAGAATTTAAGGAATCTGCTGCATTATTTAAGGACTTTGTTGCATTATTTAAGGTCTCTGCTGCATTATTTAAGGACTCTGCTATGGTACTTAAGGACTTTGCTGCATTACTTAAGGACTTTGCTGCATTATTTAAGGACTTTGATGCATTATTTAAGAACTTTGTTGCATTATTTAAGGACTCTGCTGCATTATTTAAGGACTTTGTTGCATTATGTAAGGACTTTGCTGCTTTATTTAAGGACTTTGCTGCATTATTTAAGGACTTTGTTGCATTATTTAAGGACTCTTCTGCATTATTTAAGGACTTTGCTGCATTATTTAAGGACTATGCTGTGGTATTTAAGTACTCTGCTGCATTATTTAAGGACTTTGCTGCATTATTTAAGGACTCTGCTGCATTATTTAATTACTTTGCTGCATTATTAAAGGACCCTGCTGCGGCATTTAAGGATTCTGCTGCATAATTTAAGGACTTTATTGCATTATTTAAGGATCCTGCTGCATTATTTAAGGATCCTGCTGAAGCATTTGAGGACTCAGCTGCATTATTTAAGGACTTTGCTGCATTATTTAACGACTCTGCTGCATTATTTAAGGACTCTGCTGCTTTATTTAAGGACTTTCCTGCATTATTTAAGGAGTCTTCTGCATTATTTAATGACTCTGCTGAAGCATTTGAGGACTCAACTGCATTATTTAAGGACTCTGCTGCATTATTTAAGGTCTCTGCTGCATTATTTAAGGACTCTGCTGTGGTATATAAGGACTCTGCTGCATTATTTAAGGAATTTGTTGCATTATTTAAGGACGCTGCTGCATTATTTAAGGACTTTGTTGCATTATTTAAGGACTCTGCTGCATTAATTAAGGACTTTGCTGCATTACTTAAGGACACTGCTGCATTATTTAAGGACTTTGTTGCATTATTTAAGGACTCTGCTGCATTATTTAAGGACTCTGCTGAAACATTTGGGGACTCAGATGCATTATTTAAGGACTCTGCTGCATTATGTAAGGGCTTTGCTGCTTTATTTAAGGACTCTGTTGCATTATTTAAGGACTTTGTTGCATTATTTAAGAACTCTGCTGCATTATTTAAGGAATTTGTTGCATTATTTAAGGATTCTGCTGCATTATTTAATTACTTTGCTGCATTATTTAAGGACTATGCTGTGGTATTTAAGGACTCTGCTGCATTATTTAAGGACTTTGCTGCATTATTAAAGGACTCTGCTGCATTATTTAATTACTTTGCTGCATTATTTAAGGACTCTGCTGCGGTATTTAAGGACTCTGCTGCATTATTTAAGGACTTTGATGCATTATTTAAGGACACTGCTGCAGAATTTAAGGAATCTGCTGCATTATTTAAGGACTTTGTTGCATTATTTAAGGTCTCTTTTTCATTATTTAAGGACTCTGCTATTGTACTTAAGGACTTTGCTGCATTATTTAAGGACTTTGCTGCATTATTTAAGGACTCTGCTGCATTATTTAAGTACTTTGTTGCATTATTTAAGGACTCTGCTGCATAATTTAAGGACTTTATTGCATTATTTAAGGATCCTGCTGCATTATTTAATGACTCTGCTGAAGCATTTGAGGACTCAGCTACATTATTTAAGGTCTCTGCTGCATTATTTAAGGATCCTGCTGAAGCATTTGAGGACTCAGCTGCATTATTTAAGGACTTTGCTGCATTATTTAACGACTCTGCTGCGTTATTTAAGGACTCTGCTGCATTATTTAAGGACACTGCTGCATTATTTAAGGACTCTGCTGCATTATTTAAGGACTTTGCTGCATTATTTAACGACTCTGCTGCATTATTTAAGAACTTTGCTGCATTATTTAAGGACTCTGCTGCATTATTTAAGGAATTTGTTGCATTATTTAAGGACTCTGCTGCTTTATTTAAGGACTCTGCTGCGGTATTTAAGGACTCTGCTGCATTATTTAAGGACTTTGCTGCATTATTTAAGGACTGCTGCGTTATTTAAGGACTCTGCTGCATTATTTAAGACTTTGCTGCATTATTTAAGGACTCTGCTGCAGTGTTTAATGACTCTGCTGAAGCAACTGGGGACTCAGATGCATTATTTAAGGACTCTGCTGCATTATGTAAGGACTTTGCTGCTTTATTTAAGGACTTTGCTGCATTATTTAAGGACTTTGTTGCATTATTTAAGGACTCTGCTGCATTATTTAAGGACTTTGTTGCATTATTTAAGGACTCTTCTGCATTATTTAAGGACTTTGCTGCATTATTTAAGGACTATGCTGTGGTATTTAAGTACGCTGCTGCATTATTTAAGGACTTTGCTGCATTATTTAAGGACTCTGCTGCATTATTTAATTACTTTGCTGCATTATTAAAGGACCCTGCTGCGGCATTTAAGGATTCTGCTGCATTATTTAAGGACTTTGATGCATTATTTACGGACGCTGCTGCAGAATTTAAGGAATCTGCTGCATTATTTAAGGACTTTGTTGCATTATTTAAGGTCTCTGCTGCATGAATTATGGACTCTGCTATGGTACTTAAGGACTTTGCTGCATTATTTAAGGACTTTGCTGCATTATTTAAGGACTTTGATGCATTATTTAAGAACTTTGTTGCATTATTTAAGGACTCTGCTGCATTATTTAAGGACTTTGTTGCATTATGTAAGGACTTTGCTGCTTTATTTAAGGACTTTGCTGCATTATTTAAGGACTTTGTTGCATTATTTAAGGACTCTGCTGCATTATTTAAGGACTTTGTTGCATTATTTAAGGACTCTTCTGCATTATTTAAGGACTTTGCTGCATTATTTAAGGACTATGCTGTGGTATTTAAGTACTCTGCTGCATTATTTAAGGACTTTGCTGCATTATTTAAGGACTCTGCTGCATTATTTAATTACTTTGCTGCATTATTAAAGGACCCTGCTGCGGCATTTAAGGATTCTGCTGCATTATTTAAGGACTTTGCTGCATTATTTAAGGACTCTGCTGCATTATTTAAGGACTTTATTGCATTATTTAAGGACTCTGCTGCATTATTTAATGACTCTGCTGAAGCATTTGAGGACTCAGCTGCATTATTTAAGGTCTCTGCTGTATTATTTAAGGACTCTGCTGCATTATTTAATGACTCTGCTGCGGTATTTAAGGACTCTGCTGCATTATTTAAGGACTTTGCTGCATTATTTAAGGACTGCTGCGTTGTTTAAGGACTCTGCTGCATTATTTAAGACTTTGCTGCATTATTTAAGGACTCTGCTGCAGTGTTTAATGACTCTGCTGAAGCAATTGGGGACTCAGATGCATTATTTAAGGACTCTGCTGCATTATGTAAGGACTTTGCTGCTTTATTTAAGGACTTTGCTGCATTATTTAAGGACTTTGTTGCATTATTTAAGGACTCTGCTGCAATATTTAAGGACTTTGTTGCATTATTTAAGGACTCTTCTGCATTATTTAAGGACTTTGCTGCATTATTTAAGGACTATGCTGTGGTATTTAAGTACTCTGCTGCATTATTTAAGGACTTTGCTGCATTATTTAAGGACTCTGCTGCATTATTTAATTACTTTGCTGCATTATTAAAGGACCCTGCTGCGGCATTTAAGGATTCTGCTGCATTATTTAAGGACTTTGATGCATTATTTAAGGACGCTGCTGCAGAATTTAAGGAATCTGCTGCATTATTTAAGGACTTTGTTGCATTATTTAAGGTCTCTGCTGCATTATTTAAGGACTCTGCTATGGTACTTAAGGACTTTGCTGCATTACTTAAGGACTTTGCTGCATTATTTAAGGACTTTGATGCATTATTTAAGAACTTTGTTGCATTATTTAAGGACTCTGCTGCATTATTTAAGGACTTTGTTGCATTATGTAAGGACTTTGCTGCTTTATTTAAGGACTTTGCTGCATTATTTAAGGACTTTGTTGCATTATTTAAGGACTCTTCTGCATTATTTAAGGACTTTGCTGCATTATTTAAGGACTATGCTGTGGTATTTAAGTACTCTGCTGCATTATTTAAGGACTTTGCTGCATTATTTAAGGACTCTGCTGCATTATTTAATTACTTTGCTGCATTATTAAAGGACCCTGCTGCGGCATTTAAGGATTCTGCTGCATAATTTAAGGACTTTATTGCATTATTTAAGGATCCTGCTGCATTATTTAAGGATCCTGCTGAAGCATTTGAGGACTCAGCTGCATTATTTAAGGACTTTGCTGCATTATTTAACGACTCTGCTGCATTATTTAAGGACTCTGCTGCTTTATTTAAGGACTTTCCTGCATTATTTAAGGAGTCTTCTGCATTATTTAATGACTCTGCTGAAGCATTTGAGGACTCAACTGCATTATTTAAGGACTCTGCTGCATTATTTAAGGTCTCTGCTGCATTATTTAAGGACTCTGCTGTGGTATATAAGGACTCTGCTGCATTATTTAAGGAATTTGTTGCATTATTTAAGGACGCTGCTGCATTATTTAAGGACTTTGTTGCATTATTTAAGGACTCTGCTGCATTAATTAAGGACTTTGCTGCATTACTTAAGGACACTGCTGCATTATTTAAGGACTTTGTTGCATTATTTAAGGACTCTGCTGCATTATTTAAGGACTCTGCTGAAACATTTGGGGACTCAGATGCATTATTTAAGGACTCTGCTGCATTATGTAAGGGCTTTGCTGCTTTATTTAAGGACTCTGTTGCATTATTTAAGGACTTTGTTGCATAATTTAAGAACTCTGCTGCATTATTTAAGGAATTTGTTGCATTATTTAAGGATTCTGCTGCATTATTTAATTACTTTGCTGCATTATTTAAGGACTATGCTGTGGTATTTAAGGACTCTGCTGCATTATTTAAGGACTTTGCTGCATTATTAAAGGACTCTGCTGCATTATTTAATTACTTTGCTGCATTATTTAAGGACTCTGCTGCGGTATTTAAGGACTCTGCTGCATTATTTAAGGACTTTGATGCATTATTTAAGGACACTGCTGCAGAATTTAAGGAATCTGCTGCATTATTTAAGGACTTTGTTGCATTATTTAAGGTCTCTTTTTCATTATTTAAGGACTCTGCTATTGTACTTAAGGACTTTGCTGCATTATTTAAGGACTTTGCTGCATTATTTAAGGACTCTGCTGCATTATTTAAGTACTTTGTTGCATTATTTAAGGACTCTGCTGCATAATTTAAGGACTTTATTGCATTATTTAAGGATCCTGCTGCATTATTTAATGACTCTGCTGAAGCATTTGAGGACTCAGCTACATTATTTAAGGTCTCTGCTGCATTATTTAAGGATCCTGCTGAAGCATTTGAGGACTCAGCTGCATTATTTAAGGACTTTGCTGCATTATTTAACGACTCTGCTGCGTTATTTAAGGACTCTGCTGCATTATTTAAGGACACTGCTGCATTATTTAAGGACTCTGCTGCATTATTTAAGGACTTTGCTGCATTATTTAACGACTCTGCTGCATTATTTAAGAACTTTGCTGCATTATTTAAGGACTCTGCTGCATTATTTAAGGAATTTGTTGCATTATTTAAGGACTCTGCTGCTTTATTTAAGGACTCTGCTGCGGTATTTAAGGACTCTGCTGCATTATTTAAGGACTTTGCTGCATTATTTAAGGACTGCTGCGTTATTTAAGGACTCTGCTGCATTATTTAAGACTTTGCTGCAATATTTAAGGACTCTGCTGCAGTGTTTAATGACTCTGCTGAAGCAACTGGGGACTCAGATGCATTATTTAAGGACTCTGCTGCATTATGTAAGGACTTTGCTGCTTTATTTAAGGACTTTGCTGCATTATTTAAGGACTTTGTTGCATTATTTAAGGACTCTGCTGCATTATTTAAGGACTTTGTTGCATTATTTAAGGACTCTTCTGCATTATTTAAGGACTTTGCTGCATTATTTAAGGACTATGCTGTGGTATTTAAGTACGCTGCTGCATTATTTAAGGACTTTGCTGCATTATTTAAGGACTCTGCTGCATTATTTAATTACTTTGCTGCATTATTAAAGGACCCTGCTGCGGCATTTAAGGATTCTGCTGCATTATTTAAGGACTTTGATGCATTATTTACGGACGCTGCTGCAGAATTTAAGGAATCTGCTGCATTATTTAAGGACTTTGTTGCATTATTTAAGGTCTCTGCTGCATGAATTATGGACTCTGCTATGGTACTTAAGGACTTTGCTGCATTATTTAAGGACTTTGCTGCATTATTTAAGGACTTTGATGCATTATTTAAGAACTTTGTTGCATTATTTAAGGACTCTGCTGCATTATTTAAGGACTTTGTTGCATTATGTAAGGACTTTGCTGCTTTATTTAAGGACTTTGCTGCATTATTTAAGGACTTTGTTGCATTATTTAAGGACTCTGCTGCATTATTTAAGGACTTTGTTGCATTATTTAAGGACTCTTCTGCATTATTTAAGGACTTTGCTGCATTATTTAAGGACTATGCTGTGGTATTTAAGTACTCTGCTGCATTATTTAAGGACTTTGCTGCATTATTTAAGGACTCTGCTGCATTATTTAATTACTTTGCTGCATTATTAAAGGACCCTGCTGCGGCATTTAGGGATTCTGCTGCATAATTTAAGGACTTTATTGCATTATTTAAGGATCCTGCTGCATTATTTAAGGATCCTGCTGAAGCATTTGAGGACTCAGCTGCATTATTTAAGGACTTTGCTGCATTATTTAAGAACTTTGCTGCATTATTTAAGGACTCTGCTGCATTATTTAAGGAATTTGTTGCATTATTTAAGGACTCTGCTGCTTTATTTAAGGACTCTGCTGCGGTATTTAAGGACTCTGCTGCATTATTTAAGGACTTTGCTGCATTATTTAAGGACTGCTGCGTTATTTAAGGACTCTGCTGCATTATTTAAGACTTTGCTGCATTATTTAAGGACTCTGCTGCAGTGTTTAATGACTCTGCTGAAGCAACTGGGGACTCAGATGCATTATTTAAGGACTCTGCTGCATTATGTAAGGACTTTGCTGCTTTATTTAAGGACTTTGCTGCATTATTTAAGGACTTTGTTGCATTATTTAAGGACTCTGCTGCATTATTTAAGGACTTTGTTGCATTATTTAAGGACTCTTCTGCATTATTTAAGGACTTTGCTGCATTATTTAAGAACTATGCTGTGGTATTTAAGTACGCTGCTGCATTATTTAAGGACTTTGCTGCATTATTTAAGGACTCTGCTGCATTATTTAATTACTTTGCTGCATTATTAAAGGACCCTGCTGCGGCATTTAAGGATTCTGCTGCATTATTTAAGGACTTTGATGCATTATTTAAGGACGCTGCTGCAGAATTTAAGGAATCTGCTGCATTATTTAAGGACTTTGTTGCATTATTTAAGGTCTCTGCTGCATTATTTAAGGACTCTGCTATGGTACTTAAGGACTTTGCTGCATTACTTAAGGACTTTGCTGCATTATTTAAGGACTTTGATGCATTATTTAAGAACTTTGTTGCATTATTTAAGGACTCTGCTGCATTATTTAAGGACTTTGTTGCATTATGTAAGGACTTTGCTGCTTTATTTAAGGACTTTGCTGCATTATTTAAGGACTTTGTTGCATTATTTAAGGACTCTTCTGCATTATTTAAGGACTTTGCTGCATTATTTAAGGACTATGCTGTGGTATTTAAGTACTCTGCTGCATTATTTAAGGACTTTGCTGCATTATTTAAGGACTCTGCTGCATTATTTAATTACTTTGCTGCATTATTAAAGGACCCTGCTGCGGCATTTAAGGATTCTGCTGCATAATTTAAGGACTTTATTGCATTATTTAAGGATCCTGCTGCATTATTTAAGGATCCTGCTGAAGCATTTGAGGACTCAGCTGCATTATTTAAGGACTTTGCTGCATTATTTAACGACTCTGCTGCATTATTTAAGGACTCTGCTGCTTTATTTAAGGACTTTCCTGCATTATTTAAGGAGTCTTCTGCATTATTTAATGACTCTGCTGAAGCATTTGAGGACTCAACTGCATTATTTAAGGACTCTGCTGCATTATTTAAGGTCTCTGCTGCATTATTTAAGGACTCTGCTGTGGTATATAAGGACTCTGCTGCATTATTTAAGGAATTTGTTGCATTATTTAAGGACGCTGCTGCATTATTTAAGGACTTTGTTGCATTATTTAAGGACTCTGCTGCATTAATTAAGGACTTTGCTGCATTACTTAAGGACACTGCTGCATTATTTAAGGACTTTGTTGCATTATTTAAGGACTCTGCTGCATTATTTAAGGACTCTGCTGAAACATTTGGGGACTCAGATGCATTATTTAAGGACTCTGCTGCATTATGTAAGGGCTTTGCTGCTTTATTTAAGGACTCTGTTGCATTATTTAAGGACTTTGTTGCATTATTTAAGAACTCTGCTGCATTATTTAAGGAATTTTTTGCATTATTTAAGGATTCTGCTGCATTATTTAAGGACTTTGCTGCATTATTTAAGGACTATGCTGTGGTATTTAAGGACTCTGCTGCATTATTTAATTACTTTGCTGCATTATTAAAGGACCCTGCTGCGGCATTTAAGGATTCTGCTGCATTATTTAAGGACTTTGATGCATTATTTAAGGACGCTGCTGCAGAATTTAAGGAATCTGCTGCATTATTTAAGGACTTTGCTGCATTATTTAAGGACTTTGATGCATTATTTAAGAACATGGTTGCATTATTTAAGGACTCTGCTGCATTATTTAAGGACTTTGTTGCATTATTTAAGGACTCTTCTGCATTATTTAAGGACTTTGCTGCATTATTTAAGGACTATGCTGTGGTATTTAAGTACTCTGCTGCATTATTTAAGGACTTTGCTGCATTATTTAAGGACTCTGCTGCATTATTTAATTACTTTGCTGCATTATTAAAGGACCCTGCTGCGGCATTTAGGGATTCTGCTGCATAATTTAAGGACTTTATTGCATTATTTAAGGATCCTGCTGCATTATTTAAGGATCCTGCTGAAGCATTTGAGGACTCAGCTGCATTATTTAAGGACTTTGCTGCATTATTTAAGGACTCTGCTGCGGTATTTAAGGACTCTGCTGCATTATTTAAGGACTCTGCTGCTTTATTTAAGGACTCTGCTGCGGTATTTAAGGACTCTGCTGCATTATTTAAGGACTTTGCTGCATTATTTAAGGACTGCTGCGTTATTTAAGGACTCTGCTGCATTATTTAAGACTTTGCTGCATTATTTAAGGACTCTGCTGCAGTGTTTAATGACTCTGCTGAAGCAACTGGGGACTCAGATGCATTATTTAAGGACTCTGCTGCATTATGTAAGGACTTTGCTGCTTTATTTAAGGACTTTGCTGCATTATTTAAGGACTTTGTTGCATTATTTAAGGACTCTGCTGCATTATTTAAGACTTTGCTGCATTATTTAAGGACTCTGCTGCAGTGTTTAATGACTCTGCTGAAGCAACTGGGGACTCAGATGCATTATTTAAGGACTCTGCTGCATTATGTAAGGACTTTGCTGCTTTATTTAAGGACTTTGCTGCATTATTTAAGGACTTTGTTGCATTATTTAAGGACTCTGCTGCATTATTTAAGGACTTTGTTGCATTATTTAATGACTCTTCTGCATTATTTAAGGACTTTGCTGCATTATTTAAGGACTATGCTGTGGTATTTAAGTACGCTGCTGCATTATTTAAGGACTTTGCTGCATTATTTAAGGACTCTGCTGCATTATTTAATTACTTTGCTGCATTATTAAAGGACCCTGCTGCGGCATTTAAGGATTCTGCTGCATTATTTAAGGACTTTGATGCATTATTTAAGGACGCTGCTGCAGAATTTAAGGAATCTGCTGCATTATTTAAGGACTTTGTTGCATTATTTAAGGTCTCTGCTGCATGAATTATGGACTCTGCTATGGTACTTAAGGACTTTGCTGCATTATTTAAGGACTTTGCTGCATTATTTAAGGACTTTGATGCATTATTTAAGAACTTTGTTGCATTATTTAAGGACTCTGCTGCATTATTTAAGGACTTTGTTGCATTATGTAAGGACTTTGCTGCTTTATTTAAGGACTTTGCTGCATTATTTAAGGACTTTGTTGCATTATTTAAGGACTCTGCTGCATTATTTAAGGACTTTGTTGCATTATTTAAGGACTCTTCTGCATTATTTAAGGACTTTGCTGCATTATTTAAGGACTATGCTGTGGTATTTAAGTACTCTGCTGCATTATTTAAGGACTTTGCTGCATTATTTAAGGACTCTGCTGCATTATTTAATTACTTTGCTGCATTATTAAAGGACCCTGCTGCGGCATTTAGGGATTCTGCTGCATAATTTAAGGACTTTATTGCATTATTTAAGGATCCTGCTGCATTATTTAAGGATCCTGCTGAAGCATTTGAGGACTCAGCTGCATTATTTAAGGACTTTGCTGCATTATTTAAGTACTTTGTTGCATTATTTAAGGACTCTGCTGCATAATTTAAGGACTTTATTGCATTATTTAAGGATCCTGCTGCATTATTTAATGACTCTGCTGAAGCATTTGAGGACTCAGCTGCATTATTTAAGGTCTCTGCTGCATTATTTAAGGATCCTGCTGAAGCATTTGAGGACTCAGCTGCATTATTTAAGGACTTTGCTGCATTATTTAACGACTCTGCTGCGTTATTTAAGGACTCTGCTGCATTATTTAAGGACACTGCTGCATTATTTAAGGACTCTGCTGCATTATTTAAGGACTTTGCTGCATTATTTAACGACTCTGCTGCATTATTTAAGAACTTTGCTGCATTATTTAAGGACTCTGCTGCATTATTTAAGGAATTTGTTGCATTATTTAAGGACTCTGCTGCTTTATTTAAGGACTCTGCTGCGGTATTTAAGGACTCTGCTGCATTATTTAAGGACTTTGCTGCATTATTTAAGGACTGCTGCGTTATGTAAGGACTCTGCTGCATTATTTAAGACTTTGCTGCATTATTTAAGGACTCTGCTGCAGTGTTTAATGACTCTGCTGAAGCAACTGGGGACTCAGATGCATTATTTAAGGACTCTGCTGCATTATGTAAGGACTTTGCTGCTTTATTTAAGGACTTTGCTGCATTATTTAAGGACTTTGTTGCATTATTTAAGGACTCTGCTGCATTATTTAAGGACTTTGTTGCATTATTTAAGGACTCTTCTGCATTATTTAAGGACTTTGCTGCATTATTTAAGGACTATGCTGTGGTATTTAAGTACTCTGCTGCATTATTTAAGGACTTTGCTGCATTATTTAAGGACTCTGCTGCATTATTTAATTACTTTGCTGCATTATTAAAGGACCCTGCTGCGGCATTTAAGGATTCTGCTGCATTATTTAAGGACTTTGATGCATTATTTAAGGACGCTGCTGCAGAATTTAAGGAATCTGCTGCATTATTTAAGGACATTGTTGCATTATTTAAGGTCTCTGCTGCATTATTTAAGGACTCTGCTATGGTACTTAAGGACTTTGCTGCATTATTTAAGGACTTTGCTGCATTATTTAAGGACTTTGATGCATTATTTAAGAACTTTGTTGCATTATTTAAGGACTCTGCTGCATTATTTAAGGACTTTGTTGCATTATGTAAGGACTTTGCTGCTTTATTTAAGGACTTTGCTGCATTATTTAAGGACTTTGTTGCATTATTTAAGGACTCTGCTGCATTATTTAAGGACTTTGTTGCATTATTTAAGGACTCTTCTGCATTATTTAAGGACTTTGCTGCATTATTTAAGGACTATGCTGTGGTATTTAAGTACTCTGCTGCATTATTTAAGGACTTTGCTGCATTATTTAAGGACTCTGCTGCATTATTTAATTACTTTGCTGCATTATTAAAGGACCCTGCTGCGGCATTTAAGGATTCTGCTGCATAATTTAAGGACTTTATTGCATTATTTAAGGATCCTGCTGCATTATTTAAGGATCCTGCTGAAGCATTTGAGGACTCAGCTGCATTATTTAAGGACTTTGCTGCATTATTTAACGACTCTGCTGCATTATTTAAGGACTCTGCTGCTTTATTTAAGGACTTTCCTGCATTATTTAAGGAGTCTTCTGCATTATTTAATGACTCTGCTGAAGCATTTGAGGACTCAACTGCATTATTTAAGGACTCTGCTGCATTATTTAAGGTCTCTGCTGCATTATTTAAGGACTCTGCTGTGGTATATAAGGACTCTGCTGCATTATTTAAGGAATTTGTTGCATTATTTAAGGACGCTGCTGCATTATTTAAGGACTTTGTTGCATTATTTAAGGACTCTGCTGCATTAATTAAGGACTTTGCTGCATTACTTAAGGACACTGCTGCATTATTTAAGGACTTTGTTGCATTATTTAAGGACTCTGCTGCATTATTTAAGGACTCTGCTGAAGCATTTGGGGACTCAGATGCATTATTTAAGGACTCTGCTGCATTATGTAAGGGCTTTGCTGCTTTATTTAAGGACTCTGTTGCATTATTTAAGGACTTTGTTGCATTATTTAAGAACTCTGCTGCATTATTTAAGGACTTTGTTGCATTATTTAAGGATTCTGCTGCATTATTTAAGGACTTTGCTGCATTATTTAAGGACTATGCTGTGGTATTTAAGGACTCTGCTGCATTATTTAAGGACTTTGCTGCATTATTAAAGGACTCTGCTGCATTATTTAATTACTTTGCTGCATTATTTAAGGACTCTGCTGCGGTATTTAAGGACTCTGCTGCATTATTTAAGGACTTTGATGCATTATTTAAGGACACTGCTGCAGAATTTAAGGAATCTGCTGCATTATTTAAGGACTTTGTTGCATTATTTAAGGTCTCTTTTTCATTATTTAAGGACTCTGCTATTGTACTTAAGGACTTTGCTGCATTATTTAAGGACTTTGCTGCATTATTTAAGGACTCTGCTGCATTATTTAAGTACTTTGTTGCATTATTTAAGGACTCTGCTGCATAATTTAAGGACTTTATTGCATTATTTAAGGATCCTGCTGCATTATTTAATGACTCTGCTGAAGCATTTGAGGACTCAGCTGCATTATTTAAGGTCTCTCTGCTGCATTATTTAAGGATCCTGCTGAAGCATTTGAGGACTCAGCTGCATTATTTAAGGACTTTGCTGCATTATTTAATGACTCTGCTGCGTTATTTAAAGACTCTGCTGCATTATTTAAGGACACTGCTGCATTATTTAAGGACTCTGCTGCATTATTTAAGGACTTTGCTGCATTATTTAACGACTCTGCTGCATTATTTAAGAACTTTGCTGCATTATTTAAGGACTCTGCTCCATTATTTAAGGAATTTGTTGCATTATTTAAGGACTCTGCTGCATTATTTAAGGACTTTGCTGCATTATTTAATGAATCTGCTGAAGCATTTGAGGACTCAACTGCATTATTTAAGGTCTCTGCTGCATTATTTAAGGACTCTGCTGAAGCATTTGAGGACTCAGCTGCATGATTTAAGGACTTTGCTGAATTATTTAAGGACTCTGCTGCATTATTTAAGGAATTTGTTGCATTATTTAAGGACTCTGCTGCATTATCTAAGGAATTTGTTGCATTATTTAAGGACTCTGCTGCATTATTTAAGGACTTTGCTGCATTATTTAATAACTTTGTTGCATTATACAAGTACTCTGCTGCATTATTTAAGGACTTTGTTGCATTATGTTAGGAGTCTGCTGCATTATTTAAGGAGTCTGCTGCATTATTTAATGACTATGCTGCATTATTTAAGGACTGCTGCGTTATTTAAGGACTCTGCTGCATTATTTAAGACTTTGCTGCATTATTTAAGGACTCTGCTGCAGTATTTAATGACTCTGCTGAAGCATTTGGGGACTCAGATGCTTTATTTAAGGACTCTGTTGCATTATTTAAGGACTTTGTTGCATTATTTAAGGACTCTGCTGCATTATTTAAGGACTTTGTTGCATTATTTAAGGATTCTGCTGCATTTTTTAAGGACCTGGCTGCATTATTTAAGGACTCTGCTGCATTATTTAATTATTTTGCTCCATTATTTAAGGACTCTGCTGCGGTATTTAAGGACTCTGCTGCATTATTTAAGGACTGTGATGCATTATTTAAGGACGCTGCTGCAGAATTTAAGGAATCTGCTGCATTATTTAAGGACTTTGTTGCATTATTTAAGGTCTCTGCTGCATTATTTAAGGACTCTGCTATGGTACTTAAGGACTTTGCTGCATTATTTAAGGACTTTGCTGCATTATTTAAGGACTCTGCTGCATTATTTAAGAACTGTGTTGCATTATTTAAGGACTCTGCTGCATTATTTAAGGACTTTGTTGCATTATGTAAGGACTCTGCTGCATTATTTAAGGACTTTGCTGCATTATTTAAGGACTCTGCTGCATAATTTAAGGACTTTATTGCATTATTTTAGGATCCTGCTGCATTATTTAATGACTCTGCTGAAGCATTTGAGGACTCAGCTGCATTATTAAAGGTCTCTGCTGCATTATTTAAGGATCCTGCTGAAGCATTTGAGGACTCAGTTGCATTATTTAAGGACTTTGCTGCATTATTTAACGACTCTGCTGCGTTATTTAAGGACTCTGCTGCATTATTTAAGAACTTTGCTGCATTATTTAAGGACTCTTCTGAATTATTTAATGACTCTGCTGAAGTATTTGAGGACTCAGCTGCATTATTTAAGGACTCTGCTGCATTATTTAAGGAATTTGCTGCATTATTTAAGGACTCTGCTGCGTTATTTAAGGACTCTGCTGCATTATTTAAGGACTTTGATGCATTATTTATGGACGCTGCTGCAGAATTTAAGGAATCTGCTGCATTATTTAAGGACTTTGTTGCATTATTTAAGGTCTCTGCTGCATTATTTAAGGACTCTGCTGTGGTATTTAAGGACTCTGCTGCATTATTTAAGGAATTTGTTGCATTATTTAAGGACGCTGCTGCATTATTTAAGGTCTTTGTTGCATTGTTTAAGGACTCTGCTGCAGTATTTAATGACTCTGCTGAAGCATTTGGGGACTCAGATGCATTATTTAAGGACTCTGCTGCATTATGTAAGGGCTTTGCTGCTTTATTTAAGGACTCTTTTGCATTATTTAAGGACTTTGTTGCATTATTTAAGGACTCTGCTGCATTATTTAAGGACTTTGTTGCATTATTTAAGGATTCTGCTGCATTATTTAAGGACTTTGCTGCATTATTTAAGGACTATGCTTTGGTATTTAAGGACTCTGCTGCATAATTTAAGGACTTTGCTGCATTATTTAAGGACTCTGCTGCATTATTTAATTACTTTGCTGCATTATTTAAGGACTCTGCTGCGGTATTTAAGGACTCTGCTGCATTATTTAAGGACTTTGATGCATTATTTAAGGACTCTGCTGCATTATTTAAGGAATTTGTTGCATTATTTAAGGACTCTGCTGCATTATTTAAGGACTTTGCTGCATTATTTAATAATTTTGTTGCATTATAAAAGTACTCTGCTGCATTATTTAAGGACTTTGTTGCATTATGTAAGGAGTCTGCTGCATTATTTAAGGACTTTGCTGCATTATTTAACGACTCTGCTGAAACATTTGAGGACTCAGCTGCATTATTTAAGGACTCTGCTGCATTATTTAAGGAATTTGCTGCATTATTTAAGGACTCTGCTGCGGTATTTAAGGACTCTGCTGCATTATTTAAGGACTTTGATGCATTATTTAAGGACTCTGCTGCATTATTTAATGACTTTGTTGCATTATATAAGGTCTCTGCTGCATTATTTAAGGACTATGTTGCATTATGTTAGAAGTCTGCTGCATTATTTAAGGACTTTGCTGCATTATTTAAGGACTCTGCTGCATTATTTAAGGACTTTATTGCATTATTTAAGGACTCTGCTGCATTATTTAATGACTCTGCTGAAGCATTTGAGGACTCAGCTGCATTATTTAAGGTCTCTGCTGTATTATTTAAGGACTCTGCTGCATTATTTAATGACTCTGCTGCGGTATTTAAGGACTCTGCTGCATTATTTAAGGACTTTGCTGCATTATTTAAGGACTGCTGCGTTGTTTAAGGACTCTGCTGCATTATTTAAGACTTTGCTGCATTATTTAAGGACTCTGCTGCAGTGTTTAATGACTCTGCTGAAGCAATTGGGGACTCAGATGCATTATTTAAGGACTCTGCTGCATTATGTAAGGACTTTGCTGCTTTATTTAAGGACTTTGCTGCATTATTTAAGGACTTTGTTGCATTATTTAAGGACTCTGCTGCATTATTTAAGGACTTTGTTGCATTATTTAAGGACTCTTCTGCATTATTTAAGGACTTTGCTGCATTATTTAAGGACTATGCTGTGGTATTTAAGTACTCTGCTGCATTATTTAAGGACTTTGCTGCATTATTTAAGGACTCTGCTGCATTATTTAATTACTTTGCTGCATTATTAAAGGACCCTGCTGCGGCATTTAAGGATTCTGCTGCATTATTTAAGGACTTTGATGCATTATTTAAGGACGCTGCTGCAGAATTTAAGGAATCTGCTGCATTATTTAAGGACATTGTTGCATTATTTAAGGTCTCTGCTGCATTATTTAAGGACTCTGCTATGGTACTTAAGGACTTTGCTGCATTATTTAAGGACTTTGCTGCATTATTTAAGGACTTTGATGCATTATTTAAGAACTTTGTTGCATTATTTAAGGACTCTGCTGCATTATTTAAGGACTTTGTTGCATTATGTAAGGACTTTGCTGCTTTATTTAAGGACTTTGCTGCATTATTTAAGGACTTTGTTGCATTATTTAAGGACTCTGCTGCATTATTTAAGGACTTTGTTGCATTATTTAAGGACTCTTCTGCATTATTTAAGGACTTTGCTGCATTATTTAAGGACTATGCTGTGGTATTTAAGTACTCTGCTGCATTATTTAAGGACTTTGCTGCATTATTTAAGGACTCTGCTGCATTATTTAATTACTTTGCTGCATTATTAAAGGACCCTGCTGCGGCATTTAAGGATTCTGCTGCATAATTTAAGGACTTTATTGCATTATTTAAGGATCCTGCTGCATTATTTAAGGATCCTGCTGAAGCATTTGAGGACTCAGCTGCATTATTTAAGGACTTTGCTGCATTATTTAACGACTCTGCTGCATTATTTAAGGACTCTGCTGCTTTATTTAAGGACTTTCCTGCATTATTTAAGGAGTCTTCTGCATTATTTAATGACTCTGCTGAAGCATTTGAGGACTCAACTGCATTATTTAAGGACTCTGCTGCATTATTTAAGGTCTCTGCTGCATTATTTAAGGACTCTGCTGTGGTATATAAGGACTCTGCTGCATTATTTAAGGAATTTGTTGCATTATTTAAGGACGCTGCTGCATTATTTAAGGACTTTGTTGCATTATTTAAGGACTCTGCTGCATTAATTAAGGACTTTGCTGCATTACTTAAGGACACTGCTGCATTATTTAAGGACTTTGTTGCATTATTTAAGGACTCTGCTGCATTATTTAAGGACTCTGCTGAAGCATTTGGGGACTCAGATGCATTATTTAAGGACTCTGCTGCATTATGTAAGGGCTTTGCTGCTTTATTTAAGGACTCTGTTGCATTATTTAAGGACTTTGTTGCATTATTTAAGAACTCTGCTGCATTATTTAAGGACTTTGTTGCATTATTTAAGGATTCTGCTGCATTATTTAAGGACTTTGCTGCATTATTTAAGGACTATGCTGTGGTATTTAAGGACTCTGCTGCATTATTTAAGGACTTTGCTGCATTATTAAAGGACTCTGCTGCATTATTTAATTACTTTGCTGCATTATTTAAGGACTCTGCTGCGGTATTTAAGGACTCTGCTGCATTATTTAAGGACTTTGATGCATTATTTAAGGACACTGCTGCAGAATTTAAGGAATCTGCTGCATTATTTAAGGACTTTGTTGCATTATTTAAGGTCTCTTTTTCATTATTTAAGGACTCTGCTATTGTACTTAAGGACTTTGCTGCATTATTTAAGGACTTTGCTGCATTATTTAAGGACTCTGCTGCATTATTTAAGTACTTTGTTGCATTATTTAAGGACTCTGCTGCATAATTTAAGGACTTTATTGCATTATTTAAGGATCCTGCTGCATTATTTAATGACTCTGCTGAAGCATTTGAGGACTCAGCTGCATTATTTAAGGTCTCTCTGCTGCATTATTTAAGGATCCTGCTGAAGCATTTGAGGACTCAGCTGCATTATTTAAGGACTTTGCTGCATTATTTAATGACTCTGCTGCGTTATTTAAAGACTCTGCTGCATTATTTAAGGACACTGCTGCATTATTTAAGGACTCTGCTGCATTATTTAAGGACTTTGCTGCATTATTTAACGACTCTGCTGCATTATTTAAGAACTTTGCTGCATTATTTAAGGACTCTGCTCCATTATTTAAGGAATTTGTTGCATTATTTAAGGACTCTGCTGCATTATTTAAGGACTTTGCTGCATTATTTAATGAATCTGCTGAAGCATTTGAGGACTCAACTGCATTATTTAAGGTCTCTGCTGCATTATTTAAGGACTCTGCTGAAGCATTTGAGGACTCAGCTGCATGATTTAAGGACTTTGCTGAATTATTTAAGGACTCTGCTGCATTATTTAAGGAATTTGTTGCATTATTTAAGGACTCTGCTGCATTATCTAAGGAATTTGTTGCATTATTTAAGGACTCTGCTGCATTATTTAAGGACTTTGCTGCATTATTTAATAACTTTGTTGCATTATACAAGTACTCTGCTGCATTATTTAAGGACTTTGTTGCATTATGTTAGGAGTCTGCTGCATTATTTAAGGAGTCTGCTGCATTATTTAATGACTATGCTGCATTATTTAAGGACTGCTGCGTTATTTAAGGACTCTGCTGCATTATTTAAGACTTTGCTGCATTATTTAAGGACTCTGCTGCAGTATTTAATGACTCTGCTGAAGCATTTGGGGACTCAGATGCTTTATTTAAGGACTCTGTTGCATTATTTAAGGACTTTGTTGCATTATTTAAGGACTCTGCTGCATTATTTAAGGACTTTGTTGCATTATTTAAGGATTCTGCTGCATTTTTTAAGGACCTGGCTGCATTATTTAAGGACTCTGCTGCATTATTTAATTATTTTGCTCCATTATTTAAGGACTCTGCTGCGGTATTTAAGGACTCTGCTGCATTATTTAAGGACTGTGATGCATTATTTAAGGACGCTGCTGCAGAATTTAAGGAATCTGCTGCATTATTTAAGGACTTTGTTGCATTATTTAAGGTCTCTGCTGCATTATTTAAGGACTCTGCTATGGTACTTAAGGACTTTGCTGCATTATTTAAGGACTTTGCTGCATTATTTAAGGACTCTGCTGCATTATTTAAGAACTGTGTTGCATTATTTAAGGACTCTGCTGCATTATTTAAGGACTTTGTTGCATTATGTAAGGACTCTGCTGCATTATTTAAGGACTTTGCTGCATTATTTAAGGACTCTACTGCATAATTTAAGGACTTTATTGCATTATTTAAGGATCCTGCTGCATTATTTAATGACTCTGCTGAAGCATTTGAGGACTCAGCTGCATTATTAAAGGTCTCTGCTGCATTATTTAAGTATCCTGCTGAAGCATTTGAGGACTCAGCTGCATTATTTAAGGACTTTGCTGCATTATTTATCGACTCTGCTGCGTTATTTAAGGACTCTGCTGCATTATTTAAGAACTTTGCTGCATTATTTAAGGACTCTTCTGCATTATTTAATGACTCTGCTGAAGAATTTGAGGACTCAGCTGCATAATTTAAGGACTCTGCTGCATTATTTAAGGAATTTGCTGCATTATTTAAGGACTCTACTGCGTTATTTAAGGACTCTGTTGCATTATTTAAGGACTTTGATGCATTATTTAAGGATGCTGCTGCAGAATTTAAGGAATCTGCTGCATTATTTAAGGACTTTGTTGCATTATTTAAGGTCTCTGCTGCATTATTTAAGGACTCTGCTGTGGTATTTAAGGACTCTGCTGCATTATTTAAGGAATTTGTTGCATTATTTAAGGACGCTGCTGCATTATTTAAGGACTTTGTTGCATTATTTAAGGACTCTGCTGCAGTATTTAATGACTCTGCTGAAGCATTTGGGGACTCAGATGCATTATTTAAGGACTCTGCTGCATTATGTAAGGGCTTTGCTGCTTTATTTAAGGACTCTTTTGCATTATTTAAGGACTCTGCTGCATTATTTAAGGACTTTGTTGCATTATTTAAGGATTTTGCTGCATTATTTAAGGATTTTGCTGCATTATTTAAGGACTTTGCCGCATTATTTAAGGACTATGCTTTGGTATTTAAGGACTCTGCTGCATTATTTAAGGACTTTGCTGCATTATTTAAGGACTCTGCTGCATTATTTAATTACTTTGCTGCATTATTTAAGGACTCTGCTGCGGTATTTAAGGACTCTGCTGCATTATTTAAGGACTTTGATGCATTATTTAAGGACACTGCTGCAGAATTTAAGGAATCTGCTTCATTATTTAAGGACTTTGTTGCATTATTTAAGGACTCTGCTGCATTATTTAAGAACTTTGTTGCATTATTTAAGGACTCTGCTGCATTATTTAAGGACTTTGTTGCATTATGTAAGGACTCTGCTGCATTATTTAAGGACTTTGCTGCATTATTTAAGGACTCTGCTGCATAATTTAAGGACTTTATTGCATTATTTTAGGATCCTGCTGCATTATTTAATGACTCTGCTGAAGCATTTGAGGACTCAGCTGCATTATTAAAGGTCTCTGCTGCATTATTTAAGGATCCTGCTGAAGCATTTGAGGACTCAGTTGCATTATTTAAGGACTTTGCTGCATTATTTAACGACTCTGCTGCGTTATTTAAGGACTCTGCTGCATTATTTAAGAACTTTGCTGCATTATTTAAGGACTCTTCTGAATTATTTAATGACTCTGCTGAAGTATTTGAGGACTCAGCTGCATTATTTAAGGACTCTGCTGCATTATTTAAGGAATTTGCTGCATTATTTAAGGACTCTGCTGCGTTATTTAAGGACTCTGCTGCATTATTTAAGGACTTTGATGCATTATTTATGGACGCTGCTGCAGAATTTAAGGAATCTGCTGCATTATTTAATGACTTTGTTGCATTATATAAGGTCTCTGCTGCATTATTTAAGGACTATGTTGCATTATGTTAGAAGTCTGCTGCATTATTTAAGGACTTTGCTGCATTATTTAAGGACTCTGCTGCATTATTTAAGGACTTTATTGCATTATTTAAGGACTCTGCTGCATTATTTAATGACTCTGCTGAAGCATTTGAGGACTCAGCTGCATTATTTAAGGTCTCTGCTGTATTATTTAAGGACTCTGCTGCATTATTTAATGACTCTGCTGCGGTATTTAAGGACTCTGCTGCATTATTTAAGGACTTTGCTGCATTATTTAAGGACTGCTGCGTTGTTTAAGGACTCTGCTGCATTATTTAAGACTTTGCTGCATTATTTAAGGACTCTGCTGCAGTGTTTAATGACTCTGCTGAAGCAATTGGGGACTCAGATGCATTATTTAAGGACTCTGCTGCATTATGTAAGGACTTTGCTGCTTTATTTAAGGACTTTGCTGCATTATTTAAGGACTTTGTTGCATTATTTAAGGACTCTGCTGCATTATTTAAGGACTTTGTTGCATTATTTAAGGACTCTTCTGCATTATTTAAGGACTTTGCTGCATTATTTAAGGACTATGCTGTGGTATTTAAGTACTCTGCTGCATTATTTAAGGACTTTGCTGCATTATTTAAGGACTCTGCTGCATTATTTAATTACTTTGCTGCATTATTAAAGGACCCTGCTGCGGCATTTAAGGATTCTGCTGCATTATTTAAGGACTTTGATGCATTATTTAAGGACGCTGCTGCAGAATTTAAGGAATCTGCTGCATTATTTAAGGACATTGTTGCATTATTTAAGGTCTCTGCTGCATTATTTAAGGACTCTGCTATGGTACTTAAGGACTTTGCTGCATTATTTAAGGACTTTGCTGCATTATTTAAGGACTTTGATGCATTATTTAAGAACTTTGTTGCATTATTTAAGGACTCTGCTGCATTATTTAAGGACTTTGTTGCATTATGTAAGGACTTTGCTGCTTTATTTAAGGACTTTGCTGCATTATTTAAGGACTTTGTTGCATTATTTAAGGACTCTGCTGCATTATTTAAGGACTTTGTTGCATTATTTAAGGACTCTTCTGCATTATTTAAGGACTTTGCTGCATTATTTAAGGACTATGCTGTGGTATTTAAGTACTCTGCTGCATTATTTAAGGACTTTGCTGCATTATTTAAGGACTCTGCTGCATTATTTAATTACTTTGCTGCATTATTAAAGGACCCTGCTGCGGCATTTAAGGATTCTGCTGCATAATTTAAGGACTTTATTGCATTATTTAAGGATCCTGCTGCATTATTTAAGGATCCTGCTGAAGCATTTGAGGACTCAGCTGCATTATTTAAGGACTTTGCTGCATTATTTAACGACTCTGCTGCATTATTTAAGGACTCTGCTGCTTTATTTAAGGACTTTCCTGCATTATTTAAGGAGTCTTCTGCATTATTTAATGACTCTGCTGAAGCATTTGAGGACTCAACTGCATTATTTAAGGACTCTGCTGCATTATTTAAGGTCTCTGCTGCATTATTTAAGGACTCTGCTGTGGTATATAAGGACTCTGCTGCATTATTTAAGGAATTTGTTGCATTATTTAAGGACGCTGCTGCATTATTTAAGGCCTTGGTGCATTATTTAAGGACTCTGCTGCATTAATTAAGGACTTTGCTGCATTACTTAAGGACACTGCTGCATTATTTAAGGACTTTGTTGCATTATTTAAGGACTCTGCTGCATTATTTAAGGACTCTGCTGAAGCATTTGGGGACTCAGATGCATTATTTAAGGACTCTGCTGCATTATGTAAGGGCTTTGCTGCTTTATTTAAGGACTCTGTTGCATTATTTAAGGACTTTGTTGCATTATTTAAGAACTCTGCTGCATTATTTAAGGACTTTGTTGCATTATTTAAGGATTCTGCTGCATTATTTAAGGACTTTGCTGCATTATTTAAGGACTATGCTGTGGTATTTAAGGACTCTGCTGCATTATTTAAGGACTTTGCTGCATTATTAAAGGACTCTGCTGCATTATTTAATTACTTTGCTGCATTATTTAAGGACTCTGCTGCGGTATTTAAGGACTCTGCTGCATTATTTAAGGACTTTGATGCATTATTTAAGGACACTGCTGCAGAATTTAAGGAATCTGCTGCATTATTTAAGGACTTTGTTGCATTATTTAAGGTCTCTTTTTCATTATTTAAGGACTCTGCTATTGTACTTAAGGACTTTGCTGCATTATTTAAGGACTTTGCTGCATTATTTAAGGACTCTGCTGCATTATTTAAGTACTTTGTTGCATTATTTAAGGACTCTGCTGCATAATTTAAGGACTTTATTGCATTATTTAAGGATCCTGCTGCATTATTTAATGACTCTGCTGAAGCATTTGAGGACTCAGCTGCATTATTTAAGGTCTCTCTGCTGCATTATTTAAGGATCCTGCTGAAGCATTTGAGGACTCAGCTGCATTATTTAAGGACTTTGCTGCATTATTTAATGACTCTGCTGCGTTATTTAAAGACTCTGCTGCATTATTTAAGGACACTGCTGCATTATTTAAGGACTCTGCTGCATTATTTAAGGACTTTGCTGCATTATTTAACGACTCTGCTGCATTATTTAAGAACTTTGCTGCATTATTTAAGGACTCTGCTCCATTATTTAAGGAATTTGTTGCATTATTTAAGGACTCTGCTGCATTATTTAAGGACTTTGCTGCATTATTTAATGAATCTGCTGAAGCATTTGAGGACTCAACTGCATTATTTAAGGTCTCTGCTGCATTATTTAAGGACTCTGCTGAAGCATTTGAGGACTCAGCTGCATGATTTAAGGACTTTGCTGAATTATTTAAGGACTCTGCTGCATTATTTAAGGAATTTGTTGCATTATTTAAGGACTCTGCTGCATTATCTAAGGAATTTGTTGCATTATTTAAGGACTCTGCTGCATTATTTAAGGACTTTGCTGCATTATTTAATAACTTTGTTGCATTATACAAGTACTCTGCTGCATTATTTAAGGACTTTGTTGCATTATGTTAGGAGTCTGCTGCATTATTTAAGGAGTCTGCTGCATTATTTAATGACTATGCTGCATTATTTAAGGACTGCTGCGTTATTTAAGGACTCTGCTGCATTATTTAAGACTTTGCTGCATTATTTAAGGACTCTGCTGCAGTATTTAATGACTCTGCTGAAGCATTTGGGGACTCAGATGCTTTATTTAAGGACTCTGTTGCATTATTTAAGGACTTTGTTGCATTATTTAAGGACTCTGCTGCATTATTTAAGGACTTTGTTGCATTATTTAAGGATTCTGCTGCATTTTTTAAGGACCTGGCTGCATTATTTAAGGACTCTGCTGCATTATTTAATTATTTTGCTCCATTATTTAAGGACTCTGCTGCGGTATTTAAGGACTCTGCTGCATTATTTAAGGACTGTGATGCATTATTTAAGGACGCTGCTGCAGAATTTAAGGAATCTGCTGCATTATTTAAGGACTTTGTTGCATTATTTAAGGTCTCTGCTGCATTATTTAAGGACTCTGCTATGGTACTTAAGGACTTTGCTGCATTATTTAAGGACTTTGCTGCATTATTTAAGGACTCTGCTGCATTATTTAAGAACTGTGTTGCATTATTTAAGGACTCTGCTGCATTATTTAAGGACTTTGTTGCATTATGTAAGGACTCTGCTGCATTATTTAAGGACTTTGCTGCATTATTTAAGGACTCTACTGCATAATTTAAGGACTTTATTGCATTATTTAAGGATCCTGCTGCATTATTTAATGACTCTGCTGAAGCATTTGAGGACTCAGCTGCATTATTAAAGGTCTCTGCTGCATTATTTAAGTATCCTGCTGAAGCATTTGAGGACTCAGCTGCATTATTTAAGGACTTTGCTGCATTATTTATCGACTCTGCTGCGTTATTTAAGGACTCTGCTGCATTATTTAAGAACTTTGCTGCATTATTTAAGGACTCTTCTGCATTATTTAATGACTCTGCTGAAGAATTTGAGGACTCAGCTGCATAATTTAAGGACTCTGCTGCATTATTTAAGGAATTTGCTGCATTATTTAAGGACTCTACTGCGTTATTTAAGGACTCTGTTGCATTATTTAAGGACTTTGATGCATTATTTAAGGATGCTGCTGCAGAATTTAAGGAATCTGCTGCATTATTTAAGGACTTTGTTGCATTATTTAAGGTCTCTGCTGCATTATTTAAGGACTCTGCTGTGGTATTTAAGGACTCTGCTGCATTATTTAAGGAATTTGTTGCATTATTTAAGGACGCTGCTGCATTATTTAAGGACTTTGTTGCATTATTTAAGGACTCTGCTGCAGTATTTAATGACTCTGCTGAAGCATTTGGGGACTCAGATGCATTATTTAAGGACTCTGCTGCATTATGTAAGGGCTTTGCTGCTTTATTTAAGGACTCTTTTGCATTATTTAAGGACTCTGCTGCATTATTTAAGGACTTTGTTGCATTATTTAAGGATTTTGCTGCATTATTTAAGGATTTTGCTGCATTATTTAAGGACTTTGCCGCATTATTTAAGGACTATGCTTTGGTATTTAAGGACTCTGCTGCATTATTTAAGGACTTTGCTGCATTATTTAAGGACTCTGCTGCATTATTTAATTACTTTGCTGCATTATTTAAGGACTCTGCTGCGGTATTTAAGGACTCTGCTGCATTATTTAAGGACTTTGATGCATTATTTAAGGACACTGCTGCAGAATTTAAGGAATCTGCTTCATTATTTAAGGACTTTGTTGCATTATTTAAGGACTCTGCTGCATTATTTAAGAACTTTGTTGCATTATTTAAGGACTCTGCTGCATTATTTAAGGACTTTGTTGCATTATGTAAGGACTCTGCTGCATTATTTAAGGACTTTGCTGCATTATTTAAGGACTCTGCTGCATAATTTAAGGACTTTATTGCATTATTTTAGGATCCTGCTGCATTATTTAATGACTCTGCTGAAGCATTTGAGGACTCAGCTGCATTATTAAAGGTCTCTGCTGCATTATTTAAGGATCCTGCTGAAGCATTTGAGGACTCAGTTGCATTATTTAAGGACTTTGCTGCATTATTTAACGACTCTGCTGCGTTATTTAAGGACTCTGCTGCATTATTTAAGAACTTTGCTGCATTATTTAAGGACTCTTCTGAATTATTTAATGACTCTGCTGAAGTATTTGAGGACTCAGCTGCATTATTTAAGGACTCTGCTGCATTATTTAAGGAATTTGCTGCATTATTTAAGGACTCTGCTGCGTTATTTAAGGACTCTGCTGCATTATTTAAGGACTTTGATGCATTATTTATGGACGCTGCTGCAGAATTTAAGGAATCTGCTGCATTATTTAATGACTTTGTTGCATTATATAAGGTCTCTGCTGCATTATTTAAGGACTATGTTGCATTATGTTAGAAGTCTGCTGCATTATTTAAGGACTTTGCTGCATTATTTAAGGACTCTGCTGCATTATTTAAGGACTTTATTGCATTATTTAAGGACTCTGCTGCATTATTTAATGACTCTGCTGAAGCATTTGAGGACTCAGCTGCATTATTTAAGGTCTCTGCTGTATTATTTAAGGACTCTGCTGCATTATTTAATGACTCTGCTGCGGTATTTAAGGACTCTGCTGCATTATTTAAGGACTTTGCTGCATTATTTAAGGACTGCTGCGTTGTTTAAGGACTCTGCTGCATTATTTAAGACTTTGCTGCATTATTTAAGGACTCTGCTGCAGTGTTTAATGACTCTGCTGAAGCAATTGGGGACTCAGATGCATTATTTAAGGACTCTGCTGCATTATGTAAGGACTTTGCTGCTTTATTTAAGGACTTTGCTGCATTATTTAAGGACTTTGTTGCATTATTTAAGGACTCTGCTGCATTATTTAAGGACTTTGTTGCATTATTTAAGGACTCTTCTGCATTATTTAAGGACTTTGCTGCATTATTTAAGGACTATGCTGTGGTATTTAAGTACTCTGCTGCATTATTTAAGGACTTTGCTGCATTATTTAAGGACTCTGCTGCATTATTTAATTACTTTGCTGCATTATTAAAGGACCCTGCTGCGGCATTTAAGGATTCTGCTGCATTATTTAAGGACTTTGATGCATTATTTAAGGACGCTGCTGCAGAATTTAAGGAATCTGCTGCATTATTTAAGGACATTGTTGCATTATTTAAGGTCTCTGCTGCATTATTTAAGGACTCTGCTATGGTACTTAAGGACTTTGCTGCATTATTTAAGGACTTTGCTGCATTATTTAAGGACTTTGATGCATTATTTAAGAACTTTGTTGCATTATTTAAGGACTCTGCTGCATTATTTAAGGACTTTGTTGCATTATGTAAGGACTTTGCTGCTTTATTTAAGGACTTTGCTGCATTATTTAAGGACTTTGTTGCATTATTTAAGGACTCTGCTGCATTATTTAAGGACTTTGTTGCATTATTTAAGGACTCTTCTGCATTATTTAAGGACTTTGCTGCATTATTTAAGGACTATGCTGTGGTATTTAAGTACTCTGCTGCATTATTTAAGGACTTTGCTGCATTATTTAAGGACTCTGCTGCATTATTTAATTACTTTGCTGCATTATTAAAGGACCCTGCTGCGGCATTTAAGGATTCTGCTGCATAATTTAAGGACTTTATTGCATTATTTAAGGATCCTGCTGCATTATTTAAGGATCCTGCTGAAGCATTTGAGGACTCAGCTGCATTATTTAAGGACTTTGCTGCATTATTTAACGACTCTGCTGCATTATTTAAGGACTCTGCTGCTTTATTTAAGGACTTTCCTGCATTATTTAAGGAGTCTTCTGCATTATTTAATGACTCTGCTGAAGCATTTGAGGACTCAACTGCATTATTTAAGGACTCTGCTGCATTATTTAAGGTCTCTGCTGCATTATTTAAGGACTCTGCTGTGGTATATAAGGACTCTGCTGCATTATTTAAGGAATTTGTTGCATTATTTAAGGACGCTGCTGCATTATTTAAGGCCTTGGTGCATTATTTAAGGACTCTGCTGCATTAATTAAGGACTTTGCTGCATTACTTAAGGACACTGCTGCATTATTTAAGGACTTTGTTGCATTATTTAAGGACTCTGCTGCATTATTTAAGGACTCTGCTGAAGCATTTGGGGACTCAGATGCATTATTTAAGGACTCTGCTGCATTATGTAAGGGCTTTGCTGCTTTATTTAAGGACTCTGTTGCATTATTTAAGGACTTTGTTGCATTATTTAAGAACTCTGCTGCATTATTTAAGGACTTTGTTGCATTATTTAAGGATTCTGCTGCATTATTTAAGGACTTTGCTGCATTATTTAAGGACTATGCTGTGGTATTTAAGGACTCTGCTGCATTATTTAAGGACTTTGCTGCATTATTAAAGGACTCTGCTGCATTATTTAATTACTTTGCTGCATTATTTAAGGACTCTGCTGCGGTATTTAAGGACTCTGCTGCATTATTTAAGGACTTTGATGCATTATTTAAGGACACTGCTGCAGAATTTAAGGAATCTGCTGCATTATTTAAGGACTTTGTTGCATTATTTAAGGTCTCTTTTTCATTATTTAAGGACTCTGCTATTGTACTTAAGGACTTTGCTGCATTATTTAAGGACTTTGCTGCATTATTTAAGGACTCTGCTGCATTATTTAAGTACTTTGTTGCATTATTTAAGGACTCTGCTGCATAATTTAAGGACTTTATTGCATTATTTAAGGATCCTGCTGCATTATTTAATGACTCTGCTGAAGCATTTGAGGACTCAGCTGCATTATTTAAGGTCTCTCTGCTGCATTATTTAAGGATCCTGCTGAAGCATTTGAGGACTCAGCTGCATTATTTAAGGACTTTGCTGCATTATTTAATGACTCTGCTGCGTTATTTAAAGACTCTGCTGCATTATTTAAGGACACTGCTGCATTATTTAAGGACTCTGCTGCATTATTTAAGGACTTTGCTGCATTATTTAACGACTCTGCTGCATTATTTAAGAACTTTGCTGCATTATTTAAGGACTCTGCTCCATTATTTAAGGAATTTGTTGCATTATTTAAGGACTCTGCTGCATTATTTAAGGACTTTGCTGCATTATTTAATGAATCTGCTGAAGCATTTGAGGACTCAACTGCATTATTTAAGGTCTCTGCTGCATTATTTAAGGACTCTGCTGAAGCATTTGAGGACTCAGCTGCATGATTTAAGGACTTTGCTGAATTATTTAAGGACTCTGCTGCATTATTTAAGGAATTTGTTGCATTATTTAAGGACTCTGCTGCATTATCTAAGGAATTTGTTGCATTATTTAAGGACTCTGCTGCATTATTTAAGGACTTTGCTGCATTATTTAATAACTTTGTTGCATTATACAAGTACTCTGCTGCATTATTTAAGGACTTTGTTGCATTATGTTAGGAGTCTGCTGCATTATTTAAGGAGTCTGCTGCATTATTTAATGACTATGCTGCATTATTTAAGGACTGCTGCGTTATTTAAGGACTCTGCTGCATTATTTAAGACTTTGCTGCATTATTTAAGGACTCTGCTGCAGTATTTAATGACTCTGCTGAAGCATTTGGGGACTCAGATGCTTTATTTAAGGACTCTGTTGCATTATTTAAGGACTTTGTTGCATTATTTAAGGACTCTGCTGCATTATTTAAGGACTTTGTTGCATTATTTAAGGATTCTGCTGCATTTTTTAAGGACCTGGCTGCATTATTTAAGGACTCTGCTGCATTATTTAATTATTTTGCTCCATTATTTAAGGACTCTGCTGCGGTATTTAAGGACTCTGCTGCATTATTTAAGGACTGTGATGCATTATTTAAGGACGCTGCTGCAGAATTTAAGGAATCTGCTGCATTATTTAAGGACTTTGTTGCATTATTTAAGGTCTCTGCTGCATTATTTAAGGACTCTGCTATGGTACTTAAGGACTTTGCTGCATTATTTAAGGACTTTGCTGCATTATTTAAGGACTCTGCTGCATTATTTAAGAACTGTGTTGCATTATTTAAGGACTCTGCTGCATTATTTAAGGACTTTGTTGCATTATGTAAGGACTCTGCTGCATTATTTAAGGACTTTGCTGCATTATTTAAGGACTCTACTGCATAATTTAAGGACTTTATTGCATTATTTAAGGATCCTGCTGCATTATTTAATGACTCTGCTGAAGCATTTGAGGACTCAGCTGCATTATTAAAGGTCTCTGCTGCATTATTTAAGTATCCTGCTGAAGCATTTGAGGACTCAGCTGCATTATTTAAGGACTTTGCTGCATTATTTATCGACTCTGCTGCGTTATTTAAGGACTCTGCTGCATTATTTAAGAACTTTGCTGCATTATTTAAGGACTCTTCTGCATTATTTAATGACTCTGCTGAAGAATTTGAGGACTCAGCTGCATAATTTAAGGACTCTGCTGCATTATTTAAGGAATTTGCTGCATTATTTAAGGACTCTACTGCGTTATTTAAGGACTCTGTTGCATTATTTAAGGACTTTGATGCATTATTTAAGGATGCTGCTGCAGAATTTAAGGAATCTGCTGCATTATTTAAGGACTTTGTTGCATTATTTAAGGTCTCTGCTGCATTATTTAAGGACTCTGCTGTGGTATTTAAGGACTCTGCTGCATTATTTAAGGAATTTGTTGCATTATTTAAGGACGCTGCTGCATTATTTAAGGACTTTGTTGCATTATTTAAGGACTCTGCTGCAGTATTTAATGACTCTGCTGAAGCATTTGGGGACTCAGATGCATTATTTAAGGACTCTGCTGCATTATGTAAGGGCTTTGCTGCTTTATTTAAGGACTCTTTTGCATTATTTAAGGACTCTGCTGCATTATTTAAGGACTTTGTTGCATTATTTAAGGATTTTGCTGCATTATTTAAGGATTTTGCTGCATTATTTAAGGACTTTGCCGCATTATTTAAGGACTATGCTTTGGTATTTAAGGACTCTGCTGCATTATTTAAGGACTTTGCTGCATTATTTAAGGACTCTGCTGCATTATTTAATTACTTTGCTGCATTATTTAAGGACTCTGCTGCGGTATTTAAGGACTCTGCTGCATTATTTAAGGACTTTGATGCATTATTTAAGGACACTGCTGCAGAATTTAAGGAATCTGCTTCATTATTTAAGGACTTTGTTGCATTATTTAAGGACTCTGCTGCATTATTTAAGAACTTTGTTGCATTATTTAAGGACTCTGCTGCATTATTTAAGGACTTTGTTGCATTATGTAAGGACTCTGCTGCATTATTTAAGGACTTTGCTGCATTATTTAAGGACTCTGCTGCATAATTTAAGGACTTTATTGCATTATTTTAGGATCCTGCTGCATTATTTAAGGATCCTGCTGAAGCATTTGAGGACTCAGTTGCATTATTTAAGGACTTTGCTGCATTATTTAACGACTCTGCTGCGTTATTTAAGGACTCTGCTGCATTATTTAAGAACTTTGCTGCATTATTTAAGGACTCTTCTGAATTATTTAATGACTCTGCTGAAGTATTTGAGGACTCAGCTGCATTATTTAAGGACTCTGCTGCATTATTTAAGGAATTTGCTGCATTATTTAAGGACTCTGCTGCGTTATTTAAGGACTCTGCTGCATTATTTAAGGACTTTGATGCATTATTTATGGACGCTGCTGCAGAATTTAAGGAATCTGCTGCATTATTTAAGGACTTTGTTGCATTATTTAAGGTCTCTGCTGCATTATTTAAGGACTCTGCTGTGGTATTTAAGGACTCTGCTGCATTATTTAAGGAATTTGTTGCATTATTTAAGGACGCTGCTGCATTATTTAAGGTCTTTGTTGCATTATTTAAGGACTCTGCTGCAGTATTTAATGACTCTGCTGAAGCATTTGGGGACTCAGATGCATTATTTAAGGACTCTGCTGCATTATGTAAGGGCTTTGCTGCTTTATTTAAGGACTCTTTTGCATTATTTAAGGACTTTGTTGCATTATTTAAGGACTCTGCTGCATTATTTAAGGACTTTGTTGCATTATTTAAGGATTCTGCTGCATTATTTAAGGACTTTGCTGCATTATTTAAGGACTATGCTTTGGTATTTAAGGACTCTGCTGCATAATTTAAGGACTTTGCTGCATTATTTAAGGACTCTGCTGCATTATTTAATTACTTTGCTGCATTATTTAAGGACTCTGCTGCGGTATTTAAGGACTCTGCTGCATTATTTAAGGACTTTGATGCATTATTTAAGGACTCTGCTGCATTATTTAAGGAATTTGTTGCATTATTTAAGGACTCTGCTGCATTATTTAAGGACTTTGCTGCATTATTTAATAATTTTGTTGCATTATAAAAGTACTCTGCTGCATTATTTAAGGACTTTGTTGCATTATGTAAGGAGTCTGCTGCATTATTTAAGGACTTTGCTGCATTATTTAACGACTCTGCTGAAACATTTGAGGACTCAGCTGCATTATTTAAGGACTCTGCTGCATTATTTAAGGAATTTGCTGCATTATTTAAGGACTCTGCTGCGGTATTTAAGGACTCTGCTGCATTATTTAAGGACTTTGATGCATTATTTAAGGACTCTGCTGCATTATTTAATGACTTTGTTGCATTATATAAGGTCTCTGCTGCATTATTTAAGGACTATGTTGCATTATGTTAGAAGTCTGCTGCATTATTTAAGGACTTTGCTGCATTATTTAAGGACTCTGCTGCATTATTTAAGGACTTTATTGCATTATTTAAGGACTCTGCTGCATTATTTAATGACTCTGCTGAAGCATTTGAGGACTCAGCTGCATTATTTAAGGTCTCTGCTGTATTATTTAAGGACTCTGCTGCATTATTTAATGACTCTGCTGCGGTATTTAAGGACTCTGCTGCATTATTTAAGGACTTTGCTGCATTATTTAATAACTTTGTTGCATTATACAAGTACTCTGCTGCATTATTTAAGGACTTTGTTGCATTATGTTAGGAGTCTGCTGCATTATTTAAGGAGTCTGCTGCATTATTTAATGACTATGCTGCATTATTTAAGGACTGCTGCGTTATTTAAGGACTCTGCTGCATTATTTAAGACTTTGCTGCATTATTTAAGGACTCTGCTGCAGTATTTAATGACTCTGCTGAAGCATTTGGGGACTCAGATGCTTTATTTAAGGACTCTGTTGCATTATTTAAGGACTTTGTTGCATTATTTAAGGACTCTGCTGCATTATTTAAGGACTTTGTTGCATTATTTAAGGATTCTGCTGCATTTTTTAAGGACCTGGCTGCATTATTTAAGGACTCTGCTGCATTATTTAATTATTTTGCTCCATTATTTAAGGACTCTGCTGCGGTATTTAAGGACTCTGCTGCATTATTTAAGGACTGTGATGCATTATTTAAGGACGCTGCTGCAGAATTTAAGGAATCTGCTGCATTATTTAAGGACTTTGTTGCATTATTTAAGGTCTCTGCTGCATTATTTAAGGACTCTGCTATGGTACTTAAGGACTTTGCTGCATTATTTAAGGACTTTGCTGCATTATTTAAGGACTCTGCTGCATTATTTAAGAACTGTGTTGCATTATTTAAGGACTCTGCTGCATTATTTAAGGACTTTGTTGCATTATGTAAGGACTCTGCTGCATTATTTAAGGACTTTGCTGCATTATTTAAGGACTCTACTGCATAATTTAAGGACTTTATTGCATTATTTAAGGATCCTGCTGCATTATTTAATGACTCTGCTGAAGCATTTGAGGACTCAGCTGCATTATTAAAGGTCTCTGCTGCATTATTTAAGTATCCTGCTGAAGCATTTGAGGACTCAGCTGCATTATTTAAGGACTTTGCTGCATTATTTATCGACTCTGCTGCGTTATTTAAGGACTCTGCTGCATTATTTAAGAACTTTGCTGCATTATTTAAGGACTCTTCTGCATTATTTAATGACTCTGCTGAAGAATTTGAGGACTCAGCTGCATAATTTAAGGACTCTGCTGCATTATTTAAGGAATTTGCTGCATTATTTAAGGACTCTACTGCGTTATTTAAGGACTCTGTTGCATTATTTAAGGACTTTGATGCATTATTTAAGGATGCTGCTGCAGAATTTAAGGAATCTGCTGCATTATTTAAGGACTTTGTTGCATTATTTAAGGTCTCTGCTGCATTATTTAAGGACTCTGCTGTGGTATTTAAGGACTCTGCTGCATTATTTAAGGAATTTGTTGCATTATTTAAGGACGCTGCTGCATTATTTAAGGACTTTGTTGCATTATTTAAGGACTCTGCTGCAGTATTTAATGACTCTGCTGAAGCATTTGGGGACTCAGATGCATTATTTAAGGACTCTGCTGCATTATGTAAGGGCTTTGCTGCTTTATTTAAGGACTCTTTTGCATTATTTAAGGACTCTGCTGCATTATTTAAGGACTTTGTTGCATTATTTAAGGATTTTGCTGCATTATTTAAGGATTTTGCTGCATTATTTAAGGACTTTGCCGCATTATTTAAGGACTATGCTTTGGTATTTAAGGACTCTGCTGCATTATTTAAGGACTTTGCTGCATTATTTAAGGACTCTGCTGCATTATTTAATTACTTTGCTGCATTATTTAAGGACTCTGCTGCGGTATTTAAGGACTCTGCTGCATTATTTAAGGACTTTGATGCATTATTTAAGGACACTGCTGCAGAATTTAAGGAATCTGCTTCATTATTTAAGGACTTTGTTGCATTATTTAAGGACTCTGCTGCATTATTTAAGAACTTTGTTGCATTATTTAAGGACTCTGCTGCATTATTTAAGGACTTTGTTGCATTATGTAAGGACTCTGCTGCATTATTTAAGGACTTTGCTGCATTATTTAAGGACTCTGCTGCATAATTTAAGGACTTTATTGCATTATTTTAGGATCCTGCTGCATTATTTAATGACTCTGCTGAAGCATTTGAGGACTCAGCTGCATTATTAAAGGTCTCTGCTGCATTATTTAAGGATCCTGCTGAAGCATTTGAGGACTCAGTTGCATTATTTAAGGACTTTGCTGCATTATTTAACGACTCTGCTGCGTTATTTAAGGACTCTGCTGCATTATTTAAGAACTTTGCTGCATTATTTAAGGACTCTTCTGAATTATTTAATGACTCTGCTGAAGTATTTGAGGACTCAGCTGCATTATTTAAGGACTCTGCTGCATTATTTAAGGAATTTGCTGCATTATTTAAGGACTCTGCTGCGTTATTTAAGGACTCTGCTGCATTATTTAAGGACTTTGATGCATTATTTATGGACGCTGCTGCAGAATTTAAGGAATCTGCTGCATTATTTAAGGACTTTGTTGCATTATTTAAGGTCTCTGCTGCATTATTTAAGGACTCTGCTGTGGTATTTAAGGACTCTGCTGCATTATTTAAGGAATTTGTTGCATTATTTAAGGACGCTGCTGCATTATTTAAGGTCTTTGTTGCATTATTTAAGGACTCTGCTGCAGTATTTAATGACTCTGCTGAAGCATTTGGGGACTCAGATGCATTATTTAAGGACTCTGCTGCATTATGTAAGGGCTTTGCTGCTTTATTTAAGGACTCTTTTGCATTATTTAAGGACTTTGTTGCATTATTTAAGGACTCTGCTGCATTATTTAAGGACTTTGTTGCATTATTTAAGGATTCTGCTGCATTATTTAAGGACTTTGCTGCATTATTTAAGGACTATGCTTTGGTATTTAAGGACTCTGCTGCATAATTTAAGGACTTTGCTGCATTATTTAAGGACTCTGCTGCATTATTTAATTACTTTGCTGCATTATTTAAGGACTCTGCTGCGGTATTTAAGGACTCTGCTGCATTATTTAAGGACTTTGATGCATTATTTAAGGACTCTGCTGCATTATTTAAGGAATTTGTTGCATTATTTAAGGACTCTGCTGCATTATTTAAGGACTTTGCTGCATTATTTAATAATTTTGTTGCATTATAAAAGTACTCTGCTGCATTATTTAAGGACTTTGTTGCATTATGTAAGGAGTCTGCTGCATTATTTAAGGACTTTGCTGCATTATTTAACGACTCTGCTGAAACATTTGAGGACTCAGCTGCATTATTTAAGGACTCTGCTGCATTATTTAAGGAATTTGCTGCATTATTTAAGGACTCTGCTGCGGTATTTAAGGACTCTGCTGCATTATTTAAGGACTTTGATGCATTATTTAAGGACTCTGCTGCATTATTTAATGACTTTGTTGCATTATATAAGGTCTCTGCTGCATTATTTAAGGACTATGTTGCATTATGTTAGAAGTCTGCTGCATTATTTAAGGACTTTGCTGCATTATTTAAGGACTCTGCTGCATTATTTAAGGACTTTATTGCATTATTTAAGGACTCTGCTGCATTATTTAATGACTCTGCTGAAGCATTTGAGGACTCAGCTGCATTATTTAAGGTCTCTGCTGTATTATTTAAGGACTCTGCTGCATTATTTAATGACTCTGCTGCGGTATTTAAGGACTCTGCTGCATTATTTAAGGACTTTGCTGCATTATTTAAGGACTGCTGCGTTGTTTAAGGACTCTGCTGCATTATTTAAGACTTTGCTGCATTATTTAAGGACTCTGCTGCAGTGTTTAATGACTCTGCTGAAGCAATTGGGGACTCAGATGCATTATTTAAGGACTCTGCTGCATTATGTAAGGACTTTGCTGCTTTATTTAAGGACTTTGCTGCATTATTTAAGGACTTTGTTGCATTATTTAAGGACTCTGCTGCATTATTTAAGGACTTTGTTGCATTATTTAAGGACTCTTCTGCATTATTTAAGGACTTTGCTGCATTATTTAAGGACTATGCTGTGGTATTTAAGTACTCTGCTGCATTATTTAAGGACTTTGCTGCATTATTTAAGGACTCTGCTGCATTATTTAATTACTTTGCTGCATTATTAAAGGACCCTGCTGCGGCATTTAAGGATTCTGCTGCATTATTTAAGGACTTTGATGCATTATTTAAGGACGCTGCTGCAGAATTTAAGGAATCTGCTGCATTATTTAAGGACTTTGTTGCATTATTTAAGGTCTCTGCTGCATTATTTAAGGACTCTGCTATGGTACTTAAGGACTTTGCTGCATTACTTAAGGACTTTGCTGCATTATTTAAGGACTTTGATGCATTATTTAAGAACTTTGTTGCATTATTTAAGGACTCTGCTGCATTATTTAAGGACTTTGTTGCATTATGTAAGGACTTTGCTGCTTTATTTAAGGACTTTGCTGCATTATTTAAGGACTTTGTTGCATTATTTAAGGACTCTTCTGCATTATTTAAGGACTTTGCTGCATTATTTAAGGACTATGCTGTGGTATTTAAGTACTCTGCTGCATTATTTAAGGACTTTGCTGCATTATTTAAGGACTCTGCTGCATTATTTAATTACTTTGCTGCATTATTAAAGGACCCTGCTGCGGCATTTAAGGATTCTGCTGCATAATTTAAGGACTTTATTGCATTATTTAAGGATCCTGCTGCATTATTTAAGGATCCTGCTGAAGCATTTGAGGACTCAGCTGCATTATTTAAGGACTTTGCTGCATTATTTAACGACTCTGCTGCATTACTTAAGGACTCTGCTGCTTTATTTAAGGACTTTCCTGCATTATTTAAGGAGTCTTCTGCATTATTTAATGACTCTGCTGAAGCATTTGAGGACTCAACTGCATTATTTAAGGACTCTGCTGCATTATTTAAGGTCTCTGCTGCATTATTTAAGGACTCTGCTGTGGTATATAAGGACTCTGCTGCATTATTTAAGGAATTTGTTGCATTATTTAAGGACGCTGCTGCATTATTTAAGGACTTTGTTGCATTATTTAAGGACTCTGCTGCATTAATTAAGGACTTTGCTGCATTACTTAAGGACACTGCTGCATTATTTAAGGACTTTGTTGCATTATTTAAGGACTCTGCTGCATTATTTAAGGACTCTGCTGAAACATTTGGGGACTCAGATGCATTATTTAAGGACTCTGCTGCATTATGTAAGGGCTTTGCTGCTTTATTTAAGGACTCTGTTGCATTATTTAAGGACTTTGTTGCATTATTTAAGAACTCTGCTGCATTATTTAAGGAATTTGTTGCATTATTTAAGGATTCTGCTGCATTATTTAATTACTTTGCTGCATTATTTAAGGACTATGCTGTGGTATTTAAGGACTCTGCTGCATTATTTAAGGACTTTGCTGCATTATTAAAGGACTCTGCTGCATTATTTAATTACTTTGCTGCATTATTTAAGGACTCTGCTGCGGTATTTAAGGACTCTGCTGCATTATTTAAGGACTTTGATGCATTATTTAAGGACACTGCTGCAGAATTTAAGGAATCTGCTGCATTATTTAAGGACTTTGTTGCATTATTTAAGGTCTCTTTTTCATTATTTAAGGACTCTGCTATTGTACTTAAGGACTTTGCTGCATTATTTAAGGACTTTGCTGCATTATTTAAGGACTCTGCTGCATTATTTAAGTACTTTGTTGCATTATTTAAGGACTCTGCTGCATAATTTAAGGACTTTATTGCATTATTTAAGGATCCTGCTGCATTATTTAATGACTCTGCTGAAGCATTTGAGGACTCAGCTACATTATTTAAGGTCTCTGCTGCATTATTTAAGGATCCTGCTGAAGCATTTGAGGACTCAGCTGCATTATTTAAGGACTTTGCTGCATTATTTAACGACTCTGCTGCGTTATTTAAGGACTCTGCTGCATTATTTAAGGACACTGCTGCATTATTTAAGGACTCTGCTGCATTATTTAAGGACTTTGCTGCATTATTTAACGACTCTGCTGCATTATTTAAGAACTTTGCTGCATTATTTAAGGACTCTGCTGCATTATTTAAGGAATTTGTTGCATTATTTAAGGACTCTGCTGCTTTATTTAAGGACTCTGCTGCGGTATTTAAGGACTCTGCTGCATTATTTAAGGACTTTGCTGCATTATTTAAGGACTGCTGCGTTATTTAAGGACTCTGCTGCATTATTTAAGACTTTGCTGCATTATTTAAGGACTCTGCTGCAGTGTTTAATGACTCTGCTGAAGCAACTGGGGACTCAGATGCATTATTTAAGGACTCTGCTGCATTATGTAAGGACTTTGCTGCTTTATTTAAGGACTTTGCTGCATTATTTAAGGACTTTGTTGCATTATTTAAGGACTCTGCTGCATTATTTAAGGACTTTGTTGCATTATTTAAGGACTCTTCTGCATTATTTAAGGACTTTGCTGCATTATTTAAGGACTATGCTGTGGTATTTAAGTACGCTGCTGCATTATTTAAGGACTTTGCTGCATTATTTAAGGACTCTGCTGCATTATTTAATTACTTTGCTGCATTATTAAAGGACCCTGCTGCGGCATTTAAGGATTCTGCTGCATTATTTAAGGACTTTGATGCATTATTTACGGACGCTGCTGCAGAATTTAAGGAATCTGCTGCATTATTTAAGGACTTTGTTGCATTATTTAAGGTCTCTGCTGCATGAATTATGGACTCTGCTATGGTACTTAAGGACTTTGCTGCATTATTTAAGGACTTTGCTGCATTATTTAAGGACTTTGATGCATTATTTAAGAACTTTGTTGCATTATTTAAGGACTCTGCTGCATTATTTAAGGACTTTGTTGCATTATGTAAGGACTTTGCTGCTTTATTTAAGGACTTTGCTGCATTATTTAAGGACTTTGTTGCATTATTTAAGGACTCTGCTGCATTATTTAAGGACTTTGTTGCATTATTTAAGGACTCTTCTGCATTATTTAAGGACTTTGCTGCATTATTTAAGGACTATGCTGTGGTATTTAAGTACTCTGCTGCATTATTTAAGGACTTTGCTGCATTATTTAAGGACTCTGCTGCATTATTTAATTACTTTGCTGCATTATTAAAGGACCCTGCTGCGGCATTTAGGGATTCTGCTGCATAATTTAAGGACTTTATTGCATTATTTAAGGATCCTGCTGCATTATTTAAGGATCCTGCTGAAGCATTTGAGGACTCAGCTGCATTATTTAAGGACTTTGCTGCATTATTTAAGAACTTTGCTGCATTATTTAAGGACTCTGCTGCATTATTTAAGGAATTTGTTGCATTATTTAAGGACTCTGCTGCTTTATTTAAGGACTCTGCTGCGGTATTTAAGGACTCTGCTGCATTATTTAAGGACTTTGCTGCATTATTTAAGGACTGCTGCGTTATTTAAGGACTCTGCTGCATTATTTAAGACTTTGCTGCATTATTTAAGGACTCTGCTGCAGTGTTTAATGACTCTGCTGAAGCAACTGGGGACTCAGATGCATTATTTAAGGACTCTGCTGCATTATGTAAGGACTTTGCTGCTTTATTTAAGGACTTTGCTGCATTATTTAAGGACTTTGTTGCATTATTTAAGGACTCTGCTGCATTATTTAAGGACTTTGTTGCATTATTTAAGGACTCTTCTGCATTATTTAAGGACTTTGCTGCATTATTTAAGAACTATGCTGTGGTATTTAAGTACGCTGCTGCATTATTTAAGGACTTTGCTGCATTATTTAAGGACTCTGCTGCATTATTTAATTACTTTGCTGCATTATTAAAGGACCCTGCTGCGGCATTTAAGGATTCTGCTGCATTATTTAAGGACTTTGATGCATTATTTAAGGACGCTGCTGCAGAATTTAAGGAATCTGCTGCATTATTTAAGGACTTTGTTGCATTATTTAAGGTCTCTGCTGCATTATTTAAGGACTCTGCTATGGTACTTAAGGACTTTGCTGCATTACTTAAGGACTTTGCTGCATTATTTAAGGACTTTGATGCATTATTTAAGAACTTTGTTGCATTATTTAAGGACTCTGCTGCATTATTTAAGGACTTTGTTGCATTATGTAAGGACTTTGCTGCTTTATTTAAGGACTTTGCTGCATTATTTAAGGACTTTGTTGCATTATTTAAGGACTCTTCTGCATTATTTAAGGACTTTGCTGCATTATTTAAGGACTATGCTGTGGTATTTAAGTACTCTGCTGCATTATTTAAGGACTTTGCTGCATTATTTAAGGACTCTGCTGCATTATTTAATTACTTTGCTGCATTATTAAAGGACCCTGCTGCGGCATTTAAGGATTCTGCTGCATAATTTAAGGACTTTATTGCATTATTTAAGGATCCTGCTGCATTATTTAAGGATCCTGCTGAAGCATTTGAGGACTCAGCTGCATTATTTAAGGACTTTGCTGCATTATTTAACGACTCTGCTGCATTATTTAAGGACTCTGCTGCTTTATTTAAGGACTTTCCTGCATTATTTAAGGAGTCTTCTGCATTATTTAATGACTCTGCTGAAGCATTTGAGGACTCAACTGCATTATTTAAGGACTCTGCTGCATTATTTAAGGTCTCTGCTGCATTATTTAAGGACTCTGCTGTGGTATATAAGGACTCTGCTGCATTATTTAAGGAATTTGTTGCATTATTTAAGGACGCTGCTGCATTATTTAAGGACTTTGTTGCATTATTTAAGGACTCTGCTGCATTAATTAAGGACTTTGCTGCATTACTTAAGGACACTGCTGCATTATTTAAGGACTTTGTTGCATTATTTAAGGACTCTGCTGCATTATTTAAGGACTCTGCTGAAACATTTGGGGACTCAGATGCATTATTTAAGGACTCTGCTGCATTATGTAAGGGCTTTGCTGCTTTATTTAAGGACTCTGTTGCATTATTTAAGGACTTTGTTGCATTATTTAAGAACTCTGCTGCATTATTTAAGGAATTTTTTGCATTATTTAAGGATTCTGCTGCATTATTTAAGGACTTTGCTGCATTATTTAAGGACTATGCTGTGGTATTTAAGGACTCTGCTGCATTATTTAATTACTTTGCTGCATTATTAAAGGACCCTGCTGCGGCATTTAAGGATTCTGCTGCATTATTTAAGGACTTTGATGCATTATTTAAGGACGCTGCTGCAGAATTTAAGGAATCTGCTGCATTATTTAAGGACTTTGCTGCATTATTTAAGGACTTTGATGCATTATTTAAGAACATGGTTGCATTATTTAAGGACTCTGCTGCATTATTTAAGGACTTTGTTGCATTATGTAAGGACTTTGCTGCTTTATTTAAGGACTTTGCTGCATTATTTAAGGACTTTGTTGCATTATTTAAGGACTCTGCTGCATTATTTAAGGACTTTGTTGCATTATTTAAGGACTCTTCTGCATTATTTAAGGACTTTGCTGCATTATTTAAGGACTATGCTGTGGTATTTAAGTACTCTGCTGCATTATTTAAGGACTTTGCTGCATTATTTAAGGACTCTGCTGCATTATTTAATTACTTTGCTGCATTATTAAAGGACCCTGCTGCGGCATTTAGGGATTCTGCTGCATAATTTAAGGACTTTATTGCATTATTTAAGGATCCTGCTGCATTATTTAAGGATCCTGCTGAAGCATTTGAGGACTCAGCTGCATTATTTAAGGACTTTGCTGCATTATTTAAGAACTTTGCTGCATTATTTAAGGACTCTGCTGCATTATTTAAGGAATTTGTTGCATTATTTAAGGACTCTGCTGCTTTATTTAAGGACTCTGCTGCGGTATTTAAGGACTCTGCTGCATTATTTAAGGACTTTGCTGCATTATTTAAGGACTGCTGCGTTATTTAAGGACTCTGCTGCATTATTTAAGACTTTGCTGCATTATTTAAGGACTCTGCTGCAGTGTTTAATGACTCTGCTGAAGCAACTGGGGACTCAGATGCATTATTTAAGGACTCTGCTGCATTATGTAAGGACTTTGCTGCTTTATTTAAGGACTTTGCTGCATTATTTAAGGACTTTGTTGCATTATTTAAGGACTCTGCTGCATTATTTAAGGACTTTGTTGCATTATTTAATGACTCTTCTGCATTATTTAAGGACTTTGCTGCATTATTTAAGGACTATGCTGTGGTATTTAAGTACGCTGCTGCATTATTTAAGGACTTTGCTGCATTATTTAAGGACTCTGCTGCATTATTTAATTACTTTGCTGCATTATTAAAGGACCCTGCTGCGGCATTTAAGGATTCTGCTGCATTATTTAAGGACTTTGATGCATTATTTAAGGACGCTGCTGCAGAATTTAAGGAATCTGCTGCATTATTTAAGGACTTTGTTGCATTATTTAAGGTCTCTGCTGCATGAATTATGGACTCTGCTATGGTACTTAAGGACTTTGCTGCATTATTTAAGGACTTTGCTGCATTATTTAAGGACTTTGATGCATTATTTAAGAACTTTGTTGCATTATTTAAGGACTCTGCTGCATTATTTAAGGACTTTGTTGCATTATGTAAGGACTTTGCTGCTTTATTTAAGGACTTTGCTGCATTATTTAAGGACTTTGTTGCATTATTTAAGGACTCTGCTGCATTATTTAAGGACTTTGTTGCATTATTTAAGGACTCTTCTGCATTATTTAAGGACTTTGCTGCATTATTTAAGGACTATGCTGTGGTATTTAAGTACTCTGCTGCATTATTTAAGGACTTTGCTGCATTATTTAAGGACTCTGCTGCATTATTTAATTACTTTGCTGCATTATTAAAGGACCCTGCTGCGGCATTTAGGGATTCTGCTGCATAATTTAAGGACTTTATTGCATTATTTAAGGATCCTGCTGCATTATTTAAGGATCCTGCTGAAGCATTTGAGGACTCAGCTGCATTATTTAAGGACTTTGCTGCATTATTTAAGTACTTTGTTGCATTATTTAAGGACTCTGCTGCATAATTTAAGGACTTTATTGCATTATTTAAGGATCCTGCTGCATTATTTAATGACTCTGCTGAAGCATTTGAGGACTCAGCTGCATTATTTAAGGTCTCTGCTGCATTATTTAAGGATCCTGCTGAAGCATTTGAGGACTCAGCTGCATTATTTAAGGACTTTGCTGCATTATTTAACGACTCTGCTGCGTTATTTAAGGACTCTGCTGCATTATTTAAGGACACTGCTGCATTATTTAAGGACTCTGCTGCATTACTTAAGGACTTTGCTGCATTATTTAACGACTCTGCTGCATTATTTAAGAACTTTGCTGCATTATTTAAGGACTCTGCTGCATTATTTAAGGAATTTGTTGCATTATTTAAGGACTCTGCTGCTTTATTTAAGGACTCTGCTGCGGTATTTAAGGACTCTGCTGCATTATTTAAGGACTTTGCTGCATTATTTAAGGACTGCTGCGTTATGTAAGGACTCTGCTGCATTATTTAAGACTTTGCTGCATTATTTAAGGACTCTGCTGCAGTGTTTAATGACTCTGCTGAAGCAACTGGGGACTCAGATGCATTATTTAAGGACTCTGCTGCATTATGTAAGGACTTTGCTGCTTTATTTAAGGACTTTGCTGCATTATTTAAGGACTTTGTTGCATTATTTAAGGACTCTGCTGCATTATTTAAGGACTTTGTTGCATTATTTAAGGACTCTTCTGCATTATTTAAGGACTTTGCTGCATTATTTAAGGACTATGCTGTGGTATTTAAGTACTCTGCTGCATTATTTAAGGACTTTGCTGCATTATTTAAGGACTCTGCTGCATTATTTAATTACTTTGCTGCATTATTAAAGGACCCTGCTGCGGCATTTAAGGATTCTGCTGCATTATTTAAGGACTTTGATGCATTATTTAAGGACGCTGCTGCAGAATTTAAGGAATCTGCTGCATTATTTAAGGACATTGTTGCATTATTTAAGGTCTCTGCTGCATTATTTAAGGACTCTGCTATGGTACTTAAGGACTTTGCTGCATTATTTAAGGACTTTGCTGCATTATTTAAGGACTTTGATGCATTATTTAAGAACTTTGTTGCATTATTTAAGGACTCTGCTGCATTATTTAAGGACTTTGTTGCATTATGTAAGGACTTTGCTGCTTTATTTAAGGACTTTGCTGCATTATTTAAGGACTTTGTTGCATTATTTAAGGACTCTACTGCATTATTTAAGGACTTTGTTGCATTATTTAAGGACTCTTCTGCATTATTTAAGGACTTTGCTGCATTATTTAAGGACTATGCTGTGGTATTTAAGTACTCTGCTGCATTATTTAAGGACTTTGCTGCATTATTTAAGGACTCTGCTGCATTATTTAATTACTTTGCTGCATTATTAAAGGACCCTGCTGCGGCATTTAAGGATTCTGCTGCATAATTTAAGGACTTTATTGCATTATTTAAGGATCCTGCTGCATTATTTAAGGATCCTGCTGAAGCATTTGAGGACTCAGCTGCATTATTTAAGGACTTTGCTGCATTATTTAACGACTCTGCTGCATTATTTAAGGACTCTGCTGCTTTATTTAAGGACTTTCCTGCATTATTTAAGGAGTCTTCTGCATTATTTAATGACTCTGCTGAAGCATTTGAGGACTCAACTGCATTATTTAAGGACTCTGCTGCATTATTTAAGGTCTCTGCTGCATTATTTAAGGACTCTGCTGTGGTATATAAGGACTCTGCTGCATTATTTAAGGAATTTGTTGCATTATTTAAGGACGCTGCTGCATTATTTAAGGACTTTGTTGCATTATTTAAGGACTCTGCTGCATTAATTAAGGACTTTGCTGCATTACTTAAGGACACTGCTGCATTATTTAAGGACTTTGTTGCATTATTTAAGGACTCTGCTGCATTATTTAAGGACTCTGCTGAAGCATTTGGGGACTCAGATGCATTATTTAAGGACTCTGCTGCATTATGTAAGGGCTTTGCTGCTTTATTTAAGGACTCTGTTGCATTATTTAAGGACTTTGTTGCATTATTTAAGAACTCTGCTGCATTATTTAAGGACTTTGTTGCATTATTTAAGGATTCTGCTGCATTATTTAAGGACTTTGCTGCATTATTTAAGGACTATGCTGTGGTATTTAAGGACTCTGCTGCATTATTTAAGGACTTTGCTGCATTATTAAAGGACTCTGCTGCATTATTTAATTACTTTGCTGCATTATTTAAGGACTCTGCTGCGGTATTTAAGGACTCTGCTGCATTATTTAAGGACTTTGATGCATTATTTAAGGACACTGCTGCAGAATTTAAGGAATCTGCTGCATTATTTAAGGACTTTGTTGCATTATTTAAGGTCTCTTTTTCATTATTTAAGGACTCTGCTATTGTACTTAAGGACTTTGCTGCATTATTTAAGGACTTTGCTGCATTATTTAAGGACTCTGCTGCATTATTTAAGTACTTTGTTGCATTATTTAAGGACTCTGCTGCATAATTTAAGGACTTTATTGCATTATTTAAGGATCCTGCTGCATTATTTAATGACTCTGCTGAAGCATTTGAGGACTCAGCTGCATTATTTAAGGTCTCTCTGCTGCATTATTTAAGGATCCTGCTGAAGCATTTGAGGACTCAGCTGCATTATTTAAGGACTTTGCTGCATTATTTAATGACTCTGCTGCGTTATTTAAGGACTCTGCTGCATTATTTAAGGACACTGCTGCATTATTTAAGGACTCTGCTGCATTATTTAAGGACTTTGCTGCATTATTTAACGACTCTGCTGCATTATTTAAGAACTTTGCTGCATTATTTAAGGACTCTGCTCCATTATTTAAGGAATTTGTTGCATTATTTAAGGACTCTGCTGCATTATTTAAGGACTTTGCTGCATTATTTAATGAATCTGCTGAAGCATTTGAGGACTCAACTGCATTATTTAAGGTCTCTGCTGCATTATTTAAGGACTCTGCTGAAGCATTTGAGGACTCAGCTGCATGATTTAAGGACTTTGCTGAATTATTTAAGGACTCTGCTGCATTATTTAAGGAATTTGTTGCATTATTTAAGGACTCTGCTGCATTATCTAAGGAATTTGTTGCATTATTTAAGGACTCTGCTGCATTATTTAAGGACTTTGCTGCATTATTTAATAACTTTGTTGCATTATACAAGTACTCTGCTGCATTATTTAAGGACTTTGTTGCATTATGTTAGGAGTCTGCTGCATTATTTAAGGAGTCTGCTGCATTATTTAATGACTATGCTGCATTATTTAAGGACTGCTGCGTTATTTAAGGACTCTGCTGCATTATTTAAGACTTTGCTGCATTATTTAAGGACTCTGCTGCAGTATTTAATGACTCTGCTGAAGCATTTGGGGACTCAGATGCTTTATTTAAGGACTCTGTTGCATTATTTAAGGACTTTGTTGCATTATTTAAGGACTCTGCTGCATTATTTAAGGACTTTGTTGCATTATTTAAGGATTCTGCTGCATTTTTTAAGGACCTGGCTGCATTATTTAAGGACTCTGCTGCATTATTTAATTATTTTGCTCCATTATTTAAGGACTCTGCTGCGGTATTTAAGGACTCTGCTGCATTATTTAAGGACTGTGATGCATTATTTAAGGACGCTGCTGCAGAATTTAAGGAATCTGCTGCATTATTTAAGGACTTTGTTGCATTATTTAAGGTCTCTGCTGCATTACTTAAGGACTCTGCTATGGTACTTAAGGACTTTGCTGCATTATTTAAGGACTTTGCTGCATTATTTAAGGACTCTGCTGCATTATTTAAGAACTGTGTTGCATTATTTAAGGACTCTGCTGCATTATTTAAGGACTTTGTTGCATTATGTAAGGACTCTGCTGCATTATTTAAGGACTTTGCTGCATTATTTAAGGACTCTACTGCATAATTTAAGGACTTTATTGCATTATTTAAGGATCCTGCTGCATTATTTAATGACTCTGCTGAAGCATTTGAGGACTCAGCTGCATTATTAAAGGTCTCTGCTGCATTATTTAAGGATCCTGCTGAAGCATTTGAGGACTCAGCTGCATTATTTAAGGACTTTGCTGCATTATTTATCGACTCTGCTGCGTTATTTAAGGACTCTGCTGCATTATTTAAGAACTTTGCTGCATTATTTAAGGACTCTTCTGCATTATTTAATGACTCTGCTGAAGAATTTGAGGACTCAGCTGCATAATTTAAGGACTCTGCTGCATTATTTAAGGACTTTGTTGCATTATTTAAGGACTCTTCTGCATTATTTAAGGACTTTGCTGCATTATTTAAGGACTATGCTGTGGTATTTAAGTACTCTGCTGCATTATTTAAGGACTTTGCTGCATTATTTAAGGACTCTGCTGCATTATTTAATTACTTTGCTGCATTATTAAAGGACCCTGCTGCGGCATTTAGGGATTCTGCTGCATAATTTAAGGACTTTATTGCATTATTTAAGGATCCTGCTGCATTATTTAAGGATCCTGCTGAAGCATTTGAGGACTCAGCTGCATTATTTAAGGACTTTGCTGCATTATTTAAGAACTTTGCTGCATTATTTAAGGACTCTGCTGCATTATTTAAGGAATTTGTTGCATTATTTAAGGACTCTGCTGCTTTATTTAAGGACTCTGCTGCGGTATTTAAGGACTCTGCTGCATTATTTAAGGACTTTGCTGCATTATTTAAGGACTGCTGCGTTATTTAAGGACTCTGCTGCATTATTTAAGACTTTGCTGCATTATTTAAGGACTCTGCTGCAGTGTTTAATGACTCTGCTGAAGCAACTGGGGACTCAGATGCATTATTTAAGGACTCTGCTGCATTATGTAAGGACTTTGCTGCTTTATTTAAGGACTTTGCTGCATTATTTAAGGACTTTGTTGCATTATTTAAGGACTCTGCTGCATTATTTAAGGACTTTGTTGCATTATTTAATGACTCTTCTGCATTATTTAAGGACTTTGCTGCATTATTTAAGGACTATGCTGTGGTATTTAAGTACGCTGCTGCATTATTTAAGGACTTTGCTGCATTATTTAAGGACTCTGCTGCATTATTTAATTACTTTGCTGCATTATTAAAGGACCCTGCTGCGGCATTTAAGGATTCTGCTGCATTATTTAAGGACTTTGATGCATTATTTAAGGACGCTGCTGCAGAATTTAAGGAATCTGCTGCATTATTTAAGGACTTTGTTGCATTATTTAAGGTCTCTGCTGCATGAATTATGGACTCTGCTATGGTACTTAAGGACTTTGCTGCATTATTTAAGGACTTTGCTGCATTATTTAAGGACTTTGATGCATTATTTAAGAACTTTGTTGCATTATTTAAGGACTCTGCTGCATTATTTAAGGACTTTGTTGCATTATGTAAGGACTTTGCTGCTTTATTTAAGGACTTTGCTGCATTATTTAAGGACTTTGTTGCATTATTTAAGGACTCTGCTGCATTATTTAAGGACTTTGTTGCATTATTTAAGGACTCTTCTGCATTATTTAAGGACTTTGCTGCATTATTTAAGGACTATGCTGTGGTATTTAAGTACTCTGCTGCATTATTTAAGGACTTTGCTGCATTATTTAAGGACTCTGCTGCATTATTTAATTACTTTGCTGCATTATTAAAGGACCCTGCTGCGGCATTTAGGGATTCTGCTGCATAATTTAAGGACTTTATTGCATTATTTAAGGATCCTGCTGCATTATTTAAGGATCCTGCTGAAGCATTTGAGGACTCAGCTGCATTATTTAAGGACTTTGCTGCATTATTTAAGTACTTTGTTGCATTATTTAAGGACTCTGCTGCAAAATTTAAGGACTTTATTGCATTATTTAAGGATCCTGCTGCATTATTTAATGACTCTGCTGAAGCATTTGAGGACTCAGCTGCATTATTTAAGGTCTCTGCTGCATTATTTAAGGATCCTGCTGAAGCATTTGAGGACTCAGCTGCATTATTTAAGGACTTTGCTGCATTATTTAACGACTCTGCTGCGTTATTTAAGGACTCTGCTGCATTATTTAAGGACACTGCTGCATTATTTAAGGACTCTGCTGCATTATTTAAGGACTTTGCTGCATTATTTAACGACTCTGCTGCATTATTTAAGAACTTTGCTGCATTATTTAAGGACTCTGCTGCATTATTTAAGGAATTTGTTGCATTATTTAAGGACTCTGCTGCTTTATTTAAGGACTCTGCTGCGGTATTTAAGGACTCTGCTGCATTATTTAAGGACTTTGCTGCATTATTTAAGGACTGCTGCGTTATGTAAGGACTCTGCTGCATTATTTAAGACTTTGCTGCATTATTTAAGGACTCTGCTGCAGTGTTTAATGACTCTGCTGAAGCAACTGGGGACTCAGATGCATTATTTAAGGACTCTGCTGCATTATGTAAGGACTTTGCTGCTTTATTTAAGGACTTTGCTGCATTATTTAAGGACTTTGTTGCATTATTTAAGGACTCTGCTGCATTATTTAAGGACTTTGTTGCATTATTTAAGGACTCTTCTGCATTATTTAAGGACTTTGCTGCATTATTTAAGGACTATGCTGTGGTATTTAAGTACTCTGCTGCATTATTTAAGGACTTTGCTGCATTATTTAAGGACTCTGCTGCATTATTTAATTACTTTGCTGCATTATTAAAGGACCCTGCTGCGGCATTTAAGGATTCTGCTGCATTATTTAAGGACTTTGATGCATTATTTAAGGACGCTGCTGCAGAATTTAAGGAATCTGCTGCATTATTTAAGGACATTGTTGCATTATTTAAGGTCTCTGCTGCATTATTTAAGGACTCTGCTATGGTACTTAAGGACTTTGCTGCATTATTTAAGGACTTTGCTGCATTATTTAAGGACTTTGATGCATTATTTAAGAACTTTGTTGCATTATTTAAGGACTCTGCTGCATTATTTAAGGACTTTGTTGCATTATGTAAGGACTTTGCTGCTTTATTTAAGGACTTTGCTGCATTATTTAAGGACTTTGTTGCATTATTTAAGGACTCTGCTGCATTATTTAAGGACTTTGTTGCATTATTTAAGGACTCTTCTGCATTATTTAAGGACTTTGCTGCATTATTTAAGGACTATGCTGTGGTATTTAAGTACTCTGCTGCATTATTTAAGGACTTTGCTGCATTATTTAAGGACTCTGCTGCATTATTTAATTACTTTGCTGCATTATTAAAGGACCCTGCTGCGGCATTTAAGGATTCTGCTGCATAATTTAAGGACTTTATTGCATTATTTAAGGATCCTGCTGCATTATTTAAGGATCCTGCTGAAGCATTTGAGGACTCAGCTGCATTATTTAAGGACTTTGCTGCATTATTTAACGACTCTGCTGCATTATTTAAGGACTCTGCTGCTTTATTTAAGGACTTTCCTGCATTATTTAAGGAGTCTTCTGCATTATTTAATGACTCTGCTGAAGCATTTGAGGACTCAACTGCATTATTTAAGGACTCTGCTGCATTATTTAAGGTCTCTGCTGCATTATTTAAGGACTCTGCTGTGGTATATAAGGACTCTGCTGCATTATTTAAGGAATTTGTTGCATTATTTAAGGACGCTGCTGCATTATTTAAGGACTTTGTTGCATTATTTAGGGACTCTGCTGCATTAATTAAGGACTTTGCTGCATTACTTAAGGACACTGCTGCATTATTTAAGGACTTTGTTGCATTATTTAAGGACTCTGCTGCATTATTTAAGGACTCTGCTGAAGCATTTGGGGACTCAGATGCATTATTTAAGGACTCTGCTGCATTATGTAAGGGCTTTGCTGCTTTATTTAAGGACTCTGTTGCATTATTTAAGGACTTTGTTGCATTATTTAAGAACTCTGCTGCATTATTTAAGGACTTTGTTGCATTATTTAAGGATTCTGCTGCATTATTTAAGGACTTTGCTGCATTATTTAAGGACTATGCTGTGGTATTTAAGGACTCTGCTGCATTATTTAAGGACTTTGCTGCATTATTAAAGGACTCTGCTGCATTATTTAATTACTTTGCTGCATTATTTAAGGACTCTGCTGCGGTATTTAAGGACTCTGCTGCATTATTTAAGGACTTTGATGCATTATTTAAGGACACTGCTGCAGAATTTAAGGAATCTGCTGCATTATTTAAGGACTTTGTTGCATTATTTAAGGTCTCTTTTTCATTATTTAAGGACTCTGCTATTGTACTTAAGGACTTTGCTGCATTATTTAAGGACTTTGCTGCATTATTTAAGGACTCTGCTGCATTATTTAAGTACTTTGTTGCATTATTTAAGGACTCTGCTGCATAATTTAAGGACTTTATTGCATTATTTAAGGATCCTGCTGCATTATTTAATGACTCTGCTGAAGCATTTGAGGACTCAGCTGCATTATTTAAGGTCTCTCTGCTGCATTATTTAAGGATCCTGCTGAAGCATTTGAGGACTCAGCTGCATTATTTAAGGACTTTGCTGCATTATTTAATGACTCTGCTGCGTTATTTAAGGACTCTGCTGCATTATTTAAGGACACTGCTGCATTATTTAAGGACTCTGCTGCATTATTTAAGGACTTTGCTGCATTATTTAACGACTCTGCTGCATTATTTAAGAACTTTGCTGCATTATTTAAGGACTCTGCTCCATTATTTAAGGAATTTGTTGCATTATTTAAGGACTCTGCTGCATTATTTAAGGACTTTGCTGCATTATTTAATGAATCTGCTGAAGCATTTGAGGACTCAACTGCATTATTTAAGGTCTCTGCTGCATTATTTAAGGACTCTGCTGAAGCATTTGAGGACTCAGCTGCATGATTTAAGGACTTTGCTGAATTATTTAAGGACTCTGCTGCATTATTTAAGGAATTTGTTGCATTATTTAAGGACTCTGCTGCATTATCTAAGGAATTTGTTGCATTATTTAAGGACTCTGCTGCATTATTTAAGGACTTTGCTGCATTATTTAATAACTTTGTTGCATTATACAAGTACTCTGCTGCATTATTTAAGGACTTTGTTGCATTATGTTAGGAGTCTGCTGCATTATTTAAGGAGTCTGCTGCATTATTTAATGACTATGCTGCATTATTTAAGGACTGCTGCGTTATTTAAGGACTCTGCTGCATTATTTAAGACTTTGCTGCATTATTTAAGGACTCTGCTGCAGTATTTAATGACTCTGCTGAAGCATTTGGGGACTCAGATGCTTTATTTAAGGACTCTGTTGCATTATTTAAGGACTTTGTTGCATTATTTAAGGACTCTGCTGCATTATTTAAGGACTTTGTTGCATTATTTAAGGATTCTGCTGCATTTTTTAAGGACCTGGCTGCATTATTTAAGGACTCTGCTGCATTATTTAATTATTTTGCTCCATTATTTAAGGACTCTGCTGCGGTATTTAAGGACTCTGCTGCATTATTTAAGGACTGTGATGCATTATTTAAGGACGCTGCTGCAGAATTTAAGGAATCTGCTGCATTATTTAAGGACTTTGTTGCATTATTTAAGGTCTCTGCTGCATTACTTAAGGACTCTGCTATGGTACTTAAGGACTTTGCTGCATTATTTAAGGACTTTGCTGCATTATTTAAGGACTCTGCTGCATTATTTAAGAACTGTGTTGCATTATTTAAGGACTCTGCTGCATTATTTAAGGACTTTGTTGCATTATGTAAGGACTCTGCTGCATTATTTAAGGACTTTGCTGCATTATTTAAGGACTCTACTGCATAATTTAAGGACTTTATTGCATTATTTAAGGATCCTGCTGCATTATTTAATGACTCTGCTGAAGCATTTGAGGACTCAGCTGCATTATTAAAGGTCTCTGCTGCATTATTTAAGGATCCTGCTGAAGCATTTGAGGACTCAGCTGCATTATTTAAGGACTTTGCTGCATTATTTATCGACTCTGCTGCGTTATTTAAGGACTCTGCTGCATTATTTAAGAACTTTGCTGCATTATTTAAGGACTCTTCTGCATTATTTAATGACTCTGCTGAAGAATTTGAGGACTCAGCTGCATAATTTAAGGACTCTGCTGCATTATTTAAGGACTTTGCTGCATTATTTAAGGACTCTGCTGCAGTGTTTAATGACTCTGCTGAAGCAACTGGGGACTCAGATGCATTATTTAAGGACTCTGCTGCATTATGTAAGGACTTTGCTGCTTTATTTAAGGACTTTGCTGCATTATTTAAGGACTTTGTTGCATTATTTAAGGACTCTGCTGCATTATTTAAGGACTTTGTTGCATTATTTAATGACTCTTCTGCATTATTTAAGGACTTTGCTGCATTATTTAAGGACTATGCTGTGGTATTTAAGTACGCTGCTGCATTATTTAAGGACTTTGCTGCATTATTTAAGGACTCTGCTGCATTATTTAATTACTTTGCTGCATTATTAAAGGACCCTGCTGCGGCATTTAAGGATTCTGCTGCATTATTTAAGGACTTTGATGCATTATTTAAGGACGCTGCTGCAGAATTTAAGGAATCTGCTGCATTATTTAAGGACTTTGTTGCATTATTTAAGGTCTCTGCTGCATGAATTATGGACTCTGCTATGGTACTTAAGGACTTTGCTGCATTATTTAAGGACTTTGCTGCATTATTTAAGGACTTTGATGCATTATTTAAGAACTTTGTTGCATTATTTAAGGACTCTGCTGCATTATTTAAGGACTTTGTTGCATTATGTAAGGACTTTGCTGCTTTATTTAAGGACTTTGCTGCATTATTTAAGGACTTTGTTGCATTATTTAAGGACTCTGCTGCATTATTTAAGGACTTTGTTGCATTATTTAAGGACTCTTCTGCATTATTTAAGGACTTTGCTGCATTATTTAAGGACTATGCTGTGGTATTTAAGTACTCTGCTGCATTATTTAAGTACTTTGCTGCATTATTTAAGGACTCTGCTGCATTATTTAATTACTTTGCTGCATTATTAAAGGACCCTGCTGCGGCATTTAGGGATTCTGCTGCATAATTTAAGGACTTTATTGCATTATTTAAGGATCCTGCTGCATTATTTAAGGATCCTGCTGAAGCATTTGAGGACTCAGCTGCATTATTTAAGGACTTTGCTGCATTATTTAAGTACTTTGTTGCATTATTTAAGGACTCTGCTGCATAATTTAAGGACTTTATTGCATTATTTAAGGATCCTGCTGCATTATTTAATGACTCTGCTGAAGCATTTGAGGACTCAGCTGCATTATTTAAGGTCTCTGCTGCATTATTTAAGGATCCTGCTGAAGCATTTGAGGACTCAGCTGCATTATTTAAGGACTTTGCTGCATTATTTAACGACTCTGCTGCGTTATTTAAGGACTCTGCTGCATTATTTAAGGACACTGCTGCATTATTTAAGGACTCTGCTGCATTATTTAAGGACTTTGCTGCATTATTTAACGACTCTGCTGCATTATTTAAGAACTTTGCTGCATTATTTAAGGACTCTGCTGCATTATTTAAGGAATTTGTTGCATTATTTAAGGACTCTGCTGCTTTATTTAAGGACTCTGCTGCGGTATTTAAGGACTCTGCTGCATTATTTAAGGACTTTGCTGCATTATTTAAGGACTGCTGCGTTATGTAAGGACTCTGCTGCATTATTTAAGACTTTGCTGCATTATTTAAGGACTCTGCTGCAGTGTTTAATGACTCTGCTGAAGCAACTGGGGACTCAGATGCATTATTTAAGGACTCTGCTGCATTATGTAAGGACTTTGCTGCTTTATTTAAGGACTTTGCTGCATTATTTAAGGACTTTGTTGCATTATTTAAGGACTCTGCTGCATTATTTAAGGACTTTGTTGCATTATTTAAGGACTCTTCTGCATTATTTAAGGACTTTGCTGCATTATTTAAGGACTATGCTGTGGTATTTAAGTACTCTGCTGCATTATTTAAGGACTTTGCTGCATTATTTAAGGACTCTGCTGCATTATTTAAGGACTTTGCTGCATTATTTAATAACTTTGTTGCATTATACAAGTACTCTGCTGCATTATTTAAGGACTTTGTTGCATTATGTTAGGAGTCTGCTGCATTATTTAAGGAGTCTGCTGCATTATTTAATGACTATGCTGCATTATTTAAGGACTGCTGCGTTATTTAAGGACTCTGCTGCATTATTTAAGACTTTGCTGCATTATTTAAGGACTCTGCTGCAGTATTTAATGACTCTGCTGAAGCATTTGGGGACTCAGATGCTTTATTTAAGGACTCTGTTGCATTATTTAAGGACTTTGTTGCATTATTTAAGGACTCTGCTGCATTATTTAAGGACTTTGTTGCATTATTTAAGGATTCTGCTGCATTTTTTAAGGACCTGGCTGCATTATTTAAGGACTCTGCTGCATTATTTAATTATTTTGCTCCATTATTTAAGGACTCTGCTGCGGTATTTAAGGACTCTGCTGCATTATTTAAGGACTGTGATGCATTATTTAAGGACGCTGCTGCAGAATTTAAGGAATCTGCTGCATTATTTAAGGACTTTGTTGCATTATTTAAGGTCTCTGCTGCATTACTTAAGGACTCTGCTATGGTACTTAAGGACTTTGCTGCATTATTTAAGGACTTTGCTGCATTATTTAAGGACTCTGCTGCATTATTTAAGAACTGTGTTGCATTATTTAAGGACTCTGCTGCATTATTTAAGGACTTTGTTGCATTATGTAAGGACTCTGCTGCATTATTTAAGGACTTTGCTGCATTATTTAAGGACTCTACTGCATAATTTAAGGACTTTATTGCATTATTTAAGGATCCTGCTGCATTATTTAATGACTCTGCTGAAGCATTTGAGGACTCAGCTGCATTATTAAAGGTCTCTGCTGCATTATTTAAGGATCCTGCTGAAGCATTTGAGGACTCAGCTGCATTATTTAAGGACTTTGCTGCATTATTTATCGACTCTGCTGCGTTATTTAAGGACTCTGCTGCATTATTTAAGAACTTTGCTGCATTATTTAAGGACTCTTCTGCATTATTTAATGACTCTGCTGAAGAATTTGAGGACTCAGCTGCATAATTTAAGGACTCTGCTGCATTATTTAAGGACTTTGCTGCATTATTTAAGGACTCTGCTGCAGTGTTTAATGACTCTGCTGAAGCAACTGGGGACTCAGATGCATTATTTAAGGACTCTGCTGCATTATGTAAGGACTTTGCTGCTTTATTTAAGGACTTTGCTGCATTATTTAAGGACTTTGTTGCATTATTTAAGGACTCTGCTGCATTATTTAAGGACTTTGTTGCATTATTTAATGACTCTTCTGCATTATTTAAGGACTTTGCTGCATTATTTAAGGACTATGCTGTGGTATTTAAGTACGCTGCTGCATTATTTAAGGACTTTGCTGCATTATTTAAGGACTCTGCTGCATTATTTAATTACTTTGCTGCATTATTAAAGGACCCTGCTGCGGCATTTAAGGATTCTGCTGCATTATTTAAGGACTTTGATGCATTATTTAAGGACGCTGCTGCAGAATTTAAGGAATCTGCTGCATTATTTAAGGACTTTGTTGCATTATTTAAGGTCTCTGCTGCATGAATTATGGACTCTGCTATGGTACTTAAGGACTTTGCTGCATTATTTAAGGACTTTGCTGCATTATTTAAGGACTTTGATGCATTATTTAAGAACTTTGTTGCATTATTTAAGGACTCTGCTGCATTATTTAAGGACTTTGTTGCATTATGTAAGGACTTTGCTGCTTTATTTAAGGACTTTGCTGCATTATTTAAGGACTTTGTTGCATTATTTAAGGACTCTGCTGCATTATTTAAGGACTTTGTTGCATTATTTAAGGACTCTTCTGCATTATTTAAGGACTTTGCTGCATTATTTAAGGACTATGCTGCATTATTTAAGGAATTTGTTGCATTATTTAAGGACTCTGCTGCTTTATTTAAGGACTCTGCTGCGGTATTTAAGGACTCTGCTGCATTATTTAAGGACTTTGCTGCATTATTTAAGGACTGCTGCGTTATGTAAGGACTCTGCTGCATTATTTAAGACTTTGCTGCATTATTTAAGGACTCTGCTGCAGTGTTTAATGACTCTGCTGAAGCAACTGGGGACTCAGATGCATTATTTAAGGACTCTGCTGCATTATGTAAGGACTTTGCTGCTTTATTTAAGGACTTTGCTGCATTATTTAAGGACTTTGTTGCATTATTTAAGGACTCTGCTGCATTATTTAAGGACTTTGTTGCATTATTTAAGGACTCTTCTGCATTATTTAAGGACTTTGCTGCATTATTTAAGGACTATGCTGTGGTATTTAAGTACTCTGCTGCATTATTTAAGGACTTTGCTGCATTATTTAAGGACTCTGCTGCATTATTTAATTACTTTGCTGCATTATTAAAGGACCCTGCTGCGGCATTTAAGGATTCTGCTGCATTATTTAAGGACTTTGATGCATTATTTAAGGACGCTGCTGCAGAATTTAAGGAATCTGCTGCATTATTTAAGGACATTGTTGCATTATTTAAGGTCTCTGCTGCATTATTTAAGGACTCTGCTATGGTACTTAAGGACTTTGCTGCATTATTTAAGGACTTTGCTGTGGTATTTAAGTACTCTGCTGCATTATTTAAGGACTTTGCTGCATTATTTAAGGACTCTGCTGCATTAGTTAATTACTTTGCTGCATTATTAAAGGACCCTGCTGCGGCATTTAAGGATTCTGCTGCATTATTTAAGGACTTTGATGCATTATTTAAGGACGCTGCTGCAGAATTTAAGGAATCTGCTGCATTATTTAAGGACATTGTTGCATTATTTAAGGTCTCTGCTGCATTATTTAAGGACTCTGCTATGGTACTTAAGGACTTTGCTGCATTATTTAAGGACTTTGCTGCATTATTTAAGGACTTTGATGCATTATTTAAGAACTTTGTTGCATTATTTAAGGACTCTGCTGCATTATTTAAGGACTTTGTTGCATTATGTAAGGACTTTGCTGCTTTATTTAAGGACTTTGCTGCATTATTTAAGGACTTTGTTGCATTATTTAAGGACTCTGCTGCATTATTTAAGGACTTTGTTGCATTATTTAAGGACTCTTCTGCATTATTTAAGGACTTTGCTGCATTATTTAAGGACTATGCTGTGGTATTTAAGTACTCTGCTGCATTATTTAAGGACTTTGCTGCATTATTTAAGGACTCTGCTGCATTATTTAATTACTTTGCTGCATTATTAAAGGACCCTGCTGCGGCATTTAAGGATTCTGCTGCATAATTTAAGGACTTTATTGCATTATTTAAGGATCCTGCTGCATTATTTAAGGATCCTGCTGAAGCATTTGAGGACTCAGCTGCATTATTTAAGGACTTTGCTGCATTATTTAACGACTCTGCTGCATTATTTAAGGACTCTGCTGCTTTATTTAAGGACTTTCCTGCATTATTTAAGGAGTCTTCTGCATTATTTAATGACTCTGCTGAAGCATTTGAGGACTCAACTGCATTATTTAAGGACTCTGCTGCATTATTTAAGGTCTCTGCTGCATTATTTAAGGACTCTGCTGTGGTATATAAGGACTCTGCTGCATTATTTAAGGAATTTGTTGCATTATTTAAGGACGCTGCTGCATTATTTAAGGACTTTGTTGCATTATTTAGGGACTCTGCTGCATTAATTAAGGACTTTGCTGCATTACTTAAGGACACTGCTGCATTATTTAAGGACTTTGTTGCATTATTTAAGGACTCTGCTGCATTATTTAAGGACTCTGCTGAAGCATTTGGGGACTCAGATGCATTATTTAAGGACTCTGCTGCATTATGTAAGGGCTTTGCTGCTTTATTTAAGGACTCTGTTGCATTATTTAAGGACTTTGTTGCATTATTTAAGAACTCTGCTGCATTATTTAAGGACTTTGTTGCATTATTTAAGGATTCTGCTGCATTATTTAAGGACTTTGCTGCATTATTTAAGGACTATGCTGTGGTATTTAAGGACTCTGCTGCATTATTTAAGGACTTTGCTGCATTATTAAAGGACTCTGCTGCATTATTTAATTACTTTGCTGCATTATTTAAGGACTCTGCTGCGGTATTTAAGGACTCTGCTGCATTATTTAAGGACTTTGATGCATTATTTAAGGACACTGCTGCAGAATTTAAGGAATCTGCTGCATTATTTAAGGACTTTGTTGCATTATTTAAGGTCTCTTTTTCATTATTTAAGGACTCTGCTATTGTACTTAAGGACTTTGCTGCATTATTTAAGGACTTTGCTGCATTATTTAAGGACTCTGCTGCATTATTTAAGTACTTTGTTGCATTATTTAAGGACTCTGCTGCATAATTTAAGGACTTTATTGCATTATTTAAGGATCCTGCTGCATTATTTAATGACTCTGCTGAAGCATTTGAGGACTCAGCTGCATTATTTAAGGTCTCTCTGCTGCATTATTTAAGGATCCTGCTGAAGCATTTGAGGACTCAGCTGCATTATTTAAGGACTTTGCTGCATTATTTAATGACTCTGCTGCGTTATTTAAGGACTCTGCTGCATTATTTAAGGACACTGCTGCATTATTTAAGGACTCTGCTGCATTATTTAAGGACTTTGCTGCATTATTTAACGACTCTGCTGCATTATTTAAGAACTTTGCTGCATTATTTAAGGACTCTGCTCCATTATTTAAGGAATTTGTTGCATTATTTAAGGACTCTGCTGCATTATTTAAGGACTTTGCTGCATTATTTAATGAATCTGCTGAAGCATTTGAGGACTCAACTGCATTATTTAAGGTCTCTGCTGCATTATTTAAGGACTCTGCTGAAGCATTTGAGGACTCAGCTGCATGATTTAAGGACTTTGCTGAATTATTTAAGGACTCTGCTGCATTATTTAAGGAATTTGTTGCATTATTTAAGGACTCTGCTGCATTATCTAAGGAATTTGTTGCATTATTTAAGGACTCTGCTGCATTATTTAAGGACTTTGCTGCATTATTTAATAACTTTGTTGCATTATACAAGTACTCTGCTGCATTATTTAAGGACTTTGTTGCATTATGTTAGGAGTCTGCTGCATTATTTAAGGAGTCTGCTGCATTATTTAATGACTATGCTGCATTATTTAAGGACTGCTGCGTTATTTAAGGACTCTGCTGCATTATTTAAGACTTTGCTGCATTATTTAAGGACTCTGCTGCAGTATTTAATGACTCTGCTGAAGCATTTGGGGACTCAGATGCTTTATTTAAGGACTCTGTTGCATTATTTAAGGACTTTGTTGCATTATTTAAGGACTCTGCTGCATTATTTAAGGACTTTGTTGCATTATTTAAGGATTCTGCTGCATTTTTTAAGGACCTGGCTGCATTATTTAAGGACTCTGCTGCATTATTTAATTATTTTGCTCCATTATTTAAGGACTCTGCTGCGGTATTTAAGGACTCTGCTGCATTATTTAAGGACTGTGATGCATTATTTAAGGACGCTGCTGCAGAATTTAAGGAATCTGCTGCATTATTTAAGGACTTTGTTGCATTATTTAAGGTCTCTGCTGCATTACTTAAGGACTCTGCTATGGTACTTAAGGACTTTGCTGCATTATTTAAGGACTTTGCTGCATTATTTAAGGACTCTGCTGCATTATTTAAGAACTGTGTTGCATTATTTAAGGACTCTGCTGCATTATTTAAGGACTTTGTTGCATTATGTAAGGACTCTGCTGCATTATTTAAGGACTTTGCTGCATTATTTAAGGACTCTACTGCATAATTTAAGGACTTTATTGCATTATTTAAGGATCCTGCTGCATTATTTAATGACTCTGCTGAAGCATTTGAGGACTCAGCTGCATTATTAAAGGTCTCTGCTGCATTATTTAAGGATCCTGCTGAAGCATTTGAGGACTCAGCTGCATTATTTAAGGACTTTGCTGCATTATTTATCGACTCTGCTGCGTTATTTAAGGACTCTGCTGCATTATTTAAGAACTTTGCTGCATTATTTAAGGACTCTTCTGCATTATTTAATGACTCTGCTGAAGAATTTGAGGACTCAGCTGCATAATTTAAGGACTCTGCTGCATTATTTAAGGACTTTGCTGCATTATTTAAGGACTCTGCTGCAGTGTTTAATGACTCTGCTGAAGCAACTGGGGACTCAGATGCATTATTTAAGGACTCTGCTGCATTATGTAAGGACTTTGCTGCTTTATTTAAGGACTTTGCTGCATTATTTAAGGACTTTGTTGCATTATTTAAGGACTCTGCTGCATTATTTAAGGACTTTGTTGCATTATTTAATGACTCTTCTGCATTATTTAAGGACTTTGCTGCATTATTTAAGGACTATGCTGTGGTATTTAAGTACGCTGCTGCATTATTTAAGGACTTTGCTGCATTATTTAAGGACTCTGCTGCATTATTTAATTACTTTGCTGCATTATTAAAGGACCCTGCTGCGGCATTTAAGGATTCTGCTGCATTATTTAAGGACTTTGATGCATTATTTAAGGACGCTGCTGCAGAATTTAAGGAATCTGCTGCATTATTTAAGGACTTTGTTGCATTATTTAAGGTCTCTGCTGCATGAATTATGGACTCTGCTATGGTACTTAAGGACTTTGCTGCATTATTTAAGGACTTTGCTGCATTATTTAAGGACTTTGATGCATTATTTAAGAACTTTGTTGCATTATTTAAGGACTCTGCTGCATTATTTAAGGACTTTGTTGCATTATGTAAGGACTTTGCTGCTTTATTTAAGGACTTTGCTGCATTATTTAAGGACTTTGTTGCATTATTTAAGGACTCTGCTGCATTATTTAAGGACTTTGTTGCATTATTTAAGGACTCTTCTGCATTATTTAAGGACTTTGCTGCATTATTTAAGGACTATGCTGTGGTATTTAAGTACTCTGCTGCATTATTTAAGTACTTTGCTGCATTATTTAAGGACTCTGCTGCATTATTTAATTACTTTGCTGCATTATTAAAGGACCCTGCTGCGGCATTTAGGGATTCTGCTGCATAATTTAAGGACTTTATTGCATTATTTAAGGATCCTGCTGCATTATTTAAGGATCCTGCTGAAGCATTTGAGGACTCAGCTGCATTATTTAAGGACTTTGCTGCATTATTTAAGTACTTTGTTGCATTATTTAAGGACTCTGCTGCATAATTTAAGGACTTTATTGCATTATTTAAGGATCCTGCTGCATTATTTAATGACTCTGCTGAAGCATTTGAGGACTCAGCTGCATTATTTAAGGTCTCTGCTGCATTATTTAAGGATCCTGCTGAAGCATTTGAGGACTCAGCTGCATTATTTAAGGACTTTGCTGCATTATTTAACGACTCTGCTGCGTTATTTAAGGACTCTGCTGCATTATTTAAGGACACTGCTGCATTATTTAAGGACTCTGCTGCATTATTTAAGGACTTTGCTGCATTATTTAACGACTCTGCTGCATTATTTAAGAACTTTGCTGCATTATTTAAGGACTCTGCTGCATTATTTAAGGAATTTGTTGCATTATTTAAGGACTCTGCTGCTTTATTTAAGGACTCTGCTGCGGTATTTAAGGACTCTGCTGCATTATTTAAGGACTTTGCTGCATTATTTAAGGACTGCTGCGTTATGTAAGGACTCTGCTGCATTATTTAAGACTTTGCTGCATTATTTAAGGACTCTGCTGCAGTGTTTAATGACTCTGCTGAAGCAACTGGGGACTCAGATGCATTATTTAAGGACTCTGCTGCATTATGTAAGGACTTTGCTGCTTTATTTAAGGACTTTGCTGCATTATTTAAGGACTTTGTTGCATTATTTAAGGACTCTGCTGCATTATTTAAGGACTTTGTTGCATTATTTAAGGACTCTTCTGCATTATTTAAGGACTTTGCTGCATTATTTAAGGACTATGCTGTGGTATTTAAGTACTCTGCTGCATTATTTAAGGACTTTGCTGCATTATTTAAGGACTCTGCTGCATTATTTAAGGACTTTGCTGCATTATTTAATAACTTTGTTGCATTATACAAGTACTCTGCTGCATTATTTAAGGACTTTGTTGCATTATGTTAGGAGTCTGCTGCATTATTTAAGGAGTCTGCTGCATTATTTAATGACTATGCTGCATTATTTAAGGACTGCTGCGTTATTTAAGGACTCTGCTGCATTATTTAAGACTTTGCTGCATTATTTAAGGACTCTGCTGCAGTATTTAATGACTCTGCTGAAGCATTTGGGGACTCAGATGCTTTATTTAAGGACTCTGTTGCATTATTTAAGGACTTTGTTGCATTATTTAAGGACTCTGCTGCATTATTTAAGGACTTTGTTGCATTATTTAAGGATTCTGCTGCATTTTTTAAGGACCTGGCTGCATTATTTAAGGACTCTGCTGCATTATTTAATTATTTTGCTCCATTATTTAAGGACTCTGCTGCGGTATTTAAGGACTCTGCTGCATTATTTAAGGACTGTGATGCATTATTTAAGGACGCTGCTGCAGAATTTAAGGAATCTGCTGCATTATTTAAGGACTTTGTTGCATTATTTAAGGTCTCTGCTGCATTACTTAAGGACTCTGCTATGGTACTTAAGGACTTTGCTGCATTATTTAAGGACTTTGCTGCATTATTTAAGGACTCTGCTGCATTATTTAAGAACTGTGTTGCATTATTTAAGGACTCTGCTGCATTATTTAAGGACTTTGTTGCATTATGTAAGGACTCTGCTGCATTATTTAAGGACTTTGCTGCATTATTTAAGGACTCTACTGCATAATTTAAGGACTTTATTGCATTATTTAAGGATCCTGCTGCATTATTTAATGACTCTGCTGAAGCATTTGAGGACTCAGCTGCATTATTAAAGGTCTCTGCTGCATTATTTAAGGATCCTGCTGAAGCATTTGAGGACTCAGCTGCATTATTTAAGGACTTTGCTGCATTATTTATCGACTCTGCTGCGTTATTTAAGGACTCTGCTGCATTATTTAAGAACTTTGCTGCATTATTTAAGGACTCTTCTGCATTATTTAATGACTCTGCTGAAGAATTTGAGGACTCAGCTGCATAATTTAAGGACTCTGCTGCATTATTTAAGGACTTTGCTGCATTATTTAAGGACTCTGCTGCAGTGTTTAATGACTCTGCTGAAGCAACTGGGGACTCAGATGCATTATTTAAGGACTCTGCTGCATTATGTAAGGACTTTGCTGCTTTATTTAAGGACTTTGCTGCATTATTTAAGGACTTTGTTGCATTATTTAAGGACTCTGCTGCATTATTTAAGGACTTTGTTGCATTATTTAATGACTCTTCTGCATTATTTAAGGACTTTGCTGCATTATTTAAGGACTATGCTGTGGTATTTAAGTACGCTGCTGCATTATTTAAGGACTTTGCTGCATTATTTAAGGACTCTGCTGCATTATTTAATTACTTTGCTGCATTATTAAAGGACCCTGCTGCGGCATTTAAGGATTCTGCTGCATTATTTAAGGACTTTGATGCATTATTTAAGGACGCTGCTGCAGAATTTAAGGAATCTGCTGCATTATTTAAGGACTTTGTTGCATTATTTAAGGTCTCTGCTGCATGAATTATGGACTCTGCTATGGTACTTAAGGACTTTGCTGCATTATTTAAGGACTTTGCTGCATTATTTAAGGACTTTGATGCATTATTTAAGAACTTTGTTGCATTATTTAAGGACTCTGCTGCATTATTTAAGGACTTTGTTGCATTATGTAAGGACTTTGCTGCTTTATTTAAGGACTTTGCTGCATTATTTAAGGACTTTGTTGCATTATTTAAGGACTCTGCTGCATTATTTAAGGACTTTGTTGCATTATTTAAGGACTCTTCTGCATTATTTAAGGACTTTGCTGCATTATTTAAGGACTATGCTGCATTATTTAAGGAATTTGTTGCATTATTTAAGGACTCTGCTGCTTTATTTAAGGACTCTGCTGCGGTATTTAAGGACTCTGCTGCATTATTTAAGGACTTTGCTGCATTATTTAAGGACTGCTGCGTTATGTAAGGACTCTGCTGCATTATTTAAGACTTTGCTGCATTATTTAAGGACTCTGCTGCAGTGTTTAATGACTCTGCTGAAGCAACTGGGGACTCAGATGCATTATTTAAGGACTCTGCTGCATTATGTAAGGACTTTGCTGCTTTATTTAAGGACTTTGCTGCATTATTTAAGGACTTTGTTGCATTATTTAAGGACTCTGCTGCATTATTTAAGGACTTTGTTGCATTATTTAAGGACTCTTCTGCATTATTTAAGGACTTTGCTGCATTATTTAAGGACTATGCTGTGGTATTTAAGTACTCTGCTGCATTATTTAAGGACTTTGCTGCATTATTTAAGGACTCTGCTGCATTATTTAATTACTTTGCTGCATTATTAAAGGACCCTGCTGCGGCATTTAAGGATTCTGCTGCATTATTTAAGGACTTTGATGCATTATTTAAGGACGCTGCTGCAGAATTTAAGGAATCTGCTGCATTATTTAAGGACATTGTTGCATTATTTAAGGTCTCTGCTGCATTATTTAAGGACTCTGCTATGGTACTTAAGGACTTTGCTGCATTATTTAAGGACTTTGCTGCATTATTTAAGGACTTTGATGCATTATTTAAGAACTTTGTTGCATTATTTAAGGACTCTGCTGCATTATTTAAGGACTTTGTTGCATTATGTAAGGACTTTGCTGCTTTATTTAAGGACTTTGCTGCATTATTTAAGGACTTTGTTGCATTATTTAAGGACTCTGCTGCATTATTTAAGGACTTTGTTGCATTATTTAAGGACTCTTCTGCATTATTTAAGGACTTTGCTGCATTATTTAAGGACTATGCTGTGGTATTTAAGTACTCTGCTGCATTATTTAAGGACTTTGCTGCATTATTTAAGGACTCTGCTGCATTATTTAATTACTTTGCTGCATTATTAAAGGACCCTGCTGCGGCATTTAAGGATTCTGCTGCATAATTTAAGGACTTTATTGCATTATTTAAGGATCCTGCTGCATTATTTAAGGATCCTGCTGAAGCATTTGAGGACTCAGCTGCATTATTTAAGGACTTTGCTGCATTATTTAACGACTCTGCTGCATTATTTAAGGACTCTGCTGCTTTATTTAAGGACTTTCCTGCATTATTTAAGGAGTCTTCTGCATTATTTAATGACTCTGCTGAAGCATTTGAGGACTCAACTGCATTATTTAAGGACTCTGCTGCATTATTTAAGGTCTCTGCTGCATTATTTAAGGACTCTGCTGTGGTATATAAGGACTCTGCTGCATTATTTAAGGAATTTGTTGCATTATTTAAGGACGCTGCTGCATTATTTAAGGACTTTGTTGCATTATTTAGGGACTCTGCTGCATTAATTAAGGACTTTGCTGCATTACTTAAGGACACTGCTGCATTATTTAAGGACTTTGTTGCATTATTTAAGGACTCTGCTGCATTATTTAAGGACTCTGCTGAAGCATTTGGGGACTCAGATGCATTATTTAAGGACTCTGCTGCATTATGTAAGGGCTTTGCTGCTTTATTTAAGGACTCTGTTGCATTATTTAAGGACTTTGTTGCATTATTTAAGAACTCTGCTGCATTATTTAAGGACTTTGTTGCATTATTTAAGGATTCTGCTGCATTATTTAAGGACTTTGCTGCATTATTTAAGGACTATGCTGTGGTATTTAAGGACTCTGCTGCATTATTTAAGGACTTTGCTGCATTATTAAAGGACTCTGCTGCATTATTTAATTACTTTGCTGCATTATTTAAGGACTCTGCTGCGGTATTTAAGGACTCTGCTGCATTATTTAAGGACTTTGATGCATTATTTAAGGACACTGCTGCAGAATTTAAGGAATCTGCTGCATTATTTAAGGACTTTGTTGCATTATTTAAGGTCTCTTTTTCATTATTTAAGGACTCTGCTATTGTACTTAAGGACTTTGCTGCATTATTTAAGGACTTTGCTGCATTATTTAAGGACTCTGCTGCATTATTTAAGTACTTTGTTGCATTATTTAAGGACTCTGCTGCATAATTTAAGGACTTTATTGCATTATTTAAGGATCCTGCTGCATTATTTAATGACTCTGCTGAAGCATTTGAGGACTCAGCTGCATTATTTAAGGTCTCTCTGCTGCATTATTTAAGGATCCTGCTGAAGCATTTGAGGACTCAGCTGCATTATTTAAGGACTTTGCTGCATTATTTAATGACTCTGCTGCGTTATTTAAGGACTCTGCTGCATTATTTAAGGACACTGCTGCATTATTTAAGGACTCTGCTGCATTATTTAAGGACTTTGCTGCATTATTTAACGACTCTGCTGCATTATTTAAGAACTTTGCTGCATTATTTAAGGACTCTGCTCCATTATTTAAGGAATTTGTTGCATTATTTAAGGACTCTGCTGCATTATTTAAGGACTTTGCTGCATTATTTAATGAATCTGCTGAAGCATTTGAGGACTCAACTGCATTATTTAAGGTCTCTGCTGCATTATTTAAGGACTCTGCTGAAGCATTTGAGGACTCAGCTGCATGATTTAAGGACTTTGCTGAATTATTTAAGGACTCTGCTGCATTATTTAAGGAATTTGTTGCATTATTTAAGGACTCTGCTGCATTATCTAAGGAATTTGTTGCATTATTTAAGGACTCTGCTGCATTATTTAAGGACTTTGCTGCATTATTTAATAACTTTGTTGCATTATACAAGTACTCTGCTGCATTATTTAAGGACTTTGTTGCATTATGTTAGGAGTCTGCTGCATTATTTAAGGAGTCTGCTGCATTATTTAATGACTATGCTGCATTATTTAAGGACTGCTGCGTTATTTAAGGACTCTGCTGCATTATTTAAGACTTTGCTGCATTATTTAAGGACTCTGCTGCAGTATTTAATGACTCTGCTGAAGCATTTGGGGACTCAGATGCTTTATTTAAGGACTCTGTTGCATTATTTAAGGACTTTGTTGCATTATTTAAGGACTCTGCTGCATTATTTAAGGACTTTGTTGCATTATTTAAGGATTCTGCTGCATTTTTTAAGGACCTGGCTGCATTATTTAAGGACTCTGCTGCATTATTTAATTATTTTGCTCCATTATTTAAGGACTCTGCTGCGGTATTTAAGGACTCTGCTGCATTATTTAAGGACTGTGATGCATTATTTAAGGACGCTGCTGCAGAATTTAAGGAATCTGCTGCATTATTTAAGGACTTTGTTGCATTATTTAAGGTCTCTGCTGCATTACTTAAGGACTCTGCTATGGTACTTAAGGACTTTGCTGCATTATTTAAGGACTTTGCTGCATTATTTAAGGACTCTGCTGCATTATTTAAGAACTGTGTTGCATTATTTAAGGACTCTGCTGCATTATTTAAGGACTTTGTTGCATTATGTAAGGACTCTGCTGCATTATTTAAGGACTTTGCTGCATTATTTAAGGACTCTACTGCATAATTTAAGGACTTTATTGCATTATTTAAGGATCCTGCTGCATTATTTAATGACTCTGCTGAAGCATTTGAGGACTCAGCTGCATTATTAAAGGTCTCTGCTGCATTATTTAAGGATCCTGCTGAAGCATTTGAGGACTCAGCTGCATTATTTAAGGACTTTGCTGCATTATTTATCGACTCTGCTGCGTTATTTAAGGACTCTGCTGCATTATTTAAGAACTTTGCTGCATTATTTAAGGACTCTTCTGCATTATTTAATGACTCTGCTGAAGAATTTGAGGACTCAGCTGCATAATTTAAGGACTCTGCTGCATTATTTAAGGACTTTGCTGCATTATTTAAGGACTCTGCTGCAGTGTTTAATGACTCTGCTGAAGCAACTGGGGACTCAGATGCATTATTTAAGGACTCTGCTGCATTATGTAAGGACTTTGCTGCTTTATTTAAGGACTTTGCTGCATTATTTAAGGACTTTGTTGCATTATTTAAGGACTCTGCTGCATTATTTAAGGACTTTGTTGCATTATTTAATGACTCTTCTGCATTATTTAAGGACTTTGCTGCATTATTTAAGGACTATGCTGTGGTATTTAAGTACGCTGCTGCATTATTTAAGGACTTTGCTGCATTATTTAAGGACTCTGCTGCATTATTTAATTACTTTGCTGCATTATTAAAGGACCCTGCTGCGGCATTTAAGGATTCTGCTGCATTATTTAAGGACTTTGATGCATTATTTAAGGACGCTGCTGCAGAATTTAAGGAATCTGCTGCATTATTTAAGGACTTTGTTGCATTATTTAAGGTCTCTGCTGCATGAATTATGGACTCTGCTATGGTACTTAAGGACTTTGCTGCATTATTTAAGGACTTTGCTGCATTATTTAAGGACTTTGATGCATTATTTAAGAACTTTGTTGCATTATTTAAGGACTCTGCTGCATTATTTAAGGACTTTGTTGCATTATGTAAGGACTTTGCTGCTTTATTTAAGGACTTTGCTGCATTATTTAAGGACTTTGTTGCATTATTTAAGGACTCTGCTGCATTATTTAAGGACTTTGTTGCATTATTTAAGGACTCTTCTGCATTATTTAAGGACTTTGCTGCATTATTTAAGGACTATGCTGTGGTATTTAAGTACTCTGCTGCATTATTTAAGTACTTTGCTGCATTATTTAAGGACTCTGCTGCATTATTTAATTACTTTGCTGCATTATTAAAGGACCCTGCTGCGGCATTTAGGGATTCTGCTGCATAATTTAAGGACTTTATTGCATTATTTAAGGATCCTGCTGCATTATTTAAGGATCCTGCTGAAGCATTTGAGGACTCAGCTGCATTATTTAAGGACTTTGCTGCATTATTTAAGTACTTTGTTGCATTATTTAAGGACTCTGCTGCATAATTTAAGGACTTTATTGCATTATTTAAGGATCCTGCTGCATTATTTAATGACTCTGCTGAAGCATTTGAGGACTCAGCTGCATTATTTAAGGTCTCTGCTGCATTATTTAAGGATCCTGCTGAAGCATTTGAGGACTCAGCTGCATTATTTAAGGACTTTGCTGCATTATTTAACGACTCTGCTGCGTTATTTAAGGACTCTGCTGCATTATTTAAGGACACTGCTGCATTATTTAAGGACTCTGCTGCATTATTTAAGGACTTTGCTGCATTATTTAACGACTCTGCTGCATTATTTAAGAACTTTGCTGCATTATTTAAGGACTCTGCTGCATTATTTAAGGAATTTGTTGCATTATTTAAGGACTCTGCTGCTTTATTTAAGGACTCTGCTGCGGTATTTAAGGACTCTGCTGCATTATTTAAGGACTTTGCTGCATTATTTAAGGACTGCTGCGTTATGTAAGGACTCTGCTGCATTATTTAAGACTTTGCTGCATTATTTAAGGACTCTGCTGCAGTGTTTAATGACTCTGCTGAAGCAACTGGGGACTCAGATGCATTATTTAAGGACTCTGCTGCATTATGTAAGGACTTTGCTGCTTTATTTAAGGACTTTGCTGCATTATTTAAGGACTTTGTTGCATTATTTAAGGACTCTGCTGCATTATTTAAGGACTTTGTTGCATTATTTAAGGACTCTTCTGCATTATTTAAGGACTTTGCTGCATTATTTAAGGACTATGCTGTGGTATTTAAGTACTCTGCTGCATTATTTAAGGACTTTGCTGCATTATTTAAGGACTCTGCTGCATTATTTAAGGACTTTGCTGCATTATTTAATAACTTTGTTGCATTATACAAGTACTCTGCTGCATTATTTAAGGACTTTGTTGCATTATGTTAGGAGTCTGCTGCATTATTTAAGGAGTCTGCTGCATTATTTAATGACTATGCTGCATTATTTAAGGACTGCTGCGTTATTTAAGGACTCTGCTGCATTATTTAAGACTTTGCTGCATTATTTAAGGACTCTGCTGCAGTATTTAATGACTCTGCTGAAGCATTTGGGGACTCAGATGCTTTATTTAAGGACTCTGTTGCATTATTTAAGGACTTTGTTGCATTATTTAAGGACTCTGCTGCATTATTTAAGGACTTTGTTGCATTATTTAAGGATTCTGCTGCATTTTTTAAGGACCTGGCTGCATTATTTAAGGACTCTGCTGCATTATTTAATTATTTTGCTCCATTATTTAAGGACTCTGCTGCGGTATTTAAGGACTCTGCTGCATTATTTAAGGACTGTGATGCATTATTTAAGGACGCTGCTGCAGAATTTAAGGAATCTGCTGCATTATTTAAGGACTTTGTTGCATTATTTAAGGTCTCTGCTGCATTACTTAAGGACTCTGCTATGGTACTTAAGGACTTTGCTGCATTATTTAAGGACTTTGCTGCATTATTTAAGGACTCTGCTGCATTATTTAAGAACTGTGTTGCATTATTTAAGGACTCTGCTGCATTATTTAAGGACTTTGTTGCATTATGTAAGGACTCTGCTGCATTATTTAAGGACTTTGCTGCATTATTTAAGGACTCTACTGCATAATTTAAGGACTTTATTGCATTATTTAAGGATCCTGCTGCATTATTTAATGACTCTGCTGAAGCATTTGAGGACTCAGCTGCATTATTAAAGGTCTCTGCTGCATTATTTAAGGATCCTGCTGAAGCATTTGAGGACTCAGCTGCATTATTTAAGGACTTTGCTGCATTATTTATCGACTCTGCTGCGTTATTTAAGGACTCTGCTGCATTATTTAAGAACTTTGCTGCATTATTTAAGGACTCTTCTGCATTATTTAATGACTCTGCTGAAGAATTTGAGGACTCAGCTGCATAATTTAAGGACTCTGCTGCATTATTTAAGGACTTTGCTGCATTATTTAAGGACTCTGCTGCAGTGTTTAATGACTCTGCTGAAGCAACTGGGGACTCAGATGCATTATTTAAGGACTCTGCTGCATTATGTAAGGACTTTGCTGCTTTATTTAAGGACTTTGCTGCATTATTTAAGGACTTTGTTGCATTATTTAAGGACTCTGCTGCATTATTTAAGGACTTTGTTGCATTATTTAATGACTCTTCTGCATTATTTAAGGACTTTGCTGCATTATTTAAGGACTATGCTGTGGTATTTAAGTACGCTGCTGCATTATTTAAGGACTTTGCTGCATTATTTAAGGACTCTGCTGCATTATTTAATTACTTTGCTGCATTATTAAAGGACCCTGCTGCGGCATTTAAGGATTCTGCTGCATTATTTAAGGACTTTGATGCATTATTTAAGGACGCTGCTGCAGAATTTAAGGAATCTGCTGCATTATTTAAGGACTTTGTTGCATTATTTAAGGTCTCTGCTGCATGAATTATGGACTCTGCTATGGTACTTAAGGACTTTGCTGCATTATTTAAGGACTTTGCTGCATTATTTAAGGACTTTGATGCATTATTTAAGAACTTTGTTGCATTATTTAAGGACTCTGCTGCATTATTTAAGGACTTTGTTGCATTATGTAAGGACTTTGCTGCTTTATTTAAGGACTTTGCTGCATTATTTAAGGACTTTGTTGCATTATTTAAGGACTCTGCTGCATTATTTAAGGACTTTGTTGCATTATTTAAGGACTCTTCTGCATTATTTAAGGACTTTGCTGCATTATTTAAGGACTATGCTGTGGTATTTAAGTACTCTGCTGCATTATTTAAGGACTTTGCTGCATTATTTAAGGACTCTGCTGCATTATTTAATTACTTTGCTGCATTATTAAAGGACCCTGCTGCGGCATTTAGGGATTCTGCTGCATAATTTAAGGACTTTATTGCATTATTTAAGGATCCTGCTGCATTATTTAAGGATCCTGCTGAAGCATTTGAGGACTCAGCTGCATTATTTAAGGACTTTGCTGCATTATTTAAGTACTTTGTTGCATTATTTAAGGACTCTGCTGCATAATTTAAGGACTTTATTGCATTATTTAAGGATCCTGCTGCATTATTTAATGACTCTGCTGAAGCATTTGAGGACTCAGCTGCATTATTTAAGGTCTCTGCTGCATTATTTAAGGATCCTGCTGAAGCATTTGAGGACTCAGCTGCATTATTTAAGGACTTTGCTGCATTATTTAACGACTCTGCTGCGTTATTTAAGGACTCTGCTGCATTATTTAAGGACACTGCTGCATTATTTAAGGACTCTGCTGCATTATTTAAGGACTTTGCTGCATTATTTAACGACTCTGCTGCATTATTTAAGAACTTTGCTGCATTATTTAAGGACTCTGCTGCATTATTTAAGGAATTTGTTGCATTATTTAAGGACTCTGCTGCTTTATTTAAGGACTCTGCTGCGGTATTTAAGGACTCTGCTGCATTATTTAAGGACTTTGCTGCATTATTTAAGGACTGCTGCGTTATGTAAGGACTCTGCTGCATTATTTAAGACTTTGCTGCATTATTTAAGGACTCTGCTGCAGTGTTTAATGACTCTGCTGAAGCAACTGGGGACTCAGATGCATTATTTAAGGACTCTGCTGCATTATGTAAGGACTTTGCTGCTTTATTTAAGGACTTTGCTGCATTATTTAAGGACTTTGTTGCATTATTTAAGGACTCTGCTGCATTATTTAAGGACTTTGTTGCATTATTTAAGGACTCTTCTGCATTATTTAAGGACTTTGCTGCATTATTTAAGGACTATGCTGTGGTATTTAAGTACTCTGCTGCATTATTTAAGGACTTTGCTGCATTATTTAAGGACTCTGCTGCATTATTTAATTACTTTGCTGCATTATTAAAGGACCCTGCTGCGGCATTTAAGGATTCTGCTGCATTATTTAAGGACTTTGATGCATTATTTAAGGACGCTGCTGCAGAATTTAAGGAATCTGCTGCATTATTTAAGGACATTGTTGCATTATTTAAGGTCTCTGCTGCATTATTTAAGGACTCTGCTATGGTACTTAAGGACTTTGCTGCATTATTTAAGGACTTTGCTGCATTATTTAAGGACTTTGATGCATTATTTAAGAACTTTGTTGCATTATTTAAGGACTCTGCTGCATTATTTAAGGACTTTGTTGCATTATGTAAGGACTTTGCTGCTTTATTTAAGGACTTTGCTGCATTATTTAAGGACTTTGTTGCATTATTTAAGGACTCTGCTGCATTATTTAAGGACTTTGTTGCATTATTTAAGGACTCTTCTGCATTATTTAAGGACTTTGCTGCATTATTTAAGGACTATGCTGTGGTATTTAAGTACTCTGCTGCATTATTTAAGGACTTTGCTGCATTATTTAAGGACTCTGCTGCATTATTTAATTACTTTGCTGCATTATTAAAGGACCCTGCTGCGGCATTTAAGGATTCTGCTGCATAATTTAAGGACTTTATTGCATTATTTAAGGATCCTGCTGCATTATTTAAGGATCCTGCTGAAGCATTTGAGGACTCAGCTGCATTATTTAAGGACTTTGCTGCATTATTTAACGACTCTGCTGCATTATTTAAGGACTCTGCTGCTTTATTTAAGGACTTTCCTGCATTATTTAAGGAGTCTTCTGCATTATTTAATGACTCTGCTGAAGCATTTGAGGACTCAACTGCATTATTTAAGGACTCTGCTGCATTATTTAAGGTCTCTGCTGCATTATTTAAGGACTCTGCTGTGGTATATAAGGACTCTGCTGCATTATTTAAGGAATTTGTTGCATTATTTAAGGACGCTGCTGCATTATTTAAGGACTTTGTTGCATTATTTAAGGACTCTGCTGCATTAATTAAGGACTTTGCTGCATTACTTAAGGACACTGCTGCATTATTTAAGGACTTTGTTGCATTATTTAAGGACTCTGCTGCATTATTTAAGGACTCTGCTGAAGCATTTGGGGACTCAGATGCATTATTTAAGGACTCTGCTGCATTATGTAAGGGCTTTGCTGCTTTATTTAAGGACTCTGTTGCATTATTTAAGGACTTTGTTGCATTATTTAAGAACTCTGCTGCATTATTTAAGGACTTTGTTGCATTATTTAAGGATTCTGCTGCATTATTTAAGGACTTTGCTGCATTATTTAAGGACTATGCTGTGGTATTTAAGGACTCTGCTGCATTATTTAAGGACTTTGCTGCATTATTAAAGGACTCTGCTGCATTATTTAATTACTTTGCTGCATTATTTAAGGACTCTGCTGCGGTATTTAAGGACTCTGCTGCATTATTTAAGGACTTTGATGCATTATTTAAGGACACTGCTGCAGAATTTAAGGAATCTGCTGCATTATTTAAGGACTTTGTTGCATTATTTAAGGTCTCTTTTTCATTATTTAAGGACTCTGCTATTGTACTTAAGGACTTTGCTGCATTATTTAAGGACTTTGCTGCATTATTTAAGGACTCTGCTGCATTATTTAAGTACTTTGTTGCATTATTTAAGGACTCTGCTGCATAATTTAAGGACTTTATTGCATTATTTAAGGATCCTGCTGCATTATTTAATGACTCTGCTGAAGCATTTGAGGACTCAGCTGCATTATTTAAGGTCTCTCTGCTGCATTATTTAAGGATCCTGCTGAAGCATTTGAGGACTCAGCTGCATTATTTAAGGACTTTGCTGCATTATTTAATGACTCTGCTGCGTTATTTAAGGACTCTGCTGCATTATTTAAGGACACTGCTGCATTATTTAAGGACTCTGCTGCATTATTTAAGGACTTTGCTGCATTATTTAACGACTCTGCTGCATTATTTAAGAACTTTGCTGCATTATTTAAGGACTCTGCTCCATTATTTAAGGAATTTGTTGCATTATTTAAGGACTCTGCTGCATTATTTAAGGACTTTGCTGCATTATTTAATGAATCTGCTGAAGCATTTGAGGACTCAACTGCATTATTTAAGGTCTCTGCTGCATTATTTAAGGACTCTGCTGAAGCATTTGAGGACTCAGCTGCATGATTTAAGGACTTTGCTGAATTATTTAAGGACTCTGCTGCATTATTTAAGGAATTTGTTGCATTATTTAAGGACTCTGCTGCATTATCTAAGGAATTTGTTGCATTATTTAAGGACTCTGCTGCATTATTTAAGGACTTTGCTGCATTATTTAATAACTTTGTTGCATTATACAAGTACTCTGCTGCATTATTTAAGGACTTTGTTGCATTATGTTAGGAGTCTGCTGCATTATTTAAGGAGTCTGCTGCATTATTTAATGACTATGCTGCATTATTTAAGGACTGCTGCGTTATTTAAGGACTCTGCTGCATTATTTAAGACTTTGCTGCATTATTTAAGGACTCTGCTGCAGTATTTAATGACTCTGCTGAAGCATTTGGGGACTCAGATGCTTTATTTAAGGACTCTGTTGCATTATTTAAGGACTTTGTTGCATTATTTAAGGACTCTGCTGCATTATTTAAGGACTTTGTTGCATTATTTAAGGATTCTGCTGCATTTTTTAAGGACCTGGCTGCATTATTTAAGGACTCTGCTGCATTATTTAATTATTTTGCTCCATTATTTAAGGACTCTGCTGCGGTATTTAAGGACTCTGCTGCATTATTTAAGGACTGTGATGCATTATTTAAGGACGCTGCTGCAGAATTTAAGGAATCTGCTGCATTATTTAAGGACTTTGTTGCATTATTTAAGGTCTCTGCTGCATTACTTAAGGACTCTGCTATGGTACTTAAGGACTTTGCTGCATTATTTAAGGACTTTGCTGCATTATTTAAGGACTCTGCTGCATTATTTAAGAACTGTGTTGCATTATTTAAGGACTCTGCTGCATTATTTAAGGACTTTGTTGCATTATGTAAGGACTCTGCTGCATTATTTAAGGACTTTGCTGCATTATTTAAGGACTCTACTGCATAATTTAAGGACTTTATTGCATTATTTAAGGATCCTGCTGCATTATTTAATGACTCTGCTGAAGCATTTGAGGACTCAGCTGCATTATTAAAGGTCTCTGCTGCATTATTTAAGGATCCTGCTGAAGCATTTGAGGACTCAGCTGCATTATTTAAGGACTTTGCTGCATTATTTATCGACTCTGCTGCGTTATTTAAGGACTCTGCTGCATTATTTAAGAACTTTGCTGCATTATTTAAGGACTCTTCTGCATTATTTAATGACTCTGCTGAAGAATTTGAGGACTCAGCTGCATAATTTAAGGACTCTGCTGCATTATTTAAGGACTTTGTTGCATTATTTAAGGACTCTTCTGCATTATTTAAGGACTTTGCTGCATTATTTAAGGACTATGCTGTGGTATTTAAGTACTCTGCTGCATTATTTAAGGACTTTGCTGCATTATTTAAGGACTCTGCTGCATTATTTAATTACTTTGCTGCATTATTAAAGGACCCTGCTGCGGCATTTAGGGATTCTGCTGCATAATTTAAGGACTTTATTGCATTATTTAAGGATCCTGCTGCATTATTTAAGGATCCTGCTGAAGCATTTGAGGACTCAGCTGCATTATTTAAGGACTTTGCTGCATTATTTAAGTACTTTGTTGCATTATTTAAGGACTCTGCTGCATAATTTAAGGACTTTATTGCATTATTTAAGGATCCTGCTGCATTATTTAATGACTCTGCTGAAGCATTTGAGGACTCAGCTGCATTATTTAAGGTCTCTGCTGCATTATTTAAGGATCCTGCTGAAGCATTTGAGGACTCAGCTGCATTATTTAAGGACTTTGCTGCATTATTTAACGACTCTGCTGCGTTATTTAAGGACTCTGCTGCATTATTTAAGGACACTGCTGCATTATTTAAGGACTCTGCTGCATTATTTAAGGACTTTGCTGCATTATTTAACGACTCTGCTGCATTATTTAAGAACTTTGCTGCATTATTTAAGGACTCTGCTGCATTATTTAAGGAATTTGTTGCATTATTTAAGGACTCTGCTGCTTTATTTAAGGACTCTGCTGCGGTATTTAAGGACTCTGCTGCATTATTTAAGGACTTTGCTGCATTATTTAAGGACTGCTGCGTTATGTAAGGACTCTGCTGCATTATTTAAGACTTTGCTGCATTATTTAAGGACTCTGCTGCAGTGTTTAATGACTCTGCTGAAGCAACTGGGGACTCAGATGCATTATTTAAGGACTCTGCTGCATTATGTAAGGACTTTGCTGCTTTATTTAAGGACTTTGCTGCATTATTTAAGGACTTTGTTGCATTATTTAAGGACTCTGCTGCATTATTTAAGGACTTTGTTGCATTATTTAAGGACTCTTCTGCATTATTTAAGGACTTTGCTGCATTATTTAAGGACTATGCTGTGGTATTTAAGTACTCTGCTGCATTATTTAAGGACTTTGCTGCATTATTTAAGGACTCTGCTGCATTATTTAATTACTTTGCTGCATTATTAAAGGACCCTGCTGCGGCATTTAAGGATTCTGCTGCATTATTTAAGGACTTTGATGCATTATTTAAGGACGCTGCTGCAGAATTTAAGGAATCTGCTGCATTATTTAAGGACATTGTTGCATTATTTAAGGTCTCTGCTGCATTATTTAAGGACTCTGCTATGGTACTTAAGGACTTTGCTGCATTATTTAAGGACTTTGCTGCATTATTTAAGGACTTTGATGCATTATTTAAGAACTTTGTTGCATTATTTAAGGACTCTGCTGCATTATTTAAGGACTTTGTTGCATTATGTAAGGACTTTGCTGCTTTATTTAAGGACTTTGCTGCATTATTTAAGGACTTTGTTGCATTATTTAAGGACTCTGCTGCATTATTTAAGGACTTTGTTGCATTATTTAAGGACTCTTCTGCATTATTTAAGGACTTTGCTGCATTATTTAAGGACTATGCTGTGGTATTTAAGTACTCTGCTGCATATTTAAGGACTTTGCTGCATTATTTAAGGACTCTGCTGCATTATTTAATTACTTTGCTGCATTATTAAAGGACCCTGCTGCGGCATTTAAGGATTCTGCTGCATAATTTAAGGACTTTATTGCATTATTTAAGGATCCTGCTGCATTATTTAAGGATCCTGCTGAAGCATTTGAGGACTCAGCTGCATTATTTAAGGACTTTGCTGCATTATTTAACGACTCTGCTGCATTATTTAAGGACTCTGCTGCTTTATTTAAGGACTTTCCTGCATTATTTAAGGAGTCTTCTGCATTATTTAATGACTCTGCTGAAGCATTTGAGGACTCAACTGCATTATTTAAGGACTCTGCTGCATTATTTAAGGTCTCTGCTGCATTATTTAAGGACTCTGCTGTGGTATATAAGGACTCTGCTGCATTATTTAAGGAATTTGTTGCATTATTTAAGGACGCTGCTGCATTATTTAAGGACTTTGTTGCATTATTTAAGGACTCTGCTGCATTAATTAAGGACTTTGCTGCATTACTTAAGGACACTGCTGCATTATTTAAGGACTTTGTTGCATTATTTAAGGACTCTGCTGCATTATTTAAGGACTCTGCTGAAGCATTTGGGGACTCAGATGCATTATTTAAGGACTCTGCTGCATTATGTAAGGGCTTTGCTGCTTTATTTAAGGACTCTGTTGCATTATTTAAGGACTTTGTTGCATTATTTAAGAACTCTGCTGCATTATTTAAGGACTTTGTTGCATTATTTAAGGATTCTGCTGCATTATTTAAGGACTTTGCTGCATTATTTAAGGACTATGCTGTGGTATTTAAGGACTCTGCTGCATTATTTAAGGACTTTGCTGCATTATTAAAGGACTCTGCTGCATTATTTAATTACTTTGCTGCATTATTTAAGGACTCTGCTGCGGTATTTAAGGACTCTGCTGCATTATTTAAGGACTTTGATGCATTATTTAAGGACACTGCTGCAGAATTTAAGGAATCTGCTGCATTATTTAAGGACTTTGTTGCATTATTTAAGGTCTCTTTTTCATTATTTAAGGACTCTGCTATTGTACTTAAGGACTTTGCTGCATTATTTAAGGACTTTGCTGCATTATTTAAGGACTCTGCTGCATTATTTAAGTACTTTGTTGCATTATTTAAGGACTCTGCTGCATAATTTAAGGACTTTATTGCATTATTTAAGGATCCTGCTGCATTATTTAATGACTCTGCTGAAGCATTTGAGGACTCAGCTGCATTATTTAAGGTCTCTCTGCTGCATTATTTAAGGATCCTGCTGAAGCATTTGAGGACTCAGCTGCATTATTTAAGGACTTTGCTGCATTATTTAATGACTCTGCTGCGTTATTTAAGGACTCTGCTGCATTATTTAAGGACACTGCTGCATTATTTAAGGACTCTGCTGCATTATTTAAGGACTTTGCTGCATTATTTAACGACTCTGCTGCATTATTTAAGAACTTTGCTGCATTATTTAAGGACTCTGCTCCATTATTTAAGGAATTTGTTGCATTATTTAAGGACTCTGCTGCATTATTTAAGGACTTTGCTGCATTATTTAATGAATCTGCTGAAGCATTTGAGGACTCAACTGCATTATTTAAGGTCTCTGCTGCATTATTTAAGGACTCTGCTGAAGCATTTGAGGACTCAGCTGCATGATTTAAGGACTTTGCTGAATTATTTAAGGACTCTGCTGCATTATTTAAGGAATTTGTTGCATTATTTAAGGACTCTGCTGCATTATCTAAGGAATTTGTTGCATTATTTAAGGACTCTGCTGCATTATTTAAGGACTTTGCTGCATTATTTAATAACTTTGTTGCATTATACAAGTACTCTGCTGCATTATTTAAGGACTTTGTTGCATTATGTTAGGAGTCTGCTGCATTATTTAAGGAGTCTGCTGCATTATTTAATGACTATGCTGCATTATTTAAGGACTGCTGCGTTATTTAAGGACTCTGCTGCATTATTTAAGACTTTGCTGCATTATTTAAGGACTCTGCTGCAGTATTTAATGACTCTGCTGAAGCATTTGGGGACTCAGATGCTTTATTTAAGGACTCTGTTGCATTATTTAAGGACTTTGTTGCATTATTTAAGGACTCTGCTGCATTATTTAAGGACTTTGTTGCATTATTTAAGGATTCTGCTGCATTTTTTAAGGACCTGGCTGCATTATTTAAGGACTCTGCTGCATTATTTAATTATTTTGCTCCATTATTTAAGGACTCTGCTGCGGTATTTAAGGACTCTGCTGCATTATTTAAGGACTGTGATGCATTATTTAAGGACGCTGCTGCAGAATTTAAGGAATCTGCTGCATTATTTAAGGACTTTGTTGCATTATTTAAGGTCTCTGCTGCATTATTTAAGACTTTGCTGCATTATTTAAGGACTCTGCTGCAGTGTTTAATGACTCTGCTGAAGCAACTGGGGACTCAGATGCATTATTTAAGGACTCTGCTGCATTATGTAAGGACTTTGCTGCATTATTTAAGGACTTTGCTGCATTATTTAAGGACTCTGCTGCATTATTTAATTACTTTGCTGCATTATTAAAGGACCCTGCTGCGGCATTTAAGGATTCTGCTGCATAATTTAAGGACTTTATTGCATTATTTAAGGATCCTGCTGCATTATTTAAGGATCCTGCTGAAGCATTTGAGGACTCAGCTGCATTATTTAAGGACTTTGCTGCATTATTTAACGACTCTGCTGCATTATTTAAGGACTCTGCTGCTTTATTTAAGGACTTTCCTGCATTATTTAAGGAGTCTTCTGCATTATTTAATGACTCTGCTGAAGCATTTGAGGACTCAACTGCATTATTTAAGGACTCTGCTGCATTATTTAAGGTCTCTGCTGCATTATTTAAGGACTCTGCTGTGGTATATAAGGACTCTGCTGCATTATTTAAGGAATTTGTTGCATTATTTAAGGACGCTGCTGCATTATTTAAGGACTTTGTTGCATTATTTAAGGACTCTGCTGCATTAATTAAGGACTTTGCTGCATTACTTAAGGACACTGCTGCATTATTTAAGGACTTTGTTGCATTATTTAAGGACTCTGCTGCATTATTTAAGGACTCTGCTGAAGCATTTGGGGACTCAGATGCATTATTTAAGGACTCTGCTGCATTATGTAAGGGCTTTGCTGCTTTATTTAAGGACTCTGTTGCATTATTTAAGGACTTTGTTGCATTATTTAAGAACTCTGCTGCATTATTTAAGGACTTTGTTGCATTATTTAAGGATTCTGCTGCATTATTTAAGGACTTTGCTGCATTATTTAAGGACTATGCTGTGGTATTTAAGGACTCTGCTGCATTATTTAAGGACTTTGCTGCATTATTAAAGGACTCTGCTGCATTATTTAATTACTTTGCTGCATTATTTAAGGACTCTGCTGCGGTATTTAAGGACTCTGCTGCATTATTTAAGGACTTTGATGCATTATTTAAGGACACTGCTGCAGAATTTAAGGAATCTGCTGCATTATTTAAGGACTTTGTTGCATTATTTAAGGTCTCTTTTTCATTATTTAAGGACTCTGCTATTGTACTTAAGGACTTTGCTGCATTATTTAAGGACTTTGCTGCATTATTTAAGGACTCTGCTGCATTATTTAAGTACTTTGTTGCATTATTTAAGGACTCTGCTGCATAATTTAAGGACTTTATTGCATTATTTAAGGATCCTGCTGCATTATTTAATGACTCTGCTGAAGCATTTGAGGACTCAGCTGCATTATTTAAGGTCTCTCTGCTGCATTATTTAAGGATCCTGCTGAAGCATTTGAGGACTCAGCTGCATTATTTAAGGACTTTGCTGCATTATTTAATGACTCTGCTGCGTTATTTAAGGACTCTGCTGCATTATTTAAGGACACTGCTGCATTATTTAAGGACTCTGCTGCATTATTTAAGGACTTTGCTGCATTATTTAACGACTCTGCTGCATTATTTAAGAACTTTGCTGCATTATTTAAGGACTCTGCTCCATTATTTAAGGAATTTGTTGCATTATTTAAGGACTCTGCTGCATTATTTAAGGACTTTGCTGCATTATTTAATGAATCTGCTGAAGCATTTGAGGACTCAACTGCATTATTTAAGGTCTCTGCTGCATTATTTAAGGACTCTGCTGAAGCATTTGAGGACTCAGCTGCATGATTTAAGGACTTTGCTGAATTATTTAAGGACTCTGCTGCATTATTTAAGGAATTTGTTGCATTATTTAAGGACTCTGCTGCATTATCTAAGGAATTTGTTGCATTATTTAAGGACTCTGCTGCATTATTTAAGGACTTTGCTGCATTATTTAATAACTTTGTTGCATTATACAAGTACTCTGCTGCATTATTTAAGGACTTTGTTGCATTATGTTAGGAGTCTGCTGCATTATTTAAGGAGTCTGCTGCATTATTTAATGACTATGCTGCATTATTTAAGGACTGCTGCGTTATTTAAGGACTCTGCTGCATTATTTAAGACTTTGCTGCATTATTTAAGGACTCTGCTGCAGTATTTAATGACTCTGCTGAAGCATTTGGGGACTCAGATGCTTTATTTAAGGACTCTGTTGCATTATTTAAGGACTTTGTTGCATTATTTAAGGACTCTGCTGCATTATTTAAGGACTTTGTTGCATTATTTAAGGATTCTGCTGCATTTTTTAAGGACCTGGCTGCATTATTTAAGGACTCTGCTGCATTATTTAATTATTTTGCTCCATTATTTAAGGACTCTGCTGCGGTATTTAAGGACTCTGCTGCATTATTTAAGGACTGTGATGCATTATTTAAGGACGCTGCTGCAGAATTTAAGGAATCTGCTGCATTATTTAAGGACTTTGTTGCATTATTTAAGGTCTCTGCTGCATTACTTAAGGACTCTGCTATGGTACTTAAGGACTTTGCTGCATTATTTAAGGACTTTGCTGCATTATTTAAGGACTCTGCTGCATTATTTAAGAACTGTGTTGCATTATTTAAGGACTCTGCTGCATTATTTAAGGACTTTGTTGCATTATGTAAGGACTCTGCTGCATTATTTAAGGACTTTGCTGCATTATTTAAGGACTCTACTGCATAATTTAAGGACTTTATTGCATTATTTAAGGATCCTGCTGCATTATTTAATGACTCTGCTGAAGCATTTGAGGACTCAGCTGCATTATTAAAGGTCTCTGCTGCATTATTTAAGGATCCTGCTGAAGCATTTGAGGACTCAGCTGCATTATTTAAGGACTTTGCTGCATTATTTATCGACTCTGCTGCGTTATTTAAGGACTCTGCTGCATTATTTAAGAACTTTGCTGCATTATTTAAGGACTCTTCTGCATTATTTAATGACTCTGCTGAAGAATTTGAGGACTCAGCTGCATAATTTAAGGACTCTGCTGCATTATTTAAGGACTTTGTTGCATTATTTAAGGACTCTTCTGCATTATTTAAGGACTTTGCTGCATTATTTAAGGACTATGCTGTGGTATTTAAGTACTCTGCTGCATTATTTAAGGACTTTGCTGCATTATTTAAGGACTCTGCTGCATTATTTAATTACTTTGCTGCATTATTAAAGGACCCTGCTGCGGCATTTAGGGATTCTGCTGCATAATTTAAGGACTTTATTGCATTATTTAAGGATCCTGCTGCATTATTTAAGGATCCTGCTGAAGCATTTGAGGACTCAGCTGCATTATTTAAGGACTTTGCTGCATTATTTAAGTACTTTGTTGCATTATTTAAGGACTCTGCTGCATAATTTAAGGACTTTATTGCATTATTTAAGGATCCTGCTGCATTATTTAATGACTCTGCTGAAGCATTTGAGGACTCAGCTGCATTATTTAAGGTCTCTGCTGCATTATTTAAGGATCCTGCTGAAGCATTTGAGGACTCAGCTGCATTATTTAAGGACTTTGCTGCATTATTTAACGACTCTGCTGCGTTATTTAAGGACTCTGCTGCATTATTTAAGGACACTGCTGCATTATTTAAGGACTCTGCTGCATTATTTAAGGACTTTGCTGCATTATTTAACGACTCTGCTGCATTATTTAAGAACTTTGCTGCATTATTTAAGGACTCTGCTGCATTATTTAAGGAATTTGTTGCATTATTTAAGGACTCTGCTGCTTTATTTAAGGACTCTGCTGCGGTATTTAAGGACTCTGCTGCATTATTTAAGGACTTTGCTGCATTATTTAAGGACTGCTGCGTTATGTAAGGACTCTGCTGCATTATTTAAGACTTTGCTGCATTATTTAAGGACTCTGCTGCAGTGTTTAATGACTCTGCTGAAGCAACTGGGGACTCAGATGCATTATTTAAGGACTCTGCTGCATTATGTAAGGACTTTGCTGCTTTATTTAAGGACTTTGCTGCATTATTTAAGGACTTTGTTGCATTATTTAAGGACTCTGCTGCATTATTTAAGGACTTTGTTGCATTATTTAAGGACTCTTCTGCATTATTTAAGGACTTTGCTGCATTATTTAAGGACTATGCTGTGGTATTTAAGTACTCTGCTGCATTATTTAAGGACTTTGCTGCATTATTTAAGGACTCTGCTGCATTATTTAATTACTTTGCTGCATTATTAAAGGACCCTGCTGCGGCATTTAAGGATTCTGCTGCATTATTTAAGGACTTTGATGCATTATTTAAGGACGCTGCTGCAGAATTTAAGGAATCTGCTGCATTATTTAAGGACATTGTTGCATTATTTAAGGTCTCTGCTGCATTATTTAAGGACTCTGCTATGGTACTTAAGGACTTTGCTGCATTATTTAAGGACTTTGCTGCATTATTTAAGGACTTTGATGCATTATTTAAGAACTTTGTTGCATTATTTAAGGACTCTGCTGCATTATTTAAGGACTTTGTTGCATTATGTAAGGACTTTGCTGCTTTATTTAAGGACTTTGCTGCATTATTTAAGGACTTTGTTGCATTATTTAAGGACTCTGCTGCATTATTTAAGGACTTTGTTGCATTATTTAAGGACTCTTCTGCATTATTTAAGGACTTTGCTGCATTATTTAAGGACTATGCTGTGGTATTTAAGTACTCTGCTGCATATTTAAGGACTTTGCTGCATTATTTAAGGACTCTGCTGCATTATTTAATTACTTTGCTGCATTATTAAAGGACCCTGCTGCGGCATTTAAGGATTCTGCTGCATAATTTAAGGACTTTATTGCATTATTTAAGGATCCTGCTGCATTATTTAAGGATCCTGCTGAAGCATTTGAGGACTCAGCTGCATTATTTAAGGACTTTGCTGCATTATTTAACGACTCTGCTGCATTATTTAAGGACTCTGCTGCTTTATTTAAGGACTTTCCTGCATTATTTAAGGAGTCTTCTGCATTATTTAATGACTCTGCTGAAGCATTTGAGGACTCAACTGCATTATTTAAGGACTCTGCTGCATTATTTAAGGTCTCTGCTGCATTATTTAAGGACTCTGCTGTGGTATATAAGGACTCTGCTGCATTATTTAAGGAATTTGTTGCATTATTTAAGGACGCTGCTGCATTATTTAAGGACTTTGTTGCATTATTTAAGGACTCTGCTGCATTAATTAAGGACTTTGCTGCATTACTTAAGGACACTGCTGCATTATTTAAGGACTTTGTTGCATTATTTAAGGACTCTGCTGCATTATTTAAGGACTCTGCTGAAGCATTTGGGGACTCAGATGCATTATTTAAGGACTCTGCTGCATTATGTAAGGGCTTTGCTGCTTTATTTAAGGACTCTGTTGCATTATTTAAGGACTTTGTTGCATTATTTAAGAACTCTGCTGCATTATTTAAGGACTTTGTTGCATTATTTAAGGATTCTGCTGCATTATTTAAGGACTTTGCTGCATTATTTAAGGACTATGCTGTGGTATTTAAGGACTCTGCTGCATTATTTAAGGACTTTGCTGCATTATTAAAGGACTCTGCTGCATTATTTAATTACTTTGCTGCATTATTTAAGGACTCTGCTGCGGTATTTAAGGACTCTGCTGCATTATTTAAGGACTTTGATGCATTATTTAAGGACACTGCTGCAGAATTTAAGGAATCTGCTGCATTATTTAAGGACTTTGTTGCATTATTTAAGGTCTCTTTTTCATTATTTAAGGACTCTGCTATTGTACTTAAGGACTTTGCTGCATTATTTAAGGACTTTGCTGCATTATTTAAGGACTCTGCTGCATTATTTAAGTACTTTGTTGCATTATTTAAGGACTCTGCTGCATAATTTAAGGACTTTATTGCATTATTTAAGGATCCTGCTGCATTATTTAATGACTCTGCTGAAGCATTTGAGGACTCAGCTGCATTATTTAAGGTCTCTCTGCTGCATTATTTAAGGATCCTGCTGAAGCATTTGAGGACTCAGCTGCATTATTTAAGGACTTTGCTGCATTATTTAATGACTCTGCTGCGTTATTTAAGGACTCTGCTGCATTATTTAAGGACACTGCTGCATTATTTAAGGACTCTGCTGCATTATTTAAGGACTTTGCTGCATTATTTAACGACTCTGCTGCATTATTTAAGAACTTTGCTGCATTATTTAAGGACTCTGCTCCATTATTTAAGGAATTTGTTGCATTATTTAAGGACTCTGCTGCATTATTTAAGGACTTTGCTGCATTATTTAATGAATCTGCTGAAGCATTTGAGGACTCAACTGCATTATTTAAGGTCTCTGCTGCATTATTTAAGGACTCTGCTGAAGCATTTGAGGACTCAGCTGCATGATTTAAGGACTTTGCTGAATTATTTAAGGACTCTGCTGCATTATTTAAGGAATTTGTTGCATTATTTAAGGACTCTGCTGCATTATCTAAGGAATTTGTTGCATTATTTAAGGACTCTGCTGCATTATTTAAGGACTTTGCTGCATTATTTAATAACTTTGTTGCATTATACAAGTACTCTGCTGCATTATTTAAGGACTTTGTTGCATTATGTTAGGAGTCTGCTGCATTATTTAAGGAGTCTGCTGCATTATTTAATGACTATGCTGCATTATTTAAGGACTGCTGCGTTATTTAAGGACTCTGCTGCATTATTTAAGACTTTGCTGCATTATTTAAGGACTCTGCTGCAGTATTTAATGACTCTGCTGAAGCATTTGGGGACTCAGATGCTTTATTTAAGGACTCTGTTGCATTATTTAAGGACTTTGTTGCATTATTTAAGGACTCTGCTGCATTATTTAAGGACTTTGTTGCATTATTTAAGGATTCTGCTGCATTTTTTAAGGACCTGGCTGCATTATTTAAGGACTCTGCTGCATTATTTAATTATTTTGCTCCATTATTTAAGGACTCTGCTGCGGTATTTAAGGACTCTGCTGCATTATTTAAGGACTGTGATGCATTATTTAAGGACGCTGCTGCAGAATTTAAGGAATCTGCTGCATTATTTAAGGACTTTGTTGCATTATTTAAGGTCTCTGCTGCATTATTTAAGACTTTGCTGCATTATTTAAGGACTCTGCTGCAGTGTTTAATGACTCTGCTGAAGCAACTGGGGACTCAGATGCATTATTTAAGGACTCTGCTGCATTATGTAAGGACTTTGCTGCTTTATTTAAGGACTTTGCTGCATTATTTAAGGACTTTGTTGCATTATTTAAGGACTCTGCTGCATTATTTAAGGACTTTGTTGCATTATTTAAGGACTCTTCTGCATTATTTAGGGACTTTGCTGCATTATTTAAGAACTATGCTGTGGTATTTAAGTACGCTGCTGCATTATTTAAGGACTTTGCTGCATTATTTAAGGACTCTGCTGCATTATTTAATTACTTTGCTGCATTATTAAAGGACCCTGCTGCGGCATTTAAGGATTCTGCTGCATTATTTAAGGACTTTGATGCATTATTTAAGGACGCTGCTGCAGAATTTAAGGAATCTGCTGCATTATTTAAGGACTTTGTTGCATTATTTAAGGTCTCTGCTGCATTATTTAAGGACTCTGCTATGGTACTTAAGGACTTTGCTGCATTACTTAAGGACTTTGCTGCATTATTTAAGGACTTTGATGCATTATTTAAGAACTTTGTTGCATTATTTAAGGACTCTGCTGCATTATTTAAGGACTTTGTTGCATTATGTAAGGACTTTGCTGCTTTATTTAAGGACTTTGCTGCATTATTTAAGGACTTTGTTGCATTATTTAAGGACTCTTCTGCATTATTTAAGGACTTTGCTGCATTATTTAAGGACTATGCTGTGGTATTTAAGTACTCTGCTGCATTATTTAAGGACTTTGCTGCATTATTTAAGGACTCTGCTGCATTATTTAATTACTTTGCTGCATTATTAAAGGACCCTGCTGCGGCATTTAAGGATTCTGCTGCATAATTTAAGGACTTTATTGCATTATTTAAGGATCCTGCTGCATTATTTAAGGATCCTGCTGAAGCATTTGAGGACTCAGCTGCATTATTTAAGGACTTTGCTGCATTATTTAACGACTCTGCTGCATTATTTAAGGACTCTGCTGCTTTATTTAAGGACTTTCCTGCATTATTTAAGGAGTCTTCTGCATTATTTAATGACTCTGCTGAAGCATTTGAGGACTCAACTGCATTATTTAAGGACTCTGCTGCATTATTTAAGGTCTCTGCTGCATTATTTAAGGACTCTGCTGTGGTATATAAGGACTCTGCTGCATTATTTAAGGAATTTGTTGCATTATTTAAGGACGCTGCTGCATTATTTAAGGACTTTGTTGCATTATTTAAGGACTCTGCTGCATTAATTAAGGACTTTGCTGCATTACTTAAGGACACTGCTGCATTATTTAAGGACTTTGTTGCATTATTTAAGGACTCTGCTGCATTATTTAAGGAATTTTTTGCATTATTTAAGGATTCTGCTGCATTATTTAAGGACTTTGCTGCATTATTTAAGGACTATGCTGTGGTATTTAAGGACTCTGCTGCATTATTTAATTACTTTGCTGCATTATTAAAGGACCCTGCTGCGGCATTTAAGGATTCTGCTGCATTATGTAAGGGCTTTGCTGCTTTATTTAAGGACTCTGTTGCATTATTTAAGGACTTTGTTGCATTATTTAAGAACTCTGCTGCATTATTTAAGGAATTTTTTGCATTATTTAAGGATTCTGCTGCATTATTTAAGGACTTTGCTGCATTATTTAAGGACTATGCTGTGGTATTTAAGGACTCTGCTGCATTATTTAATTACTTTGCTGCATTATTAAAGGACCCTGCTGCGGCATTTAAGGATTCTGCTGCATTATTTAAGGACTTTGATGCATTATTTAAGGACGCTGCTGCAGAATTTAAGGAATCTGCTGCATTATTTAAGGACTTTGCTGCATTATTTAAGGACTTTGATGCATTATTTAAGAACATGGTTGCATTATTTAAGGACTCTGCTGCATTATTTAAGGACTTTGTTGCATTATGTAAGGACTTTGCTGCTTTATTTAAGGACTTTGCTGCATTATTTAAGGACTTTGTTGCATTATTTAAGGACTCTGCTGCATTATTTAAGGACTTTGTTGCATTATTTAAGGACTCTTCTGCATTATTTAAGGACTTTGCTGCATTATTTAAGGACTATGCTGTGGTATTTAAGTACTCTGCTGCATTATTTAAGGACTTTGCTGCATTATTTAAGGACTCTGCTGCATTATTTAATTACTTTGCTGCATTATTAAAGGACCCTGCTGCGGCATTTAGGGATTCTGCTGCATAATTTAAGGACTTTATTGCATTATTTAAGGATCCTGCTGCATTATTTAAGGATCCTGCTGAAGCATTTGAGGACTCAGCTGCATTATTTAAGGACTTTGCTGCATTATTTAAGAACTTTGCTGCATTATTTAAGGACTCTGCTGCATTATTTAAGGAATTTGTTGCATTATTTAAGGACTCTGCTGCTTTATTTAAGGACTCTGCTGCGGTATTTAAGGACTCTGCTGCATTATTTAAGGACTTTGCTGCATTATTTAAGGACTGCTGCGTTATTTAAGGACTCTGCTGCATTATTTAAGACTTTGCTGCATTATTTAAGTACTCTGCTGCAGTGTTTAATGACTCTGCTGAAGCAACTGGGGACTCAGATGCATTATTTAAGGACTCTGCTGCATTATGTAAGGACTTTGCTGCTTTATTTAAGGACTTTGCTGCATTATTTAAGGACTTTGTTGCATTATTTAAGGACTCTGCTGCATTATTTAAGGACTTTGTTGCATTATTTAATGACTCTTCTGCATTATTTAAGGACTTTGCTGCATTATTTAAGGACTATGCTGTGGTATTTAAGTACGCTGCTGCATTATTTAAGGACTTTGCTGCATTATTTAAGGACTCTGCTGCATTATTTAATTACTTTGCTGCATTATTAAAGGACCCTGCTGCGGCATTTAAGGATTCTGCTGCATTATTTAAGGACTTTGATGCATTATTTAAGGACGCTGCTGCAGAATTTAAGGAATCTGCTGCATTATTTAAGGACTTTGTTGCATTATTTAAGGTCTCTGCTGCATGAATTATGGACTCTGCTATGGTACTTAAGGACTTTGCTGCATTATTTAAGGACTTTGCTGCATTATTTAAGGACTTTGATGCATTATTTAAGAACTTTGTTGCATTATTTAAGGACTCTGCTGCATTATTTAAGGACTTTGTTGCATTATGTAAGGACTTTGCTGCTTTATTTAAGGACTTTGCTGCATTATTTAAGGACTTTGTTGCATTATTTAAGGACTCTGCTGCATTATTTAAGGACTTTGTTGCATTATTTAAGGACTCTTCTGCATTATTTAAGGACTTTGCTGCATTATTTAAGGACTATGCTGTGGTATTTAAGTACTCTGCTGCATTATTTAAGGACTTTGCTGCATTATTTAAGGACTCTGCTGCATTATTTAATTACTTTGCTGCATTATTAAAGGACCCTGCTGCGGCATTTAGGGATTCTGCTGCATAATTTAAGGACTTTATTGCATTATTTAAGGATCCTGCTGCATTATTTAAGGATCCTGCTGAAGCATTTGAGGACTCAGCTGCATTATTTAAGGACTTTGCTGCATTATTTAAGTACTTTGTTGCATTATTTAAGGACTCTGCTGCATAATTTAAGGACTTTATTGCATTATTTAAGGATCCTGCTGCATTATTTAATGACTCTGCTGAAGCATTTGAGGACTCAGCTGCATTATTTAAGGTCTCTGCTGCATTATTTAAGGATCCTGCTGAAGCATTTGAGGACTCAGCTGCATTATTTAAGGACTTTGCTGCATTATTTAACGACTCTGCTGCGTTATTTAAGGACTCTGCTGCATTATTTAAGGACACTGCTGCATTATTTAAGGACTCTGCTGCATTATTTAAGGACTTTGCTGCATTATTTAACGACTCTGCTGCATTATTTAAGAACTTTGCTGCATTATTTAAGGACTCTGCTGCATTATTTAAGGAATTTGTTGCATTATTTAAGGACTCTGCTGCTTTATTTAAGGACTCTGCTGCGGTATTTAAGGACTCTGCTGCATTATTTAAGGACTTTGCTGCATTATTTAAGGACTGCTGCGTTATGTAAGGACTCTGCTGCATTATTTAAGACTTTGCTGCATTATTTAAGGACTCTGCTGCAGTGTTTAATGACTCTGCTGAAGCAACTGGGGACTCAGATGCATTATTTAAGGACTCTGCTGCATTATGTAAGGACTTTGCTGCTTTATTTAAGGACTTTGCTGCATTATTTAAGGACTTTGTTGCATTATTTAAGGACTCTGCTGCATTATTTAAGGACTTTGTTGCATTATTTAAGGACTCTTCTGCATTATTTAAGGACTTTGCTGCATTATTTAAGGACTATGCTGTGGTATTTAAGTACTCTGCTGCATTATTTAAGGACTTTGCTGCATTATTTAAGGACTCTGCTGCATTATTTAATTACTTTGCTGCATTATTAAAGGACCCTGCTGCGGCATTTAAGGATTCTGCTGCATTATTTAAGGACTTTGATGCATTATTTAAGGACGCTGCTGCAGAATTTAAGGAATCTGCTGCATTATTTAAGGACATTGTTGCATTATTTAAGGTCTCTGCTGCATTATTTAAGGACTCTGCTATGGTACTTAAGGACTTTGCTGCATTATTTAAGGACTTTGCTGCATTATTTAAGGACTTTGATGCATTATTTAAGAACTTTGTTGCATTATTTAAGGACTCTGCTGCATTATTTAAGGACTTTGTTGCATTATGTAAGGACTTTGCTGCTTTATTTAAGGACTTTGCTGCATTATTTAAGGACTTTGTTGCATTATTTAAGGACTCTGCTGCATTATTTAAGGACTTTGTTGCATTATTTAAGGACTCTTCTGCATTATTTAAGGACTTTGCTGCATTATTTAAGGACTATGCTGTGGTATTTAAGTACTCTGCTGCATTATTTAAGGACTTTGCTGCATTATTTAAGGACTCTGCTGCATTATTTAATTACTTTGCTGCATTATTAAAGGACCCTGCTGCGGCATTTAAGGATTCTGCTGCATAATTTAAGGACTTTATTGCATTATTTAAGGATCCTGCTGCATTATTTAAGGATCCTGCTGAAGCATTTGAGGACTCAGCTGCATTATTTAAGGACTTTGCTGCATTATTTAACGACTCTGCTGCATTATTTAAGGACTCTGCTGCTTTATTTAAGGACTTTCCTGCATTATTTAAGGAGTCTTCTGCATTATTTAATGACTCTGCTGAAGCATTTGAGGACTCAACTGCATTATTTAAGGACTCTGCTGCATTATTTAAGGTCTCTGCTGCATTATTTAAGGACTCTGCTGTGGTATATAAGGACTCTGCTGCATTATTTAAGGAATTTGTTGCATTATTTAAGGACGCTGCTGCATTATTTAAGGACTTTGTTGCATTATTTAAGGACTCTGCTGCATTAATTAAGGACTTTGCTGCATTACTTAAGGACACTGCTGCATTATTTAAGGACTTTGTTGCATTATTTAAGGACTCTGCTGCATTATTTAAGGACTCTGCTGAAGCATTTGGGGACTCAGATGCATTATTTAAGGACTCTGCTGCATTATGTAAGGGCTTTGCTGCTTTATTTAAGGACTCTGTTGCATTATTTAAGGACTTTGTTGCATTATTTAAGAACTCTGCTGCATTATTTAAGGACTTTGTTGCATTATTTAAGGATTCTGCTGCATTATTTAAGGACTTTGCTGCATTATTTAAGGACTATGCTGTGGTATTTAAGGACTCTGCTGCATTATTTAAGGACTTTGCTGCATTATTAAAGGACTCTGCTGCATTATTTAATTACTTTGCTGCATTATTTAAGGACTCTGCTGCGGTATTTAAGGACTCTGCTGCATTATTTAAGGACTTTGATGCATTATTTAAGGACACTGCTGCAGAATTTAAGGAATCTGCTGCATTATTTAAGGACTTTGTTGCATTATTTAAGGTCTCTTTTTCATTATTTAAGGACTCTGCTATTGTACTTAAGGAATTTGCTGCATTATTTAAGGACTTTGCTGCATTATTTAAGGACTCTGCTGCATTATTTAAGTACTTTGTTGCATTATTTAAGGACTCTGCTGCATAATTTAAGGACTTTATTGCATTATTTAAGGATCCTGCTGCATTATTTAATGACTCTGCTGAAGCATTTGAGGACTCAGCTGCATTATTTAAGGTCTCTCTGCTGCATTATTTAAGGATCCTGCTGAAGCATTTGAGGACTCAGCTGCATTATTTAAGGACTTTGCTGCATTATTTAATGACTCTGCTGCGTTATTTAAAGACTCTGCTGCATTATTTAAGGACACTGCTGCATTATTTAAGGACTCTGCTGCATTATTTAAGGACTTTGCTGCATTATTTAACGACTCTGCTGCATTATTTAAGAACTTTGCTGCATTATTTAAGGACTCTGCTCCATTATTTAAGGAATTTGTTGCATTATTTAAGGACTCTGCTGCATTATTTAAGGACTTTGCTGCATTATTTAATGAATCTGCTGAAGCATTTGAGGACTCAACTGCATTATTTAAGGTCTCTGCTGCATTATTTAAGGACTCTGCTGAAGCATTTGAGGACTCAGCTGCATGATTTAAGGACTTTGCTGAATTATTTAAGGACTCTGCTGCATTATTTAAGGAATTTGTTGCATTATTTAAGGACTCTGCTGCATTATCTAAGGAATTTGTTGCATTATTTAAGGACTCTGCTGCATTATTTAAGGACTTTGCTGCATTATTTAATAACTTTGTTGCATTATACAAGTACTCTGCTGCATTATTTAAGGACTTTGTTGCATTATGTTAGGAGTCTGCTGCATTATTTAAGGAGTCTGCTGCATTATTTAATGACTATGCTGCATTATTTAAGGACTGCTGCGTTATTTAAGGACTCTGCTGCATTATTTAAGACTTTGCTGCATTATTTAAGGACTCTGCTGCAGTATTTAATGACTCTGCTGAAGCATTTGGGGACTCAGATGCTTTATTTAAGGACTCTGTTGCATTATTTAAGGACTTTGTTGCATTATTTAAGGACTCTGCTGCATTATTTAAGGACTTTGTTGCATTATTTAAGGATTCTGCTGCATTTTTTAAGGACCTGGCTGCATTATTTAAGGACTCTGCTGCATTATTTAATTATTTTGCTCCATTATTTAAGGACTCTGCTGCGGTATTTAAGGACTCTGCTGCATTATTTAAGGACTGTGATGCATTATTTAAGGACGCTGCTGCAGAATTTAAGGAATCTGCTGCATTATTTAAGGACTTTGTTGCATTATTTAAGGTCTCTGCTGCATTATTTAAGGACTCTGCTATGGTACTTAAGGACTTTGCTGCATTATTTAAGGACTTTGCTGCATTATTTAAGGACTCTGCTGCATTATTTAAGAACTGTGTTGCTTTATTTAAGGACTCTGCTGCATTATTTAAGGACTTTGTTGCATTATGTAAGGACTCTGCTGCATTATTTAAGGACTTTGCTGCATTATTTAAGGACTCTACTGCATAATTTAAGGACTTTATTGCATTATTTAAGGATCCTGCTGCATTATTTAATGACTCTGCTGAAGCATTTGAGGACTCAGCTGCATTATTAAAGGTCTCTGCTGCATTATTTAAGTATCCTGCTGAAGCATTTGAGGACTCAGCTGCATTATTTAAGGACTTTGCTGCATTATTTATCGACTCTGCTGCGTTATTTAAGGACTCTGCTGCATTATTTAAGAACTTTGCTGCATTATTTAAGGACTCTTCTGCATTATTTAATGACTCTGCTGAAGAATTTGAGGACTCAGCTGCATAATTTAAGGACTCTGCTGCATTATTTAAGGAATTTGCTGCATTATTTAAGGACTCTACTGCGTTATTTAAGGACTCTGTTGCATTATTTAAGGACTTTGATGCATTATTTAAGGATGCTGCTGCAGAATTTAAGGAATCTGCTGCATTATTTAAGGACTTTTTTGCATTATTTAAGGTCTCTGCTGCATTATTTAAGGACTCTGCTGTGGTATTTAAGGACCCTGCTGCATTATTTAAGGAATTTGTTGCATTATTTAAAAACGCTGCTGCATTATTTAAGGACTTTGTTGCATTATTTAAGGACTCTGCTGCAGTATTTAATGACTCTGCTGAAGCATTTGGGGACTCAGATGCATTATTTAAGGACTCTGCTGCATTATGTAAGGGCTTTGCTGCTTTATTTAAGGACTCTTTTGCATTATTTAAGGACTCTGCTGCATTATTTAAGGACTTTGTTGCATTATTTAAGGATTTTGCTGCATTATTTAAGGATTTTGCTGCATTATTTAAGGACTTTGCCGCATTATTTAAGGACTATGCTTTGGTATTTAAGGACTCTGCTGCATTATTTAAGGACTTTGCTGCATTATTTAAGGACTCTGCTGCATTATTTAATTACTTTGCTGCATTATTTAAGGACTCTGCTGCGGTATTTAAGGACTCTGCTGCATTATTTAAGGACTTTGATGCATTATTTAAGGACACTGCTGCAGAATTTAAGGAATCTGCTTCATTATTTAAGGACTTTGTTGCATTATTTAAGGACTCTGCTGCATTATTTAAGAACTTTGTTGCATTATTTAAGGACTCTGCTGCATTATTTAAGGACTTTGTTGCATTATGTAAGGACTCTGCTGCATTATTTAAGGACTTTGCTGCATTATTTAAGGACTCTGCTGCATAATTTAAGGACTTTATTGCATTATTTTAGGATCCTGCTGCATTATTTAATGACTCTGCTGAAGCATTTGAGGACTCAGCTGCATTATTAAAGGTCTCTGCTGCATTATTTAAGGATCCTGCTGAAGCATTTGAGGACTCAGTTGCATTATTTAAGGACTTTGCTGCATTATTTAACGACTCTGCTGCGTTATTTAAGGACTCTGCTGCATTATTTAAGAACTTTGCTGCATTATTTAAGGACTCTTCTGAATTATTTAATGACTCTGCTGAAGTATTTGAGGACTCAGCTGCATTATTTAAGGACTCTGCTGCATTATTTAAGGAATTTGTTGCATTATTTAAGGACGCTGCTGCATTATTTAAGGTCTTTGTTGCATTATTTAAGGACTCTGCTGCAGTATTTAATGACTCTGCTGAAGCATTTGGGGACTCAGATGCATTATTTAAGGACTCTGCTGCATTATGTAAGGGCTTTGCTGCTTTATTTAAGGACTCTTTTGCATTATTTAAGGACTTTGTTGCATTATTTAAGGACTCTGCTGCATTATTTAAGGACTTTGTTGCATTATTTAAGGATTCTGCTGCATTATTTAAGGACTTTGCTGCATTATTTAAGGACTATGCTTTGGTATTTAAGGACTCTGCTGCATAATTTAAGGACTTTGCTGCATTATTTAAGGACTCTGCTGCATTATTTAATTACTTTGCTGCATTATTTAAGGACTCTGCTGCGGTATTTAAGGACTCTGCTGCATTATTTAAGGACTTTGATGCATTATTTAAGGACTCTGCTGCATTATTTAAGGAATTTGTTGCATTATTTAAGGACTCTGCTGCATTATTTAAGGACTTTGCTGCATTATTTAATAATTTTGTTGCATTATAAAAGTATTCTGCTGCATTATTTAAGGACTTTGTTGCATTATGTAAGGAGTCTGCTGCATTATTTAAGGACTTTGCTGCATTATTTAACGACTCTGCTGAAACATTTGAGGACTCAGCTGCATTATTTAAGGAATTTGCTGCATTATTTAAGGACTCTGCTGCGGTATTTAAGGACTCTGCTGCATTATTTAAGGACTTTGTTGCATTATTTAAGGACTCTTCTGCATTATTTAAGGACTTTGCTGCATTATTTAAGGACTATGCTGTGGTATTTAAGTACTCTGCTGCATTATTTAAGGACTTTGCTGCATTATTTAAGGACTCTGCTGCATTATTTAATTACTTTGCTGCATTATTAAAGGACCCTGCTGCGGCATTTAAGGATTCTGCTGCATTATTTAAGGACTTTGATGCATTATTTAAGGACGCTGCTGCAGAATTTAAGGAATCTGCTGCATTATTTAAGGACATTGTTGCATTATTTAAGGTCTCTGCTGCATTATTTAAGGACTCTGCTATGGTACTTAAGGACTTTGCTGCATTATTTAAGGACTTTGCTGCATTATTTAAGGACTTTGATGCATTATTTAAGAACTTTGTTGCATTATTTAAGGACTCTGCTGCATTATTTAAGGACTTTGTTGCATTATGTAAGGACTTTGCTGCTTTATTTAAGGACTTTGCTGCATTATTTAAGGACTTTGTTGCATTATTTAAGGACTCTGCTGCATTATTTAAGGACTTTGTTGCATTATTTAAGGACTCTTCTGCATTATTTAAGGACTTTGCTGCATTATTTAAGGACTATGCTGTGGTATTTAAGTACTCTGCTGCATTATTTAAGGACTTTGCTGCATTATTTAAGGACTCTGCTGCATTATTTAATTACTTTGCTGCATTATTAAAGGACCCTGCTGCGGCATTTAAGGATTCTGCTGCATAATTTAAGGACTTTATTGCATTATTTAAGGATCCTGCTGCATTATTTAAGGATCCTGCTGAAGCATTTGAGGACTCAGCTGCATTATTTAAGGACTTTGCTGCATTATTTAACGACTCTGCTGCATTATTTAAGGACTCTGCTGCTTTATTTAAGGACTTTCCTGCATTATTTAAGGAGTCTTCTGCATTATTTAATGACTCTGCTGAAGCATTTGAGGACTCAACTGCATTATTTAAGGACTCTGCTGCATTATTTAAGGTCTCTGCTGCATTATTTAAGGACTCTGCTGTGGTATATAAGGACTCTGCTGCATTATTTAAGGAATTTGTTGCATTATTTAAGGACGCTGCTGCATTATTTAAGGACTTTGTTGCATTATTTAAGGACTCTGCTGCATTAATTAAGGACTTTGCTGCATTACTTAAGGACACTGCTGCATTATTTAAGGACTTTGTTGCATTATTTAAGGACTCTGCTGCATTATTTAAGGACTCTGCTGAAGCATTTGGGGACTCAGATGCATTATTTAAGGACTCTGCTGCATTATGTAAGGGCTTTGCTGCTTTATTTAAGGACTCTGTTGCATTATTTAAGGACTTTGTTGCATTATTTAAGAACTCTGCTGCATTATTTAAGGACTTTGTTGCATTATTTAAGGATTCTGCTGCATTATTTAAGGACTTTGCTGCATTATTTAAGGACTATGCTGTGGTATTTAAGGACTCTGCTGCATTATTTAAGGACTTTGCTGCATTATTAAAGGACTCTGCTGCATTATTTAATTACTTTGCTGCATTATTTAAGGACTCTGCTGCGGTATTTAAGGACTCTGCTGCATTATTTAAGGACTTTGATGCATTATTTAAGGACACTGCTGCAGAATTTAAGGAATCTGCTGCATTATTTAAGGACTTTGTTGCATTATTTAAGGTCTCTTTTTCATTATTTAAGGACTCTGCTATTGTACTTAAGGACTTTGCTGCATTATTTAAGGACTTTGCTGCATTATTTAAGGACTCTGCTGCATTATTTAAGTACTTTGTTGCATTATTTAAGGACTCTGCTGCATAATTTAAGGACTTTATTGCATTATTTAAGGATCCTGCTGCATTATTTAATGACTCTGCTGAAGCATTTGAGGACTCAGCTGCATTATTTAAGGTCTCTCTGCTGCATTATTTAAGGATCCTGCTGAAGCATTTGAGGACTCAGCTGCATTATTTAAGGACTTTGCTGCATTATTTAATGACTCTGCTGCGTTATTTAAAGACTCTGCTGCATTATTTAAGGACACTGCTGCATTATTTAAGGACTCTGCTGCATTATTTAAGGACTTTGCTGCATTATTTAACGACTCTGCTGCATTATTTAAGAACTTTGCTGCATTATTTAAGGACTCTGCTCCATTATTTAAGGAATTTGTTGCATTATTTAAGGACTCTGCTGCATTATTTAAGGACTTTGCTGCATTATTTAATGAATCTGCTGAAGCATTTGAGGACTCAACTGCATTATTTAAGGTCTCTGCTGCATTATTTAAGGACTCTGCTGAAGCATTTGAGGACTCAGCTGCATGATTTAAGGACTTTGCTGAATTATTTAAGGACTCTGCTGCATTATTTAAGGAATTTGTTGCATTATTTAAGGACTCTGCTGCATTATCTAAGGAATTTGTTGCATTATTTAAGGACTCTGCTGCATTATTTAAGGACTTTGCTGCATTATTTAATAACTTTGTTGCATTATACAAGTACTCTGCTGCATTATTTAAGGACTTTGTTGCATTATGTTAGGAGTCTGCTGCATTATTTAAGGAGTCTGCTGCATTATTTAATGACTATGCTGCATTATTTAAGGACTGCTGCGTTATTTAAGGACTCTGCTGCATTATTTAAGACTTTGCTGCATTATTTAAGGACTCTGCTGCAGTATTTAATGACTCTGCTGAAGCATTTGGGGACTCAGATGCTTTATTTAAGGACTCTGTTGCATTATTTAAGGACTTTGTTGCATTATTTAAGGACTCTGCTGCATTATTTAAGGACTTTGTTGCATTATTTAAGGATTCTGCTGCATTTTTTAAGGACCTGGCTGCATTATTTAAGGACTCTGCTGCATTATTTAATTATTTTGCTCCATTATTTAAGGACTCTGCTGCGGTATTTAAGGACTCTGCTGCATTATTTAAGGACTGTGATGCATTATTTAAGGACGCTGCTGCAGAATTTAAGGAATCTGCTGCATTATTTAAGGACTTTGTTGCATTATTTAAGGTCTCTGCTGCATTATTTAAGGACTCTGCTATGGTACTTAAGGACTTTGCTGCATTATTTAAGGACTTTGCTGCATTATTTAAGGACTCTGCTGCATTATTTAAGAACTGTGTTGCATTATTTAAGGACTCTGCTGCATTATTTAAGGACTTTGTTGCATTATGTAAGGACTCTGCTGCATTATTTAAGGACTTTGCTGCATTATTTAAGGACTCTACTGCATAATTTAAGGACTTTATTGCATTATTTAAGGATCCTGCTGCATTATTTAATGACTCTGCTGAAGCATTTGAGGACTCAGCTGCATTATTAAAGGTCTCTGCTGCATTATTTAAGTATCCTGCTGAAGCATTTGAGGACTCAGCTGCATTATTTAAGGACTTTGCTGCATTATTTATCGACTCTGCTGCGTTATTTAAGGACTCTGCTGCATTATTTAAGAACTTTGCTGCATTATTTAAGGACTCTTCTGCATTATTTAATGACTCTGCTGAAGAATTTGAGGACTCAGCTGCATAATTTAAGGACTCTGCTGCATTATTTAAGGAATTTGCTGCATTATTTAAGGACTCTACTGCGTTATTTAAGGACTCTGTTGCATTATTTAAGGACTTTGATGCATTATTTAAGGATGCTGCTGCAGAATTTAAGGAATCTGCTGCATTATTTAAGGACTTTGTTGCATTATTTAAGGTCTCTGCTGCATTATTTAAGGACTCTGCTGTGGTATTTAAGGACCCTGCTGCATTATTTAAGGAATTTGTTGCATTATTTAAGGACGCTGCTGCATTATTTAAGGACTTTGTTGCATTATTTAAGGACTCTGCTGCAGTATTTAATGACTCTGCTGAAGCATTTGGGGACTCAGATGCATTATTTAAGGACTCTGCTGCATTATGTAAGGGCTTTGCTGCTTTATTTAAGGACTCTTTTGCATTATTTAAGGACTCTGCTGCATTATTTAAGGACTTTGTTGCATTATTTAAGGATTTTGCTGCATTATTTAAGGATTTTGCTGCATTATTTAAGGACTTTGCCGCATTATTTAAGGACTATGCTTTGGTATTTAAGGACTCTGCTGCATTATTTAAGGACTTTGCTGCATTATTTAAGGACTCTGCTGCATTATTTAATTACTTTGCTGCATTATTTAAGGACTCTGCTGCGGTATTTAAGGACTCTGCTGCATTATTTAAGGACTTTGATGCATTATTTAAGGACACTGCTGCAGAATTTAAGGAATCTGCTTCATTATTTAAGGACTTTGTTGCATTATTTAAGGACTCTGCTGCATTATTTAAGAACTTTGTTGCATTATTTAAGGACTCTGCTGCATTATTTAAGGACTTTGTTGCATTATGTAAGGACTCTGCTGCATTATTTAAGGACTTTGCTGCATTATTTAAGGACTCTGCTGCATAATTTAAGGACTTTATTGCATTATTTTAGGATCCTGCTGCATTATTTAATGACTCTGCTGAAGCATTTGAGGACTCAGCTGCATTATTAAAGGTCTCTGCTGCATTATTTAAGGATCCTGCTGAAGCATTTGAGGACTCAGTTGCATTATTTAAGGACTTTGCTGCATTATTTAACGACTCTGCTGCGTTATTTAAGGACTCTGCTGCATTATTTAAGAACTTTGCTGCATTATTTAAGGACTCTTCTGAATTATTTAATGACTCTGCTGAAGTATTTGAGGACTCAGCTGCATTATTTAAGGACTCTGCTGCATTATTTAAGGAATTTGTTGCATTATTTAAGGACGCTGCTGCATTATTTAAGGTCTTTGTTGCATTATTTAAGGACTCTGCTGCAGTATTTAATGACTCTGCTGAAGCATTTGGGGACTCAGATGCATTATTTAAGGACTCTACTGCATTATGTAAGGGCTTTGCTGCTTTATTTAAGGACTCTTTTGCATTATTTAAGGACTTTGTTGCATTATTTAAGGACTCTGCTGCATTATTTAAGGACTTTGTTGCATTATTTAAGGATTCTGCTGCATTATTTAAGGACTTTGCTGCATTATTTAAGGACTATGCTTTGGTATTTAAGGACTCTGCTGCATAATTTAAGGACTTTGCTGCATTATTTAAGGACTCTGCTGCATTATTTAATTACTTTGCTGCATTATTTAAGGACTCTGCTGCGGTATTTAAGGACTCTGCTGCATTATTTAAGGACTTTGATGCATTATTTAAGGACTCTGCTGCATTATTTAAGGAATTTGTTGCATTATTTAAGGACTCTGCTGCATTATTTAAGGACTTTGCTGCATTATTTAATAATTTTGTTGCATTATAAAAGTATTCTGCTGCATTATTTAAGGACTTTGTTGCATTATGTAAGGAGTCTGCTGCATTATTTAAGGACTTTGCTGCATTATTTAACGACTCTGCTGAAACATTTGAGGACTCAGCTGCATTATTTAAGGACTCTGCTGCATTATTTAAGGAATTTGCTGCATTATTTAAGGACTCTGCTGCGGTATTTAAGGACTCTGCTGCATTATTTAAGGACTTTGATGCATTATTTAAGGACTCTGCTGCATTATTTAATGACTTTGTTGCATTATATAAGGTCTCTGCTGCATTATTTAAGGACTATGTTGCATTATGTTAGAAGTCTGCTGCATTATTTAAGGACTTTGCTGCATTATTTAAGGACTCTGCTGCATTATTTAAGGACTTTGTTGCATTATTTAAGGTCTCTTTTTCATTATTTAAGGACTCTGCTATTGTACTTAAGGACTTTGCTGCATTATTTAAGGACTTTGCTGCATTATTTAAGGACTCTGCTGCATTATTTAAGTACTTTGTTGCATTATTTAAGGACTCTGCTGCATAATTTAAGGACTTTATTGCATTATTTAAGGATCCTGCTGCATTATTTAATGACTCTGCTGAAGCATTTGAGGACTCATCTGCATTATTAAAGGTCTCTGCTGCATTATTTAAGGATCCTGCTGAAGCATTTGAGGACTCAGCTGCATTATTTAAGGACTTTGCTGCATTATTTAACGACTCTGCTGCGTTATTTAAGGACTCTGCTGCATTATTTAAGGACACTGCTGCATTATTTAAGGACTCTGCTGCATTATTTAAGGACTTTGCTGCATTATTTAACGACTCTGCTGCATTATTTAAGAACTTTGCTGCATTATTTAAGGACTCTGCTGCATTATTTAAGGAATTTGTTGCATTATTTAAGGACTCTGCTGCTTTATTTAAGGACTCTGCTGCGGTATTTAAGGACTCTGCTGCATTATTTAAGGACTTTGCTGCATTATTTAAGGACTGCTGCGTTATTTAAGGACTCTGCTGCATTATTTAAGACTTTGCTGCATTATTTAAGGACTCTGCTGCAGTGTTTAATGACTCTGCTGAAGCAACTGGGGACTCAGATGCATTATTTAAGGACTCTGCTGCATTATGTAAGGACTTTGCTGCTTTATTTAAGGACTTTGCTGCATTATTTAAGGACTTTGTTGCATTATTTAAGGACTCTGCTGCATTATTTAAGGACTTTGTTGCATTATTTAAGGACTCTTCTGCATTATTTAAGGACTTTGCTGCATTATTTAAGGACTATGCTGTGGTATTTAAGTACTCTGCTGCATTATTTAAGGACTTTGCTGCATTATTTAAGGACTCTGCTGCATTATTTAATTACTTTGCTGCATTATTAAAGGACCCTGCTGCGGCATTTAAGGATTCTGCTGCATTATTTAAGGACTTTGATGCATTATTTAAGGACGCTGCTGCAGAATTTAAGGAATCTGCTGCATTATTTAAGGACTTTGTTGCATTATTTAAGGTCTCTGCTGCATTATTTAAGGACTCTGCTATGGTACTTAAGGACTTTGCTGCATTACTTAAGGACTTTGCTGCATTATTTAAGGACTTTGATGCATTATTTAAGAACTTTGTTGCATTATTTAAGGACTCTGCTGCATTATTTAAGGACTTTGTTGCATTATGTAAGGACTTTGCTGCTTTATTTAAGGACTTTGCTGCATTATTTAAGGGCTTTGTTGCATTATTTAAGGACTCTGCTGCATTATTTAAGGACTTTGTTGCATTATTTAAGGACTCTTCTGCATTATTTAAGGACTTTGCTGCATTATTTAAGGACTATGCTGTGGTATTTAAGTACTCTGCTGCATTATTTAAGGACTTTGCTGCATTATTTAAGGACTCTGCTGCATTATTTAATTACTTTGCTGCATTATTAAAGGACCCTGCTGCGGCATTTAAGGATTCTGCTGCATAATTTAAGGACTTTATTGCATTATTTAAGGATCCTGCTGCATTATTTAAGGATCCTGCTGAAGCATTTGAGGACTCAGCTGCATTATTTAAGGACTTTGCTGCATTATTTAACGACTCTGCTGCATTATTTAAGGACTCTGCTGCTTTATTTAAGGACTTTCCTGCATTATTTAAGGAGTCTTCTGCATTATTTAATGACTCTGCTGAAGCATTTGAGGACTCAACTGCATTATTTAAGGACTCTGCTGCATTATTTAAGGTCTCTGCTGCATTATTTAAGGACTCTGCTGTGGTATATAAGGACTCTGCTGCATTATTTAAGGAATTTGTTGCATTATTTAAGGACGCTGCTGCATTATTTAAGGACTTTGTTGCATTATTTAAGGACTCTGCTGCATTAATTAAGGACTTTGCTGCATTACTTAAGGACACTGCTGCATTATTTAAGGACTTTGTTGCATTATTTAAGGTCTCTGCTGCATTATTTAAGGACTCTGCTGTGGTATTTATGGACTCTGCTGCATTATTTAAGGAATTTGTTGCATTATTTAAGGACGCTGCTGCATTATTTAAGGACTTTGTTGCATTATTTAAGGACTTTGCTGCATTAATTAAGGACTTTGCTGCATTACTTAAGGACTCTGCTGCATTATTTAATTACTTGCTGCATTATTTAAGGACTCTGCTGCGGTGTTTAAGAACTCTGCTGCATTATTTAAGGACTTTGCTGCATTATTTTAGGACTCTGCTGCATTATTTAAGGACTTTGCTGTATTATTTAAGGACTCTACTGCATTATTTAAGGACTTTGTTGCATTATTTAAGGACTCTGCTGCATTATTTAATGACTTTGTTGCATTATATAAGGACTCTGCTGCATTATTTAAGGACTATGTTGCATTATGTTAGAAGTCTGCTGCATTATTTAAGGACTTTGCTGCATTATTTAAGGACTCTGCTGCATTATTTAAGGACTTTATTGCATTATTTAAGGACTCTGCTGCATTATTTAATGACTCTGCTGAAGCATTTGAGGACTCAGCTGCATTATTTAAGGTCTCTGCTGTATTATTTAAGGACTCTGCTGCATTATTTAATGACTCTGTTGCGGTATTTAAGGACTCTGCTGCATTATTTAAGGACTGCTGCGTTATTTAAGGACTCTGCTGCATTATTTAAGACTTTGCTGCATTATTTAAGGACTCTGCTGCAGTGTTTAATGACTCTGCTGAAGCAACTGGGGACTCAGATGCATTATTTAAGGACTCTGCTGCATTATGTAAGGACTTTGCTGCTTTATTTAAGGACTTTGCTGCATTATTTAAGGACTTTGTTGCATTATTTAAGGACTCTGCTGCATTATTTAAGGACTTTGTTGCATTATTTAAGGACTCTTCTGCATTATTTAAGGACTTTGCTGCATTATTTAAGGACTATGCTGTGGTATTTAAGTACTCTGCTGCATTATTTAAGGACTTTGCTGCATTATTTAAGGACTCTGCTGCATTATTTAATTACTTTGCTGCATTATTAAAGGACCCTGCTGCGGCATTTAAGGATTCTGCTGCATTATTTAAGGACTTTGATGCATTATTTAAGGACGCTGCTGCAGAATTTAAGGAATCTGCTGCATTATTTAAGGACTTTGTTGCATTATTTAAGGTCTCTGCTGCATGAATTAAGGACTCTGCTATGGTACTTAAGGACTTTGCTGCATTATTTAAGGACTTTGCTGCATTATTTAAGGACTTTGATGCATTATTTAAGAACTTTGTTGCATTATTTAAGGACTCTGCTGCATTATTTAAGGACTTTGTTGCATTATGTAAGGACTTTGCTGCTTTATTTAAGGACTTTGCTGCATTATTTAAGGACTTTGTTGCATTATTTAAGGACTCTGCTGCATTATTTAAGGACTTTGTTGCATTATTTAAGGACTCTTCTGCATTATTTAAGGACTTTGCTGCATTATTTAAGGACTATGCTGTGGTATTTAAGTACTCTGCTGCATTATTTAAGGACTTTGCTGCATTATTTAAGGACTCTGCTGCATTATTTAATTACTTTGCTGCATTATTAAAGGACCCTGCTGCGGCATTTAAGGATTCTGCTGCATAATTTAAGGACTTTATTGCATTATTTAAGGATCCTGCTGCATTATTTAAGGATCCTGCTGAAGCATTTGAGGACTCAGCTGCATTATTTAAGGACTTTGCTGCATTATTTAACGACTCTGCTGCATTATTTAAGGACTCTGCTGCTTTATTTAAGGACTTTCCTGCATTATTTAAGGAGTCTTCTGCATTATTTAATGACTCTGCTGAAGCATTTGAGGACTCAACTGCATTATTTAAGGACTCTGCTGCATTATTTAAGGTCTCTGCTGCATTATTTAAGGACTCTGCTGTGGTATATAAGGACTCTGCTGCATTATTTAAGGAATTTGTTGCATTATTTAAGGACGCTGCTGCATTATTTAAGGACTTTGTTGCATTATTTAAGGACTCTGCTGCATTAATTAAGGACTTTGCTGCATTACTTAAGGACACTGCTGCATTATTTAAGGACTTTGTTGCATTATTTAAGGACTCTGCTGCATTATTTAAGGACTCTGCTGAAGCATTTGGGGACTCAGATGCATTATTTAAGGACTCTGCTGCATTATGTAAGGGCTTTGCTGCTTTATTTAAGGACTCTGTTGCATTATTTAAGGACTTTGTTGCATTATTTAAGAACTCTGCTGCATTATTTAAGGACTTTGTTGCATTATTTAAGGATTCTGCTGCATTATTTAAGGACTTTGCTGCATTATTTAAGGACTATGCTGTGGTATTTAAGGACTCTGCTGCATTATTTAAGGACTTTGCTGCATTATTAAAGGACTCTGCTGCATTATTTAATTACTTTGCTGCATTATTTAAGGACTCTGCTGCGGTATTTAAGGACTCTGCTGCATTATTTAAGGACTTTGATGCATTATTTAAGGACACTGCTGCAGAATTTAAGGAATCTGCTGCATTATTTAAGGACTTTGTTGCATTATTTAAGGTCTCTTTTTCATTATTTAAGGACTCTGCTATTGTACTTAAGGACTTTGCTGCATTATTTAAGGACTTTGCTGCATTATTTAAGGACTCTGCTGCATTATTTAAGTACTTTGTTGCATTATTTAAGGACTCTGCTGCATAATTTAAGGACTTTATTGCATTATTTAAGGATCCTGCTGCATTATTTAATGACTCTGCTGAAGCATTTGAGGACTCAGCTGCATTATTTAAGGTCTCTGCTGCATTATTTAAGGATCCTGCTGAAGCATTTGAGGACTCAGCTGCATTATTTAAGGACTTTGCTGCATTATTTAACGACTCTGCTGCGTTATTTAAGGACTCTGCTGCATTATTTAAGGACACTGCTGCATTATTTAAGGACTCTGCTGCATTATTTAAGGACTTTGCTGCATTATTTAACGACTCTGCTGCATTATTTAAGAACTTTGCTGCATTATTTAAGGACTCTGCTGCATTATTTAAGGAATTTGTTGCATTATTTAAGGACTCTGCTGCTTTATTTAAGGACTCTGCTGCAGTATTTAAGGACTCTGCTGCATTATTTAAGGACTTTGCTGCATTATTTAAGGACTGCTGCGTTATGTAAGGACTCTGCTGCATTATTTAAGACTTTGCTGCATTATTTAAGGACTCTGCTGCAGTGTTTAATGACTCTGCTGAAGCAACTGGGGACTCAGATGCATTATTTAAGGACTCTGCTGCATTATGTAAGGACTTTGCTGCTTTATTTAAGGACTTTGCTGCATTATTTAAGGACTTTGTTGCATTATTTAAGGACTCTGCTGCATTATTTAAGGACTTTGTTGCATTATTTAAGGACTCTTCTGCATTATTTAAGGACTTTGCTGCATTATTTAAGGACTATGCTGTGGTATTTAAGTACTCTGCTGCATTATTTAAGGACTTTGCTGCATTATTTAAGGACTCTGCTGCATTATTTAATTACTTTGCTGCATTATTAAAGGACCCTGCTGCGGCATTTAAGGATTCTGCTGCATTATTTAAGGACTTTGATGCATTATTTAAGGACGCTGCTGCAGAATTTAAGGAATCTGCTGCATTATTTAAGGACATTGTTGCATTATTTAAGGTCTCTGCTGCATTATTTAAGGACTCTGCTATGGTACTTAAGGACTTTGCTGCATTATTTAAGGACTTTGCTGCATTATTTAAGGACTTTGATGCATTATTTAAGAACTTTGTTGCATTATTTAAGGACTCTGCTGCATTATTTAAGGACTTTGTTGCATTATGTAAGGACTTTGCTGCTTTATTTAAGGACTTTGCTGCATTATTTAAGGACTTTGTTGCATTATTTAAGGACTCTGCTGCATTATTTAAGGACTTTGTTGCATTATTTAAGGACTCTTCTGCATTATTTAAGGACTTTGCTGCATTATTTAAGGACTATGCTGTGGTATTTAAGTACTCTGCTGCATTATTTAAGGACTTTGCTGCATTATTTAAGGACTCTGCTGCATTATTTAATTACTTTGCTGCATTATTAAAGGACCCTGCTGCGGCATTTAAGGATTCTGCTGCATAATTTAAGGACTTTATTGCATTATTTAAGGATCCTGCTGCATTATTTAAGGATCCTGCTGAAGCATTTGAGGACTCAGCTGCATTATTTAAGGACTTTGCTGCATTATTTAACGACTCTGCTGCATTATTTAAGGACTCTGCTGCTTTATTTAAGGACTTTCCTGCATTATTTAAGGAGTCTTCTGCATTATTTAATGACTCTGCTGAAGCATTTGAGGACTCAACTGCATTATTTAAGGACTCTGCTGCATTATTTAAGGTCTCTGCTGCATTATTTAAGGACTCTGCTGTGGTATATAAGGACTCTGCTGCATTATTTAAGGAATTTGTTGCATTATTTAAGGACGCTGCTGCATTATTTAAGGACTTTGTTGCATTATTTAAGGACTCTGCTGCATTAATTAAGGACTTTGCTGCATTACTTAAGGACACTGCTGCATTATTTAAGGACTTTGTTGCATTATTTAAGGACTCTGCTGCATTATTTAAGGACTCTGCTGAAGCATTTGGGGACTCAGATGCATTATTTAAGGACTCTGCTGCATTATGTAAGGGCTTTGCTGCTTTATTTAAGGACTCTGTTGCATTATTTAAGGACTTTGTTGCATTATTTAAGAACTCTGCTGCATTATTTAAGGACTTTGTTGCATTATTTAAGGATTCTGCTGCATTATTTAAGGACTTTGCTGCATTATTTAAGGACTATGCTGTGGTATTTAAGGACTCTGCTGCATTATTTAAGGACTTTGCTGCATTATTAAAGGACTCTGCTGCATTATTTAATTACTTTGCTGCATTATTTAAGGACTCTGCTGCGGTATTTAAGGACTCTGCTGCATTATTTAAGGACTTTGATGCATTATTTAAGGACACTGCTGCAGAATTTAAGGAATCTGCTGCATTATTTAAGGACTTTGTTGCATTATTTAAGGTCTCTTTTTCATTATTTAAGGACTCTGCTATTGTACTTAAGGACTTTGCTGCATTATTTAAGGACTTTGCTGCATTATTTAAGGACTCTGCTGCATTATTTAAGTACTTTGTTGCATTATTTAAGGACTCTGCTGCATAATTTAAGGACTTTATTGCATTATTTAAGGATCCTGCTGCATTATTTAATGACTCTGCTGAAGCATTTGAGGACTCAGCTGCATTATTTAAGGTCTCTCTGCTGCATTATTTAAGGATCCTGCTGAAGCATTTGAGGACTCAGCTGCATTATTTAAGGACTTTGCTGCATTATTTAATGACTCTGCTGCGTTATTTAAAGACTCTGCTGCATTATTTAAGGACACTGCTGCATTATTTAAGGACTCTGCTGCATTATTTAAGGACTTTGCTGCATTATTTAACGACTCTGCTGCATTATTTAAGAACTTTGCTGCATTATTTAAGGACTCTGCTCCATTATTTAAGGAATTTGTTGCATTATTTAAGGACTCTGCTGCATTATTTAAGGACTTTGCTGCATTATTTAATGAATCTGCTGAAGCATTTGAGGACTCAACTGCATTATTTAAGGTCTCTGCTGCATTATTTAAGGACTCTGCTGAAGCATTTGAGGACTCAGCTGCATGATTTAAGGACTTTGCTGAATTATTTAAGGACTCTGCTGCATTATTTAAGGAATTTGTTGCATTATTTAAGGACTCTGCTGCATTATCTAAGGAATTTGTTGCATTATTTAAGGACTCTGCTGCATTATTTAAGGACTTTGCTGCATTATTTAATAACTTTGTTGCATTATACAAGTACTCTGCTGCATTATTTAAGGACTTTGTTGCATTATGTTAGGAGTCTGCTGCATTATTTAAGGAGTCTGCTGCATTATTTAATGACTATGCTGCATTATTTAAGGACTGCTGCGTTATTTAAGGACTCTGCTGCATTATTTAAGACTTTGCTGCATTATTTAAGGACTCTGCTGCAGTATTTAATGACTCTGCTGAAGCATTTGGGGACTCAGATGCTTTATTTAAGGACTCTGTTGCATTATTTAAGGACTTTGTTGCATTATTTAAGGACTCTGCTGCATTATTTAAGGACTTTGTTGCATTATTTAAGGATTCTGCTGCATTTTTTAAGGACCTGGCTGCATTATTTAAGGACTCTGCTGCATTATTTAATTATTTTGCTCCATTATTTAAGGACTCTGCTGCGGTATTTAAGGACTCTGCTGCATTATTTAAGGACTGTGATGCATTATTTAAGGACGCTGCTGCAGAATTTAAGGAATCTGCTGCATTATTTAAGGACTTTGTTGCATTATTTAAGGTCTCTGCTGCATTATTTAAGGACTCTGCTATGGTACTTAAGGACTTTGCTGCATTATTTAAGGACTTTGCTGCATTATTTAAGGACTCTGCTGCATTATTTAAGAACTGTGTTGCATTATTTAAGGACTCTGCTGCATTATTTAAGGACTTTGTTGCATTATGTAAGGACTCTGCTGCATTATTTAAGGACTTTGCTGCATTATTTAAGGACTCTACTGCATAATTTAAGGACTTTATTGCATTATTTAAGGATCCTGCTGCATTATTTAATGACTCTGCTGAAGCATTTGAGGACTCAGCTGCATTATTAAAGGTCTCTGCTGCATTATTTAAGTATCCTGCTGAAGCATTTGAGGACTCAGCTGCATTATTTAAGGACTTTGCTGCATTATTTATCGACTCTGCTGCGTTATTTAAGGACTCTGCTGCATTATTTAAGAACTTTGCTGCATTATTTAAGGACTCTTCTGCATTATTTAATGACTCTGCTGAAGAATTTGAGGACTCAGCTGCATAATTTAAGGACTCTGCTGCATTATTTAAGGAATTTGCTGCATTATTTAAGGACTCTACTGCGTTATTTAAGGACTCTGTTGCATTATTTAAGGACTTTGATGCATTATTTAAGGATGCTGCTGCAGAATTTAAGGAATCTGCTGCATTATTTAAGGACTTTGTTGCATTATTTAAGGTCTCTGCTGCATTATTTAAGGACTCTGCTGTGGTATTTAAGGACTCTGCTGCATTATTTAAGGAATTTGTTGCATTATTTAAGGACGCTGCTGCATTATTTAAGGACTTTGTTGCATTATTTAAGGACTCTGCTGCAGTATTTAATGACTCTGCTGAAGCATTTGGGGACTCAGATGCATTATTTAAGGACTCTGCTGCATTATGTAAGGGCTTTGCTGCTTTATTTAAGGACTCTTTTGCATTATTTAAGGACTCTGCTGCATTATTTAAGGACTTTGTTGCATTATTTAAGGATTTTGCTGCATTATTTAAGGATTTTTTTGCATTATTTAAGGACTTTGCCGCATTATTTAAGGACTATGCTTTGGTATTTAAGGACTCTGCTGCATTATTTAAGGACTTTGCTGCATTATTTAAGGACTCTGCTGCATTATTTAATTACTTTGCTGCATTATTTAAGGACTCTGCTGCGGTATTTAAGGACTCTGCTGCATTATTTAAGGACTTTGATGCATTATTTAAGGACACTGCTGCAGAATTTAAGGAATCTGCTTCATTATTTAAGGACTTTGTTGCATTATTTAAGGACTCTGCTGCATTATTTAAGAACTTTGTTGCATTATTTAAGGACTCTGCTGCATTATTTAAGGACTTTGTTGCATTATGTAAGGACTCTGCTGCATTATTTAAGGACTTTGCTGCATTATTTAAGGACTCTGCTGCATAATTTAAGGACTTTATTGCATTATTTTAGGATCCTGCTGCATTATTTAATGACTCTGCTGAAGCATTTGAGGACTCAGCTGCATTATTAAAGGTCTCTGCTGCATTATTTAAGGATCCTGCTGAAGCATTTGAGGACTCAGTTGCATTATTTAAGGACTTTGCTGCATTATTTAACGACTCTGCTGCGTTATTTAAGGACTCTGCTGCATTATTTAAGAACTTTGCTGCATTATTTAAGGACTCTTCTGAATTATTTAATGACTCTGCTGAAGTATTTGAGGACTCAGCTGCATTATTTAAGGACTCTGCTGCATTATTTAAGGAATTTGCTGCATTATTTAAGGACTCTGCTGCGTTATTTAAGGACTCTGCTGCATTATTTAAGGACTTTGATGCATTATTTATGGACGCTGCTGCAGAATTTAAGGAATCTGCTGCATTATTTAAGGACTTTGTTGCATTATTTAAGGTCTCTGCTGCATTATTTAAGGACTCTGCTGTGGTATTTAAGGACTCTGCTGCATTATTTAAGGAATTTGTTGCATTATTTAAGGACGCTGCTGCATTATTTAAGGTCTTTGTTGCATTATTTAAGGACTCTGCTGCAGTATTTAATGACTCTGCTGAAGCATTTGGGGACTCAGATGCATTATTTAAGGACTCTGCTGCATTATGTAAGGGCTTTGCTGCTTTATTTAAGGACTCTTTTGCATTATTTAAGGACTTTGTTGCATTATTTAAGGACTCTGCTGCATTATTTAAGGACTTTGTTGCATTATTTAAGGATTCTGCTGCATTATTTAAGGACTTTGCTGCATTATTTAAGGACTATGCTTTGGTATTTAAGGACTCTGCTGCATAATTTAAGGACTTTGCTGCATTATTTAAGGACTCTGCTGCATTATTTAATTACTTTGCTGCATTATTTAAGGACTCTGCTGCGGTATTTAAGGACTCTGCTGCATTATTTAAGGACTTTGATGCATTATTTAAGGACTCTGCTGCATTATTTAAGGAATTTGTTGCATTATTTAAGGACTCTGCTGCATTATTTAAGGACTTTGCTGCATTATTTAATAATTTTGTTGCATTATAAAAGTACTCTGCTGCATTATTTAAGGACTTTGTTGCATTATGTAAGGAGTCTGCTGCATTATTTAAGGACTTTGCTGCATTATTTAACGACTCTGCTGAAACATTTGAGGACTCAGCTGCATTATTTAAGGACTCTGCTGCATTATTTAAGGAATTTGCTGCATTATTTAAGGACTCTGCTGCGGTATTTAAGGACTCTGCTGCATTATTTAAGGACTTTGATGCATTATTTAAGGACTCTGCTGCATTATTTAATGACTTTGTTGCATTATATAAGGTCTCTGCTGCATTATTTAAGGACTATGTTGCATTATGTTAGAAGTCTGCTGCATTATTTAAGGACTTTGCTGCATTATTTAAGGACTCTGCTGCATTATTTAAGGACTTTATTGCATTATTTAAGGACTCTGCTGCATTATTTAATGACTCTGCTGAAGCATTTGAGGACTCAGCTGCATTATTTAAGGTCTCTGCTGTATTATTTAAGGACTCTGCTGCATTATTTAATGACTCTGCTGCGGTATTTAAGGACTCTGCTGCATTATTTAAGGACTTTGCTGCATTATTTAAGGACTGCTGCGTTGTTTAAGGACTCTGCTGCATTATTTAAGACTTTGCTGCATTATTTAAGGACTCTGCTGCAGTGTTTAATGACTCTGCTGAAGCAATTGGGGACTCAGATGCATTATTTAAGGACTCTGCTGCATTATGTAAGGACTTTGCTGCTTTATTTAAGGACTTTGCTGCATTATTTAAGGACTTTGTTGCATTATTTAAGGACTCTGCTGCATTATTTAAGGACTTTGTTGCATTATTTAAGGACTCTTCTGCATTATTTAAGGACTTTGCTGCATTATTTAAGGACTATGCTGTGGTATTTAAGTACTCTGCTGCATTATTTAAGGACTTTGCTGCATTATTTAAGGACTCTGCTGCATTATTTAATTACTTTGCTGCATTATTAAAGGACCCTGCTGCGGCATTTAAGGATTCTGCTGCATTATTTAAGGACTTTGATGCATTATTTAAGGACGCTGCTGCAGAATTTAAGGAATCTGCTGCATTATTTAAGGACTTTGTTGCATTATTTAAGGTCTCTGCTGCATTATTTAAGGACTCTGCTATGGTACTTAAGGACTTTGCTGCATTACTTAAGGACTTTGCTGCATTATTTAAGGACTTTGATGCATTATTTAAGAACTTTGTTGCATTATTTAAGGACTCTGCTGCATTATTTAAGGACTTTGTTGCATTATGTAAGGACTTTGCTGCTTTATTTAAGGACTTTGCTGCATTATTTAAGGACTTTGTTGCATTATTTAAGGACTCTTCTGCATTATTTAAGGACTTTGCTGCATTATTTAAGGACTATGCTGTGGTATTTAAGTACTCTGCTGCATTATTTAAGGACTTTGCTGCATTATTTAAGGACTCTGCTGCATTATTTAATTACTTTGCTGCATTATTAAAGGACCCTGCTGCGGCATTTAAGGATTCTGCTGCATAATTTAAGGACTTTATTGCATTATTTAAGGATCCTGCTGCATTATTTAAGGATCCTGCTGAAGCATTTGAGGACTCAGCTGCATTATTTAAGGACTTTGCTGCATTATTTAACGACTCTGCTGCATTATTTAAGGACTCTGCTGCTTTATTTAAGGACTTTCCTGCATTATTTAAGGAGTCTTCTGCATTATTTAATGACTCTGCTGAAGCATTTGAGGACTCAACTGCATTATTTAAGGACTCTGCTGCATTATTTAAGGTCTCTGCTGCATTATTTAAGGACTCTGCTGTGGTATATAAGGACTCTGCTGCATTATTTAAGGAATTTGTTGCATTATTTAAGGACGCTGCTGCATTATTTAAGGACTTTGTTGCATTATTTAAGGACTCTGCTGCATTAATTAAGGACTTTGCTGCATTACTTAAGGACACTGCTGCATTATTTAAGGACTTTGTTGCATTATTTAAGGACTCTGCTGCATTATTTAAGGACTCTGCTGAAACATTTGGGGACTCAGATGCATTATTTAAGGACTCTGCTGCATTATGTAAGGGCTTTGCTGCTTTATTTAAGGACTCTGTTGCATTATTTAAGGACTTTGTTGCATTATTTAAGAACTCTGCTGCATTATTTAAGGAATTTGTTGCATTATTTAAGGATTCTGCTGCATTATTTAATTACTTTGCTGCATTATTTAAGGACTATGCTGTGGTATTTAAGGACTCTGCTGCATTATTTAAGGACTTTGCTGCATTATTAAAGGACTCTGCTGCATTATTTAATTACTTTGCTGCATTATTTAAGGACTCTGCTGCGGTATTTAAGGACTCTGCTGCATTATTTAAGGACTTTGATGCATTATTTAAGGACACTGCTGCAGAATTTAAGGAATCTGCTGCATTATTTAAGGACTTTGTTGCATTATTTAAGGTCTCTTTTTCATTATTTAAGGACTCTGCTATTGTACTTAAGGACTTTGCTGCATTATTTAAGGACTTTGCTGCATTATTTAAGGACTCTGCTGCATTATTTAAGTACTTTGTTGCATTATTTAAGGACTCTGCTGCATAATTTAAGGACTTTATTGCATTATTTAAGGATCCTGCTGCATTATTTAATGACTCTGCTGAAGCATTTGAGGACTCAGCTACATTATTTAAGGTCTCTGCTGCATTATTTAAGGATCCTGCTGAAGCATTTGAGGACTCAGCTGCATTATTTAAGGACTTTGCTGCATTATTTAACGACTCTGCTGCGTTATTTAAGGACTCTGCTGCATTATTTAAGGACACTGCTGCATTATTTAAGGACTCTGCTGCATTATTTAAGGACTTTGCTGCATTATTTAACGACTCTGCTGCATTATTTAAGAACTTTGCTGCATTATTTAAGGACTCTGCTGCATTATTTAAGGAATTTGTTGCATTATTTAAGGACTCTGCTGCTTTATTTAAGGACTCTGCTGCGGTATTTAAGGACTCTGCTGCATTATTTAAGGACTTTGCTGCATTATTTAAGGACTGCTGCGTTATTTAAGGACTCTGCTGCATTATTTAAGACTTTGCTGCATTATTTAAGGACTCTGCTGCAGTGTTTAATGACTCTGCTGAAGCAACTGGGGACTCAGATGCATTATTTAAGGACTCTGCTGCATTATGTAAGGACTTTGCTGCTTTATTTAAGGACTTTGCTGCATTATTTAAGGACTTTGTTGCATTATTTAAGGACTCTGCTGCATTATTTAAGGACTTTGTTGCATTATTTAAGGACTCTTCTGCATTATTTAAGGACTTTGCTGCATTATTTAAGGACTATGCTGTGGTATTTAAGTACGCTGCTGCATTATTTAAGGACTTTGCTGCATTATTTAAGGACTCTGCTGCATTATTTAATTACTTTGCTGCATTATTAAAGGACCCTGCTGCGGCATTTAAGGATTCTGCTGCATTATTTAAGGACTTTGATGCATTATTTACGGACGCTGCTGCAGAATTTAAGGAATCTGCTGCATTATTTAAGGACTTTGTTGCATTATTTAAGGTCTCTGCTGCATGAATTATGGACTCTGCTATGGTACTTAAGGACTTTGCTGCATTATTTAAGGACTTTGCTGCATTATTTAAGGACTTTGATGCATTATTTAAGAACTTTGTTGCATTATTTAAGGACTCTGCTGCATTATTTAAGGACTTTGTTGCATTATGTAAGGACTTTGCTGCTTTATTTAAGGACTTTGCTGCATTATTTAAGGACTTTGTTGCATTATTTAAGGACTCTGCTGCATTATTTAAGGACTTTGTTGCATTATTTAAGGACTCTTCTGCATTATTTAAGGACTTTGCTGCATTATTTAAGGACTATGCTGTGGTATTTAAGTACTCTGCTGCATTATTTAAGGACTTTGCTGCATTATTTAAGGACTCTGCTGCATTATTTAATTACTTTGCTGCATTATTAAAGGACCCTGCTGCGGCATTTAAGGATTCTGCTGCATTATTTAAGGACTTTGCTGCATTATTTAAGGACTCTGCTGCATTATTTAAGGACTTTATTGCATTATTTAAGGACTCTGCTGCATTATTTAATGACTCTGCTGAAGCATTTGAGGACTCAGCTGCATTATTTAAGGTCTCTGCTGTATTATTTAAGGACTCTGCTGCATTATTTAATGACTCTGCTGCGGTATTTAAGGACTCTGCTGCATTATTTAAGGACTTTGCTGCATTATTTAAGGACTGCTGCGTTGTTTAAGGACTCTGCTGCATTATTTAAGACTTTGCTGCATTATTTAAGGACTCTGCTGCAGTGTTTAATGACTCTGCTGAAGCAATTGGGGACTCAGATGCATTATTTAAGGACTCTGCTGCATTATGTAAGGACTTTGCTGCTTTATTTAAGGACTTTGCTGCATTATTTAAGGACTTTGTTGCATTATTTAAGGACTCTGCTGCATTATTTAAGGACTTTGTTGCATTATTTAAGGACTCTTCTGCATTATTTAAGGACTTTGCTGCATTATTTAAGGACTATGCTGTGGTATTTAAGTACTCTGCTGCATTATTTAAGGACTTTGCTGCATTATTTAAGGACTCTGCTGCATTATTTAATTACTTTGCTGCATTATTAAAGGACCCTGCTGCGGCATTTAAGGATTCTGCTGCATTATTTAAGGACTTTGATGCATTATTTAAGGACGCTGCTGCAGAATTTAAGGAATCTGCTGCATTATTTAAGGACTTTGTTGCATTATTTAAGGTCTCTGCTGCATTATTTAAGGACTCTGCTATGGTACTTAAGGACTTTGCTGCATTACTTAAGGACTTTGCTGCATTATTTAAGGACTTTGATGCATTATTTAAGAACTTTGTTGCATTATTTAAGGACTCTGCTGCATTATTTAAGGACTTTGTTGCATTATGTAAGGACTTTGCTGCTTTATTTAAGGACTTTGCTGCATTATTTAAGGACTTTGTTGCATTATTTAAGGACTCTTCTGCATTATTTAAGGACTTTGCTGCATTATTTAAGGACTATGCTGTGGTATTTAAGTACTCTGCTGCATTATTTAAGGACTTTGCTGCATTATTTAAGGACTCTGCTGCATTATTTAATTACTTTGCTGCATTATTAAAGGACCCTGCTGCGGCATTTAAGGATTCTGCTGCATAATTTAAGGACTTTATTGCATTATTTAAGGATCCTGCTGCATTATTTAAGGATCCTGCTGAAGCATTTGAGGACTCAGCTGCATTATTTAAGGACTTTGCTGCATTATTTAACGACTCTGCTGCATTATTTAAGGACTCTGCTGCTTTATTTAAGGACTTTCCTGCATTATTTAAGGAGTCTTCTGCATTATTTAATGACTCTGCTGAAGCATTTGAGGACTCAACTGCATTATTTAAGGACTCTGCTGCATTATTTAAGGTCTCTGCTGCATTATTTAAGGACTCTGCTGTGGTATATAAGGACTCTGCTGCATTATTTAAGGAATTTGTTGCATTATTTAAGGACGCTGCTGCATTATTTAAGGACTTTGTTGCATTATTTAAGGACTCTGCTGCATTAATTAAGGACTTTGCTGCATTACTTAAGGACACTGCTGCATTATTTAAGGACTTTGTTGCATTATTTAAGGACTCTGCTGCATTATTTAAGGACTCTGCTGAAACATTTGGGGACTCAGATGCATTATTTAAGGACTCTGCTGCATTATGTAAGGGCTTTGCTGCTTTATTTAAGGACTCTGTTGCATTATTTAAGGACTTTGTTGCATTATTTAAGAACTCTGCTGCATTATTTAAGGAATTTGTTGCATTATTTAAGGATTCTGCTGCATTATTTAATTACTTTGCTGCATTATTTAAGGACTATGCTGTGGTATTTAAGGACTCTGCTGCATTATTTAAGGACTTTGCTGCATTATTAAAGGACTCTGCTGCATTATTTAATTACTTTGCTGCATTATTTAAGGACTCTGCTGCGGTATTTAAGGACTCTGCTGCATTATTTAAGGACTTTGATGCATTATTTAAGGACACTGCTGCAGAATTTAAGGAATCTGCTGCATTATTTAAGGACTTTGTTGCATTATTTAAGGTCTCTTTTTCATTATTTAAGGACTCTGCTATTGTACTTAAGGACTTTGCTGCATTATTTAAGGACTTTGCTGCATTATTTAAGGACTCTGCTGCATTATTTAAGTACTTTGTTGCATTATTTAAGGACTCTGCTGCATAATTTAAGGACTTTATTGCATTATTTAAGGATCCTGCTGCATTATTTAATGACTCTGCTGAAGCATTTGAGGACTCAGCTACATTATTTAAGGTCTCTGCTGCATTATTTAAGGATCCTGCTGAAGCATTTGAGGACTCAGCTGCATTATTTAAGGACTTTGCTGCATTATTTAACGACTCTGCTGCGTTATTTAAGGACTCTGCTGCATTATTTAAGGACACTGCTGCATTATTTAAGGACTCTGCTGCATTATTTAAGGACTTTGCTGCATTATTTAACGACTCTGCTGCATTATTTAAGAACTTTGCTGCATTATTTAAGGACTCTGCTGCATTATTTAAGGAATTTGTTGCATTATTTAAGGACTCTGCTGCTTTATTTAAGGACTCTGCTGCGGTATTTAAGGACTCTGCTGCATTATTTAAGGACTGCTGCGTTATTTAAGGACTCTGCTGCATTATTTAAGACTTTGCTGCATTATTTAAGGACTCTGCTGCAGTGTTTAATGACTCTGCTGAAGCAACTGGGGACTCAGATGCATTATTTAAGGACTCTGCTGCATTATGTAAGGACTTTGCTGCTTTATTTAAGGACTTTGCTGCATTATTTAAGGACTTTGTTGCATTATTTAAGGACTCTGCTGCATTATTTAAGGACTTTGTTGCATTATTTAAGGACTCTTCTGCATTATTTAAGGACTTTGCTGCATTATTTAAGGACTATGCTGTGGTATTTAAGTACGCTGCTGCATTATTTAAGGACTTTGCTGCATTATTTAAGGACTCTGCTGCATTATTTAATTACTTTGCTGCATTATTAAAGGACCCTGCTGCGGCATTTAAGGATTCTGCTGCATTATTTAAGGACTTTGATGCATTATTTAAGGACACTGCTGCAGAATTTAAGGAATCTGCTGCATTATTTAAGGACTTTGTTGCATTATTTAAGGTCTCTTTTTCATTATTTAAGGACTCTGCTATTGTACTTAAGGACTTTGCTGCATTATTTAAGGACTTTGCTGCATTATTTAAGGACTCTGCTGCATTATTTAAGTACTTTGTTGCATTATTTAAGGACTCTGCTGCATAATTTAAGGACTTTATTGCATTATTTAAGGATCCTGCTGCATTATTTAATGACTCTGCTGAAGCATTTGAGGACTCAGCTACATTATTTAAGGTCTCTGCTGCATTATTTAAGGATCCTGCTGAAGCATTTGAGGACTCAGCTGCATTATTTAAGGACTTTGCTGCATTATTTAACGACTCTGCTGCGTTATTTAAGGACTCTGCTGCATTATTTAAGGACACTGCTGCATTATTTAAGGACTCTGCTGCATTATTTAAGGACTTTGCTGCATTATTTAACGACTCTGCTGCATTATTTAAGAACTTTGCTGCATTATTTAAGGACTCTGCTGCATTATTTAAGGAATTTGTTGCATTATTTAAGGACTCTGCTGCTTTATTTAAGGACTCTGCTGCGGTATTTAAGGACTCTGCTGCATTATTTAAGGACTGCTGCGTTATTTAAGGACTCTGCTGCATTATTTAAGACTTTGCTGCATTATTTAAGGACTCTGCTGCAGTGTTTAATGACTCTGCTGAAGCAACTGGGGACTCAGATGCATTATTTAAGGACTCTGCTGCATTATGTAAGGACTTTGCTGCTTTATTTAAGGACTTTGCTGCATTATTTAAGGACTTTGTTGCATTATTTAAGGACTCTGCTGCATTATTTAAGGACTTTGTTGCATTATTTAAGGACTCTTCTGCATTATTTAAGGACTTTGCTGCATTATTTAAGGACTATGCTGTGGTATTTAAGTACGCTGCTGCATTATTTAAGGACTTTGCTGCATTATTTAAGGACTCTGCTGCATTATTTAATTACTTTGCTGCATTATTAAAGGACCCTGCTGCGGCATTTAAGGATTCTGCTGCATTATTTAAGGACTTTGATGCATTATTTACGGACGCTGCTGCAGAATTTAAGGAATCTGCTGCATTATTTAAGGACTTTGTTGCATTATTTAAGGTCTCTGCTGCATGAATTATGGACTCTGCTATGGTACTTAAGGACTTTGCTGCATTATTTAAGGACTTTGCTGCATTATTTAAGGACTTTGATGCATTATTTAAGAACTTTGTTGCATTATTTAAGGACTCTGCTGCATTATTTAAGGACTTTGTTGCATTATGTAAGGACTTTGCTGCTTTATTTAAGGACTTTGCTGCATTATTTAAGGACTTTGTTGCATTATTTAAGGACTCTGCTGCATTATTTAAGGACTTTGTTGCATTATTTAAGGACTCTTCTGCATTATTTAAGGACTTTGCTGCATTATTTAAGGACTATGCTGTGGTATTTAAGTACTCTGCTGCATTATTTAAGGACTTTGCTGCATTATTTAAGGACTCTGCTGCATTATTTAATTACTTTGCTGCATTATTAAAGGACCCTGCTGCGGCATTTAGGGATTCTGCTGCATAATTTAAGGACTTTATTGCATTATTTAAGGATCCTGCTGCATTATTTAAGGATCCTGCTGAAGCATTTGAGGACTCAGCTGCATTATTTAAGGACTTTGCTGCATTATTTAAGAACTTTGCTGCATTATTTAAGGACTCTGCTGCATTATTTAAGGAATTTGTTGCATTATTTAAGGACTCTGCTGCTTTATTTAAGGACTCTGCTGCGGTATTTAAGGACTCTGCTGCATTATTTAAGGACTTTGCTGCATTATTTAAGGACTGCTGCGTTATTTAAGGACTCTGCTGCATTATTTAAGACTTTGCTGCATTATTTAAGGACTCTGCTGCAGTGTTTAATGACTCTGCTGAAGCAACTGGGGACTCAGATGCATTATTTAAGGACTCTGCTGCATTATGTAAGGACTTTGCTGCTTTATTTAAGGACTTTGCTGCATTATTTAAGGACTTTGTTGCATTATTTAAGGACTCTGCTGCATTATTTAAGGACTTTGTTGCATTATTTAAGGACTCTTCTGCATTATTTAAGGACTTTGCTGCATTATTTAAGAACTATGCTGTGGTATTTAAGTACGCTGCTGCATTATTTAAGGACTTTGCTGCATTATTTAAGGACTCTGCTGCATTATTTAATTACTTTGCTGCATTATTAAAGGACCCTGCTGCGGCATTTAAGGATTCTGCTGCATTATTTAAGGACTTTGATGCATTATTTAAGGACGCTGCTGCAGAATTTAAGGAATCTGCTGCATTATTTAAGGACTTTGTTGCATTATTTAAGGTCTCTGCTGCATTATTTAAGGACTCTGCTATGGTACTTAAGGACTTTGCTGCATTACTTAAGGACTTTGCTGCATTATTTAAGGACTTTGATGCATTATTTAAGAACTTTGTTGCATTATTTAAGGACTCTGCTGCATTATTTAAGGACTTTGTTGCATTATGTAAGGACTTTGCTGCTTTATTTAAGGACTTTGCTGCATTATTTAAGGACTTTGTTGCATTATTTAAGGACTCTTCTGCATTATTTAAGGACTTTGCTGCATTATTTAAGGACTATGCTGTGGTATTTAAGTACTCTGCTGCATTATTTAAGGACTTTGCTGCATTATTTAAGGACTCTGCTGCATTATTTAATTACTTTGCTGCATTATTAAAGGACCCTGCTGCGGCATTTAAGGATTCTGCTGCATAATTTAAGGACTTTATTGCATTATTTAAGGATCCTGCTGCATTATTTAAGGATCCTGCTGAAGCATTTGAGGACTCAGCTGCATTATTTAAGGACTTTGCTGCATTATTTAACGACTCTGCTGCATTATTTAAGGACTCTGCTGCTTTATTTAAGGACTTTCCTGCATTATTTAAGGAGTCTTCTGCATTATTTAATGACTCTGCTGAAGCATTTGAGGACTCAACTGCATTATTTAAGGACTCTGCTGCATTATTTAAGGTCTCTGCTGCATTATTTAAGGACTCTGCTGTGGTATATAAGGACTCTGCTGCATTATTTAAGGAATTTGTTGCATTATTTAAGGACGCTGCTGCATTATTTAAGGACTTTGTTGCATTATTTAAGGACTCTGCTGCATTAATTAAGGACTTTGCTGCATTACTTAAGGACACTGCTGCATTATTTAAGGACTTTGTTGCATTATTTAAGGACTCTGCTGCATTATTTAAGGACTCTGCTGAAACATTTGGGGACTCAGATGCATTATTTAAGGACTCTGCTGCATTATGTAAGGGCTTTGCTGCTTTATTTAAGGACTCTGTTGCATTATTTAAGGACTTTGTTGCATTATTTAAGAACTCTGCTGCATTATTTAAGGAATTTTTTGCATTATTTAAGGATTCTGCTGCATTATTTAAGGACTTTGCTGCATTATTTAAGGACTATGCTGTGGTATTTAAGGACTCTGCTGCATTATTTAATTACTTTGCTGCATTATTAAAGGACCCTGCTGCGGCATTTAAGGATTCTGCTGCATTATTTAAGGACTTTGATGCATTATTTAAGGACGCTGCTGCAGAATTTAAGGAATCTGCTGCATTATTTAAGGACTTTGCTGCATTATTTAAGGACTTTGATGCATTATTTAAGAACATGGTTGCATTATTTAAGGACTCTGCTGCATTATTTAAGGACTTTGTTGCATTATTTAAGGACTCTTCTGCATTATTTAAGGACTTTGCTGCATTATTTAAGGACTATGCTGTGGTATTTAAGTACTCTGCTGCATTATTTAAGGACTTTGCTGCATTATTTAAGGACTCTGCTGCATTATTTAATTACTTTGCTGCATTATTAAAGGACCCTGCTGCGGCATTTAGGGATTCTGCTGCATAATTTAAGGACTTTATTGCATTATTTAAGGATCCTGCTGCATTATTTAAGGATCCTGCTGAAGCATTTGAGGACTCAGCTGCATTATTTAAGGACTTTGCTGCATTATTTAAGAACTTTGCTGCATTATTTAAGGACTCTGCTGCATTATTTAAGGAATTTGTTGCATTATTTAAGGACTCTGCTGCTTTATTTAAGGACTCTGCTGCGGTATTTAAGGACTCTGCTGCATTATTTAAGGACTTTGCTGCATTATTTAAGGACTGCTGCGTTATTTAAGGACTCTGCTGCATTATTTAAGACTTTGCTGCATTATTTAAGGACTCTGCTGCAGTGTTTAATGACTCTGCTGAAGCAACTGGGGACTCAGATGCATTATTTAAGGACTCTGCTGCATTATGTAAGGACTTTGCTGCTTTATTTAAGGACTTTGCTGCATTATTTAAGGACTTTGTTGCATTATTTAAGGACTCTGCTGCATTATTTAAGGACTTTGTTGCATTATTTAATGACTCTTCTGCATTATTTAAGGACTTTGCTGCATTATTTAAGGACTATGCTGTGGTATTTAAGTACGCTGCTGCATTATTTAAGGACTTTGCTGCATTATTTAAGGACTCTGCTGCATTATTTAATTACTTTGCTGCATTATTAAAGGACCCTGCTGCGGCATTTAAGGATTCTGCTGCATTATTTAAGGACTTTGATGCATTATTTAAGGACGCTGCTGCAGAATTTAAGGAATCTGCTGCATTATTTAAGGACTTTGTTGCATTATTTAAGGTCTCTGCTGCATGAATTATGGACTCTGCTATGGTACTTAAGGACTTTGCTGAATTATTTAAGGACTTTGCTGCATTATTTAAGGACTTTGATGCATTATTTAAGAACTTTGTTGCATTATTTAAGGACTCTGCTGCATTATTTAAGGACTTTGTTGCATTATGTAAGGACTTTGCTGCTTTATTTAAGGACTTTGCTGCATTATTTAAGGACTTTGTTGCATTATTTAAGGACTCTGCTGCATTATTTAAGGACTTTGTTGCATTATTTAAGGACTCTTCTGCATTATTTAAGGACTTTGCTGCATTATTTAAGGACTATGCTGTGGTATTTAAGTACTCTGCTGCATTATTTAAGGACTTTGCTGCATTATTTAAGGACTCTGCTGCATTATTTAATTACTTTGCTGCATTATTAAAGGACCCTGCTGCGGCATTTAGGGATTCTGCTGCATAATTTAAGGACTTTATTGCATTATTTAAGGATCCTGCTGCATTATTTAAGGATCCTGCTGAAGCATTTGAGGACTCAGCTGCATTATTTAAGGACTTTGCTGCATTATTTAAGTACTTTGTTGCATTATTTAAGGACTCTGCTGCATAATTTAAGGACTTTATTGCATTATTTAAGGATCCTGCTGCATTATTTAATGACTCTGCTGAAGCATTTGAGGACTCAGCTGCATTATTTAAGGTCTCTGCTGCATTATTTAAGGATCCTGCTGAAGCATTTGAGGACTCAGCTGCATTATTTAAGGACTTTGCTGCATTATTTAACGACTCTGCTGCGTTATTTAAGGACTCTGCTGCATTATTTAAGGACACTGCTGCATTATTTAAGGACTCTGCTGCATTATTTAAGGACTTTGCTGCATTATTTAACGACTCTGCTGCATTATTTAAGAACTTTGCTGCATTATTTAAGGACTCTGCTGCATTATTTAAGGAATTTGTTGCATTATTTAAGGACTCTGCTGCTTTATTTAAGGACTCTGCTGCGGTATTTAAGGACTCTGCTGCATTATTTAAGGACTTTGCTGCATTATTTAAGGACTGCTGCGTTATGTAAGGACTCTGCTGCATTATTTAAGACTTTGCTGCATTATTTAAGGACTCTGCTGCAGTGTTTAATGACTCTGCTGAAGCAACTGGGGACTCAGATGCATTATTTAAGGACTCTGCTGCATTATGTAAGGACTTTGCTGCTTTATTTAAGGACTTTGCTGCATTATTTAAGGACTTTGTTGCATTATTTAAGGACTCTGCTGCATTATTTAAGGACTTTGTTGCATTATTTAAGGACTCTTCTGCATTATTTAAGGACTTTGCTGCATTATTTAAGGACTATGCTGTGGTATTTAAGTACTCTGCTGCATTATTTAAGGACTTTGCTGCATTATTTAAGGACTCTGCTGCATTATTTAATTACTTTGCTGCATTATTAAAGGACCCTGCTGCGGCATTTAAGGATTCTGCTGCATTATTTAAGGACTTTGATGCATTATTTAAGGACGCTGCTGCAGAATTTAAGGAATCTGCTGCATTATTTAAGGACATTGTTGCATTATTTAAGGTCTCTGCTGCATTATTTAAGGACTCTGCTATGGTACTTAAGGACTTTGCTGCATTATTTAAGGACTTTGCTGCATTATTTAAGGACTTTGATGCATTATTTAAGAACTTTGTTGCATTATTTAAGGACTCTGCTGCATTATTTAAGGACTTTGTTGCATTATGTAAGGACTTTGCTGCTTTATTTAAGGACTTTGCTGCATTATTTAAGGACTTTGTTGCATTATTTAAGGACTCTGCTGCATTATTTAAGGACTTTGTTGCATTATTTAAGGACTCTTCTGCATTATTTAAGGACTTTGCTGCATTATTTAAGGACTATGCTGTGGTATTTAAGTACTCTGCTGCATTATTTAAGGACTTTGCTGCATTATTTAAGGACTCTGCTGCATTATTTAATTACTTTGCTGCATTATTAAAGGACCCTGCTGCGGCATTTAAGGATTCTGCTGCATAATTTAAGGACTTTATTGCATTATTTAAGGATCCTGCTGCATTATTTAAGGATCCTGCTGAAGCATTTGAGGACTCAGCTGCATTATTTAAGGACTTTGCTGCATTATTTAACGACTCTGCTGCATTATTTAAGGACTCTGCTGCTTTATTTAAGGACTTTCCTGCATTATTTAAGGAGTCTTCTGCATTATTTAATGACTCTGCTGAAGCATTTGAGGACTCAACTGCATTATTTAAGGACTCTGCTGCATTATTTAAGGTCTCTGCTGCATTATTTAAGGACTCTGCTGTGGTATATAAGGACTCTGCTGCATTATTTAAGGAATTTGTTGCATTATTTAAGGACGCTGCTGCATTATTTAAGGACTTTGTTGCATTATTTAAGGACTCTGCTGCATTAATTAAGGACTTTGCTGCATTACTTAAGGACACTGCTGCATTATTTAAGGACTTTGTTGCATTATTTAAGGACTCTGCTGCATTATTTAAGGACTCTGCTGAAGCATTTGGGGACTCAGATGCATTATTTAAGGACTCTGCTGCATTATGTAAGGGCTTTGCTGCTTTATTTAAGGACTCTGTTGCATTATTTAAGGACTTTGTTGCATTATTTAAGAACTCTGCTGCATTATTTAAGGACTTTGTTGCATTATTTAAGGATTCTGCTGCATTATTTAAGGACTTTGCTGCATTATTTAAGGACTATGCTGTGGTATTTAAGGACTCTGCTGCATTATTTAAGGACTTTGCTGCATTATTAAAGGACTCTGCTGCATTATTTAATTACTTTGCTGCATTATTTAAGGACTCTGCTGCGGTATTTAAGGACTCTGCTGCATTATTTAAGGACTTTGATGCATTATTTAAGGACACTGCTGCAGAATTTAAGGAATCTGCTGCATTATTTAAGGACTTTGTTGCATTATTTAAGGTCTCTTTTTCATTATTTAAGGACTCTGCTATTGTACTTAAGGACTTTGCTGCATTATTTAAGGACTTTGCTGCATTATTTAAGGACTCTGCTGCATTATTTAAGTACTTTGTTGCATTATTTAAGGACTCTGCTGCATAATTTAAGGACTTTATTGCATTATTTAAGGATCCTGCTGCATTATTTAATGACTCTGCTGAAGCATTTGAGGACTCAGCTGCATTATTTAAGGTCTCTCTGCTGCATTATTTAAGGATCCTGCTGAAGCATTTGAGGACTCAGCTGCATTATTTAAGGACTTTGCTGCATTATTTAATGACTCTGCTGCGTTATTTAAAGACTCTGCTGCATTATTTAAGGACACTGCTGCATTATTTAAGGACTCTGCTGCATTATTTAAGGACTTTGCTGCATTATTTAACGACTCTGCTGCATTATTTAAGAACTTTGCTGCATTATTTAAGGACTCTGCTCCATTATTTAAGGAATTTGTTGCATTATTTAAGGACTCTGCTGCATTATTTAAGGACTTTGCTGCATTATTTAATGAATCTGCTGAAGCATTTGAGGACTCAACTGCATTATTTAAGGTCTCTGCTGCATTATTTAAGGACTCTGCTGAAGCATTTGAGGACTCAGCTGCATGATTTAAGGACTTTGCTGAATTATTTAAGGACTCTGCTGCATTATTTAAGGAATTTGTTGCATTATTTAAGGACTCTGCTGCATTATCTAAGGAATTTGTTGCATTATTTAAGGACTCTGCTGCATTATTTAAGGACTTTGCTGCATTATTTAATAACTTTGTTGCATTATACAAGTACTCTGCTGCATTATTTAAGGACTTTGTTGCATTATGTTAGGAGTCTGCTGCATTATTTAAGGAGTCTGCTGCATTATTTAATGACTATGCTGCATTATTTAAGGACTGCTGCGTTATTTAAGGACTCTGCTGCATTATTTAAGACTTTGCTGCATTATTTAAGGACTCTGCTGCAGTATTTAATGACTCTGCTGAAGCATTTGGGGACTCAGATGCTTTATTTAAGGACTCTGTTGCATTATTTAAGGACTTTGTTGCATTATTTAAGGACTCTGCTGCATTATTTAAGGACTTTGTTGCATTATTTAAGGATTCTGCTGCATTTTTTAAGGACCTGGCTGCATTATTTAAGGACTCTGCTGCATTATTTAATTATTTTGCTCCATTATTTAAGGACTCTGCTGCGGTATTTAAGGACTCTGCTGCATTATTTAAGGACTGTGATGCATTATTTAAGGACGCTGCTGCAGAATTTAAGGAATCTGCTGCATTATTTAAGGACTTTGTTGCATTATTTAAGGTCTCTGCTGCATTATTTAAGGACTCTGCTATGGTACTTAAGGACTTTGCTGCATTATTTAAGGACTTTGCTGCATTATTTAAGGACTCTGCTGCATTATTTAAGAACTGTGTTGCATTATTTAAGGACTCTGCTGCATTATTTAAGGACTTTGTTGCATTATGTAAGGACTCTGCTGCATTATTTAAGGACTTTGCTGCATTATTTAAGGACTCTGCTGCATAATTTAAGGACTTTATTGCATTATTTTAGGATCCTGCTGCATTATTTAATGACTCTGCTGAAGCATTTGAGGACTCAGCTGCATTATTAAAGGTCTCTGCTGCATTATTTAAGGATCCTGCTGAAGCATTTGAGGACTCAGTTGCATTATTTAAGGACTTTGCTGCATTATTTAACGACTCTGCTGCGTTATTTAAGGACTCTGCTGCATTATTTAAGAACTTTGCTGCATTATTTAAGGACTCTTCTGAATTATTTAATGACTCTGCTGAAGTATTTGAGGACTCAGCTGCATTATTTAAGGACTCTGCTGCATTATTTAAGGAATTTGCTGCATTATTTAAGGACTCTGCTGCGTTATTTAAGGACTCTGCTGCATTATTTAAGGACTTTGATGCATTATTTATGGACGCTGCTGCAGAATTTAAGGAATCTGCTGCATTATTTAAGGACTTTGTTGCATTATTTAAGGTCTCTGCTGCATTATTTAAGGACTCTGCTGTGGTATTTAAGGACTCTGCTGCATTATTTAAGGAATTTGTTGCATTATTTAAGGACGCTGCTGCATTATTTAAGGTCTTTGTTGCATTATTTAAGGACTCTGCTGCAGTATTTAATGACTCTGCTGAAGCATTTGGGGACTCAGATGCATTATTTAAGGACTCTGCTGCATTATGTAAGGGCTTTGCTGCTTTATTTAAGGACTCTTTTGCATTATTTAAGGACTTTGTTGCATTATTTAAGGACTCTGCTGCATTATTTAAGGACTTTGTTGCATTATTTAAGGATTCTGCTGCATTATTTAAGGACTTTGCTGCATTATTTAAGGACTATGCTTTGGTATTTAAGGACTCTGCTGCATAATTTAAGGACTTTGCTGCATTATTTAAGGACTCTGCTGCATTATTTAATTACTTTGCTGCATTATTTAAGGACTCTGCTGCGGTATTTAAGGACTCTGCTGCATTATTTAAGGACTTTGATGCATTATTTAAGGACTCTGCTGCATTATTTAAGGAATTTGTTGCATTATTTAAGGACTCTGCTGCATTATTTAAGGACTTTGCTGCATTATTTAATAATTTTGTTGCATTATAAAAGTACTCTGCTGCATTATTTAAGGACTTTGTTGCATTATGTAAGGAGTCTGCTGCATTATTTAAGGACTTTGCTGCATTATTTAACGACTCTGCTGAAACATTTGAGGACTCAGCTGCATTATTTAAGGACTCTGCTGCATTATTTAAGGAATTTGCTGCATTATTTAAGGACTCTGCTGCGGTATTTAAGGACTCTGCTGCATTATTTAAGGACTTTGATGCATTATTTAAGGACTCTGCTGCATTATTTAATGACTTTGTTGCATTATATAAGGTCTCTGCTGCATTATTTAAGGACTATGTTGCATTATGTTAGAAGTCTGCTGCATTATTTAAGGACTTTGCTGCATTATTTAAGGACTCTGCTGCATTATTTAAGGACTTTATTGCATTATTTAAGGACTCTGCTGCATTATTTAATGACTCTGCTGAAGCATTTGAGGACTCAGCTGCATTATTTAAGGTCTCTGCTGTATTATTTAAGGACTCTGCTGCATTATTTAATGACTCTGCTGCGGTATTTAAGGACTCTGCTGCATTATTTAAGGACTTTGCTGCATTATTTAAGGACTGCTGCGTTGTTTAACGACTCTGCTGCATTATTTAAGACTTTGCTGCATTATTTAAGGACTCTGCTGCAGTGTTTAATGACTCTGCTGAAGCAATTGGGGACTCAGATGCATTATTTAAGGACTCTGCTGCATTATGTAAGGACTTTGCTGCTTTATTTAAGGACTTTGCTGCATTATTTAAGGACTTTGTTGCATTATTTAAGGACTCTGCTGCATTATTTAAGGACTTTGTTGCATTATTTAAGGACTCTTCTGCATTATTTAAGGACTTTGCTGCATTATTTAAGGACTATGCTGTGGTATTTAAGTACTCTGCTGCATTATTTAAGGACTTTGCTGCATTATTTAAGGACTCTGCTGCATTATTTAATTACTTTGCTGCATTATTAAAGGACCCTGCTGCGGCATTTAAGGATTCTGCTGCATTATTTAAGGACTTTGATGCATTATTTAAGGACGCTGCTGCAGAATTTAAGGAATCTGCTGCATTATTCAAGGACATTGTTGCATTATTTAAGGTCTCTGCTGCATTATTTAAGGACTCTGCTATGGTACTTAAGGACTTTGCTGCATTATTTAAGGACTTTGCTGCATTATTTAAGGACTTTGATGCATTATTTAAGAACTTTGTTGCATTATTTAAGGACTCTGCTGCATTATTTAAGGACTTTGTTGCATTATGTAAGGACTTTGCTGCTTTATTTAAGGACTTTGCTGCATTATTTAAGGACTTTGTTGCATTATTTAAGGACTCTGCTGCATTATTTAAGGACTTTGTTGCATTATTTAAGGACTCTTCTGCATTATTTAAGGACTTTGCTGCATTATTTAAGGACTATGCTGTGGTATTTAAGTACTCTGCTGCATTATTTAAGGACTTTGCTGCATTATTTAAGGACTCTGCTGCATTATTTAATTACTTTGCTGCATTATTAAAGGACCCTGCTGCGGCATTTAAGGATTCTGCTGCATAATTTAAGGACTTTATTGCATTATTTAAGGATCCTGCTGCATTATTTAAGGATCCTGCTGAAGCATTTGAGGACTCAGCTGCATTATTTAAGGACTTTGCTGCATTATTTAACGACTCTGCTGCATTATTTAAGGACTCTGCTGCTTTATTTAAGGACTTTCCTGCATTATTTAAGGAGTCTTCTGCATTATTTAATGACTCTGCTGAAGCATTTGAGGACTCAACTGCATTATTTAAGGACTCTGCTGCATTATTTAAGGTCTCTGCTGCATTATTTAAGGACTCTGCTGTGGTATATAAGGACTCTGCTGCATTATTTAAGGAATTTGTTGCATTATTTAAGGACGCTGCTGCATTATTTAAGGACTTTGTTGCATTATTTAAGGACTCTGCTGCATTAATTAAGGACTTTGCTGCATTACTTAAGGACACTGCTGCATTATTTAAGGACTTTGTTGCATTATTTAAGGACTCTGCTGCATTATTTAAGGACTCTGCTGAAGCATTTGGGGACTCAGATGCATTATTTAAGGACTCTGCTGCATTATGTAAGGGCTTTGCTGCTTTATTTAAGGACTCTGTTGCATTATTTAAGGACTTTGTTGCATTATTTAAGAACTCTGCTGCATTATTTAAGGACTTTGTTGCATTATTTAAGGATTCTGCTGCATTATTTAAGGACTTTGCTGCATTATTTAAGGACTATGCTGTGGTATTTAAGGACTCTGCTGCATTATTTAAGGACTTTGCTGCATTATTAAAGGACTCTGCTGCATTATTTAATTACTTTGCTGCATTATTTAAGGACTCTGCTGCGGTATTTAAGGACTCTGCTGCATTATTTAAGGACTTTGATGCATTATTTAAGGACACTGCTGCAGAATTTAAGGAATCTGCTGCATTATTTAAGGACTTTGTTGCATTATTTAAGGTCTCTTTTTCATTATTTAAGGACTCTGCTATTGTACTTAAGGACTTTGCTGCATTATTTAAGGACTTTGCTGCATTATTTAAGGACTCTGCTGCATTATTTAAGTACTTTGTTGCATTATTTAAGGACTCTGCTGCATAATTTAAGGACTTTATTGCATTATTTAAGGATCCTGCTGCATTATTTAATGACTCTGCTGAAGCATTTGAGGACTCAGCTGCATTATTTAAGGTCTCTCTGCTGCATTATTTAAGGATCCTGCTGAAGCATTTGAGGACTCAGCTGCATTATTTAAGGACTTTGCTGCATTATTTAATGACTCTGCTGCGTTATTTAAAGACTCTGCTGCATTATTTAAGGACACTGCTGCATTATTTAAGGACTCTGCTGCATTATTTAAGGACTTTGCTGCATTATTTAACGACTCTGCTGCATTATTTAAGAACTTTGCTGCATTATTTAAGGACTCTGCTCCATTATTTAAGGAATTTGTTGCATTATTTAAGGACTCTGCTGCATTATTTAAGGACTTTGCTGCATTATTTAATGAATCTGCTGAAGCATTTGAGGACTCAACTGCATTATTTAAGGTCTCTGCTGCATTATTTAAGGACTCTGCTGAAGCATTTGAGGACTCAGCTGCATGATTTAAGGACTTTGCTGAATTATTTAAGGACTCTGCTGCATTATTTAAGGAATTTGTTGCATTATTTAAGGACTCTGCTGCATTATCTAAGGAATTTGTTGCATTATTTAAGGACTCTGCTGCATTATTTAAGGACTTTGCTGCATTATTTAATAACTTTGTTGCATTATACAAGTACTCTGCTGCATTATTTAAGGACTTTGTTGCATTATGTTAGGAGTCTGCTGCATTATTTAAGGAGTCTGCTGCATTATTTAATGACTATGCTGCATTATTTAAGGACTGCTGCGTTATTTAAGGACTCTGCTGCATTATTTAAGACTTTGCTGCATTATTTAAGGACTCTGCTGCAGTATTTAATGACTCTGCTGAAGCATTTGGGGACTCAGATGCTTTATTTAAGGACTCTGTTGCATTATTTAAGGACTTTGTTGCATTATTTAAGGACTCTGCTGCATTATTTAAGGACTTTGTTGCATTATTTAAGGATTCTGCTGCATTTTTTAAGGACCTGGCTGCATTATTTAAGGACTCTGCTGCATTATTTAATTATTTTGCTCCATTATTTAAGGACTCTGCTGCGGTATTTAAGGACTCTGCTGCATTATTTAAGGACTGTGATGCATTATTTAAGGACGCTGCTGCAGAATTTAAGGAATCTGCTGCATTATTTAAGGACTTTGTTGCATTATTTAAGGTCTCTGCTGCATTATTTAAGGACTCTGCTATGGTACTTAAGGACTTTGCTGCATTATTTAAGGACTTTGCTGCATTATTTAAGGACTCTGCTGCATTATTTAAGAACTGTGTTGCATTATTTAAGGACTCTGCTGCATTATTTAAGGACTTTGTTGCATTATGTAAGGACTCTGCTGCATTATTTAAGGACTTTGCTGCATTATTTAAGGACTCTACTGCATAATTTAAGGACTTTATTGCATTATTTAAGGATCCTGCTGCATTATTTAATGACTCTGCTGAAGCATTTGAGGACTCAGCTGCATTATTAAAGGTCTCTGCTGCATTATTTAAGTATCCTGCTGAAGCATTTGAGGACTCAGCTGCATTATTTAAGGACTTTGCTGCATTATTTATCGACTCTGCTGCGTTATTTAAGGACTCTGCTGCATTATTTAAGAACTTTGCTGCATTATTTAAGGACTCTTCTGCATTATTTAATGACTCTGCTGAAGAATTTGAGGACTCAGCTGCATAATTTAAGGACTCTGCTGCATTATTTAAGGAATTTGCTGCATTATTTAAGGACTCTACTGCGTTATTTAAGGACTCTGTTGCATTATTTAAGGACTTTGATGCATTATTTAAGGATGCTGCTGCAGAATTTAAGGAATCTGCTGCATTATTTAAGGACTTTGTTGCATTATTTAAGGTCTCTGCTGCATTATTTAAGGACTCTGCTGTGGTATTTAAGGACTCTGCTGCATTATTTAAGGAATTTGTTGCATTATTTAAGGACGCTGCTGCATTATTTAAGGACTTTGTTGCATTATTTAAGGACTCTGCTGCAGTATTTAATGACTCTGCTGAAGTATTTGGGGACTCAGATGCATTATTTAAGGACTCTGCTGCATTATGTAAGGGCTTTGCTGCTTTATTTAAGGACTCTTTTGCATTATTTAAGGACTCTGCTGCATTATTTAAGGACTTTGTTGCATTATTTAAGGATTTTGCTGCATTATTTAAGGATTTTGCTGCATTATTTAAGGACTTTGCCGCATTATTTAAGGACTATGCTTTGGTATTTAAGGACTCTGCTGCATTATTTAAGGACTTTGCTGCATTATTTAAGGACTCTGCTGCATTATTTAATTACTTTGCTGCATTATTTAAGGACTCTGCTGCGGTATTTAAGGACTCTGCTGCATTATTTAAGGACTTTGATGCATTATTTAAGGACACTGCTGCAGAATTTAAGGAATCTGCTTCATTATTTAAGGACTTTGTTGCATTATTTAAGGACTCTGCTGCATTATTTAAGAACTTTGTTGCATTATTTAAGGACTCTGCTGCATTATTTAAGGACTTTGTTGCATTATGTAAGGACTCTGCTGCATTATTTAAGGACTTTGCTGCATTATTTAAGGACTCTGCTGCATAATTTAAGGACTTTATTGCATTATTTTAGGATCCTGCTGCATTATTTAATGACTCTGCTGAAGCATTTGAGGACTCAGCTGCATTATTAAAGGTCTCTGCTGCATTATTTAAGGATCCTGCTGAAGCATTTGAGGACTCAGTTGCATTATTTAAGGACTTTGCTGCATTATTTAACGACTCTGCTGCATTATTTAAGGACTCTGCTGCATTATTTAAGAACTTTGCTGCATTATTTAAGGACTCTTCTGAATTATTTAATGACTCTGCTGAAGTATTTGAGGACTCAGCTGCATTATTTAAGGACTCTGCTGCATTATTTAAGGAATTTGCTGCATTATTTAAGGACTCTGCTGCGTTATTTAAGGACTCTGCTGCATTATTTAAGGACTTTGATGCATTATTTATGGACGCTGCTGCAGAATTTAAGGAATCTGCTGCATTATTTAAGGACTTTGTTGCATTATTTAAGGTCTCTGCTGCATTATTTAAGGACTCTGCTGTGGTATTTAAGGACTCTGCTGCATTATTTAAGGAATTTGTTGCATTATTTAAGGACGCTGCTGCATTATTTAAGGTCTTTGTTGCATTATTTAAGGACTCTGCTGCAGTATTTAATGACTCTGCTGAAGCATTTGGGGACTCAGATGCATTATTTAAGGACTCTGCTGCATTATGTAAGGGCTTTGCTGCTTTATTTAAGGACTCTTTTGCATTATTTAAGGACTTTGTTGCATTATTTAAGGACTCTGCTGCATTATTTAAGGACTTTGTTGCATTATTTAAGGATTCTGCTGCATTATTTAAGGACTTTGCTGCATTATTTAAGGACTATGCTTTGGTATTTAAGGACTCTGCTGCATAATTTAAGGACTTTGCTGCATTATTTAAGGACTCTGCTGCATTATTTAATTACTTTGCTGCATTATTTAAGGACTCTGCTGCGGTATTTAAGGACTCTGCTGCATTATTTAAGGACTTTGATGCATTATTTAAGGACTCTGCTGCATTATTTAAGGAATTTGTTGCATTATTTAAGGACTCTGCTGCATTATTTAAGGACTTTGCTGCATTATTTAATAATTTTGTTGCATTATAAAAGTACTCTGCTGCATTATTTAAGGACTTTGTTGCATTATGTAAGGAGTCTGCTGCATTATTTAAGGACTTTGCTGCATTATTTAACGACTCTGCTGAAACATTTGAGGACTCAGCTGCATTATTTAAGGACTCTGCTGCATTATTTAAGGAATTTGCTGCATTATTTAAGGACTCTGCTGCGGTATTTAAGGACTCTGCTGCATTATTTAAGGACTTTGATGCATTATTTAAGGACTCTGCTGCATTATTTAATGACTTTGTTGCATTATATAAGGTCTCTGCTGCATTATTTAAGGACTATGTTGCATTATGTTAGAAGTCTGCTGCATTATTTAAGGACTTTGCTGCATTATTTAAGGACTCTGCTGCATTATTTAAGGACTTTATTGCATTATTTAAGGACTCTGCTGCATTATTTAATGACTCTGCTGAAGCATTTGAGGACTCAGCTGCATTATTTAAGGTCTCTGCTGTATTATTTAAGGACTCTGCTGCATTATTTAATGACTCTGCTGCGGTATTTAAGGACTCTGCTGCATTATTTAAGGACTTTGCTGCATTATTTAAGGACTGCTGCGTTGTTTAAGGACTCTGCTGCATTATTTAAGACTTTGCTGCATTATTTAAGGACTCTGCTGCAGTGTTTAATGACTCTGCTGAAGCAATTGGGGACTCAGATGCATTATTTAAGGACTCTGCTGCATTATGTAAGGACTTTGCTGCTTTATTTAAGGACTTTGCTGCATTATTTAAGGACTTTGTTGCATTATTTAAGGACTCTGCTGCATTATTTAAGGACTTTGTTGCATTATTTAAGGACTCTTCTGCATTATTTAAGGACTTTGCTGCATTATTTAAGGACTATGCTGTGGTATTTAAGTACTCTGCTGCATTATTTAAGGACTTTGCTGCATTATTTAAGGACTCTGCTGCATTATTTAATTACTTTGCTGCATTATTAAAGGACCCTGCTGCGGCATTTAAGGATTCTGCTGCATTATTTAAGGACTTTGATGCATTATTTAAGGACGCTGCTGCAGAATTTAAGGAATCTGCTGCATTATTTAAGGACTTTGTTGCATTATTTAAGGTCTCTGCTGCATTATTTAAGGACTCTGCTATGGTACTTAAGGACTTTGCTGCATTACTTAAGGACTTTGCTGCATTATTTAAGGACTTTGATGCATTATTTAAGAACTTTGTTGTATTATTTAAGGACTCTGCTGCATTATTTAAGGACTTTGTTGCATTATGTAAGGACTTTGCTGCTTTATTTAAGGACTTTGCTGCATTATTTAAGGACTTTGTTGCATTATTTAAGGACTCTTCTGCATTATTTAAGGACTTTGCTGCATTATTTAAGGACTATGCTGTGGTATTTAAGTACTCTGCTGCATTATTTAAGGACTTTGCTGCATTATTTAAGGACTCTGCTGCATTATTTAATTACTTTGCTGCATTATTAAAGGACCCTGCTGCGGCATTTAAGGATTCTGCTGCATAATTTAAGGACTTTATTGCATTATTTAAGGATCCTGCTGCATTATTTAAGGATCCTGCTGAAGCATTTGAGGACTCAGCTGCATTATTTAAGGACTTTGCTGCATTATTTAACGACTCTGCTGCATTATTTAAGGACTCTGCTGCTTTATTTAAGGACTTTCCTGCATTATTTAAGGAGTCTTCTGCATTATTTAATGACTCTGCTGAAGCATTTGAGGACTCAACTGCATTATTTAAGGACTCTGCTGCATTATTTAAGGTCTCTGCTGCATTATTTAAGGACTCTGCTGTGGTATATAAGGACTCTGCTGCATTATTTAAGGAATTTGTTGCATTATTTAAGGACGCTGCTGCATTATTTAAGGACTTTGTTGCATTATTTAAGGACTCTGCTGCATTAATTAAGGACTTTGCTGCATTACTTAAGGACACTGCTGCATTATTTAAGGACTTTGTTGCATTATTTAAGGACTCTGCTGCATTATTTAAGGACTCTGCTGAAACATTTGGGGACTCAGATGCATTATTTAAGGACTCTGCTGCATTATGTAAGGGCTTTGCTGCTTTATTTAAGGACTCTGTTGCATTATTTAAGGACTTTGTTGCATTATTTAAGAACTCTGCTGCATTATTTAAGGAATTTGTTGCATTATTTAAGGATTCTGCTGCATTATTTAATTACTTTGCTGCATTATTTAAGGACTATGCTGTGGTATTTAAGGACTCTGCTGCATTATTTAAGGACTTTGCTGCATTATTAAAGGACTCTGCTGCATTATTTAATTACTTTGCTGCATTATTTAAGGACTCTGCTGCGGTATTTAAGGACTCTGCTGCATTATTTAAGGACTTTGATGCATTATTTAAGGACACTGCTGCAGAATTTAAGGAATCTGCTGCATTATTTAAGGACTTTGTTGCATTATTTAAGGTCTCTTTTTCATTATTTAAGGACTCTGCTATTGTACTTAAGGACTTTGCTGCATTATTTAAGGACTTTGCTGCATTATTTAAGGACTCTGCTGCATTATTTAAGTACTTTGTTGCATTATTTAAGGACTCTGCTGCATAATTTAAGGACTTTATTGCATTATTTAAGGATCCTGCTGCATTATTTAATGACTCTGCTGAAGCATTTGAGGACTCAGCTACATTATTTAAGGTCTCTGCTGCATTATTTAAGGATCCTGCTGAAGCATTTGAGGACTCAGCTGCATTATTTAAGGACTTTGCTGCATTATTTAACGACTCTGCTGCGTTATTTAAGGACTCTGCTGCATTATTTAAGGACACTGCTGCATTATTTAAGGACTCTGCTGCATTATTTAAGGACTTTGCTGCATTATTTAACGACTCTGCTGCATTATTTAAGAACTTTGCTGCATTATTTAAGGACTCTGCTGCATTATTTAAGGAATTTGTTGCATTATTTAAGGACTCTGCTGCTTTATTTAAGGACTCTGCTGCGGTATTTAAGGACTCTGCTGCATTATTTAAGGACTTTGCTGCATTATTTAAGGACTGCTGCGTTATTTAAGGACTCTGCTGCATTATTTAAGACTTTGCTGCATTATTTAAGGACTCTGCTGCAGTGTTTAATGACTCTGCTGAAGCAACTGGGGACTCAGATGCATTATTTAAGGACTCTGCTGCATTATGTAAGGACTTTGCTGCTTTATTTAAGGACTTTGCTGCATTATTTAAGGACTTTGTTGCATTATTTAAGGACTCTGCTGCATTATTTAAGGACTTTGTTGCATTATTTAAGGACTCTTCTGCATTATTTAAGGACTTTGCTGCATTATTTAAGGACTATGCTGTGGTATTTAAGTACGCTGCTGCACTATTTAAGGACTTTGCTGCATTATTTAAGGACTCTGCTGCATTATTTAATTACTTTGCTGCATTATTAAAGGACCCTGCTGCGGCATTTAAGGATTCTGCTGCATTATTTAAGGACTTTGATGCATTATTTACGGACGCTGCTGCAGAATTTAAGGAATCTGCTGCATTATTTAAGGACTTTGTTGCATTATTTAAGGTCTCTGCTGCATGAATTATGGACTCTGCTATGGTACTTAAGGACTTTGCTGCATTATTTAAGGACTTTGCTGCATTATTTAAGGACTTTGATGCATTATTTAAGAACTTTGTTGCATTATTTAAGGACTCTGCTGCATTATTTAAGGACTTTGTTGCATTATGTAAGGACTTTGCTGCTTTATTTAAGGACTTTGCTGCATTATTTAAGGACTTTGTTGCATTATTTAAGGACTCTGCTGCATTATTTAAGGACTTTGTTGCATTATTTAAGGACTCTTCTGCATTATTTAAGGACTTTGCTGCATTATTTAAGGACTATGCTGTGGTATTTAAGTACTCTGCTGCATTATTTAAGGACTTTGCTGCATTATTTAAGGACTCTGCTGCATTATTTAATTACTTTGCTGCATTATTAAAGGACCCTGCTGCGGCATTTAGGGATTCTGCTGCATAATTTAAGGACTTTATTGCATTATTTAAGGATCCTGCTGCATTATTTAAGGATCCTGCTGAAGCATTTGAGGACTCAGCTGCATTATTTAAGGACTTTGCTGCATTATTTAAGAACTTTGCTGCATTATTTAAGGACTCTGCTGCATTATTTAAGGAATTTGTTGCATTATTTAAGGACTCTGCTGCTTTATTTAAGGACTCTGCTGCGGTATTTAAGGACTCTGCTGCATTATTTAAGGACTTTGCTGCATTATTTAAGGACTGCTGCGTTATTTAAGGACTCTGCTGCATTATTTAAGACTTTGCTGCATTATTTAAGGACTCTGCTGCAGTGTTTAATGACTCTGCTGAAGCAACTGGGGACTCAGATGCATTATTTAAGGACTCTGCTGCATTATGTAAGGACTTTGCTGCTTTATTTAAGGACTTTGCTGCATTATTTAAGGACTTTGTTGCATTATTTAAGGACTCTGCTGCATTATTTAAGGACTTTGTTGCATTATTTAAGGACTCTTCTGCATTATTTAAGGACTTTGCTGCATTATTTAAGAACTATGCTGTGGTATTTAAGTACGCTGCTGCATTATTTAAGGACTTTGCTGCATTATTTAAGGACTCTGCTGCATTATTTAATTACTTTGCTGCATTATTAAAGGACCCTGCTGCGGCATTTAAGGATTCTGCTGCATTATTTAAGGACTTTGATGCATTATTTAAGGACGCTGCTGCAGAATTTAAGGAATCTGCTGCATTATTTAAGGACTTTGTTGCATTATTTAAGGTCTCTGCTGCATTATTTAAGGACTCTGCTATGGTACTTAAGGACTTTGCTGCATTACTTAAGGACTTTGCTGCATTATTTAAGGACTTTGATGCATTATTTAAGAACTTTGTTGCATTATTTAAGGACTCTGCTGCATTATTTAAGGACTTTGTTGCATTATGTAAGGACTTTGCTGCTTTATTTAAGGACTTTGCTGCATTATTTAAGGACTTTGTTGCATTATTTAAGGACTCTTCTGCATTATTTAAGGACTTTGCTGCATTATTTAAGGACTATGCTGTGGTATTTAAGTACTCTGCTGCATTATTTAAGGACTTTGCTGCATTATTTAAGGACTCTGCTGCATTATTTAATTACTTTGCTGCATTATTAAAGGACCCTGCTGCGGCATTTAAGGATTCTGCTGCATAATTTAAGGACTTTATTGCATTATTTAAGGATCCTGCTGCATTATTTAAGGATCCTGCTGAAGCATTTGAGGACTCAGCTGCATTATTTAAGGACTTTGCTGCATTATTTAACGACTCTGCTGCATTATTTAAGGACTCTGCTGCTTTATTTAAGGACTTTCCTGCATTATTTAAGGAGTCTTCTGCATTATTTAATGACTCTGCTGAAGCATTTGAGGACTCAACTGCATTATTTAAGGACTCTGCTGCATTATTTAAGGTCTCTGCTGCATTATTTAAGGACTCTGCTGTGGTATATAAGGACTCTGCTGCATTATTTAAGGAATTTGTTGCATTATTTAAGGACGCTGCTGCATTATTTAAGGACTTTGTTGCATTATTTAAGGACTCTGCTGCATTAATTAAGGACTTTGCTGCATTACTTAAGGACACTGCTGCATTATTTAAGGACTTTGTTGCATTATTTAAGGACTCTGCTGCATTATTTAAGGACTCTGCTGAAACATTTGGGGACTCAGATGCATTATTTAAGGACTCTGCTGCATTATGTAAGGGCTTTGCTGCTTTATTTAAGGACTCTGTTGCATTATTTAAGGACTTTGTTGCATTATTTAAGAACTCTGCTGCATTATTTAAGGAATTTTTTGCATTATTTAAGGATTCTGCTGCATTATTTAAGGACTTTGCTGCATTATTTAAGGACTATGCTGTGGTATTTAAGGACTCTGCTGCATTATTTAATTACTTTGCTGCATTATTAAAGGACCCTGCTGCGGCATTTAAGGATTCTGCTGCATTATTTAAGGACTTTGATGCATTATTTAAGGACGCTGCTGCAGAATTTAAGGAATCTGCTGCATTATTTAAGGACTTTGCTGCATTATTTAAGGACTTTGATGCATTATTTAAGAACATGGTTGCATTATTTAAGGACTCTGCTGCATTATTTAAGGACTTTGTTGCATTATGTAAGGACTTTGCTGCTTTATTTAAGGACTTTGCTGCATTATTTAAGGACTTTGTTGCATTATTTAAGGACTCTGCTGCATTATTTAAGGACTTTGTTGCATTATTTAAGGACTCTTCTGCATTATTTAAGGACTTTGCTGCATTATTTAAGGACTATGCTGTGGTATTTAAGTACTCTGCTGCATTATTTAAGGACTTTGCTGCATTATTTAAGGACTCTGCTGCATTATTTAATTACTTTGCTGCATTATTAAAGGACCCTGCTGCGGCATTTAGGGATTCTGCTGCATAATTTAAGGACTTTATTGCATTATTTAAGGATCCTGCTGCATTATTTAAGGATCCTGCTGAAGCATTTGAGGACTCAGCTGCATTATTTAAGGACTTTGCTGCATTATTTAAGAACTTTGCTGCATTATTTAAGGACTCTGCTGCATTATTTAAGGAATTTGTTGCATTATTTAAGGACTCTGCTGCTTTATTTAAGGACTCTGCTGCGGTATTTAAGGACTCTGCTGCATTATTTAAGGACTTTGCTGCATTATTTAAGGACTGCTGCGTTATTTAAGGACTCTGCTGCATTATTTAAGACTTTGCTGCATTATTTAAGGACTCTGCTGCAGTGTTTAATGACTCTGCTGAAGCAACTGGGGACTCAGATGCATTATTTAAGGACTCTGCTGCATTATGTAAGGACTTTGCTGCTTTATTTAAGGACTTTGCTGCATTATTTAAAGACTTTGTTGCATTATTTAAGGACTCTGCTGCATTATTTAAGGACTTTGTTGCATTATTTAATGACTCTTCTGCATTATTTAAGGACTTTGCTGCATTATTTAAGGACTATGCTGTGGTATTTAAGTACGCTGCTGCATTATTTAAGGACTTTGCTGCATTATTTAAGGACTCTGCTGCATTATTTAATTACTTTGCTGCATTATTAAAGGACCCTGCTGCGGCATTTAAGGATTCTGCTGCATTATTTAAGGACTTTGATGCATTATTTAAGGACGCTGCTGCAGAATTTAAGGAATCTGCTGCATTATTTAAGGACTTTGTTGCATTATTTAAGGTCTCTGCTGCATGAATTATGGACTCTGCTATGGTACTTAAGGACTTTGCTGCATTATTTAAGGACTTTGCTGCATTATTTAAGGACTTTGATGCATTATTTAAGAACTTTGTTGCATTATTTAAGGACTCTGCTGCATTATTTAAGGACTTTGTTGCATTATGTAAGGACTTTGCTGCTTTATTTAAGGACTTTGCTGCATTATTTAAGGACTTTGTTGCATTATTTAAGGACTCTGCTGCATTATTTAAGGACTTTGTTGCATTATTTAAGGACTCTTCTGCATTATTTAAGGACTTTGCTGCATTATTTAAGGACTATGCTGTGGTATTTAAGTACTCTGCTGCATTATTTAAGGACTTTGCTGCATTATTTAAGGACTCTGCTGCATTATTTAATTACTTTGCTGCATTATTAAAGGACCCTGCTGCGGCATTTAGGGATTCTGCTGCATAATTTAAGGACTTTATTGCATTATTTAAGGATCCTGCTGCATTATTTAAGGATCCTGCTGAAGCATTTGAGGACTCAGCTGCATTATTTAAGGACTTTGCTGCATTATTTAAGTACTTTGTTGCATTATTTAAGGACTCTGCTGCATAATTTAAGGACTTTATTGCATTATTTAAGGATCCTGCTGCATTATTTAATGACTCTGCTGAAGCATTTGAGGACTCAGCTGCATTATTTAAGGTCTCTGCTGCATTATTTAAGGATCCTGCTGAAGCATTTGAGGACTCAGCTGCATTATTTAAGGACTTTGCTGCATTATTTAACGACTCTGCTGCGTTATTTAAGGACTCTGCTGCATTATTTAAGGACACTGCTGCATTATTTAAGGACTCTGCTGCATTATTTAAGGACTTTGCTGCATTATTTAACGACTCTGCTGCATTATTTAAGAACTTTGCTGCATTATTTAAGGACTCTGCTGCATTATTTAAGGAATTTGTTGCATTATTTAAGGACTCTGCTGCTTTATTTAAGGACTCTGCTGCGGTATTTAAGGACTCTGCTGCATTATTTAAGGACTTTGCTGCATTATTTAAGGACTGCTGCGTTATGTAAGGACTCTGCTGCATTATTTAAGACTTTGCTGCATTATTTAAGGACTCTGCTGCAGTGTTTAATGACTCTGCTGAAGCAACTGGGGACTCAGATGCATTATTTAAGGACTCTGCTGCATTATGTAAGGACTTTGCTGCATTATTTAAGGACTTTGCTGCATTATTTAAGGACTTTGTTGCATTATTTAAGGACTCTGCTGCATTATTTAAGGACTTTGTTGCATTATTTAAGGACTCTTCTGCATTATTTAAGGACTTTGCTGCATTATTTAAGGACTATGCTGTGGTATTTAAGTACTCTGCTGCATTATTTAAGGACTTTGCTGCATTATTTAAGGACTCTGCTGCATTATTTAATTACTTTGCTGCATTATTAAAGGACCCTGCTGCGGCATTTAAGGATTCTGCTGCATTATTTAAGGACTTTGATGCATTATTTAAGGACGCTGCTGCAGAATTTAAGGAATCTGCTGCATTATTTAAGGACATTGTTGCATTATTTAAGGTCTCTGCTGCATTATTTAAGGACTCTGCTATGGTACTTAAGGACTTTGCTGCATTATTTAAGGACTTTGTTGCATTATGTAAGGACTTTGCTGCTTTATTTAAGGACTTTGCTGCATTATTTAAGGACTTTGTTGCATTATTTAAGGACTCTGCTGCATTATTTAAGGACTTTGTTGCATTATTTAAGGACTCTTCTGCATTATTTAAGGACTTTGCTGCATTATTTAAGGACTATGCTGTGGTATTTAAGTACTCTGCTGCATTATTTAAGGACTTTGCTGCATTATTTAAGGACTCTGCTGCATTATTTAATTACTTTGCTGCATTATTAAAGGACCCTGCTGCGGCATTTAAGGATTCTGCTGCATAATTTAAGGACTTTATTGCATTATTTAAGGATCCTGCTGCATTATTTAAGGATCCTGCTGAAGCATTTGAGGACTCAGCTGCATTATTTAAGGACTTTGCTGCATTATTTAACGACTCTGCTGCATTATTTAAGGACTCTGCTGCTTTATTTAAGGACTTTCCTGCATTATTTAAGGAGTCTTCTGCATTATTTAATGACTCTGCTGAAGCATTTGAGGACTCAACTGCATTATTTAAGGACTCTGCTGCATTATTTAAGGTCTCTGCTGCATTATTTAAGGACTCTGCTGTGGTATATAAGGACTCTGCTGCATTATTTAAGGAATTTGTTGCATTATTTAAGGACGCTGCTGCATTATTTAAGGACTTTGTTGCATTATTTAAGGACTCTGCTGCATTAATTAAGGACTTTGCTGCATTACTTAAGGACACTGCTGCATTATTTAAGGACTTTGTTGCATTATTTAAGGACTCTGCTGCATTATTTAAGGACTCTGCTGAAGCATTTGGGGACTCAGATGCATTATTTAAGGACTCTGCTGCATTATGTAAGGGCTTTGCTGCTTTATTTAAGGACTCTGTTGCATTATTTAAGGACTTTGTTGCATTATTTAAGAACTCTGCTGCATTATTTAAGGACTTTGTTGCATTATTTAAGGATTCTGCTGCATTATTTAAGGACTTTGCTGCATTATTTAAGGACTATGCTGTGGTATTTAAGGACTCTGCTGCATTATTTAAGGACTTTGCTGCATTATTAAAGGACTCTGCTGCATTATTTAATTACTTTGCTGCATTATTTAAGGACTCTGCTGCGGTATTTAAGGACTCTGCTGCATTATTTAAGGACTTTGATGCATTATTTAAGGACACTGCTGCAGAATTTAAGGAATCTGCTGCATTATTTAAGGACTTTGTTGCATTATTTAAGGTCTCTTTTTCATTATTTAAGGACTCTGCTATTGTACTTAAGGACTTTGCTGCATTATTTAAGGACTTTGCTGCATTATTTAAGGACTCTGCTGCATTATTTAAGTACTTTGTTGCATTATTTAAGGACTCTGCTGCATAATTTAAGGACTTTATTGCATTATTTAAGGATCCTGCTGCATTATTTAATGACTCTGCTGAAGCATTTGAGGACTCAGCTGCATTATTTAAGGTCTCTCTGCTGCATTATTTAAGGATCCTGCTGAAGCATTTGAGGACTCAGCTGCATTATTTAAGGACTTTGCTGCATTATTTAATGACTCTGCTGCGTTATTTAAGGACTCTGCTGCATTATTTAAGGACACTGCTGCATTATTTAAGGACTCTGCTGCATTATTTAAGGACTTTGCTGCATTATTTAACGACTCTGCTGCATTATTTAAGAACTTTGCTGCATTATTTAAGGACTCTGCTCCATTATTTAAGGAATTTGTTGCATTATTTAAGGACTCTGCTGCATTATTTAAGGACTTTGCTGCATTATTTAATGAATCTGCTGAAGCATTTGAGGACTCAACTGCATTATTTAAGGTCTCTGCTGCATTATTTAAGGACTCTGCTGAAGCATTTGAGGACTCAGCTGCATGATTTAAGGACTTTGCTGAATTATTTAAGGACTCTGCTGCATTATTTAAGGAATTTGTTGCATTATTTAAGGACTCTGCTGCATTATCTAAGGAATTTGTTGCATTATTTAAGGACTCTGCTGCATTATTTAAGGACTTTGCTGCATTATTTAATAACTTTGTTGCATTATACAAGTACTCTGCTGCATTATTTAAGGACTTTGTTGCATTATGTTAGGAGTCTGCTGCATTATTTAAGGAGTCTGCTGCATTATTTAATGACTATGCTGCATTATTTAAGGACTGCTGCGTTATTTAAGGACTCTGCTGCATTATTTAAGACTTTGCTGCATTATTTAAGGACTCTGCTGCAGTATTTAATGACTCTGCTGAAGCATTTGGGGACTCAGATGCTTTATTTAAGGACTCTGTTGCATTATTTAAGGACTTTGTTGCATTATTTAAGGACTCTGCTGCATTATTTAAGGACTTTGTTGCATTATTTAAGGATTCTGCTGCATTTTTTAAGGACCTGGCTGCATTATTTAAGGACTCTGCTGCATTATTTAATTATTTTGCTCCATTATTTAAGGACTCTGCTGCGGTATTTAAGGACTCTGCTGCATTATTTAAGGACTGTGATGCATTATTTAAGGACGCTGCTGCAGAATTTAAGGAATCTGCTGCATTATTTAAGGACTTTGTTGCATTATTTAAGGTCTCTGCTGCATTACTTAAGGACTCTGCTATGGTACTTAAGGACTTTGCTGCATTATTTAAGGACTTTGCTGCATTATTTAAGGACTCTGCTGCATTATTTAAGAACTGTGTTGCATTATTTAAGGACTCTGCTGCATTATTTAAGGACTTTGCTGCATTATTTAAGGACTCTACTGCATAATTTAAGGACTTTATTGCATTATTTAAGGATCCTGCTGCATTATTTAATGACTCTGCTGAAGCATTTGAGGACTCAGCTGCATTATTAAAGGTCTCTGCTGCATTATTTAAGGATCCTGCTGAAGCATTTGAGGACTCAGCTGCATTATTTAAGGACTTTGCTGCATTATTTATCGACTCTGCTGCGTTATTTAAGGACTCTGCTGCATTATTTAAGAACTTTGCTGCATTATTTAAGGACTCTTCTGCATTATTTAATGACTCTGCTGAAGAATTTGAGGACTCAGCTGCATAATTTAAGGACTCTGCTGCATTATTTAAGGACTTTGTTGCATTATTTAAGGACTCTTCTGCATTATTTAAGGACTTTGCTGCATTATTTAAGGACTATGCTGTGGTATTTAAGTACTCTGCTGCATTATTTAAGGACTTTGCTGCATTATTTAAGGACTCTGCTGCATTATTTAATTACTTTGCTGCATTATTAAAGGACCCTGCTGCGGCATTTAGGGATTCTGCTGCATAATTTAAGGACTTTATTGCATTATTTAAGGATCCTGCTGCATTATTTAAGGATCCTGCTGAAGCATTTGAGGACTCAGCTGCATTATTTAAGGACTTTGCTGCATTATTTAAGAACTTTGCTGCATTATTTAAGGACTCTGCTGCATTATTTAAGGAATTTGTTGCATTATTTAAGGACTCTGCTGCTTTATTTAAGGACTCTGCTGCGGTATTTAAGGACTCTGCTGCATTATTTAAGGACTTTGCTGCATTATTTAAGGACTGCTGCGTTATTTAAGGACTCTGCTGCATTATTTAAGACTTTGCTGCATTATTTAAGGACTCTGCTGCAGTGTTTAATGACTCTGCTGAAGCAACTGGGGACTCAGATGCATTATTTAAGGACTCTGCTGCATTATGTAAGGACTTTGCTGCTTTATTTAAGGACTTTGCTGCATTATTTAAGGACTTTGTTGCATTATTTAAGGACTCTGCTGCATTATTTAAGGACTTTGTTGCATTATTTAATGACTCTTCTGCATTATTTAAGGACTTTGCTGCATTATTTAAGGACTATGCTGTGGTATTTAAGTACGCTGCTGCATTATTTAAGGACTTTGCTGCATTATTTACGGACTCTGCTGCATTATTTAATTACTTTGCTGCATTATTAAAGGACCCTGCTGCGGCATTTAAGGATTCTGCTGCATTATTTAAGGACTTTGATGCATTATTTAAGGACGCTGCTGCAGAATTTAAGGAATCTGCTGCATTATTTAAGGACTTTGTTGCATTATTTAAGGTCTCTGCTGCATGAATTATGGACTCTGCTATGGTACTTAAGGACTTTGCTGCATTATTTAAGGACTTTGCTGCATTATTTAAGGACTTTGATGCATTATTTAAGAACTTTGTTGCATTATTTAAGGACTCTGCTGCATTATTTAAGGACTTTGTTGCATTATGTAAGGACTTTGCTGCTTTATTTAAGGACTTTGCTGCATTATTTAAGGACTTTGTTGCATTATTTAAGGACTCTGCTGCATTATTTAAGGACTTTGTTGCATTATTTAAGGACTCTTCTGCATTATTTAAGGACTTTGCTGCATTATTTAAGGACTATGCTGTGGTATTTAAGTACTCTGCTGCATTATTTAAGGACTTTGCTGCATTATTTAAGGACTCTGCTGCATTATTTAATTACTTTGCTGCATTATTAAAGGACCCTGCTGCGGCATTTAGGGATTCTGCTGCATAATTTAAGGACTTTATTGCATTATTTAAGGATCCTGCTGCATTATTTAAGGATCCTGCTGAAGCATTTGAGGACTCAGCTGCATTATTTAAGGACTTTGCTGCATTATTTAAGTACTTTGTTGCATTATTTAAGGACTCTGCTGCATAATTTAAGGACTTTATTGCATTATTTAAGGATCCTGCTGCATTATTTAATGACTCTGCTGAAGCATTTGAGGACTCAGCTGCATTATTTAAGGTCTCTGCTGCATTATTTAAGGATCCTGCTGAAGCATTTGAGGACTCAGCTGCATTATTTAAGGACTTTGCTGCATTATTTAACGACTCTGCTGCGTTATTTAAGGACTCTGCTGCATTATTTAAGGACACTGCTGCATTATTTAAGGACTCTGCTGCATTATTTAAGGACTTTGCTGCATTATTTAACGACTCTGCTGCATTATTTAAGAACTTTGCTGCATTATTTAAGGACTCTGCTGCATTATTTAAGGAATTTGTTGCATTATTTAAGGACTCTGCTGCTTTATTTAAGGACTCTGCTGCGGTATTTAAGGACTCTGCTGCATTATTTAAGGACTTTGCTGCATTATTTAAGGACTGCTGCGTTATGTAAGGACTCTGCTGCATTATTTAAGACTTTGCTGCATTATTTAAGGACTCTGCTGCAGTGTTTAATGACTCTGCTGAAGCAACTGGGGACTCAGATGCATTATTTAAGGACTCTGCTGCATTATGTAAGGACTTTGCTGCTTTATTTAAGGACTTTGCTGCATTATTTAAGGACTTTGTTGCATTATTTAAGGACTCTGCTGCATTATTTAAGGACTTTGTTGCATTATTTAAGGACTCTTCTGCATTATTTAAGGACTTTGCTGCATTATTTAAGGACTATGCTGTGGTATTTAAGTACTCTGCTGCATTATTTAAGGACTTTGCTGCATTATTTAAGGACTCTGCTGCATTATTTAATTACTTTGCTGCATTATTAAAGGACCCTGCTGCGGCATTTAAGGATTCTGCTGCATTATTTAAGGACTTTGATGCATTATTTAAGGACGCTGCTGCAGAATTTAAGGAATCTGCTGCATTATTTAAGGACATTGTTGCATTATTTAAGGTCTCTGCTGCATTATTTAAGGACTCTGCTATGGTACTTAAGGACTTTGCTGCATTATTTAAGGACTTTGCTGCATTATTTAAGGACTTTGATGCATTATTTAAGAACTTTGTTGCATTATTTAAGGACTCTGCTGCATTATTTAAGGACTTTGTTGCATTATGTAAGGACTTTGCTGCTTTATTTAAGGACTTTGCTGCATTATTTAAGGACTTTGTTGCATTATTTAAGGACTCTGCTTCATTATTTAAGGACTTTGTTGCATTATTTAAGGACTCTTCTGCATTATTTAAGGACTTTGCTGCATTATTTAAGGACTATGCTGTGGTATTTAAGTACTCTGCTGCATTATTTAAGGACTTTGCTGCATTATTTAAGGACTCTGCTGCATTATTTAATTACTTTGCTGCATTATTAAAGGACCCTGCTGCGGCATTTAAGGATTCTGCTGCATAATTTAAGGACTTTATTGCATTATTTAAGGATCCTGCTGCATTATTTAAGGATCCTGCTGAAGCATTTGAGGACTCAGCTGCATTATTTAAGGACTTTGCTGCATTATTTAACGACTCTGCTGCATTATTTAAGGACTCTGCTGCTTTATTTAAGGACTTTCCTGCATTATTTAAGGAGTCTTCTGCATTATTTAATGACTCTGCTGAAGCATTTGAGGACTCAACTGCATTATTTAAGGACTCTGCTGCATTATTTAAGGTCTCTGCTGCATTATTTAAGGACTCTGCTGTGGTATATAAGGACTCTGCTGCATTATTTAAGGAATTTGTTGCATTATTTAAGGACGCTGCTGCATTATTTAAGGACTTTGTTGCATTATTTAAGGACTCTGCTGCATTAATTAAGGACTTTGCTGCATTACTTAAGGACACTGCTGCATTATTTAAGGACTTTGTTGCATTATTTAAGGACTCTGCTGCATTATTTAAGGACTCTGCTGAAGCATTTGGGGACTCAGATGCATTATTTAAGGACTCTGCTGCATTATGTAAGGGCTTTGCTGCTTTATTTAAGGACTCTGTTGCATTATTTAAGGACTTTGTTGCATTATTTAAGAACTCTGCTGCATTATTTAAGGACTTTGTTGCATTATTTAAGGATTCTGCTGCATTATTTAAGGACTTTGCTGCATTATTTAAGGACTATGCTGTGGTATTTAAGGACTCTGCTGCATTATTTAAGGACTTTGCTGCATTATTAAAGGACTCTGCTGCATTATTTAATTACTTTGCTGCATTATTTAAGGACTCTGCTGCGGTATTTAAGGACTCTGCTGCATTATTTAAGGACTTTGATGCATTATTTAAGGACACTGCTGCAGAATTTAAGGAATCTGCTGCATTATTTAAGGACTTTGTTGCATTATTTAAGGTCTCTTTTTCATTATTTAAGGACTCTGCTATTGTACTTAAGGACTTTGCTGCATTATTTAAGGACTTTGCTGCATTATTTAAGGACTCTGCTGCATTATTTAAGTACTTTGTTGCATTATTTAAGGACTCTGCTGCATAATTTAAGGACTTTATTGCATTATTTAAGGATCCTGCTGCATTATTTAATGACTCTGCTGAAGCATTTGAGGACTCAGCTGCATTATTTAAGGTCTCTCTGCTGCATTATTTAAGGATCCTGCTGAAGCATTTGAGGACTCAGCTGCATTATTTAAGGACTTTGCTGCATTATTTAATGACTCTGCTGCGTTATTTAAGGACTCTGCTGCATTATTTAAGGACACTGCTGCATTATTTAAGGACTCTGCTGCATTATTTAAGGACTTTGCTGCATTATTTAACGACTCTGCTGCATTATTTAAGAACTTTGCTGCATTATTTAAGGACTCTGCTCCATTATTTAAGGAATTTGTTGCATTATTTAAGGACTCTGCTGCATTATTTAAGGACTTTGCTGCATTATTTAATGAATCTGCTGAAGCATTTGAGGACTCAACTGCATTATTTAAGGTCTCTGCTGCATTATTTAAGGACTCTGCTGAAGCATTTGAGGACTCAGCTGCATGATTTAAGGACTTTGCTGAATTATTTAAGGACTCTGCTGCATTATTTAAGGAATTTGTTGCATTATTTAAGGACTCTGCTGCATTATCTAAGGAATTTGTTGCATTATTTAAGGACTCTGCTGCATTATTTAAGGACTTTGCTGCATTATTTAATAACTTTGTTGCATTATACAAGTACTCTGCTGCATTATTTAAGGACTTTGTTGCATTATGTTAGGAGTCTGCTGCATTATTTAAGGAGTCTGCTGCATTATTTAATGACTATGCTGCATTATTTAAGGACTGCTGCGTTATTTAAGGACTCTGCTGCATTATTTAAGACTTTGCTGCATTATTTAAGGACTCTGCTGCAGTATTTAATGACTCTGCTGAAGCATTTGGGGACTCAGATGCTTTATTTAAGGACTCTGTTGCATTATTTAAGGACTTTGTTGCATTATTTAAGGACTCTGCTGCATTATTTAAGGACTTTGTTGCATTATTTAAGGATTCTGCTGCATTTTTTAAGGACCTGGCTGCATTATTTAAGGACTCTGCTGCATTATTTAATTATTTTGCTCCATTATTTAAGGACTCTGCTGCGGTATTTAAGGACTCTGCTGCATTATTTAAGGACTGTGATGCATTATTTAAGGACGCTGCTGCAGAATTTAAGGAATCTGCTGCATTATTTAAGGACTTTGTTGCATTATTTAAGGTCTCTGCTGCATTACTTAAGGACTCTGCTATGGTACTTAAGGACTTTGCTGCATTATTTAAGGACTTTGCTGCATTATTTAAGGACTCTGCTGCATTATTTAAGAACTGTGTTGCATTATTTAAGGACTCTGCTGCATTATTTAAGGACTTTGTTGCATTATGTAAGGACTCTGCTGCATTATTTAAGGACTTTGCTGCATTATTTAAGGACTCTACTGCATAATTTAAGGACTTTATTGCATTATTTAAGGATCCTGCTGCATTATTTAATGACTCTGCTGAAGCATTTGAGGACTCAGCTGCATTATTAAAGGTCTCTGCTGCATTATTTAAGGATCCTGCTGAAGCATTTGAGGACTCAGCTGCATTATTTAAGGACTTTGCTGCATTATTTATCGACTCTGCTGCATTATTTAAGGACTCTGCTGCATTATTTAAGAACTTTGCTGCATTATTTAAGGACTCTTCTGCATTATTTAATGACTCTGCTGAAGAATTTGAGGACTCAGCTGCATAATTTAAGGACTCTGCTGCATTATTTAAGGACTTTGTTGCATTATTTAAGGACTCTTCTGCATTATTTAAGGACTTTGCTGCATTATTTAAGGACTATGCTGTGGTATTTAAGTACTCTGCTGCATTATTTAAGGACTTTGCTGCATTATTTAAGGACTCTGCTGCATTATTTAATTACTTTGCTGCATTATTAAAGGACCCTGCTGCGGCATTTAGGGATTCTGCTGCATAATTTAAGGACTTTATTGCATTATTTAAGGATCCTGCTGCATTATTTAAGGATCCTGCTGAAGCATTTGAGGACTCAGCTGCATTATTTAAGGACTTTGCTGCATTATTTAAGAACTTTGCTGCATTATTTAAGGATTCTGCTGCATTATTTAAGGAATTTGTTGCATTATTTAAGGACTCTGCTGCTTTATTTAAGGACTCTGCTGCGGTATTTAAGGACTCTGCTGCATTATTTAAGGACTTTGCTGCATTATTTAAGGACTGCTGCGTTATTTAAGGACTCTGCTGCATTATTTAAGACTTTGCTGCATTATTTAAGGACTCTGCTGCAGTGTTTAATGACTCTGCTGAAGCAACTGGGGACTCAGATGCATTATTTAAGGACTCTGCTGCATTATGTAAGGACTTTGCTGCTTTATTTAAGGACTTTGCTGCATTATTTAAGGACTTTGTTGCAATATTTAAGGACTCTGCTGCATTATTTAAGGACTTTGTTGCATTATTTAATGACTCTTCTGCATTATTTAAGGACTTTGCTGCATTATTTAAGGACTATGCTGTGGTATTTAAGTACGCTGCTGCATTATTTAAGGACTTTGCTGCATTATTTAAGGACTCTGCTGCATTATTTAATTACTTTGCTGCATTATTAAAGGACCCTGCTGCGGCATTTAAGGATTCTGCTGCATTATTTAAGGACTTTGATGCATTATTTAAGGACGCTGCTGCAGAATTTAAGGAATCTGCTGCATTATTTAAGGACTTTGTTGCATTATTTAAGGTCTCTGCTGCATGAATTATGGACTCTGCTATGGTACTTAAGGACTTTGCTGCATTATTTAAGGACTTTGCTGCATTATTTAAGGACTTTGATGCATTATTTAAGAACTTTGTTGCATTATTTAAGGACTCTGCTGCATTATTTAAGGACTTTGTTGCATTATGTAAGGACTTTGCTGCTTTATTTAAGGACTTTGCTGCATTATTTAAGGACTTTGTTGCATTATTTAAGGACTCTGCTGCATTATTTAAGGACTTTGTTGCATTATTTAAGGACTCTTCTGCATTATTTAAGGACTTTGCTGCATTATTTAAGGACTATGCTGTGGTATTTAAGTACTCTGCTGCATTATTTAAGGACTTTGCTGCATTATTTAAGGACTCTGCTGCATTATTTAATTACTTTGCTGCATTATTAAAGGACCCTGCTGCGGCATTTAGGGATTCTGCTGCATAATTTAAGGACTTTATTGCATTATTTAAGGATCCTGCTGCATTATTTAAGGATCCTGCTGAAGCATTTGAGGACTCAGCTGCATTATTTAAGGACTTTGCTGCATTATTTAAGTACTTTGTTGCATTATTTAAGGACTCTGCTGCATAATTTAAGGACTTTATTGCATTATTTAAGGATCCTGCTGCATTATTTAATGACTCTGCTGAAGCATTTGAGGACTCAGCTGCATTATTTAAGGTCTCTGCTGCATTATTTAAGGATCCTGCTGAAGCATTTGAGGACTCAGCTGCATTATTTAAGGACTTTGCTGCATTATTTAACGACTCTGCTGCGTTATTTAAGGACTCTGCTGCATTATTTAAGGACACTGCTGCATTATTTAAGGACTCTGCTGCATTATTTAAGGACTTTGCTGCATTATTTAACGACTCTGCTGCATTATTTAAGAACTTTGCTGCATTATTTAAGGACTCTGCTGCATTATTTAAGGAATTTGTTGCATTATTTAAGGACTCTGCTGCTTTATTTAAGGACTCTGCTGCGGTATTTAAGGACTCTGCTGCATTATTTAAGGACTTTGCTGCATTATTTAAGGACTGCTGCGTTATGTAAGGACTCTGCTGCATTATTTAAGACTTTGCTGCATTATTTAAGGACTCTGCTGCAGTGTTTAATGACTCTGCTGAAGCAACTGGGGACTCAGATGCATTATTTAAGGACTCTGCTGCATTATGTAAGGACTTTGCTGCTTTATTTAAGGACTTTGCTGCATTATTTAAGGACTTTGTTGCATTATTTAAGGACTCTGCTGCATTATTTAAGGACTTTGTTGCATTATTTAAGGACTCTTCTGCATTATTTAAGGACTTTGCTGCATTATTTAAGGACTATGCTGTGGTATTTAAGTACTCTGCTGCATTATTTAAGGACTTTGCTGCATTATTTAAGGACTCTGCTGCATTATTTAATTACTTTGCTGCATTATTAAAGGACCCTGCTGCGGCATTTAAGGATTCTGCTGCATTATTTAAGGACTTTGATGCATTATTTAAGGACGCTGCTGCAGAATTTAAGGAATCTGCTGCATTATTTAAGGACATTGTTGCATTATTTAAGGTCTCTGCTGCATTATTTAAGGACTCTGCTATGGTACTTAAGGACTTTGCTGCATTATTTAAGGACTTTGCTGCATTATTTAAGGACTTTGATGCATTATTTAAGAACTTTGTTGCATTATTTAAGGACTCTGCTGCATTATTTAAGGACTTTGTTGCATTATGTAAGGACTTTGCTGCTTTATTTAAGGACTTTGCTGCATTATTTAAGGACTTTGTTGCATTATTTAAGGACTCTGCTGCATTATTTAAGGACTTTGTTGCATTATTTAAGGACTCTTCTGCATTATTTAAGGACTTTGCTGCATTATTTAAGGACTATGCTGTGGTATTTAAGTACTCTGCTGCATTATTTAAGGACTTTGCTGCATTATTTAAGGACTCTGCTGCATTATTTAATTACTTTGCTGCATTATTAAAGGACCCTGCTGCGGCATTTAAGGATTCTGCTGCATAATTTAAGGACTTTATTGCATTATTTAAGGATCCTGCTGCATTATTTAAGGATCCTGCTGAAGCATTTGAGGACTCAGCTGCATTATTTAAGGACTTTGCTGCATTATTTAACGACTCTGCTGCATTATTTAAGGACTCTGCTGCTTTATTTAAGGACTTTCCTGCATTATTTAAGGAGTCTTCTGCATTATTTAATGACTCTGCTGAAGCATTTGAGGACTCAACTGCATTATTTAAGGACTCTGCTGCATTATTTAAGGTCTCTGCTGCATTATTTAAGGACTCTGCTGTGGTATATAAGGACTCTGCTGCATTATTTAAGGAATTTGTTGCATTATTTAAGGACGCTGCTGCATTATTTAAGGACTTTGTTGCATTATTTAAGGACTCTGCTGCATTAATTAAGGACTTTGCTGCATTACTTAAGGACACTGCTGCATTATTTAAGGACTTTGTTGCATTATTTAAGGACTCTGCTGCATTATTTAAGGACTCTGCTGAAGCATTTGGGGACTCAGATGCATTATTTAAGGACTCTGCTGCATTATGTAAGGGCTTTGCTGCTTTATTTAAGGACTCTGTTGCATTATTTAAGGACTTTGTTGCATTATTTAAGAACTCTGCTGCATTATTTAAGGACTTTGTTGCATTATTTAAGGATTCTGCTGCATTATTTAAGGACTTTGCTGCATTATTTAAGGACTATGCTGTGGTATTTAAGGACTCTGCTGCATTATTTAAGGACTTTGCTGCATTATTAAAGGACTCTGCTGCATTATTTAATTACTTTGCTGCATTATTTAAGGACTCTGCTGCGGTATTTAAGGACTCTGCTGCATTATTTAAGGACTTTGATGCATTATTTAAGGACACTGCTGCAGAATTTAAGGAATCTGCTGCATTATTTAAGGACTTTGTTGCATTATTTAAGGTCTCTTTTTCATTATTTAAGGACTCTGCTATTGTACTTAAGGACTTTGCTGCATTATTTAAGGACTTTGCTGCATTATTTAAGGACTCTGCTGCATTATTTAAGTACTTTGTTGCATTATTTAAGGACTCTGCTGCATAATTTAAGGACTTTATTGCATTATTTAAGGATCCTGCTGCATTATTTAATGACTCTGCTGAAGCATTTGAGGACTCAGCTGCATTATTTAAGGTCTCTCTGCTGCATTATTTAAGGATCCTGCTGAAGCATTTGAGGACTCAGCTGCATTATTTAAGGACTTTGCTGCATTATTTAATGACTCTGCTGCGTTATTTAAGGACTCTGCTGCATTATTTAAGGACACTGCTGCATTATTTAAGGACTCTGCTGCATTATTTAAGGACTTTGCTGCATTATTTAACGACTCTGCTGCATTATTTAAGAACTTTGCTGCATTATTTAAGGACTCTGCTCCATTATTTAAGGAATTTGTTGCATTATTTAAGGACTCTGCTGCATTATTTAAGGACTTTGCTGCATTATTTAATGAATCTGCTGAAGCATTTGAGGACTCAACTGCATTATTTAAGGTCTCTGCTGCATTATTTAAGGACTCTGCTGAAGCATTTGAGGACTCAGCTGCATGATTTAAGGACTTTGCTGAATTATTTAAGGACTCTGCTGCATTATTTAAGGAATTTGTTGCATTATTTAAGGACTCTGCTGCATTATCTAAGGAATTTGTTGCATTATTTAAGGACTCTGCTGCATTATTTAAGGACTTTGCTGCATTATTTAATAACTTTGTTGCATTATACAAGTACTCTGCTGCATTATTTAAGGACTTTGTTGCATTATGTTAGGAGTCTGCTGCATTATTTAAGGAGTCTGCTGCATTATTTAATGACTATGCTGCATTATTTAAGGACTGCTGCGTTATTTAAGGACTCTGCTGCATTATTTAAGACTTTGCTGCATTATTTAAGGACTCTGCTGCAGTATTTAATGACTCTGCTGAAGCATTTGGGGACTCAGATGCTTTATTTAAGGACTCTGTTGCATTATTTAAGGACTTTGTTGCATTATTTAAGGACTCTGCTGCATTATTTAAGGACTTTGTTGCATTATTTAAGGATTCTGCTGCATTTTTTAAGGACCTGGCTGCATTATTTAAGGACTCTGCTGCATTATTTAATTATTTTGCTCCATTATTTAAGGACTCTGCTGCGGTATTTAAGGACTCTGCTGCATTATTTAAGGACTGTGATGCATTATTTAAGGACGCTGCTGCAGAATTTAAGGAATCTGCTGCATTATTTAAGGACTTTGTTGCATTATTTAAGGTCTCTGCTGCATTACTTAAGGACTCTGCTATGGTACTTAAGGACTTTGCTGCATTATTTAAGGACTTTGCTGCATTATTTAAGGACTCTGCTGCATTATTTAAGAACTGTGTTGCATTATTTAAGGACTCTGCTGCATTATTTAAGGACTTTGTTGCATTATGTAAGGACTCTGCTGCATTATTTAAGGACTTTGCTGCATTATTTAAGGACTCTACTGCATAATTTAAGGACTTTATTGCATTATTTAAGGATCCTGCTGCATTATTTAATGACTCTGCTGAAGCATTTGAGGACTCAGCTGCATTATTAAAGGTCTCTGCTGCATTATTTAAGGATCCTGCTGAAGCATTTGAGGACTCAGCTGCATTATTTAAGGACTTTGCTGCATTATTTATCGACTCTGCTGCGTTATTTAAGGACTCTGCTGCATTATTTAAGAACTTTGCTGCATTATTTAAGGACTCTTCTGCATTATTTAATGACTCTGCTGAAGAATTTGAGGACTCAGCTGCATAATTTAAGGACTCTGCTGCATTATTTAAGGACTTTGTTGCATTATTTAAGGACTCTTCTGCATTATTTAAGGACTTTGCTGCATTATTTAAGGACTATGCTGTGGTATTTAAGTACTCTGCTGCATTATTTAAGGACTTTGCTGCATTATTTAAGGACTCTGCTGCATTATTTAATTACTTTGCTGCATTATTAAAGGACCCTGCTGCGGCATTTAGGGATTCTGCTGCATAATTTAAGGACTTTATTGCATTATTTAAGGATCCTGCTGCATTATTTAAGGATCCTGCTGAAGCATTTGAGGACTCAGCTGCATTATTTAAGGACTTTGCTGCATTATTTAAGTACTTTGTTGCATTATTTAAGGACTCTGCTGCATAATTTAAGGACTTTATTGCATTATTTAAGGATCCTGCTGCATTATTTAATGACTCTGCTGAAGCATTTGAGGACTCAGCTGCATTATTTAAGGTCTCTGCTGCATTATTTAAGGATCCTGCTGAAGCATTTGAGGACTCAGCTGCATTATTTAAGGACTTTGCTGCATTATTTAACGACTCTGCTGCGTTATTTAAGGACTCTGCTGCATTATTTAAGGACACTGCTGCATTATTTAAGGACTCTGCTGCATTATTTAAGGACTTTGCTGCATTATTTAACGACTCTGCTGCATTATTTAAGAACTTTGCTGCATTATTTAAGGACTCTGCTGCATTATTTAAGGAATTTGTTGCATTATTTAAGGACTCTGCTGCTTTATTTAAGGACTCTGCTGCGGTATTTAAGGACTCTGCTGCATTATTTAAGGACTTTGCTGCATTATTTAAGGACTGCTGCGTTATGTAAGGACTCTGCTGCATTATTTAAGACTTTGCTGCATTATTTAAGGACTCTGCTGCAGTGTTTAATGACTCTGCTGAAGCAACTGGGGACTCAGATGCATTATTTAAGGACTCTGCTGCATTATGTAAGGACTTTGCTGCTTTATTTAAGGACTTTGCTGCATTATTTAAGGACTTTGTTGCATTATTTAAGGACTCTGCTGCATTATTTAAGGACTTTGTTGCATTATTTAAGGACTCTTCTGCATTATTTAAGGACTTTGCTGCATTATTTAAGGACTATGCTGTGGTATTTAAGTACTCTGCTGCATTATTTAAGGACTTTGCTGCATTATTTAAGGACTCTGCTGCATTATTTAATTACTTTGCTGCATTATTAAAGGACCCTGCTGCGGCATTTAAGGATTCTGCTGCATTATTTAAGGACTTTGATGCATTATTTAAGGACGCTGCTGCAGAATTTAAGGAATCTGCTGCATTATTTAAGGACATTGTTGCATTATTTAAGGTCTCTGCTGCATTATTTAAGGACTCTGCTATGGTACTTAAGGACTTTGCTGCATTATTTAAGGACTTTGCTGCATTATTTAAGGACTTTGATGCATTATTTAAGAACTTTGTTGCATTATTTAAGGACTCTGCTGCATTATTTAAGGACTTTGTTGCATTATGTAAGGACTTTGCTGCTTTATTTAAGGACTTTGCTGCATTATTTAAGGACTTTGTTGCATTATTTAAGGACTCTGCTGCATTATTTAAGGACTTTGTTGCATTATTTAAGGACTCTTCTGCATTATTTAAGGACTTTGCTGCATTATTTAAGGACTATGCTGTGGTATTTAAGTACTCTGCTGCATATTTAAGGACTTTGCTGCATTATTTAAGGACTCTGCTGCATTATTTAATTACTTTGCTGCATTATTAAAGGACCCTGCTGCGGCATTTAAGGATTCTGCTGCATAATTTAAGGACTTTATTGCATTATTTAAGGATCCTGCTGCATTATTTAAGGATCCTGCTGAAGCATTTGAGGACTCAGCTGCATTATTTAAGGACTTTGCTGCATTATTTAACGACTCTGCTGCATTATTTAAGGACTCTGCTGCTTTATTTAAGGACTTTCCTGCATTATTTAAGGAGTCTTCTGCATTATTTAATGACTCTGCTGAAGCATTTGAGGACTCAACTGCATTATTTAAGGACTCTGCTGCATTATTTAAGGTCTCTGCTGCATTATTTAAGGACTCTGCTGTGGTATATAAGGACTCTGCTGCATTATTTAAGGAATTTGTTGCATTATTTAAGGACGCTGCTGCATTATTTAAGGACTTTGTTGCATTATTTAAGGACTCTGCTGCATTAATTAAGGACTTTGCTGCATTACTTAAGGACACTGCTGCATTATTTAAGGACTTTGTTGCATTATTTAAGGACTCTGCTGCATTATTTAAGGACTCTGCTGAAGCATTTGGGGACTCAGATGCATTATTTAAGGACTCTGCTGCATTATGTAAGGGCTTTGCTGCTTTATTTAAGGACTCTGTTGCATTATTTAAGGACTTTGTTGCATTATTTAAGAACTCTGCTGCATTATTTAAGGACTTTGTTGCATTATTTAAGGATTCTGCTGCATTATTTAAGGACTTTGCTGCATTATTTAAGGACTATGCTGTGGTATTTAAGGACTCTGCTGCATTATTTAAGGACTTTGCTGCATTATTAAAGGACTCTGCTGCATTATTTAATTACTTTGCTGCATTATTTAAGGACTCTGCTGCGGTATTTAAGGACTCTGCTGCATTATTTAAGGACTTTGATGCATTATTTAAGGACACTGCTGCAGAATTTAAGGAATCTGCTGCATTATTTAAGGACTTTGTTGCATTATTTAAGGTCTCTTTTTCATTATTTAAGGACTCTGCTATTGTACTTAAGGACTTTGCTGCATTATTTAAGGACTTTGCTGCATTATTTAAGGACTCTGCTGCATTATTTAAGTACTTTGTTGCATTATTTAAGGACTCTGCTGCATAATTTAAGGACTTTATTGCATTATTTAAGGATCCTGCTGCATTATTTAATGACTCTGCTGAAGCATTTGAGGACTCAGCTGCATTATTTAAGGTCTCTCTGCTGCATTATTTAAGGATCCTGCTGAAGCATTTGAGGACTCAGCTGCATTATTTAAGGACTTTGCTGCATTATTTAATGACTCTGCTGCGTTATTTAAGGACTCTGCTGCATTATTTAAGGACACTGCTGCATTATTTAAGGACTCTGCTGCATTATTTAAGGACTTTGCTGCATTATTTAACGACTCTGCTGCATTATTTAAGAACTTTGCTGCATTATTTAAGGACTCTGCTCCATTATTTAAGGAATTTGTTGCATTATTTAAGGACTCTGCTGCATTATTTAAGGACTTTGCTGCATTATTTAATGAATCTGCTGAAGCATTTGAGGACTCAACTGCATTATTTAAGGTCTCTGCTGCATTATTTAAGGACTCTGCTGAAGCATTTGAGGACTCAGCTGCATGATTTAAGGACTTTGCTGAATTATTTAAGGACTCTGCTGCATTATTTAAGGAATTTGTTGCATTATTTAAGGACTCTGCTGCATTATCTAAGGAATTTGTTGCATTATTTAAGGACTCTGCTGCATTATTTAAGGACTTTGCTGCATTATTTAATAACTTTGTTGCATTATACAAGTACTCTGCTGCATTATTTAAGGACTTTGTTGCATTATGTTAGGAGTCTGCTGCATTATTTAAGGAGTCTGCTGCATTATTTAATGACTATGCTGCATTATTTAAGGACTGCTGCGTTATTTAAGGACTCTGCTGCATTATTTAAGACTTTGCTGCATTATTTAAGGACTCTGCTGCAGTATTTAATGACTCTGCTGAAGCATTTGGGGACTCAGATGCTTTATTTAAGGACTCTGTTGCATTATTTAAGGACTTTGTTGCATTATTTAAGGACTCTGCTGCATTATTTAAGGACTTTGTTGCATTATTTAAGGATTCTGCTGCATTTTTTAAGGACCTGGCTGCATTATTTAAGGACTCTGCTGCATTATTTAATTATTTTGCTCCATTATTTAAGGACTCTGCTGCGGTATTTAAGGACTCTGCTGCATTATTTAAGGACTGTGATGCATTATTTAAGGACGCTGCTGCAGAATTTAAGGAATCTGCTGCATTATTTAAGGACTTTGTTGCATTATTTAAGGTCTCTGCTGCATTACTTAAGGACTCTGCTATGGTACTTAAGGACTTTGCTGCATTATTTAAGAACTGTGTTGCATTATTTAAGGACTCTGCTGCATTATTTAAGGACTTTGTTGCATTATGTAAGGACTCTGCTGCATTATTTAAGGACTTTGCTGCATTATTTAAGGACTCTACTGCATAATTTAAGGACTTTATTGCATTATTTAAGGATCCTGCTGCATTATTTAATGACTCTGCTGAAGCATTTGAGGACTCAGCTGCATTATTAAAGGTCTCTGCTGCATTATTTAAGGATCCTGCTGAAGCATTTGAGGACTCAGCTGCATTATTTAAGGACTTTGCTGCATTATTTATCGACTCTGCTGCGTTATTTAAGGACTCTGCTGCATTATTTAAGAACTTTGCTGCATTATTTAAGGACTCTTCTGCATTATTTAATGACTCTGCTGAAGAATTTGAGGACTCAGCTGCATAATTTAAGGACTCTGCTGCATTATTTAAGGACTTTGTTGCATTATTTAAGGACTCTTCTGCATTATTTAAGGACTTTGCTGCATTATTTAAGGACTATGCTGTGGTATTTAAGTACTCTGCTGCATTATTTAAGGACTTTGCTGCATTATTTAAGGACTCTGCTGCATTATTTAATTACTTTGCTGCATTATTAAAGGACCCTGCTGCGGCATTTAGGGATTCTGCTGCATAATTTAAGGACTTTATTGCATTATTTAAGGATCCTGCTGCATTATTTAAGGATCCTGCTGAAGCATTTGAGGACTCAGCTGCATTATTTAAGGACTTTGCTGCATTATTTAAGTACTTTGTTGCATTATTTAAGGACTCTGCTGCATAATTTAAGGACTTTATTGCATTATTTAAGGATCCTGCTGCATTATTTAATGACTCTGCTGAAGCATTTGAGGACTCAGCTGCATTATTTAAGGTCTCTGCTGCATTATTTAAGGATCCTGCTGAAGCATTTGAGGACTCAGCTGCATTATTTAAGGACTTTGCTGCATTATTTAACGACTCTGCTGCGTTATTTAAGGACTCTGCTGCATTATTTAAGGACACTGCTGCATTATTTAAGGACTCTGCTGCATTATTTAAGGACTTTGCTGCATTATTTAACGACTCTGCTGCATTATTTAAGAACTTTGCTGCATTATTTAAGGACTCTGCTGCATTATTTAAGGAATTTGTTGCATTATTTAAGGACTCTGCTGCTTTATTTAAGGACTCTGCTGCGGTATTTAAGGACTCTGCTGCATTATTTAAGGACTTTGCTGCATTATTTAAGGACTGCTGCGTTATGTAAGGACTCTGCTGCATTATTTAAGACTTTGCTGCATTATTTAAGGACTCTGCTGCAGTGTTTAATGACTCTGCTGAAGCAACTGGGGACTCAGATGCATTATTTAAGGACTCTGCTGCATTATGTAAGGACTTTGCTGCTTTATTTAAGGACTTTGCTGCATTATTTAAGGACTTTGTTGCATTATTTAAGGACTCTGCTGCATTATTTAAGGACTTTGTTGCATTATTTAAGGACTCTTCTGCATTATTTAAGGACTTTGCTGCATTATTTAAGGACTATGCTGTGGTATTTAAGTACTCTGCTGCATTATTTAAGGACTTTGCTGCATTATTTAAGGACTCTGCTGCATTATTTAATTACTTTGCTGCATTATTAAAGGACCCTGCTGCGGCATTTAAGGATTCTGCTGCATTATTTAAGGACTTTGATGCATTATTTAAGGACGCTGCTGCAGAATTTAAGGAATCTGCTGCATTATTTAAGGACATTGTTGCATTATTTAAGGTCTCTGCTGCATTATTTAAGGACTCTGCTATGGTACTTAAGGACTTTGCTGCATTATTTAAGGACTTTGCTGCATTATTTAAGGACTTTGATGCATTATTTAAGAACTTTGTTGCATTATTTAAGGACTCTGCTGCATTATTTAAGGACTTTGTTGCATTATGTAAGGACTTTGCTGCTTTATTTAAGGACTTTGCTGCATTATTTAAGGACTTTGTTGCATTATTTAAGGACTCTGCTGCATTATTTAAGGACTTTGTTGCATTATTTAAGGACTCTTCTGCATTATTTAAGGACTTTGCTGCATTATTTAAGGACTATGCTGTGGTATTTAAGTACTCTGCTGCATATTTAAGGACTTTGCTGCATTATTTAAGGACTCTGCTGCATTATTTAATTACTTTGCTGCATTATTAAAGGACCCTGCTGCGGCATTTAAGGATTCTGCTGCATAATTTAAGGACTTTATTGCATTATTTAAGGATCCTGCTGCATTATTTAAGGATCCTGCTGAAGCATTTGAGGACTCAGCTGCATTATTTAAGGACTTTGCTGCATTATTTAACGACTCTGCTGCATTATTTAAGGACTCTGCTGCTTTATTTAAGGACTTTCCTGCATTATTTAAGGAGTCTTCTGCATTATTTAATGACTCTGCTGAAGCATTTGAGGACTCAACTGCATTATTTAAGGACTCTGCTGCATTATTTAAGGTCTCTGCTGCATTATTTAAGGACTCTGCTGTGGTATATAAGGACTCTGCTGCATTATTTAAGGAATTTGTTGCATTATTTAAGGACGCTGCTGCATTATTTAAGGACTTTGTTGCATTATTTAAGGACTCTGCTGCATTAATTAAGGACTTTGCTGCATTACTTAAGGACACTGCTGCATTATTTAAGGACTTTGTTGCATTATTTAAGGACTCTGCTGCATTATTTAAGGACTCTGCTGAAGCATTTGGGGACTCAGATGCATTATTTAAGGACTCTGCTGCATTATGTAAGGGCTTTGCTGCTTTATTTAAGGACTCTGTTGCATTATTTAAGGACTTTGTTGCATTATTTAAGAACTCTGCTGCATTATTTAAGGACTTTGTTGCATTATTTAAGGATTCTGCTGCATTATTTAAGGACTTTGCTGCATTATTTAAGGACTATGCTGTGGTATTTAAGGACTCTGCTGCATTATTTAAGGACTTTGCTGCATTATTAAAGGACTCTGCTGCATTATTTAATTACTTTGCTGCATTATTTAAGGACTCTGCTGCGGTATTTAAGGACTCTGCTGCATTATTTAAGGACTTTGATGCATTATTTAAGGACACTGCTGCAGAATTTAAGGAATCTGCTGCATTATTTAAGGACTTTGTTGCATTATTTAAGGTCTCTTTTTCATTATTTAAGGACTCTGCTATTGTACTTAAGGACTTTGCTGCATTATTTAAGGACTTTGCTGCATTATTTAAGGACTCTGCTGCATTATTTAAGTACTTTGTTGCATTATTTAAGGACTCTGCTGCATAATTTAAGGACTTTATTGCATTATTTAAGGATCCTGCTGCATTATTTAATGACTCTGCTGAAGCATTTGAGGACTCAGCTGCATTATTTAAGGTCTCTCTGCTGCATTATTTAAGGATCCTGCTGAAGCATTTGAGGACTCAGCTGCATTATTTAAGGACTTTGCTGCATTATTTAATGACTCTGCTGCGTTATTTAAGGACTCTGCTGCATTATTTAAGGACACTGCTGCATTATTTAAGGACTCTGCTGCATTATTTAAGGACTTTGCTGCATTATTTAACGACTCTGCTGCATTATTTAAGAACTTTGCTGCATTATTTAAGGACTCTGCTCCATTATTTAAGGAATTTGTTGCATTATTTAAGGACTCTGCTGCATTATTTAAGGACTTTGCTGCATTATTTAATGAATCTGCTGAAGCATTTGAGGACTCAACTGCATTATTTAAGGTCTCTGCTGCATTATTTAAGGACTCTGCTGAAGCATTTGAGGACTCAGCTGCATGATTTAAGGACTTTGCTGAATTATTTAAGGACTCTGCTGCATTATTTAAGGAATTTGTTGCATTATTTAAGGACTCTGCTGCATTATCTAAGGAATTTGTTGCATTATTTAAGGACTCTGCTGCATTATTTAAGGACTTTGCTGCATTATTTAATAACTTTGTTGCATTATACAAGTACTCTGCTGCATTATTTAAGGACTTTGTTGCATTATGTTAGGAGTCTGCTGCATTATTTAAGGAGTCTGCTGCATTATTTAATGACTATGCTGCATTATTTAAGGACTGCTGCGTTATTTAAGGACTCTGCTGCATTATTTAAGACTTTGCTGCATTATTTAAGGACTCTGCTGCAGTATTTAATGACTCTGCTGAAGCATTTGGGGACTCAGATGCTTTATTTAAGGACTCTGTTGCATTATTTAAGGACTTTGTTGCATTATTTAAGGACTCTGCTGCATTATTTAAGGACTTTGTTGCATTATTTAAGGATTCTGCTGCATTTTTTAAGGACCTGGCTGCATTATTTAAGGACTCTGCTGCATTATTTAATTATTTTGCTCCATTATTTAAGGACTCTGCTGCGGTATTTAAGGACTCTGCTGCATTATTTAAGGACTGTGATGCATTATTTAAGGACGCTGCTGCAGAATTTAAGGAATCTGCTGCATTATTTAAGGACTTTGTTGCATTATTTAAGGTCTCTGCTGCATTACTTAAGGACTCTGCTATGGTACTTAAGGACTTTGCTGCATTATTTAAGGACTTTGCTGCATTATTTAAGGACTCTGCTGCATTATTTAAGAACTGTGTTGCATTATTTAAGGACTCTGCTGCATTATTTAAGGACTTTGTTGCATTATGTAAGGACTCTGCTGCATTATTTAAGGACTTTGCTGCATTATTTAAGGACTCTACTGCATAATTTAAGGACTTTATTGCATTATTTAAGGATCCTGCTGCATTATTTAATGACTCTGCTGAAGCATTTGAGGACTCAGCTGCATTATTAAAGGTCTCTGCTGCATTATTTAAGGATCCTGCTGAAGCATTTGAGGACTCAGCTGCATTATTTAAGGACTTTGCTGCATTATTTATCGACTCTGCTGCGTTATTTAAGGACTCTGCTGCATTATTTAAGAACTTTGCTGCATTATTTAAGGACTCTTCTGCATTATTTAATGACTCTGCTGAAGAATTTGAGGACTCAGCTGCATAATTTAAGGACTCTGCTGCATTATTTAAGGACTTTGTTGCATTATTTAAGGACTCTTCTGCATTATTTAAGGACTTTGCTGCATTATTTAAGGACTATGCTGTGGTATTTAAGTACTCTGCTGCATTATTTAAGGACTTTGCTGCATTATTTAAGGACTCTGCTGCATTATTTAATTACTTTGCTGCATTATTAAAGGACCCTGCTGCGGCATTTAGGGATTCTGCTGCATAATTTAAGGACTTTATTGCATTATTTAAGGATCCTGCTGCATTATTTAAGGATCCTGCTGAAGCATTTGAGGACTCAGCTGCATTATTTAAGGACTTTGCTGCATTATTTAAGTACTTTGTTGCATTATTTAAGGACTCTGCTGCATAATTTAAGGACTTTATTGCATTATTTAAGGATCCTGCTGCATTATTTAATGACTCTGCTGAAGCATTTGAGGACTCAGCTGCATTATTTAAGGTCTCTGCTGCATTATTTAAGGATCCTGCTGAAGCATTTGAGGACTCAGCTGCATTATTTAAGGACTTTGCTGCATTATTTAACGACTCTGCTGCGTTATTTAAGGACTCTGCTGCATTATTTAAGGACACTGCTGCATTATTTAAGGACTCTGCTGCATTATTTAAGGACTTTGCTGCATTATTTAACGACTCTGCTGCATTATTTAAGAACTTTGCTGCATTATTTAAGGACTCTGCTGCATTATTTAAGGAATTTGTTGCATTATTTAAGGACTCTGCTGCTTTATTTAAGGACTCTGCTGCGGTATTTAAGGACTCTGCTGCATTATTTAAGGACTTTGCTGCATTATTTAAGGACTGCTGCGTTATGTAAGGACTCTGCTGCATTATTTAAGACTTTGCTGCATTATTTAAGGACTCTGCTGCAGTGTTTAATGACTCTGCTGAAGCAACTGGGGACTCAGATGCATTATTTAAGGACTCTGCTGCATTATGTAAGGACTTTGCTGCTTTATTTAAGGACTTTGCTGCATTATTTAAGGACTTTGTTGCATTATTTAAGGACTCTGCTGCATTATTTAAGGACTTTGTTGCATTATTTAAGGACTCTTCTGCATTATTTAAGGACTTTGCTGCATTATTTAAGGACTATGCTGTGGTATTTAAGTACTCTGCTGCATTATTTAAGGACTTTGCTGCATTATTTAAGGACTCTGCTGCATTATTTAATTACTTTGCTGCATTATTAAAGGACCCTGCTGCGGCATTTAAGGATTCTGCTGCATTATTTAAGGACTTTGATGCATTATTTAAGGACGCTGCTGCAGAATTTAAGGAATCTGCTGCATTATTTAAGGACATTGTTGCATTATTTAAGGTCTCTGCTGCATTATTTAAGGACTCTGCTATGGTACTTAAGGACTTTGCTGCATTATTTAAGGACTTTGCTGCATTATTTAAGGACTTTGATGCATTATTTAAGAACTTTGTTGCATTATTTAAGGACTCTGCTGCATTATTTAAGGACTTTGTTGCATTATGTAAGGACTTTGCTGCTTTATTTAAGGACTTTGCTGCATTATTTAAGGACTTTGTTGCATTATTTAAGGACTCTGCTGCATTATTTAAGGACTTTGTTGCATTATTTAAGGACTCTTCTGCATTATTTAAGGACTTTGCTGCATTATTTAAGGACTATGCTGTGGTATTTAAGTACTCTGCTGCATTATTTAAGGACTTTGCTGCATTATTTAAGGACTCTGCTGCATTATTTAATTACTTTGCTGCATTATTAAAGGACCCTGCTGCGGCATTTAAGGATTCTGCTGCATAATTTAAGGACTTTATTGCATTATTTAAGGATCCTGCTGCATTATTTAAGGATCCTGCTGAAGCATTTGAGGACTCAGCTGCATTATTTAAGGACTTTGCTGCATTATTTAACGACTCTGCTGCATTATTTAAGGACTCTGCTGCTTTATTTAAGGACTTTCCTGCATTATTTAATGACTCTGCTGAAGAATTTGAGGACTCAGCTGCATAATTTAAGGACTCTGCTGCATTATTTAAGGACTTTGCTGCATTATTTAAGGACTCTGCTGCATTATTTAAGAACTGTGTTGCATTATTTAAGGACTCTGCTGCATTATTTAAGGACTTTGTTGCATTATGTAAGGACTCTGCTGCATTATTTAAGGACTTTGCTGCATTATTTAAGGACTCTACTGCATAATTTAAGGACTTTATTGCATTATTTAAGGATCCTGCTGCATTATTTAATGACTCTGCTGAAGCATTTGAGGACTCAGCTGCATTATTAAAGGTCTCTGCTGCATTATTTAAGGATCCTGCTGAAGCATTTGAGGACTCAGCTGCATTATTTAAGGACTTTGCTGCATTATTTATCGACTCTGCTGCGTTATTTAAGGACTCTGCTGCATTATTTAAGAACTTTGCTGCATTATTTAAGGACTCTTCTGCATTATTTAATGACTCTGCTGAAGAATTTGAGGACTCAGCTGCATAATTTAAGGACTCTGCTGCATTATTTAAGGACTTTGTTGCATTATTTAAGGACTCTTCTGCATTATTTAAGGACTTTGCTGCATTATTTAAGGACTATGCTGTGGTATTTAAGTACTCTGCTGCATTATTTAAGGACTTTGCTGCATTATTTAAGGACTCTGCTGCATTATTTAATTACTTTGATGCATTATTAAAGGACCCTGCTGCGGCATTTAGGGATTCTGCTGCATAATTTAAGGACTTTATTGCATTATTTAAGGATCCTGCTGCATTATTTAAGGATCCTGCTGAAGCATTTGAGGACTCAGCTGCATTATTTAAGGACTTTGCTGCATTATTTAAGTACTTTGTTGCATTATTTAAGGACTCTGCTGCATAATTTAAGGACTTTATTGCATTATTTAAGGATCCTGCTGCATTATTTAATGACTCTGCTGAAGCATTTGAGGACTCAGCTGCATTATTTAAGGTCTCTGCTGCATTATTTAAGGATCCTGCTGAAGCATTTGAGGACTCAGCTGCATTATTTAAGGACTTTGCTGCATTATTTAACGACTCTGCTGCGTTATTTAAGGACTCTGCTGCATTATTTAAGGACACTGCTGCATTATTTAAGGACTCTGCTGCATTATTTAAGGACTTTGCTGCATTATTTAACGACTCTGCTGCATTATTTAAGAACTTTGCTGCATTATTTAAGGACTCTGCTGCATTATTTAAGGAATTTGTTGCATTATTTAAGGACTCTGCTGCTTTATTTAAGGACTCTGCTGCGGTATTTAAGGACTCTGCTGCATTATTTAAGGACTTTGCTGCATTATTTAAGGACTGCTGCGTTATGTAAGGACTCTGCTGCATTATTTAAGACTTTGCTGCATTATTTAAGGACTCTGCTGCAGTGTTTAATGACTCTGCTGAAGCAACTGGGGACTCAGATGCATTATTTAAGGACTCTGCTGCATTATGTAAGGACTTTGCTGCTTTATTTAAGGACTTTGCTGCATTATTTAAGGACTTTGTTGCATTATTTAAGGACTCTGCTGCATTATTTAAGGACTTTGTTGCATTATTTAAGGACTCTTCTGCATTATTTAAGGACTTTGCTGCATTATTTAAGGACTATGCTGTGGTATTTAAGTACTCTGCTGCATTATTTAAGGACTTTGCTGCATTATTTAAGGACTCTGCTGCATTATTTAATTACTTTGCTGCATTATTAAAGGACCCTGCTGCGGCATTTAAGGATTCTGCTGCATTATTTAAGGACTTTGATGCATTATTTAAGGACGCTGCTGCAGAATTTAAGGAATCTGCTGCATTATTTAAGGACATTGTTGCATTATTTAAGGTCTCTGCTGCATTATTTAAGGACTCTGCTATGGTACTTAAGGACTTTGCTGCATTATTTAAGGACTTTGCTGCATTATTTAAGGACTTTGATGCATTATTTAAGAACTTTGTTGCATTATTTAAGGACTCTGCTGCATTATTTAAGGACTTTGTTGCATTATGTAAGGACTTTGCTGCTTTATTTAAGGACTTTGCTGCATTATTTAAGGACTTTGTTGCATTATTTAAGGACTCTGCTGCATTATTTAAGGACTTTGTTGCATTATTTAAGGACTCTTCTGCATTATTTAAGGACTTTGCTGCATTATTTAAGGACTATGCTGTGGTATTTAAGTACTCTGCTGCATTATTTAAGGACTTTGCTGCATTATTTAAGGACTCTGCTGCATTATTTAATTACTTTGCTGCATTATTAAAGGACCCTGCTGCGGCATTTAAGGATTCTGCTGCATAATTTAAGGACTTTATTGCATTATTTAAGGATCCTGCTGCATTATTTAAGGATCCTGCTGAAGCATTTGAGGACTCAGCTGCATTATTTAAGGACTTTGCTGCATTATTTAACGACTCTGCTGCATTATTTAAGGACTCTGCTGCTTTATTTAAGGACTTTCCTGCATTATTTAAGGAGTCTTCTGCATTATTTAATGACTCTGCTGAAGCATTTGAGGACTCAACTGCATTATTTAAGGACTCTGCTGCATTATTTAAGGTCTCTGCTGCATTATTTAAGGACTCTGCTGTGGTATATAAGGACTCTGCTGCATTATTTAAGGAATTTGTTGCATTATTTAAGGACGCTGCTGCATTATTTAAGGACTTTGTTGCATTATTTAAGGACTCTGCTGCATTAATTAAGGACTTTGCTGCATTACTTAAGGACACTGCTGCATTATTTAAGGACTTTGTTGCATTATTTAAGGACTCTGCTGCATTATTTAAGGACTCTGCTGAAGCATTTGGGGACTCAGATGCATTATTTAAGGACTCTGCTGCATTATGTAAGGGCTTTGCTGCTTTATTTAAGGACTCTGTTGCATTATTTAAGGACTTTGTTGCATTATTTAAGAACTCTGCTGCATTATTTAAGGACTTTGTTGCATTATTTAAGGATTCTGCTGCATTATTTAAGGACTTTGCTGCATTATTTAAGGACTATGCTGTGGTATTTAAGGACTCTGCTGCATTATTTAAGGACTTTGCTTCATTATTAAAGGACTCTGCTGCATTATTTAATTACTTTGCTGCATTATTTAAGGACTCTGCTGCGGTATTTAAGGACTCTGCTGCATTATTTAAGGACTTTGATGCATTATTTAAGGACACTGCTGCAGAATTTAAGGAATCTGCTGCATTATTTAAGGACTTTGTTGCATTATTTAAGGTCTCTTTTTCATTATTTAAGGACTCTGCTATTGTACTTAAGGACTTTGCTGCATTATTTAAGGACTTTGCTGCATTATTTAAGGACTCTGCTGCATTATTTAAGTACTTTGTTGCATTATTTAAGGACTCTGCTGCATAATTTAAGGACTTTATTGCATTATTTAAGGATCCTGCTGCATTATTTAATGACTCTGCTGAAGCATTTGAGGACTCAGCTGCATTATTTAAGGTCTCTCTGCTGCATTATTTAAGGATCCTGCTGAAGCATTTGAGGACTCAGCTGCATTATTTAAGGACTTTGCTGCATTATTTAATGACTCTGCTGCGTTATTTAAGGACTCTGCTGCATTATTTAAGGACACTGCTGCATTATTTAAGGACTCTGCTGCATTATTTAAGGACTTTGCTGCATTATTTAACGACTCTGCTGCATTATTTAAGAACTTTGCTGCATTATTTAAGGACTCTGCTCCATTATTTAAGGAATTTGTTGCATTATTTAAGGACTCTGCTGCATTATTTAAGGACTTTGCTGCATTATTTAATGAATCTGCTGAAGCATTTGAGGACTCAACTGCATTATTTAAGGTCTCTGCTGCATTATTTAAGGACTCTGCTGAAGCATTTGAGGACTCAGCTGCATGATTTAAGGACTTTGCTGAATTATTTAAGGACTCTGCTGCATTATTTAAGGAATTTGTTGCATTATTTAAGGACTCTGCTGCATTATCTAAGGAATTTGTTGCATTATTTAAGGACTCTGCTGCATTATTTAAGGACTTTGCTGCATTATTTAATAACTTTGTTGCATTATAAAAGTACTCTGCTGCATTATTTAAGGACTTTGTTGCATTATGTTAGGAGTCTGCTGCATTATTTAAGGAGTCTGCTGCATTATTTAATGACTATGCTGCATTATTTAAGGACTGCTGCGTTATTTAAGGACTCTGCTGCATTATTTAAGACTTTGCTGCATTATTTAAGGACTCTGCTGCAGTATTTAATGACTCTGCTGAAGCATTTGGGGACTCAGATGCTTTATTTAAGGACTCTGTTGCATTATTTAAGGACTTTGTTGCATTATTTAAGGACTCTGCTGCATTATTTAAGGACTTTGTTGCATTATTTAAGGATTCTGCTGCATTTTTTAAGGACCTGGATGCATTATTTAAGGACTCTGCTGCATTATTTAATTATTTTGCTCCATTATTTAAGGACTCTGCTGCGGTATTTAAGGACTCTGCTGCATTATTTAAGGACTGTGATGCATTATTTAAGGACGCTGCTGCAGAATTTAAGGAATCTGCTGCATTATTTAAGGACTTTGTTGCATTATTTAAGGTCTCTGCTGCATTATTTAAGGACTCTGCTATGGTACTTAAGGACTTTGCTGCATTATTTAAGGACTTTGCTGCATTATTTAAGGACTCTGCTGCATTATTTAAGAACTGTGTTGCATTATTTAAGGACTCTGCTGCATTATTTAAGGACTTTGTTGCATTATGTAAGGACTCTGCTGCATTATTTAAGGACTTTGCTGCATTATTTAAGGACTCTACTGCATAATTTAAGGACTTTATTGCATTATTTAAGGATCCTGCTGCATTATTTAATGACTCTGCTGAAGCATTTGAGGACTCAGCTGCATTATTAAAGGTCTCTGCTGCATTATTTAAGGATCCTGCTGAAGCATTTGAGGACTCAGCTGCATTATTTAAGGACTTTGCTGCATTATTTATCGACTCTGCTGCGTTATTTAAGGACTCTGCTGCATTATTTAAGAACTTTGCTGCATTATTTAAGGACTCTTCTGCATTATTTAATGACTCTGCTGAAGAATTTGAGGACTCAGCTGCATAATTTAAGGACTCTGCTGCATTATTTAAGGAATTTGCTGCATTATTTAAGGACTCTACTGCGTTATTTAAGGACTCTGCTGCATTATTTAAGGACTTTGATGCATTATTTAAGGATGCTGCTGCAGAATTTAAGGAATCTGCTGCATTATTTAAGGACTTTGTTGCATTATTTAAGGTCTCTGCTGCATTATTTAAGGACTCTGCTGTGGTATTTAAGGACTCTGCTGCATTATTTAAGGAATTTGTTGCATTATTTAAGGACGCTGCTGCATTATTTAAGGACTTTGTTGCATTATTTAAGGACTCTGCTGCAGTATTTAATGACTCTGCTGAAGCATTTGGGGACTCAGATGCATTATTTAAGGACTCTGCTGCATTATGTAAGGGCTTTGCTGCTTTATTTAAGGACTCTTTTGCATTATTTAAGGACTCTGCTGCATTATTTAAGGACTTTGTTGCATTATTTAAGGATTTTGCTGCATTATTTAAGGATTTTGCTGCATTATTTAAGGACTTTGCCGCATTATTTAAGGACTATGCTTTGGTATTTAAGGACTCTGCTGCATTATTTAAGGACTTTGCTGCATTATTTAAGGACTCTGCTGCATTATTTAATTACTTTGCTGCATTATTTAAGGACTCTGCTGCGGTATTTAAGGACTCTGCTGCATTATTTAAGGACTTTGATGCATTATTTAAGGACACTGCTGCAGAATTTAAGGAATCTGCTTCATTATTTAAGGACTTTGTTGCATTATATAAGGACTCTGCTGCATTATTTAAGAACTTTGTTGCATTATTTAAGGACTCTGCTGCATTATTTAAGGACTTTGTTGCATTATGTAAGGACTCTGCTGCATTATTTAAGGACTTTGCTGCATTATTTAAGGACTCTGCTGCATAATTTAAGGACTTTATTGCATTATTTTAGGATCCTGCTGCATTATTTAATGACTCTGCTGAAGCATTTGAGGACTCAGCTGCATTATTAAAGGTCTCTGCTGCATTATTTAAGGATCCTGCTGAAGCATTTGAGGACTCAGTTGCATTATTTAAGGACTTTGCTGCATTATTTAACGACTCTGCTGCGTTATTTAAGGACTCTGCTGCATTATTTAAGAACTTTGCTGCATTATTTAAGGACTCTTCTGAATTATTTAATGACTCTGCTGAAGTATTTGAGGACTCAGCTGCATTATTTAAGGACTCTGCTGCATTATTTAAGGAATTTGCTGCATTATTTAAGGACTCTGCTGCGTTATTTAAGGACTCTGCTGCATTATTTAAGGACTTTGATGCATTATTTATGGACGCTGCTGCAGAATTTAAGGAATCTGCTGCATTATTTAAGGACTTTGTTGCATTATTTAAGGTCTCTGCTGCATTATTTAAGGACTCTGCTGTGGTATTTAAGGACTCTGCTGCATTATTTAAGGAATTTGTTGCATTATTTAAGGACGCTGCTGCATTATTTAAGGTCTTTGTTGCATTATTTAAGGACTCTGCTGCAGTATTTAATGACTCTGCTGAAGCATTTGGGGACTCAGATGCATTATTTAAGGACTCTGCTGCATTATGTAAGGGCTTTGCTGCTTTATTTAAGGACTCTTTTGCATTATTTAAGGACTTTGTTGCATTATTTAAGGACTCTGCTGCATTATTTAAGGACTTTGTTGCATTATTTAAGGATTCTGCTGCATTATTTAAGGACTTTGCTGCATTATTTAAGGACTATGCTTTGGTATTTAAGGACTCTGCTGCATTATTTAAGGACTTTGCTGCATTATTTAAGGACTCTGCTGCATTATTTAATTACTTTGCTGCATTATTTAAGGACTCTGCTGCGGTATTTAAGGACTCTGCTGCATTATTTAAGGACTTTGATGCATTATTTAAGGACTCTGCTGCATTATTTAAGGAATTTGTTGCATTATTTAAGGACTCTGCTGCATTATTTAAGGACTTTGCTGCATTATTTAATAATTTTGTTGCATTATAAAAGTACTCTGCTGCATTATTTAAGGACTTTGTTGCATTATGTAAGGAGTCTGCTGCATTATTTAAGGACTTTGCTGCATTATTTAACGACTCTGCTGAAACATTTGAGGACTCAGCTGCATTATTTAAGGACTCTGCTGCATTATTTAAGGAATTTGCTGCATTATTTAAGGACTCTGCTGCGGTATTTAAGGACTCTGCTGCATTATTTAAGGACTTTGATGCATTATTTAAGGACTCTGCTGCATTATTTAATGACTTTGTTGCATTATATAAGGTCTCTGCTGCATTATTTAAGGACTATGTTGCATTATGTTAGAAGTCTGCTGCATTATTTAAGGACTTTGCTGCATTATTTAAGGACTCTGCTGCATTATTTAAGGACTTTATTGCATTATTTAAGGACTCTGCTGCATTATTTAATGACTCTGCTGAAGCATTTGAGGACTCAGCTGCATTATTTAAGGTCTCTGCTGTATTATTTAAGGACTCTGCTGCATTATTTAATGACTCTGCTGCGGTATTTAAGGACTCTGCTGCATTATTTAAGGACTTTGCTGCATTATTTAAGGACTGCTGCGTTGTTTAAGGACTCTGCTGCATTATTTAAGACTTTGCTGCATTATTTAAGGACTCTGCTGCAGTGTTTAATGACTCTGCTGAAGCAATTGGGGACTCAGATGCATTATTTAAGGACTCTGCTGCATTATGTAAGGACTTTGCTGCTTTATTTAAGGGCTTTGCTGCATTATTTAAGGACTTTGTTGCATTATTTAAGGACTCTGCTGCATTATTTAAGGACTTTGTTGCATTATTTAAGGACTCTTCTGCATTATTTAAGGACTTTGCTGCATTATTTAAGGACTATGCTGTGGTATTTAAGTACTCTGCTGCATTATTTAAGGACTTTGCTGCATTATTTAAGGACTCTGCTGCATTATTTAATTACTTTGCTGCATTATTAAAGGACCCTGCTGCGGCATTTAAGGATTCTGCTGCATTATTTAAGGACTTTGATGCATTATTTAAGGACGCTGCTGCAGAATTTAAGGAATCTGCTGCATTATTTAAGGACTTTGTTGCATTATTTAAGGTCTCTGCTGCATTATTTAAGGACTCTGCTATGGTACTTAAGGACTTTGCTGCATTACTTAAGGACTTTGCTGCATTATTTAAGGACTTTGATGCATTATTTAAGAACTTTGTTGCATTATTTAAGGACTCTGCTGCATTATTTAAGGACTTTGTTGCATTATGTAAGGACTTTGCTGCTTTATTTAAGGACTTTGCTGCATTATTTAAGGACTTTGTTGCATTATTTAAGGACTCTTCTGCATTATTTAAGGACTTTGCTGCATTATTTAAGGACTATGCTGTGGTATTTAAGTACTCTGCTGCATTATTTAAGGACTTTGCTGCATTATTTAAGGACTCTGCTGCATTATTTAATTACTTTGCTGCATTATTAAAGGACCCTGCTGCGGCATTTAAGGATTCTGCTGCATAATTTAAGGACTTTACTGCATTATTTAAGGATCCTGCTGCATTATTTAAGGATCCTGCTGAAGCATTTGAGGACTCAGCTGCATTATTTAAGGACTTTGCTGCATTATTTAACGACTCTGCTGCATTATTTAAGGACTCTGCTGCTTTATTTAAGGACTTTCCTGCATTATTTAAGGAGTCTTCTGCATTATTTAATGACTCTGCTGAAGCATTTGAGGACTCAACTGCATTATTTAAGGACTCTGCTGCATTATTTAAGGTCTCTGCTGCATTATTTAAGGACTCTGCTGTGGTATATAAGGACTCTGCTGCATTATTTAAGGAATTTGTTGCATTATTTAAGGACGCTGCTGCATTATTTAAGGACTTTGTTGCATTATTTAAGGACTCTGCTGCATTAATTAAGGACTTTGCTGCATTACTTAAGGACACTGCTGCATTATTTAAGGACTTTGTTGCATTATTTAAGGACTCTGCTGCATTATTTAAGGACTCTGCTGAAGCATTTGGGGACTCAGATGCATTATTTAAGGACTCTGCTGCATTATGTAAGGGCTTTGCTGCTTTATTTAAGGACTCTGTTGCATTATTTAAGGACTTTGTTGCATTATTTAAGAACTCTGCTGCATTATTTAAGGACTTTGTTGCATTATTTAAGGATTCTGCTGCATTATTTAAGGACTTTGCTGCATTATTTAAGGACTATGCTGTGGTATTTAAGGACTCTGCTGCATTATTTAAGGACTTTGCTTCATTATTAAAGGACTCTGCTGCATTATTTAATTACTTTGCTGCATTATTTAAGGACTCTGCTGCGGTATTTAAGGACTCTGCTGCATTATTTAAGGACTTTGATGCATTATTTAAGGACACTGCTGCAGAATTTAAGGAATCTGCTGCATTATTTAAGGACTTTGTTGCATTATTTAAGGTCTCTTTTTCATTATTTAAGGACTCTGCTATTGTACTTAAGGACTTTGCTGCATTATTTAAGGACTTTGCTGCATTATTTAAGGACTCTGCTGCATTATTTAAGTACTTTGTTGCATTATTTAAGGACTCTGCTGCATAATTTAAGGACTTTATTGCATTATTTAAGGATCCTGCTGCATTATTTAATGACTCTGCTGAAGCATTTGAGGACTCAGCTGCATTATTTAAGGTCTCTCTGCTGCATTATTTAAGGATCCTGCTGAAGCATTTGAGGACTCAGCTGCATTATTTAAGGACTTTGCTGCATTATTTAATGACTCTGCTGCGTTATTTAAGGACTCTTTTGCATTATTTAAGGACTTTGTTGCATTATTTAAGGACTCTGCTGCATTATTTAAGGACTTTGTTGCATTATTTAAGGATTCTGCTGCATTATTTAAGGACTTTGCTGCATTATTTAAGGACTATGCTTTGGTATTTAAGGACTCTGCTGCATTATTTAAGGACTTTGCTGCATTATTTAAGGACTCTGCTGCATTATTTAATTACTTTGCTGCATTATTTAAGGACTCTGCTGCGGTATTTAAGGACTCTGCTGCATTATTTAAGGACTTTGATGCATTATTTAAGGACTCTGCTGCATTATTTAAGGAATTTGTTGCATTATTTAAGGACTCTGCTGCATTATTTAAGGACTTTGCTGCATTATTTAATAATTTTGTTGCATTATAAAAGTACTCTGCTGCATTATTTAAGGACTTTTTTGCATTATGTAAGGAGTCTGCTGCATTATTTAAGGACTTTGCTGCATTATTTAACGACTCTGCTGAAACATTTGAGGACTCAGCTGCATTATTTAAGGACTCTGCTGCATTATTTAAGGAATTTGCTGCATTATTTAAGGACTCTGCTGCGGTATTTAAGGACTCTGCTGCATTATTTAAGGACTTTGATGCATTATTTAAGGACTCTGCTGCATTATTTAATGACTTTGTTGCATTATATAAGGTCTCTGCTGCATTATTTAAGGACTATGTTGCATTATGTTAGAAGTCTGCTGCATTATTTAAGGACTTTGCTGCATTATTTAAGGACTCTGCTGCATTATTTAAGGACTTTATTGCATTATTTAAGGACTCTGCTGCATTATTTAATGACTCTGCTGAAGCATTTGAGGACTCAGCTGCATTATTTAAGGTCTCTGCTGTATTATTTAAGGACTCTGCTGCATTATTTAATGACTCTGCTGCGGTATTTAAGGACTCTGCTGCATTATTTAAGGACTTTGCTGCATTATTTAAGGACTGCTGCGTTGTTTAAGGACTCTGCTGCATTATTTAAGACTTTGCTGCATTATTTAAGGACTCTGCTGCAGTGTTTAATGACTCTGCTGAAGCAATTGGGGACTCAGATGCATTATTTAAGGACTCTGCTGCATTATGTAAGGACTTTGCTGCTTTATTTAAGGGCTTTGCTGCATTATTTAAGGACTTTGTTGCATTATTTAAGGACTCTGCTGCATTATTTAAGGACTTTGTTGCATTATTTAAGGACTCTTCTGCATTATTTAAGGACTTTGCTGCATTATTTAAGGACTATGCTGTGGTATTTAAGTACTCTGCTGCATTATTTAAGGACTTTGCTGCATTATTTAAGGACTCTGCTGCATTATTTAATTACTTTGCTGCATTATTAAAGGACCCTGCTGCGGCATTTAAGGATTCTGCTGCATTATTTAAGGACTTTGATGCATTATTTAAGGACGCTGCTGCAGAATTTAAGGAATCTGCTGCATTATTTAAGGACTTTGTTGCATTATTTAAGGTCTCTGCTGCATTATTTAAGGACTCTGCTATGGTACTTAAGGACTTTGCTGCATTACTTAAGGACTTTGCTGCATTATTTAAGGACTTTGATGCATTATTTAAGAACTTTGTTGCATTATTTAAGGACTCTGCTGCATTATTTAAGGACTTTGTTGCATTATGTAAGGACTTTGCTGCTTTATTTAAGGACTTTGCTGCATTATTTAAGGACTTTGTTGCATTATTTAAGGACTCTTCTGCATTATTTAAGGACTTTGCTGCATTATTTAAGGACTATGCTGTGGTATTTAAGTACTCTGCTGCATTATTTAAGGACTTTGCTGCATTATTTAAGGACTCTGCTGCATTATTTAATTACTTTGCTGCATTATTAAAGGACCCTGCTGCGGCATTTAAGGATTCTGCTGCATAATTTAAGGACTTTATTGCATTATTTAAGGATCCTGCTGCATTATTTAAGGATCCTGCTGAAGCATTTGAGGACTCAGCTGCATTATTTAAGGACTTTGCTGCATTATTTAACGACTCTGCTGCATTATTTAAGGACTCTGCTGCTTTATTTAAGGACTTTCCTGCATTATTTAAGGAGTCTTCTGCATTATTTAATGACTCTGCTGAAGCATTTGAGGACTCAACTGCATTATTTAAGGACTCTGCTGCATTATTTAAGGTCTCTGCTGCATTATTTAAGGACTCTGCTGTGGTATATAAGGACTCTGCTGCATTATTTAAGGAATTTGTTGCATTATTTAAGGACGCTGCTGCATTATTTAAGGACTTTGTTGCATTATTTAAGGACTCTGCTGCATTAATTAAGGACTTTGCTGCATTACTTAAGGACACTGCTGCATTATTTAAGGACTTTGTTGCATTATTTAAGGACTCTGCTGCATTATTTAAGGACTCTGCTGAAGCATTTGGGGACTCAGATGCATTATTTAAGGACTCTGCTGCATTATGTAAGGGCTTTGCTGCTTTATTTAAGGACTCTGTTGCATTATTTAAGGACTTTGTTGCATTATTTAAGAACTCTGCTGCATTATTTAAGGACTTTGTTGCATTATTTAAGGATTCTGCTGCATTATTTAAGGACTTTGCTGCATTATTTAAGGACTATGCTGTGGTATTTAAGGACTCTGCTGCATTATTTAAGGACTTTGCTTCATTATTAAAGGACTCTGCTGCATTATTTAATTACTTTGCTGCATTATTTAAGGACTCTGCTGCGGTATTTAAGGACTCTGCTGCATTATTTAAGGACTTTGATGCATTATTTAAGGACACTGCTGCAGAATTTAAGGAATCTGCTGCATTATTTAAGGACTTTGTTGCATTATTTAAGGTCTCTTTTTCATTATTTAAGGACTCTGCTATTGTACTTAAGGACTTTGCTGCATTATTTAAGGACTTTGCTGCATTATTTAAGGACTCTGCTGCATTATTTAAGTACTTTGTTGCATTATTTAAGGACTCTGCTGCATAATTTAAGGACTTTATTGCATTATTTAAGGATCCTGCTGCATTATTTAATGACTCTGCTGAAGCATTTGAGGACTCAGCTGCATTATTTAAGGTCTCTCTGCTGCATTATTTAAGGATCCTGCTGAAGCATTTGAGGACTCAGCTGCATTATTTAAGGACTTTGCTGCATTATTTAATGACTCTGCTGCGTTATTTAAGGACTCTGCTGCATTATTTAAGGACACTGCTGCATTATTTAAGGACTCTGCTGCATTATTTAAGGACTTTGCTGCATTATTTAACGACTCTGCTGCATTATTTAAGAACTTTGCTGCATTATTTAAGGACTCTGCTCCATTATTTAAGGAATTTGTTGCATTATTTAAGGACTCTGCTGCATTATTTAAGGACTTTGCTGCATTATTTAATGAATCTGCTGAAGCATTTGAGGACTCAACTGCATTATTTAAGGTCTCTGCTGCATTATTTAAGGACTCTGCTGAAGCATTTGAGGACTCAGCTGCATGATTTAAGGACTTTGCTGAATTATTTAAGGACTCTGCTGCATTATTTAAGGAATTTGTTGCATTATTTAAGGACTCTGCTGCATTATCTAAGGAATTTGTTGCATTATTTAAGGACTCTGCTGCATTATTTAAGGACTTTGCTGCATTATTTTATAACTTTGTTGCATTATACAAGTACTCTGCTGCATTATTTAAGGACTTTGTTGCATTATGTTAGGAGTCTGCTGCATTATTTAAGGAGTCTGCTGCATTATTTAATGACTATGCTGCATTATTTAAGGACTGCTGCGTTATTTAAGGACTCTGCTGCATTATTTAAGACTTTGCTGCATTATTTAAGGACTCTGCTGCAGTATTTAATGACTCTGCTGAAGCATTTGGGGACTCAGATGCTTTATTTAAGGACTCTGTTGCATTATTTAAGGACTTTGTTGCATTATTTAAGGACTCTGCTGCATTATTTAAGGACTTTGTTGCATTATTTAAGGATTCTGCTGCATTTTTTAAGGACCTGGCTGCATTATTTAAGGACTCTGCTGCATTATTTAATTATTTTGCTCCATTATTTAAGGACTCTGCTGCGGTATTTAAGGACTCTGCTGCATTATTTAAGGACTGTGATGCATTATTTAAGGACGCTGCTGCAGAATTTAAGGAATCTGCTGCATTATTTAAGGACTTTGTTGCATTATTTAAGGTCTCTGCTGCATTATTTAAGGACTCTGCTATGGTACTTAAGGACTTTGCTGCATTATTTAAGGACTTTGCTGCATTATTTAAGGACTCTGCTGCATTATTTAAGAACTGTGTTGCATTATTTAAGGACTCTGCTGCATTATTTAAGGACTTTGTTGCATTATGTAAGGACTCTGCTGCATTATTTAAGGACTTTGCTGCATTATTTAAGGACTCTACTGCATAATTTAAGGACTTTATTGCATTATTTAAGGATCCTGCTGCATTATTTAATGACTCTGCTGAAGCATTTGAGGACTCAGCTGCATTATTAAAGGTCTCTGCTGCATTATTTAAGGATCCTGCTGAAGCATTTGAGGACTCAGCTGCATTATTTAAGGACTTTGCTGCATTATTTATCGACTCTGCTGCGTTATTTAAGGACTCTGCTGCATTATTTAAGAACTTTGCTGCATTATTTAAGGACTCTTCTGCATTATTTAATGACTCTGCTGAAGAATTTGAGGACTCAGCTGCATAATTTAAGGACTCTGCTGCATTATTTAAGGAATTTGCTGCATTATTTAAGGACTCTACTGCGTTATTTAAGGACTCTGCTGCATTATTTAAGGACTTTGATGCATTATTTAAGGATGCTGCTGCAGAATTTAAGGAATCTGCTGCATTATTTAAGGACTTTGTTGCATTATTTAAGGTCTCTGCTGCATTATTTAAGGACTCTGCTGTGGTATTTAAGGACTCTGCTGCATTATTTAAGGAATTTGTTGCATTATTTAAGGACGCTGCTGCATTATTTAAGGACTTTGTTGCATTATTTAAGGACTCTGCTGCAGTATTTAATGACTCTGCTGAAGCATTTGGGGACTCAGATGCATTATTTAAGGACTCTGCTGCATTATGTAAGGGCTTTGCTGCTTTATTTAAGGACTCTTTTGCATTATTTAAGGACTCTGCTGCATTATTTAAGGACTTTGTTGCATTATTTAAGGATTTTGCTGCATTATTTAAGGATTTTGCTGCATTATTTAAGGACTTTGCCGCATTATTTAAGGACTATGCTTTGGTATTTAAGGACTCTGCTGCATTATTTAAGGACTTTGCTGCATTATTTAAGGACTCTGCTGCATTATTTAATTACTTTGCTGCATTATTTAAGGACTCTGCTGCGGTATTTAAGGACTCTGCTGCATTATTTAAGGACTTTGATGCATTATTTAAGGACACTGCTGCAGAATTTAAGGAATCTGCTTCATTATTTAAGGACTTTGTTGCATTATATAAGGACTCTGCTGCATTATTTAAGAACTTTGTTGCATTATTTAAGGACTCTGCTGCATTATTTAAGGACTTTGTTGCATTATGTAAGGACTCTGCTGCATTATTTAAGGACTTTGCTGCATTATTTAAGGACTCTGCTGCATAATTTAAGGACTTTATCGCATTATTTTAGGATCCTGCTGCATTATTTAATGACTCTGCTGAAGCATTTGAGGACTCAGCTGCATTATTAAAGGTCTCTGCTGCATTATTTAAGGATCCTGCTGAAGCATTTGAGGACTCAGTTGCATTATTTAAGGACTTTGCTGCATTATTTAACGACTCTGCTGCGTTATTTAAGGACTCTGCTGCATTATTTAAGAACTTTGCTGCATTATATAAGGACTCTTCTGCATTATTTAAGGACTTTGCTGCATTATTTAAGGACTATGCTGTGGTATTTAAGTACTCTGCTGCATTATTTAAGGACTTTGCTGCATTATTTAAGGACTCTGCTGCATTATTTAATTACTTTGCTGCATTATTAAAGGACCCTGCTGCGGCATTTAAGGATTCTGCTGCATAATTTAAGGACTTTATTGCATTATTTAAGGATCCTGCTGCATTATTTAAGGATCCTGCTGAAGCATTTGAGGACTCAGCTGCATTATTTAAGGACTTTGCTGCATTATTTAACGACTCTGCTGCATTATTTAAGGACTCTGCTGCTTTATTTAAGGACTTTCCTGCATTATTTAAGGAGTCTTCTGCATTATTTAATGACTCTGCTGAAGCATTTGAGGACTCAACTGCATTATTTAAGGACTCTGCTGCATTATTTAAGGTCTCTGCTGCATTATTTAAGGACTCTGCTGTGGTATATAAGGACTCTGCTGCATTATTTAAGGAATTTGTTGCATTATTTAAGGACGCTGCTGCATTATTTAAGGACTTTGTTGCATTATTTAAGGACTCTGCTGCATTAATTAAGGACTTTGCTGCATTACTTAAGGACACTGCTGCATTATTTAAGGACTTTGTTGCATTATTTAAGGACTCTGCTGCATTATTTAAGGACTCTGCTGAAGCATTTGGGGACTCAGATGCATTATTTAAGGACTCTGCTGCATTATGTAAGGGCTTTGCTGCTTTATTTAAGGACTCTGTTGCATTATTTAAGGACTTTGTTGCATTATTTAAGAACTCTGCTGCATTATTTAAGGACTTTGTTGCATTATTTAAGGATTCTGCTGCATTATTTAAGGACTTTGCTGCATTATTTAAGGACTATGCTGTGGTATTTAAGGACTCTGCTGCATTATTTAAGGACTTTGCTTCATTATTAAAGGACTCTGCTGCATTATTTAATTACTTTGCTGCATTATTTAAGGACTCTGCTGCGGTATTTAAGGACTCTGCTGCATTATTTAAGGACTTTGATGCATTATTTAAGGACACTGCTGCAGAATTTAAGGAATCTGCTGCATTATTTAAGGACTTTGTTGCATTATTTAAGGTCTCTTTTTCATTATTTAAGGACTCTGCTATTGTACTTAAGGACTTTGCTGCATTATTTAAGGACTTTGCTGCATTATTTAAGGACTCTGCTGCATTATTTAAGTACTTTGTTGCATTATTTAAGGACTCTGCTGCATAATTTAAGGACTTTATTGCATTATTTAAGGATCCTGCTGCATTATTTAATGACTCTGCTGAAGCATTTGAGGACTCAGCTGCATTATTTAAGGTCTCTCTGCTGCATTATTTAAGGATCCTGCTGAAGCATTTGAGGACTCAGCTGCATTATTTAAGGACTTTGCTGCATTATTTAATGACTCTGCTGCGTTATTTAAGGACTCTGCTGCATTATTTAAGGACACTGCTGCATTATTTAAGGACTCTGCTGCATTATTTAAGGACTTTGCTGCATTATTTAACGACTCTGCTGCATTATTTAAGAACTTTGCTGCATTATTTAAGGACTCTGCTCCATTATTTAAGGAATTTGTTGCATTATTTAAGGACTCTGCTGCATTATTTAAGGACTTTGCTGCATTATTTAATGAATCTGCTGAAGCATTTGAGGACTCAACTGCATTATTTAAGGTCTCTGCTGCATTATTTAAGGACTCTGCTGAAGCATTTGAGGACTCAGCTGCATGATTTAAGGACTTTGCTGAATTATTTAAGGACTCTGCTGCATTATTTAAGGAATTTGTTGCATTATTTAAGGACTCTGCTGCATTATCTAAGGAATTTGTTGCATTATTTAAGGACTCTGCTGCATTATTTAAGGACTTTGCTGCATTATTTAATAACTTTGTTGCATTATACAAGTACTCTGCTGCATTATTTAAGGACTTTGTTGCATTATGTTAGGAGTCTGCTGCATTATTTAAGGAGTCTGCTGCATTATTTAATGACTATGCTGCATTATTTAAGGACTGCTGCGTTATTTAAGGACTCTGCTGCATTATTTAAGACTTTGCTGCATTATTTAAGGACTCTGCTGCAGTATTTAATGACTCTGCTGAAGCATTTGGGGACTCAGATGCTTTATTTAAGGACTCTGTTGCATTATTTAAGGACTTTGTTGCATTATTTAAGGACTCTGCTGCATTATTTAAGGACTTTGTTGCATTATTTAAGGATTCTGCTGCATTTTTTAAGGACCTGGCTGCATTATTTAAGGACTCTGCTGCATTATTTAATTATTTTGCTCCATTATTTAAGGACTCTGCTGCGGTATTTAAGGACTCTGCTGCATTATTTAAGGACTGTGATGCATTATTTAAGGACGCTGCTGCAGAATTTAAGGAATCTGCTGCATTATTTAAGGACTTTGTTGCATTATTTAAGGTCTCTGCTGCATTATTTAAGGACTCTGCTATGGTACTTAAGGACTTTGCTGCATTATTTAAGGACTTTGCTGCATTATTTAAGGACTCTGCTGCATTATTTAAGAACTGTGTTGCATTATTTAAGGACTCTGCTGCATTATTTAAGGACTTTGTTGCATTATGTAAGGACTCTGCTGCATTATTTAAGGACTTTGCTGCATTATTTAAGGACTCTACTGCATAATTTAAGGACTTTATTGCATTATTTAAGGATCCTGCTGCATTATTTAATGACTCTGCTGAAGCATTTGAGGACTCAGCTGCATTATTAAAGGTCTCTGCTGCATTATTTAAGGATCCTGCTGAAGCATTTGAGGACTCAGCTGCATTATTTAAGGACTTTGCTGCATTATTTATCGACTCTGCTGCGTTATTTAAGGACTCTGCTGCATTATTTAAGAACTTTGCTGCATTATTTAAGGACTCTTCTGCATTATTTAATGACTCTGCTGAAGAATTTGAGGACTCAGCTGCATAATTTAAGGACTCTGCTGCATTATTTAAGGAATTTGCTGCATTATTTAAGGACTCTACTGCGTTATTTAAGGACTCTGCTGCATTATTTAAGGACTTTGATGCATTATTTAAGGATGCTGCTGCAGAATTTAAGGAATCTGCTGCATTATTTAAGGACTTTGTTGCATTATTTAAGGTCTCTGCTGCATTATTTAAGGACTCTGCTGTGGTATTTAAGGACTCTGCTGCATTATTTAAGGAATTTGTTGCATTATTTAAGGACGCTGCTGCATTATTTAAGGACTTTGTTGCATTATTTAAGGACTCTGCTGCAGTATTTAATGACTCTGCTGAAGCATTTGGGGACTCAGATGCATTATTTAAGGACTCTGCTGCATTATGTAAGGGCTTTGCTGCTTTATTTAAGGACTCTTTTGCATTATTTAAGGACTCTGCTGCATTATTTAAGGACTTTGTTGCATTATTTAAGGATTTTGCTGCATTATTTAAGGATTTTGCTGCATTATTTAAGGACTTTGCCGCATTATTTAAGGACTATGCTTTGGTATTTAAGGACTCTGCTGCATTATTTAAGGACTTTGCTGCATTATTTAAGGACTCTGCTGCATTATTTAATTACTTTGCTGCATTATTTAAGGACTCTGCTGCGGTATTTAAGGACTCTGCTGCATTATTTAAGGACTTTGATGCATTATTTAAGGACACTGCTGCAGAATTTAAGGAATCTGCTTCATTATTTAAGGACTTTGTTGCATTATATAAGGACTCTGCTGCATTATTTAAGAACTTTGTTGCATTATTTAAGGACTCTGCTGCATTATTTAAGGACTTTGTTGCATTATGTAAGGACTCTGCTGCATTATTTAAGGACTTTGCTGCATTATTTAAGGACTCTGCTGCATAATTTAAGGACTTTATCGCATTATTTTAGGATCCTGCTGCATTATTTAATGACTCTGCTGAAGCATTTGAGGACTCAGCTGCATTATTAAAGGTCTCTGCTGCATTATTTAAGGATCCTGCTGAAGCATTTGAGGACTCAGTTGCATTATTTAAGGACTTTGCTGCATTATTTAACGACTCTGCTGCGTTATTTAAGGACTCTGCTGCATTATTTAAGAACTTTGCTGCATTATATAAGGACTCTTCTGAATTATTTAATGACTCTGCTGAAGTATTTGAGGACTCAGCTGCATTATTTAAGGACTCTGCTGCATTATTTAAGGAATTTGCTGCATTATTTAAGGACTCTGCTGCGTTATTTAAGGACTCTGCTGCATTATTTAAGGACTTTGATGCATTATTTATGGACGCTGCTGCAGAATTTAAGGAATCTGCTGCATTATTTAAGGACTTTGTTGCATTATTTAAGGTCTCTGCTGCATTATTTAAGGACTCTGCTGTGGTATTTAAGGACTCTGCTGCATTATTTAAGGAATTTGTTGCATTATTTAAGGACGCTGCTGCATTATTTAAGGTCTTTGTTGCATTATTTAAGGACTCTGCTGCAGTATTTAATGACTCTGCTGAAGCATTTGGGGACTCAGATGCATTATTTAAGGACTCTGCTGCATTATGTAAGGGCTTTGCTGCTTTATTTAAGGACTCTTTTGCATTATTTAAGGACTTTGTTGCATTATTTAAGGACTCTGCTGCATTATTTAAGGACTTTGTTGCATTATTTAAGGATTCTGCTGCATTATTTAAGGACTTTGCTGCATTATTTAAGGACTATGCTTTGGTATTTAAGGACTCTGCTGCATTATTTAAGGACTTTGCTGCATTATTTAAGGACTCTGCTGCATTATTTAATTACTTTGCTGCATTATTTAAGGACTCTGCTGCGGTATTTAAGGACTCTGCTGCATTATTTAAGGACTTTGATGCATTATTTAAGGACTCTGCTGCATTATTTAAGGTATTTGTTGCATTATTTAAGGACTCTGCTGCATTATTTAAGGACTTTGCTGCATTATTTAATAATTTTGTTGCATTATAAAAGTACTCTGCTGCATTATTTAAGGACTTTGTTGCATTATGTAAGGAGTCTGCTGCATTATTTAAGGACTTTGCTGCATTATTTAACGACTCTGCTGAAACATTTGAGGACTCAGCTGCATTATTTAAGGACTCTGCTGCATTATTTAAGGAATTTGCTGCATTATTTAAGGACTCTGCTGCGGTATTTAAGGACTCTGCTGCATTATTTAAGGACTTTGATGCATTATTTAAGGACTCTGCTGCATTATTTAATGACTTTGTTGCATTATATAAGGTCTCTGCTGCATTATTTAAGGACTATGTTGCATTATGTTAGAAGTCTGCTCCATTATTTAAGGACTTTGCTGCATTATTTAAGGACTCTGCTGCATTATTTAAGGACTTTATTGCATTATTTAAGGACTCTGCTGCATTATTTAATGACTCTGCTGAAGCATTTGAGGACTCAGCTGCATTATTTAAGGTCTCTGCTGTATTATTTAAGGACTCTGCTGCATTATTTAATGACTCTGCTGCGGTATTTAAGGACTCTGCTGCATTATTTAAGGACTTTGCTGCATTATTTAAGGACTGCTGCGTTGTTTAAGGACTCTGCTGCATTTTTTAAGACTTTGCTGCATTATTTAAGGACTCTGCTGCAGTGTTTAATGACTCTGCTGAAGCAATTGGGGACTCAGATGCATTATTTAAGGACTCTGCTGCATTATGTAAGGACTTTGCTGCTTTATTTAAGGGCTTTGCTGCATTATTTAAGGACTTTGTTGCATTATTTAAGGACTCTGCTGCATTATTTAAGGACTTTGTTGCATTATTTAAGGACTCTTCTGCATTATTTAAGGACTTTGCTGCATTATTTAAGGACTATGCTGTGGTATTTAAGTACTCTGCTGCATTATTTAAGGACTTTGCTGCATTATTTAAGGACTCTGCTGCATTATTTAATTACTTTGCTGCATTATTAAAGGACCCTGCTGCGGCATTTAAGGATTCTGCTGCATTATTTAAGGACTTTGATGCATTATTTAAGGACGCTGCTGCAGAATTTAAGGAATCTGCTGCATTATTTAAGGACTTTGTTGCATTATTTAAGGTCTCTGCTGCATTATTTAAGGACTCTGCTATGGTACTTAAGGACTTTGCTGCATTACTTAAGGACTTTGCTGCATTATTTAAGGACTTTGATGCATTATTTAAGAACTTTGTTGCATTATTTAATTACTCTGCTGCATTATTTAAGGACTTTGTTGCATTATGTAAGGACTTTGCTGCTTTATTTAAGGACTTTGCTGCATTATTTAAGGACTTTGTTGCATTATTTAAGGACTCTTCTGCATTATTTAAGGACTTTGCTGCATTATTTAAGGACTATGCTGTGGTATTTAAGTACTCTGCTGCATTATTTAAGGACTTTGCTGCATTATTTAAGGACTCTGCTGCATTATTTAATTACTTTGCTGCATTATTAAAGGACCCTGCTGCGGCATTTAAGGATTCTGCTGCATAATTTAAGGACTTTATTGCATTATTTAAGGATCCTGCTGCATTATTTAAGGATCCTGCTGAAGCATTTGAGGACTCAGCTGCATTATTTAAGGACTTTGCTGCATTATTTAACGACTCTGCGGCATTATTTAAGGACTCTGCTGCTTTATTTAAGGACTTTCCTGCATTATTTAAGGAGTCTTCTGCATTATTTAATGACTCTGCTGAAGCATTTGAGGACTCAACTGCATTATTTAAGGACTCTGCTGCATTATTTAAGGTCTCTGCTGCATTATTTAAGGACTCTGCTGTGGTATATAAGGACTCTGCTGCATTATTTAAGGAATTTGTTGCATTATTTAAGGACGCTGCTGCATTATTTAAGGACTTTGTTGCATTATTTAAGGACTCTGCTGCATTAATTAAGGACTTTGCTGCATTACTTAAGGACACTGCTGCATTATTTAAGGACTTTGTTGCATTATTTAAGGACTCTGCTGCATTATTTAAGGACTCTGCTGAAACATTTGGGGACTCAGATGCATTATTTAAGGACTCTGCTGCATTATGTAAGGGCTTTGCTGCTTTATTTAAGGACTCTGTTGCATTATTTAAGGACTTTGTTGCATTATTTAAGAACTCTGCTGCATTATTTAAGGAATTTGTTGCATTATTTAAGGATTCTGCTGCATTATTTAAGGACTTTGCTGCATTATTTAAGGACTATGCTGTGGTATTTAAGGACTCTGCTGCATTATTTAAGGACTTTGCTGCATTATTAAAGGACTCTGCTGCATTATTTAATTACTTTGCTGCATTATTTAAGGACTCTGCTGCGGTATTTAAGGACTCTGCTGCATTATTTAAGGACTTTGATGCATTATTTAAGGACACTGCTGCAGAATTTAAGGAATCTGCTGCATTATTTAAGGACTTTGTTGCATTATTTAAGGTCTCTTTTTCATTATTTAAGGACTCTGCTATTGTACTTAAGGACTTTGCTGCATTATTTAAGGACTTTGCTGCATTATTTAAGGACTCTGCTGCATTATTTAAGTACTTTGTTGCATTATTTAAGGACTCTGCTGCATAATTTAAGGACTTTATTGCATTATTTAAGGATCCTGCTGCATTATTTAATGACTCTGCTGAAGCATTTGAGGACTCAGCTACATTATTTAAGGTCTCTGCTGCATTATTTAAGGATCCTGCTGAAGCATTTGAGGACTCAGCTGCATTATTTAAGGACTTTGCTGCATTATTTAACGACTCTGCTGCGTTATTTAAGGACTCTGCTGCATTATTTAAGGACACTGCTGCATTATTTAAGGACTCTGCTGCATTATTTAAGGACTTTGCTGCATTATTTAACGACTCTGCTGCATTATTTAAGAACTTTGCTGCATTATTTAAGGACTCTGCTGCATTATTTAAGGAATTTGTTGCATTATTTAAGGACTCTGCTGCTTTATTTAAGGACTCTGCTGCGGTATTTAAGGACTCTGCTGCATTATTTAAGGACTTTGCTGCATTATTTAAGGACTGCTGCGTTATTTAAGGACTCTGCTGCATTATTTAAGACTTTGCTGCATTATTTAAGGACTCTGCTGCAGTGTTTAATGACTCTGCTGAAGCAACTGGGGACTCAGATGCATTATTTAAGGACTCTGCTGCATTATGTAAGGACTTTGCTGCTTTATTTAAGGACTTTGCTGCATTATTTAAGGACTTTGTTGCATTATTTAAGGACTCTGCTGCATTATTTAAGGACTTTGTTGCATTATTTAAGGACTCTTCTGCATTATTTAAGGACTTTGCTGCATTATTTAAGGACTATGCTGTGGTATTTAAGTACGCTGCTGCATTATTTAAGGACTTTGCTGCATTATTTAAGGACTCTGCTGCATTATTTAATTACTTTGCTGCATTATTAAAGGACCCTGCTGCGGCATTTAAGGATTCTGCTGCATTATTTAAGGACTTTGATGCATTATTTAAGGACGCTGCTGCAGAATTTAAGGAATCTGCTGCATTATTTAAGGACTTTGTTGCATTATTTAAGGTCTCTGCTGCATGAATTATGGACTCTGCTATTTTACTTAAGGACTTTGCTGCATTATTTAAGGACTTTGCTGCATTATTTAAGGACTTTGATGCATTATTTAAGAACTTTGTTGCATTATTTAAGGACTCTGCTGCATTATTTAAGGACTTTGTTGCATTATGTAAGGACTTTGCTGCTTTATTTAAGGACTTTGCTGCATTATTTAAGGACTTTGTTGCATTATTTAAGGACTCTGCTGCATTATTTAAGGACTTTGTTGCATTATTTAAGGACTCTTCTGCATTATTTAAGGACTTTGCTGCATTATTTAAGGACTATGCTGTGGTATTTAAGTACTCTGCTGCATTATTTAAGGACTTTGCTGCATTATTTAAGGACTCTGCTGCATTATTTAATTACTTTGCTGCATTATTAAAGGACCCTGCTGCGGCATTTAGGGATTCTGCTGCATAATTTAAGGACTCTATTGCATTATTTAAGGATCCTGCTGCATTATTTAAGGATCCTGCTGAAGCATTTGAGGACTCAGCTGCATTATTTAAGGACTTTGCTGCATTATTTAACGACTCTGCTGCATTATTTAAGGACTCTGCTGCTTTATTTAAGGACTTTCCTGCATTATTTAAGGAGTCTTCTGCATTATTTAATGACTCTGCTGAAGCATTTGAGGACTCAACTGCATTATTTAAGGACTCTGCTGCATTATTTAAGGTCTCTGCTGCATTATTTAAGGACTCTGCTGTGGTATATAAGGACTCTGCTGCATTATTTAAGGAATTTGTTGCATTATTTAAGGACCCTGCTGCATTATTTAAGGACTTTGTTGCATTATTTAAGGACTCTGCTGCATTAATTAAGGACTTTGCTGCATTACTTAAGGACACTGCTGCATTATTTAAGGACTCTGTTGCATTATTTAAGGATTCTGCTGCATTATTTAAGGACTTTGCTGCATTATTTAAGGACTATGCTGTGGTATTTAAGGACTCTGCTGCATTATTTAAGGACTTTGCTGCATTATTAAAGGACTCTGCTGCATTATTTAATTACTTTGCTGCATTATTTAAGGACTCTGCTGCGGTATTTAAGGACTCTGCTGCATTATTTAAGGACTTTGATGCATTATTTAAGGACACTGCTGCAGAATTTAAGGAATCTGCTGCATTATCTAAGGACTTTGTTGCATTATTTAAGGTCTCTTTTTCATTATTTAAGGACTCTGCTATTGTACTTAAGGACTTTGCTGCATTATTTAAGGACTTTGCTGCATTATTTAAGGACTCTGCTGCATTATTTAAGTACTTTCTTGCATTATTTAAGGACTCTGCTGCATAATTTAAGGACTTTATTGCATTATTTAAGGATCCTGCTGCATTATTTAATGACTCTGCTGAAGCATTTGAGGACTCAGCTGCATTATTTAAGGTCTCTCTGCTGCATTATTTAAGGATCCTGCTGAAGCATTTGAGGACTCAGCTGCATTATTTAAGGACTTTGCTGCATTATTTAACGACTCTGCTGCGTTATTTAAGGACTCTGCTGCATTATTTAAGGACACTGCTGCATTATTTAAGGACTCTGCTGCATTATTTAAGGACTTTGCTGCATTATTTAACGACTCTGCTGCATTATTTAAGAACTTTGCTGCATTATTTAAGGACTCTGCTCCATTATTTAAGGAATTTGCTGCATTATTTAAGGACTCTGCTGCTTTATTTAAGGACTTTGCTGCATTATTTAATGAATCTGCTGAAGCATTTGAGGACTCAACTGCATTATTTAAGGTCTCTGCTGCATTATTTAAGGACTCTGCTGAAGCATTTGAGGACTCAGCTGCATGATTTAAGGACTTTGCTGAATTATTTAAGGACTCTGCTGCATTATTTAAGGAATTTGTTGCATTATTTAAGGACTCTGCTGCATTATTTAAGGAATTTGTTGCATTATTTAAGGACTCTGCTGCATTATTTAAGGACTTTGCTGCATTATTTAATAACTTTGTTGCATTATATAAGTACTCTGCTGCATTATTTAAGGACTTTGTTGCATTATGTAAGGAGTCTGCTGCATTATTTAAGGAGTCTGCTGCATTATTTAATGACTATGCTGCATTATTTAAGGACTGCTGCGTTATTTAAGGACTCTGCTGCATTATTTAAGACTTTGCTGCATTATTTAAGGACTCTGCTGTAGTATTTAATGACTCTGCTGAAGCATTTGGGGACTCAGATGCTTTATTTAAGGACTCTGTTGCATTATTTAAGGACTTTGTTGCATTATTTAAGGACTCTGCTGCATTATTTAAGGACTTTGTTGCATTATTTAAGGATTCTGCTGCATTTTTTAAGGACTTTGCTGCATTATTTAAGGACTCTGCTGCATTATTTAATTACTTTGCTCCATTATTTAAGGACTCTGCTGCGGTATTTAAGGACTCTGCTGCATTATTTAAGGACTGTGATGCATTATTTAAGGACGCTGCTGCAGAATTTAAGGAATCTGCTGCATTATTTAAGGACTTTGTTGCATTATTTAAGGTCTCTGCTGCATTATTTAAGGACTCTGCTATGGTACTTAAGGACTTTGCTGCATTATTTAAGGACTTTGCTGCATTATTTAAGGACTCTGCTGCATTATTTAAGAACTGTGTTGCATTATTTAAGGACTCTGCTGCATTATTTAAGGACTTTGTTGCATTATGTAAGGACTCTGCTGCATTATTTAAGGACTTTGCTGCATTATTTTAGGACTCTACTGCATAATTTAAGGACTTTATTGCATTATTTAAGGATCCTGCTGCATTATTTAATGACTCTGCTGAAGCATTTGAGGACTCAGCTGCATTATTAAAGGTCTCTGCTGCATTATTTAAGGATCCTGCTGAAGCATTTGAGGACTCAGCTGCATTATTTAAGGACTTTGCTGCATTATTTATCGACTCTGCTGCGTTATTTAAGGACTCTGCTGCATTATTTAAGAACTTTGCTGCATTATTTAAGGACTCTTCTGCATTATTTAATGACTCTGCTGAAGTATTTGAGGACTCAGCTGCATTATTTAAGGACTCTGCTGCATTATTTAAGGAATATGCTGCATTATTTAAGGACTCTACTGCGTTATTTAAGGACTCTGCTGCATTATTTAAGGACTTTGATGCATTATTTAAGGATGCTGCTGCAGAATTTAAGGAATCTGCTGCATTATTTAAGGACTTTGTTGCATTATTTAAGGTCTCTGCTGCATTATTTAAGGACTCTGCTGTGGTATTTAAGGACTCTGCTGCATTATTTAAGGAATTTGTTGCATTATTTAAGGACGCTGCTGCATTATTTAAGGACTTTGTTGCATTATTTAAGGACTCTGCTGCAGTATTTAATGACTCTGCTGAAGCATTTGGGGACTCAGATGCATTATTTAAGGACTCTGCTGCATTATGTAAGGGCTTTGCTGCTTTATTTAAGGACTCTTTTGCATTATTTAAGGACTCTGCTGCATTATTTAAGGACTTTGTTGCATTATTTAAGGATTTTGCTGCATTATTTAAGGATTTTGCTGCATTATTTAAGGACTTTGCCGCATTATTTAAGGACTATGCTTTGGTATTTAAGGACTCTGCTGCATTATTTAAGGACTTTGCTGCATTATTTAAGGACTCTGCTGCATTATTTAATTACTTTGCTGCATTATTTAAGGACTCTGCTGCGGTATTTAAGGACTCTGCTGCATTATTTAAGGACTTTGATGCATTATTTAAGGACACTGCTGCAGAATTTAAGGAATCTGCTTCATTATTTAAGGACTTTGTTGCATTATATAAGGACTCTGCTGCATTATTTAAGAACTTTGTTGCATTATTTAAGGACTCTGCTGCATTATTTAAGGACTTTGTTGCATTATGTAAGGACTCTGCTGCATTATTTAAGGACTTTGCTGCATTATTTAAGGACTCTGCTGCATAATTTAAGGACTTTATTGCATTATTTTAGGATCCTGCTGCATTATTTAATGACTCTGCTGAAGCATTTGAGGACTCAGCTGCATTATTAAAGGTCTCTGCTGCATTATTTAAGGATCCTGCTGAAGCATTTGAGGACTCAGTTGCATTATTTAAGGACTTTGCTGCATTATTTAACGACTCTGCTGCGTTATTTAAGGACTCTGCTGCATTATTTAAGAACTTTGCTGCATTATTTAAGGACTCTTCTGAATTATTTAATGACTCTGCTGAAGTATTTGAGGACTCAGCTGCATTATTTAAGGACTCTGCTGCATTATTTAAGGAATTTGCTGCATTATTTAAGGACTCTGCTGCGTTATTTAAGGACTCTGCTGCATTATTTAAGGACTTTGATGCATTATTTATGGACGCTGCTGCAGAATTTAAGGAATCTGCTGCATTATTTAAGGACTTTGTTGCATTATTTAAGGTCTCTGCTGCATTATTTAAGGACTCTGCTGTGGTATTTAAGGACTCTGCTGCATTATTTAAGGAATTTGTTGCATTATTTAAGGACGCTGCTGCATTATTTAAGGTCTTTGTTGCATTATTTAAGGACTCTGCTGCAGTATTTAATGACTCTGCTGAAGCATTTGGGGACTCAGATGCATTATTTAAGGACTCTGCTGCATTATGTAAGGGCTTTGCTGCTTTATTTAAGGACTCTTTTGCATTATTTAAGGACTTTGTTGCATTATTTAAGGACTCTGCTGCATTATTTAAGGACTTTGTTGCATTATTTAAGGATTCTGCTGCATTATTTAAGGACTTTGCTGCATTATTTAAGGACTATGCTTTGGTATTTAAGGACTCTGCTGCATTATTTAAGGACTTTGCTGCATTATTTAAGGACTCTGCTGCATTATTTAATTACTTTGCTGCATTATTTAAGGACTCTGCTGCGGTATTTAAGGACTCTGCTGCATTATTTAAGGACTTTGATGCATTATTTAAGGACTCTGCTGCATTATTTAAGGTATTTGTTGCATTATTTAAGGACTCTGCTGCATTATTTAAGGACTTTGCTGCATTATTTAATAATTTTGTTGCATTATAAAAGTACTCTGCTGCATTATTTAAGGACTTTGTTGCATTATGTAAGGAGTCTGCTGCATTATATAAGGACTTTGCTGCATTATTTAACGACTCTGCTGAAACATTTGAGGACTCAGCTGCATTATTTAAGGACTCTGCTGCATTATTTAAGGAATTTGCTGCATTATTTAAGGACTCTGCTGCGGTATTTAAGGACTCTGCTGCATTATTTAAGGACTTTGATGCATTATTTAAGGACTCTGCTGCATTATTTAATGACTTTGTTGCATTATATAAGGTCTCTGCTGCATTATTTAAGGACTATGTTGCATTATGTTAGAAGTCTGCTGCATTATTTAAGGACTTTGCTGCATTATTTAAGGACTCTGCTGCATTATTTAAGGACTTTATTGCATTATTTAAGGACTCTGCTGCATTATTTAATGACTCTGCTGAAGCATTTGAGGACTCAGCTGCATTATTTAAGGTCTCTGCTGTATTATTTAAGGACTCTGCTGCATTATTTAATGACTCTGCTGCGGTATTTAAGGACTCTGCTGCATTATTTAAGGACTTTGCTGCATTATTTAAGGACTGCTGCGTTGTTTAAGGACTCTGCTGCATTTTTTAAGACTTTGCTGCATTATTTAAGGACTCTGCTGCAGTGTTTAATGACTCTGCTGAAGCAATTGGGGACTCAGATGCATTATTTAAGGACTCTGCTGCATTATGTAAGGACTTTGCTGCTTTATTTAAGGGCTTTGCTGCATTATTTAAGGACTTTGTTGCATTATTTAAGGACTCTGCTGCATTATTTAAGGACTTTGTTGCATTATTTAAGGACTCTTCTGCATTATTTAAGGACTTTGCTGCATTATTTAAGGACTATGCTGTGGTATTTAAGTACTCTGCTGCATTATTTAAGGACTTTGCTGCATTATTTAAGGACTCTGCTGCATTATTTAATTACTTTGCTGCATTATTAAAGGACCCTGCTGCGGCATTTAAGGATTCTGCTGCATTATTTAAGGACTTTGATGCATTATTTAAGGACGCTGCTGCAGAATTTAAGGAATCTGCTGCATTATTTAAGGACTTTGTTGCATTATTTAAGGTCTCTGCTGCATTATTTAAGGACTCTGCTATGGTACTTAAGGACTTTGCTGCATTACTTAAGGACTTTGCTGCATTATTTAAGGACTTTGATGCATTATTTAAGAACTTTGTTGCATTATTTAAGGACTCTGCTGCATTATTTAAGGACTTTGTTGCATTATGTAAGGACTTTGCTGCTTTATTTAAGGACTTTGCTGCATTATTTAAGGACTTTGTTGCATTATTTAAGGACTCTTCTGCATTATTTAAGGACTTTGCTGCATTATTTAAGGACTATGCTGTGGTATTTAAGTACTCTGCTGCATTATTTAAGGACTTTGCTGCATTATTTAAGGACTCTGCTGCATTATTTAATTACTTTGCTGCATTATTAAAGGACCCTGCTGCGGCATTTAAGGATTCTGCTGCATAATTTAAGGACTTTATTGCATTATTTAAGGATCCTGCTGCATTATTTAAGGATCCTGCTGAAGCATTTGAGGACTCAGCTGCATTATTTAAGGACTTTGCTGCATTATTTAACGACTCTGCTGCATTATTTAAGGACTCTGCTGCTTTATTTAAGGACTTTCCTGCATTATTTAAGGAGTCTTCTGCATTATTTAATGACTCTGCTGAAGCATTTGAGGACTCAACTGCATTATTTAAGGACTCTGCTGCATTATTTAAGGTCTCTGCTGCATTATTTAAGGACTCTGCTGTGGTATATAAGGACTCTGCTGCATTATTTAAGGAATTTGTTGCATTATTTAAGGACGCTGCTGCATTATTTAAGGACTTTGTTGCATTATTTAAGGACTCTGCTGCATTAATTAAGGACTTTGCTGCATTACTTAAGGACACTGCTGCATTATTTAAGGACTTTGTTGCATTATTTAAGGACTCTGCTGCATTATTTAAGGACTCTGCTGAAACATTTGGGGACTCAGATGCATTATTTAAGGACTCTGCTGCATTATGTAAGGGCTTTGCTGCTTTATTTAAGGACTCTGTTGCATTATTTAAGGACTTTGTTGCATTATTTAAGAACTCTGCTGCATTATTTAAGGAATTTGTTGCATTATTTAAGGATTCTGCTGCATTATTTAAGGACTTTGCTGCATTATTTAAGGACTATGCTGTGGTATTTAAGGACTCTGCTGCATTATTTAAGGACTTTGCTGCATTATTAAAGGACTCTGCTGCATTATTTAATTACTTTGCTGCATTATTTAAGGACTCTGCTGCGGTATTTAAGGACTCTGCTGCATTATTTAAGGACTTTGATGCATTATTTAAGGACACTGCTGCAGAATTTAAGGAATCTGCTGCATTATTTAAGGACTTTGTTGCATTATTTAAGGTCTCTTTTTCATTATTTAAGGACTCTGCTATTGTACTTAAGGACTTTGCTGCATTATTTAAGGAATTTGCTGCATTATTTAAGGACTCTGCTGCATTATTTAAGTACTTTGTTGCATTATTTAAGGACTCTGCTGCATAATTTAAGGACTTTATTGCATTATTTAAGGATCCTGCTGCATTATTTAATGACTCTGCTGAAGCATTTGAGGACTCAGCTACATTATTTAAGGTCTCTGCTGCATTATTTAAGGATCCTGCTGAAGCATTTGAGGACTCAGCTGCATTATTTAAGGACTTTGCTGCATTATTTAACGACTCTGCTGCGTTATTTAAGGACTCTGCTGCATTATTTAAGGACACTGCTGCATTATTTAAGGACTCTGCTGCATTATTTAAGGACTTTGCTGCATTATTTAACGACTCTGCTGCATTATTTAAGAACTTTGCTGCATTATTTAAGGACTCTGCTGCATTATTTAAGGAATTTGTTGCATTATTTAAGGACTCTGCTGCTTTATTTAAGGACTCTGCTGCGGTATTTAAGGACTCTGCTGCATTATTTAAGGACTTTGCTGCATTATTTAAGGACTGCTGCGTTATTTAAGGACTCTGCTGCATTATTTAAGACTTTGCTGCATTATTTAAGGACTCTGCTGCAGTGTTTAATGACTCTGCTGAAGCAACTGGGGACTCAGATGCATTATTTAAGGACTCTGCTGCATTATGTAAGGACTTTGCTGCTTTATTTAAGGACTTTGCTGCATTATTTAAGGACTTTGTTGCATTATTTAAGGACTCTGCTGCATTATTTAAGGACTTTGTTGCATTATTTAAGGACTCTTCTGCATTATTTAAGGACATTGCTGCATTATTTAAGGACTATGCTGTGGTATTTAAGTACGCTGCTGCATTATTTAAGGACTTTGCTGCATTATTTAAGGACTCTGCTGCATTATTTAATTACTTTGCTGCATTATTAAAGGACCCTGCTGCGGCATTTAAGGATTCTGCTGCATTATTTAAGGACTTTGATGCATTATTTAAGGACGCTGCTGCAGAATTTAAGGAATCTGCTGCATTATTTAAGGACTTTGTTGCATTATTTAAGGTCTCTGCTGCATGAATTATGGACTCTGCTATTTTACTTAAGGACTTTGCTGCATTATTTAAGGACTTTGCTGCATTATTTAAGGACTTTGATGCATTATTTAAGAACTTTGTTGCATTATTTAAGGACTCTGCTGCATTATTTAAGGACTTTGTTGCATTATGTAAGGACTTTGCTGCTTTATTTAAGGACTTTGCTGCATTATTTAAGGACTTTGTTGCATTATTTAAGGACTCTGCTGCATTATTTAAGGACTTTGTTGCATTATTTAAGGACTCTTCTGCATTATTTAAGGACTTTGCTGCATTATTTAAGGACTATGCTGTGGTATTTAAGTACTCTGCTGCATTATTTAAGGACTTTGCTGCATTATTTAAGGACTCTGCTGCATTATTTAATTACTTTGCTGCATTATTAAAGGACCCTGCTGCGGCATTTAGGGATTCTGCTGCATAATTTAAGGACTTTATTGCATTATTTAAGGATCCTGCTGCATTATTTAAGGATCCTGCTGAAGCATTTGAGGACTCAGCTGCATTATTTAAGGACTTTGCTGCATTATTTAACGACTCTGCTGCATTATTTAAGGACTCTGCTGCTTTATTTAAGGACTTTCCTGCATTATTTAAGGAGTCTTCTGCATTATTTAATGACTCTGCTGAAGCATTTGAGGACTCAACTGCATTATTTAAGGACTCTGCTGCATTATTTAAGGTCTCTGCTGCATTATTTAAGGACTCTGCTTTGGTATATAAGGACTCTGCTGCATTATTTAAGGAATTTGTTGCATTATTTAAGGACCCTGCTGCATTATTTAAGGACTTTGTTGCATTATTTAAGGACTCTGCTGCATTAATTAAGGACTTTGCTGCATTACTTAAGGACACTGCTGCATTATTTAAGGACTCTGTTGCATTATTTAAGGATTCTGCTGCATTATTTAAGGACTTTGCTGCATTATTTAAGGACTATGCTGTGGTATTTAAGGACTCTGCTGCATTATTTAAGGACTTTGCTGCATTATTAAAGGACTCTGCTGCATTATTTAATTACTTTGCTGCATTATTTAAGGACTCTGCTGCGGTATTTAAGGACTCTGCTGCATTATTTAAGGACTTTGATGCATTATTTAAGGACACTGCTGCAGAATTTAAGGAATCTGCTGCATTATCTAAGGACTTTGTTGCATTATTTAAGGTCTCTTTTTCATTATTTAAGGACTCTGCTATTGTACTTAAGGACTTTGCTGCATTATTTAAGGACTTTGCTGCATTATTTAAGGACTCTGCTGCATTATTTAAGTACTTTCTTGCATTATTTAAGGACTCTGCTGCATAATTTAAGGACTTTATTGCATTATTTAAGGATCCTGCTGCATTATTTAATGACTCTGCTGAAGCATTTGAGGACTCAGCTGCATTATTTAAGGTCTCTCTGCTGCATTATTTAAGGATCCTGCTGAAGCATTTGAGGACTCAGCTGCATTATTTAAGGACTTTGCTGCATTATTTAACGACTCTGCTGCGTTATTTAAGGACTCTGCTGCATTATTTAAGGACACTGCTGCATTATTTAAGGACTATGCTGCATTATTTAAGGACTTTGCTGCATTATTTAACGACTCTGCTGCATTATTTAAGAACTTTGCTGCATTATTTAAGGACTCTGCTCCATTATTTAAGGAATTTGCTGCATTATTTAAGGACTCTGCTGCTTTATTTAAGGACTTTGCTGCATTATTTAATGAATCTGCTGAAGCATTTGAGGACTCAACTGCATTATTTAAGGTCTCTGCTGCATTATTTAAGGACTCTGCTGAAGCATTTGAGGACTCAGCTGCATGATTTAAGGACTTTGCTGAATTATTTAAGGACTCTGCTGCATTATTTAAGGAATTTGTTGCATTATTTAAGGACTCTGCTGCATTATTTAAGGAATTTGTTGCATTATTTAAGGACTCTGCTGCATTATTTAAGGACTTTGCTGCATTATTTAATAACTTTGTTGCATTATATAAGTACTCTGCTGCATTATTTAAGGACTTTGTTGCATTATGTAAGGAGTCTGCTGCATTATTTAAGGAGTCTGCTGCATTATTTAATGACTATGCTGCATTATTTAAGGACTGCTGCGTTATTTAAGGACTCTGCTGCATTATTTAAGACTTTGCTGCATTATTTAAGGACTCTGCTGTAGTATTTAATGACTCTGCTGAAGCATTTGGGGACTCAGATGCTTTATTTAAGGACTCTGTTGCATTATTTAAGGACTTTGTTGCATTATTTAAGGACTCTGCTGCATTATTTAAGGACTTTGTTGCATTATTTAAGGATTCTGCTGCATTTTTTAAGGACTTTGCTGCATTATTTAAGGACTCTGCTGCATTATTTAATTACTTTGCTCCATTATTTAAGGACTCTGCTGCGGTATTTAAGGACTCTGCTGCATTATTTAAGGACTGTGATGCATTATTTAAGGACGCTGCTGCAGAATTTAAGGAATCTGCTGCATTATTTAAGGACTTTGTTGCATTATTTAAGGTCTCTGCTGCATTATTTAAGGACTCTGCTATGGTACTTAAGGACTTTGCTGCATTATTTAAGGACTTTGCTGCATTATTTAAGGACTCTGCTGCATTATTTAAGAACTGTGTTGCATTATTTAAGGACTCTGCTGCATTATTTAAGGACTTTGTTGCATTATGTAAGGACTCTGCTGCATTATTTAAGGACTTTGCTGCATTATTTTAGGACTCTACTGCATAATTTAAGGACTTTATTGCATTATTTAAGGATCCTGCTGCATTATTTAATGACTCTGCTGAAGCATTTGAGGACTCAGCTGCATTATTAAAGGTCTCTGCTGCATTATTTAAGGATCCTGCTGAAGCATTTGAGGACTCAGCTGCATTATTTAAGGACTTTGCTGCATTATTTATCGACTCTGCTGCGTTATTTAAGGACTCTGCTGCATTATTTAAGAACTTTGCTGCATTATTTAAGGACTCTTCTGCATTATTTAATGACTCTGCTGAAGTATTTGAGGACTCAGCTGCATTATTTGAGGACTCAGCTGCATTATTTAAGGACTCTGCTGCATTATTTAAGGAATATGCTGCATTATTTAAGGACTCTACTGCGTTATTTAAGGACTCTGCTGCATTATTTAAGGACTTTGATGCATTATTTAAGGATGCTGCTGCAGAATTTAAGGAATCTGCTGCATTATTTAAGAACTTTGTTGCATTATTTAAGGTCTCTGCTGCATTATTTAAGGACTCTGCTGTGGTATTTAAGGACTCTGCTGCATTATTTAAGGAATTTGTTGCATTATTTAAGGACGCTGCTGCATTATTTAAGGACTTTGTTGCATTATTTAAGGACTCTGCTGCAGTATTTAATGACTCTGCTGAAGCATTTGGGGACTCAGATGCATTATTTAAGGACTCTGCTGCATTATGTAAGGGCTTTGCTGCTTTATTTAAGGACTCTTTTGCATTACTTAAGGACTCTGCTGCATTATTTAAGGACTTTGTTGCATTATTTAAGGATTTTGCTGCATTATTTAAGGATTTTGCTGCATTATTTAAGGACTTTGCCGCATTATTTAAGGACTATGCTTTGGTATTTAAGGACTCTGCTGCATTATTTAAGGACTTTGCTGCATTATTTAAGGACTCTGCTGCATTATTTAATTACTTTGCTGCATTATTTAAGGACTCTGCTGCGGTATTTAAGGACTCTGCTGCATTATTTAAGGACTTTGATGCATTATTTAAGGACACTGCTGCAGAATTTAAGGAATCTGCTTCATTATATAAGGACTTTGTTGCATTATTTAAGGTCTCTGCTGCATTATTTAAGGACTCTGCTATGGTACTTAAGGACTTTGCTGCATTATTTAAGGACTCTGCTGCATTATTTAAGAACTTTGTTGCATTATTTAAGGACTCTGCTGCATTATTTAAGGACTTTGTTGCATTATGTAAGGACTCTGCTGCATTATTTAAGGACTTTGCTGCATTATTTAAGGACTCTGCTGCATAATTTAAGGACTTTATTGCATTATTTTAGGATCCTGCTGCATTATTTAATGACTCTGCTGAAGCATTTGAGGACTCAGCTGCATTATTAAAGGTCTCTGCTGCATTATTTAAGGATCCTGCTGAAGCATTTGAGGACTCAGTTGCATTATTTAAGGACTTTGCTGCATTATTTAACGACTCTGCTGCGTTATTTAAGGACTCTGCTGCATTATTTAAGAACTTTGCTGCATTATTTAAGGACTCTTCTGAATTATTTAATGACTCTGCTGAAGTATTTGAGGACTCAGCTGCATTACTTAAGGACTCTGCTGCATTATTTAATTACTTTGCTGCATTATTTAAGGACTCTGCTGCGTTATTTAAGGACTCTGCTGCATTATTTAAGGACTCTGCTGCATTATTTAAGGACTTTGATGCATTATTTATGGACGCTGCTGCAGAATTTAAGGAATCTGCTGCATTATTTAAGGACTTTGTTGCATTATTTAAGGTCTCTGCTGCATTATTTAAGGACTCTGCTGTGGTATTTAAGGACTCTGCTGCATTATTTAAGGAATTTGTTGCATTATTTAAGGACGCTGCTGCATTATTTAAGGTCTTTGTTGCATTATTTAAGGACTCTGCTGCAGTATTTAATGACTCTGCTGAAGCATTTGGGGACTCAGATGCATTATTTAAGGACTCTGCTGCATTATGTAAGGGCTTTGCTGCTTTATTTAAGGACTCTTTTGCATTATTTAAGGACTTTGTTGCATTATTTAAGGACTCTGCTGCATTATTTAAGGACTTTGTTGCATTATTTAAGGATCCTGCTGCATTATTTAAGGACTTTGCTGCATTATTTAAGGACTATGCTGCATTATTTAAGGACTGCTGCGTTATTTAAGGACTCTGCTGCATTATTTAAGACTTTGCTGCATTATTTAAGGACTCTGCTGCAGTGTTTAATGACTCTGCTGAAGCAACTGGGGACTCAGATGCATTATTTAAGGACTCTGCTGCATTATGTAAGGACTTTGCTGCTTTATTTAAGGACTTTGCTGCATTATTTAAGGACTTTGTTGCATTATTTAAGGACTCTGCTGCATTATTTAAGGACTTTGTTGCATTATTTAAGGACTCTTCTGCATTATTTAAGGACTTTGCTGCATTATTTAAGGACTATGCTGTGGTATTTAAGTACTCTGCTGCATTATTTAAGGACTTTGCTGCATTATTTAAGGACTCTGCTGCATTATTTAATTACTTTGCTGCATTATTAAAGGACCCTGCTGCGGCATTTAAGGATTCTGCTGCATTATTTAAGGACTTTGATGCATTATTTAAGGACGCTGCTGCAGAATTTAAGGAATCTGCTGCATTATTTAAGGACTTTGTTGCATTATTTAAGGTCTCTGCTGCATTATTTAAGGACTCTGCTATGGTACTTAAGGACTTTGCTGCATTACTTAAGGACTTTGCTGCATTATTTAAGGACTTTGATGCATTATTTAAGAACTTTGTTGCATTATTTAAGGACTCTGCTGCATTATTTAAGGACTTTGTTGCATTATGTAAGGACTTTGCTGCTTTATTTAAGGACTTTGCTGCATTATTTAAGGACTTTGTTGCATTATTTAAGGACTCTGCTGCATTATTTAAGGACTTTGTTGCATTATTTAAGGACTCTTCTGCATTATTTAAGGACTTTGCTGCATTATTTAAGGACTATGCTGTGGTATTTAAGTACTCTGCTGCATTATTTAAGGACTTTGCTGCATTATTTAAGGACTCTGCTGCATTATTTAATTACTTTGCTGCATTATTAAAGGACCCTGCTGCGGCATTTAAGGATTCTGCTGCATAATTTAAGGACTTTATTGCATTATTTAAGGATCCTGCTGCATTATTTAAGGATCCTGCTGAAGCATTTGAGGACTCAGCTGCATTATTTAAGGACTTTGCTGCATTATTTAATGACTCTGCTGCATTATTTAAGGACTCTGCTGCTTTATTTAAGGACTTTCCTGCATTATTTAAGGAGTCTTCTGCATTATTTAATGACTCTGCTGAAGCATTTGAGGACTCAACTGCATTATTTAAGGACTCTGCTGCATTATTTAAGGTCTCTGCTGCATTATTTAAGGACTCTGCTGTGGTATATAAGGACTCTGCTGCATTATTTAAGGAATTTGTTGCATTATTTAAGGACGCTGCTGCATTATTTAAGGACTTTGTTGCATTATTTAAGGACTCTGCTGCATTAATTAAGGACTTTGCTGCATTACTTAAGGACACTGCTGCATTATTTAAGGACTTTGTTGCATTATTTAAGGACTCTGTTGCATTATTTAAGGACTCTGCTGAAACATTTGGGGACTCAGATGCATTATTTAAGGAATCTGCTGCATTATGTAAGGGCTTTGCTGCTTTATTTAAGGACTCTGTTGCATTATTTAAGGACTTTGTTGCATTATTTAAGAACTCTGCTGCATTATTTAAGGAATTTGTTGCATTATTTAAGGATTCTGCTGCATTATTTAAGGACTTTGCTGCATTATTTAAGGACTATGCTGTGGTATTTAAGGACTCTGCTGCATTATTTAAGGACTTTGCTGCATTATTAAAGGACTCTGCTGCATTATTTAATTACTTTGCTGCATTATTTAAGGACTCTGCTGCGGTATTTAAGGACTCTGCTGCATTATTTAAGGACTTTGATGCATTATTTAAGGACACTGCTGCAGAATTTAAGGAATCTGCTGCATTATTTAAGGAATTTGTTGCATTATTTAAGGTCTCTTTTTCATTATTTAAGGACTCTGCTATTGTACTTAAGGACTTTGCTGCATTATTTAAGGACTTTGCTGCATTATTTAAGGACTCTGCTGCATTATTTAAGTACTTTGTTGCATTATTTAAGGACTCTGCTGCATAATTTAAGGACTTTATTGCATTATTTAAGGATCCTGCTGCATTATTTAATGACTCTGCTGAAGCATTTGAGGACTCAGCTGCATTATTTAAGGTCTCTGCTGCATTATTTAAGGATCCTGCTGAAGCATTTGAGGACTCAGCTGCATTATTTAAGGACTTTGCTGCATTATTTAATGACTCTGCTGCGTTATTTAAGGACTCTGCTGCATTATTTAAGGACACTGCTGCATTATTTAAGGACTCTGCTGCATTATTTAAGGACTTTGCTGCATTATTTAACGACTCTGCTGCATTATTTAAGAACTTTGCTGCATTATTTAAGGACTCTGCTGCATTATTTAAGGAATTTGTTGCATTATTTAAGGACTCTGCTGCTTTATTTAAGGACTCTGCTGCGGTATTTAAGGACTCTGCTGCATTATTTAAGGACTTTGCTGCATTATTTAAGGACTGCTGCGTTATGTAAGGACTCTGCTGCATTATTTAAGACTTTGCTGCATTATTTAAGGACTCTGCTGCAGTGTTTAATGACTCTGCTGAAGCAACTGGGGACTCAGATGCATTATTTAAGGACTCTGCTGCATTATGTAAGGACTTTGCTGCTTTATTTAAGGACTTTGCTGCATTATTTAAGGACTTTGTTGCATTATTTAAGGACTCTGCTGCATTATTTAAGGACTTTGTTGCATTATTTAAGGACTCTTCTGCATTATTTAAGGACTTTGCTGCATTATTTAAGGACTATGCTGTGGTATTTAAGTACTCTGCTGCATTATTTAAGGACTTTGCTGCATTATTTAAGGACTCTGCTGCATTATTTAATTACTTTGCTGCATTATTAAAGGACCCTGCTGCGGCATTTAAGGATTCTGCTGCATTATTTAAGGACTTTGATGCATTATTTAAGGACGCTGCTGCAGAATTTAAGGAATCTGCTGCATTATTTAAGGACATTGTTGCATTATTTAAGGTCTCTGCTGCATTATTTAAGGACTCTGCTATGGTACTTAAGGACTTTGCTGCATTATTTAAGGACTTTGCTGCATTATTTAAGGACTTTGATGCATTATTTAAGAACTTTGTTGCATTATTTAAGGACTCTGCTGCATTATTTAAGGACTTTGTTGCATTATGTAAGGACTTTGCTGCTTTATTTAAGGACTTTGCTGCATTATTTAAGGACTTTGTTGCATTATTTAAGGACTCTGCTGCATTATTTAAGGACTTTGTTGCATTATTTAAGGACTCTTCTGCATTATTTAAGGACTTTGCTGCATTATTTAAGGACTATGCTGTGGTATTTAAGTACTCTGCTGCATTATTTAAGGACTTTGCTGCATTATTTAAGGACTCTGCTGCATTATTTAATTACTTTGCTGCATTATTAAAGGACCCTGCTGCGGCATTTAAGGATTCTGCTGCATAATTTAAGGACTTTATTGCATTATTTAAGGATCCTGCTGCATTATTTAAGGATCCTGCTGAAGCATTTGAGGACTCAGCTGCATTATTTAAGGACTTTGCTGCATTATTTAACAACTCTGCTGCATTATTTAAGGACTCTGCTGCTTTATTTAAGGACTTTCCTGCATTATTTAAGGAGTCTTCTGCATTATTTAATGACTCTGCTGAAGCATTTGAGGACTCAACTGCATTATTTAAGGACTCTGCTGCATTATTTAAGGTCTCTGCTGCATTATTTAAGGACTCTGCTGTGGTATATAAGGACTCTGCTGCATTATTTAAGGAATTTGTTGCATTATTTAAGGACGCTGCTGCATTATTTAAGGACTTTGTTGCATTATTTAAGGACTCTGCTGCATTAATTAAGGACTTTGCTGCATTACTTAAGGACACTGCTGCATTATTTAAGGACTTTGTTGCATTATTTAAGGACTCTGCTGCATTATTTAAGGACTCTGCTGAAACATTTGGGGACTCAGATGCATTATTTAAGGACTCTGCTGCATTATGTAAGGGCTTTGCTGCTTTATTTAAGGACTCTGTTGCATTATTTAAGGACTTTGTTGCATTATTTAAGAACTCTGCTGCATTATTTAAGGAATTTGTTGCATTATTTAAGGATTCTGCTGCATTATTTAAGGACTTTGCTGCATTATTTAAGGACTATGCTGTGGTATTTAAGGACTCTGCTGCATTATTTAAGGACTTTGCTGCATTATTAAAGGACTCTGCTGCATTATTTAATTACTTTGCTGCATTATTTAAGGACTCTGCTGCGGTATTTAAGGACTCTGCTGCATTATTTAAGGACTTTGATGCATTATTTAAGGACACTGCTGCAGAATTTAAGGAATCTGCTGCATTATTTAAGGACTTTGTTGCATTATTTAAGGTCTCTTTTTCATTATTTAAGGACTCTGCTATTGTACTTAAGGACTTTGCTGCATTATTTAAGGAATTTGCTGCATTATTTAAGGACTCTGCTGCATTATTTAAGTACTTTGTTGCATTATTTAAGGACTCTGCTGCATAATTTAAGGACTTTATTGCATTATTTAAGGATCCTGCTGCATTATTTAATGACTCTGCTGAAGCATTTGAGGACTCAGCTACATTATTTAAGGTCTCTGCTGCATTATTTAAGGATCCTGCTGAAGCATTTGAGGACTCAGCTGCATTATTTAAGGACTTTGCTGCATTATTTAACGACTCTGCTGCGTTATTTAAGGACTCTGCTGCATTATTTAAGGACACTGCTGCATTATTTAAGGACTCTGCTGCATTATTTAAGGACTTTGCTGCATTATTTAACGACTCTGCTGCATTATTTAAGAACTTTGCTGCATTATTTAAGGACTCTGCTGCATTATTTAAGGAATTTGTTGCATTATTTAAGGACTCTGCTGCTTTATTTAAGGACTCTGCTGCGGTATTTAAGGACTCTGCTGCATTATTTAAGGACTTTGCTGCATTATTTAAGGACTGCTGCGTTATTTAAGGACTCTGCTGCATTATTTAAGACTTTGCTGCATTATTTAAGGACTCTGCTGCAGTGTTTAATGACTCTGCTGAAGCAACTGGGGACTCAGATGCATTATTTAAGGACTCTGCTGCATTATGTAAGGACTTTGCTGCTTTATTTAAGGACTTTGCTGCATTATTTAAGGACTTTGTTGCATTATTTAAGGACTCTGCTGCATTATTTAAGGACTTTGTTGCATTATTTAAGGACTCTTCTGCATTATTTAAGGACATTGCTGCATTATTTAAGGACTATGCTGTGGTATTTAAGTACGCTGCTGCATTATTTAAGGACTTTGCTGCATTATTTAAGGACTCTGCTGCATTATTTAATTACTTTGCTGCATTATTAAAGGACCCTGCTGCGGCATTTAAGGATTCTGCTGCATTATTTAAGGACTTTGATGCATTATTTAAGGACGCTGCTGCAGAATTTAAGGAATCTGCTGCATTATTTAAGGACTTTGTTGCATTATTTAAGGTCTCTGCTGCATGAATTATGGACTCTGCTATTTTACTTAAGGACTTTGCTGCATTATTTAAGGACTTTGCTGCATTATTTAAGGACTTTGATGCATTATTTAAGAACTTTGTTGCATTATTTAAGGACTCTGCTGCATTATTTAAGGACTTTGTTGCATTATGTAAGGACTTTGCTGCTTTATTTAAGGACTTTGCTGCATTATTTAAGGACTTTGTTGCATTATTTAAGGACTCTGCTGCATTATTTAAGGACTTTGTTGCATTATTTAAGGACTCTTCTGCATTATTTAAGGACTTTGCTGCATTATTTAAGGACTATGCTGTGGTATTTAAGTACTCTGCTGCATTATTTAAGGACTTTGCTGCATTATTTAAGGACTCTGCTGCATTATTTAATTACTTTGCTGCATTATTAAAGGACCCTGCTGCGGCATTTAGGGATTCTGCTGCATAATTTAAGGACTTTATTGCATTATTTAAGGATCCTGCTGCATTATTTAAGGATCCTGCTGAAGCATTTGAGGACTCAGCTGCATTATTTAAGGACTTTGCTGCATTATTTAACGACTCTGCTGCATTATTTAAGGACTCTGCTGCTTTATTTAAGGACTTTCCTGCATTATTTAAGGAGTCTTCTGCATTATTTAATGACTCTGCTGAAGCATTTGAGGACTCAACTGCATTATTTAAGGACTCTGCTGCATTATTTAAGGTCTCTGCTGCATTATTTAAGGACTCTGCTTTGGTATATAAGGACTCTGCTGCATTATTTAAGGAATTTGTTGCATTATTTAAGGACCCTGCTGCATTATTTAAGGACTTTGTTGCATTATTTAAGGACTCTGCTGCATTAATTAAGGACTTTGCTGCATTACTTAAGGACACTGCTGCATTATTTAAGGACTCTGTTGCATTATTTAAGGATTCTGCTGCATTATTTAAGGACTTTGCTGCATTATTTAAGGACTATGCTGTGGTATTTAAGGACTCTGCTGCATTATTTAAGGACTTTGCTGCATTATTAAAGGACTCTGCTGCATTATTTAATTACTTTGCTGCATTATTTAAGGACTCTGCTGCGGTATTTAAGGACTCTGCTGCATTATTTAAGGACTTTGATGCATTATTTAAGGACACTGCTGCAGAATTTAAGGAATCTGCTGCATTATCTAAGGACTTTGTTGCATTATTTAAGGTCTCTTTTTCATTATTTAAGGACTCTGCTATTGTACTTAAGGACTTTGCTGCATTATTTAAGGACTTTGCTGCATTATTTAAGGACTCTGCTGCATTATTTAAGTACTTTCTTGCATTATTTAAGGACTCTGCTGCATAATTTAAGGACTTTATTGCATTATTTAAGGATCCTGCTGCATTATTTAATGACTCTGCTGAAGCATTTGAGGAATCAGCTGCATTATTTAAGGTCTCTCTGCTGCATTATTTAAGGATCCTGCTGAAGCATTTGAGGACTCAGCTGCATTATTTAAGGACTTTGCTGCATTATTTAACGACTCTGCTGCGTTATTTAAGGACTCTGCTGCATTATTTAAGGACACTGCTGCATTATTTAAGGACTCTGCTGCATTATTTAAGGACTTTGCTGCATTATTTAACGACTCTGCTGCATTATTTAAGAACTTTGCTGCATTATTTAAGGACTCTGCTCCATTATTTAAGGAATTTGCTGCATTATTTAAGGACTCTGCTGCTTTATTTAAGGACTTTGCTGCATTATTTAATGAATCTGCTGAAGCATTTGAGGACTCAACTGCATTATTTAAGGTCTCTGCTGCATTATTTAAGGACTCTGCTGAAGCATTTGAGGACTCAGCTGCATGATTTAAGGACTTTGCTGAATTATTTAAGGACTCTGCTGCATTATTTAAGGAATTTGTTGCATTATTTAAGGACTCTGCTGCATTATTTAAGGAATTTGTTGCATTATTTAAGGACTCTGCTGCATTATTTAAGGACTTTGCTGCATTATTTAATAACTTTGTTGCATTATATAAGTACTCTGCTGCATTATTTAAGGACTTTGTTGCATTATGTAAGGAGTCTGCTGCATTATTTAAGGAGTCTGCTGCATTATTTAATGACTATGCTGCATTATTTAAGGACTGCTGCGTTATTTAAGGACTCTGCTGCATTATTTAAGACTTTGCTGCATTATTTAAGGACTCTGCTGTAGTATTTAATGACTCTGCTGAAGCATTTGGGGACTCAGATGCTTTATTTAAGGACTCTGTTGCATTATTTAAGGACTTTGTTGCATTATTTAAGGACTCTGCTGCATTATTTAAGGACTTTGTTGCATTATTTAAGGATTCTGCTGCATTTTTTAAGGACTTTGCTGCATTATTTAAGGACTCTGCTGCATTATTTAATTACTTTGCTCCATTATTTAAGGACTCTGCTGCGGTATTTAAGGACTCTGCTGCATTATTTAAGGACTGTGATGCATTATTTAAGGACGCTGCTGCAGAATTTAAGGAATCTGCTGCATTATTTAAGGACTTTGTTGCATTATTTAAGGTCTCTGCTGCATTATTTAAGGACTCTGCTATGGTACTTAAGGACTTTGCTGCATTATTTAAGGACTTTGCTGCATTATTTAAGGACTCTGCTGCATTATTTAAGAACTGTGTTGCATTATTTAAGGACTCTGCTGCATTATTTAAGGACTTTGTTGCATTATGTAAGGACTCTGCTGCATTATTTAAGGACTTTGCTGCATTATTTTAGGACTCTACTGCATAATTTAAGGACTTTATTGCATTATTTAAGGATCCTGCTGCATTATTTAATGACTCTGCTGAAGCATTTGAGGACTCAGCTGCATTATTAAAGGTCTCTGCTGCATTATTTAAGGATCCTGCTGAAGCATTTGAGGACTCAGCTGCATTATTTAAGGACTTTGCTGCATTATTTATCGACTCTGCTGCGTTATTTAAGGACTCTGCTGCATTATTTAAGAACTTTGCTGCATTATTTAAGGACTCTTCTGCATTATTTAATGACTCTGCTGAAGTATTTGAGGACTCAGCTGCATTATTTGAGGACTCAGCTGCATTATTTAAGGACTCTGCTGCATTATTTAAGGAATATGCTGCATTATTTAAGGACTCTACTGCGTTATTTAAGGACTCTGCTGCATTATTTAAGGACTTTGATGCATTATTTAAGGATGCTGCTGCAGAATTTAAGGAATCTGCTGCATTATTTAAGAACTTTGTTGCATTATTTAAGGTCTCTGCTGCATTATTTAAGGACTCTGCTGTGGTATTTAAGGACTCTGCTGCATTATTTAAGGAATTTGTTGCATTATTTAAGGACGCTGCTGCATTATTTAAGGACTTTGTTGCATTATTTAAGGACTCTGCTGCAGTATTTAATGACTCTGCTGAAGCATTTGGGGACTCAGATGCATTATTTAAGGACTCTGCTGCATTATGTAAGGGCTTTGCTGCTTTATTTAAGGACTCTTTTGCATTACTTAAGGACTCTGCTGCATTATTTAAGGACTTTGTTGCATTATTTAAGGATTTTGCTGCATTATTTAAGGATTTTGCTGCATTATTTAAGGACTTTGCCGCATTATTTAAGGACTATGCTTTGGTATTTAAGGACTCTGCTGCATTATTTAAGGACTTTGCTGCATTATTTAAGGACTCTGCTGCATTATTTAATTACTTTGCTGCATTATTTAAGGACTCTGCTGCGGTATTTAAGGACTCTGCTGCATTATTTAAGGACTTTGATGCATTATTTAAGGACACTGCTGCAGAATTTAAGGAATCTGCTTCATTATATAAGGACTTTGTTGCATTATTTAAGGTCTCTGCTGCATTATTTAAGGACTCTGCTATGGTACTTAAGGACTTTGCTGCATTATTTAAGGACTCTGCTGCATTATTTAAGAACTTTGTTGCATTATTTAAGGACTCTGCTGCATTATTTAAGGACTTTGTTGCATTATGTAAGGACTCTGCTGCATTATTTAAGGACTTTGCTGCATTATTTAAGGACTCTGCTGCATAATTTAAGGACTTTATTGCATTATTTTAGGATCCTGCTGCATTATTTAATGACTCTGCTGAAGCATTTGAGGACTCAGCTGCATTATTAAAGGTCTCTGCTGCATTATTTAAGGATCCTGCTGAAGCATTTGAGGACTCAGTTGCATTATTTAAGGACTTTGCTGCATTATTTAACGACTCTGCTGCGTTATTTAAGGACTCTGCTGCATTATTTAAGAACTTTGCTGCATTATTTAAGGACTCTTCTGAATTATTTAATGACTCTGCTGAAGTATTTGAGGACTCAGCTGCATTACTTAAGGACTCTGCTGCATTATTTAATTACTTTGCTGCATTATTTAAGGACTCTGCTGCGTTATTTAAGGACTCTGCTGCATTATTTAAGGACTCTGCTGCATTATTTAAGGACTTTGATGCATTATTTATGGACGCTGCTGCAGAATTTAAGGAATCTGCTGCATTATTTAAGGACTTTGTTGCATTATTTAAGGTCTCTGCTGCATTATTTAAGGACTCTGCTGTGGTATTTAAGGACTCTGCTGCATTATTTAAGGAATTTGTTGCATTATTTAAGGACGCTGCTGCATTATTTAAGGTCTTTGTTGCATTATTTAAGGACTCTGCTGCAGTATTTAATGACTCTGCTGAAGCATTTGGGGACTCAGATGCATTATTTAAGGACTCTGCTGCATTATGTAAGGGCTTTGCTGCTTTATTTAAGGACTCTTTTGCATTATTTAAGGACTTTGTTGCATTATTTAAGGACTCTGCTGCATTATTTAAGGACTTTGTTGCATTATTTAAGGATCCTGCTGCATTATTTAAGGACTTTGCTGCATTATTTAAGGACTATGCTGCATTATTTAAGGACTGCTGCGTTATTTAAGGACTCTGCTGCATTATTTAAGACTTTGCTGCATTATTTAAGGACTCTGCTGCAGTGTTTAATGACTCTGCTGAAGCAACTGGGGACTCAGATGCATTATTTAAGGACTCTGCTGCATTATGTAAGGACTTTGCTGCTTTATTTAAGGACTTTGCTGCATTATTTAAGGACTTTGTTGCATTATTTAAGGACTCTGCTGCATTATTTAAGGACTTTGTTGCATTATTTAAGGACTCTTCTGCATTATTTAAGGACTTTGCTGCATTATTTAAGGACTATGCTGTGGTATTTAAGTACTCTGCTGCATTATTTAAGGACTTTGCTGCATTATTTAAGGACTCTGCTGCATTATTTAATTACTTTGCTGCATTATTAAAGGACCCTGCTGCGGCATTTAAGGATTCTGCTGCATTATTTAAGGACTTTGATGCATTATTTAAGGACGCTGCTGCAGAATTTAAGGAATCTGCTGCATTATTTAAGGACTTTGTTGCATTATTTAAGGTCTCTGCTGCATTATTTAAGGACTCTGCTATGGTACTTAAGGACTTTGCTGCATTACTTAAGGACTTTGCTGCATTATTTAAGGACTTTGATGCATTATTTAAGAACTTTGTTGCATTATTTAAGGACTCTGCTGCATTATTTAAGGACTTTGTTGCATTATGTAAGGACTTTGCTGCTTTATTTAAGGACTTTGCTGCATTATTTAAGGACTTTGTTGCATTATTTAAGGACTCTGCTGCATTATTTAAGGACTTTGTTGCATTATTTAAGGACTCTTCTGCATTATTTAAGGACTTTGCTGCATTATTTAAGGACTATGCTGTGGTATTTAAGTACTCTGCTGCATTATTTAAGGACTTTGCTGCATTATTTAAGGACTCTGCTGCATTATTTAATTACTTTGCTGCATTATTAAAGGACCCTGCTGCGGCATTTAAGGATTCTGCTGCATAATTTAAGGACTTTATTGCATTATTTAAGGATCCTGCTGCATTATTTAAGGATCCTGCTGAAGCATTTGAGGACTCAGCTGCATTATTTAAGGACTTTGCTGCATTATTTAATGACTCTGCTGCATTATTTAAGGACTCTGCTGCTTTATTTAAGGACTTTCCTGCATTATTTAAGGAGTCTTCTGCATTATTTAATGACTCTGCTGAAGCATTTGAGGACTCAACTGCATTATTTAAGGACTCTGCTGCATTATTTAAGGTCTCTGCTGCATTATTTAAGGACTCTGCTGTGGTATATAAGGACTCTGCTGCATTATTTAAGGAATTTGTTGCATTATTTAAGGACGCTGCTGCATTATTTAAGGACTTTGTTGCATTATTTAAGGACTCTGCTGCATTAATTAAGGACTTTGCTGCATTACTTAAGGACACTGCTGCATTATTTAAGGACTTTGTTGCATTATTTAAGGACTCTGTTGCATTATTTAAGGACTCTGCTGAAACATTTGGGGACTCAGATGCATTATTTAAGGAATCTGCTGCATTATGTAAGGGCTTTGCTGCTTTATTTAAGGACTCTGTTGCATTATTTAAGGACTTTGTTGCATTATTTAAGAACTCTGCTGCATTATTTAAGGAATTTGTTGCATTATTTAAGGATTCTGCTGCATTATTTAAGGACTTTGCTGCATTATTTAAGGACTATGCTGTGGTATTTAAGGACTCTGCTGCATTATTTAAGGACTTTGCTGCATTATTAAAGGACTCTGCTGCATTATTTAATTACTTTGCTGCATTATTTAAGGACTCTGCTGCGGTATTTAAGGACTCTGCTGCATTATTTAAGGACTTTGATGCATTATTTAAGGACACTGCTGCAGAATTTAAGGAATCTGCTGCATTATTTAAGGACTTTGTTGCATTATTTAAGGTCTCTTTTTCATTATTTAAGGACTCTGCTATTGTACTTAAGGACTTTGCTGCATTATTTAAGGACTTTGCTGCATTATTTAAGGACTCTGCTGCATTATTTAAGTACTTTGTTGCATTATTTAAGGACTCTGCTGCATAATTTAAGGACTTTATTGCATTATTTAAGGATCCTGCTGCATTATTTAATGACTCTGCTGAAGCATTTGAGGACTCAGCTGCATTATTTAAGGTCTCTGCTGCATTATTTAAGGATCCTGCTGAAGCATTTGAGGACTCAGCTGCATTATTTAAGGACTTTGCTGCATTATTTAATGACTCTGCTGCGTTATTTAAGGACTCTGCTGCATTATTTAAGGACACTGCTGCATTATTTAAGGACTCTGCTGCATTATTTAAGGACTTTGCTGCATTATTTAACGACTCTGCTGCATTATTTAAGAACTTTGCTGCATTATTTAAGGACTCTGCTGCATTATTTAAGGAATTTGTTGCATTATTTAAGGACTCTGCTGCTTTATTTAAGGACTCTGCTGCGGTATTTAAGGACTCTGCTGCATTATTTAAGGACTTTGCTGCATTATTTAAGGACTGCTGCGTTATGTAAGGACTCTGCTGCATTATTTAAGACTTTGCTGCATTATTTAAGGACTCTGCTGCAGTGTTTAATGACTCTGCTGAAGCAACTGGGGACTCAGATGCATTATTTAAGGACTCTGCTGCATTATGTAAGGACTTTGCTGCTTTATTTAAGGACTTTGCTGCATTATTTAAGGACTTTGTTGCATTATTTAAGGACTCTGCTGCATTATTTAAGGACTTTGTTGCATTATTTAAGGACTCTTCTGCATTATTTAAGGACTTTGCTGCATTATTTAAGGACTATGCTGTGGTATTTAAGTACTCTGCTGCATTATTTAAGGACTTTGCTGCATTATTTAAGGACTCTGCTGCATTATTTAATTACTTTGCTGCATTATTAAAGGACCCTGCTGCGGCATTTAAGGATTCTGCTGCATTATTTAAGGACTTTGATGCATTATTTAAGGACGCTGCTGCAGAATTTAAGGAATCTGCTGCATTATTTAAGGACATTGTTGCATTATTTAAGGTCTCTGCTGCATTATTTAAGGACTCTGCTATGGTACTTAAGGACTTTGCTGCATTATTTAAGGACTTTGCTGCATTATTTAAGGACTTTGATGCATTATTTAAGAACTTTGTTGCATTATTTAAGGACTCTGCTGCATTATTTAAGGACTTTGTTGCATTATGTAAGGACTTTGCTGCTTTATTTAAGGACTTTGCTGCATTATTTAAGGACTTTGTTGCATTATTTAAGGACTCTGCTGCATTATTTAAGGACTTTGTTGCATTATTTAAGGACTCTTCTGCATTATTTAAGGACTTTGCTGCATTATTTAAGGACTATGCTGTGGTATTTAAGTACTCTGCTGCATTATTTAAGGACTTTGCTGCATTATTTAAGGACTCTGCTGCATTATTTAATTACTTTGCTGCATTATTAAAGGACCCTGCTGCGGCATTTAAGGATTCTGCTGCATAATTTAAGGACTTTATTGCATTATTTAAGGATCCTGCTGCATTATTTAAGGATCCTGCTGAAGCATTTGAGGACTCAGCTGCATTATTTAAGGACTTTGCTGCATTATTTAACAACTCTGCTGCATTATTTAAGGACTCTGCTGCTTTATTTAAGGACTTTCCTGCATTATTTAAGGAGTCTTCTGCATTATTTAATGACTCTGCTGAAGCATTTGAGGACTCAACTGCATTATTTAAGGACTCTGCTGCATTATTTAAGGTCTCTGCTGCATTATTTAAGGACTCTGCTGTGGTATATAAGGACTCTGCTGCATTATTTAAGGAATTTGTTGCATTATTTAAGGACGCTGCTGCATTATTTAAGGACTTTGTTGCATTATTTAAGGACTCTGCTGCATTAATTAAGGACTTTGCTGCATTACTTAAGGACACTGCTGCATTATTTAAGGACTTTGTTGCATTATTTAAGGACTCTGCTGCATTATTTAAGGACTCTGCTGAAGCATTTGAGGACTCAGATGCATTATTTAAGGACACTGCTGCATTATGTAAGGGCTTTGCTGCTTTATTTAAGGACTCTGTTGCATTATTTAAGGACTTTGTTGCATTATTTAAGAACTCTGCTGCATTATTTAAGGACTTTGTTGCATTATTTAAGGATTCTGCTGCATTATTTAAGGACTTTGCTGCATTATTTAAGGACTATGCTGTGGTATTTAAGGACTCTGCTGCATTATTTAAGGACTTTGCTGCATTATTAAAGGACTCTGCTGCATTATTTAATTACTTTGCTGCATTATTTAAGGACTCTGCTGCGGTATTTAAGGACTCTGCTGCATTATTTAAGGACTTTGATGCATTATTTAAGGACACTGCTGCAGAATTTAAGGAATCTGCTGCATTATTTAAGGACTTTGTTGCATTATTTAAGGTCTCTTTTTCATTATTTAAGGACTCTGCTATTGTACTTAAGGACTTTGCTGCATTATTTAAGGACTTTGCTGCATTATTTAAGGACTCTGCTGCATTATTTAAGTACTTTGTTGCATTATTTAAGGACTCTGCTGCATAATTTAAGGACTTTATTGCATTATTTAAGGATCCTGCTGCATTATTTAATGACTCTGCTGAAGCATTTGAGGACTCAGCTGCATTATTTAAGGTCTCTCTGCTGCATTATTTAAGGATCCTGCTGAAGCATTTGAGGACTCAGCTGCATTATTTAAGGACTTTGCTGCATTATTTAATGACTCTGCTGCGTTATTTAAGGACTCTGCTGCATTATTTAAGGACACTGCTGCATTATTTAAGGACTCTGCTGCATTATTTAAGGACTTTGCTGCATTATTTAACGACTCTGCTGCATTATTTAAGAACTTTGCTGCATTATTTAAGGACTCTGCTCCATTATTTAAGGAATTTGTTGCATTATTTAAGGACTCTGCTGCATTATTTAAGGACTTTGCTGCATTATTTAATGAATCTGCTGAAGCATTTGAGGACTCAACTGCATTATTTAAGGTCTCTGCTGCATTATTTAAGGACTCTGCTGAAGCATTTGAGGACTCAGCTGCATGATTTAAGGACTTTGCTGAATTATTTAAGGACTCTGCTGCATTATTTAAGGAATTTGTTGCATTATTTAAGGACTCTGCTGCATTATCTAAGGAATTTGTTGCATTATTTAAGGACTCTGCTGCATTATTTAAGGACTTTGCTGCATTATTTAATAACTTTGTTGCATTATATAAGTACTCTGCTGCATTATTTAAGGACTTTGTTGCATTATGTTAGGAGTCTGCTGCATTATTTAATGACTATGCTGCATTATTTAAGGACTGCTGCATTATTTAAGGACTCTGCTGCATTATTTAAGACTTTGCTGCATTATTTAAGGACTCTGCTGCAGTATTTAATGACTCTGCTGAAGCATTTGGGGACTCAGATGCTTTATTTAAGGACTCTGTTGCATTATTTAAGGACTTTGTTGCATTATTTAAGGACTCTGCTGCATTATTTAAGGACTTTGTTGCATTATTTAAGGATTCTGCTGCATTTTTTAAGGACTTTGCTGCATTATTTAAGGACTCTGCTGCATTATTTAATTATTTTGCTCCATTATTTAAGGACTCTGCTGCGGTATTTAAGGACTCTGCTGCATTATTTAAGGACTGTGATGCATTATTTAAGGACGCAGCTGCAGAATTTAAGGAATCTGCTGCATTATTTAAGGACTTTGTTGCATTATTTAAGGTCTCTGCTGCATTATCTAAGGACTCTGCTATGGTACTTAAGGACTTTGCTGCATTATTTAAGGACTTTGCTGCATTATTTAAGGACTCTGCTGCATTATTTAAGAACTGTGTTGCATTATTTAAGGACTCTGCTGCATTATTTAAGGACTTTGTTGCATTATGTAAGGACTCTGCTGCATTATTTAAGGACTTTGCTGCATTATTTAAGGACTCTACTGCATAATTTAAGGACTTTATTGCATTATTTAAGGATCCTGCTGCATTATTTAATGACTCTGCTGAAGCATTTGAGGACTCAGCTGCATTATTAAAGGTCTCTGCTGCATTATTTAAGGATCCTGCTGAAGCATTTGAGGACTCAGCTGCATTATTTAAGGACTTTGCTGCATTATTTATCGACTCTGCTGCGTTATTTAAGGACTCTGCTGCATTATTTAAGAACTTTGCTGCATTATTTAAGGACTCTTCTGCATTATTTAATGACTCTGCTGAAGAATTTGAGGACTCAGCTGCATTATTTAAGGACTCTGCTGCATTATTTAAGGAATTTGCTGCATTATTTAAGGACTCTACTGCGTTATTTAAGGACTCTGCTGCATTATTTAAGGACTTTGATGCATTATTTAAGGATGCTGCTGCAGAATTTAAGGAATCTGCTGCATTATTTAAGGACTTTGTTGCATTATTTAAGGTCTCTGCTGCATTATTTAAGGACTCTGCAGTGGTATTTAAGGACTCTGCTGCATTATTTAAGGAATTTGTTGCATTATTTAAGGACGCTGCTGCATTATTTAAGGACTTTGTTGCATTATTTAAGGACTCTGCTGCAGTATTTAATGACTCTGCTGAAGCATTTGGGGACTCAGATGCATTATTTAAGGACTCTGCTGCATTATTTAAGAACTGTGTTGCATTATTTAAGGACTCTGCTGCATTATTTAAGGACTTTGTTGCATTATGTAAGGACTCTGCTGCATTATTTAAGGACTTTGCTGCATTATTTAAGGACTCTACTGCATAATTTAAGGACTTTATTGCATTATTTAAGGATCCTGCTGCATTATTTAATGACTCTGCTGAAGCATTTGAGGACTCAGCTGCATTATTAAAGGTCTCTGCTGCATTATTTAAGGATCCTGCTGAAGCATTTGAGGACTCAGCTGCATTATTTAAGGACTTTGCTGCATTATTTATCGACTCTGCTGCGTTATTTAAGGACCCTGCTGCATTATTTAAGAACTTTGCTGCATTATTTAAGGACTCTTCTGCATTATTTAATGACTCTGCTGAAGAATTTGAGGACTCAGCTGCATTATTTAAGGACTCTGCTGCATTATTTAAGGAATTTGCTGCATTATTTAAGGACTCTACTGCGTTATTTAAGGACTCTGCTGCATTATTTAAGGACTTTGATGCATTATTTAAGGATGCTGCTGCAGAATTTAAGGAATCTGCTGCATTATTTAAGGACTTTGTTGCAATATTTAAGGTCTCTGCTGCATTATTTAAGGACTCTGCTGTGGTATTTAAGGACTCTGCTGCATTATTTAAGGAATTTGTTGCATTATTTAAGGACGCTGCTGCATTATTTAAGGACTTTGTTGCATTATTTAAGGACTCTGCTGCAGTATTTAATGACTCTGCTGAAGCATTTGGGGACTCAGATGCATTATTTAAGGACTCTGCTGCATTATGTAAGGGCTTTGCTGCTTTATTTAAGGACTCTTTTGCATTATTTAAGGACTCTGCTGCATTATTTAAGGACTTTGTTGCATTATTTAAGGATTTTGCTGCATTATTTAAGGATTTTGCTGCATTATTTAAGGACTTTGCCGCATTATTTAAGGACTATGCTTTGGTATTTAAGGACTCTGCTGCATTATTTAAGGACTTTGCTGCATTATTTAAGGACTCTGCTGCATTATTTAATTACTTTGCTGCATTATTTAAGGACTCTGCTGCGGTATTTAAGGACTCTGCTGCATTATTTAAGGACTTTGATGCATTATTTAAGGACACTGCTGCAGAATTTAAGGAATCTGCTTCATTATTTAAGGACTTTGTTGCATTATTTAAGGACTCTGCTGCATTATTTAAGAACTTTGTTGCATTATTTAAGGACTCTGCTGCATTATTTAAGGACTTTGTTGCATTATGTAAGGACTCTGCTGCATTATTTAAGGACTTTGCTGCATTATTTAAGGACTCTGCTGCATAATTTAAGGACTTTATTGCATTATTTTAGGATCCTGCTGCATTATTTAATGACTCTGCTGAAGCATTTGAGGACTCAGCTGCATTATTAAAGGTCTCTGCTGCATTATTTAAGGATCCTGCTGAAGCATTTGAGGACTCAGTTGCATTATTTAAGGACTTTGCTGCATTATTTAACGACTCTGCTGCGTTATTTAAGGACTCTGCTGCATTATTTAAGAACTTTGCTGCATTATTTAAGGACTCTTCTGAATTATTTAATGACTCTGCTGAAGTATTTGAGGACTCAGCTGCATTATTTAAGGACTCTTCTGCATTATTTAAGGACTTTGCTGCATTATTTAAGGACTATGCTGTGGTATTTAAGTACTCTGCTGCATTATTTAAGGACTTTGCTGCATTATTTAAGGACTCTGCTGCATTATTTAATTACTTTGCTGCATTATTAAAGGACCCTGCTGCGGCATTTAAGGATTCTGCTGCATAATTTAAGGACTTTATTGCATTATTTAAGGATCCTGCTGCATTATTTAAGGATCCTGCTGAAGCATTTGAGGACTCAGCTGCATTATTTAAGGACTTTGCTGCATTATTTAATGACTCTGCTGCATTATTTAAGGACTCTGCTGCTTTATTTAAGGACTTTCCTGCATTATTTAAGGAGTCTTCTGCATTATTTAATGACTCTGCTGAAGCATTTGAGGACTCAACTGCATTATTTAAGGACTCTGCTGCATTATTTAAGGTCTCTGCTGCATTATTTAAGGACTCTGCTGTGGTATATAAGGACTCTGCTGCATTATTTAAGGAATTTGTTGCATTATTTAAGGACGCTGCTGCATTATTTAAGGACTTTGTTGCATTATTTAAGGACTCTGCTGCATTAATTAAGGACTTTGCTGCATTACTTAAGGACACTGCTGCATTATTTAAGGACTTTGTTGCATTATTTAAGGACTCTGTTGCATTATTTAAGGACTCTGCTGAAACATTTGGGGACTCAGATGCATTATTTAAGGAATCTGCTGCATTATGTAAGGGCTTTGCTGCTTTATTTAAGGACTCTGTTGCATTATTTAAGGACTTTGTTGCATTATTTAAGAACTCTGCTGCATTATTTAAGGAATTTGTTGCATTATTTAAGGATTCTGCTGCATTATTTAAGGACTTTGCTGCATTATTTAAGGACTATGCTGTGGTATTTAAGGACTCTGCTGCATTATTTAAGGACTTTGCTGCATTATTAAAGGACTCTGCTGCATTATTTAATTACTTTGCTGCATTATTTAAGGACTCTGCTGCGGTATTTAAGGACTCTGCTGCATTATTTAAGGACTTTGATGCATTATTTAAGGACACTGCTGCAGAATTTAAGGAATCTGCTGCATTATTTAAGGACTTTGTTGCATTATTTAAGGTCTCTTTTTCATTATTTAAGGACTCTGCTATTGTACTTAAGGACTTTGCTGCATTATTTAAGGACTTTGCTGCATTATTTAAGGACTCTGCTGCATTATTTAAGTACTTTGTTGCATTATTTAAGGACTCTGCTGCATAATTTAAGGACTTTATTGCATTATTTAAGGATCCTGCTGCATTATTTAATGACTCTGCTGAAGCATTTGAGGACTCAGCTGCATTATTTAAGGTCTCTGCTGCATTATTTAAGGATCCTGCTGAAGCATTTGAGGACTCAGCTGCATTATTTAAGGACTTTGCTGCATTATTTAATGACTCTGCTGCGTTATTTAAGGACTCTGCTGCATTATTTAAGGACACTGCTGCATTATTTAAGGACTCTGCTGCATTATTTAAGGACTTTGCTGCATTATTTAACGACTCTGCTGCATTATTTAAGAACTTTGCTGCATTATTTAAGGACTCTGCTGCATTATTTAAGGAATTTGTTGCATTATTTAAGGACTCTGCTGCTTTATTTAAGGACTCTGCTGCGGTATTTAAGGACTCTGCTGCATTATTTAAGGACTTTGCTGCATTATTTAAGGACTGCTGCGTTATGTAAGGACTCTGCTGCATTATTTAAGACTTTGCTGCATTATTTAAGGACTCTGCTGCAGTGTTTAATGACTCTGCTGAAGCAACTGGGGACTCAGATGCATTATTTAAGGACTCTGCTGCATTATGTAAGGACTTTGCTGCTTTATTTAAGGACTTTGCTGCATTATTTAAGGACTTTGTTGCATTATTTAAGGACTCTGCTGCATTATTTAAGGACTTTGTTGCATTATTTAAGGACTCTTCTGCATTATTTAAGGACTTTGCTGCATTATTTAAGGACTATGCTGTGGTATTTAAGTACTCTGCTGCATTATTTAAGGACTTTGCTGCATTATTTAAGGACTCTGCTGCATTATTTAATTACTTTGCTGCATTATTAAAGGACCCTGCTGCGGCATTTAAGGATTCTGCTGCATTATTTAAGGACTTTGATGCATTATTTAAGGACGCTGCTGCAGAATTTAAGGAATCTGCTGCATTATTTAAGGACATTGTTGCATTATTTAAGGTCTCTGCTGCATTATTTAAGGACTCTGCTATGGTACTTAAGGACTTTGCTGCATTATTTAAGGACTTTGCTGCATTATTTAAGGACTTTGATGCATTATTTAAGAACTTTGTTGCATTATTTAAGGACTCTGCTGCATTATTTAAGGACTTTGTTGCATTATGTAAGGACTTTGCTGCTTTATTTAAGGACTTTGCTGCATTATTTAAGGACTTTGTTGCATTATTTAAGGACTCTGCTGCATTATTTAAGGACTTTGTTGCATTATTTAAGGACTCTTCTGCATTATTTAAGGACTTTGCTGCATTATTTAAGGACTATGCTGTGGTATTTAAGTACTCTGCTGCATTATTTAAGGACTTTGCTGCATTATTTAAGGACTCTGCTGCATTATTTAATTACTTTGCTGCATTATTAAAGGACCCTGCTGCGGCATTTAAGGATTCTGCTGCATAATTTAAGGACTTTATTGCATTATTTAAGGATCCTGCTGCATTATTTAAGGATCCTGCTGAAGCATTTGAGGACTCAGCTGCATTATTTAAGGACTTTGCTGCATTATTTAACAACTCTGCTGCATTATTTAAGGACTCTGCTGCTTTATTTAAGGACTTTCCTGCATTATTTAAGGAGTCTTCTGCATTATTTAATGACTCTGCTGAAGCATTTGAGGACTCAACTGCATTATTTAAGGACTCTGCTGCATTATTTAAGGTCTCTGCTGCATTATTTAAGGACTCTGCTGTGGTATATAAGGACTCTGCTGCATTATTTAAGGAATTTGTTGCATTATTTAAGGACGCTGCTGCATTATTTAAGGACTTTGTTGCATTATTTAAGGACTCTGCTGCATTAATTAAGGACTTTGCTGCATTACTTAAGGACACTGCTGCATTATTTAAGGACTTTGTTGCATTATTTAAGGACTCTGCTGCATTATTTAAGGACTCTGCTGAAGCATTTGAGGACTCAGATGCATTATTTAAGGACACTGCTGCATTATGTAAGGGCTTTGCTGCTTTATTTAAGGACTCTGTTGCATTATTTAAGGACTTTGTTGCATTATTTAAGAACTCTGCTGCATTATTTAAGGACTTTGTTGCATTATTTAAGGATTCTGCTGCATTATTTAAGGACTTTGCTGCATTATTTAAGGACTATGCTGTGGTATTTAAGGACTCTGCTGCATTATTTAAGGACTTTGCTGCATTATTAAAGGACTCTGCTGCATTATTTAATTACTTTGCTGCATTATTTAAGGACTCTGCTGCGGTATTTAAGGACTCTGCTGCATTATTTAAGGACTTTGATGCATTATTTAAGGACACTGCTGCAGAATTTAAGGAATCTGCTGCATTATTTAAGGACTTTGTTGCATTATTTAAGGTCTCTTTTTCATTATTTAAGGACTCTGCTATTGTACTTAAGGACTTTGCTGCATTATTTAAGGACTTTGCTGCATTATTTAAGGACTCTGCTGCATTATTTAAGTACTTTGTTGCATTATTTAAGGACTCTGCTGCATAATTTAAGGACTTTATTGCATTATTTAAGGATCCTGCTGCATTATTTAATGACTCTGCTGAAGCATTTGAGGACTCAGCTGCATTATTTAAGGTCTCTCTGCTGCATTATTTAAGGATCCTGCTGAAGCATTTGAGGACTCAGCTGCATTATTTAAGGACTTTGCTGCATTATTTAATGACTCTGCTGCGTTATTTAAGGACTCTGCTGCATTATTTAAGGACACTGCTGCATTATTTAAGGACTCTGCTGCATTATTTAAGGACTTTGCTGCATTATTTAACGACTCTGCTGCATTATTTAAGAACTTTGCTGCATTATTTAAGGACTCTGCTCCATTATTTAAGGAATTTGTTGCATTATTTAAGGACTCTGCTGCATTATTTAAGGACTTTGCTGCATTATTTAATGAATCTGCTGAAGCATTTGAGGACTCAACTGCATTATTTAAGGTCTCTGCTGCATTATTTAAGGACTCTGCTGAAGCATTTGAGGACTCAGCTGCATGATTTAAGGACTTTGCTGAATTATTTAAGGACTCTGCTGCATTATTTAAGGAATTTGTTGCATTATTTAAGGACTCTGCTGCATTATCTAAGGAATTTGTTGCATTATTTAAGGACTCTGCTGCATTATTTAAGGACTTTGCTGCATTATTTAATAACTTTGTTGCATTATATAAGTACTCTGCTGCATTATTTAAGGACTTTGTTGCATTATGTTAGGAGTCTGCTGCATTATTTAATGACTATGCTGCATTATTTAAGGACTGCTGCATTATTTAAGGACTCTGCTGCATTATTTAAGACTTTGCTGCATTATTTAAGGACTCTGCTGCAGTATTTAATGACTCTGCTGAAGCATTTGGGGACTCAGATGCTTTATTTAAGGACTCTGTTGCATTATTTAAGGACTTTGTTGCATTATTTAAGGACTCTGCTGCATTATTTAAGGACTTTGTTGCATTATTTAAGGATTCTGCTGCATTTTTTAAGGACTTTGCTGCATTATTTAAGGACTCTGCTGCATTATTTAATTATTTTGCTCCATTATTTAAGGACTCTGCTGCGGTATTTAAGGACTCTGCTGCATTATTTAAGGACTGTGATGCATTATTTAAGGACGCTGCTGCAGAATTTAAGGAATCTGCTGCATTATTTAAGGACTTTGTTGCATTATTTAAGGTCTCTGCTGCATTATCTAAGGACTCTGCTATGGTACTTAAGGACTTTGCTGCATTATTTAAGGACTTTGCTGCATTATTTAAGGACTCTGCTGCATTATTTAAGAACTGTGTTGCATTATTTAAGGACTCTGCTGCATTATTTAAGGACTTTGTTGCATTATGTAAGGACTCTGCTGCATTATTTAAGGACTTTGCTGCATTATTTAAGGACTCTACTGCATAATTTAAGGACTTTATTGCATTATTTAAGGATCCTGCTGCATTATTTAATGACTCTGCTGAAGCATTTGAGGACTCAGCTGCATTATTAAAGGTCTCTGCTGCATTATTTAAGGATCCTGCTGAAGCATTTGAGGACTCAGCTGCATTATTTAAGGACTTTGCTGCATTATTTATCGACTCTGCTGCGTTATTTAAGGACTCTGCTGCATTATTTAAGAACTTTGCTGCATTATTTAAGGACTCTTCTGCATTATTTAATGACTCTGCTGAAGAATTTGAGGACTCAGCTGCATTATTTAAGGACTCTGCTGCATTATTTAAGGAATTTGCTGCATTATTTAAGGACTCTACTGCGTTATTTAAGGACTCTGCTGCATTATTTAAGGATTTTGATGCATTATTTAAGGATGCTGCTGCAGAATTTAAGGAATCTGCTGCATTATTTAAGGACTTTGTTGCATTATTTAAGGTCTCTGCTGCATTATTTAAGGACTCTGCAGTGGTATTTAAGGACTCTGCTGCATTATTTAAGGAATTTGTTGCATTATTTAAGGACGCTGCTGCATTATTTAAGGACTTTGTTGCATTATTTAAGGACTCTGCTGCAGTATTTAATGACTCTGCTGAAGCATTTGGGGACTCAGATGCATTATTTAAGGACTCTGCTGCATTATTTAAGAACTGTGTTGCATTATTTAAGGACTCTGCTGCATTATTTAAGGACTTTGTTGCATTATGTAAGGACTCTGCTGCATTATTTAAGGACTTTGCTGCATTATTTAAGGACTCTACTGCATAATTTAAGGACTTTATTGCATTATTTAAGGATCCTGCTGCATTATTTAATGACTCTGCTGAAGCATTTGAGGACTCAGCTGCATTATTAAAGGTCTCTGCTGCATTATTTAAGGATCCTGCTGAAGCATTTGAGGACTCAGCTGCATTATTTAAGGACTTTGCTGCATTATTTATCGACTCTGCTGCGTTATTTAAGGACTCTGCTGCATTATTTAAGAACTTTGCTGCATTATTTAAGGACTCTTCTGCATTATTTAATGACTCTGCTGAAGAATTTGAGGACTCAGCTGCATTATTTAAGGACTCTGCTGCATTATTTAAGGAATTTGCTGCATTATTTAAGGACTCTACTGCGTTATTTAAGGACTCTGCTGCATTATTTAAGGACTTTGATGCATTATTTAAGGATGCTGCTGCAGAATTTAAGGAATCTGCTGCATTATTTAAGGACTTTGTTGCAATATTTAAGGTCTCTGCTGCATTATTTAAGGACTCTGCTGTGGTATTTAAGGACTCTGCTGCATTATTTAAGGAATTTGTTGCATTATTTAAGGACGCTGCTGCATTATTTAAGGACTTTGTTGCATTATTTAAGGACTCTGCTGCAGTATTTAATGACTCTGCTGAAGCATTTGGGGACTCAGATGCATTATTTAAGGACTCTGCTGCATTATGTAAGGGCTTTGCTGCTTTATTTAAGGACTCTTTTGCATTATTTAAGGACTCTGCTGCATTATTTAAGGACTTTGTTGCATTATTTAAGGATTTTGCTGCATTATTTAAGGATTTTGCTGCATTATTTAAGGACTTTGCCGCATTATTTAAGGACTATGCTTTGGTATTTAAGGACTCTGCTGCATTATTTAAGGACTTTGCTGCATTATTTAAGGACTCTGCTGCATTATTTAATTACTTTGCTGCATTATTTAAGGACTCTGCTGCGGTATTTAAGGACTCTGCTGCATTATTTAAGGACTTTGATGCATTATTTAAGGACACTGCTGCAGAATTTAAGGAATCTGCTTCATTATTTAAGGACTTTGTTGCATTATTTAAGGACTCTGCTGCATTATTTAAGAACTTTGTTGCATTATTTAAGGACTCTGCTGCATTATTTAAGGACTTTGTTGCATTATGTAAGGACTCTGCTGCATTATTTAAGGACTTTGCTGCATTATTTAAGGACTCTGCTGCATAATTTAAGGACTTTATTGCATTATTTTAGGATCCTGCTGCATTATTTAATGACTCTGCTGAAGCATTTGAGGACTCAGCTGCATTATTAAAGGTCTCTGCTGCATTATTTAAGGATCCTGCTGAAGCATTTGAGGACTCAGTTGCATTATTTAAGGACTTTGCTGCATTATTTAACGACTCTGCTGCGTTATTTAAGGACTCTGCTGCATTATTTAAGAACTTTGCTGCATTATTTAAGGACTCTTCTGAATTATTTAATGACTCTGCTGAAGTATTTGAGGACTCAGCTGCATTATTTAAGGACTCTGCTGCATTATTTAAGGAATTTGCTGCATTATTTAAGGACTCTGCTGCGTTATTTAAGGACTCTGCTGCATTATTTAAGGACTTTGATGCATTATTTATGGACGCTGCTGCAGAATTTAAGGAATCTGCTGCATTATTTAAGGACTTTGTTGCATTATTTAAGGTCTCTGCTGCATTATTTAAGGACTCTGCTGTGGTATTTAAGGACTCTGCTGCATTATTTAAGGAATTTGTTGCATTATTTAAGGACGCTGCTGCATTATTTAAGGTCTTTGTTGCATTATTTAAGGACTCTGCTGCAGTATTTAATGACTCTGCTGAAGCATTTGGGGACTCAGATGCATTATTTAAGGACTCTGCTGCATTATGTAAGGGCTTTGCTGCTTTATTTAAGGACTCTTTTGCATTATTTAAGGACTTTGTTGCATTATTTAAGGACTCTGCTGCATTATTTAAGGACTTTGTTGCATTATTTAAGGATTCTGCTGCATTATTTAAGGACTTTGCTGCATTATTTAAGGACTATGCTTTGGTATTTAAGGACTCTGCTGCATTATTTAAGGACTTTGCTGCATTATTTAAGGACTCTGCTGCATTATTTAATTACTTTGCTGCATTATTTAAGGACTCTGCTGCGGTATTTAAGGACTCTGCTGCATTATTTAAGGACTTTGATGCATTATTTAAGGACTCTGCTGCATTATTTAAGGAATTTGTTGCATTATTTAAGGACTCTGCTGCATTATTTAAGGACTTTGCTGCATTATTTAATAATTTTGTTGCATTATAAAAGTACTCTGCTGCATTATTTAAGGACTTTGTTGCATTATGTAAGGAGTCTGCTGCATTATTTAAGGACTTTGCTGCATTATTTAACGACTCTGCTGAAACATTTGAGGACTCAGCTGCATTATTTAAGGACTCTGCTGCGTTATTTAAGGAATTTGCTGCATTATTTAAGGACTCTGCTGCGGTATTTAAGGACTCTGCTGCATTATTTAAGGACTTTGATGCATTATTTAAGGACTCTGCTGCATTATTTAATGACTTTGTTGCATTATATAAGGTCTCTGCTGCATTATTTAAGGACTATGTTGCATTATGTTAGAAGTCTGCTGCATTATTTAAGGACTTTGCTGCATTATTTAAGGACTCTGCTGCATTATTTAAGGACTTTATTGCATTATTTAAGGACTCTGCTGCATTATTTAATGACTCTGCTGAAGCATTTGAGGACTCAGCTGCATTATTTAAGGTCTCTGCTGTATTATTTAAGGACTCTGCTGCATTATTTAATGACTCTGCTGCGGTATTTAAGGACTCTGCTGCATTATTTAAGGACTTTGCTGCATTATTTAAGGACTGCTGCGTTGTTTAAGGACTCTGCTGCATTATTTAAGACTTTGCTGCATTATTTAAGGACTCTGCTGCAGTGTTTAATGACTCTGCTGAAGCAATTGGGGACTCAGATGCAGTATTTAAGGACTCTGCTGCATTATGTAAGGACTTTGCTGCTTTATTTAAGGACTTTGCTGCATTATTTAAGGACTTTGTTGCATTATTTAAGGACTCTGCTGCATTATTTAAGGACTTTGTTGCATTATTTAAGGACTCTTCTGCATTATTTAAGGACTTTGCTGCATTATTTAAGGACTATGCTGTGGTATTTAAGTACTCTGCTGCATTATTTAAGGACTTTGCTGCATTATTTAAGGACTCTGCTGCATTATTTAATTACTTTGCTGCATTATTAAAGGACCCTGCTGCGGCATTTAAGGATTCTGCTGCATTATTTAAGGACTTTGATGCATTATTTAAGGACGCTGCTGCAGAATTTAAGGAATCTGCTGCATTATTTAAGGACTTTGTTGCATTATTTAAGGTCTCTGCTGCATTATTTAAGGACTCTGCTATGGTACTTAAGGACTTTGCTGCATTACTTAAGGACTTTGCTGCATTATTTAAGGACTTTGATGCATTATTTAAGAACTTTGTTGCATTATTTAAGGACTCTGCTGCATTATTTAAGGACTTTGTTGCATTATGTAAGGACTTTGCTGCTTTATTTAAGGACTTTGCTGCATTATTTAAGGACTTTGTTGCATTATTTAAGGACTCTTCTGCATTATTTAAGGACTTTGCTGCATTATTTAAGGACTATGCTGTGGTATTTAAGTACTCTGCTGCATTATTTAAGGACTTTGCTGCATTATTTAAGGACTCTGCTGCATTATTTAATTACTTTGCTGCATTATTAAAGGACCCTGCTGCGGCATTTAAGGATTCTGCTGCATAATTTAAGGACTTTATTGCATTATTTAAGGATCCTGCTGCATTATTTAAGGATCCTGCTGAAGCATTTGAGGACTCAGCTGCATTATTTAAGGACTTTGCTGCATTATTTAACGACTCTGCTGCATTATTTAAGGACTCTGCTGCTTTATTTAAGGACTTTCCTGCATTATTTAAGGAGTCTTCTGCATTATTTAATGACTCTGCTGAAGCATTTGAGGACTCAACTGCATTATTTAAGGACTCTGCTGCATTATTTAAGGTCTCTGCTGCATTATTTAAGGACTCTGCTGTGGTATATAAGGACTCTGCTGCATTATTTAAGGAATTTGTTGCATTATTTAAGGACGCTGCTGCATTATTTAAGGTCTTTGTTGCATTATTTAAGGACTCTGCTGCATTAATTAAGGACTTTGCTGCATTACTTAAGGACACTGCTGCATTATTTAAGGACTTTGTTGCATTATTTAAGGACTCTGCTGCATTATTTAAGGACTCTGCTGAAACATTTGGGGACTCAGATGCATTATTTAAGGACTCTGCTGCATTATGTAAGGGCTTTGCTGCTTTATTTAAGGACTCTGTTGCATTATTTAAGGACTTTGTTGCATTATTTAAGAACTCTGCTGCATTATTTAAGGAATTTGTTGCATTATTTAAGGATTCTGCTGCATTATTTAAGGACTTTGCTGCATTATTTAAGGACTATGCTGTGGTATTTAAGGACTCTGCTGCATTATTTAAGGACTTTGCTGCATTATTAAAGGACTCTGCTGCATTATTTAATTACTTTGCTGCATTATTTAAGGACTCTGCTGCGGTATTTAAGGACTCTGCTGCATTATTTAAGGACTTTGATGCATTATTTAAGGACACTGCTGCACAATTTAAGGAATCTGCTGCATTATTTAAGGACTTTGTTGCATTATTTAAGGTCTCTTTTTCATTATTTAAGGACTCTGCTATTGTACTTAAGGACTTTGCTGCATTATTTAAGGACTTTGCTGCATTATTTAAGGACTCTGCTGCATTATTTAAGTACTTTGTTGCATTATTTAAGGACTCTGCTGCATAATTTAAGGACTTTATTGCATTATTTAAGGATCCTGCTGCATTATTTAATGACTCTGCTGAAGCATTTGAGGACTCAGCTGCATTATTTAAGGATTCTGCTGCATTATTTAAGGACTTTGCTGCATTATTTAAGGACTATGCTGTGGTATTTAAGGACTCTGCTGCATTATTTAAGGACTTTGCTGCATTATTAAAGGACTCTGCTGCATTATTTAATTACTTTGCTGCATTATTTAAGGACTCTGCTGCGGTATTTAAGGACTCTGCTGCATTATTTAAGGACTTTGATGCATTATTTAAGGACACTGCTGCAGAATTTAAGGAATCTGCTGCATTATTTAAGGACTTTGTTGCATTATTTAAGGTCTCTTTTTCATTATTTAAGGACTCTGCTATTGTACTTAAGGACTTTGCTGCATTATTTAAGGACTTTGCTGCATTATTTAAGGACTCTGCTGCATTATTTAAGTACTTTGTTGCATTATTTAAGGACTCTGCTGCATAATTTAAGGACTTTATTGCATTATTTAAGGATCCTGCTGCATTATTTAATGACTCTGCTGAAGCATTTGAGGACTCAGCTGCATTATTTAAGGTCTCTGCTGCATTATTTAAGGATCCTGCTGAAGCATTTGAGGACTCAGCTGCATTATTTAAGGACTTTGCTGCATTATTTAACGACTCTGCTGCGTTATTTAAGGACTCTGCTGCATTATTTAAGGACACTGCTGCATTATTTAAGGACTCTGCTGCATTATTTAAGGACTTTGCTGCATTATTTAACGACTCTGCTGCATTATTTAAGAACTTTGCTGCATTATTTAAGGACTCTGCTGCATTATTTAAGGAATTTGTTGCATTATTTAAGGACTCTGCTGCTTTATTTAAGGACTCTGCTGCGGTATTTAAGGACTCTGCTGCATTATTTAAGGACTTTGCTGCATTATTTAAGGACTGCTGCGTTATGTAAGGACTCTGCTGCATTATTTAAGACTTTGCTGCATTATTTAAGGACTCTGCTGCAGTGTTTAATGACTCTGCTGAAGCAACTGGGGACTCAGATGCATTATTTAAGGACTCTGCTGCATTATGTAAGGACTTTGCTGCTTTATTTAAGGACTTTGCTGCATTATTTAAGGACTTTGTTGCATTATTTAAGGACTCTGCTGCATTATTTAAGGACTTTGTTGCATTATTTAAGGACTCTTCTGCATTATTTAAGGACTTTGCTGCATTATTTAAGGACTATGCTGTGGTATTTAAGTACTCTGCTGCATTATTTAAGGACTTTGCTGCATTATTTAAGGACTCTGCTGCATTATTTAATTACTTTGCTGCATTATTAAAGGACCCTGCTGCGGCATTTAAGGATTCTGCTGCATTATTTAAGGACTTTGATGCATTATTTAAGGACGCTGCTGCAGAATTTAAGGAATCTGCTGCATTATTTAAGGACATTGTTGCATTATTTAAGGTCTCTGCTGCATTATTTAAGGACTCTGCTATGGTACTTAAGGACTTTGCTGCATTATTTAAGGACTTTGCTGCATTATTTAAGGACTTTGATGCATTATTTAAGAACTTTGTTGCATTATTTAAGGACTCTGCTGCATTATTTAAGGACTCTGCTGCATTATTTAAGTACTTTGTTGCATTATTTAAGGACTCTGCTGCATAATTTAAGGACTTTATTGCATTATTTAAGGATCCTGCTGCATTATTTAATGACTCTGCTGAAGCATTTGAGGACTCAGCTGCATTATGTAAGGATTCTGCTGCATTATTTAAGGACTTTGCTGCATTATTTAAGGACTCTGCTGCATTATTTAAGTACTTTGTTGCATTATTTAAGGACTCTGCTGCATAATTTAAGGACTTTATTGCATTATTTAAGGATCCTGCTGCATTATTTAATGACTCTGCTGAAGCATTTGAGGACTCAGCTGCATTATTTAAGGATTCTGCTGCATTATTTAATGACTTTTCTGCATTATTTAAGGACTATGCTGTGGTATTTAAGGACTCTGCTGCATTATTTAAGGACTTTGCTGCATTATTAAAGGACTCTGCTGCATTATTTAATTACTTTGCTGCATTATTTAAGGACTCTGCTGCGGTATTTAAGGACTCTGCTGCATTATTTAAGGACTTTGATGCATTATTTAAGGACACTGCTGCAGAATTTAAGGAATCTGCTGCATTATTTAAGGACTTTGTTGCATTATTTAAGGTCTCTTTTTCATTATTTAAGGACTCTGCTATTGTACTTAAGGACTTTGCTGCATTATTTAAGGACTTTGCTGCATTATTTAAGGACTCTGCTGCATTATTTAAGTACTTTGTTGCATTATTTAAGGACTCTGCTGCATAATTTAAGGACTTTATTGCATTATTTAAGGATCCTGCTGCATTATTTAATGACTCTGCTGAAGCATTTGAGGACTCAGCTGCATTATTTAAGGTCTCTGCTGCATTATTTAAGGATCCTGCTGAAGCATTTGAGGACTCAGCTGCATTATTTAAGGACTTTGCTGCATTATTTAACGACTCTGCTGCGTTATTTAAGGACTCTGCTGCATTATTTAAGGACACTGCTGCATTATTTAAGGACTCTGCTGCATTATTTAAGGACTTTGCTGCATTATTTAACGACTCTGCTGCATTATTTAAGAACTTTGCTGCATTATTTAAGGACTCTGCTGCATTATTTAAGGAATTTGTTGCATTATTTAAGGACTCTGCTGCTTTATTTAAGGACTCTGCTGCGGTATTTAAGGACTCTGCTGCATTATTTAAGGACTTTGCTGCATTATTTAAGGACTGCTGCGTTATGTAAGGACTCTGCTGCATTATTTAAGACTTTGCTGCATTATTTAAGGACTCTGCTGCAGTGTTTAATGACTCTGCTGAAGCAACTGGGGACTCAGATGCATTATTTAAGGACTCTGCTGCATTATGTAAGGACTTTGCTGCTTTATTTAAGGACTTTGCTGCATTATTTAAGGACTTTGTTGCATTATTTAAGGACTCTGCTGCATTATTTAAGGACTTTGTTGCATTATTTAAGGACTCTTCTGCATTATTTAAGGACTTTGCTGCATTATTTAAGGACTATGCTGTGGTATTTAAGTACTCTGCTGCATTATTTAAGGACTTTGCTGCATTATTTAAGGACTCTGCTGCATTATTTAATTACTTTGCTGCATTATTAAAGGACCCTGCTGCGGCATTTAAGGATTCTGCTGCATTATTTAAGGACTTTGATGCATTATTTAAGGACGCTGCTGCAGAATTTAAGGAATCTGCTGCATTATTTAAGGACATTGTTGCATTATTTAAGGTCTCTGCTGCATTATTTAAGGACTCTGCTATGGTACTTAAGGACTTTGCTGCATTATTTAAGGACTTTGCTGCATTATTTAAGGACTTTGATGCATTATTTAAGAACTTTGTTGCATTATTTAAGGACTCTGCTGCATTATTTAAGGACTTTGTTGCATTATGTAAGGACTTTGCTGCTTTATTTAAGGACTTTGCTGCATTATTTAAGGACTTTGTTGCATTATTTAAGGACTCTGCTGCATTATTTAAGGACTTTGTTGCATTATTTAAGGACTCTTCTGCATTATTTAAGGACTTTGCTGCATTATTTAAGGACTATGCTGTGGTATTTAAGTACTCTGCTGCATTATTTAAGGACTTTGCTGCATTATTTAAGGACTCTGCTGCATTATTTAATTACTTTGCTGCATTATTAAAGGACCCTGCTGCGGCATTTAAGGATTCTGCTGCATAATTTAAGGACTTTATTGCATTATTTAAGGATCCTGCTGCATTATTTAAGGATCCTGCTGAAGCATTTGAGGACTCAGCTGCATTATTTAAGGACTTTGCTGCATTATTTAACAACTCTGCTGCATTATTTAAGGACTCTGCTGCTTTATTTAAGGACTTTCCTGCATTATTTAAGGAGTCTTCTGCATTATTTAATGACTCTGCTGAAGCATTTGAGGACTCAACTGCATTATTTAAGGACTCTGCTGCATTATTTAAGGTCTCTGCTGCATTATTTAAGGACTCTGCTGTGGTATATAAGGACTCTGCTGCATTATTTAAGGAATTTGTTGCATTATTTAAGGACGCTGCTGCATTATTTAAGGACTTTGTTGCATTATTTAAGGACTCTGCTGCATTAATTAAGGACTTTGCTGCATTACTTAAGGACACTGCTGCATTATTTAAGGACTTTGTTGCATTATTTAAGGACTCTGCTGCATTATTTAAGGACTCTGCTGAAGCATTTGGGGACTCAGATGCATTATTTAAGGACTCTGCTGCATTATGTAAGGGCTTTGCTGCTTTATTTAAGGACTCTGTTGCATTATTTAAGGACTTTGTTGCATTATTTAAGAACTCTGCTGCATTATTTAAGGACTTTGTTGCATTATTTAAGGATTCTGCTGCATTATTTAAGGACTTTGCTGCATTATTTAAGGACTATGCTGTGGTATTTAAGGACTCTGCTGCATTATTTAAGGACTTTGCTGCATTATTAAAGGACTCTGCTGCATTATTTAATTACTTTGCTGCATTATTTAAGGACTCTGCTGCGGTATTTAAGGACTCTGCTGCATTATTTAAGGACTTTGATGCATTATTTAAGGACACTGCTGCAGAATTTAAGGAATCTGCTGCATTATTTAAGGACTTTGTTGCATTATTTAAGGTCTCTTTTTCATTATTTAAGGACTCTGCTATTGTACTTAAGGACTTTGCTGCATTATTTAAGGACTTTGCTGCATTATTTAAGGACTCTGCTGCATTATTTAAGTACTTTGTTGCATTATTTAAGGACTCTGCTGCATAATTTAAGGACTTTATTGCATTATTTAAGGATCCTGCTGCATTATTTAATGACTCTGCTGAAGCATTTGAGGACTCAGCTGCATTATTTAAGGTCTCTCTGCTGCATTATTTAAGGATCCTGCTGAAGCATTTGAGGACTCAGCTGCATTATTTAAGGACTTTGCTGCATTATTTAATGACTCTGCTGCGTTATTTAAGGACTCTGCTGCATTATTTAAGGACACTGCTGCATTATTTAAGGACTCTGCTGCATTATTTAAGGACTTTGCTGCATTATTTAACGACTCTGCTGCATTATTTAAGAACTTTGCTGCATTATTTAAGGACTCTGCTCCATTATTTAAGGAATTTGTTGCATTATTTAAGGACTCTGCTGCATTATTTAAGGACTTTGCTGCATTATTTAATGAATCTGCTGAAGCATTTGAGGACTCAACTGCATTATTTAAGGTCTCTGCTGCATTATTTAAGGACTCTGCTGAAGCATTTGAGGACTCAGCTGCATGATTTAAGGACTTTGCTGAATTATTTAAGGACTCTGCTGCATTATTTAAGGAATTTGTTGCATTATTTAAGGACTCTGCTGCATTATCTAAGGAATTTGTTGCATTATTTAAGGACTCTGCTGCATTATTTAAGGACTTTGCTGCATTATTTAATAACTTTGTTGCATTATATAAGTACTCTGCTGCATTATTTAAGGACTTTGTTGCATTATGTTAGGAGTCTGCTGCATTATTTAAGGAGTCTGCTGCATTATTTAATGACTATGCTGCATTATTTAAGGACTGCTGCATTATTTAAGGACTCTGCTGCATTATTTAAGACTTTGCTGCATTATTTAAGGACTTTGCTGCAGTATTTAATGACTCTGCTGAAGCATTTGGGGACTCAGATGCTTTATTTAAGGACTCTGTTGCATTATTTAAGGACTTTGTTGCATTATTTAAGGACTCTGCTGCATTATTTAAGGACTTTGTTGCATTATTTAAGGATTCTGCTGCATTTTTTAAGGACTTTGCTGCATTATTTAAGGACTCTGCTGCATTATTTAATTATTTTGCTCCATTATTTAAGGACTCTGCTGCGGTATTTAAGGACTCTGCTGCATTATTTAAGGACTGTGATGCATTATTTAAGGACGCTGCTGCAGAATTTAAGGAATCTGCTGCATTATTTAAGGACTTTGTTGCATTATTTAAGGTCTCTGCTGCATTATTTAAGGACTCTGCTATGGTACTTAAGGACTTTGCTGCATTATTTAAGGACTTTGCTGCATTATTTAAGGACTCTGCTGCATTATTTAAGAACTGTGTTGCATTATTTAAGGACTCTGCTGCATTATTTAAGGACTTTGTTGCATTATGTAAGGACTCTGCTGCATTATTTAAGGACTTTGCTGCATTATTTAAGGACTCTACTGCATAATTTAAGGACTTTATTGCATTATTTAAGGATCCTGCTGCATTATTTAATGACTCTGCTGAAGCATTTGAGGACTCAGCTGCATTATTAAAGGTCTCTGCTGCATTATTTAAGGATCCTGCTGAAGCATTTGAGGACTCAGCTGCATTATTTAAGGACTTTGCTGCATTATTTATCGACTCTGCTGCGTTATTTAAGGACTCTGCTGCATTATTTAAGAACTTTGCTGCATTATTTAAGGACTCTTCTGCATTATTTAATGACTCTGCTGAAGAATTTGAGGACTCAGCTGCATTATTTAAGGACTCTGCTGCATTATTTAAGGAATTTGCTGCATTATTTAAGGACTCTACTGCGTTATTTAAGGACTCTGCTGCATTATTTAAGGACTTTGATGCATTATTTAAGGATGCTGCTGCAGAATTTAAGGAATCTGCTGCATTATTTAAGGACTTTGTTGCAATATTTAAGGTCTCTGCTGCATTATTTAAGGACTCTGCTGTGGTATTTAAGGACTCTGCTGCATTATTTAAGGAATTTGTTGCATTATTTAAGGACGCTGCTGCATTATTTAAGGACTTTGTTGCATTATTTAAGGACTCTGCTGCAGTATTTAATGACTCTGCTGAAGCATTTGGGGACTCAGATGCATTATTTAAGGACTCTGCTGCATTATGTAAGGGCTTTGCTGCTTTATTTAAGGACTCTTTTGCATTATTTAAGGACTCTGCTGCATTATTTAAGGACTTTGTTGCATTATTTAAGGATTTTGCTGCATTATTTAAGGATTTTGCTGCATTATTTAAGGACTTTGCCGCATTATTTAAGGACTATGCTTTGGTATTTAAGGACTCTGCTGCATTATTTAAGGACTTTGCTGCATTATTTAAGGACTCTGCTGCATTATTTAATTACTTTGCTGCATTATTTAAGGACTCTGCTGCGGTATTTAAGGACTCTGCTGCATTATTTAAGGACTTTGATGCATTATTTAAGGACACTGCTGCAGAATTTAAGGAATCTGCTTCATTATTTAAGGACTTTGTTGCATTATTTAAGGACTCTGCTGCATTATTTAAGAACTTTGTTGCATTATTTAAGGACTCTGCTGCATTATTTAAGGACTTTGTTGCATTATGTAAGGACTCTGCTGCATTATTTAAGGACTTTGCTGCATTATTTAAGGACTCTGCTGCATAATTTAAGGACTTTATTGCATTATTTTAGGATCCTGCTGCATTATTTAATGACTCTGCTGAAGCATTTGAGGACTCAGCTGCATTATTAAAGGTCTCTGCTGCATTATTTAAGGATCCTGCTGAAGCATTTGAGGACTCAGTTGCATTATTTAAGGACTTTGCTGCATTATTTAACGACTCTGCTGCGTTATTTAAGGACTCTGCTGCATTATTTAAGAACTTTGCTGCATTATTTAAGGACTCTTCTGAATTATTTAATGACTCTGCTGAAGTATTTGAGGACTCAGCTGCATTATTTAAGGACTCTGCTGCATTATTTAAGGAATTTGCTGCATTATTTAAGGACTCTGCTGCGTTATTTAAGGACTCTGCTGCATTATTTAAGGACTTTGATGCATTATTTATGGACGCTGCTGCAGAATTTAAGGAATCTGCTGCATTATTTAAGGACTTTGTTGCATTATTTAAGGTCTCTGCTGCATTATTTAAGGACTCTGCTGTGGTATTTAAGGACTCTGCTGCATTATTTAAGGAATTTGTTGCATTATTTAAGGACGCTGCTGCATTATTTAAGGTCTTTGTTGCATTATTTAAGGACTCTGCTGCAGTATTTAATGACTCTGCTGAAGCATTTGGGGACTCAGATGCATTATTTAAGGACTCTGCTGCATTATGTAAGGGCTTTGCTGCTTTATTTAAGGACTCTTTTGCATTATTTAAGGACTTTGTTGCATTATTTAAGGACTCTGCTGCATTATTTAAGGACTTTGTTGCATTATTTAAGGATTCTGCTGCATTATTTAAGGACTTTGCTGCATTATTTAAGGACTATGCTTTGGTATTTAAGGACTCTGCTGCATTATTTAAGGACTTTGCTGCATTATTTAAGGACTCTGCTGCATTATTTAATTACTTTGCTGCATTATTTAAGGACTCTGCTGCGGTATTTAAGGACTCTGCTGCATTATTTAAGGACTTTGATGCATTATTTAAGGACTCTGCTGCATTATTTAAGGAATTTGTTGCATTATTTAAGGACTCTGCTGCATTATTTAAGGACTTTGCTGCATTATTTAATAATTTTGTTGCATTATAAAAGTACTCTGCTGCATTATTTAAGGACTTTGTTGCATTATGTAAGGAGTCTGCTGCATTATTTAAGGACTTTGCTGCATTATTTAACGACTCTGCTGAAACATTTGAGGACTCAGCTGCATTATTTAAGGACTCTGCTGCGTTATTTAAGGAATTTGCTGCATTATTTAAGGACTCTGCTGCGGTATTTAAGGACTCTGCTGCATTATTTAAGGACTTTGATGCATTATTTAAGGACTCTGCTGCATTATTTAATGACTTTGTTGCATTATATAAGGTCTCTGCTGCATTATTTAAGGACTATGTTGCATTATGTTAGAAGTCTGCTGCATTATTTAAGGACTTTGCTGCATTATTTAAGGACTCTGCTGCATTATTTAAGGACTTTATTGCATTATTTAAGGACTCTGCTGCATTATTTAATGACTCTGCTGAAGCATTTGAGGACTCAGCTGCATTATTTAAGGTCTCTGCTGTATTATTTAAGGACTCTGCTGCATTATTTAATGACTCTGCTGCGGTATTTAAGGACTCTGCTGCATTATTTAAGGACTTTGCTGCATTATTTAAGGACTGCTGCGTTGTTTAAGGACTCTGCTGCATTATTTAAGACTTTGCTCCATTATTTAAGGACTCTGCTGCAGTGTTTAATGACTCTGCTGAAGCAATTGGGGACTCAGATGCAGTATTTAAGGACTCTGCTGCATTATGTAAGGACTTTGCTGCTTTATTTAAGGACTTTGCTGCATTATTTAAGGACTTTGTTGCATTATTTAAGGACTCTGCTGCATTATTTAAGGACTTTGTTGCATTATTTAAGGACTCTTCTGCATTATTTAAGTACTTTGCTGCATTATTTAAGGACTATGCTGTGGTATTTAAGTACTCTGCTGCATTATTTAAGGACTTTGCTGCATTATTTAAGGACTCTGCTGCATTATTTAATTACTTTGCTGCATTATTAAAGGACCCTGCTGCGGCATTTAAGGATTCTGCTGCATTATTTAAGGACTTTGATGCATTATTTAAGGACGCTGCTGCAGAATTTAAGGAATCTGCTGCATTATTTAAGGACTTTGTTGCATTATTTAAGGTCTCTGCTGCATTATTTAAGGACTCTGCTATGGTACTTAAGGACTTTGCTGCATTACTTAAGGACTTTGCTGCATTATTTAAGGACTTTGATGCATTATTTAAGAACTTTGTTGCATTATTTAAGGACTCTGCTGCATTATTTAAGGACTTTGTTGCATTATGTAAGGACTTTGCTGCTTTATTTAAGGACTTTGCTGCATTATTTAAGGACTTTGTTGCATTATTTAAGGACTCTTCTGCATTATTTATGGACTTTGCTGCATTATTTAAGGACTATGCTGTGGTATTTAAGTACTCTGCTGCATTATTTAAGGACTTTGCTGCATTATTTAAGGACTCTGCTGCATTATTTAATTACTTTGCTGCATTATTAAAGGACCCTGCTGCGGCATTTAAGGATTCTGCTGCATAATTTAAGGACTTTATTGCATTATTTAAGGATCCTGCTGCATTATTTAAGGATCCTGCTGAAGCATTTGAGGACTCAGCTGCATTATTTAAGGACTTTGCTGCATTATTTAACGACTCTGCTGCATTATTTAAGGACTCTGCTGCTTTATTTAAGGACTTTCCTGCATTATTTAAGGAGTCTTCTGCATTATTTAATGACTCTGCTGAAGCATTTGAGGACTCAACTGCATTATTTAAGGACTCTGCTGCATTATTTAAGGTCTCTGCTGCATTATTTAAGGACTCTGCTGTGGTATATAAGGACTCTGCTGCATTATTTAAGGAATTTGTTGCATTATTTAAGGACGCTGCTGCATTATTTAAGGACTTTGTTGCATTATTTAAGGACTCTGCTGCATTAATTAAGGACTTTGCTGCATTACTTAAGGACACTGCTGCATTATTTAAGGACTTTGTTGCATTATTTAAGGACTCTGCTGCATTATTTAAGGACTCTGCTGAAACATTTGGGGACTCAGATGCATTATTTAAGGACTCTGCTGCATTATGTAAGGGCTTTGCTGCTTTATTTAAGGACTCTGTTGCATTATTTAAGGACTTTGTTGCATTATTTAAGAACTCTGCTGCATTATTTAAGGAATTTGTTGCATTATTTAAGGATTCTGCTGCATTATTTAAGGACTTTGCTGCATTATTTAAGGACTATGCTGTGGTATTTAAGGACTCTGCTGCATTATTTAAGGACTTTGCTGCATTATTAAAGGACTCTGCTGCATTATTTAATTACTTTGCTGCATTATTTAAGGACTCTGCTGCGGTATTTAAGGACTCTGCTGCATTATTTAAGGACTTTGATGCATTATTTAAGGACACTGCTGCAGAATTTAAGGAATCTGCTGCATTATTTAAGGACTTTGTTGCATTATTTAAGGTCTCTTTTTCATTATTTAAGGACTCTGCTATTGTACTTAAGGACTTTGCTGCATTATTTAAGGACTTTGCTGCATTATTTAAGGACTCTGCTGCATTATTTAAGTACTTTGTTGCATTATTTAAGGACTCTGCTGCATAATTTAAGGACTTTATTGCATTATTTAAGGATCCTGCTGCATTATTTAATGACTCTGCTGAAGCATTTGAGGACTCAGCTGCATTATTTAAGGATTCTGCTGCATTATTTAAGGACTTTGCTGCATTATTTAAGGACTATGCTGTGGTATTTAAGGACTCTGCTGCATTATTTAAGGACTTTGCTGCATTATTAAAGGACTCTGCTGCATTATTTAATTACTTTGCTGCATTATTTAAGGACTCTGCTGCGGTATTTAAGGACTCTGCTGCATTATTTAAGGACTTTGATGCATTATTTAAGGACACTGCTGCAGAATTTAAGGAATCTGCTGCATTATTTAAGGACTTTGTTGCATTATTTAAGGTCTCTTTTTCATTATTTAAGGACTCTGCTATTGTACTTAAGGACTTTGCTGCATTATTTAAGGACTTTGCTGCATTATTTAAGGACTCTGCTGCATTATTTAAGTACTTTGTTGCATTATTTAAGGACTCTGCTGCATAATTTAAGGACTTTATTGCATTATTTAAGGATCCTGCTGCATTATTTAATGACTCTGCTGAAGCATTTGAGGACTCAGCTGCATTATTTAAGGTCTCTGCTGCATTATTTAAGGATCCTGCTGAAGCATTTGAGGACTCAGCTGCATTATTTAAGGACTTTGCTGCATTATTTAACGACTCTGCTGCGTTATTTAAGGACTCTGCTGCATTATTTAAGGACACTGCTGCATTATTTAAGGACTCTGCTGCATTATTTAAGGACTTTGCTGCATTATTTAACGACTCTGCTGCATTATTTAAGAACTTTGCTGCATTATTTAAGGACTCTGCTGCATTATTTAAGGAATTTGTTGCATTATTTAAGGACTCTGCTGCTTTATTTAAGGACTCTGCTGCGGTATTTAAGGACTCTGCTGCATTATTTAAGGACTTTGCTGCATTATTTAAGGACTGCTGCGTTATGTAAGGACTCTGCTGCATTATTTAAGACTTTGCTGCATTATTTAAGGACTCTGCTGCAGTGTTTAATGACTCTGCTGAAGCAACTGGGGACTCAGATGCATTATTTAAGGACTCTGCTGCATTATGTAAGGACTTTGCTGCTTTATTTAAGGACTTTGCTGCATTATTTAAGGACTTTGTTGCATTATTTAAGGACTCTGCTGCATTATTTAAGGACTTTGTTGCATTATTTAAGGACTCTTCTGCATTATTTAAGGACTTTGCTGCATTATTTAAGGACTATGCTGTGGTATTTAAGTACTCTGCTGCATTATTTAAGGACTTTGCTGCATTATTTAAGGACTCTGCTGCATTATTTAATTACTTTGCTGCATTATTAAAGGACCCTGCTGCGGCATTTAAGGATTCTGCTGCATTATTTAAGGACTTTGATGCATTATTTAAGGACGCTGCTGCAGAATTTAAGGAATCTGCTGCATTATTTAAGGACATTGTTGCATTATTTAAGGTCTCTGCTGCATTATTTAAGGACTCTGCTATGGTACTTAAGGACTTTGCTGCATTATTTAAGGACTTTGCTGCATTATTTAAGGACTTTGATGCATTATTTAAGAACTTTGTTGCATTATTTAAGGACTCTGCTGCATTATTTAAGGACTTTGTTGCATTATGTAAGGACTTTGCTGCTTTATTTAAGGACTTTGCTGCATTATTTAAGGACTTTGTTGCATTATTTAAGGACTCTGCTGCATTATTTAAGGACTTTGTTGCATTATTTAAGGACTCTTCTGCATTATTTAAGGACTTTGCTGCATTATTTAAGGACTATGCTGTGGTATTTAAGTACTCTGCTGCATTATTTAAGGACTTTGCTGCATTATTTAAGGACTCTGCTGCATTATTTAATTACTTTGCTGCATTATTAAAGGACCCTGCTGCGGCATTTAAGGATTCTGCTGCATAATTTAAGGACTTTATTGCATTATTTAAGGATCCTGCTGCATTATTTAAGGATCCTGCTGAAGCATTTGAGGACTCAGCTGCATTATTTAAGGACTTTGCTGCATTATTTAACAACTCTGCTGCATTATTTAAGGACTCTGCTGCTTTATTTAAGGACTTTCCTGCATTATTTAAGGAGTCTTCTGCATTATTTAATGACTCTGCTGAAGCATTTGAGGACTCAACTGCATTATTTAAGGACTCTGCTGCATTATTTAAGGTCTCTGCTGCATTATTTAAGGACTCTGCTGTGGTATATAAGGACTCTGCTGCATTATTTAAGGAATTTGTTGCATTATTTAAGGACGCTGCTGCATTATTTAAGGACTTTGTTGCATTATTTAAGGACTCTGCTGCATTAATTAAGGACTCTGCTGAAGCATTTGGGGACTCAGATGCATTATTTAAGGACTCTGCTGCATTATGTAAGGGCTTTGCTGCTTTATTTAAGGACTCTGTTGCATTATTTAAGGACTTTGTTGCATTATTTAAGAACTCTGCTGCATTATTTAAGGACTTTGTTGCATTATTTAAGGATTCTGCTGCATTATTTAAGGACTTTGCTGCATTATTTAAGGACTATGCTGTGGTATTTAAGGACTCTGCTGCATTATTTAAGGACTTTGCTGCATTATTAAAGGACTCTGCTGCATTATTTAATTACTTTGCTGCATTATTTAAGGACTCTGCTGCGGTATTTAAGGACTCTGCTGCATTATTTAAGGACTTTGATGCATTATTTAAGGACACTGCTGCAGAATTTAAGGAATCTGCTGCATTATTTAAGGACTTTGTTGCATTATTTAAGGTCTCTTTTTCATTATTTAAGGACTCTGCTATTGTACTTAAGGACTTTGCTGCATTATTTAAGGACTTTGCTGCATTATTTAAGGACTCTGCTGCATTATTTAAGTACTATGTTGCATTATTTAAGGACTCTGCTGCATAATTTAAGGACTTTATTGCATTATTTAAGGATCCTGCTGCATTATTTAATGACTCTGCTGAAGCATTTGAGGACTCAGCTGCATTATTTAAGGTCTCTCTGCTGCATTATTTAAGGATCCTGCTGAAGCATTTGAGGACTCAGCTGCATTATTTAAGGACTTTGCTGCATTATTTAATGACTCTGCTGCGTTATTTAAGGACTCTGCTGCATTATTTAAGGACACTGCTGCATTATTTAAGGACTCTGCTGCATTATTTAAGGACTTTGCTGCATTATTTAACGACTCTGCTGCATTATTTAAGAACTTTGCTGCATTATTTAAGGACTCTGCTCCATTATTTAAGGAATTTGTTGCATTATTTAAGGACTCTGCTGCATTATTTAAGGACTTTGCTGCATTATTTAATGAATCTGCTGAAGCATTTGAGGACTCAACTGCATTATTTAAGGTCTCTGCTGCATTATTTAAGGACTCTGCTGAAGCATTTGAGGACTCAGCTGCATGATTTAAGGACTTTGCTGAATTATTTAAGGACTCTGCTGCATTATTTAAGGAATTTGTTGCATTATTTAAGGACTCTGCTGCATTATCTAAGGAATTTGTTGCATTATTTAAGGACTCTGCTGCATTATTTAAGGACTTTGCTGCATTATTTAATAACTTTGTTGCATTATATAAGTACTCTGCTGCATTATTTAAGGACTTTGTTGCATTATGTTAGGAGTCTGCTGCATTATTTAAGGAGTCTGCTGCATTATTTAATGACTATGCTGCATTATTTAAGGACTGCTGCATTATTTAAGGACTCTGCTGCATTATTTAAGACTTTGCTGCATTATTTAAGGACTTTGCTGCAGTATTTAATGACTCTGCTGAAGCATTTGGGGACTCAGATGCTTTATTTAAGGACTCTGTTGCATTATTTAAGGACTTTGTTGCATTATTTAAGGACTCTGCTGCATTATTTAAGGACTTTGTTGCATTATTTAAGGATTCTGCTGCATTTTTTAAGGACTTTGCTGCATTATTTAAGGACTCTGCTGCATTATTTAATTATTTTGCTCCATTATTTAAGGACTCTGCTGCGGTATTTAAGGACTCTGCTGCATTATTTAAGGACTGTGATGCATTATTTAAGGACGCTGCTGCAGAATTTAAGGAATCTGCTGCATTATTTAAGGACTTTGTTGCATTATTTAAGGTCTCTGCTGCATTATTTAAGGACTCTGCTATGGTACTTAAGGACTTTGCTGCATTATTTAAGGACTTTGCTGCATTATTTAAGGACTCTGCTGCATTATTTAAGAACTGTGTTGCATTATTTAAGGACTCTGCTGCATTATTTAAGGACTTTGTTGCATTATGTAAGGACTCTGCTGCATTATTTAAGGACTTTGCTGCATTATTTAAGGACTCTACTGCATAATTTAAGGACTTTATTGCATTATTTAAGGATCCTGCTGCATTATTTAATGACTCTGCTGAAGCATTTGAGGACTCAGCTGCATTATTAAAGGTCTCTGCTGCATTATTTAAGGATCCTGCTGAAGCATTTGAGGACTCAGCTGCATTATTTAAGGACTTTGCTGCATTATTTATCGACTCTGCTGCGTTATTTAAGGACTCTGCTGCATTATTTAAGAACTTTGCTGCATTATTTAAGGACTCTTCTGCATTATTTAATGACTCTGCTGAAGAATTTGAGGACTCAGCTGCATTATTTAAGGACTCTGCTGCATTATTTAAGGAATTTGCTGCATTATTTAAGGACTCTACTGCGTTATTTAAGGACTCTGCTGCATTATTTAAGGACTTTGATGCATTATTTAAGGATGCTGCTGCAGAATTTAAGGAATCTGCTGCATTATTTAAGGACTTTGTTGCAATATTTAAGGTCTCTGCTGCATTATTTAAGGACTCTGCTGTGGTATTTAAGGACTCTGCTGCATTATTTAAGGAATTTGTTGCATTATTTAAGGACGCTGCTGCATTATTTAAGGACTTTGTTGCATTATTTAAGGACTCTGCTGCAGTATTTAATGACTATGCTGAAGCATTTGGGGACTCAGATGCATTATTTAAGGACTCTGCTGCATTATGTAAGGGCTTTGCTGCTTTATTTAAGGACTCTTTTGCATTATTTAAGGACTCTGCTGCATTATTTAAGGACTTTGTTGCATTATTTAAGGATTTTGCTGCATTATTTAAGGATTTTGCTGCATTATTTAAGGACTTTGCCGCATTATTTAAGGACTATGCTTTGGTATTTAAGGACTCTGCTGCATTATTTAAGGACTTTGCTGCATTATTTAAGGACTCTGCTGCATTATTTAATTACTTTGCTGCATTATTTAAGGACTCTGCTGCGGTATTTAAGGACTCTGCTGCATTATTTAAGGACTTTGATGCATTATTTAAGGACACTGCTGCAGAATTTAAGGAATCTGCTTCATTATTTAAGGACTTTGTTGCATTATTTAAGGACTCTGCTGCATTATTTAAGAACTTTGTTGCATTATTTAAGGACTCTGCTGCATTATTTAAGGACTTTGTTGCATTATGTAAGGACTCTGCTGCATTATTTAAGGACTTTGCTGCATTATTTAAGGACTCTGCTGCATAATTTAAGGACTTTATTGCATTATTTTAGGATCCTGCTGCATTATTTAATGACTCTGCTGAAGCATTTGAGGACTCAGCTGCATTATTAAAGGTCTCTGCTGCATTATTTAAGGATCCTGCTGAAGCATTTGAGGACTCAGTTGCATTATTTAAGGACTTTGCTGCATTATTTAACGACTCTGCTGCGTTATTTAAGGACTCTGCTGCATTATTTAAGAACTTTGCTGCATTATTTAAGGACTCTTCTGAATTATTTAATGACTCTGCTGAAGTATTTGAGGACTCAGCTGCATTATTTAAGGACTCTGCTGCATTATTTAAGGAATTTGCTGCATTATTTAAGGACTCTGCTGCGTTATTTAAGGACTCTGCTGCATTATTTAAGGACTTTGATGCATTATTTATGGACGCTGCTGCAGAATTTAAGGAATCTGCTGCATTATTTAAGGACTTTGTTGCATTATTTAAGGTCTCTGCTGCATTATTTAAGGACTCTGCTGTGGTATTTAAGGACTCTGCTGCATTATTTAAGGAATTTGTTGCATTATTTAAGGACGCTGCTGCATTATTTAAGGTCTTTGTTGCATTATTTAAGGACTCTGCTGCAGTATTTAATGACTCTGCTGAAGCATTTGGGGACTCAGATGCATTATTTAAGGACTCTGCTGCATTATGTAAGGGCTTTGCTGCTTTATTTAAGGACTCTTTTGCATTATTTAAGGACTTTGTTGCATTATTTAAGGACTCTGCTGCATTATTTAAGGACTTTGTTGCATTATTTAAGGATTCTGCTGCATTATTTAAGGACTTTGCTGCATTATTTAAGGACTATGCTTTGGTATTTAAGGACTCTGCTGCATTATTTAAGGACTTTGCTGCATTATTTAAGGACTCTGCTGCATTATTTAATTACTTTGCTGCATTATTTAAGGACTCTGCTGCGGTATTTAAGGACTCTGCTGCATTATTTAAGGACTTTGATGCATTATTTAAGGACTCTGCTGCATTATTTAAGGAATTTGTTGCATTATTTAAGGACTCTGCTGCATTATTTAAGGACTTTGCTGCATTATTTAATAATTTTGTTGCATTATAAAAGTACTCTGCTGCATTATTTAAGGACTTTGTTGCATTATGTAAGGAGTCTGCTGCATTATTTAAGGACTTTGCTGCATTATTTAACGACTCTGCTGAAACATTTGAGGACTCAGCTGCATTATTTAAGGACTCTGCTGCGTTATTTAAGGAATTTGCTGCATTATTTAAGGACTCTGCTGCGGTATTTAAGGACTCTGCTGCATTATTTAAGGACTTTGATGCATTATTTAAGGACTCTGCTGCATTATTTAATGACTTTGTTGCATTATATAAGGTCTCTGCTGCATTATTTAAGGACTATGTTGCATTATGTTAGAAGTCTGCTGCATTATTTAAGGACTTTGCTGCATTATTTAAGGACTCTGCTGCATTATTTAAGGACTTTATTGCATTATTTAAGGACTCTGCTGCATTATTTAATGACTCTGCTGAAGCATTTGAGGACTCAGCTGCATTATTTAAGGTCTCTGCTGTATTATTTAAGGACTCTGCTGCATTATTTAATGACTCTGCTGCGGTATTTAAGGACTCTGCTGCATTATTTAAGGACTTTGCTGCATTATTTAAGGACTGCTGCGTTGTTTAAGGACTCTGCTGCATTATTTAAGACTTTGCTGCATTATTTAAGGACTCTGCTGCAGTGTTTAATGACTCTGCTGAAGCAATTGGGGACTCAGATGCAGTATTTAAGGACTCTGCTGCATTATGTAAGGACTTTGCTGCTTTATTTAAGGACTTTGCTGCATTATTTAAGGACTTTGTTGCATTATTTAAGGACTCTGCTGCATTATTTAAGGACTTTGTTGCATTATTTAAGGACTCTTCTGCATTATTTAAGGACTTTGCTGCATTATTTAAGGACTATGCTGTGGTATTTAAGTACTCTGCTGCATTATTTAAGGACTTTGCTGCATTATTTAAGGACTCTGCTGCATTATTTAATTACTTTGCTGCATTATTAAAGGACCCTGCTGCGGCATTTAAGGATTCTGCTGCATTATTTAAGGACTTTGATGCATTATTTAAGGACGCTGCTGCAGAATTTAAGGAATCTGCTGCATTATTTAAGGACTTTGTTGCATTATTTAAGGTCTCTGCTGCATTATTTAAGGACTCTGCTATGGTACTTAAGGACTTTGCTGCATTACTTAAGGACTTTGCTGCATTATTTAAGGACTTTGATGCATTATTTAAGAACTTTGTTGCATTATTTAAGGACTCTGCTGCATTATTTAAGGACTTTGTTGCATTATGTAAGGACTTTGCTGCTTTATTTAAGGACTTTGCTGCATTATTTAAGGACTTTGTTGCATTATTTAAGGACTCTTCTGCATTATTTATGGACTTTGCTGCATTATTTAAGGACTATGCTGTGGTATTTAAGTACTCTGCTGCATTATTTAAGGACTTTGCTGCATTATTTAAGGACTCTGCTGCATTATTTAATTACTTTGCTGCATTATTAAAGGACCCTGCTGCGGCATTTAAGGATTCTGCTGCATAATTTAAGGACTTTATTGCATTATTTAAGGATCCTGCTGCATTATTTAAGGATCCTGCTGAAGCATTTGAGGACTCAGCTGCATTATTTAAGGACTTTGCTGCATTATTTAACGACTCTGCTGCATTATTTAAGGACTCTGCTGCTTTATTTAAGGACTTTCCTGCATTATTTAAGGAGTCTTCTGCATTATTTAATGACTCTGCTGAAGCATTTGAGGACTCAACTGCATTATTTAAGGACTCTGCTGCATTATTTAAGGTCTCTGCTGCATTATTTAAGGACTCTGCTGTGGTATATAAGGACTCTGCTGCATTATTTAAGGAATTTGTTGCATTATTTAAGGACGCTGCTGCAGAATTTAAGGAATCTGCTGCATTATTTAAGGACTTTGTTGCATTATTTAAGGTCTCTGCTGCATTATTTAAGGACTCTGCTATGGTACTTAAGGACTTTGCTGCATTATTTAAGGACTTTGCTGCATTATTTAAGGACTCTGCTGCATTATTTAAGAACTGTGTTGCATTATTTAAGGACTCTGCTGCATTATTTAAGGACTTTGTTGCATTATGTAAGGACTCTGCTGCATTATTTAAGGACTTTGCTGCATTATTTAAGGACTCTACTGCATAATTTAAGGACTTTATTGCATTATTTAAGGATCCTGCTGCATTATTTAATGACTCTGCTGAAGCATTTGAGGACTCAGCTGCATTATTAAAGGTCTCTGCTGCATTATTTAAGGATCCTGCTGAAGCATTTGAGGACTCAGCTGCATTATTTAAGGACTTTGCTGCATTATTTATCGACTCTGCTGCGTTATTTAAGGACTCTGCTGCATTATTTAAGAACTTTGCTGCATTATTTAAGGACTCTTCTGCATTATTTAATGACTCTGCTGAAGAATTTGAGGACTCAGCTGCATTATTTAAGGACTCTGCTGCATTATTTAAGGAATTTGCTGCATTATTTAAGGACTCTACTGCGTTATTTAAGGACTCTGCTGCATTATTTAAGGACTTTGATGCATTATTTAAGGATGCTGCTGCAGAATTTAAGGAATCTGCTGCATTATTTAAGGACTTTGTTGCAATATTTAAGGTCTCTGCTGCATTATTTAAGGACTCTGCTGTGGTATTTAAGGACTCTGCTGCATTATTTAAGGAATTTGTTGCATTATTTAAGGACGCTGCTGCATTATTTAAGGACTTTGTTGCATTATTTAAGGACTCTGCTGCAGTATTTAATGACTATGCTGAAGCATTTGGGGACTCAGATGCATTATTTAAGGACTCTGCTGCATTATGTAAGGGCTTTGCTGCTTTATTTAAGGACTCTTTTGCATTATTTAAGGACTCTGCTGCATTATTTAAGGACTTTGTTGCATTATTTAAGGATTTTGCTGCATTATTTAAGGATTTTGCTGCATTATTTAAGGACTTTGCCGCATTATTTAAGGACTATGCTTTGGTATTTAAGGACTCTGCTGCATTATTTAAGGACTTTGCTGCATTATTTAAGGACTCTGCTGCATTATTTAATTACTTTGCTGCATTATTTAAGGACTCTGCTGCGGTATTTAAGGACTCTGCTGCATTATTTAAGGACTTTGATGCATTATTTAAGGACACTGCTGCAGAATTTAAGGAATCTGCTTCATTATTTAAGGACTTTGTTGCATTATTTAAGGACTCTGCTGCATTATTTAAGAACTTTGTTGCATTATTTAAGGACTCTGCTGCATTATTTAAGGACTTTGTTGCATTATGTAAGGACTCTGCTGCATTATTTAAGGACTTTGCTGCATTATTTAAGGACTCTGCTGCATAATTTAAGGACTTTATTGCATTATTTTAGGATCCTGCTGCATTATTTAATGACTCTGCTGAAGCATTTGAGGACTCAGCTGCATTATTAAAGGTCTCTGCTGCATTATTTAAGGATCCTGCTGAAGCATTTGAGGACTCAGTTGCATTATTTAAGGACTTTGCTGCATTATTTAACGACTCTGCTGCGTTATTTAAGGACTCTGCTGCATTATTTAAGAACTTTGCTGCATTATTTAAGGACTCTTCTGAATTATTTAATGACTCTGCTGAAGTATTTGAGGACTCAGCTGCATTATTTAAGGACTCTGCTGCATTATTTAAGGAATTTGCTGCATTATTTAAGGACTCTGCTGCGTTATTTAAGGACTCTGCTGCATTATTTAAGGACTTTGATGCATTATTTATGGACGCTGCTGCAGAATTTAAGGAATCTGCTGCATTATTTAAGGACTTTGTTGCATTATTTAAGGTCTCTGCTGCATTATTTAAGGACTCTGCTGTGGTATTTAAGGACTCTGCTGCATTATTTAAGGAATTTGTTGCATTATTTAAGGACGCTGCTGCATTATTTAAGGTCTTTGTTGCATTATTTAAGGACTCTGCTGCAGTATTTAATGACTCTGCTGAAGCATTTGGGGACTCAGATGCATTATTTAAGGACTCTGCTGCATTATGTAAGGGCTTTGCTGCTTTATTTAAGGACTCTTTTGCATTATTTAAGGACTTTGTTGCATTATTTAAGGACTCTGCTGCATTATTTAAGGACTTTGTTGCATTATTTAAGGATTCTGCTGCATTATTTAAGGACTTTGCTGCATTATTTAAGGACTATGCTTTGGTATTTAAGGACTCTGCTGCATTATTTAAGGACTTTGCTGCATTATTTAAGGACTCTGCTGCATTATTTAATTACTTTGCTGCATTATTTAAGGACTCTGCTGCGGTATTTAAGGACTCTGCTGCATTATTTAAGGACTTTGATGCATTATTTAAGGACTCTGCTGCATTATTTAAGGAATTTGTTGCATTATTTAAGGACTCTGCTGCATTATTTAAGGACTTTGCTGCATTATTTAATAATTTTGTTGCATTATAAAAGTACTCTGCTGCATTATTTAAGGACTTTGTTGCATTATGTAAGGAGTCTGCTGCATTATTTAAGGACTTTGCTGCATTATTTAACGACTCTGCTGAAACATTTGAGGACTCAGCTGCATTATTTAAGGACTCTGCTGCGTTATTTAAGGAATTTGCTGCATTATTTAAGGACTCTGCTGCGGTATTTAAGGACTCTGCTGCATTATTTAAGGACTTTGATGCATTATTTAAGGACTCTGCTGCATTATTTAATGACTTTGTTGCATTATATAAGGTCTCTGCTGCATTATTTAAGGACTATGTTGCATTATGTTAGAAGTCTGCTGCATTATTTAAGGACTTTGCTGCATTATTTAAGGACTCTGCTGCATTATTTAAGGACTTTATTGCATTATTTAAGGACTCTGCTGCATTATTTAATGACTCTGCTGAAGCATTTGAGGACTCAGCTGCATTATTTAAGGTCTCTGCTGTATTATTTAAGGACTCTGCTGCATTATTTAATGACTCTGCTGCGGTATTTAAGGACTCTGCTGCATTATTTAAGGACTTTGCTGCATTATTTAAGGACTGCTGCGTTGTTTAAGGACTCTGCTGCATTATTTAAGACTTTGCTGCATTATTTAAGGACTCTGCTGCAGTGTTTAATGACTCTGCTGAAGCAATTGGGGACTCAGATGCAGTATTTAAGGACTCTGCTGCATTATGTAAGGACTTTGCTGCTTTATTTAAGGACTTTGCTGCATTATTTAAGGACTTTGTTGCATTATTTAAGGACTCTGCTGCATTATTTAAGGACTTTGTTGCATTATTTAAGGACTCTTCTGCATTATTTAAGGACTTTGCTGCATTATTTAAGGACTATGCTGTGGTATTTAAGTACTCTGCTGCATTATTTAAGGACTTTGCTGCATTATTTAAGGACTCTGCTGCATTATTTAATTACTTTGCTGCATTATTAAAGGACCCTGCTGCGGCATTTAAGGATTCTGCTGCATTATTTAAGGACTTTGATGCATTATTTAAGGACGCTGCTGCAGAATTTAAGGAATCTGCTGCATTATTTAAGGACTTTGTTGCATTATTTAAGGTCTCTGCTGCATTATTTAAGGACTCTGCTATGGTACTTAAGGACTTTGCTGCATTACTTAAGGACTTTGCTGCATTATTTAAGGACTTTGATGCATTATTTAAGAACTTTGTTGCATTATTTAAGGACTCTGCTGCATTATTTAAGGACTTTGTTGCATTATGTAAGGACTTTGCTGCTTTATTTAAGGACTTTGCTGCATTATTTAAGGACTTTGTTGCATTATTTAAGGACTCTTCTGCATTATTTATGGACTTTGCTGCATTATTTAAGGACTATGCTGTGGTATTTAAGTACTCTGCTGCATTATTTAAGGACTTTGCTGCATTATTTAAGGACTCTGCTGCATTATTTAATTACTTTGCTGCATTATTAAAGGACCCTGCTGCGGCATTTAAGGATTCTGCTGCATAATTTAAGGACTTTATTGCATTATTTAAGGATCCTGCTGCATTATTTAAGGATCCTGCTGAAGCATTTGAGGACTCAGCTGCATTATTTAAGGACTTTGCTGCATTATTTAACGACTCTGCTGCATTATTTAAGGACTCTGCTGCTTTATTTAAGGACTTTCCTGCATTATTTAAGGAGTCTTCTGCATTATTTAATGACTCTGCTGAAGCATTTGAGGACTCAACTGCATTATTTAAGGACTCTGCTGCATTATTTAAGGTCTCTGCTGCATTATTTAAGGACTCTGCTGTGGTATATAAGGACTCTGCTGCATTATTTAAGGAATTTGTTGCATTATTTAAGGACGCTGCTGCATTATTTAAGGACTTTGTTGCATAATTTAAGGACTCTGCTGCATTAATTAAGGACTTTGCTGCATTACTTAAGGACACTGCTGCATTATTTAAGGACTTTGTTGCATTATTTAAGGACTCTGCTGCATTATTTAAGGACTCTGCTGAAACATTTGGGGACTCAGATGCATTATTTAAGGACTCTGCTGCATTATGTAAGGGCTTTGCTGCTTTATTTAAGGACTCTGTTGCATTATTTAAGGACTTTGTTGCATTATTTAAGAACTCTGCTGCATTATTTAAGGAATTTGTTGCATTATTTAAGGATTCTGCTGCATTATTTAAGGACTTTGCTGCATTATTTAAGGACTATGCTGTGGTATTTAAGGACTCTGCTGCATTATTTAAGGACTTTGCTGCATTATTAAAGGACTCTGCTGCATTATTTAATTACTTTGCTGCATTATTTAAGGACTCTGCTGCGGTATTTAAGGACTCTGCTGCATTATTTAAGGACTTTGATGCATTATTTAAGGACACTGCTGCAGAATTTAAGGAATCTGCTGCATTATTTAAGGACTTTGTTGCATTATTTAAGGTCTCTTTTTCATTATTTAAGGACTCTGCTATTGTACTTAAGGACTTTGCTGCATTATTTAAGGACTTTGCTGCATTATTTAAGGACTCTGCTGCATTATTTAAGTACTTTGTTGCATTATTTAAGGACTCTGCTGCATAATTTAAGGACTTTATTGCATTATTTAAGGATCCTGCTGCATTATTTAATGACTCTGCTGAAGCATTTGAGGACTCAGCTGCATTATTTAAGGATTCTGCTGCATTATTTAAGGACTTTGCTGCATTATTTAAGGACTATGCTGTGGTATTTAAGGACTCTGCTGCATTATTTAAGGACTTTGCTGCATTATTAAAGGACTCTGCTGCATTATTTAATTACTTTGCTGCATTATTTAAGGACTCTGCTGCGGTATTTAAGGACTCTGCTGCATTATTTAAGGACTTTGATGCATTATTTAAGGACACTGCTGCAGAATTTAAGGAATCTGCTGCATTATTTAAGGACTTTGTTGCATTATTTAAGGTCTCTTTTTCATTATTTAAGGACTCTGCTATTGTACTTAAGGACTTTGCTGCATTATTTAAGGACTTTGCTGCATTATTTAAGGACTCTGCTGCATTATTTAAGTACTTTGTTGCATTATTTAAGGACTCTGCTGCATAATTTAAGGACTTTATTGCATTATTTAAGGATCCTGCTGCATTATTTAATGACTCTGCTGAAGCATTTGAGGACTCAGCTGCATTATTTAAGGTCTCTGCTGCATTATTTAAGGATCCTGCTGAAGCATTTGAGGACTCAGCTGCATTATTTAAGGACTTTGCTGCATTATTTAACGACTCTGCTGCGTTATTTAAGGACTCTGCTGCATTATTTAAGGACACTGCTGCATTATTTAAGGACTCTGCTGCATTATTTAAGGACTTTGCTGCATTATTTAACGACTCTGCTGCATTATTTAAGAACTTTGCTGCATTATTTAAGGACTCTGCTGCATTATTTAAGGAATTTGTTGCATTATTTAAGGACTCTGCTGCTTTATTTAAGGACTCTGCTGCGGTATTTAAGGACTCTGCTGCATTATTTAAGGACTTTGCTGCATTATTTAAGGACTGCTGCGTTATGTAAGGACTCTGCTGCATTATTTAAGACTTTGCTGCATTATTTAAGGACTCTGCTGCAGTGTTTAATGACTCTGCTGAAGCAACTGGGGACTCAGATGCATTATTTAAGGACTCTGCTGCATTATGTAAGGACTTTGCTGCTTTATTTAAGGACTTTGCTGCATTATTTAAGGACTTTGTTGCATTATTTAAGGACTCTGCTGCATTATTTAAGGACTTTGTTGCATTATTTAAGGACTCTTCTGCATTATTTAAGGACTTTGCTGCATTATTTAAGGACTATGCTGTGGTATTTAAGTACTCTGCTGCATTATTTAAGGACTTTGCTGCATTATTTAAGGACTCTGCTGCATTATTTAATTACTTTGCTGCATTATTAAAGGACCCTGCTGCGGCATTTAAGGATTCTGCTGCATTATTTAAGGACTTTGATGCATTATTTAAGGACGCTGCTGCAGAATTTAAGGAATCTGCTGCATTATTTAAGGACATTGTTGCATTATTTAAGGTCTCTGCTGCATTATTTAAGGACTCTGCTATGGTACTTAAGGACTTTGCTGCATTATTTAAGGACTTTGCTGCATTATTTAAGGACTTTGATGCATTATTTAAGAACTTTGTTGCATTATTTAAGGACTCTGCTGCATTATTTAAGGACTTTGTTGCATTATGTAAGGACTTTGCTGCTTTATTTAAGGACTTTGCTGCATTATTTAAGGACTTTGTTGCATTATTTAAGGACTCTGCTGCATTATTTAAGGACTTTGTTGCATTATTTAAGGACTCTTCTGCATTATTTAAGGACTTTGCTGCATTATTTAAGGACTATGCTGTGGTATTTAAGTACTCTGCTGCATTATTTAAGGACTTTGCTGCATTATTTAAGGACTCTGCTGCATTATTTAATTACTTTGCTGCATTATTAAAGGACCCTGCTGCGGCATTTAAGGATTCTGCTGCATAATTTAAGGACTTTATTGCATTATTTAAGGATCCTGCTGCATTATTTAAGGATCCTGCTGAAGCATTTGAGGACTCAGCTGCATTATTTAAGGACTTTGCTGCATTATTTAACAACTCTGCTGCATTATTTAAGGACTCTGCTGCTTTATTTAAGGACTTTCCTGCATTATTTAAGGAGTCTTCTGCATTATTTAATGACTCTGCTGAAGCATTTGAGGACTCAACTGCATTATTTAAGGACTCTGCTGCATTATTTAAGGTCTCTGCTGCATTATTTAAGGACTCTGCTGTGGTATATAAGGACTCTGCTGCATTATTTAAGGAATTTGTTGCATTATTTAAGGACGCTGCTGCATTATTTAAGGACTTTGTTGCATTATTTAAGGACTCTGCTGCATTAATTAAGGACTTTGCTGCATTACTTAAGGACACTGCTGCATTATTTAAGGACTTTGTTGCATTATTTAAGGACTCTGCTGCATTATTTAAGGACTCTGCTGAAGCATTTGGGGACTCAGATGCATTATTTAAGGACTCTGCTGCATTATGTAAGGGCTTTGCTGCTTTATTTAAGGACTCTGTTGCATTATTTAAGGACTTTGTTGCATTATTTAAGAACTCTGCTGCATTATTTAAGGACTTTGTTGCATTATTTAAGGATTCTGCTGCATTATTTAAGGACTTTGCTGCATTATTTAAGGACTATGCTGTGGTATTTAAGGACTCTGCTGCATTATTTAAGGACTTTGCTGCATTATTAAAGGACTCTGCTGCATTATTTAATTACTTTGCTGCATTATTTAAGGACTCTGCTGCGGTATTTAAGGACTCTGCTGCATTATTTAAGGACTTTGATGCATTATTTAAGGACACTGCTGCAGAATTTAAGGAATCTGCTGCATTATTTAAGGACTTTGTTGCATTATTTAAGGTCTCTTTTTCATTATTTAAGGACTCTGCTATTGTACTTAAGGACTTTGCTGCATTATTTAAGGACTTTGCTGCATTATTTAAGGACTCTGCTGCATTATTTAAGTACTATGTTGCATTATTTAAGGACTCTGCTGCATAATTTAAGGACTTTATTGCATTATTTAAGGATCCTGCTGCATTATTTAATGACTCTGCTGAAGCATTTGAGGACTCAGCTGCATTATTTAAGGTCTCTCTGCTGCATTATTTAAGGATCCTGCTGAAGCATTTGAGGACTCAGCTGCATTATTTAAGGACTTTGCTGCATTATTTAATGACTCTGCTGCGTTATTTAAGGACTCTGCTGCATTATTTAAGGACACTGCTGCATTATTTAAGGACTCTGCTGCATTATTTAAGGACTTTGCTGCATTATTTAACGACTCTGCTGCATTATTTAAGAACTTTGCTGCATTATTTAAGGACTCTGCTCCATTATTTAAGGAATTTGTTGCATTATTTAAGGACTCTGCTGCATTATTTAAGGACTTTGCTGCATTATTTAATGAATCTGCTGAAGCATTTGAGGACTCAACTGCATTATTTAAGGTCTCTGCTGCATTATTTAAGGACTCTGCTGAAGCATTTGAGGACTCAGCTGCATGATTTAAGGACTTTGCTGAATTATTTAAGGACTCTGCTGCATTATTTAAGGAATTTGTTGCATTATTTAAGGACTCTGCTGCATTATCTAAGGAATTTGTTGCATTATTTAAGGACTCTGCTGCATTATTTAAGGACTTTGCTGCATTATTTAATAACTTTGTTGCATTATATAAGTACTCTGCTGCATTATTTAAGGACTTTGTTGCATTATGTTAGGAGTCTGCTGCATTATTTAAGGAGTCTGCTGCATTATTTAATGACTATGCTGCATTATTTAAGGACTGCTGCATTATTTAAGGACTCTGCTGCATTATTTAAGACTTTGCTGCATTATTTAAGGACTCTGCTGCAGTATTTAATGACTCTGCTGAAGCATTTGGGGACTCAGATGCTTTATTTAAGGACTCTGTTGCATTATTTAAGGACTTTGTTGCATTATTTAAGGACTCTGCTGCATTATTTAAGGACTTTGTTGCATTATTTAAGGATTCTGCTGCATTTTTTAAGGACTTTGCTGCATTATTTAAGGACTCTGCTGCATTATTTAATTATTTTGCTCCATTATTTAAGGACTCTGCTGCGGTATTTAAGGACTCTGCTGCATTATTTAAGGACTGTGATGCATTATTTAAGGACGCTGCTGCAGAATTTAAGGAATCTGCTGCATTATTTAAGAACTTTGTTGCATTATTTAAGGTCTCTGCTGCATTATTTAAGGACTCTGCTATGGTACTTAAGGACTTTGCTGCATTATTTAAGGACTTTGCTGCATTATTTAAGGACTCTGCTGCATTATTTAAGAACTGTGTTGCATTATTTAAGGACTCTGCTGCATTATTTAAGGACTTTGTTGCATTATGTAAGGACTCTGCTGCATTATTTAAGGACTTTGCTGCATTATTTAAGGACTCTACTGCATAATTTAAGGACTTTATTGCATTATTTAAGGATCCTGCTGCATTATTTAATGACTCTGCTGAAGCATTTGAGGACTCAGCTGCATTATTAAAGGTCTCTGCTGCATTATTTAAGGATCCTGCTGAAGCATTTGAGGACTCAGCTGCATTATTTAAGGACTTTGCTGCATTATTTATCGACTCTGCTGCGTTATTTAAGGACTCTGCTGCATTATTTAAGAACTTTGCTGCATTATTTAAGGACTCTTCTGCATTATTTAATGACTCTGCTGAAGAATTTGAGGACTCAGCTGCATTATTTAAGGACTCTGCTGCATTATTTAAGGAATTTGCTGCATTATTTAAGGACTCTACTGCGTTATTTAAGGACTCTGCTGCATTATTTAAGGACTTTGATGCATTATTTAAGGATGCTGCTGCAGAATTTAAGGAATCTGCTGCATTATTTAAGGACTTTGTTGCATTATTTAAGGTCTCTGCTGCATTATTTAAGGACTCTGCTGTGGTATTTAAGGACTCTGCTGCATTATTTAAGGAATTTGTTGCATTATTTAAGGACGCTGCTGCATTATTTAAGGACTTTGTTGCATTATTTAAGGACTCTGCTGCAGTATTTAATGACTCTGCTGAAGCATTTGGGGACTCAGATGCATTATTTAAGGACTCTGCTGCATTATTTAAGAACTGTGTTGCATTATTTAAGGACTCTGCTGCATTATTTAAGGACTTTGTTGCATTATGTAAGGACTCTGCTGCATTATTTAAGGACTTTGCTGCATTATTTAAGGACTCTACTGCATAATTTAAGGACTTTATTGCATTATTTAAGGATCCTGCTGCATTATTTAATGACTCTGCTGAAGCATTTGAGGACTCAGCTGCATTATTAAAGGTCTCTGCTGCATTATTTAAGGATCCTGCTGAAGCATTTGAGGACTCAGCTGCATTATTTAAGGACTTTGCTGCATTATTTATCGACTCTGCTGCGTTATTTAAGGACTCTGCTGCATTATTTAAGAACTTTGCTGCATTATTTAAGGACTCTTCTGCATTATTTAATGACTCTGCTGAAGAATTTGAGGACTCAGCTGCATTATTTAAGGACTCTGCTGCATTATTTAAGGAATTTGCTGCATTATTTAAGGACTCTACTGCGTTATTTAAGGACTCTGCTGCATTATTTAAGGACTTTGATGCATTATTTAAGGATGCTGCTGCAGAATTTAAGGAATCTGCTGCATTATTTAAGGACTTTGTTGCATTATTTAAGGTCTCTGCTGCATTATTTAAGGACTCTGCTGTGGTATTTAAGGACTCTGCTGCATTATTTAAGGAATTTGTTGCATTATTTAAGGACGCTGCTGCATTATTTAAGGACTTTGTTGCATTATTTAAGGACTCTGCTGCAGTATTTAATGACTCTGCTGAAGCATTTGGGGACTCAGATGCATTATTTAAGGACTCTGCTGCATTATGTAAGGGCTTTGCTGCTTTATTTAAGGACTCTTTTGCATTATTTAAGGACTCTGCTGCATTACTTAAGGACTTTGTTGCATTATTTAAGGATTTTGCTGCATTATTTAAGGATTTTGCTGCATTATTTAAGGACTTTGCCGCATTATTTAAGGACTATGCTTTGGTATTTAAGGACTCTGCTGCATTATTTAAGGACTTTGCTGCATTATTTAAGGACTCTGCTGCATTATTTAATTACTTTGCTGCATTATTTAAGGACTCTGCTGCGGTATTTAAGGACTCTGCTGCATTATTTAAGGACTTTGATGCATTATTTAAGGACACTGCTGCAGAATTTAAGGAATCTGCTTCATTATTTAAGGACTTTGTTGCATTATTTAAGGACTCTGCTGCATTATTTAAGAACTTTGTTGCATTATTTAAGGACTCTGCTGCATTATTTAAGGACTTTGTTGCATTATGTAAGGACTCTGCTGCATTATTTAAGGACTTTGCTGCATTATTTAAGGACTCTGCTGCATAATTTAAGGACTTTATTGCATTATTTTAGGATCCTGCTGCATTATTTAATGACTCTGCTGAAGCATTTGAGGACTCAGCTGCATTATTAAAGGTCTCTGCTGCATTATTTAAGGATCCTGCTGAAGCATTTGAGGACTCAGTTGCATTATTTAAGGACTTTGCTGCATTATTTAACGACTCTGCTGCGTTATTTAAGGACTCTGCTGCATTATTTAAGAACTTTGCTGCATTATTTAAGGACTCTTCTGAATTATTTAATGACTCTGCTGAAGTATTTGAGGACTCAGCTGCATTATTTAAGGACTCTGCTGCATTATTTAAGGAATTTGCTGCATTATTTAAGGACTCTGCTGCGTTATTTAAGGACTCTGCTGCATTATTTAAGGACTTTGATGCATTATTTATGGACGCTGCTGCAGAATTTAAGGAATCTGCTGCATTATTTAAGGACTTTGTTGCATTATTTAAGGTCTCTGCTGCATTATTTAAGGACTCTGCTGTGGTATTTAAGGACTCTGCTGCATTATTTAAGGAATTTGTTGCATTATTTAAGGACGCTGCTGCATTATTTAAGGTCTTTGTTGCATTATTTAAGGACTCTGCTGCAGTATTTAATGACTCTGCTGAAGCATTTGGGGACTCAGATGCATTATTTAAGGACTCTGCTGCATTATGTAAGGGCTTTGCTGCTTTATTTAAGGACTCTTTTGCATTATTTAAGGACTTTGTTGCATTATTTAAGGACTCTGCTGCATTATTTAAGGACTTTGTTGCATTATTTAAGGATTCTGCTGCATTATTTAAGGACTTTGCTGCATTATTTAAGGACTATGCTTTGGTATTTAAGGACTCTGCTGCATTATTTAAGGACTTTGCTGCATTATTTAAGGACTCTGCTGCATTATTTAATTACTTTGCTGCATTATTTAAGGACTCTGCTGCGGTATTTAAGGACTCTGCTGCATTATTTAAGGACTTTGATGCATTATTTAAGGACTCTGCTGCATTATTTAAGGAATTTGTTGCATTATTTAAGGACTCTGCTGCATTATTTAAGGACTTTGCTGCATTATTTAATAATTTTGTTGCATTATAAAAGTACTCTGCTGCATTATTTAAGGACTTTGTTGCATTATGTAAGGAGTCTGCTGCATTATTTAAGGACTTTGCTGCATTATTTAACGACTCTGCTGAAACATTTGAGGACTCAGCTGCATTATTTAAGGACTCTGCTGCGTTATTTATGGAATTTGCTGCATTATTTAAGGACTCTGCTGCGGTATTTAAGGACTCTGCTGCATTATTTAAGGACTTTGATGCATTATTTAAGGACTCTGCTGCATTATTTAATGACTTTGTTGCATTATATAAGGTCTCTGCTGCATTATTTAAGGACTATGTTGCATTATGTTAGAAGTCTGCTGCATTATTTAAGGACTTTGCTGCATTATTTAAGGACTCTGCTGCATTATTTAAGGACTTTATTGCATTATTTAAGGACTCTGCTGCATTATTTAATGACTCTGCTGAAGCATTTGAGGACTCAGCTGCATTATTTAAGGTCTCTGCTGTATTATTTAAGGACTCTGCTGCATTATTTAATGACTCTGCTGCGGTATTTAAGGACTCTGCTGCATTATTTAAGGACTTTGCTGCATTATTTAAGGACTGCTGCGTTGTTTAAGGACTCTGCTGCATTATTTAAGACTTTGCTGCATTATTTAAGGACTCTGCTGCAGTGTTTAATGACTCTGCTGAAGCAATTGGGGACTCAGATGCAGTATTTAAGGACTCTGCTGCATTATGTAAGGACTTTGCTGCTTTATTTAAGGACTTTGCTGCATTATTTAAGGACTTTGTTGCATTATTTAAGGACTCTGCTGCATTATTTAAGGACTTTGTTGCATTATTTAAGGACTCTTCTGCATTATTTAAGGACTTTGCTGCATTATTTAAGGACTATGCTGTGGTATTTAAGTACTCTGCTGCATTATTTAAGGACTTTGCTGCATTATTTAAGGACTCTGCTGCATTATTTAATTACTTTGCTGCATTATTAAAGGACCCTGCTGCGGCATTTAAGGATTCTGCTGCATAATTTAAGGACTTTATTGCATTATTTAAGGATCCTGCTGCATTATTTAAGGATCCTGCTGAAGCATTTGAGGACTCAGCTGCATTATTTAAGGACTTTGCTGCATTATTTAACAACTCTGCTGCATTATTTAAGGACTCTGCTGCTTTATTTAAGGACTTTCCTGCATTATTTAAGGAGTCTTCTGCATTATTTAATGACTCTGCTGAAGCATTTGAGGACTCAACTGCATTATTTAAGGACTCTGCTGCATTATTTAAGGTCTCTGCTGCATTATTTAAGGACTCTGCTGTGGTATATAAGGACTCTGCTGCATTATTTAAGGAATTTGTTGCATTATTTAAGGACGCTGCTGCATTATTTAAGGACTTTGTTGCATTATTTAAGGACTCTGCTGCATTAATTAAGGACTTTGCTGCATTACTTAAGGACACTGCTGCATTATTTAAGGACTTTGTTGCATTATTTAAGGACTCTGCTGCATTATTTAAGGACTCTGCTGAAGCATTTGGGGACTCAGATGCATTATTTAAGGACTCTGCTGCATTATGTAAGGGCTTTGCTGCTTTATTTAAGGACTCTGTTGCATTATTTAAGGACTTTGTTGCATTATTTAAGAACTCTGCTGCATTATTTAAGGACTTTGTTGCATTATTTAAGGATTCTGCTGCATTATTTAAGGACTTTGCTGCATTATTTAAGGACTATGCTGTGGTATTTAAGGACTCTGCTGCATTATTTAAGGACTTTGCTGCATTATTAAAGGACTCTGCTGCATTATTTAATTACTTTGCTGCATTATTTAAGGACTCTGCTGCGGTATTTAAGGACTCTGCTGCATTATTTAAGGACTTTGATGCATTATTTAAGGACACTGCTGCAGAATTTAAGGAATCTGCTGCATTATTTAAGGACTTTGTTGCATTATTTAAGGTCTCTTTTTCATTATTTAAGGACTCTGCTATTGTACTTAAGGACTTTGCTGCATTATTTAAGGACTTTGCTGCATTATTTAAGGACTCTGCTGCATTATTTAAGTACTTTGTTGCATTATTTAAGGACTCTGCTGCATAATTTAAGGACTTTATTGCATTATTTAAGGATCCTGCTGCATTATTTAATGACTCTGCTGAAGCATTTGAGGACTCAGCTGCATTATTTAAGGTCTCTCTGCTGCATTATTTAAGGATCCTGCTGAAGCATTTGAGGACTCAGCTGCATTATTTAAGGACTTTGCTGCATTATTTAATGACTCTGCTGCGTTATTTAAGGACTCTGCTGCATTATTTAAGGACACTGCTGCATTATTTAAGGACTCTGCTGCATTATTTAAGGACTTTGCTGCATTATTTAACGACTCTGCTGCATTATTTAAGAACTTTGCTGCATTATTTAAGGACTCTGCTCCATTATTTAAGGAATTTGTTGCATTATTTAAGGACTCTGCTGCATTATTTAAGGACTTTGCTGCATTATTTAATGAATCTGCTGAAGCATTTGAGGACTCAACTGCATTATTTAAGGTCTCTGCTGCATTATTTAAGGACTCTGCTGAAGCATTTGAGGACTCAGCTGCATGATTTAAGGACTTTGCTGAATTATTTAAGGACTCTGCTGCATTATTTAAGGAATTTGTTGCATTATTTAAGGACTCTGCTGCATTATCTAAGGAATTTGTTGCATTATTTAAGGACTCTGCTGCATTATTTAAGGACTTTGCTGCATTATTTAATACCTTTGTTGCATTATATAAGTACTCTGCTGCATTATTTAAGGACTTTGTTGCATTATGTTAGGAGTCTGCTGCATTATTTAAGGAGTCTGCTGCATTATTTAATGACTATGCTGCATTATTTAAGGACTGCTGCATTATTTAAGGACTCTGCTGCATTATTTAAGACTTTGCTGCATTATTTAAGGACTCTGCTGCAGTATTTAATGACTCTGCTGAAGCATTTGGGGACTCAGATGCTTTATTTAAGGACTCTGTTGCATTATTTAAGGACTTTGTTGCATTATTTAAGGACTCTGCTGCATTATTTAAGGACTTTGTTGCATTATTTAAGGATTCTGCTGCATTTTTTAAGGACTTTGCTGCATTATTTAAGGACTCTGCTGCATTATTTAATTATTTTGCTCCATTATTTAAGGACTCTGCTGCGGTATTTAAGGACTCTGCTGCATTATTTAAGGACTGTGATGCATTATTTAAGGACGCTGCTGCAGAATTTAAGGAATCTGCTGCATTATTTAAGGACTTTGTTGCATTATTTAAGGTCTCTGCTGCATTATTTAAGGACTCTGCTATGGTACTTAAGGACTTTGCTGCATTATTTAAGGACTTTGCTGCATTATTTAAGGACTCTGCTGCATTATTTAAGAACTGTGTTGCATTATTTAAGGACTCTGCTGCATTATTTAAGGACTTTGTTGCATTATGTAAGGACTCTGCTGCATTATTTAAGGACTTTGCTGCATTATTTAAGGACTCTACTGCATAATTTAAGGACTTTATTGCATTATTTAAGGATCCTGCTGCATTATTTAATGACTCTGCTGAAGCATTTGAGGACTCAGCTGCATTATTAAAGGTCTCTGCTGCATTATTTAAGGATCCTGCTGAAGCATTTGAGGACTCAGCTGCATTATTTAAGGACTTTGCTGCATTATTTATCGACTCTGCTGCGTTATTTAAGGACTCTGCTGCATTATTTAAGAACTTTGCTGCATTATTTAAGGACTCTTCTGCATTATTTAATGACTCTGCTGAAGAATTTGAGGACTCAGCTGCATTATTTAAGGACTCTGCTGCATTATTTAAGGAATTTGCTGCATTATTTAAGGACTCTACTGCGTTATTTAAGGACTCTGCTGCATTATTTAAGGACTTTGATGCATTATTTAAGGATGCTGCTGCAGAATTTAAGGAATCTGCTGCATTATTTAAGGACTTTGTTGCATTATTTAAGGTCTCTGCTGCATTATTTAAGGACTCTGCTGTGGTATTTAAGGACTCTGCTGCATTATTTAAGGAATTTGTTGCATTATTTAAGGACGCTGCTGCATTATTTAAGGACTTTGTTGCATTATTTAAGGACTCTGCTGCAGTATTTAATGACTCTGCTGAAGCATTTGGGGACTCAGATGCATTATTTAAGGACTCTGCTGCATTATTTAAGAACTGTGTTGCATTATTTAAGGACTCTGCTGCATTATTTAAGGACTTTGTTGCATTATGTAAGGACTCTGCTGCATTATTTAAGGACTTTGCTGCATTATTTAAGGACTCTACTGCATAATTTAAGGACTTTATTGCATTATTTAAGGATCCTGCTGCATTATTTAATGACTCTGCTGAAGCATTTGAGGACTCAGCTGCATTATTAAAGGTCTCTGCTGCATTATTTAAGGATCCTGCTGAAGCATTTGAGGACTCAGCTGCATTATTTAAGGACTTTGCTGCATTATTTATCGACTCTGCTGCGTTATTTAAGGACTCTGCTGCATTATTTAAGAACTTTGCTGCATTATTTAAGGACTCTTCTGCATTATTTAATGACTCTGCTGAAGAATTTGAGGACTCAGCTGCATTATTTAAGGACTCTGCTGCATTATTTAAGGAATTTGCTGCATTATTTAAGGACTCTACTGCGTTATTTAAGGACTCTGCTGCATTATTTAAGGACTTTGATGCATTATTTAAGGATGCTGCTGCAGAATTTAAGGAATCTGCTGCATTATTTAAGGACTTTGTTGCATTATTTAAGGTCTCTGCTGCATTATTTAAGGACTCTGCTGTGGTATTTAAGGACTCTGCTGCATTATTTAAGGAATTTGTTGCATTATTTAAGGACGCTGCTGCATTATTTAAGGACTTTGTTGCATTATTTAAGGACTCTGCTGCAGTATTTAATGACTCTGCTGAAGCATTTGGGGACTCAGATGCATTATTTAAGGACTCTGCTGCATTATGTAAGGGCTTTGCTGCTTTATTTAAGGACTCTTTTGCATTATTTAAGGACTCTGCTGCATTACTTAAGGACTTTGTTGCATTATTTAAGGATTTTGCTGCATTATTTAAGGATTTTGCTGCATTATTTAAGGACTTTGCCGCATTATTTAAGGACTATGCTTTGGTATTTAAGGACTCTGCTGCATTATTTAAGGACTTTGCTGCATTATTTAAGGACTCTGCTGCATTATTTAATTACTTTGCTGCATTATTTAAGGACTCTGCTGCGGTATTTAAGGACTCTGCTGCATTATTTAAGGACTTTGATGCATTATTTAAGGACACTGCTGCAGAATTTAAGGAATCTGCTTCATTATTTAAGGACTTTGTTGCATTATTTAAGGACTCTGCTGCATTATTTAAGAACTTTGTTGCATTATTTAAGGACTCTGCTGCATTATTTAAGGACTTTGTTGCATTATGTAAGGACTCTGCTGCATTATTTAAGGACTTTGCTGCATTATTTAAGGACTCTGCTGCATAATTTAAGGACTTTATTGCATTATTTTAGGATCCTGCTGCATTATTTAATGACTCTGCTGAAGCATTTGAGGACTCAGCTGCATTATTAAAGGTCTCTGCTGCATTATTTAAGGATCCTGCTGAAGCATTTGAGGACTCAGTTGCATTATTTAAGGACTTTGCTGCATTATTTAACGACTCTGCTGCGTTATTTAAGGACTCTGCTGCATTATTTAAGAACTTTGCTGCATTATTTAAGGACTCTTCTGAATTATTTAATGACTCTGCTGAAGTATTTGAGGACTCAGCTGCATTATTTAAGGACTCTGCTGCATTATTTAAGGAATTTGCTGCATTATTTAAGGACTCTGCTGCGTTATTTAAGGACTCTGCTGCATTATTTAAGGACTTTGATGCATTATTTATGGACGCTGCTGCAGAATTTAAGGAATCTGCTGCATTATTTAAGGACTTTGTTGCATTATTTAAGGTCTCTGCTGCATTATTTAAGGACTCTGCTGTGGTATTTAAGGACTCTGCTGCATTATTTAAGGAATTTGTTGCATTATTTAAGGACGCTGCTGCATTATTTAAGGTCTTTGTTGCATTATTTAAGGACTCTGCTGCAGTATTTAATGACTCTGCTGAAGCATTTGGGGACTCAGATGCATTATTTAAGGACTCTGCTGCATTATGTAAGGGCTTTGCTGCTTTATTTAAGGACTCTTTTGCATTATTTAAGGACTTTGTTGCATTATTTAAGGACTCTGCTGCATTATTTAAGGACTTTGTTGCATTATTTAAGGATTCTGCTGCATTATTTAAGGACTTTGCTGCATTATTTAAGGACTATGCTTTGGTATTTAAGGACTCTGCTGCATTATTTAAGGACTTTGCTGCATTATTTAAGGACTCTGCTGCATTATTTAATTACTTTGCTGCATTATTTAAGGACTCTGCTGCGGTATTTAAGGACTCTGCTGCATTATTTAAGGACTTTGATGCATTATTTAAGGACTCTGCTGCATTATTTAAGGAATTTGTTGCATTATTTAAGGACTCTGCTGCATTATTTAAGGACTTTGCTGCATTATTTAATAATTTTGTTGCATTATAAAAGTACTCTGCTGCATTATTTAAGGACTTTGTTGCATTATGTAAGGAGTCTGCTGCATTATTTAAGGACTTTGCTGCATTATTTAACGACTCTGCTGAAACATTTGAGGACTCAGCTGCATTATTTAAGGACTCTGCTGCGTTATTTATGGAATTTGCTGCATTATTTAAGGACTCTGCTGCGGTATTTAAGGACTCTGCTGCATTATTTAAGGACTTTGATGCATTATTTAAGGACTCTGCTGCATTATTTAATGACTTTGTTGCATTATATAAGGTCTCTGCTGCATTATTTAAGGACTATGTTGCATTATGTTAGAAGTCTGCTGCATTATTTAAGGACTTTGCTGCATTATTTAAGGACTCTGCTGCATTATTTAAGGACTTTATTGCATTATTTAAGGACTCTGCTGCATTATTTAATGACTCTGCTGAAGCATTTGAGGACTCAGCTGCATTATTTAAGGTCTCTGCTGTATTATTTAAGGACTCTGCTGCATTATTTAATGACTCTGCTGCGGTATTTAAGGACTCTGCTGCATTATTTAAGGACTTTGCTGCATTATTTAAGGACTGCTGCGTTGTTTAAGGACTCTGCTGCATTATTTAAGACTTTGCTGCATTATTTAAGGACTCTGCTGCAGTGTTTAATGACTCTGCTGAAGCAATTGGGGACTCAGATGCAGTATTTAAGGACTCTGCTGCATTATGTAAGGACTTTGCTGCTTTATTTAAGGACTTTGCTGCATTATTTAAGGACTTTGTTGCATTATTTAAGGACTCTGCTGCATTATTTAAGGACTTTGTTGCATTATTTAAGGACTCTTCTGCATTATTTAAGGACTTTGCTGCATTATTTAAGGACTATGCTGTGGTATTTAAGTACTCTGCTGCATTATTTAAGGACTTTGCTGCATTATTTAAGGACTCTGCTGCATTATTTAATTACTTTGCTGCATTATTAAAGGACCCTGCTGCGGCATTTAAGGATTCTGCTGCATAATTTAAGGACTTTATTGCATTATTTAAGGATCCTGCTGCATTATTTAAGGATCCTGCTGAAGCATTTGAGGACTCAGCTGCATTATTTAAGGACTTTGCTGCATTATTTAACAACTCTGCTGCATTATTTAAGGACTCTGCTGCTTTATTTAAGGACTTTCCTGCATTATTTAAGGAGTCTTCTGCATTATTTAATGACTCTGCTGAAGCATTTGAGGACTCAACTGCATTATTTAAGGACTCTGCTGCATTATTTAAGGTCTCTGCTGCATTATTTAAGGACTCTGCTGTGGTATATAAGGACTCTGCTGCATTATTTAAGGAATTTGTTGCATTATTTAAGGACGCTGCTGCATTATTTAAGGACTTTGTTGCATTATTTAAGGACTCTGCTGCATTAATTAAGGACTTTGCTGCATTACTTAAGGACACTGCTGCATTATTTAAGGACTTTGTTGCATTATTTAAGGACTCTGCTGCATTATTTAAGGACTCTGCTGAAGCATTTGGGGACTCAGATGCATTATTTAAGGACTCTGCTGCATTATGTAAGGGCTTTGCTGCTTTATTTAAGGACTCTGTTGCATTATTTAAGGACTTTGTTGCATTATTTAAGAACTCTGCTGCATTATTTAAGGACTTTGTTGCATTATTTAAGGATTCTGCTGCATTATTTAAGGACTTTGCTGCATTATTTAAGGACTATGCTGTGGTATTTAAGGACTCTGCTGCATTATTTAAGGACTTTGCTGCATTATTAAAGGACTCTGCTGCATTATTTAATTACTTTGCTGCATTATTTAAGGACTCTGCTGCGGTATTTAAGGACTCTGCTGCATTATTTAAGGACTTTGATGCATTATTTAAGGACACTGCTGCAGAATTTAAGGAATCTGCTGCATTATTTAAGGACTTTGTTGCATTATTTAAGGTCTCTTTTTCATTATTTAAGGACTCTGCTATTGTACTTAAGGACTTTGCTGCATTATTTAAGGACTTTGCTGCATTATTTAAGGACTCTGCTGCATTATTTAAGTACTTTGTTGCATTATTTAAGGACTCTGCTGCATAATTTAAGGACTTTATTGCATTATTTAAGGATCCTGCTGCATTATTTAATGACTCTGCTGAAGCATTTGAGGACTCAGCTGCATTATTTAAGGTCTCTCTGCTGCATTATTTAAGGATCCTGCTGAAGCATTTGAGGACTCAGCTGCATTATTTAAGGACTTTGCTGCATTATTTAATGACTCTGCTGCGTTATTTAAGGACTCTGCTGCATTATTTAAGGACACTGCTGCATTATTTAAGGACTCTGCTGCATTATTTAAGGACTTTGCTGCATTATTTAACGACTCTGCTGCATTATTTAAGAACTTTGCTGCATTATTTAAGGACTCTGCTCCATTATTTAAGGAATTTGTTGCATTATTTAAGGACTCTGCTGCATTATTTAAGGACTTTGCTGCATTATTTAATGAATCTGCTGAAGCATTTGAGGACTCAACTGCATTATTTAAGGTCTCTGCTGCATTATTTAAGGACTCTGCTGAAGCATTTGAGGACTCAGCTGCATGATTTAAGGACTTTGCTGAATTATTTAAGGACTCTGCTGCATTATTTAAGGAATTTGTTGCATTATTTAAGGACTCTGCTGCATTATCTAAGGAATTTGTTGCATTATTTAAGGACTCTGCTGCATTATTTAAGGACTTTGCTGCATTATTTAATACCTTTGTTGCATTATATAAGTACTCTGCTGCATTATTTAAGGACTTTGTTGCATTATGTTAGGAGTCTGCTGCATTATTTAAGGAGTCTGCTGCATTATTTAATGACTATGCTGCATTATTTAAGGACTGCTGCATTATTTAAGGACTCTGCTGCATTATTTAAGACTTTGCTGCATTATTTAAGGACTCTGCTGCAGTATTTAATGACTCTGCTGAAGCATTTGGGGACTCAGATGCTTTATTTAAGGACTCTGTTGCATTATTTAAGGACTTTGTTGCATTATTTAAGGACTCTGCTGCATTATTTAAGGACTTTGTTGCATTATTTAAGGATTCTGCTGCATTTTTTAAGGACTTTGCTGCATTATTTAAGGACTCTGCTGCATTATTTAATTATTTTGCTCCATTATTTAAGGACTCTGCTGCGGTATTTAAGGACTCTGCTGCATTATTTAAGGACTGTGATGCATTATTTAAGGACGCTGCTGCAGAATTTAAGGAATCTGCTGCATTATTTAAGGACTTTGTTGCATTATTTAAGGTCTCTGCTGCATTATTTAAGGACTCTGCTATGGTACTTAAGGACTTTGCTGCATTATTTAAGGACTTTGCTGCATTATTTAAGGACTCTGCTGCATTATTTAAGAACTGTGTTGCATTATTTAAGGACTCTGCTGCATTATTTAAGGACTTTGTTGCATTATGTAAGGACTCTGCTGCATTATTTAAGGACTTTGCTGCATTATTTAAGGACTCTACTGCATAATTTAAGGACTTTATTGCATTATTTAAGGATCCTGCTGCATTATTTAATGACTCTGCTGAAGCATTTGAGGACTCAGCTGCATTATTAAAGGTCTCTGCTGCATTATTTAAGGATCCTGCTGAAGCATTTGAGGACTCAGCTGCATTATTTAAGGACTTTGCTGCATTATTTATCGACTCTGCTGCGTTATTTAAGGACTCTGCTGCATTATTTAAGAACTTTGCTGCATTATTTAAGGACTCTTCTGCATTATTTAATGACTCTGCTGAAGAATTTGAGGACTCAGCTGCATTATTTAAGGACTCTGCTGCATTATTTAAGGAATTTGCTGCATTATTTAAGGACTCTACTGCGTTATTTAAGGACTCTGCTGCATTATTTAAGGACTTTGATGCATTATTTAAGGATGCTGCTGCAGAATTTAAGGAATCTGCTGCATTATTTAAGGACTTTGTTGCATTATTTAAGGTCTCTGCTGCATTATTTAAGGACTCTGCTGTGGTATTTAAGGACTCTGCTGCATTATTTAAGGAATTTGTTGCATTATTTAAGGACGCTGCTGCATTATTTAAGGACTTTGTTGCATTATTTAAGGACTCTGCTGCAGTATTTAATGACTCTGCTGAAGCATTTGGGGACTCAGATGCATTATTTACGGACTCTGCTGCATTATTTAAGAACTGTGTTGCATTATTTAAGGACTCTGCTGCATTATTTAAGGACTTTGTTGCATTATGTAAGGACTCTGCTGCATTATTTAAGGACTTTGCTGCATTATTTAAGGACTCTACTGCATAATTTAAGGACTTTATTGCATTATTTAAGGATCCTGCTGCATTATTTAATGACTCTGCTGAAGCATTTGAGGACTCAGCTGCATTATTAAAGGTCTCTGCTGCATTATTTAAGGATCCTGCTGAAGCATTTGAGGACTCAGCTGCATTATTTAAGGACTTTGCTGCATTATTTATCGACTCTGCTGCGTTATTTAAGGACTCTGCTGCATTATTTAAGAACTTTGCTGCATTATTTAAGGACTCTTCTGCATTATTTAATGACTCTGCTGAAGAATTTGAGGACTCAGCTGCATTATTTAAGGACTCTGCTGCATTATTTAAGGAATTTGCTGCATTATTTAAGGACTCTACTGCGTTATTTAAGGACTCTGCTGCATTATTTAAGGACTTTGATGCATTATTTAAGGATGCTGCTGCAGAATTTAAGGAATCTGCTGCATTATTTAAGGACTTTGTTGCATTATTTAAGGTCTCTGCTGCATTACTTAAGGACTCTGCTGTGGTATTTAAGGACTCTGCTGCATTATTTAAGGAATTTGTTGCATTATTTAAGGACGCTGCTGCATTATTTAAGGACTTTGTTGCATTATTTAAGGACTCTGCTGCAGTATTTAATGACTCTGCTGAAGCATTTGGGGACTCAGATGCATTATTTAAGGACTCTGCTGCATTATGTAAGGGCTTTGCTGCTTTATTTAAGGACTCTTTTGCATTATTTAAGGACTTTGTTGCATTATTTAAGGACTCTGCTGCATTATTTAAGGACTTTGTTGCATTATTTAAGGATTCTGCTGCATTATTTAAGGACTTTGCTGCATTATTTAAGGACTATGCTTTGGTATTTAAGGACTCTGCTGCATTATTTAAGGACTTTGCTGCATTATTTAAGGACTCTGCTGCATTATTTAATTACTTTGCTGCATTATTTAAGGACTCTGCTGCGGTATTTAAGGACTCTGCTGCATTATTTAAGGACTTTGATGCATTATTTAAGGACTCTGCTGCATTATTTAAGGAATTTGTTGCATTATTTAAGGACTCTGCTGCATTATTTAAGGACTTTGCTGCATTATTTAATAATTTTGTTGCATTATAAAAGTACTCTGCTGCATTATTTAAGGACTTTGTTGCATTATGTAAGGAGTCTGCTGCATTATTTAAGGACTTTGCTGCATTATTTAACGACTCTGCTGAAACATTTGAGGACTCAGCTGCATTATTTAAGGACTCTGCTGCGTTATTTAAGCAATTTGCTGCATTATTTAAGGACTCTGCTGCGGTATTTAAGGACTCTGCTGCATTATTTAAGGACTTTGATGCATTATTTAAGGACTCTGCTGCATTATTTAATGACTTTGTTGCATTATATAAGGTCTCTGCTGCATTATTTAAGGACTATGTTGCATTATGTTAGAAGTCTGCTGCATTATTTAAGGACTTTGCTGCATTATTTAAGGACTCTGCTGCATTATTTAAGGACTTTATTGCATTATTTAAGGACTCTGCTGCATTATTTAATGACTCTGCTGAAGCATTTGAGGACTCAGCTGCATTATTTAAGGTCTCTGCTGTATTATTTAAGGACTCTGCTGCATTATTTAATGACTCTGCTGCGGTATTTAAGGACTCTGCTGCATTATTTAAGGACTTTGCTGCATTATTTAAGGACTGCTGCGTTGTTTAAGGACTCTGCTGCATTATTTAAGACTTTGCTGCATTATTTAAGGACTCTGCTGCAGTGTTTAATGACTCTGCTGAAGCAATTGGGGACTCAGATGCAGTATTTAAGGACTCTGCTGCATTATGTAAGGACTTTGCTGCTTTATTTAAGGACTTTGCTGCATTATTTAAGGACTTTGTTGCATTATTTAAGGACTCTGCTGCATTATTTAAGGACTTTGTTGCATTATTTAAGGACTCTTCTGCATTATTTAAGGACTTTGCTGCATTATTTAAGGACTATGCTGTGGTATTTAAGTACTCTGCTGCATTATTTAAGGACTTTGCTGCATTATTTAAGGACTCTGCTGCATTATTTAATTACTTTGCTGCATTATTAAAGGACCCTGCTGCGGCATTTAAGGATTCTGCTGCATTATTTAAGGACTTTGATGCATTATTTAAGGACGCTGCTGCAGAATTTAAGGAATCTGCTGCATTATTTAAGGACTTTGTTGCATTATTTAAGGTCTCTGCTGCATTATTTAAGGACTCTGCTATGGTACTTAAGGACTTTGCTGCATTACTTAAGGACTTTGCTGCATTATTTAAGGACTTTGATGCATTATTTAAGAACTTTGTTGCATTATTTAAGGACTCTGCTGCATTATTTAAGGACTTTGTTGCATTATGTAAGGACTTTGCTGCTTTATTTAAGGACTTTGCTGCATTATTTAAGGACTTTGTTGCATTATTTAAGGACTCTGCTGCATTATTTAAGGACTTTGTTGCATTATTTAAGGACTCTTCTGCATTATTTAAGGACTTTGCTGCATTATTTAAGGACTATGCTGTGGTATTTAAGTACTCTGCTGCATTATTTAAGGACTTTGCTGCATTATTTAAGGACTCTGCTGCATTATTTAATTACTTTGCTGCATTATTAAAGGACCCTGCTGCGGCATTTAAGGATTCTGCTGCATAATTTAAGGACTTTATTGCATTATTTAAGGATCCTGCTGCATTATTTAAGGATCCTGCTGAAGCATTTGAGGACTCAGCTGCATTATTTAAGGACTTTGCTGCATTATTTAACAACTCTGCTGCATTATTTAAGGACTCTGCTGCTTTATTTAAGGACTTTCCTGCATTATTTAAGGAGTCTTCTGCATTATTTAATGACTCTGCTGAAGCATTTGAGGACTCAACTGCATTATTTAAGGACTCTGCTGCATTATTTAAGGTCTCTGCTGCATTATTTAAGGACTCTGCTGTGGTATATAAGGACTCTGCTGCATTATTTAAGGAATTTGTTGCATTATTTAAGGACGCTGCTGCATTATTTAAGGACTTTGTTGCATTATTTAAGGACTCTGCTGCATTAATTAAGGACTTTGCTGCATTACTTAAGGACACTGCTGCATTATTTAAGGACTTTGTTGCATTATTTAAGGACTCTGCTGCATTATTTAAGGACTCTGCTGAAGCATTTGGGGACTCAGATGCATTATTTAAGGACTCTGCTGCATTATGTAAGGGCTTTGCTGCTTTATTTAAGGACTCTGTTGCATTATTTAAGGACTTTGTTGCATTATTTAAGAACTCTGCTGCATTATTTAAGGACTTTGTTGCATTATTTAAGGATTCTGCTGCATTATTTAAGGACTTTGCTGCATTATTTAAGGACTATGCTGTGGTATTTAAGGACTCTGCTGCATTATTTAAGGACTTTGCTGCATTATTAAAGGACTCTGCTGCATTATTTAATTACTTTGCTGCATTATTTAAGGACTCTGCTGCGGTATTTAAGGACTCTGCTGCATTATTTAAGGACTTTGATGCATTATTTAAGGACACTGCTGCAGAATTTAAGGAATCTGCTGCATTATTTAAGGACTTTGTTGCATTATTTAAGGTCTCTTTTTCATTATTTAAGGACTCTGCTATTGTACTTAAGGACTTTGCTGCATTATTTAAGGACTTTGCTGCATTATTTAAGGACTCTGCTGCATTATTTAAGTACTTTGTTGCATTATTTAAGGACTCTGCTGCATAATTTAAGGACTTTATTGCATTATTTAAGGATCCTGCTGCATTATTTAATGACTCTGCTGAAGCATTTGAGGACTCAGCTGCATTATTTAAGGTCTCTCTGCTGCATTATTTAAGGATCCTGCTGAAGCAGTTGAGGACTCAGCTGCATTATTTAAGGACTTTGCTGCATTATTTAATGACTCTGCTGCGTTATTTAAGGACTCTGCTGCATTATTTAAGGACACTGCTGCATTATTTAAGGACTCTGCTGCATTATTTAAGGACTTTGCTGCATTATTTAACGACTCTGCTGCATTATTTAAGAACTTTGCTGCATTATTTAAGGACTCTGCTCCATTATTTAAGGAATTTGTTGCATTATTTAAGGACTCTGCTGCATTATTTAAGGACTTTGCTGCATTATTTAATGAATCTGCTGAAGCATTTGAGGACTCAACTGCATTATTTAAGGTCTCTGCTGCATTATTTAAGGACTCTGCTGAAGCATTTGAGGACTCAGCTGCATGATTTAAGGACTTTGCTGAATTATTTAAGGACTCTGCTGCATTATTTAAGGAATTTGTTGCATTATTTAAGGACTCTGCTGCATTATCTAAGGAATTTGTTGCATTATTTAAGGACTCTGCTGCATTATTTAAGGACTTTGCTGCATTATTTAATACCTTTGTTGCATTATATAAGTACTCTGCTGCATTATTTAAGGACTTTGTTGCATTATGTTAGGAGTCTGCTGCATTATTTAAGGAGTCTGCTGCATTATTTAATGACTATGCTGCATTATTTAAGGACTGCTGCATTATTTAAGGACTCTGCTGCATTATTTAAGACTTTGCTGCATTATTTAAGGACTCTGCTGCAGTATTTAATGACTCTGCTGAAGCATTTGGGGACTCAGATGCTTTATTTAAGGACTCTGTTGCATTATTTAAGGACTTTGTTGCATTATTTAAGGACTCTGCTGCATTATTTAAGGACTTTGTTGCATTATTTAAGGATTCTGCTGCATTTTTTAAGGACTTTGCTGCATTATTTAAGGACTCTGCTGCATTATTTAATTATTTTGCTCCATTATTTAAGGACTCTGCTGCGGTATTTAAGGACTCTGCTGCATTATTTAAGGACTGTGATGCATTATTTAAGGACGCTGCTGCAGAATTTAAGGAATCTGCTGCATTATTTAAGGACTTTGTTGCATTATTTAAGGTCTCTGCTGCATTATTTAAGGACTCTGCTATGGTACTTAAGGACTTTGCTGCATTATTTAAGGACTTTGCTGCATTATTTAAGGACTCTGCTGCATTATTTAAGAACTGTGTTGCATTATTTAAGGACTCTGCTGCATTATTTAAGGACTTTGTTGCATTATGTAAGGACTCTGCTGCATTATTTAAGGACTTTGCTGCATTATTTAAGGACTCTACTGCATAATTTAAGGACTTTATTGCATTATTTAAGGATCCTGCTGCATTATTTAATGACTCTGCTGAAGCATTTGAGGACTCAGCTGCATTATTAAAGGTCTCTGCTGCATTATTTAAGGATCCTGCTGAAGCATTTGAGGACTCAGCTGCATTATTTAAGGACTTTGCTGCATTATTTATCGACTCTGCTGCGTTATTTAAGGACTCTGCTGCATTATTTAAGAACTTTGCTGCATTATTTAAGGACTCTTCTGCATTATTTAATGACTCTGCTGAAGAATTTGAGGACTCAGCTGCATTATTTAAGGACTCTGCTGCATTATTTAAGGAATTTGCTGCATTATTTAAGGACTCTACTGCGTTATTTAAGGACTCTGCTGCATTATTTAAGGACTTTGATGCATTATTTAAGGATGCTGCTGCAGAATTTAAGGAATCTGCTGCATTATTTAAGGACTTTGTTGCATTATTTAAGGTCTCTGCTGCATTATTTAAGGACTCTGCTGTGGTATTTAAGGACTCTGCTGCATTATTTAAGGAATTTGTTGCATTATTTAAGGACGCTGCTGCATTATTTAAGGACTTTGTTGCATTATTTAAGGACTCTGCTGCAGTATTTAATGACTCTGCTGAAGCATTTGGGGACTCAGATGCATTATTTAAGGACTCTGCTGCATTATTTAAGAACTGTGTTGCATTATTTAAGGACTCTGCTGCATTATTTAAGGACTTTGTTGCATTATGTAAGGACTCTGCTGCATTATTTAAGGACTTTGCTGCATTATTTAAGGACTCTACTGCATAATTTAAGGACTTTATTGCATTATTTAAGGATCCTGCTGCATTATTTAATGACTCTGCTGAAGCATTTGAGGACTCAGCTGCATTATTAAAGGTCTCTGCTGCATTATTTAAGGATCCTGCTGAAGCATTTGAGGACTCAGCTGCATTATTTAAGGACTTTGCTGCATTATTTATCGACTCTGCTGCGTTATTTAAGGACTCTGCTGCATTATTTAAGAACTTTGCTGCATTATTTAAGGACTCTTCTGCATTATTTAATGACTCTGCTGAAGAATTTGAGGACTCAGCTGCATTATTTAAGGACTCTGCTGCATTATTTAAGGAATTTGCTGCATTATTTAAGGACTCTACTGCGTTATTTAAGGACTCTGCTGCATTATTTAAGGACTTTGATGCATTATTTAAGGATGCTGCTGCAGAATTTAAGGAATCTGCTGCATTATTTAAGGACTTTGTTGCATTATTTAAGGTCTCTGCTGCATTATTTAAGGACTCTGCTGTGGTATTTAAGGACTCTGCTGCATTATTTAAGGAATTTGTTGCATTATTTAAGGACGCTGCTGCATTATTTAAGGACTTTGTTGCATTATTTAAGGATTTTGCTGCATTATTTAAGGATTTTGCTGCATTATTTAAGGACTTTGCCGCATTATTTAAGGACTATGCTTTGGTATTTAAGGACTCTGCTGCATTATTTAAGGACTTTGCTGCATTATTTAAGGACTCTGCTGCATTATTTAATGACTCTGCTGAAGCATTTGGGGACTCAGATGCATTATTTAAGGACTCTGCTGCATTATGTAAGGGCTTTGCTGCTTTATTTAAGGACTCTTTTGCATTATTTAAGGACTCTGCTGCATTACTTAAGGACTTTGTTGCATTATTTAAGGATTTTGCTGCATTATTTAAGGATTTTGCTGCATTATTTAAGGACTTTGCCGCATTATTTAAGGACTATGCTTTGGTATTTAAGGACTCTGCTGCATTATTTAAGGACTTTGCTGCATTATTTAAGGACTCTGCTGCATTATTTAATTACTTTGCTGCATTATTTAAGGACTCTGCTGCGGTATTTAAGGACTCTGCTGCATTATTTAAGGACTTTGATGCATTATTTAAGGACACTGCTGCAGAATTTAAGGAATCTGCTTCATTATTTAAGGACTTTGTTGCATTATTTAAGGACTCTGCTGCATTATTTAAGAACTTTGTTGCATTATTTAAGGACTCTGCTGCATTATTTAAGGACTTTGTTGCATTATGTAAGGACTCTGCTGCATTATTTAAGGACTTTGCTGCATTATTTAAGGACTCTGCTGCATAATTTAAGGACTTTATTGCATTATTTTAGGATCCTGCTGCATTATTTAATGACTCTGCTGAAGCATTTGAGGACTCAGCTGCATTATTAAAGGTCTCTGCTGCATTATTTAAGGATCCTGCTGAAGCATTTGAGGACTCAGTTGCATTATTTAAGGACTTTGCTGCATTATTTAACGACTCTGCTGCGTTATTTAAGGACTCTGCTGCATTATTTAAGAACTTTGCTGCATTATTTAAGGACTCTTCTGAATTATTTAATGACTCTGCTGAAGTATTTGAGGACTCAGCTGCATTATTTAAGGACTCTGCTGCATTATTTAAGGAATTTGCTGCATTATTTAAGGACTCTGCTGCGTTATTTAAGGACTCTGCTGCATTATTTAAGGACTTTGATGCATTATTTATGGACGCTGCTGCAGAATTTAAGGAATCTGCTGCATTATTTAAGGACTTTGTTGCATTATTTAAGGTCTCTGCTGCATTATTTAAGGACTCTGCTGTGGTATTTAAGGACTCTGCTGCATTATTTAAGGAATTTGTTGCATTATTTAAGGACGCTGCTGCATTATTTAAGGTCTTTGTTGCATTATTTAAGGACTCTGCTGCAGTATTTAATGACTCTGCTGAAGCATTTGGGGACTCAGATGCATTATTTAAGGACTCTGCTGCATTATGTAAGGGCTTTGCTGCTTTATTTAAGGACTCTTTTGCATTATTTAAGGACTTTGTTGCATTATTTAAGGACTCTGCTGCATTATTTAAGGACTTTGTTGCATTATTTAAGGATTCTGCTGCATTATTTAAGGACTTTGCTGCATTATTTAAGGACTATGCTTTGGTATTTAAGGACTCTGCTGCATTATTTAAGGACTTTGCTGCATTATTTAAGGACTCTGCTGCATTATTTAATTACTTTGCTGCATTATTTAAGGACTCTGCTGCGGTATTTAAGGACTCTGCTGCATTATTTAAGGACTTTGATGCATTATTTAAGGACTCTGCTGCATTATTTAAGGATTCTGCTGCATTATTTAAGGACTTTGCTGCATTATTTAAGGACTATGCTTTGGTATTTAAGGACTCTGCTGCATTATTTAAGGACTTTGCTGCATTATTTAAGGACTCTGCTGCATTATTTAATTACTTTGCTGCATTATTTAAGGACTCTGCTGCGGTATTTAAGGACTCTGCTGCATTATTTAAGGACTTTGATGCATTATTTAAGGACTCTGCTGCATTATTTAAGGAATTTGTTGCATTATTTAAGGACTCTGCTGCATTATTTAAGGACTTTGCTGCATTATTTAATAATTTTGTTGCATTATAAAAGTACTCTGCTGCATTATTTAAGGACTTTGTTGCATTATGTAAGGAGTCTGCTGCATTATTTAAGGACTTTGCTGCATTATTTAACGACTCTGCTGAAACATTTGAGGACTCAGCTGCATTATTTAAGGACTCTGCTGCGTTATTTATGGAATTTGCTGCATTATTTAAGGACTCTGCTGCGGTATTTAAGGACTCTGCTGCATTATTTAAGGACTTTGATGCATTATTTAAGGACTCTGCTGCATTATTTAATGACTTTGTTGCATTATATAAGGTCTCTGCTGCATTATTTAAGGACTATGTTGCATTATGTTAGAAGTCTGCTGCATTATTTAAGGACTTTGCTGCATTATTTAAGGACTCTGCTGCATTATTTAAGGACTTTATTGCATTATTTAAGGACTCTGCTGCATTATTTAATGACTCTGCTGAAGCATTTGAGGACTCAGCTGCATTATTTAAGGTCTCTGCTGTATTATTTAAGGACTCTGCTGCATTATTTAATGACTCTGCTGCGGTATTTAAGGACTCTGCTGCATTATTTAAGGACTTTGCTGCATTATTTAAGGACTGCTGCGTTGTTTAAGGACTCTGCTGCATTATTTAAGACTTTGCTGCATTATTTAAGGACTCTGCTGCAGTGTTTAATGACTCTGCTGAAGCAATTGGGGACTCAGATGCAGTATTTAAGGACTCTGCTGCATTATGTAAGGACTTTGCTGCTTTATTTAAGGACTTTGCTGCATTATTTAAGGACTTTGTTGCATTATTTAAGGACTCTGCTGCATTATTTAAGGACTTTGTTGCATTATTTAAGGACTCTTCTGCATTATTTAAGGACTTTGCTGCATTATTTAAGGACTATGCTGTGGTATTTAAGTACTCTGCTGCATTATTTAAGGACTTTGCTGCATTATTTAAGGACTCTGCTGCATTATTTAATTACTTTGCTGCATTATTAAAGGACCCTGCTGCGGCATTTAAGGATTCTGCTGCATAATTTAAGGACTTTATTGCATTATTTAAGGATCCTGCTGCATTATTTAAGGATCCTGCTGAAGCATTTGAGGACTCAGCTGCATTATTTAAGGACTTTGCTGCATTATTTAACAACTCTGCTGCATTATTTAAGGACTCTGCTGCTTTATTTAAGGACTTTCCTGCATTATTTAAGGAGTCTTCTGCATTATTTAATGACTCTGCTGAAGCATTTGAGGACTCAACTGCATTATTTAAGGACTCTGCTGCATTATTTAAGGTCTCTGCTGCATTATTTAAGGACTCTGCTGTGGTATATAAGGACTCTGCTGCATTATTTAAGGAATTTGTTGCATTATTTAAGGACGCTGCTGCATTATTTAAGGACTTTGTTGCATTATTTAAGGACTCTGCTGCATTAATTAAGGACTTTGCTGCATTACTTAAGGACACTGCTGCATTATTTAAGGACTTTGTTGCATTATTTAAGGACTCTGCTGCATTATTTAAGGACTCTGCTGAAGCATTTGGGGACTCAGATGCATTATTTAAGGACTCTGCTGCATTATGTAAGGGCTTTGCTGCTTTATTTAAGGACTCTGTTGCATTATTTAAGGACTTTGTTGCATTATTTAAGAACTCTGCTGCATTATTTAAGGACTTTGTTGCATTATTTAAGGATTCTGCTGCATTATTTAAGGACTTTGCTGCATTATTTAAGGACTATGCTGTGGTATTTAAGGACTCTGCTGCATTATTTAAGGACTTTGCTGCATTATTAAAGGACTCTGCTGCATTATTTAATTACTTTGCTGCATTATTTAAGGACTCTGCTGCGGTATTTAAGGACTCTGCTGCATTATTTAAGGACTTTGATGCATTATTTAAGGACACTGCTGCAGAATTTAAGGAATCTGCTGCATTATTTAAGGACTTTGTTGCATTATTTAAGGTCTCTTTTTCATTATTTAAGGACTCTGCTATTGTACTTAAGGACTTTGCTGCATTATTTAAGGACTTTGCTGCATTATTTAAGGACTCTGCTGCATTATTTAAGTACTTTGTTGCATTATTTAAGGACTCTGCTGCATAATTTAAGGACTTTATTGCATTATTTAAGGATCCTGCTGCATTATTTAATGACTCTGCTGAAGCATTTGAGGACTCAGCTGCATTATTTAAGGTCTCTCTGCTGCATTATTTAAGGATCCTGCTGAAGCATTTGAGGACTCAGCTGCATTATTTAAGGACTTTGCTGCATTATTTAATGACTCTGCTGCGTTATTTAAGGACTCTGCTGCATTATTTAAGGACACTGCTGCATTATTTAAGGACTCTGCTGCATTATTTAAGGACTTTGCTGCATTATTTAACGACTCTGCTGCATTATTTAAGAACTTTGCTGCATTATTTAAGGACTCTGCTCCATTATTTAAGGAATTTGTTGCATTATTTAAGGACTCTGCTGCATTATTTAAGGACTTTGCTGCATTATTTAATGAATCTGCTGAAGCATTTGAGGACTCAACTGCATTATTTAAGGTCTCTGCTGCATTATTTAAGGACTCTGCTGAAGCATTTGAGGACTCAGCTGCATGATTTAAGGACTTTGCTGAATTATTTAAGGACTCTGCTGCATTATTTAAGGAATTTGTTGCATTATTTAAGGACTCTGCTGCATTATCTAAGGAATTTGTTGCATTATTTAAGGACTCTGCTGCATTATTTAAGGACTTTGCTGCATTATTTAATACCTTTGTTGCATTATATAAGTACTCTGCTGCATTATTTAAGGACTTTGTTGCATTATGTTAGGAGTCTGCTGCATTATTTAAGGAGTCTGCTGCATTATTTAATGACTATGCTGCATTATTTAAGGACTGCTGCATTATTTAAGGACTCTGCTGCATTATTTAAGACTTTGCTGCATTATTTAAGGACTCTGCTGCAGTATTTAATGACTCTGCTGAAGCATTTGGGGACTCAGATGCTTTATTTAAGGACTCTGTTGCATTATTTAAGGACTTTGTTGCATTATTTAAGGACTCTGCTGCATTATTTAAGGACTTTGTTGCATTATTTAAGGATTCTGCTGCATTTTTTAAGGACTTTGCTGCATTATTTAAGGACTCTGCTGCATTATTTAATTATTTTGCTCCATTATTTAAGGACTCTGCTGCGGTATTTAAGGACTCTGCTGCATTATTTAAGGACTGTGATGCATTATTTAAGGACGCTGCTGCAGAATTTAAGGAATCTGCTGCATTATTTAAGGACTTTGTTGCATTATTTAAGGTCTCTGCTGCATTATTTAAGGACTCTGCTATGGTACTTAAGGACTTTGCTGCATTATTTAAGGACTTTGCTGCATTATTTAAGGACTCTGCTGCATTATTTAAGAACTGTGTTGCATTATTTAAGGACTCTGCTGCATTATTTAAGGACTTTGTTGCATTATGTAAGGACTCTGCTGCATTATTTAAGGACTTTGCTGCATTATTTAAGGACTCTACTGCATAATTTAAGGACTTTATTGCATTATTTAAGGATCCTGCTGCATTATTTAATGACTCTGCTGAAGCATTTGAGGACTCAGCTGCATTATTAAAGGTCTCTGCTGCATTATTTAAGGATCCTGCTGAAGCATTTGAGGACTCAGCTGCATTATTTAAGGACTTTGCTGCATTATTTATCGACTCTGCTGCGTTATTTAAGGACTCTGCTGCATTATTTAAGAACTTTGCTGCATTATTTAAGGACTCTTCTGCATTATTTAATGACTCTGCTGAAGAATTTGAGGACTCAGCTGCATTATTTAAGGACTCTGCTGCATTATTTAAGGAATTTGCTGCATTATTTAAGGACTCTACTGCGTTATTTAAGGACTCTGCTGCATTATTTAAGGACTTTGATGCATTATTTAAGGATGCTGCTGCAGAATTTAAGGAATCTGCTGCATTATTTAAGGACTTTGTTGCATTATTTAAGGTCTCTGCTGCATTATTTAAGGACTCTGCTGTGGTATTTAAGGACTCTGCTGCATTATTTAAGGAATTTGTTGCATTATTTAAGGACGCTGCTGCATTATTTAAGGACTTTGTTGCATTATTTAAGGACTCTGCTGCAGTATTTAATGACTCTGCTGAAGCATTTGGGGACTCAGATGCATTATTTACGGACTCTGCTGCATTATTTAAGAACTGTGTTGCATTATTTAAGGACTCTGCTGCATTATTTAAGGACTTTGTTGCATTATGTAAGGACTCTGCTGCATTATTTAAGGACTTTGCTGCATTATTTAAGGACTCTACTGCATAATTTAAGGACTTTATTGCATTATTTAAGGATCCTGCTGCATTATTTAATGACTCTGCTGAAGCATTTGAGGACTCAGCTGCATTATTAAAGGTCTCTGCTGCATTATTTAAGGATCCTGCTGAAGCATTTGAGGACTCAGCTGCATTATTTAAGGACTTTGCTGCATTATTTATCGACTCTGCTGCGTTATTTAAGGACTCTGCTGCATTATTTAAGAACTTTGCTGCATTATTTAAGGACTCTTCTGCATTATTTAATGACTCTGCTGAAGAATTTGAGGACTCAGCTGCATTATTTAAGGACTCTGCTGCATTATTTAAGGAATTTGCTGCATTATTTAAGGACTCTACTGCGTTATTTAAGGACTCTGCTGCATTATTTAAGGACTTTGATGCATTATTTAAGGATGCTGCTGCAGAATTTAAGGAATCTGCTGCATTATTTAAGGACTTTGTTGCATTATTTAAGGTCTCTGCTGCATTACTTAAGGACTCTGCTGTGGTATTTAAGGACTCTGCTGCATTATTTAAGGAATTTGTTGCATTATTTAAGGACGCTGCTGCATTATTTAAGGACTTTGTTGCATTATTTAAGGACTCTGCTGCAGTATTTAATGACTCTGCTGAAGCATTTGGGGACTCAGATGCATTATTTAAGGACTCTGCTGCATTATGTAAGGGCTTTGCTGCTTTATTTAAGGACTCTTTTGCATTATTTAAGGACTTTGTTGCATTATTTAAGGACTCTGCTGCATTATTTAAGGACTTTGTTGCATTATTTAAGGATTCTGCTGCATTATTTAAGGACTTTGCTGCATTATTTAAGGACTATGCTTTGGTATTTAAGGACTCTGCTGCATTATTTAAGGACTTTGCTGCATTATTTAAGGACTCTGCTGCATTATTTAATTACTTTGCTGCATTATTTAAGGACTCTGCTGCGGTATTTAAGGACTCTGCTGCATTATTTAAGGACTTTGATGCATTATTTAAGGACTCTGCTGCATTATTTAAGGAATTTGTTGCATTATTTAAGGACTCTGCTGCATTATTTAAGGACTTTGCTGCATTATTTAATAATTTTGTTGCATTATAAAAGTACTCTGCTGCATTATTTAAGGACTTTGTTGCATTATGTAAGGAGTCTGCTGCATTATTTAAGGACTTTGCTGCATTATTTAACGACTCTGCTGAAACATTTGAGGACTCAGCTGCATTATTTAAGGACTCTGCTGCGTTATTTAAGCAATTTGCTGCATTATTTAAGGACTCTGCTGCGGTATTTAAGGACTCTGCTGCATTATTTAAGGACTTTGATGCATTATTTAAGGACTCTGCTGCATTATTTAATGACTTTGTTGCATTATATAAGGTCTCTGCTGCATTATTTAAGGACTATGTTGCATTATGTTAGAAGTCTGCTGCATTATTTAAGGACTTTGCTGCATTATTTAAGGACTCTGCTGCATTATTTAAGGACTTTATTGCATTATTTAAGGACTCTGCTGCATTATTTAATGACTCTGCTGAAGCATTTGAGGACTCAGCTGCATTATTTAAGGTCTCTGCTGTATTATTTAAGGACTCTGCTGCATTATTTAATGACTCTGCTGCGGTATTTAAGGACTCTGCTGCATTATTTAAGGACTTTGCTGCATTATTTAAGGACTGCTGTGTTGTTTAAGGACTCTGCTGCATTATTTAAGACTTTGCTGCATTATTTAAGGACTCTGCTGCAGTGTTTAATGACTCTGCTGAAGCAATTGGGGACTCAGATGCAGTATTTAAGGACTCTGCTGCATTATGTAAGGACTTTGCTGCTTTATTTAAGGACTTTGCTGCATTATTTAAGGACTTTGTTGCATTATTTAAGGACTCTGCTGCATTATTTAAGGACTTTGTTGCATTATTTAAGGACTCTTCTGCATTATTTAAGGACTTTGCTGCATTATTTAAGGACTATGCTGTGGTATTTAAGTACTCTGCTGCATTATTTAAGGACTTTGCTGCATTATTTAAGGACTCTGCTGCATTATTTAATTACTTTGCTGCATTATTAAAGGACCCTGCTGCGGCATTTAAGGATTCTGCTGCATTATTTAAGGACTTTGATGCATTATTTAAGGACGCTGCTGCAGAATTTAAGGAATCTGCTGCATTATTTAAGGACTTTGTTGCATTATTTAAGGTCTCTGCTGCATTATTTAAGGACTCTGCTATGGTACTTAAGGACTTTGCTGCATTACTTAAGGACTTTGCTGCATTATTTAAGGACTTTGATGCATTATTTAAGAACTTTGTTGCATTATTTAAGGACTCTGCTGCATTATTTAAGGACTTTGTTGCATTATGTAAGGACTTTGCTGCTTTATTTAAGGACTTTGCTGCATTATTTAAGGACTTTGTTGCATTATTTAAGGACTCTGCTGCATTATTTAAGGACTTTGTTGCATTATTTAAGGACTCTTCTGCATTATTTAAGGACTTTGCTGCATTATTTAAGGACTATGCTGTGGTATTTAAGTACTCTGCTGCATTATTTAAGGACTTTGCTGCATTATTTAAGGACTCTGCTGCATTATTTAATTACTTTGCTGCATTATTAAAGGACCCTGCTGCGGCATTTAAGGATTCTGCTGCATAATTTAAGGACTTTATTGCATTATTTAAGGATCCTGCTGCATTATTTAAGGATCCTGCTGAAGCATTTGAGGACTCAGCTGCATTATTTAAGGACTTTGCTGCATTATTTAACAACTCTGCTGCATTATTTAAGGACTCTGCTGCTTTATTTAAGGACTTTCCTGCATTATTTAAGGAGTCTTCTGCATTATTTAATGACTCTGCTGAAGCATTTGAGGACTCAACTGCATTATTTAAGGACTCTGCTGCATTATTTAAGGTCTCTGCTGCATTATTTAAGGACTCTGCTGTGGTATATAAGGACTCTGCTGCATTATTTAAGGAATTTGTTGCATTATTTAAGGACGCTGCTGCATTATTTAAGGACTTTGTTGCATTATTTAAGGACTCTGCTGCATTAATTAAGGACTTTGCTGCATTACTTAAGGACACTGCTGCATTATTTAAGGACTTTGTTGCATTATTTAAGGACTCTGCTGCATTATTTAAGGACTCTGCTGAAGCATTTGGGGACTCAGATGCATTATTTAAGGACTCTGCTGCATTATGTAAGGGCTTTGCTGCTTTATTTAAGGACTCTGTTGCATTATTTAAGGACTTTGTTGCATTATTTAAGAACTCTGCTGCATTATTTAAGGACTTTGTTGCATTATTTAAGGATTCTGCTGCATTATTTAAGGACTTTGCTGCATTATTTAAGGACTATGCTGTGGTATTTAAGGACTCTGCTGCATTATTTAAGGACTTTGCTGCATTATTAAAGGACTCTGCTGCATTATTTAATTACTTTGCTGCATTATTTAAGGACTCTGCTGCGGTATTTAAGGACTCTGCTGCATTATTTAAGGACTTTGATGCATTATTTAAGGACACTGCTGCAGAATTTAAGGAATCTGCTGCATTATTTAAGGACTTTGTTGCATTATTTAAGGTCTCTTTTTCATTATTTAAGGACTCTGCTATTGTACTTAAGGACTTTGCTGCATTATTTAAGGACTTTGCTGCATTATTTAAGGACTCTGCTGCATTATTTAAGTACTTTGTTGCATTATTTAAGGACTCTGCTGCATAATTTAAGGACTTTATTGCATTATTTAAGGATCCTGCTGCATTATTTAATGACTCTGCTGAAGCATTTGAGGACTCAGCTGCATTATTTAAGGTCTCTCTGCTGCATTATTTAAGGATCCTGCTGAAGCAGTTGAGGACTCAGCTGCATTATTTAAGGACTTTGCTGCATTATTTAATGACTCTGCTGCGTTATTTAAGGACTCTGCTGCATTATTTAAGGACACTGCTGCATTATTTAAGGACTCTGCTGCATTATTTAAGGACTTTGCTGCATTATTTAACGACTCTGCTGCATTATTTAAGAACTTTGCTGCATTATTTAAGGACTCTGCTCCATTATTTAAGGAATTTGTTGCATTATTTAAGGACTCTGCTGCATTATTTAAGGACTTTGCTGCATTATTTAATGAATCTGCTGAAGCATTTGAGGACTCAACTGCATTATTTAAGGTCTCTGCTGCATTATTTAAGGACTCTGCTGAAGCATTTGAGGACTCAGCTGCATGATTTAAGGACTTTGCTGAATTATTTAAGGACTCTGCTGCATTATTTAAGGAATTTGTTGCATTATTTAAGGACTCTGCTGCATTATCTAAGGAATTTGTTGCATTATTTAAGGACTCTGCTGCATTATTTAAGGACTTTGCTGCATTATTTAATACCTTTGTTGCATTATATAAGTACTCTGCTGCATTATTTAAGGACTTTGTTGCATTATGTTAGGAGTCTGCTGCATTATTTAAGGAGTCTGCTGCATTATTTAATGACTATGCTGCATTATTTAAGGACTGCTGCATTATTTAAGGACTCTGCTGCATTATTTAAGACTTTGCTGCATTATTTAAGGACTCTGCTGCAGTATTTAATGACTCTGCTGAAGCATTTGGGGACTCAGATGCTTTATTTAAGGACTCTGTTGCATTATTTAAGGACTTTGTTGCATTATTTAAGGACTCTGCTGCATTATTTAAGGACTTTGTTGCATTATTTAAGGATTCTGCTGCATTTTTTAAGGACTTTGCTGCATTATTTAAGGACTCTGCTGCATTATTTAATTATTTTGCTCCATTATTTAAGGACTCTGCTGCGGTATTTAAGGACTCTGCTGCATTATTTAAGGACTGTGATGCATTATTTAAGGACGCTGCTGCAGAATTTAAGGAATCTGCTGCATTATTTAAGGACTTTGTTGCATTATTTAAGGTCTCTGCTGCATTATTTAAGGACTCTGCTATGGTACTTAAGGACTTTGCTGCATTATTTAAGGACTTTGCTGCATTATTTAAGGACTCTGCTGCATTATTTAAGAACTGTGTTGCATTATTTAAGGACTCTGCTGCATTATTTAAGGACTTTGTTGCATTATGTAAGGACTCTGCTGCATTATTTAAGGACTTTGCTGCATTATTTAAGGACTCTACTGCATAATTTAAGGACTTTATTGCATTATTTAAGGATCCTGCTGCATTATTTAATGACTCTGCTGAAGCATTTGAGGACTCAGCTGCATTATTAAAGGTCTCTGCTGCATTATTTAAGGATCCTGCTGAAGCATTTGAGGACTCAGCTGCATTATTTAAGGACTTTGCTGCATTATTTATCGACTCTGCTGCGTTATTTAAGGACTCTGCTGCATTATTTAAGAACTTTGCTGCATTATTTAAGGACTCTTCTGCATTATTTAATGACTCTGCTGAAGAATTTGAGGACTCAGCTGCATTATTTAAGGACTCTGCTGCATTATTTAAGGAATTTGCTGCATTATTTAAGGACTCTACTGCGTTATTTAAGGACTCTGCTGCATTATTTAAGGACTTTGATGCATTATTTAAGGATGCTGCTGCAGAATTTAAGGAATCTGCTGCATTATTTAAGGACTTTGTTGCATTATTTAAGGTCTCTGCTGCATTATTTAAGGACTCTGCTGTGGTATTTAAGGACTCTGCTGCATTATTTAAGGAATTTGTTGCATTATTTAAGGACGCTGCTGCATTATTTAAGGACTTTGTTGCATTATTTAAGGACTCTGCTGCAGTATTTAATGACTCTGCTGAAGCATTTGGGGACTCAGATGCATTATTTAAGGACTCTGCTGCATTATTTAAGAACTGTGTTGCATTATTTAAGGACTCTGCTGCATTATTTAAGGACTTTGTTGCATTATGTAAGGACTCTGCTGCATTATTTAAGGACTTTTCTGCATTATTTAAGGACTCTACTGCATAATTTAAGGACTTTATTGCATTATTTAAGGATCCTGCTGCATTATTTAATGACTCTGCTGAAGCATTTGAGGACTCAGCTGCATTATTAAAGGTCTCTGCTGCATTATTTAAGGATCCTGCTGAAGCATTTGAGGACTCAGCTGCATTATTTAAGGACTTTGCTGCATTATTTATCGACTCTGCTGCGTTATTTAAGGACTCTGCTGCATTATTTAAGAACTTTGCTGCATTATTTAAGGACTCTTCTGCATTATTTAATGACTCTGCTGAAGAATTTGAGGACTCAGCTGCATTATTTAAGGACTCTGCTGCATTATTTAAGGAATTTGCTGCATTATTTAAGGACTCTACTGCGTTATTTAAGGACTCTGCTGCATTATTTAAGGACTTTGATGCATTATTTAAGGATGCTGCTGCAGAATTTAAGGAATCTGCTGCATTATTTAAGGACTTTGTTGCATTATTTAAGGTCTCTGCTGCATTATTTAAGGACTCTGCTGTGGTATTTAAGGACTCTGCTGCATTATTTAAGGAATTTGTTGCATTATTTAAGGACGCTGCTGCATTATTTAAGGACTTTGTTGCATTATTTAAGGACTCTGCTGCAGTATTTAATGACTCTGCTGAAGCATTTGGGGACTCAGATGCATTATTTAAGGACTCTGCTGCATTATGTAAGGGCTTTGCTGCTTTATTTAAGGACTCTTTTGCATTATTTAAGGACTCTGCTGCATTACTTAAGGACTTTGTTGCATTATTTAAGGATTTTGCTGCATTATTTAAGGATTTTGCTGCATTATTTAAGGACTTTGCCGCATTATTTAAGGACTATGCTTTGGTATTTAAGGACTCTGCTGCATTATTTAAGGACTTTGCTGCATTATTTAAGGACTCTGCTGCATTATTTAATTACTTTGCTGCATTATTTAAGGACTCTGCTGCGGTATTTAAGGACTCTGCTGCATTATTTAAGGACTTTGATGCATTATTTAAGGACACTGCTGCAGAATTTAAGGAATCTGCTTCATTATTTAAGGACTTTGTTGCATTATTTAAGGACTCTGCTGCATTATTTAAGAACTTTGTTGCATTATTTAAGGACTCTGCTGCATTATTTAAGGACTTTGTTGCATTATGTAAGGACTCTGCTGCATTATTTAAGGACTTTGCTGCATTATTTAAGGACTCTGCTGCATAATTTAAGGACTTTATTGCATTATTTTAGGATCCTGCTGCATTATTTAATGACTCTGCTGAAGCATTTGAGGACTCAGCTGCATTATTAAAGGTCTCTGCTGCATTATTTAAGGATCCTGCTGAAGCATTTGAGGACTCAGTTGCATTATTTAAGGACTTTGCTGCATTATTTAACGACTCTGCTGCGTTATTTAAGGACTCTGCTGCATTATTTAAGAACTTTGCTGCATTATTTAAGGACTCTTCTGAATTATTTAATGACTCTGCTGAAGTATTTGAGGACTCAGCTGCATTATTTAAGGACTCTGCTGCATTATTTAAGGAATTTGCTGCATTATTTAAGGACTATGCTGTGGTATTTAAGTACTCTGCTGCATTATTTAAGGACTTTGCTGCATTATTTAAGGACTCTGCTGCATTATTTAATTACTTTGCTGCATTATTAAAGGACCCTGCTGCGGCATTTAAGGATTCTGCTGCATAATTTAAGGACTTTATTGCATTATTTAAGGATCCTGCTGCATTATTTAAGGATCCTACTGAAGCATTTGAGGACTCAGCTGCATTATTTAAGGACTTTGCTGCATTATTTAACAACTCTGCTGCATTATTTAAGGACTCTGCTGCTTTATTTAAGGACTTTCCTGCATTATTTAAGGAGTCTTCTGCATTATTTAATGACTCTGCTGAAGCATTTGAGGACTCAACTGCATTATTTAAGGACTCTGCTGCATTATTTAAGGTCTCTGCTGCATTATTTAAGGACTCTGCTGTGGTATATAAGGACTCTGCTGCATTATTTAAGGAATTTGTTGCATTATTTAAGGACGCTGCTGCATTATTTAAGGACTTTGTTGCATTATTTAAGGACTCTGCTGCATTAATTAAGGACTTTGCTGCATTACTTAAGGACACTGCTGCATTATTTAAGGACTTTGTTGCATTATTTAAGGACTCTGCTGCATTATTTAAGGACTCTGCTGAAGCATTTGGGGACTCAGATGCATTATTTAAGGACTCTGCTGCATTATGTAAGGGCTTTGCTGCTTTATTTAAGGACTCTGTTGCATTATTTAAGGACTTTGTTGCATTATTTAAGAACTCTGCTGCATTATTTAAGGACTTTGTTGCATTATTTAAGGATTCTGCTGCATTATTTAAGGACTTTGCTGCATTATTTAAGGACTATGCTGTGGTATTTAAGGACTCTGCTGCATTATTTAAGGACTTTGCTGCATTATTAAAGGACTCTGCTGCATTATTTAATTACTTTGCTGCATTATTTAAGGACTCTGCTGCGGTATTTAAGGACTCTGCTGCATTATTTAAGGACTTTGATGCATTATTTAAGGACACTGCTGCAGAATTTAAGGAATCTGCTGCATTATTTAAGGACTTTGTTGCATTATTTAAGGTCTCTTTTTCATTATTTAAGGACTCTGCTATTGTACTTAAGGACTTTGCTGCATTATTTAAGGACTTTGCTGCATTATTTAAGGACTCTGCTGCATTATTTAAGTACTTTGTTGCATTATTTAAGGACTCTGCTGCATAATTTAAGGACTTTATTGCATTATTTAAGGATCCTGCTGCATTATTTAATGACTCTGCTGAAGCATTTGAGGACTCAGCTGCATTATTTAAGGTCTCTCTGCTGCATTATTTAAGGATCCTGCTGAAGCATTTGAGGACTCAGCTGCATTATTTAAGGACTTTGCTGCATTATTTAATGACTCTGCTGCGTTATTTAAGGACTCTGCTGCATTATTTAAGGACACTGCTGCATTATTTAAGGACTCTGCTGCATTATTTAAGGACTTTGCTGCATTATTTAAAGACTCTGCTGCATTATTTAAGAACTTTGCTGCATTATTTAAGGACTCTGCTCCATTATTTAAGGAATTTGTTGCATTATTTAAGGACTCTGCTGCATTATTTAAGGACTTTGCTGCATTATTTAATGAATCTGCTGAAGCATTTGAGGACTCAACTGCATTATTTAAGGTCTCTGCTGCATTATTTAAGGACTCTGCTGAAGCATTTGAGGACTCAGCTGCATGATTTAAGGACTTTGCTGAATTATTTAAGGACTCTGCTGCATTATTTAAGGAATTTGTTGCATTATTTAAGGACTCTGCTGCATTATCTAAGGAATTTGTTGCATTATTTAAGGACTCTGCTGCATTATTTAAGGACTTTGCTGCATTATTTAATACCTTTGTTGCATTATATAAGTACTCTGCTGCATTATTTAAGGACTTTGTTGCATTATGTTAGGAGTCTGCTGCATTATTTAAGGAGTCTGCTGCATTATTTAATGACTATGCTGCATTATTTAAGGACTGCTGCATTATTTAAGGACTCTGCTGCATTATTTAAGACTTTGCTGCATTATTTAAGGACTCTGCTGCAGTATTTAATGACTCTGCTGAAGCATTTGGGGACTCAGATGCTTTATTTAAGGACTCTGTTGCATTATTTAAGGACTTTGTTGCATTATTTAAGGACTCTGCTGCATTATTTAAGGACTTTGTTGCATTATTTAAGGATTCTGCTGCATTTTTTAAGGACTTTGCTGCATTATTTAAGGACTCTGCTGCATTATTTAATTATTTTGCTCCATTATTTAAGGACTCTGCTGCGGTATTTAAGGACTCTGCTGCATTATTTAAGGACTGTGATGCATTATTTAAGGACGCTGCTGCAGAATTTAAGGAATCTGCTGCATTATTTAAGGACTTTGTTGCATTATTTAAGGTCTCTGCTGCATTATTTAAGGACTCTGCTATGGTACTTAAGGACTTTGCTGCATTATTTAAGGACTTTGCTGCATTATTTAAGGACTCTGCTGCATTATTTAAGAACTGTGTTGCATTATTTAAGGACTCTGCTGCATTATTTAAGGACTTTGTTGCATTATGTAAGGACTCTGCTGCATTATTTAAGGACTTTGCTGCATTATTTAAGGACTCTACTGCATAATTTAAGGACTTTATTGCATTATTTAAGGATCCTGCTGCATTATTTAATGACTCTGCTGAAGCATTTGAGGACTCAGCTGCATTATTAAAGGTCTCTGCTGCATTATTTAAGGATCCTGCTGAAGCATTTGAGGACTCAGCTGCATTATTTAAGGACTTTGCTGCATTATTTATCGACTCTGCTGCGTTATTTAAGGACTCTGCTGCATTATTTAAGAACTTTGCTGCATTATTTAAGGACTCTTCTGCATTATTTAATGACTCTGCTGAAGAATTTGAGGACTCAGCTGCATTATTTAAGGACTCTGCTGCATTATTTAAGGAATTTGCTGCATTATTTAAGGACTCTACTGCGTTATTTAAGGACTCTGCTGCATTATTTAAGGACTTTGATGCATTATTTAAGGATGCTGCTGCAGAATTTAAGGAATCTGCTGCATTATTTAAGGACTTTGTTGCATTATTTAAGGTCTCTGCTGCATTATTTAAGGACTCTGCTGTGGTATTTAAGGACTCTGCTGCATTATTTAAGGAATTTGTTGCATTATTTAAGGACGCTGCTGCATTATTTAAGGACTTTGTTGCATTATTTAAGGACTCTGCTGCAGTATTTAATGACTCTGCTGAAGCATTTGGGGACTCAGATGCATTATTTAAGGACTCTGCTGCATTATTTAAGAACTGTGTTGCATTATTTAAGGACTCTGCTGCATTATTTAAGGACTTTGTTGCATTATGTAAGGACTCTGCTGCATTATTTAAGGACTTTGCTGCATTATTTAAGGACTCTACTGCATAATTTAAGGACTTTATTGCATTATTTAAGGATCCTGCTGCATTATTTAATGACTCTGCTGAAGCATTTGAGGACTCAGCTGCATTATTAAAGGTCTCTGCTGCATTATTTAAGGATCCTGCTGAAGCATTTGAGGACTCAGCTGCATTATTTAAGGACTTTGCTGCATTATTTATCGACTCTGCTGCGTTATTTAAGGACTCTGCTGCATTATTTAAGAACTTTGCTGCATTATTTAAGGACTCTTCTGCATTATTTAATGACTCTGCTGAAGAATTTGAGGACTCAGCTGCATTATTTAAGGACTCTGCTGCATTATTTAAGGAATTTGCTGCATTATTTAAGGACTCTACTGCGTTATTTAAGGACTCTGCTGCATTATTTAAGGACTTTGATGCATTATTTAAGGATGCTGCTGCAGAATTTAAGGAATCTGCTGCATTATTTAAGGACTTTGTTGCATTATTTAAGGTCTCTGCTGCATTATTTAAGGACTCTGCTGTGGTATTTAAGGACTCTGCTGCATTATTTAAGGAATTTGTTGCATTATTTAAGGACGCTGCTGCATTATTTAAGGACTTTGTTGCATTATTTAAGGACTCTGCTGCAGTATTTAATGACTCTGCTGAAGCATTTGGGGACTCAGATGCATTATTTAAGGACTCTGCTGCATTATGTAAGGGCTTTGCTGCTTTATTTAAGGACTCTTTTGCATTATTTAAGGACTCTGCTGCATTACTTAAGGACTTTGTTGCATTATTTAAGGATTTTGCTGCATTATTTAAGGATTTTGCTGCATTATTTAAGGACTTTGCCGCATTATTTAAGGACTATGCTTTGGTATTTAAGGACTCTGCTGCATTATTTAAGGACTTTGCTGCATTATTTAAGGACTCTGCTGCATTATTTAATTACTTTGCTGCATTATTTAAGGACTCTGCTGCGGTATTTAAGGACTCTGCTGCATTATTTAAGGACTTTGATGCATTATTTAAGGACACTGCTGCAGAATTTAAGGAATCTGCTTCATTATTTAAGGACTTTGTTGCATTATTTAAGGACTCTGCTGCATTATTTAAGAACTTTGTTGCATTATTTAAGGACTCTGCTGCATTATTTAAGGACTTTGTTGCATTATGTAAGGACTCTGCTGCATTATTTAAGGACTTTGCTGCATTATTTAAGGACTCTGCTGCATAATTTAAGGACTTTATTGCATTATTTTAGGATCCTGCTGCATTATTTAATGACTCTGCTGAAGCATTTGAGGACTCAGCTGCATTATTAAAGGTCTCTGCTGCATTATTTAAGGATCCTGCTGAAGCATTTGAGGACTCAGTTGCATTATTTAAGGACTTTGCTGCATTATTTAACGACTCTGCTGCGTTATTTAAGGACTCTGCTGCATTATTTAAGAACTTTGCTGCATTATTTAAGGACTCTTCTGAATTATTTAATGACTCTGCTGAAGTATTTGAGGACTCAGCTGCATTATTTAAGGACTCTGCTGCATTATTTAAGGAATTTGCTGCATTATTTAAGGACTCTGCTGCGTTATTTAAGGACTCTGCTGCATTATTTAAGGACTTTGATGCATTATTTATGGACGCTGCTGCAGAATTTAAGGAATCTGCTGCATTATTTAAGGACTTTGTTGCATTATTTAAGGTCTCTGCTGCATTATTTAAGGACTCTGCTGTGGTATTTAAGGACTCTGCTGCATTATTTAAGGAATTTGTTGCATTATTTAAGGACGCTGCTGCATTATTTAAGGTCTTTGTTGCATTATTTAAGGACTCTGCTGCAGTATTTAATGACTCTGCTGAAGCATTTGGGGACTCAGATGCATTATTTAAGGACTCTGCTGCATTATGTAAGGGCTTTGCTGCTTTATTTAAGGACTCTTTTGCATTATTTAAGGACTTTGTTGCATTATTTAAGGACTCTGCTGCATTATTTAAGGACTTTGTTGCATTATTTAAGGATTCTGCTGCATTATTTAAGGACTTTGCTGCATTATTTAAGGACTATGCTTTGGTATTTAAGGACTCTGCTGCATTATTTAAGGACTTTGCTGCATTATTTAAGGACTCTGCTGCATTATTTAATTACTTTGCTGCATTATTTAAGGACTCTGCTGCGGTATTTAAGGACTCTGCTGCATTATTTAATTACTTTGCTGCATTATTTAAGGACTCTGCTGCGGTATTTAAGGACTCTGCTGCATTATTTAAGGACTTTGATGCATTATTTAAGGACTCTGCTGCATTATTTAAGGAATTTGTTGCATTATTTAAGGACTCTGCTGCATTATTTAAGGACTTTGCTGCATTATTTAATAATTTTGTTGCATTATAAAAGTACTCTGCTGCATTATTTAAGGACTTTGTTGCATTATGTAAGGAGTCTGCTGCATTATTTAAGGACTTTGCTGCATTATTTAACGACTCTGCTGAAACATTTGAGGACTCAGCTGCATTATTTAAGGACTCTGCTGCGTTATTTAAGGAATTTGCTGCATTATTTAAGGACTCTGCTGCGGTATTTAAGGACTCTGCTGCATTATTTAAGGACTTTGATGCATTATTTAAGGACTCTGCTGCATTATTTAATGACTTTGTTGCATTATATAAGGTCTCTGCTGCATTATTTAAGGACTATGTTGCATTATGTTAGAAGTCTGCTGCATTATTTAAGGACTTTGCTGCATTATTTAAGGACTCTGCTGCATTATTTAAGGACTTTATTGCATTATTTAAGGACTCTGCTGCATTATTTAATGACTCTGCTGAAGCATTTGAGGACTCAGCTGCATTATTTAAGGTCTCTGCTGTATTATTTAAGGACTCTGCTGCATTATTTAATGACTCTGCTGCGGTATTTAAGGACTCTGCTGCATTATTTAAGGACTTTGCTGCATTATTTAAGGACTGCTGCGTTGTTTAAGGACTCTGCTGCATTATTTAAGACTTTGCTGCATTATTTAAGGACTCTGCTGCAGTGTTTAATGACTCTGCTGAAGCAATTGGGGACTCAGATGCAGTATTTAAGGACTCTGCTGCATTATGTAAGGACTTTGCTGCTTTATTTAAGGACTTTGCTGCATTATTTAAGGACTTTGTTGCATTATTTAAGGACTCTGCTGCATTATTTAAGGACTTTGTTGCATTATTTAAGGACTCTTCTGCATTATTTAAGGACTTTGCTGCATTATTTAAGGACTATGCTGTGGTATTTAAGTACTCTGCTGCATTATTTAAGGACTTTGCTGCATTATTTAAGGACTCTGCTGCATTATTTAATTACTTTGCTGCATTATTAAAGGACCCTGCTGCGGCATTTAAGGATTCTGCTGCATTATTTAAGGACTTTGATGCATTATTTAAGGACGCTGCTGCAGAATTTAAGGAATCTGCTGCATTATTTAAGGACTTTGTTGCATTATTTAAGGTCTCTGCTGCATTATTTAAGGACTCTGCTATGGTACTTAAGGACTTTGCTGCATTACTTAAGGACTTTGCTGCATTATTTAAGGACTTTGATGCATTATTTAAGAACTTTGTTGCATTATTTAAGGACTCTGCTGCATTATTTAAGGACTTTGTTGCATTATGTAAGGACTTTGCTGCTTTATTTAAGGACTTTGCTGCATTATTTAAGGACTTTGTTGCATTATTTAAGGACTCTGCTGCATTATTTAAGGACTTTGTTGCATTATTTAAGGACTCTTCTGCATTATTTAAGGACTTTGCTGCATTATTTAAGGACTATGCTGTGGTATTTAAGTACTCTGCTGCATTATTTAAGGACTTTGCTGCATTATTTAACGACTCTGCTGCGTTATTTAAGGACTCTGCTGCATTATTTAAGAACTTTGCTGCATTATTTAAGGACTCTTCTGAATTATTTAATGACTCTGCTGAAGTATTTGAGGACTCAGCTGCATTATTTAAGGACTCTGCTGCATTATTTAAGGAATTTGCTGCATTATTTAAGGACTCTGCTGCGTTATTTAAGGACTCTGCTGCATTATTTAAGGACTTTGATGCATTATTTATGGACGCTGCTGCAGAATTTAAGGAATCTGCTGCATTATTTAAGGACTTTGTTGCATTATTTAAGGTCTCTGCTGCATTATTTAAGGACTCTGCTGTGGTATTTAAGGACTCTGCTGCATTATTTAAGGAATTTGTTGCATTATTTAAGGACGCTGCTGCATTATTTAAGGTCTTTGTTGCATTATTTAAGGACTCTGCTGCAGTATTTAATGACTCTGCTGAAGCATTTGGGGACTCAGATGCATTATTTAAGGACTCTGCTGCATTATGTAAGGGCTTTGCTGCTTTATTTAAGGACTCTTTTGCATTATTTAAGGACTTTGTTGCATTATTTAAGGACTCTGCTGCATTATTTAAGGACTTTGTTGCATTATTTAAGGATTCTGCTGCATTATTTAAGGACTTTGCTGCATTATTTAAGGACTATGCTTTGGTATTTAAGGACTCTGCTGCATTATTTAAGGACTTTGCTGCATTATTTAAGGACTCTGCTGCATTATTTAATTACTTTGCTGCATTATTTAAGGACTCTGCTGCGGTATTTAAGGACTCTGCTGCATTATTTAATTACTTTGCTGCATTATTTAAGGACTCTGCTGCGGTATTTAAGGACTCTGCTGCATTATTTAAGGACTTTGATGCATTATTTAAGGACTCTGCTGCATTATTTAAGGAATTTGTTGCATTATTTAAGGACTCTGCTGCATTATTTAAGGACTTTGCTGCATTATTTAATAATTTTGTTGCATTATAAAAGTACTCTGCTGCATTATTTAAGGACTTTGTTGCATTATGTAAGGAGTCTGCTGCATTATTTAAGGACTTTGCTGCATTATTTAACGACTCTGCTGAAACATTTGAGGACTCAGCTGCATTATTTAAGGACTCTGCTGCGTTATTTAAGGAATTTGCTGCATTATTTAAGGACTCTGCTGCGGTATTTAAGGACTCTGCTGCATTATTTAAGGACTTTGATGCATTATTTAAGGACTCTGCTGCATTATTTAATGACTTTGTTGCATTATATAAGGTCTCTGCTGCATTATTTAAGGACTATGTTGCATTATGTTAGAAGTCTGCTGCATTATTTAAGGACTTTGCTGCATTATTTAAGGACTCTGCTGCATTATTTAAGGACTTTATTGCATTATTTAAGGACTCTGCTGCATTATTTAATGACTCTGCTGAAGCATTTGAGGACTCAGCTGCATTATTTAAGGTCTCTGCTGTATTATTTAAGGACTCTGCTGCATTATTTAATGACTCTGCTGCGGTATTTAAGGACTCTGCTGCATTATTTAAGGACTTTGCTGCATTATTTAAGGACTGCTGCGTTGTTTAAGGACTCTGCTGCATTATTTAAGACTTTGCTGCATTATTTAAGGACTCTGCTGCAGTGTTTAATGACTCTGCTGAAGCAATTGGGGACTCAGATGCAGTATTTAAGGACTCTGCTGCATTATGTAAGGACTTTGCTGCTTTATTTAAGGACTTTGCTGCATTATTTAAGGACTTTGTTGCATTATTTAAGGACTCTGCTGCATTATTTAAGGACTTTGTTGCATTATTTAAGGACTCTTCTGCATTATTTAAGGACTTTGCTGCATTATTTAAGGACTATGCTGTGGTATTTAAGTACTCTGCTGCATTATTTAAGGACTTTGCTGCATTATTTAAGGACTCTGCTGCATTATTTAATTACTTTGCTGCATTATTAAAGGACCCTGCTGCGGCATTTAAGGATTCTGCTGCATTATTTAAGGACTTTGATGCATTATTTAAGGACGCTGCTGCAGAATTTAAGGAATCTGCTGCATTATTTAAGGACTTTGTTGCATTATTTAAGGTCTCTGCTGCATTATTTAAGGACTCTGCTATGGTACTTAAGGACTTTGCTGCATTACTTAAGGACTTTGCTGCATTATTTAAGGACTTTGATGCATTATTTAAGAACTTTGTTGCATTATTTAAGGACTCTGCTGCATTATTTAAGGACTTTGTTGCATTATGTAAGGACTTTGCTGCTTTATTTAAGGACTTTGCTGCATTATTTAAGGACTTTGTTGCATTATTTAAGGACTCTGCTGCATTATTTAAGGACTTTGTTGCATTATTTAAGGACTCTTCTGCATTATTTAAGGACTTTGCTGCATTATTTAAGGACTATGCTGTGGTATTTAAGTACTCTGCTGCATTATTTAAGGACTTTGCTGCATTATTTAAGGACTCTGCTGCATTATTTAATTACTTTGCTGCATTATTAAAGGACCCTGCTGCGGCATTTAAGGATTCTGCTGCATAATTTAAGGACTTTATTGCATTATTTAAGGATCCTGCTGCATTATTTAAGGATCCTGCTGAAGCATTTGAGGACTCAGCTGCATTATTTAAGGACTTTGCTGCATTATTTAACAACTCTGCTGCATTATTTAAGGACTCTGCTGCTTTATTTAAGGACTTTCCTGCATTATTTAAGGAGTCTTCTGCATTATTTAATGACTCTGCTGAAGCATTTGAGGACTCAACTGCATTATTTAAGGACTGTGCTGCATTATTTAAGGTCTCTGCTGCATTATTTAAGGACTCTGCTGTGGTATATAAGGACTCTGCTGCATTATTTAAGGAATTTGTTGCATTATTTAAGGACGCTGCTGCATTATTTAAGGACTTTGTTGCATTATTTAAGGACTCTGCTGCATTAATTAAGGACTTTGCTGCATTACTTAAGGACACTGCTGCATTATTTAAGGACTTTGTTGCATTATTTATGGACTCTGCTGCATTATTTAAGGACTCTGCTGAAGCATTTGGGGACTCAGATGCATTATTTAAGGACTCTGCTGCATTATGTAAGGGCTTTGCTGCTTTATTTAAGGACTCTGTTGCATTATTTAAGGACTTTGTTGCATTATTTAAGAACTCTGCTGCATTATTTAAGGACTTTGTTGCATTATTTAAGGATTCTGCTGCATTATTTAAGGACTTTGCTGCATTATTTAAGGACTATGCTGTGGTATTTAAGGACTCTGCTGCATTATTTAAGGACTTTGCTGCATTATTAAAGGACTCTGCTGCATTATTTAATTACTTTGCTGCATTATTTAAGGACTCTGCTGCGGTATTTAAGGACTCTGCTGCATTATTTAAGGACTTTGATGCATTATTTAAGGACACTGCTGCAGAATTTAAGGAATCTGCTGCATTATTTAAGGACTTTGTTGCATTATTTAAGGTCTCTTTTTCATTATTTAAGGACTCTGCTATTGTACTTAAGGACTTTGCTGCATTATTTAAGGACTTTGCTGCATTATTTAAGGACTCTGCTGCATTATTTAAGTACTTTGTTGCATTATTTAAGGACTCTGCTGCATAATTTAAGGACTTTATTGCATTATTTAAGGATCCTGCTGCATTATTTAATGACTCTGCTGAAGCATTTGAGGACTCAGCTGCATTATTTAAGGTCTCTCTGCTGCATTATTTAAGGATCCTGCTGAAGCATTTGAGGACTCAGCTGCATTATTTAAGGACTTTGCTGCATTATTTAATGACTCTGCTGCGTTATTTAAGGACTCTGCTGCATTATTTAAGGACACTGCTGCATTATTTAAGGACTCTGCTGCATTATTTAAGGACTTTGCTGCATTATTTAACGACTCTGCTGCATTATTTAAGAACTTTGCTGCATTATTTAAGGACTCTGCTCCATTATTTAAGGAATTTGTTGCATTATTTAAGGACTCTGCTGCATTATTTAAGGACTTTGCTGCATTATTTAATGAATCTGCTGAAGCATTTGAGGACTCAACTGCATTATTTAAGGTCTCTGCTGCATTATTTAAGGACTCTGCTGAAGCATTTGAGGACTCAGCTGCATGATTTAAGGACTTTGCTGAATTATTTAAGGACTCTGCTGCATTATTTAAGGAATTTGTTGCATTATTTAAGGACTCTTCTGCATTATCTAAGGAATTTGTTGCATTATTTAAGGACTCTGCTGCATTATTTAAGGACTTTGCTGCATTATTTAATAACTTTGTTGCATTATATAAGTACTCTGCTGCATTATTTAAGGACTTTGTTGCATTATGTTAGGAGTCTGCTGCATTATTTAAGGAGTCTGCTGCATTATTTAATGACTATGCTGCATTATTTAAGGACTGCTGCATTATTTAAGGACTCTGCTGCATTATTTAAGACTTTGCTGCATTATTTAAGGACTCTGCTGCAGTATTTAATGACTCTGCTGAAGCATTTGGGGACTCAGATGCTTTATTTAAGGACTCTGTTGCATTATTTAAGGACTTTGTTGCATTATTTAAGGACTCTGCTGCATTATTTAAGGACTTTGTTGCATTATTTAAGGATTCTGCTGCATTTTTTAAGGACTTTGCTGCATTATTTAAGGACTCTGCTGCATTATTTAATTATTTTGCTCCATTATTTAAGGACTCTGCTGCGGTATTTAAGGACTCTGCTGCATTATTTAAGGACTGTGATGCATTATTTAAGGACGCTGCTGCAGAATTTAAGGAATCTGCTGCATTATTTAAGGACTTTGTTGCATTATTTAAGGTCTCTGCTGCATTATTTAAGGACTCTGCTATGGTAGTTAAGGACTTTGCTGCATTATTTAAGGACTTTGCTGCATTATTTAAGGACTCTGCTGCATTATTTAAGAACTGTGTTGCATTATTTAAGGACTCTGCTGCATTATTTAAGGACTTTGTTGCATTATGTAAGGACTCTGCTGCATTATTTAAGGACTTTGCTGCATTATTTAAGGACTCTACTGCATAATTTAAGGACTTTATTGCATTATTTAAGGATCCTGCTGCATTATTTAATGACTCTGCTGAAGCATTTGAGGACTCAGCTGCATTATTAAAGGTCTCTGCTGCATTATTTAAGGATCCTGCTGAAGCATTTGAGGACTCAGCTGCATTATTTAAGGACTTTGCTGCATTATTTATCGACTCTGCTGCGTTATTTAAGGACTCTGCTGCATTATTTAAGAACTTTGCTGCATTATTTAAGGACTCTTCTGCATTATTTAATGACTCTGCTGAAGAATTTGAGGACTCAGCTGCATTATTTAAGGACTCTGCTGCATTATTTAAGGAATTTGCTGCATTATTTAAGGACTCTACTGCGTTATTTAAGGACTCTGCTGCATTATTTAAGGACTTTGATGCATTATTTAAGGATGCTGCTGCAGAATTTAAGGAATCTGCTGCATTATTTAAGGACTTTGTTGCATTATTTAAGGTCTCTGCTGCATTATTTAAGGACTCTGCTGTGGTATTTAAGGACTCTGCTGCATTATTTAAGGAATTTGTTGCATTATTTAAGGACGCTGCTGCATTATTTAAGGACTTTGTTGCATTATTTAAGGACTCTGCTGCAGTATTTAATGACTCTGCTGAAGCATTTGGGGACTCAGATGCATTATTTAAGGACTCTGCTGCATTATGTAAGGGCTTTGCTGCTTTATTTAAGGACTCTTTTGCATTATTTAAGGACTCTGCTGCATTACTTAAGGACTTTGTTGCATTATTTAAGGATTTTGCTGCATTATTTAAGGATTTTGCTGCATTATTTAAGGACTTTGCCGCATTATTTAAGGACTATGCTTTGGTATTTAAGGACTCTGCTGCATTATTTAAGGACTTTGCTGCATTATTTAAGGACTCTGCTGCATTATTTAATTACTTTGCTGCATTATTTAAGGACTCTGCTGCGGTATTTAAGGACTCTGCTGCATTATTTAAGGACTTTGATGCATTATTTAAGGACACTGCTGCAGAATTTAAGGAATCTGCTTCATTATTTAAGGTCTTTGTTGCATTATTTAAGGACTCTGCTGCATTATTTAAGAACTTTGTTGCATTATTTAAGGACTCTGCTGCATTATTTAAGGACTTTGTTGCATTATGTAAGGACTCTGCTGCATTATTTAAGGACTTTGCTGCATTATTTAAGGACTCTGCTGCATAATTTAAGGACTTTATTGCATTATTTTAGGATCCTGCTGCATTATTTAATGACTCTGCTGAAGCATTTGAGGACTCAGCTGCATTATTAAAGGTCTCTGCTGCATTATTTAAGGATCCTGCTGAAGCATTTGAGGACTCAGTTGCATTATTTAAGGACTTTGCTGCATTATTTAACGACTCTGCTGCGTTATTTAAGGACTCTGCTGCATTATTTAAGAACTTTGCTGCATTATTTAAGGACTCTTCTGAATTATTTAATGACTCTGCTGAAGTATTTGAGGACTCAGCTGCATTATTTAAGGACTCTGCTGCATTATTTAAGGAATTTGCTGCATTATTTAAGGACTCTGCTGCGTTATTTAAGGACTCTGCTGCATTATTTAAGGACTTTGATGCATTATTTATGGACGCTGCTGCAGAATTTAAGGAATCTGCTGCATTATTTAAGGACTTTGTTGCATTATTTAAGGTCTCTGCTGCATTATTTAAGGACTCTGCTGTGGTATTTAAGGACTCTGCTGCATTATTTAAGGAATTTGTTGCATTATTTAAGGACGCTGCTGCATTATTTAAGGTCTTTGTTGCATTATTTAAGGACTCTGCTGCAGTATTTAATGACTCTGCTGAAGCATTTGGGGACTCAGATGCATTATTTAAGGACTCTGCTGCATTATGTAAGGGCTTTGCTGCTTTATTTAAGGACTCTTTTGCATTATTTAAGGACTTTGTTGCATTATTTAAGGACTCTGCTGCATTATTTAAGGACTTTGTTGCATTATTTAAGGATTCTGCTGCATTATTTAAGGACTTTGCTGCATTATTTAAGGACTATGCTTTGGTATTTAAGGACTCTGCTGCATTATTTAAGGACTTTGCTGCATTATTTAAGGACTCTGCTGCATTATTTAATTACTTTGCTGCATTATTTAAGGACTCTGCTGCGGTATTTAAGGACTCTGCTGCATTATTTAAGGACTTTGATGCATTATTTAAGGACTCTGCTGCATTATTTAAGGAATTTGTTGCATTATTTAAGGACTCTGCTGCATTATTTAAGGACTTTGCTGCATTATTTAATAATTTTGTTGCATTATAAAAGTACTCTGCTGCATTATTTAAGGACTTTGTTGCATTATGTAAGGAGTCTGCTGCATTATTTAAGGACTTTGCTGCATTATTTAACGACTCTGCTGAAACATTTGAGGACTCAGCTGCATTATTTAAGGACTCTGCTGCGTTATTTAAGGAATTTGCTGCATTATTTAAGGACTCTGCTGCGGTATTTAAGGACTCTGCTGCATTATTTAAGGACTTTGATGCATTATTTAAGGACTCTGCTGCATTATTTAATGACTTTGTTGCATTATATAAGGTCTCTGCTGCATTATTTAAGGACTATGTTGCATTATGTTAGAAGTCTGCTGCATTATTTAAGGACTTTGCTGCATTATTTAAGGACTCTGCTGCATTATTTAAGGACTTTATTGCATTATTTAAGGACTCTGCTGCATTATTTAATGACTCTGCTGAAGCATTTGAGGACTCAGCTGCATTATTTAAGGTCTCTGCTGTATTATTTAAGGACTCTGCTGCATTATTTAATGACTCTGCTGCGGTATTTAAGGACTCTGCTGCATTATTTAAGGACTTTGCTGCATTATTTAAGGACTGCTGCGTTGTTTAAGGACTCTGCTGCATTATTTAAGACTTTGCTGCATTATTTAAGGACTCTGCTGCAGTGTTTAATGACTCTGCTGAAGCAATTGGGGACTCAGATGCAGTATTTAAGGACTCTGCTGCATTATGTAAGGACTTTGCTGCTTTATTTAAGGACTTTGCTGCATTATTTAAGGACTTTGTTGCATTATTTAAGGACTCTGCTGCATTATTTAAGGACTTTGTTGCATTATTTAAGGACTCTTCTGCATTATTTAAGGACTTTGCTGCATTATTTAAGGACTATGCTGTGGTATTTAAGTACTCTGCTGCATTATTTAAGGACTTTGCTGCATTATTTAAGGACTCTGCTGCATTATTTAATTACTTTGCTGCATTATTAAAGGACCCTGCTGCGGCATTTAAGGATTCTGCTGCATTATTTAAGGACTTTGATGCATTATTTAAGGACGCTGCTGCAGAATTTAAGGAATCTGCTGCATTATTTAAGGACTTTGTTGCATTATTTAAGGTCTCTGCTGCATTATTTAAGGACTCTGCTATGGTACTTAAGGACTTTGCTGCATTACTTAAGGACTTTGCTGCATTATTTAAGGACTTTGATGCATTATTTAAGAACTTTGTTGCATTATTTAAGGACTCTGCTGCATTATTTAAGGACTTTGTTGCATTATGTAAGGACTTTGCTGCTTTATTTAAGGACTTTGCTGCATTATTTAAGGACTTTGTTGCATTATTTAAGGACTCTTCTGCATTATTTAAGGACTTTGCTGCATTATTTAAGGACTATGCTGTGGTATTTAAGTACTCTGCTGCATTATTTAAGGACTTTGCTGCATTATTTAAGGACTCTGCTGCATTATTTAATTACTTTGCTGCATTATTAAAGGACCCTGCTGCGGCATTTAAGGATTCTGCTGCATAATTTAAGGACTTTATTGCATTATTTAAGGATCCTGCTGCATTATTTAAGGATCCTGCTGAAGCATTTGAGGACTCAGCTGCATTATTTAAGGACTTTGCTGCATTATTTAACGACTCTGCTGCATTATTTAAGGACTCTGCTGCTTTATTTAAGGACTTTCCTGCATTATTTAAGGAGTCTTCTGCATTATTTAATGACTCTGCTGAAGCATTTGAGGACTCAACTGCATTATTTAAGGACTCTGCTGCATTATTTAAGGTCTCTGCTGCATTATTTAAGGACTCTGCTGTGGTATATAAGGACTCTGCTGCATTATTTAAGGAATTTGTTGCATTATTTAAGGACGCTGCTGCATTATTTAAGGACTTTGTTGCATTATTTAAGGACTCTGCTGCATTAATTAAGGACTTTGCTGCATTACTTAAGGACACTGCTGCATTATTTAAGGACTTTGTTGCATTATTTAAGGACTCTGCTGCATTATTTAAGGACTCTGCTGAAACATTTGGGGACTCAGATGCATTATTTAAGGACTCTGCTGCATTATGTAAGGGCTTTGCTGCTTTATTTAAGGACTCTGTTGCATTATTTAAGGACTTTGTTGCATTATTTAAGAACTCTGCTGCATTATTTAAGGAATTTGTTGCATTATTTAAGGATTCTGCTGCATTATTTAAGGACTTTGCTGCATTATTTAAGGACTATGCTGTGGTATTTAAGGACTCTGCTGCATTATTTAAGGACTTTGCTGCATTATTAAAGGACTCTGCTGCATTATTTAATTACTTTGCTGCATTATTTAAGGACTCTGCTGCGGTATTTAAGGACTCTGCTGCATTATTTAAGGACTTTGATGCATTATTTAAGGACACTGCTGCAGAATTTAAGGAATCTGCTGCATTATTTAAGGACTTTGTTGCATTATTTAAGGTCTCTTTTTCATTATTTAAGGACTCTGCTATTGTACTTAAGGAATTTGCTGCATTATTTAAGGACTTTGCTGCATTATTTAAGGACTCTGCTGCATTATTTAAGTACTTTATTGCATTATTTAAGGACTCTGCTGCATAATTTAAGGACTTTATTGCATTATTTAAGGATCCTGCTGCATTATTTAATGACTCTGCTGAAGCATTTGAGGACTCAGCTGCATTATTTAAGGATTCTGCTGCATTATTTAAGGACTTTGCTGCATTATTTAAGGACTATGCTGTGGTATTTAAGGACTCTGCTGCATTATTTAAGGACTTTGCTGCATTATTAAAGGACTCTGCTGCATTATTTAATTACTTTGCTGCATTATTTAAGGACTCTGCTGCGGTATTTAAGGACTCTGCTGCATTATTTAAGGACTTTGATGCATTATTTAAGGACACTGCTGCAGAATTTAAGGAATCTGCTGCATTATTTAAGGACTTTGTTGCATTATTTAAGGTCTCTTTTTCATTATTTAAGGACTCTGCTATTGTACTTAAGGACTTTGCTGCATTATTTAAGGACTTTGCTGCATTATTTAAGGACTCTGCTGCATTATTTAAGTACTTTGTTGCATTATTTAAGGACTCTGCTGCATAATTTAAGGACTTTATTGCATTATTTAAGGATCCTGCTGCATTATTTAATGACTCTGCTGAAGCATTTGAGGACTCAGCTGCATTATTTAAGGATTCTGCTGCATTATTTAAGGACTTTGCTGCATTATTTAAGGACTATGCTGTGGTATTTAAGGACTCTGCTGCATTATTTAAGGACTTTGCTGCATTATTAAAGGACTCTGCTGCATTATTTAATTACTTTGCTGCATTATTTAAGGACTCTGCTGCGGTATTTAAGGACTCTGCTGCATTATTTAAGGACTTTGATGCATTATTTAAGGACACTGCTGCAGAATTTAAGGAATCTGCTGCATTATTTAAGGACTTTGTTGCATTATTTAAGAACTCTGCTGCATTATTTAAGGACTTTGTTGCATTATTTAAGGATTCTGCTGCATTATTTAAGGACTTTGCTGCATTATTTAAGGACTATGCTGTGGTATTTAAGGACTCTGCTGCATTATTTAAGGACTTTGCTGCATTATTAAAGGACTCTGCTGCATTATTTAATTACTTTGCTGCATTATTTAAGGACTCTGCTGCGGTATTTAAGGACTCTGCTGCATTATTTAAGGACTTTGATGCATTATTTAAGGACACTGCTGCAGAATTTAAGGAATCTGCTGCATTATTTAAGGACTTTGTTGCATTATTTAAGGTCTCTTTTTCATTATTTAAGGACTCTGCTATTGTACTTAAGGACTTTGCTGCATTATTTAAGGACTTTGCTGCATTATTTAAGGACTCTGCTGCATTATTTAAGTACTTTGTTGCATTATTTAAGGACTCTGCTGCATAATTTAAGGACTTTATTGCATTATTTAAGGATCCTGCTGCATTATTTAATGACTCTGCTGAAGCATTTGAGGACTCAGCTGCATTATTTAAGGTCTCTCTGCTGCATTATTTAAGGATCCTGCTGAAGCATTTGAGGACTCAGCTGCATTATTTAAGGACTTTGCTGCATTATTTAATGACTCTGCTGCGTTATTTAAGGACTCTGCTGCATTATTTAAGGACACTGCTGCATTATTTAAGGACTCTGCTGCATTATTTAAGGACTTTGCTGCATTATTTAACGACTCTGCTGCATTATTTAAGAACTTTGCTGCATTATTTAAGGACTCTGCTCCATTATTTAAGGAATTTGTTGCATTATTTAAGGACTCTGCTGCATTATTTAAGGACTTTGCTGCATTATTTAATGAATCTGCTGAAGCATTTGAGGACTCAACTGCATTATTTAAGGTCTCTGCTGCATTATTTAAGGGCTCTGCTGAAGCATTTGAGGACTCAGCTGCATGATTTAAGGACTTTGCTGAATTATTTAAGGACTCTGCTGCATTATTTAAGGAATTTGTTGCATTATTTAAGGACTCTGCTGCATTATCTAAGGAATTTGTTGCATTATTTAAGGACTCTGCTGCATTATTTAAGGACTTTGCTGCATTATTTAATAACTTTGTTGCATTATATAAGTACTCTGCTGCATTATTTAAGGACTTTGTTGCATTATGTTAGGAGTCTGCTGCATTATTTAAGGAGTCTGCTGCATTATTTAATGACTATGCTGCATTATTTAAGGACTGCTGCATTATTTAAGGACTCTGCTGCATTATTTAAGACTTTGCTGCATTATTTAAGGACTCTGCTGCAGTATTTAATGACTCTGCTGAAGCATTTGGGGACTCAGATGCTTTATTTAAGGACTCTGTTGCATTATTTAAGGACTTTGTTGCATTATTTAAGGACTCTGCTGCATTATTTAAGGACTTTGTTGCATTATTTAAGGATTCTGCTGCATTTTTTAAGGACTTTGCTGCATTATTTAAGGACTCTGCTGCATTATTTAATTATTTTGCTCCATTATTTAAGGACTCTGCTGCGGTATTTAAGGACTCTGCTGCATTATTTAAGGACTGTGATGCATTATTTAAGGACGCTGCTGCAGAATTTAAGGAATCTGCTGCATTATTTAAGGACTTTGTTGCATTATTTAAGGTCTCTGCTGCATTATTTAAGGACTCTGCTATGGTACTTAAGGACTTTGCTGCATTATTTAAGGACTTTGCTGCATTATTTAAGGACTCTGCTGCATTATTTAAGAACTGTGTTGCATTATTTAAGGACTCTGCTGCATTATTTAAGGACTTTGTTGCATTATGTAAGGACTCTGCTGCATTATTTAAGGACTTTGCTGCATTATTTAAGGACTCTACTGCATAATTTAAGGACTTTATTGCATTATTTAAGGATCCTGCTGCATTATTTAATGACTCTGCTGAAGCATTTGAGGACTCAGCTGCATTATTAAAGGTCTCTGCTGCATTATTTAAGGATCCTGCTGAAGCATTTGAGGACTCAGCTGCATTATTTAAGGACTTTGCTGCATTATTTATCGACTCTGCTGCGTTATTTAAGGACTCTGCTGCATTATTTAAGAACTTTGCTGCATTATTTAAGGACTCTTCTGCATTATTTAATGACTCTGCTGAAGAATTTGAGGACTCAGCTGCATTATTTAAGGACTCTGCTGCATTATTTAAGGAATTTGCTGCATTATTTAAGGACTCTACTGCGTTATTTAAGGACTCTGCTGCATTATTTAAGGACTTTGATGCATTATTTAAGGATGCTGCTGCAGAATTTAAGGAATCTGCTGCATTATTTAAGGACTTTGTTGCATTATTTAAGGTCTCTGCTGCATTATTTAAGGACTCTGCTGTGGTATTTAAGGACTCTGCTGCATTATTTAAGGAATTTGTTGCATTATTTAAGGACGCTGCTGCATTATTTAAGGACTTTGTTGCATTATTTAAGGACTCTGCTGCAGTATTTAATGACTCTGCTGAAGCATTTGGGGACTCAGATGCATTATGTAAGGACTCTGCTGCATTATGTAAGGGCTTTGCTGCTTTATTTAAGGACTCTTTTGCATTATTTAAGGACTCTGCTGCATTACTTAAGGACTTTGTTGCATTATTTAAGGATTTTGCTGCATTATTTAAGGATTTTGCTGCATTATTTAAGGACTTTGCCGCATTATTTAAGGACTATGCTTTGGTATTTAAGGACTCTGCTGCATTATTTAAGGACTTTGCTGCATTATTTAAGGACTCTGCTGCATTATTTAATTACTTTGCTGCATTATTTAAGGACTCTGCTGCGGTATTTAAGGACTCTGCTGCATTATTTAAGGACTTTGATGCATTATTTAAGGACACTGCTGCAGAATTTAAGGAATCTGCTTCATTATTTAAGGACTTTGTTGCATTATTTAAGGACTCTGCTGCATTATTTAAGAACTTTGTTGCATTATTTAAGGACTCTGCTGCATTATTTAAGGACTTTGTTGCATTATGTAAGGACTCTGCTGCATTATTTAAGGACTTTGCTGCATTATTTAAGGACTCTGCTGCATAATTTAAGGACTTTATTGCATTATTTTAGGATCCTGCTGCATTATTTAATGACTCTGCTGAAGCATTTGAGGACTCAGCTGCATTATTAAAGGTCTCTGCTGCATTATTTAAGGATCCTGCTGAAGCATTTGAGGACTCAGTTGCATTATTTAAGGACTTTGTTGCATTATTTAACGACTCTGCTGCGTTATTTAAGGACTCTGCTGCATTATTTAAGAACTTTGCTGCATTATTTAAGGACTCTTCTGAATTATTTAATGACTCTGCTGAAGTATTTGAGGACTCAGCTGCATTATTTAAGGACTCTGCTGCATTATTTAAGGAATTTGCTGCATTATTTAAGGACTCTGCTGCGTTATTTAAGGACTCTGCTGCATTATTTAAGGACTTTGATGCATTATTTATGGACGCTGCTGCAGAATTTAAGGAATCTGCTGCATTATTTAAGGACTTTGTTGCATTATTTAAGGTCTCTGCTGCATTATTTAAGGACTCTGCTGTGGTATTTAAGGACTCTGCTGCATTATTTAAGGAATTTGTTGCATTATTTAAGGACGCTGCTGCATTATTTAAGGTCTTTGTTGCATTATTTAAGGACTCTGCTGCAGTATTTAATGACTCTGCTGAAGCATTTGGGGACTCAGATGCATTATTTAAGGACTCTGCTGCATTATGTAAGGGCTTTGCTGCTTTATTTAAGGACTCTTTTGCATTATTTAAGGACTTTGTTGCATTATTTAAGGACTCTGCTGCATTATTTAAGGACTTTGTTGCATTATTTAAGGATTCTGCTGCATTATTTAAGGACTTTGCTGCATTATTTAAGGACTATGCTTTGGTATTTAAGGACTCTGCTGCATTATTTAAGGACTTTGCTGCATTATTTAAGGACTCTGCTGCATTATTTAATTACTTTGCTGCATTATTTAAGGACTCTGCTGCGGTATTTAAGGACTCTGCTGCATTATTTAAGGACTTTGATGCATTATTTAAGGACTCTGCTGCATTATTTAAGGAATTTGTTGCATTATTTAAGGACTCTGCTGCATTATTTAAGGACTTTGCTGCATTATTTAATAATTTTGTTGCATTATAAAAGTACTCTGCTGCATTATTTAAGGACTTTGTTGCATTATGTAAGGAGTCTGCTGCATTATTTAAGGACTTTGCTGCATTATTTAACGACTCTGCTGAAACATTTGAGGACTCAGCTGCATTATTTAAGGACTCTGCTGCGTTATTTAAGGAATTTGCTGCATTATTTAAGGACTCTGCTGCGGTATTTAAGGACTCTGCTGCATTATTTAAGGACTTTGATGCATTATTTAAGGACTCTGCTGCATTATTTAATGACTTTGTTGCATTATATAAGGTCTCTGCTGCATTATTTAAGGACTATGTTGCATTATGTTAGAAGTCTGCTGCATTATTTAAGGACTTTGCTGCATTATTTAAGGACTCTGCTGCATTATTTAAGGACTTTATTGCATTATTTAAGGACTCTGCTGCATTATTTAATGACTCTGCTGAAGCATTTGAGGACTCAGCTGCATTATTTAAGGTCTCTGCTGTATTATTTAAGGACTCTGCTGCATTATTTAATGACTCTGCTGCGGTATTTAAGGACTCTGCTGCATTATTTAAGGACTTTGCTGCATTATTTAAGGACTGCTGCGTTGTTTAAGGACTCTGCTGCATTATTTAAGACTTTGCTGCATTATTTAAGGACTCTGCTGCAGTGTTTAATGACTCTGCTGAAGCAATTGGGGACTCAGATGCAGTATTTAAGGACTCTGCTGCATTATGTAAGGACTTTGCTGCTTTATTTAAGGACTTTGCTGCATTATTTAAGGACTTTGTTGCATTATTTAAGGACTCTGCTGCATTATTTAAGGACTTTGTTGCATTATTTAAGGACTCTTCTGCATTATTTAAGGACTTTGCTGCATTATTTAAGGACTATGCTGTGGTATTTAAGTACTCTGCTGCATTATTTAAGGACTTTGCTGCATTATTTAAGGACTCTGCTGCATTATTTAATTACTTTGCTGCATTATTAAAGGACCCTGCTGCGGCATTTAAGGATTCTGCTGCATTATTTAAGGACTTTGATGCATTATTTAAGGACGCTGCTGCAGAATTTAAGGAATCTGCTGCATTATTTAAGGACTTTGTTGCATTATTTAAGGTCTCTGCTGCATTATTTAAGGACTCTGCTATGGTACTTAAGGACTTTGCTGCATTACTTAAGGACTTTGCTGCATTATTTAAGGACTTTGATGCATTATTTAAGAACTTTGTTGCATTATTTAAGGACTCTGCTGCATTATTTAAGGACTTTGTTGCATTATGTAAGGACTTTGCTGCTTTATTTAAGGACTTTGCTGCATTATTTAAGGACTTTGTTGCATTATTTAAGGACTCTTCTGCATTATTTAAGGACTTTGCTGCATTATTTAAGGACTATGCTGTGGTATTTAAGTACTCTGCTGCATTATTTAAGGACTTTGCTGCATTATTTAAGGACTCTGCTGCATTATTTAATTACTTTGCTGCATTATTAAAGGACCCTGCTGCGGCATTTAAGGATTCTGCTGCATAATTTAAGGACTTTATTGCATTATTTAAGGATCCTGCTGCATTATTTAAGGATCCTGCTGAAGCATTTGAGGACTCAGCTGCATTATTTAAGGACTTTGCTGCATTATTTAACGACTCTGCTGCATTATTTAAGGACTCTGCTGCTTTATTTAAGGACTTTCCTGCATTATTTAAGGAGTCTTCTGCATTATTTAATGACTCTGCTGAAGCATTTGAGGACTCAACTGCATTATTTAAGGACTCTGCTGCATTATTTAAGGTCTCTGCTGCATTATTTAAGGACTCTGCTGTGGTATATAAGGACTCTGCTGCATTATTTAAGGAATTTGTTGCATTATTTAAGGACGCTGCTGCATTATTTAAGGACTTTGTTGCATTATTTAAGGACTCTGCTGCATTAATTAAGGACTTTGCTGCATTACTTAAGGACACTGCTGCATTATTTAAGGACTTTGTTGCATTATTTAAGGACTCTGCTGCATTATTTAAGGACTCTGCTGAAACATTTGGGGACTCAGATGCATTATTTAAGGACTCTGCTGCATTATGTAAGGGCTTTGCTGCTTTATTTAAGGACTCTGTTGCATTATTTAAGGACTTTGTTGCATTATTTAAGAACTCTGCTGCATTATTTAAGGAATTTGTTGCATTATTTAAGGATTCTGCTGCATTATTTAAGGACTTTGCTGCATTATTTAAGGACTATGCTGTGGTATTTAAGGACTCTGCTGCATTATTTAAGGACTTTGCTGCATTATTAAAGGACTCTGCTGCATTATTTAATTACTTTGCTGCATTATTTAAGGACTCTGCTGCGGTATTTAAGGACTCTGCTGCATTATTTAAGGACTTTGATGCATTATTTAAGGACACTGCTGCAGAATTTAAGGAATCTGCTGCATTATTTAAGGACTTTGTTGCATTATTTAAGGTCTCTTTTTCATTATTTAAGGACTCTGCTATTGTACTTAAGGACTTTGCTGCATTATTTAAGGACTTTGCTGCATTATTTAAGGACTCTGCTGCATTATTTAAGTACTTTGTTGCATTATTTAAGGACTCTGCTGCATAATTTAAGGACTTTATTGCATTATTTAAGGATCCTGCTGCATTATTTAATGACTCTGCTGAAGCATTTGAGGACTCAGCTGCATTATTTAAGGATTCTGCTGCATTATTTAAGGACTTTGCTGCATTATTTAAGGACTATGCTGTGGTATTTAAGGACTCTGCTGCATTATTTAAGGACTTTGCTGCATTATTAAAGGACTCTGCTGCATTATTTAATTACTTTGCTGCATTATTTAAGGACTCTGCTGCGGTATTTAAGGACTCTGCTGCATTATTTAAGGACTTTGATGCATTATTTAAGGACACTGCTGCAGAATTTAAGGAATCTGCTGCATTATTTAAGGACTTTGTTGCATTATTTAAGGTCTCTTTTTCATTATTTAAGGACTCTGCTATTGTACTTAAGGAATTTGCTGCATTATTTAAGGACTCTGCTGCATTATTTAAGGACTTTGCTGCATTATTAAAGGACTCTGCTGCATTATTTAATTACTTTGCTGCATTATTTAAGGACTCTGCTGCATTATTTAAGGACTTTGCTGCATTATTTAACGACTCTGCTGCATTATTTAAGGACACTGCTGCATTATTTAAGGACTCTGCTGCATTATTTAAGGACTTTGCTGCATTATTTAACGACTCTGCTGCATTATTTAAGAACTTTGCTGCATTATTTAAGGACTCTGCTGCATTATTTAAGGAATTTGTTGCATTATTTAAGGAATCTGCTGCTTTATTTAAGGACTCTGCTGCGGTATTTAAGGACTCTGCTGCATTATTTAAGGACTTTGCTGCATTATTTAAGGACTGCTGCGTTATTTAAGGACTCTGCTGCATTATTTAAGACTTTGCTGCATTATTTAAGGACTCTGCTGCAGTGTTTAATGACTCTGCTGAAGCAACTGGGGACTCAGATGCATTATTTAAGGACTCTGCTGCATTATGTAAGGACTTTGCTGCTTTATTTAAGGACTTTGCTGCATTATTTAAGGACTTTGTTGCATTATTTAAGGACTCTGCTGCATTATTTAAGGACTTTGTTGCATTATTTAAGGACTCTTCTGCATTATTTAAGGACTTTGCTGCATTATTTAAGGACTATGCTGTGGTATTTAAGTACTCTGCTGCATTATTTAAGGACTTTGCTGCATTATTTAAGGACTCTGCTGCATTATTTAATTACTTTGCTGCATTATTAAAGGACCCTGCTGCGGCATTTAAGGATTCTGCTGCATTATTTAAGGACTTTGATGCATTATTTAAGGACGCTGCTGCAGAATTTAAGGAATCTGCTGCATTATTTAAGGACTTTGTTGCATTATTTAAGGTCTCTGCTGCATGAATTATGGACTCTGCTATGGTACTTAAGGACTTTGCTGCATTATTTAAGGACTTTGCTGCATTATTTAAGGACTTTGATGCATTATTTAAGAACTTTGTTGCATTATTTAAGGACTCTGCTGCATTATTTAAGGACTTTGTTGCATTATGTAAGGACTTTGCTGCTTTATTTAAGGACTTTGCTGCATTATTTAAGGACTTTGTTGCATTATTTAAGGACTCTGCTGCATTATTTAAGGACTTTGTTGCATTATTTAAGGACTCTTCTGCATTATTTAAGGACTTTGCTGCATTATTTAAGGACTATGCTGTGGTATTTAAGTACTCTGCTGCATTATTTAAGGACTTTGCTGCATTATTTAAGGACTCTGCTGCATTATTTAATTACTTTGCTGCATTATTAAAGGACCCTGCTGCGGCATTTAGGGATTCTGCTGCATAATTTAAGGACTTTATTGCATTATTTAAGGATCCTGCTGCATTATTTAAGGATCCTGCTGAAGCATTTGAGGACTCAGCTGCATTATTTAAGGACTTTGCTGCATTATTTAACGACTCTGCTGCATTATTTAAGGACTCTGCTGCTTTATTTAAGGACTTTCCTGCATTATTTAAGGAGTCTTCTGCATTATTTAATGACTCTGCTGAAGCATTTGAGGACTCAACTGCATTATTTAAGGACTCTGCTGCATTATTTAAGGTCTCTGCTGCATTATTTAAGGACTCTGCTGTGGTATATAAGGACTCTGCTGCATTATTTAAGGAATTTGTTGTATTATTTAAGGACGCTGCTGCATTATTTAAGGACTTTGTTGCATTATTTAAGGACTCTGCTGCATTAATTAAGGACTTTGCTGCATTACTTAAGGACACTGCTGCATTATTTAAGGACTCTGTTGCATTATTTAAGGATTCTGCTGCATTATTTAAGGACTTTGCTGCATTATTTAAGGACTATGCTGTGGTATTTAAGGACTCTGCTGCATTATTTAAGGACTTTGCTGCATTATTAAAGGACTCTGCTGCATTATTTAATTACTTTGCTGCATTATTTAAGGACTCTGCTGCGGTATTTAAGGACTCTGCTGCATTATTTAAGGACTTTGATGCATTATTTAAGGACACTGCTGCAGAATTTAAGGAATCTGCTGCATTATCTAAGGACTTTGTTGCATTATTTAAGGTCTCTTTTTCATTATTTAAGGACTCTGCTATTGTACTTAAGGACTTTGCTGCATTATTTAAGGACTTTGCTGCATTATTTAAGGACTCTGCTGCATTATTTAAGTACTTTGTTGCATTATTTAAGGACTCTGCTGCATAATTTAAGGACTTTATTGCATTATTTAAGGATCCTGCTGCATTATTTAATGACTCTGCTGAAGCATTTGAGGACTCAGCTGCATTATTTAAGGTCTCTCTGCTGCATTATTTAAGGATCCTGCTGAAGCATTTGAGGACTCAGCTGCATTATTTAAGGACTTTGCTGCATTATTTAACGACTCTGCTGCGTTATTTAAGGACTCTGCTGCATTATTTAAGGACACTGCTGCATTATTTAAGGACTCTGCTGCATTATTTAAGGACTTTGCTGCATTATTTAATGACTCTGCTGCATTATTTAAGAACTTTGCTGCATTATTTAAGGACTCTGCTCCATTATTTAAGGAATTTGCTGCATTATTTAAGGACTCTGCTGCTTTATTTAAGGACTTTGCTGCATTATTTAATGAATCTGCTGAAGCATTTGAGGACTCAACTGCATTATTTAAGGTCTCTGCTGCATTATTTAAGGACTCTGCTGAAGCATTTGAGGACTCAGCTGCATGATTTAAGGACTTTGCTGAATTATTTAAGGACTCTGCTGCATTATTTAAGGAATTTGTTGCATTATTTAAGGACTCTGCTGCATTATTTAAGGAATTTGTTGCATTATTTAAGGACTCTGCTGCATTATTTAAGGACTTTGCTGCATTATTTAATAACTTTGTTGCATTATATAAGTACTCTGCTGCATTATTTAAGGACTTTGTTGCATTATGTAAGGAGTCTGCTGCATTATTTAAGGAGTCTGCTGCATTATTTAATGACTATGCTGCATTATTTAAGGACTGCTGCATTATTTAAGGACTCTGCTGCATTATTTAAGACTTTGCTGCATTATTTAAGGACTCTGCTGCAGTATTTAATGACTCTGCTGAAGCATTTGGGGACTCAGATGCTTTATTTAAGGACTCTGTTGCATTATTTAAGGACTTTGTTGCATTATTTAAGGACTCTGCTGCATTATTTAAGGACTTTGTTGCATTATTTAAGGATTCTGCTGCATTTTTTAAGGACTTTGCTGCATTATTTAAGGACTCTGCTGCATTATTTAATTACTTTGCTCCATTATTTAAGGACTCTGCTGCGGTATTTAAGGACTCTGCTGCATTATTTAAGGACTGTGATGCATTATTTAAGGACGCTGCTGCAGAATTTAAGGAATCTGCTGCATTATTTAAGGACTTTGTTGCATTATTTAAGGTCTCTGCTGCATTATTTAAGGACTCTGCTATGGTACTTAAGGACTTTGCTGCATTATTTAAGGACTTTGCTGCATTATTTAAGGACTCTGCTGCATTATTTAAGAACTGTGTTGCATTATTTAAGGACTCTGCTGCATTATTTAAGGACTTTGTTGCATTATGTAAGGACTCTGCTGCATTATTTAAGGACTTTGCTGCATTATTTAAGGACTCTACTGCATAATTTAAGGACTTTATTGCATTATTTAAGGATCCTGCTGCATTATTTAATGACTCTGCTGAAGCATTTGAGGACTCAGCTGCATTATTAAAGGTCTCTGCTGCATTATTTAAGGATCCTGCTGAAGCATTTGAGGACTCAGCTGCATTATTTAAGGACTTTGCTGCATTATTTATCGACTCTGCTGCGTTATTTAAGGACTCTGCTGCATTATTTAAGAACTTTGCTGCATTATTTAAGGACTCTTCTGCATTATTTAATGACTCTGCTGAAGTATTTGAGGACTCAGCTGCATTATTTAAGGACTCTGCTGCATTATTTAAGGAATTTGCTGCATTATTTAAGGACTCTACTGCGTTATTTAAGGACTCTGCTGCATTATTTAAGGATTTTGATGCATTATTTAAGGATGCTGCTGCAGAATTTAAGGAATCTGCTGCATTATTTAAGAACTTTGTTGCATTATTTAAGGTCTCTGCTGCATTATTTAAGGACTCTGCTGTGGTATTTAAGGACTCTGCTGCATTATTTAAGGAATTTGTTGCATTATTTAAGGACGCTGCTGCATTATTTAAGGACTTTGTTGCATTATTTAAGGACTCTGCTGCAGTATTTAATGACTCTGCTGAAGCATTTGGGGACTCAGATGCATTATTTAAGGACTCTGCTGCATTATGTAAGGGCTTTGCTGCTTTATTTAAGGACTCTTTTGCATTATTTAAGGACTCTGCTGCATTATTTAAGGACTTTGTTGCATTATTTAAGGATTTTGCTGCATTATTTAAGGATTTTGCTGCATTATTTAAGGACTTTGCCGCATTATTTAAGGACTATGCTTTGGTATTTAAGGACTCTGCTGCATTATTTAAGGACTTTGCTGCATTATTTAAGGACTCTGCTGCATTATTTAATTACTTTGCTGCATTATTTAAGGACTCTGCTGCGGTATTTAAGGACTCTGCTGCATTATTTAAGGACTTTGATGCATTATTTAAGGACACTGCTGCAGAATTTAAGGAATCTGCTTCATTATATAAGGACTTTGTTGCATTATTTAAGGTCTCTGCTGCATTATTTAAGGACTCTGCTATGGTACTTAAGGACTTTGCTGCATTATTTAAGGACTCTGCTGCATTATTTAAGAACTTTGTTGCATTATTTAAGGACTCTGCTGCATTATTTAAGGACTTTGTTGCATTATGTAAGGACTCTGCTGCATTATTTAAGGACTTTGCTGCATTATTTAAGGACTCTGCTGCATAATTTAAGGACTTTATTGCATTATTTTAGGATCCTGCTGCATTATTTATTGACTCTGCTGAAGCATTTGAGGACTCAGCTGCATTATTAAAGGTCTCTGCTGCATTATTTAAGGATCCTGCTGAAGCATTTGAGGACTCAGTTGCATTATTTAAGGACTTTGCTGCATTATTTAACGACTCTGCTGCGTTATTTAAGGACTCTGCTGCATTATTTAAGAACTTTGCTGCATTATTTAAGGACTCTTCTGAATTATTTAATGACTCTGCTGAAGTATTTGAGGACTCAGCTGCATTACTTAAGGACTCTGCTGCATTATTTAAGGAATTTGCTGCATTATTTAAGGACTCTGCTGCGTTATTTAAGGACTCTGCTGCGTTATTTAAGGACTCTGCTGCATTATTTAAGGACTTTGATGCATTATTTATGGACGCTGCTGCAGAATTTAAGGAATCTGCTGCATTATTTAAGGACTTTGTTGCATTATTTAAGGTCTCTGCTGCATTATTTAAGGACTCTGCTGTGGTATTTAAGGACTCTGCTGCATTATTTAAGGAATTTGTTGCATTATTTAAGGACGCTGCTGCATTATTTAAGGTCTTTGTTGCATTATTTAAGGACTCTGCTGCAGTATTTAATGACTCTGAGGAAGCATTTGGGGACTCAGATGCATTATTTAAGGACTCTGCTGCATTATGTAAGGGCTTTGCTGCTTTATTTAAGGACTCTTTTGCATTATTTAAGGACTTTGTTGCATTATTTAAGGACTCTGCTGCATTATTTAAGGACTTTGTTGCATTATTTAAGGATCCTGCTGCATTATTTAAGGACTTTGCTGCATTATTTAAGGACTATGCTTTGGTATTTAAGGACTCTGCTGCATTATTTAAGGACTTTGCTGCATTATTTAAGGACTCTGCTGCATTATTTAATTAATTTGCTGCATTATTTAAGGACTCTGCTGCGGTATTTAAGGACTCTGCTGCATTATTTAAGGACTTTGATGCATTATTTAAGGACTCTGCTGCATTATTTAAGGAATTTGTTGCATTATTTAAGGACTCTGCTGCATTATTTAAGGACTTTGCTGCATTATTTAATAACTTTGTTGCATTATATAAGTACTCTGCTGCATTATTTAAGGACTTTGTTGCATTATGTAAGGAGTCTGCTCCATTATTTAAGGACTTTGCTGCATTATTTAACGACTCTGCTGAAACATTTGAGGACTCAGCTGCATTATTTAAGGACTCTGCTGCATTATTTAAGGAATTTGCTGCATTATTTAAGGACTCTGCTGCGGTATTTAAGGACTCTGCTGCATTATTTAAGGACTTTGATGCATTATTTAAGGACTCTGCTGCATTATTTAATGACTTTGTTGCATTATATAAGGTCTCTGCTGCATTATTTAAGGACTATGTTGCATTATGTTAGAAGTCTGCTGCATTATTTAAGGACTTTGCTGCATTATTTAAGGACTCTGCTGCATTATTTAAGGACTTTATTGCATTATTTAAGGACTCTGCTGCATTATTTAATGACTCTGCTGAAGCATTTGAGGACTCAGCTGCATTATTTAAGGTCTCTGCTGTATTATTTAAGGACTCTGCTGCATTATTTAATGACTCTGCTGCGGTATTTAAGGACTCTGCTGCATTATTTAAGGACTTTGCTGCATTATTTAAGGACTGCTGCGTTGTTTAAGGACTCTGCTGCATTATTTAAGACTTTGCTGCATTATTTAAGGACTCTGCTGAAGCAATTGGGGACTCAGATGCATTATTTAAGGACTCTGCTGCATTATGTAAGGACTTTGCTGCTTTATTTAAGGACTTTGCTGCATTATTTAAGGACTTTGTTGCATTATTTAAGGACTCTGCTGCATTATTTAAGGACTTTGTTGCATTATTTAAGGACTCTGCTGCATTATTTAAGGACTTTGCTGCATTATTTAAGGACTATGCTGTGATATTTAAGGACTATGCTTTGGCATTATTTAAGGACTTTGCTGCATTATTTAAGGACTCTGCTGCATTATTTAATTACTTTGCTGCATTATTAAAGGACCCTGCTGCGGCATTTAAGGATTCTGCTGCATTATTTAAGGACTTTGATGCATTATTTAAGGACGCTGCTGCAGAATTTAAGGAATCTGCTGCATTATTTAAGGACTTTGTTGCATTATTTAAGGTCTCTGCTGCATTATTTAAGGACTCTGCTATGGTACTTAACGACTTTGCTGCATTATTTAAGGACTTTGCTGCATTATTTAAGGACTTTGATGCATTATTTAAGAACTTTGTTGCATTATTTAAGGACTCTGCTGCATTATTTAAGGACTTTGTTGCATTATGTAAGGACTCTGCTGCATTATTTAAGGACTTTGCTGCATTATTTAAGGACTCTGCTGCATAATTTAAGGACTTTATTGCATTATTTAAGGATCCTGCTGCATTATTTAAGGATCCTGCTGAAGCATTTGAGGACTCAGCTGCATTATTTAAGGACTTTGCTGCATTATTTAACGACTCTGCTGCATTATCTAAGGACTCTGCTGCTTTATTTAAGGACTTTCCTGCATTATTTAAGGAGTCTTCTGCATTATTTAATGACTCTGCTGAAGCATTTGAGGACTCAGCTGCATTATTTAAGGACTCTGCTGCATTATTTAAGGACTTTGCTGCATTATTTAATGACTCTGCTGAAGCATTTGAGGACTCAGCTGCATTATTTAAGGACTCTGCTGCATTATTTAAGGAATTTGCTGCATTATTTAAGGACTCTGCTGCGGTATTTAAGGACTCTGCTGCATTATTTAAGGACTTTGATGCATTATTTAAGGACGCTGCTGCAGAATTTAAGGAATCTGCTGCATTATTTAAGGACTTTGTTGCATTATTTAAGGTCTCTGCTGCATTATTTAAGGACTTGCTGCATTATTTAAGGACTCTGCTGCTGTGTTTAAGAACTCTGCTGCATTATTTAAGGACTTTGCTGAATTATTTTAGGACTCTGCTGCATTATTTAAGGACTTTGCTGTATTATTTAAGGACTCTACTGCATTATTTAAGGACTTTGTTGCATTATTTAAGGACTCTGCTGCATTATTTAAGGACTTTGCTGTATTATTTAAGGACTCTGCTGCATTATTTAAGGACTTTTTTGCATTATTTAAGGACTCTGCTGCATTATTTAAGGACTTTGCTGCATTATTTAAGGACTCTGCTGCATTATTTAAGGACTTTGCTGCATTATTTAATGACTCTGCTGCATTATTTAAGGACTTTGTTGTATTATTTAAGGACTTTGCTGCATTATTTAAGGACTCTGCTGCGGTATTTAAGGACTCTGCTGCATTATTTAAGGACTTTGTTGCATTATTTAAGGACTCTGCTGCATTATTTAGGGACTTTGCTGCATTATTTAAGGACTATGCTGTGGTACTTAAGGACTCTGCTGTATTATTTAAGGACTTTGCTGCATTATTTAAGGGCTCTGCTGCATTATTTAATGACTTTGTTGCATTATATAAGGACTCTGCTGCATTATTTAAGGACTATGTTGCATTATGTTAGAAGTCTGCTGCATTATTTAAGGACTTTGCTGCATTATTTAAGGACTCTGCTGCATTATTTGAGGACTTTATTGCATTATTTAAGGACCCTGCTGCATTATTTAATGACTCTGCTGAAGCATTTGAGGACTCAGCTGCATTATTTAAGGTCTCTGCTGTATTATTTAAGGACTCTGCTGCATTATTTAATGACTCTGCTGCGGTATTTAAGGACTCTGCTGCATTATTTAAGGACTTTGCTGCATTATTTAAGGACTGCTGCATTATTTAAGGACTCTGCTGCATTATTTAAGACTTTGCTGCATTATTTAAGGACTCTGCTGCAGTGTTTAATGACTCTGCTGAAGCAATTGGGGACTCAGATGCATTGTTTAAGGACTCTGCTGCATTATGTAAGGACTTTGCTGCTTTATTTAAGGACTTTGCTGCATTATTTAAGGACTTTGTTGCATTATTTAAGGACTCTGCTGCATTATTTAAGGACTTTGTTGCATTATTTAAGGACTCTGCCGCATTATTTAAGGACTATGCTTTGGTATTTAAGGACTCTGCTGCATTATTTAAGGACTTTGCTGCATTATTTAAGGACTCTGCTGCATTATTTAATTACTTTGCTGCATTATTTAAGGACTCTGCTGCGGTATTTAAGGACTCTGCTGCATTATTTAAGGACTTTGATGCATTATTTAAGGACACTGCTGCAGAATTTAAGGAATCTGCTTCATTATTTAAGGACTTTGTTGCATTATTTAAGGTCTCTGCTGCATTATTTAAGGACTCTGCTATGGTACTTAAGGACTTTGCTGCATTATTTAAGGACTCTGCTGCATTATTTAAGAACTTTGTTGCATTGTTTAAGGACTCTGCTGCATTATTTAAGGACTTTGTTGCATTATGTTAGGACTCTGCTGCATTATTTAACGACTTTGCTGCATTATTTAAGGACTCTGCTGCATAATTTAAGGACTTTATTGCATTATTTTAGGATCCTGCTGCATTATTTAATGACTCTGCTGAAGCATTTGAGGACTCAGCTGCATTATTAAAGGTCTCTGCTGCATTATTTAAGGATCCTGCTGAAGCATTTGAGGACTCAGCTGCATTATTTAAGGACTTTGCTGCATTATTTAACGACTCTGCTGCGTTATTTAAGGACTCTGCTGCATTATTTAAGAACTTTGCTGCATTATTTAAGGACTCTTCTGCATTATTTAATGACTCTGCTGAAGTATTTGAGGACTCAGCTGCATTATTTAAGGACTCTGCTGCATTATTTAAGGAATTTGCTGCATTATTTAAGGACTCTGCTGCGTTATTTAAGGACTCTGCTGCATTATTTAAGGACTTTGATGCATTATTTAAGGACGCTGCTGCAGAATTTAAGGAATCTGCTGCATTATTTAAGGACTTTGTTGCATTATTTAAGGTCTCTGCTGCATTATTTAAACACTCTGCTGTGGTATTTAAGGACTCTGCTGCATTATTTAAGGAATTTGTTGCATTATTTAAGGACGCTGCTGCATTATTTAAGGACTTTGTTGCTTTATTTAAGGACTCTGCTGCAGTATTTAATGACTCTGCTGAAGCATTTGGGGACTCAGATGCATTATTTAAGGACTCTGCTGCATTATGTAAGGGCTTTGCTGCTTTATTTAAGGACTCTTTTGCATTATTTAAGGACTTTGTTGCATTATTTAAGGACTCTGCTGCATTATTTAAGGACTTTGCTGCATTATTTAAGGACTATGCTTTGGTATTTAAGGACTCTGCTGCATTATTTAAGGACTTTGCTGCATTATTTAAGGACTCTGCTGCATTATTTAATTACTTTGCTGCATTATTTAAGGACTCTGCTGCGGTATTTAAGGACTCTGCTGCATTATTTAAGGACTTTGATGCATTATTTAAGGACTCTGCTGCATTATTTAAGGAATTTGTTGCATTATTTAAGGACTCTGCTGCATTATTTAAGGACTTTGCTGCATTATTTAATAACTTTGTTGCATTATATAAGTACTCTGCTGCATTATTTAAGGACTTTGTTGCATTATGTAAGGAGTCTGCTGCATTATTTAAGGACTTTGCTGCATTATTTATCGACTCTGCTGAAGCATTTGAGGACTCAGCTGCATTATTTAAGGACTCTGCTGCATTATTTAAGGAATTTGCTGCATTATTTAAGGACTCTGCTGCGGTATTTAAGGACTCTGCTGCATTATTTAAGGACTTTGTTGCATTATGTAAGGAGTCTGCTGCATTATTTAAGGACTTTGCTGCATTATTTAATGAATCTGCTGAAGCATTTGAGGACTCAACTGCATTATTTAAGGTCTCTGCTGCATTATTTAAGGACTCTGCTGAAGCATTTGAGGACTCAGCTGCATGATTTAAGGACTTTGCTGCATTAGTTAAGGACTCTGCTGCATTATTTAAGGAATTTGTTGCATTATTTAAGGACTCTGCTGCATTATTTAAGGACTTTGCTGCATTATTTAATAACTTTGTTGCATTATATAAGTACTCTGCTGCATTATTTAAGGACTTTGTTGCATTATGTAAGGAGTCTGCTGCATTATTTAAGGACTTTGCTGCATTATTTAACGACTCTGCTGAAGCATTTGAGGACTCAGCTGCATTATTTAAGGACACTGCTGCATTATTTAAGGAATTTGCTGCATTATTTAAGGACTTTGCTGCATTATTTAAGGACTTTGATGCATTATTTAAGAACTTTGTTGCATTATTTAAGGACTCTGCTGCATTATTTAAGGACTTTGTTGCATTATGTAAGGACTCTGCTGCATTATTTAAGGACTTTGCTGCATTATTTAAGGACTCTGCTGCATAATTTAAGGACTTTATTGCATTATTTAAGGATCCTGCTGCATTATTTAAGGATCCTGCTGAAGCATTTGAGGACTCAGCTGCATTATTTAAGGACTTTGCTGCATTATTTAACGACTCTGCTGCATTATCTAAGGACTCTGCTGCTTTATTTAAGGACTTTCCTGCATTATTTAAGGAGTCTTCTGCATTATTTAATGACTCTGCTGAAGCATTTGAGGACTCAGCTGCATTATTTAAGGACTCTGCTGCATTATTTAAGGACTTTGCTGCATTATTTAATGACTCTGCTGAAGCATTTGAGGACTCAGCTGCATTATTTAAGGACTCTGCTGCATTATTTAAGGAATTTGCTGCATTATTTAAGGACTCTGCTGCGGTATTTAAGGACTCTGCTGCATTATTTAAGGACTTTGATGCATTATTTAAGGACGCTGCTGCAGAATTTAAGGAATCTGCTGCATTATTTAAGGACTTTGTTGCATTATTTAAGGTCTCTGCTGCATTATTTAAGGACTTGCTGCATTATTTAAGGACTCTGCTGCTGTGTTTAAGAACTCTGCTGCATTATTTAAGGACTTTGCTGAATTATTTTAGGACTCTGCTGCATTATTTAAGGACTTTGCTGTATTATTTAAGGACTCTACTGCATTATTTAAGGACTTTGTTGCATTATTTAAGGACTCTGCTGCATTATTTAAGGACTTTGCTGTATTATTTAAGGACTCTGCTGCATTATTTAAGGACTTTTTTGCATTATTTAAGGACTCTGCTGCATTATTTAAGGACTTTGCTGCATTATTTAAGGACTCTGCTGCATTATTTAAGGACTTTGCTGCATTATTTAATGACTCTGCTGCATTATTTAAGGACTTTGTTGTATTATTTAAGGACTTTGCTGCATTATTTAAGGACTCTGCTGCGGTATTTAAGGACTCTGCTGCATTATTTAAGGACTTTGTTGCATTATTTAAGGACTCTGCTGCATTATTTAGGGACTTTGCTGCATTATTTAAGGACTATGCTGTGGTACTTAAGGACTCTGCTGTATTATTTAAGGACTTTGCTGCATTATTTAAGGGCTCTGCTGCATTATTTAATGACTTTGTTGCATTATATAAGGACTCTGCTGCATTATTTAAGGACTATGTTGCATTATGTTAGAAGTCTGCTGCATTATTTAAGGACTTTGCTGCATTATTTAAGGACTCTGCTGCATTATTTGAGGACTTTATTGCATTATTTAAGGACTCTGCTGCATTATTTAATGACTCTGCTGAAGCATTTGAGGACTCAGCTGCATTATTTAAGGTCTCTGCTGTATTATTTAAGGACTCTGCTGCATTATTTAATGACTCTGCTGCGGTATTTAAGGACTCTGCTGCATTATTTAAGGACTTTGCTGCATTATTTAAGGACTGCTGCATTATTTAAGGACTCTGCTGCATTATTTAAGACTTTGCTGCATTATTTAAGGACTCTGCTGCAGTGTTTAATGACTCTGCTGAAGCAATTGGGGACTCAGATGCATTGTTTAAGGACTCTGCTGCATTATGTAAGGACTTTGCTGCTTTATTTAAGGACTTTGCTGCATTATTTAAGGACTTTGTTGCATTATTTAAGGACTCTGCTGCATTATTTAAGGACTTTATTGCATTATTTAAGGACTCTGCCGCATTATTTAAGGACTATGCTTTGGTATTTAAGGACTCTGCTGCATTATTTAAGGACTTTGCTGCATTATTTAAGGACTCTGCTGCATTATTTAATTACTTTGCTGCATTATTTAAGGACTCTGCTGCGGTATTTAAGGACTCTGCTGCATTATTTAAGGACTTTGATGCATTATTTAAGGACACTGCTGCAGAATTTAAGGAATCTGCTTCATTATTTAAGGACTTTGTTGCATTATTTAAGGTCTCTGCTGCATTATTTAAGGACTCTGCTATGGTACTTAAGGACTTTGCTGCATTATTTAAGGACTCTGCTGCATTATTTAAGAACTTTGTTGCATTGTTTAAGGACTCTGCTGCATTATTTAAGGACTTTGTTGCATTATGTTAGGACTCTGCTGCATTATTTAACGACTTTGCTGCATTATTTAAGGACTCTGCTGCATAATTTAAGGACTTTATTGCATTATTTTAGGATCCTGCTGCATTATTTAATGACTCTGCTGAAGCATTTGAGGACTCAGCTGCATTATTAAAGGTCTCTGCTGCATTATTTAAGGATCCTGCTGAAGCATTTGAGGACTCAGCTGCATTATTTAAGGACTTTGCTGCATTATTTAACGACTCTGCTGCGTTATTTAAGGACTCTGCTGCATTATTTAAGAACTTTGCTGCATTATTTAAGGACTCTTCTGCATTATTTAATGACTTTGCTGAAGTATTTGAGGACTCAGCTGCATTATTTAAGGACTCTGCTGCATTATTTAAGGAATTTGCTGCATTATTTAAGGACTCTGCTGCGTTATTTAAGGACTCTGCTGCATTATTTAAGGACTTTGATGCATTATTTAAGGACGCTGCTGCAGAATTTAAGGAATCTGCTGCATTATTTAAGGACTTTGTTGCATTATTTAAGGTCTCTGCTGCATTATTTAAACACTCTGCTGTGGTATTTAAGGACTCTGCTGCATTATTTAAGGAATTTGTTGCATTATTTAAGGACGCTGCTGCATTATTTAAGGACTTTGTTGCTTTATTTAAGGACTCTGCTGCAGTATTTAATGACTCTGCTGAAGCATTTGGGGACTCAGATGCATTATTTAAGGACTCTGCTGCATTATGTAAGGGCTTTGCTGCTTTATTTAAGGACTCTTTTGCATTATTTAAGGACTTTGTTGCATTATTTAAGGACTCTGCTGCATTATTTAAGGACTTTGCTGCATTATTTAAGGACTATGCTTTGGTATTTAAGGACTCTGCTGCATTATTTAAGGACTTTGCTGCATTATTTAAGGACTCTGCTGCATTATTTAATTACTTTGCTGCATTATTTAAGGACTCTGCTGCGGTATTTAAGGACTCTGCTGCATTATTTAAGGACTTTGATGCATTATTTAAGGACTCTGCTGCATTATTTAAGGAATTTGTTGCATTATTTAAGGACTCTGCTGCATTATTTAAGGACTTTGCTGCATTATTTAATAACTTTGTTGCATTATATAAGTACTCTGCTGCATTATTTAAGGACTTTGTTGCATTATGTAAGGAGTCTGCTGCATTATTTAAGGACTTTGCTGCATTATTTAACGACTCTGCTGAAGCATTTGAGGACTCAGCTGCATTATTTAAGGACTCTGCTGCATTATTTAAGGAATTTGCTGCATTATTTAAGGACTCTGCTGCGGTATTTAAGGACTCTGCTGCATTATTTAAGGACTTTGTTGCATTATGTAAGGAGTCTGCTGCATTATTTAAGGACTTTGCTGCATTATTTAATGAATCTGCTGAAGCATTTGAGGACTCAACTGCATTATTTAAGGTCTCTGCTGCATTATTTAAGGACTCTGCTGAAGCATTTGAGGACTCAGCTGCATGATTTAAGGACTTTGCTGCATTAGTTAAGGACTCTGCTGCATTATTTAAGGAATTTGTTGCATTATTTAAGGACTCTGCTGCATTATTTAAGGACTTTGCTGCATTATTTAATAACTTTGTTGCATTATATAAGTACTCTGCTGCATTATTTAAGGACTTTGTTGCATTATGTAAGGAGTCTGCTGCATTATTTAAGGACTTTGCTGCATTATTTAACGACTCTGCTGAAGCATTTGAGGACTCAGCTGCATTATTTAAGGACACTGCTGCATTATTTAAGGAATTTGCTGCATTATTTAAGGACTCTGCTGCGGTATTTAAGGACTCTGCTGCATTATTTAAGGACTTTGTTGCATTATTTAAGGTCTCTGCTGCAGTATTTAATGACTCAGCTGAAGCATTTGGGCACTCAGATGCATTATTTAAGGACTCTGCTGCATTATGTAAGGGCTTTGCTGCTTTATTTAAGGACTCTTTTGCATTATTTAAGGACTTTGTTGCATTATTTAAGGACTCTGCTGCATTATTTAAGGACTTTGTTGCATTATTTAAGGATTCTGCTGCATTATTTAAGGACTTTGCTGCATTATTTAAGGACTATGCTGTGGTATTTAAGGACTCTGCTGCATTATTTAAGGACTTTGCTGCATTATTAAAGGACTCTGCTGCATTATTTAATTACTTTGCTGCATTATTTAAGGACTCTGCTGCGGTATTTAAGGACTCTGCTGCATTATTTAAGGACTTTGATGCATTATTTAAGGACACTGCTGCAGAATTTAAGGAATCTGCTGCATTATTTAAGGACTTTGTTGCATTATTTAAGGTCTCTTTTTCATTATTTAAGGACTCTGCTATTGTACTTAAGGACTTTGCTGCATTATTTAAGGACTTTGCTGCATTATTTAAGGACTCTGCTGCATTATTTAAGTACTTTGTTGCATTATTTAAGGACTCTGCTGCATAATTTAAGGACTTTATTGCATTATTTAAGGATCCTGCTGCATAATTTAATGACTCTGCTGAAGCATTTGAGGACTCAGCTACATTATTTAAGGTCTCTGCTGCATTATTTAAGGATCCTGCTGAAGCATTTGAGGACTCAGCTGCATTATTTAAGGACTTTGCTGCATTATTTAACGACTCTGCTGCGTTATTTAAGGACTCTGCTGCGTTATTTAAGGACACTGCTGCATTATTTAAGGACTCTGCTGCATTATTTAAGGACTTTGCTGCATTATTTAACGACTCTGCTGCATTATTTAAGAACTTTGCTGCATTATTTAAGGACTCTGCTGCATTATTTAAGGAATTTGTTGCATTATTTAAGGACTCTGCTGCTTTATTTAAGGACTCTGCTGCGGTATTTAAGGACTCTGCTGCATTATTTAAGGACTTTGCTGCATTTTTTAAGGACTGCTGCGTTATTTAAGGACTCTGCTGCATTATTTAAGACTTTGCTGCATTATTTAAGGACTCTGCTGCAGTGTTTAATGACTCTGCTGAAGCAACTGGGGACTCAGATGCATTATTTAAGGACTCTGCTGCATTATGTAAGGACTTTGCTGCTTTATTTAAGGACTTTGCTGCATTATTTAAGGACTTTGTTGCATTATTTAAGGACTCTGCTGCATTATTTAAGGACTTTGTTGCATTATTTAAGGACTCTTCTGCATTATTTAAGGACTTTGCTGCATTATTTAAGGACTATGCTGTGGTATTTAAGTACTCTGCTGCATTATTTAAGGGCTTTGCTGCTTTATTTAAGGACTCTGCTGCATTATTTAATTACTTTGCTGCATTATTAAAGGACCCTGGTGCGGCATTTAAGGATTCTGCTGCATTATTTAAGGACTTTGATGCATTATTTAAGGACGCTGCTGCAGAATTTAAGGAATCTGCTGCATTATTTAAGGACTTTGTTGCATTATTTAAGGTCTCTGCTGCATGAATTATGGACTCTGCTATGGTACTTAAGGACTTTGCTGCATTATTTAAGGACTTTGCTGCATTATTTAAGGACTTTGATGCATTATTTAAGAACTTTGTTGCATTATTTAAGGACTCTGCTGCATTATTTAAGGACTTTGTTGCATTATGTAAGGACTTTGCTGCTTTATTTAAGGACTTTGCTGCATTATTTAAGAACTTTGTTGCATTATTTAAGGACTCTGCTGAATTATTTAAGGACTTTGTTGCATTATGTAAGGACTCTGCTGCATTATTTAAGGACTTTGCTGCATTATTTAAGGACTCTGCTGCATAATTTAAGGACTTTATTGCATTATTTAAGGATCCTGCTGCATTATTTAAGGATCCTGCTGAAGCATTTGAGGACTCAGCTGCATTATTTAAGGACTTTGCTGCATTATTTAACGACTCTGCTGCATTATCTAAGGACTCTGCTGCTTTATTTAAGGACTTTCCTGCATTATTTAAGGAGTCTTCTGCATTATTTAATGACTCTGCTGAAGCATTTGAGGACTCAGCTGCATTATTTAAGGACTCTGCTGCATTATTTAAGGACTTTGCTGCATTATTTAATGACTCTGCTGAAGCATTTGAGGACTCAGCTGCATTATTTAAGGACTCTGCTGCATTATTTAAGGAATTTGCTGCATTATTTAAGGACTCTGCTGCGGTATTTAAGGACTCTGCTGCATTATTTAAGGACTTTGATGCATTATTTAAGGACGCTGCTGCAGAATTTAAGGAATCTGCTGCATTATTTAAGGACTTTGTTGCATTATTTAAGGTCTCTGCTGCATTATTTAAGGACTTGCTGCATTATTTAAGGACTCTGCTGCTGTGTTTAAGAACTCTGCTGCATTATTTAAGGACTTTGCTGAATTATTTTAGGACTCTGCTGCATTATTTAAGGACTTTGCTGTATTATTTAAGGACTCTACTGCATTATTTAAGGACTTTGTTGCATTATTTAAGGACTCTGCTGCATTATTTAAGGACTTTGCTGTATTATTTAAGGACTCTGCTGCATTATTTAAGGACTTTTTTGCATTATTTAAGGACTCTGCTGCATTATTTAAGGACTTTGCTGCATTATTTAAGGACTCTGCTGCATTATTTAAGGACTTTGCTGCATTATTTAATGACTCTGCTGCATTATTTAAGGACTTTGTTGTATTATTTAAGGACTTTGCTGCATTATTTAAGGACTCTGATGCGGTATTTAAGGACTCTGCTGCATTATTTAAGGACTTTGTTGCATTATTTAAGGACTCTGCTGCATTATTTAGGGACTTTGCTGCATTATTTAAGGACTATGCTGTGGTACTTAAGGACTCTGCTGTATTATTTAAGGACTTTGCTGCATTATTTAAGGGCTCTGCTGCATTATTTAATGACTTTGTTGCATTATATAAGGACTCTGCAGCATTATTTAAGGACTATGTTGCATTATGTTAGAAGTCTGCTGCATTATTTAAGGACTTTGCTGCATTATTTAAGGACTCTGCTGCATTATTTGAGGACTTTATTGCATTATTTAAGGACTCTGCTGCATTATTTAATGACTCTGCTGAAGCATTTGAGGACTCAGCTGCATTATTTAAGGTCTCTGCTGTATTATTTAAGGACTCTGCTGCATTATTTAATGACTCTGCTGCGGTATTTAAGGACTCTGCTGCATTATTTAAGGACTTTGCTGCATTATTTAAGGACTGCTGCATTATTTAAGGACTCTGCTGCATTATTTAAGACTTTGCTGCATTATTTAAGGACTCTGCTGCAGTGTTTAATGACTCTGCTGAAGCAATTGGGGACTCAGATGCATTGTTTAAGGACTCTGCTGCATTATGTAAGGACTTTGCTGCTTTATTTAAGGACTTTGCTGCATTATTTAAGGACTTTGTTGCATTATTTAAGGACTCTGCTGCATTATTTAAGGACTTTGTTGCATTATTTAAGGACTCTGCCGCATTATTTAAGGACTATGCTTTGGTATTTAAGGACTCTGCTGCATTATTTAAGGACTTTGCTGCATTATCTAAGGACTCTGCTGCATTATTTAATTACTTTGCTGCATTATTTAAGGACTCTGCTGCGGTATTTAAGGACTCTGCTGCATTATTTAAGGACTTTGATGCATTATTTAAGGACACTGCTGCAGAATTTAAGGAATCTGCTTCATTATTTAAGGACTTTGTTGCATTATTTAAGGTCTCTGCTGCATTATTTAAGGACTCTGCTATGGTACTTAAGGACTTTGCTGCATTTTTTAAGGACTCTGCTGCATTATTTAAGAACTTTTTTGCATTGTTTAAGGACTCTGCTGCATTATTTAAGGACTTTGTTGCATTATGTTAGGACTCTGCTGCATTATTTAACGACTTTGCTGAATTATTTAAGGACTCTGCTGCATAATTTAAGGACTTTATTGCATTATTTTAGGATCCTGCTGCATTATTTAATGACTCTGCTGAAGCATTTGAGGACTCAGCTGCATTATTAAAGGTCTCTGCTGCATTATTTAAGGATCCTGCTGAAGCATTTGAGGACTCAGCTGCATTATTTAAGGACTTTGCTGCATTATTTAACGACTCTGCTGCGTTATTTAAGGACTCTGCTGCATTATTTAAGAACTTTGCTGCATTATTTAAGGACTCTTCTGCATTATTTAATGACTCTGCTGAAGTATTTGAGGACTCAGCTGCATTATTTAAGGACTCTGCTGCATTATTTAAGGAATTTGCTGCATTATTTAAGGACTCTGCTGCGTTATTTAAGGACTCTGCTGCATTATTTAAGGACTTTGATGCATTATTTAAGGACGCTGCTGCAGAATTTAAGGAATCTGCTGCATTATTTAAGGACTTTGTTGCATTATTTAAGGTCTCTGCTGCATTATTTAAGGACTCTGCTGTGGTATTTAAGGACTCTGCTGCATTATTTAAGGAATTTGTTGCATTATTTAAGGACGCTGCTGCATTATTTAAGGACTTTGTTGCTTTATTTAAGGACTCTGCTGCAGTATTTAATGACTCTGCTGAAGCATTTGGGGACTCAGATGCATTATTTAAGGACTCTGCTGCATTATGTAAGGGCTTTGCTGCTTTATTTAAGGACTCTTTTGCATTATTTAAGGACTTTGTTGCATTATTTAAGGACTCTGCTGCATTATTTAAGGACTTTGCTGCATTATTTAAGGACTATGCTTTGGTATTTAAGGACTCTGCTGCATTATTTAAGGACTTTGCTGCATTATTTAAGGACTCTGCTGCATTATTTAATTACTTTGCTGCATTATTTAAGGACTCTGCTGCGGTATTTAAGGACTCTGCTGCATTATTTAAGGACTTTGATGCATTATTTAAGGACTCTGCTGCATTATTTAAGGAATTTGTTGCATTATTTAAGGACTCTGCTGCATTATTTAAGGACTTTGCTGCATTATTTAATAACTTTGTTGCATTATATAAGTACTCTGCTGCATTATTTAAGGACTTTGTTGCATTATGTAAGGAGTCTGCTGCATTATTTAAGGACTTTGCTGCATTATTTAACGACTCTGCTGAAGCATTTGAGGACTCAGCTGCATTATTTAAGGACTCTGCTGCATTATTTAAGGAATTTGCTGCATTATTTAAGGACTCTGCTGCGGTATTTAAGGACTCTGCTGCATTATTTAAGGACTTTGTTGCATTATGTAAGGAGTCTGCTGCATTATTTAAGGACTTTGCTGCATTATTTAATGAATCTGCTGAAGCATTTGAGGACTCAACTGCATTATTTAAGGTCTCTGCTGCATTATTTAAGGACTCTGCTGAAGCATTTGAGGACTCAGCTGCATGATTTAAGGACTTTGCTGCATTAGTTAAGGACTCTGCTGCATTATTTAAGGAATTTGTTGCATTATTTAAGGACTCTGCTGCATTATTTAAGGACTTTGCTGCATTATTTAATAACTTTGTTGCATTATATAAGTACTCTGCTGCATTATTTAAGGACTTTGTTGCATTATGTAAGGAGTCTGCTGCATTATTTAAGGACTTTGCTGCATTATTTAACGACTCTGCTGAAGCATTTGAGGACTCAGCTGCATTATTTAAGGACACTGCTGCATTATTTAAGGAATTTGCTGCATTATTTAAGGACTCTGCTGCGGTATTTAAGGACTCTGCTGCATTATTTAAGGACTTTGTTGCATTATTTAAGGTCTCTGCTGCAGTATTTAATGACTCAGCTGAAGCATTTGGGCACTCAGATGCATTATTTAAGGACTCTGCTGCATTATGTAAGGGCTTTGCTGCTTTATTTAAGGACTCTTTTGCATTATTTAAGGACTTTGTTGCATTATTTAAGGACTCTGCTGCATTATTTAAGGACTTTGTTGCATTATTTAAGGATTCTGCTGCATTATTTAAGGACTTTGCTGCATTATTTAAGGACTATGCTGTGGTATTTAAGGACTCTGCTGCATTATTTAAGGACTTTGCTGCATTATTAAAGGACTCTGCTGCATTATTTAATTACTTTGCTGCATTATTTAAGGACTCTGCTGCGGTATTTAAGGACTCTGCTGCATTATTTAAGGACTTTGATGCATTATTTAAGGACACTGCTGCAGAATTTAAGGAATCTGCTGCATTATTTAAGGACTTTGTTGCATTATTTAAGGTCTCTTTTTCATTATTTAAGGACTCTGCTATTGTACTTAAGGACTTTGCTGCATTATTTAAGGACTTTGCTGCATTATTTAAGGACTCTGCTGCATTATTTAAGTACTTTGTTGCATTATTTAAGGACTCTGCTGCATAATTTAAGGACTTTATTGCATTATTTAAGGATCCTGCTGCATAATTTAATGACTCTGCTGAAGCATTTGAGGACTCAGCTACATTATTTAAGGTCTCTGCTGCATTATTTAAGGATCCTGCTGAAGCATTTGAGGACTCAGCTGCATTATTTAAGGACTTTGCTGCATTATTTAACGACTCTGCTGCGTTATTTAAGGACTCTGCTGCGTTATTTAAGGACACTGCTGCATTATTTAAGGACTCTGCTGCATTATTTAAGGACTTTGCTGCATTATTTAACGACTCTGCTGCATTATTTAAGAACTTTGCTGCATTATTTAAGGACTCTGCTGCATTATTTAAGGAATTTGTTGCATTATTTAAGGACTCTGCTGCTTTATTTAAGGACTCTGCTGCGGTATTTAAGGACTCTGCTGCATTATTTAAGGACTTTGCTGCATTTTTTAAGGACTGCTGCGTTATTTAAGGACTCTGCTGCATTATTTAAGACTTTGCTGCATTATTTAAGGACTCTGCTGCAGTGTTTAATGACTCTGCTGAAGCAACTGGGGACTCAGATGCATTATTTAAGGACTCTGCTGCATTATGTAAGGACTTTGCTGCTTTATTTAAGGACTTTGCTGCATTATTTAAGGACTTTGTTGCATTATTTAAGGACTCTGCTGCATTATTTAAGGACTTTGTTGCATTATTTAAGGACTCTTCTGCATTATTTAAGGACTTTGCTGCATTATTTAAGGACTATGCTGTGGTATTTAAGTACTCTGCTGCATTATTTAAGGGCTTTGCTGCATTATTTAAGGACTCTGCTGCATTATTTAATTACTTTGCTGCATTATTAAAGGACCCTGGTGCGGCATTTAAGGATTCTGCTGCATTATTTAAGGACTTTGATGCATTATTTAAGGACGCTGCTGCAGAATTTAAGGAATCTGCTGCATTATTTAAGGACTTTGTTGCATTATTTAAGGTCTCTGCTGCATGAATTATGGACTCTGCTATGGTACTTAAGGACTTTGCTGCATTATTTAAGGACTTTGCTGCATTATTTAAGGACTTTGATGCATTATTTAAGAACTTTGTTGCATTATTTAAGGACTCTGCTGCATTATTTAAGGACTTTGTTGCATTATGTAAGGACTTTGCTGCTTTATTTAAGGACTTTGCTGCATTATTTAAGAACTTTGTTGCATTATTTAAGGACTCTGCTGCATTATTTAAGGACTTTGTTGCATTATGTAAGGACTCTGCTGCATTATTTAAGGACTTTGCTGCATTATTTAAGGACTCTGCTGCATAATTTAAGGACTTTATTGCATTATTTAAGGATCCTGCTGCATTATTTAAGGATCCTGCTGAAGCATTTGAGGACTCAGCTGCATTATTTAAGGACTTTGCTGCATTATTTAACGACTCTGCTGCATTATCTAAGGACTCTGCTGCTTTATTTAAGGACTTTCCTGCATTATTTAAGGAGTCTTCTGCATTATTTAATGACTCTGCTGAAGCATTTGAGGACTCAGCTGCATTATTTAAGGACTCTGCTGCATTATTTAAGGACTTTGCTGCATTATTTAATGACTCTGCTGAAGCATTTGAGGACTCAGCTGCATTATTTAAGGACTCTGCTGCATTATTTAAGGAATTTGCTGCATTATTTAAGGACTCTGCTGCGGTATTTAAGGACTCTGCTGCATTATTTAAGGACTTTGATGCATTATTTAAGGACGCTGCTGCAGAATTTAAGGAATCTGCTGCATTATTTAAGGACTTTGTTGCATTATTTAAGGTCTCTGCTGCATTATTTAAGGACTTGCTGCATTATTTAAGGACTCTGCTGCTGTGTTTAAGAACTCTGCTGCATTATTTAAGGACTTTGCTGAATTATTTTAGGACTCTGCTGCATTATTTAAGGACTTTGCTGTATTATTTAAGGACTCTACTGCATTATTTAAGGACTTTGTTGCATTATTTAAGGACTCTGCTGCATTATTTAAGGACTTTGCTGTATTATTTAAGGACTCTGCTGCATTATTTAAGGACTTTTTTGCATTATTTAAGGACTCTGCTGCATTATTTAAGGACTTTGCTGCATTATTTAAGGACTCTGCTGCATTATTTAAGGACTTTGCTGCATTATTTAATGACTCTGCTGCATTATTTAAGGACTTTGTTGTATTATTTAAGGACTTTGCTGCATTATTTAAGGACTCTGATGCGGTATTTAAGGACTCTGCTGCATTATTTAAGGACTTTGTTGCATTATTTAAGGACTCTGCTGCATTATTTAGGGACTTTGCTGCATTATTTAAGGACTATGCTGTGGTACTTAAGGACTCTGCTGTATTATTTAAGGACTTTGCTGCATTATTTAAGGGCTCTGCTGCATTATTTAATGACTTTGTTGCATTATATAAGGACTCTGCAGCATTATTTAAGGACTATGTTGCATTATGTTAGAAGTCTGCTGCATTATTTAAGGACTTTGCTGCATTATTTAAGGACTCTGCTGCATTATTTGAGGACTTTATTGCATTATTTAAGGACTCTGCTGCATTATTTAATGACTCTGCTGAAGCATTTGAGGACTCAGCTGCATTATTTAAGGTCTCTGCTGTATTATTTAAGGACTCTGCTGCATTATTTAATGACTCTGCTGCGGTATTTAAGGACTCTGCTGCATTATTTAAGGACTTTGCTGCATTATTTAAGGACTGCTGCATTATTTAAGGACTCTGCTGCATTATTTAAGACTTTGCTGCATTATTTAAGGACTCTGCTGCAGTGTTTAATGACTCTGCTGAAGCAATTGGGGACTCAGATGCATTGTTTAAGGACTCTGCTGCATTATGTAAGGACTTTGCTGCTTTATTTAAGGACTTTGCTGCATTATTTAAGGACTTTGTTGCATTATTTAAGGACTCTGCTGCATTATTTAAGGACTTTGTTGCATTATTTAAGGACTCTGCCGCATTATTTAAGGACTATGCTTTGGTATTTAAGGACTCTGCTGCATTATTTAAGGACTTTGCTGCATTATCTAAGGACTCTGCTGCATTATTTAATTACTTTGCTGCATTATTTAAGGACTCTGCTGCGGTATTTAAGGACTCTGCTGCATTATTTAAGGACTTTGATGCATTATTTAAGGACACTGCTGCAGAATTTAAGGAATCTGCTTCATTATTTAAGGACTTTGTTGCATTATTTAAGGTCTCTGCTGCATTATTTAAGGACTCTGCTATGGTACTTAAGGACTTTGCTGCATTATTTAAGGACTCTGCTGCATTATTTAAGAACTTTTTTGCATTGTTTAAGGACTCTGCTGCATTATTTAAGGACTTTGTTGCATTATGTTAGGACTCTGCTGCATTATTTAACGACTTTGCTGAATTATTTAAGGACTCTGCTGCATAATTTAAGGACTTTATTGCATTATTTTAGGATCCTGCTGCATTATTTAATGACTCTGCTGAAGCATTTGAGGACTCAGCTGCATTATTAAAGGTCTCTGCTGCATTATTTAAGGATCCTGCTGAAGCATTTGAGGACTCAGCTGCATTATTTAAGGACTTTGCTGCATTATTTAACGACTCTGCTGCGTTATTTAAGGACTCTGCTGCATTATTTAAGAACTTTGCTGCATTATTTAAGGACTCTTCTGCATTATTTAATGACTCTGCTGAAGTATTTGAGGACTCACCTGCATTATTTAAGGACTCTGCTGCATTATTTAAGGAATTTGCTGCATTATTTAAGGACTCTGCTGCGTTATTTAAGGACTCTGCTGCATTATTTAAGGACTTTGATGCATTATTTAAGGACGCTGCTGCAGAATTTAAGGAATCTGCTGCATTATTTAAGGACTTTGTTGCATTATTTAAGGTCTCTGCTGCATTATTTAAGGACTCTGCTGTGGTATTTAAGGACTCTGCTGCATTATTTAAGGAATTTGTTGCATTATTTAAGGACGCTGCTGCATTATTTAAGGACTTTGTTGCTTTATTTAAGGACTCTGCTGCAGTATTTAATGACTCTGCTGAAGCATTTGGGGACTCAGATGCATTATTTAAGGACTCTGCTGCATTATGTAAGGGCTTTGCTGCTTTATTTAAGGACTCTTTTGCATTATTTAAGGACTTTGTTGCATTATTTAAGGACTCTGCTGCATTATTTAAGGACTTTGCTGCATTATTTAAGGACTATGCTTTGGTATTTAAGGACTCTGCTGCATTATTTAAGGACTTTGCTGCATTATTTAAGGACTCTGCTGCATTATTTAATTACTTTGCTGCATTATTTAAGGACTCTGCTGCGGTATTTAAGGACTCTGCTGCATTATTTAAGGACTTTGATGCATTATTTAAGGACTCTGCTGCATTATTTAAGGAATTTGTTGCATTATTTAAGGACTCTGCTGCATTATTTAAGGACTTTGCTGCATTATTTAATAACTTTGTTGCATTATATAAGTACTCTGCTGCATTATTTAAGGACTTTGTTGCATTATGTAAGGAGTCTGCTGCATTATTTAAGGACTTTGCTGCATTATTTAACGACTCTGCTGAAGCATTTGAGGACTCAGCTGCATTATTTAAGGACTCTGCTGCATTATTTAAGGAATTTGCTGCATTATTTAAGGACTCTGCTGCGGTATTTAAGGACTCTGCTGCATTATTTAAGGACTTTGTTGCATTATGTAAGGAGTCTGCTGCATTATTTAAGGACTTTGCTGCATTATTTAATGAATCTGCTGAAGCATTTGAGGACTCAACTGCATTATTTAAGGTCTCTGCTGCATTATTTAAGGACTCTGCTGAAGCATTTGAGGACTCAGCTGCATGATTTAAGGACTTTGCTGCATTAGTTAAGGACTCTGCTGCATTATTTAAGGAATTTGTTGCATTATTTAAGGACTCTGCTGCATTATTTAAGGACTTTGCTGCATTATTTAATAACTTTGTTGCATTATATAAGTACTCTGCTGCATTATTTAAGGACTTTGTTGCATTATGTAAGGAGTCTGCTGCATTATTTAAGGACTTTGCTGCATTATTTAACGACTCTGCTGAAGCATTTGAGGACTCAGCTGCATTATTTAAGGACACTGCTGCATTATTTAAGGAATTTGCTGCATTATTTAAGGACTCTGCTGCGGTATTTAAGGACTCTGCTGCATTATTTAAGGACTTTGTTGCATTATTTAAGGTCTCTGCTGCAGTATTTAATGACTCTGCTGAAGCATTTGGGCACTCAGATGCATTATTTAAGGACTCTGCTGCATTATGTAAGGGCTTTGCTGCTTTATTTAAGGACTCTTTTGCATTATTTAAGGACTTTGTTGCATTATTTAAGGACTCTGCTGCATTATTTAAGGACTTTGTTGCATTATTTAAGGATTCTGCTGCATTATTTAAGGACTTTGCTGCATTATTTAAGGACTATGCTGTGGTATTTAAGGACTCTGCTGCATTATTTAAGGACTTTGCTGCATTATTAAAGGACTCTGCTGCATTATTTAATTACTTTGCTGCATTATTTAAGGACTCTGCTGCGGTATTTAAGGACTCTGCTGCATTATTTAAGGACTTTGATGCATTATTTAAGGACACTGCTGCAGAATTTAAGGAATCTGCTGCATTATTTAAGGACTTTGTTGCATTATTTAAGGTCTCTTTTTCATTATTTAAGGACTCTGCTATTGTACTTAAGGACTTTGCTGCATTATTTAAGGACTTTGCTGCATTATTTAAGGACTCTGCTGCATTATTTAAGTACTTTGTTGCATTATTTAAGGACTCTGCTGCATAATTTAAGGACTTTATTGCATTATTTAAGGATCCTGCTGCATTATTTAATGACTCTGCTGAAGCATTTGAGGACTCAGCTGCATTATTTAAGGTCTCTCTGCTGCATTATTTAAGGATCCTGCTGAAGCATTTGAGGACTCAGCTGCATTATTTAAGGACTTTGCTGCATTATTTAACGACTCTGCTGCGTTATTTAAGGACTCTGCTGCATTATTTAAGGACACTGCTGCATTATTTAAGGACTCTGCTGCATTATTTAAGGACTTTGCTGCATTATTTAACGACTCTGCTGCATTATTTAAGAACTTTGCTGCATTATTTAAGGACTCTGCTCCATTATTTAAGGAATTTGCTGCATTATTTAAGGACTCTGCTGCTTTATTTAAGGACTTTGCTGCATTATTTAATGAATCTGCTGAAGCATTTGAGGACTCAACTGCATTATTTAAGGTCTCTGCTGCATTATTTAAGGACTCTGCTGAAGCATTTGAGGACTCAGCTGCATGATTTAAGGACTTTGCTGAATTATTTAAGGACTCTGCTGCATTATTTAAGGAATTTGTTGCATTATTTAAGGACTCTGCTGCATTATTTAAGGAATTTGTTGCATTATTTAAGCACTCTGCTGCATTATTTAATGACTTTGCTGCATTATTTAATAACTTTGTTGCATTATATAAGTACTCTGCTGCATTATTTAAGGACTTTGTTGCATTATGTAAGGAGTCTGCTGCATTATTTAAGGAGTCTGCTGCATTATTTAATGACTATGCTGCATTATTTAAGGACTGCTGCGTTATTTAAGGACTCTGCTGCATTATTTAAGACTTTGCTGCATTATTTAAGGACTCTGCTGCAGTATTTAATGACTCTGCTGAAGCATTTGGGGACTCAGATGCTTTATTTAAGGACTCTGTTGCATTATTTAAGGACTTTGTTGCATTATTTAAGGACTCTGCTGCATTATTTAAGGACTTTGTTGCATTATTTAAGGATTCTGCTGCATTTTTTAAGGACTTTGCTGCATTATTTAAGGACTCTGCTGCATTATTTAATTACTTTGCTCCATTATTTAAGGACTCTGCTGCGGTATTTAAGGACTCTGCTGCATTATTTAAGGACTGTGATGCATTATTTAAGGACGCTGCTGCAGAATTTAAGGAATCTGCTGCATTATTTAAGGACTTTGTTGCATTATTTAAGGTCTCTGCTGCATTATTTAAGGACTCTGCTATGGTACTTAAGGACTTTGCTGCATTATTTAAGGACTTTGCTGCATTATTTAAGGACTCTGCTGCATTATTTAAGAACTGTGTTGCATTATTTAAGGACTCTGCTGCATTATTTAAGGACTTTGTTGCATTATGTAAGGACTCTGCTGCATTATTTAAGGACTTTGCTGCATTATTTAAGGACTCTACTGCATAATTTAAGGACTTTATTGCATTATTTAAGGATCCTGCTGCATTATTTAATGACTCTGCTGAAGCATTTGAGGACTCAGCTGCATTATTAAAGGTCTCTGCTGCATTATTTAAGGATCCTGCTGAAGCATTTGAGGACTCAGCTGCATTATTTAAGGACTTTGCTGCATTATTTATCGACTCTGCTGCGTTATTTAAGGACTCTGCTGCATTATTTAAGAACTTTGCTGCATTATTTAAGGACTCTTCTGCATTATTTAATGACTCTGCTGAAGTATTTGAGGACTCAGCTGCATTATTTAAGGACTCTGCTGCATTATTTAAGGAATTTGCTGCATTATTTAAGGACTCTACTGCGTTATTTAAGGACTCTGCTGCATTATTTAAGGACTTTGATGCATTATTTAAGGATGCTGCTGCAGAATTTAAGGAATCTGCTGCATTATTTAAGGACTTTGTTGCATTATTTAAGGACTCTGCTGCATTATTTAAGGACTTTGTTGCATTATTTAAGGACTCTGCCGCATTATTTAAGGACTATGCTTTGGTATTTAAGGACTCTGCTGCATTATTTAAGGACTTTGCTGCATTATTTAAGGACTCTGCTGCATTATTTAATTACTTTGCTGCATTATTTAAGGACTCTGCTGCGGTATTTAAGGACTCTGCTGCATTATTTAAGGACTTTGATGCATTATTTAAGGACACTGCTGCAGAATTTAAGGAATCTGCTTCATTATTTAAGGACTTTGTTGCATTATTTAAGGTCTCTGCTGCATTATTTAAGGACTCTGCTATGGTACTTAAGGACTTTGCTGCATTATTTAAGGACTCTGCTGCATTATTTAAGAACTTTTTTGCATTGTTTAAGGACTCTGCTGCATTATTTAAGGACTTTGTTGCATTATGTTAGGACTCTGCTGCATTATTTAACGACTTTGCTGAATTATTTAAGGACTCTGCTGCATAATTTAAGGACTTTATTGCATTATTTTAGGATCCTGCTGCATTATTTAATGACTCTGCTGAAGCATTTGAGGACTCAGCTGCATTATTAAAGGTCTCTGCTGCATTATTTAAGGATCCTGCTGAAGCATTTGAGGACTCAGCTGCATTATTTAAGGACTTTGCTGCATTATTTAACGACTCTGCTGCGTTATTTAAGGACTCTGCTGCATTATTTAAGAACTTTGCTGCATTATTTAAGGACTCTTCTGCATTATTTAATGACTCTGCTGAAGTATTTGAGGACTCAGCTGCATTATTTAAGGACTCTGCTGCATTATTTAAGGAATTTGCTGCATTATTTAAGGACTCTGCTGCGTTATTTAAGGACTCTGCTGCATTATTTAAGGACTTTGATGCATTATTTAAGGACGCTGCTGCAGAATTTAAGGAATCTGCTGCATTATTTAAGGACTTTGTTGCATTATTTAAGGTCTCTGCTGCATTATTTAAGGACTCTGCTGTGGTATTTAAGGACTCTGCTGCATTATTTAAGGAATTTGTTGCATTATTTAAGGACGCTGCTGCATTATTTAAGGACTTTGTTGCTTTATTTAAGGACTCTGCTGCAGTATTTAATGACTCTGCTGAAGCATTTGGGGACTCAGATGCATTATTTAAGGACTCTGCTGCATTATGTAAGGGCTTTGCTGCTTTATTTAAGGACTCTTTTGCATTATTTAAGGACTTTGTTGCATTATTTAAGGACTCTGCTGCATTATTTAAGGACTTTGCTGCATTATTTAAGGACTATGCTTTGGTATTTAAGGACTCTGCTGCATTATTTAAGGACTTTGCTGCATTATTTAAGGACTCTGCTGCATTATTTAATTACTTTGCTGCATTATTTAAGGACTCTGCTGCGGTATTTAAGGACTCTGCTGCATTATTTAAGGACTTTGATGCATTATTTAAGGACTCTGCTGCATTATTTAAGGAATTTGTTGCATTATTTAAGGACTCTGCTGCATTATTTAAGGACTTTGCTGCATTATTTAATAACTTTGTTGCATTATATAAGTACTCTGCTGCATTATTTAAGGACTTTGTTGCATTATGTAAGGAGTCTGCTGCATTATTTAAGGACTTTGCTGCATTATTTAACGACTCTGCTGAAGCATTTGAGGACTCAGCTGCATTATTTAAGGACTCTGCTGCATTATTTAAGGAATTTGCTGCATTATTTAAGGACTCTGCTGCGGTATTTAAGGACTCTGCTGCATTATTTAAGGACTTTGTTGCATTATGTAAGGAGTCTGCTGCATTATTTAAGGACTTTGCTGCATTATTTAATGAATCTGCTGAAGCATTTGAGGACTCAACTGCATTATTTAAGGTCTCTGCTGCATTATTTAAGGACTCTGCTGAAGCATTTGAGGACTCAGCTGCATGATTTAAGGACTTTGCTGCATTAGTTAAGGACTCTGCTGCATTATTTAAGGAATTTGTTGCATTATTTAAGGACTCTACTGCATTATTTAAGGACTTTGCTGCATTATTTAATAACTTTGTTGCATTATATAAGTACTCTGCTGCATTATTTAAGGACTTTGTTGCATTATGTAAGGAGTCTGCTGCATTATTTAAGGACTTTGCTGCATTATTTAACGACTCTGCTGAAGCATTTGAGGACTCAGCTGCATTATTTAAGGACACTGCTGCATTATTTAAGGAATTTGCTGCATTATTTAAGGACTCTGCTGCGGTATTTAAGGACTCTGCTGCATTATTTAAGGACTTTGTTGCATTATTTAAGGTCTCTGCTGCAGTATTTAATGACTCTGCTGAAGCATTTGGGCACTCAGATGCATTATTTAAGGACTCTGCTGCATTATGTAAGGGCTTTGCTGCTTTATTTAAGGACTCTTTTGCATTATTTAAGGACTTTGTTGCATTATTTAAGGACTCTGCTGCATTATTTAAGGACTTTGTTGCATTATTTAAGGATTCTGCTGCATTATTTAAGGACTTTGCTGCATTATTTAAGGACTATGCTGTGGTATTTAAGGACTCTGCTGCATTATTTAAGGACTTTGCTGCATTATTAAAGGACTCTGCTGCATTATTTAATTACTTTGCTGCATTATTTAAGGACTCTGCTGCGGTATTTAAGGACTCTGCTGCATTATTTAAGGACTTTGATGCATTATTTAAGGACACTGCTGCAGAATTTAAGGAATCTGCTGCATTATTTAAGGACTTTGTTGCATTATTTAAGGTCTCTTTTTCATTATTTAAGGACTCTGCTATTGTACTTAAGGACTTTGCTGCATTATTTAAGGACTTTGCTGCATTATTTAAGGACTCTGCTGCATTATTTAAGTACTTTGTTGCATTATTTAAGGACTCTGCTGCATAATTTAAGGACTTTATTGCATTATTTAAGGATCCTGCTGCATTATTTAATGACTCTGCTGAAGCATTTGAGGACTCAGCTGCATTATTTAAGGTCTCTCTGCTGCATTATTTAAGGATCCTGCTGAAGCATTTGAGGACTCAGCTGCATTATTTAAGGACTTTGCTGCATTATTTAACGACTCTGCTGCGTTATTTAAGGACTCTGCTGCATTATTTAAGGACACTGCTGCATTATTTAAGGACTCTGCTGCATTATTTAAGGACTTTGCTGCATTATTTAACGACTCTGCTGCATTATTTAAGAACTTTGCTGCATTATTTAAGGACTCTGCTCCATTATTTAAGGAATTTGCTGCATTATTTAAGGACTCTGCTGCTTTATTTAAGGACTTTGCTGCATTATTTAATGAATCTGCTGAAGCATTTGAGGACTCAACTGCATTATTTAAGGTCTCTGCTGCATTATTTAAGGACTCTGCTGAAGCATTTGAGGACTCAGCTGCATGATTTAAGGACTTTGCTGAATTATTTAAGGACTCTGCTGCATTATTTAAGGAATTTGTTGCATTATTTAAGGACTCTGCTGCATTATTTAAGGAATTTGTTGCATTATTTAAGCACTCTGCTGCATTATTTAATGACTTTGCTGCATTATTTAATAACTTTGTTGCATTATATAAGTACTCTGCTGCATTATTTAAGGACTTTGTTGCATTATGTAAGGAGTCTGCTGCATTATTTAAGGAGTCTGCTGCATTATTTAATGACTATGCTGCATTATTTAAGGACTGCTGCGTTATTTAAGGACTCTGCTGCATTATTTAAGACTTTGCTGCATTATTTAAGGACTCTGCTGCAGTATTTAATGACTCTGCTGAAGCATTTGGGGACTCAGATGCTTTATTTAAGGACTCTGTTGCATTATTTAAGGACTTTGTTGCATTATTTAAGGACTCTGCTGCATTATTTAAGGACTTTGTTGCATTATTTAAGGATTCTGCTGCATTTTTTAAGGACTTTGCTGCATTATTTAAGGACTCTGCTGCATTATTTAATTACTTTGCTCCATTATTTAAGGACTCTGCTGCGGTATTTAAGGACTCTGCTGCATTATTTAAGGACTGTGATGCATTATTTAAGGACGCTGCTGCAGAATTTAAGGAATCTGCTGCATTATTTAAGGACTTTGTTGCATTATTTAAGGTCTCTGCTGCATTATTTAAGGACTCTGCTATGGTACTTAAGGACTTTGCTGCATTATTTAAGGACTTTGCTGCATTATTTAAGGACTCTGCTGCATTATTTAAGAACTGTGTTGCATTATTTAAGGACTCTGCTGCATTATTTAAGGACTTTGTTGCATTATGTAAGGACTCTGCTGCATTATTTAAGGACTTTGCTGCATTATTTAAGGACTCTACTGCATAATTTAAGGACTTTATTGCATTATTTAAGGATCCTGCTGCATTATTTAATGACTCTGCTGAAGCATTTGAGGACTCAGCTGCATTATTAAAGGTCTCTGCTGCATTATTTAAGGATCCTGCTGAAGCATTTGAGGACTCAGCTGCATTATTTAAGGACTTTGCTGCATTATTTATCGACTCTGCTGCGTTATTTAAGGACTCTGCTGCATTATTTAAGAACTTTGCTGCATTATTTAAGGACTCTTCTGCATTATTTAATGACTCTGCTGAAGTATTTGAGGACTCAGCTGCATTATTTAAGGACTCTGCTGCATTATTTAAGGAATTTGCTGCATTATTTAAGGACTCTACTGCGTTATTTAAGGACTCTGCTGCATTATTTAAGGACTTTGATGCATTATTTAAGGATGCTGCTGCAGAATTTAAGGAATCTGCTGCATTATTTAAGGACTTTGTTGCATTATTTAAGGACTCTGCTGCATTATTTAAGGACTTTGTTGCATTATTTAAGGACTCTGCCGCATTATTTAAGGACTATGCTTTGGTATTTAAGGACTCTGCTGCATTATTTAAGGACTTTGCTGCATTATTTAAGGACTCTGCTGCATTATTTAATTACTTTGCTGCATTATTTAAGGACTCTGCTGCGGTATTTAAGGACTCTGCTGCATTATTTAAGGACTTTGATGCATTATTTAAGGACACTGCTGCAGAATTTAAGGAATCTGCTTCATTATTTAAGGACTTTGTTGCATTATTTAAGGTCTCTGCTGCATTATTTAAGGACTCTGCTATGGTACTTAAGGACTTTGCTGCATTATTTAAGGACTCTGCTGCATTATTTAAGAACTTTTTTGCATTGTTTAAGGACTCTGCTGCATTATTTAAGGACTTTGTTGCATTATGTTAGGACTCTGCTGCATTATTTAACGACTTTGCTGAATTATTTAAGGACTCTGCTGCATAATTTAAGGACTTTATTGCATTATTTTAGGATCCTGCTGCATTATTTAATGACTCTGCTGAAGCATTTGAGGACTCAGCTGCATTATTAAAGGTCTCTGCTGCATTATTTAAGGATCCTGCTGAAGCATTTGAGGACTCAGCTGCATTATTTAAGGACTTTGCTGCATTATTTAACGACTCTGCTGCGTTATTTAAGGACTCTGCTGCATTATTTAAGAACTTTGCTGCATTATTTAAGGACTCTTCTGCATTATTTAATGACTCTGCTGAAGTATTTGAGGACTCAGCTGCATTATTTAAGGACTCTGCTGCATTATTTAAGGAATTTGCTGCATTATTTAAGGACTCTGCTGCGTTATTTAAGGACTCTGCTGCATTATTTAAGGACTTTGATGCATTATTTAAGGACGCTGCTGCAGAATTTAAGGAATCTGCTGCATTATTTAAGGACTTTGTTGCATTATTTAAGGTCTCTGCTGCATTATTTAAGGACTCTGCTGTGGTATTTAAGGACTCTGCTGCATTATTTAAGGAATTTGTTGCATTATTTAAGGACGCTGCTGCATTATTTAAGGACTTTGTTGCTTTATTTAAGGACTCTGCTGCAGTATTTAATGACTCTGCTGAAGCATTTGGGGACTCAGATGCATTATTTAAGGACTCTGCTGCATTATGTAAGGGCTTTGCTGCTTTATTTAAGGACTCTTTTGCATTATTTAAGGACTTTGTTGCATTATTTAAGGACTCTGCTGCATTATTTAAGGACTTTGCTGCATTATTTAAGGACTATGCTTTGGTATTTAAGGACTCTGCTGCATTATTTAAGGACTTTGCTGCATTATTTAAGGACTCTGCTGCATTATTTAATTACTTTGCTGCATTATTTAAGGACTCTGCTGCGGTATTTAAGGACTCTGCTGCATTATTTAAGGACTTTGATGCATTATTTAAGGACTCTGCTGCATTATTTAAGGAATTTGTTGCATTATTTAAGGACTCTGCTGCATTATTTAAGGACTTTGCTGCATTATTTAATAACTTTGTTGCATTATATAAGTACTCTGCTGCATTATTTAAGGACTTTGTTGCATTATGTAAGGAGTCTGCTGCATTATTTAAGGACTTTGCTGCATTATTTAACGACTCTGCTGAAGCATTTGAGGACTCAGCTGCATTATTTAAGGACTCTGCTGCATTATTTAAGGAATTTGCTGCATTATTTAAGGACTCTGCTGCGGTATTTAAGGACTCTGCTGCATTATTTAAGGACTTTGTTGCATTATGTAAGGAGTCTGCTGCATTATTTAAGGACTTTGCTGCATTATTTAATGAATCTGCTGAAGCATTTGAGGACTCAACTGCATTATTTAAGGTCTCTGCTGCATTATTTAAGGACTCTGCTGAAGCATTTGAGGACTCAGCTGCATGATTTAAGGACTTTGCTGCATTAGTTAAGGACTCTGCTGCATTATTTAAGGAATTTGTTGCATTATTTAAGGACTCTACTGCATTATTTAAGGACTTTGCTGCATTATTTAATAACTTTGTTGCATTATATAAGTACTCTGCTGCATTATTTAAGGACTTTGTTGCATTATGTAAGGAGTCTGCTGCATTATTTAAGGACTTTGCTGCATTATTTAACGACTCTGCTGAAGCATTTGAGGACTCAGCTGCATTATTTAAGGACACTGCTGCATTATTTAAGGAATTTGCTGCATTATTTAAGGACTCTGCTGCGGTATTTAAGGACTCTGCTGCATTATTTAAGGACTTTGTTGCATTATTTAAGGTCTCTGCTGCAGTATTTAATGACTCTGCTGAAGCATTTGGGCACTCAGATGCATTATTTAAGGACTCTGCTGCATTATGTAAGGGCTTTGCTGCTTTATTTAAGGACTCTTTTGCATTATTTAAGGACTTTGTTGCATTATTTAAGGACTCTGCTGCATTATTTAAGGACTTTGTTGCATTATTTAAGGATTCTGCTGCATTATTTAAGGACTTTGCTGCATTATTTAAGGACTATGCTGTGGTATTTAAGGACTCTGCTGCATTATTTAAGGACTTTGCTGCATTATTAAAGGACTCTGCTGCATTATTTAATTACTTTGCTGCATTATTTAAGGACTCTGCTGCGGTATTTAAGGACTCTGCTGCATTATTTAAGGACTTTGATGCATTATTTAAGGACACTGCTGCAGAATTTAAGGAATCTGCTGCATTATTTAAGGACTTTGTTGCATTATTTAAGGTCTCTTTTTCATTATTTAAGGACTCTGCTATTGTACTTAAGGACTTTGCTGCATTATTTAAGGACTTTGCTGCATTATTTAAGGACTCTGCTGCATTATTTAAGTACTTTGTTGCATTATTTAAGGACTCTGCTGCATAATTTAAGGACTTTATTGCATTATTTAAGGATCCTGCTGCATTATTTAATGACTCTGCTGAAGCATTTGAGGACTCAGCTACATTATTTAAGGTCTCTGCTGCATTATTTAAGGATCCTGCTGAAGCATTTGAGGACTCAGCTGCATTATTTAAGGACTTTGCTGCATTATTTAACGACTCTGCTGCGTTATTTAAGGACTCTGCTGCATTATTTAAGGACACTGCTGCACTATTTAAGGACTCTGCTGCATTATTTAAGGACTTTGCTGCATTATTTAACGACTCTGCTGCATTATTTAAGAACTTTGCTGCATTATTTAAGGACTCTGCTGCATTATTTAAGGAATTTGTTGCATTATTTAAGGACTCTGCTGCTTTATTTAAGGACTCTGCTGCGGTATTTAAGGACTCTGCTGCATTATTTAAGGACTTTGCTGCATTATTTAAGGACTGCTGCGTTATTTAAGGACTCTGCTGCATTATTTAAGACTTTGCTGCATTATTTAAGGACTCTGCTGCAGTGTTTAATGACTCTGCTGAAGCAACTGGGGACTCAGATGCATTATTTAAGGACTCTGCTGCATTATGTAAGGACTTTGCTGCTTTATTTAAGGACTTTGCTGCATTATTTAAGGACTTTGTTGCATTATTTAAGGACTCTGCTGCATTATTTAAGGACTTTGTTGCATTATTTAAGGACTCTTCTGCATTATTTAAGGACTTTGCTGCATTATTTAAGGACTATGCTGTGGTATTTAAGTACTCTGCTGCATTATTTAAGGACTTTGCTGCATTATTTAAGGACTCTGCTGCATTATTTAATTACTTTGCTGCATTATTAAAGGACCCTGCTGCGGCATTTAAGGATTCTGCTGCATTATTTAAGGACTTTGATGCATTATTTAAGGACGCTGCTGCAGAATTTAAGGAATCTGCTGCATTATTTAAGGACTTTGTTGCATTATTTAAGGTCTCTGCTGCATGAATTATGGACTCTGCTATGGTACTTAAGGACTTTGCTGCATTATTTAAGGACTTTGCTGCATTATTTAAGGACTTTGATGCATTATTTAAGAACTTTGTTGCATTATTTAAGGACTCTGCTGCATTATTTAAGGACTTTGTTGCATTATATAAGGACTTTGCTGCTTTATTTAAGGACTTTGCTGCATTATTTAAGGACTTTGTTGCATTATTTAAGGACTCTGCTGCATTATTTAAGGACTTTGTTGCATTATTTAAGGACTCTTCTGCATTATTTAAGGACTTTGCTGCATTATTTAAGGACTATGCTGTGGTATTTAAGTACTCTGCTGCATTATTTAAGGACTTTGCTGCATTATTTAAGGACTCTGCTGCATTATTTAATTACTTTGCTGCATTATTAAAGGACCCTGCTGCGGCATTTAGGGATTCTGCTGCATAATTTAAGGACTTTATTGCATTATTTAAGGATCCTGCTGCATTATTTAAGGATCCTGCTGAAGCATTTGAGGACTCAGCTGCATTATTTAAGGACTTTGCTGCATTATTTAACGACTCTGCTGCATTATTTAAGGACTCTGCTGCTTTATTTAAGGACTTTCCTGCATTATTTAAGGAGTCTTCTGCATTATTTAATGACTCTGCTGAAGCATTTGAGGACTCAACTGCATTATTTAAGGACTCTGCTGCATTATTTAAGGTCTCTGCTGCATTATTTAAGGACTCTGCTGTGGTATATAAGGACTCTGCTGCATTATTTAAGGAATTTGTTGCATTATTTAAGGACGCTGCTGCATTATTTAAGGACTTTGTTGCATTATTTAAGGACTCTGCTGCATTAATTAAGGACTTTGCTGCATTACTTAAGGACACTGCTGCATTATTTAAGGACTCTGTTGCATTATTTAAGGATTCTGCTGCATTATTTAAGGACTTTACTGCATTATTTAAGGACTATGCTGTGGTATTTAAGGACTCTGCTGCATTATTTAAGGACTTTGCTGCATTATTAAAGGACTCTGCTGCATTATTTAATTACTTTGCTGCATTATTTAAGGACTCTGCTGCGGTATTTAAGGACTCTGCTGCATTATTTAAGGACTTTGATGCATTATTTAAGGACACTGCTGCAGAATTTAAGGAATCTGCTGCATTATCTAAGGACTTTGTTGCATTATTTAAGGTCTCTTTTTCATTATTTAAGGACTCTGCTATTGTACTTAAGGACTTTGCTGCATTATTTAAGGACTTTGCTGCATTATTTAAGGACTCTGCTGCATTATTTAAGTACTTTGTTGCATTATTTAAGGACTCTGCTGCATAATTTAAGGACTTTATTGCATTATTTAAGGATCCTGCTGCATTATTTAATGACTCTGCTGAAGCATTTGAGGACTCAGCTGCATTATTTAAGGTCTCTCTGCTGCATTATTTAAGGATCCTGCTGAAGCATTTGAGGACTCAGCTGCATTATTTAAGGACTTTGCTGCATTATTTAACGACTCTGCTGCGTTATTTAAGGACTCTGCTGCATTATTTAAGGACACTGCTGCATTATTTAAGGACTCTGCTGCATTATTTAAGGACTTTGCTGCATTATTTAACGACTCTGCTGCATTATTTAAGAACTTTGCTGCATTATTTAAGGACTCTGCTCCATTATTTAAGGAATTTGCTGCATTATTTAAGGACTCTGCTGCTTTATTTAAGGACTTTGCTGCATTATTTAATGAATCTGCTGAAGCATTTGAGGACTCAACTGCATTATTTAAGGTCTCTGCTGCATTATTTAAGGACTCTGCTGAAGCATTTGAGGACTCAGCTGCATGATTTAAGGACTTTGCTGAATTATTTAAGGACTCTGCTGCATTATTTAAGGAATTTGTTGCATTATTTAAGGACTCTGCTGCATTATTTAAGGAATTTGTTGCATTATTTAAGGACTCTGCTGCATTATTTAATGACTTTGCTGCATTATTTAATAACTTTGTTGCATTATATAAGTACTCTGCTGCATTATTTAAGGACTTTGTTGCATTATGTAAGGAGTCTGCTGCATTATTTAATGACTTTGCTGCATTATTTAAGGACTTTGCTGCATTATTTAAGGACTTTGATGCATTATTTAAGAACTTTGTTGCATTATTTAAGGACTCTGCTGCATTATTTAAGGACTTTGTTGCATTATGTAAGGACTTTGCTGCTTTATTTAAGGACTTTGCTGCATTATTTAAGAACTTTGTTGCATTATTTAAGGACTCTGCTGCATTATTTAAGGACTTTGTTGCATTATGTAAGGACTCTGCTGCATTATTTAAGGACTTTGCTGCATTATTTAAGGACTCTGCTGCATAATTTAAGGACTTTATTGCATTATTTAAGGATCCTGCTGCATTATTTAAGGATCCTGCTGAAGCATTTGAGGACTCAGCTGCATTATTTAAGGACTCTGCTGCATTATTTAAGGAATTTGCTGCATTATTTAAGGACTCTGCTGCGTTATTTAAGGACTCTGCTGCATTATTTAAGGACTTTGATGCATTATTTAAGGACGCTGCTGCAGAATTTAAGGAATCTGCTGCATTATTTAAGGACTTTGTTGCATTATTTAAGGTCTCTGCTGCATTATTTAAGGACTCTGCTGTGGTATTTAAGGACTCTGCTGCATTATTTAAGGAATTTGTTGCATTATTTAAGGACGCTGCTGCATTATTTAAGGACTTTGTTGCTTTATTTAAGGACTCTGCTGCAGTATTTAATGACTCTGCTGAAGCATTTGGGGACTCAGATGCATTATTTAAGGACTCTGCTGCATTATGTAAGGGCTTTGCTGCTTTATTTAAGGACTCTTTTGCATTATTTAAGGACTTTGTTGCATTATTTAAGGACTCTGCTGCATTATTTAAGGACTTTGCTGCATTATTTAAGGACTATGCTTTGGTATTTAAGGACTCTGCTGCATTATTTAAGGACTTTGCTGCATTATTTAAGGACTCTGCTGCATTATTTAATTACTTTGCTGCATTATTTAAGGACTCTGCTGCGGTATTTAAGGACTCTGCTGCATTATTTAAGGACTTTGATGCATTATTTAAGGACTCTGCTGCATTATTTAAGGAATTTGTTGCATTATTTAAGGACTCTGCTGCATTATTTAAGGACTTTGCTGCATTATTTAATAACTTTGTTGCATTATATAAGTACTCTGCTGCATTATTTAAGGACTTTGTTGCATTATGTAAGGAGTCTGCTGCATTATTTAAGGACTTTGCTGCATTATTTAACGACTCTGCTGAAGCATTTGAGGACTCAGCTGCATTATTTAAGGACTCTGCTGCATTATTTAAGGAATTTGCTGCATTATTTAAGGACTCTGCTGCGGTATTTAAGGACTCTGCTGCATTATTTAAGGACTTTGTTGCATTATGTAAGGAGTCTGCTGCATTATTTAAGGACTTTGCTGCATTATTTAATGAATCTGCTGAAGCATTTGAGGACTCAACTGCATTATTTAAGGTCTCTGCTGCATTATTTAAGGACTCTGCTGAAGCATTTGAGGACTCAGCTGCATGATTTAAGGACTTTGCTGCATTAGTTAAGGACTCTGCTGCATTATTTAAGGAATTTGTTGCATTATTTAAGGACTCTACTGCATTATTTAAGGACTTTGCTGCATTATTTAATAACTTTGTTGCATTATATAAGTACTCTGCTGCATTATTTAAGGACTTTGTTGCATTATGTAAGTAGTCTGCTGCATTATTTAAGGACTTTGCTGCATTATTTAACGACTCTGCTGAAGCATTTGAGGACTCAGCTGCATTATTTAAGGACACTGCTGCATTATTTAAGGAATTTGCTGCATTATTTAAGGACTCTGCTGCGGTATTTAAGGACTCTGCTGCATTATTTAAGGACTTTGTTGCATTATTTAAGGTCTCTGCTGCAGTATTTAATGACTCTGCTGAAGCATTTGGGCACTCAGATGCATTATTTAAGGACTCTGCTGCATTATGTAAGGGCTTTGCTGCTTTATTTAAGGACTCTTTTGCATTATTTAAGGACTTTGTTGCATTATTTAAGGACTCTGCTGCATTATTTAAGGACTTTGTTGCATTATTTAAGGATTCTGCTGCATTATTTAAGGACTTTGCTGCATTATTTAAGGACTATGCTGTGGTATTTAAGGACTCTGCTGCATTATTTAAGGACTTTGCTGCATTATTAAAGGACTCTGCTGCATTATTTAATTACTTTGCTGCATTATTTAAGGACTCTGCTGCGGTATTTAAGGACTCTGCTGCATTATTTAAGGACTTTGATGCATTATTTAAGGACACTGCTGCAGAATTTAAGGAATCTGCTGCATTATTTAAGGACTTTGTTGCATTATTTAAGGTCTCTTTTTCATTATTTAAGGACTCTGCTATTGTACTTAAGGACTTTGCTGCATTATTTAAGGACTTTGCTGCATTATTTAAGGACTCTGCTGCATTATTTAAGTACTTTGTTGCATTATTTAAGGACTCTGCTGCATAATTTAAGGACTTTATTGCATTATTTAAGGATCCTGCTGCATTATTTAATGACTCTGCTGAAGCATTTGAGGACTCAGCTACATTATTTAAGGTCTCTGCTGCATTATTTAAGGATCCTGCTGAAGCATTTGAGGACTCAGCTGCATTATTTAAGGACTTTGCTGCATTATTTAACGACTCTGCTGCGTTATTTAAGGACTCTGCTGCATTATTTAAGGACACTGCTGCACTATTTAAGGACTCTGCTGCATTATTTAAGGACTTTGCTGCATTATTTAACGACTCTGCTGCATTATTTAAGAACTTTGCTGCATTATTTAAGGACTCTGCTGCATTATTTAAGGAATTTGTTGCATTATTTAAGGACTCTGCTGCTTTATTTAAGGACTCTGCTGCGGTATTTAAGGACTCTGCTGCATTATTTAAGGACTTTGCTGCATTATTTAAGGACTGCTGCGTTATTTAAGGACTCTGCTGCATTATTTAAGACTTTGCTGCATTATTTAAGGACTCTGCTGCAGTGTTTAATGACTCTGCTGAAGCAACTGGGGACTCAGATGCATTATTTAAGGACTCTGCTGCATTATGTAAGGACTTTGCTGCTTTATTTAAGGACTTTGCTGCATTATTTAAGGACTCTGCTGCATTATTTAAGGACTTTGTTGCATTATTTAAGGACTCTTCTGCATTATTTAAGGACTTTGCTGCATTATTTAAGGACTATGCTGTGGTATTTAAGTACTCTGCTGCATTATTTAAGGACTTTGCTGCATTATTTAAGGACTCTGCTGCATTATTTAATTACTTTGCTGCATTATTAAAGGACCCTGCTGCGGCATTTAAGGATTCTGCTGCATTATTTAAGGACTTTGATGCATTATTTAAGGACGCTGCTGCAGAATTTAAGGAATCTGCTGCATTATTTAAGGACTTTGTTGCATTATTTAAGGTCTCTGCTGCATGAATTATGGACTCTGCTATGGTACTTAAGGACTTTGCTGCATTATTTAAGGACTTTGCTGCATTATTTAAGGACTTTGATGCATTATTTAAGAACTTTGTTGCATTATTTAAGGACTCTGCTGCATTATTTAAGGACTTTGTTGCATTATATAAGGACTTTGCTGCTTTATTTAAGGACTTTGCTGCATTATTTAAGGACTTTGTTGCATTATTTAAGGACTCTGCTGCATTATTTAAGGACTTTGTTGCATTATTTAAGGACTCTTCTGCATTATTTAAGGACTTTGCTGCATTATTTAAGGACTATGCTGTGGTATTTAAGTACTCTGCTGCATTATTTAAGGACTTTGCTGCATTATTTAAGGACTCTGCTGCATTATTTAATTACTTTGCTGCATTATTAAAGGACCCTGCTGCGGCATTTAGGGATTCTGCTGCATAATTTAAGGACTTTATTGCATTATTTAAGGATCCTGCTGCATTATTTAAGGATCCTGCTGAAGCATTTGAGGACTCAGCTGCATTATTTAAGGACTTTGCTGCATTATTTAACGACTCTGCTGCATTATTTAAGGACTCTGCTGCTTTATTTAAGGACTTTCCTGCATTATTTAAGGAGTCTTCTGCATTATTTAATGACTCTGCTGAAGCATTTGAGGACTCAACTGCATTATTTAAGGACTCTGCTGCATTATTTAAGGTCTCTGCTGCATTATTTAAGGACTCTGCTGTGGTATATAAGGACTCTGCTGCATTATTTAAGGAATTTGTTGCATTATTTAAGGACGCTGCTGCATTATTTAAGGACTTTGTTGCATTATTTAAGGACTCTGCTGCATTAATTAAGGACTTTGCTGCATTACTTAAGGACACTGCTGCATTATTTAAGGACTCTGTTGCATTATTTAAGGATTCTGCTGCATTATTTAAGGACTTTACTGCATTATTTAAGGACTATGCTGTGGTATTTAAGGACTCTGCTGCATTATTTAAGGACTTTGCTGCATTATTAAAGGACTCTGCTGCATTATTTAATTACTTTGCTGCATTATTTAAGGACTCTGCTGCGGTATTTAAGGACTCTGCTGCATTATTTAAGGACTTTGATGCATTATTTAAGGACACTGCTGCAGAATTTAAGGAATCTGCTGCATTATCTAAGGACTTTGTTGCATTATTTAAGGTCTCTTTTTCATTATTTAAGGACTCTGCTATTGTACTTAAGGACTTTGCTGCATTATTTAAGGACTTTGCTGCATTATTTAAGGACTCTGCTGCATTATTTAAGTACTTTGTTGCATTATTTAAGGACTCTGCTGCATAATTTAAGGACTTTATTGCATTATTTAAGGATCCTGCTGCATTATTTAATGACTCTGCTGAAGCATTTGAGGACTCAGCTGCATTATTTAAGGTCTCTCTGCTGCATTATTTAAGGATCCTGCTGAAGCATTTGAGGACTCAGCTGCATTATTTAAGGACTTTGCTGCATTATTTAACGACTCTGCTGCGTTATTTAAGGACTCTGCTGCATTATTTAAGGACACTGCTGCATTATTTAAGGACTCTGCTGCATTATTTAAGGACTTTGCTGCATTATTTAACGACTCTGCTGCATTATTTAAGAACTTTGCTGCATTATTTAAGGACTCTGCTCCATTATTTAAGGAATTTGCTGCATTATTTAAGGACTCTGCTGCTTTATTTAAGGACTTTGCTGCATTATTTAATGAATCTGCTGAAGCATTTGAGGACTCAACTGCATTATTTAAGGTCTCTGCTGCATTATTTAAGGACTCTGCTGAAGCATTTGAGGACTCAGCTGCATGATTTAAGGACTTTGCTGAATTATTTAAGGACTCTGCTGCATTATTTAAGGAATTTGTTGCATTATTTAAGGACTCTGCTGCATTATTTAAGGAATTTGTTGCATTATTTAAGGACTCTGCTGCATTATTTAATGACTTTGCTGCATTATTTAATAACTTTGTTGCATTATATAAGTACTCTGCTGCATTATTTAAGGACTTTGTTGCATTATGTAAGGAGTCTGCTGCATTATTTAAGGAGTCTGCTGCATTATTTAATGACTTTGCTGCATTATTTAAGGACTTTGCTGCATTATTTAAGGACTTTGATGCATTATTTAAGAACTTTGTTGCATTATTTAAGGACTCTGCTGCATTATTTAAGGACTTTGTTGCATTATGTAAGGACTTTGCTGCTTTATTTAAGGACTTTGCTGCATTATTTAAGAACTTTGTTGCATTATTTAAGGACTCTGCTGCATTATTTAAGGACTTTGTTGCATTATGTAAGGACTCTGCTGCATTATTTAAGGACTTTGCTGCATTATTTAAGGACTCTGCTGCATAATTTAAGGACTTTATTGCATTATTTAAGGATCCTGCTGCATTATTTAAGGATCCTGCTGAAGCATTTGAGGACTCAGCTGCATTATTTAAGGACTTTGCTGCATTATTTAACGACTCTGCTGCATTATCTAAGGACTCTGCTGCTTTATTTAAGGACTTTCCTGCATTATTTAAGGAGTCTTCTGCATTATTTAATGACTCTGCTGAAGCATTTGAGGACTCAGCTGCATTATTTAAGGACTCTGCTGCATTATTTAAGGACTTTGCTGCATTATTTAATGACTCTGCTGAAGCATTTGAGGACTCAGCTGCATTATTTAAGGACTCTGCTGCATTATTTAAGGAATTTGCTGCATTATTTAAGGACTCTGCTGCGGTATTTAAGGACTCTGCTGCATTATTTAAGGACTTTGATGCATTATTTAAGGACGCTGCTGCAGAATTTAAGGAATCTGCTGCATTATTTAAGGACTTTGTTGCATTATTTAAGGTCTCTGCTGCATTATTTAAGGACTTGCTGCATTATTTAAGGACTCTGCTGCTGTGTTTAAGAACTCTGCTGCATTATTTAAGGACTTTGCTGAATTATTTTAGGACTCTGCTGCATTATTTAAGGACTTTGCTGTATTATTTAAGGACTCTACTGCATTATTTAAGGACTTTGTTGCATTATTTAAGGACTCTGCTGCATTATTTAAGGACTTTGCTGTATTATTTAAGGACTCTGCTGCATTATTTAAGGACTTTTTTGCATTATTTAAGGACTCTGCTGCATTATTTAAGGACTTTGCTGCATTATTTAAGGACTCTGCTGCATTATTTAAGGACTTTGCTGCATTATTTAATGACTCTGCTGCATTATTTAAGGACTTTGTTGTATTATTTAAGGACTTTGCTGCATTATTTAAGGACTCTGCTGCGGTATTTAAGGACTCTGCTGCATTATTTAAGGACTTTGTTGCATTATTTAAGGACTCTGCTGCATTATTTAGGGACTTTGCTGCATTATTTAAGGACTATGCTGTGGTACTTAAGGACTCTGCTGTATTATTTAAGGACTTTGCTGCATTATTTAAGGGCTCTGCTGCATTATTTAATGACTTTGTTGCATTATATAAGGACTCTGCAGCATTATTTAAGGACTATGTTGCATTATGTTAGAAGTCTGCTGCATTATTTAAGGACTTTGCTGCATTATTTAAGGACTCTGCTGCATTATTTGAGGACTTTATTGCATTATTTAAGGACTCTGCTGCATTATTTAATGACTCTGCTGAAGCATTTGAGGACTCAGCTGCATTATTTAAGGTCTCTGCTGTATTATTTAAGGACTCTGCTGCATTATTTAATGACTCTGCTGCGGTATTTAAGGACTCTGCTGCATTATTTAAGGACTTTGCTGCATTATTTAAGGACTGCTGCATTATTTAAGGACTCTGCTGCATTATTTAAGACTTTGCTGCATTATTTAAGGACTCTGCTGCAGTGTTTAATGACTCTGCTGAAGCAATTGGGGACTCAGATGCATTGTTTAAGGACTCTGCTGCATTATGTAAGGACTTTGCTGCTTTATTTAAGGACTTTGCTGCATTATTTAAGGACTTTGTTGCATTATTTAAGGACTCTGCTGCATTATTTAAGGACTTTGTTGCATTATTTAAGGACTCTGCCGCATTATTTAAGGACTATGCTTTGGTATTTAAGGACTCTGCTGCATTATTTAAGGACTTTGCTGCATTATCTAAGGACTCTGCTGCATTATTTAATTACTTTGCTGCATTATTTAAGGACTCTGCTGCGGTATTTAAGGACTCTGCTGCATTATTTAAGGACTTTGATGCATTATTTAAGGACACTGCTGCAGAATTTAAGGAATCTGCTTCATTATTTAAGGACTTTGTTGCATTATTTAAGGTCTCTGCTGCATTATTTAAGGACTCTGCTATGGTACTTAAGGACTTTGCTGCATTATTTAAGGACTCTGCTGCATTATTTAAGAACTTTTTTGCATTGTTTAAGGACTCTGCTGCATTATTTAAGGACTTTGTTGCATTATGTTAGGACTCTGCTGCATTATTTAACGACTTTGCTGAATTATTTAAGGACTCTGCTGCATAATTTAAGGACTTTATTGCATTATTTTAGGATCCTGCTGCATTATTTAATGACTCTGCTGAAGCATTTGAGGACTCAGCTGCATTATTAAAGGTCTCTGCTGCATTATTTAAGGATCCTGCTGAAGCATTTGAGGACTCAGCTGCATTATTTAAGGACTTTGCTGCATTATTTAACGACTCTGCTGCGTTATTTAAGGACTCTGCTGCATTATTTAAGAACTTTGCTGCATTATTTAAGGACTCTTCTGCATTATTTAATGACTCTGCTGAAGTATTTGAGGACTCAGCTGCATTATTTAAGGACTCTGCTGCATTATTTAAGGAATTTGCTGCATTATTTAAGGACTCTGCTGCGTTATTTAAGGACTCTGCTGCATTATTTAAGGACTTTGATGCATTATTTAAGGACGCTGCTGCAGAATTTAAGGAATCTGCTGCATTATTTAAGGACTTTGTTGCATTATTTAAGGTCTCTGCTGCATTATTTAAGGACTCTGCTGTGGTATTTAAGGACTCTGCTGCATTATTTAAGGAATTTGTTGCATTATTTAAGGACGCTGCTGCATTATTTAAGGACTTTGTTGCTTTATTTAAGGACTCTGCTGCAGTATTTAATGACTCTGCTGAAGCATTTGGGGACTCAGATGCATTATTTAAGGACTCTGCTGCATTATGTAAGGGCTTTGCTGCTTTATTTAAGGACTCTTTTGCATTATTTAAGGACTTTGTTGCATTATTTAAGGACTCTGCTGCATTATTTAAGGACTTTGCTGCATTATTTAAGGACTATGCTTTGGTATTTAAGGACTCTGCTGCATTATTTAAGGACTTTGCTGCATTATTTAAGGACTCTGCTGCATTATTTAATTACTTTGCTGCATTATTTAAGGACTCTGCTGCGCTATTTAAGGACTCTGCTGCATTATTTAAGGACTTTGATGCATTATTTAAGGACTCTGCTGCATTATTTAAGGAATTTGTTGCATTATTTAAGGACTCTGCTGCATTATTTAAGGACTTTGCTGCATTATTTAATAACTTTGTTGCATTATATAAGTACTCTGCTGCATTATTTAAGGACTTTGTTGCATTATGTAAGGAGTCTGCTGCATTATTTAAGGACTTTGCTGCATTATTTAACGACTCTGCTGAAGCATTTGAGGACTCAGCTGCATTATTTAAGGACTCTGCTGCATTATTTAAGGAATTTGCTGCATTATTTAAGGACTCTGCTGCGGTATTTAAGGACTCTGCTGCATTATTTAAGGACTTTGTTGCATTATGTAAGGAGTCTGCTGCATTATTTAAGGACTTTGCTGCATTATTTAATGAATCTGCTGAAGCATTTGAGGACTCAACTGCATTATTTAAGGTCTCTGCTGCATTATTTAAGGACTCTGCTGAAGCATTTGAGGACTCAGCTGCATGATTTAAGGACTTTGCTGCATTAGTTAAGGACTCTGCTGCATTATTTAAGGAATTTGTTGCATTATTTAAGGACTCTGCTGCATTATTTAAGGACTTTGCTGCATTATTTAATAACTTTGTTGCATTATATAAGTACTCTGCTGCATTATTTAAGGACTTTGTTGCATTATGTAAGGAGTCTGCTGCATTATTTAAGGACTTTGCTGCATTATTTAACGACTCTGCTGAAGCATTTGAGGACTCAGCTGCATTATTTAAGGACACTGCTGCATTATTTAAGGAATTTGCTGCATTATTTAAGGACTCTGCTGCGGTATTTAAGGACTCTGCTGCATTATTTAAGGACTTTGTTGCATTATTTAAGGTCTCTGCTGCAGTATTTAATGACTCTGCTGAAGCATTTGGGCACTCAGATGCATTATTTAAGGACTCTGCTGCATTATGTAAGGGCTTTGCTGCTTTATTTAAGGACTCTTTTGCATTATTTAAGGACTTTGTTGCATTATTTAAGGACTCTGCTGCATTATTTAAGGACTTTGTTGCATTATTTAAGGATTCTGCTGCATTATTTAAGGACTTTGCTGCATTATTTAAGGACTATGCTGTGGTATTTAAGGACTCTGCTGCATTATTTAAGGACTTTGCTGCATTATTAAAGGACTCTGCTGCATTATTTAATTACTTTGCTGCATTATTTAAGGACTCTGCTGCGGTATTTAAGGACTCTGCTGCATTATTTAAGGACTTTGATGCATTATTTAAGGACACTGCTGCAGAATTTAAGGAATCTGCTGCATTATTTAAGGACTTTGTTGCATTATTTAAGGTCTCTTTTTCATTATTTAAGGACTCTGCTATTGTACTTAAGGACTTTGCTGCATTATTTAAGGACTTTGCTGCATTATTTAAGGACTCTGCTGCATTATTTAAGTACTTTGTTGCATTATTTAAGGACTCTGCTGCATAATTTAACGACTTTATTGCATTATTTAAGGATCCTGCTGCATTATTTAATGACTCTGCTGAAGCATTTGAGGACTCAGCTGCATTATTTAAGGTCTCTCTGCTGCATTATTTAAGGATCCTGCTGAAGCATTTGAGGACTCAGCTGCATTATTTAAGGACTTTGCTGCATTATTTAACGACTCTGCTGCGTTATTTAAGGACTCTGCTGCATTATTTAAGGACACTGCTGCATTATTTAAGGACTCTGCTGCATTATTTAAGGACTTTGCTGCATTATTTAACGACTCTGCTGCATTATTTAAGAACTTTGCTGCATTATTTAAGGACTCTGCTCCATTATTTAAGGAATTTGCTGCATTATTTAAGGACTCTGCTGCTTTATTTAAGGACTTTGCTGCATTATTTAATGAATCTGCTGAAGCATTTGAGGACTCAACTGCATTATTTAAGGTCTCTGCTGCATTATTTAAGGACTCTGCTGAAGCATTTGAGGACTCAGCTGCATGATTTAAGGACTTTGCTGAATTATTTAAGGACTCTGCTGCATTATTTAAGGAATTTGTTGCATTATTTAAGGACTCTGCTGCATTATTTAAGGAATTTGTTGCATTATTTAAGCACTCTGCTGCATTATTTAATGACTTTGCTGCATTATTTAATAACTTTGTTGCATTATATAAGTACTCTGCTGCATTATTTAAGGACTTTGTTGCATTATGTAAGGAGTCTGCTGCATTATTTAAGGAGTCTGCTGCATTATTTAATGACTATGCTGCATTATTTAAGGACTGCTGCGTTATTTAAGGACTCTGCTGCATTATTTAAGACTTTGCTGCATTATTTAAGGACTCTGCTGCAGTATTTAATGACTCTGCTGAAGCATTTGGGGACTCAGATGCTTTATTTAAGGACTCTGTTGCATTATTTAAGGACTTTGTTGCATTATTTAAGGACTCTGCTGCATTATTTAAGGACTTTGTTGCATTATTTAAGGATTCTGCTGCATTTTTTAAGGACTTTGCTGCATTATTTAAGGACTCTGCTGCATTATTTAATTACTTTGCTCCATTATTTAAGGACTCTGCTGCGGTATTTAAGGACTCTGCTGCATTATTTAAGGACTGTGATGCATTATTTAAGGACGCTGCTGCAGAATTTAAGGAATCTGCTGCATTATTTAAGGACTTTGTTGCATTATTTAAGGTCTCTGCTGCATTATTTAAGGACTCTGCTATGGTACTTAAGGACTTTGCTGCATTATTTAAGGACTTTGCTGCATTATTTAAGGACTCTGCTGCATTATTTAAGAACTGTGTTGCATTATTTAAGGACTCTGCTGCATTATTTAAGGACTTTGTTGCATTATGTAAGGACTCTGCTGCATTATTTAAGGACTTTGCTGCATTATTTAAGGACTCTACTGCATAATTTAAGGACTTTATTGCATTATTTAAGGATCCTGCTGCATTATTTAATGACTCTGCTGAAGCATTTGAGGACTCAGCTGCATTATTAAAGGTCTCTGCTGCATTATTTAAGGATCCTGCTGAAGCATTTGAGGACTCAGCTGCATTATTTAAGGACTTTGCTGCATTATTTATCGACTCTGCTGCGTTATTTAAGGACTCTGCTGCATTATTTAAGAACTTTGCTGCATTATTTAAGGACTCTTCTGCATTATTTAATGACTCTGCTGAAGTATTTGAGGACTCAGCTGCATTATTTAAGGACTCTGCTGCATTATTTAAGGAATTTGCTGCATTATTTAAGGACTCTACTGCGTTATTTAAGGACTCTGCTGCATTATTTAAGGACTTTGATGCATTATTTAAGGATGCTGCTGCAGAATTTAAGGAATCTGCTGCATTATTTAAGGACTTTGTTGCATTATTTAAGGACTCTGCTGCATTATTTAAGGACTTTGTTGCATTATTTAAGGACTCTGCCGCATTATTTAAGGACTATGCTTTGGTATTTAAGGACTCTGCTGCATTATTTAAGGACTTTGCTGCATTATTTAAGGACTCTGCTGCATTATTTAATTACTTTGCTGCATTATTTAAGGACTCTGCTGCGGTATTTAAGGACTCTGCTGCATTATTTAAGGACTTTGATGCATTATTTAAGGACACTGCTGCAGAATTTAAGGAATCTGCTTCATTATTTAAGGACTTTGTTGCATTATTTAAGGTCTCTGCTGCATTATTTAAGGACTCTGCTATGGTACTTAAGGACTTTGCTGCATTATTTAAGGACTCTGCTGCATTATTTAAGAACTTTTTTGCATTGTTTAAGGACTCTGCTGCATTATTTAAGGACTTTGTTGCATTATGTTAGGACTCTGCTGCATTATTTAACGACTTTGCTGAATTATTTAAGGACTCTGCTGCATAATTTAAGGACTTTATTGCATTATTTTAGGATCCTGCTGCATTATTTAATGACTCTGCTGAAGCATTTGAGGACTCAGCTGCATTATTAAAGGTCTCTGCTGCATTATTTAAGGATCCTGCTGAAGCATTTGAGGACTCAGCTGCATTATTTAAGGACTTTGCTGCATTATTTAACGACTCTGCTGCGTTATTTAAGGACTCTGCTGCATTATTTAAGAACTTTGCTGCATTATTTAAGGACTCTTCTGCATTATTTAATGACTCTGCTGAAGTATTTGAGGACTCAGCTGCATTATTTAAGGACTCTGCTGCATTATTTAAGGAATTTGCTGCATTATTTAAGGACTCTGCTGCGTTATTTAAGGACTCTGCTGCATTATTTAAGGACTTTGATGCATTATTTAAGGACGCTGCTGCAGAATTTAAGGAATCTGCTGCATTATTTAAGGACTTTGTTGCATTATTTAAGGTCTCTGCTGCATTATTTAAGGACTCTGCTGTGGTATTTAAGGACTCTGCTGCATTATTTAAGGAATTTGTTGCATTATTTAAGGACGCTGCTGCATTATTTAAGGACTTTGTTGCTTTATTTAAGGACTCTGCTGCAGTATTTAATGACTCTGCTGAAGCATTTGGGGACTCAGATGCATTATTTAAGGACTCTGCTGCATTATGTAAGGGCTTTGCTGCTTTATTTAAGGACTCTTTTGCATTATTTAAGGACTTTGTTGCATTATTTAAGGACTCTGCTGCATTATTTAAGGACTTTGCTGCCTTATTTAAGGACTATGCTTTGGTATTTAAGGACTCTGCTGCATTATTTAAGGACTTTGCTGCATTATTTAAGGACTCTGCTGCATTATTTAATTACTTTGCTGCATTATTTAAGGACTCTGCTGCGGTATTTAAGGACTCTGCTGCATTATTTAAGGACTTTGATGCATTATTTAAGGACTCTGCTGCATTATTTAAGGAATTTGTTGCATTATTTAAGGACTCTGCTGCATTATTTAAGGACTTTGCTGCATTATTTAATAACTTTGTTGCATTATATAAGTACTCTGCTGCATTATTTAAGGACTTTGTTGCATTATGTAAGGAGTCTGCTGCATTATTTAAGGACTTTGCTGCATTATTTAACGACTCTGCTGAAGCATTTGAGGACTCAGCTGCATTATTTAAGGACTCTGCTGCATTATTTAAGGAATTTGCTGCATTATTTAAGGACTCTGCTGCGGTATTTAAGGACTCTGCTGCATTATTTAAGGACTTTGTTGCATTATGTAAGGAGTCTGCTGCATTATTTAAGGACTTTGCTGCATTATTTAATGAATCTGCTGAAGCATTTGAGGACTCAACTGCATTATTTAAGGTCTCTGCTGCATTATTTAAGGACTCTGCTGAAGCATTTGAGGACTCAGCTGCATGATTTAAGGACTTTGCTGCATTAGTTAAGGACTCTGCTGCATTATTTAAGGAATTTGTTGCATTATTTAAGGACTCTACTGCATTATTTAAGGACTTTGCTGCATTATTTAATAACTTTGTTGCATTATATAAGTACTCTGCTGCATTATTTAAGGACTTTGTTGCATTATGTAAGGAGTCTGCTGCATTATTTAAGGACTTTGCTGCATTATTTAACGACTCTGCTGAAGCATTTGAGGACTCAGCTGCATTATTTAAGGACACTGCTGCATTATTTAAGGAATTTGCTGCATTATTTAAGGACTCTGCTGCGGTATTTAAGGACTCTGCTGCATTATTTAAGGACTTTGTTGCATTATTTAAGGTCTCTGCTGCAGTATTTAATGACTCTGCTGAAGCATTTGGGCACTCAGATGCATTATTTAAGGACTCTGCTGCATTATGTAAGGGCTTTGCTGCTTTATTTAAGGACTCTTTTGCATTATTTAAGGACTTTGTTGCATTATTTAAGGACTCTGCTGCATTATTTAAGGACTTTGTTGCATTATTTAAGGATTCTGCTGCATTATTTAAGGACTTTGCTGCATTATTTAAGGACTATGCTGTGGTATTTAAGGACTCTGCTGCATTATTTAAGGACTTTGCTGCATTATTAAAGGACTCTGCTGCATTATTTAATTACTTTGCTGCATTATTTAAGGACTCTGCTGCGGTATTTAAGGACTCTGCTGCATTATTTAAGGACTTTGATGCATTATTTAAGGACACTGCTGCAGAATTTAAGGAATCTGCTGCATTATTTAAGGACTTTGTTGCATTATTTAAGGTCTCTTTTTCATTATTTAAGGACTCTGCTATTGTACTTAAGGACTTTGCTGCATTATTTAAGGACTTTGCTGCATTATTTAAGGACTCTGCTGCATTATTTAAGTACTTTGTTGCATTATTTAAGGACTCTGCTGCATAATTTAAGGACTTTATTGCATTATTTAAGGATCCTGCTGCATTATTTAATGACTCTGCTGAAGCATTTGAGGACTCAGCTACATTATTTAAGGTCTCTGCTGCATTATTTAAGGATCCTGCTGAAGCATTTGAGGACTCAGCTGCATTATTTAAGGACTTTGCTGCATTATTTAACGACTCTGCTGCGTTATTTAAGGACTCTGCTGCATTATTTAAGGACACTGCTGCACTATTTAAGGACTCTGCTGCATTATTTAAGGACTTTGCTGCATTATTTAACGACTCTGCTGCATTATTTAAGAACTTTGCTGCATTATTTAAGGACTCTGCTGCATTATTTAAGGAATTTGTTGCATTATTTAAGGACTCTGCTGCTTTATTTAAGGACTCTGCTGCGGTATTTAAGGACTCTGCTGCATTATTTAAGGACTTTGCTGCATTATTTAAGGACTGCTGCGTTATTTAAGGACTCTGCTGCATTATTTAAGACTTTGCTGCATTATTTAAGGACTCTGCTGCAGTGTTTAATGACTCTGCTGAAGCAACTGGGGACTCAGATGCATTATTTAAGGACTTTGTTGCATTATTTAAGGACTCTGCTGCATTATTTAAGGACTTTGTTGCATTATTTAAGGACTCTTCTGCATTATTTAAGGACTTTGCTGCATTATTTAAGGACTATGCTGTGGTATTTAAGTACTCTGCTGCATTATTTAAGGACTTTGCTGCATTATTTAAGGACTCTGCTGCATTATTTAATTACTTTGCTGCATTATTAAAGGACCCTGCTGCGGCATTTAAGGATTCTGCTGCATTATTTAAGGACTTTGATGCATTATTTAAGGACGCTGCTGCAGAATTTAAGGAATCTGCTGCATTATTTAAGGACTTTGTTGCATTATTTAAGGTCTCTGCTGCATGAATTATGGACTCTGCTATGGTACTTAAGGACTTTGCTGCATTATTTAAGGACTTTGCTGCATTATTTAAGGACTTTGATGCATTATTTAAGAACTTTGTTGCATTATTTAAGGACTCTGCTGCATTATTTAAGGACTTTGTTGCATTATATAAGGACTTTGCTGCTTTATTTAAGGACTTTGCTGCATTATTTAAGGACTTTGTTGCATTATTTAAGGACTCTGCTGCATTATTTAAGGACTTTGTTGCATTATTTAAGGACTCTTCTGCATTATTTAAGGACTTTGCTGCATTATTTAAGGACTATGCTGTGGTATTTAAGTACTCTGCTGCATTATTTAAGGACTTTGCTGCATTATTTAAGGACTCTGCTGCATTATTTAATTACTTTGCTGCATTATTAAAGGACCCTGCTGCGGCATTTAGGGATTCTGCTGCATAATTTAAGGACTTTATTGCATTATTTAAGGATCCTGCTGCATTATTTAAGGATCCTGCTGAAGCATTTGAGGACTCAGCTGCATTATTTAAGGACTTTGCTGCATTATTTAACGACTCTGCTGCATTATTTAAGGACTCTGCTGCTTTATTTAAGGACTTTCCTGCATTATTTAAGGAGTCTTCTGCATTATTTAATGACTCTGCTGAAGCATTTGAGGACTCAACTGCATTATTTAAGGACTCTGCTGCATTATTTAAGGTCTCTGCTGCATTATTTAAGGACTCTGCTGTGGTATATAAGGACTCTGCTGCATTATTTAAGGAATTTGTTGCATTATTTAAGGACGCTGCTGCATTATTTAAGGACTTTGTTGCATTATTTAAGGACTCTGCTGCATTAATTAAGGACTTTGCTGCATTACTTAAGGACACTGCTGCATTATTTAAGGACTCTGTTGCATTATTTAAGGATTCTGCTGCATTATTTAAGGACTTTACTGCATTATTTAAGGACTATGCTGTGGTATTTAAGGACTCTGCTGCATTATTTAAGGACTTTGCTGCATTATTAAAGGACTCTGCTGCATTATTTAATTACTTTGCTGCATTATTTAAGGACTCTGCTGCGGTATTTAAGGACTCTGCTGCATTATTTAAGGACTTTGATGCATTATTTAAGGACACTGCTGCAGAATTTAAGGAATCTGCTGCATTATCTAAGGACTTTGTTGCATTATTTAAGGTCTCTTTTTCATTATTTAAGGACTCTGCTATTGTACTTAAGGACTTTGCTGCATTATTTAAGGACTTTGCTGCATTATTTAAGGACTCTGCTGCATTATTTAAGTACTTTGTTGCATTATTTAAGGACTCTGCTGCATAATTTAAGGACTTTATTGCATTATTTAAGGATCCTGCTGCATTATTTAATGACTCTGCTGAAGCATTTGAGGACTCAGCTGCATTATTTAAGGTCTCTCTGCTGCATTATTTAAGGATCCTGCTGAAGCATTTGAGGACTCAGCTGCATTATTTAAGGACTTTGCTGCATTATTTAACGACTCTGCTGCGTTATTTAAGGACTCTGCTGCATTATTTAAGGACACTGCTGCATTATTTAAGGACTCTGCTGCATTATTTAAGGACTTTGCTGCATTATTTAACGACTCTGCTGCATTATTTAAGAACTTTGCTGCATTATTTAAGGACTCTGCTCCATTATTTAAGGAATTTGCTGCATTATTTAAGGACTCTGCTGCTTTATTTAAGGACTTTGCTGCATTATTTAATGAATCTGCTGAAGCATTTGAGGACTCAACTGCATTATTTAAGGTCTCTGCTGCATTATTTAAGGACTCTGCTGAAGCATTTGAGGACTCAGCTGCATGATTTAAGGACTTTGCTGAATTATTTAAGGACTCTGCTGCATTATTTAAGGAATTTGTTGCATTATTTAAGGACTCTGCTGCATTATTTAAGGAATTTGTTGCATTATTTAAGGACTCTGCTGCATTATTTAATGACTTTGCTGCATTATTTAATAACTTTGTTGCATGATATAAGTACTCTGCTGCATTATTTAAGGACTTTGTTGCATTATGTAAGGAGTCTGCTGCATTATTTAAGGAGTCTGCTGCATTATTTAATGACTTTGCTGCATTATTTAAGGACTTTGCTGCATTATTTAAGGACTTTGATGCATTATTTAAGAACTTTGTTGCATTATTTAAGGACTCTGCTGCATTATTTAAGGACTTTGTTGCATTATGTAAGGACTTTGCTGCTTTATTTAAGGACTTTGCTGCATTATTTAAGAACTTTGTTGCATTATTTAAGGACTCTGCTGCATTATTTAAGGACTTTGTTGCATTATGTAAGGACTCTGCTGCATTATTTAAGGACTTTGCTGCATTATTTAAGGACTCTGCTGCATAATTTAAGGACTTTATTGCATTATTTAAGGATCCTGCTGCATTATTTAAGGATCCTGCTGAAGCATTTGAGGACTCAGCTGCATTATTTAAGGACTTTGCTGCATTATTTAACGACTCTGCTGCATTATCTAAGGACTCTGCTGCTTTATTTAAGGACTTTCCTGCATTATTTAAGGAGTCTTCTGCATTATTTAATGACTCTGCTGAAGCATTTGAGGACTCTGCTGCATTATTTAAGGACTTTGCTGCATTATTTAAGGACTCTGCTGCATTATTTAAGGACTTTGCTGCATTATTTAATGACTCTGCTGCATTATTTAAGGACTTTGTTGTATTATTTAAGGACTTTGCTGCATTATTTAAGGACTCTGCTGCGGTATTTAAGGACTCTGCTGCATTATTTAAGGACTTTGTTGCATTATTTAAGGACTCTGCTGCATTATTTAGGGACTTTGCTGCATTATTTAAGGACTATGCTGTGGTACTTAAGGACTCTGCTGTATTATTTAAGGACTTTGCTGCATTATTTAAGGGCTCTGCTGCATTATTTAATGACTTTGTTGCATTATATAAGGACTCTGCAGCATTATTTAAGGACTATGTTGCATTATGTTAGAAGTCTGCTGCATTATTTAAGGACTTTGCTGCATTATTTAAGGACTCTGCTGCATTATTTGAGGACTTTATTGCATTATTTAAGGACTCTGCTGCATTATTTAATGACTCTGCTGAAGCATTTGAGGACTCAGCTGCATTATTTAAGGTCTCTGCTGTATTATTTAAGGACTCTGCTGCATTATTTAATGACTCTGCTGCGGTATTTAAGGACTCTGCTGCATTATTTAAGGACTTTGCTGCATTATTTAAGGACTGCTGCATTATTTAAGGACTCTGCTGCATTATTTAAGACTTTGCTGCATTATTTAAGGACTCTGCTGCAGTGTTTAATGACTCTGCTGAAGCAATTGGGGACTCAGATGCATTGTTTAAGGACTCTGCTGCATTATGTAAGGACTTTGCTGCTTTATTTAAGGACTTTGCTGCATTATTTAAGGACTTTGTTGCATTATTTAAGGACTCTGCTGCATTATTTAAGGACTTTGTTGCATTATTTAAGGACTCTGCCGCATTATTTAAGGACTATGCTTTGGTATTTAAGGACTCTGCTGCATTATTTAAGGACTTTGCTGCATTATCTAAGGACTCTGCTGCATTATTTAATTACTTTGCTGCATTATTTAAGGACTCTGCTGCGGTATTTAAGGACTCTGCTGCATTATTTAAGGACTTTGATGCATTATTTAAGGACACTGCTGCAGAATTTAAGGAATCTGCTTCATTATTTAAGGACTTTGTTGCATTATTTAAGGTCTCTGCTGCATTATTTAAGGACTCTGCTATGGTACTTAAGGACTTTGCTGCATTATTTAAGGACTCTGCTGCATTATTTAAGAACTTTTTTGCATTGTTTAAGGACTCTGCTGCATTATTTAAGGACTTTGTTGCATTATGTTAGGACTCTGCTGCATTATTTAACGACTTTGCTGAATTATTTAAGGACTCTGCTGCATAATTTAAGGACTTTATTGCATTATTTTAGGATCCTGCTGCATTATTTAATGACTCTGCTGAAGCATTTGAGGACTCAGCTGCATTATTAAAGGTCTCTGCTGCATTATTTAAGGATCCTGCTGAAGCATTTGAGGACTCAGCTGCATTATTTAAGGACTTTGCTGCATTATTTAACGACTCTGCTGCGTTATTTAAGGACTCTGCTGCATTATTTAAGAACTTTGCTGCATTATTTAAGGACTCTTCTGCATTATTTAATGACTCTGCTGAAGTATTTGAGGACTCAGCTGCATTATTTAAGGACTCTGCTGCATTATTTAAGGAATTTGCTGCATTATTTAAGGACTCTGCTGCGTTATTTAAGGACTCTGCTGCATTATTTAAGGACTTTGATGCATTATTTAAGGACGCTGCTGCAGAATTTAAGGAATCTGCTGCATTATTTAAGGACTTTGTTGCATTATTTAAGGTCTCTGCTGCATTATTTAAGGACTCTGCTGTGGTATTTAAGGACTCTGCTGCATTATTTAAGGAATTTGTTGCATTATTTAAGGACGCTGCTGCATTATTTAAGGACTTTGTTGCTTTATTTAAGGACTCTGCTGCAGTATTTAATGACTCTGCTGAAGCATTTGGGGACTCAGATGCATTATTTAAGGACTCTGCTGCATTATGTAAGGGCTTTGCTGCTTTATTTAAGGACTCTTTTGCATTATTTAAGGACTTTGTTGCATTATTTAAGGACTCTGCTGCATTATTTAAGGACTTTGCTGCATTATTTAAGGACTATGCTTTGGTATTTAAGGACTCTGCTGCATTATTTAAGGACTTTGCTGCATTATTTAAGGACTCTGCTGCATTATTTAATTACTTTGCTGCATTATTTAAGGACTCTGCTGCGCTATTTAAGGACTCTGCTGCATTATTTAAGGACTTTGATGCATTATTTAAGGACTCTGCTGCATTATTTAAGGAATTTGTTGCATTATTTAAGGACTCTGCTGCATTATTTAAGGACTTTGCTGCATTATTTAATAACTTTGTTGCATTATATAAGTACTCTGCTGCATTATTTAAGGACTTTGTTGCATTATGTAAGGAGTCTGCTGCATTATTTAAGGACTTTGCTGCATTATTTAACGACTCTGCTGAAGCATTTGAGGACTCAGCTGCATTATTTAAGGACTCTGCTGCATTATTTAAGGAATTTGCTGCATTATTTAAGGACTCTGCTGCGGTATTTAAGGACTCTGCTGCATTATTTAAGGACTTTGTTGCATTATGTAAGGAGTCTGCTGCATTATTTAAGGACTTTGCTGCATTATTTAATGAATCTGCTGAAGCATTTGAGGACTCAACTGCATTATTTAAGGTCTCTGCTGCATTATTTAAGGACTCTGCTGAAGCATTTGAGGACTCAGCTGCATGATTTAAGGACTTTGCTGCATTAGTTAAGGACTCTGCTGCATTATTTAAGGAATTTGTTGCATTATTTAAGGACTCTACTGCATTATTTAAGGACTTTGCTGCATTATTTAATAACTTTGTTGCATTATATAAGTACTCTGCTGCATTATTTAAGGACTTTGTTGCATTATGTAAGGAGTCTGCTGCATTATTTAAGGACTTTGCTGCATTATTTAACGACTCTGCTGAAGCATTTGAGGACTCAGCTGCATTATTTAAGGACACTGCTGCATTATTTAAGGAATTTGCTGCATTATTTAAGGACTCTGCTGCGGTATTTAAGGACTCTGCTGCATTATTTAAGGACTTTGTTGCATTATTTAAGGTCTCTGCTGCAGTATTTAATGACTCTGCTGAAGCATTTGGGCACTCAGATGCATTATTTAAGGACTCTGCTGCATTATGTAAGGGCTTTGCTGCTTTATTTAAGGACTCTTTTGCATTATTTAAGGACTTTGTTGCATTATTTAAGGACTCTGCTGCATTATTTAAGGACTTTGTTGCATTATTTAAGGATTCTGCTGCATTATTTAAGGACTTTGCTGCATTATTTAAGGACTATGCTGTGGTATTTAAGGACTCTGCTGCATTATTTAAGGACTTTGCTGCATTATTAAAGGACTCTGCTGCATTATTTAATTACTTTGCTGCATTATTTAAGGACTCTGCTGCGGTATTTAAGGACTCTGCTGCATTATTTAAGGACTTTGATGCATTATTTAAGGACACTGCTGCAGAATTTAAGGAATCTGCTGCATTATTTAAGGACTTTGTTGCATTATTTAAGGTCTCTTTTTCATTATTTAAGGACTCTGCTATTGTACTTAAGGACTTTGCTGCATTATTTAAGGACTTTGCTGCATTATTTAAGGACTCTGCTGCATTATTTAAGTACTTTGTTGCATTATTTAAGGACTCTGCTGCATAATTTAAGGACTTTATTGCATTATTTAAGGATCCTGCTGCATTATTTAATGACTCTGCTGAAGCATTTGAGGACTCAGCTACATTATTTAAGGTCTCTGCTGCATTATTTAAGGATCCTGCTGAAGCATTTGAGGACTCAGCTGCATTATTTAAGGACTTTGCTGCATTATTTAACGACTCTGCTGCGTTATTTAAGGACTCTGCTGCATTATTTAAGGACACTGCTGCACTATTTAAGGACTCTGCTGCATTATTTAAGGACTTTGCTGCATTATTTAACGACTCTGCTGCATTATTTAAGAACTTTGCTGCATTATTTAAGGACTCTGCTGCATTATTTAAGGAATTTGTTGCATTATTTAAGGACTCTGCTGCTTTATTTAAGGACTCTGCTGCGGTATTTAAGGACTCTGCTGCATTATTTAAGGACTTTGCTGCATTATTTAAGGACTGCTGCGTTATTTAAGGACTCTGCTGCATTATTTAAGACTTTGCTGCATTATTTAAGGACTCTGCTGCAGTGTTTAATGACTCTGCTGAAGCAACTGGGGACTCAGATGCATTATTTAAGGACTTTGTTGCATTATTTAAGGACTCTGCTGCATTATTTAAGGACTTTGTTGCATTATTTAAGGACTCTTCTGCATTATTTAAGGACTTTGCTGCATTATTTAAGGACTATGCTGTGGTATTTAAGTACTCTGCTGCATTATTTAAGGACTTTGCTGCATTATTTAAGGACTCTGCTGCATTATTTAATTACTTTGCTGCATTATTAAAGGACCCTGCTGCGGCATTTAAGGATTCTGCTGCATTATTTAAGGACTTTGATGCATTATTTAAGGACGCTGCTGCAGAATTTAAGGAATCTGCTGCATTATTTAAGGACTTTGTTGCATTATTTAAGGTCTCTGCTGCATGAATTATGGACTCTGCTATGGTACTTAAGGACTTTGCTGCATTATTTAAGGACTTTGCTGCATTATTTAAGGACTTTGATGCATTATTTAAGAACTTTGTTGCATTATTTAAGGACTCTGCTGCATTATTTAAGGACTTTGTTGCATTATATAAGGACTTTGCTGCTTTATTTAAGGACTTTGCTGCATTATTTAAGGACTTTGTTGCATTATTTAAGGACTCTGCTGCATTATTTAAGGACTTTGTTGCATTATTTAAGGACTCTTCTGCATTATTTAAGGACTTTGCTGCATTATTTAAGGACCATGCTGTGGTATTTAAGTACTCTGCTGCATTATTTAAGGACTTTGCTGCATTATTTAAGGACTCTGCTGCATTATTTAATTACTTTGCTGCATTATTAAAGGACCCTGCTGCGGCATTTAGGGATTCTGCTGCATAATTTAAGGACTTTATTGCATTATTTAAGGATCCTGCTGCATTATTTAAGGATCCTGCTGAAGCATTTGAGGACTCAGCTGCATTATTTAAGGACTTTGCTGCATTATTTAACGACTCTGCTGCATTATTTAAGGACTCTGCTGCTTTATTTAAGGACTTTCCTGCATTATTTAAGGAGTCTTCTGCATTATTTAATGACTCTGCTGAAGCATTTGAGGACTCAACTGCATTATTTAAGGACTCTGCTGCATTATTTAAGGTCTCTGCTGCATTATTTAAGGACTCTGCTGTGGTATATAAGGACTCTGCTGCATTATTTAAGGAATTTGTTGCATTATTTAAGGACGCTGCTGCATTATTTAAGGACTTTGTTGCATTATTTAAGGACTCTGCTGCATTAATTAAGGACTTTGCTGCATTACTTAAGGACACTGCTGCATTATTTAAGGACTCTGTTGCATTATTTAAGGATTCTGCTGCATTATTTAAGGACTTTACTGCATTATTTAAGGACTATGCTGTGGTATTTAAGGACTCTGCTGCATTATTTAAGGACTTTGCTGCATTATTAAAGGACTCTGCTGCATTATTTAATTACTTTGCTGCATTATTTAAGGACTCTGCTGCGGTATTTAAGGACTCTGCTGCATTATTTAAGGACTTTGATGCATTATTTAAGGACACTGCTGCAGAATTTAAGGAATCTGCTGCATTATCTAAGGACTTTGTTGCATTATTTAAGGTCTCTTTTTCATTATTTAAGGACTCTGCTATTGTACTTAAGGACTTTGCTGCATTATTTAAGGACTTTGCTGCATTATTTAAGGACTCTGCTGCATTATTTAAGTACTTTGTTGCATTATTTAAGGACTCTGCTGCATAATTTAAGGACTTTATTGCATTATTTAAGGATCCTGCTGCATTATTTAATGACTCTGCTGAAGCATTTGAGGACTCAGCTGCATTATTTAAGGTCTCTCTGCTGCATTATTTAAGGATCCTGCTGAAGCATTTGAGGACTCAGCTGCATTATTTAAGGACTTTGCTGCATTATGTAACGACTCTGCTGCGTTATTTAAGGACTCTGCTGCATTATTTAAGGACACTGCTGCATTATTTAAGGACTCTGCTGCATTATTTAAGGACTTTGCTGCATTATTTAACGACTCTGCTGCATTATTTAAGAACTTTGCTGCATTATTTAAGGACTCTGCTCCATTATTTAAGGAATTTGCTGCATTATTTAAGGACTCTGCTGCTTTATTTAAGGACTTTGCTGCATTATTTAATGAATCTGCTGAAGCATTTGAGGACTCAACTGCATTATTTAAGGTCTCTGCTGCATTATTTAAGGACTCTGCTGAAGCATTTGAGGACTCAGCTGCATGATTTAAGGACTTTGCTGAATTATTTAAGGACTCTGCTGCATTATTTAAGGAATTTGTTGCATTATTTAAGGACTCTGCTGCATTATTTAAGGAATTTGTTGCATTATTTAAGGACTCTGCTGCATTATTTAATGACTTTGCTGCATTATTTAATAACTTTGTTGCATTATATAAGTACTCTGCTGCATTATTTAAGGACTTTGTTGCATTATGTAAGGAGTCTGCTGCATTATTTAAGGAGTCTGCTGCATTATTTAATGACTTTGCTGCATTATTTAAGGACTTTGCTGCATTATTTAAGGACTTTGATGCATTATTTAAGAACTTTGTTGCATTATTTAAGGACTCTGCTGCATTATTTAAGGACTTTGTTGCATTATGTAAGGACTTTGCTGCTTTATTTAAGGACTTTGCTGCATTATTTAAGAACTTTGTTGCATTATTTAAGGACTCTGCTGCATTATTTAAGGACTTTGTTGCATTATGTAAGGACTCTGCTGCATTATTTAAGGACTTTGCTGCATTATTTAAGGACTCTGCTGCATAATTTAAGGACTTTATTGCATTATTTAAGGATCCTGCTGCATTATTTAAGGATCCTGCTGAAGCATTTGAGGACTCAGCTGCATTATTTAAGGACTTTGCTGCATTATTTAACGACTCTGCTGCATTATCTAAGGACTCTGCTGCTTTATTTAAGGACTTTCCTGCATTATTTAAGGAGTCTTCTGCATTATTTAATGACTCTGCTGAAGCATTTGAGGACTCTGCTGCATTATTTAAGGACTTTGCTGCATTATTTAAGGACTCTGCTGCATTATTTAAGGACTTTGCTGCATTATTTAATGACTCTGCTGCATTATTTAAGGACTTTGTTGTATTATTTAAGGACTTTGCTGCATTATTTAAGGACTCTGCTGCGGTATTTAAGGACTCTGCTGCATTATTTAAGGACTTTGTTGCATTATTTAAGGACTCTGCTGCATTATTTAGGGACTTTGCTGCATTATTTAAGGACTATGCTGTGGTACTTAAGGACTCTGCTGTATTATTTAAGGACTTTGCTGCATTATTTAAGGGCTCTGCTGCATTATTTAATGACTTTGTTGCATTATATAAGGACTCTGCAGCATTATTTAAGGACTATGTTGCATTATGTTAGAAGTCTGCTGCATTATTTAAGGACTTTGCTGCATTATTTAAGGACTCTGCTGCATTATTTGAGGACTTTATTGCATTATTTAAGGACTCTGCTGCATTATTTAATGACTCTGCTGAAGCATTTGAGGACTCAGCTGCATTATTTAAGGTCTCTGCTGTATTATTTAAGGACTCTGCTGCATTATTTAATGACTCTGCTGCGGTATTTAAGGACTCTGCTGCATTATTTAAGGACTTTGCTGCATTATTTAAGGACTTTGCTGCATTATTTAAGGACTTTGATGCATTATTTAAGAACTTTGTTGCATTATTTAAGGACTCTGCTGCATTATTTAAGGACTTTGTTGCATTATGTAAGGACTTTGCTGCTTTATTTAAGGACTTTGCTGCATTATTTAAGAACTTTGTTGCATTATTTAAGGACTCTGCTGCATTATTTAAGGACTTTGTTGCATTATGTAAGGACTCTGCTGCATTATTTAAGGACTTTGCTGCATTATTTAAGGACTCTGCTGCATAATTTAAGGACTTTATTGCATTATTTAAGGATCCTGCTGCATTATTTAAGGATCCTGCTGAAGCATTTGAGGACTCAGCTGCATTATTTAAGGACTTTGCTGCATTATTTAACGACTCTGCTGCATTATCTAAGGACTCTGCTGCTTTATTTAAGGACTTTCCTGCATTATTTAAGGAGTCTTCTGCATTATTTAATGACTCTGCTGAAGCATTTGAGGACTCTGCTGCATTATTTAAGGACTTTGCTGCATTATTTAAGGACTCTGCTGCATTATTTAAGGACTTTGCTGCATTATTTAATGACTCTGCTGCATTATTTAAGGACTTTGTTGTATTATTTAAGGACTTTGCTGCATTATTTAAGGACTCTGCTGCGGTATTTAAGGACTCTGCTGCATTATTTAAGGACTTTGTTGCATTATTTAAGGACTCTGCTGCATTATTTAGGGACTTTGCTGCATTATTTAAGGACTATGCTGTGGTACTTAAGGACTCTGCTGTATTATTTAAGGACTTTGCTGCATTATTTAAGGGCTCTGCTGCATTATTTAATGACTTTGTTGCATTATATAAGGACTCTGCAGCATTATTTAAGGACTATGTTGCATTATGTTAGAAGTCTGCTGCATTATTTAAGGACTTTGCTGCATTATTTAAGGACTCTGCTGCATTATTTGAGGACTTTATTGCATTATTTAAGGACTCTGCTGCATTATTTAATGACTCTGCTGAAGCATTTGAGGACTCAGCTGCATTATTTAAGGTCTCTGCTGTATTATTTAAGGACTCTGCTGCATTATTTAATGACTCTGCTGCGGTATTTAAGGACTCTGCTGCATTATTTAAGGACTTTGCTGCATTATTTAAGGACTGCTGCATTATTTAAGGACTCTGCTGCATTATTTAAGACTTTGCTGCATTATTTAAGGACTCTGCTGCAGTGTTTAATGACTCTGCTGAAGCAATTGGGGACTCAGATGCATTGTTTAAGGACTCTGCTGCATTATGTAAGGACTTTGCTGCTTTATTTAAGGACTTTGCTGCATTATTTAAGGACTTTGTTGCATTATTTAAGGACTCTGCTGCATTATTTAAGGACTTTGTTGCATTATTTAAGGACTCTGCCGCATTATTTAAGGACTATGCTTTGGTATTTAAGGACTCTGCTGCATTATTTAAGGACTTTGCTGCATTATCTAAGGACTCTGCTGCATTATTTAATTACTTTGCTGCATTATTTAAGGACTCTGCTGCGGTATTTAAGGACTCTGCTGCATTATTTAAGGACTTTGATGCATTATTTAAGGACACTGCTGCAGAATTTAAGGAATCTGCTTCATTATTTAAGGACTTTGTTGCATTATTTAAGGTCTCTGCTGCATTATTTAAGGACTCTGCTATGGTACTTAAGGACTTTGCTGCATTATTTAAGGACTCTGCTGCATTATTTAAGAACTTTTTTGCATTGTTTAAGGACTCTGCTGCATTATTTAAGGACTTTGTTGCATTATGTTAGGACTCTGCTGCATTATTTAACGACTTTGCTGAATTATTTAAGGACTCTGCTGCATAATTTAAGGACTTTATTGCATTATTTTAGGATCCTGCTGCATTATTTAATGACTCTGCTGAAGCATTTGAGGACTCAGCTGCATTATTAAAGGTCTCTGCTGCATTATTTAAGGATCCTGCTGAAGCATTTGAGGACTCAGCTGCATTATTTAAGGACTTTGCTGCATTATTTAACGACTCTGCTGCGTTATTTAAGGACTCTGCTGCATTATTTAAGAACTTTGCTGCATTATTTAAGGACTCTTCTGCATTATTTAATGACTCTGCTGAAGTATTTGAGGACTCAGCTGCATTATTTAAGGACTCTGCTGCATTATTTAAGGAATTTGCTGCATTATTTAAGGACTCTGCTGCGTTATTTAAGGACTCTGCTGCATTATTTAAGGACTTTGATGCATTATTTAAGGACGCTGCTGCAGAATTTAAGGAATCTGCTGCATTATTTAAGGACTTTGTTGCATTATTTAAGGTCTCTGCTGCATTATTTAAGGACTCTGCTGTGGTATTTAAGGACTCTGCTGCATTATTTAAGGAATTTGTTGCATTATTTAAGGACGCTGCTGCATTATTTAAGGACTTTGTTGCTTTATTTAAGGACTCTGCTGCAGTATTTAATGACTCTGCTGAAGCATTTGGGGACTCAGATGCATTATTTAAGGACTCTGCTGCATTATGTAAGGGCTTTGCTGCTTTATTTAAGGACTCTTTTGCATTATTTAAGGACTTTGTTGCATTATTTAAGGACTCTGCTGCATTATTTAAGGACTTTGCTGCATTATTTAAGGACTATGCTTTGGTATTTAAGGACTCTGCTGCATTATTTAAGGACTTTGCTGCATTATTTAAGGACTCTGCTGCATTATTTAATTACTTTGCTGCATTATTTAAGGACTCTGCTGCGCTATTTAAGGACTCTGCTGCATTATTTAAGGACTTTGATGCATTATTTAAGGACTCTGCTGCATTATTTAAGGAATTTGTTGCATTATTTAAGGACTCTGCTGCATTATTTAAGGACTTTGCTGCATTATTTAATAACTTTGTTGCATTATATAAGTACTCTGCTGCATTATTTAAGGACTTTGTTGCATTATGTAAGGAGTCTGCTGCATTATTTAAGGACTTTGCTGCATTATTTAACGACTCTGCTGAAGCATTTGAGGACTCAGCTGCATTATTTAAGGACTCTGCTGCATTATTTAAGGAATTTGCTGCATTATTTAAGGACTCTGCTGCGGTATTTAAGGACTCTGCTGCATTATTTAAGGACTTTGTTGCATTATGTAAGGAGTCTGCTGCATTATTTAAGGACTTTGCTGCATTATTTAATGAATCTGCTGAAGCATTTGAGGACTCAACTGCATTATTTAAGGTCTCTGCTGCATTATTTAAGGACTCTGCTGAAGCATTTGAGGACTCAGCTGCATGATTTAAGGACTTTGCTGCATTAGTTAAGGACTCTGCTGCATTATTTAAGGAATTTGTTGCATTATTTAAGGACTCTGCTGCATTATTTAAGGACTTTGCTGCATTATTTAATAACTTTGTTGCATTATATAAGTACTCTGCTGCATTATTTAAGGACTTTGTTGCATTATGTAAGGAGTCTGCTGCATTATTTAAGGACTTTGCTGCATTATTTAACGACTCTGCTGAAGCATTTGAGGACTCAGCTGCATTATTTAAGGACACTGCTGCATTATTTAAGGAATTTGCTGCATTATTTAAGGACTCTGCTGCGGTATTTAAGGACTCTGCTGCATTATTTAAGGACTTTGTTGCATTATTTAAGGTCTCTGCTGCAGTATTTAATGACTCTGCTGAAGCATTTGGGCACTCAGATGCATTATTTAAGGACTCTGCTGCATTATGTAAGGGCTTTGCTGCTTTATTTAAGGACTCTTTTGCATTATTTAAGGACTTTGTTGCATTATTTAAGGACTCTGCTGCATTATTTAAGGACTTTGTTGCATTATTTAAGGATTCTGCTGCATTATTTAAGGACTTTGCTGCATTATTTAAGGACTATGCTGTGGTATTTAAGGACTCTGCTGCATTATTTAAGGACTTTGCTGCATTATTAAAGGACTCTGCTGCATTATTTAATTACTTTGCTGCATTATTTAAGGACTCTGCTGCGGTATTTAAGGACTCTGCTGCATTATTTAAGGACTTTGATGCATTATTTAAGGACACTGCTGCAGAATTTAAGGAATCTGCTGCATTATTTAAGGACTTTGTTGCATTATTTAAGGTCTCTTTTTCATTATTTAAGGACTCTGCTATTGTACTTAAGGACTTTGCTGCATTATTTAAGGACTTTGCTGCATTATTTAAGGACTCTGCTGCATTATTTAAGTACTTTGTTGCATTATTTAAGGACTCTGCTGCATAATTTAAGGACTTTATTGCATTATTTAAGGATCCTGCTGCATTATTTAATGACTCTGCTGAAGCATTTGAGGACTCAGCTGCATTATTTAAGGTCTCTCTGCTGCATTATTTAAGGATCCTGCTGAAGCATTTGAGGACTCAGCTGCATTATTTAAGGACTTTGCTGCATTATTTAACGACTCTGCTGCGTTATTTAAGGACTCTGCTGCATTATTTAAGGACACTGCTGCATTATTTAAGGACTCTGCTGCATTATTTAAGGACTTTGCTGCATTATTTAACGACTCTGCTGCATTATTTAAGAACTTTGCTGCATTATTTAAGGACTCTGCTCCATTATTTAAGGAATTTGCTGCATTATTTAAGGACTCTGCTGCTTTATTTAAGGACTTTGCTGCATTATTTAATGAATCTGCTGAAGCATTTGAGGACTCAACTGCATTATTTAAGGTCTCTGCTGCATTATTTAAGGACTCTGCTGAAGCATTTGAGGACTCAGCTGCATGATTTAAGGACTTTGCTGAATTATTTAAGGACTCTGCTGCATTATTTAAGGAATTTGTTGCATTATTTAAGGACTCTGCTGCATTATTTAAGGAATTTGTTGCATTATTTAAGCACTCTGCTGCATTATTTAATGACTTTGCTGCATTATTTAATAACTTTGTTGCATTATATAAGTACTCTGCTGCATTATTTAAGGACTTTGTTGCATTATGTAAGGAGTCTGCTGCATTATTTAAGGAGTCTGCTGCATTATTTAATGACTATGCTGCATTATTTAAGGACTGCTGCGTTATTTAAGGACTCTGCTGCATTATTTAAGACTTTGCTGCATTATTTAAGGACTCTGCTGCAGTATTTAATGACTCTGCTGAAGCATATGGGGACTCAGATGCTTTATTTAAGGACTCTGTTGCATTATTTAAGGACTTTGTTGCATTATTTAAGGACTCTGCTGCATTATTTAAGGACTTTGTTGCATTATTTAAGGATTCTGCTGCATTTTTTAAGGACTTTGCTGCATTATTTAAGGACTCTGCTGCATTATTTAATTACTTTGCTCCATTATTTAAGGACTCTGCTGCGGTATTTAAGGACTCTGCTGCATTATTTAAGGACTGTGATGCATTATTTAAGGACGCTGCTGCAGAATTTAAGGAATCTGCTGCATTATTTAAGGACTTTGTTGCATTATTTAAGGTCTCTGCTGCATTATTTAAGGACTCTGCTATGGTACTTAAGGACTTTGCTGCATTATTTAAGGACTTTGCTGCATTATTTAAGGACTCTGCTGCATTATTTAAGAACTGTGTTGCATTATTTAAGGACTCTGCTGCATTATTTAAGGACTTTGTTGCATTATGTAAGGACTCTGCTGCATTATTTAAGGACTTTGCTGCATTATTTAAGGACTCTACTGCATAATTTAAGGACTTTATTGCATTATTTAAGGATCCTGCTGCATTATTTAATGACTCTGCTGAAGCATTTGAGGACTCAGCTGCATTATTAAAGGTCTCTGCTGCATTATTTAAGGATCCTGCTGAAGCATTTGAGGACTCAGCTGCATTATTTAAGGACTTTGCTGCATTATTTATCGACTCTGCTGCGTTATTTAAGGACTCTGCTGCATTATTTAAGAACTTTGCTGCATTATTTAAGGACTCTTCTGCATTATTTAATGACTCTGCTGAAGTATTTGAGGACTCAGCTGCATTATTTAAGGACTCTGCTGCATTATTTAAGGAATTTGCTGCATTATTTAAGGACTCTACTGCGTTATTTAAGGACTCTGCTGCATTATTTAAGGACTTTGATGCATTATTTAAGGATGCTGCTGCAGAATTTAAGGAATCTGCTGCATTATTTAAGGACTTTGTTGCATTATTTAAGGACTCTGCTGCATTATTTAAGGACTTTGTTGCATTATTTAAGGACTCTGCCGCATTATTTAAGGACTATGCTTTGGTATTTAAGGACTCTGCTGCATTATTTAAGGACTTTGCTGCATTATTTAAGGACTCTGCTGCATTATTTAATTACTTTGCTGCATTATTTAAGGACTCTGCTGCGGTATTTAAGGACTCTGCTGCATTATTTAAGGACTTTGATGCATTATTTAAGGACACTGCTGCAGAATTTAAGGAATCTGCTTCATTATTTAAGGACTTTGTTGCATTATTTAAGGTCTCTGCTGCATTATTTAAGGACTCTGCTATGGTACTTAAGGACTTTGCTGCATTATTTAAGGACTCTGCTGCATTATTTAAGAACTTTTTTGCATTGTTTAAGGACTCTGCTGCATTATTTAAGGACTTTGTTGCATTATGTTAGGACTCTGCTGCATTATTTAACGACTTTGCTGAATTATTTAAGGACTCTGCTGCATAATTTAAGGACTTTATTGCATTATTTTAGGATCCTGCTGCATTATTTAATGACTCTGCTGAAGCATTTGAGGACTCAGCTGCATTATTAAAGGTCTCTGCTGCATTATTTAAGGATCCTGCTGAAGCATTTGAGGACTCAGCTGCATTATTTAAGGACTTTGCTGCATTATTTAACGACTCTGCTGCGTTATTTAAGGACTCTGCTGCATTATTTAAGAACTTTGCTGCATTATTTAAGGACTCTTCTGCATTATTTAATGACTCTGCTGAAGTATTTGAGGACTCAGCTGCATTATTTAAGGACTCTGCTGCATTATTTAAGGAATTTGCTGCATTATTTAAGGACTCTGCTGCGTTATTTAAGGACTCTGCTGCATTATTTAAGGACTTTGATGCATTATTTAAGGACGCTGCTGCAGAATTTAAGGAATCTGCTGCATTATTTAAGGACTTTGTTGCATTATTTAAGGTCTCTGCTGCATTATTTAAGGACTCTGCTGTGGTATTTAAGGACTCTGCTGCATTATTTAAGGAATTTGTTGCATTATTTAAGGACGCTGCTGCATTATTTAAGGACTTTGTTGCTTTATTTAAGGACTCTGCTGCAGTATTTAATGACTCTGCTGAAGCATTTGGGGACTCAGATGCATTATTTAAGGACTCTGCTGCATTATGTAAGGGCTTTGCTGCTTTATTTAAGGACTCTTTTGCATTATTTAAGGACTTTGTTGCATTATTTAAGGACTCTGCTGCATTATTTAAGGACTTTGCTGCATTATTTAAGGACTATGCTTTGGTATTTAAGGACTCTGCTGCATTATTTAAGGACTTTGCTGCATTATTTAAGGACTCTGCTGCATTATTTAATTACTTTGCTGCATTATTTAAGGACTCTGCTGCGGTATTTAAGGACTCTGCTGCATTATTTAAGGACTTTGATGCATTATTTAAGGACTCTGCTGCATTATTTAAGGAATTTGTTGCATTATTTAAGGACTCTGCTGCATTATTTAAGGACTTTGCTGCATTATTTAATAACTATGTTGCATTATATAAGTACTCTGCTGCATTATTTAAGGACTTTGTTGCATTATGTAAGGAGTCTGCTGCATTATTTAAGGACTTTGCTGCATTATTTAACGACTCTGCTGAAGCATTTGAGGACTCAGCTGCATTATTTAAGGACTCTGCTGCATTATTTAAGGAATTTGCTGCATTATTTAAGGACTCTGCTGCGGTATTTAAGGACTCTGCTGCATTATTTAAGGACTTTGTTGCATTATGTAAGGAGTCTGCTGCATTATTTAAGGACTTTGCTGCATTATTTAATGAATCTGCTGAAGCATTTGAGGACTCAACTGCATTATTTAAGGTCTCTGCTGCATTATTTAAGGACTCTGCTGAAGCATTTGAGGACTCAGCTGCATGATTTAAGGACTTTGCTGCATTAGTTAAGGACTCTGCTGCATTATTTAAGGAATTTGTTGCATTATTTAAGGACTCTACTGCATTATTTAAGGACTTTGCTGCATTATTTAATAACTTTGTTGCATTATATAAGTACTCTGCTGCATTATTTAAGGACTTTGTTGCATTATGTAAGGAGTCTGCTGCATTATTTAAGGACTTTGCTGCATTATTTAACGACTCTGCTGAAGCATTTGAGGACTCAGCTGCATTATTTAAGGACACTGCTGCATTATTTAAGGAATTTGCTGCATTATTTAAGGACTCTGCTGCGGTATTTAAGGACTCTGCTGCATTATTTAAGGACTTTGTTGCATTATTTAAGGTCTCTGCTGCAGTATTTAATGACTCTGCTGAAGCATTTGGGCACTCAGATGCATTATTTAAGGACTCTGCTGCATTATGTAAGGGCTTTGCTGCTTTATTTAAGGACTCTTTTGCATTATTTAAGGACTTTGTTGCATTATTTAAGGACTCTGCTGCATTATTTAAGGACTTTGTTGCATTATTTAAGGATTCTGCTGCATTATTTAAGGACTTTGCTGCATTATTTAAGGACTATGCTGTGGTATTTAAGGACTCTGCTGCATTATTTAAGGACTTTGCTGCATTATTAAAGGACTCTGCTGCATTATTTAATTACTTTGCTGCATTATTTAAGGACTCTGCTGCGGTATTTAAGGACTCTGCTGCATTATTTAAGGACTTTGATGCATTATTTAAGGACACTGCTGCAGAATTTAAGGAATCTGCTGCATTATTTAAGGACTTTGTTGCATTATTTAAGGTCTCTTTTTCATTATTTAAGGACTCTGCTATTGTACTTAAGGACTTTGCTGCATTATTTAAGGACTTTGCTGCATTATTTAAGGACTCTGCTGCATTATTTAAGTACTTTGTTGCATTATTTAAGGACTCTGCTGCATAATTTAAGGACTTTATTGCATTATTTAAGGATCCTGCTGCATTATTTAATGACTCTGCTGAAGCATTTGAGGACTCAGCTACATTATTTAAGGTCTCTGCTGCATTATTTAAGGATCCTGCTGAAGCATTTGAGGACTCAGCTGCATTATTTAAGGACTTTGCTGCATTATTTAACGACTCTGCTGCGTTATTTAAGGACTCTGCTGCATTATTTAAGGACACTGCTGCACTATTTAAGGACTCTGCTGCATTATTTAAGGACTTTGCTGCATTATTTAACGACTCTGCTGCATTATTTAAGAACTTTGCTGCATTATTTAAGGACTCTGCTGCATTATTTAAGGAATTTGTTGCATTATTTAAGGACTCTGCTGCTTTATTTAAGGACTCTGCTGCGGTATTTAAGGACTCTGCTGCATTATTTAAGGACTTTGCTGCATTATTTAAGGACTGCTGCGTTATTTAAGGACTCTGCTGCATTATTTAAGACTTTGCTGCATTATTTAAGGACTCTGCTGCAGTGTTTAATGACTCTGCTGAAGCAACTGGGGACTCAGATGCATTATTTAAGGACTCTGCTGCATTATGTAAGGACTTTGCTGCTTTATTTAAGGACTTTGCTGCATTATTTAAGGACTCTGCTGCATTATTTAAGGACTTTGTTGCATTATTTAAGGACTCTTCTGCATTATTTAAGGACTTTGCTGCATTATTTAAGGACTATGCTGTGGTATTTAAGTACTCTGCTGCATTATTTAAGGACTTTGCTGCATTATTTAAGGACTCTGCTGCATTATTTAATTACTTTGCTGCATTATTAAAGGACCCTGCTGCGGCATTTAAGGATTCTGCTGCATTATTTAAGGACTTTGATGCATTATTTAAGGACGCTGCTGCAGAATTTAAGGAATCTGCTGCATTATTTAAGGACTTTGTTGCATTATTTAAGGTCTCTGCTGCATGAATTATGGACTCTGCTATGGTACTTAAGGACTTTGCTGCATTATTTAAGGACTTTGCTGCATTATTTAAGGACTTTGATGCATTATTTAAGAACTTTGTTGCATTATTTAAGGACTCTGCTGCATTATTTAAGGACTTTGTTGCATTATATAAGGACTTTGCTGCTTTATTTAAGGACTTTGCTGCATTATTTAAGGACTTTGTTGCATTATTTAAGGACTCTGCTGCATTATTTAAGGACTTTGTTGCATTATTTAAGGACTCTTCTGCATTATTTAAGGACTTTGCTGCATTATTTAAGGACTATGCTGTGGTATTTAAGTACTCTGCTGCATTATTTAAGGACTTTGCTGCATTATTTAAGGACTCTGCTGCATTATTTAATTACTTTGCTGCATTATTAAAGGACCCTGCTGCGGCATTTAGGGATTCTGCTGCATAATTTAAGGACTTTATTGCATTATTTAAGGATCCTGCTGCATTATTTAAGGATCCTGCTGAAGCATTTGAGGACTCAGCTGCATTATTTAAGGACTTTGCTGCATTATTTAACGACTCTGCTGCATTATTTAAGGACTCTGCTGCTTTATTTAAGGACTTTCCTGCATTATTTAAGGAGTCTTCTGCATTATTTAATGACTCTGCTGAAGCATTTGAGGACTCAACTGCATTATTTAAGGACTCTGCTGCATTATTTAAGGTCTCTGCTGCATTATTTAAGGACTCTGCTGTGGTATATAAGGACTCTGCTGCATTATTTAAGGAATTTGTTGCATTATTTAAGGACGCTGCTGCATTATTTAAGGACTTTGTTGCATTATTTAAGGACTCTGCTGCATTAATTAAGGACTTTGCTGCATTACTTAAGGACACTGCTGCATTATTTAAGGACTCTGTTGCATTATTTAAGGATTCTGCTGCATTATTTAAGGACTTTACTGCATTATTTAAGGACTATGCTGTGGTATTTAAGGACTCTGCTGCATTATTTAAGGACTTTGCTGCATTATTAAAGGACTCTGCTGCATTATTTAATTACTTTGCTGCATTATTTAAGGACTCTGCTGCGGTATTTAAGGACTCTGCTGCATTATTTAAGGACTTTGATGCATTATTTAAGGACACTGCTGCAGAATTTAAGGAATCTGCTGCATTATCTAAGGACTTTGTTGCATTATTTAAGGTCTCTTTTTCATTATTTAAGGACTCTGCTATTGTACTTAAGGACTTTGCTGCATTATTTAAGGACTTTGCTGCATTATTTAAGGACTCTGCTGCATTATTTAAGTACTTTGTTGCATTATTTAAGGACTCTGCTGCATAATTTAAGGACTTTATTGCATTATTTAAGGATCCTGCTGCATTATTTAATGACTCTGCTGAAGCATTTGAGGACTCAGCTGCATTATTTAAGGTCTCTCTGCTGCATTATTTAAGGATCCTGCTGAAGCATTTGAGGACTCAGCTGCATTATTTAAGGACTTTGCTGCATTATTTAACGACTCTGCTGCGTTATTTAAGGACTCTGCTGCATTATTTAAGGACACTGCTGCATTATTTAAGGACTCTGCTGCATTATTTAAGGACTTTGCTGCATTATTTAACGACTCTGCTGCATTATTTAAGAACTTTGCTGCATTATTTAAGGACTCTGCTCCATTATTTAAGGAATTTGCTGCATTATTTAAGGACTCTGCTGCTTTATTTAAGGACTTTGCTGCATTATTTAATGAATCTGCTGAAGCATTTGAGGACTCAACTGCATTATTTAAGGTCTCTGCTGCATTATTTAAGGACTCTGCTGAAGCATTTGAGGACTCAGCTGCATGATTTAAGGACTTTGCTGAATTATTTAAGGACTCTGCTGCATTATTTAAGGAATTTGTTGCATTATTTAAGGACTCTGCTGCATTATTTAAGGAATTTGTTGCATTATTTAAGGACTCTGCTGCATTATTTAATGACTTTGCTGCATTATTTAATAACTTTGTTGCATTATATAAGTACTCTGCTGCATTATTTAAGGACTTTGTTGCATTATGTAAGGAGTCTGCTGCATTATTTAAGGAGTCTGCTGCATTATTTAATGACTATGCTGCATTATTTAAGGACTGCTGCGTTATTTAAGGACTCTGCTGCATTATTTAAGACTTTGCTGCATTATTTAAGGACTCTGCTGCAGTATTTAATGACTCTGCTGAAGCATTTGGGGACTCAGATGCTTTATTTAAGGACTCTGTTGCATTATTTAAGGACTTTGTTGCATTATTTAAGGACTCTGCTGCATTATTTAAGGACTTTGTTGCATTATTTAAGGATTCTGCTGCATTTTTAAGGACTTTGCTGCATTATTTAAGGACTCTGCTGCATTATTTAATTACTTTGCTCCATTATTTAAGGACTCTGCTGCGGTATTTAAGGACTCTGCTGCATTATTTAAGGACTTTGCTGCATTATTTAAGGACTCTGCTGCATTATTTAATTACTTTGCTGCATTATTTAAGGACTCTGCTGCGGTATTTAAGGACTCTGCTGCATTATTTAAGGACTTTGATGCATTATTTAAGGACTCTGCTGCATTATTTAAGGAATTTGTTGCATTATTTAAGGACTCTGCTGCATTATTTAAGGACTTTGCTGCATTATTTAATAACTATGTTGCATTATATAAGTACTCTGCTGCATTATTTAAGGACTTTGTTGCATTATGTAAGGAGTCTGCTGCATTATTTAAGGACTTTGCTGCATTATTTAACGACTCTGCTGAAGCATTTGAGGACTCAGCTGCATTATTTAAGGACTCTGCTGCATTATTTAAGGAATTTGCTGCATTATTTAAGGACTCTGCTGCGGTATTTAAGGACTCTGCTGCATTATTTAAGGACTTTGTTGCATTATGTAAGGAGTCTGCTGCATTATTTAAGGACTTTGCTGCATTATTTAATGAATCTGCTGAAGCATTTGAGGACTCAACTGCATTATTTAAGGTCTCTGCTGCATTATTTAAGGACTCTGCTGAAGCATTTGAGGACTCAGCTGCATGATTTAAGGACTTTGCTGCATTAGTTAAGGACTCTGCTGCATTATTTAAGGAATTTGTTGCATTATTTAAGGACTCTACTGCATTATTTAAGGACTTTGCTGCATTATTTAATAACTTTGTTGCATTATATAAGTACTCTGCTGCATTATTTAAGGACTTTGTTGCATTATGTAAGGAGTCTGCTGCATTATTTAAGGACTTTGCTGCATTATTTAACGACTCTGCTGAAGCATTTGAGGACTCAGCTGCATTATTTAAGGACACTGCTGCATTATTTAAGGAATTTGCTGCATTATTTAAGGACTCTGCTGCGGTATTTAAGGACTCTGCTGCATTATTTAAGGACTTTGTTGCATTATTTAAGGTCTCTGCTGCAGTATTTAATGACTCTGCTGAAGCATTTGGGCACTCAGATGCATTATTTAAGGACTCTGCTGCATTATGTAAGGGCTTTGCTGCTTTATTTAAGGACTCTTTTGCATTATTTAAGGACTTTGTTGCATTATTTAAGGACTCTGCTGCATTATTTAAGGACTTTGTTGCATTATTTAAGGATTCTGCTGCATTATTTAAGGACTTTGCTGCATTATTTAAGGACTATGCTGTGGTATTTAAGGACTCTGCTGCATTATTTAAGGACTTTGCTGCATTATTAAAGGACTCTGCTGCATTATTTAATTACTTTGCTGCATTATTTAAGGACTCTGCTGCGGTATTTAAGGACTCTGCTGCATTATTTAAGGACTTTGATGCATTATTTAAGGACACTGCTGCAGAATTTAAGGAATCTGCTGCATTATTTAAGGACTTTGTTGCATTATTTAAGGTCTCTTTTTCATTATTTAAGGACTCTGCTATTGTACTTAAGGACTTTGCTGCATTATTTAAGGACTTTGCTGCATTATTTAAGGACTCTGCTGCATTATTTAAGTACTTTGTTGCATTATTTAAGGACTCTGCTGCATAATTTAAGGACTTTATTGCATTATTTAAGGATCCTGCTGCATTATTTAATGACTCTGCTGAAGCATTTGAGGACTCAGCTACATTATTTAAGGTCTCTGCTGCATTATTTAAGGATCCTGCTGAAGCATTTGAGGACTCAGCTGCATTATTTAAGGACTTTGCTGCATTATTTAACGACTCTGCTGCGTTATTTAAGGACTCTGCTGCATTATTTAAGGACACTGCTGCACTATTTAAGGACTCTGCTGCATTATTTAAGGACTTTGCTGCATTATTTAACGACTCTGCTGCATTATTTAAGAACTTTGCTGCATTATTTAAGGACTCTGCTGCATTATTTAAGGAATTTGTTGCATTATTTAAGGACTCTGCTGCTTTATTTAAGGACTCTGCTGCGGTATTTAAGGACTCTGCTGCATTATTTAAGGACTTTGCTGCATTATTTAAGGACTGCTGCGTTATTTAAGGACTCTGCTGCATTATTTAAGACTTTGCTGCATTATTTAAGGACTCTGCTGCAGTGTTTAATGACTCTGCTGAAGCAACTGGGGACTCAGATGCATTATTTAAGGACTCTGCTGCATTATGTAAGGACTTTGCTGCTTTATTTAAGGACTTTGCTGCATTATTTAAGGACTCTGCTGCATTATTTAAGGACTTTGTTGCATTATTTAAGGACTCTTCTGCATTATTTAAGGACTTTGCTGCATTATTTAAGGACTATGCTGTGGTATTTAAGTACTCTGCTGCATTATTTAAGGACTTTGCTGCATTATTTAAGGACTCTGCTGCATTATTTAATTACTTTGCTGCATTATTAAAGGACCCTGCTGCGGCATTTAAGGATTCTGCTGCATTATTTAAGGACTTTGATGCATTATTTAAGGACGCTGCTGCAGAATTTAAGGAATCTGCTGCATTATTTAAGGACTTTGTTGCATTATTTAAGGTCTCTGCTGCATGAATTATGGACTCTGCTATGGTACTTAAGGACTTTGCTGCATTATTTAAGGACTTTGCTGCATTATTTAAGGACTTTGATGCATTATTTAAGAACTTTGTTGCATTATTTAAGGACTCTGCTGCATTATTTAAGGACTTTGTTGCATTATATAAGGACTTTGCTGCTTTATTTAAGGACTTTGCTGCATTATTTAAGGACTTTGTTGCATTATTTAAGGACTCTGCTGCATTATTTAAGGACTTTGTTGCATTATTTAAGGACTCTTCTGCATTATTTAAGGACTTTGCTGCATTATTTAAGGACTATGCTGTGGTATTTAAGTACTCTGCTGCATTATTTAAGGACTTTGCTGCATTATTTAAGGACTCTGCTGCATTATTTAATTACTTTGCTGCATTATTAAAGGACCCTGCTGCGGCATTTAGGGATTCTGCTGCATAATTTAAGGACTTTATTGCATTATTTAAGGATCCTGCTGCATTATTTAAGGATCCTGCTGAAGCATTTGAGGACTCAGCTGCATTATTTAAGGACTTTGCTGCATTATTTAACGACTCTGCTGCATTATTTAAGGACTCTGCTGCTTTATTTAAGGACTTTCCTGCATTATTTAAGGAGTCTTCTGCATTATTTAATGACTCTGCTGAAGCATTTGAGGACTCAACTGCATTATTTAAGGACTCTGCTGCATTATTTAAGGTCTCTGCTGCATTATTTAAGGACTCTGCTGTGGTATATAAGGACTCTGCTGCATTATTTAAGGAATTTGTTGCATTATTTAAGGACGCTGCTGCATTATTTAAGGACTTTGTTGCATTATTTAAGGACTCTGCTGCATTAATTAAGGACTTTGCTGCATTACTTAAGGACACTGCTGCATTATTTAAGGACTCTGTTGCATTATTTAAGGATTCTGCTGCATTATTTAAGGACTTTACTGCATTATTTAAGGACTATGCTGTGGTATTTAAGGACTCTGCTGCATTATTTAAGGACTTTGCTGCATTATTAAAGGACTCTGCTGCATTATTTAATTACTTTGCTGCATTATTTAAGGACTCTGCTGCGGTATTTAAGGACTCTGCTGCATTATTTAAGGACTTTGATGCATTATTTAAGGACACTGCTGCAGAATTTAAGGAATCTGCTGCATTATCTAAGGACTTTGTTGCATTATTTAAGGTCTCTTTTTCATTATTTAAGGACTCTGCTATTGTACTTAAGGACTTTGCTGCATTATTTAAGGACTTTGCTGCATTATTTAAGGACTCTGCTGCATTATTTAAGTACTTTGTTGCATTATTTAAGGACTCTGCTGCATAATTTAAGGACTTTATTGCATTATTTAAGGATCCTGCTGCATTATTTAATGACTCTGCTGAAGCATTTGAGGACTCAGCTGCATTATTTAAGGTCTCTCTGCTGCATTATTTAAGGATCCTGCTGAAGCATTTGAGGACTCAGCTGCATTATTTAAGGACTTTGCTGCATTATTTAACGACTCTGCTGCGTTATTTAAGGACTCTGCTGCATTATTTAAGGACACTGCTGCATTATTTAAGGACTCTGCTGCATTATTTAAGGACTTTGCTGCATTATTTAACGACTCTGCTGCATTATTTAAGAACTTTGCTGCATTATTTAAGGACTCTGCTCCATTATTTAAGGAATTTGCTGCATTATTTAAGGACTCTGCTGCTTTATTTAAGGACTTTGCTGCATTATTTAATGAATCTGCTGAAGCATTTGAGGACTCAACTGCATTATTTAAGGTCTCTGCTGCATTATTTAAGGACTCTGCTGAAGCATTTGAGGACTCAGCTGCATGATTTAAGGACTTTGCTGAATTATTTAAGGACTCTGCTGCATTATTTAAGGAATTTGTTGCATTATTTAAGGACTCTGCTGCATTATTTAAGGAATTTGTTGCATTATTTAAGGACTCTGCTGCATTATTTAATGACTTTGCTGCATTATTTAATAACTTTGTTGCATTATATAAGTACTCTGCTGCATTATTTAAGGACTTTGTTGCATTATGTAAGGAGTCTGCTGCATTATTTAAGGAGTCTGCTGCATTATTTAATGACTATGCTGCATTATTTAAGGACTGCTGCGTTATTTAAGGACTCTGCTGCATTATTTAAGACTTTGCTGCATTATTTAAGGACTCTGCTGCAGTATTTAATGACTCTGCTGAAGCATTTGGGGACTCAGATGCTTTATTTAAGGACTCTGTTGCATTATTTAAGGACTTTGTTGCATTATTTAAGGACTCTGCTGCATTATTTAAGGACTTTGTTGCATTATTTAAGGATTCTGCTGCATTTTTAAGGACTTTGCTGCATTATTTAAGGACTCTGCTGCATTATTTAATTACTTTGCTCCATTATTTAAGGACTCTGCTGCGGTATTTAAGGACTCTGCTGCATTATTTAAGGACTGTGATGCATTATTTAAGGACGCTGCTGCAGAATTTAAGGAATCTGCTGCATTATTTAAGGACTTTGTTGCATTATTTAAGGTCTCTGCTGCATTATTTAAGGACTCTGCTATGGTACTTAAGGACTTTGCTGCATTATTTAAGGACTTTGCTGCATTATTTAAGGACTCTGCTGCATTATTTAAGAACTGTGTTGCATTATTTAAGGACTCTGCTGCATTATTTAAGGACTTTGTTGCATTATGTAAGGACTCTGCTGCATTATTTAAGGACTTTGCTGCATTATTTAAGGACTCTACTGCATAATTTAGGGACTTTATTGCATTATTTAAGGATCCTGCTGCATTATTTAATGACTCTGCTGAAGCATTTGAGGACTCAGCTGCATTATTAAAGGTCTCTGCTGCATTATTTAAGGATCCTGCTGAAGCATTTGAGGACTCAGCTGCATTATTTAAGGACTTTGCTGCATTATTTATCGACTCTGCTGCGTTATTTAAGGACTCTGCTGCATTATTTAAGAACTTTGCTGCATTATTTAAGGACTCTTCTGCATTATTTAATGACTCTGCTGAAGTATTTGAGGACTCAGCTGCATTATTTAAGGACTCTGCTGCATTATTTAAGGAATTTGCTGCATTATTTAAGGACTCTACTGCGTTATTTAAGGACTCTGCTGCATTATTTAAGGACTTTGATGCATTATTTAAGGATGCTGCTGCAGAATTTAAGGAATCTGCTGCATTATTTAAGGACTTTGTTGCATTATTTAAGGTCTCTGCTGCATTATTTAAGGACTCTGCTGTGGTATTTAAGGACTCTGCTGCATTATTTAAGGAATTTGTTGCATTATTTAAGGACGCTGCTGCATTATTTAAGGACTTTGTTGCATTATTTAAGGACTCTGCTGCAGTATTTAATGACTCTGCTGAAGCATTTGGGGACTCAGATGCATTATTTAAGGACTCTGCTGCATTATGTAAGGGCTTTGCTGCTTTATTTAACGACTCTTTTGCATTATTTAAGGACTCTGCTGCATTATTTAAGGACTTTGTTGCATTATTTAAGGATTTTGCTGCATTATTTAAGGATTTTGCTGCATTATTTAAGGACTTTGCCGCATTATTTAAGGACTATGCTTTGGTATTTAAGGACTCTGCTGCATTATTTAAGGACTTTGCTGCATTATTTAAGGACTCTGCTGCATTATTTAATTACTTTGCTGCATTATTTAAGGACTCTGCTGCGGTATTTAAGGACTCTGCTGCATTATTTAAGGACTTTGATGCATTATTTAAGGACACTGCTGCAGAATTTAAGATTCTGCTTCATTATATAAGGACTTTGTTGCATTATTTAAGGTCTCTGCTGCATTATTTAAGGACTCTGCTATGGTACTTAAGGACTTTGCTGCATTATTTAAGGACTCTGCTGCATTATTTAAGAACTTTGTTGCATTATTTAAGGACTCTGCTGCATTATTTAAGGACTTTGTTGCATTATGTAAGGACTCTGCTGCATTATTTAAGGACTTTGCTGCATTATTTAAGGACTCTGCTGCATAATTTAAGGACTCTGCTGAAGGAATTGAGGACTCAGCTGCATTATTAAAGGTCTCTGCTGCATTATTTAAGGATCCTGCTGAAGCATTTGAGGACTCAGTTGCATTATTTAAGGACTTTGCTGCATTATTTAACGACTCTGCTGCGTTATTTAAGGACTCTGCTGCATTATTTAAGAACTTTGCTGCATTATTTAAGGACTCTTCTGAATTATTTAATGACTCTGCTGAAGTATTTGAGGACTCAGCTGCATTACTTAAGGACTCTGCTGCATTATTTAAGGAATTTGCTGCATTATTTAAGGACTCTGCTGCGTTATTTAAGGACTCTGCTGCGTTATTTAAGGACTCTGCTGCATTATTTAAGGACTTTGATGCATTATTTATGGACGCTGCTGCAGAATTTAAGGAATCTGCTGCATTATTTAAGGACTTTGTTGCATTATTTAAGGTCTCTGCTGCAGTATTTAATGACTCTGCTGAAGCATTTGGGCACTCAGATGCATTATTTAAGGACTCTGCTGCATTATGTAAGGGCTTTGCTGCTTTATTTAAGGACTCTTTTGCATTATTTAAGGACTTTGTTGCATTATTTAAGGACTCTGCTGCATTATTTAAGGACTTTGTTGCATTATTTAAGGATTCTGCTGCATTATTTAAGGACTTTGCTGCATTATTTAAGGACTATGCTGTGGTATTTAAGGACTCTGCTGCATTATTTAAGGACTTTGCTGCATTATTAAAGGACTCTGCTGCATTATTTAATTACTTTGCTGCATTATTTAAGGACTCTGCTGCGGTATTTAAGGACTCTGCTGCATTATTTAAGGACTTTGATGCATTATTTAAGGACTTTGCTGCATTATTTAAGGACTCTGCTGCATTATTTAAGTACTTTGTTGCATTATTTAAGGACTCTGCTGCATAATTTAAGGACTTTATTGCATTATTTAAGGATCCTGCTGCATTATTTAATGACTCTGCTGAAGCATTTGAGGACTCAGCTACATTATTTAAGGTCTCTGCTGCATTATTTAAGGATCCTGCTGAAGCATTTGAGGACTCAGCTGCATTATTTAAGGACTTTGCTGCATTATTTAACGACTCTGCTGCGTTATTTAAGGACTCTGCTGCATTATTTAAGGACACTGCTGCATTATTTAAGGACTCTGCTGCATTATTTAAGGACTTTGCTGCATTATTTAACGACTCTGCTGCATTATTTAAGAACTTTGCTGCATTATTTAAGGACTCTGCTGCATTATTTAAGGAATTTGTTGCATTATTTAAGGACTCTGCTGCTTTATTTAAGGACTCTGCTGCGGTATTTAAGGACTCTGCTGCATTATTTAAGGACTTTGCTGCATTATTTAAGGACTGCTGCGTTATTTAAGGACTCTGCTGCATTATTTAAGACTTTGCTGCATTATTTAAGGACTCTGCTGCAGTGTTTAATGACTCTGCTGAAGCAACTGGGGACTCAGATGCATTATTTAAGGACTCTGCTGCATTATGTAAGGACTTTGCTGCTTTATTTAAGGACTTTGCTGCATTATTTAAGGACTTTGTTGCATTATTTAAGGACTCTGCTGCAATATTTAAGGACTTTGTTGCATTATTTAAGGACTCTTCTGCATTATTTAAGGACTTAGCTGCATTATTTAAGGACTATGCTGTGGTATTTAAGTACTCTGCTGCATTATTTAAGGACTTTGCTGCATTATTTAAGGACTCTGCTGCATTATTTAATTACTTTGCTGCATTATTAAAGGACCCTGCTGCGGCATTTAAGGATTCTGCTGCATTATTTAAGGACTTTGATGCATTATTTAAGGACGCTGCTGCAGAATTTAAGGAATCTGCTGCATTATTTAAGGACTTTGTTGCATTATTTAAGGTCTCTGCTGCATGAATTATGGACTCTGCTATGGTACTTAAGGACTTTGCTGCATTATTTAAGGACTTTGCTGCATTATTTAAGGACTTTGATGCATTATTTAAGAACTTTGTTGCATTATTTAAGGACTCTGCTGCATTATTTAAGGACTTTGTTGCATTATGTAAGGACTTTGCTGCTTTATTTAAGGACTTTGCTGCATTATTTAAGGACTTTGTTGCATTATTTAAGGACTCTGCTGCATTATTTAAGGACTTTGTTGCATTATTTAAGGACTCTTCTGCATTATTTAAGGACTTTGCTGCATTATTTAAGGACTATGCTGTGGTATTTAAGTACTCTGCTGCATTATTTAAGGACTTTGCTGCATTATTTAAGGACTCTGCTGCATTATTTAATTACTTTGCTGCATTATTAAAGGACCCTGCTGCGGCATTTAGGGATTCTGCTGCATAATTTAAGGACTTTATTGCATTATTTAAGGATCCTGCTGCATTATTTAAGGATCCTGCTGAAGCATTTGAGGACTCAGCTGCATTATTTAAGGACTTTGCTGCATTATTTAACGACTCTGCTGCATTATTTAAGGACTCTGCTGCTTTATTTAAGGACTTTCCTGCATTATTTAAGGAGTCTTCTGCATTATTTAATGACTCTGCTGAAGCATTTGAGGACTCAACTGCATTATTTAAGGACTCTGCTGCATTATTTAAGGTCTCTGCTGCATTATTTAAGGACTCTGCTGTGGTATATAAGGACTCTGCTGCATTATTTAAGGAATTTGTTGCATTATTTAAGGACGCTGCTGCATTATTTAAGGACTTTGTTGCATTATTTAAGGACTCTGCTGCATTAATTAAGGACTTTGCTGCATTACTTAAGGACACTGCTGCATCATTTAAGGACTCTGCTGCATTATTTAAGGACTTTGTTGCATTATTTAAGGACTTTGCTGCATTATTTAAGGACTATGCTGTGGTATTTAAGGACTCTGCTGCATTATTTAAGGACTTTGCTGCATTATTAAAGGACTCTGCTGCATTATTTAATTACTTTGCTGCATTATTTAAGGACTCTGCTGCGGTATTTAAGGACTCTGCTGCATTATTTAAGGACTTTGATGCATTATTTAAGGACACTGCTGCAGAATTTAAGGAATCTGCTGCATTATCTAAGGACTTTGTTGCATTATTTAAGGTCTCTTTTTCATTATTTAAGGACTCTGCTATTGTACTTAAGGACTTTGCTGCATTATTTAAGGACTTTGCTGCATTATTTAAGGACTCTGCTGCATTATTTAAGTACTTTGTTGCATTATTTAAGGACTCTGCTGCATAATTTAAGGACTTTATTGCATTATTTAAGGATCCTGCTGCATTATTTAATGACTCTGCTGAAGCATTTGAGGACTCAGCTGCATTATTTAAGGTCTCTCTGCTGCATTATTTAAGGATCCTGCTGAAGCATTTGAGGACTCAGCTGCATTATTTAAGGACTTTGCTGCATTATTTAACGACTCTGCTGCGTTATTTAAGGACTCTGCTGCATTATTTAAGGACACTGCTGCATTATTTAAGGACTCTGCTGCATTATTTAAGGACTTTGCTGCATTATTTAACGACTCTGCTGCATTATTTAAGAACTTTGCTGCATTATTTAAGGACTCTGCTCCATTATTTAAGGAATTTGCTGCATTATTTAATTACTTTGCTGCATTATTTAAGGACTCTGCTGCGGTATTTAAGGACTCTGCTGCATTATTTAAGGACTTTGATGCATTATTTAAGGACACTGCTGCAGAATTTAAGGAATCTGCTGCATTATTTAAGGACTTTGTTGCATTATTTAAGGTCTCTTTTTCATTATTTAAGGACTCTGCTATTGTACTTAAGGACTTTGCTGCATTATTTAAGGACTTTGCTGCATTATTTAAGGACTCTGCTGCATTATTTAAGTACTTTGTTGCATTATTTAAGGACTCTGCTGCATAATTTAAGGACTTTATTGCATTATTTAAGGATCCTGCTGCATTATTTAATGACTCTGCTGAAGCATTTGAGGACTCAGCTGCATTATTAAAGGTCTCTGCTGCATTATTTAAGGATCCTGCTGAAGCATTTGAGGACTCAGCTGCATTATTTAAGGACTTTGCTGCATTATTTAATGACTCTGCTGCGTTATTTAAGGACTCTGCTGCATTATTTAAGGACACTGCTGCATTATTTAAGGACTCTGCTGCATTATTTAAGGACTTTGCTGCATTATTTAACGACTCTGCTGCATTATTTAAGAACTTTGCTGCATTATTTAAGGACTCTGCTGCATTATTTAAGGAATTTGTTGCATTATTTAAGGACTCTGCTGCTTTATTTAAGGACTCTGCTGCGGTATTTAAGGACTCTGCTGCATTATTTAAGGACTTTGCTGCATTATTTAAGGACTGCTGCGTTATTTAAGGACTCTGCTGCATTATTTAAGACTTTGCTGCATTATTTAAGGACTCTGCTGCAGTGTTTAATGACTCTGCTGAAGCAACTGGGGACTCAGATGCATTATTTAAGGACTCTGCTGCATTATGTAAGGACTTTGCTGCTTTATTTAAGGACTTTGCTGCATTATTTAAGGACTTTGTTGCATTATTTAAGGACTCTGCTGCATTATTTAAGGACTTTGTTGCATTATTTAAGGACTCTTCTGCATTATTTAAGGACTTTGCTGCATTATTTAAGGACTATGCTGTGGTATTTAAGTACTCTGCTGCATTATTTAAGGACTTTGCTGCATTATTTAAGGACTCTGCTGCATTATTTAATTACTTTGCTGCATTATTAAAGGACCCTGCTGCGGCATTTAAGGATTCTGCTGCATTATTTAAGGACTTTGATGCATTATTTAAGGACGCTGCTGCAGAATTTAAGGAATCTGCTGCATTATTTAAGGACTTTGTTGCATTATTTAAGGTCTCTGCTGCATGAATTATGGACTCTGCTATGGTACTTAAGGACTTTGCTGCATTATTTAAGGACTTTGCTGCATTATTTAAGGACTTTGATGCATTATTTAAGAACTTTGTTGCATTATTTAAGGACTCTGCTGCATTATTTAAGGACTTTGTTGCATTATGTAAGGACTTTGCTGCTTTATTTAAGGACTTTGCTGCATTATTTAAGGACTTTGTTGCATTATTTAAGGACTCTGCTGCATTATTTAAGGACTTTGTTGCATTATTTAAGGACTCTTCTGCATTATTTAAGGACTTTGCTGCATTATTTAAGGACTATGCTGTGGTATTTAAGTACTCTGCTGCATTATTTAAGGACTTTGCTGCATTATTTAAGGACTCTGCTGCATTATTTAATTACTTTGCTGCATTATTAAAGGACCCTGCTGCGGCATTTAGGGATTCTGCTGCATAATTTAAGGACTTTATTGCATTATTTAAGGATCCTGCTGCATTATTTAAGGATCCTGCTGAAGCATTTGAGGACTCAGCTGCATTATTTAAGGACTTTGCTGCATTATTTAACGACTCTGCTGCATTATTTAAGGACTCTGCTGCTTTATTTAAGGACTTTCCTGCATTATTTAAGGAGTCTTCTGCATTATTTAATGACTCTGCTGAAGCATTTGAGGACTCAACTGCATTATTTAAGGACTCTGCTGCATTATTTAAGGTCTCTGCTGCATTATTTAAGGACTCTGCTGTGGTATATAAGGACTCTGCTGCATTATTTAAGGAATTTGTTGCATTATTTAAGGACGCTGCTGCATTATTTAAGGACTTTGTTGCATTATTTAAGGACTCTGCTGCATTAATTAAGGACTTTGCTGCATTACTTAAGGACACTGCTGCATTATTTAAGGACTCTGTTGCATTATTTAAGGATTCTGCTGCATTATTTAAGGACTTTGCTGCATTATTTAAGGACTATGCTGTGGTATTTAAGGACTCTGCTGCATTATTTAAGGACTTTGCTGCATTATTAAAGGACTCTGCTGCATTATTTAATTACTTTGCTGCATTATTTAAGGACTCTGCTGCGATATTTAAGGACTCTGCTGCATTATTTAAGGACTTTGATGCATTATTTAAGGACACTGCTGCAGAATTTAAGGAATCTGCTGCATTATCTAAGGACTTTGTTGCATTATTTAAGGTCTCTTTTTCATTATTTAAGGACTCTGCTATTGTACTTAAGGACTTTGCTGCATTATTTAAGGACTTTGCTGCATTATTTAAGGACTCTGCTGCATTATTTAAGTACTTTGTTGCATTATTTAAGGACTCTGCTGCATAATTTAAGGACTTTATTGCATTATTTAAGGATCCTGCTGCATTATTTAATGACTCTGCTGAAGCATTTGAGGACTCAGCTGCATTATTTAAGGTCTCTCTGCTGCATTATTTAAGGATCCTGCTGAAGCATTTGAGGACTCAGCTGCATTATTTAAGGACTTTGCTGCATTATTTAACGACTCTGCTGCGTTATTTAAGGACTCTGCTGCATTATTTAAGGACACTGCTGCATTATTTAAGGACTCTGCTGCATTATTTAAGGACTTTGCTGCATTATTTAACGACTCTGCTGCATTATTTAAGAACTTTGCTGCATTATTTAAGGACTCTGCTCCATTATTTAAGGAATTTGCTGCATTATTTAAGGACTCTGCTGCTTTATTTAAGGACTTTGCTGCATTATTTAATGAATCTGCTGAAGCATTTGAGGACTCAACTGCATTATTTAAGGTCTCTGCTGCATTATTTAAGGACTCTGCTGAAGCATTTGAGGACTCAGCTGCATGATTTAAGGACTTTGCTGAATTATTTAAGGACTCTGCTGCATTATTTAAGGAATTTGTTGCATTATTTAAGGACTCTGCTGCATTATTTAAGGAATTTGTTGCATTATTTAAGGACTCTGCTGCATTATTTAATGACTTTGCTGCATTATTTAATAACTTTGTTGCATTATATAAGTACTCTGCTGCATTATTTAAGGACTTTGTTGCATTATGTAAGGAGTCTGCTGCATTATTTAAGGAGTCTGCTGCATTATTTAATGACTATGCTGCATTATTTAAGGACTGCTGCGTTATTTAAGGACTCTGCTGCATTATTTAAGACTTTGCTGCATTATTTAAGGACTCTGCTGCAGTATTTAATGACTCTGCTGAAGCATTTGGGGACTCAGATGCTTTATTTAAGGACTCTGTTGCATTATTTAAGGACTTTGTTGCATTATTTAAGGACTCTGCTGCATTATTTAAGGACTTTGTTGCATTATTTAAGGATTCTGCTGCATTTTTTAAGGACTTTGCTGCATTATTTAAGGACTCTGCTGCATTATTTAATTACTTTGCTCCATTATTTAAGGACTCTGCTGCGGTATTTAAGGACTCTGCTGCATTATTTAAGGACTGTGATGCATTATTTAAGGACGCTGCTGCAGAATTTAAGGAATCTGCTGCATTATTTAAGGACTTTGTTGCATTATTTAAGGTCTCTGCTGCATTATTTAAGGACTCTGCTATGGTACTTAAGGACTTTGCTGCATTATTTAAGGACTTTGCTGCATTATTTAAGGACTCTGCTGCATTATTTAAGAACTGTGTTGCATTATTTAAGGACTCTGCTGCATTATTTAAGGACTTTGTTGCATTATGTAAGGACTCTGCTGCATTATTTAAGGACTTTGCTGCATTATTTAAGGACTCTACTGCATAATTTAAGGACTTTATTGCATTATTTAAGGATCCTCCTGCATTATTTAATGACTCTGCTGAAGCATTTGAGGACTCAGCTGCATTATTAAAGGTCTCTGCTGCATTATTTAAGGATCCTGCTGAAGCATTTGAGGACTCAGCTGCATTATTTAAGGACTTTGCTGCATTATTTATCGACTCTGCTGCGTTATTTAAGGACTCTGCTGCATTATTTAAGAACTTTGCTGCATTATTTAAGGACTCTTCTGCATTATTTAATGACTCTGCTGAAGTATTTGAGGACTCAGCTGCATTATTTAAGGACTCTGCTGCATTATTTAAGGAATTTGCTGCATTATTTAAGGACTCTACTGCGTTATTTAAGGACTCTGCTGCATTATTTAAGGACTTTGATGCATTATTTAAGGATGCTGCTGCAGAATTTAAGGAATCTGCTGCATTATTTAAGGACTTTGTTGCATTATTTAAGGTCTCTGCTGCATTATTTAAGGACTCTGCTGTGGTATTTAAGGACTCTGCTGCATTATTTAAGGACTTTGCTGCATTATTTAAGGACTCTGCTGCATTATTTAATTACTTTGCTGCATTATTTAAGGACTCTGCTGCGGTATTTAAGGACTCTGCTGCATTATTTAAGGACTTTGATGCATTATTTAAGGACACTGCTGCAGAATTTAAGATTCTGCTTCATTATATAAGGACTTTGTTGCATTATTTAAGGTCTCTGCTGCATTATTTAAGGACTCTGCTATGGTACTTAAGGACTTTGCTGCATTATTTAAGGACTCTGCTGCATTATTTAAGAACTTTGTTGCATTATTTAAGGACTCTGCTGCATTATTTAAGGACTTTGTTGCATTATGTAAGGACTCTGCTGCATTATTTAAGGACTTTGCTGCATTATTTAAGGACTCTGCTGCATAATTTAAGGACTTTATTGCATTATTTTAGGATCCTGCTGCATTATTTAATGACTCTGCTGAAGCATTTGAGGACTCAGCTGCATTATTAAAGGTCTCTGCTGCATTATTTAAGGATCCTGCTGAAGCATTTGAGGACTCAGTTGCATTATTTAAGGACTTTGCTGCATTATTTAACGACTCTGCTGCGTTATTTAAGGACTCTGCTGCATTATTTAAGAACTTTGCTGCATTATTTAAGGACTCTTCTGAATTATTTAATGACTCTGCTGAAGTATTTGAGGACTCAGCTGCATTACTTAAGGACTCTGCTGCATTATTTAAGGAATTTGCTGCATTATTTAAGGACTCTGCTGCGTTATTTAAGGACTCTGCTGCGTTATTTAAGGACTCTGCTGCATTATTTAAGGACTTTGATGCATTATTTATGGACGCTGCTGCAGAATTTAAGGAATCTGCTGCATTATTTAAGGACTTTGTTGCATTATTTAAGGTCTCTGCTGCAGTATTTAATGACTCTGCTGAAGCATTTGGGCACTCAGATGCATTATTTAAGGACTCTGCTGCATTATGTAAGGGCTTTGCTGCTTTATTTAAGGACTCTTTTGCATTATTTAAGGACTTTGTTGCATTATTTAAGGACTCTGCTGCATTATTTAAGGACTTTGTTGCATTATTTAAGGATTCTGCTGCATTATTTAAGGACTTTGCTGCATTATTTAAGGACTATGCTGTGGTATTTAAGGACTCTGCTGCATTATTTAAGGACTTTGCTGCATTATTAAAGGACTCTGCTGCATTATTTAATTACTTTGCTGCATTATTTAAGGACTCTGCTGCGGTATTTAAGGACTCTGCTGCATTATTTAAGGACTTTGATGCATTATTTAAGGACTTTGCTGCATTATTTAAGGACTCTGCTGCATTTTTTAAGTACTTTGTTGCATTATTTAAGGACTCTGCTGCATAATTTAAGGACTTTATTGCATTATTTAAGGATCCTGCTGCATTATTTAATGACTCTGCTGAAGCATTTGAGGACTCAGCTACATTATTTAAGGTCTCTGCTGCATTATTTAAGGATCCTGCTGAAGCATTTGAGGACTCAGCTGCATTATTTAAGGACTTTGCTGCATTATTTAACGACTCTGCTGCGTTATTTAAGGACTCTGCTGCATTATTTAAGGACACTGCTGCATTATTTAAGGACTCTGCTGCATTATTTAAGGACTTTGCTGCATTATTTAACGACTCTGCTGCATTATTTAAGAACTTTGCTGCATTATTTAAGGACTCTGCTGCATTATTTAAGGAATTTGTTGCATTATTTAAGGACTCTGCTGCTTTATTTAAGGACTCTGCTGCGGTATTTAAGGACTCTGCTGCATTATTTAAGGACTTTGCTGCATTATTTAAGGACTGCTGCGTTATTTAAGGACTCTGCTGCATTATTTAAGACTTTGCTGCATTATTTAAGGACTCTGCTGCAGTGTTTAATGACTCTGCTGAAGCAACTGGGGACTCAGATGCATTATTTAAGGACTCTGCTGCATTATGTAAGGACTTTGCTGCTTTATTTAAGGACTTTGCTGCATTATTTAAGGACTTTGTTGCATTATTTAAGGACTCTGCTGCATTATTTAAGGACTTTGTTGCATTATTTAAGGACTCTTCTGCATTATTTAAGGACTTTGCTGCATTATTTAAGGACTATGCTGTGGTATTTAAGTACTCTGCTGCATTATTTAAGGACTTTGCTGCATTATTTAAGGACTCTGCTGCATTATTTAATTAGTTTGCTGCATTATTAAAGGACCCTGCTGCGGCATTTAAGGATTCTGCTGCATTATTTAAGGACTTTGATGCATTATTTAAGGACGCTGCTGCAGAATTTAAGGAATCTGCTGCATTATTTAAGGACTTTGTTGCATTATTTAAGGTCTCTGCTGCATGAATTATGGACTCTGCTATGGTACTTAAGGACTTTGCTGCATTATTTAAGGACTTTGCTGCATTATTTAAGGACTTTGATGCATTATTTAAGAACTTTGTTGCATTATTTAAGGACTCTGCTGCATTATTTAAGGACTTTGTTGCATTATGTAAGGACTTTGCTGCTTTATTTAAGGACTTTGCTGCATTATTTAAGGACTTTGTTGCATTATTTAAGGACTCTGCTGCATTATTTAAGGACTTTGTTGCATTATTTAAGGACTCTTCTGCATTATTTAAGGACTTTGCTGCATTATTTAAGGACTATGCTGTGGTATTTAAGTACTCTGCTGCATTATTTAAGGACTTTGCTGCATTATTTAAGGACTCTGCTGCATTATTTAATTACTTTGCTGCATTATTAAAGGACCCTGCTGCGGCATTTAGGGATTCTGCTGCATAATTTAAGGACTTTATTGCATTATTTAAGGATCCTGCTGCATTATTTAACGATCCTGCTGAAGCATTTGAGGACTCAGCTGCATTATTTAAGGACTTTGCTGCATTATTTAACGACTCTGCTGCATTATTTAAGGACTCTGCTGCTTTATTTAAGGACTTTCCTGCATTATTTAAGGAGTCTTCTGCATTATTTAATGACTCTGCTGAAGCATTTGAGGACTCAACTGCATTATTTAAGGACTCTGCTGCATTATTTAAGGTCTCTGCTGCATTATTTAAGGACTCTGCTGTGGTATATAAGGACTCTGCTGCATTATTTAAGGAATTTGTTGCATTATTTAAGGACGCTGCTGCATTATTTAAGGACTTTGTTGCATTATTTAAGGACTCTGCTGCATTAATTAAGGACTTTGCTGCATTACTTAAGGACACTGCTGCATCATTTAAGGACTCTGTTGCATTATTTAAGGATTCTGCTGCATTATTTAAGGACTTTGCTGCATTATTTAAGGACTATGCTGTGGTATTTAAGGACTCTGCTGCATTATTTAAGGACTTTGCTGCATTATTAAAGGACTCTGCTGCATTATTTAATTACTTTGCTGCATTATTTAAGGACTCTGCTGCGGTATTTAAGGACTCTGCTGCATTATTTAAGGACTTTGATGCATTATTTAAGGACACTGCTGCAGAATTTAAGGAATCTGCTGCATTATCTAAGGACTTTGTTGCATTATTTAAGGTCTCTTTTTCATTATTTAAGGACTCTGCTATTGTACTTAAGGACTTTGCTGCATTATTTAAGGACTTTGCTGCATTATTTAAGGACTCTGCTGCATTATTTAAGTACTTTGTTGCATTATTTAAGGACTCTGCTGCATAATTTAAGGACTTTATTGCATTATTTAAGGATCCTGCTGCATTATTTAATGACTCTGCTGAAGCATTTGAGGACTCAGCTGCATTATTTAAGGTCTCTCTGCTGCATTATTTAAGGATCCTGCTGAAGCATTTGAGGACTCAGCTGCATTATTTAAGGACTTTGCTGCATTATTTAACGACTCTGCTGCGTTATTTAAGGACTCTGCTGCATTATTTAAGGACACTGCTGCATTATTTAAGGACTCTGCTGCATTATTTAAGGACTTTGCTGCATTATTTAACGACTCTGCTGCATTATTTAAGAACTTTGCTGCATTATTTAAGGACTCTGCTCCATTATTTAAGGAATTTGCTGCATTATTTAATTACTTTGCTGCATTATTTAAGGACTCTGCTGCGGTATTTAAGGACTCTGCTGCATTATTTAAGGACTTTGATGCATTATTTAAGGACACTGCTGCAGAATTTAAGGAATCTGCTGCATTATTTAAGGACTTTGTTGCATTATTTAAGGTCTCTTTTTCATTATTTAAGGACTCTGCTATTGTACTTAAGGACTTTGCTGCATTATTTAAGGACTTTGCTGCATTATTTAAGGACTCTGCTGCATTATTTAAGTACTTTGTTGCATTATTTAAGGACTCTGCTGCATAATTTAAGGACTTTATTGCATTATTTAAGGATCCTGCTGCATTATTTAATGACTCTGCTGAAGCATTTGAGGACTCAGCTACATTATTTAAGGTCTCTGCTGCATTATTTAAGGATCCTGCTGAAGCATTTGAGGACTCAGCTGCAATATTTAAGGACTTTGCTGCATTATTTAACGACTCTGCTGCGTTATTTAAGGACTCTGCTGCATTATTTAAGGACACTGCTGCATTATTTAAGGACTCTGCTGCATTATTTAAGGACTTTGCTGCATTATTTAACGACTCTGCTGCATTATTTAAGAACTTTGCTGCATTATTTAAGGACTCTGCTGCATTATTTAAGGAATTTGTTGCATTATTTAAGGACTCTGCTGCTTTATTTAAGGACTCTGCTGCGGTATTTAAGGACTCTGCTGCATTATTTAAGGACTTTGCTGCATTATTTAAGGACTGCTGCGTTATTTAAGGACTCTGCTGCATTATTTAAGACTTTGCTGCATTATTTAAGGACTCTGCTGCAGTGTTTAATGACTCTGCTGAAGCAACTGGGGACTCAGATGCATTATTTAAGGACTCTGCTGCATTATGTAAGGACTTTGCTGCTTTATTTAAGGACTTTGCTGCATTATTTAAGGACTTTGTTGCATTATTTAAGGACTCTGCTGCATTATTTAAGGACTTTGTTGCATTATTTAAGGACTCTTCTGCATTATTTAAGGACTTTGCTGCATTATTTAAGGACTATGCTGTGGTATTTAAGTACTCTGTTGCATTATTTAAGGACTTTGCTGCATTATTTAAGGACTCTGCTGCATTATTTAATTACTTTGCTGCATTATTAAAGGACCCTGCTGCGGCATTTAAGGATTCTGCTGCATTATTTAAGGACTTTGATGCATTATTTAAGGACGCTGCTGCAGAATTTAAGGAATCTGCTGCATTATTTAAGGACTTTGTTGCATTATTTAAGGTCTCTGCTGCATGAATTATGGACTCTGCTATGGTACTTAAGGACTTTGCTGCATTATTTAAGGACTTTGCTGCATTATTTAAGGACTTTGATGCATTATTTAAGAACTTTGTTGCATTATTTAAGGACTCTGCTGCATTATTTAAGGACTTTGTTGCATTATGTAAGGACTTTGCTGCTTTATTTAAGGACTTTGCTGCATTATTTAAGGACTTTGTTGCATTATTTAAGGACTCTGCTGCATTATTTAAGGACTTTGTTGCATTATTTAAGGACTCTTCTGCATTATTTAAGGACTTTGCTGCATTATTTAAGGACTATGCTGTGGTATTTAAGTACTCTGCTGCATTATTTAAGGACTTTGCTGCATTATTTAAGGACTCTGCTGCATTATTTAATTACTTTGCTGCATTATTAAAGGACCCTGCTGCGGCATTTAGGGATTCTTCTGCATAATTTAAGGACTTTATTGCATTATTTAAGGATCCTGCTGCATTATTTAAGGATCCTGCTGAAGCATTTGAGGACTCAGCTGCATTATTTAAGGACTTTGCTGCATTATTAAAGGACCCTGCTGCGGCATTTAGGGATTCTTCTGCATAATTTAAGGACTTTATTGCATTATTTAAGGAGTCTTCTGCATTATTTAATGACTCTGCTGAAGCATTTGAGGACTCAACTGCATTATTTAAGGACTCTGCTGCATTATTTAAGGTCTCTGCTGCATTATTTAAGGACTCTGCTGTGGTATATAAGGACTCTGCTGCATTATTTAAGGAATTTGTTGCATTATTTAAGGACGCTGCTGCATTATTTAAGGACTTTGTTGCATTATTTAAGGACTCTGCTGCATTAATTAAGGACTTTGCTGCATTACTTAAGGACACTGCTGCATTATTTAAGGACTCTGTTGCATTATTTAAGGATTCTGCTGCATTATTTAAGGACTTTGCTGCATTATTTAAGGACTATGCTGTGGTATTTAAGGACTCTGCTGCATTATTTAAGGACTTTGCTGCATTATTAAAGGACTCTGCTGCATTATTTAATTAATTTGCTGCATTATTTAAGGACTCTGCTGCGATATTTAAGGACTCTGCTGCATTATTTAAGGACTTTGATGCATTATTTAAGGACACTGCTGCAGAATTTAAGGAATCTGCTGCATTATCTAAGGACTTTGTTGCATTATTTAAGGTCTCTTTTTCATTATTTAAGGACTCTGCTATTGTACTTAAGGACTTTGCTGCATTATTTAAGGACTTTGCTGCATTATTTAAGGACTCTGCTGCATTATTTAAGTACTTTGTTGCATTATTTAAGGACTCTGCTGCATAATTTAAGGACTTTATTGCATTATTTAAGGATCCTGCTGCATTATTTAATGACTCTGCTGAAGCATTTGAGGACTCAGCTGCATTATTTAAGGTCTCTCTGCTGCATTATTTAAGGATCCTGCTGAAGCATTTGAGGACTCAGCTGCATTATTTAAGGACTTTGCTGCATTATTTAACGACTCTGCTGCGTTATTTAAGGACTCTGCTGCATTATTTAAGGACACTGCTGCATTATTTAAGGACTCTGCTGCATTATTTAAGGACTTTGCTGCATTATTTAACGACTCTGCTGCATTATTTAAGAACTTTGCTGCATTATTTAAGGACTCTGCTCCATTATTTAAGGAATTTGCTGCATTATTTAAGGACTCTGCTGCTTTATTTAAGGACTTTGCTGCATTATTTACTGAATCTGCTGAAGCATTTGAGGACTCAACTGCATTATTTAAGGTCTCTGCTGCATTATTTAAGGACTCTGCTGAAGCATTTGAGGACTCAGCTGCATGATTTAAGGACTTTGCTGAATTATTTAAGGACTCTGCTGCATTATTTAAGGAATTTGTTGCATTATTTAAGGACTCTGCTGCATTATTTAAGGAATTTGTTGCATTATTTAAGGACTCTGCTGCATTATTTAATGACTTTGCTGCATTATTTAATAACTTTGTTGCATTATATAAGTACTCTGCTGCATTATTTAAGGACTTTGTTGCATTATGTAAGGAGTCTGCTGCATTATTTAAGGAGTCTGCTGCATTATTTAATGACTATGCTGCATTATTTAAGGACTGCTGCGTTATTTAAGGACTCTGCTGCATTATTTAAGACTTTGCTGCATTATTTAAGGACTCTGCTGCAGTATTTAATGACTCTGCTGAAGCATTTGGGGACTCAGATGCTTTATTTAAGGACTCTGTTGCATTATTTAAGGACTTTGTTGCATTATTTAAGGACTCTGCTGCATTATTTAAGGACTTTGTTGCATTATTTAAGGATTCTGCTGCATTTTTTAAGGACTTTGCTGCATTATTTAAGGACTCTGCTGCATTATTTAATTACTTTGCTCCATTATTTAAGGACTCTGCTGCGGTATTTAAGGACTCTGCTGCATTATTTAAGGACTGTGATGCATTATTTAAGGACGCTGCTGCAGAATTTAAGGAATCTGCTGCATTATTTAAGGACTTTGTTGCATTATTTAAGGTCTCTGCTGCATTATTTAAGGACTCTGCTATGGTACTTAAGGACTTTGCTGCATTATTTAAGGACTTTGCTGCATTATTTAAGGACTCTGCTGCATTATTTAAGAACTGTGTTGCATTATTTAAGGACTCTGCTGCATTATTTAAGGACTTTGTTGCATTATGTAAGGACTCTGCTGCATTATTTAAGGACTTTGCTGCATTATTTAAGGACTCTACTGCATAATTTAAGGACTTTATTGCATTATTTAAGGATCCTGCTGCATTATTTAATGACTCTGCTGAAGCATTTGAGGACTCAGCTGCATTATTAAAGGTCTCTGCTGCATTATTTAAGGATCCTGCTGAAGCATTTGAGGACTCAGCTGCATTATTTAAGGACTTTGCTGCATTATTTATCGACTCTGCTGCGTTATTTAAGGACTCTGCTGCATTATTTAAGAACTTTGCTGCATTATTTAAGGACTCTTCTGCATTATTTAATGACTCTGCTGAAGTATTTGAGGACTCAGCTGCATTATTTAAGGACTCTGCTGCATTATTTAAGGAATTTGCTGCATTATTTAAGGACTCTACTGCGTTATTTAAGGACTCTGCTGCATTATTTAAGGACTTTGATGCATTATTTAAGGATGCTGCTGCAGAATTTAAGGAATCTGCTGCATTATTTAAGGACTTTGTTGCATTATTTAAGGTCTCTGCTGCATTATTTAAGGACTCTGCTGTGGTATTTAAGGACTCTGCTGCATTATTTAAGGAATTTGTTGCATTATTTAAGGACGCTGCTGCATTATTTAAGGACTTTGTTGCATTATTTAAGGACTCTGCTGCAGTATTTAATGACTCTGCTGAAGCATTTGGGGACTCAGATGCATTATTTAAGGACTCTGCTGCATTATGTAAGGGCTTTGCTGCTTTATTTAACGACTCTTTTGCATTATTTAAGGACTCTGCTGCATTATTTAAGGACTTTGTTGCATTATTTAAGGATTTTGCTGCATTATTTAAGGATTTTGCTGCATTATTTAAGGACTTTGCCGCATTATTTAAGGACTATGCTTTGGTATGTAAGGACTCTGCTGCATTATTTAAGGACTTTGCTGCATTATTTAAGGACTCTGCTGCATTATTTAATTACTTTGCTGCATTATTTAAGGACTCTGCTGCGGTATTTAAGGACTCTGCTGCATTATTTAAGGACTTTGATGCATTATTTAAGGACACTGCTGCAGAATTTAAGATTCTGCTTCATTATATAAGGACTTTGTTGCATTATTTAAGGTCTCTGCTGCATTATTTAAGGACTCTGCTATGGTACTTAAGGACTTTGCTGCATTATTTAAGGACTCTGCTGCATTATTTAAGAACTTTGTTGCATTATTTAAGGACTCTGCTGCATTATTTAAGGACTTTGTTGCATTATGTAAGGACTCTGCTGCATTATTTAAGGACTTTGCTGCATTATTTAAGGACTCTGCTGCATAATTTAAGGACTTTATTGCATTATTTTAGGATCCTGCTGCATTATTTAATGACTCTGCTGAAGCATTTGAGGACTCAGCTGCATTATTAAAGGTCTCTGCTGCATTATTTAAGGATCCTGCTGAAGCATTTGAGGACTCAGTTGCATTATTTAAGGACTTTGCTGCATTATTTAACGACTCTGCTGCGTTATTTAAGGACTCTGCTGCATTATTTAAGAACTTTGCTGCATTATTTAAGGACTCTTCTGAATTATTTAATGACTCTGCTGAAGTATTTGAGGACTCAGCTGCATTACTTAAGGACTCTGCTGCATTATTTAAGGAATTTGCTGCATTATTTAAGGACTCTGCTGCGTTATTTAAGGACTCTGCTGCGTTATTTAAGGACTCTGCTGCATTATTTAAGGACTTTGATGCATTATTTATGGACGCTGCTGCAGAATTTAAGGAATCTGCTGCATTATTTAAGGACTTTGTTGCATTATTTAAGGTCTCTGCTGCATTATTTAAGGACTCTGCTGTGGTATTTAAGGACTCTGCTGCATTATTTAAGGAATTTGTTGCATTATTTAAGGACGCTGCTGCATTATTTAAGGTCTTTGTTGCATTATTTAAGCACTCTGCTGCAGTATTTAATGACTCTGCTGAAGCATTTGGGGACTCAGATGCATTATTTAAGGACTCTGCTGCATTATGTAAGGGCTTTGCTGCTTTATTTAAGGACTCTTTTGCATTATTTAAGGACTTTGTTGCATTATTTAAGGACTCTGCTGCATTATTTAAGGACTTTGTTGCATTATTTAAGGATCCTGCTGCATTATTTAAGGACTTTGCTGCATTATTTAAGGACTATGCTTTGGTATTTAAGGACTCTGCTGCATTATTTAAGGACTTTGCTGCATTATTTAAGGACTCTGCTGCATTATTTAATTACTTTGCTGCATTATTTAAGGACTCTGCTGCGGTATTTAAGGACTCTGCTGCATTATTTAAGGACTTTGATGCATTATTTAAGGACTCTGCTGCATTATTTAAGGAATTTGTTGCATTATTTAAGGACTCTGCTGCATTATTTAAGGACTTTGCTGCATTATTTAATAACTTTGTTGCATTATATAAGTACTCTGCTGCATTATTTAAGGACTTTGTTGCATTATGTAAGGAGTCTGCTGCATTATTTAAGGACTTTGCTGCATTATTTAACGACTCTGCTGAATCATTTGAGGACTCAGCTGCATTATTTAAGGACTCTGCTGCATTATTTAAGGAATTTGCTGCATTATTTAAGGACTCTGCTGCGGTATTTAAGGACTCTGCTGCATTATTTAAGGACTTTGATGAATTATTTAAGGACTCTGCTGCATTATTTAATGACTTTGTTGCATTATATAAGGTCTCTGCTGCATTATTTAAGGACTATGTTGCATTATGTTAGAAGTCTGCTGCATTATTTAAGGACTTTGCTGCATTATTTAAGGACTCTGCTGCATTATTTAAGGACTTTATTGCATTATTTAAGGACTCTGCTGCATTATTTAATGACTCTGCTGAAGCATTTGAGGACTCAGCTGCATTATTTAAGGTCTCTGCTGTATTATTTAAGGACTCTGCTGCATTATTTAATGACTCTGCTGCGGTATTTAAGGACTCTGCTGCATTATTTAAGGACTTTGCTGCATTATTTAAGGACTGCTGCGTAGTTTAAGGACTCTGCTGCATTATTTAAGACTTTGCTGCATTATTTAAGGACTCTGCTGAAGCAATTGGGGACTCAGATGCATTATTTAAGGACTCTGCTGCATTATGTAAGGACTTTGCTGCTTTATTTAAGGACTTTGCTGCATTATTTAAGGACTTTGTTGCATTATTTAAGGACTCTTCTGCATTATTTAAGGACTTTGTTGCATTATTTAAGGACTCTGCTGCATTATTTAAGGACTTTGCTGCATTATTTAAGGACTATGCTGTGATATTTAAGGACTATGCTTTGGCATTATTTAAGGACTTTGCTGCATTATTTAAGGACTCTGCTGCATTATTTAATTACTTTGCTGCATTATTAAAGGACCCTGCTGCGGCATTTAAGGATTCTGCTGCATTATTTAAGGACTTTGATGCATTATTTAAGGACGCTGCTGCAGAATTTAAGGAATCTGCTGCATTATTTAAGGACTTTGTTGCATTATTTAAGGTCTCTGCTGCATTATTTAAGGACTCTGCTATGGTACTTAACGACTTTGCTGCATTATTTAAGGACTTTGCTGCATTATTTAAGGACTTTGATGCATTATTTAAGAACTTTGTTGCATTATTTAAGGACTCTGCTGCATTATTTAAGGACTTTGTTGCATTATGTAAGGACTCTGCTGCATTATTTAAGGACTTTGCTGCATTATTTAAGGACTCTGCTGCATAATTTAAGGACTTTATTGCATTATTTAAGGATCCTGCTGCATTATTTAAGGATCCTGCTGAAGCATTTGAGGACTCAGCTGCATTATTTAAGGACTTTGCTGCATTATTTAGCGACTCTGCTGCATTATCTAAGGACTCTGCTGCTTTATTTAAGGACTTTCCTGCATTATTTAAGGAGTCTTCTGCATTATTTAATGACTCTGCTGAAGCATTTGAGGACTCAGCTGCATTATTTAAGGACTCTGCTGCATTATTTAAGGACTTTGCTGCATTATTTAATGACTCTGCTGAAGCATTTGAGGACTCAGCTGCATTATTTAAGGACTCTGCTGCATTATTTAAGGAATTTGCTGCATTATTTAAGGACTCTGCTGCGGTATTTAAGGACTCTGCTGCATTATTTAAGGACTTTGATGCATTATTTAAGGACGCTGCTGCAGAATTTAAGGAATCTGCTGCATTATTTAAGGACTTTGTTGCATTATTTAAGGTCTCTGCTGCATTATTTAAGGACTTGCTGCATTATTTAAGGACTCTGCTGCTGTGTTTAAGAACTCTGCTGCATTATTTAAGGACTTTGCTGAATTATTTTAGGACTCTGCTGCATTATTTAAGGACTTTGCTGTATTATTTAAGGACTCTACTGCATTATTTAAGGACTTTGTTGCATTATTTAAGGACTCTGCTGCATTATTTAAGGACTTTGCTGTATTATTTAAGGACTCTGCTGCATTATTTAAGGACTTTTTTGCATTATTTAAGGACTCTGCTGCATTATTTAAGGACTTTGCTGCATTATTTAAGGACTCTGCTGCATTATTTAAGGACTTTGCTGCATTATTTAATGACTCTGCTGCATTATTTAAGGACTTTGTTGTATTATTTAAGGACTTTGCTGCATTATTTAAGGACTCTGCTGCGGTATTTAAGGACTCTGCTGCATTATTTAAGGACTTTGTTGCATTATTTAAGGACTCTGCTGCTTTATTTAAGGACTCTGCTGCGGTATTTAAGGACTCTGCTGCATTATTTAAGGACTTTGCTGCATTATTTAAGGACTGCTGCGTTATTTAAGGACTCTGCTGCATTATTTAAGACTTTGCTGCATTATTTAAGGACTCTGCTGCAGTGTTTAATGACTCTGCTGAAGCAACTGGGGACTCAGATGCATTATTTAAGGACTCTGCTGCATTATGTAAGGACTTTGCTGCTTTATTTAAGGACTTTGCTGCATTATTTAAGGACTTTGTTGCATTATTTAAGGACTCTGCTGCATTATTTAAGGACTTTGTTGTATTATTTAAGGACTCTTCTGCATTATTTAAGGACTTTGCTGCATTATTTAAGGACTATGCTGTGGTATTTAAGTACTCTGCTGCATTATTTAAGGACTTTGCTGCATTATTTAAGGACTCTGCTGCATTATTTAATTACTTTGCTGCATTATTAAAGGACCCTGCTGCGGCATTTAAGGATTCTGCTGCATTATTTAAGGACTTTGATGCATTATTTAAGGACGCTGCTGCAGAATTTAAGGAATCTGCTGCATTATTTAAGGACTTTGTTGCATTATTTAAGGTCTCTGCTGCATGAATTATGGACTCTGCTATGGTACTTAAGGACTTTGCTGCATTATTTAAGGACTTTGCTGCATTATTTAAGGACTTTGATGCATTATTTAAGAACTTTGTTGCATTATTTAAGGACTCTGCTGCATTATTTAAGGACTTTGTTGCATTATGTAAGGACTTTGCTGCTTTATTTAAGGACTTTGCTGCATTATTTAAGGACTTTGTTGCATTATTTAAGGACTCTGCTGCATTATTTAAGGACTTTGTTGCATTATTTAAGGACTCTTCTGCATTATTTAAGGACTTTGCTGCATTATTTAAGGACTATGCTGTGGTATTTAAGTACTCTGCTGCATTATTTAAGGACTTTGCTGCATTATTTAAGGACTCTGCTGCATTATTTAATTACTTTGCTGCATTATTAAAGGACCCTGCTGCGGCATTTAGGGATTCTGCTGCATAATTTAAGGACTTTATTGCATTATTTAAGGATCCTGCTGCATTATTTAAGGATCCTGCTGAAGCATTTGAGGACTCAGCTGCATTATTTAAGGACTTTGCTGCATTATTTAACGACTCTGCTGCATTATTTAAGGACTCTGCTGCTTTATTTAAGGACTTTCCTGCATTATTTAAGGAGTCTTCTGCATTATTTAATGACTCTGCTGAAGCATTTGAGGACTCAACTGCATTATTTAAGGACTCTGCTGCATTATTTAAGGTCTCTGCTGCATTATTTAAGGACTCTGCTGTGGTATATAAGGACTCTGCTGCATTATTTAAGGAATTTGTTGCATTATTTAAGGACGCTGCTGCATTATTTAAGGACTTTGTTGCATTATTTAAGGACTCTGCTGCATTAATTAAGGACTTTGCTGCATTACTTAAGGACACTGCTGCATTATTTAAGGACTCTGTTGCATTATTTAAGGATTCTGCTGCATTATTTAAGGACTTTGCTGCATTATTTAAGGACTATGCTGTGGTATTTAAGGACTCTGCTGCATTATTTAAGGACTTTGCTGCATTATTAAAGGACTCTGCTGCATTATTTAATTACTTTGCTGCATTATTTAAGGACTCTGCTGCGATATTTAAGGACTCTGCTGCATTATTTAAGGACTTTGATGCATTATTTAAGGACACTGCTGCAGAATTTAAGGAATCTGCTGCATTATCTAAGGACTTTGTTGCATTATTTAAGGTCTCTTTTTCATTATTTAAGGACTCTGCTATTGTACTTAAGGACTTTGCTGCATTATTTAAGGACTTTGCTGCATTATTTAAGGACTCTGCTGCATTATTTAAGTACTTTGTTGCATTATTTAAGGACTCTGCTGCATAATTTAAGGACTTTATTGCATTATTTAAGGATCCTGCTGCATTATTTAATGACTCTGCTGAAGCATTTGAGGACTCAGCTGCATTATTTAAGGTCTCTCTGCTGCATTATTTAAGGATCCTGCTGAAGCATTTGAGGACTCAGCTGCATTATTTAAGGACTTTGCTGCATTATTTAACGACTCTGCTGCGTTATTTAAGGACTCTGCTGCATTATTTAAGGACACTGCTGCATTATTTAAGGACTCTGCTGCATTATTTAAGGACTTTGCTGCATTATTTAACGACTCTGCTGCATTATTTAAGAACTTTGCTGCATTATTTAAGGACTCTGCTCCATTATTTAAGGAATTTGCTGCATTATTTAAGGACTCTGCTGCTTTATTTAAGGACTTTGCTGCATTATTTACTGAATCTGCTGAAGCATTTGAGGACTCAACTGCATTATTTAAGGTCTCTGCTGCATTATTTAAGGACTCTGCTGAAGCATTTGAGGACTCAGCTGCATGATTTAAGGACTTTGCTGAATTATTTAAGGACTCTGCTGCATTATTTAAGGAATTTGTTGCATTATTTAAGGACTCTGCTGCATTATTTAAGGAATTTGTTGCATTATTTAAGGACTCTGCTGCATTATTTAATGACTTTGCTGCATTATTTAATAACTTTGTTGCATTATATAAGTACTCTGCTGCATTATTTAAGGACTTTGTTGCATTATGTAAGGAGTCTGCTGCATTATTTAAGGAGTCTGCTGCATTATTTAATGACTATGCTGCATTATTTAAGGACTGCTGCGTTATTTAAGGACTCTGCTGCATTATTTAAGACTTTGCTGCATTATTTAAGGACTCTGCTGCAGTATTTAATGACTCTGCTGAAGCATTTGGGGACTCAGATGCTTTATTTAAGGACTCTGTTGCATTATTTAAGGACTTTGTTGCATTATTTAAGGACTCTGCTGCATTATTTAAGGACTTTGTTGCATTATTTAAGGATTCTGCTGCATTTTTTAAGGACTTTGCTGCATTATTTAAGGACTCTGCTGCATTATTTAATTACTTTGCTCCATTATTTAAGGACTCTGCTGCGGTATTTAAGGACTCTGCTGCATTATTTAAGGACTGTGATGCATTATTTAAGGACGCTGCTGCAGAATTTAAGGAATCTGCTGCATTATTTAAGGACTTTGTTGCATTATTTAAGGTCTCTGCTGCATTATTTAAGGACTCTGCTATGGTACTTAAGGACTTTGCTGCATTATTTAAGGACTTTGCTGCATTATTTAAGGACTCTGCTGCATTATTTAAGAACTGTGTTGCATTATTTAAGGACTCTGCTGCATTATTTAAGGACTTTGTTGCATTATGTAAGGACTCTGCTGCATTATTTAAGGACTTTGCTGCATTATTTAAGGACTCTACTGCATAATTTAAGGACTTTATTGCATTATTTAAGGATCCTGCTGCATTATTTAATGACTCTGCTGAAGCATTTGAGGACTCAGCTGCATTATTAAAGGTCTCTGCTGCATTATTTAAGGATCCTGCTGAAGCATTTGAGGACTCAGCTGCATTATTTAAGGACTTTGCTGCATTATTTATCGACTCTGCTGCGTTATTTAAGGACTCTGCTGCATTATTTAAGAACTTTGCTGCATTATTTAAGGACTCTTCTGCATTATTTAATGACTCTGCTGAAGTATTTGAGGACTCAGCTGCATTATTTAAGGACTCTGCTGCATTATTTAAGGAATTTGCTGCATTATTTAAGGACTCTACTGCGTTATTTAAGGACTCTGCTGCATTATTTAAGGACTTTGATGCATTATTTAAGGATGCTGCTGCAGAATTTAAGGAATCTGCTGCATTATTTAAGGACTTTGTTGCATTATTTAAGGTCTCTGCTGCATTATTTAAGGACTCTGCTGTGGTATTTAAGGACTCTGCTGCATTATTTAAGGAATTTGTTGCATTATTTAAGGACGCTGCTGCATTATTTAAGGACTTTGTTGCATTATTTAAGGACTCTGCTGCAGTATTTAATGACTCTGCTGAAGCATTTGGGGACTCAGATGCATTATTTAAGGACTCTGCTGCATTATGTAAGGGCTTTGCTGCTTTATTTAACGACTCTTTTGCATTATTTAAGGACTCTGCTGCATTATTTAAGGACTTTGTTGCATTATTTAAGGATTTTGCTGCATTATTTAAGGATTTTGCTGCATTATTTAAGGACTTTGCCGCATTATTTAAGGACTATGCTTTGGTATTTAAGGACTCTGCTGCATTATTTAAGGACTTTGCTGCATTATTTAAGGACTCTGCTGCATTATTTAATTACTTTGCTGCATTATTTAAGGACTCTGCTGCGGTATTTAAGGACTCTGCTGCATTATTTAAGGACTTTGATGCATTATTTAAGGACACTGCTGCAGAATTTAAGATTCTGCTTCATTATATAAGGACTTTGTTGCATTATTTAAGGTCTCTGCTGCATTATTTAAGGACTCTGCTATGGTACTTAAGGACTTTGCTGCATTATTTAAGGACTCTGCTGCATTATTTAAGAACTTTGTTGCATTATTTAAGGACTCTGCTGCATTATTTAAGGACTTTGTTGCATTATGTAAGGACTCTGCTGCATTATTTAAGGACTTTGCTGCATTATTTAAGGACTCTGCTGCATAATTTAAGGACTTTATTGCATTATTTTAGGATCCTGCTGCATTATTTAATGACTCTGCTGAAGCATTTGAGGACTCAGCTGCATTATTAAAGGTCTCTGCTGCATTATTTAAGGATCCTGCTGAAGCATTTGAGGACTCAGTTGCATTATTTAAGGACTTTGCTGCATTATTTAACGACTCTGCTGCGTTATTTAAGGACTCTGCTGCATTATTTAAGAACTTTGCTGCATTATTTAAGGACTCTTCTGAATTATTTAATGACTCTGCTGAAGTATTTGAGGACTCAGCTGCATTACTTAAGGACTCTGCTGCATTATTTAAGGAATTTGCTGCATTATTTAAGGACTCTGCTGCGTTATTTAAGGACTCTGCTGCGTTATTTAAGGACTCTGCTGCATTATTTAAGGACTTTGATGCATTATTTATGGACGCTGCTGCAGAATTTAAGGAATCTGCTGCATTATTTAAGGACTTTGTTGCATTATTTAAGGTCTCTGCTGCATTATTTAAGGACTCTGCTGTGGTATTTAAGGACTCTGCTGCATTATTTAAGGAATTTGTTGCATTATTTAAGGACGCTGCTGCATTATTTAAGGTCTTTGTTGCATTATTTAAGGACTCTGCTGCAGTATTTAATGACTCTGCTGAAGCATTTGGGGACTCAGATGCATTATTTAAGGACTCTGCTGCATTATGTAAGGGCTTTGCTGCTTTATTTAAGGACTCTTTTGCATTATTTAAGGACTTTGTTGCATTATTTAAGGACTCTGCTGCATTATTTAAGGACTTTGTTGCATTATTTAAGGATCCTGCTGCATTATTTAAGGACTTTGCTGCATTATTTAAGGACTATGCTTTGGTATTTAAGGACTCTGCTGCATTATTTAAGGACTTTGCTGCATTATTTAAGGACTCTGCTGCATTATTTAATTACTTTGCTGCATTATTTAAGGACTCTGCTGCGGTATTTAAGGACTCTGCTGCATTATTTAAGGACTTTGATGCATTATTTAAGGACTCTGCTGCATTATTTAAGGAATTTGTTGCATTATTTAAGGACTCTGCTGCATTATTTAAGGACTTTGCTGCATTATTTAATAACTTTGTTGCATTATATAAGTACTCTGCTGCATTATTTAAGGACTTTGTTGCATTATGTAAGGAGTCTGCTGCATTATTTAAGGACTTTGCTGCATTATTTAACGACTCTGCTGAAACATTTGAGGACTCAGCTGCATTATTTAAGGACTCTGCTGCATTATTTAAGGAATTTGCTGCATTATTTAAGGACTCTGCTGCGGTATTTAAGGACTCTGCTGCATTATTTAAGGACTTTGATGAATTATTTAAGGACTCTGCTGCATTATTTAATGACTTTGTTGCATTATATAAGGTCTCTGCTGCATTATTTAAGGACTATGTTGCATTATGTTAGAAGTCTGCTGCATTATTTAAGGACTTTGCTGCATTATTTAAGGACTCTGCTGCATTATTTAAGGACTTTATTGCATTATTTAAGGACTCTGCTGCATTATTTAATGACTCTGCTGAAGCATTTGAGGACTCAGCTGCATTATTTAAGGTCTCTGCTGTATTATTTAAGGACTCTGCTGCATTATTTAATGACTCTGCTGCGGTATTTAAGGACTCTGCTGCATTATTTAAGGACTTTGCTGCATTATTTAAGGACTGCTGCGTAGTTTAAGGACTCTGCTGCATTATTTAAGACTTTGCTGCATTATTTAAGGACTCTGCTGAAGCAATTGGGGACTCAGATGCATTATTTAAGGACTCTGCTGCATTATGTAAGGACTTTGCTGCTTTATTTAAGGACTTTGCTGCATTATTTAAGGACTTTGTTGCATTATTTAAGGACTCTTCTGCATTATTTAAGGACTTTGTTGCATTATTTAAGGACTCTGCTGCATTATTTAAGGACTTTGCTGCATTATTTAAGGACTATGCTGTGATATTTAAGGACTATGCTTTGGCATTATTTAAGGACTTTGCTGCATTATTTAAGGACTCTGCTGCATTATTTAATTACTTTGCTGCATTATTAAAGGACCCTGCTGCGGCATTTAAGGATTCTGCTGCATTATTTAAGGACTTTGATGCATTATTTAAGGACGCTGCTGCAGAATTTAAGGAATCTGCTGCATTATTTAAGGACTTTGTTGCATTATTTAAGGTCTCTGCTGCATTATTTAAGGACTCTGCTATGGTACTTAACGACTTTGCTGCATTATTTAAGGACTTTGCTGCATTATTTAAGGACTTTGATGCATTATTTAAGAACTTTGTTGCATTATTTAAGGACTCTGCTGCATTATTTAAGGACTTTGTTGCATTATGTAAGGACTCTGCTGCATTATTTAAGGACTTTGCTGCATTATTTAAGGACTCTGCTGCATAATTTAAGGACTTTATTGCATTATTTAAGGATCCTGCTGCATTATTTAAGGATCCTGCTGAAGCATTTGAGGACTCAGCTGCATTATTTAAGGACTTTGCTGCATTATTTAGCGACTCTGCTGCATTATCTAAGGACTCTGCTGCTTTATTTAAGGACTTTCCTGCATTATTTAATGACTCTGCTGAAGCATTTGAGGACTCAGCTGCATTATTTAAGGACTCTGCTGCATTATTTAAGGACTTTGCTGCATTATTTAATGACTCTGCTGAAGCATTTGAGGACTCAGCTGCATTATTTAAGGACTCTGCTGCATTATTTAAGGAATTTGCTGCATTATTTAAGGACTCTGCTGCGGTATTTAAGGACTCTGCTGCATTATTTAAGGACTTTGATGCATTATTTAAGGACGCTGCTGCAGAATTTAAGGAATCTGCTGCATTATTTAAGGACTTTGTTGCATTATTTAAGGTCTCTGCTGCATTATTTAAGGACTTGCTGCATTATTTAAGGACTCTGCTGCTGTGTTTAAGAACTCTGCTGCATTATTTAAGGACTTTGCTGAATTATTTTAGGACTCTGCTGCATTATTTAAGGACTTTGCTGTATTATTTAAGGACTCTACTGCATTATTTAAGGACTTTGTTGCATTATTTAAGGACTCTGCTGCATTATTTAAGGACTTTGCTGTATTATTTAAGGACTCTGCTGCATTATTTAAGGACTTTTTTGCATTATTTAAGGACTCTGCTGCATTATTTAAGGACTTTGCTGCATTATTTAAGGACTCTGCTGCATTATTTAAGGACTTTGCTGCATTATTTAATGACTCTGCTGCATTATTTAAGGACTTTGTTGTATTATTTAAGGACTTTGCTGCATTATTTAAGGACTCTGCTGCGGTATTTAAGGACTCTGCTGCATTATTTAAGGACTTTGTTGCATTATTTAAGGACTCTGCTGCATTATTTAGGGACTTTGCTGCATTATTTAAGGACTATGCTGTGGTACTTAAGGACTCTGCTGTATTATTTAAGGACTTTGCTGCATTATTTAAGGACTCTGCTGCATTATTTAATGACTTTGTTGCATTATATAAGGACTCTGCTGCATTATTTAAGGACTATGTTGCATTATGTTAGAAGTCTGCTGCATTATTTAAGGACTTTGCTGCATTATTTAAGGACTCTGCTGCATTATTTGAGGACTTTATTGCATTATTTAAGGACTCTGCTGCATTATTTAATGACTCTGCTGAAGCATTTGAGGACTCAGCTGCATTATTTAAGGTCTCTGCTGTATTATTTAAGGACTCTGCTGCATTATTTAATGACTCTGCTGCGGTATTTAAGGACTCTGCTGCTTTATTTAAGGACTTTGCTGCATTATTTAAGGACTGCTGCGTTATTTAAGGACTCTGCTGCATTATTTAAGACTTTGCTGCATTATTTAAGGACTCTGCTGCAGTGTTTAATGACTCTGCTGAAGCAATTGGGGACTCAGATGCATTGTTTAAGGACTCTGCTGCATTATGTAAGGACTTTGCTGCTTTATTTAAGGACTTTGCTGCATTATTTAAGGACTTTGTTGCATTATTTAAGGACTCTGCTGCATTATTTAAGGACTTTGTTGCATTATTTAAGGACTCTGCTGCATTATTTAATTACTTTGCTGCATTATTTAAGGACTCTGCTGCGGTATTTAAGGACTCTGCTGCATTATTTAAGGACTTTGATGCATTATTTAAGGACACTGCTGCAGAATTTAAGATTCTGCTTCATTATATAAGGACTTTGTTGCATTATTTAAGGTCTCTGCTGCATTATTTAAGGACTCTGCTATGGTACTTAAGGACTTTGCTGCATTATTTAAGGACTCTGCTGCATTATTTAAGAACTTTGTTGCATTATTTAAGGACTCTGCTGCATTATTTAAGGACTTTGTTGCATTATGTAAGGACTCTGCTGCATTATTTAAGGACTTTGCTGCATTATTTAAGGACTCTGCTGCATAATTTAAGGACTTTATTGCATTATTTTAGGATCCTGCTGCATTATTTAATGACTCTGCTGAAGCATTTGAGGACTCAGCTGCATTATTAAAGGTCTCTGCTGCATTATTTAAGGATCCTGCTGAAGCATTTGAGGACTCAGTTGCATTATTTAAGGACTTTGCTGCATTATTTAACGACTCTGCTGCGTTATTTAAGGACTCTGCTGCATTATTTAAGAACTTTGCTGCATTATTTAAGGACTCTTCTGAATTATTTAATGACTCTGCTGAAGTATTTGAGGACTCAGCTGCATTACTTAAGGACTCTGCTGCATTATTTAAGGAATTTGCAGCATTATTTAAGGACTCTGCTGCGTTATTTAAGGACTCTGCTGCGTTATTTAAGGACTCTGCTGCATTATTTAAGGACTTTGATGCATTATTTATGGACGCTGCTGCAGAATTTAAGGAATCTGCTGCATTATTTAAGGACTTTGTTGCATTATTTAAGGTCTCTGCTGCAGTATTTAATGACTCTGCTGAAGCATTTGGGCACTCAGATGCATTATTTAAGGACTCTGCTGCATTATGTAAGGGCTTTGCTGCTTTATTTAAGGACTCTTTTGCATTATTTAAGGACTTTGTTGCATTACTTAAGGACTCTGCTGCATTATTTAAGGACTTTGTTGCATTATTTAAGGATTCTGCTGCATTACTTAAGGACTTTGCTGCATTATTTAAGGACTATGCTGTGGTATTTAAGGACTCTGCTGCATTATTTAAGGACTTTGCTGCATTATTAAAGGACTCTGCTGCATTATTTAATTACTTTGCTGCATTATTTAAGGACTCTGCTGCGGTATTTAAGGACTCTGCTGCATTATTTAAGGACTTTGATGCATTATTTAAGGACACTGCTGCAGAATTTAAGGAATCTGCTGCATTATTTAAGGACTTTGTTGCATTATTTAAGGTCTCTTTTTCATTATTTAAGGACTCTGCTATTGTACTTAAGGACTTTGCTGCATTATTTAAGGACTTTGCTGCATTATTTAAGGACTCTGCTGCATTATTTAAGTACTTTGTTGCATTATTTAAGGACTCTGCTGCATAATTTAAGGACTTTATTGCATTATTTAAGGATCCTGCTGCATTATTTAATGACTCTGCTGAAGCATTTGAGGACTCAGCTACATTATTTAAGGTCTCTGCTGCATTATTTAAGGATCCTGCTGAAGCATTTGAGGACTCAGCTGCATTATTTAAGGACTTTGCTGCATTATTTAACGACTCTGCTGCGTTATTTAAGGACTCTGCTGCATTATTTAAGGACACTGCTGCATTATTTAAGGACTCTGCTGCATTATTTAAGGACTTTGCTGCATTATTTAACGACTCTGCTGCATTATTTAAGAACTTTGCTGCATTATTTAAGGACTCTGCTGCATTATTTAAGGAATTTGTTGCATTATTTAAGGACTCTGCTGCTTTATTTAAGGACTCTGCTGCGGTATTTAAGGACTCTGCTGCATTATTTAAGGACTTTGCTGCATTATTTAAGGACTGCTGCGTTATTTAAGGACTCTGCTGCATTATTTAAGACTTTGCTGCATTATTTAAGGACTCTGCTGCAGTGTTTAATGACTCTGCTGAAGCAACTGGGGACTCAGATGCATTATTTAAGGACTCTGCTGCATTATGTAAGGACTTTGCTGCTTTATTTAAGGACTTTGCTGCATTATTTAAGGACTTTGTTGCATTATTTAAGGACTCTGCTGCATTATTTAAGGACTTTGTTGCATTATTTAAGGACTCTTCTGCATTATTTAAGGACTTTGCTGCATTATTTAAGGACTATGCTGTGGTATTTAAGTACTCTGCTGCATTATTTAAGGACTTTGCTGCATTATTTAAGGACTCTGCTGCATTATTTAATTACTTTGCTGCATTATTAAAGGACCCTGCTGCGGCATTTAAGGATTCTGCTGCATTATTTAAGGACTTTGATGCATTATTTAAGGACGCTGCTGCAGAATTTAAGGAATCTGCTGCATTATTTAAGGACTTTGTTGCATTATTTAAGGTCTCTGCTGCATGAATTATGGACTCTGCTATGGTACTTAAGGACTTTGCTGCATTATTTAAGGACTTTGCTGCATTATTTAAGGACTTTGATGCATTATTTAAGAACTTTGTTGCATTATTTAAGGACTCTGCTGCATTATTTAAGGACTTTGTTGCATTATGTAAGGACTTTGCTGCTTTATTTAAGGACTTTGCTGCATTATTTAAGGACTTTGTTGCATTATTTAAGGACTCTGCTGCATTATTTAAGGACTTTGTTGCATTATTTAAGGACTCTTCTGCATTATTTAAGGACTTTGCTGCATTATTTAAGGACTATGCTGTGGTATTTAAGTACTCTGCTGCATTATTTAAGGACTTTGCTGCATTATTTAAGGACTCTGCTGCATTATTTAATTACTTTGCTGCATTATTAAAGGACCCTGCTGCGGCATTTAGGGATTCTGCTGCATAATTTAAGGACTTTATTGCATTATTTAAGGATCCTGCTGCATTATTTAAGGATCCTGCTGAAGCATTTGAGGACTCAGCTGCATTATTTAAGGACTTTGCTGCATTATTTAACGACTCTGCTGCATTATTTAAGTACTCTGCTGCTTTATTTAAGGACTTTCCTGCATTATTTAAGGAGTCTTCTGCATTATTTAATGACTCTGCTGAAGCATTTGAGGACTCAACTGCATTATTTAAGGACTCTGCTGCATTATTTAAGGTCTCTGCTGCATTATTTAAGGACTCTGCTGTGGTATATAAGGACTCTGCTGCATTATTTAAGGAATTTGTTGCATTATTTAAGGACGCTGCTGCATTATTTAAGGACTTTGTTGCATTATTTAAGGACTCTGCTGCATTAATTAAGGACTTTGCTGCATTACTTAAGGACACTGCTGCATTATTTAAGGACTCTGTTGCATTATTTAAGGATTCTGCTGCATTATTTAAGGACTTTGCTGCATTATTTAAGGACTATGCTGTGGTATTTAAGGACTCTGCTGCATTATTTAAGGACTTTGCTGCATTATTAAAGGACTCTGCTGCATTATTTAATTACTTTGCTGCATTATTTAAGGACTCTGCTGCGGTATTTAAGGACTCTGCTGCATTATTTAAGGACTTTGATGCATTATTTAAGGACACTGCTGCAGAATTTAAGGAATCTGCTGCATTATCTAAGGACTTTGTTGCATTATTTAAGGTCTCTTTTTCATTATTTAAGGACTCTGCTATTGTACTTAAGGACTTTGCTGCATTATTTAAGGACTTTGCTGCATTATTTAAGGACTCTGCTGCATTATTTAAGTACTTTGTTGCATTATTTAAGGACTCTGCTGCATAATTTAAGGACTTTATTGCATTATTTAAGGATCCTGCTGCATTATTTAATGACTCTGCTGAAGCATTTGAGGACTCAGCTGCATTATTTAAGGTCTCTCTGCTGCATTATTTAAGGATCCTGCTGAAGCATTTGAGGACTCAGCTGCATTATTTAAGGACTTTGCTGCATTATTTAACGACTCTGCTGCGTTATTTAAGGACTCTGCTGCATTATTTAAGGACACTGCTGCATTATTTAACGACTCTGCTGCATTATTTAAGGACTTTGCTGCATTATTTAACGACTCTGCTGCATTATTTAAGAACTTTGCTGCATTATTTAAGGACTCTGCTCCATTATTTAAGGAATTTGCTGCATTATTTAAGGACTCTGCTGCTTTATTTAAGGACTTTGCTGCATTATTTAATGAATCTGCTGAAGCATTTGAGGACTCAACTGCATTATTTAAGGTCTCTGCTGCATTATTTAAGGACTCTGCTGAAGCATTTGAGGACTCAGCTGCATGATTTAAGGACTTTGCTGAATTATTTAAGGACTCTGCTGCATTATTTAAGGAATTTGTTGCATTATTTAAGGACTCTGCTGCATTATTTAAGGAATTTGTTGCATTATTTAAGGACTCTGCTGCATTATTTAATGACTTTGCTGCATTATTTAATAACTTTGTTGCATTATATAAGTACTCTGCTGCATTATTTAAGGACTTTGTTGCATTATGTAAGGAGTCTGCTGCATTATTTAAGGAGTCTGCTGCATTATTTAATGACTATGCTGCATTATTTAAGGACTGCTGCGTTATTTAAGGACTCTGCTGCATTATTTAAGACTTTGCTGCATTATTTAAGGACTCTGCTGCAGTATTTAATGACTCTGCTGAAGCATTTGGGGACTCAGATGCTTTATTTAAGGACTCTGTTGCATTATTTAAGGACTTTGTTGCATTATTTAAGGACTCTGCTGCATTATTTAAGGACTTTGTTGCATTATTTAAGGATTCTGCTGCATTTTTTAAGGACTTTGCTGCATTATTTAAGGACTCTGCTGCATTATTTAATTACTTTGCTCCATTATTTAAGGACTCTGCTGCGGTATTTAAGGACTCTGCTGCATTATTTAAGGACTGTGATGCATTATTTAAGGACGCTGCTGCAGAATTTAAGGAATCTGCTGCATTATTTAAGGACTTTGTTGCATTATTTAAGGTCTCTGCTGCATTATTTAAGGACTCTGCTATGGTACTTAAGGACTTTGCTGCATTATTTAAGGACTTTGCTGCATTATTTAAGGACTCTGCTGCATTATTTAAGAACTGTGTTGCATTATTTAAGGACTCTGCTGCATTATTTAAGGACTTTGTTGCATTATGTAAGGACTCTGCTGCATTATTTAAGGACTTTGCTGCATTATTTAAGGACTCTACTGCATAATTTAAGGACTTTATTGCATTATTTAAGGATCCTGCTGCATTATTTAATGACTCTGCTGAAGCATTTGAGGACTCAGCTGCATTATTAAAGGTCTCTGCTGCATTATTTAAGGATCCTGCTGAAGCATTTGAGGACTCAGCTGCATTATTTAAGGACTTTGCTGCATTATTTATCGACTCTGCTGCGTTATTTAAGGACTCTGCTGCATTATTTAAGAACTTTGCTGCATTATTTAAGGACTCTTCTGCATTATTTAATGACTCTGCTGAAGTATTTGAGGACTCAGCTGCATTATTTAAGGACTCTGCTGCATTATTTAAGGAATTTGCTGCATTATTTAAGGACTCTACTGCGTTATTTAAGGACTCTGCTGCATTATTTAAGGACTTTGATGCATTATTTAAGGATGCTGCTGCAGAATTTAAGGAATCTGCTGCATTATTTAAGGACTTTGTTGCATTATTTAAGGTCTCTGCTGCATTATTTAAGGACTCTGCTGTGGTATTTAAGGACTCTGCTGCATTATTTAAGGAATTTGTTGCATTATTTAAGGACGCTGCTGCATTATTTAAGGACTTTGTTGCATTATTTAAGGACTCTGCTGCATTATTTAAGGACTTTGCTGTATTATTTAAGGACTCTGCTGCATTATTTAAGGACTTTTTTGCATTATTTAAGGACTCTGCTGCATTATTTAAGGACTTTGCTGCATTATTTAAGGACTCTGCTGCATTATTTAAGGACTTTGCTGCATTATTTAATGACTCTGCTGCATTATTTAAGGACTTTGTTGTATTATTTAAGGACTTTGCTGCATTATTTAAGGACTCTGCTGCGGTATTTAAGGACTCTGCTGCATTATTTAAGGACTTTGTTGCATTATTTAAGGACTCTGCTGCATTATTTAGGGACTTTGCTGCATTATTTAAGGACTATGCTGTGGTACTTAAGGACTCTGCTGTATTATTTAAGGACTTTGCTGCATTATTTAAGGACTCTGCTGCATTATTTAATGACTTTGTTGCATTATATAAGGACTCTGCTGCATTATTTAAGGACTATGTTGCATTATGTTAGAAGTCTGCTGCATTATTTAAGGACTTTGCTGCATTATTTAAGGACTCTGCTGCATTATTTGAGGACTTTATTGCATTATTTAAGGACTCTGCTGCATTATTTAATGACTCTGCTGAAGCATTTGAGGACTCAGCTGCATTATTTAAGGTCTCTGCTGTATTATTTAAGGACTCTGCTGCATTATTTAATGACTCTGCTGCGGTATTTAAGGACTCTGCTGCTTTATTTAAGGACTTTGCTGCATTATTTAAGGACTGCTGCGTTATTTAAGGACTCTGCTGCATTATTTAAGACTTTGCTGCATTATTTAAGGACTCTGCTGCAGTGTTTAATGACTCTGCTGAAGCAATTGGGGACTCAGATGCATTGTTTAAGGACTCTGCTGCATTATGTAAGGACTTTGCTGCTTTATTTAAGGACTTTGCTGCATTATTTAAGGACTTTGTTGCATTATTTAAGGACTCTGCTGCATTATTTAAGGACTTTGTTGCATTATTTAAGGACTCTGCTGCATTATTTAATTACTTTGCTGCATTATTTAAGGACTCTGCTGCGGTATTTAAGGACTCTGCTGCATTATTTAAGGACTTTGATGCATTATTTAAGGACACTGCTGCAGAATTTAAGATTCTGCTTCATTATATAAGGACTTTGTTGCATTATTTAAGGTCTCTGCTGCATTATTTAAGGACTCTGCTATGGTACTTAAGGACTTTGCTGCATTATTTAAGGACTCTGCTGCATTATTTAAGAACTTTGTTGCATTATTTAAGGACTCTGCTGCATTATTTAAGGACTTTGTTGCATTATGTAAGGACTCTGCTGCATTATTTAAGGACTTTGCTGCATTATTTAAGGACTCTGCTGCATAATTTAAGGACTTTATTGCATTATTTTAGGATCCTGCTGCATTATTTAATGACTCTGCTGAAGCATTTGAGGACTCAGCTGCATTATTAAAGGTCTCTGCTGCATTATTTAAGGATCCTGCTGAAGCATTTGAGGACTCAGTTGCATTATTTAAGGACTTTGCTGCATTATTTAACGACTCTGCTGCGTTATTTAAGGACTCTGCTGCATTATTTAAGAACTTTGCTGCATTATTTAAGGACTCTTCTGAATTATTTAATGACTCTGCTGAAGTATTTGAGGACTCAGCTGCATTACTTAAGGACTCTGCTGCATTATTTAAGGAATTTGCAGCATTATTTAAGGACTCTGCTGCGTTATTTAAGGACTCTGCTGCGTTATTTAAGGACTCTGCTGCATTATTTAAGGACTTTGATGCATTATTTATGGACGCTGCTGCAGAATTTAAGGAATCTGCTGCATTATTTAAGGACTTTGTTGCATTATTTAAGGTCTCTGCTGCAGTATTTAATGACTCTGCTGAAGCATTTGGGCACTCAGATGCATTATTTAAGGACTCTGCTGCATTATGTAAGGGCTTTGCTGCTTTATTTAAGGACTCTTTTGCATTATTTAAGGACTTTGTTGCATTATTTAAGGACTCTGCTGCATTATTTAAGGACTTTGTTGCATTATTTAAGGATTCTGCTGCATTACTTAAGGACTTTGCTGCATTATTTAAGGACTATGCTGTGGTATTTAAGGACTCTGCTGCATTATTTAAGGACTTTGCTGCATTATTAAAGGACTCTGCTGCATTATTTAATTACTTTGCTGCATTATTTAAGGACTCTGCTGCGGTATTTAAGGACTCTGCTGCATTATTTAAGGACTTTGATGCATTATTTAAGGACACTGCTGCAGAATTTAAGGAATCTGCTGCATTATTTAAGGACTTTGTTGCATTATTTAAGGTCTCTTTTTCATTATTTAAGGACTCTGCTATTGTACTTAAGGACTTTGCTGCATTATTTAAGGACTTTGCTGCATTATTTAAGGACTCTGCTGCATTATTTAAGTACTTTGTTGCATTATTTAAGGACTCTGCTGCATAATTTAAGGACTTTATTGCATTATTTAAGGATCCTGCTGCATTATTTAATGACTCTGCTGAAGCATTTGAGGACTCAGCTACATTATTTAAGGTCTCTGCTGCATTATTTAAGGATCCTGCTGAAGCATTTGAGGACTCAGCTGCATTATTTAAGGACTTTGCTGCATTATTTAACGACTCTGCTGCGTTATTTAAGGACTCTGCTGCATTATTTAAGGACACTGCTGCATTATTTAAGGACTCTGCTGCATTATTTAAGGACTTTGCTGCATTATTTAACGACTCTGCTGCATTATTTAAGAACTTTGCTGCATTATTTAAGGACTCTGCTGCATTATTTAAGGAATTTGTTGCATTATTTAAGGACTCTGCTGCTTTATTTAAGGACTCTGCTGCGGTATTTAAGGACTCTGCTGCATTATTTAAGGACTTTGCTGCATTATTTAAGGACTGCTGCGTTATTTAAGGACTCTGCTGCATTATTTAAGACTTTGCTGCATTATTTAAGGACTCTGCTGCAGTGTTTAATGACTCTGCTGAAGCAACTGGGGACTCAGATGCATTATTTAAGGACTCTGCTGCATTATGTAAGGACTTTGCTGCTTTATTTAAAGACTTTGCTGCATTATTTAAGGACTTTGTTGCATTATTTAAGGACTCTGCTGCATTATTTAAGGACTTTGTTGCATTATTTAAGGACTCTTCTGCATTATTTAAGGACTTTGCTGCATTATTTAAGGACTATGCTGTGGTATTTAAGTACTCTGCTGCATTATTTAAGGACTTTGCTGCATTATTTAAGGACTCTGCTGCATTATTTAATTACTTTGCTGCATTATTAAAGGACCCTGCTGCGGCATTTAAGGATTCTGCTGCATTATTTAAGGACTTTGATGCATTATTTAAGGACGCTGCTGCAGAATTTAAGGAATCTGCTGCATTATTTAAGGACTTTGTTGCATTATTTAAGGTCTCTGCTGCATGAATTATGGACTCTGCTATGGTACTTAAGGACTTTGCTGCATTATTTAAGGACTTTGCTGCATTATTTAAGGACTTTGATGCATTATTTAAGAACTTTGTTGCATTATTTAAGGACTCTGCTGCATTATTTAAGGACTTTGTTGCATTATGTAAGGACTTTGCTGCTTTATTTAAGGACTTTGCTGCATTATTTAAGGACTTTGTTGCATTATTTAAGGACTCTGCTGCATTATTTAAGGACTTTGTTGCATTATTTAAGGACTCTTCTGCATTATTTAAGGACTTTGCTGCATTATTTAAGGACTATGCTGTGGTATTTAAGTACTCTGCTGCATTATTTAAGGACTTTGCTGCATTATTTAAGGACTCTGCTGCATTATTTAATTACTTTGCTGCATTATTAAAGGACCCTGCTGCGGCATTTAGGGATTCTGCTGCATAATTTAAGGACTTTATTGCATTATTTAAGGATCCTGCTGCATTATTTAAGGATCCTGCTGAAGCATTTGAGGACTCAGCTGCATTATTTAAGGACTTTGCTGCATTATTTAACGACTCTGCTGCATTATTTAATTACTTTGCTGCATTATTTAAGGACTCTGCTGCGATATTTAAGGACTCTGCTGCATTATTTAAGGACTTTGATGCATTATTTAAGGACACTGCTGCAGAATTTAAGGAATCTGCTGCATTATCTAAGGACTTTGTTGCATTATTTAAGGTCTCTTTTTCATTATTTAAGGACTCTGCTATTGTACTTAAGGACTTTGCTGCATTATTTAAGGACTTTGCTGCATTATTTAAGGACTCTGCTGCATTATTTAAGTACTTTGTTGCATTATTTAAGGACTCTGCTGCATAATTTAAGGACTTTATTGCATTATTTAAGGATCCTGCTGCATTATTTAATGACTCTGCTGAAGCATTTGAGGACTCAGCTGCATTATTTAAGGTCTCTCTGCTGCATTATTTAAGGATCCTGCTGAAGCATTTGAGGACTCAGCTGCATTATTTAAGGACTTTGCTGCATTATTTAACGACTCTGCTGCGTTATTTAAGGACTCTGCTGCATTATTTAAGGACACTGCTGCATTATTTAAGGACTCTGCTGCATTATTTAAGGACTTTGCTGCATTATTTAACGACTCTGCTGCATTATTTAAGAACTTTGCTGCATTATTTAAGGACTCTGCTCCATTATTTAAGGAATTTGCTGCATTATTTAAGGACTCTGCTGCTTTATTTAAGGACTTTGCTGCATTATTTACTGAATCTGCTGAAGCATTTGAGGACTCAACTGCATTATTTAAGGTCTCTGCTGCATTATTTAAGGACTCTGCTGAAGCATTTGAGGACTCAGCTGCATGATTTAAGGACTTTGCTGAATTATTTAAGGACTCTGCTGCATTATTTAAGGAATTTGTTGCATTATTTAAGGACTCTGCTGCATTATTTAAGGAATTTGTTGCATTATTTAAGGACTCTGCTGCATTATTTAATGACTTTGCTGCATTATTTAATAACTTTGTTGCATTATATAAGTACTCTGCTGCATTATTTAAGGACTTTGTTGCATTATGTAAGGAGTCTGCTGCATTATTTAAGGAGTCTGCTGCATTATTTAATGACTATGCTGCATTATTTAAGGACTGCTGCGTTATTTAAGGACTCTGCTGCATTATTTAAGACTTTGCTGCATTATTTAAGGACTCTGCTGCAGTATTTAATGACTCTGCTGAAGCATTTGGGGACTCAGATGCTTTATTTAAGGACTCTGTTGCATTATTTAAGGACTTTGTTGCATTATTTAAGGACTCTGCTGCATTATTTAAGGACTTTGTTGCATTATTTAAGGATTCTGCTGCATTTTTTAAGGACTTTGCTGCATTATTTAAGGACTCTGCTGCATTATTTAATTACTTTGCTCCATTATTTAAGGACTCTGCTGCGGTATTTAAGGACTCTGCTGCATTATTTAAGGACTGTGATGCATTATTTAAGGACGCTGCTGCAGAATTTAAGGAATCTGCTGCATTATTTAAGGACTTTGTTGCATTATTTAAGGTCTTTGCTGCATTATTTAAGGACTCTGCTATGGTACTTAAGGACTTTGCTGCATTATTTAAGGACTTTGCTGCATTATTTAAGGACTCTGCTGCATTATTTAAGAACTGTGTTGCATTATTTAAGGACTCTGCTGCATTATTTAAGGACTTTGTTGCATTATGTAAGGACTCTGCTGCATTATTTAAGGACTTTGCTGCATTATTTAAGGACTCTACTGCATAATTTAAGGACTTTATTGCATTATTTAAGGATCCTGCTGCATTATTTAATGACTCTGCTGAAGCATTTGAGGACTCAGCTGCATTATTAAAGGTCTCTGCTGCATTATTTAAGGATCCTGCTGAAGCATTTGAGGACTCAGCTGCATTATTTAAGGACTTTGCTGCATTATTTATCGACTCTGCTGCGTTATTTAAGGACTCTGCTGCATTATTTAAGAACTTTGCTGCATTATTTAAGGACTCTTCTGCATTATTTAATGACTCTGCTGAAGTATTTGAGGACTCAGCTGCATTATTTAAGGACTCTGCTGCATTATTTAAGGAATTTGCTGCATTATTTAAGGACTCTACTGCGTTATTTAAGGACTCTGCTGCATTATTTAAGGACTTTGATGCATTATTTAAGGATGCTGCTGCAGAATTTAAGGAATCTGCTGCATTATTTAAGGACTTTGTTGCATTATTTAAGGTCTCTGCTGCATTATTTAAGGACTCTGCTGTGGTATTTAAGGACTCTGCTGCATTATTTAAGGAATTTGTTGCATTATTTAAGGACGCTGCTGCATTATTTAAGGACTTTGTTGCATTATTTAAGGACTCTGCTGCAGTATTTAATGACTCTGCTGAAGCATTTGGGGACTCAGATGCATTATTTAAGGACTCTGCTGCATTATGTAAGGGCTTTGCTGCTTTATTTAACGACTGTTTTGCATTATTGAAGGACTCTGCTGCATTATTTAAGGACTTTGTTGCATTATTTAAGGATTTTGCTGCATTATTTAAGGATTTTGCTGCATTATTTAAGGACTTTGCCGCATTATTTAAGGACTATGCTTTGGTATTTAAGGACTCTGCTGCATTATTTAAGGACTTTGCTGCATTATTTAAGGACTCTGCTGCATTATTTAATTACTTTGCTGCATTATTTAAGGACTCTGCTGCGGTATTTAAGGACTCTGCTGCATTATTTAAGGACTTTGATGCATTATTTAAGGACACTGCTGCAGAATTTAAGATTCTGCTTCATTATATAAGGACTTTGTTGCATTATTTAAGGTCTCTGCTGCATTATTTAAGGACTCTGCTATGGTACTTAAGGACTTTGCTGCATTATTTAAGGACTCTGCTGCATTATTTAAGAACTTTGTTGCATTATTTAAGGACTCTGCTGCATTATTTAAGGACTTTGTTGCATTATGTAAGGACTCTGCTGCATTATTTAAGGACTTTGCTGCATTATTTAAGGACTCTGCTGCATAATTTAAGGACTTTATTGCATTATTTTAGGATCCTGCTGCATTATTTAATGACTCTGCTGAAGCATTTGAGGACTCAGCTGCATTATTAAAGGTCTCTGCTGCATTATTTAAGGATCCTGCTGAAGCATTTGAGGACTCAGTTGCATTATTTAAGGACTTTGCTGCATTATTTAACGACTCTGCTGCGTTATTTAAGGACTCTGCTGCATTATTTAAGAACTTTGCTGCATTATTTAAGGACTCTTCTGAATTATTTAATGACTCTGCTGAAGTATTTGAGGACTCAGCTGCATTACTTAAGGACTCTGCTGCATTATTTAAGGAATTTGCAGCATTATTTAAGGACTCTGCTGCGTTATTTAAGGACTCTGCTGCGTTATTTAAGGACTCTGCTGCATTATTTAAGGACTTTGATGCATTATTTATGGACGCTGCTGCAGAATTTAAGGAATCTGCTGCATTATTTAAGGACTTTGTTGCATTATTTAAGGTCTCTGCTGCAGTATTTAATGACTCTGCTGAAGCATTTGGGCACTCAGATGCATTATTTAAGGACTCTGCTGCATTATGTAAGGGCTTTGCTGCTTTATTTAAGGACTCTTTTGCATTATTTAAGGACTTTGTTGCATTATTTAAGGACTCTGCTGCATTATTTAAGGACTTTGTTGCATTATTTAAGGATTCTGCTGCATTACTTAAGGACTTTGCTGCATTATTTAAGGACTATGCTGTGGTATTTAAGGACTCTGCTGCATTATTTAAGGACTTTGCTGCATTATTAAAGGACTCTGCTGCATTATTTAATTACTTTGCTGCATTATTTAAGGACTCTGCTGCGGTATTTAAGGACTCTGCTGCATTATTTAAGGACTTTGATGCATTATTTAAGGACACTGCTGCAGAATTTAAGGAATCTGCTGCATTATTTAAGGACTTTGTTGCATTATTTAAGGTCTCTTTTTCATTATTTAAGGACTCTGCTATTGTACTTAAGGACTTTGCTGCATTATTTAAGGACTTTGCTGCATTATTTAAGGACTCTGCTGCATTATTTAAGTACTTTGTTGCATTATTTAAGGACTCTGCTGCATAATTTAAGGACTTTATTGCATTATTTAAGGATCCTGCTGCATTATTTAATGACTCTGCTGAAGCATTTGAGGACTCAGCTACATTATTTAAGGTCTCTGCTGCATTATTTAAGGATCCTGCTGAAGCATTTGAGGACTCAGCTGCATTATTTAAGGACTTTGCTGCATTATTTAACGACTCTGCTGCGTTATTTAAGGACTCTGCTGCATTATTTAAGGACACTGCTGCATTATTTAAGGACTCTGCTGCATTATTTAAGGACTTTGCTGCATTTTTTAACGACTCTGCTGCATTATTTAAGAACTTTGCTGCATTATTTAAGGACTCTGCTGCATTATTTAAGGAATTTGTTGCATTATTTAAGGACTCTGCTGCTTTATTTAAGGACTCTGCTGCGGTATTTAAGGACTCTGCTGCATTATTTAAGGACTTTGCTGCATTATTTAAGGACTGCTGCGTTATTTAAGGACTCTGCTGCATTATTTAAGACTTTGCTGCATTATTTAAGGACTCTGCTGCAGTGTTTAATGACTCTGCTGAAGCAACTGGGGACTCAGATGCATTATTTAAGGACTCTGCTGCATTATGTAAGGACTTTGCTGCTTTATTTAAGGACTTTGCTGCATTATTTAAGGACTTTGTTGCATTATTTAAGGACTCTGCTGCATTATTTAAGGACTTTGTTGCATTATTTAAGGACTCTTCTGCATTATTTAAGGACTTTGCTGCATTATTTAAGGACTATGCTGTGGTATTTAAGTACTCTGCTGCATTATTTAAGGACTTTGCTGCATTATTTAAGGACTCTGCTGCATTATTTAATTACTTTGCTGCATTATTAAAGGACCCTGCTGCGGCATTTAAGGATTCTGCTGCATTATTTAAGGACTTTGATGCATTATTTAAGGACGCTGCTGCAGAATTTAAGGAATCTGCTGCATTATTTAAGGACTTTGTTGCATTATTTAAGGTCTCTGCTGCATGAATTATGGACTCTGCTATGGTACTTAAGGACTTTGCTGCATTATTTAAGGACTTTGCTGCATTATTTAAGGACTTTGATGCATTATTTAAGAACTTTGTTGCATTATTTAAGGACTCTGCTGCATTATTTAAGGACTTTGTTGCATTATGTAAGGACTTTGCTGCTTTATTTAAGGACTTTGCTGCATTATTTAAGGACTTTGTTGCATTATTTAAGGACTCTGCTGCATTATTTAAGGACTTTGTTGCATTATTTAAGGACTCTTCTGCATTATTTAAGGACTTTGCTGCATTATTTAAGGACTATGCTGTGGTATTTAAGTACTCTGCTGCATTATTTAAGGACTTTGCTGCATTATTTAAGGACTCTGCTGCATTATTTAATTACTTTGCTGCATTATTAAAGGACCCTGCTGCGGCATTTAGGGATTCTGCTGCATAATTTAAGGACTTTATTGCATTATTTAAGGATCCTGCTGCATTATTTAAGGATCCTGCTGAAGCATTTGAGGACTCAGCTGCATTATTTAAGGACTTTGCTGCATTATTTAACGACTCTGCTGCATTATTTAATTACTTTGCTGCATTATTTAAGGACTCTGCTGCGATATTTAAGGACTCTGCTGCATTATTTAAGGACTTTGATGCATTATTTAAGGACACTGCTGCAGAATTTAAGGAATCTGCTGCATTATCTAAGGACTTTGTTGCATTATTTAAGGTCTCTTTTTCATTATTTAAGGACTCTGCTATTGTACTTAAGGACTTTGCTGCATTATTTAAGGACTTTGCTGCATTATTTAAGGACTCTGCTGCATTATTTAAGTACTTTGTTGCATTATTTAAGGACTCTGCTGCATAATTTAAGGACTTTATTGCATTATTTAAGGATCCTGCTGCATTATTTAATGACTCTGCTGAAGCATTTGAGGACTCAGCTGCATTATTTAAGGTCTCTCTGCTGCATTATTTAAGGATCCTGCTGAAGCATTTGAGGACTCAGCTGCATTATTTAAGGACTTTGCTGCATTATTTAACGACTCTGCTGCGTTATTTAAGGACTCTGCTGCATTATTTAAGGACACTGCTGCATTATTTAAGGACTCTGCTGCATTATTTAAGGACTTTGCTGCATTATTTAACGACTCTGCTGCATTATTTAAGAACTTTGCTGCATTATTTAAGGACTCTGCTCCATTATTTAAGGAATTTGCTGCATTATTTAAGGACTCTGCTGCTTTATTTAAGGACTTTGCTGCATTATTTACTGAATCTGCTGAAGCATTTGAGGACTCAACTGCATTATTTAAGGTCTCTGCTGCATTATTTAAGGACTCTGCTGAAGCATTTGAGGACTCAGCTGCATGATTTAAGGACTTTGCTGAATTATTTAAGGACTCTGCTGCATTATTTAAGGAATTTGTTGCATTATTTAAGGACTCTGCTGCATTATTTAAGGAATTTGTTGCATTATTTAAGGACTCTGCTGCATTATTTAATGACTTTGCTGCATTATTTAATAACTTTGTTGCATTATATAAGTACTCTGCTGCATTATTTAAGGACTTTGTTGCATTATGTAAGGAGTCTGCTGCATTATTTAAGGAGTCTGCTGCATTATTTAATGACTATGCTGCATTATTTAAGGACTGCTGCGTTATTTAAGGACTCTGCTGCATTATTTAAGACTTTGCTGCATTATTTAAGGACTCTGCTGCAGTATTTAATGACTCTGCTGAAGCATTTGGGGACTCAGATGCTTTATTTAAGGACTCTGTTGCATTATTTAAGGACTTTGTTGCATTATTTAAGGACTCTGCTGCATTATTTAAGGACTTTGTTGCATTATTTAAGGATTCTGCTGCATTTTTTAAGGACTTTGCTGCATTATTTAAGGACTCTGCTGCATTATTTAATTACTTTGCTCCATTATTTAAGGACTCTGCTGCGGTATTTAAGGACTCTGCTGCATTATTTAAGGACTGTGATGCATTATTTAAGGACGCTGCTGCAGAATTTAAGGAATCTGCTGCATTATTTAAGGACTTTGTTGCATTATTTAAGGTCTCTGCTGCATTATTTAAGGACTCTGCTATGGTACTTAAGGACTTTGCTGCATTATTTAAGGACTTTGCTGCATTATTTAAGGACTCTGCTGCATTATTTAAGAACTGTGTTGCATTATTTAAGGACTCTGCTGCATTATTTAAGGACTTTGTTGCATTATGTAAGGACTCTGCTGCATTATTTAAGGACTTTGCTGCATTATTTAAGGACTCTACTGCATAATTTAAGGACTTTATTGCATTATTTAAGGATCCTGCTGCATTATTTAATGACTCTGCTGAAGCATTTGAGGACTCAGCTGCATTATTAAAGGTCTCTGCTGCATTATTTAAGGATCCTGCTGAAGCATTTGAGGACTCAGCTGCATTATTTAAGGACTTTGCTGCATTATTTATCGACTCTGCTGCGTTATTTAAGGACTCTGCTGCATTATTTAAGAACTTTGCTGCATTATTTAAGGACTCTTCTGCATTATTTAATGACTCTGCTGAAGTATTTGAGGACTCAGCTGCATTATTTAAGGACTCTGCTGCATTATTTAAGGAATTTGCTGCATTATTTAAGGACTCTACTGCGTTATTTAAGGACTCTGCTGCATTATTTAAGGACTTTGATGCATTATTTAAGGATGCTGCTGCAGAATTTAAGGAATCTGCTGCATTATTTAAGGACTTTGTTGCATTATTTAAGGTCTCTGCTGCATTATTTAAGGACTCTGCTGTGGTATTTAAGGACTCTGCTGCATTATTTAAGGAATTTGTTGCATTATTTAAGGACGCTGCTGCATTATTTAAGGACTTTGTTGCATTATTTAAGGACTCTGCTGCAGTATTTAATGACTCTGCTGAAGCATTTGGGGACTCAGATGCATTATTTAAGGACTCTGCTGCATTATGTAAGGGCTTTGCTGCTTTATTTAACGACTCTTTTGCATTATTGAAGGACTCTGCTGCATTATTTAAGGACTTTGTTGCATTATTTAAGGATTTTGCTGCATTATTTAAGGATTTTGCTGCATTATTTAAGGACTTTGCCGCATTATTTAAGGACTATGCTTTGGTATTTAAGGACTCTGCTGCATTATTTAAGGACTTTGCTGCATTATTTAAGGACTCTGCTGCATTATTTAATTACTTTGCTGCATTATTTAAGGACTCTGCTGCGGTATTTAAGGACTCTGCTGCATTATTTAAGGACTTTGATGCATTATTTAAGGACACTGCTGCAGAATTTAAGATTCTGCTTCATTATATAAGGACTTTGTTGCATTATTTAAGGTCTCTGCTGCATTATTTAAGGACTCTGCTATGGTACTTAAGGACTTTGCTGCATTATTTAAGGACTCTGCTGCATTATTTAAGAACTTTGTTGCATTATTTAAGGACTCTGCTGCATTATTTAAGGACTTTGTTGCATTATGTAAGGACTCTGCTGCATTATTTAAGGACTTTGCTGCATTATTTAAGGACTCTGCTGCATAATTTAAGGACTTTATTGCATTATTTTAGGATCCTGCTGCATTATTTAATGACTCTGCTGAAGCATTTGAGGACTCAGCTGCATTATTAAAGGTCTCTGCTGCATTATTTAAGGATCCTGCTGAAGCATTTGAGGACTCAGTTGCATTATTTAAGGACTTTGCTGCATTATTTAACGACTCTGCTGCGTTATTTAAGGACTCTGCTGCATTATTTAAGAACTTTGCTGCATTATTTAAGGACTCTTCTGAATTATTTAATGACTCTGCTGAAGTATTTGAGGACTCAGCTGCATTACTTAAGGACTCTGCTGCATTATTTAAGGAATTTGCTGCATTATTTAAGGACTCTGCTGCGTTATTTAAGGACTCTGCTGCGTTATTTAAGGACTCTGCTGCATTATTTAAGGACTTTGATGCATTATTTATGGACGCTGCTGCAGAATTTAAGGAATCTGCTGCATTATTTAAGGACTTTGTTGCATTATTTAAGGTCTCTGCTGCATTATTTAAGGACTCTGCTGTGGTATTTAAGGACTCTGCTGCATTATTTAAGGAATTTGTTGCATTATTTAAGGACGCTGCTGCATTATTTAAGGTCTTTGTTGCATTATTTAAGGACTCTGCTGCAGTATTTAATGACTCTGCTGAAGCATTTGGGGACTCAGATGCATTATTTAAGGACTCTGCTGCATTATGTAAGGGCTTTGCTGCTTTATTTAAGGACTCTTTTGCATTATTTAAGGACTTTGTTGCATTATTTAAGGACTCTGCTGCATTATTTAAGGACTTTGTTGCATTATTTAAGGATCCTGCTGCATTATTTAAGGACTTTGCTGCATTATTTAAGGACTATGCTTTGGTATTTAAGGACTCTGCTGCATTATTTAAGGACTTTGCTGCATTATTTAAGGACTCTGCTGCATTATTTAATTACTTTGCTGCATTATTTAAGGACTCTGCTGCGGTATTTAAGGACTCTGCTGCATTATTTAAGGACTTTGATGCATTATTTAAGGACTCTGCTGCATTATTTAAGGAATTTGTTGCATTATTTAAGGACTCTGCTGCATTATTTAAGGACTTTGCTGCATTATTTAATAACTTTGTTGCATTATATAAGTACTCTGCTGCATTATTTAAGGACTTTGTTGCATTATGTAAGGAGTCTGCTGCATTATTTAAGGACTTTGCTGCATTATTTAACGACTCTGCTGAAACATTTGAGGACTCAGCTGCATTATTTAAGGACTCTGCTGCATTATTTAAGGAATTTGCTGCATTATTTAAGGACTCTGCTGCGGTATTTAAGGACTCTGCTGCATTATTTAAGGACTTTGATGAATTATTTAAGGACTCTGCTGCATTATTTAATGACTTTGTTGCATTATATAAGGTCTCTGCTGCATTATTTAAGGACTATGTTGCATTATGTTAGAAGTCTGCTGCATTATTTAAGGACTTTGCTGCATTATTTAAGGACTCTGCTGCATTATTTAAGGACTTTATTGCATTATTTAAGGACTCTGCTGCATTATTTAATGACTCTGCTGAAGCATTTGAGGACTCAGCTGCATTATTTAAGGTCTCTGCTGTATTATTTAAGGACTCTGCTGCATTATTTAATGACTCTGCTGCGGTATTTAAGGACTCTGCTGCATTATTTAAGGACTTTGCTGCATTATTTAAGGACTGCTGCGTAGTTTAAGGACTCTGCTGCATTATTTAAGACTTTGCTGCATTATTTAAGGACTCTGCTGCATTATGTAAGGACTTTGCTGCTTTATTTAAGGACTTTGCTGCATTATTTAAGGACTTTGTTGCATTATTTAAGGACTCTTCTGCATTATTTAAGGACTTTGTTGCATTATTTAAGGACTCTGCTGCATTATTTAAGGAATTTGCTGCATTATTTAAGGACTCTGCTGCGGTATTTAAGGACTCTGCTGCATTATTTAAGGACTTTGATGAATTATTTAAGGACTCTGCTGCATTATTTAATGACTTTGTTGCATTATATAAGGTCTCTGCTGCATTATTTAAGGACTATGTTGCATTATGTTAGAAGTCTGCTGCATTATTTAAGGACTTTGCTGCATTATTTAATTACTTTGCTGCATTATTTAAGGACTCTGCTGCGGTATTTAAGGACTCTGCTGCATTATTTAAGGACTTTGATGCATTATTTAAGGACACTGCTGCAGAATTTAAGATTCTGCTTCATTATATAAGGACTTTGTTGCATTATTTAAGGTCTCTGCTGCATTATTTAAGGACTCTGCTATGGTACTTAAGGACTTTGCTGCATTATTTAAGGACTCTGCTGCATTATTTAAGAACTTTGTTGCATTATTTAAGGACTCTGCTGCATTATTTAAGGACTTTGTTGCATTATGTAAGGACTCTGCTGCATTATTTAAGGACTTTGCTGCATTATTTAAGGACTCTGCTGCATAATTTAAGGACTTTATTGCATTATTTTAGGATCCTGCTGCATTATTTAATGACTCTGCTGAAGCATTTGAGGACTCAGCTGCATTATTAAAGGTCTCTGCTGCATTATTTAAGGATCCTGCTGAAGCATTTGAGGACTCAGTTGCATTATTTAAGGACTTTGCTGCATTATTTAACGACTCTGCTGCGTTATTTAAGGACTCTGCTGCATTATTTAAGAACTTTGCTGCATTATTTAAGGACTCTTCTGAATTATTTAATGACTCTGCTGAAGTATTTGAGGACTCAGCTGCATTACTTAAGGACTCTGCTGCATTATTTAAGGAATTTGCAGCATTATTTAAGGACTCTGCTGCGTTATTTAAGGACTCTGCTGCGTTATTTAAGGACTCTGCTGCATTATTTAAGGACTTTGATGCATTATTTATGGACGCTGCTGCAGAATTTAAGGAATCTGCTGCATTATTTAAGGACTTTGTTGCATTATTTAAGGTCTCTGCTGCAGTATTTAATGACTCTGCTGAAGCATTTGGGCACTCAGATGCATTATTTAAGGACTCTGCTGCATTATGTAAGGGCTTTGCTGCTTTATTTAAGGACTCTTTTGCATTATTTAAGGACTTTGTTGCATTATTTAAGGACTCTGCTGCATTATTTAAGGACTTTGTTGCATTATTTAAGGATTCTGCTGCATTACTTAAGGACTTTGCTGCATTATTTAAGGACTATGCTGTGGTATTTAAGGACTCTGCTGCATTATTTAAGGACTTTGCTGCATTATTAAAGGACTCTGCTGCATTATTTAATTACTTTGCTGCATTATTTAAGGACTCTGCTGCGGTATTTAAGGACTCTGCTGCATTATTTAAGGACTTTGCTGCATTATTTAAGGACTCTGCTGCATTATTTAAGTACTTTGTTGCATTATTTAAGGACTCTGCTGCATAATTTAAGGACTTTATTGCATTATTTAAGGATCCTGCTGCATTATTTAATGACTCTGCTGAAGCATTTGAGGACTCAGCTACATTATTTAAGGTCTCTGCTGCATTATTTAAGGATCCTGCTGAAGCATTTGAGGACTCAGCTGCATTATTTAAGGACTTTGCTGCATTATTTAACGACTCTGCTGCGTTATTTAAGGACTCTGCTGCATTATTTAAGGACACTGCTGCATTATTTAAGGACTCTGCTGCATTATTTAAGGACTTTGCTGCATTATTTAACGACTCTGCTGCATTATTTAAGAAATTTGCTGCATTATTTAAGGACTCTGCTGCATTATTTAAGGAATTTGTTGCATTATTTAAGGACTCTGCTGCTTTATTTAAGGACTCTGCTGCGGTATTTAAGGACTCTGCTGCATTATTTAAGGACTTTGCTGCATTATTTAAGGACTGCTGCGTTATTTAAGGACTCTGCTGCATTATTTAAGACTTTGCTGCATTATTTAAGGACTCTGCTGCAGTGTTTAATGACTCTGCTGAAGCAACTGGGGACTCAGATGCATTATTTAAGGACTCTGCTGCATTATGTAAGGACTTTGCTGCTTTATTTAAGGACTTTGCTGCATTATTTAAGGACTTTGTTGCATTATTTAAGGACTCTGCTGCATTATTTAAGGACTTTGTTGCATTATTTAAGGACTCTTCTGCATTATTTAAGGACTTTGCTGCATTATTTAAGGACTATGCTGTGGTATTTAAGTACTCTGCTGCATTATTTAAGGACTTTGCTGCATTATTTAAGGACTCTGCTGCATTATTTAATTACTTTGCTGCATTATTAAAGGACCCTGCTGCGGCATTTAAGGATTCTGCTGCATTATTTAAGGACTTTGATGCATTATTTAAGGACGCTGCTGCAGAATTTAAGGAATCTGCTGCATTATTTAAGGACTTTGTTGCATTATTTAAGGTCTCTGCTGCATGAATTATGGACTCTGCTATGGTACTTAAGGACTTTGCTGCATTATTTAAGGACTTTGCTGCATTATTTAAGGACTTTGATGCATTATTTAAGAACTTTGTTGCATTATTTAAGGACTCTGCTGCATTATTTAAGGACTTTGTTGCATTATGTAAGGACTTTGCTGCTTTATTTAAGGACTTTGCTGCATTATTTAAGGACTTTGTTGCATTATTTAAGGACTCTGCTGCATTATTTAAGGACTTTGTTGCATTATTTAAGGACTCTTCTGCATTATTTAAGGACTTTGCTGCATTATTTAAGGACTATGCTGTGGTATTTAAGTACTCTGCTGCATTATTTAAGGACTTTGCTGCATTATTTAAGGACTCTGCTGCATTATTTAATTACTTTGCTGCATTATTAAAGGACCCTGCTGCGGCATTTAGGGATTCTGCTGCATAATTTAAGGACTTTATTGCATTATTTAAGGATCCTGCTGCATTATTTAAGGATCCTGCTGAAGCATTTGAGGACTCAGCTGCATTATTTAAGGACTTTGCTGCATTATTTAACGACTCTGCTGCATTATTTAAGTACTCTGCTGCTTTATTTAAGGACTTTCCTGCATTATTTAAGGAGTCTTCTGCATTATTTAATGACTCTGCTGAAGCATTTGAGGACTCAACTGCATTATTTAAGGACTCTGCTGCATTATTTAAGGTCTCTGCTGCATTATTTAAGGACTCTGCTGTGGTATATAAGGACTCTGCTGCATTATTTAAGGAATTTGTTGCATTATTTAAGGACGCTGCTGCATTATTTAAGGACTTTGTTGCATTATTTAAGGACTCTGCTGCATTAATTAAGGACTTTGCTGCATTACTTAAGGACACTGCTGCATTATTTAAGGACTCTGTTGCATTATTTAAGGATTCTGCTGCATTATTTAAGGACTTTGCTGCATTATTTAAGGACTATGCTGTGGTATTTAAGGACTCTGCTGCATTATTTAAGGACTTTGCTGCATTATTAAAGGACTCTGCTGCATTATTTAATTACTTTGCTGCATTATTTAAGGACTCTGCTGCGGTATTTAAGGACTCTGCTGCATTATTTAAGGACTTTGATGCATTATTTAAGGACACTGCTGCAGAATTTAAGGAATCTGCTGCATTATCTAAGGACTTTGTTGCATTATTTAAGGTCTCTTTTTCATTATTTAAGGACTCTGCTATTGTACTTAAGGACTTTGCTGCATTATTTAAGGACTTTGCTGCATTATTTAAGGACTCTGCTGCATTATTTAAGTACTTTGTTGCATTATTTAAGGACTCTGCTGCATAATTTAAGGACTTTATTGCATTATTTAAGGATCCTGCTGCATTATTTAATGACTCTGCTGAAGCATTTGAGGACTCAGCTGCATTATTTAAGGTCTCTCTGCTGCATTATTTAAGGATCCTGCTGAAGCATTTGAGGACTCAGCTGCATTATTTAAGGACTTTGCTGCATTATTTAACGACTCTGCTGCGTTATTTAAGGACTCTGCTGCATTATTTAAGGACACTGCTGCATTATTTAAGGACTCTGCTGCATTATTTAAGGACTTTGCTGCATTATTTAACGACTCTGCTGCATTATTTAAGAACTTTGCTGCATTATTTAAGGACTCTGCTCCATTATTTAAGGAATTTGCTGCATTATTTAAGGACTCTGCTGCTTTATTTAAGGACTTTGCTGCATTATTTAATGAATCTGCTGAAGCATTTGAGGACTCAACTGCATTATTTAAGGTCTCTGCTGCATTATTTAAGGACTCTGCTGAAGCATTTGAGGACTCAGCTGCATGATTTAAGGACTTTGCTGAATTATTTAAGGACTCTGCTGCATTATTTAAGGAATTTGTTGCATTATTTAAGGACTCTGCTGCATTATTTAAGGAATTTGTTGCATTATTTAAGGACTCTGCTGCATTATTTAATGACTTTGCTGCATTATTTAATAACTTTGTTGCATTATATAAGTACTCTGCTGCATTATTTAAGGACTTTGTTGCATTATGTAAGGAGTCTGCTGCATTATTTAAGGAGTCTGCTGCATTATTTAATGACTATGCTGCATTATTTAAGGACTGCTGCGTTATTTAAGGACTCTGCTGCATTATTTAAGACTTTGCTGCATTATTTAAGGACTCTGCTGCAGTATTTAATGACTCTGCTGAAGCATTTGGGGACTCAGATGCTTTATTTAAGGACTCTGTTGCATTATTTAAGGACTTTGTTGCATTATTTAAGGACTCTGCTGCATTATTTAAGGACTTTGTTGCATTATTTAAGGATTCTGCTGCATTTTTTAAGGACTTTGCTGCATTATTTAAGGACTCTGCTGCATTATTTAATTACTTTGCTCCATTATTTAAGGACTCTGCTGCGGTATTTAAGGACTCTGCTGCATTATTTAAGGACTGTGATGCATTATTTAAGGACGCTGCTGCAGAATTTAAGGAATCTGCTGCATTATTTAAGGACTTTGTTGCATTATTTAAGGTCTCTGCTGCATTATTTAAGGACTCTGCTATGGTACTTAAGGACTTTGCTGCATTATTTAAGGACTTTGCTGCATTATTTAAGGACTCTGCTGCATTATTTAAGAACTGTGTTGCATTATTTAAGAACTTTGCTGCATTATTTAAGGACTCTGCTGCATTATTTAAGGAATTTGTTGCATTATTTAAGGACTCTGCTGCTTTATTTAAGGACTCTGCTGCGGTATTTAAGGACTCTGCTGCATTATTTAAGGACTTTGCTGCATTATTTAAGGACTGCTGCGTTATTTAAGGACTCTGCTGCATTATTTAAGACTTTGCTGCATTATTTAAGGACTCTGCTGCAGTGTTTAATGACTCTGCTGAAGCAACTGGGGACTCAGATGCATTATTTAAGGACTCTGCTGCATTATGTAAGGACTTTGCTGCTTTATTTAAGGACTTTGCTGCATTATTTAAGGACTTTGTTGCATTATTTAAGGACTCTGCTGCATTATTTAAGGACTTTGTTGCATTATTTAAGGACTCTTCTGCATTATTTAAGGACTTTGCTGCATTATTTAAGGACTATGCTGTGGTATTTAAGTACTCTGCTGCATTATTTAAGGACTTTGCTGCATTATTTAAGGACTCTGCTGCATTATTTAATTACTTTGCTGCATTATTAAAGGACCCTGCTGCGGCATTTAAGGATTCTGCTGCATTATTTAAGGACTTTGATGCATTATTTAAGGACGCTGCTGCAGAATTTAAGGAATCTGCTGCATTATTTAAGGACTTTGTTGCATTATTTAAGGTCTCTGCTGCATGAATTATGGACTCTGCTATGGTACTTAAGGACTTTGCTGCATTATTTAAGGACTTTGCTGCATTATTTAAGGACTTTGATGCATTATTTAAGAACTTTGTTGCATTATTTAAGGACTCTGCTGCATTATTTAAGGACTTTGTTGCATTATGTAAGGACTTTGCTGCTTTATTTAAGGACTTTGCTGCATTATTTAAGGACTTTGTTGCATTATTTAAGGACTCTGCTGCATTATTTAAGGACTTTGTTGCATTATTTAAGGACTCTTCTGCATTATTTAAGGACTTTGCTGCATTATTTAAGGACTATGCTGTGGTATTTAAGTACTCTGCTGCATTATTTAAGGACTTTGCTGCATTATTTAAGGACTCTGCTGCATTATTTAATTACTTTGCTGCATTATTAAAGGACCCTGCTGCGGCATTTAGGGATTCTGCTGCATAATTTAAGGACTTTATTGCATTATTTAAGGATCCTGCTGCATTATTTAAGGATCCTGCTGAAGCATTTGAGGACTCAGCTGCATTATTTAAGGACTTTGCTGCATTATTTAACGACTCTGCTGCATTATTTAAGTACTCTGCTGCTTTATTTAAGGACTTTCCTGCATTATTTAAGGAGTCTTCTGCATTATTTAATGACTCTGCTGAAGCATTTGAGGACTCAACTGCATTATTTAAGGACTCTGCTGCATTATTTAAGGTCTCTGCTGCATTATTTAAGGACTCTGCTGTGGTATATAAGGACTCTGCTGCATTATTTAAGGAATTTGTTGCATTATTTAAGGACGCTGCTGCATTATTTAAGGACTTTGTTGCATTATTTAAGGACTCTGCTGCATTAATTAAGGACTTTGCTGCATTACTTAAGGACACTGCTGCATTATTTAAGGACTCTGTTGCATTATTTAAGGATTCTGCTGCATTATTTAAGGACTTTGCTGCATTATTTAAGGACTATGCTGTGGTATTTAAGGACTCTGCTGCATTATTTAAGGACTTTGCTGCATTATTAAAGGACTCTGCTGCATTATTTAATTACTTTGCTGCATTATTTAAGGACTCTGCTGCGGTATTTAAGGACTCTGCTGCATTATTTAAGGACTTTGATGCATTATTTAAGGACACTGCTGCAGAATTTAAGGAATCTGCTGCATTATCTAAGGACTTTGTTGCATTATTTAAGGTCTCTTTTTCATTATTTAAGGACTCTGCTATTGTACTTAAGGACTTTGCTGCATTATTTAAGGACTTTGCTGCATTATTTAAGGACTCTGCTGCATTATTTAAGTACTTTGTTGCATTATTTAAGGACTCTGCTGCATAATTTAAGGACTTTATTGCATTATTTAAGGATCCTGCTGCATTATTTAATGACTCTGCTGAAGCATTTGAGGACTCAGCTGCATTATTTAAGGTCTCTCTGCTGCATTATTTAAGGATCCTGCTGAAGCATTTGAGGACTCAGCTGCATTATTTAAGGACTTTGCTGCATTATTTAACGACTCTGCTGCGTTATTTAAGGACTCTGCTGCATTATTTAAGGACACTGCTGCATTATTTAAGGACTCTGCTGCATTATTTAAGGACTTTGCTGCATTATTTAACGACTCTGCTGCATTATTTAAGAACTTTGCTGCATTATTTAAGGACTCTGCTCCATTATTTAAGGAATTTGCTGCATTATTTAAGGACTCTGCTGCTTTATTTAAGGACTTTGCTGCATTATTTAATGAATCTGCTGAAGCATTTGAGGACTCAACTGCATTATTTAAGGTCTCTGCTGCATTATTTAAGGACTCTGCTGAAGCATTTGAGGACTCAGCTGCATGATTTAAGGACTTTGCTGAATTATTTAAGGACTCTGCTGCATTATTTAAGGAATTTGTTGCATTATTTAAGGACTCTGCTGCATTATTTAAGGAATTTGTTGCATTATTTAAGGACTCTGCTGCATTATTTAATGACTTTGCTGCATTATTTAATAACTTTGTTGCATTATATAAGTACTCTGCTGCATTATTTAAGGACTTTGTTGCATTATGTAAGGAGTCTGCTGCATTATTTAAGGAGTCTGCTGCATTATTTAATGACTATGCTGCATTATTTAAGGACTGCTGCGTTATTTAAGGACTCTGCTGCATTATTTAAGACTTTGCTGCATTATTTAAGGACTCTGCTGCAGTATTTAATGACTCTGCTGAAGCATTTGGGGACTCAGATGCTTTATTTAAGGACTCTGTTGCATTATTTAAGGACTTTGTTGCATTATTTAAGGACTCTGCTGCATTATTTAAGGACTTTGTTGCATTATTTAAGGATTCTGCTGCATTTTTTAAGGACTTTGCTGCATTATTTAAGGACTCTGCTGCATTATTTAATTACTTTGCTCCATTATTTAAGGACTCTGCTGCGGTATTTAAGGACTCTGCTGCATTATTTAAGGACTGTGATGCATTATTTAAGGACGCTGCTGCAGAATTTAAGGAATCTGCTGCATTATTTAAGGACTTTGTTGCATTATTTAAGGTCTCTGCTGCATTATTTAAGGACTCTGCTATGGTACTTAAGGACTTTGCTGCATTATTTAAGGACTTTGCTGCATTATTTAAGGACTCTGCTGCATTATTTAAGAACTGTGTTGCATTATTTAAGGACTCTGCTGCATTATTTAAGGACTTTGTTGCATTATGTAAGGACTCTGCTGCATTATTTAAGGACTTTGCTGCATTATTTAAGGACTCTACTGCATAATTTAAGGACTTTATTGCATTATTTAAGGATCCTGCTGCATTATTTAATGACTCTGCTGAAGCATTTGAGGACTCAGCTGCATTATTAAAGGTCTCTGCTGCATTATTTAAGGATCCTGCTGAAGCATTTGAGGACTCAGCTGCATTATTTAAGGACTTTGCTGCATTATTTATCGACTCTGCTGCGTTATTTAAGGACTCTGCTGCATTATTTAAGAACTTTGCTGCATTATTTAAGGACTCTTCTGCATTATTTAATGACTCTGCTGAAGTATTTGAGGACTCAGCTGCATTATTTAAGGACTCTGCTGCATTATTTAAGGACTTTGCTGCATTATTTAAGGACTCTGCTGCGGTATTTAAGGACTCTGCTGCATTATTTAAGGACTTTGTTGCATTATTTAAGGACTCTGCTGCATTATTTAGGGACTTTGCTGCATTATTTAAGGACTATGCTGTGGTACTTAAGGACTCTGCTGTATTATTTAAGGACTTTGCTGCATTATTTAAGGACTCTGCTGCATTATTTAATGACTTTGTTGCATTATATAAGGACTCTGCTGCATTATTTAAGGACTATGTTGCATTATGTTAGAAGTCTGCTGCATTATTTAAGGACTTTGCTGCATTATTTAAGGACTCTGCTGCATTATTTGAGGACTTTATTGCATTATTTAAGGACTCTGCTGCATTATTTAATGACTCTGCTGAAGCATTTGAGGACTCAGCTGCATTATTTAAGGTCTCTGCTGTATTATTTAAGGACTCTGCTGCATTATTTAATGACTCTGCTGCGGTATTTAAGGACTCTGCTGCTTTATTTAAGGACTTTGCTGCATTATTTAAGGACTGCTGCGTTATTTAAGGACTCTGCTGCATTATTTAAGACTTTGCTGCATTATTTAAGGACTCTGCTGCAGTGTTTAATGACTCTGCTGAAGCAATTGGGGACTCAGATGCATTGTTTAAGGACTCTGCTGCATTATGTAAGGACTTTGCTGCTTTATTTAAGGACTTTGCTGCATTATTTAAGGACTTTGTTGCATTATTTAAGGACTCTGCTGCATTATTTAAGGACTTTGTTGCATTATTTAAGGACTCTGCTGCATTATTTAATTACTTTGCTGCATTATTTAAGGACTCTGCTGCGGTATTTAAGGACTCTGCTGCATTATTTAAGGACTTTGATGCATTATTTAAGGACACTGCTGCAGAATTTAAGATTCTGCTTCATTATATAAGGACTTTGTTGCATTATTTAAGGTCTCTGCTGCATTATTTAAGGACTCTGCTATGGTACTTAAGGACTTTGCTGCATTATTTAAGGACTCTGCTGCATTATTTAAGAACTTTGTTGCATTATTTAAGGACTCTGCTGCATTATTTAAGGACTTTGTTGCATTATGTAAGGACTCTGCTGCATTATTTAAGGACTTTGCTGCATTATTTAAGGACTCTGCTGCATAATTTAAGGACTTTATTGCATTATTTTAGGATCCTGCTGCATTATTTAATGACTCTGCTGAAGCATTTGAGGACTCAGCTGCATTATTAAAGGTCTCTGCTGCATTATTTAAGGATCCTGCTGAAGCATTTGAGGACTCAGTTGCATTATTTAAGGACTTTGCTGCATTATTTAACGACTCTGCTGCGTTATTTAAGGACTCTGCTGCATTATTTAAGAACTTTGCTGCATTATTTAAGGACTCTTCTGAATTATTTAATGACTCTGCTGAAGTATTTGAGGACTCAGCTGCATTACTTAAGGACTCTGCTGCATTATTTAAGGAATTTGCAGCATTATTTAAGGACTCTGCTGCGTTATTTAAGGACTCTGCTGCGTTATTTAAGGACTCTGCTGCATTATTTAAGGACTTTGATGCATTATTTATGGACGCTGCTGCAGAATTTAAGGAATCTGCTGCATTATTTAAGGACTTTGTTGCATTATTTAAGGTCTCTGCTGCAGTATTTAATGACTCTGCTGAAGCATTTGGGCACTCAGATGCATTATTTAAGGACTCTGCTGCATTATGTAAGGGCTTTGCTGCTTTATTTAAGGACTCTTTTGCATTATTTAAGGACTTTGTTGCATTATTTAAGGACTCTGCTGCATTATTTAAGGACTTTGTTGCATTATTTAAGGATTCTGCTGCATTACTTAAGGACTTTGCTGCATTATTTAAGGACTATGCTGTGGTATTTAAGGACTCTGCTGCATTATTTAAGGACTTTGCTGCATTATTAAAGGACTCTGCTGCATTATTTAATTACTTTGCTGCATTATTTAAGGACTCTGCTGCGGTATTTAAGGACTCTGCTGCATTATTTAAGGACTTTGATGCATTATTTAAGGACACTGCTGCAGAATTTAAGGAATCTGCTGCATTATTTAAGGACTTTGTTGCATTATTTAAGGTCTCTTTTTCATTATTTAAGGACTCTGCTATTGTACTTAAGGACTTTGCTGCATTATTTAAGGACTTTGCTGCATTATTTAAGGACTCTGCTGCATTATTTAAGTACTTTGTTGCATTATTTAAGGACTCTGCTGCATAATTTAAGGACTTTATTGCATTATTTAAGGATCCTGCTGCATTATTTAATGACTCTGCTGAAGCATTTGAGGACTCAGCTACATTATTTAAGGTCTCTGCTGCATTATTTAAGGATCCTGCTGAAGCATTTGAGGACTCAGCTGCATTATTTAAGGACTTTGCTGCATTATTTAACGACTCTGCTGCGTTATTTAAGGACTCTGCTGCATTATTTAAGGACACTGCTGCATTATTTAAGGACTCTGCTGCATTATTTAAGGACTTTGCTGCATTATTTAACGACTCTGCTGCATTATTTAAGAACTTTGCTGCATTATTTAAGGACTCTGCTGCATTATTTAAGGAATTTGTTGCATTATTTAAGGACTCTGCTGCTTTATTTAAGGACTCTGCTGCGGTATTTAAGGACTCTGCTGCATTATTTAAGGACTTTGCTGCATTATTTAAGGACTGCTGCGTTATTTAAGGACTCTGCTGCATTATTTAAGACTTTGCTGCATTATTTAAGGACTCTGCTGCAGTGTTTAATGACTCTGCTGAAGCAACTGGGGACTCAGATGCATTATTTAAGGACTCTGCTGCATTATGTAAGGACTTTGCTGCTTTATTTAAGGACTTTGCTGCATTATTTAAGGACTTTGTTGCATTATTTAAGGACTCTGCTGCATTATTTAAGGACTTTGTTGCATTATTTAAGGACTCTTCTGCATTATTTAAGGACTTTGCTGCATTATTTAAGGACTATGCTGTGGTATTTAAGTACTCTGCTGCATTATTTAAGGACTTTGCTGCATTATTTAAGGACTCTGCTGCATTATTTAATTACTTTGCTGCATTATTAAAGGACCCTGCTGCGGCATTTAAGGATTCTGCTGCATTATTTAAGGACTTTGATGCATTATTTAAGGACGCTGCTGCAGAATTTAAGGAATCTGCTGCATTATTTAAGGACTTTGTTGCATTATTTAAGGTCTCTGCTGCATGAATTATGGACTCTGCTATGGTACTTAAGGACTTTGCTGCATTATTTAAGGACTTTGCTGCATTATTTAAGGACTTTGATGCATTATTTAAGAACTTTGTTGCATTATTTAAGGACTCTGCTGCATTATTTAAGGACTTTGTTGCATTATGTAAGGACTTTGCTGCTTTATTTAAGGACTTTGCTGCATTATTTAAGGACTTTGTTGCATTATTTAAGGACTCTGCTGCATTATTTAAGGACTTTGTTGCATTATTTAAGGACTCTTCTGCATTATTTAAGGACTTTGCTGCATTATTTAAGGACTATGCTGTGGTATTTAAGTACTCTGCTGCATTATTTAAGGACTTTGCTGCATTATTTAAGGACTCTGCTGCATTATTTAATTACTTTGCTGCATTATTAAAGGACCCTGCTGCGGCATTTAGGGATTCTGCTGCATAATTTAAGGACTTTATTGCATTATTTAAGGATCCTGCTGCATTATTTAAGGATCCTGCTGAAGCATTTGAGGACTCAGCTGCATTATTTAAGGACTTTGCTGCATTATTTAACGACTCTGCTGCATTATTTAAGTACTCTGCTGCTTTATTTAAGGACTTTCCTGCATTATTTAAGGAGTCTTCTGCATTATTTAATGACTCTGCTGAAGCATTTGAGGACTCAACTGCATTATTTAAGGACTCTGCTGCATTATTTAAGGTCTCTGCTGCATTATTTAAGGACTCTGCTGTGGTATATAAGGACTCTGCTGCATTATTTAAGGAATTTGTTGCATTATTTAAGGACGCTGCTGCATTATTTAAGGACTTTGTTGCATTATTTAAGGACTCTGCTGCATTAATTAAGGACTTTGCTGCATTACTTAAGGACACTGCTGCATTATTTAAGGACTCTGTTGCATTATTTAAGGATTCTGCTGCATTATTTAAGGACTTTGCTGCATTATTTAAGGACTATGCTGTGGTATTTAAGGACTCTGCTGCATTATTTAAGGACTTTGCTGCATTATTAAAGGACTCTGCTGCATTATTTAATTACTTTGCTGCATTATTTAAGGACTCTGCTGCAGTATTTAAGGACTCTGCTGCATTATTTAAGGACTTTGATGCATTATTTAAGGACACTGCTGCAGAATTTAAGGAATCTGCTGCATTATCTAAGGACTTTGTTGCATTATTTAAGGTCTCTTTTTCATTATTTAAGGACTCTGCTATTGTACTTAAGGACTTTGCTGCATTATTTAAGGACTTTGCTGCATTATTTAAGGACTCTGCTGCATTATTTAAGTACTTTGTTGCATTATTTAAGGACTCTGCTGCATAATTTAAGGACTTTATTGCATTATTTAAGGATCCTGCTGCATTATTTAATGACTCTGCTGAAGCATTTGAGGACTCAGCTGCATTATTTAAGGTCTCTCTGCTGCATTATTTAAGGATCCTGCTGAAGCATTTGAGGACTCAGCTGCATTATTTAAGGACTTTGCTGCATTATTTAACGACTCTGCTGCGTTATTTAAGGACTCTGCTGCATTATTTAAGGACACTGCTGCATTATTTAAGGACTCTGCTGCATTATTTAAGGACTTTGCTGCATTATTTAACGACTCTGCTGCATTATTTAAGAACTTTGCTGCATTATTTAAGGACTCTGCTCCATTATTTAAGGAATTTGCTGCATTATTTAAGGACTCTGCTGCTTTATTTAAGGACTTTGCTGCATTATTTAATGAATCTGCTGAAGCATTTGAGGACTCAACTGCATTATTTAAGGTCTCTGCTGCATTATTTAAGGACTCTGCTGAAGCATTTGAGGACTCAGCTGCATGATTTAAGGACTTTGCTGAATTATTTAAGGACTCTGCTGCATTATTTAAGGAATTTGTTGCATTATTTAAGGACTCTGCTGCATTATTTAAGGAATTTGTTGCATTATTTAAGGACTCTGCTGCATTATTTAATGACTTTGCTGCATTATTTAATAACTTTGTTGCATTATATAAGTACTCTGCTGCATTATTTAAGGACTTTGTTGCATTATGTAAGGAGTCTGCTGCATTATTTAAGGAGTCTGCTGCATTATTTAATGACTATGCTGCATTATTTAAGGATTGCTGCGTTATTTAAGGACTCTGCTGCATTATTTAAGACTTTGCTGCATTATTTAAGGACTCTGCTGCAGTATTTAATGACTCTGCTGAATCATTTGGGGACTCAGATGCTTTATTTAAGGACTCTGTTGCATTATTTAAGGACTTTGTTGCATTATTTAAGGACTCTGCTGCATTATTTAAGGACTTTGTTGCATTATTTAAGGATTCTGCTGCATTTTTTAAGGACTTTGCTGCATTATTTAAGGACTCTGCTGCATTATTTAATTACTTTGCTCCATTATTTAAGGACTCTGCTGCGGTATTTAAGGACTCTGCTGCATTATTTAAGGACTGTGATGCATTATTTAAGGACGCTGCTGCAGAATTTAAGGAATCTGCTGCATTATTTAAGGACTTTGTTGCATTATTTAAGGTCTCTGCTGCATTATTTAAGGACTCTGCTATGGTACTTAAGGACTTTGCTGCATTATTTAAGGACTTTGCTGCATTATTTAAGGACTCTGCTGCATTATTTAAGAACTGTGTTGCATTATTTAAGGACTCTGCTGCATTATTTAAGGACTTTGTTGCATTATGTAAGGACTCTGCTGCATTATTTAAGGACTTTGCTGCATTATTTAAGGACTCTACTGCATAATTTAAGGACTTTATTGCATTATTTAAGGATCCTGCTGCATTATTTAATGACTCTGCTGAAGCATTTGAGGACTCAGCTGCATTATTAAAGGTCTCTGTTGCATTATTTAAGGATCCTGCTGAAGCATTTGAGGACTCAGCTGCATTATTTAAGGACTTTGCTGCATTATTTATCGACTCTGCTGCGTTATTTAAGGATTCTGCTGCATTATTTAAGAACTTTGCTGCATTATTTAAGGACTCTTCTGCATTATTTAATGACTCTGCTGAAGTATTTGAGGACTCAGCTGCATTATTTAAGGACTCTGCTGCATTATTTAAGGAATTTGCTGCATTATTTAAGGACTCTACTGCGTTATTTAAGGACTCTGCTGCATTATTTAAGGACTTTGATGCATTATTTAAGGATGCTGCTGCAGAATTTAAGGAATCTGCTGCATTATTTAAGGACTTTGTTGCATTATTTAAGGTCTCTGCTGCATTATTTAAGGACTCTGCTGTGGTATTTAAGGACTCTGCTGCATTATTTAAGGAATTTGTTGCATTATTTAAGGACGCTGCTGCATTATTTAAGGACTTTGTTGCATTATTTAAGGACTCTGCTGCAGTATTTAATGACTCTGCTGAAGCATTTGGGGACTCAGATGCATTATTTAAGGACTCTGCTGCATTATGTAAGGGCTTTGCTGCTTTATTTAACGACTCTTTTGCATTATTTAAGGACTCTGCTGCATTATTTAAGGACTTTGTTGCATTATTTAAGGATTTTGCTGCATTATTTAAGGATTTTGCTGCATTATTTAAGGACTTTGCCGCATTATTTAAGGACTATGCTTTGGTATTTAAGGACTCTGCTGCATTATTTAAGGACTTTGCTGCATTATTTAAGGACTCTGCTGCATTATTTAATTACTTTGCTGCATTATTTAAGGACTCTGCTGCGGTATTTAAGGACTCTGCTGCATTATTTAAGGACTTTGATGCATTATTTAAGGACACTGCTGCAGAATTTAAGATTCTGCTTCATTATATAAGGACTTTGTTGCATTATTTAAGGTCTCTGCTGCATTATTTAAGGACTCTGCTATGGTACTTAAGGACTTTGCTGCATTATTTAAGGACTCTGCTGCATTATTTAAGAACTTTGTTGCATTATTTAAGGACTCTGCTGCATTATTTAAGGACTTTGTTGCATTATGTAAGGACTCTGCTGCATTATTTAAGGACTTTGCTGCATTATTTAAGGACTCTGCTGCATAATTTAAGGACTTTATTGCATTATTTTAGGATCCTGCTGCATTATTTAATGACTCTGCTGAAGCATTTGAGGACTCAGCTGCATTATTAAAGGTCTCTGCTGCATTATTTAAGGATCCTGCTGAAGCATTTGAGGACTCAGTTGCATTATTTAAGGACTTTGCTGCATTATTTAACGACTCTGCTGCGTTATTTAAGGACTCTGCTGCATTATTTAAGAACTTTGCTGCATTATTTAAGGACTCTTCTGAATTATTTAATGACTCTGCTGAAGTATTTGAGGACTCAGCTGCATTACTTAAGGACTCTGCTGCATTATTTAAGGAATTTGCTGCATTATTTAAGGACTCTGCTGCGTTATTTAAGGACTCTGCTGCGTTATTTAAGGACTCTGCTGCATTATTTAAGGACTTTGATGCATTATTTAATGACTCTGCTGCATTATTTAAGGACTTTGTTGTATTATTTAAGGACTTTGCTGCATTATTTAAGGACTCTGCTGCGGTATTTAAGGACTCTGCTGCATTATTTAAGGACTTTGTTGCATTATTTAAGGACTCTGCTGCATTATTTAGGGACTTTGCTGCATTATTTAAGGACTATGCTGTGGTACTTAAGGACTCTGCTGTATTATTTAAGGACTTTGCTGCATTATTTAAGGACTCTGCTGCATTATTTAATGACTTTGTTGCATTATATAAGGACTCTGCTGCATTATTTAAGGACTATGTTGCATTATGTTAGAAGTCTGCTGCATTATTTAAGGACTTTGCTGCATTATTTAAGGACTCTGCTGCATTATTTGAGGACTTTATTGCATTATTTAAGGACTCTGCTGCATTATTTAATGACTCTGCTGAAGCATTTGAGGACTCAGCTGCATTATTTAAGGTCTCTGCTGTATTATTTAAGGACTCTGCTGCATTATTTAATGACTCTGCTGCGGTATTTAAGGACTCTGCTGCATTATTTAAGGACTTTGCTGCATTATTTAAGGACTGCTGCGTTATTTAAGGACTCTGCTGCATTATTTAAGACTTTGCTGCATTATTTAAGGACTCTGCTGCAGTGTTTAATGACTCTGCTGAAGCAATTGGGGACTCAGATGCATTGTTTAAGGACTCTGCTGCATTATGTAAGGACTTTGCTGCTTTATTTAAGGACTTTGCTGCATTATTTAAGGACTTTGTTGCATTATTTAAGGACTCTGCTGCATTATTTAAAGACTTTGTTGCATTATTTAAGGACTCTGCTGCATTATTTAATTACTTTGCTGCATTATTTAAGGACTCTGCTGCGGTATTTAAGGACTCTGCTGCATTATTTAAGGACTTTGATGCATTATTTAAGGACACTGCTGCAGAATTTAAGATTCTGCTTCATTATATAAGGACTTTGTTGCATTATTTAAGGTCTCTGCTGCATTATTTAAGGACTCTGCTATGGTACTTAAGGACTTTGCTGCATTATTTAAGGACTCTGCTGCATTATTTAAGAACTTTGTTGCATTATTTAAGGACTCTGCTGCATTATTTAAGGACTTTGTTGCATTATGTAAGGACTCTGCTGCATTATTTAAGGACTTTGCTGCATTATTTAAGGACTCTGCTGCATAATTTAAGGACTTTATTGCATTATTTTAGGATCCTGCTGCATTATTTAATGACTCTGCTGAAGCATTTGAGGACTCAGCTGCATTATTAAAGGTCTCTGCTGCATTATTTAAGGATCCTGCTGAAGCATTTGAGGACTCAGTTGCATTATTTAAGGACTTTGCTGCATTATTTAACGACTCTGCTGCGTTATTTAAGGACTCTGCTGCATTATTTAAGAACTTTGCTGCATTATTTAAGGACTCTTCTGAATTATTTAATGACTCTGCTGAAGTATTTGAGGACTCAGCTGCATTACTTAAGGACTCTGCTGCATTATTTAAGGAATTTGCAGCATTATTTAAGGACTCTGCTGCGTTATTTAAGGACTCTGCTGCGTTATTTAAGGACTCTGCTGCATTATTTAAGGACTTTGATGCATTATTTATGGACGCTGCTGCAGAATTTAAGGAATCTGCTGCATTATTTAAGGACTTTGTTGCATTATTTAAGGTCTCTGCTGCATTATTTAAGGACTCTGCTGTGGTATTTAAGGACTCTGCTGCATTATTTAAGGAATTTGTTGCATTATTTAAGGACGCTGCTGCATTATTTAAGGTCTTTGTTGCATTATTTAAGGACTCTGCTGCAGTATTTAATGACTCTGCTGAAGCATTTGGGGACTCAGATGCATTATTTAAGGACTCTGCTGCATTATGTAAGGGCTTTGCTGCTTTATTTAAGGACTCTTTTGCATTATTTAAGGACTTTGTTGCATTATTTAAGGACTCTGCTGCATTATTTAAGGACTTTGTTGCATTATTTAAGGATCCTGCTGCATTATTTAAGGACTTTGCTGCATTATTTAAGGACTATGCTTTGGTATTTAAGGACTCTGCTGCATTATTTAAGGACTTTGCTGCATTATTTAAGGACTCTGCTGCATTATTTAATTACTTTGCTGCATTATTTAAGGACTCTGCTGCGGTATTTAAGGACTCTGCTGCATTATTTAAGGACTTTGATGCATTATTTAAGGACTCTGCTGCATTATTTAAGGAATTTGTTGCATTATTTAAGGACTCTGCTGCATTATTTAAGGACTTTGCTGCATTATTTAATAACTTTGTTGCATTATATAAGTACTCTGCTGCATTATTTAAGGACTTTGTTGCATTATGTAAGGAGTCTGCTGCATTATTTAAGGACTTTGCTGCATTATTTAACGACTCTGCTGAAACATTTGAGGACTCAGCTGCATTATTTAAGGACTCTGCTGCATTATTTAAGGAATTTGCTGCATTATTTAAGGACTCTGCTGCGGTATTTAAGGACTCTGCTGCATTATTTAAGGACTTTGATGAATTATTTAAGGACTCTGCTGCATTATTTAATGACTTTGTTGCATTATATAAGGTCTCTGCTGCATTATTTAAGGACTATGTTGCATTATGTTAGAAGTCTGCTGCATTATTTAAGGACTTTGCTGCATTATTTAAGGACTCTGCTGCATTATTTAAGGACTTTATTGCATTATTTAAGGACTCTGCTGCATTATTTAATGACTCTGCTGAAGCATTTGAGGACTCAGCTGCATTATTTAAGGTCTCTGCTGTATTATTTAAGGACTCTGCTGCATTATTTAATGACTCTGCTGCGGTATTTAAGGACTCTGCTGCATTATTTAAGGACTTTGCTGCATTATTTAAGGACTGCTGCGTTGTTTAAGGACTCTGCTGCATTATTTAAGACTTTGCTGCATTATTTAAGGACTCTGCTGAAGCAATTGGGGACTCAGATGCATTATTTAAGGACTCTGCTGCATTATGTAAGGACTTTGCTGCTTTATTTAAGGACTTTGCTGCATTATTTAAGGACTTTGTTGCATTATTTAAGGACTCTGCTTCATTATTTAAGGACTTTGTTGCATTATTTAAGGACTCTGCTGCATTATTTAAGGACTTTGCTGCATTATTTAAGGACTATGCTGTGATATTTAAGGACTATGCTTTGGCATTATTTAAGGACTTTGCTGCATTATTTAAGGAATTTGCTGCATTATTTAAGGACTCTGCTGCGGTATTTAAGGACTCTGCTGCATTATTTAAGGACTTTGATGAATTATTTAAGGACTCTGCTGCATTATTTAATGACTTTGTTGCATTATATAAGGTCTCTGCTGCATTATTTAAGGACTATGTTGCATTATGTTAGAAGTCTGCTGCATTATTTAAGGACTTTGCTGCATTATTTAAGGACTCTGCTGCATTATTTAAGGACTTTATTGCATTATTTAAGGACTCTGCTGCATTATTTAATGACTCTGCTGAAGCATTTGAGGACTCAGCTGCATTATTTAAGGTCTCTGCTGTATTATTTAAGGACTCTGCTGCATTATTTAATGACTCTGCTGCGGTATTTAAGGACTCTGCTGCATTATTTAAGGACTTTGCTGCATTATTTAAGGACTGCTGCGTTGTTTAAGGACTCTGCTGCATTATTTAAGACTTTGCTGCATTATTTAAGGACTCTGCTGAAGCAATTGGGGACTCAGATGCATTATTTAAGGACTCTGCTGCATTATGTAAGGACTTTGCTGCTTTATTTAAGGACTTTGCTGCATTATTTAAGGACTTTGTTGCATTATTTAAGGACTCTGCTGCATTATTTAAGGACTTTGTTGCATTATTTAAGGACACTGCTGCAGAATTTAAGGAATCTGCTGCATTATTTAAGGACTTTGTTGCATTATTTAAGGTCTCTTTTTCATTATTTAAGGACTCTGCTATTGTACTTAAGGACTTTGCTGCATTATTTAAGGACTTTGCTGCATTATTTAAGGACTCTGCTGCATTATTTAAGTACTTTGTTGCATTATTTAAGGACTCTGCTGCATAATTTAAGGACTTTATTGCATTATTTAAGGATCCTGCTGCATTATTTAATGACTCTGCTGAAGCATTTGAGGACTCAGCTACATTATTTAAGGTCTCTGCTGCATTATTTAAGGATCCTGCTGAAGCATTTGAGGACTCAGCTGCATTATTTAAGGACTTTGCTGCATTATTTAACGACTCTGCTGCGTTATTTAAGGACTCTGCTGCATTATTTAAGGACACTGCTGCATTATTTAAGGACTCTGCTGCATTATTTAAGGACTTTGCTGCATTATTTAACGACTCTGCTGCATTATTTAAGAACTTTGCTGCATTATTTAAGGACTCTGCTGCATTATTTAAGGAATTTGTTGCATTATTTAAGGACTCTGCTGCTTTATTTAAGGACTCTGCTGCGGTATTTAAGGACTCTGCTGCATTATTTAAGGACTTTGCTGCATTATTTAAGGACTGCTGCGTTATTTAAGGACTCTGCTGCATTATTTAAGACTTTGCTGCATTATTTAAGGACTCTGCTGCAGTGTTTAATGACTCTGCTGAAGCAACTGGGGACTCAGATGCATTATTTAAGGACTCTGCTGCATTATGTAAGGACTTTGTTGCATTATTTAAGGACTCTGCTGCATTATTTAAGGACTTTGTTGCATTATTTAAGGACTCTTCTGCATTATTTAAGGACTTTGCTGCATTATTTAAGGACTTTGTTGCATTATTTAAGGACTCTGCTGCATTATTTAAGGACTTTGTTGCATTATTTAAGGACTCTTCTGCATTATTTAAGGACTTTGCTGCATTATTTAAGGACTATGCTGTGGTATTTAAGTACTCTGCTGCATTATTTAAGGACTTTGCTGCATTATTTAAGGACTCTGCTGCATTATTTAATTACTTTGCTGCATTATTAAAGGACCCTGCTGCGGCATTTAAGGATTCTGCTGCATTATTTAAGGACTTTGATGCATTATTTAAGGACGCTGCTGCAGAATTTAAGGAATCTGCTGCATTATTTAAGGACTTTGTTGCATTATTTAAGGTCTCTGCTGCATGAATTATGGACTCTGCTATGGTACTTAAGGACTTTGCTGCATTATTTAAGGACTTTGCTGCATTATTTAAGGACTTTGATGCATTATTTAAGAACTTTGTTGCATTATTTAAGGACTCTGCTGCATTATTTAAGGACTTTGTTGCATTATGTAAGGACTTTGCTGCTTTATTTAAGGACTTTGCTGCATTATTTAAGGACTTTGTTGCATTATTTATGGACTCTGCTGCATTATTTAAGGACTTTGTTGCATTATTTAAGGACTCTTCTGCATTATTTAAGGACTTTGCTGCATTATTTAAGGACTATGCTGTGGTATTTAAGTACTCTGCTGCATTATTTAAGGACTTTGCTGCATTATTTAAGGACTCTGCTGCATTATTTAATTACTTTGCTGCATTATTAAAGGACCCTGCTGCGGCATTTAGGGATTCTGCTGCATAATTTAAGGACTTTATTGCATTATTTAAGGATCCTGCTGCATTATTTAAGGATCCTGCTGAAGCATTTGAGGACTCAGCTGCATTATTTAAGGACTTTGCTGCATTATTTAACGACTCTGCTGCATTATTTAAGGACTCTGCTGCTTTATTTAAGGACTTTCCTGCATTATTTAAGGAGTCTTCTGCATTATTTAATGACTCTGCTGAAGCATTTGAGGACTCAACTGCATTATTTAAGGACTCTGCTGCATTATTTAAGGTCTCTGCTGCATTATTTAAGGACTCTGCTGTGGTATATAAGGACTCTGCTGCATTATTTAAGGAATTTGTTGCATTATTTAAGGACGCTGCTGCATTATTTAAGGACTTTGTTGCATTATTTAAGGACTCTGCTGCATTAATTAAGGACTTTGCTGCATTACTTAAGGACACTGCTGCATTATTTAAGGACTCTGTTGCATTATTTAAGGATTCTGCTGCATTATTTAAGGACTTTGCTGCATTATTTAAGGACTATGCTGTGGTATTTAAGGACTGTGCTGCATTATTTAAGGACTTTGCTGCATTATTAAAGGACTCTGCTGCATTATTTAATTACTTTGCTGCATTATTTAAGGACTCTGCTGCGATATTTAAGGACTCTGCTGCATTATTTAAGGACTTTGATGCATTATTTAAGGACACTGCTGCAGAATTTAAGGAATCTGCTGCATTATCTAAGGACTTTGTTGCATTATTTAAGGTCTCTTTTTCATTATTTAAGGACTCTGCTATTGTACTTAAGGACTTTGCTGCATTATTTAAGGACTTTGCTGCATTATTTAAGGACTCTGCTGCATTATTTAAGTACTTTGTTGCATTATTTAAGGACTCTGCTGCATAATTTAAGGACTTTATTGCATTATTTAAGGATCCTGCTGCATTATTTAATGACTCTGCTGAAGCATTTGAGGACTCAGCTGCATTATTTAAGGTCTCTCTGCTGCATTATTTAAGGATCCTGCTGAAGCATTTGAGGACTCAGCTGCATTATTTAAGGACTTTGCTGCATTATTTAACGACTCTGCTGCGTTATTTAAGGACTCTGCTGCATTATTTAAGGACACTGCTGCATTATTTAAGGACTCTGCTGCATTATTTAAGGACTTTGCTGCATTATTTAACGACTCTGCTGCATTATTTAAGAACTTTGCTGCATTATTTAAGGACTCTGCTCCATTATTTAAGGAATTTGCTGCATTATTTAAGGATTCTGCTGCTTTATTTAAGGACTTTGCTGCATTATTTAATGAATCTGCTGAAGCATTTGAGGACTCAACTGCATTATTTAAGGTCTCTGCTGCATTATTTAAGGACTCTGCTGAAGCATTTGAGGACTCAGCTGCATGATTTAAGGACTTTGCTGAATTATTTAAGGACTCTGCTGCATTATTTAAGGAATTTGTTGCATTATTTAAGGACTCTGCTGCATTATTTAAGGAATTTGTTGCATTATTTAAGGACTCTGCTGCATTATTTAATGACTTTGCTGCATTATTTAATAACTTTGTTGCATTATATAAGTACTCTGCTGCATTATTTAAGGACTTTGTTGCATTATGTAAGGAGTCTGCTGCATTATTTAAGGAGTCTGCTGCATTATTTAATGACTATGCTGCATTATTTAAGGACTGCTGCGTTATTTAAGGACTCTGCTGCATTATTTAAGACTTTGCTGCATTATTTAAGGACTCTGCTGCAGTATTTAATGACTCTGCTGAAGCATTTGGGGACTCAGATGCTTTATTTAAGGACTCTGTTGCATTATTTAAGGACTTTGTTGCATTATTTAAGGACTCTGCTGCATTATTTAAGGACTTTGTTGCATTATTTAAGGATTCTGCTGCATTTTTTAAGGACTTTGCTGCATTATTTAAGGACTCTGCTGCATTATTTAATTACTTTGCTCCATTATTTAAGGACTCTGCTGCGGTATTTAAGGACTCTGCTGCATTATTTAAGGACTGTGATGCATTATTTAAGGACGCTGCTGCAGAATTTAAGGAATCTGCTGCATTATTTAAGGACTTTGTTGCATTATTTAAGGTCTCTGCTGCATTATTTAAGGACTCTGCTATGGTACTTAAGGACTTTGCTGCATTATTTAAGGACTTTGCTGCATTATTTAAGGACTCTGCTGCATTATTTAAGAACTGTGTTGCATTATTTAAGGACTCTGCTGCATTATTTAAGGACTTTGTTGCATTATGTAAGGACTCTGCTGCATTATTTAAGGACTTTGCTGCATTATTTAAGGACTCTACTGCATAATTTAAGGACTTTATTGCATTATTTAAGGATCCTGCTGCATTATTTAATGACTCTGCTGAAGCATTTGAGGACTCAGCTGCATTATTAAAGGTCTCTGCTGCATTATTTAAGGATCCTGCTGAAGCATTTGAGGACTCAGCTGCATTATTTAAGGACTTTGCTGCATTATTTATCGACTCTGCTGCGTTATTTAAGGACTCTGCTGCATTATTTAAGAACTTTGCTGCATTATTTAAGGACTCTTCTGCATTATTTAATGACTCTGCTGAAGTATTTGAGGACTCAGCTGCATTATTTAAGGACTCTGCTGCATTATTTAAGGAATTTGCTGCATTATTTAAGGACTCTACTGCGTTATTTAAGGACTCTGCTGCATTATTTAAGGACTTTGATGCATTATTTAAGGATGCTGCTGCAGAATTTAAGGAATCTGCTGCATTATTTAAGGACTTTGTTGCATTATTTAAGGTCTCTGCTGCATTATTTAAGGACTCTGCTGTGGTATTTAAGGACTCTGCTGCATTATTTAAGGAATTTGTTGCATTATTTAAGGACGCTGCTGCATTATTTAAGGACTTTGTTGCATTATTTAAGGACTCTGCTGCAGTATTTAATGACTCTGCTGAAGCATTTGGGGACTCAGATGCATTATTTAAGGACTCTGCTGCATTATGTAAGGGCTTTGCTGCTTTATTTAACGACTCTTTTGCATTATTTAAGGACTCTGCTGCATTATTTAAGGACTTTGTTGCATTATTTAAGGATTTTGCTGCATTATTTAAGGATTTTGCTGCATTATTTAAGGACTTTGCCGCATTATTTAAGGACTATGCTTTGGTATTTAAGGACTCTGCTGCATTATTTAAGGACTTTGCTGCATTATTTAAGGACTCTGCTGCATTATTTAATTACTTTGCTGCATTATTTAAGGACTCTGCTGCGGTATTTAAGGACTCTGCTGCATTATTTAAGGACTTTGATGCATTATTTAAGGACACTGCTGCAGAATTTAAGATTCTGCTTCATTATATAAGGACTTTGTTGCATTATTTAAGGTCTCTGCTGCATTATTTAAGGACTCTGCTATGGTACTTAAGGACTTTGCTGCATTATTTAAGGACTCTGCTGCATTATTTAAGAACTTTGTTGCATTATTTAAGGACTCTGCTGCATTATTTAAGGACTTTGTTGCATTATGTAAGGACTCTGCTGCATTATTTAAGGACTTTGCTGCATTATTTAAGGACTCTGCTGCATAATTTAAGGACTTTATTGCATTATTTTACGATCCTGCTGCATTATTTAATGACTCTGCTGAAGCATTTGAGGACTCAGCTGCATTATTAAAGGTCTCTGCTGCATTATTTAAGGATCCTGCTGAAGCATTTGAGGACTCAGTTGCATTATTTAAGGACTTTGCTGCATTATTTAACGACTCTGCTGCATTATTTAATTACTTTGCTGCATTATTAAAGGACCCTGCTGCGGCATTTAAGGATTCTGCTGCATTATTTACGGACTTTGATGCATTATTTAAGGACGCTGCTGCAGAATTTAAGGAATCTGCTGCATTATTTAAGGACTTTGTTGCATTATTTAAGGTCTCTGCTGCATTATTTAAGGACTCTGCTATGGTACTTAACGACTTTGCTGCATTATTTAAGGACTTTGCTGCATTATTTAAGGACTTTGATGCATTATTTAAGAACTTTGTTGCATTATTTAAGGACTCTGCTGCATTATTTAAGGACTTTGTTGCATTATGTAAGGACTCTGCTGCATTATTTAAGGACTTTGCTGCATTATTTAAGGACTCTGCTGCATAATTTAAGGACTTTATTGCATTATTTAAGGATCCTGCTGCATTATTTAAGGATCCTGCTGAAGCATTTGAGGACTCAGCTGCATTATTTAAGGACTTTGCTGCATTATTTAGCGACTCTGCTGCATTATCTAAGGACTCTGCTGCTTTATTTAAGGACTTTCCTGCATTATTTAAGGAGTCTTCTGCATTATTTAATGACTCTGCTGAAGCATTTGAGGACTCAGCTGCATTATTTAAGGACTCTGCTGCATTATTTAAGGACTTTGCTGCATTATTTAATGACTCTGCTGAAGCATTTGAGGACTCAGCTGCATTATTTAAGGACTCTGCTGCATTATTTAAGGAATTTGCTGCATTATTTAAGGACTCTGCTGCGGTATTTAAGGACTCTGCTGCATTATTTAAGGACTTTGATGCATTATTTAAGGACGCTGCTGCAGAATTTAAGGAATCTGCTGCATTATTTAAGGACTTTGTTGCATTATTTAAGGTCTCTGCTGCATTATTTAAGGACTTGCTGCATTATTTAAGGACTCTGCTGCTGTGTTTAAGAACTCTGCTGCATTATTTAAGGACTTTGCTGAATTATTTTAGGACTCTGCTGCATTATTTAAGGACTTTGCTGTATTATTTAAGGACTCTACTGCATTATTTAAGGACTTTGTTGCATTATTTAAGGACTCTGCTGCATTATTTAAGGACTTTGCTGTATTATTTAAGGACTCTGCTGCATTATTTAAGGACTTTTTTGCATTATTTAAGGACTCTGCTGCATTATTTAAGGACTTTGCTGCATTATTTAAGGACTCTGCTGCATTATTTAAGGACTTTGCTGCATTATTTAATGACTCTGCTGCATTATTTAAGGACTTTGTTGTATTATTTAAGGACTTTGCTGCATTATTTAAGGACTCTGCTGCGGTATTTAAGGACTCTGCTGCATTATTTAAGGACTTTGTTGCATTATTTAAGGACTCTGCTGCATTATTTAGGGACTTTGCTGCATTATTTAAGGACTATGCTGTGGTACTTAAGGACTCTGCTGTATTATTTAAGGACTTTGCTGCATTATTTAAGGACTCTGCTGCATTATTTAATGACTTTGTTGCATTATATAAGGACTCTGCTGCATTATTTAAGGACTATGTTGCATTATGTTAGAAGTCTGCTGCATTATTTAAGGACTTTGCTGCATTATTTAAGGACTCTGCTGCATTATTTGAGGACTTTATTGCATTATTTAAGGACTCTGCTGCATTATTTAATGACTCTGCTGAAGCATTTGAGGACTCAGCTGCATTATTTAAGGTCTCTGCTGTATTATTTAAGGACTCTGCTGCATTATTTAATGACTCTGCTGCGGTATTTAAGGACTCTGCTGCATTATTTAAGGACTTTGCTGCATTATTTAAGGACTGCTGCGTTATTTAAGGACTCTGCTGCATTATTTAAGACTTTGCTGCATTATTTAAGGACTCTGCTGCAGTGTTTAATGACTCTGCTGAAGCAATTGGGGACTCAGATGCATTGTTTAAGGACTCTGCTGCATTATGTAAGGACTTTGCTGCTTTATTTAAGGACTTTGCTGCATTATTTAAGGACTTTGTTGCATTATTTAAGGACTCTGCTGCATTATTTAAGGACTTTGTTGCATTATTTAAGGACTCTGCTGCATTATTTAATTACTTTGCTGCATTATTTAAGGACTCTGCTGCGGTATTTAAGGACTCTGCTGCATTATTTAAGGACTTTGATGCATTATTTAAGGACACTGCTGCAGAATTTAAGATTCTGCTTCATTATATAAGGACTTTGTTGCATTATTTAAGGTCTCTGCTGCATTATTTAAGGACTCTGCTATGGTACTTAAGGACTTTGCTGCATTATTTAAGGACTCTGCTGCATTATTTAAGAACTTTGTTGCATTATTTAAGGACTCTGCTGCATTATTTAAGGACTTTGTTGCATTATGTAAGGACTCTGCTGCATTATTTAAGGACTTTGCTGCATTATTTAAGGACTCTGCTGCATAATTTAAGGACTTTATTGCATTATTTTAGGATCCTGCTGCATTATTTAATGACTCTGCTGAAGCATTTGAGGACTCAGCTGCATTATTAAAGGTCTCTGCTGCATTATTTAAGGATCCTGCTGAAGCATTTGAGGACTCAGTTGCATTATTTAAGGACTTTGCTGCATTATTTAACGACTCTGCTGCGTTATTTAAGGACTCTGCTGCATTATTTAAGAACTTTGCTGCATTATTTAAGGACTCTTCTGAATTATTTAATGACTCTGCTGAAGTATTTGAGGACTCAGCTGCATTACTTAAGGACTCTGCTGCATTATTTAAGGAATTTGCTGCATTATTTAAGGACTCTGCTGCGTTATTTAAGGACTCTGCTGCGTTATTTAAGGACTCTGCTGCATTATTTAAGGACTTTGATGCATTATTTATGGACGCTGCTGCAGAATTTAAGGAATCTGCTGCATTATTTAAGGACTTTGTTGCATTATTTAAGGTCTCTGCTGCAGTATTTAATGACTCTGCTGAAGCATTTGGGCACTCAGATGCATTATTTAAGGACTCTGCTGCATTATGTAAGGGCTTTGCTGCTTTATTTAAGGACTCTTTTGCATTATTTAAGGACTTTGTTGCATTATTTAAGGACTCTGCTGCATTATTTAAGGACTTTGTTGCATTATTTAAGGATTCTGCTGCATTACTTAAGGACTTTGCTGCATTATTTAAGGACTATGCTGTGGTATTTAAGGACTCTGCTGCATTATTTAAGGACTTTGCTGCATTATTAAAGGACTCTGCTGCATTATTTAATTACTTTGCTGCATTATTTAAGGACTCTGCTGCGGTATTTAAGGACTCTGCTGCATTATTTAAGGACTTTGATGCATTATTTAAGGACACTGCTGCAGAATTTAAGGAATCTGCTGCATTATTTAAGGACTTTGTTGCATTATTTAAGGTCTCTTTTTCATTATTTAAGGACTCTGCTATTGTACTTAAGGACTTTGCTGCATTATTTAAGGACTTTGCTGCATTATTTAAGGACTCTGCTGCATTATTTAAGTACTTTGTTGCATTATTTAAGGACTCTGCTGCATAATTTAAGGACTTTATTGCATTATTTAAGGATCCTGCTGCATTATTTAATGACTCTGCTGAAGCATTTGAGGACTCAGCTACATTATTTAAGGTCTCTGCTGCATTATTTAAGGATCCTGCTGAAGCATTTGAGGACTCAGCTGCATTATTTAAGGACTTTGCTGCATTATTTAACGACTCTGCTGCGTTATTTAAGGACTCTGCTGCATTATTTAAGGACACTGCTGCATTATTTAAGGACTCTGCTGCATTATTTAAGGACTTTGCTGCATTATTTAACGACTCTGCTGCATTATTTAAGAACTTTGCTGCATTATTTAAGGACTCTGCTGCATTATTTAAGGAATTTGTTGCATTATTTAAGGACTCTGCTGCTTCATTTAAGGACTCTGCTGCGGTATTTAAGGACTCTGCTGCATTATTTAAGGACTTTGCTGCATTATTTAAGGACTGCTGCGTTATTTAAGGACTCTGCTGCATTATTTAAGACTTTGCTGCATTATTTAAGGACTCTGCTGCAGTGTTTAATGACTCTGCTGAAGCAACTGGGGACTCAGATGCATTATTTAAGGACTCTGCTGCATTATGTAAGGACTTTGCTGCTTTATTTAAGGACTTTGCTGCATTATTTAAGGACTTTGTTGCATTATTTAAGGACTCTGCTGCATTATTTAAGGACTTTGTTGCATTATTTAAGGACTCTTCTGCATTATTTAAGGACTTTGCTGCATTATTTAAGGACTATGCTGTGGTATTTAAGTACTCTGCTGCATTATTTAAGGACTTTGCTGCATTATTTAAGGACTCTGCTGCATTATTTAATTACTTTGCTGCATTATTAAAGGACCCTGCTGCGGCATTTAAGGATTCTGCTGCATTATTTAAGGACTTTGATGCATTATTTAAGGACGCTGCTGCAGAATTTAAGGAATCTGCTGCATTATTTAAGGACTTTGTTGCATTATTTAAGGTCTCTGCTGCATGAATTATGGACTCTGCTATGGTACTTAAGGACTTTGCTGCATTATTTAAGGACTTTGCTGCATTATTTAAGGACTTTGATGCATTATTTAAGAACTTTGTTGCATTATTTAAGGACTCTGCTGCATTATTTAAGGACTTTGTTGCATTATGTAAGGACTTTGCTGCTTTATTTAAGGACTTTGCTGCATTATTTAAGGACTTTGTTGCATTATTTAAGGACTCTGCTGCATTATTTAAGGACTTTGTTGCATTATTTAAGGACTCTTCTGCATTATTTAAGGACTTTGCTGCATTATTTAAGGACTATGCTGTGGTATTTAAGTACTCTGCTGCATTATTTAAGGACTTTGCTGCATTATTTAAGGACTCTGCTGCATTATTTAATTACTTTGCTGCATTATTAAAGGACCCTGCTGCGGCATTTAGGGATTCTGCTGCATAATTTAAGGACTTTATTGCATTATTTAAGGATCCTGCTGCATTATTTAAGGATCCTGCTGAAGCATTTGAGGACTCAGCTGCATTATTTAAGGACTTTGCTGCATTATTTAACGACTCTGCTGCATTATTTAAGTACTCTGCTGCTTTATTTAAGGACTTTCCTGCATTATTTAAGGAGTCTTCTGCATTATTTAATGACTCTGCTGAAGCATTTGAGGACTCAACTGCATTATTTAAGGACTCTGCTGCATTATTTAAGGTCTCTGCTGCATTATTTAAGGACTCTGCTGTGGTATATAAGGACTCTGCTGCATTATTTAAGGAATTTGTTGCATTATTTAAGGACGCTGCTGCATTATTTAAGGACTTTGTTGCATTATTTAAGGACTCTGCTGCATTAATTAAGGACTTTGCTGCATTACTTAAGGACACTGCTGCATTATTTAAGGACTCTGTTGCATTATTTAAGGATTCTGCTGCATTATTTAAGGACTTTGCTGCATTATTTAAGGACTATGCTGTGGTATTTAAGGACTCTGCTGCATTATTTAAGGACTTTGCTGCATTATTAAAGGACTCTGCTGCATTATTTAATTACTTTGCTGCATTATTTAAGGACTCTGCTGCGGTATTTAAGGACTCTGCTGCATTATTTAAGGACTTTGATGCATTATTTAAGGACACTGCTGCAGAATTTAAGGAATCTGCTGCATTATCTAAGGACTTTGTTGCATTATTTAAGGTCTCTTTTTCATTATTTAAGGACTCTGCTATTGTACTTAAGGACTTTGCTGCATTATTTAAGGACTTTGCTGCATTATTTAAGGACTCTGCTGCATTATTTAAGTACTTTGTTGCATTATTTAAGGACTCTGCTGCATAATTTAAGGACTTTATTGCATTATTTAAGGATCCTGCTGCATTATTTAATGACTCTGCTGAAGCATTTGAGGACTCAGCTGCATTATTTAAGGTCTCTCTGCTGCATTATTTAAGGATCCTGCTGAAGCATTTGAGGACTCAGCTGCATTATTTAAGGACTTTGCTGCATTATTTAACGACTCTGCTGCGTTATTTAAGGACTCTGCTGCATTATTTAAGGACACTGCTGCATTATTTAAGGACTCTGCTGCATTATTTAAGGACTTTGCTGCATTATTTAACGACTCTGCTGCATTATTTAAGAACTTTGCTGCATTATTTAAGGACTCTGCTCCATTATTTAAGGAATTTGCTGCATTATTTAAGGACTCTGCTGCTTTATTTAAGGACTTTGCTGCATTATTTAATGAATCTGCTGAAGCATTTGAGGACTCAACTGCATTATTTAAGGTCTCTGCTGCATTATTTAAGGACTCTGCTGAAGCATTTGAGGACTCAGCTGCATGATTTAAGGACTTTGCTGAATTATTTAAGGACTCTGCTGCATTATTTAAGGAATTTGTTGCATTATTTAAGGACTCTGCTGCATTATTTAAGGAATTTGTTGCATTATTTAAGGACTCTGCTGCATTATTTAATGACTTTGCTGCATTATTTAATAACTTTGTTGCATTATATAAGTACTCTGCTGCATTATTTAAGGACTTTGTTGCATTATGTAAGGAGTCTGCTGCATTATTTAAGGAGTCTGCTGCATTATTTAATGACTATGCTGCATTATTTAAGGACTGCTGCGTTATTTAAGGACTCTGCTGCATTATTTAAGACTTTGCTGCATTATTTAAGGACTCTGCTGCAGTATTTAATGACTCTGCTGAAGCATTTGGGGACTCAGATGCTTTATTTAAGGACTCTGTTGCATTATTTAAGGACTTTGTTGCATTATTTAAGGACTCTGCTGCATTATTTAAGGACTTTGTTGCATTATTTAAGGATTCTGCTGCATTTTTTAAGGACTTTGCTGCATTATTTAAGGACTCTGCTGCATTATTTAATTACTTTGCTCCATTATTTAAGGACTCTGCTGCGGTATTTAAGGACTCTGCTGCATTATTTAAGGACTGTGATGCATTATTTAAGGACGCTGCTGCAGAATTTAAGGAATCTGCTGCATTATTTAAGGACTTTGTTGCATTATTTAAGGTCTCTGCTGCATTATTTAAGGACTCTGCTATGGTACTTAAGGACTTTGCTGCATTATTTAAGGACTTTGCTGCATTATTTAAGGACTCTGCTGCATTATTTAAGAACTGTGTTGCATTATTTAAGGACTCTGCTGCATTATTTAAGGACTTTGTTGCATTATGTAAGGACTCTGCTGCATTATTTAAGGACTTTGCTGCATTATTTAAGGACTCTACTGCATAATTTAAGGACTTTATTGCATTATTTAAGGATCCTGCTGCATTATTTAATGACTCTGCTGAAGCATTTGAGGACTCAGCTGCATTATTAAAGGTCTCTGCTGCATTATTTAAGGATCCTGCTGAAGCATTTGAGGACTCAGCTGCATTATTTAAGGACTTTGCTGCATTATTTATCGACTCTGCTGCGTTATTTAAGGACTCTGCTGCATTATTTAAGAACTTTGCTGCATTATTTAAGGACTCTTCTGCATTATTTAATGACTCTGCTGAAGTATTTGAGGACTCAGCTGCATTATTTAAGGACTCTGCTGCATTATTTAAGGAATTTGCTGCATTATTTAAGGACTCTACTGCGTTATTTAAGGACTCTGCTGCATTATTTAAGGACTTTGATGCATTATTTAAGGATGCTGCTGCAGAATTTAAGGAATCTGCTGCATTATTTAAGGACTTTGTTGCATTATTTAAGGTCTCTGCTGCATTATTTAAGGACTCTGCTGTGGTATTTAAGGACTCTGCTGCATTATTTAAGGAATTTGTTGCATTATTTAAGGACGCTGCTGCATTATTTAAGGACTTTGTTGCATTATTTAAGGACTCTGCTGCAGTATTTAATGACTCTGCTGAAGCATTTGGGGACTCAGATGCATTATTTAAGGACTCTGCTGCATTATGTAAGGGCTTTGCTGCTTTATTTAACGACTCTTTTGCATTATTTAAGGACTCTGCTGCATTATTTAAGGACTTTGTTGCATTATTTAAGGATTTTGCTGCATTATTTAAGGATTTTGCTGCATTATTTAAGGACTTTGCCGCATTATTTAAGGACTATGCTTTGGTATTTAAGGACTCTGCTGCATTATTTAAGGACTTTGCTGCATTATTTAAGGACTCTGCTGCATTATTTAATTACTTTGCTGCATTATTTAAGGACTCTGCTGCGGTATTTAAGGACTCTGCTGCATTATTTAAGGACTTTGATGCATTATTTAAGGACACTGCTGCAGAATTTAAGATTCTGCTTCATTATATAAGGACTTTGTTGCATTATTTAAGGTCTCTGCTGCATTATTTAAGGACTCTGCTATGGTACTTAAGGACTTTGCTGCATTATTTAAGGACTCTGCTGCATTATTTAAGAACTTTGTTGCATTATTTAAGGACTCTGCTGCATTATTTAAGGACTTTGTTGCATTATGTAAGGACTCTGCTGCATTATTTAAGGACTTTGCTGCATTATTTAAGGACTCTGCTGCATAATTTAAGGACTTTATTGCATTATTTTACGATCCTGCTGCATTATTTAATGACTCTGCTGAAGCATTTGAGGACTCAGCTGCATTATTAAAGGTCTCTGCTGCATTATTTAAGGATCCTGCTGAAGCATTTGAGGACTCAGTTGCATTATTTAAGGACTTTGCTGCATTATTTAACGACTCTGCTGCATTATTTAATTACTTTGCTGCATTATTAAAGGACCCTGCTGCGGCATTTAAGGATTCTGCTGCATTATTTACGGACTTTGATGCATTATTTAAGGACGCTGCTGCAGAATTTAAGGAATCTGCTGCATTATTTAAGGACTTTGTTGCATTATTTAAGGTCTCTGCTGCATTATTTAAGGACTCTGCTATGGTACTTAACGACTTTGCTGCATTATTTAAGGACTTTGCTGCATTATTTAAGGACTTTGATGCATTATTTAAGAACTTTGTTGCATTATTTAAGGACTCTGCTGCATTATTTAAGGACTTTGTTGCATTATGTAAGGACTCTGCTGCATTATTTAAGGACTTTGCTGCATTATTTAAGGACTCTGCTGCATAATTTAAGGACTTTATTGCATTATTTAAGGATCCTGCTGCATTATTTAAGGATCCTGCTGAAGCATTTGAGGACTCAGCTGCATTATTTAAGGACTTTGCTGCATTATTTAGCGACTCTGCTGCATTATCTAAGGACTCTGCTGCTTTATTTAAGGACTTTCCTGCATTATTTAAGGAGTCTTCTGCATTATTTAATGACTCTGCTGAAGCATTTGAGGACTCAGCTGCATTATTTAAGGACTCTGCTGCATTATTTAAGGACTTTGCTGCATTATTTAATGACTCTGCTGAAGCATTTGAGGACTCAGCTGCATTATTTAAGGACTCTGCTGCATTATTTAAGGAATTTGCTGCATTATTTAAGGACTCTGCTGCGGTATTTAAGGACTCTGCTGCATTATTTAAGGACTTTGATGCATTATTTAAGGACGCTGCTGCAGAATTTAAGGAATCTGCTGCATTATTTAAGGACTTTGTTGCATTATTTAAGGTCTCTGCTGCATTATTTAAGGACTTGCTGCATTATTTAAGGACTCTGCTGCTGTGTTTAAGAACTCTGCTGCATTATTTAAGGACTTTGCTGAATTATTTTAGGACTCTGCTGCATTATTTAAGGACTTTGCTGTATTATTTAAGGACTCTACTGCATTATTTAAGGACTTTGTTGCATTATTTAAGGACTCTGCTGCATTATTTAAGGACTTTGCTGTATTATTTAAGGACTCTGCTGCATTATTTAAGGACTTTTTTGCATTATTTAAGGACTCTGCTGCATTATTTAAGGACTTTGCTGCATTATTTAAGGACTCTGCTGCATTATTTAAGGACTTTGCTGCATTATTTAATGACTCTGCTGCATTATTTAAGGACTTTGTTGTATTATTTAAGGACTTTGCTGCATTATTTAAGGACTCTGCTGCGGTATTTAAGGACTCTGCTGCATTATTTAAGGACTTTGTTGCATTATTTAAGGACTCTGCTGCATTATTTAGGGACTTTGCTGCATTATTTAAGGACTATGCTGTGGTACTTAAGGACTCTGCTGTATTATTTAAGGACTTTGCTGCATTATTTAAGGACTCTGCTGCATTATTTAATGACTTTGTTGCATTATATAAGGACTCTGCTGCATTATTTAAGGACTATGTTGCATTATGTTAGAAGTCTGCTGCATTATTTAAGGACTTTGCTGCATTATTTAAGGACTCTGCTGCATTATTTGAGGACTTTATTGCATTATTTAAGGACTCTGCTGCATTATTTAATGACTCTGCTGAAGCATTTGAGGACTCAGCTGCATTATTTAAGGTCTCTGCTGTATTATTTAATGACTCTGCTGCGGTATTTAAGGACTCTGCTGCATTATTTAAGGACTTTGCTGCATTATTTAAGGACTGCTGCGTTATTTAAGGACTCTGCTGCATTATTTAAGACTTTGCTGCATTATTTAAGGACTCTGCTGCAGTGTTTAATGACTCTGCTGAAGCAATTTGGGACTCAGATGCATTGTTTAAGGACTCTGCTGCATTATGTAAGGACTTTGCTGCTTTATTTAAGGACTTTGCTGCATTATTTAAGGACTTTGTTGCATTATTTAAGGACTCTGCTGCATTATTTAAGGACTTTGTTGCATTATTTAAGGACTCTGCTGCATTATTTAATTACTTTGCTGCATTATTTAAGGACTCTGCTGCGGTATTTAAGGACTCTGCTGCATTATTTAAGGACTTTGATGCATTATTTAAGGACACTGCTGCAGAATTTAAGATTCTGCTTCATTATATAAGGACTTTGTTGCATTATTTAAGGTCTCTGCTGCATTATTTAAGGACTCTGCTATGGTACTTAAGGACTTTGCTGCATTATTTAAGGACTCTGCTGCATTATTTAAGAACTTTGTTGCATTATTTAAGGACTCTGCTGCATTATTTAAGGACTTTGTTGCATTATGTAAGGACTCTGCTGCATTATTTAAGGACTTTGCTGCATTATTTAAGGACTCTGCTGCATAATTTAAGGACTTTATTGCATTATTTTAGGATCCTGCTGCATTATTTAATGACTCTGCTGAAGCATTTGAGGACTCAGCTGCATTATTAAAGGTCTCTGCTGCATTATTTAAGGATCCTGCTGAAGCATTTGAGGACTCAGTTGCATTATTTAAGGACTTTGCTGCATTATTTAACGACTCTGCTGCGTTATTTAAGGACTCTGCTGCATTATTTAAGAACTTTGCTGCATTATTTAAGGACTCTTCTGAATTATTTAATGACTCTGCTGAAGTATTTGAGGACTCAGCTGCATTACTTAAGGACTCTGCTGCATTATTTAAGGAATTTGCTGCATTATTTAAGGACTCTGCTGCGTTATTTAAGGACTCTGCTGCGTTATTTAAGGACTCTGCTGCATTATTTAAGGACTTTGATGCATTATTTATGGACGCTGCTGCAGAATTTAAGGAATCTGCTGCATTATTTAAGGACTTTGTTGCATTATTTAAGGTCTCTGCTGCAGTATTTAATGACTCTGCTGAAGCATTTGGGCACTCAGATGCATTATTTAAGGACTCTGCTGCATTATGTAAGGGCTTTGCTGCTTTATTTAAGGACTCTTTTGCATTATTTAAGGACTTTGTTGCATTATTTAAGGACTCTGCTGCATTATTTAAGGACTTTGTTGCATTATTTAAGGATTCTGCTGCATTACTTAAGGACTTTGCTGCATTATTTAAGGACTATGCTGTGGTATTTAAGGACTCTGCTGCATTATTTAAGGACTTTGCTGCATTATTAAAGGACTCTGCTGCATTATTTAATTACTTTGCTGCATTATTTAAGGACTCTGCTGCGGTATTTAAGGACTCTGCTGCATTATTTAAGGACTTTGATGCATTATTTAAGGACACTGCTGCAGAATTTAAGGAATCTGCTGCATTATTTAAGGACTTTGTTGCATTATTTAAGGTCTCTTTTTCATTATTTAAGGACTCTGCTATTGTACTTAAGGACTTTGCTGCATTATTTAAGGACTTTGCTGCATTATTTAAGGACTCTGCTGCATTATTTAAGTACTTTGTTGCATTATTTAAGGACTCTGCTGCATAATTTAAGGACTTTATTGCATTATTTAAGGATCCTGCTGCATTATTTAATGACTCTGCTGAAGCATTTGAGGACTCAGCTACATTATTTAAGGTCTCTGCTGCATTATTTAAGGATCCTGCTGAAGCATTTGAGGACTCAGCTGCATTATTTAAGGACTTTGCTGCATTATTTAACGACTCTGCTGCGTTATTTAAGGACTCTGCTGCATTATTTAAGGACACTGCTGCATTATTTAAGGACTCTGCTGCATTATTTAAGGACTTTGCTGCATTATTTAACGACTCTGCTGCATTATTTAAGAACTTTGCTGCATTATTTAAGGACTCTGCTGCATTATTTAAGGAATTTGTTGCATTATTTAAGGACTCTGCTGCTTCATTTAAGGACTCTGCTGCGGTATTTAAGGACTCTGCTGCATTATTTAAGGACTTTGCTGCATTATTTAAGGACTGCTGCGTTATTTAAGGACTCTGCTGCATTATTTAAGACTTTGCTGCATTATTTAAGGACTCTGCTGCAGTGTTTAATGACTCTGCTGAAGCAACTGGGGACTCAGATGCATTATTTAAGGACTCTGCTGCATTATGTAAGGACTTTGCTGCTTTATTTAAGGACTTTGCTGCATTATTTAAGGACTTTGTTGCATTATTTAAGGACTCTGCTGCATTATTTAAGGACTTTGTTGCATTATTTAAGGACTCTTCTGCATTATTTAAGGACTTTGCTGCATTATTTAAGGACTATGCTGTGGTATTTAAGTACTCTGCTGCATTATTTAAGGACTTTGCTGCATTATTTAAGGACTCTGCTGCATTATTTAATTACTTTGCTGCATTATTAAAGGACCCTGCTGCGGCATTTAAGGATTCTGCTGCATTATTTAAGGACTTTGATGCATTATTTAAGGACGCTGCTGCAGAATTTAAGGAATCTGCTGCATTATTTAAGGACTTTGTTGCATTATTTAAGGTCTCTGCTGCATGAATTATGGACTCTGCTATGGTACTTAAGGACTTTGCTGCATTATTTAAGGACTTTGCTGCATTATTTAAGGACTTTGATGCATTATTTAAGAACTTTGTTGCATTATTTAAGGACTCTGCTGCATTATTTAAGGACTTTGTTGCATTATGTAAGGACTTTGCTGCTTTATTTAAGGACTTTGCTGCATTATTTAAGGACTTTGTTGCATTATTTAAGGACTCTGCTGCATTATTTAAGGACTTTGTTGCATTATTTAAGGACTCTTCTGCATTATTTAAGGACTTTGCTGCATTATTTAAGGACTATGCTGTGGTATTTAAGTACTCTGCTGCATTATTTAAGGACTTTGCTGCATTATTTAAGGACTCTGCTGCATTATTTAATTACTTTGCTGCATTATTAAAGGACCCTGCTGCGGCATTTAGGGATTCTGCTGCATAATTTAAGGACTTTATTGCATTATTTAAGGATCCTGCTGCATTATTTAAGGATCCTGCTGAAGCATTTGAGGACTCAGCTGCATTATTTAAGGACTTTGCTGCATTATTTAACGACTCTGCTGCATTATTTAAGTACTCTGCTGCTTTATTTAAGGACTTTCCTGCATTATTTAAGGAGTCTTCTGCATTATTTAATGACTCTGCTGAAGCATTTGAGGACTCAACTGCATTATTTAAGGACTCTGCTGCATTATTTAAGGTCTCTGCTGCATTATTTAAGGACTCTGCTGTGGTATATAAGGACTCTGCTGCATTATTTAAGGAATTTGTTGCATTATTTAAGGACGCTGCTGCATTATTTAAGGACTTTGTTGCATTATTTAAGGACTCTGCTGCATTAATTAAGGACTTTGCTGCATTACTTAAGGACACTGCTGCATTATTTAAGGACTCTGTTGCATTATTTAAGGATTCTGCTGCATTATTTAAGGACTTTGCTGCATTATTTAAGGACTATGCTGTGGTATTTAAGGACTCTGCTGCATTATTTAAGGACTTTGCTGCATTATTAAAGGACTCTGCTGCATTATTTAATTACTTTGCTGCATTATTTAAGGACTCTGCTGCGGTATTTAAGGACTCTGCTGCATTATTTAAGGACTTTGATGCATTATTTAAGGACACTGCTGCAGAATTTAAGGAATCTGCTGCATTATCTAAGGACTTTGTTGCATTATTTAAGGTCTCTTTTTCATTATTTAAGGACTCTGCTATTGTACTTAAGGACTTTGCTGCATTATTTAAGGACTTTGCTGCATTATTTAAGGACTCTGCTGCATTATTTAAGTACTTTGTTGCATTATTTAAGGACTCTTCTGCATAATTTAAGGACTTTATTGCATTATTTAAGGATCCTGCTGCATTATTTAATGACTCTGCTGAAGCATTTGAGGACTCAGCTGCATTATTTAAGGTCTCTCTGCTGCATTATTTAAGGATCCTGCTGAAGCATTTGAGGACTCAGCTGCATTATTTAAGGACTTTGCTGCATTATTTAACGACTCTGCTGCGTTATTTAAGGACTCTGCTGCATTATTTAAGGACACTGCTGCATTATTTAAGGACTCTGCTGCATTATTTAAGGACTTTGCTGCATTATTTAACGACTCTGCTGCATTATTTAAGAACTTTGCTGCATTATTTAAGGACTCTGCTCCATTATTTAAGGAATTTGCTGCATTATTTAAGGACTCTGCTGCTTTATTTAAGGACTTTGCTGCATTATTTAATGAATCTGCTGAAGCATTTGAGGACTCAACTGCATTATTTAAGGTCTCTGCTGCATTATTTAAGGACTCTGCTGAAGCATTTGAGGACTCAGCTGCATGATTTAAGGACTTTGCTGAATTATTTAAGGACTCTGCTGCATTATTTAAGGAATTTGTTGCATTATTTAAGGACTCTGCTGCATTATTTAAGGAATTTGTTGCATTATTTAAGGACTCTGCTGCATTATTTAATGACTTTGCTGCATTATTTAATAACTTTGTTGCATTATATAAGTACTCTGCTGCATTATTTAAGGACTTTGTTGCATTATGTAAGGAGTCTGCTGCATTATTTAAGGAGTCTGCTGCATTATTTAATGACTATGCTGCATTATTTAAGGACTGCTGCGTTATTTAAGGACTCTGCTGCATTATTTAAGACTTTGCTGCATTATTTAAGGACTCTGCTGCAGTATTTAATGACTCTGCTGAAGCATTTGGGGACTCAGATGCTTTATTTAAGGACTCTGTTGCATTATTTAAGGACTTTGTTGCATTATTTAAGGACTCTGCTGCATTATTTAAGGACTTTGTTGCATTATTTAAGGATTCTGCTGCATTTTTTAAGGACTTTGCTGCATTATTTAAGGACTCTGCTGCATTATTTAATTACTTTGCTCCATTATTTAAGGACTCTGCTGCGGTATTTAAGGACTCTGCTGCATTATTTAAGGACTGTGATGCATTATTTAAGGACGCTGCTGCAGAATTTAAGGAATCTGCTGCATTATTTAAGGACTTTGTTGCATTATTTAAGGTCTCTGCTGCATTATTTAAGGACTCTGCTATGGTACTTAAGGACTTTGCTGCATTATTTAAGGACTTTGCTGCATTATTTAAGGACTCTGCTGCATTATTTAAGAACTGTGTTGCATTATTTAAGGACTCTGCTGCATTATTTAAGGACTTTGTTGCATTATGTAAGGACTCTGCTGCATTATTTAAGGACTTTGCTGCATTATTTAAGGACTCTACTGCATAATTTAAGGACTTTATTGCATTATTTAAGGATCCTGCTGCATTATTTAATGACTCTGCTGAAGCATTTGAGGACTCAGCTGCATTATTAAAGGTCTCTGCTGCATTATTTAAGGATCCTGCTGAAGCATTTGAGGACTCAGCTGCATTATTTAAGGACTTTGCTGCATTATTTATCGACTCTGCTGCGTTATTTAAGGACTCTGCTGCATTATTTAAGAACTTTGCTGCATTATTTAAGGACTCTTCTGCATTATTTAATGACTCTGCTGAAGTATTTGAGGACTCAGCTGCATTATTTAAGGACTCTGCTGCATTATTTAAGGAATTTGCTGCATTATTTAAGGACTCTACTGCGTTATTTAAGGACTCTGCTGCATTATTTAAGGACTTTGATGCATTATTTAAGGATGCTGCTGCAGAATTTAAGGAATCTGCTGCATTATTTAAGGACTTTGTTGCATTATTTAAGGTCTCTGCTGCATTATTTAAGGACTCTGCTGTGGTATTTAAGGACTCTGCTGCATTATTTAAGGAATTTGTTGCATTATTTAAGGACGCTGCTGCATTATTTAAGGACTTTGTTGCATTATTTAAGGACTCTGCTGCAGTATTTAATGACTCTGCTGAAGCATTTGGGGACTCAGATGCATTATTTAAGGACTCTGCTGCATTATGTAAGGGCTTTGCTGCTTTATTTAACGACTCTTTTGCATTATTTAAGGACTCTGCTGCATTATTTAAGGACTTTGTTGCATTATTTAAGGATTTTGCTGCATTATTTAAGGATTTTGCTGCATTATTTAAGGACTTTGCCGCATTATTTAAGGACTATGCTTTGGTATTTAAGGACTCTGCTGCATTATTTAAGGACTTTGCTGCATTATTTAAGGACTCTGCTGCATTATTTAATTACTTTGCTGCATTATTTAAGGACTCTGCTGCGGTATTTAAGGACTCTGCTGCATTATTTAAGGACTTTGATGCATTATTTAAGGACACTGCTGCAGAATTTAAGATTCTGCTTCATTATATAAGGACTTTGTTGCATTATTTAAGGTCTCTGCTGCATTATTTAAGGACTCTGCTATGGTACTTAAGGACTTTGCTGCATTATTTAAGGACTCTGCTGCATTATTTAAGAACTTTGTTGCATTATTTAAGGACTCTGCTGCATTATTTAAGGACTTTGTTGCATTATGTAAGGACTCTGCTGCATTATTTAAGGACTTTGCTGCATTATTTATGGACTCTGCTGCATAATTTAAGGACTTTATTGCATTATTTTAGGATCCTGCTGCATTATTTAATGACTCTGCTGAAGCATTTGAGGACTCAGCTGCATTATTAAAGGTCTCTGCTGCATTATTTAAGGATCCTGCTGAAGCATTTGAGGACTCAGTTGCATTATTTAAGGACTTTGCTGCATTATTTAACGACTCTGCTGCGTTATTTAAGGACTCTGCTGCATTATTTAAGAACTTTGCTGCATTATTTAAGGACTCTTCTGAATTATTTAATGACTCTGCTGAAGTATTTGAGGACTCAGCTGCATTACTTAAGGACTCTGCTGCATTATTTAAGGAATTTGCTGCATTATTTAAGGACTCTGCTGCGTTATTTAAGGACTCTGCTGCGTTATTTAAGGACTCTGCTGCATTATTTAAGGACTTTGATGCATTATTTATGGACGCTGCTGCAGAATTTAAGGAATCTGCTGCATTATTTAAGGACTTTGTTGCATTATTTAAGGTCTCTGCTGCATTATTTAAGGACTCTGCTGTGGTATTTAAGGACTCTGCTGCATTATTTAAGGAATTTGTTGCATTATTTAAGGACGCTGCTGCATTATTTAAGGTCTTTGTTGCATTATTTAAGGACTCTGCTGCAGTATTTAATGACTCTGCTGAAGCATTTGGGGACTCAGATGCATTATTTAAGGACTCTGCTGCATTATGTAAGGGCTTTGCTGCTTTATTTAAGGACTCTTTTGCATTATTTAAGGACTTTGTTGCATTATTTAAGGACTCTGCTGCATTATTTAAGGACTTTGTTGCATTATTTAAGGATCCTGCTGCATTATTTAAGGACTTTGCTGCATTATTTAAGGACTATGCTTTGGTATTTAAGGACTCTGCTGCATTATTTAAGGACTTTGCTGCATTATTTAAGGACTCTGCTGCATTATTTAATTACTTTGCTGCATTATTTAAGGACTCTGCTGCGGTATTTAAGGACTCTGCTGCATTATTTAAGGACTTTGATGCATTATTTAAGGACTCTGCTGCATTATTTAAGGAATTTGTTGCATTATTTAAGGACTCTGCTGCATTATTTAAGGACTTTGCTGCATTATTTAATAACTTTGTTGCATTATATAAGTACTCTGCTGCATTATTTAAGGACTTTGTTGCATTATGTAAGGAGTCTGCTGCATTATTTAAGGACTTTGCTGCATTATTTAACGACTCTGCTGAAACATTTGAGGACTCAGCTGCATTATTTAAGGACTCTGCTGCATTATTTAAGGAATTTGCTGCATTATTTAAGGACTCTGCTGCGGTATTTAAGGACTCTGCTGCATTATTTAAGGACTTTGATGAATTATTTAAGGACTCTGCTGCATTATTTAATGACTTTGTTGCATTATATAAGGTCTCTGCTGCATTATTTAAGGACTATGTTGCATTATGTTAGAAGTCTGCTGCATTATTTAAGGACTTTGCTGCATTATTTAAGGACTCTGCTGCATTATTTAAGGACTTTATTGCATTATTTAAGGACTCTGCTGCATTATTTAATGACTCTGCTGAAGCATTTGAGGACTCAGCTGCATTATTTAAGGTCTCTGCTGTATTATTTAAGGACTCTGCTGCATTATTTAATGACTCTGCTGCGGTATTTAAGGACTCTGCTGCATTATTTAAGGACTTTGCTGCATTATTTAAGGACTGCTGCGTTGTTTAAGGACTCTGCTGCATTATTTAAGACTTTGCTGCATTATTTAAGGACTCTGCTGAAGCAATTGGGGACTCAGATGCATTATTTAAGGACTCTGCTGCATTATGTAAGGACTTTGCTGCTTTATTTAAGGACTTTGCTGCATTATTTAAGGACTTTGTTGCATTATTTAAGGACTCTGCTGCATTATTTAAGGACTTTGTTGCATTATTTAAGGACTCTGCTGCATTATTTAAGGACTTTGCTGCATTATTTAAGGACTATGCTGTGATATTTAAGGACTATGCTTTGGCATTATTTAAGGACTTTGCTGCATTATTTAAGGACTCTGCTGCATTATTTAATTACTTTGCTGCATTATTAAAGGACCCTGCTGCGGCATTTAAGGATTCTGCTGCATTATTTAAGGACTTTGATGCATTATTTAAGGACGCTGCTGCAGAATTTAAGGAATCTGCTGCATTATTTAAGGACTTTGTTGCATTATTTAAGGTCTCTGCTGCATTATTTAAGGACTCTGCTATGGTACTTAACGACTTTGCTGCATTATTTAAGGACTTTGCTGCATTATTTAAGGACTTTGATGCATTATTTAAGAACTTTGTTGCATTATTTAAGGACTCTGCTGCATTATTTAAGGACTTTGTTGCATTATGTAAGGACTCTGCTGCATTATTTAAGGACTTTGCTGCATTATTTAAGGACTCTGCTGCATAATTTAAGGACTTTATTGCATTATTTAAGGATCCTGCTGCATTATTTAAGGATCCTGCTGAAGCATTTGAGGACTCAGCTGCATTATTTAAGGACTTTGCTGCATTATTTAGCGACTCTGCTGCATTATCTAAGGACTCTGCTGCTTTATTTAAGGACTTTCCTGCATTATTTAAGGAGTCTTCTGCATTATTTAATGACTCTGCTGAAGCATTTGAGGACTCAGCTGCATTATTTAAGGACTCTGCTGCATTATTTAAGGACTTTGCTGCATTATTTAATGACTCTGCTGAAGCATTTGAGGACTCAGCTGCATTATTTAAGGACTCTGCTGCATTATTTAAGGAATTTGCTGCATTATTTAAGGACTCTGCTGCGGTATTTAAGGACTCTGCTGCATTATTTAAGGACTTTGATGCATTATTTAAGGACGCTGCTGCAGAATTTAAGGAATCTGCTGCATTATTTAAGGACTTTGTTGCATTATTTAAGGTCTCTGCTGCATTATTTAAGGACTTGCTGCATTATTTAAGGACTCTGCTGCTGTGTTTAAGAACTCTGCTGCATTATTTAAGGACTTTGCTGAATTATTTTAGGACTCTGCTGCATTATTTAAGGACTTTGCTGTATTATTTAAGGACTCTACTGCATTATTTAAGGACTTTGTTGCATTATTTAAGGACTCTGCTGCATTATTTAAGGACTTTGCTGTATTATTTAAGGACTCTGCTGCATTATTTAATGACTCTGCTGCGGTATTTAAGGACTCTGCTGCATTATTTAAGGACTTTGCTGCATTATTTAAGGACTGCTGCGTTGTTTAAGGACTCTGCTGCATTATTTAAGACTTTGCTGCATTATTTAAGGACTCTGCTGAAGCAATTGGGGACTCAGATGCATTATTTAAGGACTCTGCTGCATTATGTAAGGACTTTGCTGCTTTATTTAAGGACTTTGCTGCATTATTTAAGGACTTTGTTGCATTATTTAAGGACTCTGCTGCATTATTTAAGGACTTTGTTGCATTATTTAAGGACTCTGCTGCATTATTTAAGGACTTTGCTGCATTATTTAAGGACTATGCTGTGATATTTAAGGACTATGCTTTGGCATTATTTAAGGACTTTGCTGCATTATTTAAGGACTCTGCTGCATTATTTAATTACTTTGCTGCATTATTAAAGGACCCTGCTGCGGCATTTAAGGATTCTGCTGCATTATTTAAGGACTTTGATGCATTATTTAAGGACGCTGCTGCAGAATTTAAGGAATCTGCTGCATTATTTAAGGACTTTGTTGCATTATTTAAGGTCTCTGCTGCATTATTTAAGGACTCTGCTATGGTACTTAACGACTTTGCTGCATTATTTAAGGACTTTGCTGCATTATTTAAGGACTTTGATGCATTATTTAAGAACTTTGTTGCATTATTTAAGGACTCTGCTGCATTATTTAAGGACTTTGTTGCATTATGTAAGGACTCTGCTGCATTATTTAAGGACTTTGCTGCATTATTTAAGGACTCTGCTGCATAATTTAAGGACTTTATTGCATTATTTAAGGATCCTGCTGCATTATTTAAGGATCCTGCTGAAGCATTTGAGGACTCAGCTGCATTATTTAAGGACTTTGCTGCATTATTTAGCGACTCTGCTGCATTATCTAAGGACTCTGCTGCTTTATTTAAGGACTTTCCTGCATTATTTAAGGAGTCTTCTGCATTATTTAATGACTCTGCTGAAGCATTTGAGGACTCAGCTGCATTATTTAAGGACTCTGCTGCATTATTTAAGGACTTTGCTGCATTATTTAATGACTCTGCTGAAGCATTTGAGGACTCAGCTGCATTATTTAAGGACTCTGCTGCATTATTTAAGGAATTTGCTGCATTATTTAAGGACTCTGCTGCGGTATTTAAGGACTCTGCTGCATTATTTAAGGACTTTGATGCATTATTTAAGGACGCTGCTGCAGAATTTAAGGAATCTGCTGCATTATTTAAGGACTTTGTTGCATTATTTAAGGTCTCTGCTGCATTATTTAAGGACTTGCTGCATTATTTAAGGACTCTGCTGCTGTGTTTAAGAACTCTGCTGCATTATTTAAGGACTTTGCTGAATTATTTTAGGACTCTGCTGCATTATTTAAGGACTTTGCTGTATTATTTAAGGACTCTACTGCATTATTTAAGGACTTTGTTGCATTATTTAAGGACTCTGCTGCATTATTTAAGGACTTTGCTGTATTATTTAAGGACTCTGCTGCATTATTTAAGGACTTTTTTGCATTATTTAAGGACTCTGCTGCATTATTTAAGGACTTTGCTGCATTATTTAAGGACTCTGCTGCATTATTTAAGGACTTTGCTGCATTATTTAATGACTCTGCTGCATTATTTAAGGACTTTGTTGTATTATTTAAGGACTTTGCTGCATTATTTAAGGACTCTGCTGCGGTATTTAAGGACTCTGCTGCATTATTTAAGGACTTTGTTGCATTATTTAAGGACTCTGCTGCATTATTTAGGGACTTTGCTGCATTATTTAAGGACTATGCTGTGGTACTTAAGGACTCTGCTGTATTATTTAAGGACTTTGCTGCATTATTTAAGGACTCTGCTGCATTATTTAATGACTTTGTTGCATTATATAAGGACTCTGCTGCATTATTTAAGGACTATGTTGCATTATGTTAGAAGTCTGCTGCATTATTTAAGGACTTTGCTGCATTATTTAAGGACTCTGCTGCATTATTTGAGGACTTTATTGCATTATTTAAGGACTCTGCTGCATTATTTAATGACTCTGCTGAAGCATTTGAGGAATCAGCTGCATTATTTAAGGTCTCTGCTGTATTATTTAAGGACTCTGCTGCATTATTTAATGACTCTGCTGCGGTATTTAAGGACTCTGCTGCATTATTTAAGGACTTTGCTGCATTATTTAAGGACTGCTGCGTTATTTAAGGACTCTGCTGCATTATTTAAGACTTTGCTGCATTATTTAAGGACTCTGCTGCAGTGTTTAATGACTCTGCTGAAGCAATTGGGGACTCAGATGCATTGTTTAAGGACTCTGCTGCATTATGTAAGGACTTTGCTGCTTTATTTAAGGACTTTGCTGCATTATTTAAGGACTTTGTTGCATTATTTAAGGACTCTGCTGCATTATTTAAGGACTTTGTTGCATTATTTAAGGACTCTGCCGCATTATTTAAGGACTATGCTTTGGTATTTAAGGACTCTGCTGCATTATTTAAGGACTTTGCTGCATTATTTAAGGACTCTGCTGCATTATTTAATTACTTTGCTGCATTATTTAAGGACTCTGCTGCGGTATTTAAGGACTCTGCTGCATTATTTAAGGACTTTGATGCATTATTTAAGGACACTGCTGCAGAATTTAAGGAATCTGCTTCATTATTTAAGGACTTTGTTGCATTATTTAAGGTCTCTGCTGCATTATTTAAGGACTCTGCTATGGTACTTAAGGACTTTGCTGCATTATTTAAGGACTCTGCTGCATTATTTAAGAACTTTGTTGCATTGTTTAAGGACTCTGCTGCATTATTTAAGGACTTTGTTGCATTATGTTAGGACTCTGCTGCATTATTTAACGACTTTGCTGCATTATTTAAGGACTCTGCTGCATAATTTAAGGACTTTGTTGCATTATTTTAGGATCCTGCTGCATTATTTAATGACTCTGCTGAAGCATTTGAGGACTCAGCTGCATTATTAAAGGTCTCTGCTGCATTATTTAAGGATCCTGCTGAAGCATTTGAGGACTCAGCTGCATTATTTAAGGACTTTGCTGCATTATTTAACGACTCTGCTGCGTTATTTAAGGACTCTGCTGCATTATTTAAGAACTTTGCTGCATTATTTAAGGACTCTTCTGCATTATTTAATGACTCTGCTGAAGTATTTGAGGACTCAGCTGCATTATTTAAGGACTCTGCTGCATTATTTAAGGAATTTGCTGCATTATTTAAGGACTCTGCTGCGTTATTTAAGGACTCTGCTGCATTATTTAAGGACTTTGATGCATTATTTAAGGACGCTGCTGCAGAATTTAAGGAATCTGCTGCATTATTTAAGGACTTTGTTGCATTATTTAAGGTCTCTGCTGCATTATTTAAGGACTCTGCTGTGGTATTTAAGGACTCTGCTGCATTATTTAAGGAATTTGTTGCATTATTTAAGGACGCTGCTGCATTATTTAAGGACTTTGTTGCTTTATTTAAGGACTCTGCTGCAGTATTTAATGACTCTGCTGAAGCATTTGGGGACTCAGATGCATTATTTAAGGACTCTGCTGCATTATGTAAGGGCTTTGCTGCTTTATTTAAGGACTCTTTTGCATTATTTAAGGACTTTGTTGCATTATTTAAGGACTCTGCTGCATTATTTAAGGACTTTGCTGCATTATTTAAGGACTATGCTTTGGTATTTAAGGACTCTGCTGCATTATTTAAGGACTTTGCTGCATTATTTAAGGACTCTGCTGCATTATTTAATTACTTTGCTGCATTATTTAAGGACTCTGCTGCGGTATTTAAGGACTCTGCTGCATTATTTAAGGACTTTGATGCATTATTTAAGGACTCTGCTGCATTATTTAAGGAATTTGTTGCATTATTTAAGGACTCTGCTGCATTATTTAAGGACTTTGCTGCATTATTTAATAACTTTGTTGCATTATATAAGTACTCTGCTGCATTATTTAAGGACTTTGTTGCATTATGTAAGGAGTCTGCTGCATTATTTAAGGACTTTGCTGCATTATTTAACGACTCTGCTGAAGCATTTGAGGACTCAGCTGCATTATTTAAGGACTCTGCTGCATTATTTAAGGAATTTGCTGCATTATTTAAGGACTCTGCTGCGGTATTTAAGGACTCTGCTGCATTATTTAAGGACTTTGTTGCATTATGTAAGGAGTCTGCTGCATTATTTAAGGACTTTGCTGCATTATTTAATGAATCTGCTGAAGCATTTGAGGACTCAACTGCATTATTTAAGGTCTCTGCTGCATTATTTAAGGACTCTGCTGAAGCATTTGAGGACTCAGCTGCATGATTTAAGGACTTTGCTGCATTAGTTAAGGACTCTGCTGCATTATTTAAGGAATTTGTTGCATTATTTAAGGACTCTGCTGCATTATTTAAGGACTTTGCTGCATTATTTAATAACTTTGTTGCATTATATAAGTACTCTGCTGCATTATTTAAGGACTTTGTTGCATTATGTAAGGAGTCTGCTGCATTATTTAAGGACTTTGCTGCATTATTTAACGACTCTGCTGAAGCATTTGAGGACTCAGCTGCATTACTTAAGGACACTGCTGCATTATTTAAGGAATTTGCTGCATTATTTAAGGACTCTGCTGCGGTATTTAAGGACTCTGCTGCATTATTTAAGGACTTTGTTGCATTATTTAAGGTCTCTGCTGCAGTATTTAATGACTCTGCTGAAGCATTTGGGCACTCAGATGCATTATTTAAGGACTCTGCTGCATTATGTAAGGGCTTTGCTGCTTTATTTAAGGACTCTTTTGCATTATTTAAGGACTTTGTTGCATTATTTAAGGACTCTGCTGCATTATTTAAGGACTTTGTTGCATTATTTAAGGATTCTGCTGCATTATTTAAGGACTTTGCTGCATTATTTAAGGACTATGCTTTGGTATTTAAGGACTCTGCTGCATTATTTAAGGACTCTGCTGCATTATTTAAGGACTCTGCTGCATTATTTAATTACTTTGCTGCATTATTTAAGGACTCTGCTGCGGTATTTAAGGACTCTGCTGCAGTATTTAAGGACTCTGCTGCATTATTTAAGGACACTGCTGCAGAATTTAAGGAATCTGCTTCATTATTTAAGGACTTTGTTGCTTTATTTAAGGTCTCTGCTGCATTATTTAAGGACTCTGCTATGGTACTTAAGGACTTTGCTGCATTATTTAAGGACTTTGCTGCATTATTTAAGGACTCTGCTGCATTATTTAAGAACTTTGTTGCATTATTTAAGGACTCTGCTGCATTATTTAAGGACTTTGTTGCATTATGTAAGGACTCTGCTGCATTATTTAAGGACTTTGCTGCATTATTTAAGGACTCTGCTGCATAATTTAAGGACTTTATTGCATTATTTTATGATCCTGCTGCATTATTTAATGACTCTGCTGAAGCATTTGAGGACTCAGCTGCATTATTAAAGGTCTCTGCTGCATTATTTAAGGATCCTGCTGAAGCATTTGAGGACTCAGTTGCATTATTTAAGGACTTTGCTGCATTATTTAACGACTCTGCTGCGTTATTTAAGGACTCTGCTGCATTATTTAAGAACTTTGCTGTATTATTTAAGGACTCTTCTGCATTATTTAATGACTCTGCTGAAGTATTTGAGGACTCAGCTGCATTATTTAAGGACTCTGCTGCATTATTTAAGGACTTTGCTGCATTATTTAAGGACTCTGCTGCATAATTTAAGGACTTTATTGCATTATTTAAGGATCCTGCTGCATTATTTAAGGATCCTGCTGAAGCATTTGAGGACTCAGCTGCATTATTTAAGGATTTTGCTGCATTATTTAGCGACTCTGCTGCATTATCTAAGGACTCTGCTGCTTTATTTAAGGACTTTCCTGCATTATTTAAGGAGTCTTCTGCATTATTTAATGACTCTGCTGAAGCATTTGAGGACTCAGCTGCATTATTTAAGGACTCTGCTGCATTATTTAAGGACTTTGCTGCATTATTTAATGACTCTGCTGAAGCATTTGAGGACTCAGCTGCATTATTTAAGGACTCTGCTGCATTATTTAAGGAATTTGCTGCATTATTTAAGGACTCTGCTGCGGTATTTAAGGACTCTGCTGCATTATTTAAGGACTTTGATGCATTATTTAAGGACGCTGCTGCAGAATTTATGTAATCTGCTGCATTATTTAAGGACTTTGTTGCATTATTTAAGGTCTCTGCTGCATTATTTAAGGACTTGCTGCATTATTTAAGGACTCTGCTGCTGTGTTTAAGAACTCTGCTGCATTATTTAAGGACTTTGCTGAATTATTTTAGGACTCTGCTGCATTATTTAAGGACTTTGCTGTATTATTTAAGGACTCTACTGCATTATTTAAGGACTTTGTTGCATTATTTAAGGACTCTGCTGCATTATTTAAGGACTTTGCTGTATTATTTAAGGACTCTGCTGCATTATTTAAGGACTTTTTTGCATTATTTAAGGACTCTGCTGCATTATTTAAGGACTTTGCTGCATTATTTAAGGACTCTGCTGCATTATTTAAGGACTTTGCTGCATTATTTAATGACTCTGCTGCATTATTTAAGGACTTTGTTGTATTATTTAAGGACTTTGCTGCATTATTTAAGGACTCTGCTGCGGTATTTAAGGACTCTGCTGCATTATTTAAGGACTTTGTTGCATTATTTAAGGACTCTGCTGCATTATTTAGGGACTTTGCTGCATTATTTAAGGACTATGCTGTGGTACTTAAGGACTCTGCTGTATTATTTAAGGACTTTGCTGCATTATTTAAGGACTCTGCTGCATTATTTAATGACTTTGTTGCATTATATAAGGACTCTGCTGCATTATTTAAGGACTATGTTGCATTATGTTAGAAGTCTGCTGCATTATTTAAGGACTTTGCTGCATTATTTAAGGACTCTGCTGCATTATTTGAGGACTTTATTGCATTATTTAAGGACTCTGCTGCATTATTTAATGACTCTGCTGAAGCATTTGAGGAATCAGCTGCATTATTTAAGGTCTCTGCTGTATTATTTAAGGACTCTGCTGCATTATTTAATGACTCTGCTGCGGTATTTAAGGACTCTGCTGCATTATTTAAGGACTTTGCTGCATTATTTAAGGACTGCTGCGTTATTTAAGGACTCTGCTGCATTATTTAAGACTTTGCTGCATTATTTAAGGACTCTGCTGCAGTGTTTAATGACTCTGCTGAAGCAATTGGGGACTCAGATGCATTGTTTAAGGACTCTGCTGCATTATGTAAGGACTTTGCTGCTTTATTTAAGGACTTTGCTGCATTATTTAAGGACTTTGTTGCATTATTTAAGGACTCTGCTGCATTATTTAAGGACTTTGTTGCATTATTTAAGGACTCTGCCGCATTATTTAAGGACTATGCTTTGGTATTTAAGGACTCTGCTGCATTATTTAAGGACTTTGCTGCATTATTTAAGGACTCTGCTGCATTATTTAATTACTTTGCTGCATTATTTAAGGACTCTGCTGCGGTATTTAAGGACTCTGCTGCATTATTTAAGGACTTTGATGCATTATTTAAGGACACTGCTGCAGAATTTAAGGAATCTGCTTCATTATTTAAGGACTTTGTTGCATTATTTAAGGTCTCTGCTGCATTATTTAAGGACTCTGCTATGGTACTTAAGGACTTTGCTGCATTATTTAAGGACTCTGCTGCATTATTTAAGAACTTTGTTGCATTGTTTAAGGACTCTGCTGCATTATTTAAGGACTTTGTTGCATTATGTTAGGACTCTGCTGCATTATTTAACGACTTTGCTGCATTATTTAAGGACTCTGCTGCATAATTTAAGGACTTTATTGCATTATTTTAGGATCCTGCTGCATTATTTAATGACTCTGCTGAAGCATTTGAGGACTCAGCTGCATTATTAAAGGTCTCTGCTGCATTATTTAAGGATCCTGCTGAAGCATTTGAGGACTCAGCTGCATTATTTAAGGACTTTGCTGCATTATTTAACGACTCTGCTGCGTTATTTAAGGACTCTGCTGCATTATTTAAGAACTTTGCTGCATTATTTAAGGACTCTTCTGCATTATTTAATGACTCTGCTGAAGTATTTGAGGACTCAGCTGCATTATTTAAGGACTCTGCTGCATTATTTAAGGAATTTGCTGCATTATTTAAGGACTCTGCTGCGTTATTTAAGGACTCTGCTGCATTATTTAAGGACTTTGATGCATTATTTAAGGACGCTGCTGCAGAATTTAAGGAATCTGCTGCATTATTTAAGGACTTTGTTGCATTATTTAAGGTCTCTGCTGCATTATTTAAGGACTCTGCTGTGGTATTTAAGGACTCTGCTGCATTATTTAAGGAATTTGTTGCATTATTTAAGGACGCTGCTGCATTATTTAAGGACTTTGTTGCTTTATTTAAGGACTCTGCTGCAGTATTTAATGACTCTGCTGAAGCATTTGGGGACTCAGATGCATTATTTAAGGACTCTGCTGCATTATGTAAGGGCTTTGCTGCTTTATTTAAGGACTCTTTTGCATTATTTAAGGACTTTGTTGCATTATTTAAGGACTCTGCTGCATTATTTAAGGACTTTGTTGCATTATTTAAGGATTCTGCTGCATTACTTAAGGACTTTGCTGCATTATTTAAGGACTATGCTGTGGTATTTAAGGACTCTGCTGCATTATTTAAGGACTTTGCTGCATTATTAAAGGACTCTGCTGCATTATTTAATTACTTTGCTGCATTATTTAAGGACTCTGCTGCGGTATTTAAGGACTCTGCTGCATTATTTAAGGACTTTGATGCATTATTTAAGGACACTGCTGCAGAATTTAAGGAATCTGCTGCATTATTTAAGGACTTTGTTGCATTATTTAAGGTCTCTTTTTCATTATTTAAGGACTCTGCTATTGTACTTAAGGACTTTGCTGCATTATTTAAGGACTTTGCTGCATTATTTAAGGACTCTGCTGCATTATTTAAGTACTTTGTTGCATTATTTAAGGACTCTGCTGCATAATTTAAGGACTTTATTGCATTATTTAAGGATCCTGCTGCATTATTTAATGACTCTGCTGAAGCATTTGAGGACTCAGCTACATTATTTAAGGTCTCTGCTGCATTATTTAAGGATCCTGCTGAAGCATTTGAGGACTCAGCTGCATTATTTAAGGACTTTGCTGCATTATTTAACGACTCTGCTGCGTTATTTAAGGACTCTGCTGCATTATTTAAGGACACTGCTGCATTATTTAAGGACTCTGCTGCATTATTTAAGGACTTTGCTGCATTATTTAACGACTCTGCTGCATTATTTAAGAACTTTGCTGCATTATTTAAGGACTCTGCTGCATTATTTAAGGAATTTGTTGCATTATTTAAGGACTCTGCTGCTTTATTTAAGGACTCTGCTGCGGTATTTAAGGACTCTGCTGCATTATTTAAGGACTTTGCTGCATTATTTAAGGACTGCTGCGTTATTTAAGGACTCTGCTGCATTATTTAAGACTTTGCTGCATTATTTAAGGACTCTGCTGCAGTGTTTAATGACTCTGCTGAAGCAACTGGGGACTCAGATGCATTATTTAAGGACTCTGCTGCATTATGTAAGGACTTTGCTGCTTTATTTAAGGACTTTGCTGCATTATTTAAGGACTTTGTTGCATTATTTAAGGACTCTGCTGCATTATTTAAGGACTTTGTTGCATTATTTAAGGACTCTTCTGCATTATTTAAGGACTTTGCTGCATTATTTAAGGACTATGCTGTGGTATTTAAGTACTCTGCTGCATTATTTAAGGACTTTGCTGCATTATTTAAGGACTCTGCTGCATTATTTAATTACTTTGCTGCATTATTAAAGGACCCTGCTGCGGCATTTAAGGATTCTGCTGCATTATTTAAGGACTTTGATGCATTATTTAAGGACGCTGCTGCAGAATTTAAGGAATCTGCTGCATTATTTAAGGACTTTGTTGCATTATTTAAGGTCTCTGCTGCATGAATTATGGACTCTGCTATGGTACTTAAGGACTTTGCTGCATTATTTAAGGACTTTGCTGCATTATTTAAGGACTTTGATGCATTATTTAAGAACTTTGTTGCATTATTTAAGGACTCTGCTGCATTATTTAAGGACTTTGTTGCATTATGTAAGGACTTTGCTGCTTTATTTAAGGACTTTGCTGCATTATTTAAGGACTTTGTTGCATTATTTAAGGACTCTGCTGCATTATTTAAGGACTTTGTTGCATTATTTAAGGACTCTTCTGCATTATTTAAGGACTTTGCTGCATTATTTAAGGACTATGCTGTGGTATTTAAGTACTCTGCTGCATTATTTAAGGACTTTGCTGCATTATTTAAGGACTCTGCTGCATTATTTAATTACTTTGCTGCATTATTAAAGGACCCTGCTGCGGCATTTAGGGATTCTGCTGCATAATTTAAGGACTTTATTGCATTATTTAAGGATCCTGCTGCATTATTTAAGGATCCTGCTGAAGCATTTGAGGACTCAGCTGCATTATTTAAGGACTTTGCTGCATTATTTAACGACTCTGCTGCATTATTTAAGTACTCTGCTGCTTTATTTAAGGACTTTCCTGCATTATTTAAGGAGTCTTCTGCATTATTTAATGACTCTGCTGAAGCATTTGAGGACTCAACTGCATTATTTAAGGACTCTGCTGCATTATTTAAGGTCTCTGCTGCATTATTTAAGGACTCTGCTGTGGTATATAAGGACTCTGCTGCATTATTTAAGGAATTTGTTGCATTATTTAAGGACGCTGCTGCATTATTTAAGGACTTTGTTGCATTATTTAAGGACTCTGCTGCATTAATTAAGGACTTTGCTGCATTACTTAAGGACACTGCTGCATTATTTAAGGACTCTGTTGCATTATTTAAGGATTCTGCTGCATTATTTAAGGACTTTGCTGCATTATTTAAGGACTATGCTGTGGTATTTAAGGACTCTGCTGCATTATTTAAGGACTTTGCTGCATTATTAAAGGACTCTGCTGCATTATTTAATTACTTTGCTGCATTATTTAAGGACTCTGCTGCGGTATTTAAGGACTCTGCTGCATTATTTAAGGACTTTGATGCATTATTTAAGGACACTGCTGCAGAATTTAAGGAATCTGCTGCATTATCTAAGGACTTTGTTGCATTATTTAAGGTCTCTTTTTCATTATTTAAGGACTCTGCTATTGTACTTAAGGACTTTGCTGCATTATTTAAGGACTTTGCTGCATTATTTAAGGACTCTGCTGCATTATTTAAGTACTTTGTTGCATTATTTAAGGACTCTGCTGCATAATTTAAGGACTTTATTGCATTATTTAAGGATCCTGCTGCATTATTTAATGACTCTGCTGAAGCATTTGAGGACTCAGCTGCATTATTTAAGGTCTCTCTGCTGCATTATTTAAGGATCCTGCTGAAGCATTTGAGGACTCAGCTGCATTATTTAAGGACTTTGCTGCATTATTTAACGACTCTGCTGCGTTATTTAAGGACTCTGCTGCATTATTTAAGGACACTGCTGCATTATTTAAGGACTCTGCTGCATTATTTAAGGACTTTGCTGCATTATTTAACGACTCTGCTGCATTATTTAAGAACTTTGCTGCATTATTTAAGGACTCTGCTCCATTATTTAAGGAATTTGCTGCATTATTTAAGGACTCTGCTGCTTTATTTAAGGACTTTGCTGCATTATTTAATGAATCTGCTGAAGCATTTGAGGACTCAACTGCATTATTTAAGGTCTCTGCTGCATTATTTAAGGACTCTGCTGAAGCATTTGAGGACTCAGCTGCATGATTTAAGGACTTTGCTGAATTATTTAAGGACTCTGCTGCATTATTTAAGGAATTTGTTGCATTATTTAAGGACTCTGCTGCATTATTTAAGGAATTTGTTGCATTATTTAAGGACTCTGCTGCATTATTTAATGACTTTGCTGCATTATTTAATAACTTTGTTGCATTATATAAGTACTCTGCTGCATTATTTAAGGACTTTGTTGCATTATGTAAGGAGTCTGCTGCATTATTTAAGGAGTCTGCTGCATTATTTAATGACTATGCTGCATTATTTAAGGACTGCTGCGTTATTTAAGGACTCTGCTGCATTATTTAAGACTTTGCTGCATTATTTAAGGACTCTGCTGCAGTATTTAATGACTCTGCTGAAGCATTTGGGGACTCAGATGCTTTATTTAAGGACTCTGTTGCATTATTTAAGGACTTTGTTGCATTATTTAAGGACTCTGCTGCATTATTTAAGGACTTTGTTGCATTATTTAAGGATTCTGCTGCATTTTTTAAGGACTTTGCTGCATTATTTAAGGACTCTGCTGCATTATTTAATTACTTTGCTCCATTATTTAAGGACTCTGCTGCGGTATTTAAGGACTCTGCTGCATTATTTAAGGACTGTGATGCATTATTTAAGGACGCTGCTGCAGAATTTAAGGAATCTGCTGCATTATTTAAGGACTTTGCTGCATTATTTAATGACTCTGCTGCATTATTTAAGGACTTTGTTGTATTATTTAAGGACTTTGCTGCATTATTTAAGGACTCTGCTGCGGTATTTAAGGACTCTGCTGCATTATTTAAGGACTTTGTTGCATTATTTAAGGACTCTGCTGCATTATTTAGGGACTTTGCTGCATTATTTAAGGACTATGCTGTGGTACTTAAGGACTCTGCTGTATTATTTAAGGACTTTGCTGCATTATTTAAGGACTCTGCTGCATTATTTAATGACTTTGTTGCATTATATAAGGACTCTGCTGCATTATTTAAGGACTATGTTGCATTATGTTAGAAGTCTGCTGCATTATTTAAGGACTTTGCTGCATTATTTAAGGACTCTGCTGCATTATTTGAGGACTTTATTGCATTATTTAAGGACTCTGCTGCATTATTTAATGACTCTGCTGAAGCATTTGAGGAATCAGCTGCATTATTTAAGGTCTCTGCTGTATTATTTAAGGACTCTGCTGCATTATTTAATGACTCTGCTGCGGTATTTAAGGACTCTGCTGCATTATTTAAGGACTTTGCTGCATTATTTAAGGACTGCTGCGTTATTTAAGGACTCTGCTGCATTATTTAAGACTTTGCTGCATTATTTAAGGACTCTGCTGCAGTGTTTAATGACTCTGCTGAAGCAATTGGGGACTCAGATGCATTGTTTAAGGACTCTGCTGCATTATGTAAGGACTTTGCTGCTTTATTTAAGGACTTTGCTGCATTATTTAAGGACTTTGTTGCATTATTTAAGGACTCTGCTGCATTATTTAAGGACTTTGTTGCATTATTTAAGGACTCTGCCGCATTATTTAAGGACTATGCTTTGGTATTTAAGGACTCTGCTGCATTATTTAAGGACTTTGCTGCATTATTTAAGGACTCTGCTGCATTATTTAATTACTTTGCTGCATTATTTAAGGACTCTGCTGCGGTATTTAAGGACTCTGCTGCATTATTTAAGGACTTTGATGCATTATTTAAGGACACTGCTGCAGAATTTAAGGAATCTGCTTCATTATTTAAGGACTTTGTTGCATTATTTAAGGTCTCTGCTGCATTATTTAAGGACTCTGCTATGGTACTTAAGGACTTTGCTGCATTATTTAAGGACTCTGCTGCATTATTTAAGAACTTTGTTGCATTGTTTAAGGACTCTGCTGCATTATTTAAGGACTTTGTTGCATTATGTTAGGACTCTGCTGCATTATTTAACGACTTTGCTGCATTATTTAAGGACTCTGCTGCATAATTTAAGGACTTTATTGCATTATTTTAGGATCCTGCTGCATTATTTAATGACTCTGCTGAAGCATTTGAGGACTCAGCTGCATTATTAAAGGTCTCTGCTGCATTATTTAAGGATCCTGCTGAAGCATTTGAGGACTCAGCTGCATTATTTAAGGACTTTGCTGCATTATTTAACGACTCTGCTGCGTTATTTAAGGACTCTGCTGCATTATTTAAGAACTTTGCTGCATTATTTAAGGACTCTTCTGCATTATTTAATGACTCTGCTGAAGTATTTGAGGACTCAGCTGCATTATTTAAGGACTCTGCTGCATTATTTAAGGAATTTGCTGCATTATTTAAGGACTCTGCTGCGTTATTTAAGGACTCTGCTGCATTATTTAAGGACTTTGATGCATTATTTAAGGACGCTGCTGCAGAATTTAAGGAATCTGCTGCATTATTTAAGGACTTTGTTGCATTATTTAAGGTCTCTGCTGCATTATTTAAGGACTCTGCTGTGGTATTTAAGGACTCTGCTGCATTATTTAAGGAATTTGTTGCATTATTTAAGGACGCTGCTGCATTATTTAAGGACTTTGTTGCTTTATTTAAGGACTCTGCTGCAGTATTTAATGACTCTGCTGAAGCATTTGGGGACTCAGATGCATTATTTAAGGACTCTGCTGCATTATGTAAGGGCTTTGCTGCTTTATTTAAGGACTCTTTGCATTATTTAAGGACTTTGTTGCATTATTTAAGGACTCTGCTGCATTATTTAAGGACTTTGCTGCATTATTTAAGGACTATGCTTTGGTATTTAAGGACTCTGCTGCATTATTTAAGGACTTTGCTGCATTATTTAAGGACTCTACTGCATTATTTAATTACTTTGCTGCATTATTTAAGGACTCTGCTGCGGTATTTAAGGACTCTGCTGCATTATTTAAGGACTTTGATGCATTATTTAAGGACTCTGCTGCATTATTTAAGGAATTTGTTGCATTATTTAAGGACTCTGCTGCATTATTTAAGGACTTTGCTGCATTATTTAATAACTTTGTTGCATTATATAAGTACTCTGCTGCATTATTTAAGGACTTTGTTGCATTATGTAAGGAGTCTGCTGCATTATTTAAGGACTTTGCTGCATTATTTAACGACTCTGCTGAAGCATTTGAGGACTCAGCTGCATTATTTAAGGACTCTGCTGCATTATTTAAGGACTTTGCTGCATTATTTAAGGACTCTGCTGCATTATTTAATTACTTTGCTGCATTATTTAAGGACTCTGCTGCGGTATTTAAGGACTCTGCTGCATTATTTAAGGACTTTGATGCATTATTTAAGGACACTGCTGCAGAATTTAAGGAATCTGCTTCATTATTTAAGGACTTTGTTGCATTATTTAAGGTCTCTGCTGCATTATTTAAGGACTCTGCTATGGTACTTAAGGACTTTGCTGCATTATTTAAGGACTCTGCTGCATTATTTAAGAACTTTGTTGCATTGTTTAAGGACTCTGCTGCATTATTTAAGGACTTTGTTGCATTATGTTAGGACTCTGCTGCATTATTTAACGACTTTGCTGCATTATTTAAGGACTCTGCTGCATAATTTAAGGACTTTATTGCATTATTTTAGGATCCTGCTGCATTATTTAATGACTCTGCTGAAGCATTTGAGGACTCAGCTGCATTATTAAAGGTCTCTGCTGCATTATTTAAGGATCCTGCTGAAGCATTTGAGGACTCAGCTGCATTATTTAAGGACTTTGCTGCATTATTTAACGACTCTGCTGCGTTATTTAAGGACTCTGCTGCATTATTTAAGAACTTTGCTGCATTATTTAAGGACTCTTCTGCATTATTTAATGACTCTGCTGAAGTATTTGAGGACTCAGCTGCATTATTTAAGGACTCTGCTGCATTATTTAAGGAATTTGCTGCATTATTTAAGGACTCTGCTGCGTTATTTAAGGACTCTGCTGCATTATTTAAGGACTTTGATGCATTATTTAAGGACGCTGCTGCAGAATTTAAGGAATCTGCTGCATTATTTAAGGACTTTGTTGCATTATTTAAGGTCTCTGCTGCATTATTTAAGGACTCTGCTGTGGTATTTAAGGACTCTGCTGCATTATTTAAGGAATTTGTTGCATTATTTAAGGACGCTGCTGCATTATTTAAGGACTTTGTTGCTTTATTTAAGGACTCTGCTGCAGTATTTAATGACTCTGCTGAAGCATTTGGGGACTCAGATGCATTATTTAAGGACTCTGCTGCATTATGTAAGGGCTTTGCTGCTTTATTTAAGGACTCTTTTGCATTATTTAAGGACTCTGCTGCATTATTTAAGGACTTTGTTGCATTATTTAAGGACTCTGCTGCGGTATTTAAGGACTCTGCTGCATTATTTAAGGACTTTGATGCATTATTTAAGGACTCTGCTGCGGTATTTAAGGACTCTGCTGCATTATTTAAGGACTTTGATGCATTATTTAAGGACACTGCTGCAGAATTTAAGGAATCTGCTGCATTATTTAAGGACTTTGTTGCATTATTTAAGGTCTCTTTTTCATTATTTAAGGACTCTGCTATTGTACTTAAGGACTTTGCTGCATTATTTAAGGACTTTGCTGCATTATTTAAGGACTCTGCTGCATTATTTAAGTACTTTGTTGCATTATTTAAGGACTCTGCTGCATAATTTAAGGACTTTATTGCATTATTTAAGGATCCTGCTGCATTATTTAATGACTCTGCTGAAGCATTTGAGGACTCAGCTACATTATTTAAGGTCTCTGCTGCATTATTTAAGGATCCTGCTGAAGCATTTGAGGACTCAGCTGCATTATTTAAGGACTTTGCTGCATTATTTAACGACTCTGCTGCGTTATTTAAGGACTCTGCTGCATTATTTAAGGACACTGCTGCATTATTTAAGGACTCTGCTGCATTATTTAAGGACTTTGCTGCATTATTTAACGACTCTGCTGCATTATTTAAGAACTTTGCTGCATTATTTAAGGACTCTGCTGCATTATTTAAGGAATTTGTTGCATTATTTAAGGACTCTGCTGCTTTATTTAAGGACTCTGCTGCGGTATTTAAGGACTCTGCTGCATTATTTAAGGACTTTGCTGCATTATTTAAGGACTGCTGCGTTATTTAAGGACTCTGCTGCATTATTTAAGACTTTGCTGCATTATTTAAGGACTCTGCTGCAGTGTTTAATGACTCTGCTGAAGCAACTGGGGACTCAGATGCATTATTTAAGGACTCTGCTGCATTATGTAAGGACTTTGCTGCTTTATTTAAGGACTTTGCTGCATTATTTAAGGACTTTGTTGCATTATTTAAGGACTCTGCTGCATTATTTAAGGACTTTGTTGCATTATTTAAGGACTCTTCTGCATTATTTAAGGACTTTGCTGCATTATTTAAGGACTATGCTGTGGTATTTAAGTACTCTGCTGCATTATTTAAGGACTTTGCTGCATTATTTAAGGACTCTGCTGCATTATTTAATTACTTTGCTGCATTATTAAAGGACCCTGCTGCGGCATTTAAGGATTCTGCTGCATTATTTAAGGACTTTGATGCATTATTTAAGGACGCTGCTGCAGAATTTAAGGAATCTGCTGCATTATTTAAGGACTTTGTTGCATTATTTAAGGTCTCTGCTGCATGAATTATGGACTCTGCTATGGTACTTAAGGACTTTGCTGCATTATTTAAGGACTTTGCTGCATTATTTAAGGACTTTGATGCATTATTTAAGAACTTTGTTGCATTATTTAAGGACTCTGCTGCATTATTTAAGGACTTTGTTGCATTATGTAAGGACTTTGCTGCTTTATTTAAGGACTTTGCTGCATTATTTAAGGACTTTGTTGCATTATTTAAGGACTCTGCTGCATTATTTAAGGACTTTGTTGCATTATTTAAGGACTCTTCTGCATTATTTAAGGACTTTGCTGCATTATTTAAGGACTATGCTGTGGTATTTAAGTACTCTGCTGCATTATTTAAGGACTTTGCTGCATTATTTAAGGACTCTGCTGCATTATTTAATTACTTTGCTGCATTATTAAAGGACCCTGCTGCGGCATTTAGGGATTCTGCTGCATAATTTAAGGACTTTATTGCATTATTTAAGGATCCTGCTGCATTATTTAAGGATCCTGCTGAAGCATTTGAGGACTCAGCTGCATTATTTAAGGACTTTGCTGCATTATTTAACGACTCTGCTGCATTATTTAAGTACTCTGCTGCTTTATTTAAGGACTTTCCTGCATTATTTAAGGAGTCTTCTGCATTATTTAATGACTCTGCTGAAGCATTTGAGGACTCAACTGCATTATTTAAGGACTCTGCTGCATTATTTAAGGTCTCTGCTGCATTATTTAAGGACTCTGCTGTGGTATATAAGGACTCTGCTGCATTATTTAAGGAATTTGTTGCATTATTTAAGGACGCTGCTGCATTATTTAAGGACTTTGTTGCATTATTTAAGGACTCTGCTGCATTAATTAAGGACTTTGCTGCATTACTTAAGGACACTGCTGCATTATTTAAGGACTCTGTTGCATTATTTAAGGATTCTGCTGCATTATTTAAGGACTTTGCTGCATTATTTAAGGACTATGCTGTGGTATTTAAGGACTCTGCTGCATTATTTAAGGACTTTGCTGCATTATTAAAGGACTCTGCTGCATTATTTAATTACTTTGCTGCATTATTTAAGGACTCTGCTGCGGTATTTAAGGACTCTGCTGCATTATTTAAGGACTTTGATGCATTATTTAAGGACACTGCTGCAGAATTTAAGGAATCTGCTGCATTATCTAAGGACTTTGTTGCATTATTTAAGGTCTCTTTTTCATTATTTAAGGACTCTGCTATTGTACTTAAGGACTTTGCTGCATTATTTAAGGACTTTGCTGCATTATTTAAGGACTCTGCTGCATTATTTAAGTACTTTGTTGCATTATTTAAGGACTCTGCTGCATAATTTAAGGACTTTATTGCATTATTTAAGGATCCTGCTGCATTATTTAATGACTCTGCTGAAGCATTTGAGGACTCAGCTGCATTATTTAAGGTCTCTCTGCTGCATTATTTAAGGATCCTGCTGAAGCATTTGAGGACTCAGCTGCATTATTTAAGGACTTTGCTGCATTATTTAACGACTCTGCTGCGTTATTTAAGGACTCTGCTGCATTATTTAAGGACACTGCTGCATTATTTAAGGACTCTGCTGCATTATTTAAGGACTTTGCTGCATTATTTAACGACTCTGCTGCATTATTTAAGAACTTTGCTGCATTATTTAAGGACTCTGCTCCATTATTTAAGGAATTTGCTGCATTATTTAAGGACTCTGCTGCTTTATTTAAGGACTTTGCTGCATTATTTAATGAATCTGCTGAAGCATTTGAGGACTCAACTGCATTATTTAAGGTCTCTGCTGCATTATTTAAGGACTCTGCTGAAGCATTTGAGGACTCAGCTGCATGATTTAAGGACTTTGCTGAATTATTTAAGGACTCTGCTGCATTATTTAAGGAATTTGTTGCATTATTTAAGGACTCTGCTGCATTATTTAAGGAATTTGTTGCATTATTTAAGGACTCTGCTGCATTATTTAATGACTTTGCTGCATTATTTAATAACTTTGTTGCATTATATAAGTACTCTGCTGCATTATTTAAGGACTTTGTTGCATTATGTAAGGAGTCTGCTGCATTATTTAAGGAGTCTGCTGCATTATTTAATGACTATGCTGCATTATTTAAGGACTGCTGCGTTATTTAAGGACTCTGCTGCATTATTTAAGACTTTGCTGCATTATTTAAGGACTCTGCTGCAGTATTTAATGACTCTGCTGAAGCATTTGGGGACTCAGATGCTTTATTTAAGGACTCTGTTGCATTATTTAAGGACTTTGTTGCATTATTTAAGGACTCTGCTGCATTATTTAAGGACTTTGTTGCATTATTTAAGGATTCTGCTGCATTTTTTAAGGACTTTGCTGCATTATTTAAGGACTCTGCTGCATTATTTAATTACTTTGCTCCATTATTTAAGGACTCTGCTGCGGTATTTAAGGACTCTGCTGCATTATTTAAGGACTGTGATGCATTATTTAAGGACGCTGCTGCAGAATTTAAGGAATCTGCTGCATTATTTAAGGACTTTGTTGCATTATTTAAGGTCTCTGCTGCATTATTTAAGGACTCTGCTATGGTACTTAAGGACTTTGCTGCATTATTTAAGGACTTTGCTGCATTATTTAAGGACTCTGCTGCATTATTTAAGAACTGTGTTGCATTATTTAAGGACTCTGCTGCATTATTTAAGGACTTTGTTGCATTATGTAAGGACTCTGCTGCATTATTTAAGGACTTTGCTGCATTATTTAAGGACTCTACTGCATAATTTAAGGACTTTATTGCATTATTTAAGGATCCTGCTGCATTATTTAATGACTCTGCTGAAGCATTTGAGGACTCAGCTGCATTATTAAAGGTCTCTGCTGCATTATTTAAGGATCCTGCTGAAGCATTTGAGGACTCAGCTGCATTATTTAAGGACTTTGCTGCATTATTTATCGACTCTGCTGCGTTATTTAAGGACTCTGCTGCATTATTTAAGAACTTTGCTGCATTATTTAAGGACTCTTCTGCATTATTTAATGACTCTGCTGAAGTATTTGAGGACTCAGCTGCATTATTTAAGGACTCTGCTGCATTATTTAAGGAATTTGCTGCATTATTTAAGGACTCTACTGCGTTATTTAAGGACTCTGCTGCATTATTTAAGGACTTTGATGCATTATTTAAGGATGCTGCTGCAGAATTTAAGGAATCTGCTGCATTATTTAAGGACTTTGTTGCATTATTTAAGGTCTCTGCTGCATTATTTAAGGACTCTGCTGTGGTATTTAAGGACTCTGCTGCATTATTTAAGGAATTTGTTGCATTATTTAAGGACGCTGCTGCATTATTTAAGGACTTTGTTGCATTATTTAAGGACTCTGCTGCAGTATTTAATGACTCTGCTGAAGCATTTGGGGACTCAGATGCATTATTTAAGGACTCTGCTGCATTATGTAAGGGCTTTGCTGCTTTATTTAACGACTCTTTTGCATTATTTAAGGACTCTGCTGCATTATTTAAGGACTTTGTTGCATTATTTAAGGATTTTGCTGCATTATTTAAGGATTTTGCTGCATTATTTAAGGACTTTGCCGCATTATTTAAGGACTATGCTTTGGTATTTAAGGACTCTGCTGCATTATTTAAGGACTTTGCTGCATTATTTAAGGACTCTGCTGCATTATTTAATTACTTTGCTGCATTATTTAAGGACTCTGCTGCGGTATTTAAGGACTCTGCTGCATTATTTAAGGACTTTGATGCATTATTTAAGGACACTGCTGCAGAATTTAAGATTCTGCTTCATTATATAAGGACTTTGTTGCATTATTTAAGGTCTCTGCTGCATTATTTAAGGACTCTGCTATGGTACTTAAGGACTTTGCTGCATTATTTAAGGACTCTGCTGCATTATTTAAGAACTTTGTTGCATTATTTAAGGACTCTGCTGCATTATTTAAGGACTTTGTTGCATTATGTAAGGACTCTGCTGCATTATTTAAGGACTTTGCTGCATTATTTAAGGACTCTGCTGCATAATTTAAGGACTTTATTGCATTATTTTAGGATCCTGCTGCATTATTTAATGACTCTGCTGAAGCATTTGAGGACTCAGCTGCATTATTAAAGGTCTCTGCTGCATTATTTAAGGATCCTGCTGAAGCATTTGAGGACTCAGTTGCATTATTTAAGGACTTTGCTGCATTATTTAACGACTCTGCTGCGTTATTTAAGGACTCTGCTGCATTATTTAAGAACTTTGCTGCATTATTTAAGGACTCTTCTGAATTATTTAATGACTCTGCTGAAGTATTTGAGGACTCAGCTGCATTACTTAAGGACTCTGCTGCATTATTTAAGGAATTTGCTGCATTATTTAAGGACTCTGCTGCGTTATTTAAGGACTCTGCTGCGTTATTTAAGGACTCTGCTGCATTATTTAAGGACTTTGATGCATTATTTAATGACTCTGCTGCATTATTTAAGGACTTTGTTGTATTATTTAAGGACTTTGCTGCATTATTTAAGGACTCTGCTGCGGTATTTAAGGACTCTGCTGCATTATTTAAGGACTTTGTTGCATTATTTAAGGACTCTGCTGCATTATTTAGGGACTTTGCTGCATTATTTAAGGACTATGCTGTGGTACTTAAGGACTCTGCTGTATTATTTAAGGACTTTGCTGCATTATTTAAGGACTCTGCTGCATTATTTAATGACTTTGTTGCATTATATAAGGACTCTGCTGCATTATTTAAGGACTATGTTGCATTATGTTAGAAGTCTGCTGCATTATTTAAGGACTTTGCTGCATTATTTAAGGACTCTGCTGCATTATTTGAGGACTTTATTGCATTATTTAAGGACTCTGCTGCATTATTTAATGACTCTGCTGAAGCATTTGAGGACTCAGCTGCATTATTTAAGGTCTCTGCTGTATTATTTAAGGACTCTGCTGCATTATTTAATGACTCTGCTGCGGTATTTAAGGACTCTGCTGCATTATTTAAGGACTTTGCTGCATTATTTAAGGACTGCTGCGTTATTTAAGGACTCTGCTGCATTATTTAAGACTTTGCTGCATTATTTAAGGACTCTGCTGCAGTGTTTAATGACTCTGCTGAAGCAATTGGGGACTCAGATGCATTGTTTAAGGACTCTGCTGCATTATGTAAGGACTTTGCTGCTTTATTTAAGGACTTTGCTGCATTATTTAAGGACTTTGTTGCATTATTTAAGGACTCTGCTGCATTATTTAAGGACTTTGTTGCATTATTTAAGGACTCTGCTGCATTATTTAATTACTTTGCTGCATTATTTAAGGACTCTGCTGCGGTATTTAAGGACTCTGCTGCATTATTTAAGGACTTTGATGCATTATTTAAGGACACTGCTGCAGAATTTAAGATTCTGCTTCATTATATAAGGACTTTGTTGCATTATTTAAGGTCTCTGCTGCATTATTTAAGGACTCTGCTATGGTACTTAAGGACTTTGCTGCATTATTTAAGGACTCTGCTGCATTATTTAAGAACTTTGTTGCATTATTTAAGGACTCTGCTGCATTATTTAAGGACTTTGTTGCATTATGTAAGGACTCTGCTGCATTATTTAAGGACTTTGCTGCATTATTTAAGGACTCTGCTGCATAATTTAAGGACTTTATTGCATTATTTTAGGATCCTGCTGCATTATTTAATGACTCTGCTGAAGCATTTGAGGACTCAGCTGCATTATTAAAGGTCTCTGCTGCATTATTTAAGGATCCTGCTGAAGCATTTGAGGACTCAGTTGCATTATTTAAGGACTTTGCTGCATTATTTAACGACTCTGCTGCGTTATTTAAGGACTCTGCTGCATTATTTAAGAACTTTGCTGCATTATTTAAGGACTCTTCTGAATTATTTAATGACTCTGCTGAAGTATTTGAGGACTCAGCTGCATTACTTAAGGACTCTGCTGCATTATTTAAGGAATTTGCAGCATTATTTAAGGACTCTGCTGCGTTATTTAAGGACTCTGCTGCGTTATTTAAGGACTCTGCTGCATTATTTAAGGACTTTGATGCATTATTTATGGACGCTGCTGCAGAATTTAAGGAATCTGCTGCATTATTTAAGGACTTTGTTGCATTATTTAAGGTCTCTGCTGCAGTATTTAATGACTCTGCTGAAGCATTTGGGCACTCAGATGCATTATTTAAGGACTCTGCTGCATTATGTAAGGGCTTTGCTGCTTTATTTAAGGACTCTTTTGCATTATTTAAGGACTTTGTTGCATTATTTAAGGACTCTGCTGCATTATTTAAGGACTTTGTTGCATTATTTAAGGATTCTGCTGCATTACTTAAGGACTTTGCTGCATTATTTAAGGACTATGCTGTGGTATTTAAGGACTCTGCTGCATTATTTAAGGACTTTGCTGCATTATTAAAGGACTCTGCTGCATTATTTAATTACTTTGCTGCATTATTTAAGGACTCTGCTGCGGTATTTAAGGACTCTGCTGCATTATTTAAGGACTTTGATGCATTATTTAAGGACACTGCTGCAGAATTTAAGGAATCTGCTGCATTATTTAAGGACTTTGTTGCATTATTTAAGGTCTCTTTTTCATTATTTAAGGACTCTGCTATTGTACTTAAGGACTTTGCTGCATTATTTAAGGACTTTGCTGCATTATTTAAGGACTCTGCTGCATTATTTAAGTACTTTGTTGCATTATTTAAGGACTCTGCTGCATAATTTAAGGACTTTATTGCATTATTTAAGGATCCTGCTGCATTATTTAATGACTCTGCTGAAGCATTTGAGGACTCAGCTACATTATTTAAGGTCTCTGCTGCATTATTTAAGGATCCTGCTGAAGCATTTGAGGACTCAGCTGCATTATTTAAGGACTTTGCTGCATTATTTAACGACTCTGCTGCGTTATTTAAGGACTCTGCTGCATTATTTAAGGACACTGCTGCATTATTTAAGGACTCTGCTGCATTATTTAAGGACTTTGCTGCATTATTTAACGACTCTGCTGCATTATTTAAGAACTTTGCTGCATTATTTAAGGACTCTGCTGCATTATTTAAGGAATTTGTTGCATTATTTAAGGACTCTGCTGCTTTATTTAAGGACTCTGCTGCGGTATTTAAGGACTCTGCTGCATTATTTAAGGACTTTGCTGCATTATTTAAGGACTGCTGCGTTATTTAAGGACTCTGCTGCATTATTTAAGACTTTGCTGCATTATTTAAGGACTCTGCTGCAGTGTTTAATGACTCTGCTGAAGCAACTGGGGACTCAGATGCATTATTTAAGGACTCTGCTGCATTATGTAAGGACTTTGCTGCTTTATTTAAGGACTTTGCTGCATTATTTAAGGACTTTGTTGCATTATTTAAGGACTCTGCTGCATTATTTAAGGACTTTGTTGCATTATTTAAGGACTCTTCTGCATTATTTAAGGACTTTGCTGCATTATTTAAGGACTATGCTGTGGTATTTAAGTACTCTGCTGCATTATTTAAGGACTTTGCTGCATTATTTAAGGACTCTGCTGCATTATTTAATTACTTTGCTGCATTATTAAAGGACCCTGCTGCGGCATTTAAGGATTCTGCTGCATTATTTAAGGACTTTGATGCATTATTTAAGGACGCTGCTGCAGAATTTAAGGAATCTGCTGCATTATTTAAGGACTTTGTTGCATTATTTAAGGTCTCTGCTGCATGAATTATGGACTCTGCTATGGTACTTAAGGACTTTGCTGCATTATTTAAGGACTTTGCTGCATTATTTAAGGACTTTGATGCATTATTTAAGAACTTTGTTGCATTATTTAAGGACTCTGCTGCATTATTTAAGGACTTTGTTGCATTATGTAAGGACTTTGCTGCTTTATTTAAGGACTTTGCTGCATTATTTAAGGACTTTGTTGCATTATTTAAGGACTCTGCTGCATTATTTAAGGACTTTGTTGCATTATTTAAGGACTCTTCTGCATTATTTAAGGACTTTGCTGCATTATTTAAGGACTATGCTGTGGTATTTAAGTACTCTGCTGCATTATTTAAGGACTTTGCTGCATTATTTAAGGACTCTGCTGCATTATTTAATTACTTTGCTGCATTATTAAAGGACCCTGCTGCGGCATTTAGGGATTCTGCTGCATAATTTAAGGACTTTATTGCATTATTTAAGGATCCTGCTGCATTATTTAAGGATCCTGCTGAAGCATTTGAGGACTCAGCTGCATTATTTAAGGACTTTGCTGCATTATTTAACGACTCTGCTGCATTATTTAAGTACTCTGCTGCTTTATTTAAGGACTTTCCTGCATTATTTAAGGAGTCTTCTGCATTATTTAATGACTCTGCTGAAGCATTTGAGGACTCAACTGCATTATTTAAGGACTCTGCTGCATTATTTAAGGTCTCTGCTGCATTATTTAAGGACTCTGCTGTGGTATATAAGGACTCTGCTGCATTATTTAAGGAATTTGTTGCATTATTTAAGGACGCTGCTGCATTATTTAAGGACTTTGTTGCATTATTTAAGGACTCTGCTGCATTAATTAAGGACTTTGCTGCATTACTTAAGGACACTGCTGCATTATTTAAGGACTCTGTTGCATTATTTAAGGATTCTGCTGCATTATTTAAGGACTTTGCTGCATTATTTAAGGACTATGCTGTGGTATTTAAGGACTCTGCTGCATTATTTAAGGACTTTGCTGCATTATTAAAGGACTCTGCTGCATTATTTAATTACTTTGCTGCATTATTTAAGGACTCTGCTGCGGTATTTAAGGACTCTGCTGCATTATTTAAGGACTTTGATGCATTATTTAAGGACACTGCTGCAGAATTTAAGGAATCTGCTGCATTATCTAAGGACTTTGTTGCATTATTTAAGGTCTCTTTTTCATTATTTAAGGACTCTGCTATTGTACTTAAGGACTTTGCTGCATTATTTAAGGACTTTGCTGCATTATTTAAGGACTCTGCTGCATTATTTAAGTACTTTGTTGCATTATTTAAGGACTCTGCTGCATAATTTAAGGACTTTATTGCATTATTTAAGGATCCTGCTGCATTATTTAATGACTCTGCTGAAGCATTTGAGGACTCAGCTGCATTATTTAAGGTCTCTCTGCTGCATTATTTAAGGATCCTGCTGAAGCATTTGAGGACTCAGCTGCATTATTTAAGGACTTTGCTGCATTATTTAACGACTCTGCTGCGTTATTTAAGGACTCTGCTGCATTATTTAAGGACACTGCTGCATTATTTAAGGACTCTGCTGCATTATTTAAGGACTTTGCTGCATTATTTAACGACTCTGCTGCATTATTTAAGAACTTTGCTGCATTATTTAAGGACTCTGCTCCATTATTTAAGGAATTTGCTGCATTATTTAAGGACTCTGCTGCTTTATTTAAGGACTTTGCTGCATTATTTAATGAATCTGCTGAAGCATTTGAGGACTCAACTGCATTATTTAAGGTCTCTGCTGCATTATTTAAGGACTCTGCTGAAGCATTTGAGGACTCAGCTGCATGATTTAAGGACTTTGCTGAATTATTTAAGGACTCTGCTGCATTATTTAAGGAATTTGTTGCATTATTTAAGGACTCTGCTGCATTATTTAAGGAATTTGTTGCATTATTTAAGGACTCTGCTGCATTATTTAATGACTTTGCTGCATTATTTAATAACTTTGTTGCATTATATAAGTACTCTGCTGCATTATTTAAGGACTTTGTTGCATTATGTAAGGAGTCTGCTGCATTATTTAAGGAGTCTGCTGCATTATTTAATGACTATGCTGCATTATTTAAGGACTGCTGCGTTATTTAAGGACTCTGCTGCATTATTTAAGACTTTGCTGCATTATTTAAGGACTCTGCTGCAGTATTTAATGACTCTGCTGAAGCATTTGGGTACTCAGATGCTTTATTTAAGGACTCTGTTGCATTATTTAAGGACTTTGTTGCATTATTTAAGGACTCTGCTGCATTATTTAAGGACTTTGTTGCATTATTTAAGGATTCTGCTGCATTTTTTAAGGACTTTGCTGCATTATTTAAGGACTCTGCTGCATTATTTAATTACTTTGCTCCATTATTTAAGGACTCTGCTGCGGTATTTAAGGACTCTGCTGCATTATTTAAGGACTGTGATGCATTATTTAAGGACGCTGCTGCAGAATTTAAGGAATCTGCTGCATTATTTAAGGACTTTGTTGCATTATTTAAGGTCTCTGCTGCATTATTTAAGGACTCTGCTATGGTACTTAAGGACTTTGCTGCATTATTTAAGGACTTTGCTGCATTATTTAAGGACTCTGCTGCATTATTTAAGAACTGTGTTGCATTATTTAAGGACTCTGCTGCATTATTTAAGGACTTTGTTGCATTATGTAAGGACTCTGCTGCATTATTTAAGGACTTTGCTGCATTATTTAAGGACTCTACTGCATAATTTAAGGACTTTATTGCATTATTTAAGGATCCTGCTGCATTATTTAATGACTCTGCTGAAGCATTTGAGGACTCAGCTGCATTATTAAAGGTCTCTGCTGCATTATTTAAGGATCCTGCTGAAGCATTTGAGGACTCAGCTGCATTATTTAAGGACTTTGCTGCATTATTTATCGACTCTGCTGCGTTATTTAAGGACTCTGCTGCATTATTTAAGAACTTTGCTGCATTATTTAAGGACTCTTCTGCATTATTTAATGACTCTGCTGAAGTATTTGAGGACTCAGCTGCATTATTTAAGGACTCTGCTGCATTATTTAAGGAATTTGCTGCATTATTTAAGGACTCTACTGCGTTATTTAAGGACTCTGCTGCATTATTTAAGGACTTTGATGCATTATTTAAGGATGCTGCTGCAGAATTTAAGGAATCTGCTGCATTATTTAAGGACTTTGTTGCATTATTTAAGGTCTCTGCTGCATTATTTAAGGACTCTGCTGTGGTATTTAAGGACTCTGCTGCATTATTTAAGGAATTTGTTGCATTATTTAAGGACGCTGCTGCATTATTTAAGGACTTTGTTGCATTATTTAAGGACTCTGCTGCAGTATTTAATGACTCTGCTGAAGCATTTGGGGACTCAGATGCATTATTTAAGGACTCTGCTGCATTATGTAAGGGCTTTGCTGCTTTATTTAACGACTCTTTTGCATTATTTAAGGACTCTGCTGCATTATTTAAGGACTTTGTTGCATTATTTAAGGATTTTGCTGCATTATTTAAGGATTTTGCTGCATTATTTAAGGACTTTGCCGCATTATTTAAGGACTATGCTTTGGTATTTAAGGACTCTGCTGCATTATTTAAGGACTTTGCTGCATTATTTAAGGACTCTGCTGCATTATTTAATTACTTTGCTGCATTATTTAAGGACTCTGCTGCGGTATTTAAGGACTCTGCTGCATTATTTAAGGACTTTGATGCATTATTTAAGGACACTGCTGCAGAATTTAAGATTCTGCTTCATTATATAAGGACTTTGTTGCATTATTTAAGGTCTCTGCTGCATTATTTAAGGACTCTGCTATGGTACTTAAGGACTTTGCTGCATTATTTAAGGACTCTGCTGCATTATTTAAGAACTTTGTTGCATTATTTAAGGACTCTGCTGCATTATTTAAGGACTTTGTTGCATTATGTAAGGACTCTGCTGCATTATTTAAGGACTTTGCTGCATTATTTAAGGACTCTGCTGCATAATTTAAGGACTTTATTGCATTATTTTAGGATCCTGCTGCATTATTTAATGACTCTGCTGAAGCATTTGAGGACTCAGCTGCATTATTAAAGGTCTCTGCTGCATTATTTAAGGATCCTGCTGAAGCATTTGAGGACTCAGTTGCATTATTTAAGGACTTTGCTGCATTATTTAACGACTCTGCTGCGTTATTTAAGGACTCTGCTGCATTATTTAAGAACTTTGCTGCATTATTTAAGGACTCTTCTGAATTATTTAATGACTCTGCTGAAGTATTTGAGGACTCAGCTGCATTACTTAAGGACTCTGCTGCATTATTTAAGGAATTTGCTGCATTATTTAAGGACTCTGCTGCGTTATTTAAGGACTCTGCTGCGTTATTTAAGGACTCTGCTGCATTATTTAAGGACTTTGATGCATTATTTATGGACGCTGCTGCAGAATTTAAGGAATCTGCTGCATTATTTAAGGACTTTGTTGCATTATTTAAGGTCTCTGCTGCATTATTTAAGGACTCTGCTGTGGTATTTAAGGACTCTGCTGCATTATTTAAGGAATTTGTTGCATTATTTAAGGACGCTGCTGCATTATTTAAGGTCTTTGTTGCATTATTTAAGGACTCTGCTGCAGTATTTAATGACTCTGCTGAAGCATTTGGGGACTCAGATGCATTATTTAAGGACTCTGCTGCATTATGTAAGGGCTTTGCTGCTTTATTTAAGGACTCTTTTGCATTATTTAAGGACTTTGTTGCATTATTTAAGGACTCTGCTGCATTATTTAAGGACTTTGTTGCATTATTTAAGGATCCTGCTGCATTATTTAAGGACTTTGCTGCATTATTTAAGGACTATGCTTTGGTATTTAAGGACTCTGCTGCATTATTTAAGGACTTTGCTGCATTATTTAAGGACTCTGCTGCATTATTTAATTACTTTGCTGCATTATTTAAGGACTCTGCTGCGGTATTTAAGGACTCTGCTGCATTATTTAAGGACTTTGATGCATTATTTAAGGACTCTGCTGCATTATTTAAGGAATTTGTTGCATTATTTAAGGACTCTGCTGCATTATTTAAGGACTTTGCTGCATTATTTAATAACTTTGTTGCATTATATAAGTACTCTGCTGCATTATTTAAGGACTTTGTTGCATTATGTAAGGAGTCTGCTGCATTATTTAAGGACTTTGCTGCATTATTTAACGACTCTGCTGAAACATTTGAGGACTCAGCTGCATTATTTAAGGACTCTGCTGCATTATTTAAGGAATTTGCTGCATTATTTAAGGACTCTGCTGCGGTATTTAAGGACTCTGCTGCATTATTTAAGGACTTTGATGAATTATTTAAGGACTCTGCTGCATTATTTAATGACTTTGTTGCATTATATAAGGTCTCTGCTGCATTATTTAAGGACTATGTTGCATTATGTTAGAAGTCTGCTGCATTATTTAAGGACTTTGCTGCATTATTTAAGGACTCTGCTGCATTATTTAAGGACTTTATTGCATTATTTAAGGACTCTGCTGCATTATTTAATGACTCTGCTGAAGCATTTGAGGACTCAGCTGCATTATTTAAGGTCTCTGCTGTATTATTTAAGGACTCTGCTGCATTATTTAATGACTCTGCTGCGGTATTTAAGGACTCTGCTGCATTATTTAAGGACTTTGCTGCATTATTTAAGGACTGCTGCGTTGTTTAAGGACTCTGCTGCATTATTTAAGACTTTGCTGCATTATTTAAGGACTCTGCTGAAGCAATTGGGGACTCAGATGCATTATTTAAGGACTCTGCTGCATTATGTAAGGACTTTGCTGCTTTATTTAAGGACTTTGCTGCATTATTTAAGGACTTTGTTGCATTATTTAAGGACTCTGCTGCATTATTTAAGGACTTTGTTGCATTATTTAAGGACTCTGCTGCATTATTTAAGGACTTTGCTGCATTATTTAAGGACTATGCTGTGATATTTAAGGACTATGCTTTGGCATTATTTAAGGACTTTGCTGCATTATTTAAGGAATTTGCTGCATTATTTAAGGACTCTGCTGCGGTATTTAAGGACTCTGCTGCATTATTTAAGGACTTTGATGAATTATTTAAGGACTCTGCTGCATTATTTAATGACTTTGTTGCATTATATAAGGTCTCTGCTGCATTATTTAAGGACTATGTTGCATTATGTTAGAAGTCTGCTGCATTATTTAAGGACTTTGCTGCATTATTTAAGGACTCTGCTGCATTATTTAAGGACTTTATTGCATTATTTAAGGACTCTGCTGCATTATTTAATGACTCTGCTGAAGCATTTGAGGACTCAGCTGCATTATTTAAGGTCTCTGCTGTATTATTTAAGGACTCTGCTGCATTATTTAATGACTCTGCTGCGGTATTTAAGGACTCTGCTGCATTATTTAAGGACTTTGCTGCATTATTTAAGGACTGCTGCGTTGTTTAAGGACTCTGCTGCATTATTTAAGACTTTGCTGCATTATTTAAGGACTCTGCTGAAGCAATTGGGGACTCAGATGCATTATTTAAGGACTCTGCTGCATTATGTAAGGACTTTGCTGCTTTATTTAAGGACTTTGCTGCATTATTTAAGGACTTTGTTGCATTATTTAAGGACTCTGCTGCATTATTTAAGGACTTTGTTGCATTATTTAAGGACACTGCTGCAGAATTTAAGGAATCTGCTGCATTATTTAAGGACTTTGTTGCATTATTTAAGGTCTCTTTTTCATTATTTAAGGACTCTGCTATTGTACTTAAGGACTTTGCTGCATTATTTAAGGACTTTGCTGCATTATTTAAGGACTCTGCTGCATTATTTAAGTACTTTGTTGCATTATTTAAGGACTCTGCTGCATAATTTAAGGACTTTATTGCATTATTTAAGGATCCTGCTGCATTATTTAATGACTCTGCTGAAGCATTTGAGGACTCAGCTACATTATTTAAGGTCTCTGCTGCATTATTTAAGGATCCTGCTGAAGCATTTGAGGACTCAGCTGCATTATTTAAGGACTTTGCTGCATTATTTAACGACTCTGCTGCGTTATTTAAGGACTCTGCTGCATTATTTAAGGACACTGCTGCATTATTTAAGGACTCTGCTGCATTATTTAAGGACTTTGCTGCATTATTTAACGACTCTGCTGCATTATTTAAGAACTTTGCTGCATTATTTAAGGACTCTGCTGCATTATTTAAGGAATTTGTTGCATTATTTAAGGACTCTGCTGCTTTATTTAAGGACTCTGCTGCGGTATTTAAGGACTCTGCTGCATTATTTAAGGACTTTGCTGCATTATTTAAGGACTGCTGCGTTATTTAAGGACTCTGCTGCATTATTTAAGACTTTGCTGCATTATTTAAGGACTCTGCTGCAGTGTTTAATGACTCTGCTGAAGCAACTGGGGACTCAGATGCATTATTTAAGGACTCTGCTGCATTATGTAAGGACTTTGCTGCTTTATTTAAGGACTTTGCTGCATTATTTAAGGACTTTGTTGCATTATTTAAGGACTCTGCTGCATTATTTAAGGACTTTGTTGCATTATTTAAGGACTCTTCTGCATTATTTAAGGACTTTGCTGCATTATTTAAGGACTATGCTGTGGTATTTAAGTACTCTGCTGCATTATTTAAGGACTTTGCTGCATTATTTAAGGACTCTGCTGCATTATTTAATTACTTTGCTGCATTATTAAAGGACCCTGCTGCGGCATTTAAGGATTCTGCTGCATTATTTAAGGACTTTGATGCATTATTTAAGGACGCTGCTGCAGAATTTAAGGAATCTGCTGCATTATTTAAGGACTTTGTTGCATTATTTAAGGTCTCTGCTGCATGAATTATGGACTCTGCTATGGTACTTAAGGACTTTGCTGCATTATTTAAGGACTTTGCTGCATTATTTAAGGACTTTGATGCATTATTTAAGAACTTTGTTGCATTATTTAAGGACTCTGCTGCATTATTTAAGGACTTTGTTGCATTATGTAAGGACTTTGCTGCTTTATTTAAGGACTTTGCTGCATTATTTAAGGACTTTGTTGCATTATTTAAGGACTCTGCTGCATTATTTAAGGACTTTGTTGCATTATTTAAGGACTCTTCTGCATTATTTAAGGACTTTGCTGCATTATTTAAGGACTATGCTGTGGTATTTAAGTACTCTGCTGCATTATTTAAGGACTTTGCTGCATTATTTAAGGACTCTGCTGCATTATTTAATTACTTTGCTGCATTATTAAAGGACCCTGCTGCGGCATTTAGGGATTCTGCTGCATAATTTAAGGACTTTATTGCATTATTTAAGGATCCTGCTGCATTATTTAAGGATCCTGCTGAAGCATTTGAGGACTCAGCTGCATTATTTAAGGACTTTGCTGCATTATTTAACGACTCTGCTGCATTATTTAAGTACTCTGCTGCTTTATTTAAGGACTTTCCTGCATTATTTAAGGAGTCTTCTGCATTATTTAATGACTCTGCTGAAGCATTTGAGGACTCAACTGCATTATTTAAGGACTCTGCTGCATTATTTAAGGTCTCTGCTGCATTATTTAAGGACTCTGCTGTGGTATATAAGGACTCTGCTGCATTATTTAAGGAATTTGTTGCATTATTTAAGGACGCTGCTGCATTATTTAAGGACTTTGTTGCATTATTTAAGGACTCTGCTGCATTAATTAAGGACTTTGCTGCATTACTTAAGGACACTGCTGCATTATTTAAGGACTCTGTTGCATTATTTAAGGATTCTGCTGCATTATTTAAGGACTTTGCTGCATTATTTAAGGACTATGCTGTGGTATTTAAGGACTCTGCTGCATTATTTAAGGACTTTGCTGCATTATTAAAGGACTCTGCTGCATTATTTAATTACTTTGCTGCATTATTTAAGGACTCTGCTGCGGTATTTAAGGACTCTGCTGCATTATTTAAGGACTTTGATGCATTATTTAAGGACACTGCTGCAGAATTTAAGGAATCTGCTGCATTATCTAAGGACTTTGTTGCATTATTTAAGGTCTCTTTTTCATTATTTAAGGACTCTGCTATTGTACTTAAGGACTTTGCTGCATTATTTAAGGACTTTGCTGCATTATTTAAGGACTCTGCTGCATTATTTAAGTACTTTGTTGCATTATTTAAGGACTCTGCTGCATAATTTAAGGACTTTATTGCATTATTTAAGGATCCTGCTGCATTATTTAATGACTCTGCTGAAGCATTTGAGGACTCAGCTGCATTATTTAAGGTCTCTCTGCTGCATTATTTAAGGATCCTGCTGAAGCATTTGAGGACTCAGCTGCATTATTTAAGGACTTTGCTGCATTATTTAACGACTCTGCTGCGTTATTTAAGGACTCTGCTGCATTATTTAAGGACACTGCTGCATTATTTAAGGACTCTGCTGCATTATTTAAGGACTTTGCTGCATTATTTAACGACTCTGCTGCATTATTTAAGAACTTTGCTGCATTATTTAAGGACTCTGCTCCATTATTTAAGGAATTTGCTGCATTATTTAAGGACTCTGCTGCTTTATTTAAGGACTTTGCTGCATTATTTAATGAATCTGCTGAAGCATTTGAGGACTCAACTGCATTATTTAAGGTCTCTGCTGCATTATTTAAGGACTCTGCTGAAGCATTTGAGGACTCAGCTGCATGATTTAAGGACTTTGCTGAATTATTTAAGGACTCTGCTGCATTATTTAAGGAATTTGTTGCATTATTTAAGGACTCTGCTGCATTATTTAAGGAATTTGTTGCATTATTTAAGGACTCTGCTGCATTATTTAATGACTTTGCTGCATTATTTAATAACTTTGTTGCATTATATAAGTACTCTGCTGCATTATTTAAGGACTTTGTTGCATTATGTAAGGAGTCTGCTGCATTATTTAAGGAGTCTGCTGCATTATTTAATGACTATGCTGCATTATTTAAGGACTGCTGCGTTATTTAAGGACTCTGCTGCATTATTTAAGACTTTGCTGCATTATTTAAGGACTCTGCTGCAGTATTTAATGACTCTGCTGAAGCATTTGGGGACTCAGATGCTTTATTTAAGGACTCTGTTGCATTATTTAAGGACTTTGTTGCATTATTTAAGGACTCTGCTGCATTATTTAAGGACTTTGTTGCATTATTTAAGGATTCTGCTGCATTTTTTAAGGACTTTGCTGCATTATTTAAGGACTCTGCTGCATTATTTAATTACTTTGCTCCATTATTTAAGGACTCTGCTGCGGTATTTAAGGACTCTGCTGCATTATTTAAGGACTGTGATGCATTATTTAAGGACGCTGCTGCAGAATTTAAGGAATCTGCTGCATTATTTAAGGACTTTGTTGCATTATTTAAGGTCTCTGCTGCATTATTTAAGGACTCTGCTATGGTACTTAAGGACTTTGCTGCATTATTTAAGGACTTTGCTGCATTATTTAAGGACTCTGCTGCATTATTTAAGAACTGTGTTGCATTATTTAAGGACTCTGCTGCATTATTTAAGGACTTTGTTGCATTATGTAAGGACTCTGCTGCATTATTTAAGGACTTTGCTGCATTATTTAAGGACTCTACTGCATAATTTAAGGACTTTATTGCATTATTTAAGGATCCTGCTGCATTATTTAATGACTCTGCTGAAGCATTTGAGGACTCAGCTGCATTATTAAAGGTCTCTGCTGCATTATTTAAGGATCCTGCTGAAGCATTTGAGGACTCAGCTGCATTATTTAAGGACTTTGCTGCATTATTTATCGACTCTGCTGCGTTATTTAAGGACTCTGCTGCATTATTTAAGAACTTTGCTGCATTATTTAAGGACTCTTCTGCATTATTTAATGACTCTGCTGAAGTATTTGAGGACTCAGCTGCATTATTTAAGGACTCTGCTGCATTATTTAAGGAATTTGCTGCATTATTTAAGGACTCTACTGCGTTATTTAAGGACTCTGCTGCATTATTTAAGGACTTTGATGCATTATTTAAGGATGCTGCTGCAGAATTTAAGGAATCTGCTGCATTATTTAAGGACTTTGTTGCATTATTTAAGGTCTCTGCTGCATTATTTAAGGACTCTGCTGTGGTATTTAAGGACTCTGCTGCATTATTTAAGGAATTTGTTGCATTATTTAAGGACGCTGCTGCATTATTTAAGGACTTTGTTGCATTATTTAAGGACTCTGCTGCAGTATTTAATGACTCTGCTGAAGCATTTGGGGACTCAGATGCATTATTTAAGGACTCTGCTGCATTATGTAAGGGCTTTGCTGCTTTATTTAACGACTCTTTTGCATTATTTAAGGACTCTGCTGCATTATTTAAGGACTTTGTTGCATTATTTAAGGATTTTGCTGCATTATTTAAGGATTTTGCTGCATTATTTAAGGACTTTGCCGCATTATTTAAGGACTATGCTTTGGTATTTAAGGACTCTGCTGCATTATTTAAGGACTTTGCTGCATTATTTAAGGACTCTGCTGCATTATTTAATTACTTTGCTGCATTATTTAAGGACTCTGCTGCGGTATTTAAGGACTCTGCTGCATTATTTAAGGACTTTGATGCATTATTTAAGGACACTGCTGCAGAATTTAAGATTCTGCTTCATTATATAAGGACTTTGTTGCATTATTTAAGGTCTCTGCTGCATTATTTAAGGACTCTGCTATGGTACTTAAGGACTTTGCTGCATTATTTAAGGACTCTGCTGCATTATTTAAGAACTTTGTTGCATTATTTAAGGACTCTGCTGCATTATTTAAGGACTTTGTTGCATTATGTAAGGACTCTGCTGCATTATTTAAGGACTTTGCTGCATTATTTAAGGACTCTGCTGCATAATTTAAGGACTTTATTGCATTATTTTACGATCCTGCTGCATTATTTAATGACTCTGCTGAAGCATTTGAGGACTCAGCTGCATTATTAAAGGTCTCTGCTGCATTATTTAAGGATCCTGCTGAAGCATTTGAGGACTCAGTTGCATTATTTAAGGACTTTGCTGCATTATTTAACGACTCTGCTGCGTTATTTAAGGACTCTGCTGCATTATTTAAGAACTTTGCTGCATTATTTAAGGACTCTTCTGAATTATTTAATGACTCTGCTGAAGTATTTGAGGACTCAGCTGCATTACTTAAGGACTCTGCTGCATTATTTAAGGAATTTGCTGCATTATTTAAGGACTCTGCTGCGTTATTTAAGGACTCTGCTGCATTATTTAAGGACTTTGATGCATTATTTATGGACGCTGCTGCAGAATTTAAGGAATCTGCTGCATTATTTAAGGACTTTGTTGCATTATTTAAGGTCTCTGCTGCATTATTTAAGGACTCTGCTGTGGTATTTAAGGACTCTGCTGCATTATTTAAGGAATTTGTTGCATTATTTAAGGACGCTGCTGCATTATTTAAGGTCTTTGTTGCATTATTTAAGGACTCTGCTGCAGTATTTAAAGACTCTGCTGAAGCATTTGGGGACTCAGATGCATTATTTAAGGACTCTGCTGCATTATGTAAGGGCTTTGCTGCTTTATTTAAGGACTCTTTTGCATTATTTAAGGACTTTGTTGCATTATTTAAGGACTCTGCTGCATTATTTAAGGACTTTGTTGCATTATTTAAGGATCCTGCTGCATTATTTAAGGACTTTGCTGCATTATTTAAGGACTATGCTTTGGTATTTAAGGACTCTGCTGCATTATTTAAGGACTTTGCTGCATTATTTAAGGACTCTGCTGCATTATTTAATTACTTTGCTGCATTATTTAAGGACTCTGCTGCGGTATTTAAGGACTCTGCTGCATTATTTAAGGACTTTGATGCATTATTTAAGGACTCTGCTGCATTATTTAAGGAATTTGTTGCATTATTTAAGGACTCTGCTGCATTATTTAAGGACTTTGCTGCATTATTTAATAACTTTGTTGCATTATATAAGTACTCTGCTGCATTATTTAAGGACTTTGTTGCATTATGTAAGGAGTCTGCTGCATTATTTAAGGACTTTGCTGCATTATTTAACGACTCTGCTGAAACATTTGAGGACTCAGCTGCATTATTTAAGGACTCTGCTGCATTATTTAAGGAATTTGCTGCATTATTTAAGGACTCTGCTGCGGTATTTAAGGACTCTGCTGCATTATTTAAGGACTTTGATGAATTATTTAAGGACTCTGCTGCATTATTTAATGACTTTGTTGCATTATATAAGGTCTCTGCTGCATTATTTAAGGACTATGTTGCATTATGTTAGAAGTCTGCTGCATTATTTAAGGACTTTGCTGCATTATTTAAGGACTCTGCTGCATTATTTAAGGACTTTATTGCATTATTTAAGGACTCTGCTGCATTATTTAATGACTCTGCTGAAGCATTTGAGGACTCAGCTGCATTATTTAAGGTCTCTGCTGTATTATTTAAGGACTCTGCTGCATTATTTAATGACTCTGCTGCGGTATTTAAGGACTCTGCTGCATTATTTAAGGACTTTGCTGCATTATTTAAGGACTGCTGCGTTGTTTAAGGACTCTGCTGCATTATTTAAGACTTTGCTGCATTATTTAAGGACTCTGCTGAAGCAATTGGGGACTCAGATGCATTATTTAAGGACTCTGCTGCATTATGTAAGGACTTTGCTGCTTTATTTAAGGACTTTGCTGCATTATTTAAGGACTTTGTTGCATTATTTAAGGACTCTTCTGCATTATTTAAGGACTTTGTTGCATTATTTAAGGACTCTGCTGCATTATTTAAGGACTTTGCTGCATTATTTAAGGACTATGCTGTGATATTTAAGGACTATGCTTTGGCATTATTTAAGGACTTTGCTGCATTATTTAAGGACTCTGCTGCATTATTTAATTACTTTGCTGCATTATTAAAGGACCCTGCTGCGGCATTTAAGGATTCTGCTGCATTATTTACGGACTTTGATGCATTATTTAAGGACGCTGCTGCAGAATTTAAGCAATCTGCTGCATTATTTAAGGACTTTGTTGCATTATTTAAGGTCTCTGCTGCATTATTTAAGGACTCTGCTATGGTACTTAACGACTTTGCTGCATTATTTAAGGACTTTGCTGCATTATTTAAGGACTTTGATGCATTATTTAAGAACTTTGTTGCATTATTTAAGGACTCTGCTGCATTATTTAAGGACTTTGTTGCATTATGTAAGGACTCTGCTGCATTATTTAAGGACTTTGCTGCATTATTTAAGGACTCTGCTGCATAATTTAAGGACTTTATTGCATTATTTAAGGATCCTGCTGCATTATTTAAGGATCCTGCTGAAGCATTTGAGGACTCAGCTGCATTATTTAAGGACTTTGCTGCATTATTTAGCGACTCTGCTGCATTATCTAAGGACTCTGCTGCTTTATTTAAGGACTTTCCTGCATTATTTAAGGAGTCTTCTGCATTATTTAATGACTCTGCTGAAGCATTTGAGGACTCAGCTGCATTATTTAAGGACTCTGCTGCATTATTTAAGGACTTTGCTGCATTATTTAATGACTCTGCTGAAGCATTTGAGGACTCAGCTGCATTATTTAAGGACTCTGCTGCATTATTTAAGGAATTTGCTGCATTATTTAAGGACTCTGCTGCGGTATTTAAGGACTCTGCTGCATTATTTAAGGACTTTGATGCATTATTTAAGGACGCTGCTGCAGAATTTAAGGAATCTGCTGCATTATTTAAGGACTTTGTTGCATTATTTAAGGTCTCTGCTGCATTATTTAAGGACTTGCTGCATTATTTAAGGACTCTGCTGCTGTGTTTAAGAACTCTGCTGCATTATTTAAGGACTTTGCTGAATTATTTTAGGACTCTGCTGCATTATTTAAGGACTTTGCTGTATTATTTAAGGACTCTACTGCATTATTTAAGGACTTTGTTGCATTATTTAAGGACTCTGCTGCATTATTTAAGGACTTTGCTGTATTATTTAAGGACTCTGCTGCATTATTTAAGGACTTTTTTGCATTATTTAAGGACTCTGCTGCATTATTTAAGGACTTTGCTGCATTATTTAAGGACTCTGCTGCATTATTTAAGGACTTTGCTGCATTATTTAATGACTCTGCTGCATTATTTAAGGACTTTGTTGTATTATTTAAGGACTTTGCTGCATTATTTAAGGACTCTGCTGCGGTATTTAAGGACTCTGCTGCATTATTTAAGGACTTTGTTGCATTATTTAAGGACTCTGCTGCATTATTTAGGGACTTTGCTGCATTATTTAAGGACTATGCTGTGGTACTTAAGGACTCTGCTGTATTATTTAAGGACTTTGCTGCATTATTTAAGGACTCTGCTGCATTATTTAATGACTTTGTTGCATTATATAAGGACTCTGCTGCATTATTTAAGGACTATGTTGCATTATGTTAGAAGTCTGCTGCATTATTTAAGGACTTTGCTGCATTATTTAAGGACTCTGCTGCATTATTTGAGGACTTTATTGCATTATTTAAGGACTCTGCTGCATTATTTAATGACTCTGCTGAAGCATTTGAGGACTCAGCTGCATTATTTAAGGTCTCTGCTGTATTATTTAAGGACTCTGCTGCATTATTTAATGACTCTGCTGCGGTATTTAAGGACTCTGCTGCATTATTTAAGGACTTTGCTGCATTATTTAAGGACTGCTGCGTTATTTAAGGACTCTGCTGCATTATTTAAGACTTTGCTGCATTATTTAAGGACTCTGCTGCAGTGTTTAATGACTCTGCTGAAGCAATTGGGGACTCAGATGCATTGTTTAAGGACTCTGCTGCATTATGTAAGGACTTTGCTGCTTTATTTAAGGACTTTGCTGCATTATTTAAGGACTTTGTTGCATTATTTAAGGACTCTGCTGCATTATTTAAGGACTTTGTTGCATTATTTAAGGACTCTGCTGCATTATTTAATTACTTTGCTGCATTATTTAAGGACTCTGCTGCGGTATTTAAGGACTCTGCTGCATTATTTAAGGACTTTGATGCATTATTTAAGGACACTGCTGCAGAATTTAAGATTCTGCTTCATTATATAAGGACTTTGTTGCATTATTTAAGGTCTCTGCTGCATTATTTAAGGACTCTGCTATGGTACTTAAGGACTTTGCTGCATTATTTAAGGACTCTGCTGCATTATTTAAGAACTTTGTTGCATTATTTAAGGACTCTGCTGCATTATTTAAGGACTTTGTTGCATTATGTAAGGACTCTGCTGCATTATTTAAGGACTTTGCTGCATTATTTAAGGACTCTGCTGCATAATTTAAGGACTTTATTGCATTATTTTAGGATCCTGCTGCATTATTTAATGACTCTGCTGAAGCATTTGAGGACTCAGCTGCATTATTAAAGGTCTCTGCTGCATTATTTAAGGATCCTGCTGAAGCATTTGAGGACTCAGTTGCATTATTTAAGGACTTTGCTGCATTATTTAACGACTCTGCTGCGTTATTTAAGGACTCTGCTGCATTATTTAAGAACTTTGCTGCATTATTTAAGGACTCTTCTGAATTATTTAATGACTCTGCTGAAGTATTTGAGGACTCAGCTGCATTACTTAAGGACTCTGCTGCATTATTTAAGGAATTTGCTGCATTATTTAAGGACTCTGCTGCGTTATTTAAGGACTCTGCTGCGTTATTTAAGGACTCTGCTGCATTATTTAAGGACTTTGATGCATTATTTATGGACGCTGCTGCAGAATTTAAGGAATCTGCTGCATTATTTAAGGACTTTGTTGCATTATTTAAGGTCTCTGCTGCAGTATTTAATGACTCTGCTGAAGCATTTGGGCACTCAGATGCATTATTTAAGGACTCTGCTGCATTATGTAAGGGCTTTGCTGCTTTATTTAAGGACTCTTTTGCATTATTTAAGGACTTTGTTGCATTATTTAAGGACTCTGCTGCATTATTTAAGGACTTTGTTGCATTATTTAAGGATTCTGCTGCATTACTTAAGGACTTTGCTGCATTATTTAAGGACTATGCTGTGGTATTTAAGGACTCTGCTGCATTATTTAAGGACTTTGCTGCATTATTAAAGGACTCTGCTGCATTATTTAATTACTTTGCTGCATTATTTAAGGACTCTGCTGCGGTATTTAAGGACTCTGCTGCATTATTTAAGGACTTTGATGCATTATTTAAGGACACTGCTGCAGAATTTAAGGAATCTGCTGCATTATTTAAGGACTTTGTTGCATTATTTAAGGTCTCTTTTTCATTATTTAAGGACTCTGCTATTGTACTTAAGGACTTTGCTGCATTATTTAAGGACTTTGCTGCATTATTTAAGGACTCTGCTGCATTATTTAAGTACTTTGTTGCATTATTTAAGGACTCTGCTGCATAATTTAAGGACTTTATTGCATTATTTAAGGATCCTGCTGCATTATTTAATGACTCTGCTGAAGCATTTGAGGACTCAGCTACATTATTTAAGGTCTCTGCTGCATTATTTAAGGATCCTGCTGAAGCATTTGAGGACTCAGCTGCATTATTTAAGGACTTTGCTGCATTATTTAACGACTCTGCTGCGTTATTTAAGGACTCTGCTGCATTATTTAAGGACACTGCTGCATTATTTAAGGACTCTGCTGCATTATTTAAGGACTTTGCTGCATTATTTAACGACTCTGCTGCATTATTTAAGAACTTTGCTGCATTATTTAAGGACTCTGCTGCATTATTTAAGGAATTTGTTGCATTATTTAAGGACTCTGCTGCTTTATTTAAGGACTCTGCTGCGGTATTTAAGGACTCTGCTGCATTATTTAAGGACTTTGCTGCATTATTTAAGGACTGCTGCGTTATTTAAGGACTCTGCTGCATTATTTAAGACTTTGCTGCATTATTTAAGGACTCTGCTGCAGTGTTTAATGACTCTGCTGAAGCAACTGGGGACTCAGATGCATTATTTAAGGACTCTGCTGCATTATGTAAGGACTTTGCTGCTTTATTTAAGGACTTTGCTGCATTATTTAAGGACTTTGTTGCATTATTTAAGGACTCTGCTGCATTATTTAAGGACTTTGTTGCATTATTTAAGGACTCTTCTGCATTATTTAAGGACTTTGCTGCATTATTTAAGGACTATGCTGTGGTATTTAAGTACTCTGCTGCATTATTTAAGGACTTTGCTGCATTATTTAAGGACTCTGCTGCATTATTTAATTACTTTGCTGCATTATTAAAGGACCCTGCTGCGGCATTTAAGGATTCTGCTGCATTATTTAAGGACTTTGATGCATTATTTAAGGACGCTGCTGCAGAATTTAAGGAATCTGCTGCATTATTTAAGGACTTTCTTGCATTATTTAAGGTCTCTGCTGCATGAATTATGGACTCTGCTATGGTACTTAAGGACTTTGCTGCATTATTTAAGGACTTTGCTGCATTATTTAAGGACTTTGATGCATTATTTAAGAACTTTGTTGCATTATTTAAGGACTCTGCTGCATTATTTAAGGACTTTGTTGCATTATGTAAGGACTTTGCTGCTTTATTTAAGGACTTTGCTGCATTATTTAAGGACTTTGTTGCATTATTTAAGGACTCTGCTGCATTATTTAAGGACTTTGTTGCATTATTTAAGGACTCTTCTGCATTATTTAAGGACTTTGCTGCATTATTTAAGGACTATGCTGTGGTATTTAAGTACTCTGCTGCATTATTTAAGGACTTTGCTGCATTATTTAAGGACTCTGCTGCATTATTTAATTACTTTGCTGCATTATTAAAGGACCCTGCTGCGGCATTTAGGGATTCTGCTGCATAATTTAAGGACTTTATTGCATTATTTAAGGATCCTGCTGCATTATTTAAGGATCCTGCTGAAGCATTTGAGGACTCAGCTGCATTATTTAAGGACTTTGCTGCATTATTTAACGACTCTGCTGCATTATTTAAGTACTCTGCTGCTTTATTTAAGGACTTTCCTGCATTATTTAAGGAGTCTTCTGCATTATTTAATGACTCTGCTGAAGCATTTGAGGACTCAACTGCATTATTTAAGGACTCTGCTGCATTATTTAAGGTCTCTGCTGCATTATTTAAGGACTCTGCTGTGGTATATAAGGACTCTGCTGCATTATTTAAGGAATTTGTTGCATTATTTAAGGACGCTGCTGCATTATTTAAGGACTTTGTTGCATTATTTAAGGACTCTGCTGCATTAATTAAGGACTTTGCTGCATTACTTAAGGACACTGCTGCATTATTTAAGGACTCTGTTGCATTATTTAAGGATTCTGCTGCATTATTTAAGGACTTTGCTGCATTATTTAAGGACTATGCTGTGGTATTTAAGGACTCTGCTGCATTATTTAAGGACTTTGCTGCATTATTAAAGGACTCTGCTGCATTATTTAATTACTTTGCTGCATTATTTAAGGACTCTGCTGCGGTATTTAAGGACTCTGCTGCATTATTTAAGGACTTTGATGCATTATTTAAGGACACTGCTGCAGAATTTAAGGAATCTGCTGCATTATCTAAGGACTTTGTTGCATTATTTAAGGTCTCTTTTTCATTATTTAAGGACTCTGCTATTGTACTTAAGGACTTTGCTGCATTATTTAAGGACTTTGCTGCATTATTTAAGGACTCTGCTGCATTATTTAAGTACTTTGTTGCATTATTTAAGGACTCTGCTGCATAATTTAAGGACTTTATTGCATTATTTAAGGATCCTGCTGCATTATTTAATGACTCTGCTGAAGCATTTGAGGACTCAGCTGCATTATTTAAGGTCTCTCTGCTGCATTATTTAAGGATCCTGCTGAAGCATTTGAGGACTCAGCTGCATTATTTAAGGACTTTGCTGCATTATTTAACGACTCTGCTGCGTTATTTAAGGACTCTGCTGCATTATTTAAGGACACTGCTGCATTATTTAAGGACTCTGCTGCATTATTTAAGGACTTTGCTGCATTATTTAACGACTCTGCTGCATTATTTAAGAACTTTGCTGCATTATTTAAGGACTCTGCTCCATTATTTAAGGAATTTGCTGCATTATTTAAGGACTCTGCTGCTTTATTTAAGGACTTTGCTGCATTATTTAATGAATCTGCTGAAGCATTTGAGGACTCAACTGCATTATTTAAGGTCTCTGCTGCATTATTTAAGGACTCTGCTGAAGCATTTGAGGACTCAGCTGCATGATTTAAGGACTTTGCTGAATTATTTAAGGACTCTGCTGCATTATTTAAGGAATTTGTTGCATTATTTAAGGACTCTGCTGCATTATTTAAGGAATTTGTTGCATTATTTAAGGACTCTGCTGCATTATTTAATGACTTTGCTGCATTATTTAATAACTTTGTTGCATTATATAAGTACTCTGCTGCATTATTTAAGGACTTTGTTGCATTATGTAAGGAGTCTGCTGCATTATTTAAGGAGTCTGCTGCATTATTTAATGACTATGCTGCATTATTTAAGGACTGCTGCGTTATTTAAGGACTCTGCTGCATTATTTAAGACTTTGCTGCATTATTTAAGGACTCTGCTGCAGTATTTAATGACTCTGCTGAAGCATTTGGGGACTCAGATGCTTTATTTAAGGACTCTGTTGCATTATTTAAGGACTTTGTTGCATTATTTAAGGACTCTGCTGCATTATTTAAGGACTTTGTTGCATTATTTAAGGATTCTGCTGCATTTTTTAAGGACTTTGCTGCATTATTTAAGGACTCTGCTGCATTATTTAATTACTTTGCTCCATTATTTAAGGACTCTGCTGCGGTATTTAAGGACTCTGCTGCATTATTTAAGGACTGTGATGCATTATTTAAGGACGCTGCTGCAGAATTTAAGGAATCTGCTGCATTATTTAAGGACTTTGTTGCATTATTTAAGGTCTCTGCTGCATTATTTAAGGACTCTGCTATGGTACTTAAGGACTTTGCTGCATTATTTAAGGACTTTGCTGCATTATTTAAGGACTCTGCTGCATTATTTAAGAACTGTGTTGCATTATTTAAGGACTCTGCTGCATTATTTAAGGACTTTGTTGCATTATGTAAGGACTCTGCTGCATTATTTAAGGACTTTGCTGCATTATTTAAGGACTCTACTGCATAATTTAAGGACTTTATTGCATTATTTAAGGATCCTGCTGCATTATTTAATGACTCTGCTGAAGCATTTGAGGACTCAGCTGCATTATTAAAGGTCTCTGCTGCATTATTTAAGGATCCTGCTGAAGCATTTGAGGACTCAGCTGCATTATTTAAGGACTTTGCTGCATTATTTATCGACTCTGCTGCGTTATTTAAGGACTCTGCTGCATTATTTAAGAACTTTGCTGCATTATTTAAGGACTCTTCTGCATTATTTAATGACTCTGCTGAAGTATTTGAGGACTCAGCTGCATTATTTAAGGACTCTGCTGCATTATTTAAGGAATTTGCTGCATTATTTAAGGACTCTACTGCGTTATTTAAGGACTCTGCTGCATTATTTAAGGACTTTGATGCATTATTTAAGGATGCTGCTGCAGAATTTAAGGAATCTGCTGCATTATTTAAGGACTTTGTTGCATTATTTAAGGTCTCTGCTGCATTATTTAAGGACTCTGCTGTGGTATTTAAGGACTCTGCTGCATTATTTAAGGAATTTGTTGCATTATTTAAGGACGCTGCTGCATTATTTAAGGACTTTGTTGCATTATTTAAGGACTCTGCTGCAGTATTTAATGACTCTGCTGAAGCATTTGGGGACTCAGATGCATTATTTAAGGACTCTGCTGCATTATGTAAGGGCTTTGCTGCTTTATTTAACGACTCTTTTGCATTATTTAAGGACTCTGCTGCATTATTTAAGGACTTTGTTGCATTATTTAAGGATTTTGCTGCATTATTTAAGGATTTTGCTGCATTATTTAAGGACTTTGCCGCATTATTTAAGGACTATGCTTTGGTATTTAAGGACTCTGCTGCATTATTTAAGGACTTTGCTGCATTATTTAAGGACTCTGCTGCATTATTTAATTACTTTGCTGCATTATTTAAGGACTCTGCTGCGGTATTTAAGGACTCTGCTGCATTATTTAAGGACTTTGATGCATTATTTAAGGACACTGCTGCAGAATTTAAGATTCTGCTTCATTATATAAGGACTTTGTTGCATTATTTAAGGTCTCTGCTGCATTATTTAAGGACTCTGCTATGGTACTTAAGGACTTTGCTGCATTATTTAAGGACTCTGCTGCATTATTTAAGAACTTTGTTGCATTATTTAAGGACTCTGCTGCATTATTTAAGGATTTTGTTGCATTATGTAAGGACTCTGCTGCATTATTTAAGGACTTTGCTGCATTATTTAAGGACTCTGCTGCATAATTTAAGGACTTTATTGCATTATTTTACGATCCTGCTGCATTATTTAATGACTCTGCTGAAGCATTTGAGGACTCAGCTGCATTATTAAAGGTCTCTGCTGCATTATTTAAGGATCCTGCTGAAGCATTTGAGGACTCAGTTGCATTATTTAAGGACTTTGCTGCATTATTTAACGACTCTGCTGCGTTATTTAAGGACTCTGCTGCATTATTTAAGAACTTTGCTGCATTATTTAAGGACTCTTCTGAATTATTTAATGACTCTGCTGAAGTATTTGAGGACTCAGCTGCATTACTTAAGGACTCTGCTGCATTATTTAAGGAATTTGCTGCATTATTTAAGGACTCTGCTGCGTTATTTAAGGACTCTGCTGCGTTATTTAAGGACTCTGCTGCATTATTTAAGGACTTTGATGCATTATTTATGGACGCTGCTGCAGAATTTAAGGAATCTGCTGCATTATTTAAGGACTTTGTTGCATTATTTAAGGTCTCTGCTGCATTATTTAAGGACTCTGCTGTGGTATTTAAGGACTCTGCTGCATTATTTAAGGAATTTGTTGCATTATTTAAGGACGCTGCTGCATTATTTAAGGTCTTTGTTGCATTATTTAAGGACTCTGCTGCAGTATTTAAAGACTCTGCTGAAGCATTTGGGGACTCAGATGCATTATTTAAGGACTCTGCTGCATTATGTAAGGGCTTTGCTGCTTTATTTAAGGACTCTTTTGCATTATTTAAGGACTTTGTTGCATTATTTAAGGACTCTGCTGCATTATTTAAGGACTTTGTTGCATTATTTAAGGATCCTGCTGCATTATTTAAGGACTTTGCTGCATTATTTAAGGACTATGCTTTGGTATTTAAGGACTCTGCTGCATTATTTAAGGACTTTGCTGCATTATTTAAGGACTCTGCTGCATTATTTAATTACTTTGCTGCATTATTTAAGGACTCTGCTGCGGTATTTAAGGACTCTGCTGCATTATTTAAGGACTTTGATGCATTATTTAAGGACTCTGCTGCATTATTTAAGGAATTTGTTGCATTATTTAAGGACTCTGCTGCATTATTTAAGGACTTTGCTGCATTATTTAATAACTTTGTTGCATTATATAAGTACTCTGCTGCATTATTTAAGGACTTTGTTGCATTATGTAAGGAGTCTGCTGCATTATTTAAGGACTTTGCTGCATTATTTAACGACTCTGCTGAAACATTTGAGGACTCAGCTGCATTATTTAAGGACTCTGCTGCATTATTTAAGGAATTTGCTGCATTATTTAAGGACTCTGCTGCGGTATTTAAGGACTCTGCTGCATTATTTAAGGACTTTGATGAATTATTTAAGGACTCTGCTGCATTATTTAATGACTTTGTTGCATTATATAAGGTCTCTGCTGCATTATTTAAGGACTATGTTGCATTATGTTAGAAGTCTGCTGCATTATTTAAGGACTTTGCTGCATTATTTAAGGACTCTGCTGCATTATTTAAGGACTTTATTGCATTATTTAAGGACTCTGCTGCATTATTTAATGACTCTGCTGAAGCATTTGAGGACTCAGCTGCATTATTTAAGGTCTCTGCTGTATTATTTAAGGACTCTGCTGCATTATTTAATGACTCTGCTGCGGTATTTAAGGACTCTGCTGCATTATTTAAGGACTTTGCTGCATTATTTAAGGACTGCTGCGTTGTTTAAGGACTCTGCTGCATTATTTAAGACTTTGCTGCATTATTTAAGGACTCTGCTGAAGCAATTGGGGACTCAGATGCATTATTTAAGGACTCTGCTGCATTATGTAAGGACTTTGCTGCTTTATTTAAGGACTTTGCTGCATTATTTAAGGACTTTGTTGCATTATTTAAGGACTCTTCTGCATTATTTAAGGACTTTGTTGCATTATTTAAGGACTCTGCTGCATTATTTAAGGACTTTGCTGCATTATTTAAGGACTATGCTGTGATATTTAAGGACTATGCTTTGGCATTATTTAAGGACTTTGCTGCATTATTTAAGGACTCTGCTGCATTATTTAATTACTTTGCTGCATTATTAAAGGACCCTGCTGCGGCATTTAAGGATTCTGCTGCATTATTTACGGACTTTGATGCATTATTTAAGGACGCTGCTGCAGAATTTAAGCAATCTGCTGCATTATTTAAGGACTTTGTTGCATTATTTAAGGTCTCTGCTGCATTATTTAAGGACTCTGCTATGGTACTTAACGACTTTGCTGCATTATTTAAGGACTTTGCTGCATTATTTAAGGACTTTGATGCATTATTTAAGAACTTTGTTGCATTATTTAAGGACTCTGCTGCATTATTTAAGGACTTTGTTGCATTATGTAAGGACTCTGCTGCATTATTTAAGGACTTTGCTGCATTATTTAAGGACTCTGCTGCATAATTTAAGGACTTTATTGCATTATTTAAGGATCCTGCTGCATTATTTAAGGATCCTGCTGAAGCATTTGAGGACTCAGCTGCATTATTTAAGGACTTTGCTGCATTATTTAGCGACTCTGCTGCATTATCTAAGGACTCTGCTGCTTTATTTAAGGACTTTCCTGCATTATTTAAGGAGTCTTCTGCATTATTTAATGACTCTGCTGAAGCATTTGAGGACTCAGCTGCATTATTTAAGGACTCTGCTGCATTATTTAAGGACTTTGCTGCATTATTTAATGACTCTGCTGAAGCATTTGAGGACTCAGCTGCATTATTTAAGGACTCTGCTGCATTATTTAAGGAATTTGCTGCATTATTTAAGGACTCTGCTGCGGTATTTAAGGACTCTGCTGCATTATTTAAGGACTTTGATGCATTATTTAAGGACGCTGCTGCAGAATTTAAGGAATCTGCTGCATTATTTAAGGACTTTGTTGCATTATTTAAGGTCTCTGCTGCATTATTTAAGGACTTGCTGCATTATTTAAGGACTCTGCTGCTGTGTTTAAGAACTCTGCTGCATTATTTAAGGACTTTGCTGAATTATTTTAGGACTCTGCTGCATTATTTAAGGACTTTGCTGTATTATTTAAGGACTCTACTGCATTATTTAAGGACTTTGTTGCATTATTTAAGGACTCTGCTGCATTATTTAAGGACTTTGCTGTATTATTTAAGGACTCTGCTGCATTATTTAAGGACTTTTTTGCATTATTTAAGGACTCTGCTGCATTATTTAAGGACTTTGCTGCATTATTTAAGGACTCTGCTGCATTATTTAAGGACTTTGCTGCATTATTTAATGACTCTGCTGCATTATTTAAGGACTTTGTTGTATTATTTAAGGACTTTGCTGCATTATTTAAGGACTCTGCTGCGGTATTTAAGGACTCTGCTGCATTATTTAAGGACTTTGTTGCATTATTTAAGGACTCTGCTGCATTATTTAGGGACTTTGCTGCATTATTTAAGGACTATGCTGTGGTACTTAAGGACTCTGCTGTATTATTTAAGGACTTTGCTGCATTATTTAAGGACTCTGCTGCATTATTTAATGACTTTGTTGCATTATATAAGGACTCTGCTGCATTATTTAAGGACTATGTTGCATTATGTTAGAAGTCTGCTGCATTATTTAAGGACTTTGCTGCATTATTTAAGGACTCTGCTGCATTATTTGAGGACTTTATTGCATTATTTAAGGACTCTGCTGCATTATTTAATGACTCTGCTGAAGCATTTGAGGACTCAGCTGCATTATTTAAGGTCTCTGCTGTATTATTTAAGGACTCTGCTGCATTATTTAATGACTCTGCTGCGGTATTTAAGGACTCTGCTGCATTATTTAAGGACTTTGCTGCATTATTTAAGGACTGCTGCGTTATTTAAGGACTCTGCTGCATTATTTAAGACTTTGCTGCATTATTTAAGGACTCTGCTGCAGTGTTTAATGACTCTGCTGAAGCAATTGGGGACTCAGATGCATTGTTTAAGGACTCTGCTGCATTATGTAAGGACTTTGCTGCTTTATTTAAGGACTTTGCTGCATTATTTAAGGACTTTGTTGCATTATTTAAGGACTCTGCTGCATTATTTAAGGACTTTGTTGCATTATTTAAGGACTCTGCTGCATTATTTAATTACTTTGCTGCATTATTTAAGGACTCTGCTGCGGTATTTAAGGACTCTGCTGCATTATTTAAGGACTTTGATGCATTATTTAAGGACACTGCTGCAGAATTTAAGATTCTGCTTCATTATATAAGGACTTTGTTGCATTATTTAAGGTCTCTGCTGCATTATTTAAGGACTCTGCTATGGTACTTAAGGACTTTGCTGAATTATTTAAGGACTCTGCTGCATTATTTAAGAACTTTGTTGCATTATTTAAGGACTCTGCTGCATTATTTAAGGACTTTGTTGCATTATGTAAGGACTCTGCTGCATTATTTAAGGACTTTGCTGCATTATTTAAGGACTCTGCTGCATAATTTAAGGACTTTATTGCATTATTTTAGGATCCTGCTGCATTATTTAATGACTCTGCTGAAGCATTTGAGGACTCAGCTGCATTATTAAAGGTCTCTGCTGCATTATTTAAGGATCCTGCTGAAGCATTTGAGGACTCAGTTGCATTATTTAAGGACTTTGCTGCATTATTTAACGACTCTGCTGCGTTATTTAAGGACTCTGCTGCATTATTTAAGAACTTTGCTGCATTATTTAAGGACTCTTCTGAATTATTTAATGACTCTGCTGAAGTATTTGAGGACTCAGCTGCATTACTTAAGGACTCTGCTGCATTATTTAAGGAATTTGCTGCATTATTTAAGGACTCTGCTGCGTTATTTAAGGACTCTGCTGCGTTATTTAAGGACTCTGCTGCATTATTTAAGGACTTTGATGCATTATTTATGGACGCTGCTGCAGAATTTAAGGAATCTGCTGCATTATTTAAGGACTTTGTTGCATTATTTAAGGTCTCTGCTGCAGTATTTAATGACTCTGCTGAAGCATTTGGGCACTCAGATGCATTATTTAAGGACTCTGCTGCATTATGTAAGGGCTTTGCTGCTTTATTTAAGGACTCTTTTGCATTATTTAAGGACTTTGTTGCATTATTTAAGGACTCTGCTGCATTATTTAAGGACTTTGTTGCATTATTTAAGGATTCTGCTGCATTACTTAAGGACTTTGCTGCATTATTTAAGGACTATGCTGTGGTATTTAAGGACTCTGCTGCATTATTTAAGGACTTTGCTGCATTATTAAAGGACTCTGCTGCATTATTTAATTACTTTGCTGCATTATTTAAGGACTCTGCTGCGGTATTTAAGGACTCTGCTGCATTATTTAAGGACTTTGATGCATTATTTAAGGACACTGCTGCAGAATTTAAGGAATCTGCTGCATTATTTAAGGACTTTGTTGCATTATTTAAGGTCTCTTTTTCATTATTTAAGGACTCTGCTATTGTACTTAAGGACTTTGCTGCATTATTTAAGGACTTTGCTGCATTATTTAAGGACTCTGCTGCATTATTTAAGTACTTTGTTGCATTATTTAAGGACTCTGCTGCATAATTTAAGGACTTTATTGCATTATTTAAGGATCCTGCTGCATTATTTAACGACTCTGCTGCGTTATTTAAGGACTCTGCTGCATTATTTAAGGACACTGCTGCATTATTTAAGGACTCTGCTGCATTATTTAAGGACTTTGCTGCATTATTTAACGACTCTGCTGCATTATTTAAGAACTTTGCTGCATTATTTAAGGACTCTGCTGCATTATTTAAGGAATTTGTTGCATTATTTAAGGACTCTGCTGCTTTATTTAAGGACTCTGCTGCGGTATTTAAGGACTCTGCTGCATTATTTAAGGACTTTGCTGCATTATTTAAGGACTGCTGCGTTATTTAAGGACTCTGCTGCATTATTTAAGACTTTGCTGCATTATTTAAGGACTCTGCTGCAGTGTTTAATGACTCTGCTGAAGCAACTGGGGACTCAGATGCATTATTTAAGGACTCTGCTGCATTATGTAAGGACTTTGCTGCTTTATTTAAGGACTTTGCTGCATTATTTAAGGACTTTGTTGCATTATTTAAGGACTCTGCTGCATTATTTAAGGACTTTGTTGCATTATTTAAGGACTCTTCTGCATTATTTAAGGACTTTGCTGCATTATTTAAGGACTATGCTGTGGTATTTAAGTACTCTGCTGCATTATTTAAGGACTTTGCTGCATTATTTAAGGACTCTGCTGCATTATTTAATTACTTTGCTGCATTATTAAAGGACCCTGCTGCGGCATTTAAGGATTCTGCTGCATTATTTAAGGACTTTGATGCATTATTTAAGGACGCTGCTGCAGAATTTAAGGAATCTGCTGCATTATTTAAGGACTTTCTTGCATTATTTAAGGTCTCTGCTGCATGAATTATGGACTCTGCTATGGTACTTAAGGACTTTGCTGCATTATTTAAGGACTTTGCTGCATTATTTAAGGACTTTGATGCATTATTTAAGAACTTTGTTGCATTATTTAAGGACTCTGCTGCATTATTTAAGGACTTTGTTGCATTATGTAAGGACTTTGCTGCTTTATTTAAGGACTTTGCTGCATTATTTAAGGACTTTGTTGCATTATTTAAGGACTCTGCTGCATTATTTAAGGACTTTGTTGCATTATTTAAGGACTCTTCTGCATTATTTAAGGACTTTGCTGCATTATTTAAGGACTATGCTGTGGTATTTAAGTACTCTGCTGCATTATTTAAGGACTTTGCTGCATTATTTAAGGACTCTGCTGCATTATTTAATTACTTTGCTGCATTATTAAAGGACCCTGCTGCGGCATTTAGGGATTCTGCTGCATAATTTAAGGACTTTATTGCATTATTTAAGGATCCTGCTGCATTATTTAAGGATCCTGCTGAAGCATTTGAGGACTCAGCTGCATTATTTAAGGACTTTGCTGCATTATTTAACGACTCTGCTGCATTATTTAAGTACTCTGCTGCTTTATTTAAGGACTTTCCTGCATTATTTAAGGAGTCTTCTGCATTATTTAATGACTCTGCTGAAGCATTTGAGGACTCAACTGCATTATTTAAGGACTCTGCTGCATTATTTAAGGTCTCTGCTGCATTATTTAAGGACTCTGCTGTGGTATATAAGGACTCTGCTGCATTATTTAAGGAATTTGTTGCATTATTTAAGGACGCTGCTGCATTATTTAAGGACTTTGTTGCATTATTTAAGGACTCTGCTGCATTAATTAAGGACTTTGCTGCATTACTTAAGGACACTGCTGCATTATTTAAGGACTCTGTTGCATTATTTAAGGATTCTGCTGCATTATTTAAGGACTTTGCTGCATTATTTAAGGACTATGCTGTGGTATTTAAGGACTCTGCTGCATTATTTAAGGACTTTGCTGCATTATTAAAGGACTCTGCTGCATTATTTAATTACTTTGCTGCATTATTTAAGGACTCTGCTGCGGTATTTAAGGACTCTGCTGCATTATTTAAGGACTTTGATGCATTATTTAAGGACACTGCTGCAGAATTTAAGGAATCTGCTGCATTATCTAAGGACTTTGTTGCATTATTTAAGGTCTCTTTTTCATTATTTAAGGACTCTGCTATTGTACTTAAGGACTTTGCTGCATTATTTAAGGACTTTGCTGCATTATTTAAGGACTCTGCTGCATTATTTAAGTACTTTGTTGCATTATTTAAGGACTCTGCTGCATAATTTAAGGACTTTATTGCATTATTTAAGGATCCTGCTGCATTATTTAATGACTCTGCTGAAGCATTTGAGGACTCAGCTGCATTATTTAAGGTCTCTCTGCTGCATTATTTAAGGATCCTGCTGAAGCATTTGAGGACTCAGCTGCATTATTTAAGGACTTTGCTGCATTATTTAACGACTCTGCTGCGTTATTTAAGGACTCTGCTGCATTATTTAAGGACACTGCTGCATTATTTAAGGACTCTGCTGCATTATTTAAGGACTTTGCTGCATTATTTAACGACTCTGCTGCATTATTTAAGAACTTTGCTGCATTATTTAAGGACTCTGCTCCATTATTTAAGGAATTTGCTGCATTATTTAAGGACTCTGCTGCTTTATTTAAGGACTTTGCTGCATTATTTAATGAATCTGCTGAAGCATTTGAGGACTCAACTGCATTATTTAAGGTCTCTGCTGCATTATTTAAGGACTCTGCTGAAGCATTTGAGGACTCAGCTGCATGATTTAAGGACTTTGCTGAATTATTTAAGGACTCTGCTGCATTATTTAAGGAATTTGTTGCATTATTTAAGGACTCTGCTGCATTATTTAAGGAATTTGTTGCATTATTTAAGGACTCTGCTGCATTATTTAATGACTTTGCTGCATTATTTAATAACTTTGTTGCATTATATAAGTACTCTGCTGCATTATTTAAGGACTTTGTTGCATTATGTAAGGAGTCTGCTGCATTATTTAAGGAGTCTGCTGCATTATTTAATGACTATGCTGCATTATTTAAGGACTGCTGCGTTATTTAAGGACTCTGCTGCATTATTTAAGACTTTGCTGCATTATTTAAGGACTCTGCTGCAGTATTTAATGACTCTGCTGAAGCATTTGGGGACTCAGATGCTTTATTTAAGGACTCTGTTGCATTATTTAAGGACTTTGTTGCATTATTTAAGGACTCTGCTGCATTATTTAAGGACTTTGTTGCATTATTTAAGGATTCTGCTGCATTTTTTAAGGACTTTGCTGCATTATTTAAGGACTCTGCTGCATTATTTAATTACTTTGCTCCATTATTTAAGGACTCTGCTGCGGTATTTAAGGACTCTGCTGCATTATTTAAGGACTGTGATGCATTATTTAAGGACGCTGCTGCAGAATTTAAGGAATCTGCTGCATTATTTAAGGACTTTGTTGCATTATTTAAGGTCTCTGCTGCATTATTTAAGGACTCTGCTATGGTACTTAAGGACTTTGCTGCATTATTTAAGGACTTTGCTGCATTATTTAAGGACTCTGCTGCATTATTTAAGAACTGTGTTGCATTATTTAAGGACTCTGCTGCATTATTTAAGGACTTTGTTGCATTATGTAAGGACTCTGCTGCATTATTTAAGGACTTTGCTGCATTATTTAAGGACTCTACTGCATAATTTAAGGACTTTATTGCATTATTTAAGGATCCTGCTGCATTATTTAATGACTCTGCTGAAGCATTTGAGGACTCAGCTGCATTATTAAAGGTCTCTGCTGCATTATTTAAGGATCCTGCTGAAGCATTTGAGGACTCAGCTGCATTATTTAAGGACTTTGCTGCATTATTTATCGACTCTGCTGCGTTATTTAAGGACTCTGCTGCATTATTTAAGAACTTTGCTGCATTATTTAAGGACTCTTCTGCATTATTTAATGACTCTGCTGAAGTATTTGAGGACTCAGCTGCATTATTTAAGGACTCTGCTGCATTATTTAAGGAATTTGCTGCATTATTTAAGGACTCTACTGCGTTATTTAAGGACTCTGCTGCATTATTTAAGGACTTTGATGCATTATTTAAGGATGCTGCTGCAGAATTTAAGGAATCTGCTGCATTATTTAAGGACTTTGTTGCATTATTTAAGGTCTCTGCTGCATTATTTAAGGACTCTGCTGTGGTATTTAAGGACTCTGCTGCATTATTTAAGGAATTTGTTGCATTATTTAAGGACGCTGCTGCATTATTTAAGGACTTTGTTGCATTATTTAAGGACTCTGCTGCAGTATTTAATGACTCTGCTGAAGCATTTGGGGACTCAGATGCATTATTTAAGGACTCTGCTGCATTATGTAAGGGCTTTGCTGCTTTATTTAACGACTCTTTTGCATTATTTAAGGACTCTGCTGCATTATTTAAGGACTTTGTTGCATTATTTAAGGATTTTGCTGCATTATTTAAGGATTTTGCTGCATTATTTAAGGACTTTGCCGCATTATTTAAGGACTATGCTTTGGTATTTAAGGACTCTGCTGCATTATTTAAGGACTTTGCTGCATTATTTAAGGACTCTGCTGCATTATTTAATTACTTTGCTGCATTATTTAAGGACTCTGCTGCGGTATTTAAGGACTCTGCTGCATTATTTAAGGACTTTGATGCATTATTTAAGGACACTGCTGCAGAATTTAAGATTCTGCTTCATTATATAAGGACTTTGTTGCATTATTTAAGGTCTCTGCTGCATTATTTAAGGACTCTGCTATGGTACTTAAGGACTTTGCTGCATTATTTAAGGACTCTGCTGCATTATTTAAGAACTTTGTTGCATTATTTAAGGACTCTGCTGCATTATTTAAGGACTTTGTTGCATTATGTAAGGACTCTGCTGCATTATTTAAGGACTTTGCTGCATTATTTAAGGACTCTGCTGCATAATTTAAGGACTTTATTGCATTATTTTAGGATCCTGCTGCATTATTTAATGACTCTGCTGAAGCATTTGAGGACTCAGCTGCATTATTAAAGGTCTCTGCTGCATTATTTAAGGATCCTGCTGAAGCATTTGAGGACTCAGTTGCATTATTTAAGGACTTTGCTGCATTATTTAACGACTCTGCTGCGTTATTTAAGGACTCTGCTGCATTATTTAAGAACTTTGCTGCATTATTTAAGGACTCTTCTGAATTATTTAATGACTCTGCTGAAGTATTTGAGGACTCAGCTGCATTACTTAAGGACTCTGCTGCATTATTTAAGGAATTTGCTGCATTATTTAAGGACTCTGCTGCGTTATTTAAGGACTCTGCTGCGTTATTTAAGGACTCTGCTGCATTATTTAAGGACTTTGATGCATTATTTATGGACGCTGCTGCAGAATTTAAGGAATCTGCTGCATTATTTAAGGACTTTGTTGCATTATTTAAGGTCTCTGCTGCATTATTTAAGGACTCTGCTGTGGTATTTAAGGACTCTGCTGCATTATTTAAGGAATTTGTTGCATTATTTAAGGACGCTGCTGCATTATTTAAGGTCTTTGTTGCATTATTTAAGGACTCTGCTGCAGTATTTAATGACTCTGCTGAAGCATTTGGGGACTCAGATGCATTATTTAAGGACTCTGCTGCATTATGTAAGGGCTTTGCTGCTTTATTTAAGGACTCTTTTGCATTATTTAAGGACTTTGTTGCATTATTTAAGGACTCTGCTGCATTATTTAAGGACTTTGTTGCATTATTTAAGGATCCTGCTGCATTATTTAAGGACTTTGCTGCATTATTTAAGGACTATGCTTTGGTATTTAAGGACTCTGCTGCATTATTTAAGGACTTTGCTGCATTATTTAAGGACTCTGCTGCATTATTTAATTACTTTGCTGCATTATTTAAGGACTCTGCTGCGGTATTTAAGGACTCTGCTGCATTATTTAAGGACTTTGATGCATTATTTAAGGACTCTGCTGCATTATTTAAGGAATTTGTTGCATTATTTAAGGACTCTGCTGCATTATTTAAGGACTTTGCTGCATTATTTAATAACTTTGTTGCATTATATAAGTACTCTGCTGCATTATTTAAGGACTTTGTTGCATTATGTAAGGAGTCTGCTGCATTATTTAAGGACTTTGCTGCATTATTTAACGACTCTGCTGAAACATTTGAGGACTCAGCTGCATTATTTAAGGACTCTGCTGCATTATTTAAGGAATTTGCTGCATTATTTAAGGACTCTGCTGCGGTATTTAAGGACTCTGCTGCATTATTTAAGGACTTTGATGAATTATTTAAGGACTCTGCTGCATTATTTAATGACTTTGTTGCATTATATAAGGTCTCTGCTGCATTATTTAAGGACTATGTTGCATTATGTTAGAAGTCTGCTGCATTATTTAAGGACTTTGCTGCATTATTTAAGGACTCTGCTGCATTATTTAAGGACTTTATTGCATTATTTAAGGACTCTGCTGCATTATTTAATGACTCTGCTGAAGCATTTGAGGACTCAGCTGCATTATTTAAGGTCTCTGCTGTATTATTTAAGGACTCTGCTGCATTATTTAATGACTCTGCTGCGGTATTTAAGGACTCTGCTGCATTATTTAAGGACTTTGCTGCATTATTTAAGGACTGCTGCGTTGTTTAAGGACTCTGCTGCATTATTTAAGACTTTGCTGCATTATTTAAGGACTCTGCTGAAGCAATTGGGGACTCAGATGCATTATTTAAGGACTCTGCTGCATTATGTAAGGACTTTGCTGCTTTATTGAATGACTTTGCTGCATTATTTAAGGACTTTGTTGCATTATTTAAGGACTCTGCTGCATTATTTAAGGACTTTGTTGCATTATTTAAGGACTCTGCTGCATTATTTAAGGACTTTGCTGCATTATTTAAGGACTATGCTGTGATATTTAAGGACTATGCTTTGGCATTATTTAAGGACTTTGCTGCATTATTTAAGGACTCTGCTGCATTATTTAATTACTTTGCTGCATTATTAAAGGACCCTGCTGCGGCATTTAAGGATTCTGCTGCATTATTTAAGGACTTTGATGCATTATTTAAGGACGCTGCTGCAGAATTTAAGGAATCTGCTGCATTATTTAAGGACTTTGTTGCATTATTTAAGGTCTCTGCTGCATTATTTAAGGACTCTGCTATGGTACTTAACGACTTTGCTGCATTATTTAAGGACTTTGCTGCATTATTTAAGGACTTTGATGCATTATTTAAGAACTTTGTTGCATTATTTAAGGACTCTGCTGCATTATTTAAGGACTTTGTTGCATTATGTAAGGACTCTGCTGCATTATTTAAGGACTTTGCTGCATTATTTAAGGACTCTGCTGCATAATTTAAGGACTTTATTGCATTATTTAAGGATCCTGCTGCATTATTTAAGGATCCTGCTGAAGCATTTGAGGACTCAGCTGCATTATTTAAGGACTTTGCTGCATTATTTAGCGACTCTGCTGCATTATCTAAGGACTCTGCTGCTTTATTTAAGGACTTTCCTGCATTATTTAAGGAGTCTTCTGCATTATTTAATGACTCTGCTGAAGCATTTGAGGACTCAGCTGCATTATTTAAGGACTCTGCTGCATTATTTAAGGACTTTGCTGCATTATTTAATGACTCTGCTGAAGCATTTGAGGACTCAGCTGCATTATTTAAGGACTCTGCTGCATTATTTAAGGAATTTGCTGCATTATTTAAGGACTCTGCTGCGGTATTTAAGGACTCTGCTGCATTATTTAAGGACTTTGATGCATTATTTAAGGACGCTGCTGCAGAATTTAAGGAATCTGCTGCATTATTTAAGGACTTTGTTGCATTATTTAAGGTCTCTGCTGCATTATTTAAGGACTTGCTGCATTATTTAAGGACTCTGCTGCTGTGTTTAAGAACTCTGCTGCATTATTTAAGGACTTTGCTGAATTATTTTAATACTCTGCTGCATTATTTAAGGACTTTGCTGTATTATTTAAGGACTCTACTGCATTATTTAAGGACTTTGTTGCATTATTTAAGGACTCTGCTGCATTATTTAAGGACTTTGCTGTATTATTTAAGGACTCTGCTGCATTATTTAAGGACTTTTTTGCATTATTTAAGGACTCTGCTGCATTATTTAAGGACTTTGCTGCATTATTTAAGGACTCTGCTGCATTATTTAAGGACTTTGCTGCATTATTTAATGACTCTGCTGCATTATTTAAGGACTTTGTTGTATTATTTAAGGACTTTGCTGCATTATTTAAGGACTCTGCTGCGGTATTTAAGGACTCTGCTGCATTATTTAAGGACTTTGTTGCATTATTTAAGGACTCTGCTGCATTATTTAGGGACTTTGCTGCATTATTTAAGGACTATGCTGTGGTACTTAAGGACTCTGCTGTATTATTTAAGGACTTTGCTGCATTATTTAAGGACTCTGCTGCATTATTTAATGACTTTGTTGCATTATATAAGGACTCTGCTGCATTATTTAAGGACTATGTTGCATTATGTTAGAAGTCTGCTGCATTATTTAAGGACTTTGCTGCATTATTTAATTACTCTGCTGCATTATTTGAGGACTTTATTGCATTATTTAAGGACTCTGCTGCATTATTTAATGACTCTGCTGAAGCATTTGAGGAATCAGCTGCATTATTTAAGGTCTCTGCTGTATTATTTAAGGACTCTGCTGCATTATTTAATGACTCTGCTGCGGTATTTAAGGACTCTGCTGCATTATTTAAGGACTTTGCTGCATTATTTAAGGACTGCTGCGTTATTTAAGGACTCTGCTGCATTATTTAAGACTTTGCTGCATTATTTAAGGACTCTGCTGCAGTGTTTAATGACTCTGCTGAAGCAATTGGGGACTCAGATGCATTGTTTAAGGACTCTGCTGCATTATGTAAGGACTTTGCTGCTTTATTTAAGGACTTTGCTGCATTATTTAAGGACTTTGTTGCATTATTTAAGGACTCTGCTGCATTATTTAAGGACTTTGTTGCATTATTTAAGGACTCTGCCGCATTATTTAAGGACTATGCTTTGGTATTTAAGGACTCTGCTGCATTATTTAAGGACTTTGCTGCATTATTTAAGGACTCTGCTGCATTATTTAATTACTTTGCTGCATTATTTAAGGACTCTGCTGCGGTATTTAAGGACTCTGCTGCATTATTTAAGGACTTTGATGCATTATTTAAGGACACTGCTGCAGAATTTAAGGAATCTGCTTCATTATTTAAGGACTTTGTTGCATTATTTAAGGTCTCTGCTGCATTATTTAAGGACTCTGCTATGGTACTTAAGGACTTTGCTGCATTATTTAAGGACTCTGCTGCATTATTTAAGAACTTTGTTGCATTGTTTAAGGACTCTGCTGCATTATTTAAGGACTTTTTTGCATTATGTTAGGACTCTGCTGCATTATTTAACGACTTTGCTGCATTATTTAAGGACTCTGCTGCATAATTTAAGGACTTTATTGCATTATTTTAGGATCCTGCTGCATTATTTAATGACTCTGCTGAAGCATTTGAGGACTCAGCTGCATTATTAAAGGTCTCTGCTGCATTATTTAAGGATCCTGCTGAAGCATTTGAGGACTCAGCTGCATTATTTAAGGACTTTGCTGCATTATTTAACGACTCTGCTGCGTTATTTAAGGACTCTGCTGCATTATTTAAGAACTTTGCTGCATTATTTAAGGACTCTTCTGCATTATTTAATGACTCTGCTGAAGTATTTGAGGACTCAGCTGCATTATTTAAGGACTCTGCTGCATTATTTAAGGAATTTGCTGCATTATTTAAGGACTCTGCTGCGTTATTTAAGGACTCTGCTGCATTATTTAAGGACTTTGATGCATTATTTAAGGACGCTGCTGCAGAATTTAAGGAATCTGCTGCATTATTTAAGGACTTTGTTGCATTATTTAAGGTCTCTGCTGCATTATTTAAGGACTCTGCTGTGGTATTTAAGGACTCTGCTGCATTATTTAAGGAATTTGTTGCATTATTTAAGGACGCTGCTGCATTATTTAAGGACTTTGTTGCTTTATTTAAGGACTCTGCTGCAGTATTTAATGACTCTGCTGAAGCATTTGGGGACTCAGATGCATTATTTAAGGACTCTGCTGCATTATGTAAGGGCTTTGCTGCTTTATTTAAGGACTCTTTTGCATTATTTAAGGACTTTGTTGCATTATTTAAGGACTCTGCTGCATTATTTAAGGACTTTGCTGCATTATTTAAGGACTATGCTTTGGTATTTAAGGACTCTGCTGCATTATTTAAGGACTTTGCTGCATTATTTAAGGACTCTGCTGCATTATTTAATTACTTTGCTGCATTATTTAAGGACTCTGCTGCGGTATTTAAGGACTCTGCTGCATTATTTAAGGACTTTGATGCATTATTTAAGGACTCTGCTGCATTATTTAAGGAATTTGTTGCATTATTTAAGGACTCTGCTGCATTATTTAAGGACTTTGCTGCATTATTTAATAACTTTGTTGCATTATATAAGTACTCTGCTGCATTATTTAAGGACTTTGTTGCATTATGTAAGGAGTCTGCTGCATTATTTAAGGACTTTGCTGCATTATTTAACGACTCTGCTGAAGCATTTGAGGACTCAGCTGCATTATTTAAGGACTCTGCTGCATTATTTAAGGAATTTGCTGCATTATTTAAGGACTCTGCTGCGGTATTTAAGGACTCTGCTGCATTATTTAAGGACTTTGTTGCATTATGTAAGGAGTCTGCTGCATTATTTAAGGACTTTGCTGCATTATTTAATGAATCTGCTGAAGCATTTGAGGACTCAACTGCATTATTTAAGGTCTCTGCTGCATTATTTAAGGACTCTGCTGAAGCATTTGAGGACTCAGCTGCATGATTTAAGGACTTTGCTGCATTAGTTAAGGACTCTGCTGCATTATTTAAGGAATTTGTTGCATTATTTAAGGACTCTGCTGCATTATTTAAGGACTTTGCTGCATTATTTAATAACTTTGTTGCATTATATAAGTACTCTGCTGCATTATTTAAGGACTTTGTTGCATTATGTAAGGAGTCTGCTGCATTATTTAAGGACTTTGCTGCATTATTTAACGACTCTGCTGAAGCATTTGAGGACTCAGCTGCATTACTTAAGGACACTGCTGCATTATTTAAGGAATTTGCTGCATTATTTAAGGACTCTGCTGCGGTATTTAAGGACTCTGCTGCATTATTTAAGGACTTTGTTGCATTATTTAAGGTCTCTGCTGCAGTATTTAATGACTCTGCTGAAGCATTTGGGCACTCAGATGCATTATTTAAGGACTCTGCTGCATTATGTAAGGGCTTTGCTGCTTTATTTAAGGACTCTTTTGCATTATTTAAGGACTTTGTTGCATTATTTAAGGACTCTGCTGCATTATTTAAGGACTTTGTTGCATTATTTAAGGATTCTGCTGCATTATTTAAGGACTTTGCTGCATTATTTAAGGACTATGCTTTGGTATTTAAGGACTCTGCTGCATTATTTAAGGACTCTGCTGCATTATTTAAGGACTCTGCTGCATTATTTAATTACTTTGCTGCATTATTTAAGGACTCTGCTGCGGTATTTAAGGACTCTGCTGCGGTATTTAAGGACTCTGCTGCATTATTTAAGGACACTGCTGCAGAATTTAAGGAATCTGCTTCATTATTTAAGGACTTTGTTGCTTTATTTAAGGTCTCTGCTGCATTATTTAAGGACTCTGCTATGGTACTTAAGGACTTTGCTGCATTATTTAAGGACTTTGCTGCATTATTTAAGGACTCTGCTGCATTATTTAAGAACTTTGTTGCATTATTTAAGGACTCTGCTGCATTATTTAAGGACTTTGTTGCATTATGTAAGGACTCTGCTGCATTATTTAAGGACTTTGCTGCATTATTTAAGGACTCTGCTGCATAATTTAAGGACTTTATTGCATTATTTTAGGATCCTGCTGCATTATTTAATGACTCTGCTGAAGCATTTGAGGACTCAGCTGCATTATTAAAGGTCTCTGCTGCATTATTTAAGGATCCTGCTGAAGCATTTGAGGACTCAGTTGCATTATTTAAGGACTTTGCTGCATTATTTAACGACTCTGCTGCGTTATTTAAGGACTCTGCTGCATTATTTAAGAACTTTGCTGTATTATTTAAGGACTCTTCTGCATTATTTAATGACTCTGCTGAAGTATTTGAGGACTCAGCTGCATTATTTAAGGACTCTGCTGCATTATTTAAGGACTTTGCTGCATTATTTAAGGACTCTGCTGCATAATTTAAGGACTTTATTGCATTATTTAAGGATCCTGCTGCATTATTTAAGGATCCTGCTGAAGCATTTGAGGACTCAGCTGCATTATTTAAGGACTTTGCTGCATTATTTAGCGACTCTGCTGCATTATCTAAGGACTCTGCTGCTTTATTTAAGGACTTTCCTGCATTATTTAAGGAGTCTTCTGCATTATTTAATGACTCTGCTGAAGCATTTGAGGACTCAGCTGCATTATTTAAGGACTCTGCTGCATTATTTAAGGACTTTGCTGCATTATTTAATGACTCTGCTGAAGCATTTGAGGACTCAGCTGCATTATTTAAGGACTCTGCTGCATTATTTAAGGAATTTGCTGCATTATTTAAGGACTCTGCTGCGGTATTTAAGGACTCTGCTGCATTATTTAAGGACTTTGATGCATTATTTAAGGACGCTGCTGCAGAATTTATGTAATCTGCTGCATTATTTAAGGACTTTGTTGCATTATTTAAGGTCTCTGCTGCATTATTTAAGGACTTGCTGCATTATTTAAGGACTCTGCTGCTGTGTTTAAGAACTCTGCTGCATTATTTAAGGACTTTGCTGAATTATTTTAGGACTCTGCTGCATTATTTAAGGACTTTGCTGTATTATTTAAGGACTCTACTGCATTATTTAAGGACTTTGTTGCATTATTTAAGGACTCTGCTGCATTATTTAAGGACTTTGCTGTATTATTTAAGGACTCTGCTGCATTATTTAAGGACTTTTTTGCATTATTTAAGGACTCTGCTGCATTATTTAAGGACTTTGCTGCATTATTTAAGGACTCTGCTGCATTATTTAAGGACTTTGCTGCATTATTTAATGACTCTGCTGCATTATTTAAGGACTTTGTTGTATTATTTAAGGACTTTGCTGCATTATTTAAGGACTCTGCTGCGGTATTTAAGGACTCTGCTGCATTATTTAAGGACTTTGTTGCATTATTTAAGGACTCTGCTGCATTATTTAGGGACTTTGCTGCATTATTTAAGGACTATGCTGTGGTACTTAAGGACTCTGCTGTATTATTTAAGGACTTTGCTGCATTATTTAAGGACTCTGCTGCATTATTTAATGACTTTGTTGCATTATATAAGGACTCTGCTGCATTATTTAAGGACTATGTTGCATTATGTTAGAAGTCTGCTGCATTATTTAAGGACTTTGCTGCATTATTTAAGGACTCTGCTGCATTATTTGAGGACTTTATTGCATTATTTAAGGACTCTGCTGCATTATTTAATGACTCTGCTGAAGCATTTGAGGAATCAGCTGCATTATTTAAGGTCTCTGCTGTATTATTTAAGGACTCTGCTGCATTATTTAATGACTCTGCTGCGGTATTTAAGGACTCTGCTGCATTATTTAAGGACTTTGCTGCATTATTTAAGGACTGCTGCGTTATTTAAGGACTCTGCTGCATTATTTAAGACTTTGCTGCATTATTTAAGGACTCTGCTGCAGTGTTTAATGACTCTGCTGAAGCAATTGGGGACTCAGATGCATTGTTTAAGGACTCTGCTGCATTATGTAAGGACTTTGCTGCTTTATTTAAGGACTTTGCTGCATTATTTAAGGACTTTGTTGCATTATTTAAGGACTCTGCTGCATTATTTAAGGACTTTGTTGCATTATTTAAGGACTCTGCCGCATTATTTAAGGACTATGCTTTGGTATTTAAGGACTCTGCTGCATTATTTAAGGACTTTGCTGCATTATTTAAGGACTCTGCTGCATTATTTAATTACTTTGCTGCATTATTTAAGGACTCTGCTGCGGTATTTAAGGACTCTGCTGCATTATTTAAGGACTTTGATGCATTATTTAAGGACACTGCTGCAGAATTTAAGGAATCTGCTTCATTATTTAAGGACTTTGTTGCATTATTTAAGGTCTCTGCTGCATTATTTAAGGACTCTGCTATGGTACTTAAGGACTTTGCTGCATTATTTAAGGACTCTGCTGCATTATTTAAGAACTTTGTTGCATTGTTTAAGGACTCTGCTGCATTATTTAAGGACTTTGTTGCATTATGTTAGGACTCTGCTGCATTATTTAACGACTTTGCTGCATTATTTAAGGACTCTGCTGCATAATTTAAGGACTTTATTGCATTATTTTAGGATCCTGCTGCATTATTTAATGACTCTGCTGAAGCATTTGAGGACTCAGCTGCATTATTAAAGGTCTCTGCTGCATTATTTAAGGATCCTGCTGAAGCATTTGAGGACTCAGCTGCATTATTTAAGGACTTTGCTGCATTATTTAACGACTCTGCTGCGTTATTTAAGGACTCTGCTGCATTATTTAAGAACTTTGCTGCATTATTTAAGGACTCTTCTGCATTATTTAATGACTCTGCTGAAGTATTTGAGGACTCAGCTGCATTATTTAAGGACTCTGCTGCATTATTTAAGGAATTTGCTGCATTATTTAAGGACTCTGCTGCGTTATTTAAGGACTCTGCTGCATTATTTAAGGACTTTGATGCATTATTTAAGGACGCTGCTGCAGAATTTAAGGAATCTGCTGCATTATTTAAGGACTTTGTTGCATTATTTAAGGTCTCTGCTGCATTATTTAAGGACTCTGCTGTGGTATTTAAGGACTCTGCTGCATTATTTAAGGAATTTGTTGCATTATTTAAGGACGCTGCTGCATTATTTAAGGACTTTGTTGCTTTATTTAAGGACTCTGCTGCAGTATTTAATGACTCTGCTGAAGCATTTGGGGACTCAGATGCATTATTTAAGGACTCTGCTGCATTATGTAAGGGCTTTGCTGCTTTATTTAAGGACTCTTTTGCATTATTTAAGGACTTTGTTGCATTATTTAAGGACTCTGCTGCATTATTTAAGGACTTTGCTGCATTATTTAAGGACTATGCTTTGGTATTTAAGGACTCTGCTGCATTATTTAAGGACTTTGCTGCATTATTTAAGGACTCTGCTGCATTATTTAATTACTTTGCTGCATTATTTAAGGACTCTGCTGCGGTATTTAAGGACTCTGCTGCATTATTTAAGGACTTTGATGCATTATTTAAGGACTCTGCTGCATTATTTAAGGAATTTGTTGCATTATTTAAGGACTCTGCTGCATTATTTAAGGACTTTGCTGCATTATTTAATAACTTTGTTGCATTATATAAGTACTCTGCTGCATTATTTAAGGACTTTGTTGCATTATGTAAGGAGTCTGCTGCATTATTTAAGGACTTTGCTGCATTATTTAACGACTCTGCTGAAGCATTTGAGGACTCAGCTGCATTATTTAAGGACTCTGCTGCATTATTTAAGGACTTTGCTGCATTATTTAAGGACTCTGCTGCATTATTTAATTACTTTGCTGCATTATTTAAGGACTCTGCTGCGGTATTTAAGGACTCTGCTGCATTATTTAAGGACTTTGATGCATTATTTAAGGACACTGCTGCAGAATTTAAGGAATCTGCTTCATTATTTAAGGACTTTGTTGCATTATTTAAGGTCTCTGCTGCATTATTTAAGGACTCTGCTATGGTACTTAAGGACTTTGCTGCATTATTTAAGGACTCTGCTGCATTATTTAAGAACTTTGTTGCATTGTTTAAGGACTCTGCTGCATTATTTAAGGACTTTGTTGCATTATGTTAGGACTCTGCTGCATTATTTAACGACTTTGCTGCATTATTTAAGGACTCTGCTGCATAATTTAAGGACTTTATTGCATTATTTTAGGATCCTGCTGCATTATTTAATGACTCTGCTGAAGCATTTGAGGACTCAGCTGCATTATTAAAGGTCTCTGCTGCATTATTTAAGGATCCTGCTGAAGCATTTGAGGACTCAGCTGCATTATTTAAGGACTTTGCTGCATTATTTAACGACTCTGCTGCGTTATTTAAGGACTCTGCTGCATTATTTAAGAACTTTGCTGCATTATTTAAGGACTCTTCTGCATTATTTAATGACTCTGCTGAAGTATTTGAGGACTCAGCTGCATTATTTAAGGACTCTGCTGCATTATTTAAGGAATTTGCTGCATTATTTAAGGACTCTGCTGCGTTATTTAAGGACTCTGCTGCATTATTTAAGGACTTTGATGCATTATTTAAGGACGCTGCTGCAGAATTTAAGGAATCTGCTGCATTATTTAAGGACTTTGTTGCATTATTTAAGGTCTCTGCTGCATTATTTAAGGACTCTGCTGTGGTATTTAAGGACTCTGCTGCATTATTTAAGGAATTTGTTGCATTATTTAAGGACGCTGCTGCATTATTTAAGGACTTTGTTGCTTTATTTAAGGACTCTGCTGCAGTATTTAATGACTCTGCTGAAGCATTTGGGGACTCAGATGCATTATTTAAGGACTCTGCTGCATTATGTAAGGGCTTTGCTGCTTTATTTAAGGACTATTTTGCATTATTTAAGGACTTTGTTGCATTATTTAAGGACTCTGCTGCATTATTTAAGGACTTTGCTGCATTATTTAAGGACTATGCTTTGGTATTTAAGGACTCTGCTGCATTATTTAAGGACTTTGCTGCATTATTTAAGGACTCTGCTGCATTATTTAATTACTTTGCTGCATTATTTAAGGACTCTGCTGCGGTATTTAAGGACTCTGCTGCATTATTTAAGGACTTTGATGCATTATTTAAGGACTCTGCTGCATTATTTAAGGAATTTGTTGCATTATTTAAGGACTCTGCTGCATTATTTAAGGACTTTGCTGCATTATTTAATAACTTTGTTGCATTATATAAGTACTCTGCTGCATTATTTAAGGACTTTGTTGCATTATGTAAGGAGTCTGCTGCATTATTTAAGGACTTTGCTGCATTATTTAACGACTCTGCTGAAGCATTTGAGGACTCAGCTGCATTATTTAAGGACTCTGCTGCATTATTTAAGGAATTTGCTGCATTATTTAAGGACTCTGCTGCGGTATTTAAGGACTCTGCTGCATTATTTAAGGACTTTGTTGCATTATGTAAGGAGTCTGCTGCATTATTTAAGGACTTTGCTGCATTATTTAATGAATCTGCTGAAGCATTTGAGGACTCAACTGCATTATTTAAGGTCTCTGCTGCATTATTTAAGGACTCTGCTGAAGCATTTGAGGACTCAGCTGCATGATTTAAGGACTTTGCTGCATTAGTTAAGGACTCTGCTGCATTATTTAAGGAATTTGTTGCATTATTTAAGGACTCTGCTGCATTATTTAAGGACTTTGCTGCATTATTTAATAACTTTGTTGCATTATATAAGTACTCTGCTGCATTATTTAAGGACTTTGTTGCATTATGTAAGGAGTCTGCTGCATTATTTAAGGACTTTGCTGCATTATTTAACGACTCTGCTGAAGCATTTGAGGACTCAGCTGCATTATTTAAGGACACTGCTGCATTATTTAAGGAATTTTCTGCATTATTTAAGGACTCTGCTGCGGTATTTAAGGACTCTGCTGCATTATTTAAGGACTTTGTTGCATTATTTAAGGTCTCTGCTGCAGTATTTAATGACTCTGCTGAAGCATTTGGGCACTCAGATGCATTATTTAAGGACTCTGCTGCATTATGTAAGGGCTTTGCTGCTTTATTTAAGGACTCTTTTGCATTATTTAAGGACTTTGTTGCATTATTTAAGGACTCTGCTGCATTATTTAAGGACTTTGTTGCATTATTTAAGGATTCTGCTGCATTATTTAAGGACTTTGCTGCATTATTTAAGGACTATGCTTTGGTATTTAAGGACTCTGCTGCATTATTTAAGGACTCTGCTGCATTATTTAAGGACTCTGCTGCATTATTTAATTACTTTGCTGCATTATTTAAGGACTCTGCTGCGGTATTTAAGGACTCTGCTGCGGTATTTAAGGACTCTGCTGCATTATTTAAGGACACTGCTGCAGAATTTAAGGAATCTGCTTCATTATTTAAGGACTTTGTTGCTTTATTTAAGGTCTCTGCTGCATTATTTAAGGACTCTGCTATGGTACTTAAGGACTTTGCTGCATTATTTAAGGACTTTGCTGCATTATTTAAGGACTCTGCTGCATTATTTAAGAACTTTGTTGCATTATTTAAGGACTCTGCTGCATTATTTAAGGACTTTGTTGCATTATGTAAGGACTCTGCTGCATTATTTAAGGACTCTGCTGCATAATTTAAGGACTTTATTGCATTATTTTAGGATCCTGCTGCATTATTTAATGACTCTGCTGAAGCATTTGAGGACTCAGCTGCATTATTAAAGGTCTCTGCTGCATTATTTAAGGATCCTGCTGAAGCATTTGAGGACTCAGTTGCATTATTTAAGGACTTTGCTGCATTATTTAACGACTCTGCTGCGTTATTTAAGGACTCTGCTGCATTATTTAAGAACTTTGCTGTATTATTTAAGGTCTCTTCTGCATTATTTAATGACTCTGCTGAAGTATTTGAGGACTCAGCTGCATTATTTAAGGACTCTGCTGCATTATTTAAGGACTTTGCTGCATTATTTAAGGACTCTGCTGCATAATTTAAGGACTTTATTGCATTATTTAAGGATCCTGCTGCATTATTTAAGGATCCTGCTGAAGCATTTGAGGACTCAGCTGCATTATTTAAGGACTTTGCTGCATTATTTAGCGACTCTGCTGCATTATCTAAGGACTCTGCTGCTTTATTTAAGGACTTTCCTGCATTATTTAAGGAGTCTTCTGCATTATTTAATGACTCTGCTGAAGCATTTGAGGACTCAGCTGCATTATTTAAGGACTCTGCTGCATTATTTAAGGACTTTGCTGCATTATTTAATGACTCTGCTGAAGCATTTGAGGACTCAGCTGCATTATTTAAGGACTCTGCTGCATTATTTAAGGAATTTGCTGCATTATTTAAGGACTCTGCTGCGGTATTTAAGGACTCTGCTGCATTATTTAAGGACTTTGATGCATTATTTAAGGACGCTGCTGCAGAATTTAAGTAATCTGCTGCATTATTTAAGGACTTTGTTGCATTATTTAAGGTCTCTGCTGCATTATTTAAGGACTTGCTGCATTATTTAAGGACTCTGCTGCTGTGTTTAAGAACTCTGCTGCATTATTTAAGGACTTTGCTGAATTATTTTAGGACTCTGCTGCATTATTTAAGGACTTTGCTGTATTATTTAAGGACTCTACTGCATTATTTAAGGACTTTGTTGCATTATTTAAGGACTCTGCTGCATTATTTAAGGACTTTGCTGTATTATTTAAGGACTCTGCTGCATTATTTAAGGACTTTTTTGCATTATTTAAGGACTCTGCTGCATTATTTAAGGACTTTGCTGCATTATTTAAGGACTCTGCTGCATTATTTAAGGACTTTGCTGCATTATTTAATGACTCTGCTGCATTATTTAAGGACTTTGTTGTATTATTTAAGGACTTTGCTGCATTATTTAAGGACTCTGCTGCGGTATTTAAGGACTCTGCTGCATTATTTAAGGACTTTGTTGCATTATTTAAGGACTCTGCTGCATTATTTAGGGACTTTGCTGCATTATTTAAGGACTATGCTGTGGTACTTAAGGACTCTGCTGTATTATTTAAGGACTTTGCTGCATTATTTAAGGACTCTGCTGCATTATTTAATGACTTTGTTGCATTATATAAGGACTCTGCTGCATTATTTAAGGACTATGTTGCATTATGTTAGAAGTCTGCTGCATTATTTAAGGACTTTGCTGCATTATTTAAGGACTCTGCTGCATTATTTGAGGACTTTATTGCATTATTTAAGGACTCTGCTGCATTATTTAATGACTCTGCTGAAGCATTTGAGGAATCAGCTGCATTATTTAAGGTCTCTGCTGTATTATTTAAGGACTCTGCTGCATTATTTAATGACTCTGCTGCGGTATTTAAGGACTCTGCTGCATTATTTAAGGACTTTGCTGCATTATTTAAGGACTGCTGCGTTATTTAAGGACTCTGCTGCATTATTTAAGACTTTGCTGCATTATTTAAGGACTCTGCTGCAGTGTTTAATGACTCTGCTGAAGCAATTGGGGACTCAGATGCATTGTTTAAGGACTCTGCTGCATTATGTAAGGACTTTGCTGCTTTATTTAAGGACTTTGCTGCATTATTTAAGGACTTTGTTGCATTATTTAAGGACTCTGCTGCATTATTTAAGGACTTTGTTGCATTATTTAAGGACTCTGCCGCATTATTTAAGGACTATGCTTTGGTATTTAAGGACTCTGCTGCATTATTTAAGGACTTTGCTGCATTATTTAAGGACTCTGCTGCATTATTTAATTACTTTGCTGCATTATTTAAGGACTCTGCTGCGGTATTTAAGGACTCTGCTGCATTATTTAAGGACTTTGATGCATTATTTAAGGACACTGCTGCAGAATTTAAGGAATCTGCTTCATTATTTAAGGACTTTGTTGCATTATTTAAGGTCTCTGCTGCATTATTTAAGGACTCTGCTATGGTACTTAAGGACTTTGCTGCATTATTTAAGGACTCTGCTGCATTATTTAAGAACTTTGTTGCATTGTTTAAGGACTCTGCTGCATTATTTAAGGACTTTGTTGCATTATGTTAGGACTCTGCTGCATTATTTAACGACTTTGCTGCATTATTTAAGGACTCTGCTGCATAATTTAAGGACTTTATTGCATTATTTTAGGATCCTGCTGCATTATTTAATGACTCTGCTGAAGCATTTGAGGACTCAGCTGCATTATTAAAGGTCTCTGCTGCATTATTTAAGGATCCTGCTGAAGCATTTGAGGACTCAGCTGCATTATTTAAGGACTTTGCTGCATTATTTAACGACTCTGCTGCGTTATTTAAGGACTCTGCTGCATTATTTAAGAACTTTGCTGCATTATTTAAGGACTCTTCTGCATTATTTAATGACTCTGCTGAAGTATTTGAGGACTCAGCTGCATTATTTAAGGACTCTGCTGCATTATTTAAGGAATTTGCTGCATTATTTAAGGACTCTGCTGCGTTATTTAAGGACTCTGCTGCATTATTTAAGGACTTTGATGCATTATTTAAGGACGCTGCTGCAGAATTTAAGGAATCTGCTGCATTATTTAAGGACTTTGTTGCATTATTTAAGGTCTCTGCTGCATTATTTAAGGACTCTGCTGTGGTATTTAAGGACTCTGCTGCATTATTTAAGGAATTTGTTGCATTATTTAAGGACGCTGCTGCATTATTTAAGGACTTTGTTGCTTTATTTAAGGACTCTGCTGCAGTATTTAATGACTCTGCTGAAGCATTTGGGGACTCAGATGCATTATTTAAGGACTCTGCTGCATTATGTAAGGGCTTTGCTGCTTTATTTAAGGACTCTTTTGCATTATTTAAGGACTTTGTTGCATTATTTAAGGACTCTGCTGCATTATTTAAGGACTTTGCTGCATTATTTAAGGACTATGCTTTGGTATTTAAGGACTCTGCTGCATTATTTAAGGACTTTGCTGCATTATTTAAGGACTCTGCTGCATTATTTAATTACTTTGCTGCATTATTTAAGGACTCTGCTGCGGTATTTAAGGACTCTGCTGCATTATTTAAGGACTTTGATGCATTATTTAAGGACTCTGCTGCATTATTTAAGGAATTTGTTGCATTATTTAAGGACTCTGCTGCATTATTTAAGGACTTTGCTGCATTATTTAATAACTTTGTTGCATTATATAAGTACTCTGCTGCATTATTTAAGGACTTTGTTGCATTATGTAAGGAGTCTGCTGCATTATTTAAGGACTTTGCTGCATTATTTAAGGAATTTGCTGCATTATTTAAGGACTCTGCTGCGGTATTTAAGGACTCTGCTGCATTATTTAAGGACTTTGTTGCATTATGTAAGGAGTCTGCTGCATTATTTAAGGACTTTGCTGCATTATTTAATGAATCTGCTGAAGCATTTGAGGACTCAACTGCATTATTTAAGGTCTCTGCTGCATTATTTAAGGACTCTGCTGAAGCATTTGAGGACTCAGCTGCATGATTTAAGGACTTTGCTGCATTAGTTAAGGACTCTGCTGCATTATTTAAGGAATTTGTTGCATTATTTAAGGACTCTGCTGCATTATTTAAGGACTTTGCTGCATTATTTAATAACTTTGTTGCATTATATAAGTACTCTGCTGCATTATTTAAGGACTTTGTTGCATTATGTAAGGAGTCTGCTGCATTATTTAAGGACTTTGCTGCATTATTTAACGACTCTGCTGAAGCATTTGAGGACTCAGCTGCATTATTTAAGGACACTGCTGCATTATTTAAGGAATTTGCTGCATTATTTAAGGACTCTGCTGCGGTATTTAAGGACTCTGCTGCATTAAGGACTTTGTTGCATTATTTAAGGTCTCTGCTGCAGTATTTAATGACTCTGCTGAAGCATTTGGGCACTCAGATGCATTATTTAAGGACTCTGCTGCATTATGTAAGGGCTTTGCTGCTTTATTTAAGGACTCTTTTGCATTATTTAAGGACTTTGTTGCATTATTTAAGGACTCTGCTGCATTATTTAAGGACTTTGTTGCATTATTTAAGGATTCTGCTGCATTATTTAAGGACTTTGCTGCATTATTTAAGGACTATGCTTTGGTATTTAAGGACTCTGCTGCATTATTTAAGGACTCTGCTGCATTATTTAAGGACTCTGCTGCATTATTTAATTACTTTGCTGCATTATTTAAGGACTCTGCTGCGGTATTTAAGGACTCTGCTGCGGTATTTAAGGACTCTGCTGCATTATTTAAGGACACTGCTGCAGAATTTAAGGAATCTGCTTCATTATTTAAGGACTTTGTTGCTTTATTTAAGGTCTCTGCTGCATTATTTAAGGACTCTGCTATGGTACTTAAGGACTTTGCTGCATTATTTAAGGACTTTGCTGCATTATTTAAGGACTCTGCTGCATTATTTAAGAACTTTGTTGCATTATTTAAGGACTCTGCTGCATTATTTAAGGACTTTGTTGCATTATGTAAGGACTCTGCTGCATTATTTAAGGACTTTGCTGCATTATTTAAGGACTCTGCTGCATAATTTAAGGACTTTATTGCATTATTTTAGGATCCTGCTGCATTATTTAATGACTCTGCTGAAGCATTTGAGGACTCAGCTGCATTATTAAAGGTCTCTGCTGCATTATTTAAGGATCCTGCTGAAGCATTTGAGGACTCAGTTGCATTATTTAAGGACTTTGCTGCATTATTTAATGACTCTGCTGCGTTATTTAAGGACTCTGCTGCATTATTTAAGAACTTTGCTGTATTATTTAAGGACTCTTCTGCATTATTTAATGACTCTGCTGAAGTATTTGAGGACTCAGCTGCATTATTTAAGGACTCTGCTGCATTATTTAAGGAATTTGCTGCATTATTTAAGGACTCTGCTGCGTTATTTAAGGACTCTGCTGCATTATTTAAGGACTTTGATGCATTATTTAAGGACGCTGCTGCAGAATTTAAGGAATCTGCTGCATTATTTAAGGACTTTGTTGCAATATTTAAGGTCTCTGCTGCATTATTTAAGGACTCTGCTGTGGTATTTAAGGACTCTGCTGCATTATTTAAGGACTCTGCTGCATTATTTAAGGAATTTGTTGCATTATTTAAGGACTCTGCTGCATTATTTAAGGACTTTGCTGCATTATTTAAGGAATTTGTTGCATTATTTAAGGACTCTGCTGCATTATTTAAGGACTTTGATGCATTATTTAAGGACTCTGCTGCATTATTTAAGGAATTTGTTGCATTATTTAAGGACTCTGCTGCATTATTTAAGGACTTTGCTGCATTATTTAATAACTTTGTTGCATTATATAAGTACTCTGCTGCATTATTTAAGGACTTTGTTGCATTATGTAAGGAGTCTGCTGCATTATTTAAGGACTTTGCTGCATTATTTAACGACTCTGCTGAAGCATTTGAGGACTCAGCTGCATTATTTAAGGACTCTGCTGCATTATTTAAGGAATTTGCTGCATTATTTAAGGACTCTGCTGCGGTATTTAAGGACTCTGCTGCATTATTTAAGGACTTTGTTGCATTATGTAAGGAGTCTGCTGCATTATTTAAGGACTTTGCTGCATTATTTAATGAATCTGCTGAAGCATTTGAGGACTCAACTGCATTATTTAAGGTCTCTGCTGCATTATTTAAGGACTCTGCTGAAGCATTTGAGGACTCAGCTGCATGATTTAAGGACTTTGCTGCATTAGTTAAGGACTCTGCTGCATTATTTAAGGAATTTGTTGCATTATTTAAGGACTCTGCTGCATTATTTAAGGACTTTGCTGCATTATTTAATAACTTTGTTGCATTATATAAGTACTCTGCTGCATTATTTAAGGACTTTGTTGCATTATGTAAGGAGTCTGCTGCATTATTTAAGGACTTTGCTGCATTATTTAACGACTCTGCTGAAGCATTTGAGGACTCAGCTGCATTATTTAAGGACACTGCTGCATTATTTAAGGAATTTGCTGCATTATTTAAGGACTCTGCTGCGGTATTTAAGGACTCTGCTGCATTATTTAAGGACTTTGTTGCATTATTTAAGGTCTCTGCTGCAGTATTTAATGACTCTGCTGAAGCATTTGGGCACTCAGATGCATTATTTAAGGACTCTGCTGCATTATGTAAGGGCTTTGCTGCTTTATTTAAGGACTCTTTTGCATTATTTAAGGACTTTGTTGCATTATTTAAGGACTCTGCTGCATTATTTAAGGACTTTGTTGCATTATTTAAGGATTCTGCTGCATTATTTAAGGACTTTGCTGCATTATTTAAGGACTATGCTTTGGTATTTAAGGACTCTGCTGCATTATTTAAGGACTCTGCTGCATTATTTAATTACTTTGCTGCATTATTTAAGGACTCTGCTGCGGTATTTAAGGACTCTGCTGCGGTATTTAAGGACTCTGCTGCATTATTTAAGGACACTGCTGCAGAATTTAAGGAATCTGCTTCATTATTTAAGGACTTTGTTGCTTTATTTAAGGTCTCTGCTGCATTATTTAAGGACTCTGCTATGGTACTTAAGGACTTTGCTGCATTATTTAAGGACTTTGCTGCATTATTTAAGGACTCTGCTGCATTATTTAAGAACTTTGTTGCATTATTTAAGGACTCTGCTGCATTATTTAAGGACTTTGTTGCATTATGTAAGGACTCTGCTGCATTATTTAAGGACTTTGCTGCATTATTTAAGGACTCTGCTGCATAATTTAAGGACTTTATTGCATTATTTTAGGATCCTGCTGCATTATTTAATGACTCTGCTGAAGCATTTGAGGACTCAGCTGCATTATTAAAGGTCTCTGCTGCATTATTTAAGGATCCTGCTGAAGCATTTGAGGACTCAGTTGCATTATTTAAGGACTTTGCTGCATTATTTAACGACTCTGCTGCGTTATTTAAGGACTCTGCTGCATTATTTAAGAACTTTGCTGTATTATTTAAGGACTCTTCTGCATTATTTAATGACTCTGCTGAAGTATTTGAGGACTCAGCTGCATTATTTAAGGACTCTGCTGCATTATTTAAGGAATTTGCTGCATTATTTAAGGACTCTGCTGCGTTATTTAAGGACTCTGCTGCATTATTTAAGGACTTTGATGCATTATTTAAGGACGCTGCTGCAGAATTTAAGGAATCTGCTGCATTATTTAAGGACTTTGTTGCAATATTTAAGGTCTCTGCTGCATTATTTAAGGACTCTGCTGTGGTATTTAAGGACTCTGCTGCATTATTTAAGGAATTTGTTGCATTATTTAAGGACGCTGCTGCATTATTTAAGGTCTTTGTTGCATTATTTAAGGACTCTGCTGCAGTATTTAATGACTCTGCTGAAGCATTTGGGGACTCAGATGCATTATTTAAGGACTCTGCTGCATTATGTAAGGGCTTTGCTGCTTTATTTAAGGACTCTTTTGCATTATTTAAGGACTTTGTTGCATTATTTAAGGACTCTGCTGCATTATTTAAGGACTTTGTTGCATTATTTAAGGACTCTTCTGCATTATTTAAGGACTTTGCTGCATTATTTAAGGACTATGCTGTGGTATTTAAGTACTCTGCTGCATTATTTAAGGACTTTGCTGCATTATTTAAGGACTCTGCTGCATTATTTAATTACTTTGCTGCATTATTAAAGGACCCTGCTGCGGCATTTAAGGATTCTGCTGCATTATTTAAGGACTTTGATGCATTATTTAAGGACGCTGCTGCAGAATTTAAGGAATCTGCTGCATTATTTAAGGACTTTGTTGCATTATTTAAGGTCTCTGCTGCATGAATTATGGACTCTGCTATGGTACTTAAGGACTTTGCTGCATTATTTAAGGACTTTGCTGCATTATTTAAGGACTTTGATGCATTATTTAAGAACTTTGTTGCATTATTTAAGGACTCTGCTGCATTATTTAAGGACTTTGTTGCATTATGTAAGGACTTTGCTGCTTTATTTAAGGACTTTGCTGCATTATTTAAGGACTTTGTTGCATTATTTAAGGACTCTGCTGCATTATTTAAGGACTTTGTTGCATTATTTAAGGACTCTTCTGCATTATTTAAGGACTTTGCTGCATTATTTAAGGACTATGCTGTGGTATTTAAGTACTCTGCTGCATTATTTAAGGACTTTGCTGCATTATTTAAGGACTCTGCTGCATTATTTAATTACTTTGCTGCATTATTAAAGGACCCTGCTGCGGCATTTAGGGATTCTGCTGCATAATTTAAGGACTTTATTGCATTATTTAAGGATCCTGCTGCATTATTTAAGGATCCTGCTGAAGCATTTGAGGACTCAGCTGCATTATTTAAGGACTTTGCTGCATTATTTAACGACTCTGCTGCATTATTTAAGGACTCTGCTGCTTTATTTAAGGACTTTCCTGCATTATTTAAGGAGTCTTCTGCATTATTTAATGACTCTGCTGAAGCATTTGAGGACTCAACTGCATTATTTAAGGACTCTGCTGCATTATTTAAGGTCTCTGCTGCATTATTTAAGGACTCTGCTGTGGTATATAAGGACTCTGCTGCATTATTTAAGGAATTTGTTGCATTATTTAAGGACGCTGCTGCATTATTTAAGGACTTTGTTGCATTATTTAAGGACTCTGCTGCATTAATTAAGGACTTTGCTGCATTACTTAAGGACACTGCTGCATTATTTAAGGACTCTGTTGCATTATTTAAGGATTCTGCTGCATTATTTAAGGACTTTGCTGCATTATTTAAGGACTATGCTGTGGTATTTAAGGACTCTGCTGCATTATTTAAGGACTTTGCTGCATTATTAAAGGACTCTGCTGCATTATTTAATTACTTTGCTGCATTATTTAAGGACTCTGCTGCGATATTTAAGGACTCTGCTGCATTATTTAAGGACTTTGATGCATTATTTAAGGACACTGCTGCAGAATTTAAGGAATCTGCTGCATTATCTAAGGACTTTGTTGCATTATTTAAGGTCTCTTTTTCATTATTTAAGGACTCTGCTATTGTACTTAAGGACTTTGCTGCATTATTTAAGGACTTTGCTGCATTATTTAAGGACTCTGCTGCATTATTTAAGTACTTTGTTGCATTATTTAAGGACTCTGCTGCATAATTTAAGGACTTTATTGCATTATTTAAGGATCCTGCTGCATTATTTAATGACTCTGCTGAAGCATTTGAGGACTCAGCTGCATTATTTAAGGTCTCTCTGCTGCATTATTTAAGGATCCTGCTGAAGCATTTGAGGACTCAGCTGCATTATTTAAGGACTTTGCTGCATTATTTAACGACTCTGCTGCGTTATTTAAGGACACTGCTGCATTATTTAAGGACTCTGCTGCATTATTTAAGGACTTTGCTGCATTATTTAACGACTCTGCTGCATTATTTAAGAACTTTGCTGCATTATTTAAGGACTCTGCTCCATTATTTAAGGAATTTGCTGCATTATTTAAGGACTCTGCTGCTTTATTTAAGGACTTTGCTGCATTATTTAATGAATCTGCTGAAGCATTTGAGGACTCAACTGCATTATTTAAGGTCTCTGCTGCATTATTTAAGGACTCTGCTGAAGCATTTGAGGACTCAGCTGCATGATTTAAGGACTTTGCTGAATTATTTAAGGACTCTGCTGCATTATTTAAGGAATTTGTTGCATTATTTAAGGACTCTGCTGCATTATTTAAGGAATTTGTTGCATTATTTAAGGACTCTGCTGCATTATTTAATGACTTTGCTGCATTATTTAATAACTTTGTTGCATTATATAAGTACTCTGCTGCATTATTTAAGGACTTTGTTGCATTATGTAAGGAGTCTGCTGCATTATTTAAGGAGTCTGCTGCATTATTTAATGACTATGCTGCATTATTTAAGGACTGCTGCATTATTTAAGGACTCTGCTGCATTATTTAAGACTTTGCTGCATTATTTAAGGACTCTGCTGCAGTATTTAATGACTCTGCTGAAGCATTTGGGGACTCAGATGCTTTATTTAAGGACTCTGTTGCATTATTTAAGGACTTTGTTGCATTATTTAAGGACTCTGCTGCATTATTTAAGGACTTTGTTGCATTATTTAAGGATTCTGCTGCATTTTTTAAGGACTTTGCTGCATTATTTAAGGACTCTGCTGCATTATTTAATTACTTTGCTCCATTATTTAAGGACTCTGCTGCGGTATTTAAGGACTCTGCTGCATTATTTAAGGACTGTGATGCATTATTTAAGGACGCTGCTGCAGAATTTAAGGAATCTGCTGCATTATTTAAGGACTTTGTTGCATTATTTAAGGTCTCTGCTGCATTATTTAAGGACTCTGCTATGGTACTTAAGGACTTTGCTGCATTATTTAAGGACTTTGCTGCATTATTTAAGGACTCTGCTGCATTATTTAAGAACTGTGTTGCATTATTTAAGGACTCTGCTGCATTATTTAAGGACTTTGTTGCATTATGTAAGGACTCTGCTGCATTATTTAAGGACTTTGCTGCATTATTTAAGAACTCTACTGCATAATTTAAGGACTTTATTGCATTATTTAAGGATCCTGCTGCATTATTTAATGACTCTGCTGAAGCATTTGAGGACTCAGCTGCATTATTAAAGGTCTCTGCTGCATTATTTAAGGATCCTGCTGAAGCATTTGAGGACTCAGCTGCATTATTTAAGGACTTTGCTGCATTATTTATCGACTCTGCTGCGTTATTTAAGGACTCTGCTGCATTATTTAAGAACTTTGCTGCATTATTTAAGGACTCTTCTGCATTATTTAATGACTCTGCTGAAGTATTTGAGGACTCAGCTGCATTATTTAAGGACTCTGCTGCATTATTTAAGGAATTTGCTGCATTATTTAAGGACTCTACTGCGTTATTTAAGGACTCTGCTGCATTATTTAAGGACTTTGATGCATTATTTAAGGATGCTGCTGCAGAATTTAAGGAATCTGCTGCATTATTTAAGGACTTTGTTGCATTATTTAAGGTCTCTGCTGCATTATTTAAGGACTCTGCTGTGGTATTTAAGGACTCTGCTGCATTATTTAAGGAATTTGTTGCATTATTTAAGGACGCTGCTGCATTATTTAAGGACTTTGTTGCATTATTTAAGGACTCTGCTGCAGTATTTAATGACTCTGCTGAAGCATTTGGGGACTCAGATGATTTATTTAAGGACTCTGCTGCATTATGTAAGGGCTTTGCTGCTTTATTTAACGACTCTTTTGCATTATTTAAGGACTCTGCTGCATTATTTAAGGACTTTGTTGCATTATTTAAGGATTTTGCTGCATTATTTAAGGATTTTGCTGCATTATTTAAGGACTTTGCCGCATTATTTAAGGACTATGCTTTGGTATTTAAGGACTCTGCTGCATTATTTAAGGACTTTGCTGCATTATTTAAGGACTCTGCTGCATTATTTAATTACTTTGCTGCATTATTTAAGGACTCTGCTGCGGTATTTAAGGACTCTGCTGCATTATTTAAGGACTTTGATGCATTATTTAAGGACACTGCTGCAGAATTTAAGATTCTGCTTCATTATATAAGGACTTTGTTGCATTATTTAAGGTCTCTGCTGCATTATTTAAGGACTCTGCTATGGTACTTAAGGACTTTGCTGCATTATTTAAGGACTCTGCTGCATTATTTAAGAACTTTGTTGCATTATTTAAGGACTCTGCTGCATTATTTAAGGACTTTGTTGCATTATGTAAGGACTCTGCTGCATTATTTAAGGACTTTGCTGCATTATTTAAGGACTCTGCTGCATAATTTAAGGACTTTATTGCATTATTTTAGGATCCTGCTGCATTATTTAATGACTCTGCTGAAGCATTTGAGGACTCAGCTGCATTATTAAAGGTCTCTGCTGCATTATTTAAGGATCCTGCTGAAGCATTTGAGGACTCAGTTGCATTATTTAAGGACTTTGCTGCATTATTTAACGACTCTGCTGCGTTATTTAAGGACTCTGCTGCATTATTTAAGAACTTTGCTGCATTATTTAAGGACTCTTCTGAATTATTTAATGACTCTGCTGAAGTATTTGAGGACTCAGCTGCATTACTTAAGGACTCTGCTGCATTATTTAAGGAATTTGCTGCATTATTTAAGGACTCTGCTGCGTTATTTAAGGACTCTGCTGCGTTATTTAAGGACTCTGCTGCATTATTTAAGGACTTTGATGCATTATTTATGGACGCTGCTGCAGAATTTAAGGAATCTGCTGCATTATTTAAGGACTTTGTTGCATTATTTAAGGTCTCTGCTGCATTATTTAAGGACTCTGCTGTGGTATTTAAGGACTCTGCTGCATTATTTAAGGAATTTGTTGCATTATTTAAGGACGCTGCTGCATTATTTAAGGTCTTTGTTGCATTATTTAAGGACTCTGCTGCAGTATTTAATGACTCTGCTGAAGCATTTGGGGACTCAGATGCATTATTTAAGGACTCTGCTGCATTATGTAAGGGCTTTGCTGCTTTATTTAAGGACTCTTTTGCATTATTTAAGGACTTTGTTGCATTATTTAAGGACTCTGCTGCATTATTTAAGGACTTTGTTGCATTATTTAAGGATCCTGCTGCATTATTTAAGGACTTTGCTGCATTATTTAAGGACTATGCTTTGGTATTTAAGGACTCTGCTGCATTATTTAAGGACTTTGCTGCATTATTTAAGGACTCTGCTGCATTATTTAATTACTTTGCTGCATTATTTAAGGACTCTGCTGCGGTATTTAAGGACTCTGCTGCATTATTTAAGGACTTTGATGCATTATTTAAGGACTCTGCTGCATTATTTAAGGAATTTGTTGCATTATTTAAGGACTCTGCTGCATTATTTAAGGACTTTGCTGCATTATTTAATAACTTTGTTGCATTATATAAGTACTCTGCTGCATTATTTAAGGACTTTGTTGCATTATGTAAGGAGTCTGCTGCATTATTTAAGGACTTTGCTGCATTATTTAACGACTCTGCTGAAACATTTGAGGACTCAGCTGCATTATTTAAGGACTCTGCTGCATTATTTAAGGAATTTGCTGCATTATTTAAGGACTCTGCTGCGGTATTTAAGGACTCTGCTGCATTATTTAAGGACTTTGATGAATTATTTAAGGACTCTGCTGCATTATTTAATGACTTTGTTGCATTATATAAGGTCTCTGCTGCATTATTTAAGGACTATGTTGCATTATGTTAGAAGTCTGCTGCATTATTTAAGGACTTTGCTGCATTATTTAAGGACTCTGCTGCATTATTTAAGGACTTTATTGCATTATTTAAGGACTCTGCTGCATTATTTAATGACTCTGCTGAAGCATTTGAGGACTCAGCTGCATTATTTAAGGTCTCTGCTGTATTATTTAAGGACTCTGCTGCATTATTTAATGACTCTGCTGCGGTATTTAAGGACTCTGCTGCATTATTTAAGGACTTTGCTGCATTATTTAAGGACTGCTGCGTTGTTTAAGGACTCTGCTGTATTATTTAAGACTTTGCTGCTTTATTTAAGGACTTTGCTGCATTATTTAAGGACTTTGTTGCATTATTTAAGGACTCTTCTGCATTATTTAAGGACTTTGTTGCATTATTTAAGGACTCTGCTGCATTATTTAAGGACTTTGCTGCATTATTTAAGGACTATGCTGTGATATTTAAGGACTATGCTTTGGCATTATTTAAGGACTTTGCTGCATTATTTAAGGACTCTGCTGCATTATTTAATTACTTTGCTGCATTATTAAAGGACCCTGCTGCGGCATTTAAGGATTCTGCTGCATTATTTAAGGACTTTGATGCATTATTTAAGGACGCTGCTGCAGAATTTAAGGAATCTGCTGCATTATTTAAGGACTTTGTTGCATTATTTAAGGTCTCTGCTGCATTATTTAAGGACTCTGCTATGGTACTTAACGACTTTGCTGCATTATTTAAGGACTTTGCTGCATTATTTAAGGACTTTGATGCATTATTTAAGAACTTTGTTGCATTATTTAAGGACTCTGCTGCATTATTTAAGGACTTTGTTGCATTATGTAAGGACTCTGCTGCATTATTTAAGGACATTGCTGCATTATTTAAGGACTCTGCTGCATAATTTAAGGACTTTATTGCATTATTTAAGGATCCTGCTGCATTATTTAAGGATCCTGCTGAAGCATTTGAGGACTCAGCTGCATTATTTAAGGACTTTGCTGCATTATTTAGCGACTCTGCTGCATTATCTAAGGACTCTGCTGCTTTATTTAAGGACTTTCCTGCATTATTTAAGGAGTCTTCTGCATTATTTAATGACTCTGCTGAAGCATTTGAGGACTCAGCTGCATTATTTAAGGACTCTGCTGCATTATTTAAGGACTTTGCTGCATTATTTAATGACTCTGCTGAAGCATTTGAGGACTCAGCTGCATTATTTAAGGACTCTGCTGCATTATTTAAGGAATTTGCTGCATTATTTAAGGACTCTGCTGCGGTATTTAAGGACTCTGCTGCATTATTTAAGGACTTTGATGCATTATTTAAGGACGCTGCTGCAGAATTTAAGGAATCTGCTGCATTATTTAAGGACTTTGTTGCATTATTTAAGGTCTCTGCTGCATTATTTAAGGACTTGCTGCATTATTTAAGGACTCTGCTGCTGTGTTTAAGAACTCTGCTGCATTATTTAAGGACTTTGCTGAATTATTTTAGGACTCTGCTGCATTATTTAAGGACTTTGCTGTATTATTTAAGGACTCTACTGCATTATTTAAGGACTTTGTTGCATTATTTAAGGACTCTGCTGCATTATTTAAGGACTTTGCTGTATTATTTAAGGACTCTGCTGCATTATTTAAGGACTTTTTTGCATTATTTAAGGACTCTGCTGCATTATTTAAGGACTTTGCTGCATTATTTAAGGACTCTGCTGCATTATTTAAGGACTTTGCTGCATTATTTAATGACTCTGCTGCATTATTTAAGGACTTTGTTGTATTATTTAAGGACTTTGCTGCATTATTTAAGGACTCTGCTGCGGTATTTAAGGACTCTGCTGCATTATTTAAGGACTTTGTTGCATTATTTAAGGACTCTGCTGCATTATTTAGGGACTTTGCTGCATTATTTAAGGACTATGCTGTGGTACTTAAGGACTCTGCTGTATTATTTAAGGACTTTGCTGCATTATTTAAGGACTCTGCTGCATTATTTAATGACTTTGTTGCATTATATAAGGACTCTGCTGCATTATTTAAGGACTATGTTGCATTATGTTAGAAGTCTGCTGCATTATTTAAGGACTTTGCTGCATTATTTAAGGACTCTGCTGCATTATTTGAGGACTTTATTGCATTATTTAAGGACTCTGCTGCATTATTTAATGACTCTGCTGAAGCATTTGAGGACTCAGCTGCATTATTTAAGGTCTCTGCTGTATTATTTAAGGACTCTGCTGCATTATTTAATGACTCTGCTGCGGTATTTAAGGACTCTGCTGCATTATTTAAGGACTTTGCTGCATTATTTAAGGACTGCTGCGTTATTTAAGGACTCTGCTGCATTATTTAAGACTTTGCTGCATTATTTAAGGACTCTGCTGCAGTGTTTAATGACTCTGCTGAAGCAATTGGGGACTCAGATGCATTGTTTAAGGACTCTGCTGCATTATGTAAGGACTTTGCTGCTTTATTTAAGGACTTTGCTGCATTATTTAAGGACTTTGTTGCATTATTTAAGGACTCTGCTGCATTATTTAAGGACTTTGTTGCATTATTTAAGGACTCTGCTGCATTATTTAATTACTTTGCTGCATTATTTAAGGACTCTGCTGCGGTATTTAAGGACTCTGCTGCATTATTTAAGGACTTTGATGCATTATTTAAGGACACTGCTGCAGAATTTAAGATTCTGCTTCATTATATAAGGACTTTGTTGCATTATTTAAGGTCTCTGCTGCATTATTTAAGGAGTCTGCTATGGTACTTAAGGACTTTGCTGCATTATTTAAGGACTCTGCTGCATTATTTAAGAACTTTGTTGCATTATTTAAGGACTCTGCTGCATTATTTAAGGACTTTGTTGCATTATGTAAGGACTCTGCTGCATTATTTAAGGACTTTGCTGCATTATTTAAGGACTCTGCTGCATAATTTAAGGACTTTATTGCATTATTTTAGGATCCTGCTGCATTATTTAATGACTCTGCTGAAGCATTTGAGGACTCAGCTGCATTATTAAAGGTCTCTGCTGCATTATTTAAGGATCCTGCTGAAGCATTTGAGGACTCAGTTGCATTATTTAAGGACTTTGCTGCATTATTTAACGACTCTGCTGCGTTATTTAAGGACTCTGCTGCATTATTTAAGGACTTTGTTGCATTATTTAAGGTCTCTGCTGCATTATTTAAGGACTCTGCTGTGGTATTTAAGGACTCTGCTGCATTATTTAAGGAATTTGTTGCATTATTTAAGGACGCTGCTGCATTATTTAAGGTCTTTGTTGCATTATTTAAGGACTCTGCTGCAGTATTTAATGACTCTGCTGAAGCATTTGGGGACTCAGATGCATTATTTAAGGACTCTGCTGCATTATGTAAGGGCTTTGCTGCTTTATTTAAGGACTCTTTTGCATTATTTAAGGACTTTGTTGCATTATTTAAGGACTCTGCTGCATTATTTAAGGACTTTGTTGCATTATTTAAGGATCCTGCTGCATTATTTAAGGACTTTGCTGCATTATTTAAGGACTATGCTTTGGTATTTAAGGACTCTGCTGCATTATTTAAGGACTTTGCTGCATTATTTAAGGACTCTGCTGCATTATTTAATTACTTTGCTGCATTATTTAAGGACTCTGCTGCGGTATTTAAGGACTCTGCTGCATTATTTAAGGACTTTGATGCATTATTTAAGGACTCTGCTGCATTATTTAAGGAATTTGTTGCATTATTTAAGGACTCTGCTGCATTATTTAAGGACTTTGCTGCATTATTTAATAACTTTGTTGCATTATATAAGTACTCTGCTGCATTATTTAAGGACTTTGTTGCATTATGTAAGGAGTCTGCTGCATTATTTAAGGACTTTGCTGCATTATTTAACGACTCTGCTGAAACATTTGAGGACTCAGCTGCATTATTTAAGGACTCTGCTGCATTATTTAAGGAATTTGCTGCATTATTTAAGGACTCTGCTGCGGTATTTAAGGACTCTGCTGCATTATTTAAGGACTTTGATGAATTATTTAAGGACTCTGCTGCATTATTTAATGACTTTGTTGCATTATATAAGGTCTCTGCTGCATTATTTAAGGACTATGTTGCATTATGTTAGAAGTCTGCTGCATTATTTAAGGACTTTGCTGCATTATTTAAGGACTCTGCTGCATTATTTAAGGACTTTATTGCATTATTTAAGGACTCTGCTGCATTATTTAATGACTCTGCTGAAGCATTTGAGGACTCAGCTGCATTATTTAAGGTCTCTGCTGTATTATTTAAGGACTCTGCTGCATTATTTAATGACTCTGCTGCGGTATTTAAGGACTCTGCTGCATTATTTAAGGACTTTGCTGCATTATTTAAGGACTGCTGCGTTGTTTAAGGACTCTGCTGCATTATTTAAGACTTTGCTGCATTATTTAAGGACTCTGCTGAAGCAATTGGGGACTCAGATGCATTATTTAAGGACTCTGCTGCATTATGTAAGGACTTTGCTGCTTTATTTAAGGACTTTGCTGCATTATTTAAGGACTTTGTTGCATTATTTAAGGACTCTTCTGCATTATTTAAGGACTTTGTTGCATTATTTAAGGACTCTGCTGCATTATTTAAGGACTCTTCTGCATTATTTAAGGACTTTGTTGCATTATTTAAGGACTCTGCTGCATTATTTAAGGACTTTGCTGCATTATTTAAGGACTCTGCTGCATTATTTAATTACTTTGCTGCATTATTAAAGGACCCTGCTGCGGCATTTAAGGATTCTGCTGCATTATTTAAGGACTTTGATGCATTATTTAAGGACGCTGCTGCAGAATTTAAGGAATCTGCTGCATTATTTAAGGACTTTGTTGCATTATTTAAGGTCTCTGCTGCATTATTTAAGGACTCTGCTATGGTACTTAACGACTTTGCTGCATTATTTAAGGACTTTGCTGCATTATTTAAGGACTTTGATGCATTATTTAAGAACTTTGTTGCATTATTTAAGGACTCTGCTGCATTATTTAAGGACTTTGTTGCATTATGTAAGGACTCTGCTGCATTATTTAAGGACTTTGCTGCATTATTTAAGGACTCTGCTGCATAATTTAAGGACTTTATTGCATTATTTAAGGATCCTGCTGCATTATTTAAGGATCCTGCTGAAGCATTTGAGGACTCAGCTGCATTATTTAAGGACTTTGCTGCATTATTTAGCGACTCTGCTGCATTATCTAAGGACTCTGCTGCTTTATTTAAGGACTTTCCTGCATTATTTAAGGAGTCTTCTGCATTATTTAATGACTCTGCTGAAGCATTTGAGGACTCAGCTGCATTATTTAAGGACTCTGCTGCATTATTTAAGGACTTTGCTGCATTATTTAATGACTCTGCTGAAGCATTTGAGGACTCAGCTGCATTATTTAAGGACTCTGCTGCATTATTTAAGGAATTTGCTGCATTATTTAAGGACTCTGCTGCGGTATTTAAGGACTCTGCTGCATTATTTAAGGACTTTGATGCATTATTTAAGGACGCTGCTGCAGAATTTAAGGAATCTGCTGCATTATTTAAGGACTTTGTTGCATTATTTAAGGTCTCTGCTGCATTATTTAAGGACTTGCTGCATTATTTAAGGACTCTGCTGCTGTGTTTAAGAACTCTGCTGCATTATTTAAGGACTTTGCTGAATTATTTTAGGACTCTGCTGCATTATTTAAGGACTTTGCTGTATTATTTAAGGACTCTACTGCATTATTTAAGGACTTTGTTGCATTATTTAAGGACTCTGCTGCATTATTTAAGGACTTTGCTGTATTATTTAAGGACTCTGCTGCATTATTTAAGGACTTTTTTGCATTATTTAAGGACTCTGCTGCATTATTTAAGGACTTTGCTGCATTATTTAAGGACTCTGCTGCATTATTTAAGGACTTTGCTGCATTATTTAATGACTCTGCTGCATTATTTAAGGACTTTGTTGTATTATTTAAGGACTTTGCTGCATTATTTAAGGACTCTGCTGCGGTATTTAAGGACTCTGCTGCATTATTTAAGGACTTTGTTGCATTATTTAAGGACTCTGCTGCATTATTTTGGGACTTTGCTGCATTATTTAAGGACTATGCTGTGGTACTTAAGGACTCTGCTGTATTATTTAAGGACTTTGCTGCATTATTTAAGGACTCTGCTGCATTATTTAATGACTTTGTTGCATTATATAAGGACTCTGCTGCATTATTTAAGGACTATGTTGCATTATGTTAGAAGTCTGCTGCATTATTTAAGGACTTTGCTGCATTATTTAAGGACTCTGCTGCATTATTTGAGGACTTTATTGCATTATTTAAGGACTCTGCTGCATTATTTAATGACTCTGCTGAAGCATTTGAGGACTCAGCTGCATTATTTAAGGTCTCTGCTGTATTATTTAAGGACTCTGCTGCATTATTTAATGACTCTGCTGCGGTATTTAAGGACTCTGCTGCATTATTTAAGGACTTTGCTGCATTATTTAAGGACTGCTGCGTTATTTAAGGACTCTGCTGCATTATTTAAGACTTTGCTGCATTATTTAAGGACTCTGCTGCAGTGTTTAATGACTCTGCTGAAGCAATTGGGGACTCAGATGCATTGTTTAAGGACTCTGCTGCATTATGTAAGGACTTTGCTGCTTTATTTAAGGACTTTGCTGCATTATTTAAGGACTTTGTTGCATTATTTAAGGACTCTGCTGCATTATTTAAGGACTTTGTTGCATTATTTAAGGACTCTGCTGCATTATTTAATTACTTTGCTGCATTATTTAAGGACTCTGCTGCGGTATTTAAGGACTCTGCTGCATTATTTAAGGACTTTGATGCATTATTTAAGGACACTGCTGCAGAATTTAAGATTCTGCTTCATTATATAAGGACTTTGTTGCATTATTTAAGGTCTCTGCTGCATTATTTAAGGACTCTGCTATGGTACTTAAGGACTTTGCTGCATTATTTAAGGACTCTGCTGCATTATTTAAGAACTTTGTTGCATTATTTAAGGACTCTGCTGCATTATTTAAGGACTTTGTTGCATTATGTAAGGACTCTGCTGCATTATTTAAGGACTTTGCTGCATTATTTAAGGACTCTGCTGCATAATTTAAGGACTTTATTGCATTATTTTAGGATCCTGCTGCATTATTTAATGACTCTGCTGAAGCATTTGAGGACTCAGCTGCATTATTAAAGGTCTCTGCTGCATTATTTAAGGATCCTGCTGAAGCATTTGAGGACTCAGTTGCATTATTTAAGGACTTTGCTGCATTATTTAACGACTCTGCTGCGTTATTTAAGGACTCTGCTGCATTATTTAAGAACTTTGCTGCATTATTTAAGGACTCTTCTGAATTATTTAATGACTCTGCTGAAGTATTTGAGGACTCAGCTGCATTACTTAAGGACTCTGCTGCATTATTTAAGGAATTTGCTGCATTATTTAAGGACTCTGCTGCGTTATTTAAGGACTCTGCTGCGTTATTTAAGGACTCTGCTGCATTATTTAAGGACTTTGATGCATTATTTATGGACGCTGCTGCAGAATTTAAGGAATCTGCTGCATTATTTAAGGACTTTGTTGCATTATTTAAGGTCTCTGCTGCAGTATTTAATGACTCTGCTGAAGCATTTGGGCACTCAGATGCATTATTTAAGGACTCTGCTGCATTATTTAAGAACTTTGCTGCATTATTTAAGGACTCTTCTGCATTATTTAATGACTCTGCTGAAGTATTTGAGGACTCAGCTGCATTATTTAAGGACTCTGCTGCATTATTTAAGGAATTTGCTGCATTATTTAAGGACTCTACTGTGTTATTTAAGGACTCTGCTGCATTATTTAAGGACTTTGATGCATTATTTAAGGATGCTGCTGCAGAATTTAAGGAATCTGCTGCATTATTTAAGGACTTTGTTGCATTATTTAAGGTCTCTGCTGCATTATTTAAGGACTCTGCTGTGGTATTTAAGGACTCTGCTGCATTATTTAAGGAATTTGTTGCATTATTTAAGGACGCTGCTGCATTATTTAAGGACTTTGTTGCATTATTTAAGGACTCTGCTGCAGTATTTAATGACTCTGCTGAAGCATTTGGGGACTCAGATGCATTATTTAAGGACTCTGCTGCATTATGTAAGGGCTTTGCTGCTTTATTTAACGACTCTTTTGCATTATTTAAGGACTCTGCTGCATTATTTAAGGACTTTGTTGCATTATTTAAGGATTTTGCTGCATTATTTAAGGATTTTGCTGCATTATTTAAGGACTTTGCCGCATTATTTAAGGACTATGCTTTGGTATTTAAGGACTCTGCTGCATTATTTAAGGACTTTGCTGCATTATTTAAGGACTCTGCTGCATTATTTAATTACTTTGCTGCATTATTTAAGGACTCTGCTGCGGTATTTAAGGACTCTGCTGCATTATTTAAGGACTTTGATGCATTATTTAAGGACACTGCTGCAGAATTTAAGATTCTGCTTCATTATATAAGGACTTTGTTGCATTATTTAAGGTCTCTGCTGCATTATTTAAGGACTCTGCTATGGTACTTAAGGACTTTGCTGCATTATTTAAGGACTCTGCTGCATTATTTAAGAACTTTGTTGCATTATTTAAGGACTCTGCTGCATTATTTAAGGACTTTGTTGCATTATGTAAGGACTCTGCTGCATTATTTAAGGACTTTGCTGCATTATTTAAGGACTCTGCTGCATAATTTAAGGACTTTATTGCATTATTTTAGGATCCTGCTGCATTATTTAATGACTCTGCTGAAGCATTTGAGGACTCAGCTGCATTATTAAAGGTCTCTGCTGCATTATTTAAGGATCCTGCTGAAGCATTTGAGGACTCAGTTGCATTATTTAAGGACTTTGCTGCATTATTTAACGACTCTGCTGCGTTATTTAAGGACTCTGCTGCATTATTTAAGAACTTTGCTGCATTATTTAAGGACTCTTCTGAATTATTTAATGACTCTGCTGAAGTATTTGAGGACTCAGCTGCATTACTTAAGGACTCTGCTGCATTATTTAAGGAATTTGCTGCATTATTTAAGGACTCTGCTGCGTTATTTAAGGACTCTGCTGCGTTATTTAAGGACTCTGCTGCATTATTTAAGGACTTTGATGCATTATTTATGGACGCTGCTGCAGAATTTAAGGAATCTGCTGCATTATTTAAGGACTTTGTTGCATTATTTAAGGTCTCTGCTGCATTATTTAAGGACTCTGCTGTGGTATTTAAGGACTCTGCTGCATTATTTAAGGAATTTGTTGCATTATTTAAGGACGCTGCTGCATTATTTAAGGTCTTTGTTGCATTATTTAAGGACTCTGCTGCAGTATTTAATGACTCTGCTGAAGCATTTGGGGACTCAGATGCATTATTTAAGGACTCTGCTGCATTATGTAAGGGCTTTGCTGCTTTATTTAAGGACTCTTTTGCATTATTTAAGGACTTTGTTGCATTATTTAAGGACTCTGCTGCATTATTTAAGGACTTTGTTGCATTATTTAAGGATCCTGCTGCATTATTTAAGGACTTTGCTGCATTATTTAAGGACTATGCTTTGGTATTTAAGGACTCTGCTGCATTATTTAAGGACTTTGCTGCATTATTTAAGGACTCTGCTGCATTATTTAATTACTTTGCTGCATTATTTAAGGACTCTGCTGCGGTATTTAAGGACTCTGCTGCATTATTTAAGGACTTTGATGCATTATTTAAGGACTCTGCTGCATTATTTAAGGAATTTGTTGCATTATTTAAGGACTCTGCTGCATTATTTAAGGACTTTGCTGCATTATTTAATAACTTTGTTGCATTATATAAGTACTCTGCTGCATTATTTAAGGACTTTGTTGCATTATGTAAGGAGTCTGCTGCATTATTTAAGGACTTTGCTGCATTATTTAACGACTCTGCTGAAACATTTGAGGACTCAGCTGCATTATTTAAGGACTCTGCTGCATTATTTAAGGAATTTGCTGCATTATTTAAGGACTCTGCTGCGGTATTTAAGGACTCTGCTGCATTATTTAAGGACTTTGATGAATTATTTAAGGACTCTGCTGCATTATTTAATGACTTTGTTGCATTATATAAGGTCTCTGCTGCATTATTTAAGGACTATGTTGCATTATGTTAGAAGTCTGCTGCATTATTTAAGGACTTTGCTGCATTATTTAAGGACTCTGCTGCATTATTTAAGGACTTTATTGCATTATTTAAGGACTCTGCTGCATTATTTAATGACTCTGCTGAAGCATTTGAGGACTCAGCTGCATTATTTAAGGTCTCTGCTGTATTATTTAAGGACTCTGCTGCATTATTTAATGACTCTGCTGCGGTATTTAAGGACTCTGCTGCATTATTTAAGGACTTTGCTGCATTATTTAAGGACTGCTGCGTTGTTTAAGGACTCTGCTGCATTATTTAAGACTTTGCTGCTTTATTTAAGGACTTTGCTGCATTATTTAAGGACTTTGTTGCATTATTTAAGGACTCTTCTGCATTATTTAAGGACTTTGTTGCATTATTTAAGGACTCTGCTGCATTATTTAAGGACTTTGCTGCATTATTTAAGGACTATGCTGTGATATTTAAGGACTATGCTTTGGCATTATTTAAGGACTTTGCTGCATTATTTAAGGACTCTGCTGCATTATTTAATTACTTTGCTGCATTATTAAAGGACCCTGCTGCGGCATTTAAGGATTCTGCTGCATTATTTAAGGACTTTGATGCATTATTTAAGGACGCTGCTGCAGAATTTAAGGAATCTGCTGCATTATTTAAGGACTTTGTTGCATTATTTAAGGTCTCTGCTGCATTATTTAAGGACTCTGCTATGGTACTTAACGACTTTGCTGCATTATTTAAGGACTTTGCTGCATTATTTAAGGACTTTGATGCATTATTTAAGAACTTTGTTGCATTATTTAAGGACTCTGCTGCATTATTTAAGGACTTTGTTGCATTATGTAAGGACTCTGCTGCATTATTTAAGGACTTTGCTGCATTATTTAAGGACTCTGCTGCATAATTTAAGGACTTTATTGCATTATTTAAGGATCCTGCTGCATTATTTAAGGATCCTGCTGAAGCATTTGAGGACTCAGCTGCATTATTTAAGGACTTTGCTGCATTATTTAGCGACTCTGCTGCATTATCTAAGGACTCTGCTGCTTTATTTAAGGACTTTCCTGCATTATTTAAGGAGTCTTCTGCATTATTTAATGACTCTGCTGAAGCATTTGAGGACTCAGCTGCATTATTTAAGGACTCTGCTGCATTATTTAAGGACTTTGCTGCATTATTTAATGACTCTGCTGAAGCATTTGAGGACTCAGCTGCATTATTTAAGGACTCTGCTGCATTATCTAAGGAATTTGCTGCATTATTTAAGGACTCTGCTGCGGTATTTAAGGACTCTGCTGCATTATTTAAGGACTTTGATGCATTATTTAAGGACGCTGCTGCAGAATTTAAGGAATCTGCTGCATTATTTAAGGACTTTGTTGCATTATTTAAGGTCTCTGCTGCATTATTTAAGGACTTGCTGCATTATTTAAGGACTCTGCTGCTGTGTTTAAGAACTCTGCTGCATTATTTAAGGACTTTGCTGAATTATTTTAGGACTCTGCTGCATTATTTAAGGACTTTGCTGTATTATTTAAGGACTCTACTGCATTATTTAAGGACTTTGTTGCATTATTTAAGGACTCTGCTGCATTATTTAAGGACTTTGCTGTATTATTTAAGGACTCTGCTGCATTATTTAAGGACTTTTTTGCATTATTTAAGGACTCTGCTGCATTATTTAAGGACTTTGCTGCATTATTTAAGGACTCTGCTGCATTATTTAAGGACTTTGCTGCATTATTTAATGACTCTGCTGCATTATTTAAGGACTTTGTTGTATTATTTAAGGACTTTGCTGCATTATTTAAGGACTCTGCTGCGGTATTTAAGGACTCTGCTGCATTATTTAAGGACTTTGTTGCATTATTTAAGGACTCTGCTGCATTATTTAGGGACTTTGCTGCATTATTTAAGGACTATGCTGTGGTACTTAAGGACTCTGCTGTATTATTTAAGGACTTTGCTGCATTATTTAAGGACTCTGCTGCATTATTTAATGACTTTGTTGCATTATATAAGGACTCTGCTGCATTATTTAAGGACTATGTTGCATTATGTTAGAAGTCTGCTGCATTATTTAAGGACTTTGCTGCATTATTTAAGGACTCTGCTGCATTATTAGAGGACTTTATTGCATTATTTAAGGACTCTGCTGCATTATTTAATGACTCTGCTGAAGCATTTGAGGACTCAGCTGCATTATTTAAGGTCTCTGCTGTATTATTTAAGGACTCTGCTGCATTATTTAATGACTCTGCTGCGGTATTTAAGGACTCTGCTGCATTATTTAAGGACTTTGCTGCATTATTTAAGGACTGCTGCGTTATTTAAGGACTCTGCTGCATTATTTAAGACTTTGCTGCATTATTTAAGGACTCTGCTGCAGTGTTTAATGACTCTGCTGAAGCAATTGGGGACTCAGATGCATTGTTTAAGGACTCTGCTGCATTATGTAAGGACTTTGCTGCTTTATTTAAGGACTTTGCTGCATTATTTAAGGACTTTGTTGCATTATTTAAGGACTCTGCTGCATTATTTAAGGACTTTGTTGCATTATTTAAGGACTCTGCTGCATTATTTAATTACTTTGCTGCATTATTTAAGGACTCTGCTGCGGTATTTAAGGACTCTGCTGCATTATTTAAGGACTTTGATGCATTATTTGAGGACACTGCTGCAGAATTTAAGATTCTGCTTCATTATATAAGGACTTTGTTGCATTATTTAAGGTCTCTGCTGCATTATTTAAGGACTCTGCTATGGTACTTAAGGACTTTGCTGCATTATTTAAGGACTCTGCTGCATTATTTAAGAACTTTGTTGCATTATTTAAGGACTCTGCTGCATTATTTAAGGACTTTGTTGCATTATGTAAGGACTCTGCTGCATTATTTAAGGACTTTGCTGCATTATTTAAGGACTCTGCTGCATAATTTAAGGACTTTATTGCATTATTTTAGGATCCTGCTGCATTATTTAATGACTCTGCTGAAGCATTTGAGGACTCAGCTGCATTATTAAAGGTCTCTGCTGCATTATTTAAGGATCCTGCTGAAGCATTTGAGGACTCAGTTGCATTATTTAAGGACTTTGCTGCATTATTTAACGACTCTGCTGCGTTATTTAAGGACTCTGCTGCATTATTTAAGGACTTTGTTGCATTATTTAAGGTCTCTGCTGCATTATTTAAGGACTCTGCTGTGGTATTTAAGGACTCTGCTGCATTATTTAAGGAATTTGTTGCATTATTTAAGGACGCTGCTGCATTATTTAAGGTCTTTGTTGCATTATTTAAGGACTCTGCTGCAGTATTTAATGACTCTGCTGAAGCATTTGGGGACTCAGATGCATTATTTAAGGACTCTGCTGCATTATGTAAGGGCTTTGCTGCTTTATTTAAGGACTCTTTTGCATTATTTAAGGACTTTGTTGCATTATTTAAGGACTCTGCTGCATTATTTAAGGACTTTGTTGCATTATTTAAGGATCCTGCTGCATTATTTAAGGACTTTGCTGCATTATTTAAGGACTATGCTTTGGTATTTAAGGACTCTGCTGCATTATTTAAGGACTTTGCTGCATTATTTAAGGACTCTGCTGCATTATTTAATTACTTTGCTGCATTATTTAAGGACTCTGCTGCGGTATTTAAGGACTCTGCTGCATTATTTAAGGACTTTGATGCATTATTTAAGGACTCTGCTGCATTATTTAAGGAATTTGTTGCATTATTTAAGGACTCTGCTGCATTATTTAAGGACTTTGCTGCATTATTTAATAACTTTGTTGCATTATATAAGTACTCTGCTGCATTATTTAAGGACTTTGTTGCATTATGTAAGGAGTCTGCTGCATTATTTAAGGACTTTGCTGCATTATTTAACGACTCTGCTGAAACATTTGAGGACTCAGCTGCATTATTTAAGGACTCTGCTGCATTATTTAAGGAATTTGCTGCATTATTTAAGGACTCTGCTGCGGTATTTAAGGACTCTGCTGCATTATTTAAGGACTTTGATGAATTATTTAAGGACTCTGCTGCATTATTTAATGACTTTGTTGCATTATATAAGGTCTCTGCTGCATTATTTAAGGACTATGTTGCATTATGTTAGAAGTCTGCTGCATTATTTAAGGACTTTGCTGCATTATTTAAGGACTCTGCTGCATTATTTAAGGACTTTATTGCATTATTTAAGGACTCTGCTGCATTATTTAATGACTCTGCTGAAGCATTTGAGGACTCAGCTGCATTATTTAAGGTCTCTGCTGTATTATTTAAGGACTCTGCTGCATTATTTAATGACTCTGCTGCGGTATTTAAGGACTCTGCTGCATTATTTAAGGACTTTGCTGCATTATTTAAGGACTGCTGCGTTGTTTAAGGACTCTGCTGCATTATTTAAGACTTTGCTGCATTATTTAAGGACTCTGCTGAAGCAATTGGGGACTCAGATGCATTATTTAAGGACTCTGCTGCATTATGTAAGGACTTTGCTGCTTTATTTAAGGACTTTGCTGCATTATTTAAGGACTCTTCTGCATTATTTAAGGACTTTGTTGCATTATTTAAGGACTCTGCTGCATTATTTAAGGACTCTTCTGCATTATTTAAGGACTTTGTTGCATTATTTAAGGACTCTGCTGCATTATTTAAGGACTTTGCTGCATTATTTAAGGACTCTGCTGCATTATTTAATTACTTTGCTGCATTATTAAAGGACCCTGCTGCGGCATTTAAGGATTCTGCTGCATTATTTAAGGACTTTGATGCATTATTTAAGGACGCTGCTGCAGAATTTAAGGAATCTGCTGCATTATTTAAGGACTTTGTTGCATTATTTAAGGTCTCTGCTGCATTATTTAAGGACTCTGCTATGGTACTTAACGACTTTGCTGCATTATTTAAGGACTTTGCTGCATTATTTAAGGACTTTGATGCATTATTTAAGAACTTTGTTGCATTATTTAAGGACTCTGCTGCATTATTTAAGGACTTTGTTGCATTATGTAAGGACTCTGCTGCATTATTTAAGGACTTTGCTGCATTATTTAAGGACTCTGCTGCATAATTTAAGGACTTTATTGCATTATTTAAGGATCCTGCTGCATTATTTAAGGATCCTGCTGAAGCATTTGAGGACTCAGCTGCATTATTTAAGGACTTTGCTGCATTATTTAGCGACTCTGCTGCATTATCTAAGGACTCTGCTGCTTTATTTAAGGACTTTCCTGCATTATTTAAGGAGTCTTCTGCATTATTTAATGACTCTGCTGAAGCATTTGAGGACTCAGCTGCATTATTTAAGGACTCTGCTGCATTATTTAAGGACTTTGCTGCATTATTTAATGACTCTGCTGAAGCATTTGAGGACTCAGCTGCATTATTTAAGGACTCTGCTGCATTATTTAAGGAATTTGCTGCATTATTTAAGGACTCTGCTGCGGTATTTAAGGACTCTGCTGCATTATTTAAGGACTTTGATGCATTATTTAAGGACGCTGCTGCAGAATTTAAGGAATCTGCTGCATTATTTAAGGACTTTGTTGCATTATTTAAGGTCTCTGCTGCATTATTTAAGGACTTGCTGCATTATTTAAGGACTCTGCTGCTGTGTTTAAGAACTCTGCTGCATTATTTAAGGACTTTGCTGAATTATTTTAGGACTCTGCTGCATTATTTAAGGACTTTGCTGTATTATTTAAGGACTCTACTGCATTATTTAAGGACTTTGTTGCATTATTTAAGGACTCTGCTGCATTATTTAAGGACTTTGCTGTATTATTTAAGGACTCTGCTGCATTATTTAAGGACTTTTTTGCATTATTTAAGGACTCTGCTGCATTATTTAAGGACTTTGCTGCATTATTTAAGGACTCTGCTGCATTATTTAAGGACTTTGCTGCATTATTTAATGACTCTGCTGCATTATTTAAGGACTTTGTTGTATTATTTAAGGACTTTGCTGCATTATTTAAGGACTCTGCTGCGGTATTTAAGGACTCTGCTGCATTATTTAAGGACTTTGTTGCATTATTTAAGGACTCTGCTGCATTATTTAGGGACTTTGCTGCATTATTTAAGGACTATGCTGTGGTACTTAAGGACTCTGCTGTATTATTTAAGGACTTTGCTGCATTATTTAAGGACTCTGCTGCATTATTTAATGACTTTGTTGCATTATATAAGGACTCTGCTGCATTATTTAAGGACTATGTTGCATTATGTTAGAAGTCTGCTGCATTATTTAAGGACTTTGCTGCATTATTTAAGGACTCTGCTGCATTATTTGAGGACTTTATTGCATTATTTAAGGACTCTGCTGCATTATTTAATGACTCTGCTGAAGCATTTGAGGACTCAGCTGCATTATTTAAGGTCTCTGCTGTATTATTTAAGGACTCTGCTGCATTATTTAATGACTCTGCTGCGGTATTTAAGGACTCTGCTGCATTATTTAAGGACTTTGCTGCATTATTTAAGGACTGCTGCGTTATTTAAGGACTCTGCTGCATTATTTAAGACTTTGCTGCATTATTTAAGGACTCTGCTGCAGTGTTTAATGACTCTGCTGAAGCAATTGGGGACTCAGATGCATTGTTTAAGGACTCTGCTGCATTATGTAAGGACTTTGCTGCTTTATTTAAGGACTTTGCTGCATTATTTAAGGACTTTGTTGCATTATTTAAGGACTCTGCTGCATTATTTAAGGACTTTGTTGCATTATTTAAGGACTCTGCTGCATTATTTAATTACTTTGCTGCATTATTTAAGGACTCTGCTGCGGTATTTAAGGACTCTGCTGCATTATTTAAGGACTTTGATGCATTATTTAAGGACACTGCTGCAGAATTTAAGATTCTGCTTCATTATATAAGGACTTTGTTGCATTATTTAAGGTCTCTGCTGCATTATTTAAGGACTCTGCTATGGTACTTAAGGACTTTGCTGCATTATTTAAGGACTCTGCTGCATTATTTAAGAACTTTGTTGCATTATTTAAGGACTCTGCTGCATTATTTAAGGACTTTGTTGCATTATGTAAGGACTCTGCTGCATTATTTAAGGACTTTGCTGCATTATTTAAGGACTCTGCTGCATAATTTAAGGACTTTATTGCATTATTTTAGGATCCTGCTGCATTATTTAATGACTCTGCTGAAGCATTTGAGGACTCAGCTGCATTATTAAAGGTCTCTGCTGCATTATTTAAGGATCCTGCTGAAGCATTTGAGGACTCAGTTGCATTATTTAAGGACTTTGCTGCATTATTTAACGACTCTGCTGCGTTATTTAAGGACTCTGCTGCATTATTTAAGAACTTTGCTGCATTATTTAAGGACTCTTCTGAATTATTTAATGACTCTGCTGAAGTATTTGAGGACTCAGCTGCATTACTTAAGGACCCTGCTGCATTATTTAAGGAATTTGCTGCATTATTTAAGGACTCTGCTGCGTTATTTAAGGACTCTGCTGCGTTATTTAAGGACTCTGCTGCATTATTTAAGGACTTTGATGCATTATTTATGGACGCTGCTGCAGAATTTAAGGAATCTGCTGCATTATTTAAGGACTTTGTTGCATTATTTAAGGTCTCTGCTGCAGTATTTAATGACTCTGCTGAAGCATTTGGGCACTCAGATGCATTATTTAAGGACTCTGCTGCATTATGTAAGGGCTTTGCTGCTTTATTTAAGGACTCTTTTGCATTATTTAAGGACTTTGTTGCATTATTTAAGGACTCTGCTGCATTATTTAAGGACTTTGTTGCATTATTTAAGGATTCTGCTGCATTACTTAAGGACTTTGCTGCATTATTTAAGGACTATGCTGTGGTATTTAAGGACTCTGCTGCATTATTTAAGGACTTTGCTGCATTATTAAAGGACTCTGCTGCATTATTTAATTACTTTGCTGCATTATTTAAGGACTCTGCTGCGGTATTTAAGGACTCTGCTGCATTATTTAAGGACTTTGATGCATTATTTAAGGACACTGCTGCAGAATTTAAGGAATCTGCTGCATTATTTAAGGACTTTGTTGCATTATTTAAGGTCTCTTTTTCATTATTTAAGGACTCTGCTATTGTACTTAAGGACTTTGCTGCATTATTTAAGGACTTTGCTGCATTATTTAAGGACTCTGCTGCATTATTTAAGTACTTTGTTGCATTATTTAAGGACTCTGCTGCATAATTTAAGGACTTTATTGCATTATTTAAGGATCCTGCTGCATTATTTAATGACTCTGCTGAAGCATTTGAGGACTCAGCTACATTATTTAAGGTCTCTGCTGCATTATTTAAGGATCCTGCTGAAGCATTTGAGGACTCAGCTGCATTATTTAAGGACTTTGCTGCATTATTTAACGACTCTGCTGCGTTATTTAAGGACTCTGCTGCATTATTTAAGGACACTGCTGCATTATTTAAGGACTCTGCTGCATTATTTAAGGACTTTGCTGCATTATTTAACGACTCTGCTGCATTATTTAAGAACTTTGCTGCATTATTTAAGGACTCTGCTGCATTATTTAAGGAATTTGTTGCATTATTTAAGGACTCTGCTGCTTTATTTAAGGACTCTGCTGCGGTATTTAAGGACTCTGCTGCATTATTTAAGGACTTTGCTGCATTATTTAAGGACTGCTGCGTTATTTAAGGACTCTGCTGCATTATTTAAGACTTTGCTGCATTATTTAAGGACTCTGCTGCAGTGTTTAATGACTCTGCTGAAGCAACTGGGGACTCAGATGCATTATTTAAGGACTCTGCTGCATTATGTAAGGACTTTGCTGCTTTATTTAAGGACTTTGCTGCATTATTTAAGGACTTTGTTGCATTATTTAAGGACTCTGCTGCATTATTTAAGGACTTTGTTGCATTATTTAAGGACTCTTCTGCATTATTTAAGGACTTTGATGCATTATTTAAGGACGCTGCTGCAGAATTTAAGGAATCTGCTGCATTATTTAAGGACTTTGTTGCATTATTTAAGGTCTCTGCTGCATGAATTATGGACTCTGCTATGGTACTTAAGGACTTTGCTGCATTATTTAAGGACTTTGCTGCATTATTTAAGGACTTTGATGCATTATTTAAGAACTTTGTTGCATTATTTAAGGACTCTGCTGCATTATTTAAGGACTTTGTTGCATTATGTAAGGACTTTGCTGCTTTATTTAAGGACTTTGCTGCATTATTTAAGGACTTTGTTGCATTATTTAAGGACTCTGCTGCATTATTTAAGGACTTTGTTGCATTATTTAAGGACTCTTCTGCATTATTTAAGGACTTTGCTGCATTATTTAAGGACTATGCTGTGGTATTTAAGTACTCTGCTGCATTATTTAAGGACTTTGCTGCATTATTTAAGGACTCTGCTGCATTATTTAATTACTTTGCTGCATTATTAAAGGACCCTGCTGCGGCATTTAGGGATTCTGCTGCATAATTTAAGGACTTTATTGCATTATTTAAGGATCCTGCTGCATTATTTAAGGATCCTGCTGAAGCATTTGAGGACTCAGCTGCATTATTTAAGGACTTTGCTGCATTATTTAACGACTCTGCTGCATTATTTAAGTACTCTGCTGCATTATTTAAGGACTCTGCTGCATTATTTAAGGACTTTGCTGCATTATTTAATGACTCTGCTGAAGCATTTGAGGACTCAGCTGCATTATTTAAGGACTCTGCTGCATTATTTAAGGTCTCTGCTGCATTATTTAAGGACTCTGCTGTGGTATATAAGGACTCTGCTGCATTATTTAAGGAATTTGTTGCATTATTTAAGGACGCTGCTGCATTATTTAAGGACTTTGTTGCATTATTTAAGGACTCTGCTGCATTAATTAAGGACTTTGCTGCATTACTTAAGGACACTGCTGCATTATTTAAGGACTCTGTTGCATTATTTAAGGATTCTGCTGCATTATTTAAGGACTTTGCTGCATTATTTAAGGACTATGCTGTGGTATTTAAGGACTCTGCTGCATTATTTAAGGACTTTGCTGCATTATTAAAGGACTCTGCTGCATTATTTAATTACTTTGCTGCATTATTTAAGGACTCTGCTGCGGTATTTAAGGACTCTGCTGCATTATTTAAGGACTTTGATGCATTATTTAAGGACACTGCTGCAGAATTTAAGGAATCTGCTGCATTATCTAAGGACTTTGTTGCATTATTTAAGGTCTCTTTTTCATTATTTAAGGACTCTGCTATTGTACTTAAGGACTTTGCTGCATTATTTAAGGACTTTGCTGCATTATTTAAGGACTCTGCTGCATTATTTAAGTACTTTGTTGCATTATTTAAGGACTCTGCTGCATAATTTAAGGACTTTATTGCATTATTTAAGGATCCTGCTGCATTATTTAATGACTCTGCTGAAGCATTTGAGGACTCAGCTGCATTATTTAAGGTCTCTCTGCTGCATTATTTAAGGATCCTGCTGAAGCATTTGAGGACTCAGCTGCATTATTTAAGGACTTTGCTGCATTATTTAACGACTCTGCTGCGTTATTTAAGGACTCTGCTGCATTATTTAAGGACACTGCTGCATTATTTAAGGACTCTGCTGCATTATTTAAGGACTTTGCTGCATTATTTAACGACTCTGCTGCATTATTTAAGAACTTTGCTGCATTATTTAAAGACTCTGCTCCATTATTTAAGGAATTTGCTGCATTATTTAAGGACTCTGCTGCTTTATTTAAGGACTTTGCTGCATTATTTAATGAATCTGCTGAAGCATTTGAGGACTCAACTGCATTATTTAAGGTCTCTGCTGCATTATTTAAGGACTCTGCTGAAGCATTTGAGGACTCAGCTGCATGATTTAAGGACTTTGCTGAATTATTTAAGGACTCTGCTGCATTATTTAAGGAATTTGTTGCATTATTTAAGGACTCTGCTGCATTATTTAAGGAATTTGTTGCATTATTTAAGGACTCTGCTGCATTATTTAATGACTTTGCTGCATTATTTAATAACTTTGTTGCATTATATAAGTACTCTGCTGCATTATTTAAGGACTTTGTTGCATTATGTAAGGAGTCTGCTGCATTATTTAAGGAGTCTGCTGCATTATTTAATGACTATGCTGCATTATTTAAGGACTGCTGCGTTATTTAAGGACTCTGCTGCATTATTTAAGACTTTGCTGCATTATTTAAGGACTCTGCTGCAGTATTTAATGACTCTGCTGAAGCATTTGGGGACTCAGATGCTTTATTTAAGGACTCTGTTGCATTATTTAAGGACTTTGTTGCATTATTTAAGGACTCTGCTGCATTATTTAAGGACTTTGTTGCATTATTTAAGGATTCTGCTGCATTTTTTAAGGACTTTGCTGCATTATTTAAGGACTCTGCTGCATTATTTAATTACTTTGCTCCATTATTTAAGGACTCTGCTGCGGTATTTAAGGACTCTGCTGCATTATTTAAGGACTGTGATGCATTATTTAAGGACGCTGCTGCAGAATTTAAGGAATCTGCTGCATTATTTAAGGACTTTGTTGCATTATTTAAGGTCTCTGCTGCATTATTTAAGGACTCTGCTATGGTACTTAAGGACTTTGCTGCATTATTTAAGGACTTTGCTGCATTATTTAAGGACTCTGCTGCATTATTTAAGAACTGTGTTGCATTATTTAAGGACTCTGCTGCATTATTTAAGGACTTTGTTGCATTATGTAAGGACTCTGCTGCATTATTTAAGGACTTTGCTGCATTATTTAAGGACTCTACTGCATAATTTAAGGACTTTATTGCATTATTTAAGGATCCTGCTGCATTATTTAATGACTCTGCTGAAGCATTTGAGGACTCAGCTGCATTATTAAAGGTCTCTGCTGCATTATTTAAGGATCCTGCTGAAGCATTTGAGGACTCAGCTGCATTATTTAAGGACTTTGCTGCATTATTTATCGACTCTGCTGCGTTATTTAAGGACTCTGCTGCATTATTTAAGAACTTTGCTGCATTATTTAAGGACTCTTCTGCATTATTTAATGACTCTGCTGAAGTATTTGAGGACTCAGCTGCATTATTTAAGGACTCTGCTGCATTATTTAAGGAATTTGCTGCATTATTTAAGGACTCTACTGCGTTATTTAAGGACTCTGCTGCATTATTTAAGGACTTTGATGCATTATTTAAGGATGCTGCTGCAGAATTTAAGGAATCTGCTGCATTATTTAAGGACTTTGTTGCATTATTTAAGGTCTCTGCTGCATTATTTAAGGACTCTGCTGTGGTATTTAAGGACTCTGCTGCATTATTTAAGGAATTTGTTGCATTATTTAAGGACGCTGCTGCATTATTTAAGGACTTTGTTGCATTATTTAAGGACTCTGCTGCAGTATTTAATGACTCTGCTGAAGCATTTGGGGACTCAGATGCATTATTTAAGGACTCTGCTGCATTATGTAAGGGCTTTGCTGCTTTATTTAACGACTCTTTTGCATTATTTAAGGACTCTGCTGCATTATTTAAGGACTTTGTTGCATTATTTAAGGATTTTGCTGCATTATTTAAGGATTTTGCTGCATTATTTAAGGACTTTGCCGCATTATTTAAGGACTATGCTTTGGTATTTAAGGACTCTGCTGCATTATTTAAGGACTTTGCTGCATTATTTAAGGACTCTGCTGCATTATTTAATTACTTTGCTGCATTATTTAAGGACTCTGCTGCGGTATTTAAGGACTCTGCTGCATTATTTAAGGACTTTGATGCATTATTTAAGGACACTGCTGCAGAATTTAAGATTCTGCTTCATTATATAAGGACTTTGTTGCATTATTTAAGGTCTCTGCTGCATTATTTAAGGACTCTGCTATGGTACTTAAGGACTTTGCTGCATTATTTAAGGACTCTGCTGCATTATTTAAGAACTTTGTTGCATTATTTAAGGACTCTGCTGCATTATTTAAGGACTTTGTTGCATTATGTAAGGACTCTGCTGCATTATTTAAGGACTTTGCTGCATTATTTAAGGACTCTGCTGCATAATTTAAGGACTTTATTGCATTATTTTAGGATCCTGCTGCATTATTTAATGACTCTGCTGAAGCATTTGAGGACTCAGCTGCATTATTAAAGGTCTCTGCTGCATTATTTAAGGATCCTGCTGAAGCATTTGAGGACTCAGTTGCATTATTTAAGGACTTTGCTGCATTATTTAACGACTCTGCTGCGTTATTTAAGGACTCTGCTGCATTATTTAAGGACTTTGCTGCATTATTTAACGACTCTGCTGAAACATTTGAGGACTCAGCTGCATTATTTAAGGACTCTGCTGCATTATTTAAGGAATTTGCTGCATTATTTAAGGACTCTGCTGCGGTATTTAAGGACTCTGCTGCATTATTTAAGGACTTTGATGAATTATTTAAGGACTCTGCTGCATTATTTAATGACTTTGTTGCATTATATAAGGTCTCTGCTGCATTATTTAAGGACTATGTTGCATTATGTTAGAAGTCTGCTGCATTATTTAAGGACTTTGCTGCATTATTTAAGGACTCTGCTGCATTATTTAAGGACTTTATTGCATTATTTAAGGACTCTGCTGCATTATTTAATGACTCTGCTGAAGCATTTGAGGACTCAGCTGCATTATTTAAGGTCTCTGCTGTATTATTTAAGGACTCTGCTGCATTATTTAATGACTCTGCTGCGGTATTTAAGGACTCTGCTGCATTATTTAAGGACTTTGCTGCATTATTTAAGGACTGCTGCGTTGTTTAAGGACTCTGCTGCATTATTTAAGACTTTGCTGCATTATTTAAGGACTCTGCTGAAGCAATTGGGGACTCAGATGCATTATTTAAGGACTCTGCTGCATTATGTAAGGACTTTGCTGCTTTATTTAAGGACTTTGCTGCATTATTTAAGGACTTTGTTGCATTATTTAAGGACTCTTCTGCATTATTTAAGGACTTTGTTGCATTATTTAAGGACTCTGCTGCATTATTTAAGGACTTTGCTGCATTATTTAAGGACTATGCTGTGATATTTAAGGACTATGCTTTGGCATTATTTAAGGACTTTGCTGCATTATTTAAGGACTCTGCTGCATTATTTAATTACTTTGCTGCATTATTAAAGGACCCTGCTGCGGCATTTAAGGATTCTGCTGCATTATTTAAGGACTTTGATGCATTATTTAAGGACGCTGCTGCAGAATTTAAGGAATCTGCTGCATTATTTAAGGACTTTGTTGCATTATTTAAGGTCTCTGCTGCATTATTTAAGGACTCTGCTATGGTACTTAACGACTTTGCTGCATTATTTAAGGACTTTGCTGCATTATTTAAGGACTTTGATGCATTATTTAAGAACTTTGTTGCATTATTTAAGGACTCTGCTGCATTATTTAAGGACTTTGTTGCATTATGTAAGGACTCTGCTGCATTATTTAAGGACTTTGCTGCATTATTTAAGGACTCTGCTGCATAATTTAAGGACTTTATTGCATTATTTAAGGATCCTGCTGCATTATTTAAGGATCCTGCTGAAGCATTTGAGGACTCAGCTGCATTATTTAAGGACTTTGCTGCATTATTTAGCGACTCTGCTGCATTATCTAAGGACTCTGCTGCTTTATTTAAGGACTTTCCTGCATTATTTAAGGAGTCTTCTGCATTATTTAATGACTCTGCTGAAGCATTTGAGGACTCAGCTGCATTATTTAAGGACTCTGCTGCATTATTTAAGGACTTTGCTGCATTATTTAATGACTCTGCTGAAGCATTTGAGGACTCAGCTGCATTATTTAAGGACTCTGCTGCATTATTTAAGGAATTTGCTGCATTATTTAAGGACTCTGCTGCGGTATTTAAGGACTCTGCTGCATTATTTAAGGACTTTGATGCATTATTTAAGGACGCTGCTGCAGAATTTAAGGAATCTGCTGCATTATTTAAGGACTTTGTTGCATTATTTAAGGTCTCTGCTGCATTATTTAAGGACTTGCTGCATTATTTAAGGACTCTGCTGCTGTGTTTAAGAACTCTGCTGCATTATTTAAGGACTTTGCTGAATTATTTTAGGACTCTGCTGCATTATTTAAGGACTTTGCTGTATTATTTAAGGACTCTACTGCATTATTTAAGGACTTTGTTGCATTATTTAAGGACTCTGCTGCATTATTTAAGGACTTTGCTGTATTATTTAAGGACTCTGCTGCATTATTTAAGGACTTTTTTGCATTATTTAAGGACTCTGCTGCATTATTTAAGGACTTTGCTGCATTATTTAAGGACTCTGCTGCATTATTTAAGGACTTTGCTGCATTATTTAATGACTCTGCTGCATTATTTAAGGACTTTGTTGTATTATTTAAGGACTTTGCTGCATTATTTAAGGACTCTGCTGCGGTATTTAAGGACTCTGCTGCATTATTTAAGGACTTTGTTGCATTATTTAAGGACTCTGCTGCATTATTTAGGGACTTTGCTGCATTATTTAAGGACTATGCTGTGGTACTTAAGGACTCTGCTGTATTATTTAAGGACTTTGCTGCATTATTTAAGGACTCTGCTGCATTATTTAATGACTTTGTTGCATTATATAAGGACTCTGCTGCATTATTTAAGGACTATGTTGCATTATGTTAGAAGTCTGCTGCATTATTTAAGGACTTTGCTGCATTATTTAAGGACTCTGCTGCATTATTTGAGGACTTTATTGCATTATTTAAGGACTCTGCTGCATTATTTAATGACTCTGCTGAAGCATTTGAGGACTCAGCTGCATTATTTAAGGTCTCTGCTGTATTATTTAAGGACTCTGCTGCATTATTTAATGACTCTGCTGCGGTATTTAAGGACTCTGCTGCATTATTTAAGGACTTTGCTGCATTATTTAAGGACTGCTGCGTTATTTAAGGACTCTGCTGCATTATTTAAGACTTTGCTGCATTATTTAAGGACTCTGCTGCAGTGTTTAATGACTCTGCTGAAGCAATTGGGGACTCAGATGCATTGTTTAAGGACTCTGCTGCATTATGTAAGGACTTTGCTGCTTTATTTAAGGACTTTGCTGCATTATTTAAGGACTTTGTTGCATTATTTAAGGACTCTGCTGCATTATTTAAGGACTTTGTTGCATTATTTAAGGACTCTGCTGCATTATTTAATTACTTTGCTGCATTATTTAAGGACTCTGCTGCGGTATTTAAGGACTCTGCTGCATTATTTAAGGACTTTGATGCATTATTTAAGGACACTGCTGCAGAATTTAAGATTCTGCTTCATTATATAAGGACTTTGTTGCATTATTTAAGGTCTCTGCTGCATTATTTAAGGACTCTGCTATGGTACTTAAGGACTTTGCTGCATTATTTAAGGACTCTGCTGCATTATTTAAGAACTTTGTTGCATTATTTAAGGACTCTGCTGCATTATTTAAGGACTTTGTTGCATTATGTAAGGACTCTGCTGCATTATTTAAGGACTTTGCTGCATTATTTAAGGACTCTGCTGCATAATTTAAGGACTTTATTGCATTATTTTAGGATCCTGCTGCATTATTTAATGACTCTGCTGAAGCATTTGAGGACTCAGCTGCATTATTAAAGGTCTCTGCTGCATTATTTAAGGATCCTGCTGAAGCATTTGAGGACTCAGTTGCATTATTTAAGGACTTTGCTGCATTATTTAACGACTCTGCTGCGTTAATTAAAGACTCTGCTGCATTATTTAAGAACTTTGCTGCATTATTTAAGGACTCTTCTGAATTATTTAATGACTCTGCTGAAGTATTTGAGGACTCAGCTGCATTACTTAAGGACTCTGCTGCATTATTTAAGGAATTTGCTGCATTATTTAAGGACTCTGCTGCGTTATTTAAGGACTCTGCTGCGTTATTTAAGGACTCTGCTGCATTATTTAAGGACTTTGATGCATTATTTATGGACGCTGCTGCAGAATTTAAGGAATCTGCTGCATTATTTAAGGACTTTGTTGCATTATTTAAGGTCTCTGCTGCAGTATTTAATGACTCTGCTGAAGCATTTGGGCACTCAGATGCATTATTTAAGGACTCTGCTGCATTATGTAAGGGCTTTGCTGCTTTATTTAAGGACTCTTTTGCATTATTTAAGGACTTTGTTGCATTATTTAAGGACTCTGCTGCATTATTTAAGGACTTTGTTGCATTATTTAAGGATTCTGCTGCATTACTTAAGGACTTTGCTGCATTATTTAAGGACTATGCTGTGGTATTTAAGGACTCTGCTGCATTATTTAAGGACTTTGCTGCATTATTAAAGGACTCTGCTGCATTATTTAATTACTTTGCTGCATTATTTAAGGACTCTGCTGCGGTATTTAAGGACTCTGCTGCATTATTTAAGGACTTTGATGCATTATTTAAGGACACTGCTGCAGAATTTAAGGAATCTGCTGCATTATTTAAGGACTTTGTTGCATTATTTAAGGTCTCTTTTTCATTATTTAAGGACTCTGCTATTGTACTTAAGGACTTTGCTGCATTATTTAAGGACTTTGCTGCATTATTTAAGGACTCTGCTGCATTATTTAAGTACTTTGTTGCATTATTTAAGGACTCTGCTGCATAATTTAAGGACTTTATTGCATTATTTAAGGATCCTGCTGCATTATTTAATGACTCTGCTGAAGCATTTGAGGACTCAGCTACATTATTTAAGGTCTCTGCTGCATTATTTAAGGATCCTGCTGAAGCATTTGAGGACTCAGCTGCATTATTTAAGGACTTTGCTGCATTATTTAACGACTCTGCTGCGTTATTTAAGGACTCTGCTGCATTATTTAAGGACACTGCTGCATTATTTAAGGACTCTGCTGCATTATTTAAGGACTTTGCTGCATTATTTAACGACTCTGCTGCATTATTTAAGAACTTTGCTGCATTATTTAAGGACTCTGCTGCATTATTTAAGGAATTTGTTGCATTATTTAAGGACTCTGCTGCTTTATTTAAGGACTCTGCTGCGGTATTTAAGGACTCTGCTGCATTATTTAAGGACTTTGCTGCATTATTTAAGGACTGCTGCGTTATTTAAGGACTCTGCTGCATTATTTAAGACTTTGCTGCATTATTTAAGGACTCTGCTGCAGTGTTTAATGACTCTGCTGAAGCAACTGGGGACTCAGATGCATTATTTAAGGACTCTGCTGCATTATGTAAGGACTTTGCTGCTTTATTTAAGGACTTTGCTGCATTATTTAAGGACTTTGTTGCATTATTTAAGGACTCTGCTGCATTATTTAAGGACTTTGTTGCATTATTTAAGGACTCTTCTGCATTATTTAAGGACTTTGCTGCATTATTTAAGGACTATGCTGTGGTATTTAAGTACTCTGCTGCATTATTTAAGGACTTTGCTGCATTATTTAAGGACTCTGCTGCATTATTTAATTACTTTGCTGCATTATTAAAGGACCCTGCTGCGGCATTTAAGGATTCTGCTGCATTATTTAAGGACTTTGATGCATTATTTAAGGACGCTGCTGCAGAATTTAAGGAATCTGCTGCATTATTTAAGGACTTTGTTGCATTATTTAAGGTCTCTGCTGCATGAATTATGGACTCTGCTATGGTACTTAAGGACTTTGCTGCATTATTTAAGGACTTTGCTGCATTATTTAAGGACTTTGATGCATTATTTAAGAACTTTGTTGCATTATTTAAGGACTCTGCTGCATTATTTAAGGACTTTGTTGCATTATGTAAGGACTTTGCTGCTTTATTTAAGGACTTTGCTGCATTATTTAAGGACTTTGTTGCATTATTTAAGGACTCTGCTGCATTATTTAAGGACTTTGTTGCATTATTTAAGGACTCTTCTGCATTATTTAAGGACTTTGCTGCATTATTTAAGGACTATGCTGTGGTATTTAAGTACTCTGCTGCATTATTTAAGGACTTTGCTGCATTATTTAAGGACTCTGCTGCATTATTTAATTACTTTGCTGCATTATTAAAGGACCCTGCTGCGGCATTTAGGGATTCTGCTGCATAATTTAAGGACTTTATTGCATTATTTAAGGATCCTGCTGCATTATTTAAGGATCCTGCTGAAGCATTTGAGGACTCAGCTGCATTATTTAAGGACTTTGCTGCATTATTTAACGACTCTGCTGCATTATTTAAGTACTCTGCTGCTTTATTTAAGGACTTTCCTGCATTATTTAAGGAGTCTTCTGCATTATTTAATGACTCTGCTGAAGCATTTGAGGACTCAACTGCATTATTTAAGGACTCTGCTGCATTATTTAAGGTCTCTGCTGCATTATTTAAGGACTCTGCTGTGGTATATAAGGACTCTGCTGCATTATTTAAGGAATTTGTTGCATTATTTAAGGACGCTGCTGCATTATTTAAGGACTTTGTTGCATTATTTAAGGACTCTGCTGCATTAATTAAATACTTTGCTGCATTACTTAAGGACACTGCTGCATTATTTAAGGACTCTGTTGCATTATTTAAGGATTCTGCTGCATTATTTAAGGACTTTGCTGCATTATTTAAGGACTATGCTGTGGTATTTAAGGACTCTGCTGCATTATTTAAGGACTTTGCTGCATTATTAAAGGACTCTGCTGCATTATTTAATTACTTTGCTGCATTATTTAAGGACTCTGCTGCGGTATTTAAGGACTCTGCTGCATTATTTAAGGACTTTGATGCATTATTTAAGGACACTGCTGCAGAATTTAAGGAATCTGCTGCATTATCTAAGGACTTTGTTGCATTATTTAAGGTCTCTTTTTCATTATTTAAGGACTCTGCTATTGTACTTAAGGACTTTGCTGCATTATTTAAGGACTTTGCTGCATTATTTAAGGACTCTGCTGCATTATTTAAGTACTTTGTTGCATTATTTAAGGACTCTGCTGCATAATTTAAGGACTTTATTGCATTATTTAAGGATCCTGCTGCATTATTTAATGACTCTGCTGAAGCATTTGAGGACTCAGCTGCATTATTTAAGGTCTCTCTGCTGCATTATTTAAGGATCCTGCTGAAGCATTTGAGGACTCAGCTGCATTATTTAAGGACTTTGCTGCATTATTTAACGACTCTGCTGCGTTATTTAAGGACTCTGCTGCATTATTTAAGGACACTGCTGCATTATTTAAGGACTCTGCTGCATTATTTAAGGACTTTGCTGCATTATTTAACGACTCTGCTGCATTATTTAAGAACTTTGCTGCATTATTTAAGGACTCTGCTCCATTATTTAAGGAATTTGCTGCATTATTTAAGGACTCTGCTGCTTTATTTAAGGACTTTGCTGCATTATTTAATGAATCTGCTGAAGCATTTGAGGACTCAACTGCATTATTTAAGGTCTCTGCTGCATTATTTAAGGACTCTGCTGAAGCATTTGAGGACTCAGCTGCATGATTTAAGGACTTTGCTGAATTATTTAAGGACTCTGCTGCATTATTTAAGGAATTTGTTGCATTATTTAAGGACTCTGCTGCATTATTTAAGGAATTTGTTGCATTATTTAAGGACTCTGCTGCATTATTTAATGACTTTGCTGCATTATTTAATAACTTTGTTGCATTATATAAGTACTCTGCTGCATTATTTAAGGACTTTGTTGCATTATGTAAGGAGTCTGCTGCATTATTTAAGGAGTCTGCTGCATTATTTAATGACTATGCTGCATTATTTAAGGACTGCTGCGTTATTTAAGGACTCTGCTGCATTATTTAAGACTTTGCTGCATTATTTAAGGACTCTGCTGCAGTATTTAATGACTCTGCTGAAGCATATGGGGACTCAGATGCTTTATTTAAGGACTCTGTTGCATTATTTAAGGACTTTGTTGCATTATTTAAGGACTCTGCTGCATTATTTAAGGACTTTGTTGCATTATTTAAGGATTCTGCTGCATTTTTTAAGGACTTTGCTGCATTATTTAAGGACTCTGCTGCATTATTTAATTACTTTGCTCCATTATTTAAGGACTCTGCTGCGGTATTTAAGGACTCTGCTGCATTATTTAAGGACTGTGATGCATTATTTAAGGACGCTGCTGCAGAATTTAAGGAATCTGCTGCATTATTTAAGGACTTTGTTGCATTATTTAAGGTCTCTGCTGCATTATTTAAGGACTCTGCTATGGTACTTAAGGACTTTGCTGCATTATTTAAGGACTTTGCTGCATTATTTAAGGACTCTGCTGCATTATTTAAGAACTGTGTTGCATTATTTAAGGACTCTGCTGCATTATTTAAGGACTTTGTTGCATTATGTAAGGACTCTGCTGCATTATTTAAGGACTTTGCTGCATTATTTAAGGACTCTACTGCATAATTTAAGGACTTTATTGCATTATTTAAGGATCCTGCTGCATTATTTAATGACTCTGCTGAAGCATTTGAGGACTCAGCTGCATTATTAAAGGTCTCTGCTGCATTATTTAAGGATCCTGCTGAAGCATTTGAGGACTCAGCTGCATTATTTAAGGACTTTGCTGCATTATTTATCGACTCTGCTGCGTTATTTAAGGACTCTGCTGCATTATTTAAGAACTTTGCTGCATTATTTAAGGACTCTTCTGCATTATTTAATGACTCTGCTGAAGTATTTGAGGACTCAGCTGCATTATTTAAGGACTCTGCTGCATTATTTAAGGAATTTGCTGCATTATTTAAGGACTCTACTGCGTTATTTAAGGACTCTGCTGCATTATTTAAGGACTTTGATGCATTATTTAAGGATGCTGCTGCAGAATTTAAGGAATCTGCTGCATTATTTAAGGACTTTGTTGCATTATTTAAGGTCTCTGCTGCATTATTTAAGGACTCTGCTGTGGTATTTAAGGACTCTGCTGCATTATTTAAGGAATTTGTTGCATTATTTAAGGACGCTGCTGCATTATTTAAGGACTTTGTTGCATTATTTAAGGACTCTGCTGCAGTATTTAATGACTCTGCTGAAGCATTTGGGGACTCAGATGCATTATTTAAGGACTCTGCTGCATTATGTAAGGGCTTTGCTGCTTTATTTAACGACTCTTTTGCATTATTTAAGGACTCTGCTGCATTATTTAAGGACTTTGTTGCATTATTTAAGGATTTTGCTGCATTATTTAAGGATTTTGCTGCATTATTTAAGGACTTTGCCGCATTATTTAAGGACTATGCTTTGGTATTTAAGGACTCTGCTGCATTATTTAAGGACTTTGCTGCATTATTTAAGGACTCTGCTGCATTATTTAATTACTTTGCTGCATTATTTAAGGACTCTGCTGCGGTATTTAAGGACTCTGCTGCATTATTTAAGGACTTTGATGCATTATTTAAGGACACTGCTGCAGAATTTAAGATTCTGCTTCATTATATAAGGACTTTGTTGCATTATTTAAGGTCTCTGCTGCATTATTTAAGGACTCTGCTATGGTACTTAAGGACTTTGCTGCATTATTTAAGGACTCTGCTGCATTATTTAAGAACTTTGTTGCATTATTTAAGGACTCTGCTGCATTATTTAAGGACTTTGTTGCATTATGTAAGGACTCTGCTGCATTATTTAAGGACTTTGCTGCATTATTTAAGGACTCTGCTGCATAATTTAAGGACTTTATTGCATTATTTTAGGATCCTGCTGCATTATTTAATGACTCTGCTGAAGCATTTGAGGACTCAGCTGCATTATTAAAGGTCTCTGCTGCATTATTTAAGGATCCTGCTGAAGCATTTGAGGACTCAGTTGCATTATTTAAGGACTTTGCTGCATTATTTAACGACTCTGCTGCGTTATTTAAGGACTCTGCTGCATTATTTAAGAACTTTGCTGCATTATTTAAGGACTCTTCTGAATTATTTAATGACTCTGCTGAAGTATTTGAGGACTCAGCTGCATTACTTAAGGACTCTGCTGCATTATTTAAGGAATTTGCTGCATTATTTAAGGACTCTGCTGCGTTATTTAAGGACTCTGCTGCGTTATTTAAGGACTCTGCTGCATTATTTAAGGACTTTGATGCATTATTTATGGACGCTGCTGCAGAATTTAAGGAATCTGCTGCATTATTTAAGGACTTTGTTGCATTATTTAAGGTCTCTGCTGCATTATTTAAGGACTCTGCTGTGGTATTTAAGGACTCTGCTGCATTATTTAAGGAATTTGTTGCATTATTTAAGGACGCTGCTGCATTATTTAAGGTCTTTGTTGCATTATTTAAGGACTCTGCTGCAGTATTTAATGACTCTGCTGAAGCATTTGGGGACTCAGATGCATTATTTAAGGACTCTGCTGCATTATGTAAGGGCTTTGCTGCTTTATTTAAGGACTCTTTTGCATTATTTAAGGACTTTGTTGCATTATTTAAGGACTCTGCTGCATTATTTAAGGACTTTGTTGCATTATTTAAGGATCCTGCTGCATTATTTAAGGACTTTGCTGCATTATTTAAGGACTATGCTTTGGTATTTAAGGACTCTGCTGCATTATTTAAGGACTTTGCTGCATTATTTAAGGACTCTGCTGCATTATTTAATTACTTTGCTGCATTATTTAAGGACTCTGCTGCGGTATTTAAGGACTCTGCTGCATTATTTAAGGACTTTGATGCATTATTTAAGGACTCTGCTGCATTATTTAAGGAATTTGTTGAATTATTTAAGGACTCTGCTGCATTATTTAAGGACTTTGCTGCATTATTTAATAACTTTGTTGCATTATATAAGTACTCTGCTGCATTATTTAAGGACTTTGTTGCATTATGTAAGGAGTCTGCTGCATTATTTAAGGACTTTGCTGCATTATTTAACGACTCTGCTGAAACATTTTAGGACTCAGCTGCATTATTTAAGGACTCTGCTGCATTATTTAAGGAATTTGCTGCATTATTTAAGGACTCTGCTGCGGTATTTAAGGACTCTGCTGCATTATTTAAGGACTTTGATGAATTATTTAAGGACTCTGCTGCATTATTTAATGACTTTGTTGCATTATATAAGGTCTCTGCTGCATTATTTAAGGACTATGTTGCATTATGTTAGAAGTCTGCTGCATTATTAGAGGACTTTGCTGCATTATTTAAGGACTCTGCTGCATTATTTAAGGACTTTATTGCATTATTTAAGGACTCTGCTGCATTATTTAATGACTCTGCTGAAGCATTTGAGGACTCAGCTGCATTATTTAAGGTCTCTGCTGTATTATTTAAGGACTCTGCTGCATTATTTAATGACTCTGCTGCGGTATTTAAGGACTCTGCTGCATTATTTAAGGACTTTGCTGCATTATTTAAGGACTGCTGCGTTGTTTAAGGACTCTGCTGCATTATTTAAGACTTTGCTGCATTATTTAAGGACTCTGCTGAAGCAATTGGGGACTCAGATGCATTATTTAAGGACTCTGCTGCATTATGTAAGGACTTTGCTGCTTTATTTAAGGACTTTGCTGCATTATTTAAGGACTTTGTTGCATTATTTAAGGACTCTGCTGCATTATTTAAGGACTTTGTTGCATTATTTAAGGACTCTGCTGCATTATTTAAGGACTTTGCTGCATTATTTAAGGACTATGCTGTGATATTTAAGGACTATGCTTTGGCATTATTTAAGGACTTTGCTGCATTATTTAAGGACTCTGCTGCATTATTTAATTACTTTGCTGCATTATTAAAGGACCCTGCTGCGGCATTTAAGGATTCTGCTGCATTATTTAAGGACTTTGATGCATTATTTAAGGACGCTGCTGCAGAATTTAAGGAATCTGCTGCATTATTTAAGGACTTTGTTGCATTATTTAAGGTCTCTGCTGCATTATTTAAGGACTCTGCTATGGTACTTAACGACTTTGCTGCATTATTTAAGGACTTTGCTGCATTATTTAAGGACTTTGATGCATTATTTAAGAACTTTGTTGCATTATTTAAGGACTCTGCTGCATTATTTAAGGACTTTGTTGCATTATGTAAGGACTCTGCTGCATTATTTAAGGACTTTGCTGCATTATTTAAGGACTCTGCTGCATAATTTAAGGACTTTATTGCATTATTTAAGGATCCTGCTGCATTATTTAAGGATCCTGCTGAAGCATTTGAGGACTCAGCTGCATTATTTAAGGACTTTGCTGCATTATTTAGCGACTCTGCTGCATTATCTAAGGACTCTGCTGCTTTATTTAAGGACTTTCCTGCATTATTTAAGGAGTCTTCTGCATTATTTAATGACTCTGCTGAAGCATTTGAGGACTCAGCTGCATTATTTAAGGACTCTGCTGCATTATTTAAGGACTTTGCTGCATTATTTAATGACTCTGCTGAAGCATTTGAGGACTCAGCTGCATTATTTAAGGACTCTGCTGCATTATTTAAGGAATTTGCTGCATTATTTAAGGACTCTGCTGCGGTATTTAAGGACTCTGCTGCATTATTTAAGGACTTTGATGCATTATTTAAGGACGCTGCTGCAGAATTTAAGGAATCTGCTGCATTATTTAAGGACTTTGTTGCATTATTTAAGGTCTCTGCTGCATTATTTAAGGACTTGCTGCATTATTTAAGGACTCTGCTGCTGTGTTTAAGAACTCTGCTGCATTATTTAAGGACTTTGCTGAATTATTTTAGGACTCTGCTGCATTATTTAAGGACTTTGCTGTATTATTTAAGGACTCTACTGCATTATTTAAGGACTTTGTTGCATTATTTAAGGACTCTGCTGCATTATTTAAGGACTTTGCTGTATTATTTAAGGACTCTGCTGCATTATTTAAGGACTTTTTTGCATTATTTAAGGACTCTGCTGCATTATTTAAGGACTTTGCTGCATTATTTAAGGACTCTGCTGCATTATTTAAGGACTTTGCTGCATTATTTAATGACTCTGCTGCATTATTTAAGGACTTTGTTGTATTATTTAAGGACTTTGCTGCATTATTTAAGGACTCTGCTGCGGTATTTAAGGACTCTGCTGCATTATTTAAGGACTTTGTTGCATTATTTAAGGACTCTGCTGCATTATTTAGGGACTTTGCTGCATTATTTAAGGACTATGCTGTGGTACTTAAGGACTCTGCTGTATTATTTAAGGACTTTGCTGCATTATTTAAGGACTCTGCTGCATTATTTAATGACTTTGTTGCATTATATAAGGACTCTGCTGCATTATTTAAGGACTATGTTGCATTATGTTAGAAGTCTGCTGCATTATTTAAGGACTTTGCTGCATTATTTAAGGACTCTGCTGCATTATTTGAGGACTTTATTGCATTATTTAAGGACTCTGCTGCATTATTTAATGACTCTGCTGAAGCATTTGAGGAATCAGCTGCATTATTTAAGGTCTCTGCTGTATTATTTAAGGACTCTGCTGCATTATTTAATGACTCTGCTGCGGTATTTAAGGACTCTGCTGCATTATTTAAGGACTTTGCTGCATTATTTAAGGACTGCTGCGTTATTTAAGGACTCTGCTGCATTATTTAAGACTTTGCTGCATTATTTAAGGACTCTGCTGCAGTGTTTAATGACTCTGCTGAAGCAATTGGGGACTCAGATGCATTGTTTAAGGACTCTGCTGCATTATGTAAGGACTTTGCTGCTTTATTTAAGGACTTTGCTGCATTATTTAAGGACTTTGTTGCATTATTTAAGGACTCTGCTGCATTATTTAAGGACTTTGTTGCATTATTTAAGGACTCTGCCGCATTATTTAAGGACTATGCTTTGGTATTTAAGGACTCTGCTGCATTATTTAAGGACTTTGCTGCATTATTTAAGGACTCTGCTGCATTATTTAATTACTTTGCTGCATTATTTAAGGACTCTGCTGCGGTATTTAAGGACTCTGCTGCATTATTTAAGGACTTTGATGCATTATTTAAGGACACTGCTGCAGAATTTAAGGAATCTGCTTCATTATTTAAGGACTTTGTTGCATTATTTAAGGTCTCTGCTGCATTATTTAAGGACTCTGCTATGGTACTTAAGGACTTTGCTGCATTATTTAAGGACTCTGCTGCATTATTTAAGAACTTTGTTGCATTGTTTAAGGACTCTGCTGCATTATTTAAGGACTTTGTTGCATTATGTTAGGACTCTGATGCATTATTTAACGACTTTGCTGCATTATTTAAGGACTCTGCTGCATAATTTAAGGACTTTATTGCATTATTTTAGGATCCTGCTGCATTATTTAATGACTCTGCTGAAGCATTTGAGGACTCAGCTGCATTATTAAAGGTCTCTGCTGCATTATTTAAGGATCCTGCTGAAGCATTTGAGGACTCAGCTGCATTATTTAAGGACTTTGCTGCATTATTTAACGACTCTGCTGCGTTATTTAAGGACTCTGCTGCATTATTTAAGAACTTTGCTGCATTATTTAAGGACTCTTCTGCATTATTTAATGACTCTGCTGAAGTATTTGAGGACTCAGCTGCATTATTTAAGGACTCTGCTGCATTATTTAAGGAATTTGCTGCATTATTTAAGGACTCTGCTGCGTTATTTAAGGACTCTGCTGCATTATTTAAGGACTTTGATGCATTATTTAAGGACGCTGCTGCAGAATTTAAGGAATCTGCTGCATTATTTAAGGACTTTGTTGCATTATTTAAGGTCTCTGCTGCATTATTTAAGGACTCTGCTGTGGTATTTAAGGACTCTGCTGCATTATTTAAGGAATTTGTTGCATTATTTAAGGACGCTGCTGCATTATTTAAGGACTTTGTTGCTTTATTTAAGGACTCTGCTGCAGTATTTAATGACTCTGCTGAAGCATTTGGGGACTCAGATGCATAATTTAAGGACTCTGCTGCATTATGTAAGGGCTTTGCTGCTTTATTTAAGGACTCTTTTGCATTATTTAAGGACTTTGTTGCATTATTTAAGGACTCTGCTGCATTATTTAAGGACTTTGCTGCATTATTTAAGGACTATGCTTTGGTATTTAAGGACTCTGCTGCATTATTTAAGGACTTTGCTGCATTATTTAAGGACTCTGCTGCATTATTTAATTACTTTGCTGCATTATTTAAGGACTCTGCTGCGGTATTTAAGGACTCTGCTGCATTATTTAAGGACTTTGATGCATTATTTAAGGACTCTGCTGCATTATTTAAGGAATTTGTTGCATTATTTAAGGACTCTGCTGCATTATTTAAGGACTTTGCTGCATTATTTAATAACTTTGTTGCATTATATAAGTACTCTGCTGCATTATTTAAGGACTTTGTTGCATTATGTAAGGAGTCTGCTGCATTATTTAAGGACTTTGCTGCATTATTTAACGACTCTGCTGAAGCATTTGAGGACTCAGCTGCATTATTTAAGGACTCTGCTGCATTATTTAAGGAATTTGCTGCATTATTTAAGGACTCTGCTGCGGTATTTAAGGACTCTGCTGCATTATTTAAGGACTTTGTTGCATTATGTAAGGAGTCTGCTGCATTATTTAAGGACTTTGCTGCATTATTTAATGAATCTGCTGAAGCATTTGAGGACTCAACTGCATTATTTAAGGTCTCTGCTGCATTATTTAAGGACTCTGCTGAAGCATTTGAGGACTCAGCTGCATGATTTAAGGACTTTGCTGCATTAGTTAAGGACTCTGCTGCATTATTTAAGGAATTTGTTGCATTATTTAAGGACTCTGCTGCATTATTTAAGGACTTTGCTGCATTATTTAATAACTTTGTTGCATTATATAAGTACTCTGCTGCATTATTTAAGGACTTTGTTGCATTATGTAAGGAGTCTGCTGCATTATTTAAGGACTTTGCTGCATTATTTAACGACTCTGCTGAAGCATTTGAGGACTCAGCTGCATTATTTAAGGACACTGCTGCATTATTTAAGGAATTTGCTGCATTATTTAAGGACTCTGCTGCGGTATTTAAGGACTCTGCTGCATTATTTAAGGACTTTGTTGCATTATTTAAGGTCTCTGCTGCAGTATTTAATGACTCTGCTGAAGCATTTGGGCACTCAGATGCATTATTTAAGGACTCTGCTGCATTATGTAAGGGCTTTGCTGCTTTATTTAAGGACTCTTTTGCATTATTTAAGGACTTTGTTGCATTATTTAAGGACTCTGCTGCATTATTTAAGGACTTTGTTGCATTATTTAAGGATTCTGCTGCATTATTTAAGGACTTTGCTGCATTATTTAAGGACTATGCTTTGGTATTTAAGGACTCTGCTGCATTATTTAAGGACTCTGCTGCATTATTTAAGGACTCTGCTGCATTATTTAATTACTTTGCTGCATTATTTAAGGACTCTGCTGCGGTATTTAAGGACTCTGCTGCGGTATTTAAGGACTCTGCTGCATTATTTAAGGACACTGCTGCAGAATTTAAGGAATCTGCTTCATTATTTAAGGACTTTGTTGCTTTATTTAAGGTCTCTGCTGCATTATTTAAGGACTCTGCTATGGTACTTAAGGACTTTGCTGCATTATTTAAGGACTTTGCTGCATTATTTAAGGACTCTGCTGCATTATTTAAGAACTTTGTTGCATTATTTAAGGACTCTGCTGCATTATTTAAGGACTTTGTTGCATTATGTAAGGACTCTGCTGCATTATTTAAGGACTTTGCTGCATTATTTAAGGACTCTGCTGCATAATTTAAGGACTTTATTGCATTATTTAAGGATCCTGCTGCATTATTTAAGGATCCTGCTGAAGCATTTGAGGACTCAGCTGCATTATTTAAGGACTTTGCTGCATTATTTAGCGACTCTGCTGCATTATCTAAGGACTCTGCTGCTTTATTTAAGGACTTTCCTGCATTATTTAAGGAGTCTTCTGCATTATTTAATGACTCTGCTGAAGCATTTGAGGACTCAGCTGCATTATTTAAGGACTCTGCTGCATTATTTAAGGACTTTGCTGCATTATTTAATGACTCTGCTGAAGCATTTGAGGACTCAGCTGCATTATTTAAGGACTCTGCTGCATTATTTAAGGAATTTGCTGCATTATTTAAGGACTCTGCTGCGGTATTTAAGGACTCTGCTGCATTATTTAAGGACTTTGATGCATTATTTAAGGACGCTGCTGCAGAATTTAAGGAATCTGCTGCATTATTTAAGGACTTTGTTGCATTATTTAAGGTCTCTGCTGCATTATTTAAGGACTTGCTGCATTATTTAAGGACTCTGCTGCTGTGTTTAAGAACTCTGCTGCATTATTTAAGGACTTTGCTGAATTATTTTAGGACTCTGCTGCATTATTTAAGGACTTTGCTGTATTATTTAAGGACTCTACTGCATTATTTAAGGACTTTGTTGCATTATTTAAGGACTCTGCTGCATTATTTAAGGACTTTGCTGTATTATTTAAGGACTCTGCTGCATTATTTAAGGACTTTTTTGCATTATTTAAGGACTCTGCTGCATTATTTAAGGACTTTGCTGCATTATTTAAGGACTCTGCTGCATTATTTAAGGACTTTGCTGCATTATTTAATGACTCTGCTGCATTATTTAAGGACTTTGTTGTATTATTTAAGGACTTTGCTGCATTATTTAAGGACTCTGCTGCGGTATTTAAGGACTCTGCTGCATTATTTAAGGACTTTGTTGCATTATTTAAGGACTCTGCTGCATTATTTAGGGACTTTGCTGCATTATTTAAGGACTATGCTGTGGTACTTAAGGACTCTGCTGTATTATTTAAGGACTTTGCTGCATTATTTAAGGACTCTGCTGCATTATTTAATGACTTTGTTGCATTATATAAGGACTCTGCTGCATTATTTAAGGACTATGTTGCATTATGTTAGAAGTCTGCTGCATTATTTAAGGACTTTGCTGCATTATTTAAGGACTCTGCTGCATTATTTGAGGACTTTATTGCATTATTTAAGGACTCTGCTGCATTATTTAATGACTCTGCTGAAGCATTTGAGGAATCAGCTGCATTATTTAAGGTCTCTGCTGTATTATTTAAGGACTCTGCTGCATTATTTAATGACTCTGCTGCGGTATTTAAGGACTCTGCTGCATTATTTAAGGACTTTGCTGCATTATTTAAGGACTGCTGCGTTATTTAAGGACTCTGCTGCATTATTTAAGACTTTGCTGCATTATTTAAGGACTCTGCTGCAGTGTTTAATGACTCTGCTGAAGCAATTGGGGACTCAGATGCATTGTTTAAGGACTCTGCTGCATTATGTAAGGACTTTGCTGCTTTATTTAAGGACTTTGCTGCATTATTTAAGGACTTTGTTGCATTATTTAAGGACTCTGCTGCATTATTTAAGGACTTTGTTGCATTATTTAAGGACTCTGCCGCATTATTTAAGGACTATGCTTTGGTATTTAAGGACTCTGCTGCATTATTTAAGGACTTTGCTGCATTATTTAAGGACTCTGCTGCATTATTTAATTACTTTGCTGCATTATTTAAGGACTCTGCTGCGGTATTTAAGGACTCTGCTGCATTATTTAAGGACTTTGATGCATTATTTAAGGACACTGCTGCAGAATTTAAGGAATCTGCTTCATTATTTAAGGACTTTGTTGCATTATTTAAGGTCTCTGCTGCATTATTTAAGGACTCTGCTATGGTACTTAAGGACTTTGCTGCATTATTTAAGGACTCTGCTGCATTATTTAAGAACTTTGTTGCATTGTTTAAGGACTCTGCTGCATTATTTAAGGACTTTGTTGCATTATGTTAGGACTCTGCTGCATTATTTAACGACTTTGCTGCATTATTTAAGGACTCTGCTGCATAATTTAAGGACTTTATTGCATTATTTTAGGATCCTGCTGCATTATTTAATGACTCTGCTGAAGCATTTGAGGACTCAGCTGCATTATTAAAGGTCTCTGCTGCATTATTTAAGGATCCTGCTGAAGCATTTGAGGACTCAGCTGCATTATTTAAGGACTTTGCTGCATTATTTAACGACTCTGCTGCGTTATTTAAGGACTCTGCTGCATTATTTAAGAACTTTGCTGCATTATTTAAGGACTCTTCTGCATTATTTAATGACTCTGCTGAAGTATTTGAGGACTCAGCTGCATTATTTAAGGACTCTGCTGCATTATTTAAGGAATTTGCTGCATTATTTAAGGACTCTGCTGCATTATTTAAGGACTCTGCTGCATTATTTAAGGACTTTGATGCATTATTTAAGGACGCTGCTGCAGAATTTAAGGAATCTGCTGCATTATTTAAGGACTTTGTTGCATTATTTAAGGTCTCTGCTGCATTATTTAAGGACTCTGCTGTGGTATTTAAGGACTCTGCTGCATTATTTAAGGAATTTGTTGCATTATTTAAGGACGCTGCTGCATTATTTAAGGACTTTGTTGCTTTATTTAAGGACTCTGCTGCAGTATTTAATGACTCTGCTGAAGCATTTGGGGACTCAGATGCATAATTTAAGGACTCTGCTGCATTATGTAAGGGCTTTGCTGCTTTATTTAAGGACTCTTTTGCATTATTTAAGGACTTTGTTGCATTATTTAAGGACTCTGCTGCATTATTTAAGGACTTTGCTGCATTATTTAAGGACTATGCTTTGGTATTTAAGGACTCTGCTGCATTATTTAAGGACTTTGCTGCATTATTTAAGGACTCTGCTGCATTATTTAATTACTTTGCTGCATTATTTAAGGACTCTGCTGCGGTATTTAAGGACTCTGCTGCATTATTTAAGGACTTTGATGCATTATTTAAGGACTCTGCTGCATTATTTAAGGAATTTGTTGCATTATTTAAGGACTCTGCTGCATTATTTAAGGACTTTGCTGCATTATTTAATAACTTTGTTGCATTATATAAGTACTCTGCTGCATTATTTAAGGACTTTGTTGCATTATGTAAGGAGTCTGCTGCATTATTTAAGGACTTTGCTGCATTATTTAACGACTCTGCTGAAGCATTTGAGGACTCAGCTGCATTATTTAAGGACTCTGCTGCATTATTTAAGGAATTTGCTGCATTATTTAAGGACTCTGCTGCGGTATTTAAGGACTCTGCTGCATTATTTAAGGACTTTGTTGCATTATGTAAGGAGTCTGCTGCATTATTTAAGGACTTTGCTGCATTATTTAATGAATCTGCTGAAGCATTTGAGGACTCAACTGCATTATTTAAGGTCTCTGCTGCATTATTTAAGGACTCTGCTGAAGCATTTGAGGACTCAGCTGCATGATTTAAGGACTTTGCTGCATTAGTTAAGGACTCTGCTGCATTATTTAAGGAATTTGTTGCATTATTTAAGGACTCTGCTGCATTATTTAAGGACTTTGCTGCATTATTTAATAACTTTGTTGCATTATATAAGTACTCTGCTGCATTATTTAAGGACTTTGTTGCATTATGTAAGGAGTCTGCTGCATTATTTAAGGACTTTGCTGCATTATTTAACGACTCTGCTGAAGCATTTGAGGACTCAGCTGCATTATTTAAGGACACTGCTGCATTATTTAAGGAATTTGCTGCATTATTTAAGGACTCTGCTGCGGTATTTAAGGACTCTGCTGCATTATTTAAGGACTTTGTTGCATTATTTAAGGTCTCTGCTGCAGTATTTAATGACTCTGCTGAAGCATTTGGGCACTCAGATGCATTATTTAAGGACTCTGCTGCATTATGTAAGGGCTTTGCTGCTTTATTTAAGGACTCTTTTGCATTATTTAAGGACTTTGTTGCATTATTTAAGGACTCTGCTGCATTATTTAAGGACTTTGTTGCATTATTTAAGGATTCTGCTGCATTATTTAAGGACTTTGCTGCATTATTTAAGGACTATGCTTTGGTATTTAAGGACTCTGCTGCATTATTTAAGGACTCTGCTGCATTATTTAAGGACTCTGCTGCATTATTTAATTACTTTGCTGCATTATTTAAGGACTCTGCTGCGGTATTTAAGGACTCTGCTGCGGTATTTAAGGACTCTGCTGCATTATTTAAGGACACTGCTGCAGAATTTAAGGAATCTGCTTCATTATTTAAGGACTTTGTTGCTTTATTTAAGGTCTCTGCTGCATTATTTAAGGACTCTGCTATGGTACTTAAGGACTTTGCTGCATTATTTAAGGACTTTGCTGCATTATTTAAGGACTCTGCTGCATTATTTAAGAACTTTGTTGCATTATTTAAGGACTCTGCTGCATTATTTAAGGACTTTGTTGCATTATGTAAGGACTCTGCTGCATTATTTAAGGACTTTGCTGCATTATTTAAGGACTCTGCTGCATAATTTAAGGACTTTATTGCATTATTTTAGGATCCTGCTGCATTATTTAAGGACTCTGCTGAAGCATTTGAGGACTCAGCTGCATTATTAAAGGTCTCTGCTGCATTATTTAAGGATCCTGCTGAAGCATTTGAGGACTCAGTTGCATTATTTAAGGACTTTGCTGCATTATTTAACGACTCTGCTGCGTTATTTAAGGACTCTGCTGCATTATTTAAGAACTTTGCTGTATTATTTAAGGACTCTTCTGCATTATTTAATGACTCTGCTGAAGTATTTGAGGACTCAGCTGCATTATTTAAGGACTCTGCTGCATTATTTAAGGACTTTGCTGCATTATTTAAGGACTCTGCTGCATAATTTAAGGACTTTATTGCATTATTTAAGGATCCTGCTGCATTATTTAAGGATCCTGCTGAAGCATTTGAGGACTCAGCTGCATTATTTAAGGACTTTGCTGCATTATTTAGCGACTCTGCTGCATTATCTAAGGACTCTGCTGCTTTATTTAAGGACTTTCCTGCATTATTTAAGGAGTCTTCTGCATTATTTAATGACTCTGCTGAAGCATTTGAGGACTCAGCTGCATTATTTAAGGACTCTGCTGCATTATTTAAGGACTTTGCTGCATTATTTAATGACTCTGCTGAAGCATTTGAGGACTCAGCTGCATTATTTAAGGACTCTGCTGCATTATTTAAGGAATTTGCTGCATTATTTAAGGACTCTGCTGCGGTATTTAAGGACTCTGCTGCATTATTTAAGGACTTTGATGCATTATTTAAGGACGCTGCTGCAGAATTTAAGTAATCTGCTGCATTATTTAAGGACTTTGTTGCATTATTTAAGGTCTCTGCTGCATTATTTAAGGACTTGCTGCATTATTTAAGGACTCTGCTGCTGTGTTTAAGAACTCTGCTGCATTATTTAAGGACTTTGCTGAATTATTTTAGGACTCTGCTGCATTATTTAAGGACTTTGCTGTATTATTTAAGGACTCTACTGCATTATTTAAGGACTTTGTTGCATTATTTAAGGACTCTGCTGCATTATTTAAGGACTTTGCTGTATTATTTAAGGACTCTGCTGCATTATTTAAGGACTTTTTTGCATTATTTAAGGACTCTGCTGCATTATTTAAGGACTTTGCTGCATTATTTAAGGACTCTGCTGCATTATTTAAGGACTTTGCTGCATTATTTAATGACTCTGCTGCATTATTTAAGGACTTTGTTGTATTATTTAAGGACTTTGCTGCATTATTTAAGGACTCTGCTGCGGTATTTAAGGACTCTGCTGCATTATTTAAGGACTTTGTTGCATTATTTAAGGACTCTGCTGCATTATTTAGGGACTTTGCTGCATTATTTAAGGACTATGCTGTGGTACTTAAGGACTCTGCTGTATTATTTAAGGACTTTGCTGCATTATTTAAGGACTCTGCTGCATTATTTAATGACTTTGTTGCATTATATAAGGACTCTGCTGCATTATTTAAGGACTATGTTGCATTATGTTAGAAGTCTGCTGCATTATTTAAGGACTTTGCTGCATTATTTAAGGACTCTGCTGCATTATTTGAGGACTTTATTGCATTATTTAAGGACTCTGCTGCATTATTTAATGACTCTGCTGAAGCATTTGAGGAATCAGCTGCATTATTTAAGGTCTCTGCTGTATTATTTAAGGACTCTGCTGCATTATTTAATGACTCTGCTGCGGTATTTAAGGACTCTGCTGCATTATTTAAGGACTTTGCTGCATTATTTAAGGACTGCTGCGTTATTTAAGGACTCTGCTGCATTATTTAAGACTTTGCTGCATTATTTAAGGACTCTGCTGCAGTGTTTAATGACTCTGCTGAAGCAATTGGGGACTCAGATGCATTGTTTAAGGACTCTGCTGCATTATGTAAGGACTTTGCTGCTTTATTTAAGGACTTTGCTGCATTATTTAAGGACTTTGTTGCATTATTTAAGGACTCTGCTGCATTATTTAAGGACTTTGTTGCATTATTTAAGGACTCTGCCGCATTATTTAAGGACTATGCTTTGGTATTTAAGGACTCTGCTGCATTATTTAAGGACTTTGCTGCATTATTTAAGGACTCTGCTGCATTATTTAATTACTTTGCTGCATTATTTAAGGACTCTGCTGCGGTATTTAAGGACTCTGCTGCATTATTTAAGGACTTTGATGCATTATTTAAGGACACTGCTGCAGAATTTAAGGAATCTGCTTCATTATTTAAGGACTTTGTTGCATTATTTAAGGTCTCTGCTGCATTATTTAAGGACTCTGCTATGGTACTTAAGGACTTTGCTGCATTATTTAAGGACTCTGCTGCATTATTTAAGAACTTTGTTGCATTGTTTAAGGACTCTGCTGCATTATTTAAGGACTTTGTTGCATTATGTTAGGACTCTGCTGCATTATTTAACGACTTTGCTGCATTATTTAAGGACTCTGCTGCATAATTTAAGGACTTTATTGCATTATTTTAGGATCCTGCTGCATTATTTAATGACTCTGCTGAAGCATTTGAGGACTCAGCTGCATTATTAAAGGTCTCTGCTGCATTATTTAAGGATCCTGCTGAAGCATTTGAGGACTCAGCTGCATTATTTAAGGACTTTGCTGCATTATTTAACGACTCTGCTGCGTTATTTAAGGACTCTGCTGCATTATTTAAGAACTTTGCTGCATTATTTAAGGACTCTTCTGCATTATTTAATGACTCTGCTGAAGTATTTGAGGACTCAGCTGCATTATTTAAGGACTCTGCTGCATTATTTAAGGAATTTGCTGCATTATTTAAGGACTCTGCTGCGTTATTTAAGGACTCTGCTGCATTATTTAAGGACTTTGATGCATTATTTAAGGACGCTGCTGCAGAATTTAAGGAATCTGCTGCATTATTTAAGGACTTTGTTGCATTATTTAAGGTCTCTGCTGCATTATTTAAGGACTCTGCTGTGGTATTTAAGGACTCTGCTGCATTATTTAAGGAATTTGTTGCATTATTTAAGGACGCTGCTGCATTATTTAAGGACTTTGTTGCTTTATTTAAGGACTCTGCTGCAGTATTTAATGACTCTGCTGAAGCATTTGGGGACTCAGATGCATTATTTAAGGACTCTGCTGCATTATGTAAGGGCTTTGCTGCTTTATTTAAGGACTCTTTTGCATTATTTAAGGACTTTGTTGCATTATTTAAGGACTCTGCTGCATTATTTAAGGACTTTGCTGCATTATTTAAGGACTATGCTTTGGTATTTAAGGACTCTGCTGCATTATTTAAGGACTTTGCTGCATTATTTAAGGACTCTGCTGCATTATTTAATTACTTTGCTGCATTATTTAAGGACTCTGCTGCGGTATTTAAGGACTCTGCTGCATTATTTAAGGACTTTGATGCATTATTTAAGGACTCTGCTGCATTATTTAAGGAATTTGTTGCATTATTTAAGGACTCTGCTGCATTATTTAAGGACTTTGCTGCATTATTTAATAACTTTGTTGCATTATATAAGTACTCTGCTGCATTATTTAAGGACTTTGTTGCATTATGTAAGGAGTCTGCTGCATTATTTAAGGACTTTGCTGCATTATTTAACGACTCTGCTGAAGCATTTGAGGACTCAGCTGCATTATTTAAGGACTCTGCTGCATTATTTAAGGAATTTGCTGCATTATTTAAGGACTCTGCTGCGGTATTTAAGGACTCTGCTGCATTATTTAAGGACTTTGTTGCATTATGTAAGGAGTCTGCTGCATTATTTAAGGACTTTGCTGCATTATTTAATGAATCTGCTGAAGCATTTGAGGACTCAACTGCATTATTTAAGGTCTCTGCTGCATTATTTAAGGACTCTGCTGAAGCATTTGAGGACTCAGCTGCATGATTTAAGGACTTTGCTGCATTAGTTAAGGACTCTGCTGCATTATTTAAGGAATTTGTTGCATTATTTAAGGACTCTGCTGCATTATTTAAGGACTTTGCTGCATTATTTAATAACTTTGTTGCATTATATAAGTACTCTGCTGCATTATTTAAGGACTTTGTTGCATTATGTAAGGAGTCTGCTGCATTATTTAAGGACTTTGCTGCATTATTTAACGACTCTGCTGAAGCATTTGAGGACTCAGCTGCATTATTTAAGGACACTGCTGCATTATTTAAGGAATTTGCTGCATTATTTAAGGACTCTGCTGCGGTATTTAAGGACTCTGCTGCATTATTTAAGGACTTTGTTGCATTATTTAAGGTCTCTGCTGCAGTATTTAATGACTCTGCTGAAGCATTTGGTCACTCAGATGCATTATTTAAGGACTCTGCTGCATTATGTAAGGGCTTTGCTGCTTTATTTAAGGACTCTTTTGCATTATTTAAGGACTTTGTTGCATTATTTAAGGACTCTGCTGCATTATTTAAGGACTTTGTTGCATTATTTAAGGATTCTGCTGCATTATTTAAGGACTTTGCTGCATTATTTAAGGACTATGCTTTGGTATTTAAGGACTCTGCTGCATTATTTAAGGACTCTGCTGCATTATTTAAGGACTCTGCTGCATTATTTAATTACTTTGCTGCATTATTTAAGGACTCTGCTGCGGTATTTAAGGACTCTGCTGCGGTATTTAAGGACTCTGCTGCATTATTTAAGGACACTGCTGCAGAATTTAAGGAATCTGCTTCATTATTTAAGGACTTTGTTGCTTTATTTAAGGTCTCTGCTGCATTATTTAAGGACTCTGCTATGGTACTTAAGGACTTTGCTGCATTATTTAAGGACTTTGCTGCATTATTTAAGGACTCTGCTGCATTATTTAAGAACTTTGTTGCATTATTTAAGGACTCTGCTGCATTATTTAAGGACTTTGTTGCATTATGTAAGGACTCTGCTGCATTATTTAAGGACTTTGCTGCATTATTTAAGGACTCTGCTGCATAATTTAAGGACTTTATTGCATTATTTTAGGATCCTGCTGCATTATTTAATGACTCTGCTGAAGCATTTGAGGACTCAGCTGCATTATTAAAGGTCTCTGCTGCATTATTTAAGGATCCTGCTGAAGCATTTGAGGACTCAGTTGCATTATTTAAGGACTTTGCTGCATTATTTAACGACTCTGCTGCGTTATTTAAGGACTCTGCTGCATTATTTAAGAACTTTGCTGTATTATTTAAGGACTCTTCTGCATTATTTAATGACTCTGCTGAAGTATTTGAGGACTCAGCTGCATTATTTAAGGACTCTGCTGCATTATTTAAGGAATTTGCTGCATTATTTAAGGACTCTGCTGCGTTATTTAAGGACTCTGCTGCATTATTTAAGGACTTTGATGCATTATTTAAGGACGCTGCTGCAGAATTTAAGGAATCTGCTGCATTATTTAAGGACTTTGTTGCAATATTTAAGGTCTCTGCTGCATTATTTAAGGACTCTGCTGTGGTATTTAAGGACTCTGCTGCATTATTTAAGGACTCTGCTGCATTATTTAAGGAATTTGTTGCATTATTTAAGGACTCTGCTGCATTATTTAAGGACTTTGCTGCATTATTTAAGGAATTTGTTGCATTATTTAAGGACTCTGCTGCATTATTTAAGGACTTTGATGCATTATTTAAGGACTCTGCTGCATTATTTAAGGAATTTGTTGCATTATTTAAGGACTCTGCTGCATTATTTAAGGACTTTGCTGCATTATTTAATAACTTTGTTGCATTATATAAGTACTCTGCTGCATTATTTAAGGACTTTGTTGCATTATGTAAGGAGTCTGCTGCATTATTTAAGGACTTTGCTGCATTATTTAACGACTCTGCTGAAGCATTTGAGGACTCAGCTGCATGATTTAAGGACTCTGCTGCATTATTTAAGGAATTTGCTGCATTATTTAAGGACTCTGCTGCGGTATTTAAGGACTCTGCTGCATTATTTAAGGACTTTGTTGCATTATGTAAGGAGTCTGCTGCATTATTTAAGGACTTTGCTGCATTATTTAATGAATCTGCTGAAGCATTTGAGGACTCAACTGCATTATTTAAGGTCTCTGCTGCATTATTTAAGGACTCTGCTGAAGCATTTGAGGACTCAGCTGCATGATTTAAGGACTTTGCTGCATTAGTTAAGGACTCTGCTGCATTATTTAAGGAATTTGTTGCATTATTTAAGGACTCTGCTGCATTATTTAAGGACTTTGCTGCATTATTTAATAACTTTGTTGCATTATATAAGTACTCTGCTGCATTATTTAAGGACTTTGTTGCATTATGTAAGGAGTCTGCTGCATTATTTAAGGACTTTGCTGCATTATTTAACGACTCTGCTGAAGCATTTGAGGACTCAGCTGCATTATTTAAGGACACTGCTGCATTATTTAAGGAATTTGTTGCATTATTTAAGGACTCTGCTGCATTATTTAAGGACTTTGCTGCATTATTTAATAACTTTGTTGCATTATATAAGTACTCTGCTGCATTATTTAAGGACTTTGTTGCATTATGTAAGGAGTCTGCTGCATTATTTAAGGACTTTGCTGCATTATTTAACGACTCTGCTGAAGCATTTGAGGACTCAGCTGCATTATTTAAGGACTCTGCTGCATTATTTAAGGAATTTGCTGCATTATTTAAGGACTCTGCTGCGGTATTTAAGGACTCTGCTGCATTATTTAAGGACTTTGTTGCATTATGTAAGGAGTCTGCTGCATTATTTAAGGACTTTGCTGCATTATTTAATGAATCTGCTGAAGCATTTGAGGACTCAACTGCATTATTTAAGGTCTCTGCTGCATTATTTAAGGACTCTGCTGAAGCATTTGAGGACTCAGCTGCATGATTTAAGGACTTTGCTGCATTAGTTAAGGACTCTGCTGCATTATTTAAGGAATTTGTTGCATTATTTAAGGACTCTGCTGCATTATTTAAGGACTTTGCTGCATTATTTAATAACTTTGTTGCATTATATAAGTACTCTGCTGCATTATTTAAGGACTTTGTTGCATTATGTAAGGAGTCTGCTGCATTATTTAAGGACTTTGCTGCATTATTTAACGACTCTGCTGAAGCATTTGAGGACTCAGCTGCATTATTTAAGGACACTGCTGCATTATTTAAGGAATTTGCTGCATTATTTAAGGACTCTGCTGCGGTATTTAAGGACTCTGCTGCATTATTTAAGGACTTTGTTGCATTATTTAAGGTCTCTGCTGCAGTATTTAATGACTCTGCTGAAGCATTTGGTCACTCAGATGCATTATTTAAGGACTCTGCTGCATTATGTAAGGGCTTTGCTGCTTTATTTAAGGACTCTTTTGCATTATTTAAGGACTTTGTTGCATTATTTAAGGACTCTGCTGCATTATTTAAGGACTTTGTTGCATTATTTAAGGATTCTGCTGCATTATTTAAGGACTTTGCTGCATTATTTAAGGACTATGCTTTGGTATTTAAGGACTCTGCTGCATTATTTAAGGACTCTGCTGCATTATTTAAGGACTCTGCTGCATTATTTAATTACTTTGCTGCATTATTTAAGGACTCTGCTGCGGTATTTAAGGACTCTGCTGCGGTATTTAAGGACTCTGCTGCATTATTTAAGGACACTGCTGCAGAATTTAAGGAATCTGCTTCATTATTTAAGGACTTTGTTGCTTTATTTAAGGTCTCTGCTGCATTATTTAAGGACTCTGCTATGGTACTTAAGGACTTTGCTGCATTATTTAAGGACTTTGCTGCATTATTTAAGTACTCTGCTGCATTATTTAAGAACTTTGTTGCATTATTTAAGGACTCTGCTGCATTATTTAAGGACTTTGTTGCATTATGTAAGGACTCTGCTGCATTATTTAAGGACTTTGCTGCATTATTTAAGGACTCTGCTGCATAATTTAAGGACTTTATTGCATTATTTTAGGATCCTGCTGCATTATTTAATGACTCTGCTGAAGCATTTGAGGACTCAGCTGCATTATTAAAGGTCTCTGCTGCATTATTTAAGGATCCTGCTGAAGCATTTGAGGACTCAGTTGCATTATTTAAGGACTTTGCTGCATTATTTAACGACTCTGCTGCGTTATTTAAGGACTCTGCTGCATTATTTAAGAACTTTGCTGTATTATTTAAGGACTCTTCTGCATTATTTAATGACTCTGCTGAAGTATTTGAGGACTCAGCTGCATTATTTAAGGACTCTGCTGCATTATTTAAGGAATTTGCTGCATTATTTAAGGACTCTGCTGCGTTATTTAAGGACTCTGCTGCATTATTTAAGGACTTTGATGCATTATTTAAGGACGCTGCTGCAGAATTTAAGGAATCTGCTGCATTATTTAAGGACTTTGTTGCAATATTTAAGGTCTCTGCTGCATTATTTAAGGACTCTGCTGTGGTATTTAAGGACTCTGCTGCATTATTTAAGGACTCTGCTGCATTATTTAAGGAATTTGTTGCATTATTTAAGGACTCTGCTGCATTATTTAAGGACTTTGCTGCATTATTTAAGGAATTTGTTGCATTATTTAAGGACTCTGCTGTATTATTTAAGGACTTTGATGCATTATTTAAGGACTCTGCTGCATTATTTAAGGAATTTGTTGCATTATTTAAGGACTCTGCTGCATTATTTAAGGACTTTGCTGCATTATTTAATAACTTTGTTGCATTATATAAGTACTCTGCTGCATTATTTAAGGACTTTGTTGCATTATGTAAGGAGTCTGCTGCATTATTTAAGGACTTTGCTGCATTATTTAACGACTCTGCTGAAGCATTTGAGGACTCAGCTGCATGATTTAAGGACTCTGCTGCATTATTTAAGGAATTTGCTGCATTATTTAAGGACTCTGCTGCGGTATTTAAGGACTCTGCTGCATTATTTAAGGACTTTGTTGCATTATGTAAGGAGTCTGCTGCATTATTTAAGGACTTTGCTGCATTATTTAATGAATCTGCTGAAGCATTTGAGGACTCAACTGCATTATTTAAGGTCTCTGCTGCATTATTTAAGGACTCTGCTGAAGCATTTGAGGACTCAGCTGCATGATTTAAGGACTTTGCTGCATTAGTTAAGGACTCTGCTGCATTATTTAAGGAATTTGTTGCATTATTTAAGGACTCTGCTGCATTATTTAAGGACTTTGCTGCATTATTTAATAACTTTGTTGCATTATATAAGTACTCTGCTGCATTATTTAAGGACTTTGTTGCATTATGTAAGGAGTCTGCTGCATTATTTAAGGACTTTGCTGCATTATTTAACGACTCTGCTGAAGCATTTGAGGACTCAGCTGCATTATTTAAGGACACTGCTGCATTATTTAAGGAATTTGCTGCATTATTTAAGGACTCTGCTGCGGTATTTAAGGACTCTGCTGCATTATTTAAGGACTTTGTTGCATTATTTAAGGTCTCTGCTGCAGTATTTAATGACTCTGCTGAAGCATTTGGGCACTCAGATGCATTATTTAAGGACTCTGCTGCATTATGTAAGGGCTTTGCTGCTTTATTTAAGGACTCTTTTGCATTATTTAAGGACTTTGTTGCATTATTTAAGGACTCTGCTGCATTATTTAAGGACTTTGTTGCATTATTTAAGGATTCTGCTGCATTATTTAAGGACTTTGCTGCATTATTTAAGGACTATGCTTTGGTATTTAAGGACTCTGCTGCATTATTTAAGGACTCTGCTGCATTATTTAAGGACTCTGCTGCATTATTTAATTACTTTGCTGCATTATTTAAGGACTCTGCTGCGGTATTTAAGGACTCTGCTGCGGTATTTAAGGACTCTGCTGCATTATTTAAGGACACTGCTGCAGAATTTAAGGAATCTGCTTCATTATTTAAGGACTTTGTTGCTTTATTTAAGGTCTCTGCTGCATTATTTAAGGACTCTGCTATGGTACTTAAGGACTTTGCTGCATTATTTAAGGACTTTGCTGCATTATTTAAGGACTCTGCTGCATTATTTAAGAACTTTGTTGCATTATTTAAGGACTCTGCTGCATTATTTAAGGACTTTGTTGCATTATGTAAGGACTCTGCTGCATTATTTAAGGACTTTGCTGCATTATTTAAGGACTCTGCTGCATAATTTAAGGACTTTATTGCATTATTTTAGGATCCTGCTGCATTATTTAATGACTCTGCTGAAGCATTTGAGGACTCAGCTGCATTATTAAAGGTCTCTGCTGCATTATTTAAGGATCCTGCTGAAGCATTTGAGGACTCAGTTGCATTATTTAAGGACTTTGCTGCATTATTTAACGACTCTGCTGCGTTATTTAAGGACTCTGCTGCATTATTTAAGAACTTTGCTGTATTATTTAAGGACTCTTCTGCATTATTTAATGACTCTGCTGAAGTATTTGAGGACTCAGCTGCATTATTTAAGGACTCTGCTGCATTATTTAAGGAATTTGCTGCATTATTTAAGGACTCTGCTGCGTTATTTAAGGACTCTGCTGCATTATTTAAGGACTTTGATGCATTATTTAAGGACGCTGCTGCAGAATTTAAGGAATCTGCTGCATTATTTAAGGACTTTGTTGCAATATTTAAGGTCTCTGCTGCATTATTTAAGGACTCTGCTGTGGTATTTAAGGACTCTGCTGCATTATTTAAGGAATTTGTTGCATTATTTAAGGACGCTGCTGCATTATTTAAGGTCTTTGTTGCATTATTTAAGGACTCTGCTGCAGTATTTAATGACTCTGCTGAAGCATTTGGGGACTCAGATGCATTATTTAAGGACTCTGCTGCATTATGTAAGGGCTTTGCTGCTTTATTTAAGGACTATTTTGCATTATTTAAGGACTTTGTTGCATTATTTAAGGACTCTGCTGCATTATTTAAGGACTTTGTTGCATTATTTAAGGATTCTGCTGCATTATTTAAGGACTTTGCTGCATTATTTAAGGACTATGCTTTGGTATTTAAGGACTCTGCTGCATTATTTAAGGACTTTGCTGCATTATTTAAGGACTCTGCTGCATTATTTAATTACTTTGCTGCATTATTTAAGGACTCTGCTGCGGTATTTAAGGACTCTGCTGCATTATTTAAGGACTTTGATGCATTATTTAAGGACTCTGCTGCATTATTTAAGGAATTTGTTGCATTATTTAAGGACTCTGCTGCATTATTTAAGGACTTTGCTGCATTATTTAATAACTTTGTTGCATTATATAAGTACTCTGCTGCATTATTTAAGGACTTTGTTGCATTATGTAAGGAGTCTGCTGCATTATTTAAGGACTTTGCTGCATTATTTAACGACTCTGCTGAAGCATTTGAGGACTCAGCTGCATTATTTAAGGACTCTGCTGCATTATTTAAGGAATTTGCTGCATTATTTAAGGACTCTGCTGCGGTATTTAAGGACTCTGCTGCATTATTTAAGGACTTTGTTGCATTATGTAAGGAGTCTGCTGCATTATTTAAGGACTTTGCTGCATTATTTAATGAATCTGCTGAAGCATTTGAGGACTCAACTGCATTATTTAAGGTCTCTGCTGCATTATTTAAGGACTCTGCTGAAGCATTTGAGGACTCAGCTGCATGATTTAAGGACTTTGCTGCATTATTTAAGGACTCTGCTGCATTATTTAAGGAATTTGTTGCATTATTTAAGGACTCTGCTGCATTATTTAAGGACTTTGCTGCATTATTTAATAACTTTGTTGCATTATATAAGTACTCTGCTGCATTATTTAAGGACTTTGTTGCATTATGTAAGGAGTCTGCTGCATTATTTAAGGACTTTGCTGCATTATTTAACGACTCTGCTGAAGCATTTGAGGACTCAGCTGCATTATTTAAGGACTCTGCTGCATTATTTAAGGAATTTGCTGCATTATTTAAGGACTCTGCTGCGGTATATAAGGACTCTGCTGCATTATTTAAGGACTTTGTTGCATTATGTAAGGAGCCTGCTGCATTATTTAAGGACTTTGCTGCATTATTTAATGACTCTGCTGAAGCATTTGAGGACTCAGCTGCATAATTTAAGGACTCTGCTGCATTATTTAAGGAATTTGCTGCATTATTTAAGGACTCTGCTGCGATATTTAAGGACTCTTCTGCATTATTTAAGGACTTTGATGCATTATTTAAGGACGCTGCTGCAGAATTTAAGGAATCTGCTGCATTATTTAAGGACTTTGTTGCATTATTTAAGGTCTCTGCTGCATTATTTAAGGACTCTGCTGTGGTATTTAATTACTCTGCTGCATTATTTAAGGAATTTGTTGCATTATTTAAGGACGCTGCTGCATTATTTAAGGACTTTGTTGCATTATTTAAGGACTTTGCTGCATTAATTAAGGACTTTGCTGCATTACTTAAGAACTCTGCTGCATTATTTAATTACTTGCTGCATTATTTAAGGACTCTGCTGCGGTGTTTAAGAACTCTGCTGCATTATTTAAGGACTTTGCTGCATTATTTTAGGACTCTGCTGCATTATTTAATTACTTTGCTGCATTATTAAAGGACCCTGCTGCGGCATTTAGGGATTCTGCTGCATAATTTAAGGACTTTATTGCATTATTTAAGGATCCTGCTGCATTATTTAAGGATCCTGCTGAAGCATTTGAGGACTCAGCTGCATTATTTAAGGACTTTGCTGCATTATTTAACGACTCTGCTGCATTATTTAAGGACACTGCTGCAGAATTTAAGGAATCTGCTGCATTATTTAAGGACTTTGTTGCATTATTTAAGGTCTCTTTTTCATTATTTAAGGACTCTGCTATTGTACTTAAGGACTTTGCTGCATTATTTAAGGACTTTGCTGCATTATTTAAGGACTCTGCTGCATTATTTAAGTACTTTGTTGCATTATTTAAGGACTCTGCTGCATAATTTAAGGACTTTATTGCATTATTTAAGGATCCTGCTGCATTATTTAATGACTCTGCTGAAGCATTTGAGGACTCAGCTACATTATTTAAGGTCTCTGCTGCATTATTTAAGGATCCTGCTGAAGCATTTGAGGACTCAGCTGCATTATTTAAGGACTTTGCTGCATTATTTAACGACTCTGCTGCGTTATTTAAGGACTCTGCTGCATTATTTAAGGACACTGCTGCATTATTTAAGGACTCTGCTGCATTATTTAAGGACTTTGCTGCATTATTTAACGACTCTGCTGCATTATTTAAGAACTTTGCTGCATTATTTAAGGACTCTGCTGCATTATTTAAGGAATTTGTTGCATTATTTAAGGACTCTGCTGCTTTATTTAAGGACTCTGCTGCGGTATTTAAGGACTCTGCTGCATTATTTAAGGACTTTGCTGCATTATTTAAGGACTGCTGCGTTATTTAAGGACTCTGCTGCATTATTTAAGACTTTGCTGCATTATTTAAGGACTCTGCTGCAGTGTTTAATGACTCTGCTGAAGCAACTGGGGACTCAGATGCATTATTTAAGGACTCTGCTGCATTATGTAAGGACTTTGCTGCTTTATTTAAGGACTTTGCTGCATTATTTAAGGACTTTGTTGCATTATTTAAGGACTCTGCTGCATTATTTAAGGACTTTGTTGCATTATTTAAGGACTCTTCTGCATTATTTAAGGACTTTGCTGCATTATTTAAGGACTATGCTGTGGTATTTAAGTACTCTGCTGCATTATTTAAGGACTTTGCTGCATTATTTAAGGACTCTGCTGCATTATTTAATTACTTTGCTGCATTATTAAAGGACCCTGCTGCGGCATTTAAGGATTCTGCTGCATTATTTAAGGACTTTGATGCATTATTTAAGGACGCTGCTGCAGAATTTAAGGAATCTGCTGCATTATTTAAGGACATTGTTGCATTATTTAAGGTCTCTGCTGCATGAATTATGGACTCTGCTATGGTACTTAAGGACTTTGCTGCATTATTTAAGGACTTTGCTGCATTATTTAAGGACTTTGATGCATTATTTAAGAACTTTGTTGCATTATTTAAGGACTCTGCTGCATTATTTAAGGACTTTGTTGCATTATGTAAGGACTTTGCTGCTTTATTTAAGGACTTTGCTGCATTATTTAAGGACTTTGTTGCATTATTTAAGGACTCTGCTGCATTATTTAAGGACTTTGTTGCATTATTTAAGGACTCTTCTGCATTATTTAAGGACTTTGCTGCATTATTTAAGGACTATGCTGTGGTATTTAAGTACTCTGCTGCATTATTTAAGGACTTTGCTGCATTATTTAAGGACTCTGCTGCATTATTTAATTACTTTGCTGCATTATTAAAGGACCCTGCTGCGGCATTTAGGGATTCTGCTGCATAATTTAAGGACTTTATTGCATTATTTAAGGATCCTGCTGCATTATTTAAGGATCCTGCTGAAGCATTTGAGGACTCAGCTGCATTATTTAAGGACTTTGCTGCATTATTTAACGACTCTGCTGCATTATTTAAGTACTCTGCTGCTTTATTTAAGGACTTTCCTGCATTATTTAAGGAGTCTTCTGCATTATTTAATGACTCTGCTGAAGCATTTGAGGACTCAACTGCATTATTTAAGGACTCTGCTGCATTATTTAAGGTCTCTGCTGCATTATTTAAGGACTCTGCTGTGGTATATAAGGACTCTGCTGCATTATTTAAGGAATTTGTTGCATTATTTAAGGACGCTGCTGCATTATTTAAGGACTTTGTTGCATTATTTAAGGACTCTGCTGCATTAATTAAGGACTTTGCTGCATTACTTAAGGACACTGCTGCATTATTTAAGGACTCTGTTGCATTATTTAAGGATTCTGCTGCATTATTTAAGGACTTTGCTGCATTATTTAAGGACTATGCTGTGGTATTTAAGGACTCTGCTGCATTATTTAAGGACTTTGCTGCATTATTAAAGGACTCTGCTGCATTATTTAATTACTTTGCTGCATTATTTAAGGACTCTGCTGCGGTATTTAAGGACTCTGCTGCATTATTTAAGGACTTTGATGCATTATTTAAGGACACTGCTGCAGAATTTAAGGAATCTGCTGCATTATCTAAGGACTTTGTTGCATTATTTAAGGTCTCTTTTTCATTATTTAAGGACTCTGCTATTGTACTTAAGGACTTTGCTGCATTATTTAAGGACTTTGCTGCATTATTTAAGGACTCTGCTGCATTATTTAAGTACTTTGTTGCATTATTTAAGGACTCTGCTGCATAATTTAAGGACTTTATTGCATTATTTAAGGATCCTGCTGCATTATTTAATGACTCTGCTGAAGCATTTGAGGACTCAGCTGCATTATTTAAGGTCTCTCTGCTGCATTATTTAAGGATCCTGCTGAAGCATTTGAGGACTCAGCTGCATTATTTAAGGACTTTGCTGCATTATTTAACGACTCTGCTGCGTTATTTAAGGACTCTGCTGCATTATTTAAGGACACTGCTGCATTATTTAAGGACTCTGCTGCATTATTTAAGGACTTTGCTGCATTATTTAACGACTCTGCTGCATTATTTAAGAACTTTGCTGCATTATTTAAGGACTCTGCTCCATTATTTAAGGAATTTGCTGCATTATTTAAGGACTCTGCTGCTTTATTTAAGGACTTTGCTGCATTATTTAATGAATCTGCTGAAGCATTTGAGGACTCAACTGCATTATTTAAGGTCTCTGCTGCATTATTTAAGGACACTGCTGCATTATTTAAGGACTCTGCTGCATTATTTAAGGACTTTGCTGCATTATTTAACGACTCTGCTGCATTATTTAAGAACTTTGCTGCATTATTTAAGGACTCTGCTGCATTATTTAAGGAATTTGTTGCATTATTTAAGGACTCTGCTGCTTTATTTAAGGACTCTGCTGCGGTATTTAAGGACTCTGCTGCATTATTTAAGGACTTTGCTGCATTATTTAAGGACTGCTGCGTTATTTAAGGACTCTGCTGCATTATTTAAGACTTTGCTGCATTATTTAAGGACTCTGCTGCAGTGTTTAATGACTCTGCTGAAGCAACTGGGGACTCAGATGCATTATTTAAGGACTCTGCTGCATTATGTAAGGACTTTGCTGCTTTATTTAAGGACTTTGCTGCATTATTTAAGGACTTTGTTGCATTATTTAAGGACTCTGCTGCATTATTTAAGGACTTTGTTGCATTATTTAAGGACTCTTCTGCATTATTTAAGGACTTTGCTGCATTATTTAAGGACTATGCTGTGGTATTTAAGTACTCTGCTGCATTATTTAAGGACTTTGCTGCATTATTTAAGGACTCTGCTGCATTATTTAATTACTTTGCTGCATTATTAAAGGACCCTGCTGCGGCATTTAAGGATTCTGCTGCATTATTTAAGGACTTTGATGCATTATTTAAGGACGCTGCTGCAGAATTTAAGGAATCTGCTGCATTATTTAAGGACTTTGTTGCATTATTTAAGGTCTCTGCTGCATGAATTATGGACTCTGCTATGGTACTTAAGGACTTTGCTGCATTATTTAAGGACTTTGCTGCATTATTTAAGGACTTTGATGCATTATTTAAGAACTTTGTTGCATTATTTAAGGACTCTGCTGCATTATTTAAGGACTTTGTTGCATTATGTAAGGACTTTGCTGCTTTATTTAAGGACTTTGCTGCATTATTTAAGGACTTTGTTGCATTATTTAAGGACTCTGCTGCATTATTTAAGGACTTTGTTGCATTATTTAAGGACTCTTCTGCATTATTTAAGGACTTTGCTGCATTATTTAAGGACTATGCTGTGGTATTTAAGTACTCTGCTGCATTATTTAAGGACTTTGCTGCATTATTTAAGGACTCTGCTGCATTATTTAATTACTTTGCTGCATTATTAAAGGACCCTGCTGCAGCATTTAGGGATTCTGCTGCATAATTTAAGGACTTTATTGCATTATTTAAGGATCCTGCTGCATTATTTAAGGATCCTGCTGAAGCATTTGAGGACTCAGCTGCATTATTTAAGGACTTTGCTGCATTATTTAACGACTCTGCTGCATTATTTAAGTACTCTGCTGCTTTATTTAAGGACTTTCCTGCATTATTTAAGGAGTCTTCTGCATTATTTAATGACTCTGCTGAAGCATTTGAGGACTCAACTGCATTATTTAAGGACTCTGCTGCATTATTTAAGGTCTCTGCTGCATTATTTAAGGACTCTGCTGTGGTATATAAGGACTCTGCTGCATTATTTAAGGAATTTGTTGCATTATTTAAGGACGCTGCTGCATTATTTAAGGACTTTGTTGCATTATTTAAGGACTCTGCTGCATTAATTAAGGACTTTGCTGCATTACTTAAGGACACTGCTGCATTATTTAAGGACTCTGTTGCATTATTTAAGGATTCTGCTGCATTATTTAAGGACTTTGCTGCATTATTTAAGGACTATGCTGTGGTATTTAAGGACTCTGCTGCATTATTTAAGGACTTTGCTGCATTATTAAAGGACTCTGCTGCATTATTTAATTACTTTGCTGCATTATTTAAGGACTCTGCTGCGGTATTTAAGGACTCTGCTGCATTATTTAAGGACTTTGATGCATTATTTAAGGACACTGCTGCAGAATTTAAGGAATCTGCTGCATTATCTAAGGACTTTGTTGCATTATTTAAGGTCTCTTTTTCATTATTTAAGGACTCTGCTATTGTACTTAAGGACTTTGCTGCATTATTTAAGGACTTTGCTGCATTATTTAAGGACTCTGCTGCATTATTTAAGTACTTTGTTGCATTATTTAAGGACTCTGCTGCATAATTTAAGGACTTTATTGCATTATTTAAGGATCCTGCTGCATTATTTAATGACTCTGCTGAAGCATTTGAGGACTCAGCTGCATTATTTAAGGTCTCTCTGCTGCATTATTTAAGGATCCTGCTGAAGCATTTGAGGACTCAGCTGCATTATTTAAGGACTTTGCTGCATTATTTAACGACTCTGCTGCGTTATTTAAGGACTCTGCTGCATTATTTAAGGACACTGCTGCATTATTTAAGGACTCTGCTGCATTATTTAAGGACTTTGCTGCATTATTTAACGACTCTGCTGCATTATTTAAGAACTTTGCTGCATTATTTAAGGACTCTGCTCCATTATTTAAGGAATTTGCTGCATTATTTAAGGACTCTGCTGCTTTATTTAAGGACTTTGCTGCATTATTTAATGAATCTGCTGAAGCATTTGAGGACTCAACTGCATTATTTAAGGTCTCTGTTGCATTATTTAAGGACTCTGCTGAAGCATTTGAGGACTCAGCTGCATGATTTAAGGACTTTGCTGAATTATTTAAGGACTCTGCTGCATTATTTAAGGAATTTGTTGCATTATTTAAGGACTCTGCTGCATTATTTAAGGAATTTGTTGCATTATTTAAGGACTCTGCTGCATTATTTAATGACTTTGCTGCATTATTTAATAACTTTGTTGCATTATATAAGTACTCTGCTGCATTATTTAAGGACTTTGTTGCATTATGTAAGGAGTCTGCTGCATTATTTAAGGAGTCTGCTGCATTATTTAATGACTATGCTGCATTATTTAAGGACTGCTGCGTTATTTAAGGACTCTGCTGCATTATTTAAGACTTTGCTGCATTATTTAAGGACTCTGCTGCAGTATTTAATGACTCTGCTGAAGCATTTGGGGACTCAGATGCTTTATTTAAGGACTCTGTTGCATTATTTAAGGACTTTGTTGCATTATTTAAGGACTCTGCTGCATTATTTAAGGACTTTGTTGCATTATTTAAGGATTCTGCTGCATTTTTTAAGGACTTTGCTGCATTATTTAAGGACTCTGCTGCATTATTTAATTACTTTGCTCCATTATTTAAGGACTCTGCTGCGGTATTTAAGGACTCTGCTGCATTATTTAAGGACTGTGATGCATTATTTAAGGACGCTGCTGCAGAATTTAAGGAATCTGCTGCATTATTTAAGGACTTTGTTGCATTATTTAAGGTCTCTGCTGCATTATTTAAGGACTCTGCTATGGTACTTAAGGACTTTGCTGCATTATTTAAGGACTTTGCTGCATTATTTAAGGACTCTGCTGCATTATTTAAGAACTGTGTTGCATTATTTAAGGACTCTGCTGCATTATTTAAGGACTTTGTTGCATTATGTAATGACTCTGCTGCATTATTTAAGGACTTTGCTGCATTATTTAAGGACTCTACTGCATAATTTAAGGACTTTATTGCATTATTTAAGGATCCTGCTGCATTATTTAATGACTCTGCTGAAGCATTTGAGGACTCAGCTGCATTATTAAAGGTCTCTGCTGCATTATTTAAGGATCCTGCTGAAGCATTTGAGGACTCAGCTGCATTATTTAAGGACTTTGCTGCATTATTTATCGACTCTGCTGCGTTATTTAAGGACTCTGCTGCATTATTTAAGAACTTTGCTGCATTATTTAAGGACTCTTCTGCATTATTTAATGACTCTGCTGAAGTATTTGAGGACTCAGCTGCATTATTTAAGGACTCTGCTGCATTATTTAAGGAATTTGCTGCATTATTTAAGGACTCTACTGCGTTATTTAAGGACTCTGCTGCATTATTTAAGGACTTTGATGCATTATTTAAGGATGCTGCTGCAGAATTTAAGGAATCTGCTGCATTATTTAAGGACTTTGTTGCATTATTTAAGGTCTCTGCTGCATTATTTAAGGACTCTGCTGTGGTATTTAAGGACTCTGCTGCATTATTTAAGGAATTTGTTGCATTATTTAAGGACGCTGCTGCATTATTTAAGGACTTTGTTGCATTATTTAAGGACTCTGCTGCAGTATTTAATGACTCTGCTGAAGCATTTGGGGACTCAGATGCATTATTTAAGGACTCTGCTGCATTATGTAAGGGCTTTGCTGCTTTATTTAACGACTCTTTTGCATTATTTAAGGACTCTGCTGCATTATTTAAGGACTTTGTTGCATTATTTAAGGATTTTGCTGCATTATTTAAGGATTTTGCTGCATTATTTAAGGACTTTGCCGCATTATTTAAGGACTATGCTTTGGTATTTAAGGACTCTGCTGCATTATTTAAGGACTTTGATGCATTATTTAAGGACACTGCTGCAGAATTTAAGATTCTGCTTCATTATATAAGGACTTTGTTGCATTATTTAAGGTCTCTGCTGCATTATTTAAGGACTCTGCTATGGTACTTAAGGACTTTGCTGCATTATTTAAGGACTCTGCTGCATTATTTAAGAACTTTGTTGCATTATTTAAGGACTCTGCTGCATTATTTAAGGACTTTGTTGCATTATGTAAGGACTCTGCTGCATTATTTAAGGACTTTGCTGCATTATTTAAGGACTCTGCTGCATAATTTAAGGACTTTATTGCATTATTTTAGGATCCTGCTGCATTATTTAATGACTCTGCTGAAGCATTTGAGGACTCAGCTGCATTATTAAAGGTCTCTGCTGCATTATTTAAGGATCCTGCTGAAGCATTTGAGGACTCAGTTGCATTATTTAAGGACTTTGCTGCATTATTTAACGACTCTGCTGCGTTATTTAAGGACTCTGCTGCATTATTTAAGAACTTTGCTGCATTATTTAAGGACTCTTCTGAATTATTTAATGACTCTGCTGAAGTATTTGAGGACTCAGCTGCATTACTTAAGGACTCTGCTGCATTATTTAAGGAATTTGCTGCATTATTTAAGGACTCTGCTGCGTTATTTAAGGACTCTGCTGCGTTATTTAAGGACTCTGCTGCATTATTTAAGGACTTTGATGCATTATTTATGGACGCTGCTGCATTATTTAAGGTCTTTGTTGCATTATTTAAGGACTCTGCTGCATTATTTAAGGACTTTGTTGCATTATTTAAGGACTCTGCTGCATTATTTAAGGACTTTGTTGCATTATTTAAGGATCCTGCTGCATTATTTAAGGACTTTGCTGCATTATTTAAGGACTATGCTTTGGTATTTAAGGACTCTGCTGCATTATTTAAGGACTTTGCTGCATTATTTAAGGACTCTGCTGCATTATTTAATTACTTTGCTGCATTATTTAAGGACTCTGCTGCGGTATTTAAGGACTCTGCTGCATTATTTAAGGACTTTGATGCATTATTTAAGGACTCTGCTGCATTATTTAAGGAATTTGTTGCATTATTTAAGGACTCTGCTGCATTATTTAAGGACTTTGCTGCATTATTTAATAACTTTGTTGCATTATATAAGTACTCTGCTGCATTATTTAAGGACTTTGTTGCATTATGTAAGGAGTCTGCTGCATTATTTAAGGACTTTGCTGCATTATTTAACGACTCTGCTGAAACATTTGAGGACTCAGCTGCATTATTTAAGGACTCTGCTGCATTATTTAAGGAATTTGCTGCATTATTTAAGGACTCTGCTGCGGTATTTAAGGACTCTGCTGCATTATTTAAGGACTTTGATGAATTATTTAAGGACTCTGCTGCATTATTTAATGACTTTGTTGCATTATATAAGGTCTCTGCTGCATTATTTAAGGACTATGTTGCATTATGTTAGAAGTCTGCTGCATTATTTAAGGACTTTGCTGCATTATTTAAGGACTCTGCTGCATTATTTAAGGACTTTATTGCATTATTTAAGGACTCTGCTGCATTATTTAATGACTCTGCTGAAGCATTTGAGGACTCAGCTGCATTATTTAAGGTCTCTGCTGTATTATTTAAGGACTCTGCTGCATTATTTAATGACTCTGCTGCGGTATTTAAGGACTCTGCTGCATTATTTAAGGACTTTGCTGCATTATTTAAGGACTGCTGCGTTGTTTAAGGACTCTGCTGCATTATTTAAGACTTTGCTGCATTATTTAAGGACTCTGCTGAAGCAATTGGGGACTCAGATGCATTATTTAAGGACTCTGCTGCATTATGTAAGGACTTTGCTGCTTTATTTAAGGACTTTGCTGCATTATTTAAGGACTTTGTTGCATTATTTAAGGACTCTGCTGCATTATTTAAGGACTTTGTTGCATTATTTAAGGACTCTGCTGCATTATTTAAGGACTTTGCTGCATTATTTAAGGACTATGCTGTGATATTTAAGGACTATGCTTTGGCATTATTTAAGGACTTTGCTGCATTATTTAAGGACTCTGCTGCATTATTTAATTACTTTGCTGCATTATTAAAGGACCCTGCTGCGGCATTTAAGGATTCTGCTGCATTATTTAAGGACTTTGATGCATTATTTAAGGACGCTGCTGCAGAATTTAAGGAATCTGCTGCATTATTTAAGGACTTTGTTGCATTATTTAAGGTCTCTGCTGCATTATTTAAGGACTCTGCTATGGTACTTAACGACTTTGCTGCATTATTTAAGGACTTTGCTGCATTATTTAAGGACTTTGATGCATTATTTAAGAACTTTGTTGCATTATTTAAGGACTCTGCTGCATTATTTAAGGACTTTGTTGCATTATGTAAGGACTCTGCTGCATTATTTAAGGACTTTGCTGCATTATTTAAGGACTCTGCTGCATAATTTAAGGACTTTATTGCATTATTTAAGGATCCTGCTGCATTATTTAAGGATCCTGCTGAAGCATTTGAGGACTCAGCTGCATTATTTAAGGACTTTGCTGCATTATTTAGCGACTCTGCTGCATTATCTAAGGACTCTGCTGCTTTATTTAAGGACTTTCCTGCATTATTTAAGGAGTCTTCTGCATTATTTAATGACTCTGCTGAAGCATTTGAGGACTCAGCTGCATTATTTAAGGACTCTGCTGCATTATTTAAGGACTTTGCTGCATTATTTAATGACTCTGCTGAAGCATTTGAGGACTCAGCTGCATTATTTAAGGACTCTGCTGCATTATTTAAGGAATTTGCTGCATTATTTAAGGACTCTGCTGCGGTATTTAAGGACTCTGCTGCATTATTTAAGGACTTTGATGCATTATTTAAGGACGCTGCTGCAGAATTTAAGGAATCTGCTGCATTATTTAAGGACTTTGTTGCATTATTTAAGGTCTCTGCTGCATTATTTAAGGACTTGCTGCATTATTTAAGGACTCTGCTGCTGTGTTTAAGAACTCTGCTGCATTATTTAAGGACTTTGCTGAATTATTTTAGGATTCTGCTGCATTATTTAAGGACTTTGCTGTATTATTTAAGGACTCTACTGCATTATTTAAGGACTTTGTTGCATTATTTAAGGACTCTGCTGCATTATTTAAGGACTTTGCTGTATTATTTAAGGACTCTGCTGCATTATTTAAGGACTTTTTTGCATTATTTAAGGACTCTGCTGCATTATTTAAGGACTTTGCTGCATTATTTAAGGACTCTGCTGCATTATTTAAGGATTTTGCTGCATTATTTAATGACTCTGCTGCATTATTTAAGGACTTTGTTGTATTATTTAAGGACTTTGCTGCATTATTTAAGGACTCTGCTGCGGTATTTAAGGACTCTGCTGCATTATTTAAGGACTTTGTTGCATTATTTAAGGACTCTGCTGCATTATTTAGGGACTTTGCTGCATTATTTAAGGACTATGCTGTGGTACTTAAGGACTCTGCTGTATTATTTAAGGACTTTGCTGCATTATTTAAGGACTCTGCTGCATTATTTAATGACTTTGTTGCATTATATAAGGACTCTGCTGCATTATTTAAGGACTATGTTGCATTATGTTAGAAGTCTGCTGCATTATTTAAGGACTTTGCAGCATTATTTAAGGACTCTGCTGCATTATTTGAGGACTTTATTGCATTATTTAAGGACTCTGCTGCATTATTTAATGACTCTGCTGAAGCATTTGAGGAATCAGCTGCATTATTTAAGGTCTCTGCTGTATTATTTAAGGACTCTGCTGCATTATTTAATGACTCTGCTGCGGTATTTAAGGACTCTGCTGCATTATTTAAGGACTTTGCTGCATTATTTAAGGACTGCTGCGTTATTTAAGGACTCTGCTGCATTATTTAAGACTTTGCTGCATTATTTAAGGACTCTGCTGCAGTGTTTAATGACTCTGCTGAAGCAATTGGGGACTCAGATGCATTGTTTAAGGACTCTGCTGCATTATGTAAGGACTTTGCTGCTTTATTTAAGGACTTTGCTGCATTATTTAAGGACTTTGTTGCATTATTTAAGGACTCTGCTGCATTATTTAAGGACTTTGTTGCATTATTTAAGGACTCTGCCGCATTATTTAAGGACTATGCTTTGGTATTTAAGGACTCTGCTGCATTATTTAAGGACTTTGCTGCATTATTTAAGGACTCTGCTGCATTATTTAATTACTTTGCTGCATTATTTAAGGACTCTGCTGCGGTATTTAAGGACTCTGCTGCATTATTTAAGGACTTTGATGCATTATTTAAGGACACTGCTGCAGAATTTAAGGAATCTGCTTCATTATTTAAGGACTTTGTTGCATTATTTAAGGTCTCTGCTGCATTATTTAAGGACTCTGCTATGGTACTTAAGGACTTTGCTGCATTATTTAAGGACTCTGCTGCATTATTTAAGAACTTTGTTGCATTGTTTAAGGACTCTGCTGCATTATTTAAGGACTTTGTTGCATTATGTTAGGACTCTGCTGCATTATTTAACGACTTTGCTGCATTATTTAAGGACTCTGCTGCATAATTTAAGGACTTTATTGCATTATTTTAGGATCCTGCTGCATTATTTAATGACTCTGCTGAAGCATTTGAGGACTCAGCTGCATTATTAAAGGTCTCTGCTGCATTATTTAAGGATCCTGCTGAAGCATTTGAGGACTCAGCTGCATTATTTAAGGACTTTGCTGCATTATTTAACGACTCTGCTGCGTTATTTAAGGACTCTGCTGCATTATTTAAGAACTTTGCTGCATTATTTAAGGACTCTTCTGCATTATTTAATGACTCTGCTGAAGTATTTGAGGACTCAGCTGCATTATTTAAGGACTCTGCTGCATTATTTAAGGAATTTGCTGCATTATTTAAGGACTCTGCTGCGTTATTTAAGGACTCTGCTGCATTATTTAAGGACTTTGATGCATTATTTAAGGACGCTGCTGCAGAATTTAAGGAATCTGCTGCATTATTTAAGGACTTTGTTGCATTATTTAAGGTCTCTGCTGCATTATTTAAGGACTCTGCTGTGGTATTTAAGGACTCTGCTGCATTATTTAAGGAATTTGTTGCATTATTTAAGGACGCTGCTGCATTATTTAAGGACTTTGTTGCTTTATTTAAGGACTCTGCTGCAGTATTTAATGACTCTGCTGAAGCATTTGGGGACTCAGATGCATTATTTAAGGACTCTGCTGCATTATGTAAGGGCTTTGCTGCTTTATTTAAGGACTCTTTTGCATTATTTAAGGACTTTGTTGCATTATTTAAGGACTCTGCTGCATTATTTAAGGACTTTGCTGCATTATTTAAGGACTATGCTTTGGTATTTAAGGACTCTGCTGCATTATTTAAGGACTTTGCTGCATTATTTAAGGACTCTGCTGCATTATTTAATTACTTTGCTGCATTATTTAAGGACTCTGCTGCGGTATTTAAGGACTCTGCTGCATTATTTAAGGACTTTGATGCATTATTTAAGGACTCTGCTGCATTATTTAAGGAATTTGTTGCATTATTTAAGGACTCTGCTGCATTATTTAAGGACTTTGCTGCATTATTTAATAACTTTGTTGCATTATATAAGTACTCTGCTGCATTATTTAAGGACTTTGTTGCATTATGTAAGGAGTCTGCTGCATTATTTAAGGACTTTGCTGCATTATTTAACGACTCTGCTGAAGCATTTGAGGACTCAGCTGCATTATTTAAGGACTCTGCTGCATTATTTAAGGAATTTGCTGCATTATTTAAGGACTCTGCTGCGGTATTTAAGGACTCTGCTGCATTATTTAAGGACTTTGTTGCATTATGTAAGGAGTCTGCTGCATTATTTAAGGACTTTGCTGCATTATTTAATGAATCTCCTGAAGCATTTGAGGACTCAACTGCATTATTTAAGGTCTCTGCTGCATTATTTAAGGACTCTGCTGAAGCATTTGAGGACTCAGCTGCATGATTTAAGGACTTTGCTGCATTAGTTAAGGACTCTGCTGCATTATTTAAGGAATTTGTTGCATTATTTAAGGACTCTGCTGCATTATTTAAGGACTTTGCTGCATTATTTAATAACTTTGTTGCATTATATAAGTACTCTGCTGCATTATTTAAGGACTTTGTTGCATTATGTAAGGAGTCTGCTGCATTATTTAAGGACTTTGCTGCATTATTTAACGACTCTGCTGAAGCATTTGAGGACTCAGCTGCATTATTTAAGGACACTGCTGCATTATTTAAGGAATTTGCTGCATTATTTAAGGACTCTGCTGCGGTATTTAAGGACTCTGCTGCATTATTTAAGGACTTTGTTGCATTATTTAAGGTCTCTGCTGCAGTATTTATTGACTCTGCTGAAGCATTTGGGCACTCAGATGCATTATTTAAGGACTCTGCTGCATTATGTAAGGGCTTTGCTGCTTTATTTAAGGACTCTTTTGCATTATTTAAGGACTTTGTTGCATTATTTAAGGACTCTGCTGCATTTTTTAAGGACTTTGTTGCATTATTTAAGGATTCTGCTGCATTATTTAAGGACTTTGCTGCATTATTTAAGGACTATGCTTTGGTATTTAAGGACTCTGCTGCATTATTTAAGGACTCTGCTGCATTATTTAAGGACTCTGCTGCATTATTTAATTACTTTGCTGCATTATTTAAGGACTCTGCTGCGGTATTTAAGGACTCTGCTGCGGTATTTAAGGACTCTGCTGCATTATTTAAGGACACTGCTGCAGAATTTAAGGAATCTGCTTCATTATTTAAGGACTTTGTTGCTTTATTTAAGGTCTCTGCTGCATTATTTAAGGACTCTGCTATGGTACTTAAGGACTTTGCTGCATTATTTAAGGACTTTGCTGCATTATTTAAGGACTCTGCTGCATTATTTAAGAACTTTGTTGCATTATTTAAGGACTCTGCTGCATTATTTAAGGACTTTGTTGCATTATGTAAGGACTCTGCTGCATTATTTAAGGACTTTGCTGCATTATTTAAGGACTCTGCTGCATAATTTAAGGACTTTATTGCATTATTTTAGGATCCTGCTGCATTATTTAATGACTCTGCTGAAGCATTTGAGGACTCAGCTGCATTATTAAAGGTCTCTGCTGCATTATTTAAGGATCCTGCTGAAGCATTTGAGGACTCAGTTGCATTATTTAAGGACTTTGCTGCATTATTTAACGACTCTGCTGCGTTATTTAAGGACTCTGCTGCATTATTTAAGAACTTTGCTGTATTATTTAAGGACTCTTCTGCATTATTTAATGACTCTGCTGAAGTATTTGAGGACTCAGCTGCATTATTTAAGGACTCTGCTGCATTATTTAAGGACTTTGCTGCATTATTTAAGGACTCTGCTGCATAATTTAAGGACTTTATTGCATTATTTAAGGATCCTGCTGCATTATTTAAGGATCCTGCTGAAGCATTTGAGGACTCAGCTGCATTATTTAAGGACTTTGCTGCATTATTTAGCGACTCTGCTGCATTATCTAAGGACTCTGCTGCTTTATTTAAGGACTTTCCTGCATTATTTAAGGAGTCTTCTGCATTATTTAATGACTCTGCTGAAGCATTTGAGGACTCAGCTGCATTATTTAAGGACTCTGCTGCATTATTTAAGGACTTTGCTGCATTATTTAATGACTCTGCTGAAGCATTTGAGGACTCAGCTGCATTATTTAAGGACTCTGCTGCATTATTTAAGGAATTTGCTGCATTATTTAAGGACTCTGCTGCGGTATTTAAGGACTCTGCTGCATTATTTAAGGACTTTGATGCATTATTTAAGGACGCTGCTGCAGAATTTAAGGAATCTGCTGCATTATTTAAGGACTTTGTTGCATTATTTAAGGTCTCTGCTGCATTATTTAAGGACTTGCTGCATTATTTAAGGACTCTGCTGCTGTGTTTAAGAACTCTGCTGCATTATTTAAGGACTTTGCTGAATTATTTTAGGACTCTGCTGCATTATTTAAGGACTTTGCTGTATTATTTAAGGACTCTACTGCATTATTTAAGGACTTTGTTGCATTATTTAAGGACTCTGCTGCATTATTTAAGGACTTTGCTGTATTATTTAAGGACTCTGCTGCATTATTTAAGGACTTTTTTGCATTATTTAAGGACTCTGCTGCATTATTTAAGGACTTTGCTGCATTATTTAAGGACTCTGCTGCATTATTTAAGGACTTTGCTGCATTATTTAATGACTCTGCTGCATTATTTAAGGACTTTGTTGTATTATTTAAGGACTTTGCTGCATTATTTAAGGACTCTGCTGCGGTATTTAAGGACTCTGCTGCATTATTTAAGGACTTTGTTGCATTATTTAAGGACTCTGCTGCATTATTTAGGGACTTTGCTGCATTATTTAAGGACTATGCTGTGGTACTTAAGGACTCTGCTGTATTATTTAAGGACTTTGCTGCATTATTTAAGGACTCTGCTGCATTATTTAATGACTTTGTTGCATTATATAAGGACTCTGCTGCATTATTTAAGGACTATGTTGCATTATGTTAGAAGTCTGCTGCATTATTTAAGGACTTTGCTGCATTATTTAAGGACTCTGCTGCATTATTTGAGGACTTTATTGCATTATTTAAGGACTCTGCTGCATTATTTAATGACTCTGCTGAAGCATTTGAGGAATCAGCTGCATTATTTAAGGTCTCTGCTGTATTATTTAAGGACTCTGCTGCATTATTTAATGACTCTGCTGCGGTATTTAAGGACTCTGCTGCATTATTTAAGGACTTTGCTGCATTATTTAAGGACTGCTGCGTTATTTAAGGACTCTGCTGCATTATTTAAGACTTTGCTGCATTATTTAAGGACTCTGCTGCAGTGTTTAATGACTCTGCTGAAGCAATTGGGGACTCAGATGCATTGTTTAAGGACTCTGCTGCATTATGTAAGGACTTTGCTGCTTTATTTAAGGACTTTGCTGCATTATTTAAGGACTTTGTTGCATTATTTAAGGACTCTGCTGCATTATTTAAGGACTTTGTTGCATTATTTAAGGACTCTGCCGCATTATTTAAGGACTATGCTTTGGTATTTAAGGACTCTGCTGCATTATTTAAGGACTTTGCTGCATTATTTAAGGACTCTGCTGCATTATTTAATTACTTTGCTGCATTATTTAAGGACTCTGCTGCGGTATTTAAGGACTCTGCTGCATTATTTAAGGACTTTGATGCATTATTTAAGGACACTGCTGCAGAATTTAAGGAATCTGCTTCATTATTTAAGGACTTTGTTGCATTATTTAAGGTCTCTGCTGCATTATTTAAGGACTCTGCTATGGTACTTAAGGACTTTGCTGCATTATTTAAGGACTCTGCTGCATTATTTAAGAACTTTGTTGCATTGTTTAAGGACTCTGCTGCATTATTTAAGGACTTTGTTGCATTATGTTAGGACTCTGCTGCATTATTTAACGACTTTGCTGCATTATTTAAGGACTCTGCTGCATAATTTAAGGACTTTATTGCATTATTTTAGGATCCTGCTGCATTATTTAATGACTCTGCTGAAGCATTTGAGGACTCAGCTGCATTATTAAAGGTCTCTGCTGCATTATTTAAGGATCCTGCTGAAGCATTTGAGGACTCAGCTGCATTATTTAAGGACTTTGCTGCATTATTTAACGACTCTGCTGCGTTATTTAAGGACTCTGCTGCATTATTTAAGAACTTTGCTGCATTATTTAAGGACTCTTCTGCATTATTTAATGACTCTGCTGAAGTATTTGAGGACTCAGCTGCATTATTTAAGGACTCTGCTGCATTATTTAAGGAATTTGCTGCATTATTTAAGGACTCTGCTGCGTTATTTAAGGACTCTGCTGCATTATTTAAGGACTTTGATGCATTATTTAAGGACGCTGCTGCAGAATTTAAGGAATCTGCTGCATTATTTAAGGACTTTGTTGCATTATTTAAGGTCTCTGCTGCATTATTTAAGGACTCTGCTGTGGTATTTAAGGACTCTGCTGCATTATTTAAGGAATTTGTTGCATTATTTAAGGACGCTGCTGCATTATTTAAGGACTTTGTTGCTTTATTTAAGGACTCTGCTGCAGTATTTAATGACTCTGCTGAAGCATTTGGGGACTCAGATGCATTATTTAAGGACTCTGCTGCATTATGTAAGGGCTTTGCTGCTTTATTTAAGGACTCTTTTGCATTATTTAAGGACTTTGTTGCATTATTTAAGGACTCTGCTGCATTATTTAAGGACTTTGCTGCATTATTTAAGGACTATGCTTTGGTATTTAAGGACTCTGCTGCATTATTTAAGGACTTTGCTGCATTATTTAAGGACTCTGCTGCATTATTTAATTACTTTGCTGCATTATTTAAGGACTCTGCTGCGGTATTTAAGGACTCTGCTGCATTATTTAAGGACTTTGATGCATTATTTAAGGACTCTGCTGCATTATTTAAGGAATTTGTTGCATTATTTAAGGACTCTGCTGCATTATTTAAGGACTTTGCTGCATTATTTAATAACTTTGTTGCATTATATAAGTACTCTGCTGCATTATTTAAGGACTTTGTTGCATTATGTAAGGAGTCTGCTGCATTATTTAAGGACTTTGCTGCATTATTTAACGACTCTGCTGAAGCATTTGAGGACTCAGCTGCATTATTTAAGGACTCTGCTGCATTATTTAAGGAATTTGCTGCATTATTTAAGGACTCTGCTGCGGTATTTAAGGACTCTGCTGCATTATTTAATAACTTTGTTGCATTATATAAGTACTCTGCTGCATTATTTAAGGACTTTGTTGCATTATGTAAGGAGTCTGCTGCATTATTTAAGGACTTTGCTGCATTATTTAACGACTCTGCTGAAGCATTTGAGGACTCAGCTGCATTATTTAAGGACTCTGCTGCATTATTTAAGGACTTTGTTGCATTATTTAAGGACTCTGCCGCATTATTTAAGGACTATGCTTTGGTATTTAAGGACTCTGCTGCATTATTTAAGGACTTTGCTGCATTATTTAAGGACTCTGCTGCATTATTTAATTACTTTGCTGCATTATTTAAGGACTCTGCTGCGGTATTTAAGGACTCTGCTGCATTATTTAAGGACTTTGATGCATTATTTAAGGACACTGCTGCAGAATTTAAGGAATCTGCTTCATTATTTAAGGACTTTGTTGCATTATTTAAGGTCTCTGCTGCATTATTTAAGGACTCTGCTATGGTACTTAAGGACTTTGCTGCATTATTTAAGGACTCTGCTGCATTATTTAAGAACTTTGTTGCATTGTTTAAGGACTCTGCTGCATTATTTAAGGACTTTGTTGCATTATGTTAGGACTCTGCTGCATTATTTAACGACTTTGCTGCATTATTTAAGGACTCTGCTGCATAATTTAAGGACTTTATTGCATTATTTTAGGATCCTGCTGCATTATTTAATGACTCTGCTGAAGCATTTGAGGACTCAGCTGCATTATTAAAGGTCTCTGCTGCATTATTTAAGGATCCTGCTGAAGCATTTGAGGACTCAGCTGCATTATTTAAGGACTTTGCTGCATTATTTAACGACTCTGCTGCGTTATTTAAGGACTCTGCTGCATTATTTAAGAACTTTGCTGCATTATTTAAGGACTCTTCTGCATTATTTAATGACTCTGCTGAAGTATTTGAGGACTCAGCTGCATTATTTAAGGACTCTGCTGCATTATTTAAGGAATTTGCTGCATTATTTAAGGACTCTGCTGCGTTATTTAAGGACTCTGCTGCATTATTTAAGGACTTTGATGCATTATTTAAGGACGCTGCTGCAGAATTTAAGGAATCTGCTGCATTATTTAAGGACTTTGTTGCATTATTTAAGGTCTCTGCTGCATTATTTAAGGACTCTGCTGTGGTATTTAAGGACTCTGCTGCATTATTTAAGGAATTTGTTGCATTATTTAAGGACGCTGCTGCATTATTTAAGGACTTTGTTGCTTTATTTAAGGACTCTGCTGCAGTATTTAATGACTCTGCTGAAGCATTTGGGGACTCAGATGCATTATTTAAGGACTCTGCTGCATTATGTAAGGGCTTTGCTGCTTTATTTAAGGACTCTTTTGCATTATTTAAGGACTTTGTTGCATTATTTAAGGACTCTGCTGCATTATTTAAGGACTTTGCTGCATTATTTAAGGACTATGCTTTGGTATTTAAGGACTCTGCTGCATTATTTAAGGACTTTGCTGCATTATTTAAGGACTCTGCTGCATTATTTAATTACTTTGCTGCATTATTTAAGGACTCTGCTGCGGTATTTAAGGACTCTGCTGCATTATTTAAGGACTTTGATGCATTATTTAAGGACTCTGCTGCATTATTTAAGGAATTTGTTGCATTATTTAAGGACTCTGCTGCATTATTTAAGGACTTTGCTGCATTATTTAATAACTTTGTTGCATTATATAAGTACTCTGCTGCATTATTTAAGGACTTTGTTGCATTATGTAAGGAGTCTGCTGCATTATTTAAGGACTTTGCTGCATTATTTAACGACTCTGCTGAAGCATTTGAGGACTCAGCTGCATTATTTAAGGACTCTGCTGCATTATTTAAGGAATTTGCTGCATTATTTAAGGACTCTGCTGCGGTATTTAAGGACTCTGCTGCATTATTTAAGGACTTTGTTGCATTATGTAAGGAGTCTGCTGCATTATTTAAGGACTTTGCTGCATTATTTAATGAATCTGCTGAAGCATTTGAGGACTCAACTGCATTATTTAAGGTCTCTGCTGCATTATTTAAGGACTCTGCTGAAGCATTTGATGACTCAGCTGCATGATTTAAGGACTTTGCTGCATTAGTTAAGGACTCTGCTGCATTATTTAAGGAATTTGTTGCATTATTTAAGGACTCTGCTGCATTATTTAAGGACTTTGCTGCATTATTTAATAACTTTGTTGCATTATATAAGTACTCTGCTGCATTATTTAAGGACTTTGTTGCATTATGTAAGGAGTCTGCTGCATTATTTAAGGACTTTGCTGCATTATTTAACGACTCTGCTGAAGCATTTGAGGACTCAGCTGCATTATTTAAGGACACTGCTGCATTATTTAAGGAATTTGCTGCATTATTTAAGGACTCTGCTGCGGTATTTAAGGACTCTGCTGCATTATTTAAGGACTTTGTTGCATTATTTAAGGTCTCTGCTGCAGTATTTAATGACTCTGCTGAAGCATTTGGGCACTCAGATGCATTATTTAAGGACTCTGCTGCATTATGTAAGGGCTTTGCTGCTTTATTTAAGGACTCTTTTGCATTATTTAAGGACTTTGTTGCATTATTTAAGGACTCTGCTGCATTATTTAAGGACTTTGTTGCATTATTTAAGGATTCTGCTGCATTATTTAAGGACTTTGCTGCATTATTTAAGGACTATGCTTTGGTATTTAAGGACTCTGCTGCATTATTTAAGGACTCTGCTGCATTATTTAAGGACTCTGCTGCATTATTTAATTACTTTGCTGCATTATTTAAGGACTCTGCTGCGGTATTTAAGGACTCTGCTGCGGTATTTAAGGACTCTGCTGCATTATTTAAGGACACTGCTGCAGAATTTAAGGAATCTGCTTCATTATTTAAGGACTTTGTTGCTTTATTTAAGGACTCTGCTGCATTATTTAAGGACTCTGCTGCATTATTTAATTACTTTGCTGCATTATTTAAGGACTCTGCTGCGGTATTTAAGGACTCTGCTGCGGTATTTAAGGACTCTGCTGCATTATTTAAGGACACTGCTGCAGAATTTAAGGAATCTGCTTCATTATTTAAGGACTTTGTTGCTTTATTTAAGGTCTCTGCTGCATTATTTAAGGACTCTGCTATGGTACTTAAGGACTCTGCTGCATTATTTAAGGACTTTGCTGCATTATTTAAGGACTGCTGCGTTATTTAAGGACTCTGCTGCATTATTTAAGACTTTGCTGCATTATTTAAGGACTCTGCTGCAGTGTTTAATGACTCTGCTGAAGCAACTGGGGACTCAGATGCATTATTTAAGGACTCTGATGCATTATGTAAGGACTTTGCTGCTTTATTTAAGGACTTTGCTGCATTATTTAAGGACTTTGTTGCATTATTTAAGGACTCTGCTGCATTATTTAAGGACTTTGTTGCATTATTTAAGGACTCTTCTGCATTATTTAAGGACTTTGCTGCATTATTTAAGGACTATGCTGTGGTATTTAAGTACTCTGCTGCATTATTTAAGGACTTTGCTGCATTATTTAAGGACTCTGCTGCATTATTTAATTACTTTGCTGCATTATTAAAGGACCCTGCTGCGGCATTTAAGGATTCTGCTGCATTATTTAAGGACTTTGATGCATTATTTAAGGACGCTGCTGCAGAATTTAAGGAATCTGCTGCATTATTTAAGGACTTTGTTGCATTATTTAAGGTCTCTGCTGCATGAATTATGGACTCTGCTATGGTACTTAAGGACTTTGCTGCATTATTTAAGGACTTTGCTGCATTATTTAAGGACTTTGATGCATTATTTAAGAACTTTGTTGCATTATTTAAGGACTCTGCTGCATTATTTAAGGACTTTGTTGCATTATGTAAGGACTTTGCTGCTTTATTTAAGGACTTTGCTGCATTATTTAAGGACTTTGTTGCATTATTTAAGGACTCTGCTGCATTATTTAAGGACTTTGTTGCATTATTTAAGGACTCTTCTGCATTATTTAAGGACTTTGCTGCATTATTTAAGGACTATGCTGTGGTATTTAAGTACTCTGCTGCATTATTTAAGGACTTTGCTGCATTATTTAAGGACTCTGCTGCATTATTTAATTACTTTGCTGCATTATTAAAGGACCCTGCTGCGGCATTTAGGGATTCTGCTGCATAATTTAAGGACTTTATTGCATTATTTAAGGATCCTGCTGCATTATTTAAGGATCCTGCTGAAGCATTTGAGGACTCAGCTGCATTATTTAAGGACTTTGCTGCATTATTTAACGACTCTGCTGCATTATTTAAGTACTCTGCTGCTTTATTTAAGGACTTTCCTGCATTATTTAAGGAGTCTTCTGCATTATTTAATGACTCTGCTGAAGCATTTGAGGACTCAACTGCATTATTTAAGGACTCTGCTGCATTATTTAAGGTCTCTGCTGCATTATTTAAGGACTCTGCTGTGGTATATAAGGACTCTGCTGCATTATTTAAGGAATTTGTTGCATTATTTAAGGACGCTGCTGCATTATTTAAGGACTTTGTTGCATTATTTAAGGACTCTGCTGCATTAATTAAGGACTTTGCTGCATTACTTAAGGACACTGCTGCATTATTTAAGGACTCTGTTGCATTATTTAAGGATTCTGCTGCATTATTTAAGGACTTTGCTGCATTATTTAAGGACTATGCTGTGGTATTTAAGGACTCTGCTGCATTATTTAAGGACTTTGCTGCATTATTAAAGGACTCTGCTGCATTATTTAATTACTTTGCTGCATTATTTAAGGACTCTGCTGCGGTATTTAAGGACTCTGCTGCATTATTTAAGGACTTTGATGCATTATTTAAGGACACTGCTGCAGAATTTAAGGAATCTGCTGCATTATCTAAGGACTTTGTTGCATTATTTAAGGTCTCTTTTTCATTATTTAAGGACTCTGCTATTGTACTTAAGGACTTTGCTGCATTATTTAAGGACTTTGCTGCATTATTTAAGGACTCTGCTGCATTATTTAAGTACTTTGTTGCATTATTTAAGGACTCTGCTGCATAATTTAAGGACTTTATTGCATTATTTAAGGATCCTGCTGCATTATTTAATGACTCTGCTGAAGCATTTGAGGACTCAGCTGCATTATTTAAGGTCTCTCTGCTGCATTATTTAAGGATCCTGCTGAAGCATTTGAGGACTCAGCTGCATTATTTAAGGACTTTGCTGCATTATTTAACGACTCTGCTGCGTTATTTAAGGACTCTGTTGCATTATTTAAGGACACTGCTGCATTATTTAAGGACTCTGCTGCATTATTTAAGGACTCTGCTATGGTACTTAAGGACTTTGCTGCATTATTTAAGGACTCTGCTGCATTATTTAAGAACTTTGTTGCATTGTTTAAGGACTCTGCTGCATTATTTAAGGACTTTGTTGCATTATGTTAGGACTCTGCTGCATTATTTAACGACTTTGCTGCATTATTTAACGACTTTGCTGCATTATTTAATGACTCTGCTGAAGCATTTGAGGAATCAGCTGCATTATTTAAGGTCTCTGCTGTATTATTTAAGGACTCTGCTGCATTATTTAATGACTCTGCTGCGGTATTTAAGGACTCTGCTGCATTATTTAAGGACTTTGCTGCATTATTTAAGGACTGCTGCGTTATTTAAGGACTCTGCTGCATTATTTAAGACTTTGCTGCATTATTTAAGGACTCTGCTGCAGTGTTTAATGACTCTGCTGAAGCAATTGGGGACTCAGATGCATTGTTTAAGGACTCTGCTGCATTATGTAAGGACTTTGCTGCTTTATTTAAGGACTTTGCTGCATTATTTAAGGACTTTGTTGCATTATTTAAGGACTCTGCTGCATTATTTAAGGACTTTGTTGCATTATTTAAGGACTCTGCCGCATTATTTAAGGACTATGCTTTGGTATTTAAGGACTCTGCTGCATTATTTAAGGACTTTGCTGCATTATTTAAGGACTCTGCTGCATTATTTAATTACTTTGCTGCATTATTTAAGGACTCTGCTGCGGTATTTAAGGACTCTGCTGCATTATTTAAGGACTTTGATGCATTATTTAAGGACACTGCTGCAGAATTTAAGGAATCTGCTTCATTATTTAAGGACTTTGTTGCATTATTTAAGGTCTCTGCTGCATTATTTAAGGACTCTGCTATGGTACTTAAGGACTTTGCTGCATTATTTAAGGACTCTGCTGCATTATTTAAGAACTTTGTTGCATTGTTTAAGGACTCTGCTGCATTATTTAAGGACTTTGTTGCATTATGTTAGGACTCTGCTGCATTATTTAACGACTTTGCTGCATTATTTAAGGACTCTGCTGCATAATTTAAGGACTTTATTGCATTATTTTAGGATCCTGCTGCATTATTTAATGACTCTGCTGAAGCATTTGAGGACTCAGCTGCATTATTAAAGGTCTCTGCTGCATTATTTAAGGATCCTGCTGAAGCATTTGAGGACTCAGCTGCATTATTTAAGGACTTTGCTGCATTATTTAACGACTCTGCTGCGTTATTTAAGGACTCTGCTGCATTATTTAAGAACTTTGCTGCATTATTTAAGGACTCTTCTGCATTATTTAATGACTCTGCTGAAGTATTTGAGGACTCAGCTGCATTATTTAAGGACTCTGCTGCATTATTTAAGGAATTTGCTGCATTATTTAAGGACTCTGCTGCGTTATTTAAGGACTCTGCTGCATTATTTAAGGACTTTGATGCATTATTTAAGGACGCTGCTGCAGAATTTAAGGAATCTGCTGCATTATTTAAGGACTTTGTTGCATTATTTAAGGTCTCTGCTGCATTATTTAAGGACTCTGCTGTGGTATTTAAGGACTCTGCTGCATTATTTAAGGAATTTGTTGCATTATTTAAGGACGCTGCTGCATTATTTAAGGACTTTGTTGCTTTATTTAAGGACTCTGCTGCAGTATTTAATGACTCTGCTGAAGCATTTGGGGACTCAGATGCATTATTTAAGGACTCTGCTGCATTATGTAAGGGCTTTGCTGCTTTATTTAAGGACTCTTTTGCATTATTTAAGGACTTTGTTGCATTATTTAAGGACTCTGCTGCATTATTTAAGGACTTTGCTGCATTATTTAAGGACTATGCTTTGGTATTTAAGGACTCTGCTGCATTATTTAAGGACTTTGCTGCATTATTTAAGGACTCTGCTGCATTATTTAATTACTTTGCTGCATTATTTAAGGACTCTGCTGCGGTATTTAAGGACTCTGCTGCATTATTTAAGGACTTTGATGCATTATTTAAGGACTCTGCTGCATTATTTAAGGAATTTGTTGCATTATTTAAGGACTCTGCTGCATTATTTAAGGACTTTGCTGCATTATTTAATAACTTTGTTGCATTATATAAGTACTCTGCTGCATTATTTAAGGACTTTGTTGCATTATGTAAGGAGTCTGCTGCATTATTTAAGGACTTTGCTGCATTATTTAACGACTCTGCTGAAGCATTTGAGGACTCAGCTGCATTATTTAAGGACTCTGCTGCATTATTTAAGGAATTTGCTGCATTATTTAAGGACTCTGCTGCGGTATTTAAGGACTCTGCTGCATTATTTAATAACTTTGTTGCATTATATAAGTACTCTGCTGCATTATTTAAGGACTTTGTTGCATTATGTAAGGAGTCTGCTGCATTATTTAAGGACTTTGCTGCATTATTTAACGACTCTGCTGAAGCATTTGAGGACTCAGCTGCATTATTTAAGGACTCTGCTGCATTATTTAAGGACTTTGTTGCATTATTTAAGGACTCTGCCGCATTATTTAAGGACTATGCTTTGGTATTTAAGGACTCTGCTGCATTATTTAAGGACTTTGCTGCATTATTTAAGGACTCTGCTGCATTATTTAATTACTTTGCTGCATTATTTAAGGACTCTGCTGCGGTATTTAAGGACTCTGCTGCATTATTTAAGGACTTTGATGCATTATTTAAGGACACTGCTGCAGAATTTAAGGAATCTGCTTCATTATTTAAGGACTTTGTTGCATTATTTAAGGTCTCTGCTGCATTATTTAAGGACTCTGCTATGGTACTTAAGGACTTTGCTGCATTATTTAAGGACTCTGCTGCATTATTTAAGAACTTTGTTGCATTGTTTAAGGACTCTGCTGCATTATTTAAGGACTTTGTTGCATTATGTTAGGACTCTGCTGCATTATTTAACGACTTTGCTGCATTATTTAAGGACTCTGCTGCATAATTTAAGGACTTTATTGCATTATTTTAGGATCCTGCTGCATTATTTAATGACTCTGCTGAAGCATTTGAGGACTCAGCTGCATTATTAAAGGTCTCTGCTGCATTATTTAAGGATCCTGCTGAAGCATTTGAGGACTCAGCTGCATTATTTAAGGACTTTGCTGCATTATTTAACGACTCTGCTGCGTTATTTAAGGACTCTGCTGCATTATTTAAGAACTTTGCTGCATTATTTAAGGACTCTTCTGCATTATTTAATGACTCTGCTGAAGTATTTGAGGACTCAGCTGCATTATTTAAGGACTCTGCTGCATTATTTAAGGAATTTGCTGCATTATTTAAGGACTCTGCTGCGTTATTTAAGGACTCTGCTGCATTATTTAAGGACTTTGATGCATTATTTAAGGACGCTGCTGCAGAATTTAAGGAATCTGCTGCATTATTTAAGGACTTTGTTGCATTATTTAAGGTCTCTGCTGCATTATTTAAGGACTCTGCTGTGGTATTTAAGGACTCTGCTGCATTATTTAAGGAATTTGTTGCATTATTTAAGGACGCTGCTGCATTATTTAAGGACTTTGTTGCTTTATTTAAGGACTCTGCTGCAGTATTTAATGACTCTGCTGAAGCATTTGGGGACTCAGATGCATTATTTAAGGACTCTGCTGCATTATGTAAGGGCTTTGCTGCTTTATTTAAGGACTCTTTTGCATTATTTAAGGACTTTGTTGCATTATTTAAGGACTCTGCTGCATTATTTAAGGACTTTGCTGCATTATTTAAGGACTATGCTTTGGTATTTAAGGACTCTGCTGCATTATTTAAGGACTTTGCTGCATTATTTAAGGACTCTGCTGCATTATTTAATTACTTTGCTGCATTATTTAAGGACTCTGCTGCGGTATTTAAGGACTCTGCTGCATTATTTAAGGACTTTGATGCATTATTTAAGGACTCTGCTGCATTATTTAAGGAATTTGTTGCATTATTTAAGGACTCTGCTGCATTATTTAAGGACTTTGCTGCATTATTTAATAACTTTGTTGCATTATATAAGTACTCTGCTGCATTATTTAAGGACTTTGTTGCATTATGTAAGGAGTCTGCTGCATTATTTAAGGACTTTGCTGCATTATTTAACGACTCTGCTGAAGCATTTGAGGACTCAGCTGCATTATTTAAGGACTCTGCTGCATTATTTAAGGAATTTGCTGCATTATTTAAGGACTCTGCTGCGGTATTTAAGGACTCTGCTGCATTATTTAAGGACTTTGTTGCATTATGTAAGGAGTCTGCTGCATTATTTAAGGACTTTGCTGCATTATTTAATGAATCTGCTGAAGCATTTGAGGACTCAACTGCATTATTTAAGGTCTCTGCTGCATTATTTAAGGACTCTGCTGAAGCATTTGATGACTCAGCTGCATGATTTAAGGACTTTGCTGCATTAGTTAAGGACTCTGCTGCATTATTTAAGGAATTTGTTGCATTATTTAAGGACTCTGCTGCATTATTTAAGGACTTTGCTGCATTATTTAATAACTTTGTTGCATTATATAAGTACTCTGCTGCATTATTTAAGGACTTTGTTGCATTATGTAAGGAGTCTGCTGCATTATTTAAGGACTTTGCTGCATTATTTAACGACTCTGCTGAAGCATTTGAGGACTCAGCTGCATTATTTAAGGACACTGCTGCATTATTTAAGGAATTTGCTGCATTATTTAAGGACTCTGCTGCGGTATTTAAGGACTCTGCTGCATTATTTAAGGACTTTGTTGCATTATTTAAGGTCTCTGCTGCAGTATTTAATGACTCTGCTGAAGCATTTGGGCACTCAGATGCATTATTTAAGGACTCTGCTGCATTATGTAAGGGCTTTGCTGCTTTATTTAAGGACTCTTTTGCATTATTTAAGGACTTTGTTGCATTATTTAAGGACTCTGCTGCATTATTTAAGGACTTTGTTGCATTATTTAAGGATTCTGCTGCATTATTTAAGGACTTTGCTGCATTATTTAAGGACTATGCTTTGGTATTTAAGGACTCTGCTGCATTATTTAAGGACTCTGCTGCATTATTTAAGGACTCTGCTGCATTATTTAATTACTTTGCTGCATTATTTAAGGACTCTGCTGCGGTATTTAAGGACTCTGCTGCGGTATTTAAGGACTCTGCTGCATTATTTAAGGACACTGCTGCAGAATTTAAGGAATCTGCTTCATTATTTAAGGACTTTGTTGCTTTATTTAAGGACTCTGCTGCATTATTTAAGGACTCTGCTGCATTATTTAATTACTTTGCTGCATTATTTAAGGACTCTGCTGCGGTATTTAAGGACTCTGCTGCGGTATTTAAGGACTCTGCTGCATTATTTAAGGACACTGCTGCAGAATTTAAGGAATCTGCTTCATTATTTAAGGACTTTGTTGCTTTATTTAAGGTCTCTGCTGCATTATTTAAGGACTCTGCTATGGTAGTTAAGGACTCTGCTGCATTATTTAAGGACTTTGCTGCATTATTTAAGGACTGCTGCGTTATTTAAGGACTCTGCTGCATTATTTAAGACTTTGCTGCATTATTTAAGGACTCTGCTGCAGTGTTTAATGACTCTGCTGAAGCAACTGGGGACTCAGATGCATTATTTAAGGACTCTGCTGCATTATGTAAGGACTTTGCTGCTTTATTTAAGGACTTTGCTGCATTATTTAAGGACTTTGTTGCATTATTTAAGGACTCTGCTGCATTATTTAAGGACTTTGTTGCATTATTTAAGGACTCTTCTGCATTATTTAAGGACTTTGCTGCATTATTTAAGGACTATGCTGTGGTATTTAAGTACTCTGCTGCATTATTTAAGGACTTTGCTGCATTATTTAAGGACTCTGCTGCATTATTTAATTACTTTGCTGCATTATTAAAGGACCCTGCTGCGGCATTTAAGGATTCTGCTGCATTATTTAAGGACTTTGATGCATTATTTAAGGACGCTGCTGCAGAATTTAAGGAATCTGCTGCATTATTTAAGGACTTTGTTGCATTATTTAAGGTCTCTGCTGCATGAATTATGGACTCTGCTATGGTACTTAAGGACTTTGCTGCATTATTTAAGGACTTTGCTGCATTATTTAAGGACTTTGATGCATTATTTAAGAACTTTGTTGCATTATTTAAGGACTCTGCTGCATTATTTAAGGACTTTGTTGCATTATGTAAGGACTTTGCTGCTTTATTTAAGGACTTTGCTGCATTATTTAAGGACTTTGTTGCATTATTTAAGGACTCTGCTGCATTATTTAAGGACTTTGTTGCATTATTTAAGGACTCTTCTGCATTATTTAAGGACTTTGCTGCATTATTTAAGGACTATGCTGTGGTATTTAAGAACTCTGCTGCATTATTTAAGGACTTTGCTGCATTATTTAAGGACTCTGCTGCATTATTTAATTACTTTGCTGCATTATTAAAGGACCCTGCTGCGGCATTTAGGGATTCTGCTGCATAATTTAAGGACTTTATTGCATTATTTAAGGATCCTGCTGCATTATTTAAGGATCCTGCTGAAGCATTTGAGGACTCAGCTGCATTATTTAAGGACTTTGCTGCATTATTTAACGACTCTGCTGCATTATTTAAGTACTCTGCTGCTTTATTTAAGGACTTTCCTGCATTATTTAAGGAGTCTTCTGCATTATTTAATGACTCTGCTGAAGCATTTGAGGACTCAACTGCATTATTTAAGGACTCTGCTGCATTATTTAAGGTCTCTGCTGCATTATTTAAGGACTCTGCTGTGGTATATAAGGACTCTGCTGCATTATTTAAGGAATTTGTTGCATTATTTAAGGACGCTGCTGCATTATTTAAGGACTTTGTTGCATTATTTAAGGACTCTGCTGCATTAATTAAGGACTTTGCTGCATTACTTAAGGACACTGCTGCATTATTTAAGGACTCTGTTGCATTATTTAAGGATTCTGCTGCATTATTTAAGGACTTTGCTGCATTATTTAAGGACTATGCTGTGGTATTTAAGGACTCTGCTGCATTATTTAAGGACTTTGCTGCATTATTAAAGGACTCTGCTGCATTATTTAATTACTTTGCTGCATTATTTAAGGACTCTGCTGCAGTATTTAAGGACTCTGCTGCATTATTTAAGGACTTTGATGCATTATTTAAGGACACTGCTGCAGAATTTAAGGAATCTGCTGCATTATCTAAGGACTTTGTTGCATTATTTAAGGTCTCTTTTTCATTATTTAAGGACTCTGCTATTGTACTTAAGGACTTTGCTGCATTATTTAAGGACTTTGCTGCATTATTTAAGGACTCTGCTGCATTATTTAAGTACTTTGTTGCATTATTTAAGGACTCTGCTGCATAATTTAAGGACTTTATTGCATTATTTAAGGATCCTGCTGCATTATTTAATGACTCTGCTGAAGCATTTGAGGACTCAGCTGCATTATTTAAGGTCTCTCTGCTGCATTATTTAAGGATCCTGCTGAAGCATTTGAGGACTCAGCTGCATTATTTAAGGACTTTGCTGCATTATTTAACGACTCTGCTGCGTTATTTAAGGACTCTGCTGCATTATTTAAGGACACTGCTGCATTATTTAAGGACTCTGCTGCATTATTTAAGGACTTTGCTGCATTATTTAACGACTCTGCTGCATTATTTAAGAACTTTGCTGCATTATTTAAGGACTCTGCTCCATTATTTAAGGAATTTGCTGCATTATTTAAGGACTCTGCTGCTTTATTTAAGGACTTTGCTGCATTATTTAATGAATCTGCTGAAGCATTTGAGGACTCAACTGCATTATTTAAGGTCTCTGCTGCATTATTTAAGGACTCTGCTGAAGCATTTGAGGACTCAGCTGCATGATTTAAGGACTTTGCTGAATTATTTAAGGACTCTGCTGCATTATTTAAGGAATTTGTTGCATTATTTAAGGACTCTGCTGCATTATTTAAGGAATTTGTTGCATTATTTAAGGACTCTGCTGCATTATTTAATGACTTTGCTGCATTATTTAATAACTTTGTTGCATTATATAAGTACTCTGCTGCATTATTTAAGGACTTTGTTGCATTATGTAAGGAGTCTGCTGCATTATTTAAGGAGTCTGCTGCATTATTTAATGACTATGCTGCATTATTTAAGGACTGCTGCGTTATTTAAGGACTCTGCTGCATTATTTAAGACTTTGCTGCATTATTTAAGGACTCTGCTGCAGTATTTAATGACTCTGCTGAAGCATTTGGGGACTCAGATGCTTTATTTAAGGACTCTGTTGCATTATTTAAGGACTTTGTTGCATTATTTAAGGACTCTGCTGCATTATTTAAGGACTTTGTTGCATTATTTAAGGATTCTGCTGCATTTTTTAAGGACTTTGCTGCATTATTTAAGGACTCTGCTGCATTATTTAATTACTTTGCTCCATTATTTAAGGACTCTGCTGCGGTATTTAAGGACTCTGCTGCATTATTTAAGGACTGTGATGAATTATTTAAGGACGCTACTGCAGAATTTAAGGAATCTGCTGCATTATTTAAGGACTTTGTTGCATTATTTAAGGTCTCTGCTGCATTATTTAAGGACTCTGCTATGGTACTTAAGGACTTTGCTGCATTATTTAAGGACTTTGCTGCATTATTTAAGGACTCTGCTGCATTATTTAAGAACTGTGTTGCATTATTTAAGGACTCTGCTGCATTATTTAAGGACTTTGTTGCATTATGTAAGGACTCTGCTGCATTATTTAAGGACTTTGCTGCATTATTTAAGGACTCTACTGCATAATTTAAGGACTTTATTGCATTATTTAAGGATCCTGCTGCATTATTTAATGACTCTGCTGAAGCATTTGAGGACTCAGCTGCATTATTAAAGGTCTCTGCTGCATTATTTAAGGATCCTGCTGAAGCATTTGAGGACTCAGCTGCATTATTTAAGGACTTTGCTGCATTATTTATCGACTCTGCTGCGTTATTTAAGGACTCTGCTGCATTATTTAAGAACTTTGCTGCATTATTTAAGGACTCTTCTGCATTATTTAATGACTCTGCTGAAGTATTTGAGGACTCAGCTGCATTATTTAAGGACTCTGCTGCATTATTTAAGGAATTTGCTGCATTATTTAAGGACTCTACTGCGTTATTTAAGGACTCTGCTGCATTATTTAAGGACTTTGATGCATTATTTAAGGATGCTGCTGCAGAATTTAAGGAATCTGCTGCATTATTTAAGGACTTTGTTGCATTATTTAAGGTCTCTGCTGCATTATTTAAGGACTCTGCTGTGGTATTTAAGGACTCTGCTGCATTATTTAAGGAATTTGTTGCATTATTTAAGGACGCTGCTGCATTATTTAAGGACTTTGTTGCATTATTTAAGGACTCTGCTGCAGTATTTAATGACTCTGCTGAAGCATTTGGGGACTCAGATGCATTATTTAAGGACTCTGCTGCATTATGTAAGGGCTTTGCTGCTTTATTTAACGACTCTTTTGCATTATTTAAGGACTCTGCTGCATTATTTAAGGACTTTGTTGCATTATTTAAGGATTTTGCTGCATTATTTAAGGATTTTGCTGCATTATTTAAGGACTTTGCCGCATTATTTAAGGACTATGCTTTGGTATTTAAGGACTCTGCTGCATTATTTAAGGACTTTGCTGCATTATTTAAGGACTCTGCTGCATTATTTAATTACTTTGCTGCATTATTTAAGGACTCTGTTGCGGTATTTAAGGACTCTGCTGCATTATTTAAGGACTTTGATGCATTATTTAAGGACACTGCTGCAGAATTTAAGATTCTGCTTCATTATATAAGGACTTTGTTGCATTATTTAAGGTCTCTGCTGCATTATTTAAGGACTCTGCTATGGTACTTAAGGACTTTGCTGCATTATTTAAGGACTCTGCTGCATTATTTAAGAACTTTGTTGCATTATTTAAGGACTCTGCTGCATTATTTAAGGACTTTGTTGCATTATGTAAGGACTCTGCTGCATTATTTAAGGACTTTGCTGCATTATTTAAGGACTCTGCTGCATAATTTAAGGACTTTATTGCATTATTTTAGGATCCTGCTGCATTATTTAATGACTCTGCTGAAGCATTTGAGGACTCAGCTGCATTATTAAAGGTCTCTGCTGCATTATTTAAGGATCCTGCTGAAGCATTTGAGGACTCAGTTGCATTATTTAAGGACTTTGCAGCATTATTTAACGACTCTGCTGCGTTATTTAAGGACTCTGCTGCATTATTTAAGAACTTTGCTGCATTATTTAAGGACTCTTCTGAATTATTTAATGACTCTGCTGAAGTATTTGAGGACTCAGCTGCATTACTTAAGGACTCTGCTGCATTATTTAAGGAATTTGCTGCATTATTTAAGGACTCTGCTGCGTTATTTAAGGACTCTGCTGCGTTATTTAAGGACTCTGCTGCATTATTTAAGGACTTTGATGCATTATTTATGGACGCTGCTGCATTATTTAAGGTCTTTGTTGCATTATTTAAGGACTCTGCTGCATTATTTAAGGACTTTGTTGCATTATTTAAGGACTCTGCTGCATTATTTAAGGACTTTGTTGCATTATTTAAGGATCCTGCTGCATTATTTAAGGACTTTGCTGCATTATTTAAGGACTATGCTTTGGTATTTAAGGACTCTGCTGCATTATTTAAGGACTTTGCTGCATTATTTAAGGACTCTGCTGCATTATTTAATTACTTTGCTGCATTATTTAAGGACTCTGCTGCGGTATTTAAGGACTCTGCTGCATTATTTAAGGACTTTGATGCATTATTTAAGGACTCTGCTGCATTATTTAAGGAATTTGTTGCATTATTTAAGGACTCTGCTGCATTATTTAAGGACTTTGCTGCATTATTTAATAACTTTGTTGCATTATATAAGTACTCTGCTGCATTATTTAAGGACTTTGTTGCATTATGTAAGGAGTCTGCTGCATTATTTAAGGACTTTGCTGCATTATTTAACGACTCTGCTGAAACATTTGAGGACTCAGCTGCATTATTTAAGGACTCTGCTGCATTATTTAAGGAATTTGCTGCATTATTTAAGGACTCTGCTGCATTATTTAATGACTTTGTTGCATTATATAAGGTCTCTGCTGCATTATTTAAGGACTATGTTGCATTATGTTAGAAGTCTGCTGCATTATTTAAGGACTTTGCTGCATTATTTAAGGACTCTGCTGCATTATTTAAGGACTTTATTGCATTATTTAAGGACTCTGCTGCATTATTTAATGACTCTGCTGAAGCATTTGAGGACTCAGCTGCATTATTTAAGGTCTCTGCTGTATTATTTAAGGACTCTGCTGCATTATTTAATGACTCTGCTGCGGTATTTAAGGACTCTGCTGCATTATTTAAGGACTTTGCTGCATTATTTAAGGACTGCTGCGTTGTTTAAGGACTCTGCTGCATTATTTAAGACTTTGCTGCATTATTTAAGGACTCTGCTGAAGCAATTGGGGACTCAGATGCATTATTTAAGGACTCTGCTGCATTATGTAAGGACTTTGCTGCTTTATTTAAGGACTTTGCTGCATTATTTAAGGACTTTGTTGCATTATTTAAGGACTCTGCTGCATTATTTAAGGACTTTGTTGCATTATTTAAGGACTCTGCTGCATTATTTAAGGACTTTGCTGCATTATTTAAGGACTATGCTGTGATATTTAAGGACTATGCTTTGGCATTATTTAAGGACTTTGCTGCATTATTTAAGGACTCTGCTGCATTATTTAATTACTTTGCTGCATTATTAAAGGACCCTGCTGCGGCATTTAAGGATTCTGCTGCATTATTTAAGGACTTTGATGCATTATTTAAGGACGCTGCTGCAGAATTTAAGGAATCTGCTGCATTATTTAAGGACTTTGTTGCATTATTTAAGGTCTCTGCTGCATTATTTAAGGACTCTGCTATGGTACTTAACGACTTTGCTGCATTATTTAAGGACTTTGCTGCATTATTTAAGGACTTTGATGCATTATTTAAGAACTTTGTTGCATTATTTAAGGACTCTGCTGCATTATTTAAGGACTTTGTTGCATTATGTAAGGACTCTGCTGCATTATTTAAGGACTTTGCTGCATTATTTAAGGACTCTGCTGCATAATTTAAGGACTTTATTGCATTATTTAAGGATCCTGCTGCATTATTTAAGGATCCTGCTGAAGCATTTGAGGACTCAGCTGCATTATTTAAGGACTTTGCTGCATTATTTAGCGACTCTGCTGCATTATCTAAGGACTCTGCTGCTTTATTTAAGGACTTTCCTGCATTATTTAAGGAGTCTTCTGCATTATTTAATGACTCTGCTGAAGCATTTGAGGACTCAGCTGCATTATTTAAGGACTCTGCTGCATTATTTAAGGACTTTGCTGCATTATTTAATGACTCTGCTGAAGCATTTGAGGACTCAGCTGCATTATTTAAGGACTCTGCTGCATTATTTAAGGAATTTGCTGCATTATTTAAGGACTCTGCTGCGGTATTTAAGGACTCTGCTGCATTATTTAAGGACTTTGATGCATTATTTAAGGACGCTGCTGCAGAATTTAAGGAATCTGCTGCATTATTTAAGGACTTTGTTGCATTATTTAAGGTCTCTGCTGCATTATTTAAGGACTTGCTGCATTATTTAAGGACTCTGCTGCTGTGTTTAAGAACTCTGCTGCATTATTTAAGGACTTTGCTGAATTATTTTAGGACTCTGCTGCATTATTTAAGGACTTTGCTGTATTATTTAAGGACTCTACTGCATTATTTAAGGACTTTGTTGCATTATTTAAGGACTCTGCTGCATTATTTAAGGACTTTGCTGTATTATTTAAGGACTCTGCTGCATTATTTAAGGACTTTTTTGCATTATTTAAGGACTCTGCTGCATTATTTAAGGACTTTGCTGCATTATTTAAGGACTCTGCTGCATTATTTAAGGACTTTGCTGCATTATTTAATGACTCTGCTGCATTATTTAAGGACTTTGTTGTATTATTTAAGGACTTTGCTGCATTATTTAAGGACTCTGCTGCGGTATTTAAGGACTCTGCTGCATTATTTAAGGACTTTGTTGCATTATTTAAGGACTCTGCTGCATTATTTAGGGACTTTGCTGCATTATTTAAGGACTATGCTGTGGTACTTAAGGACTCTGCTGTATTATTTAAGGACTTTGCTGCATTATTTAAGGACTCTGCTGCATTATTTAATGACTTTGTTGCATTATATAAGGACTCTGCTGCATTATTTAAGGACTATGTTGCATTATGTTAGAAGTCTGCTGCATTATTTAAGGACTTTGCTGCATTATTTAAGGACTCTGCTGCATTATTTGAGGACTTTATTGCATTATTTAAGGACTCTGCTGCATTATTTAATGACTCTGCTGAAGCATTTGAGGAATCAGCTGCATTATTTAAGGTCTCTGCTGTATTATTTAAGGACTCTGCTGCATTATTTAATGACTCTGCTGCGGTATTTAAGGACTCTGCTGCATTATTTAAGGACTTTGCTGCATTATTTAAGGACTGCTGCGTTATTTAAGGACTCTGCTGCATTATTTAAGACTTTGCTGCATTATTTAAGGACTCTGCTGCAGTGTTTAATGACTCTGCTGAAGCAATTGGGGACTCAGATGCATTGTTTAAGGACTCTGCTGCATTATGTAAGGACTTTGCTGCTTTATTTAAGGACTTTGCTGCATTATTTAAGGACTTTGTTGCATTATTTAAGGACTCTGCTGCATTATTTAAGGACTTTGTTGCATTATTTAAGGACTCTGCCGCATTATTTAAGGACTATGCTTTGGTATTTAAGGACTCTGCTGCATTATTTAAGGACTTTGCTGCATTATTTAAGGACTCTGCTGCATTATTTAATTACTTTGCTGCATTATTTAAGGACTCTGCTGCGGTATTTAAGGACTCTGCTGCATTATTTAAGGACTTTGATGCATTATTTAAGGACACTGCTGCAGAATTTAAGGAATCTGCTTCATTATTTAAGGACTTTGTTGCATTATTTAAGGTCTCTGCTGCATTATTTAAGGACTCTGCTATGGTACTTAAGGACTTTGCTGCATTATTTAAGGACTCTGCTGCATTATTTAAGAACTTTGTTGCATTGTTTAAGGACTCTGCTGCATTATTTAAGGACTTTGTTGCATTATGTTAGGACTCTGCTGCATTATTTAACGACTTTGCTGCATTATTTAAGGACTCTGCTGCATAATTTAAGGACTTTATTGCATTATTTTAGGATCCTGCTGCATTATTTAATGACTCTGCTGAAGCATTTGAGGACTCAGCTGCATTATTAAAGGTCTCTGCTGCATTATTTAAGGATCCTGCTGAAGCATTTGAGGACTCAGCTGCATTATTTAAGGACTTTGCTGCATTATTTAACGACTCTGCTGCGTTATTTAAGGACTCTGCTGCATTATTTAAGAACTTTGCTGCATTATTTAAGGACTCTTCTGCATTATTTAATGACTCTGCTGAAGTATTTGAGGACTCAGCTGCATTATTTAAGGACTCTGCTGCATTATTTAAGGAATTTGCTGCATTATTTAAGGACTCTGCTGCGTTATTTAAGGACTCTGCTGCATTATTTAAGGACTTTGATGCATTATTTAAGGACGCTGCTGCAGAATTTAAGGAATCTGCTGCATTATTTAAGGACTTTGTTGCATTATTTAAGGTCTCTGCTGCATTATTTAAGGACTCTGCTGTGGTATTTAAGGACTCTGCTGCATTATTTAAGGAATTTGTTGCATTATTTAAGGACGCTGCTGCATTATTTAAGGACTTTGTTGCTTTATTTAAGGACTCTGCTGCAGTATTTAATGACTCTGCTGAAGCATTTGGGGACTCAGATGCATTATTTAAGGACTCTGCTGCATTATGTAAGGGCTTTGCTGCTTTATTTAAGGACTCTTTTGCATTATTTAAGGACTTTGTTGCATTATTTAAGGACTCTGCTGCATTATTTAAGGACTTTGCTGCATTATTTAAGGACTATGCTTTGGTATTTAAGGACTCTGCTGCATTATTTAAGGACTTTGCTGCATTATTTAAGGACTCTGCTGCATTATTTAATTACTTTGCTGCATTATTTAAGGACTCTGCTGCGGTATTTAAGGACTCTGCTGCATTATTTAAGGACTTTGATGCATTATTTAAGGACTCTGCTGCATTATTTAAGGAATTTGTTGCATTATTTAAGGACTCTGCTGCATTATTTAAGGACTTTGCTGCATTATTTAATAACTTTGTTGCATTATATAAGTACTCTGCTGCATTATTTAAGGACTTTGTTGCATTATGTAAGGAGTCTGCTGCATTATTTAAGGACTTTGCTGCATTATTTAACGACTCTGCTGAAGCATTTGAGGACTCAGCTGCATTATTTAAGGACTCTGCTGCATTATTTAAGGACTTTGTTGCATTATGTAAGGAGTCTGCTGCATTATTTAAGGACTTTGCTGCATTATTTAATGAATCTGCTGAAGCATTTGAGGACTCAACTGCATTATTTAAGGTCTCTGCTGCATTATTTAAGGACTCTGCTGAAGCATTTGAGGACTCAGCTGCATGATTTAAGGACTTTGCTGCATTAGTTAAGGACTCTGCTGCATTATTTAAGGAATTTGTTGCATTATTTAAGGACTCTGCTGCATTATTTAAGGACTTTGCTGCATTATTTAATAACTTTGTTGCATTATATAAGTACTCTGCTGCATTATTTAAGGACTTTGTTGCATTATGTAAGGAGTCTGCTGCATTATTTAAGGACTTTGCTGCATTATTTAACGACTCTGCTGAAGCATTTGAGGACTCAGCTGCATTATTTAAGGACACTGCTGCATTATTTAAGGAATTTGCTGCATTATTTAAGGACTCTGCTGCGGTATTTAAGGACTCTGCTGCATTATTTAAGGACTTTGTTGCATTATTTAAGGTCTCTGCTGCAGTATTTAATGACTCTGCTGAAGCATTTGGGCACTCAGATGCATTATTTAAGGACTCTGCTGCATTATGTAAGGGCTTTGCTGCTTTATTTAAGGACTCTTTTGCATTATTTAAGGACTTTGTTGCATTATTTAAGGACTCTGCTGCATTATTTAAGGACTTTGTTGCATTATTTAAGGATTCTGCTGCATTATTTAAGGACTTTGCTGCATTATTTAAGGACTATGCTTTGGTATTTAAGGACTCTGCTGCATTATTTAAGGACTCTGCTGCATTATTTAAGGACTCTGCTGCATTATTTAATTACTTTGCTGCATTATTTAAGGACTCTGCTGCGGTATTTAAGGACTCTGCTGCGGTATTTAAGGACTCTGCTGCATTATTTAAGGACACTGCTGCAGAATTTAAGGAATCTGCTTCATTATTTAAGGACTTTGTTGCTTTATTTAAGGTCTCTGCTGCATTATTTAAGGACTCTGCTATGGTACTTAAGGACTTTGCTGCATTATTTAAGGACTTTGCTGCATTATTTAAGGACTCTGCTGCATTATTTAAGAACTTTGTTGCATTATTTAAGGACTCTGCTGCATTATTTAAGGACTTTGTTGCATTATGTAAGGACTCTGCTGCATTATTTAAGGACTTTGCTGCATTATTTAAGGACTCTGCTGCATAATTTAAGGACTTTATTGCATTATTTTAGGATCCTGCTGCATTATTTAATGACTCTGCTGAAGCATTTGAGGACTCAGCTGCATTATTAAAGGTCTCTGCTGCATTATTTAAGGATCCTGCTGAAGCATTTGAGGACTCAGTTGCATTATTTAAGGACTTTGCTGCATTATTTAACGACTCTGCTGCGTTATTTAAGGACTCTGCTGCATTATTTAAGAACTTTGCTGTATTATTTAAGGACTCTTCTGCATTATTTAATGACTCTGCTGAAGTATTTGAGGACTCAGCTGCATTATTTAAGGACTCTGCTGCATTATTTAAGGACTTTGCTGCATTATTTAAGGACTCTGCTGCATAATTTAAGGACTTTATTGCATTATTTAAGGATCCTGCTGCATTATTTAAGGATCCTGCTGAAGCATTTGAGGACTCAGCTGCATTATTTAAGGACTTTGCTGCATTATTTAGCGACTCTGCTGCATTATCTAAGGACTCTGCTGCTTTATTTAAGGACTTTCCTGCATTATTTAAGGAGTCTTCTGCATTATTTAATGACTCTGCTGAAGCATTTGAGGACTCAGCTGCATTATTTAAGGACTCTGCTGCATTATTTAAGGACTTTGCTGCATTATTTAATGACTCTGCTGAAGCATTTGAGGACTCAGCTGCATTATTTAAGGACTCTGCTGCATTATTTAAGGAATTTGCTGCATTATTTAAGGACTCTGCTGCGGTATTTAAGGACTCTGCTGCATTATTTAAGGACTTTGATGCATTATTTAAGGACGCTGCTGCAGAATTTAAGGAATCTGCTGCATTATTTAAGGACTTTGTTGCATTATTTAAGGTCTCTGCTGCATTATTTAAGGACTTGCTGCATTATTTAAGGACTCTGCTGCTGTGTTTAAGAACTCTGCTGCATTATTTAAGGACTTTGCTGAATTATTTTAGGACTCTGCTGCATTATTTAAGGACTTTGCTGTATTATTTAAGGACTCTACTGCATTATTTAAGGACTTTGTTGCATTATTTAAGGACTCTGCTGCATTATTTAAGGACTTTGCTGTATTATTTAAGGACTCTGCTGCATTATTTAAGGACTTTTTTGCATTATTTAAGGACTCTGCTGCATTATTTAAGGACTTTGCTGCATTATTTAAGGACTCTGCTGCATTATTTAAGGACTTTGCTGCATTATTTAATGACTCTGCTGCATTATTTAAGGACTTTGTTGTATTATTTAAGGACTTTGCTGCATTATTTAAGGACTCTGCTGCGGTATTTAAGGACTCTGCTGCATTATTTAAGGACTTTGTTGCATTATTTAAGGACTCTGCTGCATTATTTAGGGACTTTGCTGCATTATTTAAGGACTATGCTGTGGTACTTAAGGACTCTGCTGTATTATTTAAGGACTTTGCTGCATTATTTAAGGACTCTGCTGCATTATTTAATGACTTTGTTGCATTATATAAGGACTCTGCTGCATTATTTAAGGACTATGTTGCATTATGTTAGAAGTCTGCTGCATTATTTAAGGACTTTGCTGCATTATTTAAGGACTCTGCTGCATTATTTGAGGACTTTATTGCATTATTTAAGGACTCTGCTGCATTATTTAATGACTCTGCTGAAGCATTTGAGGAATCAGCTGCATTATTTAAGGTCTCTGCTGTATTATTTAAGGACTCTGCTGCATTATTTAATGACTCTGCTGCGGTATTTAAGGACTCTGCTGCATTATTTAAGGACTTTGCTGCATTATTTAAGGACTGCTGCGTTATTTAAGGACTCTGCTGCATTATTTAAGACTTTGCTGCATTATTTAAGGACTCTGCTGCAGTGTTTAATGACTCTGCTGAAGCAATTGGGGACTCAGATGCATTGTTTAAGGACTCTGCTGCATTATGTAAGGACTTTGCTGCTTTATTTAAGGACTTTGCTGCATTATTTAAGGACTTTGTTGCATTATTTAAGGACTCTGCTGCATTATTTAAGGACTTTGTTGCATTATTTAAGGACTCTGCCGCATTATTTAAGGACTATGCTTTGGTATTTAAGGACTCTGCTGCATTATTTAAGGACTTTGCTGCATTATTTAAGGACTCTGCTGCATTATTTAATTACTTTGCTGCATTATTTAAGGACTCTGCTGCGGTATTTAAGGACTCTGCTGCATTATTTAAGGACTTTGATGCATTATTTAAGGACACTGCTGCAGAATTTAAGGAATCTGCTTCATTATTTAAGGACTTTGTTGCATTATTTAAGGTCTCTGCTGCATTATTTAAGGACTCTGCTATGGTACTTAAGGACTTTGCTGCATTATTTAAGGACTCTGCTGCATTATTTAAGAACTTTGTTGCATTGTTTAAGGACTCTGCTGCATTATTTAAGGACTTTGTTGCATTATGTTAGGACTCTGCTGCATTATTTAACGACTTTGCTGCATTATTTAAGGACTCTGCTGCATAATTTAAGGACTTTATTGCATTATTTTAGGATCCTGCTGCATTATTTAATGACTCTGCTGAAGCATTTGAGGACTCAGCTGCATTATTAAAGGTCTCTGCTGCATTATTTAAGGATCCTGCTGAAGCATTTGAGGACTCAGCTGCATTATTTAAGGACTTTGCTGCATTATTTAACGACTCTGCTGCGTTATTTAAGGACTTTGCTGCATTATTTAAGAACTTTGCTGCATTATTTAAGGACTCTTCTGCATTATTTAATGACTCTGCTGAAGTATTTGAGGACTCAGCTGCATTATTTAAGGACTCTGCTGCATTATTTAAGGAATTTGCTGCATTATTTAAGGACTCTGCTGCGTTATTTAAGGACTCTGCTGCATTATTTAAGGACTTTGATGCATTATTTAAGGACGCTGCTGCAGAATTTAAGGAATCTGCTGCATTATTTAAGGACTTTGTTGCATTATTTAAGGTCTCTGCTGCATTATTTAAGGACTCTGCTGTGGTATTTAAGGACTCTGCTGCATTATTTAAGGAATTTGTTGCATTATTTAAGGACGCTGCTGCATTATTTAAGGACTTTGTTGCTTTATTTAAGGACTCTGCTGCAGTATTTAATGACTCTGCTGAAGCATTTGGGGACTCAGATGCATTATTTAAGGACTCTGCTGCATTATGTAAGGGCTTTGCTGCTTTATTTAAGGACTCTTTTGCATTATTTAAGGACTTTGTTGCATTATTTAAGGACTCTGCTGCATTATTTAAGGACTTTGCTGCATTATTTAAGGACTATGCTTTGGTATTTAAGGACTCTGCTGCATTATTTAAGGACTTTGCTGCATTATTTAAGGACTCTGCTGCATTATTTAATTACTTTGCTGCATTATTTAAGGACTCTGCTGCGGTATTTAAGGACTCTGCTGCATTATTTAAGGACTTTGATGCATTATTTAAGGACTCTGCTGCATTATTTAAGGAATTTGTTGCATTATTTAAGGACTCTGCTGCATTATTTAAGGACTTTGCTGCATTATTTAATAACTTTGTTGCATTATATAAGTACTCTGCTGCATTATTTAAGGACTTTGTTGCATTATGTAAGGAGTCTGCTGCATTATTTAAGGACTTTGCTGCATTATTTAACGACTCTGCTGAAGCATTTGAGGACTCAGCTGCATTATTTAAGGACTCTGCTGCATTATTTAAGGAATTTGCTGCATTATTTAAGGACTCTGCTGCGGTATTTAAGGACTCTGCTGCATTATTTAAGGACTTTGTTGCATTATGTAAGGAGTCTGCTGCATTATTTAAGGACTTTGCTGCATTATTTAATGAATCTGCTGAAGCATTTGAGGACTCAACTGCATTATTTAAGGTCTCTGCTGCATTATTTAAGGACTCTGCTGAAGCATTTGAGGACTCAGCTGCATGATTTAAGGACTTTGCTGCATTAGTTAAGGACTCTGCTGCATTATTTAAGGAATTTGTTGCATTATTTAAGGACTCTGCTGCATTATTTAAGGACTTTGCTGCATTATTTAATAACTTTGTTGCATTATATAAGTACTCTGCTGCATTATTTAAGGACTTTGTTGCATTATGTAAGGAGTCTGCTGCATTATTTAAGGACTTTGCTGCATTATTTAACGACTCTGCTGAAGCATTTGAGGACTCAGCTGCATTATTTAAGGACACTGCTGCATTATTTAAGGAATTTGCTGCATTATTTAAGGACTCTGCTGCGGTATTTAAGGACTCTGCTGCATTATTTAAGGACTTTGTTGCATTATTTAAGGTCTCTGCTGCAGTATTTAATGACTCTGCTGAAGCATTTGGGCACTCAGATGCATTATTTAAGGACTCTGCTGCATTATGTAAGGGCTTTGCTGCTTTATTTAAGGACTCTTTTGCATTATTTAAGGACTTTGTTGCATTATTTAAGGACTCTGCTGCATTATTTAAGGACTTTGTTGCATTATTTAAGGATTCTGCTGCATTATTTAAGGACTTTGCTGCATTATTTAAGGACTATGCTTTGGTATTTAAGGACTCTGCTGCATTATTTAAGGACTCTGCTGCATTATTTAAGGACTCTGCTGCATTATTTAATTACTTTGCTGCATTATTTAAGGACTCTGCTGCGGTATTTAAGGACTCTGCTGCGGTATTTAAGGACTCTGCTGCATTATTTAAGGACACTGCTGCAGAATTTAAGGAATCTGCTTCATTATTTAAGGACTTTGTTGCTTTATTTAAGGTCTCTGCTGCATTATTTAAGGACTCTGCTATGGTACTTAAGGACTTTGCTGCATTATTTAAGGACTTTGCTGCATTATTTAAGGACTCTGCTGCATTATTTAAGAACTTTGTTGCATTATTTAAGGACTCTGCTGCATTATTTAAGGACTTTGTTGCATTATGTAAGGACTCTGCTGCATTATTTAAGGACTTTGCTGCATTATTTAAGGACTCTGCTGCATAATTTAAGGACTTTATTGCATTATTTTAGGATCCTGCTGCATTATTTAATGACTCTGCTGAAGCATTTGAGGACTCAGCTGCATTATTAAAGGTCTCTGCTGCATTATTTAAGGATCCTGCTGAAGCATTTGAGGACTCAGTTGCATTATTTAAGGACTTTGCTGCATTATTTAACGACTCTGCTGCGTTATTTAAGGACTCTGCTGCATTATTTAAGAACTTTGCTGTATTATTTAAGGACTCTTCTGCATTATTTAATGACTCTGCTGAAGTATTTGAGGACTCAGCTGCATTATTTAAGGACTCTGCTGCATTATTTAAGGAATTTGCTGCATTATTTAAGGACTCTGCTGTGTTATTTAAGGACTCTGCTGCATTATTTAAGGACTTTGATGCATTATTTAAGGACGCTGCTGCAGAATTTAAGGAATCTGCTGCATTATTTAAGGACTTTGTTGCAATATTTAAGGTCTCTGCTGCATTATTTAAGGACTCTGCTGTGGTATTTAAGGACTCTGCTGCATTATTTAAGGACTCTGCTGCATTATTTAAGGAATTTGTTGCATTATTTAAGGACTCTGCTGCATTATTTAAGGACTTTGCTGCATTATTTAAGGAATTTGTTGCATTATTTAAGGACTCTGCTGCATTATTTAAGGACTTTGATGCATTATTTAAGGACTCTGCTGCATTATTTAAGGAATTTGTTGCATTATTTAAGGACTCTGCTGCATTATTTAAGGACTTTGCTGCATTATTTAATAACTTTGTTGCATTATATAAGTACTCTGCTGCATTATTTAAGGACTTTGTTGCATTATGTAAGGAGTCTGCTGCATTATTTAAGGACTTTGCTGCATTATTTAACGACTCTGCTGAAGCATTTGAGGACTCAGCTGCATTATTTAAGGACTCTGCTGCATTATTTAAGGAATTTGCTGCATTATTTAAGGACTCTGCTGCGGTATTTAAGGACTCTGCTGCATTATTTAAGGACTTTGTTGCATTATGTAAGGAGTCTGCTGCATTATTTAAGGACTTTGCTGCATTATTTAATGAATCTGCTGAAGCATTTGAGGACTCAACTGCATTATTTAAGGTCTCTGCTGCATTATTTAAGGACTCTGCTGAAGCATTTGAGGACTCAGCTGCATGATTTAAGGACTTTGCTGCATTAGTTAAGGACTCTGCTGCATTATTTAAGGAATTTGTTGCATTATTTAAGGACTCTGCTGCATTATTTAAGGACTTTGCTGCATTATTTAATAACTTTGTTGCATTATATAAGTACTCTGCTGCATTATTTAAGGACTTTGTTGCATTATGTAAGGAGTCTGCTGCATTATTTAAGGACTTTGCTGCATTATTTAACGACTCTGCTGAAGCATTTGAGGACTCAGCTGCATTATTTAAGGACACTGCTGCATTATTTAAGGAATTTGCTGCATTATTTAAGGACTCTGCTGCGGTATTTAAGGACTCTGCTGCATTATTTAAGGACTTTGTTGCATTATTTAAGGTCTCTGCTGCAGTATTTAATGACTCTGCTGAAGCATTTGGGCACTCAGATGCATTATTTAAGGACTCTGCTGCATTATGTAAGGGCTTTGCTGCTTTATTTAAGGACTCTTTTGCATTATTTAAGGACTTTGTTGCATTATTTAAGGACTCTGCTGCATTATTTAAGGACTTTGTTGCATTATTTAAGGATTCTGCTGCATTATTTAAGGACTTTGCTGCATTATTTAAGGACTATGCTTTGGTATTTAAGGACTCTGCTGCATTATTTAAGGACTCTGCTGCATTATTTAAGGACTCTGCTGCATTATTTAATTACTTTGCTGCATTATTTAAGGACTCTGCTGCGGTATTTAAGGACTCTGCTGCGGTATTTAAGGACTCTGCTGCATTATTTAAGGACACTGCTGCAGAATTTAAGGAATCTGCTTCATTATTTAAGGACTTTGTTGCTTTATTTAAGGTCTCTGCTGCATTATTTAAGGACTCTGCTATGGTACTTAAGGACTTTGCTGCATTATTTAAGGACTTTGCTGCATTATTTAAGGACTCTGCTGCATTATTTAAGAACTTTGTTGCATTATTTAAGGACTCTGCTGCATTATTTAAGGACTTTGTTGCATTATGTAAGGACTCTGCTGCATTATTTAAGGACTTTGCTGCATTATTTAAGGACTCTGCTGCATAATTTAAGGACTTTATTGCATTATTTTAGGATCCTGCTGCATTATTTAATGACTCTGCTGAAGCATTTGAGGACTCAGCTGCATTATTAAAGGTCTCTGCTGCATTATTTAAGGATCCTGCTGAAGCATTTGAGGACTCAGTTGCATTATTTAAGGACTTTGCTGCATTATTTAACGACTCTGCTGCGTTATTTAAGGACTCTGCTGCATTATTTAAGAACTTTGCTGTATTATTTAAGGACTCTTCTGCATTATTTAATGACTCTGCTGAAGTATTTGAGGACTCAGCTGCATTATTTAAGGACTCTGCTGCATTATTTAAGGAATTTGCTGCATTATTTAAGGACTCTGCTGCGTTATTTAAGGACTCTGCTGCATTATTTAAGGACTTTGATGCATTATTTAAGGACGCTGCTGCAGAATTTAAGGAATCTGCTGCATTATTTAAGGACTTTGTTGCAATATTTAAGGTCTCTGCTGCATTATTTAAGGACTCTGCTGTGGTATTTAAGGACTCTGCTGCATTATTTAAGGAATTTGTTGCATTATTTAAGGACGCTGCTGCATTATTTAAGGTCTTTGTTGCATTATTTAAGGACTCTGCTGCAGTATTTAATGACTCTGCTGAAGCATTTGGGGACTCAGATGCATTATTTAAGGACTCTGCTGCATTATGTAAGGGCTTTGCTGCTTTATTTAAGGACTCTTTTGCATTATTTAAGGACTTTGTTGCATTATTTAAGGACTCTGCTGCATTATTTAAGGACTTTGTTGCATTATTTAAGGATTCTGCTGCATTATTTAAGGACTTTGCTGCATTATTTAAGGACTATGCTTTGGTATTTAAGGACTCTGCTGCATTATTTAAGGACTTTGCTGCATTATTTAAGGACTCTGCTGCATTATTTAATTACTTTGCTGCATTATTTAAGGACTCTGCTGCGGTATTTAAGGACTCTGCTGCATTATTTAAGGACTTTGATGCATTATTTAAGGACTCTGCTGCATTATTTAAGGAATTTGTTGCATTATTTAAGGACTCTGCTGCATTATTTAAGGACTTTGCTGCATTATTTAATAACTTTGTTGCATTATATAAGTACTCTGCTGCATTATTTAAGGACTTTGTTGCATTATGTAAGGAGTCTGCTGCATTATTTAAGGACTTTGCTGCATTATTTAACGACTCTGCTGAAGCATTTGAGGACTCAGCTGCATTATTTAAGGACTCTGCTGCATTATTTAAGGAATTTGCTGCATTATTTAAGGACTCTGCTGCGGTATTTAAGGACTCTGCTGCATTATTTAAGGACTTTGTTGCATTATGTAAGGAGTCTGCTGCATTATTTAAGGACTTTGCTGCATTATTTAATGAATCTGCTGAAGCATTTGAGGACTCAACTGCATTATTTAAGGTCTCTGCTGCATTATTTAAGGACTCTGCTGAAGCATTTGAGGACTCAGCTGCATGATTTAAGGACTTTGCTGCATTATTTAAGGACTCTGCTGCATTATTTAAGGAATTTGTTGCATTATTTAAGGACTCTGCTGCATTATTTAAGGACTTTGCTGCATTATTTAATAACTTTGTTGCATTATATAAGTACTCTGCTGCATTATTTAAGGACTTTGTTGCATTATGTAAGGAGTCTGCTGCATTATTTAAGGACTTTGCTGCATTATTTAACGACTCTGCTGAAGCATTTGAGGACTCAGCTGCATTATTTAAGGACTCTGCTGCATTATTTAAGGAATTTGCTGCATTATTTAAGGACTCTGCTGCGGTATTTAAGGACTCTGCTGCATTATTTAAGGACTTTGTTGCATTATGTAAGGAGCCTGCTGCATTATTTAAGGACTTTGCTGCATTATTTAATGACTCTGCTGAAGCATTTGAGGACTCAGCTGCATAATTTAAGGACTCTGCTGCATTATTTAAGGAATTTGCTGCATTATTTAAGGACTCTGCTGCGATATTTAAGGACTCTTCTGCATTATTTAAGGACTTTGATGCATTATTTAAGGACGCTGCTGCAGAATTTAAGGAATCTGCTGCATTATTTAAGGACTTTGTTGCATTATTTAAGGTCTCTGCTGCATTATTTAAGGACTCTGCTGTGGTATTTAATTACTCTGCTGCATTATTTAAGGAATTTGTTGCATTATTTAAGGACGCTGCTGCATTATTTAAGGACTTTGTTGCATTATTTAAGGACTTTGCTGCATTAATTAAGGACTTTGCTGCATTACTTAAGAACTCTGCTGCATTATTTAATTACTTGCTGCATTATTTAAGGACTCTGCTGCGGTGTTTAAGAACTCTGCTGCATTATTTAAGGACTTTGCTGCATTATTTTAGGACTCTGCTGCATTATTTAATTACTTTGCTGCATTATTAAAGGACCCTGCTGCGGCATTTAGGGATTCTGCTGCATAATTTAAGGACTTTATTGCATTATTTAAGGATCCTGCTGCATTATTTAAGGATCCTGCTGAAGCATTTGAGGACTCAGCTGCATTATTTAAGGACTTTGCTGCATTATTTAACGACTCTGCTGCATTATTTAAGGACTCTGCTGCTTTATTTAAATACTTTCCTGCATTATTTAAGGAGTCTTCTGCATTATTTAATGACTCTGCTGAAGCATTTGAGGACTCAACTGCATTATTTAAGGACTTTGCTGCATTATTTAAGGTCTCTGCTGCATTATTTAAGGACTCTACTGTGGTATATAAGGACTCTGCTGCATTATTTAAGGAATTTGTTGCATTATTTAAGGACGCTGCTGCATTATTTAAGGACTTTGTTGCATTATTTAAGGACTCTGCTGCATTAATTAAGGACTTTGCTGCATTACTTAAGGACACTGCTGCATTATTTAAGGACTCTGTTGCATTATTTAAGGATTCTGCTGCATTATTTAAGGACTTTGCTGCATTATTTAAGGACTATGCTGTGGTATTTAAGGACTCTGCTGCATTATTTAAGGACTTTGCTGCATTATTAAAGGACTCTGCTGCATTATTTAATTACTTTGCTGCATTATTTAAGGACTCTGCTGCGGTATTTAAGGACTCTGCTGCATTATTTAAGGACTTTGATGCATTATTTAAGGACACTGCTGCAGAATTTAAGGAATCTGCTGCATTATCTAAGGACTTTGTTGCATTATTTAAGGTCTCTTTTTCATTATTTAAGGACTCTGCTATTGTACTTAAGGACTTTGCTGCATTATTTAAGGACTTTGCTGCATTATTTAAGGACTCTGCTGCATTATTTAAGTACTTTGTTGCATTATTTAAGGACTCTGCTGCATAATTTAAGGACTTTATTGCATTATTTAAGGATCCTGCTGCATTATTTAATGACTCTGCTGAAGCATTTGAGGACTCAGCTGCATTATTTAAGGTCTCTCTGCTGCATTATTTAAGGATCCTGCTGAAGCATTTGAGGACTCAGCTGCATTATTTAAGGACTTTGCTGCATTATTTAACGACTCTGCTGCGTTATTTAAGGACTCTGCTGCATTATTTAAGGACACTGCTGCATTATTTAAGGACTATGCTGCATTATTTAAGGACTTTGCTGCATTATTTAACGACTCTGCTGCATTATTTAAGAACTTTGCTGCATTATTTAAGGACTCTGCTCCATTATTTAAGGAATTTGCTGCATTATTTAAGGACTCTGCTGCTTTATTTAAGGACTTTGCTGCATTATTTAATGAATCTGCTGAAGCATTTGAGGACTCAACTGCATTATTTAAGGTCTCTGCTGCATTATTTAAGGACTCTGCTGAAGCATTTGAGGACTCAGCTGCATGATTTAAGGACTTTGCTGAATTATTTAAGGACTCTGCTGCATTATTTAAGGAATTTGTTGCATTATTTAAGGACTCTGCTGCATTATTTAAGGAATTTGTTGCATTATTTAAGGACTCTGCTGCATTATTTAATGACTTTGCTGCATTATTTAATAACTTTGTTGCATTATATAAGTACTCTGCTGCATTATTTAAGGACTTTGTTGCATTATGTAAGGAGTCTGCTGCATTATTTAAGGAGTCTGCTGCATTATTTAATGACTATGCTGCATTATTTAAGGACTGCTGCGTTATTTAAGGACTCTGCTGCATTATTTAAGACTTTGCTGCATTATTTAAGGACTCTGCTGCAGTATTTAATGACTCTGCTGAAGCATTTGGGGACTCAGATGCTTTATTTAAGGACTCTGTTGCATTATTTAAGGACTTTGTTGCATTATTTAAGGACTCTGCTGCATTATTTAAGGACTTTGTTGCATTATTTAAGGATTCTGCTGCATTTTTTAAGGACTTTGCTGCATTATTTAAGGACTCTGCTGCATTATTTAATTACTTTGCTCCATTATTTAAGGACTCTGCTGCGGTATTTAAGGACTCTGCTGCATTATTTAAGGACTGTGATGCATTATTTAAGGACGCTGCTGCAGAATTTAAGGAATCTGCTGCATTATTTAAGGACTTTGTTGCATTATTTAAGGTCTCTGCTGCATTATTTAAGGACTCTGCTATGGTACTTAAGGACTTTGCTGCATTATTTAAGGACTTTGCTGCATTATTTAAGGACTCTGCTGCATTATTTAAGAACTGTGTTGCATTATTTAAGGACTCTGCTGCATTATTTAAGGACTTTGTTGCATTATGTAAGGACTCTGCTGCATTATTTAAGGACTTTGCTGCATTATTTAAGGACTCTACTGCATAATTTAAGGACTTTATTGCATTATTTAAGGATCCTGCTGCATTATTTAATGACTCTGCTGAAGCATTTGAGGACTCAGCTGCATTATTAAAGGTCTCTGCTGCATTATTTAAGGATCCTGCTGAAGCATTTGAGGACTCAGCTGCATTATTTAAGGACTTTGCTGCATTATTTATCGACTCTGCTGCGTTATTTAAGGACTCTGCTGCATTATTTAAGAACTTTGCTGCATTATTTAAGGACTCTTCTGCATTATTTAATGACTCTGCTGAAGTATTTGAGGACTCAGCTGCATTATTTAAGGACTCTGCTGCATTATTTAAGGAATTTGCTGCATTATTTAAGGACTCTACTGCGTTATTTAAGGACTCTGCTGCATTATTTAAGGACTTTGATGCATTATTTAAGGATGCTGCTGCAGAATTTAAGGAATCTGCTGCATTATTTAAGGACTTTGTTGCATTATTTAAGGTCTCTGCTGCATTATTTAAGGACTCTGCTGTGGTATTTAAGGACTCTGCTGCATTATTTAAGGAATTTGTTGCATTATTTAAGGACGCTGCTGCATTATTTAAGGACTTTGTTGCATTATTTAAGGACTCTGCTGCAGTATTTAATGACTCTGCTGAAGCATTTGGGGACTCAGATGCATTATTTAAGGACTCTGCTGCATTATGTAAGGGCTTTTGCTGCTTTATTTAACGACTCTTTTGCATTATTTAAGGACTCTGCTGCATTATTTAAGGACTTTGTTGCATTATTTAAGGATTTTGCTGCATTATTTAAGGATTTTGCTGCATTATTTAAGGACTTTGCCGCATTATTTAAGGACTATGCTTTGGTATTTAAGGACTCTGCTGCATTATTTAAGGACTTTGCTGCATTATTTAAGGACTCTGCTGCATTATTTAATTACTTTGCTGCATTATTTAAGGACTCTGCTGCGGTATTTAAGGACTCTGCTGCATTATTTAAGGACTTTGATGCATTATTTAAGGACACTGCTGCAGAATTTAAGATTCTGCTTCATTATATAAGGACTTTGTTGCATTATTTAAGGTCTCTGCTGCATTATTTAAGGACTCTGCTATGGTACTTAAGGACTTTGCTGCATTATTTAAGGACTCTGCTGCATTATTTAAGAACTTTTTTGCATTATTTAAGGACTCTGCTGCATTATTTAAGGACTTTGTTGCATTATGTAAGGACTCTGCTGCATTATTTAAGGACTTTGCTGCATTATTTAAGGACTCTGCTGCATAATTTAAGGACTTTATTGCATTATTTTAGGATCCTGCTGCATTATTTAATGACTCTGCTGAAGCATTTGAGGACTCAGCTGCATTATTAAAGGTCTCTGCTGCATTATTTAAGGATCCTGCTGAAGCATTTGAGGACTCAGTTGCATTATTTAAGGACTTTGCTGCATTATTTAACGACTCTGCTGCGTTATTTAAGGACTCTGCTGCATTATTTAAGAACTTTGCTGCATTATTTAAGGACTCTTCTGAATTATTTAATGACTCTGCTGAAGTATTTGAGGACTCAGCTGCATTACTTAAGGACTCTGCTGCATTATTTAAGGAATTTGCTGCATTATTTAAGGACTCTGCTGCGTTATTTAAGGACTCTGCTGCGTTACTTAAGGACTTTGCTGCATTATTTAATAACTTTGTTGCATTATATAAGTACTCTGCTGCATTATTTAAGGACTTTGTTGCATTATGTAAGGAGTCTGCTGCATTATTTAAGGACTTTGCTGCATTATTTAACGACTCTGCTGAAGCATTTGAGGACTCAGCTGCATTATTTAAGGACACTGCTGCATTATTTAAGGAATTTGCTGCATTATTTAAGGACTCTGCTGCGGTATTTAAGGACTCTGCTGCATTATTTAAGGACTTTGTTGCATTATTTAAGGTCTCTGCTGCAGTATTTAATGACTCTGCTGAAGCATTTGGGCACTCAGATGCATTATTTAAGGACTCTGCTGCATTATGTAAGGGCTTTGCTGCTTTATTTAAGGACTCTTTTGCATTATTTAAGGACTTTGTTGCATTATTTAAGGACTCTGCTGCATTATTTAAGGACTTTGTTGCATTATTTAAGGATTCTGCTGCATTATTTAAGGACTTTGCTGCATTATTTAAGGACTATGCTTTGGTATTTAAGGACTCTGCTGCATTATTTAAGGACTCTGCTGCATTATTTAAGGACTCTGCTGCATTATTTAATTACTTTGCTGCATTATTTAAGGACTCTGCTGCGGTATTTAAGGACTCTGCTGCGGTATTTAAGGACTCTGCTGCATTATTTAAGGACACTGCTGCAGAATTTAAGGAATCTGCTTCATTATTTAAGGACTTTGTTGCTTTATTTAAGGTCTCTGCTGCATTATTTAAGGACTCTGCTATGGTACTTAAGGACTTTGCTGCATTATTTAAGGACTTTGCTGCATTATTTAAGGACTCTGCTGCATTATTTAAGAACTTTGTTGCATTATTTAAGGACTCTGCTGCATTATTTAAGGACTTTGTTGCATTATGTAAGGACTCTGCTGCATTATTTAAGGACTTTGCTGCATTATTTAAGGACTCTGCTGCATAATTTAAGGACTTTATTGCATTATTTTAGGATCCTGCTGCATTATTTAATGACTCTGCTGAAGCATTTGAGGACTCAGCTGCATTATTAAAGGTCTCTGCTGCATTATTTAAGGATCCTGCTGAAGCATTTGAGGACTCAGTTGCATTATTTAAGGACTTTGCTGCATTATTTAACGACTCTGCTGCGTTATTTAAGGACTCTGCTGCATTATTTAAGAACTTTGCTGTATTATTTAAGGACTCTTCTGCATTATTTAATGACTCTGCTGAAGTATTTGAGGACTCAGCTGCATTATTTAAGGACTCTGCTGCATTATTTAAGGACTTTGCTGCATTATTTAAGGACTCTGCTGCATAATTTAAGGACTTTATTGCATTATTTAAGGATCCTGCTGCATTATTTAAGGATCCTGCTGAAGCATTTGAGGACTCAGCTGCATTATTTAAGGACTTTGCTGCATTATTTAGCGACTCTGCTGCATTATCTAAGGACTCTGCTGCTTTATTTAAGGACTTTCCTGCATTATTTAAGGAGTCTTCTGCATTATTTAATGACTCTGCTGAAGCATTTGAGGACTCAGCTGCATTATTTAAGGACTCTGCTGCATTATTTAAGGACTTTGCTGCATTATTTAATGACTCTGCTGAAGCATTTGAGGACTCAGCTGCATTATTTAAGGACTCTGCTGCATTATTTAAGGAATTTGCTGCATTATTTAAGGACTCTGCTGCGGTATTTAAGGACTCTGCTGCATTATTTAAGGACTTTGATGCATTATTTAAGGACGCTGCTGCAGAATTTAAGGAATCTGCTGCATTATTTAAGGACTTTGTTGCATTATTTAAGGTCTCTGCTGCATTATTTAAGGACTTGCTGCATTATTTAAGGACTCTGCTGCTGTGTTTAAGAACTCTGCTGCATTATTTAAGGACTTTGCTGAATTATTTTAGGACTCTGCTGCATTATTTAAGGACTTTGCTGTATTATTTAAGGACTCTACTGCATTATTTAAGGACTTTGTTGCATTATTTAAGGACTCTGCTGCATTATTTAAGGACTTTGCTGTATTATTTAAGGACTCTGCTGCATTATTTAAGGACTTTTTTGCATTATTTAAGGACTCTGCTGCATTATTTAAGGACTTTGCTGCATTATTTAAGGACTCTGCTGCATTATTTAAGGACTTTGCTGCATTATTTAATGACTCTGCTGCATTATTTAAGGACTTTGTTGTATTATTTAAGGACTTTGCTGCATTATTTAAGGACTCTGCTGCGGTATTTAAGGACTCTGCTGCATTATTTAAGGACTTTGTTGCATTATTTAAGGACTCTGCTGCATTATTTAGGGACTTTGCTGCATTATTTAAGGACTATGCTGTGGTACTTAAGGACTCTGCTGTATTATTTAAGGACTTTGCTGCATTATTTAAGGACTCTGCTGCATTATTTAATGACTTTGTTGCATTATATAAGGACTCTGCTGCATTATTTAAGGACTATGTTGCATTATGTTAGAAGTCTGCTGCATTATTTAAGGACTTTGCTGCATTATTTAAGGACTCTGCTGCATTATTTGAGGACTTTATTGCATTATTTAAGGACTCTGCTGCATTATTTAATGACTCTGCTGAAGCATTTGAGGAATCAGCTGCATTATTTAAGGTCTCTGCTGTATTATTTAAGGACTCTGCTGCATTATTTAATGACTCTGCTGCGGTATTTAAGGACTCTGCTGCATTATTTAAGGACTTTGCTGCATTATTTAAGGACTGCTGCGTTATTTAAGGACTCTGCTGCATTATTTAAGACTTTGCTGCATTATTTAAGGACTCTGCTGCAGTGTTTAATGACTCTGCTGAAGCAATTGGGGACTCAGATGCATTGTTTAAGGACTCTGCTGCATTATGTAAGGACTTTGCTGCTTTATTTAAGGACTTTGCTGCATTATTTAAGGACTTTATTGCATTATTTAAGGACTCTGCTGCATTATTTAAGGACTTTGTTGCATTATTTAAGGACTCTGCCGCATTATTTAAGGACTATGCTTTGGTATTTAAGGACTCTGCTGCATTATTTAAGGACTTTGCTGCATTATTTAAGGACTCTGCTGCATTATTTAATTACTTTGCTGCATTATTTAAGGACTCTGCTGCGGTATTTAAGGACTCTGCTGCATTATTTAAGGACTTTGATGCATTATTTAAGGACACTGCTGCAGAATTTAAGGAATCTGCTTCATTATTTAAGGACTTTGTTGCATTATTTAAGGTCTCTGCTGCATTATTTAAGGACTCTGCTATGGTACTTAAGGACTTTGCTGCATTATTTAAGGACTCTGCTGCATTATTTAAGAACTTTGTTGCATTGTTTAAGGACTCTGCTGCATTATTTAAGGACTTTGTTGCATTATGTTAGGACTCTGCTGCATTATTTAACGACTTTGCTGCATTATTTAAGGACTCTGCTGCATAATTTAAGGACTTTATTGCATTATTTTAGGATCCTGCTGCATTATTTAATGACTCTGCTGAAGCATTTGAGGACTCAGCTGCATTATTAAAGGTCTCTGCTGCATTATTTAAGGATCCTGCTGAAGCATTTGAGGACTCAGCTGCATTATTTAAGGACTTTGCTGCATTATTTAACGACTCTGCTGCGTTATTTAAGGACTTTGCTGCATTATTTAAGAACTTTGCTGCATTATTTAAGGACTCTTCTGCATTATTTAATGACTCTGCTGAAGTATTTGAGGACTCAGCTGCATTATTTAAGGACTCTGCTGCATTATTTAAGGAATTTGCTGCATTATTTAAGGACTCTGCTGCGTTATTTAAGGACTCTGCTGCATTATTTAAGGACTTTGATGCATTATTTAAGGACGCTGCTGCAGAATTTAAGGAATCTGCTGCATTATTTAAGGACTTTGTTGCATTATTTAAGGTCTCTGCTGCATTATTTAAGGACTCTGCTGTGGTATTTAAGGACTCTGCTGCATTATTTAAGGAATTTGTTGCATTATTTAAGGACGCTGCTGCATTATTTAAGGACTTTGTTGCTTTATTTAAGGACTCTGCTGCAGTATTTAATGACTCTGCTGAAGCATTTGGGGACTCAGATGCATTATTTAAGGACTCTGCTGCATTATGTAAGGGCTTTGCTGCTTTATTTAAGGACTCTTTTGCATTATTTAAGGACTTTGTTGCATTATTTAAGGACTCTGCTGCATTATTTAAGGACTTTGCTGCATTATTTAAGGACTATGCTTTGGTATTTAAGGACTCTGCTGCATTATTTAAGGACTTTGCTGCATTATTTAAGGACTCTGCTGCATTATTTAATTACTTTGCTGCATTATTTAAGGACTCTGCTGCGGTATTTAAGGACTCTGCTGCATTATTTAAGGACTTTGATGCATTATTTAAGGACTCTGCTGCATTATTTAAGGAATTTGTTGCATTATTTAAGGACTCTGCTGCATTATTTAAGGACTTTGCTGCATTATTTAATAACTTTGTTGCATTATATAAGTACTCTGCTGCATTATTTAAGGACTTTGTTGCATTATGTAAGGAGTCTGCTGCATTATTTAAGGACTTTGCTGCATTATTTAACGACTCTGCTGAAGCATTTGAGGACTCAGCTGCATTATTTAAGGACTCTGCTGCATTATTTAAGGAATTTGCTGCATTATTTAAGGACTCTGCTGCGGTATTTAAGGACTCTGCTGCATTATTTAAGGACTTTGTTGCATTATGTAAGGAGTCTGCTGCATTATTTAAGGACTTTGCTGCATTATTTAATGAATCTGCTGAAGCATTTGAGGACTCAACTGCATTATTTAAGGTCTCTGCTGCATTATTTAAGGACTCTGCTGAAGCATTTGAGGACTCAGCTGCATGATTTAAGGACTTTGCTGCATTAGTTAAGGACTCTGCTGCATTATTTAAGGAATTTGTTGCATTATTTAAGGACTCTGCTGCATTATTTAAGGACTTTGCTGCATTATTTAATAACTTTGTTGCATTATATAAGTACTCTGCTGCATTATTTAAGGACTTTGTTGCATTATGTAAGGAGTCTGCTGCATTATTTAAGGACTTTGCTGCATTATTTAACGACTCTGCTGAAGCATTTGAGGACTCAGCTGCATTATTTAAGGACACTGCTGCATTATTTAAGGAATTTGCTGCATTATTTAAGGACTCTGCTGCGGTATTTAAGGACTCTGCTGCATTATTTAAGGACTTTGTTGCATTATTTAAGGTCTCTGCTGCAGTATTTAATGACTCTGCTGAAGCATTTGGGCACTCAGATGCATTATTTAAGGACTCTGCTGCATTATGTAAGGGCTTTGCTGCTTTATTTAAGGACTCTTTTGCATTATTTAAGGACTTTGTTGCATTATTTAAGGACTCTGCTGCATTATTTAAGGACTTTGTTGCATTATTTAAGGATTCTGCTGCATTATTTAAGGACTTTGCTGCATTATTTAAGGACTATGCTTTGGTATTTAAGGACTCTGCTGCATTATTTAAGGACTCTGCTGCATTATTTAAGGACTCTGCTGCATTATTTAATTACTTTGCTGCATTATTTAAGGACTCTGCTGCGGTATTTAAGGACTCTGCTGCGGTATTTAAGGACTCTGCTGCATTATTTAAGGACACTGCTGCAGAATTTAAGGAATCTGCTTCATTATTTAAGGACTTTGTTGCTTTATTTAAGGTCTCTGCTGCATTATTTAAGGACTCTGCTATGGTACTTAAGGACTTTGCTGCATTATTTAAGGACTTTGCTGCATTATTTAAGGACTCTGCTGCATTATTTAAGAACTTTGTTGCATTATTTAAGGACTCTGCTGCATTATTTAAGGACTTTGTTGCATTATGTAAGGACTCTGCTGCATTATTTAAGGACTTTGCTGCATTATTTAAGGACTCTGCTGCATAATTTAAGGACTTTATTGCATTATTTTAGGATCCTGCTGCATTATTTAATGACTCTGCTGAAGCATTTGAGGACTCAGCTGCATTATTAAAGGTCTCTGCTGCATTATTTAAGGATCCTGCTGAAGCATTTGAGGACTCAGTTGCATTATTTAAGGACTTTGCTGCATTATTTAACGACTCTGCTGCGTTATTTAAGGACTCTGCTGCATTATTTAAGAACTTTGCTGTATTATTTAAGGACTCTTCTGCATTATTTAATGACTCTGCTGAAGTATTTGAGGACTCAGCTGCATTATTTAAGGACTCTGCTGCATTATTTAAGGAATTTGCTGCATTATTTAAGGACTCTGCTGTGTTATTTAAGGACTCTGCTGCATTATTTAAGGACTTTGATGCATTATTTAAGGACGCTGCTGCAGAATTTAAGGAATCTGCTGCATTATTTAAGGACTTTGTTGCAATATTTAAGGTCTCTGCTGCATTATTTAAGGACTCTGCTGTGGTATTTAAGGACTCTGCTGCATTATTTAAGGACTCTGCTGCATTATTTAAGGAATTTGTTGCATTATTTAAGGACTCTGCTGCATTATTTAAGGACTTTGCTGCATTATTTAAGGAATTTGTTGCATTATTTAAGGACTCTGCTGCATTATTTAAGGACTTTGATGCATTATTTAAGGACTCTGCTGCATTATTTAAGGAATTTGTTGCATTATTTAAGGACTCTGCTGCATTATTTAAGGACTTTGCTGCATTATTTAATAACTTTGTTGCATTATATAAGTACTCTGCTGCATTATTTAAGGACTTTGTTGCATTATGTAAGGAGTCTGCTGCATTATTTAAGGACTTTGCTGCATTATTTAACGACTCTGCTGAAGCATTTGAGGACTCAGCTGCATTATTTAAGGACTCTGCTGCATTATTTAAGGAATTTGCTGCATTATTTAAGGACTCTGCTGCGGTATTTAAGGACTCTGCTGCATTATTTAAGGACTTTGTTGCATTATGTAAGGAGTCTGCTGCATTATTTAAGGACTTTGCTGCATTATTTAATGAATCTGCTGAAGCATTTGAGGACTCAACTGCATTATTTAAGGTCTCTGCTGCATTATTTAAGGACTCTGCTGAAGCATTTGAGGACTCAGCTGCATGATTTAAGGACTTTGCTGCATTAGTTAAGGACTCTGCTGCATTATTTAAGGAATTTGTTGCATTATTTAAGGACTCTGCTGCATTATTTAAGGACTTTGCTGCATTATTTAATAACTTTGTTGCATTATATAAGTACTCTGCTGCATTATTTAAGGACTTTGTTGCATTATGTAAGGAGTCTGCTGCATTATTTAAGGACTTTGCTGCATTATTTAACGACTCTGCTGAAGCATTTGAGGACTCAGCTGCATTATTTAAGGACACTGCTGCATTATTTAAGGAATTTGCTGCATTATTTAAGGACTCTGCTGCGGTATTTAAGGACTCTGCTGCATTATTTAAGGACTTTGTTGCATTATTTAAGGTCTCTGCTGCAGTATTTAATGACTCTGCTGAAGCATTTGGGCACTCAGATGCATTATTTAAGGACTCTGCTGCATTATGTAAGGGCTTTGCTGCTTTATTTAAGGACTCTTTTGCATTATTTAAGGACTTTGTTGCATTATTTAAGGACTCTGCTGCATTATTTAAGGACTTTGTTGCATTATTTAAGGATTCTGCTGCATTATTTAAGGACTTTGCTGCATTATTTAAGGACTATGCTTTGGTATTTAAGGACTCTGCTGCATTATTTAAGGACTCTGCTGCATTATTTAAGGACTCTGCTGCATTATTTAATTACTTTGCTGCATTATTTAAGGACTCTGCTGCGGTATTTAAGGACTCTGCTGCGGTATTTAAGGACTCTGCTGCATTATTTAAGGACACTGCTGCAGAATTTAAGGAATCTGCTTCATTATTTAAGGACTTTGTTGCTTTATTTAAGGTCTCTGCTGCATTATTTAAGGACTCTGCTATGGTACTTAAGGACTTTGCTGCATTATTTAAGGACTTTGCTGCATTATTTAAGGACTCTGCTGCATTATTTAAGAACTTTGTTGCATTATTTAAGGACTCTGCTGCATTATTTAAGGACTTTGTTGCATTATGTAAGGACTCTGCTGCATTATTTAAGGACTTTGCTGCATTATTTAAGGACTCTGCTGCATAATTTAAGGACTTTATTGCATTATTTTAGGATCCTGCTGCATTATTTAATGACTCTGCTGAAGCATTTGAGGACTCAGCTGCATTATTAAAGGTCTCTGCTGCATTATTTAAGGATCCTGCTGAAGCATTTGAGGACTCAGTTGCATTATTTAAGGACTTTGCTGCATTATTTAATGACTCTGCTGCGTTATTTAAGGACTCTGCTGCATTATTTAAGAACTTTGCTGTATTATTTAAGGACTCTTCTGCATTATTTAATGACTCTGCTGAAGTATTTGAGGACTCAGCTGCATTATTTAAGGACTCTGCTGCATTATTTAAGGAATTTGCTGCATTATTTAAGGACTCTGCTGCGTTATTTAAGGACTCTGCTGCATTATTTAAGGACTTTGATGCATTATTTAAGGACGCTGCTGCAGAATTTAAGGAATCTGCTGCATTATTTAAGGACTTTGTTGCAATATTTAAGGTCTCTGCTGCATTATTTAAGGACTCTGCTGTGGTATTTAAGGACTCTGCTGCATTATTTAAGGAATTTGTTGCATTATTTAAGGACGCTGCTGCATTATTTAAGGTCTTTGTTGCATTATTTAAGGACTCTGCTGCAGTATTTAATGACTCTGCTGAAGCATTTGGGGACTCAGATGCATTATTTAAGGACTCTGCTGCATTATGTAAGGGCTTTGCTGCTTTATTTAAGGACTCTTTTGCATTATTTAAGGACTTTGTTGCATTATTTAAGGACTCTGCTGCATTATTTAAGGACTTTGTTGCATTATTTAAGGATTCTGCTGCATTATTTAAGGACTTTGCTGCATTATTTAAGGACTATGCTTTGGTATTTAAGGACTCTGCTGCATTATTTAAGGACTTTGCTGCATTATTTAAGGACTCTGCTGCATTATTTAATTACTTTGCTGCATTATTTAAGGACTCTGCTGCGGTATTTAAGGACTCTGCTGCATTATTTAAGGACTTTGATGCATTATTTAAGGACTCTGCTGCATTATTTAAGGAATTTGTTGCATTATTTAAGGACTCTGCTGCATTATTTAAGGACTTTGCTGCATTATTTAATAACTTTGTTGCATTATATAAGTACTCTGCTGCATTATTTAAGGACTTTGTTGCATTATGTAAGGAGTCTGCTGCATTATTTAAGGACTTTGCTGCATTATTTAACGACTCTGCTGAAGCATTTGAGGACTCAGCTGCATTATTTAAGGACTCTGCTGCATTATTTAAGGAATTTGCTGCATTATTTAAGGACTCTGCTGCGGTATTTAAGGACTCTGCTGCATTATTTAAGGACTTTGTTGCATTATGTAAGGAGTCTGCTGCATTATTTAAGGATTTTGCTGCATTATTTAATGAATCTGCTGAAGCATTTGAGGACTCAACTGCATTATTTAAGGTCTCTGCTGCATTATTTAAGGACTCTGCTGAAGCATTTGAGGACTCAGCTGCATGATTTAAGGACTTTGCTGCATTATTTAAGGACTCTGCTGCATTATTTAAGGAATTTGTTGCATTATTTAAGGACTCTGCTGCATTATTTAAGGACTTTGCTGCATTATTTAATAACTTTGTTGCATTATATAAGTACTCTGCTGCATTATTTAAGGACTTTGTTGCATTATGTAAGGAGTCTGCTGCATTATTTAAGGACTTTGCTGCATTATTTAACGACTCTGCTGAAGCATTTGAGGACTCAGCTGCATTATTTAAGGACTCTGCTGCATTATTTAAGGAATTTGCTGCATTATTTAAGGACTCTGCTGCGGTATTTAAGGACTCTGCTGCATTATTTAAGGACTTTGTTGCATTATGTAAGGAGCCTGCTGCATTATTTAAGGACTTTGCTGCATTATTTAATGACTCTGCTGAAGCATTTGAGGACTCAGCTGCATAATTTAAGGACTCTGCTGCATTATTTAAGGAATTTGCTGCATTATTTAAGGACTCTGCTGCGATATTTAAGGACTATTCTGCATTATTTAAGGACTTTGATGCATTATTTAAGGACGCTGCTGCAGAATTTAAGGAATCTGCTGCATTATTTAAGGACTTTGTTGCATTATTTAAGGTCTCTGCTGCATTATTTAAGGACTCTGCTGTGGTATTTAATTACTCTGCTGCATTATTTAAGGAATTTGTTGCATTATTTAAGGACGCTGCTGCATTATTTAAGGACTTTGTTGCATTATTTAAGGACTTTGCTGCATTAATTAAGGACTTTGCTGCATTACTTAAGAACTCTGCTGCATTATTTAATTACTTGCTGCATTATTTAAGGACTCTGCTGCGGTGTTTAAGAACTCTGCTGCATTATTTAAGGACTTTGCTGCATTATTTTAGGACTCTGCTGCATTATTTAATTACTTTGCTGCATTATTAAAGGACCCTGCTGCGGCATTTAGGGATTCTGCTGCATAATTTAAGGACTTTATTGCATTATTTAAGGATCCTGCTGCATTATTTAAGGATCCTGCTGAAGCATTTGAGGACTCAGCTGCATTATTTAAGGACTTTGCTGCATTATTTAACGACTCTGCTGCATTATTTAAGGACTCTGCTGCTTTATTTAAGGACTTTCCTGCATTATTTAAGGAGTCTTCTGCATTATTTAATGACTCTGCTGAAGCATTTGAGGACTCAACTGCATTATTTAAGGACTCTGCTGCATTATTTAAGGTCTCTGCTGCATTATTTAAGGTCTCTGCTGTGGTATATAAGGACTCTGCTGCATTATTTAAGGAATTTGTTGCATTATTTAAGGACGCTGCTGCATTATTTAAGGACTTTGTTGCATTATTTAAGGACTCTGCTGCATTAATTAAGGACTTTGCTGCATTACTTAAGGACACTGCTGCATTATTTAAGGACTCTGTTGCATTATTTAAGGATTCTGCTGCATTATTTAAGGACTTTGCTGCATTATTTAAGGACTATGCTGTGGTATTTAAGGACTCTGCTGCATTATTTAAGGACTTTGCTGCATTATTAAAGGACTCTGCTGCATTATTTAATTACTTTGCTGCATTATTTAAGGACTCTGCTGCGGTATTTAAGGACTCTGCTGCATTATTTAAGGACTTTGATGCATTATTTAAGGACACTGCTGCAGAATTTAAGGAATCTGCTGCATTATCTAAGGACTTTGTTGCATTATTTAAGGTCTCTTTTTCATTATTTAAGGACTCTGCTATTGTACTTAAGGACTTTGCTGCATTATTTAAGGACTTTGCTGCATTATTTAAGGACTCTGCTGCATTATTTAAGTACTTTGTTGCATTATTTAAGGACTCTGCTGCATAATTTAAGGACTTTATTGCATTATTTAAGGATCCTGCTGCATTATTTAATGACTCTGCTGAAGCATTTGAGGACTCAGCTGCATTATTTAAGGTCTCTCTGCTGCATTATTTAAGGATCCTGCTGAAGCATTTGAGGACTCAGCTGCATTATTTAAGGACTTTGCTGCATTATTTAACGACTCTGCTGCGTTATTTAAGGACTCTGCTGCATTATTTAAGGACACTGCTGCATTATTTAAGGACTCTGCTGCATTATTTAAGGACTTTGCTGCATTATTTAACGACTCTGCTGCATTATTTAAGAACTTTGCTGCATTATTTAAGGACTCTGCTCCATTATTTAAGGAATTTGCTGCATTATTTAAGGACTCTGCTGCTTTATTTAAGGACTTTGCTGCATTATTTAATAAATCTGCTGAAGCATTTGAGGACTCAACTGCATTATTTAAGGTCTCTGCTGCATTATTTAAGGACTCTGCTGAAGCATTTGAGGACTCAGCTGCATGATTTAAGGACTTTGCTGAATTATTTAAGGACTCTGCTGCATTATTTAAGGAATTTGTTGCATTATTTAAGGACTCTGCTGCATTATTTAAGGAATTTGTTGCATTATTTAAGGACTCTGCTGCATTATTTAATGACTTTGCTGCATTATTTAATAACTTTGTTGCATTATATAAGTACTCTGCTGCATTATTTAAGGACTTTGTTGCATTATGTAAGGAGTCTGCTGCATTATTTAAGGAGTCTGCTGCATTATTTAATGACTATGCTGCATTATTTAAGGACTGCTGCGTTATTTAAGGACTCTGCTGCATTATTTAAGACTTTGCTGCATTATTTAAGGACTCTGCTGCAGTATTTAATGACTCTGCTGAAGCATTTGGGGACTCAGATGCTTTATTTAAGGACTCTGTTGCATTATTTAAGGACTTTGTTGCATTATTTAAGGACTCTGCTGCATTATTTAAGGACTTTGTTGCATTATTTAAGGATTCTGCTGCATTTTTTAAGGACTTTGCTGCATTATTTAAGGACTCTGCTGCATTATTTAATTTCTTTGCTCCATTATTTAAGGACTCTGCTGCGGTATTTAAGGACTCTGCTGCATTATTTAAGGACTGTGATGCATTATTTAAGGACGCTGCTGCAGAATTTAAGGAATCTGCTGCATTATTTAAGGACTTTGTTGCATTATTTAAGGTCTCTGCTGCATTATTTAAGGACTCTGCTATGGTACTTAAGGACTTTGCTGCATTATTTAAGGACTTTGCTGCATTATTTAAGGACTCTGCTGCATTATTTAAGAACTGTGTTGCATTATTTAAGGACTCTGCTGCATTATTTAAGGACTTTGTTGCATTATGTAAGGACTCTGCTGCATTATTTAAGGACTTTGCTGCATTATTTAAGGACTCTACTGCATAATTTAAGGACTTTATTGCATTATTTAAGGATCCTGCTGCATTATTTAATGACTCTGCTGAAGCATTTGAGGACTCAGCTGCATTATTAAAGGTCTCTGCTGCATTATTTAAGGATCCTGCTGAAGCATTTGAGGACTCAGCTGCATTATTTAAGGACTTTGCTGCATTATTTATCGACTCTGCTGCGTTATTTAAGGACTCTGCTGCATTATTTAAGAACTTTGCTGCATTATTTAAGGACTCTTCTGCATTATTTAATGACTCTGCTGAAGTATTTGAGGACTCAGCTGCATTATTTAAGGACTCTGCTGCATTATTTAAGGAATTTGCTGCATTATTTAAGGACTCTACTGCGTTATTTAAGGACTCTGCTGCATTATTTAAGGACTTTGATGCATTATTTAAGGATGCTGCTGCAGAATTTAAGGAATCTGCTGCATTATTTAAGGACTTTGTTGCATTATTTAAGGTCTCTGCTGCATTATTTAAGGACTCTGCTGTGGTATTTAAGGACTCTGCTGCATTATTTAAGGAATTTGTTGCATTATTTAAGGACGCTGCTGCATTATTTAAGGACTTTGTTGCATTATTTAAGGACTCTGCTGCAGTATTTAATGACTCTGCTGAAGCATTTGGGGACTCAGATGCATTATTTAAGGACTCTGCTGCATTATGTAAGGGCTTTTGCTGCTTTATTTAACGACTCTTTTGCATTATTTAAGGACTCTGCTGCATTATTTAAGGACTTTGTTGCATTATTTAAGGATTTTGCTGCATTATTTAAGGATTTTGCTGCATTATTTAAGGACTTTGCCGCATTATTTAAGGACTATGCTTTGGTATTTAAGGACTCTGCTGCATTATTTAAGGACTTTGCTGCATTATTTAAGGACTCTGCTGCATTATTTAATTACTTTGCTGCATTATTTAAGGACTCTGCTGCGGTATTTAAGGACTCTGCTGCATTATTTAAGGACTTTGATGCATTATTTAAGGACACTGCTGCAGAATTTAAGATTCTGCTTCATTATATAAGGACTTTGTTGCATTATTTAAGGTCTCTGCTGCATTATTTAAGGACTCTGCTATGGTACTTAAGGACTTTGCTGCATTATTTAAGGACTCTGCTGCATTATTTAAGACCTTTTTTGCATTATTTAAGGACTCTGCTGCATTATTTAAGGACTTTGTTGCATTATGTAAGGACTCTGCTGCATTATTTAAGGACTTTGCTGCATTATTTAAGGACTCTGCTGCATAATTTAAGGACTTTATTGCATTATTTTAGGATCCTGCTGCATTATTTAATGACTCTGCTGAAGCATTTGAGGACTCAGCTGCATTATTAAAGGTCTCTGCTGCATTATTTAAGGATCCTGCTGAAGCATTTGAGGACTCAGTTGCATTATTTAAGGACTTTGCTGCATTATTTAACGACTCTGCTGCGTTATTTAAGGACTCTGCTGCATTATTTAAGAACTTTGCTGCATTATTTAAGGACTCTTCTGAATTATTTAATGACTCTGCTGAAGTATTTGAGGACTCAGCTGCATTACTTAAGGACTCTGCTGCATTATTTAAGGAATTTGCTGCATTATTTAAGGACTCTGCTGCGTTATTTAAGGACTCTGCTGCGTTATTTAAGGACTCTGCTGCATTATTTAAGGACTTTGATGCATTATTTATGGACGCTGCTGCAGAATTTAAGGAATCTGCTGCATTATTTAAGGACTTTGTTGCATTATTTAAGGTCTCTGCTGCATTATTTAAGGACTCTGCTGTGGTATTTAAGGACTCTGCTGCATTATTTAAGGAATTTGTTGCATTATTTAAGGACGCTGCTGCATTATTTAAGGTCTTTGTTGCATTATTTAAGGACTCTGCTGCAGTATTTAATGACTCTGCTGAAGCATTTGGGGACTCAGATGCATTATTTAAGGACTCTGCTGCATTATGTAAGGGCTTTGCTGCTTTATTTAAGGACTCTTTTGCATTATTTAAGGACTTTGTTGCATTATTTAAGGACTCTGCTGCATTATTTAAGGACTTTGTTGCATTATTTAAGGATCCTGCTGCATTATTTAAGGACTTTGCTGCATTATTTAAGGACTATGCTTTGGTATTTAAGGACTCTGCTGCATTATTTAAGGACTTTGCTGCATTATTTAAGGACTCTGCTGCATTATTTAATTACTTTGCTGCATTATTTAAGGACTCTGCTGCGGTATTTAAGGACTCTGCTGCATTATTTAAGGACTTTGATGCATTATTTAAGGACTCTGCTGCATTATTTAAGGAATTTGTTGCATTATTTAAGGACTCTGCTGCATTATTTAAGGACTTTGCTGCATTATTTAATAACTTTGTTGCATTATATAAGTACTCTGCTGCATTATTTAAGGACTTTGTTGCATTATGTAAGGAGTCTGCTGCATTATTTAAGGACTTTGCTGCATTATTTAACGACTCTGCTGAAACATTTGAGGACTCAGCTGCATTATTTAAGGACTCTGCTGCATTATTTAAGGAATTTGCTGCATTATTTAAGGACTCTGCTGCGGTATTTAAGGACTCTGCTGCATTATTTAAGGACTTTGATGAATTATTTAAGGACTCTGCTGCATTATTTAATGACTTTGTTGCATTATATAAGGTCTCTGCTGCATTATTTAAGGACTATGTTGCATTATGTTAGAAGTCTGCTGCATTATTTAAGGACTTTGCTGCATTATTTAAGGACTCTGCTGCATTATTTAAGGACTTTATTGCATTATTTAAGGACTCTGCTGCATTATTTAATGACTCTGCTGAAGCATTTGAGGACTCAGCTGCATTATTTAAGGTCTCTGCTGTATTATTTAAGGACTCTGCTGCATTATTTAATGACTCTGCTGCGGTATTTAAGGACTCTGCTGCATTATTTAAGGACTTTGCTGCATTATTTAAGGACTGCTGCGTTGTTTAAGGACTCTGCTGCATTATTTAAGACTTTGCTGCATTATTTAAGGACTCTGCTGAAGCAATTGGGGACTCAGATGCATTATTTAAGGACTCTGCTGCATTATGTAAGGACTTTGCTGCTTTATTTAAGGACTTTGCTGCATTATTTAAGGACTTTGTTGCATTATTTAAGGACTCTGCTGCATTATTTAAGGACTTTGTTGCATTATTTAAGGACTCTGCTGCATTATTTAAGGACTTTGCTGCATTATTTAAGGACTATGCTGTGATATTTAAGGACTATGCTTTGGCATTATTTAAGGACTTTGCTGCATTATTTAAGGACTCTGCTGCATTATTTAATTACTTTGCTGCATTATTAAAGGACCCTGCTGCGGCATTTAAGGATTCTGCTGCATTATTTAAGGACTTTGATGCATTATTTAAGGACGCTGCTGCAGAATTTAAGGAATCTGCTGCATTATTTAAGGACTTTGTTGCATTATTTAAGGTCTCTGCTGCATTATTTAAGGACTCTGCTATGGTACTTAACGACTTTGCTGCATTATTTAAGGACTTTGCTGCATTATTTAAGGACTTTGATGCATTATTTAAGAACTTTGTTGCATTATTTAAGGACTCTGCTGCATTATTTAAGGACTTTGTTGCATTATGTAAGGACTCTGCTGCATTATTTAAGGACTTTGCTGCATTATTTAAGGACTCTGCTGCATAATTTAAGGACTTTATTGCATTATTTAAGGATCCTGCTGCATTATTTAAGGATCCTGCTGAAGCATTTGAGGACTCAGCTGCATTATTTAAGGACTTTGCTGCATTATTTAGCGACTCTGCTGCATTATCTAAGGACTCTGCTGCTTTATTTAAGGACTTTCCTGCATTATTTAAGGAGTCTTCTGCATTATTTAATGACTCTGCTGAAGCATTTGAGGACACAGCTGCATTATTTAAGGACTCTGCTGCATTATTTAAGGACTTTGCTGCATTATTTAATGACTCTGCTGAAGCATTTGAGGACTCAGCTGCATTATTTAAGGACTCTGCTGCATTATTTAAGGAATTTGCTGCATTATATAAGGACTCTGCTGCGGTATTTAAGGACTCTGCTGCATTATTTAAGGACTTTGATGCATTATTTAAGGACGCTGCTGCAGAATTTAAGGAATCTGCTGCATTATTTAAGGACTTTGTTGCATTATTTAAGGTCTCTGCTGCATTATTTAAGGACTTGCTGCATTATTTAAGGACTCTGCTGCTGTGTTTAAGAACTCTGCTGCATTATTTAAGGACTTTGCTGAATTATTTTAGGACTCTGCTGCATTATTTAAGGACTTTGCTGTATTATTTAAGGACTCTACTGCATTATTTAAGGACTTTGTTGCATTATTTAAGGACTCTGCTGCATTATTTAAGGACTTTGCTGTATTATTTAAGGACTCTGCTGCATTATTTAAGGACTTTTTTGCATTATTTAAGGACTCTGCTGCATTATTTAAGGACTCTGCTGCATTATTTAAGGACTCTGCTGCATTATTTAAGGACTTTGCTGCATTATTTAATGACTCTGCTGCATTATTTAAGGACTTTGTTGTATTATTTAAGGACTTTGCTGCATTATTTAAGGACTCTGCTGCGGTATTTAAGGACTCTGCTGCATTATTTAAGGACTTTGTTGCATTATTTAAGGACTCTGCTGCATTATTTAGGGACTTTGCTGCATTATTTAAGGACTATGCTGTGGTACTTAAGGACTCTGCTGTATTATTTAAGGACTTTGCTGCATTATTTAAGGACTCTGCTGCATTATTTAATGACTTTGTTGCATTATATAAGGACTCTGCTGCATTATTTAAGGACTATGTTGCATTATGTTAGAAGTCTGCTGCATTATTTAAGGACTTTGCTGCATTATTTAAGGACTTTGCTGCATTATTTGAGGACTTTATTGCATTATTTAAGGACTCTGCTGCATTATTTAATGACTCTGCTGAAGCATTTGAGGACTCAGCTGCATTATTTAAGGTCTCTGCTGTATTATTTAAGGACTCTGCTGCATTATTTAATGACTCTGCTGCGGTATTTAAGGACTCTGCTGCATTATTTAAGGACTTTGCTGCATTATTTAAGGACTGCTGCGTTATTTAAGGACTCTGCTGCATTATTTAAGACTTTGCTGCATTATTTAAGGACTCTGCTGCAGTGTTTAATGACTCTGCTGAAGCAATTGGGGACTCAGATGCATTGTTTAAGGACTCTGCTGCATTATGTAAGGACTTTGCTGCTTTATTTAAGGACTTTGCTGCATTATTTAAGGACTTTGTTGCATTATTTAAGGACTCTGCTGCATTATTTAAGGACTTTGTTGCATTATTTAAGGACTCTGCCGCATTATTTAAGGACTATGCTTTGGTATTTAAGGACTCTGCTGCATTATTTAAGGACTTTGCTGCATTATTTAAGGACTCTGCTGCATTATTTAATTACTTTGCTGCATTATTTAAGGACTCTGCTGCGGTATTTAAGTACTCTGCTGCATTATTTAAGGACTTTGATGCATTATTTAAGGACACTGCTGCAGAATTTAAGGAATCTGCTTCATTATTTAAGGACTTTGTTGCATTATTTAAGGTCTCTGCTGCATTATTTAAGGACTCTGCTATGGTACTTAAGGACTTTGCTGCATTATTTAAGGACTCTGCTGCATTATTTAAGAACTTTGTTGCATTGTTTAAGGACTCTGCTGCATTATTTAAGGACTTTGTTGCATTATGTTAGGACTCTGCTGCATTATTTAACGACTTTGCTGCATTATTTAAGGACTCTGCTGCATAATTTAAGGACTTTATTGCATTATTTTAGGATCCTGCTGCATTATTTAATGACTCTGCTGAAGCATTTGAGGACTCAGCTGCATTATTAAAGGTCTCTGCTGCATTATTTAAGGATCCTGCTGAAGCATTTGAGGACTCAGCTGCATTATTTAAGGACTTTGCTGCATTATTTAACGACTCTGCTGCGTTATTTAAGGACTCTGCTGCATTATTTAAGAACTTTGCTGCATTATTTAAGGACTCTTCTGCATTATTTAATGACTCTGCTGAAGTATTTGAGGACTCAGCTGCATTATTTAAGGACTCTGCTGCATTATTTAAGGAATTTGCTGCATTATTTAAGGACTCTGCTGCGTTATTTAAGGACTCTGCTGCATTATTTAAGGACTTTGATGCATTATTTAAGGACGCTGCTGCAGAATTTAAGGAATCTGCTGCATTATTTAAGGACTTTGTTGCATTATTTAAGGTCTCTGCTGCATTATTTAAGGACTCTGCTGTGGTATTTAAGGACTCTGCTGCATTATTTAAGGAATTTGTTGCATTATTTAAGGACGCTGCTGCATTATTTAAGGACTTTGTTGCTTTATTTAAGGACTCTGCTGCAGTATTTAATGACTCTGCTGAAGCATTTGGGGACTCAGATGCATTATTTAAGGACTCTGCTGCATTATGTAAGGGCTTTGCTGCTTTATTTAAGGACTCTTTTGCATTATTTAAGGACTTTGTTGCATTATTTAAGGACTCTGCTGCATTATTTAAGGACTTTGCTGCATTATTTAAGGACTATGCTTTGGTATTTAAGGACTCTGCTGCATTATTTAAGGACTTTGCTGCATTATTTAAGGACTCTGCTGCATTATTTAATTACTTTGCTGCATTATTTAAGGACTCTGCTGCGGTATTTAAGGACTCTGCTGCATTATTTAAGGACTTTGATGCATTATTTAAGGACTCTGCTGCATTATTTAAGGAATTTGTTGCATTATTTAAGGACTCTGCTGCATTATTTAAGGACTTTGCTGCATTATTTAATAACTTTGTTGCATTATATAAGTACTCTGCTGCATTATTTAAGGACTTTGTTGCATTATGTAAGGAGTCTGCTGCATTATTTAAGGACTTTGCTGCATTATTTAACGACTCTGCTGAAGCATTTGAGGACTCAGCTGCATTATTTAAGGACTCTGCTGCATTATTTAAGGAATTTGCTGCATTATTTAAGGACTCTGCTGCGGTATTTAAGGACTCTGCTGCATTATTTAAGGACTTTGTTGCATTATGTAAGGAGTCTGCTGCATTATTTAAGGACTTTGCTGCATTATTTAATGAATCTGCTGAAGCATTTGAGGACTCAACTGCATTATTTAAGGTCTCTGCTGCATTATTTAAGGACTCTGCTGAAGCATTTGAGGACTCAGCTGCATGATTTAAGGACTTTGCTGCATTAGTTAAGGACTCTGCTGCATTATTTAAGGAATTTGTTGCATTATTTAAGGACTCTGCTGCATTATTTAAGGACTTTGCTGCATTATTTAATAACTTTGTTGCATTATATAAGTACTCTGCTGCATTATTTAAGGACTTTGTTGCATTATGTAAGGAGTCTGCTGCATTATTTAAGCACTTTGCTGCATTATTTAACGACTCTGCTGAAGCATTTGAGGACTCAGCTGCATTATTTAAGGACACTGCTGCATTATTTAAGGAATTTGCTGCATTATTTAAGGACTCTGCTGCGGTATTTAAGGACTCTGCTGCATTATTTAAGGACTTTGTTGCATTATTTAAGGTCTCTGCTGCAGTATTTAATGACTCTGCTGAAGCATTTGGGCACTCAGATGCATTATTTAAGGACTCTGCTGCATTATGTAAGGGCTTTGCTGCTTTATTTAAGGACTCTTTTGCATTATTTAAGGACTTTGTTGCATTATTTAAGGACTCTGCTGCATTATTTAAGGACTTTGTTGCATTATTTAAGGATTCTGCTGCATTATTTAAGGACTTTGCTGCATTATTTAAGGACTTTGCCGCATTATTTAAGGACTATGCTTTGGTATTTAAGGACTCTGCTGCATTATTTAAGGACTCTGCTGCATTATTTAAGGACTCTGCTGCATTATTTAATTACTTTGCTGCATTATTTAAGGACTCTGCTGCGGTATTTAAGGACTCTGCTGCGGTATTTAAGGACTCTGCTGCATTATTTAAGGACACTGCTGCAGAATTTAAGGAATCTGCTTCATTATTTAAGGACTTTGTTGCTTTATTTAAGGTCTCTGCTGCATTATTTAAGGACTCTGCTATGGTACTTAAGGACTTTGCTGCATTATTTAAGGACTTTGCTGCATTATTTAAGGACTCTGCTGCATTATTTAAGAACTTTGTTGCATTATTTAAGGACTCTGCTGCATTATTTAAGGACTTTGTTGCATTATGTAAGGACTCTGCTGCATTATTTAAGGACTTTGCTGCATTATTTAAGGACTCTGCTGCATAATTTAAGGACTTTATTGCATTATTTTAGGATCCTGCTGCATTATTTAATGACTCTGCTGAAGCATTTGAGGACTCAGCTGCATTATTAAAGGTCTCTGCTGCATTATTTAAGGATCCTGCTGAAGCATTTGAGGACTCAGTTGCATTATTTAAGGACTTTGCTGCATTATTTAACGACTCTGCTGCGTTATTTAAGGACTCTGCTGCATTATTTAAGAACTTTGCTGTATTATTTAAGGACTCTTCTGCATTATTTAATGACTCTGCTGAAGTATTTGAGGACTCAGCTGCATTATTTAAGGACTCTGCTGCATTATTTAAGGAATTTGCTGCATTATTTAAGGACTCTGCTGCGTTATTTAAGGACTCTGCTGCATTATTTAAGGACTTTGATGCATTATTTAAGGACGCTGCTGCAGAATTTAAGGAATCTGCTGCATTATTTAAGGACTTTGTTGCAATATTTAAGGTCTCTGCTGCATTATTTAAGGACTCTGCTGTGGTATTTAAGGACTCTGCTGCATTATTTAAGGAATTTGTTGCATTATTTAAGGACGCTGCTGCATTATTTAAGGTCTTTGTTGCATTATTTAAGGACTCTGCTGCAGTATTTAATGACTCTGCTGAAGCATTTGGGGACTCAGATGCATTATTTAAGGACTCTGCTGCATTATGTAAGGGCTTTGCTGCTTTATTTAAGGACTCTTTTGCATTATTTAAGGACTTTGTTGCATTATTTAAGGACTCTGCTGCATTATTTAAGGACTTTGTTGCATTATTTAAGGATTCTGCTGCATTATTTAAGGACTTTGCTGCATTATTTAAGGACTATGCTTTGGTATTTAAGGACTCTGCTGCATTATTTAAGGACTTTGCTGCATTATTTAAGGACTCTGCTGCATTATTTAATTACTTTGCTGCATTATTTAAGGACTCTGCTGCGGTATTTAAGGACTCTGCTGCATTATTTAAGGACTTTGATGCATTATTTAAGGACTCTGCTGCATTATTTAAGGAATTTGTTGCATTATTTAAGGACTCTGCTGCATTATTTAAGGACTTTGCTGCATTATTTAATAACTTTGTTGCATTATATAAGTACTCTGCTGCATTATTTAAGGACTTTGTTGCATTATGTAAGGAGTCTGCTGCATTATTTAAGGACTTTGCTGCATTATTTAACGACTCTGCTGAAGCATTTGAGGACTCAGCTGCATTATTTAAGGACTCTGCTGCATTATTTAAGGAATTTGCTGCATTATTTAAGGACTCTGCTGCGGTATTTAAGGACTCTGCTGCATTATTTAAGGACTTTGTTGCATTATGTAAGGAGTCTGCTGCATTATTTAAGGACTTTGCTGCATTATTTAATGAATCTGCTAAAGCATTTGAGGACTCAACTGCATTATTTAAGGTCTCTGCTGCATTATTTAAGGACTCTGCTGAAGCATTTGAGGACTCAGCTGCATGATTTAAGGACTTTGCTGCATTATTTAAGGACTCTGCTGCATTATTTAAGGAATTTGTTGCATTATTTAAGGACTCTGCTGCATTATTTAAGGACTTTGCTGCATTATTTAATAACTTTGTTGCATTATATAAGTACTCTGCTGCATTATTTAAGGACTTTGTTGCATTATGTAAGGAGTCTGCTGCATTATTTAAGGACTTTGCTGCATTATTTAACGACTCTGCTGAAGCATTTGAGGACTCAGCTGCATTATTTAAGGACTCTGCTGCATTATTTAAGGAATTTGCTGCATTATTTAAGGACTCTGCTGCGGTATTTAAGGACTCTGCTGCATTATTTAAGGACTTTGTTGCATTATGTAAGGAGCCTGCTGCATTATTTAAGGACTTTGCTGCATTATTTAATGACTCTGCTGAAGCATTTGAGGACTCAGCTGCATAATTTAAGGACTCTGCTGCATTATTTAAGGAATTTGCTGCATTATTTAAGGACTCTGCTGCGATATTTAAGGACTCTTCTGCATTATTTAAGGACTTTGATGCATTATTTAAGGACGCTGCTGCAGAATTTAAGGAATCTGCTGCATTATTTAAGGACTTTGTTGCATTATTTAAGGTCTCTGCTGCATTATTTAAGGACTCTGCTGTGGTATTTAATTACTCTGCTGCATTATTTAAGGAATTTGTTGCATTATTTAAGGACGCTGCTGCATTATTTAAGGACTTTGTTGCATTATTTAAGGACTTTGCTGCATTAATTAAGGACTTTGCTGCATTACTTAAGAACTCTGCTGCATTATTTAATTACTTGCTGCATTATTTAAGGACTCTGCTGCGGTGTTTAAGAACTCTGCTGCATTATTTAAGGACTTTGCTGCATTATTTTAGGACTCTGCTGCATTATTTAAGGACTTTGCTGTATTATTTAAGGACTCTACTGAATTATTTAAGGACTTTGTTGCATTATTTAAGGACTCTGCTGCATTATTTAAGGACTTTGCTGTATTATTTAAGGACTCTGCTGCATTATTTAAGGACTTTTTTGCATTATTTAATGACTCTGCTGCATTATTTAAGGACTTTGCTGCATTATTTAAGGACTCTGTTGCATTATTTAAGGACTTTATTGCATTATTTAATGACTCTGCTGCATTATTTAAGGAATTTGCTGCATTATTTAAGGACTCTGCTGCATTATTTAAGGACTTTGCTGCATTATTTAATGACTCTGCTGCATTATTTAAGGACTTTGTTGTATTATTTAAGGACTTTGCTGCATTATTTAAGGACTCTGCTGCGGTATTTAAGGACTCTGCTGCATTATTTAAGGACTTTGTTGCATTATTTAAGGACTCTGCTGCATTATTTAAGGACTTTGCTGCATTATTTAAGGACTATGCTGTGGTATTTAAGGACTCTGCTGTATTATTTAAGGACTTTGCTGCATTATTTAAGGACTCTGCTGCATTATTTAATGACTTTGTTGCATTATATAAAGACTCTGCTGCATTATTTAAGGACTATGTTGCATTATGTTAGAAGTCTGCTGCATTATTTAAGGACTTTGCTGCATTATTTAAGGACTCTGCTGCATTATTTAAGGACTTTATTGCATTATTTAAGGACTCTGCTGCATTATTTAATGACTCTGCTGAAGCATTTGAGGACTCAGCTGCATTATTTAAGGTCTCTGCTGTATTATTTAAGGACTCTGCTGCATTATTTAATGACTCTGCTGCGGTATTTAAGGACTCTGCTGCATTATTTAAGGACTTTGCTGCATTACTTAAGGACTGCTGCGTTATTTAAGGACTCTGCTGCATTATTTAAGACTTTGCTGCATTATTTAAGGACTCTGCTGCAGTGCTTAATGACTCTGCTGAAGCAATTGGGGACTCAGATGCATTATTTAAGGACTCTGCTGCATTATGTAAGGACTTTGCTGCTTTATTTAAGGACTTTGCTGCATTATTTAAGGACTTTGTTGCATTATTTAAGGACTCTGCTGCATTATTTAAGGACTTTGTTGCATTATTTAAGGACTCTGCTGCATTATTTAAGGACTTTGCTGCATTATTTAAGGACTATGCTGTGGTATTTAAGGACTATGCTTTGGCATTATTTAAGGACTTTGCTGCATTATTTAAGGACTCTGCTGCATTATTTAATTACTTTGCTGCATTATTAAAGGACCCTGCTGCGGCATTTAAGGATTCTGCTGCATTATTTAAGGACTTTGATGCATTATTTAAGGACGCTGCTGCAGAATTTAAGGAATCTGCTGCATTATTTAAGGACTTTGTTGCATTATTTAAGGTCTCTGCTGCATTATTTAAGGACTCTGCTATGGTACTTAACGACTTTGCTGCATTATTTAAGGACTTTGCTGCATTATTTAAGGACTTTGATGCATTATTTAAGAACTTTGTTGCATTATTTAAGGACTCTGCTGCATTATTTAAGGACTTTGTTGCATTATGTAAGGACTCTGCTGCATTATTTAAGGACTTTGTTGCATTATTTAAGGTCTCTGCTGCAGTATTTAATGACTCTGCTGAAGCATTTGGGCACTCAGATGCATTATTTAAGGACTCTGCTGCATTATGTAAGGGCTTTGCTGCTTTATTTAAGGACTCTTTTGCATTATTTAAGGACTTTGTTGCATTATTTAAGGACTCTGCTGCATTATTTAAGGACTTTGTTGCATTATTTAAGGATTCTGCTGCATTATTTAAGGACTTTGCTGCATTATTTAAGGACTTTGCCGCATTATTTAAGGACTATGCTTTGGTATTTAAGGACTCTGCTGCATTATTTAAGGACTCTGCTGCATTATTTAAGGACTCTGCTGCATTATTTAATTACTTTGCTGCATTATTTAAGGACTCTGCTGCGGTATTTAAGGACTCTGCTGCGGTATTTAAGGACTCTGCTGCATTATTTAAGGACACTGCTGCAGAATTTAAGGAATCTGCTTCATTATTTAAGGACTTTGTTGCTTTATTTAAGGTCTCTGCTGCATTATTTAAGGACTCTGCTATGGTACTTAAGGACTTTGCTGCATTATTTAAGGACTTTGCTGCATTATTTAAGGACTCTGCTGCATTATTTAAGAACTTTGTTGCATTATTTAAGGACTCTGCTGCATTATTTAAGGACTTTGTTGCATTATGTAAGGACTCTGCTGCATTATTTAAGGACTTTGCTGCATTATTTAAGGACTCTGCTGCATAATTTAAGGACTTTATTGCATTATTTTAGGATCCTGCTGCATTATTTAATGACTCTGCTGAAGCATTTGAGGACTCAGCTGCATTATTAAAGGTCTCTGCTGCATTATTTAAGGATCCTGCTGAAGCATTTGAGGACTCAGTTGCATTATTTAAGGACTTTGCTGCATTATTTAACGACTCTGCTGCGTTATTTAAGGACTCTGCTGCATTATTTAAGAACTTTGCTGTATTATTTAAGGACTCTTCTGCATTATTTAATGACTCTGCTGAAGTATTTGAGGACTCAGCTGCATTATTTAAGGACTCTGCTGCATTATTTAAGGAATTTGCTGCATTATTTAAGGACTCTGCTGCGTTATTTAAGGACTCTGCTGCATTATTTAAGGACTTTGATGCATTATTTAAGGACGCTGCTGCAGAATTTAAGGAATCTGCTGCATTATTTAAGGACTTTGTTGCAATATTTAAGGTCTCTGCTGCATTATTTAAGGACTCTGCTGTGGTATTTAAGGACTCTGCTGCATTATTTAAGGAATTTGTTGCATTATTTAAGGACGCTGCTGCATTATTTAAGGTCTTTGTTGCATTATTTAAGGACTCTGCTGCAGTATTTAATGACTCTGCTGAAGCATTTGGGGACTCAGATGCATTATTTAAGGACTCTGCTGCATTATGTAAGGGCTTTGCTGCTTTATTTAAGGACTCTTTTGCATTATTTAAGGACTTTGTTGCATTATTTAAGGACTCTGCTGCATTATTTAAGGACTTTGTTGCATTATTTAAGGATTCTGCTGCATTATTTAAGGACTTTGCTGCATTATTTAAGGACTATGCTTTGGTATTTAAGGACTCTGCTGCATTATTTAAGGACTTTGCTGCATTATTTAAGGACTCTGCTGCATTATTTAATTACTTTGCTGCATTATTTAAGGACTCTGCTGCGGTATTTAAGGACTCTGCTGCATTATTTAAGGACTTTGATGCATTATTTAAGGACTCTGCTGCATTATTTAAGGAATTTGTTGCATTATTTAAGGACTCTGCTGCATTATTTAAGGACTTTGCTGCATTATTTAATAACTTTGTTGCATTATATAAGTACTCTGCTGCATTATTTAAGGACTTTGTTGCATTATGTAAGGAGTCTGCTGCATTATTTAAGGACTTTGCTGCATTATTTAACGACTCTGCTGAAGCATTTGAGGACTCAGCTGCATTATTTAAGGACTCTGCTGCATTATTTAAGGAATTTGCTGCATTATTTAAGGACTCTGCTGCGGTATTTAAGGACTCTGCTGCATTATTTAAGGACTTTGTTGCATTATGTAAGGAGTCTGCTGCATTATTTAAGGACTTTGCTGCATTATTTAATGAATCTGCTGAAGCATTTGAGGACTCAACTGCATTATTTAAGGTCTCTGCTGCATTATTTAAGGACTCTGCTGAAGCATTTGAGGACTCAGCTGCATGATTTAAGGACTTTGCTGCATTATTTAAGGACTCTGCTGCATTATTTAAGGAATTTGTTGCATTATTTAAGGACTCTGCTGCATTATTTAAGGACTTTGTTGCATTATGTAAGGAGCCTGCTGCATTATTTAAGGACTTTGCTGCATTATTTAATGACTCTGCTGAAGCATTTGAGGACTCAGCTGCATAATTTAAGGACTCTGCTGCATTATTTAAGGACTTTGCTGCATTATTTAATAACTTTGTTGCATTATATAAGTACTCTGCTGCATTATTTAAGGACTTTGTTGCATTATGTAAGGAGTCTGCTGCATTATTTAAGTACTTTGCTGCATTATTTAACGACTCTGCTGAAGCATTTGAGGACTCAGCTGCATTATTTAAGGACTCTGCTGCATTATTTAAGGAATTTGCTGCATTATTTAAGGACTCTGCTGCGGTATTTAAGGACTCTGCTGCATTATTTAAGGACTTTGTTGCATTATGTAAGGAGTCTGCTGCATTATTTAAGGACTTTGCTGCATTATTTAATGAATCTGCTAAAGCATTTGAGGACTCAACTGCATTATTTAAGGTCTCTGCTGCATTATTTAAGGACTCTGCTGAAGCATTTGAGGACTCAGCTGCATGATTTAAGGACTTTGCTGCATTATTTAAGGACTCTGCTGCATTATTTAAGGAATTTGTTGCATTATTTAAGGACTCTGCTGCATTATTTAAGGACTTTGCTGCATTATTTAATAACTTTGTTGCATTATATAAGTACTCTGCTGCATTATTTAAGGACTTTGTTGCATTATGTAAGGAGTCTGCTGCATTATTTAAGGACTTTGCTGCATTATTTAACGACTCTGCTGAAGCATTTGAGGACTCAGCTGCATTATTTAAGGACTCTGCTGCATTATTTAAGGAATTTGCTGCATTATTTAAGGACTCTGCTGCGGTATTTAAGGACTCTGCTGCATTATTTAAGGACTTTGTTGCATTATGTAAGGAGCCTGCTGCATTATTTAAGGACTTTGCTGCATTATTTAATGACTCTGCTGAAGCATTTGAGGACTCAGCTGCATAATTTAAGGACTCTGCTGCATTATTTAAGGAATTTGCTGCATTATTTAAGGACTCTGCTGCGATATTTAAGGACTCTTCTGCATTATTTAAGGACTTTGATGCATTATTTAAGGACGCTGCTGCAGAATTTAAGGAATCTGCTGCATTATTTAAGGACTTTGTTGCATTATTTAAGGTCTCTGCTGCATTATTTAAGGACTCTGCTGTGGTATTTAATTACTCTGCTGCATTATTTAAGGAATTTGTTGCATTATTTAAGGACGCTGCTGCATTATTTAAGGACTTTGTTGCATTATTTAAGGACTTTGCTGCATTAATTAAGGACTTTGCTGCATTACTTAAGAACTCTGCTGCATTATTTAATTACTTGCTGCATTATTTAAGGACTCTGCTGCGGTGTTTAAGAACTCTGCTGCATTATTTAAGGACTTTGCTGCATTATTTTAGGACTCTGCTGCATTATTTAAGGACTTTGCTGTATTATTTAAGGACTCTACTGAATTATTTAAGGACTTTGTTGCATTATTTAAGGACTCTGCTGCATTATTTAAGGACTTTGCTGTATTATTTAAGGACTCTGCTGCATTATTTAAGGACTTTTTTGCATTATTTAATGACTCTGCTGCATTATTTAAGGACTTTGCTGCATTATTTAAGGACTCTGTTGCATTATTTAAGGACTTTATTGCATTATTTAATGACTCTGCTGCATTATTTAAGGAATTTGCTGCATTATTTAAGGACTCTGCTGCATTATTTAAGGACTTTGCTGCATTATTTAATGACTCTGCTGCATTATTTAAGGACTTTGTTGTATTATTTAAGGACTTTGCTGCATTATTTAAGGACTCTGCTGCGGTATTTAAGGACTCTGCTGCATTATTTAAGGACTTTGTTGCATTATTTAAGGACTCTGCTGCATTATTTAAGGACTTTGCTGCATTATTTAAGGACTATGCTGTGGTATTTAAGGACTCTGCTGTATTATTTAAGGACTTTGCTGCATTATTTAAGGACTCTGCTGCATTATTTAATGACTTTGTTGCATTATATAAAGACTCTGCTGCATTATTTAAGGACTATGTTGCATTATGTTAGAAGTCTGCTGCATTATTTAAGGACTTTGCTGCATTATTTAAGGACTCTGCTGCATTATTTAAGGACTTTATTGCATTATTTAAGGACTCTGCTGCATTATTTAATGACTCTGCTGAAGCATTTGAGGACTCAGCTGCATTATTTAAGGTCTCTGCTGTATTATTTAAGGACTCTGCTGCATTATTTAATGACTCTGCTGCGGTATTTAAGGACTCTGCTGCATTATTTAAGGACTTTGCTGCATTACTTAAGGACTGCTGCGTTATTTAAGGACTCTGCTGCATTATTTAAGACTTTGCTGCATTATTTAAGGACTCTGCTGCAGTGCTTAATGACTCTGCTGAAGCAATTGGGGACTCAGATGCATTATTTAAGGACTCTGCTGCATTATGTAAGGACTTTGCTGCTTTATTTAAGGACTTTGCTGCATTATTTAAGGACTTTGTTGCATTATTTAAGGACTCTGCTGCATTATTTAAGGACTTTGTTGCATTATTTAAGGACTCTGCTGCATTATTTAAGGACTTTGCTGCATTATTTAAGGACTATGCTGTGGTATTTAAGGACTATGCTTTGGCATTATTTAAGGACTTTGCTGCATTATTTAAGGACTCTGCTGCATTATTTAATTACTTTGCTGCATTATTAAAGGACCCTGCTGCGGCATTTAAGGATTCTGCTGCATTATTTAAGGACTTTGATGCATTATTTAAGGACGCTGCTGCAGAATTTAAGGAATCTGCTGCATTATTTAAGGACTTTGTTGCATTATTTAAGGTCTCTGCTGCATTATTTAAGGACTCTGCTATGGTACTTAACGACTTTGCTGCATTATTTAAGGACTTTGCTGCATTATTTAAGGACTTTGATGCATTATTTAAGAACTTTGTTGCATTATTTAAGGACTCTGCTGCATTATTTAAGGACTTTGTTGCATTATGTAAGGACTCTGCTGCATTATTTAAGGACTTTGTTGCATTATTTAAGGTCTCTGCTGCAGTATTTAATGACTCTGCTGAAGCATTTGGGCACTCAGATGCATTATTTAAGGACTCTGCTGCATTATGTAAGGGCTTTGCTGCTTTATTTAAGGACTCTTTTGCATTATTTAAGGACTTTGTTGCATTATTTAAGGACTCTGCTTCATTATTTAAGGACTTTGTTGCATTATTTAAGGATTCTGCTGCATTATTTAAGGACTTTGCCGCATTATTTAAGGACTATGCTTTGGTATTTAAGGACTCTGCTGCATTATTTAAGGACTCTGCTGCATTATTTAAGGACTCTGCTGCATTATTTAATTACTTTGCTGCATTATTTAAGGACTCTGCTGCGGTATTTAAGGACTCTGCTGCGGTATTTAAGGACTCTGCTGCATTATTTAAGGACACTGCTGCAGAATTTAAGGAATCTGCTTCATTATTTAAGGACTTTGTTGCTTTATTTAAGGTCTCTGCTGCATTATTTAAGGACTCTGCTATGGTACTTAAGGACTTTGCTGCATTATTTAAGGACTTTGCTGCATTATTTAAGGACTCTGCTGCATTATTTAAGAACTTTGTTGCATTATTTAAGGACTCTGCTGCATTATTTAAGGACTTTGTTGCATTATGTAAGGACTCTGCTGCATTATTTAAGGACTTTGCTGCATTATTTAAGGACTCTGCTGCATAATTTAAGGACTTTATTGCATTATTTTAGGATCCTGCTGCATTATTTAATGACTCTGCTGAAGCATTTGAGGACTCAGCTGCATTATTAAAGGTCTCTGCTGCATTATTTAAGGATCCTGCTGAAGCATTTGAGGACTCAGTTGCATTATTTAAGGACTTTGCTGCATTATTTAACGACTCTGCTGCGTTATTTAAGGACTCTGCTGCATTATTTAAGAACTTTGCTGTATTATTTAAGGACTCTTCTGCATTATTTAATGACTCTGCTGAAGTATTTGAGGACTCAGCTGCATTATTTAAGGACTCTGCTGCATTATTTAAGGAATTTGCTGCATTATTTAAGGACTCTGCTGCGTTATTTAAGGACTCTGCTGCATTATTTAAGGACTTTGATGCATTATTTAAGGACGCTGCTGCAGAATTTAAGGAATCTGCTGCATTATTTAAGGACTTTGTTGCAATATTTAAGGTCTCTGCTGCATTATTTAAGGACTCTGCTGTGGTATTTAAGGACTCTGCTGCATTATTTAAGGAATTTGTTGCATTATTTAAGGACGCTGCTGCATTATTTAAGGTCTTTGTTGCATTATTTAAGGACTCTGCTGCAGTATTTAATGACTCTGCTGAAGCATTTGGGGACTCAGATGCATTATTTAAGGACTCTGCTGCATTATGTAAGGGCTTTGCTGCTTTATTTAAGGACTCTTTTGCATTATTTAAGGACTTTGTTGCATTATTTAAGGACTCTGCTGCATTATTTAAGGACTTTGTTGCATTATTTAAGGATTCTGCTGCATTATTTAAGGACTTTGCTGCATTATTTAAGGACTATGCTTTGGTATTTAAGGACTCTGCTGCATTATTTAAGGACTTTGCTGCATTATTTAAGGACTCTGCTGCATTATTTAATTACTTTGCTGCATTATTTAAGGACTCTGCTGCGGTATTTAAGGACTCTGCTGCATTATTTAAGGACTTTGATGCATTATTTAAGGACTCTGCTGCATTATTTAAGGAATTTGTTGCATTATTTAAGGACTCTGCTGCATTATTTAAGGACTTTGCTGCATTATTTAATAACTTTGTTGCATTATATAAGTACTCTGCTGCATTATTTAAGGACTTTGTTGCATTATGTAAGGAGTCTGCTGCATTATTTAAGGACTTTGCTGCATTATTTAACGACTCTGCTGAAGCATTTGAGGACTCAGCTGCATTATTTAAGGACTCTGCTGCATTATTTAAGGAATTTGCTGCATTATTTAAGGACTCTGCTGCGGTATTTAAGGACTCTGCTGCATTATTTAAGGACTTTGTTGCATTATGTAAGGAGTCTGCTGCATTATTTAAGGACTTTGCTGCATTATTTAATGAATCTGCTGAAGCATTTGAGGACTCAACTGCATTATTTAAGGTCTCTGCTGCATTATTTAAGGACTCTGCTGAAGCATTTGAGGACTCAGCTGCATGATTTAAGGACTTTGCTGCATTATTTAAGGACTCTGCTGCATTATTTAAGGAATTTGTTGCATTATTTAAGGACTCTGCTGCATTATTTAAGGACTTTGTTGCATTATGTAAGGAGCCTGCTGCATTATTTAAGGACTTTGCTGCATTATTTAATGACTCTGCTGAAGCATTTGAGGACTCAGCTGCATAATTTAAGGACTCTGCTGCATTATTTAAGGAATTTGCTGCATTATTTAAGGACTCTGCTGCGATATTTAAGGACACTTCTGCATTATTTAAGGACTTTGATGCATTATTTAAGGACGCTGCTGCAGAATTTAAGGAATCTGCTGCATTATTTAAGGACTTTGTTGCATTATTTAAGGTCTCTGCTGCATTATTTAACGACTTTGCTGCATTATTTAAGGACTCTGCTGCATAATTTAAGGACTTTATTGCATTATTTTAGGATCCTGCTGCATTATTTAATGACTCTGCTGAAGCATTTGAGGACTCAGCTGCATTATTAAAGGTCTCTGCTGCATTATTTAAGGATCCTGCTGAAGCATTTGAGGACTCAGCTGCATTATTTAAGGACTTTGCTGCATTATTTAACGACTCTGCTGCGTTATTTAAGGACTCTGCTGCATTATTTAAGAACTTTGCTGCATTATTTAAGGACTCTTCTGCATTATTTAATGACTCTGCTGAAGTATTTGAGGACTCAGCTGCATTATTTAAGGACTCTGCTGCATTATTTAAGGAATTTGCTGCATTATTTAAGGACTCTGCTGCGTTATTTAAGGACTCTGCTGCATTATTTAAGGACTTTGATGCATTATTTAAGGACGCTGCTGCAGAATTTAAGGAATCTGCTGCATTATTTAAGGACTTTGTTGCATTATTTAAGGTCTCTGCTGCATTATTTAAGGACTCTGCTGTGGTATTTAAGGACTCTGCTGCATTATTTAAGGAATTTGTTGCATTATTTAAGGACGCTGCTGCATTATTTAAGGACTTTGTTGCTTTATTTAAGGACTCTGCTGCAGTATTTAATGACTCTGCTGAAGCATTTGGGGACTCAGATGCATTATTTAAGGACTCTGCTGCATTATGTAAGGGCTTTGCTGCTTTATTTAAGGACTCTTTTGCATTATTTAAGGACTTTGTTGCATTATTTAAGGACTCTGCTGCATTATTTAAGGACTTTGCTGCATTATTTAAGGACTATGCTTTGGTATTTAAGGACTCTGCTGCATTATTTAAGGACTTTGCTGCATTATTTAAGGACTCTGCTGCATTATTTAATTACTTTGCTGCATTATTTAAGGACTCTGCTGCGGTATTTAAGGACTCTGCTGCATTATTTAAGGACTTTGATGCATTATTTAAGGACTCTGCTGCATTATTTAAGGAATTTGTTGCATTATTTAAGGACTCTGCTGCATTATTTAAGGACTTTGCTGCATTATTTAATAACTTTGTTGCATTATATAAGTACTCTGCTGCATTATTTAAGGACTTTGTTGCATTATGTAAGGAGTCTGCTGCATTATTTAAGGACTTTGCTGCATTATTTAACGACTCTGCTGAAGCATTTGAGGACTCAGCTGCATTATTTAAGGACTCTGCTGCATTATTTAAGGAATTTGCTGCATTATTTAAGGACTCTGCTGCGGTATTTAAGGACTCTGCTGCATTATTTAAGGACTTTGTTGCATTATGTAAGGAGTCTGCTGCATTATTTAAGGACTTTGCTGCATTATTTAATGAATCTGCTGAAGCATTTGAGGACTCAACTGCATTATTTAAGGTCTCTGCTGCATTATTTAAGGACTCTGCTGAAGCATTTGAGGACTCAGCTGCATGATTTAAGGACTTTGCTGCATTAGTTAAGGACTCTGCTGCATTATTTAAGGAATTTGTTGCATTATTTAAGGACTCTGCTGCATTATTTAAGGACTTTGCTGCATTATTTAATAACTTTGTTGCATTATATAAGTACTCTGCTGCATTATTTAAGGACTTTTTTGCATTATGTAAGGAGTCTGCTGCATTATTTAAGGACTTTGCTGCATTATTTAACGACTCTGCTGAAGCATTTGAGGACTCAGCTGCATTATTTAAGGACACTGCTGCATTATTTAAGGAATTTGCTGCATTATTTAAGGACTCTGCTGCGGTATTTAAGGACTCTGCTGCATTATTTAAGGACTTTGTTGCATTATTTAAGGTCTCTGCTGCAGTATTTAATGACTCTGCTGAAGCATTTGGGCACTCAGATGCATTATTTAAGGACTCTGCTGCATTATGTAAGGGCTTTGCTGCTTTATTTAAGGACTCTTTTGCATTATTTAAGGACTTTGTTGCATTATTTAAGGACTCTGCTGCATTATTTAAGGACTTTGTTGCATTATTTAAGGATTCTGCTGCATTATTTAAGGACTTTGCTGCATTATTTAAGGACTTTGCCGCATTATTTAAGGACTATGCTTTGGTATTTAAGGACTCTGCTGCATTATTTAAGGACTCTGCTGCATTATTTAAGGACTCTGCTGCATTATTTAATTACTTTGCTGCATTATTTAAGGACTCTGCTGCGGTATTTAAGGACTCTGCTGCGGTATTTAAGGACTCTGCTGCATTATTTAAGGACACTGCTGCAGAATTTAAGGAATCTGCTTCATTATTTAAGGACTTTGTTGCTTTATTTAAGGTCTCTGCTGCATTATTTAAGGACTCTGCTATGGTACTTAAGGACTTTGCTGCATTATTTAAGGACTTTGCTGCATTATTTAAGGACTCTGCTGCATTATTTAAGAACTTTGTTGCATTGTTTAAGGACTCTGCTGCATTATTTAAGGACTTTGTTGCATTATGTTAGGACTCTGCTGCATTATTTAACGACTTTGCTGCATTATTTAAGGACTCTGCTGCATAATTTAAGGACTTTATTGCATTATTTTAGGATCCTGCTGCATTATTTAATGACTCTGCTGAAGCATTTGAGGACTCAGCTGCATTATTAAAGGTCTCTGCTGCATTATTTAAGGATCCTGCTGAAGCATTTGAGGACTCAGCTGCATTATTTAAGGACTTTGCTGCATTATTTAACGACTCTGCTGCGTTATTTAAGGACTCTGCTGCATTATTTAAGAACTTTGCTGCATTATTTAAGGACTCTTCTGCATTATTTAATGACTCTGCTGAAGTATTTGAGGACTCAGCTGCATTATTTAAGGACTCTGCTGCATTATTTAAGGAATTTGCTGCATTATTTAAGGACTCTGCTGCGTTATTTAAGGACTCTGCTGCATTATTTAAGGACTTTGATGCATTATTTAAGGACGCTGCTGCAGAATTTAAGGAATCTGCTGCATTATTTAAGGACTTTGTTGCATTATTTAAGGTCTCTGCTGCATTATTTAAGGACTCTGCTGTGGTATTTAAGGACTCTGCTGCATTATTTAAGGAATTTGTTGCATTATTTAAGGACGCTGCTGCATTATTTAAGGACTTTGTTGCTTTATTTAAGGACTCTGCTGCAGTATTTAATGACTCTGCTGAAGCATTTGGGGACTCAGATGCATTATTTAAGGACTCTGCTGCATTATGTAAGGGCTTTGCTGCTTTATTTAAGGACTCTTTTGCATTATTTAAGGACTTTGTTGCATTATTTAAGGACTCTGCTGCATTATTTAAGGACTTTGCTGCATTATTTAAGGACTATGCTTTGGTATTTAAGGACTCTGCTGCATTATTTAAGGACTTTGCTGCATTATTTAAGGACTCTGCTGCATTATTTAATTACTTTGCTGCATTATTTAAGGACTCTGCTGCGGTATTTAAGGACTCTGCTGCATTATTTAAGGACTTTGATGCATTATTTAAGGACTCTGCTGCATTATTTAAGGAATTTGTTGCATTATTTAAGGACTCTGCTGCATTATTTAAGGACTTTGCTGCATTATTTAATAACTTTGTTGCATTATATAAGTACTCTGCTGCATTATTTAAGGACTTTGTTGCATTATGTAAGGAGTCTGCTGCATTATTTAAGGACTTTGCTGCATTATTTAACGACTCTGCTGAAGCATTTGAGGACTCAGCTGCATTATTTAAGGACTCTGCTGCATTATTTAAGGAATTTGCTGCATTATTTAAGGACTCTGCTGCGGTATTTAAGGACTCTGCTGCATTATTTAAGGACTTTGTTGCATTATGTAAGGAGTCTGCTGCATTATTTAAGGACTTTGCTGCATTATTTAATGAATCTGCTGAAGCATTTGAGGACTCAACTGCATTATTTAAGGTCTCTGCTGCATTATTTAAGGACTCTGCTGAAGCATTTGAGGACTCAGCTGCATGATTTAAGGACTTTGCTGCATTAGTTAAGGACTCTGCTGCATTATTTAAGGAATTTGTTGCATTATTTAAGGACTCTGCTGCATTATTTAAGGACTTTGCTGCATTATTTAATAACTTTGTTGCATTATATAAGTACTCTGCTGCATTATTTAAGGACTTTGTTGCATTATGTAAGGAGTCTGCTGCATTATTTAAGCACTTTGCTGCATTATTTAACGACTCTGCTGAAGCATTTGAGGACTCAGCTGCATTATTTAAGGACACTGCTGCATTATTTAAGGAATTTGCTGCATTATTTAAGGACTCTGCTGCGGTATTTAAGGACTCTGCTGCATTATTTAAGGACTTTGTTGCATTATTTAAGGTCTCTGCTGCAGTATTTAATGACTCTGCTGAAGCATTTGGGCACTCAGATGCATTATTTAAGGACTCTGCTGCATTATGTAAGGGCTTTGCTGCTTTATTTAAGGACTCTTTTGCATTATTTAAGGACTTTGTTGCATTATTTAAGGACTCTGCTGCATTATTTAAGGACTTTGTTGCATTATTTAAGGATTCTGCTGCATTATTTAAGGACTTTGCTGCATTATTTAAGGACTTTGCCGCATTATTTAAGGACTATGCTTTGGTATTTAAGGACTCTGCTGCATTATTTAAGGACTCTGCTGCATTATTTAAGGACTCTGCTGCATTATTTAATTACTTTGCTGCATTATTTAAGGACTCTGCTGCGGTATTTAAGGACTCTGCTGCGGTATTTAAGGACTCTGCTGCATTATTTAAGGACACTGCTGCAGAATTTAAGGAATCTGCTTCATTATTTAAGGACTTTGTTGCTTTATTTAAGGTCTCTGCTGCATTATTTAAGGACTCTGCTATGGTACTTAAGGACTTTGCTGCATTATTTAAGGACTTTGCTGCATTATTTAAGGACTCTGCTGCATTATTTAAGAACTTTGTTGCATTATTTAAGGACTCTGCTGCATTATTTAAGGACTTTGTTGCATTATGTAAGGACTCTGCTGCATTATTTAAGGACTTTGCTGCATTATTTAAGGACTCTGCTGCATAATTTAAGGACTTTATTGCATTATTTTAGGATCCTGCTGCATTATTTAATGACTCTGCTGAAGCATTTGAGGACTCAGCTGCATTATTAAAGGTCTCTGCTGCATTATTTAAGGATCCTGCTGAAGCATTTGAGGACTCAGTTGCATTATTTAAGGACTTTGCTGCATTATTTAACGACTCTGCTGCGTTATTTAAGGACTCTGCTGCATTATTTAAGAACTTTGCTGTATTATTTAAGGACTCTTCTGCATTATTTAATGACTCTGCTGAAGTATTTGAGGACTCAGCTGCATTATTTAAGGACTCTGCTGCATTATTTAAGGAATTTGCTGCATTATTTAAGGACTCTGCTGCGTTATTTAAGGACTCTGCTGCATTATTTAAGGACTTTGATGCATTATTTAAGGACGCTGCTGCAGAATTTAAGGAATCTGCTGCATTATTTAAGGACTTTGTTGCAATATTTAAGGTCTCTGCTGCATTATTTAAGGACTCTGCTGTGGTATTTAAGGACTCTGCTGCATTATTTAAGGAATTTGTTGCATTATTTAAGGACGCTGCTGCATTATTTAAGGTCTTTGTTGCATTATTTAAGGACTCTGCTGCAGTATTTAATGACTCTGCTGAAGCATTTGGGGACTCAGATGCATTATTTAAGGACTCTGCTGCATTATGTAAGGGCTTTGCTGCTTTATTTAAGGACTCTTTTGCATTATTTAAGGACTTTGTTGCATTATTTAAGGACTCTGCTGCATTATTTAAGGACTTTGTTGCATTATTTAAGGATTCTGCTGCATTATTTAAGGACTTTGCTGCATTATTTAAGGACTATGCTTTGGTATTTAAGGACTCTGCTGCATTATTTAAGGACTTTGCTGCATTATTTAAGGACTCTGCTGCATTATTTAATTACTTTGCTGCATTATTTAAGGACTCTGCTGCGGTATTTAAGGACTCTGCTGCATTATTTAAGGACTTTGATGCATTATTTAAGGACTCTGCTGCATTATTTAAGGAATTTGTTGCATTATTTAAGGACTCTGCTGCATTATTTAAGGACTTTGCTGCATTATTTAATAACTTTGTTGCATTATATAAGTACTCTGCTGCATTATTTAAGGACTTTGTTGCATTATGTAAGGAGTCTGCTGCATTATTTAAGGACTTTGCTGCATTATTTAACGACTCTGCTGAAGCATTTGAGGACTCAGCTGCATTATTTAAGGACTCTGCTGCATTATTTAAGGAATTTGCTGCATTATTTAAGGACTCTGCTGCGGTATTTAAGGACTCTGCTGCATTATTTAAGGACTTTGTTGCATTATGTAAGGAGTCTGCTGCATTATTTAAGGACTTTGCTGCATTATTTAATGAATCTGCTAAAGCATTTGAGGACTCAACTGCATTATTTAAGGTCTCTGCTGCATTATTTAAGGACTCTGCTGAAGCATTTGAGGACTCAGCTGCATGATTTAAGGACTTTGCTGCATTATTTAAGGACTCTGCTGCATTATTTAAGGAATTTGTTGCATTATTTAAGGACTCTGCTGCATTATTTAAGGACTTTGCTGCATTATTTAATAACTTTGTTGCATTATATAAGTACTCTGCTGCATTATTTAAGGACTTTGTTGCATTATGTAAGGAGTCTGCTGCATTATTTAAGGACTTTGCTGCATTATTTAACGACTCTGCTGAAGCATTTGAGGACTCAGCTGCATTATTTAAGGACTCTGCTGCATTATTTAAGGAATTTGCTGCATTATTTAAGGACTCTGCTGCGGTATTTAAGGACTCTGCTGCATTATTTAAGGACTTTGTTGCATTATGTAAGGAGCCTGCTGCATTATTTAAGGACTTTGCTGCATTATTTAATGACTCTGCTGAAGCATTTGAGGACTCAGCTGCATAATTTAAGGACTCTGCTGCATTATTTAAGGAATTTGCTGCATTATTTAAGGACTCTGCTGCGATATTTAAGGACTCTTCTGCATTATTTAAGGACTTTGATGCATTATTTAAGGACGCTGCTGCAGAATTTAAGGAATCTGCTGCATTATTTAAGGACTTTGTTGCATTATTTAAGGTCTCTGCTGCATTATTTAAGGACTCTGCTGTGGTATTTAATTACTCTGCTGCATTATTTAAGGAATTTGTTGCATTATTTAAGGACGCTGCTGCATTATTTAAGGACTTTGTTGCATTATTTAAGGACTTTGCTGCATTAATTAAGGACTTTGCTGCATTACTTAAGAACTCTGCTGCATTATTTAATTACTTGCTGCATTATTTAAGGACTCTGCTGCGGTGTTTAAGAACTCTGCTGCATTATTTAAGGACTTTGCTGCATTATTTTAGGACTCTGCTGCATTATTTAAGGACTTTGCTGTATTATTTAAGGACTCTACTGAATTATTTAAGGACTTTGTTGCATTATTTAAGGACTCTGCTGCATTATTTAAGGACTTTGCTGTATTATTTAAGGACTCTGTTGCATTATTTAAGGACTTTTTTGCATTATTTAATGACTCTGCTGCATTATTTAAGGACTTTGCTGCATTATTTAAGGACTCTGTTGCATTATTTAAGGACTTTATTGCATTATTTAATGACTCTGCTGCATTATTTAAGGAATTTGCTGCATTATTTAAGGACTCTGCTGCATTATTTAAGGACTTTGCTGCATTATTTAATGACTCTGCTGCATTATTTAAGGACTTTGTTGTATTATTTAAGGACTTTGCTGCATTATTTAAGGACTCTGCTGCGGTATTTAAGGACTCTGCTGCATTATTTAAGGACTTTGTTGCATTATTTAAGGACTCTGCTGCATTATTTAAGGACTTTGCTGCATTATTTAAGGACTATGCTGTGGTATTTAAGGACTCTGCTGTATTATTTAAGGACTTTGCTGCATTATTTAAGGACTCTGCTGCATTATTTAATGACTTTGTTGCATTATATAAAGACTCTGCTGCATTATTTAAGGACTATGTTGCATTATGTTAGAAGTCTGCTGCATTATTTAAGGACTTTGCTGCATTATTTAAGGACTCTGCTGCATTATTTAAGGACTTTATTGCATTATTTAAGGACTCTGCTGCATTATTTAATGACTCTGCTGAAGCATTTGAGGACTCAGCTGCATTATTTAAGGTCTCTGCTGTATTATTTAAGGACTCTGCTGCATTATTTAATGACTCTGCTGCGGTATTTAAGGACTCTGCTGCATTATTTAAGGACTTTGCTGCATTACTTAAGGACTGCTGCGTTATTTAAGGACTCTGCTGCATTATTTAAGACTTTGCTGCATTATTTAAGGACTCTGCTGCAGTGCTTAATGACTCTGCTGAAGCAATTGGGGACTCAGATGCATTATTTAAGGACTCTGCTGCATTATGTAAGGACTTTGCTGCTTTATTTAAGGACTTTGCTGCATTATTTAAGGACTTTGTTGCATTATTTAAGGACTCTGCTGCATTATTTAAGGACTTTGTTGCATTATTTAAGGACTCTGCTGCATTATTTAAGGACTTTGCTGCATTATTTAAGGACTATGCTGTGGTATTTAAGGACTATGCTTTGGCATTATTTAAGGACTTTGCTGCATTATTTAAGGACTCTGCTGCATTATTTAATTACTTTGCTGCATTATTAAAGGACCCTGCTGCGGCATTTAAGGATTCTGCTGCATTATTTAAGGACTTTGATGCATTATTTAAGGACGCTGCTGCAGAATTTAAGGAATCTGCTGCATTATTTAAGGACTTTGTTGCATTATTTAAGGTCTCTGCTGCATTATTTAAGGACTCTGCTATGGTACTTAACGACTTTGCTGCATTATTTAAGGACTTTGCTGCATTATTTAAGGACTTTGATGCATTATTTAAGAACTTTGTTGCATTATTTAAGGACTCTGCTGCATTATTTAAGGACTTTGTTGCATTATGTAAGGACTCTGCTGCATTATTTAAGGACTTTGTTGCATTATTTAAGGTCTCTGCTGCAGTATTTAATGACTCTGCTGAAGCATTTGGGCACTCAGATGCATTATTTAAGGACTCTGCTGCATTATGTAAGGGCTTTGCTGCTTTATTTAAGGACTCTTTTGCATTATTTAAGGACTTTGTTGCATTATTTAAGGACTCTGCTGCATTATTTAAGGACTTTGTTGCATTATTTAAGGATTCTGCTGCATTATTTAAGGACTTTGCTGCATTATTTAAGGACTTTGCCGCATTATTTAAGGACTATGCTTTGGTATTTAAGGACTCTGCTGCATTATTTAAGGACTCTGCTGCATTATTTAAGGACTCTGCTGCATTATTTAATTACTTTGCTGCATTATTTAAGGACTCTGCTGCGGTATTTAAGGACTCTGCTGCGGTATTTAAGGACTCTGCTGCATTATTTAAGGACACTGCTGCAGAATTTAAGGAATCTGCTTCATTATTTAAGGACTTTGTTGCTTTATTTAAGGTCTCTGCTGCATTATTTAAGGACTCTGCTATGGTACTTAAGGACTTTGCTGCATTATTTAAGGACTTTGCTGCATTATTTAAGGACTCTGCTGCATTATTTAAGAACTTTGTTGCATTATTTAAGGACTCTGCTGCATTATTTAAGGACTTTGTTGCATTATGTAAGGACTCTGCTGCATTATTTAAGGACTTTGCTGCATTATTTAAGGACTCTGCTGCATAATTTAAGGACTTTATTGCATTATTTTAGGATCCTGCTGCATTATTTAATGACTCTGCTGAAGCATTTGAGGACTCAGCTGCATTATTAAAGGTCTCTGCTGCATTATTTAAGGATCCTGCTGAAGCATTTGAGGACTCAGTTGCATTATTTAAGGACTTTGCTGCATTATTTAACGACTCTGCTGCGTTATTTAAGGACTCTGCTGCATTATTTAAGAACTTTGCTGTATTATTTAAGGACTCTTCTGCATTATTTAATGACTCTGCTGAAGTATTTGAGGACTCAGCTGCATTATTTAAGGACTCTGCTGCATTATTTAAGGAATTTGCTGCATTATTTAAGGACTCTGCTGCGTTATTTAAGGACTCTGCTGCATTATTTAAGGACTTTGATGCATTATTTAAGGACGCTGCTGCAGAATTTAAGGAATCTGCTGCATTATTTAAGGACTTTGTTGCAATATTTAAGGTCTCTGCTGCATTATTTAAGGACTCTGCTGTGGTATTTAAGGACTCTGCTGCATTATTTAAGGAATTTGTTGCATTATTTAAGGACGCTGCTGCATTATTTAAGGTCTTTGTTGCATTATTTAAGGACTCTGCTGCAGTATTTAATGACTCTGCTGAAGCATTTGGGGACTCAGATGCATTATTTAAGGACTTTGCTGCATTATTTAAGGACTCTGCTGCATTATTTAATTACTTTGCTGCATTATTTAAGGACTCTGCTGCGGTATTTAAGGACTCTGCTGCATTATTTAAGGACTTTGATGCATTATTTAAGGACTCTGCTGCATTATTTAAGGAATTTGTTGCATTATTTAAGGACTCTGCTGCATTATTTAAGGACTTTGCTGCATTATTTAATAACTTTGTTGCATTATATAAGTACTCTGCTGCATTATTTAAGGACTTTGTTGCATTATGTAAGGAGTCTGCTGCATTATTTAAGGACTTTGCTGCATTATTTAACGACTCTGCTGAAGCATTTGAGGACTCAGCTGCATTATTTAAGGACTCTGCTGCATTATTTAAGGAATTTGCTGCATTATTTAAGGACTCTGCTGCGGTATTTAAGGACTCTGCTGCATTATTTAAGGACTTTGTTGCATTATGTAAGGAGTCTGCTGCATTATTTAAGGACTTTGCTGCATTATTTAATGAATCTGCTGAAGCATTTGAGGACTCAACTGCATTATTTAAGGTCTCTGCTGCATTATTTAAGGACTCTGCTGAAGCATTTGAGGACTCAGCTGCATGATTTAAGGACTTTGCTGCATTATTTAAGGACTCTGCTGCATTATTTAAGGAATTTGTTGCATTATTTAAGGACTCTGCTGCATTATTTAAGGACTTTGTTGCATTATGTAAGGAGCCTGCTGCATTATTTAAGGACTTTGCTGCATTATTTAATGACTCTGCTGAAGCATTTGAGGACTCAGCTGCATAATTTAAGGACTCTGCTGCATTATTTAAGGAATTTGCTGCATTATTTAAGGACTCTGCTGCGATATTTAAGGACACTTCTGCATTATTTAAGGACTTTGATGCATTATTTAAGGACGCTGCTGCAGAATTTAAGGAATCTGCTGCATTATTTAAGGACTTTGTTGCATTATTTAAGGTCTCTGCTGCATTATTTAACGACTTTGCTGCATTATTTAAGGACTCTGCTGCATAATTTAAGGACTTTATTGCATTATTTTAGGATCCTGCTGCATTATTTAATGACTCTGCTGAAGCATTTGAGGACTCAGCTGCATTATTAAAGGTCTCTGCTGCATTATTTAAGGATCCTGCTGAAGCATTTGAGGACTCAGCTGCATTATTTAAGGACTTTGCTGCATTATTTAACGACTCTGCTGCGTTATTTAAGGACTCTGCTGCATTATTTAAGAACTTTGCTGCATTATTTAAGGACTCTTCTGCATTATTTAATGACTCTGCTGAAGTATTTGAGGACTCAGCTGCATTATTTAAGGACTCTGCTGCATTATTTAAGGAATTTGCTGCATTATTTAAGGACTCTGCTGCGTTATTTAAGGACTCTGCTGCATTATTTAAGGACTTTGATGCATTATTTAAGGACGCTGCTGCAGAATTTAAGGAATCTGCTGCATTATTTAAGGACTTTGTTGCATTATTTAAGGTCTCTGCTGCATTATTTAAGGACTCTGCTGTGGTATTTAAGGACTCTGCTGCATTATTTAAGGAATTTGTTGCATTATTTAAGGACGCTGCTGCATTATTTAAGGACTTTGTTGCTTTATTTAAGGACTCTGCTGCAGTATTTAATGACTCTGCTGAAGCATTTGGGGACTCAGATGCATTATTTAAGGACTCTGCTGCATTATGTAAGGGCTTTGCTGCTTTATTTAAGGACTCTTTTGCATTATTTAAGGACTTTGTTGCATTATTTAAGGACTCTGCTGCATTATTTAAGGACTTTGCTGCATTATTTAAGGACTATGCTTTGGTATTTAAGGACTCTGCTGCATTATTTAAGGACTTTGCTGCATTATTTAAGGACTCTGCTGCATTATTTAATTACTTTGCTGCATTATTTAAGGACTCTGCTGCGGTATTTAAGGACTCTGCTGCATTATTTAAGGACTTTGATGCATTATTTAAGGACTCTGCTGCATTATTTAAGGAATTTGTTGCATTATTTAAGGACTCTGCTGCATTATTTAAGGACTTTGCTGCATTATTTAATAACTTTGTTGCATTATATAAGTACTCTGCTGCATTATTTAAGGACTTTGTTGCATTATGTAAGGAGTCTGCTGCATTATTTAAGGACTTTGCTGCATTATTTAACGACTCTGCTGAAGCATTTGAGGACTCAGCTGCATTATTTAAGGACTCTGCTGCATTATTTAAGGAATTTGCTGCATTATTTAAGGACTCTGCTGCGGTATTTAAGGACTCTGCTGCATTATTTAAGGACTTTGTTGCATTATGTAAGGAGTCTGCTGCATTATTTAAGGACTTTGCTGCATTATTTAATGAATCTGCTGAAGCATTTGAGGACTCAACTGCATTATTTAAGGTCTCTGCTGCATTATTTAAGGACTCTGCTGAAGCATTTGAGGACTCAGCTGCATGATTTAAGGACTTTGCTGCATTAGTTAAGGACTCTGCTGCATTATTTAAGGAATTTGTTGCATTATTTAAGGACTCTGCTGCATTATTTAAGGACTTTGCTGCATTATTTAATAACTTTGTTGCATTATATAAGTACTCTGCTGCATTATTTAAGGACTTTTTTGCATTATGTAAGGAGTCTGCTGCATTATTTAAGGACTTTGCTGCATTATTTAACGACTCTGCTGAAGCATTTGAGGACTCAGCTGCATTATTTAAGGACACTGCTGCATTATTTAAGGAATTTGCTGCATTATTTAAGGACTCTGCTGCGGTATTTAAGGACTCTGCTGCATTATTTAAGGACTTTGTTGCATTATTTAAGGTCTCTGCTGCAGTATTTAATGACTCTGCTGAAGCATTTGGGCACTCAGATGCATTATTTAAGGACTCTGCTGCATTATGTAAGGGCTTTGCTGCTTTATTTAAGGACTCTTTTGCATTATTTAAGGACTTTGTTGCATTATTTAAGGACTCTGCTGCATTATTTAAGGACTTTGTTGCATTATTTAAGGATTCTGCTGCATTATTTAAGGACTTTGCTGCATTATTTAAGGACTTTGCCGCATTATTTAAGGACTATGCTTTGGTATTTAAGGACTCTGCTGCATTATTTAAGGACTCTGCTGCATTATTTAAGGACTCTGCTGCATTATTTAATTACTTTGCTGCATTATTTAAGGACTCTGCTGCGGTATTTAAGGACTCTGCTGCGGTATTTAAGGACTCTGCTGCATTATTTAAGGACACTGCTGCAGAATTTAAGGAATCTGCTTCATTATTTAAGGACTTTGTTGCTTTATTTAAGGTCTCTGCTGCATTATTTAAGGACTCTGCTATGGTACTTAAGGACTTTGCTGCATTATTTAAGGACTTTGCTGCATTATTTAAGGACTCTGCTGCATTATTTAAGAACTTTGTTGCATTATTTAAGGACTCTGCTGCATTATTTAAGGACTTTGTTGCATTATGTAAGGACTCTGCTGCATTATTTAAGGACTTTGCTGCATTATTTAAGGACTCTGCTGCATAATTTAAGGACTTTATTGCATTATTTTAGGATCCTGCTGCATTATTTAATGACTCTGCTGAAGCATTTGATGACTCAGCTGCATTATTAAAGGTCTCTGCTGCATTATTTAAGGATCCTGCTGAAGCATTTGAGGACTCAGTTGCATTATTTAAGGACTTTGCTGCATTATTTAACGACTCTGCTGCGTTATTTAAGGACTCTGCTGCATTATTTAAGAACTTTGCTGTATTATTTAAGGACTCTTCTGCATTATTTAATGACTCTGCTGAAGTATTTGAGGACTCAGCTGCATTATTTAAGGACTCTGCTGCATTATTTAAGGAATTTGCTGCATTATTTAAGGACTCTGCTGCGTTATTTAAGGACTCTGCTGCATTATTTAAGGACTTTGATGCATTATTTAAGGACGCTGCTGCAGAATTTAAGGAATCTGCTGCATTATTTAAGGACTTTGTTGCAATATTTAAGGTCTCTGCTGCATTATTTAAGGACTCTGCTGTGGTATTTAAGGACTCTGCTGCATTATTTAAGGAATTTTTTGCATTATTTAAGGACGCTGCTGCATTATTTAAGGAATTTGTTGCATTATTTAAGGACGCTGCTGCATTATTTAAGGACTTTGTTGCATTATTTAAGGACTCTGCTGCAGTATTTAATGACTCTGCTGAAGCATTTGGGGACTCAGATGCATTATTTAAGGACTCTGCTGCATTATGTAAGGGCTTTGCTGCTTTATTTAACGACTCTTTTGCATTATTTAAGGACTCTGCTGCATTATTTAAGGACTTTGTTGCATTATTTAAGGATTTTGCTGCATTATTTAAGGATTTTGCTGCATTATTTAAGGACTTTGCCGCATTATTTAAGGACTATGCTTTGGTATTTAAGGACTCTGCTGCATTATTTAAGGACTTTGCTGCATTATTTAAGGACTCTGCTGCATTATTTAATTACTTTGCTGCATTATTTAAGGACTCTGCTGCGGTATTTAAGGACTCTGCTGCATTATTTAAGGACTTTGATGCATTATTTAAGGACACTGCTGCAGAATTTAAGATTCTGCTTCATTATATAAGGACTTTGTTGCATTATTTAAGGTCTCTGCTGCATTATTTAAGGACTCTGCTATGGTACTTAAGGACTTTGCTGCATTATTTAAGGACTCTGCTGCATTATTTAAGAACTTTGTTGCATTATTTAAGGACTCTGCTGCATTATTTAAGGACTTTGTTGCATTATGTAAGGACTCTGCTGCATTATTTAAGGACTTTGCTGCATTATTTAAGGACTCTGCTGCATAATTTAAGGACTTTATTGCATTATTTTAGGATCCTGCTGCATTATTTAATGACTCTGCTGAAGCATTTGAGGACTCAGCTGCATTATTAAAGGTCTCTGCTGCATTATTTAAGGATCCTGCTGAAGCATTTGAGGACTCAGTTGCATTATTTAAGGACTTTGCTGCATTATTTAACGACTCTGCTGCGTTATTTAAGGACTCTGCTGCATTATTTAAGAACTTTGCTGCATTATTTAAGGACTCTTCTGAATTATTTAATGACTCTGCTGAAGTATTTGAGGACTCAGCTGCATTACTTAAGGACTCTGCTGCATTATTTAAGGAATTTGCTGCATTATTTAAGGACTCTGCTGCGTTATTTAAGGACTCTGCTGCGTTATTTAAGGACTCTGCTGCATTATTTAAGGACTTTGATGCATTATTTATGGACGCTGCTGCAGAATTTAAGGAATCTGCTGCATTATTTAAGGACTTTGTTGCATTATTTAAGGTCTCTGCTGCATTATTTAAGGACTCTGCTGTGGTATTTAAGGACTCTGCTGCATTATTTAAGGAATTTGTTGCATTATTTAAGGACGCTGCTGCATTATTTAAGGTCTTTGTTGCATTATTTAAGGACTCTGCTGCATTATTTAAGGACTTTGTTGCATTATTTAAGGATCCTGCTGCATTATTTAAGGACTTTGCTGCATTATTTAAGGACTATGCTTTGGTATTTAAGGACTCTGCTGCATTATTTAAGGACTTTGCTGCATTATTTAAGGACTCTGCTGCATTATTTAATTACTTTGCTGCATTATTTAAGGACTCTGCTGCGGTATTTAAGGACTCTGCTGCATTATTTAAGGACTTTGATGCATTATTTAAGGACTCTGCTGCATTATTTAAGGAATTTGTTGCATTATTTAAGGACTCTGCTGCATTATTTAAGGACTTTGCTGCATTATTTAATAACTTTGTTGCATTATATAAGTACTCTGCTGCATTATTTAAGGACTTTGTTGCATTATGTAAGGAGTCTGCTGCATTATTTAAGGACTTTGCTGCATTATTTAACGACTCTGCTGAAACATTTGAGGACTCAGCTGCATTATTTAAGGACTCTGCTGCATTATTTAAGGAATTTGCTGCATTATTTAAGGACTCTGCTGCGGTATTTAAGGACTCTGCTGCATTATTTAAGGACTTTGATGAATTATTTAAGGACTCTGCTGCATTATTTAATTACTTTGTTGCATTATATAAGGTCTCTGCTGCATTATTTAAGGACTATGTTGCATTATGTTAGAAGTCTGCTGCATTATTTAAGGACTTTGCTGCATTATTTAAGGACTCTGCTGCATTATTTAAGGACTTTATTGCATTATTTAAGGACTCTGCTGCATTATTTAATGACTCTGCTGAAGCATTTGAGGACTCAGCTGCATTATTTAAGGTCTCTGCTGTATTATTTAAGGACTCTGCTGCATTATTTAATGACTCTGCTGCGGTATTTAAGGACTCTGCTGCATTATTTAAGGACTTTGCTGCATTATTTAAGGACTGCTGCGTTGTTTAAGGACTCTGCTGCATTATTTAAGACTTTGCTGCATTATTTAAGGACTCTGCTGAAGCAATTGGGGACTCAGATGCATTATTTAAGGACTCTGCTGCATTATGTAAGGACTTTGCTGCTTTATTTAAGGACTTTGCTGCATTATTTAAGGACTTTGTTGCATTATTTAAGGACTCTGCTGCATTATTTAAGGACTTTGTTGCATTATTTAAGGACTCTGCTGCATTATTTAAGGACTTTGCTGCATTATTTAAGGACTATGCTGTGATATTTAAGGACTATGCTTTGGCATTATTTAAGGACTTTGCTGCATTATTTAAGGACTCTGCTGCATTATTTAATTACTTTGCTGCATTATTAAAGGACCCTGCTGCGGCATTTAAGGATTCTGCTGCATTATTTAAGGACTTTGATGCATTATTTAAGGACGCTGCTGCAGAATTTAAGGAATCTGCTGCATTATTTAAGGACTTTGTTGCATTATTTAAGGTCTCTGCTGCATTATTTAAGGACTCTGCTATGGTACTTAACGACTTTGCTGCATTATTTAAGGACTTTGCTGCATTATTTAAGGACTTTGATGCATTATTTAAGAACTTTGTTGCATTATTTAAGGACTCTGCTGCATTATTTAAGGACTTTGTTGCATTATGTAAGGACTCTGCTGCATTATTTAAGGACTTTGCTGCATTATTTAAGGACTCTGCTGCATAATTTAAGGACTTTATTGCATTATTTAAGGATCCTGCTGCATTATTTAAGGATCCTGCTGAAGCATTTGAGGACTCAGCTGCATTATTTAAGGACTTTGCTGCATTATTTAGCGACTCTGCTGCATTATCTAAGGACTCTGCTGCTTTATTTAAGGACTTTCCTGCATTATTTAAGGAGTCTTCTGCATTATTTAATGACTCTGCTGAAGCATTTGAGGACTCAGCTGCATTATTTAAGGACTCTGCTGCATTATTTAAGGACTTTGCTGCATTATTTAATGACTCTGCTGAAGCATTTGAGGACTCAGCTGCATTATTTAAGGACTCTGCTGCATTATTTAAGGAATTTGCTGCATTATATAAGGACTCTGCTGCGGTATTTAAGGACTCTGCTGCATTATTTAAGGACTTTGATGCATTATTTAAGGACGCTGCTGCAGAATTTAAGGAATCTGCTGCATTATTTAAGGACTTTGTTGCATTATTTAAGGTCTCTGCTGCATTATTTAAGGACTTGCTGCATTATTTAAGGACTCTGCTGCTGTGTTTAAGAACTCTGCTGCATTATTTAAGGACTTTGCTGAATTATTTTAGGACTCTGCTGCATTATTTAAGGACTTTGCTGTATTATTTAAGGACTCTACTGCATTATTTAAGGACTTTGTTGCATTATTTAAGGACTCTGCTGCATTATTTAAGGACTTTGCTGTATTATTTAAGGACTCTGCTGCATTATTTAAGGACTTTTTTGCATTATTTAAGGACTCTGCTGCATTATTTAAGGACTTTGCTGCATTATTTAAGGACTCTGCTGCATTATTTAAGGACTTTGCTGCATTATTTAATGACTCTGCTGCATTATTTAAGGACTTTGTTGTATTATTTAAGGACTTTGCTGCATTATTTAAGGACTCTGCTGCGGTATTTAAGGACTCTGCTGCATTATTTAAGGACTTTGTTGCATTATTTAAGGACTCTGCTGCATTATTTAGGGACTTTGCTGCATTATTTAAGGACTATGCTGTGGTACTTAAGGACTCTGCTGTATTATTTAAGGACTTTGCTGCATTATTTAAGGACTCTGCTGCATTATTTAATGACTTTGTTGCATTATATAAGGACTCTGCTGCATTATTTAAGGACTATGTTGCATTATGTTAGAAGTCTGCTGCATTATTTAAGGACTTTGCTGCATTATTTAAGGACTCTGCTGCATTATTTGAGGACTTTATTGCATTATTTAAGGACTCTGCTGCATTATTTAATGACTCTGCTGAAGCATTTGAGGACTCAGCTGCATTATTTAAGGTCTCTGCTGTATTATTTAAGGACTCTGCTGCATTATTTAATGACTCTGCTGCGGTATTTAAGGACTCTGCTGCATTATTTAAGGACTTTGCTGCATTATTTAAGGACTGCTGCGTTATTTAAGGACTCTGCTGCATTATTTAAGACTTTGCTGCATTATTTAAGGACTCTGCTGCAGTGTTTAATGACTCTGCTGAAGCAATTGGGGACTCAGATGCATTGTTTAAGGACTCTGCTGCATTATGTAAGGACTTTGCTGCTTTATTTAAGGACTTTGCTGCATTATTTAAGGACTTTGTTGCATTATTTAAGGACTCTGCTGCATTATTTAAGGACTTTGTTGCATTATTTAAGGACTCTGCCGCATTATTTAAGGACTATGCTTTGGTATTTAAGGACTCTGCTGCATTATTTAAGGACTTTGCTGCATTATTTAAGGACTCTGCTGCATTATTTAATTACTTTGCTGCATTATTTAAGGACTCTGCTGCGGTATTTAAGTACTCTGCTGCATTATTTAAGGACTTTGATGCATTATTTAAGGACACTGCTGCAGAATTTAAGGAATCTGCTTCATTATTTAAGGACTTTGTTGCATTATTTAAGGTCTCTGCTGCATTATTTAAGGACTCTGCTATGGTACTTAAGGACTTTGCTGCATTATTTAAGGACTCTGCTGCATTATTTAAGAACTTTGTTGCATTGTTTAAGGACTCTGCTGCATTATTTAAGGACTTTGTTGCATTATGTTAGGACTCTGCTGCATTATTTAACGACTTTGCTGCATTATTTAAGGACTCTGCTGCATAATTTAAGGACTTTATTGCATTATTTTAGGATCCTGCTGCATTATTTAATGACTCTGCTGAAGCATTTGAGGACTCAGCTGCATTATTAAAGGTCTCTGCTGCATTATTTAAGGATCCTGCTGAAGCATTTGAGGACTCAGCTGCATTATTTAAGGACTTTGCTGCATTATTTAACGACTCTGCTGCGTTATTTAAGGACTCTGCTGCATTATTTAAGAACTTTGCTGCATTATTTAAGGACTCTTCTGCATTATTTAATGACTCTGCTGAAGTATTTGAGGACTCAGCTGCATTATTTAAGGACTCTGCTGCATTATTTAAGGAATTTGCTGCATTATTTAAGGACTCTGCTGCGTTATTTAAGGACTCTGCTGCATTATTTAAGGACTTTGATGCATTATTTAAGGACGCTGCTGCAGAATTTAAGGAATCTGCTGCATTATTTAAGGACTTTGTTGCATTATTTAAGGTCTCTGCTGCATTATTTAAGGACTCTGCTGTGGTATTTAAGGACTCTGCTGCATTATTTAAGGAATTTGTTGCATTATTTAAGGACGCTGCTGCATTATTTAAGGACTTTGTTGCTTTATTTAAGGACTCTGCTGCAGTATTTAATGACTCTGCTGAAGCATTTGGGGACTCAGATGCATTATTTAAGGACTCTGCTGCATTATGTAAGGGCTTTGCTGCTTTATTTAAGGACTCTTTTGCATTATTTAAGGACTTTGTTGCATTATTTAAGGACTCTGCTGCATTATTTAAGGACTTTGCTGCATTATTTAAGGACTATGCTTTGGTATTTAAGGACTCTGCTGCATTATTTAAGGACTTTGCTGCATTATTTAAGGACTCTGCTGCATTATTTAATTACTTTGCTGCATTATTTAAGGACTCTGCTGCGGTATTTAAGGACTCTGCTGCATTATTTAAGGACTTTGATGCATTATTTAAGGACTCTGCTGCATTATTTAAGGAATTTGTTGCATTATTTAAGGACTCTGCTGCATTATTTAAGGACTTTGCTGCATTATTTAATAACTTTGTTGCATTATATAAGTACTCTGCTGCATTATTTAAGGACTTTGTTGCATTATGTAAGGAGTCTGCTGCATTATTTAAGGACTTTGCTGCATTATTTAACGACTCTGCTGAAGCATTTGAGGACTCAGCTGCATTATTTAAGGACTCTGCTGCATTATTTAAGGAATTTGCTGCATTATTTAAGGACTCTGCTGCGGTATTTAAGGACTCTGCTGCATTATTTAAGGACTTTGTTGCATTATGTAAGGAGTCTGCTGCATTATTTAAGGACTTTGCTGCATTATTTAATGAATCTGCTGAAGCATTTGAGGACTCAACTGCATTATTTAAGGTCTCTGCTGCATTATTTAAGGACTCTGCTGAAGCATTTCAGGACTCAGCTGCATGATTTAAGGACTTTGCTGCATTAGTTAAGGACTCTGCTGCATTATTTAAGGAATTTGTTGCATTATTTAAGGACTCTGCTGCATTATTTAAGGACTTTGCTGCATTATTTAATAACTTTGTTGCATTATATAAGTACTCTGCTGCATTATTTAAGGACTTTGTTGCATTATGTAAGGAGTCTGCTGCATTATTTAAGGACTTTGCTGCATTATTTAACGACTCTGTTGAAGCATTTGAGGACTCAGCTGCATTATTTAAGGACACTGCTGCATTATTTAAGGAATTTGCTGCATTATTTAAGGACTCTGCTGCGGTATTTAAGGACTCTGCTGCATTATTTAAGGACTTTGTTGCATTATTTAAGGTCTCTGCTGCAGTATTTAATGACTCTGCTGAAGCATTTGGGCACTCAGATGCATTATTTAAGGACTCTGCTGCATTATGTAAGGGCTTTGCTGCTTTATTTAAGGACTCTTTTGCATTATTTAAGGACTTTGTTGCATTATTTAAGGACTCTGCTGCATTATTTAAGGACTTTGTTGCATTATTTAAGGATTCTGCTGCATTATTTAAGGACTTTGCTGCATTATTTAAGGACTTTGCCGCATTATTTAAGGACTATGCTTTGGTATTTAAGGACTCTGCTGCATTATTTAAGGACTCTGCTGCATTATTTAAGGACTCTGCTGCATTATTTAATTACTTTGCTGCATTATTTAAGGACTCTGCTGCGGTATTTAAGGACTCTGCTGCGGTATTTAAGGACTCTGCTGCATTATTTAAGGACACTGCTGCAGAATTTAAGGAATCTGCTTCATTATTTAAGGACTTTGTTGCTTTATTTAAGGTCTCTGCTGCATTATTTAAGGACTCTGCTATGGTACTTAAGGACTTTGCTGCATTATTTAAGGACTTTGCTGCATTATTTAAGGACTCTGCTGCATTATTTAAGAACTTTGTTGCATTATTTAAGGACTCTGCTGCATTATTTAAGGACTTTGTTGCATTATGTAAGGACTCTGCTGCATTATTTAAGGACTTTGCTGCATTATTTAAGGACTCTGCTGCATAATTTAAGGACTTTATTGCATTATTTTAGGATCCTGCTGCATTATTTAATGACTCTGCTGAAGCATTTGAGGACTCAGCTGCATTATTAAAGGTCTCTGCTGCATTATTTAAGGATCCTGCTGAAGCATTTGAGGACTCAGTTGCATTATTTAAGGACTTTGCTGCATTATTTAACGACTCTGCTGCGTTATTTAAGGACTCTGCTGCATTATTTAAGAACTTTGCTGTATTATTTAAGGACTCTTCTGCATTATTTAATGACTCTGCTGAAGTATTTGAGGACTCAGCTGCATTATTTAAGGACTCTGCTGCATTATTTAAGGAATTTGCTGCATTATTTAAGGACTCTGCTGCGTTATTTAAGGACTCTGCTGCATTATTTAAGGACTTTGATGCATTATTTAAGGACGCTGCTGCAGAATTTAAGGAATCTGCTGCATTATTTAAGGACTTTGTTGCAATATTTAAGGTCTCTGCTGCATTATTTAAGGACTCTGCTGTGGTATTTAAGGACTCTGCTGCATTATTTAAGGAATTTGTTGCATTATTTAAGGACGCTGCTGCATTATTTAAGGTCTTTGTTGCATTATTTAAGGACTCTGCTGCAGTATTTAATGACTCTGCTGAAGCATTTGGGGACTCAGATGCATTATTTAAGGACTCTGCTGCATTATGTAAGGGCTTTGCTGCTTTATTTAAGGACTCTTTTGCATTATTTAAGGACTTTGTTGCATTATTTAAGGACTCTGCTGCATTATTTAAGGACTTTGTTGCATTATTTAAGGATTCTGCTGCATTATTTAAGGACTTTGCTGCATTATTTAAGGACTATGCTTTGGTATTTAAGGACTCTGCTGCATTATTTAAGGACTTTGCTGCATTATTTAAGGACTCTGCTGCATTATTTAATTACTTTGCTGCATTATTTAAGGACTCTGCTGCGGTATTTAAGGACTCTGCTGCATTATTTAAGGACTTTGATGCATTATTTAAGGACTCTGCTGCATTATTTAAGGAATTTGTTGCATTATTTAAGGACTCTGCTGCATTATTTAAGGACTTTGCTGCATTATTTAATAACTTTGTTGCATTATATAAGTACTCTGCTGCATTATTTAAGGACTTTGTTGCATTATGTAAGGAGTCTGCTGCATTATTTAAGGACTTTGCTGCATTATTTAACGACTCTGCTGAAGCATTTGAGGACTCAGCTGCATTATTTAAGGACTCTGCTGCATTATTTAAGGAATTTGCTGCATTATTTAAGGACTCTGCTGCGGTATTTAAGGACTCTGCTGCATTATTTAAGGACTTTGTTGCATTATGTAAGGAGTCTGCTGCATTATTTAAGGACTTTGCTGCATTATTTAATGAATCTGCTGAAGCATTTGAGGACTCAACTGCATTATTTAAGGTCTCTGCTGCATTATTTAAGGACTCTGCTGAAGCATTTGAGGACTCAGCTGCATGATTTAAGGACTTTGCTGCATTATTTAAGGACTCTGCTGCATTATTTAAGGAATTTGTTGCATTATTTAAGGACTCTGCTGCATTATTTAAGGACTTTGCTGCATTATTTAATAACTTTGTTGCATTATATAAGTACTCTGCTGCATTATTTAAGGACTCTTCTGCATTATTTAATGACTCTGCTGAAGTATTTGAGGACTCAGCTGCATTATTTAAGGACTCTGCTGCATTATTTAAGGAATTTGCTGCATTATTTAAGGACTCTGCTGCGTTATTTAAGGACTCTGCTGCATTATTTAAGGACTTTGATGCATTATTTAAGGACGCTGCTGCAGAATTTAAGGAATCTGCTGCATTATTTAAGGACTTTGTTGCAATATTTAAGGTCTCTGCTGCATTATTTAAGGACTCTGCTGTGGTATTTAAGGACTCTGCTGCATTATTTAAGGAATTTGTTGCATTATTTAAGGACGCTGCTGCATTATTTAAGGTCTTTGTTGCATTATTTAAGGACTCTGCTGCAGTATTTAATGACTCTGCTGAAGCATTTGGGGACTCAGATGCATTATTTAAGGACTCTGCTGCATTATGTAAGGGCTTTGCTGCTTTATTTAAGGACTCTTTTGCATTATTTAAGGACTTTGTTGCATTATTTAAGGACTCTGCTGCATTATTTAAGGACTTTGTTGCATTATTTAAGGATTCTGCTGCATTATTTAAGGACTTTGCTGCATTATTTAAGGACTATGCTTTGGTATTTAAGGACTCTGCTGCATTATTTAAGGACTTTGCTGCATTATTTAAGGACTCTGCTGCATTATTTAATTACTTTGCTGCATTATTTAAGGACTCTGCTGCGGTATTTAAGGACTCTGCTGCATTATTTAAGGACTTTGATGCATTATTTAAGGACTCTGCTGCATTATTTAAGGAATTTGTTGCATTATTTAAGGACTCTGCTGCATTATTTAAGGACTTTGCTGCATTATTTAATAACTTTGTTGCATTATATAAGTACTCTGCTGCATTATTTAAGGACTTTGTTGCATTATGTAAGGAGTCTGCTGCATTATTTAAGGACTTTGCTGCATTATTTAACGACTCTGCTGAAGCATTTGAGGACTCAGCTGCATTATTTAAGGACTCTGCTGCATTATTTAAGGAATTTGCTGCATTATTTAAGGACTCTGCTGCGGTATTTAAGGACTCTGCTGCATTATTTAAGGACTTTGTTGCATTATGTAAGGAGTCTGCTGCATTATTTAAGGACTTTGCTGCATTATTTAATGAATCTGCTGAAGCATTTGAGGACTCAACTGCATTATTTAAGGTCTCTGCTGCATTATTTAAGGACTCTGCTGAAGCATTTGAGGACTCAGCTGCATGATTTAAGGACTTTGCTGCATTATTTAAGGACTCTGCTGCATTATTTAAGGAATTTGTTGCATTATTTAAGGACTCTGCTGCATTATTTAAGGACTTTGCTGCATTATTTAATAACTTTGTTGCATTATATAAGTACTCTGCTGCATTATTTAAGGACTTTGTTGCATTATGTAAGGAGTCTGCTGCATTATTTAAGGACTTTGCTGCATTATTTAACGACTCTGCTGAAGCATTTGAGGACTCAGCTGCATTATTTAAGGACTCTGCTGCATTATTTAAGGAATTTGCTGCATTATTTAAGGACTCTGCTGCGGTATTTAAGGACTCTGCTGCATTATTTAAGGACTTTGTTGCATTATGTAAGGAGCCTGCTGCATTATTTAAGGACTTTGCTGCATTATTTAATGACTCTGCTGAAGCATTTGAGGACTCAGCTGCATAATTTAAGGACTCTGCTGCATTATTTAAGGAATTTGCTGCATTATTTAAGGACTCTGCTGCGATATTTAAGGACTCTTCTGCATTATTTAAGGACTTTGATGCATTATTTAAGGACGCTGCTGCAGAATTTAAGGAATCTGCTGCATTATTTAAGGACTTTGTTGCATTATTTAAGGTCTCTGCTGCATTATTTAAGGACTCTGCTGTGGTATTTAATTACTCTGCTGCATTATTTAAGGAATTTGTTGCATTATTTAAGGACGCTGCTGCATTATTTAAGGACTTTGTTGCATTATTTAAGGACTTTGCTGCATTAATTAAGGACTTTGCTGCATTACTTAAGAACTCTGCTGCATTATTTAATTACTTGCTGCATTATTTAAGGACTCTGCTGCGGTGTTTAAGAACTCTGCTGCATTATTTAAGGACTTTGCTGCATTATTTTAGGACTCTGCTGCATTATTTAAGGACTTTGCTGTATTATTTAAGGACTCTACTGAATTATTTAAGGACTTTGTTGCATTATTTAAGGACTCTGCTGCATTATTTAAGGACTTTGCTGTATTATTTAAGGACTCTGCTGCATTATTTAAGGACTTTTTTGCATTATTTAATGACTCTGCTGCATTATTTAAGGACTTTGCTGCATTATTTAAGGACTCTGTTGCATTATTTAAGGACTTTATTGCATTATTTAATGACTCTGCTGCATTATTTAAGGAATTTGCTGCATTATTTAAGGACTCTGCTGCATTATTTAAGGACTTTGCTGCATTATTTAATGACTCTGCTGCATTATTTAAGGACTTTGTTGTATTATTTAAGGACTTTGCTGCATTATTTAAGGACTCTGCTGCGGTATTTAAGGACTCTGCTGCATTATTTAAGGACTTTGTTGCATTATTTAAGGACTCTGCTGCATTATTTAAGGACTTTGCTGCATTATTTAAGGACTATGCTGTGGTATTTAAGGACTCTGCTGTATTATTTAAGGACTTTGCTGCATTATTTAAGGACTCTGCTGCATTATTTAATGACTTTGTTGCATTATATAAAGACTCTGCTGCATTATTTAAGGACTATGTTGCATTATGTTAGAAGTCTGCTGCATTATTTAAGGACTTTGCTGCATTATTTAAGGACTCTGCTGCATTATTTAAGGACTTTATTGCATTATTTAAGGACTCTGCTGCATTATTTAATGACTCTGCTGAAGCATTTGAGGACTCAGCTGCATTATTTAAGGTCTCTGCTGTATTATTTAAGGACTCTGCTGCATTATTTAATGACTCTGCTGCGGTATTTAAGGACTCTGCTGCATTATTTAAGGACTTTGCTGCATTACTTAAGGACTGCTGCGTTATTTAAGGACTCTGCTGCATTATTTAAGACTTTGCTGCATTATTTAAGGACTCTGCTGCAGTGCTTAATGACTCTGCTGAAGCAATTGGGGACTCAGATGCATTATTTAAGGACTCTGCTGCATTATGTAAGGACTTTGCTGCTTTATTTAAGGACTTTGCTGCATTATTTAAGGACTTTGTTGCATTATTTAAGGACTCTGCTGCATTATTTAAGGACTTTGTTGCATTATTTAAGGACTCTGCTGCATTATTTAAGGACTTTGCTGCATTATTTAAGGACTATGCTGTGGTATTTAAGGACTATGCTTTGGCATTATTTAAGGACTTTGCTGCATTATTTAAGGACTCTGCTGCATTATTTAATTACTTTGCTGCATTATTAAAGGACCCTGCTGCGGCATTTAAGGATTCTGCTGCATTATTTAAGGACTTTGATGCATTATTTAAGGACGCTGCTGCAGAATTTAAGGAATCTGCTGCATTATTTAAGGACTTTGTTGCATTATTTAAGGTCTCTGCTGCATTATTTAAGGACTCTGCTATGGTACTTAACGACTTTGCTGCATTATTTAAGGACTTTGCTGCATTATTTAAGGACTTTGATGCATTATTTAAGAACTTTGTTGCATTATTTAAGGACTCTGCTGCATTATTTAAGGACTTTGTTGCATTATGTAAGGACTCTGCTGCATTATTTAAGGACTTTGTTGCATTATTTAAGGTCTCTGCTGCAGTATTTAATGACTCTGCTGAAGCATTTGGGCACTCAGATGCATTATTTAAGGACTCTGCTGCATTATGTAAGGGCTTTGCTGCTTTATTTAAGGACTCTTTTGCATTATTTAAGGACTTTGTTGCATTATTTAAGGACTCTGCTGCATTATTTAAGGACTTTGTTGCATTATTTAAGGATTCTGCTGCATTATTTAAGGACTTTGCTGCATTATTTAAGGACTTTGCCGCATTATTTAAGGACTATGCTTTGGTATTTAAGGACTCTGCTGCATTATTTAAGGACTCTGCTGCATTATTTAAGGACTCTGCTGCATTATTTAATTACTTTGCTGCATTATTTAAGGACTCTGCTGCGGTATTTAAGGACTCTGCTGCGGTATTTAAGGACTCTGCTGCATTATTTAAGGACACTGCTGCAGAATTTAAGGAATCTGCTTCATTATTTAAGGACTTTGTTGCTTTATTTAAGGTCTCTGCTGCATTATTTAAGGACTCTGCTATGGTACTTAAGGACTTTGCTGCATTATTTAAGGACTTTGCTGCATTATTTAAGGACTCTGCTGCATTATTTAAGAACTTTGTTGCATTATTTAAGGACTCTGCTGCATTATTTAAGGACTTTGTTGCATTATGTAAGGACTCTGCTGCATTATTTAAGGACTTTGCTGCATTATTTAAGGACTCTGCTGCATAATTTAAGGACTTTATTGCATTATTTTAGGATCCTGCTGCATTATTTAATGACTCTGCTGAAGCATTTGAGGACTCAGCTGCATTATTAAAGGTCTCTGCTGCATTATTTAAGGATCCTGCTGAAGCATTTGAGGACTCAGTTGCATTATTTAAGGACTTTGCTGCATTATTTAACGACTCTGCTGCGTTATTTAAGGACTCTGCTGCATTATTTAAGAACTTTGCTGTATTATTTAAGGACTCTTCTGCATTATTTAATGACTCTGCTGAAGTATTTGAGGACTCAGCTGCATTATTTAAGGACTCTGCTGCATTATTTAAGGAATTTGCTGCATTATTTAAGGACTCTGCTGCGTTATTTAAGGACTCTGCTGCATTATTTAAGGACTTTGATGCATTATTTAAGGACGCTGCTGCAGAATTTAAGGAATCTGCTGCATTATTTAAGGACTTTGTTGCAATATTTAAGGTCTCTGCTGCATTATTTAAGGACTCTGCTGTGGTATTTAAGGACTCTGCTGCATTATTTAAGGAATTTGTTGCATTATTTAAGGACGCTGCTGCATTATTTAAGGTCTTTGTTGCATTATTTAAGGACTCTGCTGCAGTATTTAATGACTCTGCTGAAGCATTTGGGGACTCAGATGCATTATTTAAGGACTCTGCTGCATTATGTAAGGGCTTTGCTGCTTTATTTAAGGACTCTTTTGCATTATTTAAGGACTTTGTTGCATTATTTAAGGACTCTGCTGCATTATTTAAGGACTTTGTTGCATTATTTAAGGATTCTGCTGCATTATTTAAGGACTTTGCTGCATTATTTAAGGACTATGCTTTGGTATTTAAGGACTCTGCTGCATTATTTAAGGACTTTGCTGCATTATTTAAGGACTCTGCTGCATTATTTAATTACTTTGCTGCATTATTTAAGGACTCTGCTGCGGTATTTAAGGACTCTGCTGCATTATTTAAGGACTTTGATGCATTATTTAAGGACTCTGCTGCATTATTTAAGGAATTTGTTGCATTATTTAAGGACTCTGCTGCATTATTTAAGGACTTTGCTGCATTATTTAATAACTTTGTTGCATTATATAAGTACTCTGCTGCATTATTTAAGGACTTTGTTGCATTATGTAAGGAGTCTGCTGCATTATTTAAGGACTTTGCTGCATTATTTAACGACTCTGCTGAAGCATTTGAGGACTCAGCTGCATTATTTAAGGACTCTGCTGCATTATTTAAGGAATTTGCTGCATTATTTAAGGACTCTGCTGCGGTATTTAAGGACTCTGCTGCATTATTTAAGGACTTTGTTGCATTATGTAAGGAGTCTGCTGCATTATTTAAGGACTTTGCTGCATTATTTAATGAATCTGCTGAAGCATTTGAGGACTCAACTGCATTATTTAAGGTCTCTGCTGCATTATTTAAGGACTCTGCTGAAGCATTTGAGGACTCAGCTGCATGATTTAAGGACTTTGCTGCATTATTTAAGGACTCTGCTGCATTATTTAAGGAATTTGTTGCATTATTTAAGGACTCTGCTGCATTATTTAAGGACTTTGCTGCATTATTTAATAACTTTGTTGCATTATATAAGTACTCTGCTGCATTATTTAAGGACTTTGTTGCATTATGTAAGGAGTCTGCTGCATTATTTAAGGACTTTGCTGCATTATTTAACGACTCTGCTGAAGCATTTGAGGACTCAGCTGCATTATTTAAGGACTCTGCTGCATTATTTAAGGAATTTGCTGCATTATTTAAGGACTCTGCTGCGGTATTTAAGGACTCTGCTGCATTATTTAAGGACTTTGTTGCATTATGTAAGGAGCCTGCTGCATTATTTAAGGACTTTGCTGCATTATTTAATGACTCTGCTGAAGCATTTGAGGACTCAGCTGCATAATTTAAGGACTCTGCTGCATTATTTAAGGAATTTGCTGCATTATTTAAGGACTCTGCTGCGATATTTAAGGACACTTCTGCATTATTTAAGGACTTTGATGCATTATTTAAGGACGCTGCTGCAGAATTTAAGGAATCTGCTGCATTATTTAAGGACTTTGTTGCATTATTTAAGGTCTCTGCTGCATTATTTAACGACTTTGCTGCATTATTTAAGGACTCTGCTGCATAATTTAAGGACTTTATTGCATTATTTTAGGATCCTGCTGCATTATTTAATGACTCTGCTGAAGCATTTGAGGACTCAGCTGCATTATTAAAGGTCTCTGCTGCATTATTTAAGGATCCTGCTGAAGCATTTGAGGACTCAGCTGCATTATTTAAGGACTTTGCTGCATTATTTAACGACTCTGCTGCGTTATTTAAGGACTCTGCTGCATTATTTAAGAACTTTGCTGCATTATTTAAGGACTCTTCTGCATTATTTAATGACTCTGCTGAAGTATTTGAGGACTCAGCTGCATTATTTAAGGACTCTGCTGCATTATTTAAGGAATTTGCTGCATTATTTAAGGACTCTGCTGCGTTATTTAAGGACTCTGCTGCATTATTTAAGGACTTTGATGCATTATTTAAGGACGCTGCTGCAGAATTTAAGGAATCTGCTGCATTATTTAAGGACTTTGTTGCATTATGTAAGGACTCTGCTGCATTATTTAAGGACTTTGCTGCATTATTTAAGGACTCTGCTGCATAATTTAAGGACTTTATTGCATTATTTTAGGATCCTGCTGCATTATTTAATGACTCTGCTGAAGCATTTGAGGACTCAGCTGCATTATTAAAGGTCTCTGCTGCATTATTTAAGGATCCTGCTGAAGCATTTGAGGACTCAGTTGCATTATTTAAGGACTTTGCTGCATTATTTAACGACTCTGCTGCGTTATTTAAGGACTCTGCTGCATTATTTAAGAACTTTGCTGTATTATTTAAGGACTCTTCTGCATTATTTAATGACTCTGCTGAAGTATTTGAGGACTCAGCTGCATTATTTAAGGACTCTGCTGCATTATTTAAGGAATTTGCTGCATTATTTAAGGACTCTGCTGCGTTATTTAAGGACTCTGCTGCATTATTTAAGGACTTTGATGCATTATTTAAGGACGCTGCTGCAGAATTTAAGGAATCTGCTGCATTATTTAAGGACTTTGTTGCAATATTTAAGGTCTCTGCTGCATTATTTAAGGACTCTGCTGTGGTATTTAAGGACTCTGCTGCATTATTTAAGGACTTTGATGCATTATTTAAGGACTCTGCTGCATTATTTAAGGAATTTGTTGCATTATTTAAGGACTCTGCTGCATTATTTAAGGACTTTGCTGCATTATTTAATAACTTTGTTGCATTATATAAGTACTCTGCTGCATTATTTAAGGACTTTGTTGCATTATGTAAGGAGTCTGCTGCATTATTTAAGGACTTTGCTGCATTATTTAACGACTCTGCTGAAGCATTTGAGGACTCAGCTGCATTATTTAAGGACTCTGCTGCATTATTTAAGGAATTTGCTGCATTATTTAAGGACTCTGCTGCGGTATTTAAGGACTCTGCTGCATTATTTAAGGACTTTGTTGCATTATGTAAGGAGTCTGCTGCATTATTTAAGGACTTTGCTGCATTATTTAATGAATCTGCTGAAGCATTTGAGGACTCAACTGCATTATTTAAGGTCTCTGCTGCATTATTTAAGGACTCTGCTGAAGCATTTGAGGACTCAGCTGCATGATTTAAGGACTTTGCTGCATTATTTAAGGACTCTGCTGCATTATTTAAGGAATTTGTTGCATTATTTAAGGACTCTGCTGCATTATTTAAGGACTTTGCTGCATTATTTAATAACTTTGTTGCATTATATAAGTACTCTGCTGCATTATTTAAGGACTTTGTTGCATTATGTAAGGAGTCTGCTGCATTATTTAAGGACTTTGCTGCATTATTTAACGACTCTGCTGAAGCATTTGAGGACTCAGCTGCATTATTTAAGGACTCTGCTGCATTATTTAAGGAATTTGCTGCATTATTTAAGGACTCTGCTGCGGTATTTAAGGACTCTGCTGCATTATTTAAGGACTTTGTTGCATTATGTAAGGAGCCTGCTGCATTATTTAAGGACTTTGCTGCATTATTTAATGACTCTGCTGAAGCATTTGAGGACTCAGCTGCATAATTTAAGGACTCTGCTGCATTATTTAAGGAATTTGCTGCATTATTTAAGGACTCTGCTGCGATATTTAAGGACACTTCTGCATTATTTAAGGACTTTGATGCATTATTTAAGGACGCTGCTGCAGAATTTAAGGAATCTGCTGCATTATTTAAGGACTTTGTTGCATTATTTAAGGTCTCTGCTGCATTATTTAACGACTTTGCTGCATTATTTAAGGACTCTGCTGCATAATTTAAGGACTTTATTGCATTATTTTAGGATCCTGCTGCATTATTTAATGACTCTGCTGAAGCATTTGAGGACTCAGCTGCATTATTAAAGGTCTCTGCTGCATTATTTAAGGATCCTGCTGAAGCATTTGAGGACTCAGCTGCATTATTTAAGGACTTTGCTGCATTATTTAACGACTCTGCTGCGTTATTTAAGGACTCTGCTGCATTATTTAAGAACTTTGCTGCATTATTTAAGGACTCTTCTGCATTATTTAATGACTCTGCTGAAGTATTTGAGGACTCAGCTGCATTATTTAAGGACTCTGCTGCATTATTTAAGGAATTTGCTGCATTATTTAAGGACTCTGCTGCGTTATTTAAGGACTCTGCTGCATTATTTAAGGACTTTGATGCATTATTTAAGGACGCTGCTGCAGAATTTAAGGAATCTGCTGCATTATTTAAGGACTTTGTTGCATTATGTAAGGACTCTGCTGCATTATTTAAGGACTTTGCTGCATTATTTAAGGACTCTGCTGCATAATTTAAGGACTTTATTGCATTATTTTAGGATCCTGCTGCATTATTTAATGACTCTGCTGAAGCATTTGAGGACTCAGCTGCATTATTAAAGGTCTCTGCTGCATTATTTAAGGATCCTGCTGAAGCATTTGAGGACTCAGTTGCATTATTTAAGGACTTTGCTGCATTATTTAACGACTCTGCTGCGTTATTTAAGGACTCTGCTGCATTATTTAAGAACTTTGCTGTATTATTTAAGGACTCTTCTGCATTATTTAATGACTCTGCTGAAGTATTTGAGGACTCAGCTGCATTATTTAAGGACTCTGCTGCATTATTTAAGGAATTTGCTGCATTATTTAAGGACTCTGCTGCGTTATTTAAGGACTCTGCTGCATTATTTAAGGACTTTGATGCATTATTTAAGGACGCTGCTGCAGAATTTAAGGAATCTGCTGCATTATTTAAGGACTTTGTTGCAATATTTAAGGTCTCTGCTGCATTATTTAAGGACTCTGCTGTGGTATTTAAGGACTCTGCTGCATTATTTAAGGAATTTGTTGCATTATTTAAGGACGCTGCTGCATTATTTAAGGTCTTTGTTGCATTATTTAAGGACTCTGCTGCAGTATTTAATGACTCTGCTGAAGCATTTGGGGACTCAGATGCATTATTTAAGGACTCTGCTGCATTATGTAAGGGCTTTGCTGCTTTATTTAAGGACTCTTTTGCATTATTTAAGGACTTTGTTGCATTATTTAAGGACTCTGCTGCATTATTTAAGGACTTTGTTGCATTATTTAAGGATTCTGCTGCATTATTTAAGGACTTTGCTGCATTATTTAAGGACTATGCTTTGGTATTTAAGGACTCTGCTGCATTATTTAAGGACTTTGCTGCATTATTTAAGGACTCTGCTGCATTATTTAATTACTTTGCTGCATTATTTAAGGACTCTGCTGCGGTATTTAAGGACTCTGCTGCATTATTTAAGGACTTTGATGCATTATTTAAGGACTCTGCTGCATTATTTAAGGAATTTGTTGCATTATTTAAGGACTCTGCTGCATTATTTAAGGACTTTGCTGCATTATTTAATAACTTTGTTGCATTATATAAGTACTCTGCTGCATTATTTAAGGACTTTGTTGCATTATGTAAGGAGTCTGCTGCATTATTTAAGGACTTTGCTGCATTATTTAACGACTCTGCTGAAGCATTTGAGGACTCAGCTGCATTATTTAAGGACTCTGCTGCATTATTTAAGGAATTTGCTGCATTATTTAAGGACTCTGCTGCGGTATTTAAGGACTCTGCTGCATTATTTAAGGACTTTGTTGCATTATGTAAGGAGTCTGCTGCATTATTTAAGGACTTTGCTGCATTATTTAATGAATCTGCTGAAGCATTTGAGGACTCAACTGCATTATTTAAGGTCTCTGCTGCATTATTTAAGGACTCTGCTGAAGCATTTGAGGACTCAGCTGCATGATTTAAGGACTTTGCTGCATTATTTAAGGACTCTGCTGCATTATTTAAGGAATTTGTTGCATTATTTAAGGACTCTGCTGCATTATTTAAGGACTTTGCTGCATTATTTAATAACTTTGTTGCATTATATAAGTACTCTGCTGCATTATTTAAGGACTTTGTTGCATTATGTAAGGAGTCTGCTGCATTATTTAAGGACTTTGCTGCATTATTTAACGACTCTGCTGAAGCATTTGAGGACTCAGCTGCATTATTTAAGGACTCTGCTGCATTATTTAAGGAATTTGCTGCATTATTTAAGGACTCTGCTGCGGTATTTAAGGACTCTGCTGCATTATTTAAGGACTTTGTTGCATTATGTAAGGAGCCTGCTGCATTATTTAAGGACTTTGCTGCATTATTTAATGACTCTGCTGAAGCATTTGAGGACTCAGCTGCATAATTTAAGGACTCTGCTGCATTATTTAAGGAATTTGCTGCATGATTTAAGGACTCTGCTGCGATATTTAAGGACTCTTCTGCATTATTTAAGGACTTTGATGCATTATTTAAGGACGCTGCTGCAGAATTTAAGGAATCTGCTGCATTATTTAAGGACTTTGTTGCATTATTTAAGGTCTCTGCTGCATTATTTAACGACTTTGCTGCATTATTTAAGGACTCTGCTGCATAATTTAAGGACTTTATTGCATTATTTTAGGATCCTGCTGCATTATTTAATGACTCTGCTGAAGCATTTGAGGACTCAGCTGCATTATTAAAGGTCTCTGCTGCATTATTTAAGGATCCTGCTGAAGCATTTGAGGACTCAGCTGCATTATTTAAGGACTTTGCTGCATTATTTAACGACTCTGCTGCGTTATTTAAGGACTCTGCTGCATTATTTAAGAACTTTGCTGCATTATTTAAGGACTCTTCTGCATTATTTAATGACTCTGCTGAAGTATTTGAGGACTCAGCTGCATTATTTAAGGACTCTGCTGCATTATTTAAGGAATTTGATGCATTATTTAAGGACTCTGCTGCGTTATTTAAGGACTCTGCTGCATTATTTAAGGACTTTGATGCATTATTTAAGGACGCTGCTGCAGAATTTAAGGAATCTGCTGCATTATTTAAGGACTTTGTTGCATTATTTAAGGTCTCTGCTGCATTATTTAAGGACTCTGCTGTGGTATTTAAGGACTCTGCTGCATTATTTAAGGAATTTGTTGCATTATTTAAGGACGCTGCTGCATTATTTAAGGACTTTGTTGCTTTATTTAAGGACTCTGCTGCAGTATTTAATGACTCTGCTGAAGCATTTGGGGACTCAGATGCATTATTTAAGGACTCTGCTGCATTATGTAAGGGCTTTGCTGCTTTATTTAAGGACTCTTTTGCATTATTTAAGGACTTTGTTGCATTATTTAAGGACTCTGCTGCATTATTTAAGGACTTTGCTGCATTATTTAAGGACTATGCTTTGGTATTTAAGGACTCTGCTGCATTATTTAAGGACTTTGCTGCATTATTTAAGGACTCTGCTGCATTATTTAATTACTTTGCTGCATTATTTAAGGACTCTGCTGCGGTATTTAAGGACTCTGCTGCATTATTTAAGGACTTTGATGCATTATTTAAGGACTCTGCTGCATTATTTAAGGAATTTGTTGCATTATTTAAGGACTCTGCTGCATTATTTAAGGACTTTGCTGCATTATTTAATAACTTTGTTGCATTATATAAGTACTCTGCTGCATTATTTAAGGACTTTGTTGCATTATGTAAGGAGTCTGCTGCATTATTTAAGGACTTTGCTGCATTATTTAACGACTCTGCTGAAGCATTTGAGGACTCAGCTGCATTATTTAAGGACTCTGCTGCATTATTTAAGGAATTTGCTGCATTATTTAAGGACTCTGCTGCGGTATTTAAGGACTCTGCTGCATTATTTAAGGACTTTGTTGCATTATGTAAGGAGTCTGCTGCATTATTTAAGGACTTTGCTGCATTATTTAATGAATCTGCTGAAGCATTTGAGGACTCAACTGCATTATTTAAGGTCTCTGCTGCATTATTTAAGGACTCTGCTGAAGCATTTGAGGACTCAGCTGCATGATTTAAGGACTTTGCTGCATTAGTTAAGGACTCTGCTGCATTATTTAAGGAATTTGTTGCATTATTTAAGGACTCTGCTGCATTATTTAAGGACTTTGCTGCATTATTTAATAACTTTGTTGCATTATATAAGTACTCTGCTGCATTATTTAAGGACTTTGTTGCATTATGTAAGGAGTCTGCTGCATTATTTAAGGACTTTGCTGCATTATTTAACGACTCTGCTGAAGCATTTGAGGACTCAGCTGCATTATTTAAGGACACTGCTGCATTATTTAAGGAATTTGCTGCATTATTTAAGGACTCTGCTGCGGTATTTAAGGACTCTGCTGCATTATTTAAGGACTTTGTTGCATTATTTAAGGTCTCTGCTGCAGTATTTAATGACTCTGCTGAAGCATTTGGGCACTCAGATGCATTATTTAAGGACTCTGCTGCATTATGTAAGGGCTTTGCTGCTTTATTTAAGGACTCTTTTGCATTATTTAAGGACTTTGTTGCATTATTTAAGGACTCTGCTGCATTATTTAAGGACTTTGTTGCATTATTTAAGGATTCTGCTGCATTATTTAAGGACTTTGCTGCATTATTTAAGGACTTTGCCGCATTATTTAAGGACTATGCTTTGGTATTTAAGGACTCTGCTGCATTATTTAAGGACTCTGCTGCATTATTTAAGGACTCTGCTGCATTATTTAATTACTTTGCTGCATTATTTAAGGACTCTGCTGCGGTATTTAAGGACTCTGCTGCGGTATTTAAGGACTCTGCTGCATTATTTAAGGACACTGCTGCAGAATTTAAGGAATCTGCTTCATTATTTAAGGACTTTGTTGCTTTATTTAAGGTCTCTGCTGCATTATTTAAGGACTCTGCTATGGTACTTAAGGACTTTGCTGCATTATTTAAGGACTTTGCTGCATTATTTAAGGACTCTGCTGCATTATTTAAGAACTTTGTTGCATTATTTAAGGACTCTGCTGCATTATTTAAGGACTTTGTTGCATTATGTAAGGACTCTGCTGCATTATTTAAGGACTTTGCTGCATTATTTAAGGACTCTGCTGCATAATTTAAGGACTTTATTGCATTATTTTAGGATCCTGCTGCATTATTTAATGACTCTGCTGAAGCATTTGAGGACTCAGCTGCATTATTAAAGGTCTCTGCTGCATTATTTAAGGATCCTGCTGAAGCATTTGAGGACTCAGTTGCATTATTTAAGGACTTTGCTGCATTATTTAACGACTCTGCTGCGTTATTTAAGGACTCTGCTGCATTATTTAAGAACTTTGCTGTATTATTTAAGGACTCTTCTGCATTATTTAATGACTCTGCTGAAGTATTTGAGGACTCAGCTGCATTATTTAAGGACTCTGCTGCATTATTTAAGGAATTTGCTGCATTATTTAAGGACTCTGCTGCGTTATTTAAGGACTCTGCTGCATTATTTAAGGACTTTGATGCATTATTTAAGGACGCTGCTGCAGAATTTAAGGAATCTGCTGCATTATTTAAGGACTTTGTTGCAATATTTAAGGTCTCTGCTGCATTATTTAAGGACTCTGCTGTGGTATTTAAGGACTCTGCTGCATTGTTTAAGGAATTTGTTGCATTATTTAAGGACGCTGCTGCATTATTTAAGGTCTTTGTTGCATTATTTAAGGACTCTGCTGCAGTATTTAATGACTCTGCTGAAGCATTTGGGGACTCAGATGCATTATTTAAGGACTCTGCTGCATTATGTAAGGGCTTTGCTGCTTTATTTAAGGACTCTTTTGCATTATTTAAGGACTTTGTTGCATTATTTAAGGACTCTGCTGCATTATTTAAGGACTTTGTTGCATTATTTAAGGATTCTGCTGCATTATTTAAGGACTTTGCTGCATTATTTAAGGACTATGCTTTGGTATTTAAGGACTCTGCTGCATTATTTAAGGACTTTGCTGCATTATTTAAGGACTCTGCTGCATTATTTAATTACTTTGCTGCATTATTTAAGGACTCTGCTGCGGTATTTAAGGACTCTGCTGCATTATTTAAGGACTTTGATGCATTATTTAAGGACTCTGCTGCATTATTTAAGGAATTTGTTGCATTATTTAAGGACTCTGCTGCATTATTTAAGGACTTTGCTGCATTATTTAATAACTTTGTTGCATTATATAAGTACTCTGCTGCATTATTTAAGGACTTTGTTGCATTATGTAAGGAGTCTGCTGCATTATTTAAGGACTTTGCTGCATTATTTAACGACTCTGCTGAAGCATTTGAGGACTCAGCTGCATTATTTAAGGACTCTGCTGCATTATTTAAGGAATTTGCTGCATTATTTAAGGACTCTGCTGCGGTATTTAAGGACTCTGCTGCATTATTTAAGGACTTTGTTGCATTATGTAAGGAGTCTGCTGCATTATTTAAGGACTTTGCTGCATTATTTAATGAATCTGCTGAAGCATTTGAGGACTCAACTGCATTATTTAAGGTCTCTGCTGCATTATTTAAGGACTCTGCTGAAGCATTTGAGGACTCAGCTGCATGATTTAAGGACTTTGCTGCATTAGTTAAGGACTCTGCTGCATTATTTAAGGAATTTGTTGCATTATTTAAGGACTCTGCTGCATTATTTAAGGACTTTGCTGCATTATTTAATAACTTTGTTGCATTATATAAGTACTCTGCTGCATTATTTAAGGACTTTGTTGCATTATGTAAGGAGTCTGCTGCATTATTTAAGGACTTTGCTGCATTATTTAACGACTCTGCTGAAGCATTTGAGGACTCAGCTGCATTATTTAAGGACACTGCTGCATTATTTAAGGAATTTGCTGCATTATTTAAGGACTCTGCTGCGGTATTTAAGGACTCTGCTGCATTATTTAAGGACTTTGTTGCATTATTTAAGGTCTCTGCTGCAGTATTTAATGACTCTGCTGAAGCATTTGGGCACTCAGATGCATTATTTAAGGACTCTGCTGCATTATGTAAGGGCTTTGCTGCTTTATTTAAGGACTCTTTTGCATTATTTAAGGACTTTGTTGCATTATTTAAGGATTCTGCTGCATTATTTAAGGACTTTGCTGCATTATTTAAGGACTTTGCCGCATTATTTAAGGACTATGCTTTGGTATTTAAGGACTCTGCTGCATTATTTAAGGACTCTGCTGCATTATTTAAGGACTCTGCTGCATTATTTAATTACTTTGCTGCATTATTTAAGGACTCTGCTGCGGTATTTAAGGACTCTGCTGCGGTATTTAAGGACTCTGCTGCATTATTTAAGGACACTGCTGCAGAATTTAAGGAATCTGCTTCATTATTTAAGGACTTTGTTGCTTTATTTAAGGTCTCTGCTGCATTATTTAAGGACTCTGCTATGGTACTTAAGGACTTTGCTGCATTATTTAAGGACTTTGCTGCATTATTTAAGGACTCTGCTGCATTATTTAAGAACTTTGTTGCATTATTTAAGGACTCTGCTGCATTATTTAAGGACTTTGTTGCATTATGTAAGGACTCTGCTGCATTATTTAAGGACTTTGCTGCATTATTTAAGGACTCTGCTGCATAATTTAAGGACTTTATTGCATTATTTTAGGATCCTGCTGCATTATTTAATGACTCTGCTGAAGCATTTGAGGACTCAGCTGCATTATTAAAGGTCTCTGCTGCATTATTTAAGGATCCTGCTGAAGCATTTGAGGACTCAGTTGCATTATTTAAGGACTTTGCTGCATTATTTAACGACTCTGCTGCGTTATTTAAGGACTCTGCTGCATTATTTAAGAACTTTGCTGTATTATTTAAGGACTCTTCTGCATTATTTAATGACTCTGCTGAAGTATTTGAGGACTCAGCTGCATTATTTAAGGACTCTGCTGCATTATTTAAGGAATTTGCTGCATTATTTAAGGACTCTGCTGCGTTATTTAAGGACTCTGCTGCATTATTTAAGGACTTTGATGCATTATTTAAGGACGCTGCTGCAGAATTTAAGGAATCTGCTGCATTATTTAAGGACTTTGTTGCAATATTTAAGGTCTCTGCTGCATTATTTAAGGACTCTGCTGTGGTATTTAAGGACTCTGCTGCATTGTTTAAGGAATTTGTTGCATTATTTAAGGACGCTGCTGCATTATTTAAGGTCTTTGTTGCATTATTTAAGGACTCTGCTGCAGTATTTAATGACTCTGCTGAAGCATTTGGGGACTCAGATGCATTATTTAAGGACTCTGCTGCATTATGTAAGGGCTTTGCTGCTTTATTTAAGGACTCTTTTGCATTATTTAAGGACTTTGTTGCATTATTTAAGGACTCTGCTGCATTATTTAAGGACTTTGTTGCATTATTTAAGGATTCTGCTGCATTATTTAAGGACTTTGCTGCATTATTTAAGGACTATGCTTTGGTATTTAAGGACTCTGCTGCATTATTTAAGGACTTTGCTGCATTATTTAAGGACTCTGCTGCATTATTTAATTACTTTGCTGCATTATTTAAGGACTCTGCTGCGGTATTTAAGGACTCTGCTGCATTATTTAAGGACTTTGATGCATTATTTAAGGACTCTGCTGCATTATTTAAGGAATTTGTTGCATTATTTAAGGACTCTGCTGCATTATTTAAGGACTTTGCTGCATTATTTAATAACTTTGTTGCATTATATAAGTACTCTGCTGCATTATTTAAGGACTTTGTTGCATTATGTAAGGAGTCTGCTGCATTATTTAAGGACTTTGCTGCATTATTTAACGACTCTGCTGAAGCATTTGAGGACTCAGCTGCATTATTTAAGGACTCTGCTGCATTATTTAAGGAATTTGCTGCATTATTTAAGGACTCTGCTGCGGTATTTAAGGACTCTGCTGCATTATTTAAGGACTTTGTTGCATTATGTAAGGAGCCTGCTGCATTATTTAAGGACTTTGCTGCATTATTTAATGACTCTGCTGAAGCATTTGAGGACTCAGCTGCATAATTTAAGGACTCTGCTGCATTATTTAAGGAATTTGCTGCATGATTTAAGGACTCTGCTGCGATATTTAAGGACTCTTCTGCATTATTTAAGGACTTTGATGCATTATTTAAGGACGCTGCTGCAGAATTTAAGGAATCTGCTGCATTATTTAAGGACTTTGTTGCATTATTTAAGGTCTCTGCTGCATTATTTAACGACTTTGCTGCATTATTTAAGGACTCTGCTGCATAATTTAAGGACTTTATTGCATTATTTTAGGATCCTGCTGCATTATTTAATGACTCTGCTGAAGCATTTGAGGACTCAGCTGCATTATTAAAGGTCTCTGCTGCATTATTTAAGGATCCTGCTGAAGCATTTGAGGACTCAGCTGCATTATTTAAGGACTCTGCTGCGGTATTTAAGGACTCTGCTGCATTATTTAAGGACTTTGTTGCATTATGTAAGGAGTCTGCTGCATTATTTAAGGACTTTGCTGCATTATTTAATGAATCTGCTGAAGCATTTGAGGACTCAACTGCATTATTTAAGGTCTCTGCTGCATTATTTAACGACTCTGCTGAAGCATTTGAGGACTCAGCTGCATGATTTAAGGACTTTGCTGCATTATTTAAGGACTCTGCTGCATTATTTAAGGAATTTGTTGCATTATTTAAGGACTCTGCTGCATTATTTAAGGACTTTGCTGCATTATTTAATAACTTTGTTGCATTATATAAGTACTCTGCTGCATTATTTAAGGACTTTGTTGCATTATGTAAGGAGTCTGCTGCATTATTTAAGGACTTTGCTGCATTATTTAACGACTCTGCTGAAGCATTTGAGGACTCAGCTGCATTATTTAAGGACTCTGCTGCATTATTTAAGGAATTTGCTGCATTATTTAAGGACTCTGCTGCGGTATTTAAGGACTCTGCTGCATTATTTAAGGACTTTGTTGCATTATGTAAGGAGCCTGCTGCATTATTTAAGGACTTTGCTGCATTATTTAATGACTCTGCTGAAGCATTTGAGGACTCAGCTGCATAATTTAAGGACTCTGCTGCATTATTTAAGGAATTTGCTGCATGATTTAAGGACTCTGCTGCGATATTTAAGGACTCTTCTGCATTATTTAAGGACTTTGATGCATTATTTAAGGACGCTGCTGCAGAATTTAAGGAATCTGCTGCATTATTTAAGGACTTTGTTGCATTATTTAAGGTCTCTGCTGCATTATTTAACGACTTTGCTGCATTATTTAAGGACTCTGCTGCATAATTTAAGGACTTTATTGCATTATTTTAGGATCCTGCTGCATTATTTAATGACTCTGCTGAAGCATTTGAGGACTCAGCTGCATTATTAAAGGTCTCTGCTGCATTATTTAAGGATCCTGCTGAAGCATTTGAGGACTCAGCTGCATTATTTAAGGACTTTGCTGCATTATTTAACGACTCTGCTGCGTTATTTAAGGACTCTGCTGCATTATTTAAGAACTTTGCTGCATTATTTAAGGACTCTTCTGCATTATTTAATGACTCTGCTGAAGTATTTGAGGACTCAGCTGCATTATTTAAGGACTCTGCTGCATTATTTAAGGAATTTGATGCATTATTTAAGGACTCTGCTGCGTTATTTAAGGACTCTGCTGCATTATTTAAGGACTTTGATGCATTATTTAAGGACGCTGCTGCAGAATTTAAGGAATCTGCTGCATTATTTAAGGACTTTGTTGCATTATTTAAGGTCTCTGCTGCATTATTTAAGGACTCTGCTGTGGTATTTAAGGACTCTGCTGCATTATTTAAGGAATTTGTTGCATTATTTAAGGACGCTGCTGCATTATTTAAGGACTTTGTTGCTTTATTTAAGGACTCTGCTGCAGTATTTAATGACTCTGCTGAAGCATTTGGGGACTCAGATGCATTATTTAAGGACTCTGCTGCATTATGTAAGGGCTTTGCTGCTTTATTTAAGGACTCTTTTGCATTATTTAAGGACTTTGTTGCATTATTTAAGGACTCTGCTGCATTATTTAAGGACTTTGCTGCATTATTTAAGGACTATGCTTTGGTATTTAAGGACTCTGCTGCATTATTTAAGGACTTTGCTGCATTATTTAAGGACTCTGCTGCATTATTTAATTACTTTGCTGCATTATTTAAGGACTCTGCTGCGGTATTTAAGGACTCTGCTGCATTATTTAAGGACTTTGATGCATTATTTAAGGACTCTGCTGCATTATTTAAGGAATTTGTTGCATTATTTAAGGACTCTGCTGCATTATTTAAGGACTTTGCTGCATTATTTAATAACTTTGTTGCATTATATAAGTACTCTGCTGCATTATTTAAGGACTTTGTTGCATTATGTAAGGAGTCTGCTGCATTATTTAAGGACTTTGCTGCATTATTTAACGACTCTGCTGAAGCATTTGAGGACTCAGCTGCATTATTTAAGGACTCTGCTGCATTATTTAAGGAATTTGCTGCATTATTTAAGGACTCTGCTGCGGTATTTAAGGACTCTGCTGCATTATTTAAGGACTTTGTTGCATTATGTAAGGAGTCTGCTGCATTATTTAAGGACTTTGCTGCATTATTTAATGAATCTGCTGAAGCATTTGAGGACTCAACTGCATTATTTAAGGTCTCTGCTGCATTATTTAAGGACTCTGCTGAAGCATTTGAGGACTCAGCTGCATGATTTAAGGACTTTGCTGCATTAGTTAAGGACTCTGCTGCATTATTTAAGGAATTTGTTGCATTATTTAAGGACTCTGCTGCATTATTTAAGGACTTTGCTGCATTATTTAATAACTTTGTTGCATTATATAAGTACTCTGCTGCATTATTTAAGGACTTTGTTGCATTATGTAAGGAGTCTGCTGCATTATTTAAGGACTTTGCTGCATTATTTAACGACTCTGCTGAAGCATTTGAGGACTCAGCTGCATTATTTAAGGACACTGCTGCATTATTTAAGGAATTTGCTGCATTATTTAAGGACTCTGCTGCGGTATTTAAGGACTCTGCTGCATTATTTAAGGACTTTGTTGCATTATTTAAGGTCTCTGCTGCAGTATTTAATGACTCTGCTGAAGCATTTGGGCACTCAGATGCATTATTTAAGGACTCTGCTGCATTATGTAAGGGCTTTGCTGCTTTATTTAAGGACTCTTTTGCATTATTTAAGGACTTTGTTGCATTATTTAAGGACTCTGCTGCATTATTTAAGGACTTTGTTGCATTATTTAAGGATTCTGCTGCATTATTTAAGGACTTTGCTGCATTATTTAAGGACTTTGCCGCATTATTTAAGGACTATGCTTTGGTATTTAAGGACTCTGCTGCATTATTTAAGGACTCTGCTGCATTATTTAAGGACTCTGCTGCATTATTTAATTACTTTGCTGCATTATTTAAGGACTCTGCTGCGGTATTTAAGGACTCTGCTGCGGTATTTAAGGACTCTGCTGCATTATTTAAGGACACTGCTGCAGAATTTAAGGAATCTGCTTCATTATTTAAGGACTTTGTTGCTTTATTTAAGGTCTCTGCTGCATTATTTAAGGACTCTGCTATGGTACTTAAGGACTTTGCTGCATTATTTAAGGACTTTGCTGCATTATTTAAGGACTCTGCTGCATTATTTAAGAACTTTGTTGCATTATTTAAGGACTCTGCTGCATTATTTAAGGACTTTGTTGCATTATGTAAGGACTCTGCTGCATTATTTAAGGACTTTGCTGCATTATTTAAGGACTCTGCTGCATAATTTAAGGACTTTATTGCATTATTTTAGGATCCTGCTGCATTATTTAATGACTCTGCTGAAGCATTTGAGGACTCAGCTGCATTATTAAAGGTCTCTGCTGCATTATTTAAGGATCCTGCTGAAGCATTTGAGGACTCAGTTGCATTATTTAAGGACTTTGCTGCATTATTTAACGACTCTGCTGCGTTATTTAAGGACTCTGCTGCATTATTTAAGAACTTTGCTGTATTATTTAAGGACTCTTCTGCATTATTTAATGACTCTGCTGAAGTATTTGAGGACTCAGCTGCATTATTTAAGGACTCTGCTGCATTATTTAAGGAATTTGCTGCATTATTTAAGGACTCTGCTGCGTTATTTAAGGACTCTGCTGCATTATTTAAGGACTTTGATGCATTATTTAAGGACGCTGCTGCAGAATTTAAGGAATCTGCTGCATTATTTAAGGACTTTGTTGCAATATTTAAGGTCTCTGCTGCATTATTTAAGGACTCTGCTGTGGTATTTAAGGACTCTGCTGCATTATTTAAGGAATTTGTTGCATTATTTAAGGACGCTGCTGCATTATTTAAGGTCTTTGTTGCATTATTTAAGGACTCTGCTGCAGTATTTAATGACTCTGCTGAAGCATTTGGGGACTCAGATGCATTATTTAAGGACTCTGCTGCATTATGTAAGGGCTTTGCTGCTTTATTTAAGGACTCTTTTGCATTATTTAAGGACTTTGTTGCATTATTTAAGGACTCTGCTGCATTATTTAAGGACTTTGTTGCATTATTTAAGGATTCTGCTGCATTATTTAAGGACTTTGCTGCATTATTTAAGGACTATGCTTTGGTATTTAAGGACTCTGCTGCATTATTTAAGGACTTTGCTGCATTATTTAAGGACTCTGCTGCATTATTTAATTACTTTGCTGCATTATTTAAGGACTCTGCTGCGGTATTTAAGGACTCTGCTGCATTATTTAAGGACTTTGATGCATTATTTAAGGACTCTGCTGCATTATTTAAGGAATTTGTTGCATTATTTAAGGACTCTGCTGCATTATTTAAGGACTTTGCTGCATTATTTAATAACTTTGTTGCATTATATAAGTACTCTGCTGCATTATTTAAGGACTTTGTTGCATTATGTAAGGAGTCTGCTGCATTATTTAAGGACTTTGCTGCATTATTTAACGACTCTGCTGAAGCATTTGAGGACTCAGCTGCATTATTTAAGGACTCTGCTGCTTTATTTAAGGAATTTGCTGCATTATTTAAGGACTCTGCTGCGGTATTTAAGGACTCTGCTGCATTATTTAAGGACTTTGTTGCATTATGTAAGGAGTCTGCTGCATTATTTAAGGACTTTGCTGCATTATTTAATGAATCTGCTGAAGCATTTGAGGACTCAACTGCATTATTTAAGGTCTCTGCTGCATTATTTAAGGACTCTGCTGAAGCATTTGAGGACTCAGCTGCATGATTTAAGGACTTTGCTGCATTATTTAAGGACTCTGCTGCATTATTTAAGGAATTTGTTGCATTATTTAAGGACTCTGCTGCATTATTTAAGGACTTTGCTGCATTATTTAATAACTTTGTTGCATTATATAAGTACTCTGCTGCATTATTTAAGGACTTTGTTGCATTATGTAAGGAGTCTGCTGCATTATTTAAGGACTTTGCTGCATTATTTAACGACTCTGCTGAAGCATTTGAGGACTCAGCTGCATTATTTAAGGACTCTGCTGCATTATTTAAGGAATTTGCTGCATTATTTAAGGACTCTGCTGCGGTATTTAAGGACTCTGCTGCATTATTTAAGGACTTTGTTGCATTATGTAAGGAGCCTGCTGCATTATTTAAGGACTTTGCTGCATTATTTAATGACTCTGCTGAAGCATTTGAGGACTCAGCTGCATAATTTAAGGACTCTGCTGCATTATTTAAGGAATTTGCTGCATTATTTAAGGACTCTGCTGCGATATTTAAGGACTCTTCTGCATTATTTAAGGACTTTGATGCATTATTTAAGGACGCTGCTGCAGAATTTAAGGAATCTGCTGCATTATTTAAGGACTTTGTTGCATTATTTAAGGTCTCTGCTGCATTATTTAAGGACTCTGCTGTGGTATTTAATTACTCTGCTGCATTATTTAAGGAATTTGTTGCATTATTTAAGGACGCTGCTGCATTATTTAAGGACTTTGTTGCATTATTTAAGGACTTTGCTGCATTAATTAAGGACTTTGCTGCATTACTTAAGAACTCTGCTGCATTATTTAATTACTTGCTGCATTATTTAAGGACTCTGCTGCGGTGTTTAAGAACTCTGCTGCATTATTTAAGGACTTTGCTGCATTATTTTAGGACTCTGCTGCATTATTTAAGGACTTTGCTGTATTATTTAAGGACTCTACTGAATTATTTAAGGACTTTGTTGCATTATTTAAGGACTCTGCTGCATTATTTAAGGACTTTGCTGTATTATTTAAGGACTCTGCAGCATTATTTAAGGACTTTTTTGCATTATTTAATGACTCTGCTGCATTATTTAAGGACTTTGCTGCATTATTTAAGGACTCTGTTGCATTATTTAAGGACTTTATTGCATTATTTAATGACTCTGCTGCATTATTTAAGGAATTTGCTGCATTATTTAAGGACTCTGCTGCATTATTTAAGGACTTTGCTGCATTATTTAATGACTCTGCTGCATTATTTAAGGACTTTGTTGTATTATTTAAGGACTTTGCTGCATTATTTAAGGACTCTGCTGCGGTATTTAAGGACTCTGCTGCATTATTTAAGGACTTTGTTGCATTATTTAAGGACTCTGCTGCATTATTTAAGGACTTTGCTGCATTATTTAAGGACTATGCTGTGGTATTTAAGGACTCTGCTGTATTATTTAAGGACTTTGCTGCATTATTTAAGGACTCTGCTGCATTATTTAATGACTTTGTTGCATTATATAAAGACTCTGCTGCATTATTTAAGGACTATGTTGCATTATGTTAGAAGTCTGCTGCATTATTTAAGGACTTTGCTGCATTATTTAAGGACTCTGCTGCATTATTTAAGGACTTTATTGCATTATTTAAGGACTCTGCTGCATTATTTAATGACTCTGCTGAAGCATTTGAGGACTCAGCTGCATTATTTAAGGTCTCTGCTGTATTATTTAAGGACTCTGCTGCATTATTTAATGACTCTGCTGCGGTATTTAAGGACTCTGCTGCATTATTTAAGGACTTTGCTGCATTACTTAAGGACTGCTGCGTTATTTAAGGACTCTGCTGCATTATTTAAGACTTTGCTGCATTATTTAAGGACTCTGCTGCAGTGCTTAATGACTCTGCTGAAGCAATTGGGGACTCAGATGCATTATTTAAGGACTCTGCTGCATTATGTAAGGACTTTGCTGCTTTATTTAAGGACTTTGCTGCATTATTTAAGGACTTTGTTGCATTATTTAAGGACTCTGCTGCATTATTTAAGGACTTTGTTGCATTATTTAAGGACTCTGCTGCATTATTTAAGGACTTTGCTGCATTATTTAAGGACTATGCTGTGGTATTTAAGGACTATGCTTTGGCATTATTTAAGGACTTTGCTGCATTATTTAAGGACTCTGCTGCATTATTTAATTACTTTGCTGCATTATTAAAGGACCCTGCTGCGGCATTTAAGGATTCTGCTGCATTATTTAAGGACTTTGATGCATTATTTAAGGACGCTGCTGCAGAATTTAAGGAATCTGCTGCATTATTTAAGGACTTTGTTGCATTATTTAAGGTCTCTGCTGCATTATTTAAGGACTCTGCTATGGTACTTAACGACTTTGCTGCATTATTTAAGGACTTTGCTGCATTATTTAAGGACTTTGATGCATTATTTAAGAACTTTGTTGCATTATTTAAGGACTCTGCTGCATTATTTAAGGACTTTGTTGCATTATGTAAGGACTCTGCTGCATTATTTAAGGACTTTGCTGCATTATTTAAGGACTCTGTTGCATAATTTAAGGACTTTATTGCATTATTTAAGGATCCTGCTGCATTATTTAAGGATCCTGCTGAAGCATTTGAGGACTCAGCTGCATTATTTAACGACTCTGCTGCATTATCTAAGGACTCTGCTGCTTTATTTAAGGACTTTCCTGCATTATTTAAGGAGTCTTCTGCATTATTTAATGACTCTGCTGAAGCATTTGAGGACTCAGCTGCATTATTTAAGGACTCTGCTGCATTATTTAAGGACTTTGCTGCATTATTTAATGACTCTGCTGAAGCATTTGAGGACTCAGCTGCATTATTTAAGGACTCTGCTGCATTATTTAAGGAGTTTGCTGCATTATTTAAGGACTCTGCTGCGGTATTTATGGACTCTGCTGAATTATTTAAGGACTTTGATGCATTATTTAAGGACGCTGCTGCAGAATTTAAGGAATCTGCTGCATTATTTAAGGACTTTGTTGCATTATTTAAGGTCTCTGCTGCATTATTTAAGGACTCTGCTGTGGTATTTAAGGACTCTGCTGCATTATTTAAGGAATTTGTTGCATTATTTAAGGACGCTGCTGCATTATTTAAGGAATTTGTTGCATTATTTAAGAACTTTGCTGCATTAATTAAGGACTTTGCTGCATTACTTAAGGACTCTGCTGCATTATTTAATTACTTGCTGCATTATTTAAGGACTCTGCTGCTGTGTTTAAGAACTCTGCTGCATTATTTAAGGACTTTGCTGCATTATTTTAGGACTCTGCTGCATTATTTAAGGACTTTGCTGTATTATTTAAGGACTCTACTGCATTATTTAAGGACTTTGTTGCATTATTTAAGGACTCTGCTGCATTATTTAAGGACTTTGCTGCATTATTTAAGGACTTTTTTGCATTATTTAAGGACTCTGCTGCATTATTTAAGGACTTTGCTGCATTATTTAAGGACTCTGTTGCATTATTTAAGGACTTTATTGCATTATTTAATGACTCTGCTGCATTATTTAAGGAATTTGCTGCATTATTTAAGGATTCTGCTGCATTATTTAAGGACTTTGCTGCATTATTTAATGACTCTGCTGCATTATTTAAGGACTTTGTTGTATTATTTAAGGACTTTGCTGCATTATTTAAGGACTCTGCTGCGGTATTTAAGGACTCTGCTGCATTATTTAAGGACTTTGTTGCATTATTTAAGGACTCTGCTGCATTATTTAAGGACTTTGCTGCATTATTTAAGGACTATGCTGTGGTACTTAAGGACTCTGCTGTATTATTTAAGGACTTTGCTGCATTATTTAAGGACTCTGCTGCATTATTTAATGACTTTGTTGCATTATATAAGGACTCTGCTGCATTATTTAAGGACTTTGTTGCATTATTTAAGGATTCTGCTGCATTATTTAAGGACTTTGCTGCATTATTTAAGGACTATGCTTTGGTATTTAAGGACTCTGCTGCATTATTTAAGGACTTTGCTGCATTATTTAAGGACTCTGCTGCATTATTTAATTACTTTGCTGCATTATTTAAGGACTCTGCTGCGGTATTTAAGGACTCTGCTGCATTATTTAAGGACTTTGATGCATTATTTAAGGACTCTGCTGCATTATTTAAGGAATTTGTTGCATTATTTAAGGACTCTGCTGCATTATTTAAGGACTTTGCTGCATTATTTAATAACTTTGTTGCATTATATAAGTACTCTGCTGCATTATTTAAGGACTTTGTTGCATTATGTAAGGAGTCTGCTGCATTATTTAAGGACTTTGCTGCATTATTTAACGACTCTGCTGAAGCATTTGAGGACTCAGCTGCATTATTTAAGGACTCTGCTGCTTTATTTAAGGAATTTGCTGCATTATTTAAGGACTCTGCTGCGGTATTTAAGGACTCTGCTGCATTATTTAAGGACTTTGTTGCATTATGTAAGGAGTCTGCTGCATTATTTAAGGACTTTGCTGCATTATTTAATGAATCTGCTGAAGCATTTGAGGACTCAACTGCATTATTTAAGGTCTCTGCTGCATTATTTAAGGACTCTGCTGAAGCATTTGAGGACTCAGCTGCATGATTTAAGGACTTTGCTGCATTATTTAAGGACTCTGCTGCATTATTTAAGGAATTTGTTGCATTATTTAAGGACTCTGCTGCATTATTTAAGGACTTTGCTGCATTATTTAATAACTTTGTTGCATTATATAAGTACTCTGCTGCATTATTTAAGGACTTTGTTGCATTATGTAAGGAGTCTGCTGCATTATTTAAGGACTTTGCTGCATTATTTAACGACTCTGCTGAAGCATTTGAGGACTCAGCTGCATTATTTAAGGACTCTGCTGCATTATTTAAGGAATTTGCTGCATTATTTAAGGACTCTGCTGCGGTATTTAAGGACTCTGCTGCATTATTTAAGGACTTTGTTGCATTATGTAAGGAGCCTGCTGCATTATTTAAGGACTTTGCTGCATTATTTAATGACTCTGCTGAAGCATTTGAGGACTCAGCTGCATAATTTAAGGACTCTGCTGCATTATTTAAGGAATTTGCTGCATTATTTAAGGACTCTGCTGCGATATTTAAGGACTCTTCTGCATTATTTAAGGACTTTGATGCATTATTTAAGGACGCTGCTGCAGAATTTAAGGAATCTGCTGCATTATTTAAGGACTTTGTTGCATTATTTAAGGTCTCTGCTGCATTATTTAAGGACTCTGCTGTGGTATTTAATTACTCTGCTGCATTATTTAAGGAATTTGTTGCATTATTTAAGGACGCTGCTGCATTATTTAAGGACTTTGTTGCATTATTTAAGGACTTTGCTGCATTAATTAAGGACTTTGCTGCATTACTTAAGAACTCTGCTGCATTATTTAATTACTTGCTGCATTATTTAAGGACTCTGCTGCGGTGTTTAAGAACTCTGCTGCATTATTTAAGGACTTTGCTGCATTATTTTAGGACTCTGCTGCATTATTTAAGGACTTTGCTGTATTATTTAAGGACTCTACTGAATTATTTAAGGACTTTGTTGCATTATTTAAGGACTCTGCTGCATTATTTAAGGACTTTGCTGTATTATTTAAGGACTCTGCAGCATTATTTAAGGACTTTTTTGCATTATTTAATGACTCTGCTGCATTATTTAAGGACTTTGCTGCATTATTTAAGGACTCTGTTGCATTATTTAAGGACTTTATTGCATTATTTAATGACTCTGCTGCATTATTTAAGGAATTTGCTGCATTATTTAAGGACTCTGCTGCATTATTTAAGGACTTTGCTGCATTATTTAATGACTCTGCTGCATTATTTAAGGACTTTGTTGTATTATTTAAGGACTTTGCTGCATTATTTAAGGACTCTGCTGCGGTATTTAAGGACTCTGCTGCATTATTTAAGGACTTTGTTGCATTATTTAAGGACTCTGCTGCATTATTTAAGGACTTTGCTGCATTATTTAAGGACTATGCTGTGGTATTTAAGGACTCTGCTGTATTATTTAAGGACTTTGCTGCATTATTTAAGGACTCTGCTGCATTATTTAATGACTTTGTTGCATTATATAAAGACTCTGCTGCATTATTTAAGGACTATGTTGCATTATGTTAGAAGTCTGCTGCATTATTTAAGGACTTTGCTGCATTATTTAAGGACTCTGCTGCATTATTTAAGGACTTTATTGCATTATTTAAGGACTCTGCTGCATTATTTAATGACTCTGCTGAAGCATTTGAGGACTCAGCTGCATTATTTAAGGTCTCTGCTGTATTATTTAAGGACTCTGCTGCATTATTTAATGACTCTGCTGCGGTATTTAAGGACTCTGCTGCATTATTTAAGGACTCTGCTGCATTACTTAAGGACTGCTGCGTTATTTAAGGACTCTGCTGCATTATTTAAGACTTTGCTGCATTATTTAAGGACTCTGCTGCAGTGCTTAATGACTCTGCTGAAGCAATTGGGGACTCAGATGCATTATTTAAGGACTCTGCTGCATTATGTAAGGACTTTGCTGCTTTATTTAAGGACTTTGCTGCATTATTTAAGGACTTTGTTGCATTATTTAAGGACTCTGCTGCATTATTTAAGTACTTTGTTGCATTATTTAAGGACTCTGCTGCATTATTTAAGGACTTTGCTGCATTATTTAAGGACTATGCTGTGGTATTTAAGGACTATGCTTTGGCATTATTTAAGGACTTTGCTGCATTATTTAAGGACTCTGCTGCATTATTTAATTACTTTGCTGCATTATTAAAGGACCCTGCTGCGGCATTTAAGGATTCTGCTGCATTATTTAAGGACTTTGATGCATTATTTAAGGACGCTGCTGCAGAATTTAAGGAATCTGCTGCATTATTTAAGGACTTTGTTGCATTATTTAAGGTCTCTGCTGCATTATTTAAGGACTCTGCTATGGTACTTAACGACTTTGCTGCATTATTTAAGGACTTTGCTGCATTATTTAAGGACTTTGATGCATTATTTAAGAACTTTGTTGCATTATTTAAGGACTCTGCTGCATTATTTAAGGACTTTGTTGCATTATGTAAGGACTCTGCTGCATTATTTAAGGACTTTGCTGCATTATTTAAGGACTCTGTTGCATAATTTAAGGACTTTATTGCATTATTTAAGGATCCTGCTGCATTATTTAAGGATCCTGCTGAAGCATTTGAGGACTCAGCTGCATTATTTAACGACTCTGCTGCATTATCTAAGGACTCTGCTGCTTTATTTAAGGACTTTCCTGCATTATTTAAGGAGTCTTCTGCATTATTTAATGACTCTGCTGAAGCATTTGAGGACTCAGCTGCATTATTTAAGGACTCTGCTGCATTATTTAAGGACTTTGCTGCATTATTTAATGACTCTGCTGAAGCATTTGAGGACTCAGCTGCATTATTTAAGGACTCTGCTGCATTATTTAAGGAGTTTGCTGCATTATTTAAGGACTCTGCTGCGGTATTTATGGACTCTGCTGAATTATTTAAGGACTTTGATGCATTATTTAAGGACGCTGCTGCAGAATTTAAGGAATCTGCTGCATTATTTAAGGACTTTGTTGCATTATTTAAGGTCTCTGCTGCATTATTTAAGGACTCTGCTGTGGTATTTAAGGACTCTGCTGCATTATTTAAGGAATTTGTTGCATTATTTAAGGACGCTGCTGCATTATTTAAGGAATTTGTTGCATTATTTAAGAACTTTGCTGCATTAATTAAGGACTTTGCTGCATTACTTAAGGACTCTGCTGCATTATTTAATTACTTGCTGCATTATTTAAGGACTCTGCTGCTGTGTTTAAGAACTCTGCTGCATTATTTAAGGACTTTGCTGCATTATTTTAGGACTCTGCTGCATTATTTAAGGACTTTGCTGTATTATTTAAGGACTCTACTGCATTATTTAAGGACTTTGTTGCATTATTTAAGGACTCTGCTGCATTATTTAAGGACTTTGCTGCATTATTTAAGGACTTTTTTGCATTATTTAAGGACTCTGCTGCATTATTTAAGGACTTTGCTGCATTATTTAAGGACTCTGTTGCATTATTTAAGGACTTTATTGCATTATTTAATGACTCTGCTGCATTATTTAAGGAATTTGCTGCATTATTTAAGGATTCTGCTGCATTATTTAAGGACTTTGCTGCATTATTTAATGACTCTGCTGCATTATTTAAGGACTTTGTTGTATTATTTAAGGACTTTGCTGCATTATTTAAGGACTCTGCTGCGGTATTTAAGGACTCTGCTGCATTATTTAAGGACTTTGTTGCATTATTTAAGGACTCTGCTGCATTATTTAAGGACTTTGCTGCATTATTTAAGGACTATGCTGTGGTACTTAAGGACTCTGCTGTATTATTTAAGGACTTTGCTGCATTATTTAAGGACTCTGCTGCATTATTTAATGACTTTGTTGCATTATATAAGGACTCTGCTGCATTATTTAAGGACTTTGTTGCATTATTTAAGGATTCTGCTGCATTATTTAAGGACTTTGCTGCATTATTTAAGGACTATGCTTTGGTATTTAAGGACTCTGCTGCATTATTTAAGGACTTTGCTGCATTATTTAAGGACTCTGCTGCATTATTTAATTACTTTGCTGCATTATTTAAGGACTCTGCTGCGGTATTTAAGGACTCTGCTGCATTATTTAAGGACTTTGATGCATTATTTAAGGACTCTGCTGCATTATTTAAGGAATTTGTTGCATTATTTAAGGACTCTGCTGCATTATTTAAGGACTTTGCTGCATTATTTAATAACTTTGTTGCATTATATAAGTACTCTGCTGCATTATTTAAGGACTTTGTTGCATTATGTAAGGAGTCTGCTGCATTATTTAAGGACTTTGCTGCATTATTTAACGACTCTGCTGAAGCATTTGAGGACTCAGCTGCATTATTTAAGGACTCTGCTGCTTTATTTAAGGAATTTGCTGCATTATTTAAGGACTCTGCTGCGGTATTTAAGGACTCTGCTGCATTATTTAAGGACTTTGTTGCATTATGTAAGGAGTCTGCTGCATTATTTAAGGACTTTGCTGCATTATTTAATGAATCTGCTGAAGCATTTGAGGACTCAACTGCATTATTTAAGGTCTCTGCTGCATTATTTAAGGACTCTGCTGAAGCATTTGAGGACTCAGCTGCATGATTTAAGGACTTTGCTGCATTATTTAAGGACTCTGCTGCATTATTTAAGGAATTTGTTGCATTATTTAAGGACTCTGCTGCATTATTTAAGGACTTTGCTGCATTATTTAATAACTTTGTTGCATTATATAAGTACTCTGCTGCATTATTTAAGGACTTTGTTGCATTATGTAAGGAGTCTGCTGCATTATTTAAGGACTTTGCTGCATTATTTAACGACTCTGCTGAAGCATTTGAGGACTCAGCTGCATTATTTAAGGACTCTGCTGCATTATTTAAGGAATTTGCTGCATTATTTAAGGACTCTGCTGCGGTATTTAAGGACTCTGCTGCATTATTTAAGGACTTTGTTGCATTATGTAAGGAGCCTGCTGCATTATTTAAGGACTTTGCTGCATTATGTAATGACTCTGCTGAAGCATTTGAGGACTCAGCTGCATAATTTAAGGACTCTGCTGCATTATTTAAGGAATTTGCTGCATTATTTAAGGACTCTGCTGCGATATTTAAGGACTCTTCTGCATTATTTAAGGACTTTGATGCATTATTTAAGGACGCTGCTGCAGAATTTAAGGAATCTGCTGCATTATTTAAGGACTTTGTTGCATTATTTAAGGTCTCTGCTGCATTATTTAAGGACTCTGCTGTGGTATTTAATTACTCTGCTGCATTATTTAAGGAATTTGTTGCATTATTTAAGGACGCTGCTGCATTATTTAAGGACTTTGTTGCATTATTTAAGGACTTTGCTGCATTAATTAAGGACTTTGCTGCATTACTTAAGAACTCTGCTGCATTATTTAATTACTTGCTGCATTATTTAAGGACTCTGCTGCGGTGTTTAAGAACTCTGCTGCATTATTTAAGGACTTTGCTGCATTATTTTAGGACTCTGCTGCATTATTTAAGGACTTTGCTGTATTATTTAAGGACTCTACTGAATTATTTAAGGACTTTGTTGCATTATTTAAGGACTCTGCTGCATTATTTAAGGACTTTGCTGTATTATTTAAGGACTCTGCAGCATTATTTAAGGACTTTTTTGCATTATTTAATGACTCTGCTGCATTATTTAAGGACTTTGCTGCATTATTTAAGGACTCTGTTGCATTATTTAAGGACTTTATTGCATTATTTAATGACTCTGCTGCATTATTTAAGGAATTTGCTGCATTATTTAAGGACTCTGCTGCATTATTTAAGGACTTTGCTGCATTATTTAATGACTCTGCTGCATTATTTAAGGACTTTGTTGTATTATTTAAGGACTTTGCTGCATTATTTAAGGACTCTGCTGCGGTATTTAAGGACTATGCTGCATTATTTAAGGACTTTGTTGCATTATTTAAGGACTCTGCTGCATTATTTAAGGACTTTGCTGCATTATTTAAGGACTATGCTGTGGTATTTAAGGACTCTGCTGTATTATTTAAGGACTTTGCTGCATTATTTAAGGACTCTGCTGCATTATTTAATGACTTTGTTGCATTATATAAAGACTCTGCTGCATTATTTAAGGACTATGTTGCATTATGTTAGAAGTCTGCTGCATTATTTAAGGACTTTGCTGCATTATTTAAGGACTCTGCTGCATTATTTAAGGACTTTATTGCATTATTTAAGGACTCTGCTGCATTATTTAATGACTCTGCTGAAGCATTTGAGGACTCAGCTGCATTATTTAAGGTCTCTGCTGTATTATTTAAGGACTCTGCTGCATTATTTAATGACTCTGCTGCGGTATTTAAGGACTCTGCTGCATTATTTAAGGACTTTGCTGCATTACTTAAGGACTGCTGCGTTATTTAAGGACTCTGCTGCATTATTTAAGACTTTGCTGCATTATTTAAGGACTCTGCTGCAGTGCTTAATGACTCTGCTGAAGCAATTGGGGACTCAGATGCATTATTTAAGGACTCTGCTGCATTATGTAAGGACTTTGCTGCTTTATTTAAGGACTTTGCTGCATTATTTAAGGACTTTGTTGCATTATTTAAGGACTCTGCTGCATTATTTAAGGACTTTGTTGCATTATTTAAGGACTCTGCTGCATTATTTAAGGACTTTGCTGCATTATTTAAGGACTATGCTGTGGTATTTAAGGACTATGCTTTGGCATTATTTAAGGACTTTGCTGCATTATTTAAGGACTCTGCTGCATTATTTAATTACTTTGCTGCATTATTAAAGGACCCTGCTGCGGCATTTAAGGATTCTGCTGCATTATTTAAGGACTTTGATGCATTATTTAAGGACGCTGCTGCAGAATTTAAGGAATCTGCTGCATTATTTAAGGACTTTGTTGCATTATTTAAGGTCTCTGCTGCATTATTTAAGGACTCTGCTATGGTACTTAACGACTTTGCTGCATTATTTAAGGACTTTGCTGCATTATTTAAGGACTTTGATGCATTATTTAAGAACTTTGTTGCATTATTTAAGGACTCTGCTGCATTATTTAAGGACTTTGTTGCATTATGTAAGGACTCTGCTGCATTATTTAAGGACTTTGCTGCATTATTTAAGGACTCTGTTGCATAATTTAAGGACTTTATTGCATTATTTAAGGATCCTGCTGCATTATTTAAGGATCCTGCTGAAGCATTTGAGGACTCAGCTGCATTATTTAACGACTCTGCTGCATTATCTAAGGACTCTGCTGCTTTATTTAAGGACTTTCCTGCATTATTTAAGGAGTCTTCTGCATTATTTAATGACTCTGCTGAAGCATTTGAGGACTCAGCTGCATTATTTAAGGACTCTGCTGCATTATTTAAGGACTTTGCTGCATTATTTAATGACTCTGCTGAAGCATTTGAGGACTCAGCTGCATTATTTAAGGACTCTGCTGCATTATTTAAGGAGTTTGCTGCATTATTTAAGGACTCTGCTGCGGTATTTATGGACTCTGCTGCATTATTTAAGGACTTTGATGCATTATTTAAGGACGCTGCTGCAGAATTTAAGGAATCTGCTGCATTATTTAAGGACTTTGTTGCATTATTTAAGGTCTCTGCTGCATTATTTAAGGACTCTGCTGTGGTATTTAAGGACTCTGCTGCATTATTTAAGGAATTTGTTGCATTATTTAAGGACGCTGCTGCATTATTTAAGGAATTTGTTGCATTATTTAAGAACTTTGCTGCATTAATTAAGGACTTTGCTGCATTACTTAAGGACTCTGCTGCATTATTTAATTACTTGCTGCATTATTTAAGGACTCTGCTGCTGTGTTTAAGAACTCTGCTGCATTATTTAAGGACTTTGCTGCATTATTTTAGGACTCTGCTGCATTATTTAAGGACTTTGCTGTATTATTTAAGGACTCTACTGCATTATTTAAGGACTTTGTTGCATTATTTAAGGACTCTGCTGCATTATTTAAGGACTTTGCTGCATTATTTAAGGACTTTTTTGCATTATTTAAGGACTCTGCTGCATTATTTAAGGACTTTGCTGCATTATTTAAGGACTCTGTTGCATTATTTAAGGACTTTATTGCATTATTTAATGACTCTGCTGCATTATTTAAGGAATTTGCTGCATTATTTAAGGATTCTGCTGCATTATTTAAGGACTTTGCTGCATTATTTAATGACTCTGCTGCATTATTTAAGGACTTTGTTGTATTATTTAAGGACTTTGCTGCATTATTTAAGGACTCTGCTGCGGTATTTAAGGACTCTGCTGCATTATTTAAGGACTTTGTTGCATTATTTAAGGACTCTGCTGCATTATTTAAGGACTTTGCTGCATTATTTAAGGACTATGCTGTGGTACTTAAGGACTCTGCTGTATTATTTAAGGACTTTGCTGCATTATTTAAGGACTCTGCTGCATTATTTAATGACTTTGTTGCATTATATAAGGACTCTGCTGCATTATTTAAGGACTATGTTGCATTATGTTAGAAGTCTGCTGCATTATTTAAGGACTTTGCTGCATTATTTAAGGACTCTGCTGCATTATTTAAGGACTTTATTGCATTATTTAATGACTCTGCTGAAGCATTTGAGGACTCAGCTGCATTATTTAAGGTCTCTGCTGTATTATTTAAGGACTCTGCTGCATTATTTAATGACTCTGCTGCGGTATTTAAGGACTCTGCTGCATTATTTAAGGACTTTGCTGCATTATTTAAGGACTGCTGCGTTATTTAAGGACTCTGCTGCATTATTTAAGACTTTGCTGCATTATTTAAGGACTCTGCTGCAGTGTTTAATGACTCTGCTGAAGCAATTGGGGACTCAGATGCATTGTTTAAGGACTCTGCTGCATTATGTAAGGACTTTGCTGCTTTATTTAAGGACTTTGCTGCATTATTTAAGGACTTTGTTGCATTATTTAAGGACTCTGCTGCATTATTTAAGGACTTTGTTGCATTATTTAAGGACTCTGCCGCATTATTTAAGGACTATGCTTTGGTATTTAAGGACTCTGCTGCATTATTTAAGGACTTTGCTGCATTATTTAAGGACTCTGCTGCATTATTTAAGAACTTTGTTGCATTATTTAAGGACTCTGCTGCATTATTTAAGGACTTTGTTGCATTATGTAAGGACTCTGCTGCATTATTTAAGGACTTTGCTGCATTATTTAAGGACTCTGCTGCATAATTTAAGGACTTTATTGCATTATTTTAGGATCCTGCTGCATTATTTAATGACTCTGCTGAAGCATTTGAGGACTCAGCTGCATTATTAAAGGTCTCTGCTGCATTATTTAAGGATCCTGCTGAAGCATTTGAGGACTCAGCTGCATTATTTAAGGACTTTGCTGCATTATTTAACGACTCTGCTGCATTATTTAAGGACTCTGCTGCATTATTTAAGAACTTTGCTGCATTATTTAAGGACTCTTCTGCATTATTTAATGACTCTGCTGAAGTATTTGAGGACTCAGCTGCATTATTTAAGGACTCTGCTGCATTATTTAAGGAATTTGCTGCATTATTTAAGGACTCTGCTGCGTTATTTAAGGACTCTGCTGCATTATTTAAGGACTTTGATGCATTATTTAAGGACGCTGCTGCAGAATTTAAGGAATGTGCTGCACTATTTAAGGACTTTGTTGCATTATTTAAGGTCTCTGCTGCATTATTTAAGGACTCTGCTGTGGTATTTAAGGACTCTGCTGCATTATTTAAGGAATTTGTTGCATTATTTAAGGACGCTGCTGCATTATTTAAGGACTTTGTTGCATTATTTAAGGACTCTGCTGCAGTATTTAATGACTCTGCTGAAGCATTTGGGGACTCAGATGCATTATTTAAGGACTTTGCTGCATTATGTAAGGGCTTTGCTGCTTTATTTAAGGACTCTTTTGCATTATTTAAGGACTTTGTTGCATTATTTAAGGACTCTGCTGCATTATTTAAGGACTTTGTTGCATTATTTAAGGATTCTGCTGCATTATTTAAGGACTTTGCTGCATTATTTAAGGACTATGCTTTGGTATTTAAGGACTCTGCTGCATTATTTAAGGACTTTGCTGCATTATTTAAGAACTCTGCTGCATTATTTAATTACTTTGCTGCATTATTTAAGGACTCTGCTGCGGTATTTAAGGACTCTGCTGCATTATTTAAGGACTTTGATGCATTATTTAAGGACTCTGCTGCATTATTTAAGGAATTTGTTGCATTATTTAAGGACTCTGCTGCATTATTTAAGGACTTTGCTGCATTATTTAATAACTTTGTTGCATTATATAAGTACTCTGCTGCATTATTTAAGGACTTTGTTGCATTATGTAAGGAGTCTGCTGCATTATTTAAGGACTTTGCTGCATTATTTAACGACTCTGCTGAAGCATTTGAGGACTCAGCTGCATTATTTAAGGACTCTGCTGCATTATTTAAGGAATTTGCTGCATTATTTAAGGACTCTGCTGCGGTATTTAAGGACTCTGCTGCATTATTTAAGGACTTTGTTGCATTATGTAAGGAGTCTGCTGCATTATTTAAGGACTTTGCTGCATTATTTAATGAATCTGCTGAAGCATTTGAGGACTCAACTGCATTATTTAAGGTCTCTGCTGCATTATTTAAGGACTCTGCTGAAGCATTTGAGGACTCAGCTGCATGATTTAAGGACTTTGCTGCATTATTTAAGGACTCTGCTGCATTATTTAAGGAATTTGTTGCATTATTTAAGGACTCTGCTGCATTATTTAAGGACTTTGCTGCATTATTTAATAACTTTGTTGCATTATATAAGTACTCTGCTGCATTATTTAAGGACTTTGTTGCATTATGTAAGGAGTCTGCTGCATTATTTAAGGACTTTGCTGCATTATTTAACGACTCTGCTGAAGCATTTGAGGACTCAGCTGCATTATTTAAGGACTCTGCTGCATTATTTAAGGAGTTTGCTGCATTATTTAAGGACTCTGCTGCGGTATTTAAGGACTCTGCTGCATTATTTAAGGACTTTGTTGCATTATTTAAGGTCTCTGCTGCAGTATTTAATGACTTTGCTGAAGCATTTGGGCACTCAGATGCATTATTTAAGGACTCTGCTGCATTATGTAAGGGCTTTGCTGCTTTATTTAAGGACTCTTTTGCATTATTTAAGGACTTTGTTGCATTATTTATGGACTCTGCTGCATTATTTAAGGACTTTGTTGCATTATTTAAGGATTCTGCTGCATTATTTAAGGACTTTGCTGCATTATTTAAGGACTTTGCCGCATTATTTAAGGACTATGCTTTGGTATTTAAGGACTCTGCTGCATTATTTAAGGACTTTGCTGCATTATTTAAGGACTCTGCTGCATTATTTAATTACTTTGCTGCATTATTTAAGGACTCTGCTGCGGTATTTAAGGACTCTGCTGCATTATTTAAGGACTTTGATGCATTATTTAAGGACACTGCTGCAGAATTTAAGGAATCTGCTTCATTATTTAAGGACTTTGTTGCATTATTTAAGGTCTCTGCTGCATTATTTAAGGACTCTGCTATGGTACTTAAGGACTTTGCTGCATTATTTAAGGACTCTGCTGCATTATTTAAGAACTTTGTTGCATTATGTAAGGACTCTGCTGCATTATTTAAGGACTTTGCTGCATTATTTAAGGACTCTGCTGCATAATTTAAGGACTTTATTGCATTATTTTAGGATCCTGCTGCATTATTTAATGACTCTGCTGAAGCATTTGAGGACTCAGCTGCATTATTAAAGGTCTCTGCTGCATTATTTAAGGATCCTGCTGAAGCATTTGAGGACTCAGTTGCATTATTTAAGGACTTTGCTGCATTATTTAACGACTCTGCTGCGTTATTTAAGGACTCTGCTGCATTATTTAAGAACTTTGCTGCATTATTTAAGGACTCTTCTGCATTATTTAATGACTCTGCTGAAGTATTTGAGGACTCAGCTGCATTATTTAAGGACTCTGCTGCATTATTTAAGGAATTTGCTGCATTATTTAAGGACTCTGCTGCGTTATTTAAGGACTCTGCTGCATTATTTAAGGACTTTGATGCATTATTTAAGGATGCTGCTGCAGAATTTAAGGAATCTGCTGCATTATTTAAGGACTTTGTTGCATTATTTAAGGTCTCTGCTGCATTATTTAAGGACTCTGCTGTGGTATTTAAGGACTCTGCTGCATTATTTAAGGAATTTGTTGCATTATTTAAGGACGCTGCTGCATTATTTAAGGTCTTTGTAGCATTATTTAAGGACTCTGCTGCAGTATTTAATGACTCTGCTGAAGCATTTGGGGACTCAGATGCATTATTTAAGGACTCTGCTGCATTATGTAAGGGCTTTGCTGCTTTCTTTAAGGACTCTTTTGCATTATTTAAGGACTTTGTTGCATTATTTAAGGACTCTGCTGCATTATTTAAGGACTTTGTTGCATTATTTAAGGATTCTGCTGCATTATTTAAGGACTTTGCTGCATTATTTAAGGACTATGCTTTGGTATTTAAGGACTCTGCTGCATTATTTAAGGACTTTGCTGCATTATTTAAGGACTCTGCTGCATTATTTAATTACTTTGCTGCATTATTTAAGGACTCTGCTGCGGTATTTAAGGACTCTGCTGCATTATTTAAGGACTTTGCTGCATTACTTAAGGACTCTGCTGCATTATTTAATTACTTGCTGCATTATTTAAGGACTCTGCTGCGGTGTTTAAGAACTCTGCTGCATTATTTAAGGACTTTGCTGCATTATTTTAGGACTCTGCTGCATTATTTAAGGACTTTGCTGTATTATTTAAGGACTCTACTGCATTATTTAAGGACTTTGTTGCATTATTTAAGGACTCTGCTGCATTATTTAAGGACTTTGCTGTATTATTTAAGGACTCTGCTGCATTATTTAAGGACTTTTTTGCATTATTTAAGGACTCTGCTGCATTATTTAAGGACTTTGCTGCATTATTTAAGGACTCTGTTGCATTATTTAAGGACTTTATTGCATTATTTAATGACTCTGCTGCATTATTTAAGGAATTTGCTGCATTATTTAAGGACTCTGCTGCATTATTTAAGGACTTTGCTGCATTATTTAATGACTCTGCTGCATTATTTAAGGACTTTGTTGTATTATTTAAGGACTTTGCTGCATTATTTAAGGACTCTGCTGCGGTATTTAAGGACTCTGCTGCATTATTTAAGGACTTTGTTGCATTATTTAAGGACTCTGCTGCATTATTTAAGGACTTTGCTGCATTATTTAAGGACTATGCTGTGGTATTTAAGGACTCTGCTGCATTATTTAAGGACTTTGCTGCATTATTTAAGGACTCTGCTGCATTATTTAATTACTTTGCTGCATTATTTAAGGACTCTGCTGCGGTATTTAAGGACTCTGCTGCATTATTTAAGGACTTTGATGCATTATTTAAGGACTCTGCTGCATTATTTAAGGAATTTGTTGCATTATTTAAGGACTCTGCTGCATTATTTAAGGACTTTGCTGCATTATTTAATAACTTTGTTGCATTATATAAGTACTCTGCTGCATTATTTAAGGACTTTGTTGCATTATGTAAGGAGTCTGCTGCATTATTTAAGGACTTTGCTGCATTATTTAACGACTCTGCTGAAACATTTGAGGACTCAGCTGCATTATTTAAGGACTCTGCTGCATTATTTAAGGAATTTGCTGCATTATTTAAGGACTCTGCTGCGGTATTTAAGGACTCTGCTGCATTATTTAAGGACTTTGATGAATTATTTAAGGACTCTGCTGCATTATTTAATGACTTTGTTGCATTATATAAGGTCTCTGCTGCATTATTTAAGGACTATGTTGCATTATGTTAGAAGTCTGCTGCATTATTTAAGGACTTTGCTGCATTATTTAAGGACTCTGCTGCATTATTTAAGGACTTTATTGCATTATTTAAGGACTCTGCTGCATTATTTAATGACTCTGCTGAAGCATTTGAGGACTCAGCTGCATTATTTAAGGTCTCTGCTGTATTATTTAAGGACTCTGCTGCATTATTTAATGACTCTGCTGCGGTATTTAAGGACTCTGCTGCATTATTTAAGGACTTTGCTGCATTATTTAAGGACTGCTGCGTTGTTTAAGGACTCTGCTGCATTATTTAAGACTTTGCTGCATTATTTAAGGACTCTGCTGAAGCAATTGGGGACTCAGATGCATTATTTAAGGACTCTGCTGCATTATGTAAGGACTTTGCTGCTTTATTTAAGGACTTTGCTGCATTATTTAAGGACTTTGTTGCATTATTTAAGGACTCTGCTGCATTATTTAAGGACTTTGTTGCATTATTTAAGGACTCTGCTGCATTATTTAAGGACTTTGCTGCATTATTTAAGGACTATGCTGTGATATTTAAGGACTATGCTTTGGCATTATTTAAGGACTTTGCTGCATTATTTAAGGACTCTGCTGCATTATTTAATTACTTTGCTGCATTATTAAAGGACCCTGCTGCGGCATTTAAGGATTCTGCTGCATTATTTAAGGACTTTGATGCATTATTTAAGGACGCTGCTGCAGAATTTAAGGAATCTGCTGCATTATTTAAGGACTTTGTTGCATTATTTAAGGTCTCTGCTGCATTATTTAAGGACTCTGCTATGGTACTTAACGACTTTGCTGCATTATTTAAGGACTTTGCTGCATTATTTAAGGACTTTGATGCATTATTTAAGAACTTTGTTGCATTATTTAAGGACTCTGCTGCATTATTTAAGGACTTTGTTGCATTATGTAAGGACTCTGCTGCATTATTTAAGGACTTTGCTGCATTATTTAAGGACTCTGCTGCATAATTTAAGGACTTTATTGCATTATTTAAGGATCCTGCTGCATTATTTAAGGATCCTGCTGAAGCATTTGAGGACTCAGCTGCATTATTTAAGGACTTTGCTGCATTATTTAGCGACTCTGCTGCATTATCTAAGGACTCTGCTGCTTTATTTAAGGACTTTCCTGCATTATTTAAGGAGTCTTCTGCATTATTTAATGACTCTGCTGAAGCATTTGAGGACTCAGCTGCATTATTTAAGGACTCTGCTGCATTATTTAAGGACTTTGCTGCATTATTTAACGACTCTGCTGAAACATTTGAGGACTCAGCTGCATTATTTAAGGACTCTGCTGCATTATTTAAGGAATTTGCTGCATTATTTAAGGACTCTGCTGCGGTATTTAAGGACTCTGCTGCATTATTTAAGGACTTTGATGAATTATTTAAGGACTCTGCTGCATTATTTAATGACTTTGTTGCATTATATAAGGTCTCTGCTGCATTATTTAAGGACTATGTTGCATTATGTTAGAAGTCTGCTGCATTATTTAAGGACTTTGCTGCATTATTTAAGGACTCTGCTGCATTATTTAAGGACTTTATTGCATTATTTAAGGACTCTGCTGCATTATTTAATGACTCTGCTGAAGCATTTGAGGACTCAGCTGCATTATTTAAGGTCTCTGCTGTATTATTTAAGGACTCTGCTGCATTATTTAATGACTCTGCTGCGGTATTTAAGGACTCTGCTGCATTATTTAAGGACTTTGCTGCATTATTTAAGGACTGCTGCGTTGTTTAAGGACTCTGCTGCATTATTTAAGACTTTGCTGCATTATTTAAGGACTCTGCTGAAGCAATTGGGGACTCAGATGCATTATTTAAGGACTCTGCTGCATTATGTAAGGACTTTGCTGCTTTATTTAAGGACTTTGCTGCATTATTTAAGGACTTTGTTGCATTATTTAAGGACTCTGCTGCATTATTTAAGGACTTTGTTGCATTATTTAAGGACTCTGCTGCATTATTTAAGGACTTTGCTGCATTATTTAAGGACTATGCTGTGATATTTAAGGACTATGCTTTGGCATTATTTAAGGACTTTGCTGCATTATTTAAGGACTCTGCTGCATTATTTAATTACTTTGCTGCATTATTAAAGGACCCTGCTGCGGCATTTAAGGATTCTGCTGCATTATTTAAGGACTTTGATGCATTATTTAAGGACGCTGCTGCAGAATTTAAGGAATCTGCTGCATTATTTAAGGACTTTGTTGCATTATTTAAGGTCTCTGCTGCATTATTTAAGGACTCTGCTATGGTACTTAACGACTTTGCTGCATTATTTAAGGACTTTGCTGCATTATTTAAGGACTTTGATGCATTATTTAAGAACTTTGTTGCATTATTTAAGGACTCTGCTGCATTATTTAAGGACTTTGTTGCATTATGTAAGGACTCTGCTGCATTATTTAAGGACTTTGCTGCATTATTTAAGGACTCTGCTGCATAATTTAAGGACTTTATTGCATTATTTAAGGATCCTGCTGCATTATTTAAGGATCCTGCTGAAGCATTTGAGGACTCAGCTGCATTATTTAAGGACTTTGCTGCATTATTTAGCGACTCTGCTGCATTATCTAAGGACTCTGCTGCTTTATTTAAGGACTTTCCTGCATTATTTAAGGAGTCTTCTGCATTATTTAATGACTCTGCTGAAGCATTTGAGGACTCAGCTGCATTATTTAAGGACTCTGCTGCATTATTTAAGGACTTTGCTGCATTATTTAATGACTCTGCTGAAGCATTTGAGGACTCAGCTGCATTATTTAAGGACTCTGCTGCATTATTTAAGGACTCTGCTGCGGTATTTAAGGACTCTGCTGCATTATTTAAGGACTTTGATGCATTATTTAAGGACTCTGCTGCATTATTTAAGGAATTTGTTGCATTATTTAAGGACTCTGCTGCATTATTTAAGGACTTTGCTGCATTATTTAATAACTTTGTTGCATTATATAAGTACTCTGCTGCATTATTTAAGGACTTTGTTGCATTATGTAAGGAGTCTGCTGCATTATTTAAGGACTTTGCTGCATTATTTAACGACTCTGCTGAAGCATTTGAGGACTCAGCTGCATTATTTAAGGACTCTGCTGCATTATTTAAGGAATTTGCTGCATTATTTAAGGACTCTGCTGCGGTATTTAAGGACTCTGCTGCATTATTTAAGGACTTTGTTGCATTATGTAAGGAGTCTGCTGCATTATTTAAGGACTTTGCTGCATTATTTAATGAATCTGCTGAAGCATTTGAGGACTCAACTGCATTATTTAAGGTCTCTGCTGCATTATTTAAGGACTCTGCTGAAGCATTTGAGGACTCAGCTGCATGATTTAAGGACTTTGCTGCATTATTTAAGGACTCTGCTGCATTATTTAAGGAATTTGTTGCATTATTTAAGGACTCTGCTGCATTATTTAAGGACTTTGCTGCATTATTTAATAACTTTGTTGCATTATATAAGTACTCTGCTGCATTATTTAAGGACTTTGTTGCATTATGTAAGGAGTCTGCTGCATTATTTAAGGACTTTGCTGCATTATTTAACGACTCTGCTGAAGCATTTGAGGACTCAGCTGCATTATTTAAGGACTCTGCTGCATTATTTAAGGAGTTTGCTGCATTATTTAAGGACTCTGCTGCGGTATTTAAGGACTCTGCTGCATTATTTAAGGACTTTGTTGCATTATTTAAGGTCTCTGCTGCAGTATTTAATGACTTTGCTGAAGCATTTGGGCACTCAGATGCATTATTTAAGGACTCTGCTGCATTATGTAAGGGCTTTGCTGCTTTATTTAAGGACTCTTTTGCATTATTTAAGGACTTTGTTGCATTATTTATGGACTCTGCTGCATTATTTAAGGACTTTGTTGCATTATTTAAGGATTCTGCTGCATTATTTAAGGACTTTGCTGCATTATTTAAGGACTTTGCCGCATTATTTAAGGACTATGCTTTGGTATTTAAGGACTCTGCTGCATTATTTAAGGACTTTGCTGCATTATTTAAGGACTCTGCTGCATTATTTAATTACTTTGCTGCATTATTTAAGGACTCTGCTGCGGTATTTAAGGACTCTGCTGCATTATTTAAGGACTTTGATGCATTATTTAAGGACACTGCTGCAGAATTTAAGGAATCTGCTTCATTATTTAAGGACTTTGTTGCATTATTTAAGGTCTCTGCTGCATTATTTAAGGACTCTGCTATGGTACTTAAGGACTTTGCTGCATTATTTAAGGACTCTGCTGCATTATTTAAGAACTTTGTTGCATTATGTAAGGACTCTGCTGCATTATTTAAGGACTTTGCTGCATTATTTAAGGACTCTGCTGCATAATTTAAGGACTTTATTGCATTATTTTAGGATCCTGCTGCATTATTTAATGACTCTGCTGAAGCATTTGAGGACTCAGCTGCATTATTAAAGGTCTCTGCTGCATTATTTAAGGATCCTGCTGAAGCATTTGAGGACTCAGTTGCATTATTTAAGGACTTTGCTGCATTATTTAACGACTCTGCTGCGTTATTTAAGGACTCTGCTGCATTATTTAAGAACTTTGCTGCATTATTTAAGGACTCTTCTGCATTATTTAATGACTCTGCTGAAGTATTTGAGGACTCAGCTGCATTATTTAAGGACTCTGCTGCATTATTTAAGGAATTTGCTGCATTATTTAAGGACTCTGCTGCGTTATTTAAGGACTCTGCTGCATTATTTAAGGACTTTGATGCATTATTTAAGGATGCTGCTGCAGAATTTAAGGAATCTGATGCATTATTTAAGGACTTTGTTGCATTATTTAAGGTCTCTGCTGCATTATTTAAGGACTCTGCTGTGGTATTTAAGGACTCTGCTGCATTATTTAAGGAATTTGTTGCATTATTTAAGGACGCTGCTGCATTATTTAAGGTCTTTGTAGCATTATTTAAGGACTCTGCTGCAGTATTTAATGACTCTGCTGAAGCATTTGGGGACTCAGATGCATTATTTAAGGACTCTGCTGCATTATGTAAGGGCTTTGCTGCTTTCTTTAAGGACTCTTTTGCATTATTTAAGGACTTTGTTGCATTATTTAAGGACTCTGCTGCATTATTTAAGGACTTTGTTGCATTATTTAAGGATTCTGCTGCATTATTTAAGGACTTTGCTGCATTATTTAAGGACTATGCTTTGGTATTTAAGGACTCTGCTGCATTATTTAAGGACTTTGCTGCATTATTTAAGGACTCTGCTGCATTATTTAATTACTTTGCTGCATTATTTAAGGACTCTGCTGCGGTATTTAAGGACTCTGCTGCATTATTTAAGGACTTTGCTGCATTACTTAAGGACTCTGCTGCATTATTTAATTACTTGCTGCATTATTTAAGGACTCTGCTGCGGTGTTTAAGAACTCTGCTGCATTATTTAAGGACTTTGCTGCATTATTTTAGGACTCTGCTGCATTATTTAAGGACTTTGCTGTATTATTTAAGGACTCTACTGCATTATTTAAGGACTTTGTTGCATTATTTAAGGACTCTGCTGCATTATTTAAGGACTTTGCTGTATTATTTAAGGACTCTGCTGCATTATTTAAGGACTTTTTTGCATTATTTAAGGACTCTGCTGCATTATTTAAGGACTTTGCTGCATTATTTAAGGACTCTGTTGCATTATTTAAGGACTTTATTGCATTATTTAATGACTCTGCTGCATTATTTAAGGAATTTGCTGCATTATTTAAGGACTCTGCTGCATTATTTAAGGACTTTGCTGCATTATTTAATGACTCTGCTGCATTATTTAAGGACTTTGTTGTATTATTTAAGGACTTTGCTGCATTATTTAAGGACTCTGCTGCGGTATTTAAGGACTCTGCTGCATTATTTAAGGACTTTGTTGCATTATTTAAGGACTCTGCTGCATTATTTAAGGACTTTGCTGCATTATTTAAGGACTATGCTGTGGTATTTAAGGACTCTGCTGCATTATTTAAGGACTTTGCTGCATTATTTAAGGACTCTGCTGCATTATTTAATTACTTTGCTGCATTATTTAAGGACTCTGCTGCGGTATTTAAGGACTCTGCTGCATTATTTAAGGACTTTGATGCATTATTTAAGGACTCTGCTGCATTATTTAAGGAATTTGTTGCATTATTTAAGGACTCTGCTGCATTATTTAAGGACTTTGCTGCATTATTTAATAACTTTGTTGCATTATATAAGTACTCTGCTGCATTATTTAAGGACTTTGTTGCATTATGTAAGGAGTCTGCTGCATTATTTAAGGACTTTGCTGCATTATTTAACGACTCTGCTGAAACATTTGAGGACTCAGCTGCATTATTTAAGGACTCTGCTGCATTATTTAAGGAATTTGCTGCATTATTTAAGGACTCTGCTGCGGTATTTAAGGACTCTGCTGCATTATTTAAGGACTTTGATGAATTATTTAAGGACTCTGCTGAATTATTTAATGACTTTGTTGCATTATATAAGGTCTCTGCTGCATTATTTAAGGACTATGTTGCATTATGTTAGAAGTCTGCTGCATTATTTAAGGACTTTGCTGCATTATTTAAGGACTCTGCTGCATTATTTAAGGACTTTATTGCATTATTTAAGGACTCTGCTGCATTATTTAATGACTCTGCTGAAGCATTTGAGGACTCAGCTGCATTATTTAAGGTCTCTGCTGTATTATTTAAGGACTCTGCTGCATTATTTAATGACTCTGCTGCGGTATTTAAGGACTCTGCTGCATTATTTAAGGACTTTGCTGCATTATTTAAGGACTGCTGCGTTGTTTAAGGACTCTGCTGCATTATTTAAGACTTTGCTGCATTATTTAAGGACTCTGCTGAAGCAATTGGGGACTCAGATGCATTATTTAAGGACTCTGCTGCATTATGTAAGGACTTTGCTGCTTTATTTAAGGACTTTGCTGCATTATTTAAGGACTTTGTTGCATTATTTAAGGACTCTGCTGCATTATTTAAGGACTTTGTTGCATTATTTAAGGACTCTGCTGCATTATTTAAGGACTTTGCTGCATTATTTAAGGACTATGCTGTGATATTTAAGGACTATGCTTTGGCATTATTTAAGGACTTTGCTGCATTATTTAAGGACTCTGCTGCATTATTTAATTACTTTGCTGCATTATTAAAGGACCCTGCTGCGGCATTTAAGGATTCTGCTGCATTATTTAAGGACTTTGATGCATTATTTAAGGACGCTGCTGCAGAATTTAAGGAATCTGCTGCATTATTTAAGGACTTTGTTGCATTATTTAAGGTCTCTGCTGCATTATTTAAGGACTCTGCTATGGTACTTAACGACTTTGCTGCATTATTTAAGGACTTTGCTGCATTATTTAAGGACTTTGATGCATTATTTAAGAACTTTGTTGCATTATTTAAGGACTCTGCTGCATTATTTAAGGACTTTGTTGCATTATGTAAGGACTCTGCTGCATTATTTAAGGACTTTGCTGCATTATTTAAGGACTCTGCTGCATAATTTAAGGACTTTATTGCATTATTTAAGGATCCTGCTGCATTATTTAAGGATCCTGCTGAAGCATTTGAGGACTCAGCTGCATTATTTAAGGACTTTGCTGCATTATTTAGCGACTCTGCTGCATTATCTAAGGACTCTGCTGCTTTATTTAAGGACTTTCCTGCATTATTTAAGGAGTCTTCTGCATTATTTAATGACTCTGCTGAAGCATTTGAGGACTCAGCTGCATTATTTAAGGACTCTGCTGCATTATTTAAGGACTTTGCTGCATTATTTAACGACTCTGCTGAAACATTTGAGGACTCAGCTGCATTATTTAAGGACTCTGCTGCATTATTTAAGGAATTTGCTGCATTATTTAAGGACTCTGCTGCGGTATTTAAGGACTCTGCTGCATTATTTAAGGACTTTGATGAATTATTTAAGGACTCTGCTGCATTATTTAATGACTTTGTTGCATTATATAAGGTCTCTGCTGCATTATTTAAGGACTATGTTGCATTATGTTAGAAGTCTGCTGCATTATTTAAGGACTTTGCTGCATTATTTAAGGACTCTGCTGCATTATTTAAGGACTTTATTGCATTATTTAAGGACTCTGCTGCATTATTTAATGACTCTGCTGAAGCATTTGAGGACTCAGCTGCATTATTTAAGGTCTCTGCTGTATTATTTAAGGACTCTGCTGCATTATTTAATGACTCTGCTGCGGTATTTAAGGACTCTGCTGCATTATTTAAGGACTTTGCTGCATTATTTAAGGACTGCTGCGTTGTTTAAGGACTCTGCTGCATTATTTAAGACTTTGCTGCATTATTTAAGGACTCTGCTGAAGCAATTGGGGACTCAGATGCATTATTTAAGGACTCTGCTGCATTATGTAAGGACTTTGCTGCTTTATTTAAGGACTTTGCTGCATTATTTAAGGACTTTGTTGCATTATTTAAGGACTCTGCTGCATTATTTAAGGACTTTGTTGCATTATTTAAGGACTCTGCTGCATTATTTAAGGACTTTGCTGCATTATTTAAGGACTATGCTGTGATATTTAAGGACTATGCTTTGGCATTATTTAAGGACTTTGCTGCATTATTTAAGGACTCTGCTGCATTATTTAATTACTTTGCTGCATTATTAAAGGACCCTGCTGCGGCATTTAAGGATTCTGCTGCATTATTTAAGGACTTTGATGCATTATTTAAGGACGCTGCTGCAGAATTTAAGGAATCTGCTGCATTATTTAAGGACTTTGTTGCATTATTTAAGGTCTCTGCTGCATTATTTAAGGACTCTGCTATGGTACTTAACGACTTTGCTGCATTATTTAAGGACTTTGCTGCATTATTTAAGGACTTTGATGCATTATTTAAGAACTTTGTTGCATTATTTAAGGACTCTGCTGCATTATTTAAGGACTTTGTTGCATTATGTAAGGACTCTGCTGCATTATTTAAGGACTTTGCTGCATTATTTAAGGACTCTGCTGCATAATTTAAGGACTTTATTGCATTATTTAAGGATCCTGCTGCATTATTTAAGGATCCTGCTGAAGCATTTGAGGACTCAGCTGCATTATTTAAGGACTTTGCTGCATTATTTAGCGACTCTGCTGCATTATCTAAGGACTCTGCTGCTTTATTTAAGGACTTTCCTGCATTATTTAAGGAGTCTTCTGCATTATTTAATGACTCTGCTGAAGCATTTGAGGACTCAGCTGCATTATTTAAGGACTCTGCTGCATTATTTAAGGACTTTGCTGCATTATTTAATGACTCTGCTGAAGCATTTGAGGACTCAGCTGCATTATTTAAGGACTCTGCTGCATTATTTAAGGAATTTGCTGCATTATATAAGGACTCTGCTGCGGTATTTAAGGACTCTGCTGCATTATTTAAGGACTTTGATGCATTATTTAAGGACGCTGCTGCAGAATTTAAGGAATCTGCTGCATTATTTAAGGACTTTGTTGCATTATTTAAGGTCTCTGCTGCATTATTTAAGGACTTGCTGCATTATTTAAGGACTCTGCTGCTGTGTTTAAGAACTCTGCTGCATTATTTAAGGACTTTGCTGAATTATTTTAGGACTCTGCTGCATTATTTAAGGACTTTGCTGTATTATTTAAGGACTCTACTGCATTATTTAAGGACTTTGTTGCATTATTTAAGGACTCTGCTGCATTATTTAAGGACTTTGCTGTATTATTTAAGGACTCTGCTGCATTATTTAAGGACTTTTTTGCATTATTTAAGGACTCTGCTGCATTATTTAAGGACTTTGCTGCATTATTTAAGGACTCTGCTGCATTATTTAAGGACTTTGCTGCATTATTTAATGACTCTGCTGCATTATTTAAGGACTTTGTTGTATTATTTAAGGACTTTGCTGCATTATTTAAGGACTCTGCTGCGGTATTTAAGGACTCTGCTGCATTATTTAAGGACTTTGTTGCATTATTTAAGGACTCTGCTGCATTATTTAGGGACTTTGCTGCATTATTTAAGGACTATGCTGTGGTACTTAAGGACTCTGCTGTATTATTTAAGGACTTTGCTGCATTATTTAAGGACTCTGCTGCATTATTTAATGACTTTGTTGCATTATATAAGGACTCTGCTGCATTATTTAAGGACTATGTTGCATTATGTTAGAAGTCTGCTGCATTATTTAAGGACTTTGCTGCATTATTTAAGGACTCTGCTGCATTATTTGAGGACTTTATTGCATTATTTAAGGACTCTGCTGCATTATTTAATGACTCTGCTGAAGCATTTGAGGACTCAGCTGCATTATTTAAGGTCTCTGCTGTATTATTTAAGGACTCTGCTGCATTATTTAATGACTCTGCTGCGGTATTTAAGGACTCTGCTGCATTATTTAAGGACTTTGCTGCATTATTTAAGGACTGCTGCGTTATTTAAGGACTCTGCTGCATTATTTAAGACTTTGCTGCATTATTTAAGGACTCTGCTGCAGTGTTTAATGACTCTGCTGAAGCAATTGGGGACTCAGATGCATTGTTTAAGGACTCTGCTGCATTATGTAAGGACTTTGCTGCTTTATTTAAGGACTTTGCTGCATTATTTAAGGACTTTGTTGCATTATTTAAGGACTCTGCTGCATTATTTAAGGACTTTGTTGCATTATTTAAGGACTCTGCCGCATTATTTAAGGACTATGCTTTGGTATTTAAGGACTCTGCTGCATTATTTAAGGACTTTGCTGCATTATTTAAGGACTCTGCTGCATTATTTAATTACTTTGCTGCATTATTTAAGGACTCTGCTGCGGTATTTAAGTACTCTGCTGCATTATTTAAGGACTTTGATGCATTATTTAAGGACACTGCTGCAGAATTTAAGGAATCTGCTTCATTATTTAAGGACTTTGTTGCATTATTTAAGGTCTCTGCTGCATTATTTAAGGACTCTGCTATGGTACTTAAGGACTTTGCTGCATTATTTAAGGACTCTGCTGCATTATTTAAGAACTTTGTTGCATTGTTTAAGGACTCTGCTGCATTATTTAAGGACTTTGTTGCATTATGTTAGGACTCTGCTGCATTATTTAACGACTTTGCTGCATTATTTAAGGACTCTGCTGCATAATTTAAGGACTTTATTGCATTATTTTAGGATCCTGCTGCATTATTTAATGACTCTGCTGAAGCATTTGAGGACTCAGCTGCATTATTAAAGGTCTCTGCTGCATTATTTAAGGATCCTGCTGAAGCATTTGAGGACTCAGCTGCATTATTTAAGGACTTTGCTGCATTATTTAACGACTCTGCTGCGTTATTTAAGGACTCTGCTGCATTATTTAAGAACTTTGCTGCATTATTTAAGGACTCTTCTGCATTATTTAATGACTCTGCTGAAGTATTTGAGGACTCAGCTGCATTATTTAAGGACTCTGCTGCATTATTTAAGGAATTTGATGCATTATTTAAGGACTCTGCTGCGTTATTTAAGGACTCTGCTGCATTATTTAAGGACTTTGATGCATTATTTAAGGACGCTGCTGCAGAATTTAAGGAATCTGCTGCATTATTTAAGGACTTTGTTGCATTATTTAAGGTCTCTGCTGCATTATTTAAGGACTCTGCTGTGGTATTTAAGGACTCTGCTGCATTATTTAAGGAATTTGTTGCATTATTTAAGGACGCTGCTGCATTATTTAAGGACTTTGTTGCTTTATTTAAGGACTCTGCTGCAGTATTTAATGACTCTGCTGAAGCATTTGGGGACTCAGATGCATTATTTAAGGACTCTGCTGCATTATGTAAGGGCTTTGCTGCTTTATTTAAGGACTCTTTTGCATTATTTAAGGACTTTGTTGCATTATTTAAGGACTCTGCTGCATTATTTAAGGACTTTGCTGCATTATTTAAGGACTATGCTTTGGTATTTAAGGACTCTGCTGCATTATTTAAGGACTTTGCTGCATTATTTAAGGACTCTGCTGCATTATTTAATTACTTTGCTGCATTATTTAAGGACTCTGCTGCGGTATTTAAGGACTCTGCTGCATTATTTAAGGACTTTGATGCATTATTTAAGGACTCTGCTGCATTATTTAAGGAATTTGTTGCATTATTTAAGGACTCTGCTGCATTATTTAAGGACTTTGCTGCATTATTTAATAACTTTGTTGCATTATATAAGTACTCTGCTGCATTATTTAAGGACTTTGTTGCATTATGTAAGGAGTCTGCTGCATTATTTAAGGACTTTGCTGCATTATTTAACGACTCTGCTGAAACATTTGAGGACTCAGCTGCATTATTTAAGGACTCTGCTGCATTATTTAAGGAATTTGCTGCATTATTTAAGGACTCTGCTGCGGTATTTAAGGACTCTGCTGCATTATTTAAGGACTTTGATGAATTATTTAAGGACTCTGCTGCATTATTTAATGACTTTGTTGCATTATATAAGGTCTCTGCTGCATTATTTAAGGACTATGTTGCATTATGTTAGAAGTCTGCTGCATTATTTAAGGACTTTGCTGCATTATTTAAGGACTCTGCTGCATTATTTAAGGACTTTATTGCATTATTTAAGGACTCTGCTGCATTATTTAATGACTCTGCTGAAGCATTTGAGGACTCAGCTGCATTATTTAAGGTCTCTGCTGTATTATTTAAGGACTCTGCTGCATTATTTAATGACTCTGCTGCGGTATTTAAGGACTCTGCTGCATTATTTAAGGACTTTGCTGCATTATTTAAGGACTGCTGCGTTGTTTAAGGACTCTGCTGCATTATTTAAGACTTTGCTGCATTATTTAAGGACTCTGCTGAAGCAATTGGGGACTCAGATGCATTATTTAAGGACTCTGCTGCATTATGTAAGGACTTTGCTGCTTTATTTAAGGACTTTGCTGCATTATTTAAGGACTTTGTTGCATTATTTAAGGACTCTGCTGCATTATTTAAGGACTTTGTTGCATTATTTAAGGACTCTGCTGCATTATTTAAGGACTTTGCTGCATTATTTAAGGACTATGCTGTGATATTTAAGGACTATGCTTTGGCATTATTTAAGGACTTTGCTGCATTATTTAAGGACTCTGCTGCATTATTTAATTACTTTGCTGCATTATTAAAGGACCCTGCTGCGGCATTTAAGGATTCTGCTGCATTATTTAAGGACTTTGATGCATTATTTAAGGACGCTGCTGCAGAATTTAAGGAATCTGCTGCATTATTTAAGGACTTTGTTGCATTATTTAAGGTCTCTGCTGCATTATTTAAGGACTCTGCTATGGTACTTAACGACTTTGCTGCATTATTTAAGGACTTTGCTGCATTATTTAAGGACTTTGATGCATTATTTAAGAACTTTGTTGCATTATTTAAGGACTCTGCTGCATTATTTAAGGACTTTGTTGCATTATGTAAGGACTCTGCTGCATTATTTAAGGACTTTGCTGCATTATTTAAGGACTCTGCTGCATAATTTAAGGACTTTATTGCATTATTTAAGGATCCTGCTGCATTATTTAAGGATCCTGCTGAAGCATTTGAGGACTCAGCTGCATTATTTAAGGACTTTGCTGCATTATTTAGCGACTCTGCTGCATTATCTAAGGACTCTGCTGCTTTATTTAAGGACTTTCCTGCATTATTTAAGGAGTCTTCTGCATTATTTAATGACTCTGCTGAAGCATTTGAGGACTCAGCTGCATTATTTAAGGACTCTGCTGCATTATTTAAGGACTTTGCTGCATTATTTAACGACTCTGCTGAAACATTTGAGGACTCAGCTGCATTATTTAAGGACTCTGCTGCATTATTTAAGGAATTTGCTGCATTATTTAAGGACTCTGCTGCGGTATTTAAGGACTCTGCTGCATTATTTAAGGACTTTGATGAATTATTTAAGGACTCTGCTGCATTATTTAATGACTTTGTTGCATTATATAAGGTCTCTGCTGCATTATTTAAGGACTATGTTGCATTATGTTAGAAGTCTGCTGCATTATTTAAGGACTTTGCTGCATTATTTAAGGACTCTGCTGCATTATTTAAGGACTTTATTGCATTATTTAAGGACTCTGCTGCATTATTTAATGACTCTGCTGAAGCATTTGAGGACTCAGCTGCATTATTTAAGGTCTCTGCTGTATTATTTAAGGACTCTGCTGCATTATTTAATGACTCTGCTGCGGTATTTAAGGACTCTGCTGCATTATTTAAGGACTTTGCTGCATTATTTAAGGACTGCTGCGTTGTTTAAGGACTCTGCTGCATTATTTAAGACTTTGCTGCATTATTTAAGGACTCTGCTGAAGCAATTGGGGACTCAGATGCATTATTTAAGGACTCTGCTGCATTATGTAAGGACTTTGCTGCTTTATTTAAGGACTTTGCTGCATTATTTAAGGACTTTGTTGCATTATTTAAGGACTCTGCTGCATTATTTAAGGACTTTGTTGCATTATTTAAGGACTCTGCTGCATTATTTAAGGACTTTGCTGCATTATTTAAGGACTATGCTGTGATATTTAAGGACTATGCTTTGGCATTATTTAAGGACTTTGCTGCATTATTTAAGGACTCTGCTGCATTATTTAATTACTTTGCTGCATTATTAAAGGACCCTGCTGCGGCATTTAAGGATTCTGCTGCATTATTTAAGGACTTTGATGCATTATTTAAGGACGCTGCTGCAGAATTTAAGGAATCTGCTGCATTATTTAAGGACTTTGTTGCATTATTTAAGGTCTCTGCTGCATTATTTAAGGACTCTGCTATGGTACTTAACGACTTTGCTGCATTATTTAAGGACTTTGCTGCATTATTTAAGGACTTTGATGCATTATTTAAGAACTTTGTTGCATTATTTAAGGACTCTGCTGCATTATTTAAGGACTTTGTTGCATTATGTAAGGACTCTGCTGCATTATTTAAGGACTTTGCTGCATTATTTAAGGACTCTGCTGCATAATTTAAGGACTTTATTGCATTATTTAAGGATCCTGCTGCATTATTTAAGGATCCTGCTGAAGCATTTGAGGACTCAGCTGCATTATTTAAGGACTTTGCTGCATTATTTAGCGACTCTGCTGCATTATCTAAGGACTCTGCTGCTTTATTTAAGGACTTTCCTGCATTATTTAAGGAGTCTTCTGCATTATTTAATGACTCTGCTGAAGCATTTGAGGACTCAGCTGCATTATTTAAGGACTCTGCTGCATTATTTAAGGACTTTGCTGCATTATTTAATGACTCTGCTGAAGCATTTGAGGACTCAGCTGCATTATTTAAGGACTCTGCTGCATTATTTAAGGAATTTGCTGCATTATATAAGGACTCTGCTGCGGTATTTAAGGACTCTGCTGCATTATTTAAGGACTTTGATGCATTATTTAAGGACGCTGCTGCAGAATTTAAGGAATCTGCTGCATTATTTAAGGACTTTGTTGCATTATTTAAGGTCTCTGCTGCATTATTTAAGGACTTGCTGCATTATTTAAGGACTCTGCTGCTGTGTTTAAGAACTCTGCTGCATTATTTAAGGACTTTGCTGAATTATTTTAGGACTCTGCTGCATTATTTAAGGACTTTGCTGTATTATTTAAGGACTCTACTGCATTATTTAAGGACTTTGTTGCATTATTTAAGGACTCTGCTGCATTATTTAAGGACTTTGCTGTATTATTTAAGGACTCTGCTGCATTATTTAAGGACTTTTTTGCATTATTTAAGGACTCTGCTGCATTATTTAAGGACTTTGCTGCATTATTTAAGGACTCTGCTGCATTATTTAAGGACTTTGCTGCATTATTTAATGACTCTGCTGCATTATTTAAGGACTTTGTTGTATTATTTAAGGACTTTGCTGCATTATTTAAGGACTCTGCTGCGGTATTTAAGGACTCTGCTGCATTATTTAAGGACTTTGTTGCATTATTTAAGGACTCTGCTGCATTATTTAGGGACTTTGCTGCATTATTTAAGGACTATGCTGTGGTACTTAAGGACTCTGCTGTATTATTTAAGGACTTTGCTGCATTATTTAAGGACTCTGCTGCATTATTTAATGACTTTGTTGCATTATATAAGGACTCTGCTGCATTATTTAAGGACTATGTTGCATTATGTTAGAAGTCTGCTGCATTATTTAAGGACTTTGCTGCATTATTTAAGGACTCTGCTGCATTATTTGAGGACTTTATTGCATTATTTAAGGACTCTGCTGCATTATTTAATGACTCTGCTGAAGCATTTGAGGACTCAGCTGCATTATTTAAGGTCTCTGCTGTATTATTTAAGGACTCTGCTGCATTATTTAATGACTCTGCTGCGGTATTTAAGGACTCTGCTGCATTATTTAAGGACTTTGCTGCATTATTTAAGGACTGCTGCGTTATTTAAGGACTCTGCTGCATTATTTAAGACTTTGCTGCATTATTTAAGGACTCTGCTGCAGTGTTTAATGACTCTGCTGAAGCAATTGGGGACTCAGATGCATTGTTTAAGGACTCTGCTGCATTATGTAAGGACTTTGCTGCTTTATTTAAGGACTTTGCTGCATTATTTAAGGACTTTGTTGCATTATTTAAGGACTCTGCTGCATTATTTAAGGACTTTGTTGCATTATTTAAGGACTCTGCCGCATTATTTAAGGACTATGCTTTGGTATTTAAGGACTCTGCTGCATTATTTAAGGACTTTGCTGCATTATTTAAGGACTCTGCTGCATTATTTAATTACTTTGCTGCATTATTTAAGGACTCTGCTGCGGTATTTAAGTACTCTGCTGCATTATTTAAGGACTTTGATGCATTATTTAAGGACACTGCTGCAGAATTTAAGGAATCTGCTTCATTATTTAAGGACTTTGTTGCATTATTTAAGGTCTCTGCTGCATTATTTAAGGACTCTGCTATGGTACTTAAGGACTTTGCTGCATTATTTAAGGACTCTGCTGCATTATTTAAGAACTTTGTTGCATTGTTTAAGGACTCTGCTGCATTATTTAAGGACTTTGTTGCATTATGTTAGGACTCTGCTGCATTATTTAACGACTTTGCTGCATTATTTAAGGACTCTGCTGCATAATTTAAGGACTTTATTGCATTATTTTAGGATCCTGCTGCATTATTTAATGACTCTGCTGAAGCATTTGAGGACTCAGCTGCATTATTAAAGGTCTCTGCTGCATTATTTAAGGATCCTGCTGAAGCATTTGAGGACTCAGCTGCATTATTTAAGGACTTTGCTGCATTATTTAACGACTCTGCTGCGTTATTTAAGGACTCTGCTGCATTATTTAAGAACTTTGCTGCATTATTTAAGGACTCTTCTGCATTATTTAATGACTCTGCTGAAGTATTTGAGGACTCAGCTGCATTATTTAAGGACTCTGCTGCATTATTTAAGGAATTTGATGCATTATTTAAGGACTCTGCTGCGTTATTTAAGGACTCTGCTGCATTATTTAAGGACTTTGATGCATTATTTAAGGACGCTGCTGCAGAATTTAAGGAATCTGCTGCATTATTTAAGGACTTTGTTGCATTATTTAAGGTCTCTGCTGCATTATTTAAGGACTCTGCTGTGGTATTTAAGGACTCTGCTGCATTATTTAAGGAATTTGTTGCATTATTTAAGGACGCTGCTGCATTATTTAAGGACTTTGTTGCTTTATTTAAGGACTCTGCTGCAGTATTTAATGACTCTGCTGAAGCATTTGGGGACTCAGATGCATTATTTAAGGACTCTGCTGCATTATGTAAGGGCTTTGCTGCTTTATTTAAGGACTCTTTTGCATTATTTAAGGACTTTGTTGCATTATTTAAGGACTCTGCTGCATTATTTAAGGACTTTGCTGCATTATTTAAGGACTATGCTTTGGTATTTAAGGACTCTGCTGCATTATTTAAGGACTTTGCTGCATTATTTAAGGACTCTGCTGCATTATTTAATTACTTTGCTGCATTATTTAAGGACTCTGCTGCGGTATTTAAGGACTCTGCTGCATTATTTAAGGACTTTGATGCATTATTTAAGGACTCTGCTGCATTATTTAAGGAATTTGTTGCATTATTTAAGGACTCTGCTGCATTATTTAAGGACTTTGCTGCATTATTTAATAACTTTGTTGCATTATATAAGTACTCTGCTGCATTATTTAAGGACTTTGTTGCATTATGTAAGGAGTCTGCTGCATTATTTAAGGACTTTGCTGCATTATTTAACGACTCTGCTGAAGCATTTGAGGACTCAGCTGCATTATTTAAGGACTCTGCTGCATTATTTAAGGAATTTGCTGCATTATTTAAGGACTCTGCTGCGGTATTTAAGGACTCTGCTGCATTATTTAAGGACTTTGTTGCATTATGTAAGGAGTCTGCTGCATTATTTAAGGACTTTGCTGCATTATTTAATGAATCTGCTGAAGCATTTGAGGACTCAACTGCATTATTTAAGGTCTCTGCTGCATTATTTAAGGACTCTGCTGAAGCATTTGAGGACTCAGCTGCATGATTTAAGGACTTTGCTGCATTAGTTAAGGACTCTGCTGCATTATTTAAGGAATTTGTTGCATTATTTAAGGACTCTGCTGCATTATTTAAGGACTTTGCTGCATTATTTAATAACTTTGTTGCATTATATAAGTACTCTGCTGCATTATTTAAGGACTTTGTTGCATTATGTAAGGAGTCTGCTGCATTATTTAAGGACTTTGCTGCATTATTTAACGACTCTGCTGAAGCATTTGAGGACTCAGCTGCATTATTTAAGGACACTGCTGCATTATTTAAGGAATTTGCTGCATTATTTAAGGACTCTGCTGCGGTATTTAAGGACTCTGCTGCATTATTTAAGGACTTTGTTGCATTATTTAAGGTCTCTGCTGCAGTATTTAATGACTCTGCTGAAGCATTTGGGCACTCAGATGCATTATTTAAGGACTCTGCTGCATTATGTAAGGGCTTTGCTGCTTTATTTAAGGACTCTTTTGCATTATTTAAGGACTTTGTTGCATTATTTAAGGACTCTGCTGCATTATTTAAGGACTTTGTTGCATTATTTAAGGATTCTGCTGCATTATTTAAGGACTTTGCTGCATTATTTAAGGACTTTGCCGCATTATTTAAGGACTATGCTTTGGTATTTAAGGACTCTGCTGCATTATTTAAGGACTCTGCTGCATTATTTAAGGACTCTGCTGCATTATTTAATTACTTTGCTGCATTATTTAAGGACTCTGCTGCGGTATTTAAGGACTCTGCTGCGGTATTTAAGGACTCTGCTGCATTATTTAAGGACACTGCTGCAGAATTTAAGGAATCTGCTTCATTATTTAAGGACTTTGTTGCTTTATTTAAGGTCTCTGCTGCATTATTTAAGGACTCTGCTATGGTACTTAAGGACTTTGCTGCATTATTTAAGGACTTTGCTGCATTATTTAAGGACTCTGCTGCATTATTTAAGAACTTTGTTGCATTATTTAAGGACTCTGCTGCATTATTTAAGGACTTTGTTGCATTATGTAAGGACTCTGCTGCATTATTTAAGGACTTTGCTGCATTATTTAAGGACTCTGCTGCATAATTTAAGGACTTTATTGCATTATTTTAGGATCCTGCTGCATTATTTAATGACTCTGCTGAAGCATTTGAGGACTCAGCTGCATTATTAAAGGTCTCTGCTGCATTATTTAAGGATCCTGCTGAAGCATTTGAGGACTCAGTTGCATTATTTAAGGACTTTGCTGCATTATTTAACGACTCTGCTGCGTTATTTAAGGACTCTGCTGCATTATTTAAGAACTTTGCTGTATTATTTAAGGACTCTTCTGCATTATTTAATGACTCTGCTGAAGTATTTGAGGACTCAGCTGCATTATTTAAGGACTCTGCTGCATTATTTAAGGAATTTGCTGCATTATTTAAGGACTCTGCTGCGTTATTTAAGGACTCTGCTGCATTATTTAAGGACTTTGATGCATTATTTAAGGACGCTGCTGCAGAATTTAAGGAATCTGCTGCATTATTTAAGGACTTTGTTGCAATATTTAAGGTCTCTGCTGCATTATTTAAGGACTCTGCTGTGGTATTTAAGGACTCTGCTGCATTATTTAAGGAATTTGTTGCATTATTTAAGGACGCTGCTGCATTATTTAAGGTCTTTGTTGCATTATTTAAGGACTCTGCTGCAGTATTTAATGACTCTGCTGAAGCATTTGGGGACTCAGATGCATTATTTAAGGACTCTGCTGCATTATGTAAGGGCTTTGCTGCTTTATTTAAGGACTCTTTTGCATTATTTAAGGACTTTGTTGCATTATTTAAGGACTCTGCTGCATTATTTAAGGACTTTGTTGCATTATTTAAGGATTCTGCTGCATTATTTAAGGACTTTGCTGCATTATTTAAGGACTATGCTTTGGTATTTAAGGACTCTGCTGCATTATTTAAGGACTTTGCTGCATTATTTAAGGACTCTGCTGCATTATTTAATTACTTTGCTGCATTATTTAAGGACTCTGCTGCGGTATTTAAGGACTCTGCTGCATTATTTAAGGACTTTGATGCATTATTTAAGGACTCTGCTGCATTATTTAAGGAATTTGTTGCATTATTTAAGGACTCTGCTGCATTATTTAAGGACTTTGCTGCATTATTTAATAACTTTGTTGCATTATATAAGTACTCTGCTGCATTATTTAAGGACTTTGTTGCATTATGTAAGGAGTCTGCTGCATTATTTAAGGACTTTGCTGCATTATTTAACGACTCTGCTGAAGCATTTGAGGACTCAGCTGCATTATTTAAGGACTCTGCTGCATTATTTAAGGAATTTGCTGCATTATTTAAGGACTCTGCTGCGGTATTTAAGGACTCTGCTGCATTATTTAAGGACTTTGTTGCATTATGTAAGGAGTCTGCTGCATTATTTAAGGACTTTGCTGCATTATTTAATGAATCTGCTGAAGCATTTGAGGACTCAACTGCATTATTTAAGGTCTCTGCTGCATTATTTAAGGACTCTGCTGAAGCATTTGAGGACTCAGCTGCATGATTTAAGGACTTTGCTGCATTATTTAAGGACTCTGCTGCATTATTTAAGGAATTTGTTGCATTATTTAAGGACTCTGCTGCATTATTTAAGGACTTTGCTGCATTATTTAATAACTTTGTTGCATTATATAAGTACTCTGCTGCATTATTTAAGGACTTTGTTGCATTATGTAAGGAGTCTGCTGCATTATTTAAGGACTTTGCTGCATTATTTAACGACTCTGCTGAAGCATTTGAGGACTCAGCTGCATTATTTAAGGACTCTGCTGCATTATTTAAGGAATTTGCTGCATTATTTAAGGACTCTGCTGCGGTATTTAAGGACTCTGCTGCATTATTTAAGGACTTTGTTGCATTATGTAAGGAGCCTGCTGCATTATTTAAGGACTTTGCTGCATTATTTAATGACTCTGCTGAAGCATTTGAGGACTCAGCTGCATAATTTAAGGACTCTGCTGCATTATTTAAGGAATTTGCTGCATTATTTAAGGACTCTGCTGCGATATTTAAGGACTCTTCTGCATTATTTAAGGACTTTGATGCATTATTTAAGGACGCTGCTGCAGAATTTAAGGAATCTGCTGCATTATTTAAGGACTTTGTTGCATTATTTAAGGTCTCTGCTGCATTATTTAAGGACTCTGCTGTGGTATTTAATTACTCTGCTGCATTATTTAAGGAATTTGTTGCATTATTTAAGGACGCTGCTGCATTATTTAAGGACTTTGTTGCATTATTTAAGGACTTTGCTGCATTAATTAAGGACTTTGCTGCATTACTTAAGAACTCTGCTGCATTATTTAATTACTTGCTGCATTATTTAAGGACTCTGCTGCGGTGTTTAAGAACTCTGCTGCATTATTTAAGGACTTTGATGCATTATTTTAGGACTCTGCTGCATTATTTAAGGACTTTGCTGTATTATTTAAGGACTCTACTGAATTATTTAAGGACTTTGTTGCATTATTTAAGGACTCTGCTGCATTATTTAAGGACTTTGCTGTATTATTTAAGGACTCTGCTGCATTATTTAAGGACTTTTTTGCATTATTTAATGACTCTGCTGCATTATTTAAGGACTTTGCTGCATTATTTAAGGACTCTGTTGCATTATTTAAGGACTTTATTGCATTATTTAATGACTCTGCTGCATTATTTAAGGAATTTGCTGCATTATTTAAGGACTCTGCTGCATTATTTAAGGACTTTGCTGCATTATTTAATGACTCTGCTGCATTATTTAAGGACTTTGTTGTATTATTTAAGGACTTTGCTGCATTATTTAAGGACTCTGCTGCGGTATTTAAGGACTCTGCTGCATTATTTAAGGACTTTGTTGCATTATTTAAGGACTCTGCTGCATTATTTAAGGACTTTGCTGCATTATTTAAGGACTATGCTGTGGTATTTAAGGACTCTGCTGCATTATTTAAGGACTTTGCTGCATTATTTAAGGACTCTGCTGCATTATTTAATTACTTTGCTGCATTATTTAAGGACTCTGCTGCGGTATTTAAGGACTCTGCTGCATTATTTAAGGACTTTGATGCATTATTTAAGGACTCTGCTGCATTATTTAAGGAATTTGTTGCATTATTTAAGGACTCTGCTGCATTATTTAAGGACTTTGCTGCATTATTTAATAACTTTGTTGCATTATATAAGTACTCTGCTGCATTATTTAAGGACTTTGTTGCATTATGTAAGGAGTCTGCTGCATTATTTAAGGACTTTGCTGCATTATTTAACGACTCTGCTGAAACATTTGAGGACTCAGCTGCATTATTTAAGGACTCTGCTGCATTATTTAAGGAATTTGCTGCATTATTTAAGGACTCTGCTGCGGTATTTAAGGACTCTGCTGCATTATTTAAGGACTTTGATGAATTATTTAAGGACTCTGCTGCATTATTTAATGACTTTGTTGCATTATATAAGGTCTCTGCTGCATTATTTAAGGACTATGTTGCATTATGTTAGAAGTCTGCTGCATTATTTAAGGACTTTGCTGCATTATTTAAGGACTCTGCTGCATTATTTAAGGACTTTATTGCATTATTTAAGGACTCTGCTGCATTATTTAATGACTCTGCTGAAGCATTTGAGGACTCAGCTGCATTATTTAAGGTCTCTGCTGTATTATTTAAGGACTCTGCTGCATTATTTAATGACTCTGCTGCGGTATTTAAGGACTCTGCTGCATTATTTAAGGACTTTGCTGCATTATTTAAGGACTGCTGCGTTGCTTAAGGACTCTGCTGCATTATTTAAGACTTTGCTGCATTATTTAAGGACTCTGCTGAAGCAATTGGGGACTCAGATGCATTATTTAAGGACTCTGCTGCATTATGTAAGGACTTTGCTGCTTTATTTAAGGACTTTGCTGCATTATTTAAGGACTTTGTTGCATTATTTAAGGACTCTGCTGCATTATTTAAGGACTTTGTTGCATTATTTAAGGACTCTGCTGCATTATTTAAGGACTTTGCTGCATTATTTAAGGACTATGCTGTGATATTTAAGGACTATGCTTTGGCATTATTTAAGGACTTTGCTGCATTATTTAAGGACTCTGCTGCATTATTTAATTACTTTGCTGCATTATTAAAGGACCCTGCTGCGGCATTTAAGGATTCTGCTGCATTATTTAAGGACTTTGATGCATTATTTAAGGACGCTGCTGCAGAATTTAAGGAATCTGCTGCATTATTTAAGGACTTTGTTGCATTATTTAAGGTCTCTGCTGCATTATTTAAGGACTCTGCTATGGTACTTAACGACTTTGCTGCATTATTTAAGGACTTTGCTGCATTATTTAAGGACTTTGATGCATTATTTAAGAACTTTGTTGCATTATTTAAGGACTCTGCTGCATTATTTAAGGACTTTGTTGCATTATGTAAGGACTCTGCTGCATTATTTAAGGACTTTGCTGCATTATTTAAGGACTCTGCTGCATAATTTAAGGACTTTATTGCATTATTTAAGGATCCTGCTGCATTATTTAAGGATCCTGCTGAAGCATTTGAGGACTCAGCTGCATTATTTAAGGACTTTGCTGCATTATTTAGCGACTCTGCTGCATTATCTAAGGACTCTGCTGCTTTATTTAAGGACTTTCCTGCATTATTTAAGGAGTCTTCTGCATTATTTAATGACTCTGCTGAAGCATTTGAGGACTCAGCTGCATTATTTAAGGACTCTGCTGCATTATTTAAGGACTTTGCTGCATTATTTAACGACTCTGCTGAAACATTTGAGGACTCAGCTGCATTATTTAAGGACTCTGCTGCATTATTTAAGGAATTTGCTGCATTATTTAAGGACTCTGCTGCGGTATTTAAGGACTCTGCTGCATTATTTAAGGACTTTGATGAATTATTTAAGGACTCTGCTGCATTATTTAATGACTTTGTTGCATTATATAAGGTCTCTGCTGCATTATTTAAGGACTATGTTGCATTATGTTAGAAGTCTGCTGCATTATTTAAGGACTTTGCTGCATTATTTAAGGACTCTGCTGCATTATTTAAGGACTTTATTGCATTATTTAAGGACTCTGCTGCATTATTTAATGACTCTGCTGAAGCATTTGAGGACTCAGCTGCATTATTTAAGGTCTCTGCTGTATTATTTAAGGACTCTGCTGCATTATTTAATGACTCTGCTGCGGTATTTAAGGACTCTGCTGCATTATTTAAGGACTTTGCTGCATTATTTAAGGACTGCTGCGTTGTTTAAGGACTCTGCTGCATTATTTAAGACTTTGCTGCATTATTTAAGGACTCTGCTGAAGCAATTGGGGACTCAGATGCATTATTTAAGGACTCTGCTGCATTATGTAAGGACTTTGCTGCTTTATTTAAGGACTTTGCTGCATTATTTAAGGACTTTGTTGCATTATTTAAGGACTCTGCTGCATTATTTAAGGACTTTGTTGCATTATTTAAGGACTCTGCTGCATTATTTAAGGACTTTGCTGCATTATTTAAGGACTATGCTGTGATATTTAAGGACTATGCTTTGGCATTATTTAAGGACTTTGCTGCATTATTTAAGGACTCTGCTGCATTATTTAATTACTTTGCTGCATTATTAAAGGACCCTGCTGCGGCATTTAAGGATTCTGCTGCATTATTTAAGGACTTTGATGCATTATTTAAGGACGCTGCTGCAGAATTTAAGGAATCTGCTGCATTATTTAAGGACTTTGTTGCATTATTTAAGGTCTCTGCTGCATTATTTAAGGACTCTGCTATGGTACTTAACGACTTTGCTGCATTATTTAAGGACTTTGCTGCATTATTTAAGGACTTTGATGCATTATTTAAGAACTTTGTTGCATTATTTAAGGACTCTGCTGCATTATTTAAGGACTTTGTTGCATTATGTAAGGACTCTGCTGCATTATTTAAGGACTTTGCTGCATTATTTAAGGACTCTGCTGCATAATTTAAGGACTTTATTGCATTATTTAAGGATCCTGCTGCATTATTTAAGGATCCTGCTGAAGCATTTGAGGACTCAGCTGCATTATTTAAGGACTTTGCTGCATTATTTAGCGACTCTGCTGCATTATCTAAGGACTCTGCTGCTTTATTTAAGGACTTTCCTGCATTATTTAAGGAGTCTTCTGCATTATTTAATGACTCTGCTGAAGCATTTGAGGACTCAGCTGCATTATTTAAGGACTCTGCTGCATTATTTAAGGACTTTGCTGCATTATTTAATGACTCTGCTGAAGCATTTGAGGACTCAGCTGCATTATTTAAGGACTCTGCTGCATTATTTAAGGAATTTGCTGCATTATATAAGGACTCTGCTGCGGTATTCAAGGACTCTGCTGCATTATTTAAGGACTTTGATGCATTATTTAAGGACGCTGCTGCAGAATTTAAGGAATCTGCTGCATTATTTAAGGACTTTGTTGCATTATTTAAGGTCTCTGCTGCATTATTTAAGGACTTGCTGCATTATTTAAGGACTCTGCTGCTGTGTTTAAGAACTCTGCTGCATTATTTAAGGACTTTGCTGAATTATTTTAGGACTCTGCTGCATTATTTAAGGACTTTGCTGTATTATTTAAGGACTCTACTGCATTATTTAAGGACTTTGTTGCATTATTTAAGGACTCTGCTGCATTATTTAAGGACTTTGCTGTATTATTTAAGGACTCTGCTGCATTATTTAAGGACTTTTTTGCATTATTTAAGGACTCTGCTGCATTATTTAAGGACTTTGCTGCATTATTTAAGGACTCTGCTGCATTATTTAAGGACTTTGCTGCATTATTTAATGACTCTGCTGCATTATTTAAGGACTTTGTTGTATTATTTAAGGACTTTGCTGCATTATTTAAGGACTCTGCTGCGGTATTTAAGGACTCTGCTGCATTATTTAAGGACTTTGTTGCATTATTTAAGGACTCTGCTGCATTATTTAGGGACTTTGCTGCATTATTTAAGGACTATGCTGTGGTACTTAAGGACTCTGCTGTATTATTTAAGGACTTTGCTGCATTATTTAAGGACTCTGCTGCATTATTTAATGACTTTGTTGCATTATATAAGGACTCTGCTGCATTATTTAAGGACTATGTTGCATTATGTTAGAAGTCTGCTGCATTATTTAAGGACTTTGCTGCATTATTTAAGGACTCTGCTGCATTATTTGAGGACTTTATTGCATTATTTAAGGACTCTGCTGCATTATTTAATGACTCTGCTGAAGCATTTGAGGACTCAGCTGCATTATTTAAGGTCTCTGCTGTATTATTTAAGGACTCTGCTGCATTATTTAATGACTCTGCTGCGGTATTTAAGGACTCTGCTGCATTATTTAAGGACTTTGCTGCATTATTTAAGGACTGCTGCGTTATTTAAGGACTCTGCTGCATTATTTAAGACTTTGCTGCATTATTTAAGGACTCTGCTGCAGTGTTTAATGACTCTGCTGAAGCAATTGGGGACTCAGATGCATTGTTTAAGGACTCTGCTGCATTATGTAAGGACTTTGCTGCTTTATTTAAGGACTTTGCTGCATTATTTAAGGACTTTGTTGCATTATTTAAGGACTCTGCTGCATTATTTAAGGACTTTGTTGCATTATTTAAGGACTCTGCCGCATTATTTAAGGACTATGCTTTGGTATTTAAGGACTCTGCTGCATTATTTAAGGACTTTGCTGCATTATTTAAGGACTCTGCTGCATTATTTAATTACTTTGCTGCATTATTTAAGGACTCTGCTGCGGTATTTAAGTACTCTGCTGCATTATTTAAGGACTTTGATGCATTATTTAAGGACACTGCTGCAGAATTTAAGGAATCTGCTTCATTATTTAAGGACTTTGTTGCATTATTTAAGGTCTCTGCTGCATTATTTAAGGACTCTGCTATGGTACTTAAGGACTTTGCTGCATTATTTAAGGACTCTGCTGCATTATTTAAGAACTTTGTTGCATTGTTTAAGGACTCTGCTGCATTATTTAAGGACTTTGTTGCATTATGTTAGGACTCTGCTGCATTATTTAACGACTTTGCTGCATTATTTAAGGACTCTGCTGCATAATTTAAGGACTTTATTGCATTATTTTAGGATCCTGCTGCATTATTTAATGACTCTGCTGAAGCATTTGAGGACTCAGCTGCATTATTAAAGGTCTCTGCTGCATTATTTAAGGATCCTGCTGAAGCATTTGAGGACTCAGCTGCATTATTTAAGGACTTTGCTGCATTATTTAACGACTCTGCTGCGTTATTTAAGGACTCTGCTGCATTATTTAAGAACTTTGCTGCATTATTTAAGGACTCTTCTGCATTATTTAATGACTCTGCTGAAGTATTTGAGGACTCAGCTGCATTATTTAAGGACTCTGCTGCATTATTTAAGGAATTTGATGCATTATTTAAGGACTCTGCTGCGTTATTTAAGGACTCTGCTGCATTATTTAAGGACTTTGATGCATTATTTAAGGACGCTGCTGCAGAATTTAAGGAATCTGCTGCATTATTTAAGGACTTTGTTGCATTATTTAAGGTCTCTGCTGCATTATTTAAGGACTCTGCTGTGGTATTTAAGGACTCTGCTGCATTATTTAAGGAATTTGTTGCATTATTTAAGGACGCTGCTGCATTATTTAAGGACTTTGTTGCTTTATTTAAGGACTCTGCTGCAGTATTTAATGACTCTGCTGAAGCATTTGGGGACTCAGATGCATTATTTAAGGACTCTGCTGCATTATGTAAGGGCTTTGCTGCTTTATTTAAGGACTCTTTTGCATTATTTAAGGACTTTGTTGCATTATTTAAGGACTCTGCTGCATTATTTAAGGACTTTGCTGCATTATTTAAGGACTATGCTTTGGTATTTAAGGACTCTGCTGCATTATTTAAGGACTTTGCTGCATTATTTAAGGACTCTGCTGCATTATTTAATTACTTTGCTGCATTATTTAAGGACTCTGCTGCGGTATTTAAGGACTCTGCTGCATTATTTAAGGACTTTGATGCATTATTTAAGGACTCTGCTGCATTATTTAAGGAATTTGTTGCATTATTTAAGGACTCTGCTGCATTATTTAAGGACTTTGCTGCATTATTTAATAACTTTGTTGCATTATATAAGTACTCTGCTGCATTATTTAAGGACTTTGTTGCATTATGTAAGGAGTCTGCTGCATTATTTAAGGACTTTGCTGCATTATTTAACGACTCTGCTGAAGCATTTGAGGACTCAGCTGCATTATTTAAGGACTCTGCTGCATTATTTAAGGAATTTGCTGCATTATTTAAGGACTCTGCTGCGGTATTTAAGGACTCTGCTGCATTATTTAAGGACTTTGTTGCATTATGTAAGGAGTCTGCTGCATTATTTAAGGACTTTGCTGCATTATTTAATGAATCTGCTGAAGCATTTGAGGACTCAACTGCATTATTTAAGGTCTCTGCTGCATTATTTAAGGACTCTGCTGAAGCATTTGAGGACTCAGCTGCATGATTTAAGGACTTTGCTGCATTAGTTAAGGACTCTGCTGCATTATTTAAGGAATTTGTTGCATTATTTAAGGACTCTGCTGCATTATTTAAGGACTTTGCTGCATTATTTAATAACTTTGTTGCATTATATAAGTACTCTGCTGCATTATTTAAGGACTTTGTTGCATTATGTAAGGAGTCTGCTGCATTATTTAAGGACTTTGCTGCATTATTTAACGACTCTGCTGAAGCATTTGAGGACTCAGCTGCATTATTTAAGGACACTGCTGCATTATTTAAGGAATTTGCTGCATTATTTAAGGACTCTGCTGCGGTATTTAAGGACTCTGCTGCATTATTTAAGGACTTTGTTGCATTATTTAAGGTCTCTGCTGCAGTATTTAATGACTCTGCTGAAGCATTTGGGCACTCAGATGCATTATTTAAGGACTCTGCTGCATTATGTAAGGGCTTTGCTGCTTTATTTAAGGACCCTTTTGCATTATTTAAGGACTTTGTTGCATTATTTAAGGACTCTGCTGCATTATTTAAGGACTTTGTTGCATTATTTAAGGATTCTGCTGCATTATTTAAGGACTTTGCTGCATTATTTAAGGACTTTGCCGCATTATTTAAGGACTATGCTTTGGTATTTAAGGACTCTGCTGCATTATTTAAGGACTCTGCTGCATTATTTAAGGACTCTGCTGCATTATTTAATTACTTTGCTGCATTATTTAAGGACTCTGCTGCGGTATTTAAGGACTCTGCTGCGGTATTTAAGGACTCTGCTGCATTATTTAAGGACACTGCTGCAGAATTTAAGGAATCTGCTTCATTATTTAAGGACTTTGTTGCTTTATTTAAGGTCTCTGCTGCATTATTTAAGGACTCTGCTATGGTACTTAAGGACTTTGCTGCATTATTTAAGGACTTTGCTGCATTATTTAAGGACTCTGCTGCATTATTTAAGAACTTTGTTGCATTATTTAAGGACTCTGCTGCATTATTTAAGGACTTTGTTGCATTATGTAAGGACTCTGCTGCATTATTTAAGGACTTTGCTGCATTATTTAAGGACTCTGCTGCATAATTTAAGGACTTTATTGCATTATTTTAGGATCCTGCTGCATTATTTAATGACTCTGCTGAAGCATTTGAGGACTCAGCTGCATTATTAAAGGTCTCTGCTGCATTATTTAAGGATCCTGCTGAAGCATTTGAGGACTCAGTTGCATTATTTAAGGACTTTGCTGCATTATTTAACGACTCTGCTGCGTTATTTAAGGACTCTGCTGCATTATTTAAGAACTTTGCTGTATTATTTAAGGACTCTTCTGCATTATTTAATGACTCTGCTGAAGTATTTGAGGACTCAGCTGCATTATTTAAGGACTCTGCTGCATTATTTAAGGAATTTGCTGCATTATTTAAGGACTCTGCTGCGTTATTTAAGGACTCTGCTGCATTATTTAAGGACTTTGATGCATTATTTAAGGACGCTGCTGCAGAATTTAAGGAATCTGCTGCATTATTTAAGGACTTTGTTGCAATATTTAAGGTCTCTGCTGCATTATTTAAGGACTCTGCTGTGGTATTTAAGGACTCTGCTGCATTATTTAAGGAATTTGTTGCATTATTTAAGGACGCTGCTGCATTATTTAAGGTCTTTGTTGCATTATTTAAGGACTCTGCTGCAGTATTTAATGACTCTGCTGAAGCATTTGGGGACTCAGATGCATTATTTAAGGACTCTGCTGCATTATGTAAGGGCTTTGCTGCTTTATTTAAGGACTCTTTTGCATTATTTAAGGACTTTGTTGCATTATTTAAGGACTCTGCTGCATTATTTAAGGACTTTGTTGCATTATTTAAGGATTCTGCTGCATTATTTAAGGACTTTGCTGCATTATTTAAGGACTATGCTTTGGTATTTAAGGACTCTGCTGCATTATTTAAGGACTTTGCTGCATTATTTAAGGACTCTGCTGCATTATTTAATTACTTTGCTGCATTATTTAAGGACTCTGCTGCGGTATTTAAGGACTCTGCTGCATTATTTAAAGACTTTGATGCATTATTTAAGGACTCTGCTGCATTATTTAAGGAATTTGTTGCATTATTTAAGGACTCTGCTGCATTATTTAAGGACTTTGCTGCATTATTTAATAACTTTGTTGCATTATATAAGTACTCTGCTGCATTATTTAAGGACTTTGTTGCATTATGTAAGGAGTCTGCTGCATTATTTAAGGACTTTGCTGCATTATTTAACGACTCTGCTGAAGCATTTGAGGACTCAGCTGCATTATTTAAGGACTCTGCTGCATTATTTAAGGAATTTGCTGCATTATTTAAGGACTCTGCTGCGGTATTTAAGGACTCTGCTGCATTATTTAAGGACTTTGTTGCATTATGTAAGGAGTCTGCTGCATTATTTAAGGACTTTGCTGCATTATTTAATGAATCTGCTGAAGCATTTGAGGACTCAACTGCATTATTTAAGGTCTCTGCTGCATTATTTAAGGACTCTGCTGAAGCATTTGAGGACTCAGCTGCATGATTTAAGGACTTTGCTGCATTATTTAAGGACTCTGCTGCATTATTTAAGGAATTTGTTGCATTATTTAAGGACTCTGCTGCATTATTTAAGGACTTTGCTGCATTATTTAATAACTTTGTTGCATTATATAAGTACTCTGCTGCATTATTTAAGGACTTTGTTGCATTATGTAAGGAGTCTGCTGCATTATTTAAGGACTTTGCTGCATTATTTAACGACTCTGCTGAAGCATTTGAGGACTCAGCTGCATTATTTAAGGACTCTGCTGCATTATTTAAGGAATTTGCTGCATTATTTAAGGACTCTGCTGCGGTATTTAAGGACTCTGCTGCATTATTTAAGGACTTTGTTGCATTATGTAAGGAGCCTGCTGCATTATTTAAGGACTTTGCTGCATTATTTAATGACTCTGCTGAAGCATTTGAGGACTCAGCTGCATAATTTAAGGACTCTGCTGCATTATTTAAGGAATTTGCTGCATTATTTAAGGACTCTGCTGCGATATTTAAGGACTCTTCTGCATTATTTAAGGACTTTGATGCATTATTTAAGGACGCTGCTGCAGAATTTAAGGAATCTGCTGCATTATTTAAGGACTTTGTTGCATTATTTAAGGTCTCTGCTGCATTATTTAAGGACTCTGCTGTGGTATTTAATTACTCTGCTGCATTATTTAAGGAATTTGTTGCATTATTTAAGGACGCTGCTGCATTATTTAAGGACTTTGTTGCATTATTTAAGGACTTTGCTGCATTAATTAAGGACTTTGCTGCATTACTTAAGAACTCTGCTGCATTATTTAATTACTTGCTGCATTATTTAAGGACTCTGCTGCGGTGTTTAAGAACTCTGCTGCATTATTTAAGGACTTTGATGCATTATTTTAGGACTCTGCTGCATTATTTAAGGACTTTGCTGTATTATTTAAGGACTCTACTGAATTATTTAAGGACTTTGTTGCATTATTTAAGGACTCTGCTGCATTATTTAAGGACTTTGCTGTATTATTTAAGGACTCTGCTGCATTATTTAAGGACTTTTTTGCATTATTTAATGACTCTGCTGCATTATTTAAGGACTTTGCTGCATTATTTAAGGACTCTGTTGCATTATTTAAGGACTTTATTGCATTATTTAATGACTCTGCTGCATTATTTAAGGAATTTGCTGCATTATTTAAGGACTCTGCTGCATTATTTAAGGACTTTGCTGCATTATTTAATGACTCTGCTGCATTATTTAAGGACTTTGTTGTATTATTTAAGGACTTTGCTGCATTATTTAAGGACTCTGCTGCGGTATTTAAGGACTCTGCTGCATTATTTAAGGACTTTGTTGCATTATTTAAGGACTCTGCTGCATTATTTAAGGACTTTGCTGCATTATTTAAGGACTATGCTGTGGTATTTAAGGACTCTGCTGTATTATTTAAGGACTTTGCTGCATTATTTAAGGACTCTGCTGCATTATTTAATGACTTTGTTGCATTATATAAAGACTCTGCTGCATTATTTAAGGACTATGTTGCATTATGTTAGAAGTCTGCTGCATTATTTAAGGACTTTGCTGCATTATTTAAGGACTCTGCTGCATTATTTAAGGACTTTATTGCATTATTTAAGGACTCTGCTGCATTATTTAATGACTCTGCTGAAGCATTTGAGGACTCAGCTGCATTATTTAAGGTCTCTGCTGTATTATTTAAGGACTCTGCTGCATTATTTAATGACTCTGCTGCGGTATTTAAGGACTCTGCTGCATTATTTAGGGACTTTGCTGCATTACTTAAGGACTGCTGCGTTATTTAAGGACTCTGCTGCATTATTTAAGACTTTGCTGCATTATTTAAGGACTCTGCTGCAGTGCTTAATGACTCTGCTGAAGCAATTGGGGACTCAGATGCATTATTTAAGGACTCTGCTGCATTATGTAAGGACTTTGCTGCTTTATTTAAGGACTTTGCTGCATTATTTAAGGACTTTGTTGCATTATTTAAGGACTCTGCTGCATTATTTAAGGACTTTGTTGCATTATTTAAGGACTCTGCTGCATTATTTAAGGACTTTGCTGCATTATTTAAGGACTATGCTGTGGTATTTAAGGACTATGCTTTGGCATTATTTAAGGACTTTGCTGCATTATTTAAGGACTCTGCTGCATTATTTAATTACTTTGCTGCATTATTAAAGGACCCTGCTGCGGCATTTAAGGATTCTGCTGCATTATTTAAGGACTTTGATGCATTATTTAAGGACGCTGCTGCAGAATTTAAGGAATCTGCTGCATTATTTAAGGACTTTGTTGCATTATTTAAGGTCTCTGCTGCATTATTTAAGGACTCTGCTATGGTACTTAACGACTTTGCTGCATTATTTAAGGACTTTGCTGCATTATTTAAGGACTTTGATGCATTATTTAAGAACTTTGTTGCATTATTTAAGGACTCTGCTGCATTATTTAAGGACTTTGTTGCATTATGTAAGGACTCTGCTGCATTATTTAAGGACTTTGTTGCATTATTTAAGGTCTCTGCTGCAGTATTTAATGACTCTGCTGAAGCATTTGGGCACTCAGATGCATTATTTAAGGACTCTGCTGCATTATGTAAGGGCTTTGCTGCTTTATTTAAGGACTCTTTTGCATTATTTAAGGACTTTGTTGCATTATTTAAGGACTCTGCTGCATTATTTAAGGACTTTGTTGCATTATTTAAGGATTCTGCTGCATTATTTAAGGACTTTGCTGCATTATTTAAGGACTTTGCCGCATTATTTAAGGACTATGCTTTGGTATTTAAGGACTCTGCTGCATTATTTAAGGACTCTGCTGCATTATTTAAGGACTCTGCTGCATTATTTAATTACTTTGCTGCATTATTTAAGGACTCTGCTGCGGTATTTAAGGACTCTGCTGCGGTATTTAAGGACTCTGCTGCATTATTTAAGGACACTGCTGCAGAATTTAAGGAATCTGCTTCATTATTTAAGGACTTTGTTGCTTTATTTAAGGTCTCTGCTGCATTATTTAAGGACTCTGCTATGGTACTTAAGGACTTTGCTGCATTATTTAAGGACTTTGCTGCATTATTTAAGGACTCTGCTGCATTATTTAAGAACTTTGTTGCATTATTTAAGGACTCTGCTGCATTATTTAAGGACTTTGTTGCATTATGTAAGGACTCTGCTGCATTATTTAAGGACTTTGCTGCATTATTTAAGGACTCTGCTGCATAATTTAAGGACTTTATTGCATTATTTTAGGATCCTGCTGCATTATTTAATGACTCTGCTGAAGCATTTGAGGACTCAGCTGCATTATTAAAGGTCTCTGCTGCATTATTTAAGGATCCTGCTGAAGCATTTGAGGACTCAGTTGCATTATTTAAGGACTTTGCTGCATTATTTAACGACTCTGCTGCGTTATTTAAGGACTCTGCTGCATTATTTAAGAACTTTGCTGTATTATTTAAGGACTCTTCTGCATTATTTAATGACTCTGCTGAAGTATTTGAGGACTCAGCTGCATTATTTAAGGACTCTGCTGCATTATTTAAGGAATTTGCTGCATTATTTAAGGACTCTGCTGCGTTATTTAAGGACTCTGCTGCATTATTTAAGGACTTTGATGCATTATTTAAGGACGCTGCTGCAGAATTTAAGGAATCTGCTGCATTATTTAAGGACTTTGTTGCAATATTTAAGGTCTCTGCTGCATTATTTAAGGACTCTGCTGTGGTATTTAAGGACTCTGCTGCATTATTTAAGGAATTTGTTGCATTATTTAAGGACGCTGCTGCATTATTTAAGGTCTTTGTTGCATTATTTAAGGACTCTGCTGCAGTATTTAATGACTCTGCTGAAGCATTTGGGGACTCAGATGCATTATTTAAGGACTCTGCTGCATTATGTAAGGGCTTTGCTGCTTTATTTAAGGACTCTTTTGCATTATTTAAGGACTTTGTTGCATTATTTAAGGACTCTGCTGCATTATTTAAGGACTTTGTTGCATTATTTAAGGATTCTGCTGCATTATTTAAGGACTTTGCTGCATTATTTAAGGACTATGCTTTGGTATTTAAGGACTCTGCTGCATTATTTAAGGACTTTGCTGCATTATTTAAGGACTCTGCTGCATTATTTAATTACTTTGCTGCATTATTTAAGGACTCTGCTGCGGTATTTAAGGACTCTGCTGCATTATTTAAGGACTTTGATGCATTATTTAAGGACTCTGCTGCATTATTTAAGGAATTTGTTGCATTATTTAAGGACTCTGCTGCATTATTTAAGGACTTTGCTGCATTATTTAATAACTTTGTTGCATTATATAAGTACTCTGCTGCATTATTTAAGGACTTTGTTGCATTATGTAAGGAGTCTGCTGCATTATTTAAGGACTTTGCTGCATTATTTAACGACTCTGCTGAAGCATTTGAGGACTCAGCTGCATTATTTAAGGACTCTGCTGCATTATTTAAGGAATTTGCTGCATTATTTAAGGACTCTGCTGCGGTATTTAAGGACTCTGCTGCATTATTTAAGGACTTTGTTGCATTATGTAAGGAGTCTGCTGCATTATTTAAGGACTTTGCTGCATTATTTAATGAATCTGCTGAAGCATTTGAGGACTCAACTGCATTATTTAAGGTCTCTGCTGCATTATTTAAGGACTCTGCTGAAGCATTTGAGGACTCAGCTGCATGATTTAAGGACTTTGCTGCATTATTTAAGGACTCTGCTGCATTATTTAAGGAATTTGTTGCATTATTTAAGGACTCTGCTGCATTATTTAAGGACTTTGCTGCATTATTTAATAACTTTGTTGCATTATATAAGTACTCTGCTGCATTATTTAAGGACTTTGTTGCATTATGTAAGGAGTCTGCTGCATTATTTAAGGACTTTGCTGCATTATTTAACGACTCTGCTGAAGCATTTGAGGACTCAGCTGCATTATTTAAGGACTCTGCTGCATTATTTAAGGAATTTGCTGCATTATTTAAGGACTCTGCTGCGGTATTTAAGGACTCTGCTGCATTATTTAAGGACTTTGTTGCATTATGTAAGGAGCCTGCTGCATTATTTAAGGACTTTGCTGCATTATTTAATGACTCTGCTGAAGCATTTGAGGACTCAGCTGCATAATTTAAGGACTCTGCTGCATTATTTAAGGAATTTGCTGCATTATTTAAGGACTCTGCTGCGATATTTAAGGACTCTTCTGCATTATTTAAGGACTTTGATGCATTATTTAAGGACGCTGCTGCAGAATTTAAGGAATCTGCTGCATTATTTAAGGACTTTGTTGCATTATTTAAGGTCTCTGCTGCATTATTTAAGGACTCTGCTGTGGTATTTAATTACTCTGCTGCATTATTTAAGGAATTTGTTGCATTATTTAAGGACGCTGCTGCATTATTTAAGGACTTTGTTGCATTATTTAAGGACTTTGCTGCATTAATTAAGGACTTTGCTGCATTACTTAAGAACTCTGCTGCATTATTTAATTACTTGCTGCATTATTTAAGGACTCTGCTGCGGTGTTTAAGAACTCTGCTGCATTATTTAAGGACTTTGCTGCATTATTTTAGGACTCTGCTGCATTATTTAAGGACTTTGCTGTATTATTTAAGGACTCTACTGAATTATTTAAGGACTTTGTTGCATTATTTAAGGACTCTGCTGCATTATTTAAGGACTTTGCTGTATTATTTAAGGACTCTGCTGCATTATTTAAGGACTTTTTTGCATTATTTAATGACTCTGCTGCATTATTTAAGGACTTTGCTGCATTATTTAAGGACTCTGTTGCATTATTTAAGGACTTTATTGCATTATTTAATGACTCTGCTGCATTATTTAAGGAATTTGCTGCATTATTTAAGGACTCTGCTGCATTATTTAAGGACTTTGCTGCATTATTTAATGACTCTGCTGCATTATTTAAGGACTTTGTTGTATTATTTAAGGACTTTGCTGAATTATTTAAGGACTCTGCTGCGGTATTTAAGGACTCTGCTGCATTATTTAAGGACTTTGTTGCATTATTTAAGGACTCTGCTGCATTATTTAAGGACTTTGCTGCATTATTTAAGGACTATGCTGTGGTATTTAAGGACTCTGCTGTATTATTTAAGGACTTTGCTGCATTATTTAAGGACTCTGCTGCATTATTTAATGACTTTGTTGCATTATATAAAGACTCTGCTGCATTATTTAAGGACTATGTTGCATTATGTTAGAAGTCTGCTGCATTATTTAAGGACTTTGCTGCATTATTTAAGGACTCTGCTGCATTATTTAAGGACTTTATTGCATTATTTAAGGACTCTGCTGCATTATTTAATGACTCTGCTGAAGCATTTGAGGACTCAGCTGCATTATTTAAGGTCTCTGCTGTATTATTTAAGGACTCTGCTGCATTATTTAATGACTCTGCTGCGGTATTTAAGGACTCTGCTGCATTATTTAAGGACTTTGCTGCATTACTTAAGGACTGCTGCGTTATTTAAGGACTCTGCTGCATTATTTAAGACTTTGCTGCATTATTTAAGGACTCTGCTGCAGTGCTTAATGACTCTGCTGAAGCAATTGGGGACTCAGATGCATTATTTAAGGACTCTGCTGCATTATGTAAGGACTTTGCTGCTTTATTTAAGGACTTTGCTGCATTATTTAAGGACTTTGTTGCATTATTTAAGGACTCTGCTGCATTATTTAAGGACTTTGTTGCATTATTTAAGGACTCTGCTGCATTATTTAAGGACTTTGCTGCATTATTTAAGGACTATGCTGTGGTATTTAAGGACTATGCTTTGGCATTATTTAAGGACTTTGCTGCATTATTTAAGGACTCTGCTGCATTATTTAATTACTTTGCTGCATTATTAAAGGACCCTGCTGCGGCATTTAAGGATTCTGCTGCATTATTTAAGGACTTTGATGCATTATTTAAGGACGCTGCTGCAGAATTTAAGGAATCTGCTGCATTATTTAAGGACTTTGTTGCATTATTTAAGGTCTCTGCTGCATTATTTAAGGACTCTGCTATGGTACTTAACGACTTTGCTGCATTATTTAAGGACTTTGCTGCATTATTTAAGGACTTTGATGCATTATTTAAGAACTTTGTTGCATTATTTAAGGACTCTGCTGCATTATTTAAGGACTTTGTTGCATTATGTAAGGACTCTGCTGCATTATTTAAGGACTTTGTTGCATTATTTAAGGTCTCTGCTGCAGTATTTAATGACTCTGCTGAAGCATTTGGGCACTCAGATGCATTATTTAAGGACTCTGCTGCATTATGTAAGGGCTTTGCTGCTTTATTTAAGGACTCTTTTGCATTATTTAAGGACTTTGTTGCATTATTTAAGGACTCTGCTGCATTATTTAATGACTTTGTTGCATTATTTAAGGATTCTGCTGCATTATTTAAGGACTTTGCTGCATTATTTAAGGACTTTGCCGCATTATTTAAGGACTATGCTTTGGTATTTAAGGACTCTGCTGCATTATTTAAGGACTCTGCTGCATTATTTAAGGACTCTGCTGCATTATTTAATTACTTTGCTGCATTATTTAAGGACTCTGCTGCGGTATTTAAGGACTCTGCTGCGGTATTTAAGGACTCTGCTGCATTATTTAAGGACACTGCTGCAGAATTTAAGGAATCTGCTTCATTATTTAAGGACTTTGTTGCTTTATTTAAGGTCTCTGCTGCATTATTTAAGGACTCTGCTATGGTACTTAAGGACTTTGCTGCATTATTTAAGGACTTTGCTGCATTATTTAAGGACTCTGCTGCATTATTTAAGAACTTTGTTGCATTATTTAAGGACTCTGCTGCATTATTTAAGGACTTTGTTGCATTATGTAAGGACTCTGCTGCATTATTTAAGGACTTTGCTGCATTATTTAAGGACTCTGCTGCATAATTTAAGGACTTTATTGCATTATTTTAGGATCCTGCTGCATTATTTAATGACTCTGCTGAAGCATTTGAGGACTCAGCTGCATTATTAAAGGTCTCTGCTGCATTATTTAAGGATCCTGCTGAAGCATTTGAGGACTCAGTTGCATTATTTAAGGACTTTGCTGCATTATTTAACGACTCTGCTGCGTTATTTAAGGACTCTGCTGCATTATTTAAGAACTTTGCTGTATTATTTAAGGACTCTTCTGCATTATTTAATGACTCTGCTGAAGTATTTGAGGACTCAGCTGCATTATTTAAGGACTCTGCTGCATTATTTAAGGAATTTGCTGCATTATTTAAGGACTCTGCTGCGTTATTTAAGGACTCTGCTGCATTATTTAAGGACTTTGATGCATTATTTAAGGACGCTGCTGCAGAATTTAAGGAATCTGCTGCATTATTTAAGGACTTTGTTGCAATATTTAAGGTCTCTGCTGCATTATTTAAGGACTCTGCTGTGGTATTTAAGGACTCTGCTGCATTATTTAAGGAATTTGTTGCATTATTTAAGGACGCTGCTGCATTATTTAAGGTCTTTGTTGCATTATTTAAGGACTCTGCTGCAGTATTTAATGACTCTGCTGAAGCATTTGGGGACTCAGATGCATTATTTAAGGACTCTGCTGCATTATGTAAGGGCTTTGCTGCTTTATTTAAGGACTCTTTTGCATTATTTAAGGACTTTGTTGCATTATTTAAGGACTCTGCTGCATTATTTAAGGACTTTGTTGCATTATTTAAGGATTCTGCTGCATTATTTAAGGACTTTGCTGCATTATTTAAGGACTATGCTTTGGTATTTAAGGACTCTGCTGCATTATTTAAGGACTTTGCTGCATTATTTAAGGACTCTGCTGCATTATTTAATTACTTTGCTGCATTATTTAAGGACTCTGCTGCGGTATTTAAGGACTCTGCTGCATTATTTAAGGACTTTGATGCATTATTTAAGGACTCTGCTGCATTATTTAAGGAATTTGTTGCATTATTTAAGGACTCTGCTGCATTATTTAAGGACTTTGCTGCATTATTTAATAACTTTGTTGCATTATATAAGTACTCTGCTGCATTATTTAAGGACTTTGTTGCATTATGTAAGGAGTCTGCTGCATTATTTAAGGACTTTGCTGCATTATTTAACGACTCTGCTGAAGCATTTGAGGACTCAGCTGCATTATTTAAGGACTCTGCTGCATTATTTAAGGAATTTGCTGCATTATTTAAGGACTCTGCTGCGGTATTTAAGGACTCTGCTGCATTATTTAAGGACTTTGTTGCATTATGTAAGGAGTCTGCTGCATTATTTAAGGACTTTGCTGCATTATTTAATGAATCTGCTGAAGCATTTGAGGACTCAACTGCATTATTTAAGGTCTCTGCTGCATTATTTAAGGACTCTGCTGAAGCATTTGAGGACTCAGCTGCATGATTTAAGGACTTTGCTGCATTATTTAAGGACTCTGCTGCATTATTTAAGGACTTTGCTGCATTATTTAATAACTTTGTTGCATTATATAAGTACTCTGCTGCATTATTTAAGGACTTTGTTGCATTATGTAAGGAGTCTGCTGCATTATTTAAGGACTTTGCTGCATTATTTAACGACTCTGCTGAAGCATTTGAGGACTCAGCTGCATTATTTAAGGACTCTGCTGCATTATTTAAGGAATTTGCTGCATTATTTAAGGACTCTGCTGCGGTATTTAAGGACTCTGCTGCATTATTTAAGGACTTTGTTGCATTATGTAAGGAGCCTGCTGCATTATTTAAGGACTTTGCTGCATTATTTAATGACTCTGCTGAAGCATTTGAGGACTCAGCTGCATAATTTAAGGACTCTGCTGCATTATTTAAGGAATTTGCTGCATTATTTAAGGACTCTGCTGCGATATTTAAGGACACTTCTGCATTATTTAAGGACTTTGATGCATTATTTAAGGACGCTGCTGCAGAATTTAAGGAATCTGCTGCATTATTTAAGGACTTTGTTGCATTATTTAAGGTCTCTGCTGCATTATTTAACGACTTTGCTGCATTATTTAAGGACTCTGCTGCATAATTTAAGGACTTTATTGCATTATTTTAGGATCCTGCTGCATTATTTAATGACTCTGCTGAAGCATTTGAGGACTCAGCTGCATTATTAAAGGTCTCTGCTGCATTATTTAAGGATCCTGCTGAAGCATTTGAGGACTCAGCTGCATTATTTAAGGACTTTGCTGCATTATTTAACGACTCTGCTGCGTTATTTAAGGACTCTGCTGCATTATTTAAGAACTTTGCTGTATTATTTAAGGACTCTTCTGCATTATTTAATGACTCTGCTGAAGTATTTGAGGACTCAGCTGCATTATTTAAGGACTCTGCTGCATTATTTAAGGAATTTGCTGCATTATTTAAGGACTCTGCTGCGTTATTTAAGGACTCTGCTGCATTATTTAAGGACTTTGATGCATTATTTAAGGACGCTGCTGCAGAATTTAAGGAATCTGCTGCATTATTTAAGGACTTTGTTGCATTATGTAAGGACTCTGCTGCATTATTTAAGGACTTTGCTGCATTATTTAAGGACTCTGCTGCATAATTTAAGGACTTTATTGCATTATTTTAGGATCCTGCTGCATTATTTAATGACTCTGCTGAAGCATTTGAGGACTCAGCTGCATTATTAAAGGTCTCTGCTGCATTATTTAAGGATCCTGCTGAAGCATTTGAGGACTCAGTTGCATTATTTAAGGACTTTGCTGCATTATTTAACGACTCTGCTGCGTTATTTAAGGACTCTGCTGCATTATTTAAGAACTTTGCTGTATTATTTAAGGACTCTTCTGCATTATTTAATGACTCTGCTGAAGTATTTGAGGACTCAGCTGCATTATTTAAGGACTCTGCTGCATTATTTAAGGAATTTGCTGCATTATTTAAGGACTCTGCTGCGTTATTTAAGGACTCTGCTGCATTATTTAAGGACTTTGATGCATTATTTAAGGACGCTGCTGCAGAATTTAAGGAATCTGCTGCATTATTTAAGGACTTTGTTGCAATATTTAAGGTCTCTGCTGCATTATTTAAGGACTCTGCTGTGGTATTTAAGGACTCTGCTGCATTATTTAAGGAATTTGTTGCATTATTTAAGGACGCTGCTGCATTATTTAAGGTCTTTGTTGCATTATTTAAGGACTCTGCTGCAGTATTTAATGACTCTGCTGAAGCATTTGGGGACTCAGATGCATTATTTAAGGACTCTGCTGCATTATGTAAGGGCTTTGCTGCTTTATTTAAGGACTCTTTTGCATTATTTAAGGACTTTGTTGCATTATTTAAGGACTCTGCTGCATTATTTAAGGACTTTGTTGCATTATTTAAGGATTCTGCTGCATTATTTAAGGACTTTGCTGCATTATTTAAGGACTATGCTTTGGTATTTAAGGACTCTGCTGCATTATTTAAGGACTTTGCTGCATTATTTAAGGACTCTGCTGCATTATTTAATTACTTTGCTGCATTATTTAAGGACTCTGCTGCGGTATTTAAGGACTCTGCTGCATTATTTAAGGACTTTGATGCATTATTTAAGGACTCTGCTGCATTATTTAAGGAATTTGTTGCATTATTTAAGGACTCTGCTGCATTATTTAAGGACTTTGCTGCATTATTTAATAACTTTGTTGCATTATATAAGTACTCTGCTGCATTATTTAAGGACTTTGTTGCATTATGTAAGGAGTCTGCTGCATTATTTAAGGACTTTGCTGCATTATTTAACGACTCTGCTGAAGCATTTGAGGACTCAGCTGCATTATTTAAGGACTCTGCTGCATTATTTAAGGAATTTGCTGCATTATTTAAGGACTCTGCTGCGGTATTTAAGGACTCTGCTGCATTATTTAAGGACTTTGTTGCATTATGTAAGGAGTCTGCTGCATTATTTAAGGACTTTGCTGCATTATTTAATGAATCTGCTGAAGCATTTGAGGACTCAACTGCATTATTTAAGGTCTCTGCTGCATTATTTAAGGACTCTGCTGAAGCATTTGAGGACTCAGCTGCATGATTTAAGGACTTTGCTGCATTATTTAAGGACTCTGCTGCATTATTTAAGGAATTTGTTGCATTATTTAAGGACTCTGCTGCATTATTTAAGGACTTTGCTGCATTATTTAATAACTTTGTTGCATTATATAAGTACTCTGCTGCATTATTTAAGGACTTTGTTGCATTATGTAAGGAGTCTGCTGCATTATTTAAGGACTTTGCTGCATTATTTAACGACTCTGCTGAAGCATTTGAGGACTCAGCTGCATTATTTAAGGACTCTGCTGCATTATTTAAGGAATTTGCTGCATTATTTAAGGACTCTGCTGCGGTATTTAAGGACTCTGCTGCATTATTTAAGGACTTTGTTGCATTATGTAAGGAGCCTGCTGCATTATTTAAGGACTTTGCTGCATTATTTAATGACTCTGCTGAAGCATTTGAGGACTCAGCTGCATAATTTAAGGACTCTGCTGCATTATTTAAGGAATTTGCTGCATTATTTAAGGACTCTGCTGCGATATTTAAGGACTCTTCTGCATTATTTAAGGACTTTGATGCATTATTTAAGGACGCTGCTGCAGAATTTAAGGAATCTGCTGCATTATTTAAGGACTTTGTTGCATTATTTAAGGTCTCTGCTGCATTATTTAAGGACTCTGCTGTGGTATTTAATTACTCTGCTGCATTATTTAAGGAATTTGTTGCATTATTTAAGGACGCTGCTGCATTATTTAAGGACTTTGTTGCATTATTTAAGGACTTTGCTGCATTAATTAAGGACTTTGCTGCATTACTTAAGAACTCTGCTGCATTATTTAATTACTTGCTGCATTATTTAAGGACTCTGCTGCGGTGTTTAAGAACTCTGCTGCATTATTTAAGGACTTTGCTGCATTATTTTAGGACTCTGCTGCATTATTTAAGGACTTTGCTGTATTATTTAAGGACTCTACTGAATTATTTAAGGACTTTGTTGCATTATTTAAGGACTCTGCTGCATTATTTAAGGACTTTGCTGTATTATTTAAGGACTCTGCTGCATTATTTAAGGACTTTTTTGCATTATTTAATGACTCTGCTGCATTATTTAAGGACTTTGCTGCATTATTTAAGGACTCTGCTGCATTATTTAAGGACTTTATTGCATTATTTAATGACTCTGCTGCATTATTTAAGGAATTTGCTGCATTATTTAAGGACTCTGCTGCATTATTTAAGGACTTTGCTGCATTATTTAATGACTCTGCTGCATTATTTAAGGACTTTGTTGTATTATTTAAGGACTTTGCTGCATTATTTAAGGACTCTGCTGCGGTATTTAAGGACTCTGCTGCATTATTTAAGGACTTTGTTGCATTATTTAAGGACTCTGCTGCATTATTTAAGGACTTTGCTGCATTATTTAAGGACTATGCTGTGGTATTTAAGGACTCTGCTGTATTATTTAAGGACTTTGCTGCATTATTTAAGGACTCTGCTGCATTATTTAATGACTTTGTTGCATTATATAAAGACTCTGCTGCATTATTTAAGGACTATGTTGCATTATGTTAGAAGTCTGCTGCATTATTTAAGGACTTTGCTGCATTATTTAAGGACTCTGCTGCATTATTTAAGGACTTTATTGCATTATTTAAGGACTCTGCTGCATTATTTAATGACTCTGCTGAAGCATTTGAGGACTCAGCTGCATTATTTAAGGTATCTGCTGTATTATTTAAGGACTCTGCTGCATTATTTAATGACTCTGCTGCGGTATTTAAGGACTCTGCTGCATTATTTAAGGACTTTGCTGCATTACTTAAGGACTGCTGCGTTATTTAAGGACTCTGCTGCATTATTTAAGACTTTGCTGCATTATTTAAGGACTCTGCTGCAGTGCTTAATGACTCTGCTGAAGCAATTGGGGACTCAGATGCATTATTTAAGGACTCTGCTGCATTATGTAAGGACTTTGCTGCTTTATTTAAGGACTTTGCTGCATTATTTAAGGACTTTGTTGCATTATTTAAGGACTCTGCTGCATTATTTAAGGACTTTGTTGCATTATTTAAGGACTCTGCTGCATTATTTAAGGACTTTGCTGCATTATTTAAGGACTATGCTGTGGTATTTAAGGACTATGCTTTGGCATTATTTAAGGACTTTGCTGCATTATTTAAGGACTCTGCTGCATTATTTAATTACTTTGCTGCATTATTAAAGGACCCTGCTGCGGCATTTAAGGATTCTGCTGCATTATTTAAGGACTTTGATGCATTATTTAAGGACGCTGCTGCAGAATTTAAGGAATCTGCTGCATTATTTAAGGACTTTGTTGCATTATTTAAGGTCTCTGCTGCATTATTTAAGGACTCTGCTATGGTACTTAACGACTTTGCTGCATTATTTAAGGACTTTGCTGCATTATTTAAGGACTTTGATGCATTATTTAAGAACTTTGTTGCATTATTTAAGGACTCTGCTGCATTATTTAAGGACTTTGTTGCATTATGTAAGGACTCTGCTGCATTATTTAAGGACTTTGTTGCATTATTTAAGGTCTCTGCTGCAGTATTTAATGACTCTGCTGAAGCATTTGGGCACTCAGATGCATTATTTAAGGACTCTGCTGCATTATGTAAGGGCTTTGCTGCTTTATTTAAGGACTCTTTTGCATTATTTAAGGACTTTGTTGCATTATTTAAGGACTCTGCTGCATTATTTAAGGACTTTGTTGCATTATTTAAGGATTCTGCTGCATTATTTAAGGACTTTGCTGCATTATTTAAGGACTTTGCCGCATTATTTAAGGACTATGCTTTGGTATTTAAGGACTCTGCTGCATTATTTAAGGACTCTGCTGCATTATTTAAGGACTCTGCTGCATTATTTAATTACTTTGCTGCATTATTTAAGGACTCTGCTGCGGTATTTCAGGACTCTGCTGCGGTATTTAAGGACTCTGCTGCATTATTTAAGGACACTGCTGCAGAATTTAAGGAATCTGCTTCATTATTTAAGGACTTTGTTGCTTTATTTAAGGTCTCTGCTGCATTATTTAAGGACTCTGCTATGGTACTTAAGGACTTTGCTGCATTATTTAAGGACTTTGCTGCATTATTTAAGGACTCTGCTGCATTATTTAAGAACTTTGTTGCATTATTTAAGGACTCTGCTGCATTATTTAAGGACTTTGTTGCATTATGTAAGGACTCTGCTGCATTATTTAAGGACTTTGCTGCATTATTTAAGGACTCTGCTGCATAATTTAAGGACTTTATTGCATTATTTTAGGATCCTGCTGCATTATTTAATGACTCTGCTGAAGCATTTGAGGACTCAGCTGCATTATTAAAGGTCTCTGCTGCATTATTTAAGGATCCTGCTGAAGCATTTGAGGACTCAGTTGCATTATTTAAGGACTTTGCTGCATTATTTAACGACTCTGCTGCGTTATTTAAGGACTCTGCTGCATTATTTAAGAACTTTGCTGTATTATTTAAGGACTCTTCTGCATTATTTAATGACTCTGCTGAAGTATTTGAGGACTCAGCTGCATTATTTAAGGACTCTGCTGCATTATTTAAGGAATTTGCTGCATTATTTAAGGACTCTGCTGCGTTATTTAAGGACTCTGCTGCATTATTTAAGGACTTTGATGCATTATTTAAGGACGCTGCTGCAGAATTTAAGGAATCTGCTGCATTATTTAAGGACTTTGTTGCAATATTTAAGGTCTCTGCTGCATTATTTAAGGACTCTGCTGTGGTATTTAAGGACTCTGCTGCATTATTTAAGGAATTTGTTGCATTATTTAAGGACGCTGCTGCATTATTTAAGGTCTTTGTTGCATTATTTAAGGACTCTGCTGCAGTATTTAATGACTCTGCTGAAGCATTTGGGGACTCAGATGCATTATTTAAGGACTCTGCTGCATTATGTAAGGGCTTTGCTGCTTTATTTAAGGACTCTTTTGCATTATTTAAGGACTTTGTTGCATTATTTAAGGACTCTGCTGCATTATTTAAGGACTTTGTTGCATTATTTAAGGATTCTGCTGCATTATTTAAGGACTTTGCTGCATTATTTAAGGACTATGCTTTGGTATTTAAGGACTCTGCTGCATTATTTAAGGACTTTGCTGCATTATTTAAGGACTCTGCTGCATTATTTAATTACTTTGCTGCATTATTTAAGGACTCTGCTGCGGTATTTAAGGACTCTGCTGCATTATTTAAGGACTTTGATGCATTATTTAAGGACTCTGCTGCATTATTTAAGGAATTTGTTGCATTATTTAAGGACTCTGCTGCATTATTTAAGGACTTTGCTGCATTATTTAATAACTTTGTTGCATTATATAAGTACTCTGCTGCATTATTTAAGGACTTTGTTGCATTATGTAAGGAGTCTGCTGCATTATTTAAGGACTTTGCTGCATTATTTAACGACTCTGCTGAAGCATTTGAGGACTCAGCTGCATTATTTAAGGACTCTGCTGCATTATTTAAGGAATTTGCTGCATTATTTAAGGACTCTGCTGCGGTATTTAAGGACTCTGCTGCATTATTTAAGGACTTTGTTGCATTATGTAAGGAGTCTGCTGCATTATTTAAGGACTTTGCTGCATTATTTAATGAATCTGCTGAAGCATTTGAGGACTCAACTGCATTATTTAAGGTCTCTGCTGCATTATTTAAGGACTCTGCTGAAGCATTTGAGGACTCAGCTGCATGATTTAAGGACTTTGCTGCATTATTTAAGGACTCTGCTGCATTATTTAAGGAATTTGTTGCATTATTTAAGGACTCTGCTGCATTATTTAAGGACTTTGCTGCATTATTTAATAACTTTGTTGCATTATATAAGTACTCTGCTGCATTATTTAAGGACTTTGTTGCATTATGTAAGGAGTCTGCTGCATTATTTAAGGACTTTGCTGCATTATTTAACGACTCTGCTGAAGCATTTGAGGACTCAGCTGCATTATTTAAGGACTCTGCTGCATTATTTAAGGAATTTGCTGCATTATTTAAGGACTCTGCTGCGGTATTTAAGGACTCTGCTGCATTATTTAAGGACTTTGTTGCATTATGTAAGGAGCCTGCTGCATTATTTAAGGACTTTGCTGCATTATTTAATGACTCTGCTGAAGCATTTGAGGACTCAGCTGCATAATTTAAGGACTCTGCTGCATTATTTAAGGAATTTGCTGCATTATTTAAGGACTCTGCTGCGATATTTAAGGACACTTCTGCATTATTTAAGGACTTTGATGCATTATTTAAGGACGCTGTTGCAGAATTTAAGGAATCTGCTGCATTATTTAAGGACTTTGTTGCATTATTTAAGGTCTCTGCTGCATTATTTAACGACTTTGCTGCATTATTTAAGGACTCTGCTGCATAATTTAAGGACTTTATTGCATTATTTTAGGATCCTGCTGCATTATTTAATGACTCTGCTGAAGCATTTGAGGACTCAGCTGCATTATTAAAGGTCTCTGCTGCATTATTTAAGGATCCTGCTGAAGCATTTGAGGACTCAGCTGCATTATTTAAGGACTTTGCTGCATTATTTAACGACTCTGCTGCGTTATTTAAGGACTCTGCTGCATTATTTAAGAACTTTGCTGCATTATTTAAGGACTCTTCTGCATTATTTAATGACTCTGCTGAAGTATTTGAGGACTCAGCTGCATTATTTAAGGACTCTGCTGCATTATTTAAGGAATTTGCTGCATTATTTAAGGACTCTGCTGCGTTATTTAAGGACTCTGCTGCATTATTTAAGGACTTTGATGCATTATTTAAGGACGCTGCTGCAGAATTTAAGGAATCTGCTGCATTATTTAAGGACTTTGTTGCATTATTTAAGGTCTCTGCTGCATTATTTAAGGACTCTGCTGTGGTATTTAAGGACTCTGCTGCATTATTTAAGGAATTTGTTGCATTATTTAAGGACGCTGCTGCATTATTTAAGGACTTTGTTGCTTTATTTAAGGACTCTGCTGCAGTATTTAATGACTCTGCTGAAGCATTTGGGGACTCAGATGCATTATTTAAGGACTCTGCTGCATTATGTAAGGGCTTTGCTGCTTTATTTAAGGACTCTTTTGCATTATTTAAGGACTTTGTTGCATTATTTAAGGACTCTGCTGCATTATTTAAGGACTTTGCTGCATTATTTAAGGACTATGCTTTGGTATTTAAGGACTCTGCTGCATTATTTAAGGACTTTGCTGCATTATTTAAGGACTCTGCTGCATTATTTAATTACTTTGCTGCATTATTTAAGGACTCTGCTGCGGTATTTAAGGACTCTGCTGCATTATTTAAGGACTTTGATGCATTATTTAAGGACTCTGCTGCATTATTTAAGGAATTTGTTGCATTATTTAAGGACTCTGCTGCATTATTTAAGGACTTTGCTGCATTATTTAATAACTTTGTTGCATTATATAAGTACTCTGCTGCATTATTTAAGGACTTTGTTGCATTATGTAAGGAGTCTGCTGCATTATTTAAGGACTTTGCTGCATTATTTAACGACTCTGCTGAAGCATTTGAGGACTCAGCTGCATTATTTAAGGACTCTGCTGCATTATTTAAGGAATTTGCTGCATTATTTAAGGACTCTGCTGCGGTATTTAAGGACTCTGCTGCATTATTTAAGGACTTTGTTGCATTATGTAAGGAGTCTGCTGCATTATTTAAGGACTTTGCTGCATTATTTAATGAATCTGCTGAAGCATTTGAGGACTCAACTGCATTATTTAAGGTCTCTGCTGCATTATTTAAGGACTCTGCTGAAGCATTTGAGGACTCAGCTGCATGATTTAAGGACTTTGCTGCATTAGTTAAGGACTCTGCTGCATTATTTAAGGAATTTGTTGCATTATTTAAGGACTCTGCTGCATTATTTAAGGACTTTGCTGCATTATTTAATAACTTTGTTGCATTATATAAGTACTCTGCTGCATTATTTAAGGACTTTGTTGCATTATGTAAGGAGTCTGCTGCATTATTTAAGGACTTTGCTGCATTATTTAACGACTCTGCTGAAGCATTTGAGGACTCAGCTGCATTATTTAAGGACACTGCTGCATTATTTAAGGAATTTGCTGCATTATTTAAGGACTCTGCTGCGGTATTTAAGGACTCTGCTGCATTATTTAAGGACTTTGTTGCATTATTTAAGGTCTCTGCTGCAGTATTTAATGACTCTGCTGAAGCATTTGGGCACTCAGATGCATTATTTAAGGACTCTGCTGCATTATGTAAGGGCTTTGCTGCTTTATTTAAGGACTCTTTTGCATTATTTAAGGACTTTGTTGCATTATTTAAGGACTCTGCTGCATTATTTAAGGACTTTGTTGCATTATTTAAGGATTCTGCTGCATTATTTAAGGACTTTGCTGCATTATTTAAGGACTTTGCCGCATTATTTAAGGACTATGCTTTGGTATTTAAGGACTCTGCTGCATTATTTAAGGACTCTGCTGCATTATTTAAGGACTCTGCTGCATTATTTAATTACTTTGCTGCATTATTTAAGGACTCTGCTGCGGTATTTAAGGACTCTGCTGCAGTATTTAAGGACTCTGCTGCATTATTTAAGGACACTGCTGCAGAATTTAAGGAATCTGCTTCATTATTTAAGGACTTTGTTGCTTTATTTAAGGTCTCTGCTGCATTATTTAAGGACTCTGCTATGGTACTTAAGGACTTTGCTGCATTATTTAAGGACTTTGCTGCATTATTTAAGGACTCTGCTGCATTATTTAAGAACTTTGTTGCATTATTTAAGGACTCTGCTGCATTATTTAAGGACTTTGTTGCATTATGTAAGGACTCTGCTGCATTATTTAAGGACTTTGCTGCATTATTTAAGGACTCTGCTGCATAATTTAAGGACTTTATTGCATTATTTTAGGATCCTGCTGCATTATTTAATGACTCTGCTGAAGCATTTGAGGACTCAGCTGCATTATTAAAGGTCTCTGCTGCATTATTTAAGGATCCTGCTGAAGCATTTGAGGACTCAGTTGCATTATTTAAGGACTTTGCTGCATTATTTAACGACTCTGCTGCGTTATTTAAGGACTCTGCTGCATTATTTAAGAACTTTGCTGTATTATTTAAGGACTCTTCTGCATTATTTAATGACTCTGCTGAAGTATTTGAGGACTCAGCTGCATTATTTAAGGACTCTGCTGCATTATTTAAGGAATTTGCTGCATTATTTAAGGACTCTGCTGCGTTATTTAAGGACTCTGCTGCATTATTTAAGGACTTTGATGCATTATTTAAGGACGCTGCTGCAGAATTTAAGGAATCTGCTGCATTATTTAAGGACTTTGTTGCAATATTTAAGGTCTCTGCTGCATTATTTAAGGACTCTGCTGTGGTATTTAAGGACTCTGCTGCATTATTTAAGGAATTTGTTGCATTATTTAAGGACGCTGCTGCATTATTTAAGGTCTTTGTTGCATTATTTAAGGACTCTGCTGCAGTATTTAATGACTCTGCTGAAGCATTTGGGGACTCAGATGCATTATTTAAGGACTCTGCTGCATTATGTAAGGGCTTTGCTGCTTTATTTAAGGACTCTTTTGCATTATTTAAGGACTTTGTTGCATTATTTAAGGACTCTGCTGCATTATTTAAGGACTTTGTTGCATTATTTAAGGATTCTGCTGCATTATTTAAGGACTTTGCTGCATTATTTAAGGACTATGCTTTGGTATTTAAGGACTCTGCTGCATTATTTAAGGACTTTGCTGCATTATTTAAGGACTCTGCTGCATTATTTAATTACTTTGCTGCATTATTTAAGGACTCTGCTGCGGTATTTAAGGACTCTGCTGCATTATTTAAGGACTTTGATGCATTATTTAAGGACTCTGCTGCATTATTTAAGGAATTTGTTGCATTATTTAAGGACTCTGCTGCATTATTTAAGGACTTTGCTGCATTATTTAATAACTTTGTTGCATTATATAAGTACTCTGCTGCATTATTTAAGGACTTTGTTGCATTATGTAAGGAGTCTGCTGCATTATTTAAGGACTTTGCTGCATTATTTAACGACTCTGCTGAAGCATTTGAGGACTCAGCTGCATTATTTAAGGACTCTGCTGCATTATTTAAGGAATTTGCTGCATTATTTAAGGACTCTGCTGCGGTATTTAAGGACTCTGCTGCATTATTTAAGGACTTTGTTGCATTATGTAAGGAGTCTGCTGCATTATTTAAGGACTTTGCTGCATTATTTAATGAATCTGCTGAAGCATTTGAGGACTCAACTGCATTATTTAAGGTCTCTGCTGCATTATTTAAGGACTCTGCTGAAGCATTTGAGGACTCAGCTGCATGATTTAAGGACTTTGCTGCATTATTTAAGGACTCTGCTGCATTATTTAAGGAATTTGTTGCATTATTTAAGGACTCTGCTGCATTATTTAAGGACTTTGCTGCATTATTTAATAACTTTGTTGCATTATATAAGTACTCTGCTGCATTATTTAAGGACTTTGTTGCATTATGTAAGGAGTCTGCTGCATTATTTAAGGACTTTGCTGCATTATTTAACGACTCTGCTGAAGCATTTGAGGACTCAGCTGCATTATTTAAGGACTCTGCTGCATTATTTAAGGAATTTGCTGCATTATTTAAGGACTCTGCTGCGGTATTTAAGGACTCTGCTGCATTATTTAAGGACTTTGTTGCATTATGTAAGGAGCCTGCTGCATTATTTAAGGACTTTGCTGCATTATTTAATGACTCTGCTGAAGCATTTGAGGACTCAGCTGCATAATTTAAGGACTCTGCTGCATTATTTAAGGAATTTGCTGCATTATTTAAGGACTCTGCTGCGATATTTAAGGACACTTCTGCATTATTTAAGGACTTTGATGCATTATTTAAGGACGCTGCTGCAGAATTTAAGGAATCTGCTGCATTATTTAAGGACTTTGTTGCATTATTTAAGGTCTCTGCTGCATTATTTAACGACTTTGCTGCATTATTTAAGGACTCTGCTGCATAATTTAAGGACTTTATTGCATTATTTTAGGATCCTGCTGCATTATTTAATGACTCTGCTGAAGCATTTGAGGACTCAGCTGCATTATTAAAGGTCTCTGCTGCATTATTTAAGGATCCTGCTGAAGCATTTGAGGACTCAGCTGCATTATTTAAGGACTTTGCTGCATTATTTAACGACTCTGCTGCGTTATTTAAGGACTCTGCTGCATTATTTAAGAACTTTGCTGCATTATTTAAGGACTCTTCTGCATTATTTAATGACTCTGCTGAAGTATTTGAGGACTCAGCTGCATTATTTAAGGACTCTGCTGCATTATTTAAGGAATTTGCTGCATTATTTAAGGACTCTGCTGCGTTATTTAAGGACTCTGCTGCATTATTTAAGGACTTTGATGCATTATTTAAGGACGCTGCTGCAGAATTTAAGGAATCTGCTGCATTATTTAAGGACTTTGTTGCATTATTTAAGGTCTCTGCTGCATTATTTAAGGACTCTGCTGTGGTATTTAAGGACTCTGCTGCATTATTTAAGGAATTTGTTGCATTATTTAAGGACGCTGCTGCATTATTTAAGGACTTTGTTGCTTTATTTAAGGACTCTGCTGCAGTATTTAATGACTCTGCTGAAGCATTTGGGGACTCAGATGCATTATTTAAGGACTCTGCTGCATTATGTAAGGGCTTTGCTGCTTTATTTAAGGACTCTTTTGCATTATTTAAGGACTTTGTTGCATTATTTAAGGACTCTGCTGCATTATTTAAGGACTTTGCTGCATTATTTAAGGACTATGCTTTGGTATTTAAGGACTCTGCTGCATTATTTAAGGACTTTGCTGCATTATTTAAGGACTCTGCTGCATTATTTAATTACTTTGCTGCATTATTTAAGGACTCTGCTGCGGTATTTAAGGACTCTGCTGCATTATTTAAGGACTTTGATGCATTATTTAAGGACTCTGCTGCATTATTTAAGGAATTTGTTGCATTATTTAAGGACTCTGCTGCATTATTTAAGGACTTTGCTGCATTATTTAATAACTTTGTTGCATTATATAAGTACTCTGCTGCATTATTTAAGGACTTTGTTGCATTATGTAAGGAGTCTGCTGCATTATTTAAGGACTTTGCTGCATTATTTAACGACTCTGCTGAAGCATTTGAGGACTCAGCTGCATTATTTAAGGACTCTGCTGCATTATTTAAGGAATTTGCTGCATTATTTAAGGACTCTGCTGCGGTATTTAAGGACTCTGCTGCATTATTTAAGGACTTTGTTGCATTATGTAAGGAGTCTGCTGCATTATTTAAGGACTTTGCTGCATTATTTAATGAATCTGCTGAAGCATTTGAGGACTCAACTGCATTATTTAAGGTCTCTGCTGCATTATTTAAGGACTCTGCTGAAGCATTTGAGGACTCAGCTGCATGATTTAAGGACTTTGCTGCATTAGTTAAGGACTCTGCTGCATTATTTAAGGAATTTGTTGCATTATTTAAGGACTCTGCTGCATTATTTAAGGACTTTGCTGCATTATTTAATAACTTTGTTGCATTATATAAGTACTCTGCTGCATTATTTAAGGACTTTGTTGCATTATGTAAGGAGTCTGCTGCATTATTTAAGGACTTTGCTGCATTATTTAACGACTCTGCTGAAGCATTTGAGGACTCAGCTGCATTATTTAAGGACACTGCTGCATTATTTAAGGAATTTGCTGCATTATTTAAGGACTCTGCTGCGGTATTTAAGGACTCTGCTGCATTATTTAAGGACTTTGTTGCATTATTTAAGGTCTCTGCTGCAGTATTTAATGACTCTGCTGAAGCATTTGGGCACTCAGATGCATTATTTAAGGACTCTGCTGCATTATGTAAGGGCTTTGCTGCTTTATTTAAGGACTCTTTTGCATTATTTAAGGACTTTGTTGCATTATTTAAGGACTCTGCTGCATTATTTAAGGACTTTGTTGCATTATTTAAGGATTCTGCTGCATTATTTAAGGACTTTGCTGCATTATTTAAGGACTTTGCCGCATTATTTAAGGACTATGCTTTGGTATTTAAGGACTCTGCTGCATTATTTAAGGACTCTGCTGCATTATTTAAGGACTCTGCTGCATTATTTAATTACTTTGCTGCATTATTTAAGGACTCTGCTGCGGTATTTAAGGACTCTGCTGCGGTATTTAAGGACTCTGCTGCATTATTTAAGGACACTGCTGCAGAATTTAAGGAATCTGCTTCATTATTTAAGGACTTTGTTGCTTTATTTAAGGTCTCTGCTGCATTATTTAAGGACTCTGCTATGGTACTTAAGGACTTTGCTGCATTATTTAAGGACTTTGCTGCATTATTTAAGGACTCTGCTGCATTATTTAAGAACTTTGTTGCATTATTTAAGGACTCTGCTGCATTATTTAAGGACTTTGTTGCATTATGTAAGGACTCTGCTGCATTATTTAAGGACTTTGCTGCATTATTTAAGGACTCTGCTGCATAATTTAAGGACTTTATTGCATTATTTTAGGATCCTGCTGCATTATTTAATGACTCTGCTGAAGCATTTGAGGACTCAGCTGCATTATTAAAGGTCTCTGCTGCATTATTTAAGGATCCTGCTGAAGCATTTGAGGACTCAGTTGCATTATTTAAGGACTTTGCTGCATTATTTAACGACTCTGCTGCGTTATTTAAGGACTCTGCTGCATTATTTAAGAACTTTGCTGTATTATTTAAGGACTCTTCTGCATTATTTAATGACTCTGCTGAAGTATTTGAGGACTCAGCTGCATTATTTAAGGACTCTGCTGCATTATTTAAGGAATTTGCTGCATTATTTAAGGACTCTGCTGCGTTATTTAAGGACTCTGCTGCATTATTTAAGGACTTTGATGCATTATTTAAGGACGCTGCTGCAGAATTTAAGGAATCTGCTGCATTATTTAAGGACTTTGTTGCAATATTTAAGGTCTCTGCTGCATTATTTAAGGACTCTGCTGTGGTATTTAAGGACTCTGCTGCATTATTTAAGGAATTTGTTGCATTATTTAAGGACGCTGCTGCATTATTTAAGGTCTTTGTTGCATTATTTAAGGACTCTGCTGCAGTATTTAATGACTCTGCTGAAGCATTTGGGGACTCAGATGCATTATTTAAGGACTCTGCTGCATTATGTAAGGGCTTTGCTGCTTTATTTAAGGACTCTTTTGCATTATTTAAGGACTTTGTTGCATTATTTAAGGACTCTGCTGCATTATTTAAGGACTTTGTTGCATTATTTAAGGATTCTGCTGCATTATTTAAGGACTTTGCTGCATTATTTAAGGACTATGCTTTGGTATTTAAGGACTCTGCTGCATTATTTAAGGACTTTGCTGCATTATTTAAGGACTCTGCTGCATTATTTAATTACTTTGCTGCATTATTTAAGGACTCTGCTGCGGTATTTAAGGACTCTGCTGCATTATTTAAGGACTTTGATGCATTATTTAAGGACTCTGCTGCATTATTTAAGGAATTTGTTGCATTATTTAAGGACTCTGCTGCATTATTTAAGGACTTTGCTGCATTATTTAATAACTTTGTTGCATTATATAAGTACTCTGCTGCATTATTTAAGGACTTTGTTGCATTATGTAAGGAGTCTGCTGCATTATTTAAGGACTTTGCTGCATTATTTAACGACTCTGCTGAAGCATTTGAGGACTCAGCTGCATTATTTAAGGACTCTGCTGCATTATTTAAGGAATTTGCTGCATTATTTAAGGACTCTGCTGCGGTATTTAAGGACTCTGCTGCATTATTTAAGGACTTTGTTGCATTATGTAAGGAGTCTGCTGCATTATTTAAGGACTTTGCTGCATTATTTAATGAATCTGCTGAAGCATTTGAGGACTCAACTGCATTATTTAAGGTCTCTGCTGCATTATTTAAGGACTCTGCTGAAGCATTTGAGGACTCAGCTGCATGATTTAAGGACTTTGCTGCATTATTTAAGGACTCTGCTGCATTATTTAAGGAATTTGTTGCATTATTTAAGGACTCTGCTGCATTATTTAAGGACTTTGCTGCATTATTTAATAACTTTGTTGCATTATATAAGTACTCTGCTGCATTATTTAAGGACTTTGTTGCATTATGTAAGGAGTCTGCTGCATTATTTAAGGACTTTGCTGCATTATTTAACGACTCTGCTGAAGCATTTGAGGACTCAGCTGCATTATTTAAGGACTCTGCTGCATTATTTAAGGAATTTGCTGCATTATTTAAGGACTCTGCTGCGGTATTTAAGGACTCTGCTGCATTATTTAAGGACTTTGTTGCATTATGTAAGGAGCCTGCTGCATTATTTAAGGACTTTGCTGCATTATTTAATGACTCTGCTGAAGCATTTGAGGACTCAGCTGCATAATTTAAGGACTCTGCTGCATTATTTAAGGAATTTGCTGCATGATTTAAGGACTCTGCTGCGATATTTAAGGACTCTTCTGCATTATTTAAGGACTTTGATGCATTATTTAAGGACGCTGCTGCAGAATTTAAGGAATCTGCTGCATTATTTAAGGACTTTGTTGCATTATTTAAGGTCTCTGCAGCATTATTTAACGACTTTGCTGCATTATTTAAGGACTCTGCTGCATAATTTAAGGACTTTATTGCATTATTTTAGGATCCTGCTGCATTATTTAATGACTCTGCTGAAGCATTTGAGGACTCAGCTGCATTATTAAAGGTCTCTGCTGCATTATTTAAGGATCCTGCTGAAGCATTTGAGGACTCAGCTGCATTATTTAAGGACTTTGCTGCATTATTTAACGACTCTGCTGCGTTATTTAAGGACTCTGCTGCATTATTTAAGAACTTTGCTGCATTATTTAAGGACTCTTCTGCATTATTTAATGACTCTGCTGAAGTATTTGAGGACTCAGCTGCATTATTTAAGGACTCTGCTGCATTATTTAAGGAATTTGATGCATTATTTAAGGACTCTGCTGCGTTATTTAAGGACTCTGCTGCATTATTTAAGGACTTTGATGCATTATTTAAGGACGCTGCTGCAGAATTTAAGGAATCTGCTGCATTATTTAAGGACTTTGTTGCATTATTTAAGGTCTCTGCTGCATTATTTAAGGACTCTGCTTTGGTATTTAAGGACTCTGCTGCATTATTTAAGGAATTTGTTGCATTATTTAAGGACGCTGCTGCATTATTTAAGGACTTTGTTGCTTTATTTAAGGACTCTGCTGCAGTATTTAATGACTCTGCTGAAGCATTTGGGGACTCAGATGCATTATTTAAGGACTCTGCTGCATTATGTAAGGGCTTTGCTGCTTTATTTAAGGACTCTTTTGCATTATTTAAGGACTTTGTTGCATTATTTAAGGACTCTGCTGCATTATTTAAGGACTTTGCTGCATTATTTAAGGACTATGCTTTGGTATTTAAGGACTCTGCTGCATTATTTAAGGACTTTGCTGCATTATTTAAGGACTCTGCTGCATTATTTAATTACTTTGCTGCATTATTTAAGGACTCTGCTGCGGTATTTAAGGACTCTGCTGCATTATTTAAGGACTTTGATGCATTATTTAAGGACTCTGCTGCATTATTTAAGGAATTTGTTGCATTATTTAAGGACTCTGCTGCATTATTTAAGGACTTTGCTGCATTATTTAATAACTTTGTTGCATTATATAAGTACTCTGCTGCATTATTTAAGGACTTTGTTGCATTATGTAAGGAGTCTGCTGCATTATTTAAGGACTTTGCTGCATTATTTAACGACTCTGCTGAAGCATTTGAGGACTCAGCTGCATTATTTAAGGACTCTGCTGCATTATTTAAGGAATTTGCTGCATTATTTAAGGACTCTGCTGCGGTATTTAAGGACTCTGCTGCATTATTTAAGGACTTTGTTGCATTATGTAAGGAGTCTGCTGCATTATTTAAGGACTTTGCTGCATTATTTAATGAATCTGCTGAAGCATTTGAGGACTCAACTGCATTATTTAAGGTCTCTGCTGCATTATTTAAGGACTCTGCTGAAGCATTTGAGGACTCAGCTGCATGATTTAAGGACTTTGCTGCATTAGTTAAGGACTCTGCTGCATTATTTAAGGAATTTGTTGCATTATTTAAGGACTCTGCTGCATTATTTAAGGACTTTGCTGCATTATTTAATAACTTTGTTGCATTATATAAGTACTCTGCTGCATTATTTAAGGACTTTGTTGCATTATGTAAGGAGTCTGCTGCATTATTTAAGGACTTTGCTGCATTATTTAACGACTCTGCTGAAGCATTTGAGGACTCAGCTGCATTATTTAAGGACACTGCTGCATTATTTAAGGAATTTGCTGCATTATTTAAGGACTCTGCTGCGGTATTTAAGGACTCTGCTGCATTATTTAAGGACTTTGATGCATTATTTAAGGACGCTGCTGCAGAATTTAAGGAATCTGCTGCATTATTTAAGGACTTTGTTGCAATATTTAAGGTCTCTGCTGCATTATTTAAGGACTCTGCTGTGGTATTTAAGGACTCTGCTGCATTATTTAAGGAATTTGTTGCATTATTTAAGGACGCTGCTGCATTATTTAAGGTCTTTGTTGCATTATTTAAGGACTCTGCTGCAGTATTTAATGACTCTGCTGAAGCATTTGGGGACTCAGATGCATTATTTAAGGACTCTGCTGCATTATGTAAGGGCTTTGCTGCTTTATTTAAGGACTCTTTTGCATTATTTAAGGACTTTGTTGCATTATTTAAGGACTCTGCTGCATTATTTAAGGACTTTGTTGCATTATTTAAGGATTCTGCTGCATTATTTAAGGACTTTGCTGCATTATTTAAGGACTATGCTTTGGTATTTAAGGACTCTGCTGCATTATTTAAGGACTTTGCTGCATTATTTAAGGACTCTGCTGCATTATTTAATTACTTTGCTGCATTATTTAAGGACTCTGCTGCGGTATTTAAGGACTCTGCTGCATTATTTAAGGACTTTGATGCATTATTTAAGGACTCTGCTGCATTATTTAAGGAATTTGTTGCATTATTTAAGGACTCTGCTGCATTATTTAAGGACTTTGCTGCATTATTTAATAACTTTGTTGCATTATATAAGTACTCTGCTGCATTATTTAAGGACTTTGTTGCATTATGTAAGGAGTCTGCTGCATTATTTAAGGACTTTGCTGCATTATTTAACGACTCTGCTGAAGCATTTGAGGACTCAGCTGCATTATTTAAGGACTCTGCTGCATTATTTAAGGAATTTGCTGCATTATTTAAGGACTCTGCTGCGGTATTTAAGGACTCTGCTGCATTATTTAAGGACTTTGTTGCATTATGTAAGGAGTCTGCTGCATTATTTAAGGACTTTGCTGCATTATTTAATGAATCTGCTGAAGCATTTGAGGACTCAACTGCATTATTTAAGGTCTCTGCTGCATTATTTAAGGACTCTGCTGAAGCATTTGAGGACTCAGCTGCATGATTTAAGGACTTTGCTGCATTATTTAAGGACTCTGCTGCATTATTTAAGGAATTTGTTGCATTATTTAAGGACTCTGCTGCATTATTTAAGGACTTTGCTGCATTATTTAATAACTTTGTTGCATTATATAAGTACTCTGCTGCATTATTTAAGGACTTTGTTGCATTATGTAAGGAGTCTGCTGCATTATTTAAGGACTTTGCTGCATTATTTAACGACTCTGCTGAAGCATTTGAGGACTCAGCTGCATTATTTAAGGACTCTGCTGCATTATTTAAGGAATTTGCTGCATTATTTAAGGACTCTGCTGCGGTATTTAAGGACTCTGCTGCATTATTTAAGGACTTTGTTGCATTATGTAAGGAGCCTGCTGCATTATTTAAGGACTTTGCTGCATTATTTAATGACTCTGCTGAAGCATTTGAGGACTCAGCTGCATAATTTAAGGACTCTGCTGCATTATTTAAGGAATTTGCTGCATGATTTAAGGACTCTGCTGCGATATTTAAGGACTCTTCTGCATTATTTAAGGACTTTGATGCATTATTTAAGGACGCTGCTGCAGAATTTAAGGAATCTGCTGCATTATTTAAGGACTTTGTTGCATTATTTAAGGTCTCTGCAGCATTATTTAACGACTTTGCTGCATTATTTAAGGACTCTGCTGCATAATTTAAGGACTTTATTGCATTATTTTAGGATCCTGCTGCATTATTTAATGACTCTGCTGAAGCATTTGAGGACTCAGCTGCATTATTAAAGGTCTCTGCTGCATTATTTAAGGATCCTGCTGAAGCATTTGAGGACTCAGCTGCATTATTTAAGGACTTTGCTGCATTATTTAACGACTCTGCTGCGTTATTTAAGGACTCTGCTGCATTATTTAAGAACTTTGCTGCATTATTTAAGGACTCTTCTGCATTATTTAATGACTCTGCTGAAGTATTTGAGGACTCAGCTGCATTATTTAAGGACTCTGCTGCATTATTTAAGGAATTTGATGCATTATTTAAGGACTCTGCTGCGTTATTTAAGGACTCTGCTGCATTATTTAAGGACTTTGATGCATTATTTAAGGACGCTGCTGCAGAATTTAAGGAATCTGCTGCATTATTTAAGGACTTTGTTGCATTATTTAAGGTCTCTGCTGCATTATTTAAGGACTCTGCTGTGGTATTTAAGGACTCTGCTGCATTATTTAAGGAATTTGTTGCATTATTTAAGGACGCTGCTGCATTATTTAAGGACTTTGTTGCTTTATTTAAGGACTCTGCTGCAGTATTTAATGACTCTGCTGAAGCATTTGGGGACTCAGATGCATTATTTAAGGACTCTGCTGCATTATGTAAGGGCTTTGCTGCTTTATTTAAGGACTCTTTTGCATTATTTAAGGACTTTGTTGCATTATTTAAGGACTCTGCTGCATTATTTAAGGACTTTGCTGCATTATTTAAGGACTATGCTTTGGTATTTAAGGACTCTGCTGCATTATTTAAGGACTTTGCTGCATTATTTAAGGACTCTGCTGCATTATTTAATTACTTTGCTGCATTATTTAAGGACTCTGCTGCGGTATTTAAGGACTCTGCTGCATTATTTAAGGACTTTGATGCATTATTTAAGGACTCTGCTGCATTATTTAAGGAATTTGTTGCATTATTTAAGGACTCTGCTGCATTATTTAAGGACTTTGCTGCATTATTTAATAACTTTGTTGCATTATATAAGTACTCTGCTGCATTATTTAAGGACTTTGTTGCATTATGTAAGGAGTCTGCTGCATTATTTAAGGACTTTGCTGCATTATTTAACGACTCTGCTGAAGCATTTGAGGACTCAGCTGCATTATTTAAGGACTCTGCTGCATTATTTAAGGAATTTGCTGCATTATTTAAGGACTCTGCTGCGGTATTTAAGGACTCTGCTGCATTATTTAAGGACTTTGTTGCATTATGTAAGGAGTCTGCTGCATTATTTAAGGACTTTGCTGCATTATTTAATGAATCTGCTGAAGCATTTGAGGACTCAACTGCATTATTTAAGGTCTCTGCTGCATTATTTAAGGACTCTGCTGAAGCATTTGAGGACTCAGCTGCATGATTTAAGGACTTTGCTGCATTAGTTAAGGACTCTGCTGCATTATTTAAGGAATTTGTTGCATTATTTAAGGACTCTGCTGCATTATTTAAGGACTTTGCTGCATTATTTAATAACTTTGTTGCATTATATAAGTACTCTGCTGCATTATTTAAGGACTTTGTTGCATTATGTAAGGAGTCTGCTGCATTATTTAAGGACTTTGCTGCATTATTTAACGACTCTGCTGAAGCATTTGAGGACTCAGCTGCATTATTTAAGGACACTGCTGCATTATTTAAGGAATTTGCTGCATTATTTAAGGACTCTGCTGCGGTATTTAAGGACTCTGCTGCATTATTTAAGGACTTTGTTGCATTATTTAAGGTCTCTGCTGCAGTATTTAATGACTCTGCTGAAGCATTTGGGCACTCAGATGCATTATTTAAGGACTCTGCTGCATTATGTAAGGGCTTTGCTGCTTTATTTAAGGACTCTTTTGCATTATTTAAGGACTTTGTTGCATTATTTAAGGACTTTGCTGCATTATTTAATAACTTTGTTGCATTATATAAGTACTCTGCTGCATTATTTAAGGACTTTGTTGCATTATGTAAGGAGTCTGCTGCATTATTTAAGGACTTTGCTGCATTATTTAACGACTCTGCTGAAGCATTTGAGGACTCAGCTGCATTATTTAAGGACTCTGCTGCATTATTTAAGGAATTTGCTGCATTATTTAAGGACTCTGCTGCGGTATTTAAGGACTCTGCTGCATTATTTAAGGACTTTGTTGCATTATGTAAGGAGCCTGCTGCATTATTTAAGGACTTTGCTGCATTATTTAATGACTCTGCTGAAGCATTTGAGGACTCAGCTGCATAATTTAAGGACTCTGCTGCATTATTTAAGGAATTTGCTGCATTATTTAAGGACTCTGCTGCGATATTTAAGGACACTTCTGCATTATTTAAGGACTTTGATGCATTATTTAAGGACGCTGCTGCAGAATTTAAGGAATCTGCTGCATTATTTAAGGACTTTGTTGCATTATTTAAGGTCTCTGCTGCATTATTTAACGACTTTGCTGCATTATTTAAGGACTCTGCTGCATAATTTAAGGACTTTATTGCATTATTTTAGGATCCTGCTGCATTATTTAATGACTCTGCTGAAGCATTTGAGGACTCAGCTGCATTATTAAAGGTCTCTGCTGCATTATTTAAGGATCCTGCTGAAGCATTTGAGGACTCAGCTGCATTATTTAAGGACTTTGCTGCATTATTTAACGACTCTGCTGCGTTATTTAAGGACTCTGCTGCATTATTTAAGAACTTTGCTGTATTATTTAAGGACTCTTCTGCATTATTTAATGACTCTGCTGAAGTATTTGAGGACTCAGCTGCATTATTTAAGGACTCTGCTGCATTATTTAAGGAATTTGCTGCATTATTTAAGGACTCTGCTGCGTTATTTAAGGACTCTGCTGCATTATTTAAGGACTTTGATGCATTATTTAAGGACGCTGCTGCAGAATTTAAGGAATCTGCTGCATTATTTAAGGACTTTGTTGCATTATGTAAGGACTCTGCTGCATTATTTAAGGACTTTGCTGCATTATTTAAGGACTCTGCTGCATAATTTAAGGACTTTATTGCATTATTTTAGGATCCTGCTGCATTATTTAATGACTCTGCTGAAGCATTTGAGGACTCAGCTGCATTATTAAAGGTCTCTGCTGCATTATTTAAGGATCCTGCTGAAGCATTTGAGGACTCAGTTGCATTATTTAAGGACTTTGCTGCATTATTTAACGACTCTGCTGCGTTATTTAAGGACTCTGCTGCATTATTTAAGAACTTTGCTGTATTATTTAAGGACTCTTCTGCATTATTTAATGACTCTGCTGAAGTATTTGAGGACTCAGCTGCATTATTTAAGGACTCTGCTGCATTATTTAAGGAATTTGCTGCATTATTTAAGGACTCTGCTGCGTTATTTAAGGACTCTGCTGCATTATTTAAGGACTTTGATGCATTATTTAAGGACGCTGCTGCAGAATTTAAGGAATCTGCTGCATTATTTAAGGACTTTGTTGCAATATTTAAGGTCTCTGCTGCATTATTTAAGGACTCTGCTGTGGTATTTAAGGACTCTGCTGCATTATTTAAGGAATTTGTTGCATTATTTAAGGACGCTGCTGCATTATTTAAGGTCTTTGTTGCATTATTTAAGGACTCTGCTGCAGTATTTAATGACTCTGCTGAAGCATTTGGGGACTCAGATGCATTATTTAAGGACTCTGCTGCATTATGTAAGGGCTTTGCTGCTTTATTTAAGGACTCTTTTGCATTATTTAAGGACTTTGTTGCATTATTTAAGGACTCTGCTGCATTATTTAAGGACTTTGTTGCATTATTTAAGGATTCTGCTGCATTATTTAAGGACTTTGCTGCATTATTTAAGGACTATGCTTTGGTATTTAAGGACTCTGCTGCATTATTTAAGGACTTTGCTGCATTATTTAAGGACTCTGCTGCATTATTTAATTACTTTGCTGCATTATTTAAGGACTCTGCTGCGGTATTTAAGGACTCTGCTGCATTATTTAAGGACTTTGATGCATTATTTAAGGACTCTGCTGCATTATTTAAGGAATTTGTTGCATTATTTAAGGACTCTGCTGCATTATTTAAGGACTTTGCTGCATTATTTAATAACTTTGTTGCATTATATAAGTACTCTGCTGCATTATTTAAGGACTTTGTTGCATTATGTAAGGAGTCTGCTGCATTATTTAAGGACTTTGCTGCATTATTTAACGACTCTGCTGAAGCATTTGAGGACTCAGCTGCATTATTTAAGGACTCTGCTGCATTATTTAAGGAATTTGCTGCATTATTTAAGGACTCTGCTGCGGTATTTAAGGACTCTGCTGCATTATTTAAGGACTTTGTTGCATTATGTAAGGAGTCTGCTGCATTATTTAAGGACTTTGCTGCATTATTTAATGAATCTGCTGAAGCATTTGAGGACTCAACTGCATTATTTAAGGTCTCTGCTGCATTATTTAAGGACTCTGCTGAAGCATTTGAGGACTCAGCTGCATGATTTAAGGACTTTGCTGCATTATTTAAGGACTCTGCTGCATTATTTAAGGAATTTGTTGCATTATTTAAGGACTCTGCTGCATTATTTAAGGACTTTGCTGCATTATTTAATAACTTTGTTGCATTATATAAGTACTCTGCTGCATTATTTAAGGACTTTGTTGCATTATGTAAGGAGTCTGCTGCATTATTTAAGGACTTTGCTGCATTATTTAACGACTCTGCTGAAGCATTTGAGGACTCAGCTGCATTATTTAAGGACTCTGCTGCATTATTTAAGGAATTTGCTGCATTATTTAAGGACTCTGCTGCGGTATTTAAGGACTCTGCTGCATTATTTAAGGACTTTGTTGCATTATGTAAGGAGCCTGCTGCATTATTTAAGGACTTTGCTGCATTATTTAATGACTCTGCTGAAGCATTTGAGGACTCAGCTGCATAATTTAAGGACTCTGCTGCATTATTTAAGGAATTTGCTGCATTATTTAAGGACTCTGCTGCGATATTTAAGGACTCTTCTGCATTATTTAAGGACTTTGATGCATTATTTAAGGACGCTGCTGCAGAATTTAAGGAATCTGCTGCATTATTTAAGGACTTTGTTGCATTATTTAAGGTCTCTGCTGCATTATTTAAGGACTCTGCTGTGGTATTTAATTACTCTGCTGCATTATTTAAGGAATTTGTTGCATTATTTAAGGACGCTGCTGCATTATTTAAGGACTTTGTTGCATTATTTAAGGACTTTGCTGCATTAATTAAGGACTTTGCTGCATTACTTAAGAACTCTGCTGCATTATTTAATTACTTGCTGCATTATTTAAGGACTCTGCTGCGGTGTTTAAGAACTCTGCTGCATTATTTAAGGACTTTGCTGCATTATTTTAGGACTCTGCTGCATTATTTAAGGACTTTGCTGTATTATTTAAGGACTCTACTGAATTATTTAAGGACTTTGTTGCATTATTTAAGGACTCTGCTGCATTATTTAAGGACTTTGCTGTATTATTTAAGGACTCTGCTGCATTATTTAAGGACTTTTTTGCATTATTTAATGACTCTGCTGCATTATTTAAGGACTTTGCTGCATTATTTAAGGACTCTGTTGCATTATTTAAGGACTTTATTGCATTATTTAATGACTCTGCTGCATTATTTAAGGAATTTGCTGCATTATTTAAGGACTCTGCTGCATTATTTAAGGACTTTGCTGCATTATTTAATGACTCTGCTGCATTATTTAAGGACTTTGTTGTATTATTTAAGGACTTTGCTGCATTATTTAAGGACTCTGCTGCGGTATTTAAGGACTCTGCTGCATTATTTAAGGACTTTGTTGCATTATTTAAGGACTCTGCTGCATTATTTAAGGACTTTGCTGCATTATTTAAGGACTATGCTGTGGTATTTAAGGACTCTGCTGTATTATTTAAGGACTTTGCTGCATTATTTAAGGACTCTGCTGCATTATTTAATGACTTTGTTGCATTATATAAAGACTCTGCTGCATTATTTAAGGACTATGTTGCATTATGTTAGAAGTCTGCTGCATTATTTAAGGACTTTGCTGCATTATTTAAGGACTCTGCTGCATTATTTAAGGACTTTATTGCATTATTTAAGGACTCTGCTGCATTATTTAATGACTCTGCTGAAGCATTTGAGGACTCAGCTGCATTATTTAAGGTATCTGCTGTATTATTTAAGGACTCTGCTGCATTATTTAATGACTCTGCTGCGGTATTTAAGGACTCTGCTGCATTATTTAAGGACTTTGCTGCATTACTTAAGGACTGCTGCGTTATTTAAGGACTCTGCTGCATTATTTAAGACTTTGCTGCATTATTTAAGGACTCTGCTGCAGTGCTTAATGACTCTGCTGAAGCAATTGGGGACTCAGATGCATTATTTAAGGACTCTGCTGCATTATGTAAGGACTTTGCTGCTTTATTTAAGGACTTTGCTGCATTATTTAAGGACTTTGTTGCATTATTTAAGGACTCTGCTGCATTATTTAAGGACTTTGTTGCATTATTTAAGGACTCTGCTGCATTATTTAAGGACTTTGCTGCATTATTTAAGGACTATGCTGTGGTATTTAAGGACTATGCTTTGGCATTATTTAAGGACTTTGCTGCATTATTTAAGGACTCTGCTGCATTATTTAATTACTTTGCTGCATTATTAAAGGACCCTGCTGCGGCATTTAAGGATTCTGCTGCATTATTTAAGGACTTTGATGCATTATTTAAGGACGCTGCTGCAGAATTTAAGGAATCTGCTGCATTATTTAAGGACTTTGTTGCATTATTTAAGGTCTCTGCTGCATTATTTAAGGACTCTGCTATGGTACTTAACGACTTTGCTGCATTATTTAAGGACTTTGCTGCATTATTTAAGGACTTTGATGCATTATTTAAGAACTTTGTTGCATTATTTAAGGACTCTGCTGCATTATTTAAGGACTTTGTTGCATTATGTAAGGACTCTGCTGCATTATTTAAGGACTTTGTTGCATTATTTAAGGTCTCTGCTGCAGTATTTAATGACTCTGCTGAAGCATTTGGGCACTCAGATGCATTATTTAAGGACTCTGCTGCATTATGTAAGGGCTTTGCTGCTTTATTTAAGGACTCTTTTGCATTATTTAAGGACTTTGTTGCATTATTTAAGGACTCTGCTGCATTATTTAAGGACTTTGTTGCATTATTTAAGGATTCTGCTGCATTATTTAAGGACTTTGCTGCATTATTTAAGGACTTTGCCGCATTATTTAAGGACTATGCTTTGGTATTTAAGGACTCTGCTGCATTATTTAAGGACTCTGCTGCATTATTTAAGGACTCTGCTGCATTATTTAATTACTTTGCTGCATTATTTAAGGACTCTGCTGCGGTATTTAAGGACTCTGCTGCGGTATTTAAGGACTCTGCTGCATTATTTAAGGACACTGCTGCAGAATTTAAGGAATCTGCTTCATTATTTAAGGACTTTGTTGCTTTATTTAAGGTCTCTGCTGCATTATTTAAGGACTCTGCTATGGTACTTAAGGACTTTGCTGCATTATTTAAGGACTTTGCTGCATTATTTAAGGACTCTGCTGCATTATTTAAGAACTTTGTTGCATTATTTAAGGACTCTGCTGCATTATTTAAGGACTTTGTTGCATTATGTAAGGACTCTGCTGCATTATTTAAGGACTTTGCTGCATTATTTAAGGACTCTGCTGCATAATTTAAGGACTTTATTGCATTATTTTAGGATCCTGCTGCATTATTTAATGACTCTGCTGAAGCATTTGAGGACTCAGCTGCATTATTAAAGGTCTCTGCTGCATTATTTAAGGATCCTGCTGAAGCATTTGAGGACTCAGTTGCATTATTTAAGGACTTTGCTGCATTATTTAACGACTCTGCTGCGTTATTTAAGGACTCTGCTGCATTATTTAAGAACTTTGCTGTATTATTTAAGGACTCTTCTGCATTATTTAATGACTCTGCTGAAGTATTTGAGGACTCAGCTGCATTATTTAAGGACTCTGCTGCATTATTTAAGGAATTTGCTGCATTATTTAAGGACTCTGCTGCGTTATTTAAGGACTCTGCTGCATTATTTAAGGACTTTGATGCATTATTTAAGGACGCTGCTGCAGAATTTAAGGAATCTGCTGCATTATTTAAGGACTTTGTTGCAATATTTAAGGTTTCTGCTGCATTATTTAAGGACTCTGCTGTGGTATTTAAGGACTCTGCTGCATTATTTAAGGAATTTGTTGCATTATTTAAGGACGCTGCTGCATTATTTAAGGTCTTTGTTGCATTATTTAAGGACTCTGCTGCAGTATTTAATGACTCTGCTGAAGCATTTGGGGACTCAGATGCATTATTTAAGGACTCTGCTGCATTATGTAAGGGCTTTGCTGCTTTATTTAAGGACTCTTTTGCATTATTTAAGGACTTTGTTGCATTATTTAAGGACTCTGCTGCATTATTTAAGGACTTTGTTGCATTATTTAAGGATTCTGCTGCATTATTTAAGGACTTTGCTGCATTATTTAAGGACTATGCTTTGGTATTTAAGGACTCTGCTGCATTATTTAAGGACTTTGCTGCATTATTTAAGGACTCTGCTGCATTATTTAATTACTTTGCTGCATTATTTAAGGACTCTGCTGCGGTATTTAAGGACTCTGCTGCATTATTTAAGGACGTTGATGCATTATTTAAGGACTCTGCTGCATTATTTAAGGAATTTGTTGCATTATTTAAGGACTCTGCTGCATTATTTAAGGACTTTGCTGCATTATTTAATAACTTTGTTGCATTATATAAGTACTCTGCTGCATTATTTAAGGACTTTGTTGCATTATGTAAGGAGTCTGCTGCATTATTTAAGGACTTTGCTGCATTATTTAACGACTCTGCTGAAGCATTTGAGGACTCAGCTGCATTATTTAAGGACTCTGCTGCATTATTTAAGGAATTTGCTGCATTATTTAAGGACTCTGCTGCGGTATTTAAGGACTCTGCTGCATTATTTAAGGACTTTGTTGCATTATGTAAGGAGTCTGCTGCATTATTTAAGGACTTTGCTGCATTATTTAATGAATCTGCTGAAGCATTTGAGGACTCAACTGCATTATTTAAGGTCTCTGCTGCATTATTTAAGGACTCTGCTGAAGCATTTGAGGACTCAGCTGCATTATTTAAGGACTCTGCTGCATTATTTAAGGAATTTGCTGCATTATTTAAGGACTCTGCTGCGGTATTTAAGGACTCTGCTGCATTATTTAAGGACTTTGTTGCATTATGTAAGGAGCCTGCTGCATTATTTAAGGACTTTGCTGCATTATTTAATGACTCTGCTGAAGCATTTGAGGACTCAGCTGCATAATTTAAGGACTCTGCTGCATTATTTAAGGAATTTGCTGCATTATTTAAGGACTCTGCTGCGATATTTAAGGACACTTCTGCATTATTTAAGGACTTTGATGCATTATTTAAGGACGCTGCTGCAGAATTTAAGGAATCTGCTGCATTATTTAAGGACTTTGTTGCATTATTTAAGGTCTCTGCTGCATTATTTAACGACTTTGCTGCATTATTTAAGGACTCTGCTGCATAATTTAAGGACTTTATTGCATTATTTTAGGATCCTGCTGCATTATTTAATGACTCTGCTGAAGCATTTGAGGACTCAGCTGCATTATTAAAGGTCTCTGCTGCATTATTTAAGGATCCTGCTGAAGCATTTGAGGACTCAGCTGCATTATTTAAGGACTTTGCTGCATTATTTAACGACTCTGCTGCGTTATTTAAGGACTCTGCTGCATTATTTAAGAACTTTGCTGTATTATTTAAGGACTCTTCTGCATTATTTAATGACTCTGCTGAAGTATTTGAGGACTCAGCTGCATTATTTAAGGACTCTGCTGCATTATTTAAGGAATTTGCTGCATTATTTAAGGACTCTGCTGCGTTATTTAAGGACTCTGCTGCATTATTTAAGGACTTTGATGCATTATTTAAGGACGCTGCTGCAGAATTTAAGGAATCTGCTGCATTATTTAAGGACTTTGTTGCATTATGTAAGGACTCTGCTGCATTATTTAAGGACTTTGCTGCATTATTTAAGGACTCTGCTGCATAATTTAAGGACTTTATTGCATTATTTTAGGATCCTGCTGCATTATTTAATGACTCTGCTGAAGCATTTGAGGACTCAGCTGCATTATTAAAGGTCTCTGCTGCATTATTTAAGGATCCTGCTGAAGCATTTGAGGACTCAGTTGCATTATTTAAGGACTTTGCTGCATTATTTAACGACTCTGCTGCGTTATTTAAGGACTCTGCTGCATTATTTAAGAACTTTGCTGTATTATTTAAGGACTCTTCTGCATTATTTAATGACTCTGCTGAAGTATTTGAGGACTCAGCTGCATTATTTAAGGACTCTGCTGCATTATTTAAGGAATTTGCTGCATTATTTAAGGACTCTGCTGCGTTATTTAAGGACTCTGCTGCATTATTTAAGGACTTTGATGCATTATTTAAGGACGCTGCTGCAGAATTTAAGGAATCTGCTGCATTATTTAAGGACTTTGTTGCAATATTTAAGGTCTCTGCTGCATTATTTAAGGACTCTGCTGTGGTATTTAAGGACTCTGCTGCATTATTTAAGGAATTTGTTGCATTATTTAAGGACGCTGCTGCATTATTTAAGGTCTTTGTTGCATTATTTAAGGACTCTGCTGCAGTATTTAATGACTCTGCTGAAGCATTTGGGGACTCAGATGCATTATTTAAGGACTCTGCTGCATTATGTAAGGGCTTTGCTGCTTTATTTAAGGACTCTTTTGCATTATTTAAGGACTTTGTTGCATTATTTAAGGACTCTGCTGCATTATTTAAGGACTTTGTTGCATTATTTAAGGATTCTGCTGCATTATTTAAGGACTTTGCTGCATTATTTAAGGACTATGCTTTGGTATTTAAGGACTCTGCTGCATTATTTAAGGACTTTGCTGCATTATTTAAGGACTCTGCTGCATTATTTAATTACTTTGCTGCATTATTTAAGGACTCTGCTGCGGTATTTAAGGACTCTGCTGCATTATTTAAGGACTTTGATGCATTATTTAAGGACTCTGCTGCATTATTTAAGGAATTTGTTGCATTATTTAAGGACTCTGCTGCATTATTTAAGGACTTTGCTGCATTATTTAATAACTTTGTTGCATTATATAAGTACTCTGCTGCATTATTTAAGGACTTTGTTGCATTATGTAAGGAGTCTGCTGCATTATTTAAGGACTTTGCTGCATTATTTAACGACTCTGCTGAAGCATTTGAGGACTCAGCTGCATTATTTAAGGACTCTGCTGCATTATTTAAGGAATTTGCTGCATTATTTAAGGACTCTGCTGCGGTATTTAAGGACTCTGCTGCATTATTTAAGGACTTTGTTGCATTATGTAAGGAGTCTGCTGCATTATTTAAGGACTTTGCTGCATTATTTAATGAATCTGCTGAAGCATTTGAGGACTCAACTGCATTATTTAAGGTCTCTGCTGCATTATTTAAGGACTCTGCTGAAGCATTTGAGGACTCAGCTGCATGATTTAAGGACTTTGCTGCATTATTTAAGGACTCTGCTGCATTATTTAAGGAATTTGTTGCATTATTTAAGGACTCTGCTGCATTATTTAAGGACTTTGCTGCATTATTTAATAACTTTGTTGCATTATATAAGTACTCTGCTGCATTATTTAAGGACTTTGTTGCATTATGTAAGGAGTCTGCTGCATTATTTAAGGACTTTGCTGCATTATTTAACGACTCTGCTGAAGCATTTGAGGACTCAGCTGCATTATTTAAGGACTCTGCTGCATTATTTAAGGAATTTGCTGCATTATTTAAGGACTCTGCTGCGGTATTTAAGGACTCTGCTGCATTATTTAAGGACTTTGTTGCATTATGTAAGGAGCCTGCTGCATTATTTAAGGACTTTGCTGCATTATTTAATGACTCTGCTGAAGCATTTGAGGACTCAGCTGCATAATTTAAGGACTCTGCTGCATTATTTAAGGAATTTGCTGCATTATTTAAGGACTCTGCTGCGATATTTAAGGACTCTTCTGCATTATTTAAGGACTTTGATGCATTATTTAAGGACGCTGCTGCAGAATTTAAGGAATCTGCTGCATTATTTAAGGACTTTGTTGCATTATTTAAGGTCTCTGCTGCATTATTTAAGGACTCTGCTGTGGTATTTAATTACTCTGCTGCATTATTTAAGGAATTTGTTGCATTATTTAAGGACGCTGCTGCATTATTTAAGGACTTTGTTGCATTATTTAAGGACTTTGCTGCATTAATTAAGGACTTTGCTGCATTACTTAAGAACTCTGCTGCATTATTTAATTACTTGCTGCATTATTTAAGGACTCTGCTGCGGTGTTTAAGAACTCTGCTGCATTATTTAAGGACTTTGCTGCATTATTTTAGGACTCTGCTGCATTATTTAAGGACTTTGCTGTATTATTTAAGGACTCTACTGAATTATTTAAGGACTTTGTTGCATTATTTAAGGACTCTGCTGCATTATTTAAGGACTTTGCTGTATTATTTAAGGACTCTGCTGCATTATTTAAGGACTTTTTTGCATTATTTAATGACTCTGCTGCATTATTTAAGGACTTTGCTGCATTATTTAAGGACTCTGTTGCATTATTTAAGGACTTTATTGCATTATTTAATGACTCTGCTGCATTATTTAAGGAATTTGCTGCATTATTTAAGGACTCTGCTGCATTATTTAAGGACTTTGCTGCATTATTTAATGACTCTGCTGCATTATTTAAGGACTTTGTTGTATTATTTAAGGACTTTGCTGCATTATTTAAGGACTCTGCTGCGGTATTTAAGGACTCTGCTGCATTATTTAAGGACTTTGTTGCATTATTTAAGGACTCTGCTGCATTATTTAAGGACTTTGCTGCATTATTTAAGGACTATGCTGTGGTATTTAAGGACTCTGCTGTATTATTTAAGGACTTTGCTGCATTATTTAAGGACTCTGCTGCATTATTTAATGACTTTGTTGCATTATATAAAGACTCTGCTGCATTATTTAAGGACTATGTTGCATTATGTTAGAAGTCTGCTGCATTATTTAAGGACTTTGCTGCATTATTTAAGGACTCTGCTGCATTATTTAAGGACTTTATTGCATTATTTAAGGACTCTGCTGCATTATTTAATGACTCTGCTGAAGCATTTGAGGACTCAGCTGCATTATTTAAGGTATCTGCTGTATTATTTAAGGACTCTGCTGCATTATTTAATGACTCTGCTGCGGTATTTAAGGACTCTGCTGCATTATTTAAGGACTTTGCTGCATTACTTAAGGACTGCTGCGTTATTTAAGGACTCTGCTGCATTATTTAAGACTTTGCTGCATTATTTAAGGACTCTGCTGCAGTGCTTAATGACTCTGCTGAAGCAATTGGGGACTCAGATGCATTATTTAAGGACTCTGCTGCATTATGTAAGGACTTTGCTGCTTTATTTAAGGACTTTGCTGCATTATTTAAGGACTTTGTTGCATTATTTAAGGACTCTGCTGCATTATTTAAGGACTTTGTTGCATTATTTAAGGACTCTGCTGCATTATTTAAGGACTTTGCTGCATTATTTAAGGACTATGCTGTGGTATTTAAGGACTATGCTTTGGCATTATTTAAGGACTTTGCTGCATTATTTAAGGACTCTGCTGCATTATTTAATTACTTTGCTGCATTATTAAAGGACCCTGCTGCGGCATTTAAGGATTCTGCTGCATTATTTAAGGACTTTGATGCATTATTTAAGGACGCTGCTGCAGAATTTAAGGAATCTGCTGCATTATTTAAGGACTTTGTTGCATTATTTAAGGTCTCTGCTGCATTATTTAAGGACTCTGCTATGGTACTTAACGACTTTGCTGCATTATTTAAGGACTTTGCTGCATTATTTAAGGACTTTGATGCATTATTTAAGAACTTTGTTGCATTATTTAAGGACTCTGCTGCATTATTTAAGGACTTTGTTGCATTATGTAAGGACTCTGCTGCATTATTTAAGGACTTTGTTGCATTATTTAAGGTCTCTGCTGCAGTATTTAATGACTCTGCTGAAGCATTTGGGCACTCAGATGCATTATTTAAGGACTCTGCTGCATTATGTAAGGGCTTTGCTGCTTTATTTAAGGACTCTTTTGCATTATTTAAGGACTTTGTTGCATTATTTAAGGACTCTGCTGCATTATTTAAGGACTTTGTTGCATTATTTAAGGATTCTGCTGCATTATTTAAGGACTTTGCTGCATTATTTAAGGACTTTGCCGCATTATTTAAGGACTATGCTTTGGTATTTAAGGACTCTGCTGCATTATTTAAGGACTCTGCTGCATTATTTAAGGACTCTGCTGCATTATTTAATTACTTTGCTGCATTATTTAAGGACTCTGCTGCGGTATTTAAGGACTCTGCTGCGGTATTTAAGGACTCTGCTGCATTATTTAAGGACACTGCTGCAGAATTTAAGGAATCTGCTTCATTATTTAAGGACTTTGTTGCTTTATTTAAGGTCTCTGCTGCATTATTTAAGGACTCTGCTATGGTACTTAAGGACTTTGCTGCATTATTTAAGGACTTTGCTGCATTATTTAAGGACTCTGCTGCATTATTTAAGAACTTTGTTGCATTATTTAAGGACTCTGCTGCATTATTTAAGGACTTTGTTGCATTATGTAAGGACTCTGCTGCATTATTTAAGGACTTTGCTGCATTATTTAAGGACTCTGCTGCATAATTTAAGGACTTTATTGCATTATTTTAGGATCCTGCTGCATTATTTAATGACTCTGCTGAAGCATTTGAGGACTCAGCTGCATTATTAAAGGTCTCTGCTGCATTATTTAAGGATCCTGCTGAAGCATTTGAGGACTCAGTTGCATTATTTAAGGACTTTGCTGCATTATTTAACGACTCTGCTGCGTTATTTAAGGACTCTGCTGCATTATTTAAGAACTTTGCTGTATTATTTAAGGACTCTTCTGCATTATTTAATGACTCTGCTGAAGTATTTGAGGACTCAGCTGCATTATTTAAGGACTCTGCTGCATTATTTAAGGAATTTGCTGCATTATTTAAGGACTCTGCTGCGTTATTTAAGGACTCTGCTGCATTATTTAAGGACTTTGATGCATTATTTAAGGACGCTGCTGCAGAATTTAAGGAATCTGCTGCATTATTTAAGGACTTTGTTGCAATATTTAAGGTCTCTGCTGCATTATTTAAGGACTCTGCTGTGGTATTTAAGGACTCTGCTGCATTATTTAAGGAATTTGTTGCATTATTTAAGGACGCTGCTGCATTATTTAAGGTCTTTGTTGCATTATTTAAGGACTCTGCTGCAGTATTTAATGACTCTGCTGAAGCATTTGGGGACTCAGATGCATTATTTAAGGACTCTGCTGCATTATGTAAGGGCTTTGCTGCTTTATTTAAGGACTCTTTTGCATTATTTAAGGACTTTGTTGCATTATTTAAGGACTCTGCTGCATTATTTAAGGACTTTGTTGCATTATTTAAGGATTCTGCTGCATTATTTAAGGACTTTGCTGCATTATTTAAGGACTATGCTTTGGTATTTAAGGACTCTGCTGCATTATTTAAGGACTTTGCTGCATTATTTAAGGACTCTGCTGCATTATTTAATTACTTTGCTGCATTATTTAAGGACTCTGCTGCAGTATTTAAGGACTCTGCTGCATTATTTAAGGACTTTGATGCATTATTTAAGGACTCTGCTGCATTATTTAAGGAATTTGTTGCATTATTTAAGGACTCTGCTGCATTATTTAAGGACTTTGCTGCATTATTTAATAACTTTGTTGCATTATATAAGTACTCTGCTGCATTATTTAAGGACTTTGTTGCATTATGTAAGGAGTCTGCTGCATTATTTAAGGACTTTGCTGCATTATTTAACGACTCTGCTGAAGCATTTGAGGACTCAGCTGCATTATTTAAGGACTCTGCTGCATTATTTAAGGAATTTGCTGCATTATTTAAGGACTCTGCTGCGGTATTTAAGGACTCTGCTGCATTATTTAAGGACTTTGTTGCATTATGTAAGGAGTCTGCTGCATTATTTAAGGACTTTGCTGCATTATTTAATGAATCTGCTGAAGCATTTGAGGACTCAACTGCATTATTTAAGGTCTCTGCTGCATTATTTAAGGACTCTGCTGAAGCATTTGAGGACTCAGCTGCATGATTTAAGGACTTTGCTGCATTATTTAAGGACTCTGCTGCATTATTTAAGGAATTTGTTGCATTATTTAAGGACTCTGCTGCATTATTTAAGGACTTTGCTGCATTATTTAATAACTTTGTTGCATTATATAAGTACTCTGCTGCATTATTTAAGGACTTTGTTGCATTATGTAAGGAGTCTGCTGCATTATTTAAGGACTTTGCTGCATTATTTAACGACTCTGCTGAAGCATTTGAGGACTCAGCTGCATTATTTAAGGACTCTGCTGCATTATTTAAGGAATTTGCTGCATTATTTAAGGACTCTGCTGCGGTATTTAAGGACTCTGCTGCATTATTTAAGGACTTTGTTGCATTATGTAAGGAGCCTGCTGCATTATTTAAGGACTTTGCTGCATTATTTAATGACTCTGCTGAAGCATTTGAGGACTCAGCTGCATAATTTAAGGACTCTGCTGCATTATTTAAGGAATTTGCTGCATTATTTAAGGACTCTGCTGCGATATTTAAGGACACTTCTGCATTATTTAAGGACTTTGATGCATTATTTAAGGACGCTGCTGCAGAATTTAAGGAATCTGCTGCATTATTTAAGGACTTTGTTGCATTATTTAAGGTCTCTGCTGCATTATTTAACGACTTTGCTGCATTATTTAAGGACTCTGCTGCATAATTTAAGGACTTTATTGCATTATTTTAGGATCCTGCTGCATTATTTAATGACTCTGCTGAAGCATTTGAGGACTCAGCTGCATTATTAAAGGTCTCTGCTGCATTATTTAAGGATCCTGCTGAAGCATTTGAGGACTCAGCTGCATTATTTAAGGACTTTGCTGCATTATTTAACGACTCTGCTGCGTTATTTAAGGACTCTGCTGCATTATTTAAGAACTTTGCTGCATTATTTAAGGACTCTTCTGCATTATTTAATGACTCTGCTGAAGTATTTGAGGACTCAGCTGCATTATTTAAGGACTCTGCTGCATTATTTAAGGAATTTGCTGCATTATTTAAGGACTCTGCTGCGTTATTTAAGGACTCTGCTGCATTATTTAAGGACTTTGATGCATTATTTAAGGACGCTGCTGCAGAATTTAAGGAATCTGCTGCATTATTTAAGGACTTTGTTGCATTATTTAAGGTCTCTGCTGCATTATTTAAGGACTCTGCTGTGGTATTTAAGGACTCTGCTGCATTATTTAAGGAATTTGTTGCATTATTTAAGGACGCTGCTGCATTATTTAAGGACTTTGTTGCTTTATTTAAGGACTCTGCTGCAGTATTTAATGACTCTGCTGAAGCATTTGGGGACTCAGATGCATTATTTAAGGACTCTGCTGCATTATGTAAGGGCTTTGCTGCTTTATTTAAGGACTCTTTTGCATTATTTAAGGACTTTGTTGCATTATTTAAGGACTCTGCTGCATTATTTAAGGACTTTGCTGCATTATTTAAGGACTATGCTTTGGTATTTAAGGACTCTGCTGCATTATTTAAGGACTTTGCTGCATTATTTAAGGACTCTGCTGCATTATTTAATTACTTTGCTGCATTATTTAAGGACTCTGCTGCGGTATTTAAGGACTCTGCTGCATTATTTAAGAACTTTGATGCATTATTTAAGGACTCTGCTGCATTATTTAAGGAATTTGTTGCATTATTTAAGGACTCTGCTGCATTATTTAAGGACTTTGCTGCATTATTTAATAACTTTGTTGCATTATATAAGTACTCTGCTGCATTATTTAAGGACTTTGTTGCATTATGTAAGGAGTCTGCTGCATTATTTAAGGACTTTGCTGCATTATTTAACGACTCTGCTGAAGCATTTGAGGACTCAGCTGCATTATTTAAGGACTCTGCTGCATTATTTAAGGAATTTGCTGCATTATTTAAGGACTCTGCTGCGGTATTTAAGGACTCTGCTGCATTATTTAAGGACTTTGTTGCATTATGTAAGGAGTCTGCTGCATTATTTAAGGACTTTGCTGCATTATTTAATGAATCTGCTGAAGCATTTGAGGACTCAACTGCATTATTTAAGGTCTCTGCTGCATTATTTAAGGACTCTGCTGAAGCATTTGAGGACTCAGCTGCATGATTTAAGGACTTTGCTGCATTAGTTAAGGACTCTGCTGCATTATTTAAGGAATTTGTTGCATTATTTAAGGACTCTGCTGCATTATTTAAGGACTTTGCTGCATTATTTAATAACTTTGTTGCATTATATAAGTACTCTGCTGCATTATTTAAGGACTTTGTTGCATTATGTAAGGAGTCTGCTGCATTATTTAAGGACTTTGCTGCATTATTTAACGACTCTGCTGAAGCATTTGAGGACTCAGCTGCATTATTTAAGGACACTGCTGCATTATTTAAGGAATTTGCTGCATTATTTAAGGACTCTGCTGCGGTATTTAAGGACTCTGCTGCATTATTTAAGGACTTTGTTGCATTATTTAAGGTCTCTGCTGCAGTATTTAATGACTCTGCTGAAGCATTTGGGCACTCAGATGCATTATTTAAGGACTCTGCTGCATTATGTAAGGGCTTTGCTGCTTTATTTAAGGACTCTTTTGCATTATTTAAGGACTTTGTTGCATTATTTAAGGACTCTGCTGCATTATTTAAGGACTTTGTTGCATTATTTAAGGATTCTGCTGCATTATTTAAGGACTTTGCTGCATTATTTAAGGACTTTGCCGCATTATTTAAGGACTATGCTTTGGTATTTAAGGACTCTGCTGCATTATTTAAGGACTCTGCTGCATTATTTAAGGACTCTGCTGCATTATTTAATTACTTTGCTGCATTATTTAAGGACTCTGCTGCGGTATTTAAGGACTCTGCTGCGGTATTTAAGGACTCTGCTGCATTATTTAAGGACACTGCTGCAGAATTTAAGGAATCTGCTTCATTATTTAAGGACTTTGTTGCTTTATTTAAGGTCTCTGCTGCATTATTTAAGGACTCTGCTATGGTACTTAAGGACTTTGCTGCATTATTTAAGGACTTTGCTGCATTATTTAAGGACTCTGCTGCATTATTTAAGAACTTTGTTGCATTATTTAAGGACTCTGCTGCATTATTTAAGGACTTTGTTGCATTATGTAAGGACTCTGCTGCATTATTTAAGGACTTTGCTGCATTATTTAAGGACTCTGCTGCATAATTTAAGGACTTTATTGCATTATTTTAGGATCCTGCTGCATTATTTAATGACTCTGCTGAAGCATTTGAGGACTCAGCTGCATTATTAAAGGTCTCTGCTGCATTATTTAAGGATCCTGCTGAAGCATTTGAGGACTCAGTTGCATTATTTAAGGACTTTGCTGCATTATTTAACGACTCTGCTGCGTTATTTAAGGACTCTGCTGCATTATTTAAGAACTTTGCTGTATTATTTAAGGACTCTTCTGCATTATTTAATGACTCTGCTGAAGTATTTGAGGACTCAGCTGCATTATTTAAGGACTCTGCTGCATTATTTAAGGAATTTGCTGCATTATTTAAGGACTCTGCTGCGTTATTTAAGGACTCTGCTGCATTATTTAAGGACTTTGATGCATTATTTAAGGACGCTGCTGCAGAATTTAAGGAATCTGCTGCATTATTTAAGGACTTTGTTGCAATATTTAAGGTCTCTGCTGCATTATTTAAGGACTCTGCTGTGGTATTTAAGGACTCTGCTGCATTATTTAAGGAATTTGTTGCATTATTTAAGGACGCTGCTGCATTATTTAAGGTCTTTGTTGCATTATTTAAGGACTCTGCTGCAGTATTTAATGACTCTGCTGAAGCATTTGGGGACTCAGATGCATTATTTAAGGACTCTGCTGCATTATGTAAGGGCTTTGCTGCTTTATTTAAGGACTCTTTTGCATTATTTAAGGACTTTGTTGCATTATTTAAGGACTCTGCTGCATTATTTAAGGACTTTGTTGCATTATTTAAGGATTCTGCTGCATTATTTAAGGACTTTGCTGCATTATTTAAGGACTATGCTTTGGTATTTAAGGACTCTGCTGCATTATTTAAGGACTTTGCTGCATTATTTAAGGACTCTGCTGCATTATTTAATTACTTTGCTGCATTATTTAAGGACTCTGCTGCGGTATTTAAGGACTCTGCTGCATTATTTAAGGACTTTGATGCATTATTTAAGGACTCTGCTGCATTATTTAAGGAATTTGTTGCATTATTTAAGGACTCTGCTGCATTATTTAAGGACTTTGCTGCATTATTTAATAACTTTGTTGCATTATATAAGTACTCTGCTGCATTATTTAAGGACTTTGTTGCATTATGTAAGGAGTCTGCTGCATTATTTAAGGACTTTGCTGCATTATTTAACGACTCTGCTGAAGCATTTGAGGACTCAGCTGCATTATTTAAGGACTCTGCTGCATTATTTAAGGAATTTGCTGCATTATTTAAGGACTCTGCTGCGGTATTTAAGGACTCTGCTGCATTATTTAAGGACTTTGTTGCATTATGTAAGGAGTCTGCTGCATTATTTAAGGACTTTGCTGCATTATTTAATGAATCTGCTGAAGCATTTGAGGACTCAACTGCATTATTTAAGGTCTCTGCTGCATTATTTAAGGACTCTGCTGAAGCATTTGAGGACTCAGCTGCATGATTTAAGGACTTTGCTGCATTATTTAAGGACTCTGCTGCATTATTTAAGGAATTTGTTGCATTATTTAAGGACTCTGCTGCATTATTTAAGGACTTTGCTGCATTATTTAATAACTTTGTTGCATTATATAAGTACTCTGCTGCATTATTTAAGGACTTTGTTGCATTATGTAAGGAGTCTGCTGCATTATTTAAGGACTTTGCTGCATTATTTAACGACTCTGCTGAAGCATTTGAGGACTCAGCTGCATTATTTAAGGACTCTGCTGCATTATTTAAGGAATTTGCTGCATTATTTAAGGACTCTGCTGCGGTATTTAAGGACTCTGCTGCATTATTTAAGGACTTTGTTGCATTATGTAAGGAGCCTGCTGCATTATTTAAGGACTTTGCTGCATTATTTAATGACTCTGCTGAAGCATTTGAGGACTCAGCTGCATAATTTAAGGACTCTGCTGCATTATTTAAGGAATTTGCTGCATTATTTAAGGACTCTGCTGCGATATTTAAGGACACTTCTGCATTATTTAAGGACTTTGATGCATTATTTAAGGACGCTGCTGCAGAATTTAAGGAATCTGCTGCATTATTTAAGGACTTTGTTGCATTATTTAAGGTCTCTGCTGCATTATTTAACGACTTTGCTGCATTATTTAAGGACTCTGCTGCATAATTTAAGGACTTTATTGCATTATTTTAGGATCCTGCTGCATTATTTAATGACTCTGCTGAAGCATTTGAGGACTCAGCTGCATTATTAAAGGTCTCTGCTGCATTATTTAAGGATCCTGCTGAAGCATTTGAGGACTCAGCTGCATTATTTAAGGACTTTGCTGCATTATTTAACGACTCTGCTGCGTTATTTAAGGACTCTGCTGCATTATTTAAGAACTTTGCTGCATTATTTAAGGACTCTTCTGCATTATTTAATGACTCTGCTGAAGTATTTGAGGACTCAGCTGCATTATTTAAGGACTCTGCTGCATTATTTAAGGAATTTGCTGCATTATTTAAGGACTCTGCTGCGTTATTTAAGGACTCTGCTGCATTATTTAAGGACTTTGATGCATTATTTAAGGACGCTGCTGCAGAATTTAAGGAATCTGCTGCATTATTTAAGGACTTTGTTGCATTATTTAAGGTCTCTGCTGCATTATTTAAGGACTCTGCTGTGGTATTTAAGGACTCTGCTGCATTATTTAAGGAATTTGTTGCATTATTTAAGGACGCTGCTGCATTATTTAAGGACTTTGTTGCTTTATTTAAGGACTCTGCTGCAGTATTTAATGACTCTGCTGAAGCATTTGGGGACTCAGATGCATTATTTAAGGACTCTGCTGCATTATGTAAGGGCTTTGCTGCTTTATTTAAGGACTCTTTTGCATTATTTAAGGACTTTGTTGCATTATTTAAGGACTCTGCTGCATTATTTAAGGACTTTGCTGCATTATTTAAGGACTATGCTTTGGTATTTAAGGACTCTGCTGCATTATTTAAGGACTTTGCTGCATTATTTAAGGACTCTGCTGCATTATTTAATTACTTTGCTGCATTATTTAAGGACTCTGCTGCGGTATTTAAGGACTCTGCTGCATTATTTAAGGACTTTGATGCATTATTTAAGGACTCTGCTGCATTATTTAAGGAATTTGTTGCATTATTTAAGGACTCTGCTGCATTATTTAAGGACTTTGCTGCATTATTTAATAACTTTGTTGCATTATATAAGTACTCTGCTGCATTATTTAAGGACTTTGTTGCATTATGTAAGGAGTCTGCTGCATTATTTAAGGACTTTGCTGCATTATTTAACGACTCTGCTGAAGCATTTGAGGACTCAGCTGCATTATTTAAGGACTCTGCTGCATTATTTAAGGAATTTGCTGCATTATTTAAGGACTCTGCTGCGGTATTTAAGGACTCTGCTGCATTATTTAAGGACTTTGTTGCATTATGTAAGGAGTCTGCTGCATTATTTAAGGACTTTGCTGCATTATTTAATGAATCTGCTGAAGCATTTGAGGACTCAACTGCATTATTTAAGGTCTCTGCTGCATTATTTAAGGACTCTGCTGAAGCATTTGAGGACTCAGCTGCATGATTTAAGGACTTTGCTGCATTAGTTAAGGACTCTGCTGCATTATTTAAGGAATTTGTTGCATTATTTAAGGACTCTGCTGCATTATTTAAGGACTTTGCTGCATTATTTAATAACTTTGTTGCATTATATAAGTACTCTGCTGCATTATTTAAGGACTTTGTTGCATTATGTAAGGAGTCTGCTGCATTATTTAAGGACTTTGCTGCATTATTTAACGACTCTGCTGAAGCATTTGAGGACTCAGCTGCATTATTTAAGGACACTGCTGCATTATTTAAGGAATTTGCTGCATTATTTAAGGACTCTGCTGCGGTATTTAAGGACTCTGCTGCATTATTTAAGGACTTTGTTGCATTATTTAAGGTCTCTGCTGCAGTATTTAATGACTCTGCTGAAGCATTTGGGCACTCAGATGCATTATTTAAGGACTCTGCTGCATTATGTAAGGGCTTTGCTGCTTTATTTAAGGACTCTTTTGCATTATTTAAGGACTTTGTTGCATTATTTAAGGACTCTGCTGCATTATTTAAGGACTTTGTTGCATTATTTAAGGATTCTGCTGCATTATTTAAGGACTTTGCTGCATTATTTAAGGACTTTGCCGCATTATTTAAGGACTATGCTTTGGTATTTAAGGACTCTGCTGCATTATTTAAGGACTCTGCTGCATTATTTAAGGACTCTGCTGCATTATTTAATTACTTTGCTGCATTATTTAAGGACTCTGCTGCGGTATTTAAGGACTCTGCTGCGGTATTTAAGGACTCTGCTGCATTATTTAAGGACACTGCTGCAGAATTTAAGGAATCTGCTTCATTATTTAAGGACTTTGTTGCTTTATTTAAGGTCTCTGCTGCATTATTTAAGGACTCTGCTATGGTACTTAAGGACTTTGCTGCATTATTTAAGGACTTTGCTGCATTATTTAAGGACTCTGCTGCATTATTTAAGAACTTTGTTGCATTATTTAAGGACTCTGCTGCATTATTTAAGGACTTTGTTGCATTATGTAAGGACTCTGCTGCATTATTTAAGGACTTTGCTGCATTATTTAAGGACTCTGCTGCATAATTTAAGGACTTTATTGCATTATTTTAGGATCCTGCTGCATTATTTAATGACTCTGCTGAAGCATTTGAGGACTCAGCTGCATTATTAAAGGTCTCTGCTGCATTATTTAAGGATCCTGCTGAAGCATTTGAGGACTCAGTTGCATTATTTAAGGACTTTGCTGCATTATTTAACGACTCTGCTGCGTTATTTAAGGACTCTGCTGCATTATTTAAGAACTTTGCTGTATTATTTAAGGACTCTTCTGCATTATTTAATGACTCTGCTGAAGTATTTGAGGACTCAGCTGCATTATTTAAGGACTCTGCTGCATTATTTAAGGAATTTGCTGCATTATTTAAGGACTCTGCTGCGTTATTTAAGGACTCTGCTGCATTATTTAAGGACTTTGATGCATTATTTAAGGACGCTGCTGCAGAATTTAAGGAATCTGCTGCATTATTTAAGGACTTTGTTGCAATATTTAAGGTCTCTGCTGCATTATTTAAGGACTCTGCTGTGGTATTTAAGGACTCTGCTGCATTATTTAAGGAATTTGTTGCATTATTTAAGGACGCTGCTGCATTATTTAAGGTCTTTGTTGCATTATTTAAGGACTCTGCTGCAGTATTTAATGACTCTGCTGAAGCATTTGGGGACTCAGATGCATTATTTAAGGACTCTGCTGCATTATGTAAGGGCTTTGCTGCTTTATTTAAGGACTCTTTTGCATTATTTAAGGACTTTGTTGCATTATTTAAGGACTCTGCTGCATTATTTAAGGACTTTGTTGCATTATTTAAGGATTCTGCTGCATTATTTAAGGACTTTGCTGCATTATTTAAGGACTATGCTTTGGTATTTAAGGACTCTGCTGCATTATTTAAGGACTTTGCTGCATTATTTAAGGACTCTGCTGCATTATTTAATTACTTTGCTGCATTATTTAAGGACTCTGCTGCGGTATTTAAGGACTCTGCTGCATTATTTAAGGACTTTGATGCATTATTTAAGGACTCTGCTGCATTATTTAAGGAATTTGTTGCATTATTTAAGGACTCTGCTGCATTATTTAAGGACTTTGCTGCATTATTTAATAACTTTGTTGCATTATATAAGTACTCTGCTGCATTATTTAAGGACTTTGTTGCATTATGTAAGGAGTCTGCTGCATTATTTAAGGACTTTGCTGCATTATTTAACGACTCTGCTGAAGCATTTGAGGACTCAGCTGCATTATTTAAGGACTCTGCTGCATTATTTAAGGAATTTGCTGCATTATTTAAGGACTCTGCTGCGGTATTTAAGGACTCTGCTGCATTATTTAAGGACTTTGTTGCATTATGTAAGGAGTCTGCTGCATTATTTAAGGACTTTGCTGCATTATTTAATGAATCTGCTGAAGCATTTGAGGACTCAACTGCATTATTTAAGGTCTCTGCTGCATTATTTAAGGACTCTGCTGAAGCATTTGAGGACTCAGCTGCATGATTTAAGGACTTTGCTGCATTATTTAAGGACTCTGCTGCATTATTTAAGGAATTTGTTGCATTATTTAAGGACTCTGCTGCATTATTTAAGGACTTTGCTGCATTATTTAATAACTTTGTTGCATTATATAAGTACTCTGCTGCATTATTTAAGGACTTTGTTGCATTATGTAAGGAGTCTGCTGCATTATTTAAGGACTTTGCTGCATTATTTAACGACTCTGCTGAAGCATTTGAGGACTCAGCTGCATTATTTAAGGACTCTGCTGCATTATTTAAGGAATTTGCTGCATTATTTAAGGACTCTGCTGCGGTATTTAAGGACTCTGCTGCATTATTTAAGGACTTTGTTGCATTATGTAAGGAGCCTGCTGCATTATTTAAGGACTTTGCTGCATTATTTAATGACTCTGCTGAAGCATTTGAGGACTCAGCTGCATAATTTAAGGACTCTGCTGCATTATTTAAGGAATTTGCTGCATGATTTAAGGACTCTGCTGCGATATTTAAGGACTCTTCTGCATTATTTAAGGACTTTGATGCATTATTTAAGGACGCTGCTGCAGAATTTAAGGAATCTGCTGCATTATTTAAGGACTTTGTTGCATTATTTAAGGTCTCTGCAGCATTATTTAACGACTTTGCTGCATTATTTAAGGACTCTGCTGCATAATTTAAGGACTTTATTGCATTATTTTAGGATCCTGCTGCATTATTTAATGACTCTGCTGAAGCATTTGAGGACTCAGCTGCATTATTAAAGGTCTCTGCTGCATTATTTAAGGATCCTGCTGAAGCATTTGAGGACTCAGCTGCATTATTTAAGGACTTTGCTGCATTATTTAACGACTCTGCTGCGTTATTTAAGGACTCTGCTGCATTATTTAAGAACTTTGCTGCATTATTTAAGGACTCTTCTGCATTATTTAATGACTCTGCTGAAGTATTTGAGGACTCAGCTGCATTATTTAAGGACTCTGCTGCATTATTTAAGGAATTTGATGCATTATTTAAGGACTCTGCTGCGTTATTTAAGGACTCTGCTGCATTATTTAAGGACTTTGATGCATTATTTAAGGACGCTGCTGCAGAATTTAAGGAATCTGCTGCATTATTTAAGGACTTTGTTGCATTATTTAAGGTCTCTGCTGCATTATTTAAGGACTCTGCTGTGGTATTTAAGGACTCTGCTGCATTATTTAAGGAATTTGTTGCATTATTTAAGGACGCTGCTGCATTATTTAAGGACTTTGTTGCTTTATTTAAGGACTCTGCTGCAGTATTTAATGACTCTGCTGAAGCATTTGGGGACTCAGATGCATTATTTAAGGACTCTGCTGCATTATGTAAGGGCTTTGCTGCTTTATTTAAGGACTCTTTTGCATTATTTAAGGACTTTGTTGCATTATTTAAGGACTCTGCTGCATTATTTAAGGACTTTGCTGCATTATTTAAGGACTATGCTTTGGTATTTAAGGACTCTGCTGCATTATTTAAGGACTTTGCTGCATTATTTAAGGACTCTGCTGCATTATTTAATTACTTTGCTGCATTATTTAAGGACTCTGCTGCGGTATTTAAGGACTCTGCTGCATTATTTAAGGACTTTGATGCATTATTTAAGGACTCTGCTGCATTATTTAAGGAATTTGTTGCATTATTTAAGGACTCTGCTGCATTATTTAAGGACTTTGCTGCATTATTTAATAACTTTGTTGCATTATATAAGTACTCTGCTGCATTATTTAAGGACTTTGTTGCATTATGTAAGGAGTCTGCTGCATTATTTAAGGACTTTGCTGCATTATTTAACGACTCTGCTGAAGCATTTGAGGACTCAGCTGCATTATTTAAGGACTCTGCTGCATTATTTAAGGAATTTGCTGCATTATTTAAGGACTCTGCTGCGGTATTTAAGGACTCTGCTGCATTATTTAAGGACTTTGTTGCATTATGTAAGGAGTCTGCTGCATTATTTAAGGACTTTGCTGCATTATTTAATGAATCTGCTGAAGCATTTGAGGACTCAACTGCATTATTTAAGGTCTCTGCTGCATTATTTAAGGACTCTGCTGAAGCATTTGAGGACTCAGCTGCATGATTTAAGGACTTTGCTGCATTAGTTAAGGACTCTGCTGCATTATTTAATGAATTTGTTGCATTATTTAAGGACTCTGCTGCATTATTTAAGGACTTTGCTGCATTATTTAATAACTTTGTTGCATTATATAAGTACTCTGCTGCATTATTTAAGGACTTTGTTGCATTATGTAAGGAGTCTGCTGCATTATTTAAGGACTTTGCTGCATTATTTAACGACTCTGCTGAAGCATTTGAGGACTCAGCTGCATTATTTAAGGACACTGCTGCATTATTTAAGGAATTTGCTGCATTATTTAAGGACTCTGCTGCGGTATTTAAGGACTCTGCTGCATTATTTAAGGACTTTGTTGCATTATTTAAGGTCTCTGCTGCAGTATTTAATGACTCTGCTGAAGCATTTGGGCACTCAGATGCATTATTTAAGGACTCTGCTGCATTATGTAAGGGCTTTGCTGCTTTATTTAAGGACTCTTTTGCATTATTTAAGGACTTTGTTGCATTATTTAAGGACTCTGCTGCATTATTTAAGGACTTTGTTGCATTATTTAAGGATTCTGCTGCATTATTTAAGGACTTTGCTGCATTATTTAAGGACTTTGCCGCATTATTTAAGGACTATGCTTTGGTATTTAAGGACTCTGCTGCATTATTTAAGGACTCTGCTGCATTATTTAAGGACTCTGCTGCATTATTTAATTACTTTGCTGCATTATTTAAGGACTCTGCTGCGGTATTTAAGGACTCTGCTGCGGTATTTAAGGACTCTGCTGCATTATTTAAGGACACTGCTGCAGAATTTAAGGAATCTGCTTCATTATTTAAGGACTTTGTTGCTTTATTTAAGGTCTCTGCTGCATTATTTAAGGACTCTGCTATGGTACTTAAGGACTTTGCTGCATTATTTAAGGACTTTGCTGCATTATTTAAGGACTCTGCTGCATTATTTAAGAACTTTGTTGCATTATTTAAGGACTCTGCTGCATTATTTAAGGACTTTGTTGCATTATGTAAGGACTCTGCTGCATTATTTAAGGACTTTGCTGCATTATTTAAGGACTCTGCTGCATAATTTAAGGACTTTATTGCATTATTTTAGGATCCTGCTGCATTATTTAATGACTCTGCTGAAGCATTTGAGGACTCAGCTGCATTATTAAAGGTCTCTGCTGCATTATTTAAGGATCCTGCTGAAGCATTTGAGGACTCAGTTGCATTATTTAAGGACTTTGCTGCATTATTTAACGACTCTGCTGCGTTATTTAAGGACTCTGCTGCATTATTTAAGAACTTTGCTGTATTATTTAAGGACTCTTCTGCATTATTTAATGACTCTGCTGAAGTATTTGAGGACTCAGCTGCATTATTTAAGGACTCTGCTGCATTATTTAAGGAATTTGCTGCATTATTTAAGGACTCTGCTGCGTTATTTAAGGACTCTGCTGCATTATTTAAGGACTTTGATGCATTATTTAAGGACGCTGCTGCAGAATTTAAGGAATCTGCTGCATTATTTAAGGACTTTGTTGCAATATTTAAGGTCTCTGCTGCATTATTTAAGGACTCTGCTGTGGTATTTAAGGACTCTGCTGCATTATTTAAGGAATTTGTTGCATTATTTAAGGACGCTGCTGCATTATTTAAGGTCTTTGTTGCATTATTTAAGGACTCTGCTGCAGTATTTAATGACTCTGCTGAAGCATTTGGGGACTCAGATGCATTATTTAAGGACTCTGCTGCATTATGTAAGGGCTTTGCTGCTTTATTTAAGGACTCTTTTGCATTATTTAAGGACTTTGTTGCATTATTTAAGGACTCTGCTGCATTATTTAAGGACTTTGTTGCATTATTTAAGGATTCTGCTGCATTATTTAAGGACTTTGCTGCATTATTTAAGGACTATGCTTTGGTATTTAAGGACTCTGCTGCATTATTTAAGGACTTTGCTGCATTATTTAAGGACTCTGCTGCATTATTTAATTACTTTGCTGCATTATTTAAGGACTCTGCTGCGGTATTTAAGGACTCTGCTGCATTATTTAAGGACTTTGATGCATTATTTAAGGACTCTGCTGCATTATTTAAGGAATTTGTTGCATTATTTAAGGACTCTGCTGCATTATTTAAGGACTTTGCTGCATTATTTAATAACTTTGTTGCATTATATAAGTACTCTGCTGCATTATTTAAGGACTTTGTTGCATTATGTAAGGAGTCTGCTGCATTATTTAAGGACTTTGCTGCATTATTTAACGACTCTGCTGAAGCATTTGAGGACTCAGCTGCATTATTTAAGGACTCTGCTGCATTATTTAAGGAATTTGCTGCATTATTTAAGGACTCTGCTGCGGTATTTAAGGACTCTGCTGCATTATTTAAGGACTTTGTTGCATTATGTAAGGAGTCTGCTGCATTATTTAAGGACTTTGCTGCATTATTTAATGAATCTGCTGAAGCATTTGAGGACTCAACTGCATTATTTAAGGTCTCTGCTGCATTATTTAAGGACTCTGCTGAAGCATTTGAGGACTCAGCTGCATGATTTAAGGACTTTGCTGCATTATTTAAGGACTCTGCTGCATTATTTAAGGAATTTGTTGCATTATTTAAGGACTCTGCTGCATTATTTAAGGACTTTGCTGCATTATTTAATAACTTTGTTGCATTATATAAGTACTCTGCTGCATTATTTAAGGACTTTGTTGCATTATGTAAGGAGTCTGCTGCATTATTTAAGGACTTTGCTGCATTATTTAACGACTCTGCTGAAGCATTTGAGGACTCAGCTGCATTATTTAAGGACTCTGCTGCATTATTTAAGGAATTTGCTGCATTATTTAAGGACTCTGCTGCGGTATTTAAGGACTCTGCTGCATTATTTAAGGACTTTGTTGCATTATGTAAGGAGCCTGCTGCATTATTTAAGGACTTTGCTGCATTATTTAATGACTCTGCTGAAGCATTTGAGGACTCAGCTGCATAATTTAAGGACTCTGCTGCATTATTTAAGGAATTTGCTGCATTATTTAAGGACTCTGCTGCGATATTTAAGGACACTTCTGCATTATTTAAGGACTTTGATGCATTATTTAAGGACGCTGCTGCAGAATTTAAGGAATCTGCTGCATTATTTAAGGACTTTGTTGCATTATTTAAGGTCTCTGCTGCATTATTTAACGACTTTGCTGCATTATTTAAGGACTCTGCTGCATAATTTAAGGACTTTATTGCATTATTTTAGGATCCTGCTGCATTATTTAATGACTCTGCTGAAGCATTTGAGGACTCAGCTGCATTATTAAAGGTCTCTGCTGCATTATTTAAGGATCCTGCTGAAGCATTTGAGGACTCAGCTGCATTATTTAAGGACTTTGCTGCATTATTTAACGACTCTGCTGCGTTATTTAAGGACTCTGCTGCATTATTTAAGAACTTTGCTGCATTATTTAAGGACTCTTCTGCATTATTTAATGACTCTGCTGAAGTATTTGAGGACTCAGCTGCATTATTTAAGGACTCTGCTGCATTATTTAAGGAATTTGCTGCATTATTTAAGGACTCTGCTGCGTTATTTAAGGACTCTGCTGCATTATTTAAGGACTTTGATGCATTATTTAAGGACGCTGCTGCAGAATTTAAGGAATCTGCTGCATTATTTAAGGACTTTGTTGCATTATTTAAGGTCTCTGCTGCATTATTTAAGGACTCTGCTGTGGTATTTAAGGACTCTGCTGCATTATTTAAGGAATTTGTTGCATTATTTAAGGACGCTGCTGCATTATTTAAGGACTTTGTTGCTTTATTTAAGGACTCTGCTGCAGTATTTAATGACTCTGCTGAAGCATTTGGGGACTCAGATGCATTATTTAAGGACTCTGCTGCATTATGTAAGGGCTTTGCTGCTTTATTTAAGGACTCTTTTGCATTATTTAAGGACTTTGTTGCATTATTTAAGGACTCTGCTGCATTATTTAAGGACTTTGCTGCATTATTTAAGGACTATGCTTTGGTATTTAAGGACTCTGCTGCATTATTTAAGGACTTTGCTGCATTATTTAAGGACTCTGCTGCATTATTTAATTACTTTGCTGCATTATTTAAGGACTCTGCTGCGGTATTTAAGGACTCTGCTGCATTATTTAAGGACTTTGATGCATTATTTAAGGACTCTGCTGCATTATTTAAGGAATTTGTTGCATTATTTAAGGACTCTGCTGCATTATTTAAGGACTTTGCTGCATTATTTAATAACTTTGTTGCATTATATAAGTACTCTGCTGCATTATTTAAGGACTTTGTTGCATTATGTAAGGAGTCTGCTGCATTATTTAAGGACTTTGCTGCATTATTTAACGACTCTGCTGAAGCATTTGAGGACTCAGCTGCATTATTTAAGGACTCTGCTGCATTATTTAAGGAATTTGCTGCATTATTTAAGGACTCTGCTGCGGTATTTAAGGACTCTGCTGCATTATTTAAGGACTTTGTTGCATTATGTAAGGAGTCTGCTGCATTATTTAAGGACTTTGCTGCATTATTTAATGAATCTGCTGAAGCATTTGAGGACTCAACTGCATTATTTAAGGTCTCTGCTGCATTATTTAAGGACTCTGCTGAAGCATTTGAGGACTCAGCTGCATGATTTAAGGACTTTGCTGCATTAGTTAAGGACTCTGCTGCATTATTTAAGGAATTTGTTGCATTATTTAAGGACTCTGCTGCATTATTTAAGGACTTTGCTGCATTATTTAATAACTTTGTTGCATTATATAAGTACTCTGCTGCATTATTTAAGGACTTTGTTGCATTATGTAAGGAGTCTGCTGCATTATTTAAGGACTTTGCTGCATTATTTAACGACTCTGCTGAAGCATTTGAGGACTCAGCTGCATTATTTAAGGACACTGCTGCATTATTTAAGGAATTTGCTGCATTATTTAAGGACTCTGCTGCGGTATTTAAGGACTCTGCTGCATTATTTAAGGACTTTGTTGCATTATTTAAGGTCTCTGCTGCAGTATTTAATGACTCTGCTGAAGCATTTGGGCACTCAGATGCATTATTTAAGGACTCTGCTGCATTATGTAAGGGCTTTGCTGCTTTATTTAAGGACTCTTTTGCATTATTTAAGGACTTTGTTGCATTATTTAAGGACTCTGCTGCATTATTTAAGGACTTTGTTGCATTATTTAAGGATTCTGCTGCATTATTTAAGGACTTTGCTGCATTATTTAAGGACTTTGCCGCATTATTTAAGGACTATGCTTTGGTATTTAAGGACTCTGCTGCATTATTTAAGGACTCTGCTGCATTATTTAAGGACTCTGCTGCATTATTTAATTACTTTGCTGCATTATTTAAGGACTCTGCTGCGGTATTTAAGGACTCTGCTGCGGTATTTAAGGACTCTGCTGCATTATTTAAGGACACTGCTGCAGAATTTAAGGAATCTGCTTCATTATTTAAGGACTTTGTTGCTTTATTTAAGGTCTCTGCTGCATTATTTAAGGACTCTGCTATGGTACTTAAGGACTTTGCTGCATTATTTAAGGACTTTGCTGCATTATTTAAGGACTCTGCTGCATTATTTAAGAACTTTGTTGCATTATTTAAGGACTCTGCTGCATTATTTAAGGACTTTGTTGCATTATGTAAGGACTCTGCTGCATTATTTAAGGACTTTGCTGCATTATTTAAGGACTCTGCTGCATAATTTAAGGACTTTATTGCATTATTTTAGGATCCTGCTGCATTATTTAATGACTCTGCTGAAGCATTTGAGGACTCAGCTGCATTATTAAAGGTCTCTGCTGCATTATTTAAGGATCCTGCTGAAGCATTTGAGGACTCAGTTGCATTATTTAAGGACTTTGCTGCATTATTTAACGACTCTGCTGCGTTATTTAAGGACTCTGCTGCATTATTTAAGAACTTTGCTGTATTATTTAAGGACTCTTCTGCATTATTTAATGACTCTGCTGAAGTATTTGAGGACTCAGCTGCATTATTTAAGGACTCTGCTGCATTATTTAAGGAATTTGCTGCATTATTTAAGGACTCTGCTGCGTTATTTAAGGACTCTGCTGCATTATTTAAGGACTTTGATGCATTATTTAAGGACGCTGCTGCAGAATTTAAGGAATCTGCTGCATTATTTAAGGACTTTGTTGCAATATTTAAGGTCTCTGCTGCATTATTTAAGGACTCTGCTGTGGTATTTAAGGACTCTGCTGCATTATTTAAGGAATTTGTTGCATTATTTAAGGACGCTGCTGCATTATTTAAGGTCTTTGTTGCATTATTTAAGGACTCTGCTGCAGTATTTAATGACTCTGCTGAAGCATTTGGGGACTCAGATGCATTATTTAAGGACTCTGCTGCATTATGTAAGGGCTTTGCTGCTTTATTTAAGGACTCTTTTGCATTATTTAAGGACTTTGTTGCATTATTTAAGGACTCTGCTGCATTATTTAAGGACTTTGTTGCATTATTTAAGGATTCTGCTGCATTATTTAAGGACTTTGCTGCATTATTTAAGGACTATGCTTTGGTATTTAAGGACTCTGCTGCATTATTTAAGGACTTTGCTGCATTATTTAAGGACTCTGCTGCATTATTTAATTACTTTGCTGCATTATTTAAGGACTCTGCTGCGGTATTTAAGGACTCTGCTGCATTATTTAAGGACTTTGATGCATTATTTAAGGACTCTGCTGCATTATTTAAGGAATTTGTTGCATTATTTAAGGACTCTGCTGCATTATTTAAGGACTTTGCTGCATTATTTAATAACTTTGTTGCATTATATAAGTACTCTGCTGCATTATTTAAGGACTTTGTTGCATTATGTAAGGAGTCTGCTGCATTATTTAAGGACTTTGCTGCATTATTTAACGACTCTGCTGAAGCATTTGAGGACTCAGCTGCATTATTTAAGGACTCTGCTGCATTATTTAAGGAATTTGCTGCATTATTTAAGGACTCTGCTGCGGTATTTAAGGACTCTGCTGCATTATTTAAGGACTTTGTTGCATTATGTAAGGAGTCTGCTGCATTATTTAAGGACTTTGCTGCATTATTTAATGAATCTGCTGAAGCATTTGAGGACTCAACTGCATTATTTAAGGTCTCTGCTGCATTATTTAAGGACTCTGCTGAAGCATTTGAGGACTCAGCTGCATGATTTAAGGACTTTGCTGCATTATTTAAGGACTCTGCTGCATTATTTAAGGAATTTGTTGCATTATTTAAGGACTCTGCTGCATTATTTAAGGACTTTGCTGCATTATTTAATAACTTTGTTGCATTATATAAGTACTCTGCTGCATTATTTAAGGACTTTGTTGCATTATGTAAGGAGTCTGCTGCATTATTTAAGGACTTTGCTGCATTATTTAACGACTCTGCTGAAGCATTTGAGGACTCAGCTGCATTATTTAAGGACTCTGCTGCATTATTTAAGGAATTTGCTGCATTATTTAAGGACTCTGCTGCGGTATTTAAGGACTCTGCTGCATTATTTAAGGACTTTGTTGCATTATGTAAGGAGCCTGCTGCATTATTTAAGGACTTTGCTGCATTATTTAATGACTCTGCTGAAGCATTTGAGGACTCAGCTGCATAATTTAAGGACTCTGCTGCATTATTTAAGGAATTTGCTGCATTATTTAAGGACTCTGCTGCGATATTTAAGGACACTTCTGCATTATTTAAGGACTTTGATGCATTATTTAAGGACGCTGCTGCAGAATTTAAGGAATCTGCTGCATTATTTAAGGACTTTGTTGCATTATTTAAGGTCTCTGCTGCATTATTTAACGACTTTGCTGCATTATTTAAGGACTCTGCTGCATAATTTAAGGACTTTATTGCATTATTTTAGGATCCTGCTGCATTATTTAATGACTCTGCTGAAGCATTTGAGGACTCAGCTGCATTATTAAAGGTCTCTGCTGCATTATTTAAGGATCCTGCTGAAGCATTTGAGGACTCAGCTGCATTATTTAAGGACTTTGCTGCATTATTTAACGACTCTGCTGCGTTATTTAAGGACTCTGCTGCATTATTTAAGAACTTTGCTGCATTATTTAAGGACTCTTCTGCATTATTTAATGACTCTGCTGAAGTATTTGAGGACTCAGCTGCATTATTTAAGGACTCTGCTGCATTATTTAAGGAATTTGCTGCATTATTTAAGGACTCTGCTGCGTTATTTAAGGACTCTGCTGCATTATTTAAGGACTTTGATGCATTATTTAAGGACGCTGCTGCAGAATTTAAGGAATCTGCTGCATTATTTAAGGACTTTGTTGCATTATTTAAGGTCTCTGCTGCATTATTTAAGGACTCTGCTGTGGTATTTAAGGACTCTGCTGCATTATTTAAGGAATTTGTTGCATTATTTAAGGACGCTGCTGCATTATTTAAGGACTTTGTTGCTTTATTTAAGGACTCTGCTGCAGTATTTAATGACTCTGCTGAAGCATTTGGGGACTCAGATGCATTATTTAAGGACTCTGCTGCATTATGTAAGGGCTTTGCTGCTTTATTTAAGGACTCTTTTGCATTATTTAAGGACTTTGTTGCATTATTTAAGGACTCTGCTGCATTATTTAAGGACTTTGCTGCATTATTTAAGGACTATGCTTTGGTATTTAAGGACTCTGCTGCATTATTTAAGGACTTTGCTGCATTATTTAAGGACTCTGCTGCATTATTTAATTACTTTGCTGCATTATTTAAGGACTCTGCTGCGGTATTTAAGGACTCTGCTGCATTATTTAAGGACTTTGATGCATTATTTAAGGACTCTGCTGCATTATTTAAGGAATTTGTTGCATTATTTAAGGACTCTGCTGCATTATTTAAGGACTTTGCTGCATTATTTAATAACTTTGTTGCATTATATAAGTACTCTGCTGCATTATTTAAGGACTTTGTTGCATTATGTAAGGAGTCTGCTGCATTATTTAAGGACTTTGCTGCATTATTTAACGACTCTGCTGAAGCATTTGAGGACTCAGCTGCATTATTTAAGGACTCTGCTGCATTATTTAAGGAATTTGCTGCATTATTTAAGGACTCTGCTGCGGTATTTAAGGACTCTGCTGCATTATTTAAGGACTTTGTTGCATTATGTAAGGAGTCTGCTGCATTATTTAAGGACTTTGCTGCATTATTTAATGAATCTGCTGAAGCATTTGAGGACTCAACTGCATTATTTAAGGTCTCTGCTGCATTATTTAAGGACTCTGCTGAAGCATTTGAGGACTCAGCTGCATGATTTAAGGACTTTGCTGCATTAGTTAAGGACTCTGCTGCATTATTTAAGGAATTTGTTGCATTATTTAAGGACTCTGCTGCATTATTTAAGGACTTTGCTGCATTATTTAATAACTTTGTTGCATTATATAAGTACTCTGCTGCATTATTTAAGGACTTTGTTGCATTATGTAAGGAGTCTGCTGCATTATTTAAGGACTTTGCTGCATTATTTAACGACTCTGCTGAAGCATTTGAGGACTCAGCTGCATTATTTAAGGACACTGCTGCATTATTTAAGGAATTTGCTGCATTATTTAAGGACTCTGCTGCGGTATTTAAGGACTCTGCTGCATTATTTAAGGACTTTGTTGCATTATTTAAGGTCTCTGCTGCAGTATTTAATGACTCTGCTGAAGCATTTGGGCACTCAGATGCATTATTTAAGGACTCTGCTGCATTATGTAAGGGCTTTGCTGCTTTATTTAAGGACTCTTTTGCATTATTTAAGGACTTTGTTGCATTATTTAAGGACTCTGCTGCATTATTTAAGGACTTTGTTGCATTATTTAAGGATTCTGCTGCATTATTTAAGGACTTTGCTGCATTATTTAAGGACTTTGCCGCATTATTTAAGGACTATGCTTTGGTATTTAAGGACTCTGCTGCATTATTTAAGGACTCTGCTGCATTATTTAAGGACTCTGCTGCATTATTTAATTACTTTGCTGCATTATTTAAGGACTCTGCTGCGGTATTTAAGGACTCTGCTGCGGTATTTAAGGACTCTGCTGCATTATTTAAGGACACTGCTGCAGAATTTAAGGAATCTGCTTCATTATTTAAGGACTTTGTTGCTTTATTTAAGGTCTCTGCTGCATTATTTAAGGACTCTGCTATGGTACTTAAGGACTTTGCTGCATTATTTAAGGACTTTGCTGCATTATTTAAGGACTCTGCTGCATTATTTAAGAACTTTGTTGCATTATTTAAGGACTCTGCTGCATTATTTAAGGACTTTGTTGCATTATGTAAGGACTCTGCTGCATTATTTAAGGACTTTGCTGCATTATTTAAGGACTCTGCTGCATAATTTAAGGACTTTATTGCATTATTTTAGGATCCTGCTGCATTATTTAATGACTCTGCTGAAGCATTTGAGGACTCAGCTGCATTATTAAAGGTCTCTGCTGCATTATTTAAGGATCCTGCTGAAGCATTTGAGGACTCAGTTGCATTATTTAAGGACTTTGCTGCATTATTTAACGACTCTGCTGCGTTATTTAAGGACTCTGCTGCATTATTTAAGAACTTTGCTGTATTATTTAAGGACTCTTCTGCATTATTTAATGACTCTGCTGAAGTATTTGAGGACTCAGCTGCATTATTTAAGGACTCTGCTGCATTATTTAAGGAATTTGCTGCATTATTTAAGGACTCTGCTGCGTTATTTAAGGACTCTGCTGCATTATTTAAGGACTTTGATGCATTATTTAAGGACGCTGCTGCAGAATTTAAGGAATCTGCTGCATTATTTAAGGACTTTGTTGCAATATTTAAGGTCTCTGCTGCATTATTTAAGGACTCTGCTGTGGTATTTAAGGACTCTGCTGCATTATTTAAGGAATTTGTTGCATTATTTAAGGACGCTGCTGCATTATTTAAGGTCTTTGTTGCATTATTTAAGGACTCTGCTGCAGTATTTAATGACTCTGCTGAAGCATTTGGGGACTCAGATGCATTATTTAAGGACTCTGCTGCATTATGTAAGGGCTTTGCTGCTTTATTTAAGGACTCTTTTGCATTATTTAAGGACTTTGTTGCATTATTTAAGGACTCTGCTGCATTATTTAAGGACTTTGTTGCATTATTTAAGGATTCTGCTGCATTATTTAAGGACTTTGCTGCATTATTTAAGGACTATGCTTTGGTATTTAAGGACTCTGCTGCATTATTTAAGGACTTTGCTGCATTATTTAAGGACTCTGCTGCATTATTTAATTACTTTGCTGCATTATTTAAGGACTCTGCTGCGGTATTTAAGGACTCTGCTGCATTATTTAAGGACTTTGATGCATTATTTAAGGACTCTGCTGCATTATTTAAGGAATTTGTTGCATTATTTAAGGACTCTGCTGCATTATTTAAGGACTTTGCTGCATTATTTAATAACTTTGTTGCATTATATAAGTACTCTGCTGCATTATTTAAGGACTTTGTTGCATTATGTAAGGAGTCTGCTGCATTATTTAAGGACTTTGCTGCATTATTTAACGACTCTGCTGAAGCATTTGAGGACTCAGCTGCATTATTTAAGGACTCTGCTGCATTATTTAAGGAATTTGCTGCATTATTTAAGGACTCTGCTGCGGTATTTAAGGACTCTGCTGCATTATTTAAGGACTTTGTTGCATTATGTAAGGAGTCTGCTGCATTATTTAAGGACTTTGCTGCATTATTTAATGAATCTGCTGAAGCATTTGAGGACTCAACTGCATTATTTAAGGTCTCTGCTGCATTATTTAAGGACTCTGCTGAAGCATTTGAGGACTCAGCTGCATGATTTAAGGACTTTGCTGCATTATTTAAGGACTCTGCTGCATTATTTAAGGAATTTGTTGCATTATTTAAGGACTCTGCTGCATTATTTAAGGACTTTGCTGCATTATTTAATAACTTTGTTGCATTATATAAGTACTCTGCTGCATTATTTAAGGACTTTGTTGCATTATGTAAGGAGTCTGCTGCATTATTTAAGGACTTTGCTGCATTATTTAACGACTCTGCTGAAGCATTTGAGGACTCAGCTGCATTATTTAACGACTCTGCTGCATTATTTAAGGAATTTGCTGCATTATTTAAGGACTCTGCTGCGGTATTTAAGGACTCTGCTGCATTATTTAAGGACTTTGTTGCATTATGTAAGGAGCCTGCTGCATTATTTAAGGACTTTGCTGCATTATTTAATGACTCTGCTGAAGCATTTGAGGACTCAGCTGCATAATTTAAGGACTCTGCTGCATTATTTAAGGAATTTGCTGCATGATTTAAGGACTCTGCTGCGATATTTAAGGACTCTTCTGCATTATTTAAGGACTTTGATGCATTATTTAAGGACGCTGCTGCAGAATTTAAGGAATCTGCTGCATTATTTAAGGACTTTGTTGCATTATTTAAGGTCTCTGCAGCATTATTTAACGACTTTGCTGCATTATTTAAGGACTCTGCTGCATAATTTAAGGACTTTATTGCATTATTTTAGGATCCTGCTGCATTATTTAATGACTCTGCTGAAGCATTTGAGGACTCAGCTGCATTATTAAAGGTCTCTGCTGCATTATTTAAGGATCCTGCTGAAGCATTTGAGGACTCAGCTGCATTATTTAAGGACTTTGCTGCATTATTTAACGACTCTGCTGCGTTATTTAAGGACTCTGCTGCATTATTTAAGAACTTTGCTGCATTATTTAAGGACTCTTCTGCATTATTTAATGACTCTGCTGAAGTATTTGAGGACTCAGCTGCATTATTTAAGGACTCTGCTGCATTATTTAAGGAATTTGATGCATTATTTAAGGACTCTGCTGCGTTATTTAAGGACTCTGCTGCATTATTTAAGGACTTTGATGCATTATTTAAGGACGCTGCTGCAGAATTTAAGGAATCTGCTGCATTATTTAAGGACTTTGTTGCATTATTTAAGGTCTCTGCTGCATTATTTAAGGACTCTGCTGTGGTATTTAAGGACTCTGCTGCATTATTTAAGGAATTTGTTGCATTATTTAAGGACGCTGCTGCATTATTTAAGGACTTTGTTGCTTTATTTAAGGACTCTGCTGCAGTATTTAATGACTCTGCTGAAGCATTTGGGGACTCAGATGCATTATTTAAGGACTCTGCTGCATTATGTAAGGGCTTTGCTGCTTTATTTAAGGACTCTTTTGCATTATTTAAGGACTTTGTTGCATTATTTAAGGACTCTGCTGCATTATTTAAGGACTTTGCTGCATTATTTAAGGACTATGCTTTGGTATTTAAGGACTCTGCTGCATTATTTAAGGACTTTGCTGCATTATTTAAGGACTCTGCTGCATTATTTAATTACTTTGCTGCATTATTTAAGGACTCTGCTGCGGTATTTAAGGACTCTGCTGCATTATTTAAGGACTTTGATGCATTATTTAAGGACTCTGCTGCATTATTTAAGGAATTTGTTGCATTATTTAAGGACTCTGCTGCATTATTTAAGGACTTTGCTGCATTATTTAATAACTTTGTTGCATTATATAAGTACTCTGCTGCATTATTTAAGGACTTTGTTGCATTATGTAAGGAGTCTGCTGCATTATTTAAGGACTTTGCTGCATTATTTAACGACTCTGCTGAAGCATTTGAGGACTCAGCTGCATTATTTAAGGACTCTGCTGCATTATTTAAGGAATTTGCTGCATTATTTAAGGACTCTGCTGCGGTATTTAAGGACTCTGCTGCATTATTTAAGGACTTTGTTGCATTATGTAAGGAGTCTGCTGCATTATTTAAGGACTTTGCTGCATTATTTAATGAATCTGCTGAAGCATTTGAGGACTCAACTGCATTATTTAAGGTCTCTGCTGCATTATTTAAGGACTCTGCTGAAGCATTTGAGGACTCAGCTGCATGATTTAAGGACTTTGCTGCATTAGTTAAGGACTCTGCTGCATTATTTAAGGAATTTGTTGCATTATTTAAGGACTCTGCTGCATTATTTAAGGACTTTGCTGCATTATTTAATAACTTTGTTGCATTATATAAGTACTCTGCTGCATTATTTAAGGACTTTGTTGCATTATGTAAGGAGTCTGCTGCATTATTTAAGGACTTTGCTGCATTATTTAACGACTCTGCTGAAGCATTTGAGGACTCAGCTGCATTATTTAAGGACACTGCTGCATTATTTAAGGAATTTGCTGCATTATTTAAGGACTCTGCTGCGGTATTTAAGGACTCTGCTGCATTATTTAAGGACTTTGTTGCATTATTTAAGGTCTCTGCTGCAGTATTTAATGACTCTGCTGAAGCATTTGGGCACTCAGATGCATTATTTAAGGACTCTGCTGCATTATGTAAGGGCTTTGCTGCTTTATTTAAGGACTCTTTTGCATTATTTAAGGACTTTGTTGCATTATTTAAGGACTCTGCTGCATTATTTAAGGACTTTGTTGCATTATTTAAGGATTCTGCTGCATTATTTAAGGACTTTGCTGCATTATTTAAGGACTTTGCCGCATTATTTAAGGACTATGCTTTGGTATTTAAGGACTCTGCTGCATTATTTAAGGACTCTGCTGCATTATTTAAGGACTCTGCTGCATTATTTAATTACTTTGCTGCATTATTTAAGGACTCTGCTGCGGTATTTAAGGACTCTGCTGCGGTATTTAAGGACTCTGCTGCATTATTTAAGGACACTGCTGCAGAATTTAAGGAATCTGCTTCATTATTTAAGGACTTTGTTGCTTTATTTAAGGTCTCTGCTGCATTATTTAAGGACTCTGCTATGGTACTTAAGGACTTTGCTGCATTATTTAAGGACTTTGCTGCATTATTTAAGGACTCTGCTGCATTATTTAAGAACTTTGTTGCATTATTTAAGGACTCTGCTGCATTATTTAAGGACTTTGTTGCATTATGTAAGGACTCTGCTGCATTATTTAAGGACTTTGCTGCATTATTTAAGGACTCTGCTGCATAATTTAAGGACTTTATTGCATTATTTTAGGATCCTGCTGCATTATTTAATGACTCTGCTGAAGCATTTGAGGACTCAGCTGCATTATTAAAGGTCTCTGCTGCATTATTTAAGGATCCTGCTGAAGCATTTGAGGACTCAGTTGCATTATTTAAGGACTTTGCTGCATTATTTAACGACTCTGCTGCGTTATTTAAGGACTCTGCTGCATTATTTAAGAACTTTGCTGTATTATTTAAGGACTCTTCTGCATTATTTAATGACTCTGCTGAAGTATTTGAGGACTCAGCTGCATTATTTAAGGACTCTGCTGCATTATTTAAGGAATTTGCTGCATTATTTAAGGACTCTGCTGCGTTATTTAAGGACTCTGCTGCATTATTTAAGGACTTTGATGCATTATTTAAGGACGCTGCTGCAGAATTTAAGGAATCTGCTGCATTATTTAAGGACTTTGTTGCAATATTTAAGGTCTCTGCTGCATTATTTAAGGACTCTGCTGTGGTATTTAAGGACTCTGCTGCATTATTTAAGGAATTTGTTGCATTATTTAAGGACGCTGCTGCATTATTTAAGGTCTTTGTTGCATTATTTAAGGACTCTGCTGCAGTATTTAATGACTCTGCTGAAGCATTTGGGGACTCAGATGCATTATTTAAGGACTCTGCTGCATTATGTAAGGGCTTTGCTGCTTTATTTAAGGACTCTTTTGCATTATTTAAGGACTTTGTTGCATTATTTAAGGACTCTGCTGCATTATTTAAGGACTTTGTTGCATTATTTAAGGATTCTGCTGCATTATTTAAGGACTTTGCTGCATTATTTAAGGACTATGCTTTGGTATTTAAGGACTCTGCTGCATTATTTAAGGACTTTGCTGCATTATTTAAGGACTCTGCTGCATTATTTAATTACTTTGCTGCATTATTTAAGGACTCTGCTGCGGTATTTAAGGACTCTGCTGCATTATTTAAGGACTTTGATGCATTATTTAAGGACTCTGCTGCATTATTTAAGGAATTTGTTGCATTATTTAAGGACTCTGCTGCATTATTTAAGGACTTTGCTGCATTATTTAATAACTTTGTTGCATTATATAAGTACTCTGCTGCATTATTTAAGGACTTTGTTGCATTATGTAAGGAGTCTGCTGCATTATTTAAGGACTTTGCTGCATTATTTAACGACTCTGCTGAAGCATTTGAGGACTCAGCTGCATTATTTAAGGACTCTGCTGCATTATTTAAGGAATTTGCTGCATTATTTAAGGACTCTGCTGCGGTATTTAAGGACTCTGCTGCATTATTTAAGGACTTTGTTGCATTATGTAAGGAGTCTGCTGCATTATTTAAGGACTTTGCTGCATTATTTAATGAATCTGCTGAAGCATTTGAGGACTCAACTGCATTATTTAAGGTCTCTGCTGCATTATTTAAGGACTCTGCTGAAGCATTTGAGGACTCAGCTGCATGATTTAAGGACTTTGCTGCATTATTTAAGGACTCTGCTGCATTATTTAAGGAATTTGTTGCATTATTTAAGGACTCTGCTGCATTATTTAAGGACTTTGCTGCATTATTTAATAACTTTGTTGCATTATATAAGTACTCTGCTGCATTATTTAAGGACTTTGTTGCATTATGTAAGGAGTCTGCTGCATTATTTAAGGACTTTGCTGCATTATTTAACGACTCTGCTGAAGCATTTGAGGACTCAGCTGCATTATTTAAGGACTCTGCTGCATTATTTAAGGAATTTGCTGCATTATTTAAGGACTCTGCTGCGGTATTTAAGGACTCTGCTGCATTATTTAAGGACTTTGTTGCATTATGTAAGGAGCCTGCTGCATTATTTAAGGACTTTGCTGCATTATTTAATGACTCTGCTGAAGCATTTGAGGACTCAGCTGCATAATTTAAGGACTCTGCTGCATTATTTAAGGAATTTGCTGCATGATTTAAGGACTCTGCTGCGATATTTAAGGACTCTTCTGCATTATTTAAGGACTTTGATGCATTATTTAAGGACGCTGCTGCAGAATTTAAGGAATCTGCTGCATTATTTAAGGACTTTGTTGCATTATTTAAGGTCTCTGCTGCATTATTTAACGACTTTGCTGCATTATTTAAGGACTCTGCTGCATAATTTAAGGACTTTATTGCATTATTTTAGGATCCTGCTGCATTATTTAATGACTCTGCTGAAGCATTTGAGGACTCAGCTGCATTATTAAAGGTCTCTGCTGCATTATTTAAGGATCCTGCTGAAGCATTTGAGGACTCAGCTGCATTATTTAAGGACTTTGCTGCATTATTTAACGACTCTGCTGCGTTATTTAAGGACTCTGCTGCATTATTTAAGAACTTTGCTGCATTATTTAAGGACTCTTCTGCATTATTTAATGACTCTGCTGAAGTATTTGAGGACTCAGCTGCATTATTTAAGGACTCTGCTGCATTATTTAAGGAATTTGATGCATTATTTAAGGACTCTGCTGCGTTATTTAAGGACTCTGCTGCATTATTTAAGGACTTTGATGCATTATTTAAGGACGCTGCTGCAGAATTTAAGGAATCTGCTGCATTATTTAAGGACTTTGTTGCATTATTTAAGGTCTCTGCTGCATTATTTAAGGACTCTGCTGTGGTATTTAAGGACTCTGCTGCATTATTTAAGGAATTTGTTGCATTATTTAAGGACGCTGCTGCATTATTTAAGGACTTTGTTGCTTTATTTAAGGACTCTGCTGCAGTATTTAATGACTCTGCTGAAGCATTTGGGGACTCAGATGCATTATTTAAGGACTCTGCTGCATTATGTAAGGGCTTTGCTGCTTTATTTAAGGACTCTTTTGCATTATTTAAGGACTTTGTTGCATTATTTAAGGACTCTGCTGCATTATTTAAGGACTTTGCTGCATTATTTAAGGACTATGCTTTGGTATTTAAGGACTCTGCTGCATTATTTAAGGACTTTGCTGCATTATTTAAGGACTCTGCTGCATTATTTAATTACTTTGCTGCATTATTTAAGGACTCTGCTGCGGTATTTAAGGACTCTGCTGCATTATTTAAGGACTTTGATGCATTATTTAAGGACTCTGCTGCATTATTTAAGGAATTTGTTGCATTATTTAAGGACTCTGCTGCATTATTTAAGGACTTTGCTGCATTATTTAATAACTTTGTTGCATTATATAAGTACTCTGCTGCATTATTTAAGGACTTTGTTGCATTATGTAAGGAGTCTGCTGCATTATTTAAGGACTTTGCTGCATTATTTAACGACTCTGCTGAAGCATTTGAGGACTCAGCTGCATTATTTAAGGACTCTGCTGCATTATTTAAGGAATTTGCTGCATTATTTAAGGACTCTGCTGCGGTATTTAAGGACTCTGCTGCATTATTTAAGGACTTTGTTGCATTATGTAAGGAGTCTGCTGCATTATTTAAGGACTTTGCTGCATTATTTAATGAATCTGCTGAAGCATTTGAGGACTCAACTGCATTATTTAAGGTCTCTGCTGCATTATTTAAGGACTCTGCTGAAGCATTTGAGGACTCAGCTGCATGATTTAAGGACTTTGCTGCATTAGTTAAGGACTCTGCTGCATTATTTAAGGAATTTGTTGCATTATTTAAGGACTCTGCTGCATTATTTAAGGACTTTGCTGCATTATTTAATAACTTTGTTGCATTATATAAGTACTCTGCTGCATTATTTAAGGACTTTGTTGCATTATGTAAGGAGTCTGCTGCATTATTTAAGGACTTTGCTGCATTATTTAACGACTCTGCTGAAGCATTTGAGGACTCAGCTGCATTATTTAAGGACACTGCTGCATTATTTAAGGAATTTGCTGCATTATTTAAGGACTCTGCTGCGGTATTTAAGGACTCTGCTGCATTATTTAAGGACTTTGTTGCATTATTTAAGGTCTCTGCTGCAGTATTTAATGACTCTGCTGAAGCATTTGGGCACTCAGATGCATTATTTAAGGACTCTGCTGCATTATGTAAGGGCTTTGCTGCTTTATTTAAGGACTCTTTTGCATTATTTAAGGACTTTGTTGCATTATTTAAGGACTCTGCTGCATTATTTAAGGACTTTGTTGCATTATTTAAGGATTCTGCTGCATTATTTAAGGACTTTGCTGCATTATTTAAGGACTTTGCCGCATTATTTAAGGACTATGCTTTGGTATTTAAGGACTCTGCTGCATTATTTAAGGACTCTGCTGCATTATTTAAGGACTCTGCTGCATTATTTAATTACTTTGCTGCATTATTTAAGGACTCTGCTGCGGTATTTAAGGACTCTGCTGCGGTATTTAAGGACTCTGCTGCATTATTTAAGGACACTGCTGCAGAATTTAAGGAATCTGCTTCATTATTTAAGGACTTTGTTGCTTTATTTAAGGTCTCTGCTGCATTATTTAAGGACTCTGCTATGGTACTTAAGGACTTTGCTGCATTATTTAAGGACTTTGCTGCATTATTTAAGGACTCTGCTGCATTATTTAAGAACTTTGTTGCATTATTTAAGGACTCTGCTGCATTATTTAAGGACTTTGTTGCATTATGTAAGGACTCTGCTGCATTATTTAAGGACTTTGCTGCATTATTTAAGGACTCTGCTGCATAATTTAAGGACTTTATTGCATTATTTTAGGATCCTGCTGCATTATTTAATGACTCTGCTGAAGCATTTGAGGACTCAGCTGCATTATTAAAGGTCTCTGCTGCATTATTTAAGGATCCTGCTGAAGCATTTGAGGACTCAGTTGCATTATTTAAGGACTTTGCTGCATTATTTAACGACTCTGCTGCGTTATTTAAGGACTCTGCTGCATTATTTAAGAACGTTGCTGTATTATTTAAGGACTCTTCTGCATTATTTAATGACTCTGCTGAAGTATTTGAGGACTCAGCTGCATTATTTAAGGACTCTGCTGCATTATTTAAGGAATTTGCTGCATTATTTAAGGACTCTGCTGCGTTATTTAAGGACTCTGCTGCATTATTTAAGGACTTTGATGCATTATTTAAGGACGCTGCTGCAGAATTTAAGGAATCTGCTGCATTATTTAAGGACTTTGTTGCAATATTTAAGGTCTCTGCTGCATTATTTAAGGACTCTGCTGTGGTATTTAAGGACTCTGCTGCATTATTTAAGGAATTTGTTGCATTATTTAAGGACGCTGCTGCATTATTTAAGGTCTTTGTTGCATTATTTAAGGACTCTGCTGCAGTATTTAATGACTCTGCTGAAGCATTTGGGGACTCAGATGCATTATTTAAGGACTCTGCTGCATTATGTAAGGGCTTTGCTGCTTTATTTAAGGACTCTTTTGCATTATTTAAGGACTTTGTTGCATTATTTAAGGACTCTGCTGCATTATTTAAGGACTTTGTTGCATTATTTAAGGATTCTGCTGCATTATTTAAGGACTTTGCTGCATTATTTAAGGACTATGCTTTGGTATTTAAGGACTCTGCTGCATTATTTAAGGACTTTGCTGCATTATTTAAGGACTCTGCTGCATTATTTAATTACTTTGCTGCATTATTTAAGGACTCTGCTGCGGTATTTAAGGACTCTGCTGCATTATTTAAGGACTTTGATGCATTATTTAAGGACTCTGCTGCATTATTTAAGGAATTTGTTGCATTATTTAAGGACTCTGCTGCATTATTTAAGGACTTTGCTGCATTATTTAATAACTTTGTTGCATTATATAAGTACTCTGCTGCATTATTTACGGACTTTGTTGCATTATGTAAGGAGTCTGCTGCATTATTTAAGGACTTTGCTGCATTATTTAACGACTCTGCTGAAGCATTTGAGGACTCAGCTGCATTATTTAAGGACTCTGCTGCATTATTTAAGGAATTTGCTGCATTATTTAAGGACTCTGCTGCGGTATTTAAGGACTCTGCTGCATTATTTAAGGACTTTGTTGCATTATGTAAGGAGTCTGCTGCATTATTTAAGGACTTTGCTGCATTATTTAATGAATCTGCTGAAGCATTTGAGGACTCAACTGCATTATTTAAGGTCTCTGCTGCATTATTTAAGGACTCTGCTGAAGCATTTGAGGACTCAGCTGCATGATTTAAGGACTTTGCTGCATTATTTAAGGACTCTGCTGCATTATTTAAGGAATTTGTTGCATTATTTAAGGACTCTGCTGCATTATTTAAGGACTTTGCTGCATTATTTAATAACTTTGTTGCATTATATAAGTACTCTGCTGCATTATTTAAGGACTTTGTTGCATTATGTAAGGAGTCTGCTGCATTATTTAAGGACTTTGCTGCATTATTTAACGACTCTGCTGAAGCATTTGAGGACTCAGCTGCATTATTTAAGGACTCTGCTGCATTATTTAAGGAATTTGCTGCATTATTTAAGGACTCTGCTGCGGTATTTAAGGACTCTGCTGCATTATTTAAGGACTTTGTTGCATTATGTAAGGAGCCTGCTGCATTATTTAAGGACTTTGCTGCATTATTTAATGACTCTGCTGAAGCATTTGAGGACTCAGCTGCATAATTTAAGGACTCTGCTGCATTATTTAAGGAATTTGCTGCATTATTTAAGGACTCTGCTGCGATATTTAAGGACTCTTCTGCATTATTTAAGGACTTTGATGCATTATTTAAGGACGCTGCTGCAGAATTTAAGGAATCTGCTGCATTATTTAAGGACTTTGTTGCATTATTTAAGGTCTCTGCTGCATTATTTAAGGACTCTGCTGTGGTATTTAATTACTCTGCTGCATTATTTAAGGAATTTGTTGCATTATTTAAGGACGCTGCTGCATTATTTAAGGACTTTGTTGCATTATTTAAGGACTTTGCTGCATTAATTAAGGACTTTGCTGCATTACTTAAGAACTCTGCTGCATTATTTAATTACTTGCTGCATTATTTAAGGACTCTGCTGCGGTGTTTAAGAACTCTGCTGCATTATTTAAGGACTTTGATGCATTATTTTAGGACTCTGCTGCATTATTTAAGGACTTTGCTGTATTATTTAAGGACTCTACTGAATTATTTAAGGACTTTGTTGCATTATTTAAGGACTCTGCTGCATTATTTAAGGACTTTGCTGTATTATTTAAGGACTCTGCTGCATTATTTAAGGACTTTTTTGCATTATTTAATGACTCTGCTGCATTATTTAAGGACTTTGCTGCATTATTTAAGGACTCTGTTGCATTATTTAAGGACTTTATTGCATTATTTAATGACTCTGCTGCATTATTTAAGGAATTTGCTGCATTATTTAAGGACTCTGCTGCATTATTTAAGGACTTTGCTGCATTATTTAATGACTCTGCTGCATTATTTAAGGACTTTGTTGTATTATTTAAGGACTTTGCTGCATTATTTAAGGACTCTGCTGCGGTATTTAAGGACTCTGCTGCATTATTTAAGGACTTTGTTGCATTATTTAAGGACTCTGCTGCATTATTTAAGGACTTTGCTGCATTATTTAAGGACTATGCTGTGGTATTTAAGGACTCTGCTGTATTATTTAAGGACTTTGCTGCATTATTTAAGGACTCTGCTGCATTATTTAATGACTTTGTTGCATTATATAAAGACTCTGCTGCATTATTTAAGGACTATGTTGCATTATGTTAGAAGTCTGCTGCATTATTTAAGGACTTTGCTGCATTATTTAAGGACTCTGCTGCATTATTTAAGGACTTTATTGCATTATTTAAGGACTCTGCTGCATTATTTAATGACTCTGCTGAAGCATTTGAGGACTCAGCTGCATTATTTAAGGTCTCTGCTGTATTATTTAAGGACTCTGCTGCATTATTTAATGACTCTGCTGCGGTATTTAAAGACTCTGCTGCATTATTTAAGGACTTTGCTGCATTACTTAAGGACTGCTGCGTTATTTAAGGACTCTGCTGCATTATTTAAGACTTTGCTGCATTATTTAAGGACTCTGCTGCAGTGCTTAATGACTCTGCTGAAGCAATTGGGGACTCAGATGCATTATTTAAGGACTCTGCTGCATTATGTAAGGACTTTGCTGCTTTATTTAAGGACTTTGCTGCATTATTTAAGGACTTTGTTGCATTATTTAAGGACTCTGCTGCATTATTTAAGGACTTTGTTGCATTATTTAAGGACTCTGCTGCATTATTTAAGGACTTTGCTGCATTATTTAAGGACTATGCTGTGGTATTTAAGGACTATGCTTTGGCATTATTTAAGGACTTTGCTGCATTATTTAAGGACTCTGCTGCATTATTTAATTACTTTGCTGCATTATTAAAGGACCCTGCTGCGGCATTTAAGGATTCTGCTGCATTATTTAAGGACTTTGATGCATTATTTAAGGACGCTGCTGCAGAATTTAAGGAATCTGCTGCATTATTTAAGGACTTTGTTGCATTATTTAAGGTCTCTGCTGCATTATTTAAGGACTCTGCTATGGTACTTAACGACTTTGCTGCATTATTTAAGGACTTTGCTGCATTATTTAAGGACTTTGATGCATTATTTAAGAACTTTGTTGCATTATTTAAGGACTCTGCTGCATTATTTAAGGACTTTGTTGCAATTTAGTAAGGACTCTGCTGCATTATTTAAGGACTTTGTTGCATTATTTAAGGTCTCTGCTGCAGTATTTAATGACTCTGCTGAAGCATTTGGGCACTCAGATGCATTATTTAAGGACTCTGCTGCATTATGTAAGGGCTTTGCTGCTTTATTTAAGGACTCTTTTGCATTATTTAAGGACTTTGTTGCATTATTTAAGGACTCTGCTGCATTATTTAAGGACTTTGTTGCATTATTTAAGGATTCTGCTGCATTATTTAAGGACTTTGCTGCATTATTTAAGGACTTTGCCGCATTATTTAAGGACTATGCTTTTCTATTTAAGGACTCTGCTGCATTATTTAAGGACTCTGCTGCATTATTTAAGGACTCTGCTGCATTATTTAATTACTTTGCTGCATTATTTAAGGACTCTGCTGCGGTATTTAAGGACTCTGCTGCGGTATTTAAGGACTCTGCTGCATTATTTAAGGACACTGCTGCAGAATTTAAGGAATCTGCTTCATTATTTAAGGACTTTGTTGCTTTATTTAAGGTCTCTGCTGCATTATTTAAGGACTCTGCTATGGTACTTAAGGACTTTTCTGCATTATTTAAGGACTTTGCTGCATTATTTAAGGACTCTGCTGCATTATTTAAGAACTTTGTTGCATTATTTAAGGACTCTGCTGCATTATTTAAGGACTTTGTTGCATTATGTAAGGACTCTGCTGCATTATTTAAGGACTTTGCTGCATTATTTAAGGACTCTGCTGCATAATTTAAGGACTTTATTGCATTATTTTAGGATCCTGCTGCATTATTTAATGACTCTGCTGAAGCATTTGAGGACTCAGCTGCATTATTAAAGGTCTCTGCTGCATTATTTAAGGATCCTGCTGAAGCATTTGAGGACTCAGTTGCATTATTTAAGGACTTTGCTGCATTATTTAACGACTCTGCTGCGTTATTTAAGGACTCTGCTGCATTATTTAAGAACTTTGCTGTATTATTTAAGGACTCTTCTGCATTATTTAATGACTCTGCTGAAGTATTTGAGGACTCAGCTGCATTATTTAAGGACTCTGCTGCATTATTTAAGGAATTTGCTGCATTATTTAAGGACTCTGCTGCGTTATTTAAGGACTCTGCTGCATTATTTAAGGACTTTGATGCATTATTTAAGGACGCTGCTGCAGAATTTAAGGAATCTGCTGCATTATTTAAGGACTTTGTTGCAATATTTAAGGTCTCTGCTGCATTATTTAAGGACTCTGCTGTGGTATTTAAGGACTCTGCTGCATTATTTAAGGAATTTGTTGCATTATTTAAGGACGCTGCTGCATTATTTAAGGTCTTTGTTGCATTATTTAAGGACTCTGCTGCAGTATTTAATGACTCTGCTGAAGCATTTGGGGACTCAGATGCATTATTTAAGGACTCTGCTGCATTATGTAAGGGCTTTGCTGCTTTATTTAAGGACTCTTTTGCATTATTTAAGGACTTTGTTGCATTATTTAAGGACTCTGCTGCATTATTTAAGGACTTTGTTGCATTATTTAAGGATTCTGCTGCATTATTTAAGGACTTTGCTGCATTATTTAAGGACTATGCTTTGGTATTTAAGGACTCTGCTGCATTATTTAAGGACTTTGCTGCATTATTTAAGGACTCTGCTGCATTATTTAATTACTTTGCTGCATTATTTAAGGACTCTGCTGCGGTATTTAAGGACTCTGCTGCATTATTTAAGGACTTTGATGCATTATTTAAGGACTCTGCTGCATTATTTAAGGAATTTGTTGCATTATTTAAGGACTCTGCTGCATTATTTAAGGACTTTGCTGCATTATTTAATAACTTTGTTGCATTATATAAGTACTCTGCTGCATTATTTAAGGACTTTGTTGCATTATGTAAGGAGTCTGCTGCATTATTTAAGGACTTTGCTGCATTATTTAACGACTCTGCTGAAGCATTTGAGGACTCAGCTGCATTATTTAAGGACTCTGCTGCTTTATTTAAGGAATTTGCTGCATTATTTAAGGACTCTGCTGCGGTATTTAAGGACTCTGCTGCATTATTTAAGGACTTTGTTGCATTATGTAAGGAGTCTGCTGCATTATTTAAGGACTTTGCTGCATTATTTAATGAATCTGCTGAAGCATTTGAGGACTCAACTGCATTATTTAAGGTCTCTGCTGCATTATTTAAGGACTCTGCTGAAGCATTTGAGGACTCAGCTGCATGATTTAAGGACTTTGCTGCATTATTTAAGGACTCTGCTGCATTATTTAAGGAATTTGTTGCATTATTTAAGGACTCTGCTGCATTATTTAAGGACTTTGCTGCATTATTTAATAACTTTGTTGCATTATATAAGTACTCTGCTGCATTATTTAAGGACTTTGTTGCATTATGTAAGGAGTCTGCTGCATTATTTAAGGACTTTGCTGCATTATTTAACGACTCTGCTGAAGCATTTGAGGACTCAGCTGCATTATTTAAGGACTCTGCTGCATTATTTAAGGAATTTGCTGCATTATTTAAGGACTCTGCTGCGGTATTTAAGGACTCTGCTGCATTATTTAAGGACTTTGTTGCATTATGTAAGGAGCCTGCTGCATTATTTAAGGACTTTGCTGCATTATTTAATGACTCTGCTGAAGCATTTGAGGACTCAGCTGCATAATTTAAGGACTCTGCTGCATTATTTAAGGAATTTGCTGCATTATTTAAGGACTCTGCTGCGATATTTAAGGACTCTTCTGCATTATTTAAGGACTTTGATGCATTATTTAAGGACGCTGCTGCAGAATTTAAGGAATCTGCTGCATTATTTAAGGACTTTGTTGCATTATTTAAGGTCTCTGCTGCATTATTTAAGGACTCTGCTGTGGTATTTAATTACTCTGCTGCATTATTTAAGGAATTTGTTGCATTATTTAAGGACGCTGCTGCATTATTTAAGGACTTTGTTGCATTATTTAAGGACTTTGCTGCATTAATTAAGGACTTTGCTGCATTACTTAAGAACTCTGCTGCATTATTTAATTACTTGCTGCATTATTTAAGGACTCTGCTGCGGTGTTTAAGAACTCTGCTGCATTATTTAAGGACTTTGCTGCATTATTTTAGGACTCTGCTGCATTATTTAAGGACTTTGCTGTATTATTTAAGGACTCTACTGAATTATTTAAGGACTTTGTTGCATTATTTAAGGACTCTGCTGCATTATTTAAGGACTTTGCTGTATTATTTAAGGACTCTGCAGCATTATTTAAGGACTTTTTTGCATTATTTAATGACTCTGCTGCATTATTTAAGGACTTTGCTGCATTATTTAAGGACTCTGTTGCATTATTTAAGGACTTTATTGCATTATTTAATGACTCTGCTGCATTATTTAAGGAATTTGCTGCATTATTTAAGGACTCTGCTGCATTATTTAAGGACTTTGCTGCATTATTTAATGACTCTGCTGCATTATTTAAGGACTTTGTTGTATTATTTAAGGACTTTGCTGCATTATTTAAGGACTCTGCTGCGGTATTTAAGGACTATGCTGCATTATTTAAGGACTTTGTTGCATTATTTAAGGACTCTGCTGCATTATTTAAGGACTTTGCTGCATTATTTAAGGACTATGCTGTGGTATTTAAGGACTCTGCTGTATTATTTAAGGACTTTGCTGCATTATTTAAGGACTCTGCTGCATTATTTAATGACTTTGTTGCATTATATAAAGACTCTGCTGCATTATTTAAGGACTATGTTGCATTATGTTAGAAGTCTGCTGCATTATTTAAGGACTTTGCTGCATTATTTAAGGACTCTGCTGCATTATTTAAGGACTTTATTGCATTATTTAAGGACTCTGCTGCATTATTTAATGACTCTGCTGAAGCATTTGAGGACTCAGCTGCATTATTTAAGGTCTCTGCTGTATTATTTAAGGACTCTGCTGCATTATTTAATGACTCTGCTGCGGTATTTAAGGACTCTGCTGCATTATTTAAGGACTTTGCTGCATTACTTAAGGACTGCTGCGTTATTTAAGGACTCTGCTGCATTATTTAAGACTTTGCTGCATTATTTAAGGACTCTGCTGCAGTGCTTAATGACTCTGCTGAAGCAATTGGGGACTCAGATGCATTATTTAAGGACTCTGCTGCATTATGTAAGGACTTTGCTGCTTTATTTAAGGACTTTGCTGCATTATTTAAGGACTTTGTTGCATTATTTAAGGACTCTGCTGCATTATTTAAGTACTTTGTTGCATTATTTAAGGACTCTGCTGCATTATTTAAGGACTTTGCTGCATTATTTAAGGACTATGCTGTGGTATTTAAGGACTATGCTTTGGCATTATTTAAGGACTTTGCTGCATTATTTAAGGACTCTGCTGCATTATTTAATTACTTTGCTGCATTATTAAAGGACCCTGCTGCGGCATTTAAGGATTCTGCTGCATTATTTAAGGACTTTGATGCATTATTTAAGGACGCTGCTGCAGAATTTAAGGAATCTGCTGCATTATTTAAGGACTTTGTTGCATTATTTAAGGTCTCTGCTGCATTATTTAAGGACTCTGCTATGGTACTTAACGACTTTGCTGCATTATTTAAGGACTTTGCTGCATTATTTAAGGACTTTGATGCATTATTTAAGAACTTTGTTGCATTATTTAAGGACTCTGCTGCATTATTTAAGGACTTTGTTGCATTATGTAAGGACTCTGCTGCATTATTTAAGGACTTTGCTGCATTATTTAAGGACTCTGTTGCATAATTTAAGGACTTTATTGCATTATTTAAGGATCCTGCTGCATTATTTAAGGATCCTGCTGAAGCATTTGAGGACTCAGCTGCATTATTTAACGACTCTGCTGCATTATCTAAGGACTCTGCTGCTTTATTTAAGGACTTTCCTGCATTATTTAAGGAGTCTTCTGCATTATTTAATGACTCTGCTGAAGCATTTGAGGACTCAGCTGCATTATTTAAGGACTCTGCTGCATTATTTAAGGACTTTGCTGCATTATTTAATGACTCTGCTGAAGCATTTGAGGACTCAGCTGCATTATTTAAGGACTCTGCTGCATTATTTAAGGAGTTTGCTGCATTATTTAAGGACTCTGCTGCGGTATTTATGGACTCTGCTGAATTATTTAAGGACTTTGATGCATTATTTAAGGACGCTGCTGCAGAATTTAAGGAATCTGCTGCATTATTTAAGGACTTTGTTGCATTATTTAAGGTCTCTGCTGCATTATTTAAGGACTCTGCTGTGGTATTTAAGGACTCTGCTGCATTATTTAAGGAATTTGTTGCATTATTTAAGGACGCTGCTGCATTATTTAAGGAATTTGTTGCATTATTTAAGAACTTTGCTGCATTAATTAAGGACTTTGCTGCATTACTTAAGGACTCTGCTGCATTATTTAATTACTTGCTGCATTATTTAAGGACTCTGCTGCTGTGTTTAAGAACTCTGCTGCATTATTTAAGGACTTTGCTGCATTATTTTAGGACTCTGCTGCATTATTTAAGGACTTTGCTGTATTATTTAAGGACTCTACTGCATTATTTAAGGACTTTGTTGCATTATTTAAGGACTCTGCTGCATTATTTAAGGACTTTGCTGCATTATTTAAGGACTTTTTTGCATTATTTAAGGACTCTGCTGCATTATTTAAGGACTTTGCTGCATTATTTAAGGACTCTGTTGCATTATTTAAGGACTTTATTGCATTATTTAATGACTCTGCTGCATTATTTAAGGAATTTGCTGCATTATTTAAGGATTCTGCTGCATTATTTAAGGACTTTGCTGCATTATTTAATGACTCTGCTGCATTATTTAAGGACTTTGTTGTATTATTTAAGGACTTTGCTGCATTATTTAAGGACTCTGCTGCGGTATTTAAGGACTCTGCTGCATTATTTAAGGACTTTGTTGCATTATTTAAGGACTCTGCTGCATTATTTAAGGACTTTGCTGCATTATTTAAGGACTATGCTGTGGTACTTAAGGACTCTGCTGTATTATTTAAGGACTTTGCTGCATTATTTAAGGACTCTGCTGCATTATTTAATGACTTTGTTGCATTATATAAGGACTCTGCTGCATTATTTAAGGACTTTGTTGCATTATTTAAGGATTCTGCTGCATTATTTAAGGACTTTGCTGCATTATTTAAGGACTATGCTTTGGTATTTAAGGACTCTGCTGCATTATTTAAGGACTTTGCTGCATTATTTAAGGACTCTGCTGCATTATTTAATTACTTTGCTGCATTATTTAAGGACTCTGCTGCGGTATTTAAGGACTCTGCTGCATTATTTAAGGACTTTGATGCATTATTTAAGGACTCTGCTGCATTATTTAAGGAATTTGTTGCATTATTTAAGGACTCTGCTGCATTATTTAAGGACTTTGCTGCATTATTTAATAACTTTGTTGCATTATATAAGTACTCTGCTGCATTATTTAAGGACTTTGTTGCATTATGTAAGGAGTCTGCTGCATTATTTAAGGACTTTGCTGCATTATTTAACGACTCTGCTGAAGCATTTGAGGACTCAGCTGCATTATTTAAGGACTCTGCTGCTTTATTTAAGGAATTTGCTGCATTATTTAAGGACTCTGCTGCGGTATTTAAGGACTCTGCTGCATTATTTAAGGACTTTGTTGCATTATGTAAGGAGTCTGCTGCATTATTTAAGGACTTTGCTGCATTATTTAATGAATCTGCTGAAGCATTTTAGGACTCAACTGCATTATTTAAGGTCTCTGCTGCATTATTTAAGGACTCTGCTGAAGCATTTGAGGACTCAGCTGCATGATTTAAGGACTTTGCTGCATTATTTAAGGACTCTGCTGCATTATTTAAGGAATTTGTTGCATTATTTAAGGACTCTGCTGCATTATTTAAGGACTTTGCTGCATTATTTAATAACTTTGTTGCATTATATAAGTACTCTGCTGCATTATTTAAGGACTTTGTTGCATTATGTAAGGAGTCTGCTGCATTATTTAAGGACTTTGCTGCATTATTTAACGACTCTGCTGAAGCATTTGAGGACTCAGCTGCATTATTTAAGGACTCTGCTGCATTATTTAAGGAATTTGCTGCATTATTTAAGGACTCTGCTGCGGTATTTAAGGACTCTGCTGCATTATTTAAGGACTTTGTTGCATTATGTAAGGAGCCTGCTGCATTATTTAAGGACTTTGCTGCATTATTTAATGACTCTGCTGAAGCATTTGAGGACTCAGCTGCATAATTTAAGGACTCTGCTGCATTATTTAAGGAATTTGCTGCATTATTTAAGGACTCTGCTGCGATATTTAAGGACTCTTCTGCATTATTTAAGGACTTTGATGCATTATTTAAGGACGCTGCTGCAGAATTTAAGGAATCTGCTGCATTATTTAAGGACTTTGTTGCATTATTTAAGGTCTCTGCTGCATTATTTAAGGACTCTGCTGTGGTATTTAATTACTCTGCTGCATTATTTAAGGAATTTGTTGCATTATTTAAGGACGCTGCTGCATTATTTAAGGACTTTGTTGCATTATTTAAGGACTTTGCTGCATTAATTAAGGACTTTGCTGCATTACTTAAGAACTCTGCTGCATTATTTAATTACTTGCTGCATTATTTAAGGACTCTGCTGCGGTGTTTAAGAACTCTGCTGCATTATTTAAGGACTTTGCTGCATTATTTTAGGACTCTGCTGCATTATTTAAGGACTTTGCTGTATTATTTAAGGACTCTACTGAATTATTTAAGGACTTTGTTGCATTATTTAAGGACTCTGCTGCATTATTTAAGGACTTTGCTGTATTATTTAAGGACTCTGCAGCATTATTTAAGGACTTTTTTGCATTATTTAATGACTCTGCTGCATTATTTAAGGACTTTGCTGCATTATTTAAGGACTCTGTTGCATTATTTAAGGACTTTATTGCATTATTTAATGACTCTGCTGCATTATTTAAGGAATTTGCTGCATTATTTAAGGACTCTGCTGCATTATTTAAGGACTTTGCTGCATTATTTAATGACTCTGCTGCATTATTTAAGGACTTTGTTGTATTATTTAAGGACTTTGCTGCATTATTTAAGGACTCTGCTGCGGTATTTAAGGACTATGCTGCATTATTTAAGGACTTTGTTGCATTATTTAAGGACTCTGCTGCATTATTTAAGGACTTTGCTGCATTATTTAAGGACTATGCTGTGGTATTTAAGGACTCTGCTGTATTATTTAAGGACTTTGCTGCATTATTTAAGGACTCTGCTGCATTATTTAATGACTTTGTTGCATTATATAAAGACTCTGCTGCATTATTTAAGGACTATGTTGCATTATGTTAGAAGTCTGCTGCATTATTTAAGGACTTTGCTGCATTATTTAAGGACTCTGCTGCATTATTTAAGGACTTTATTGCATTATTTAAGGACTCTGCTGCATTATTTAATGACTCTGCTGAAGCATTTGAGGACTCAGCTGCATTATTTAAGGTCTCTGCTGTATTATTTAAGGACTCTGCTGCATTATTTAATGACTCTGCTGCGGTATTTAAGGACTCTGCTGCATTATTTAAGGACTTTGCTGCATTACTTAAGGACTGCTGCGTTATTTAAGGACTCTGCTGCATTATTTAAGACTTTGCTGCATTATTTAAGGACTCTGCTGCAGTGCTTAATGACTCTGCTGAAGCAATTGGGGACTCAGATGCATTATTTAAGGACTCTGCTGCATTATGTAAGGACTTTGCTGCTTTATTTAAGGACTTTGCTGCATTATTTAAGGACTTTGTTGCATTATTTAAGGACTCTGCTGCATTATTTAAGGACTTTGTTGCATTATTTAAGGACTCTGCTGCATTATTTAAGGACTTTGCTGCATTATTTAAGGACTATGCTGTGGTATTTAAGGACTATGCTTTGGCATTATTTAAGGACTTTGCTGCATTATTTAAGGACTCTGCTGCATTATTTAATTACTTTGCTGCATTATTAAAGGACCCTGCTGCGGCATTTAAGGATTCTGCTGCATTATTTAAGGACTTTGATGCATTATTTAAGGACGCTGCTGCAGAATTTAAGGAATCTGCTGCATTATTTAAGGACTTTGTTGCATTATTTAAGGTCTCTGCTGCATTATTTAAGGACTCTGCTATGGTACTTAACGACTTTGCTGCATTATTTAAGGACTTTGCTGCATTATTTAAGGACTTTGATGCATTATTTAAGAACTTTGTTGCATTATTTAAGGACTCTGCTGCATTATTTAAGGACTTTGTTGCATTATGTAAGGACTCTGCTGCATTATTTAAGGACTTTGCTGCATTATTTAAGGACTCTGTTGCATAATTTAAGGACTTTATTGCATTATTTAAGGATCCTGCTGCATTATTTAAGGATCCTGCTGAAGCATTTGAGGACTCAGCTGCATTATTTAACGACTCTGCTGCATTATCTAAGGACTCTGCTGCTTTATTTAAGGACTTTCCTGCATTATTTAAGGAGTCTTCTGCATTATTTAATGACTCTGCTGAAGCATTTGAGGACTCAGCTGCATTATTTAAGGACTCTGCTGCATTATTTAAGGACTTTGCTGCATTATTTAATGACTCTGCTGAAGCATTTGAGGACTCAGCTGCATTATTTAAGGACTCTGCTGCATTATTTAAGGAGTTTGCTGCATTATTTAAGGACTCTGCTGCGGTATTTATGGACTCTGCTGCATTATTTAAGGACTTTGATGCATTATTTAAGGACGCTGCTGCAGAATTTAAGGAATCTGCTGCATTATTTAAGGACTTTGTTGCATTATTTAAGGTCTCTGCTGCATTATTTAAGGACTCTGCTGTGGTATTTAAGGACTCTGCTGCATTATTTAAGGAATTTGTTGCATTATTTAAGGACGCTGCTGCATTATTTAAGGAATTTGTTGCATTATTTAAGAACTTTGCTGCATTAATTAAGGACTTTGCTGCATTACTTAAGGACTCTGCTGCATTATTTAATTACTTGCTGCATTATTTAAGGACTCTGCTGCTGTGTTTAAGAACTCTGCTGCATTATTTAAGGACTTTGCTGCATTATTTTAGGACTCTGCTGCATTATTTAAGGACTTTGCTGTATTATTTAAGGACTCTACTGCATTATTTAAGGACTTTGTTGCATTATTTAAGGACTCTGCTGCATTATTTAAGGACTTTGCTGCATTATTTAAGGACTTTTTTGCATTATTTAAGGACTCTGCTGCATTATTTAAGGACTTTGCTGCATTATTTAAGGACTCTGTTGCATTATTTAAGGACTTTATTGCATTATTTAATGACTCTGCTGCATTATTTAAGGAATTTGCTGCATTATTTAAGGATTCTGCTGCATTATTTAAGGACTTTGCTGCATTATTTAATGACTCTGCTGCATTATTTAAGGACTTTGTTGTATTATTTAAGGACTTTGCTGCATTATTTAAGGACTCTGCTGCGGTATTTAAGGACTCTGCTGCATTATTTAAGGACTTTGTTGCATTATTTAAGGACTCTGCTGCATTATTTAAGGACTTTGCTGCATTATTTAAGGACTATGCTGTGGTACTTAAGGACTCTGCTGTATTATTTAAGGACTTTGCTGCATTATTTAAGGACTCTGCTGCATTATTTAATGACTTTGTTGCATTATATAAGGACTCTGCTGCATTATTTAAGGACTATGTTGCATTATGTTAGAAGTCTGCTGCATTATTTAAGGACTTTGCTGCATTATTTAAGGACTCTGCTGCATTATTTAAGGACTTTATTGCATTATTTAATGACTCTGCTGAAGCATTTGAGGACTCAGCTGCATTATTTAAGGTCTCTGCTGTATTATTTAAGGACTCTGCTGCATTATTTAATGACTCTGCTGCGGTATTTAAGGACTCTGCTGCATTATTTAAGGACTTTGCTGCATTATTTAAGGACTGCTGCGTTATTTAAGGACTCTGCTGCATTATTTAAGACTTTGCTGCATTATTTAAGGACTCTGCTGCAGTGTTTAATGACTCTGCTGAAGCAATTGGGGACTCAGATGCATTGTTTAAGGACTCTGCTGCATTATGTAAGGACTTTGCTGCTTTATTTAAGGACTTTGCTGCATTATTTAAGGACTTTGTTGCATTATTTAAGGACTCTGCTGCATTATTTAAGGACTTTGTTGCATTATTTAAGGACTCTGCCGCATTATTTAAGGACTATGCTTTGGTATTTAAGGACTCTGCTGCATTATTTAAGGACTTTGCTGCATTATTTAAGGACTCTGCTGCATTATTTAATTACTTTGCTACATTATTTAAGGACTCTGCTGCGGTATTTAAGGACTCTGCTGCATTATTTAAGGACTTTGATGCATTATTTAAGGACACTGCTGCAGAATTTAAGGAATCTGCTTCATTATTTAAGGACTTTGTTGCATTATTTAAGGTCTCTGCTGCATTATTTAAGGACTCTGCTATGGTACTTAAGGACTTTGCTGCATTATTTAAGGACTCTGCTGCATTATTTAAGAACTTTGTTGCATTATTTAAGGACTCTGCTGCATTATTTAAGGACTTTGTTGCATTATGTAAGGACTCTGCTGCATTATTTAAGGACTTTGCTGCATTATTTAAGGACTCTGCTGCATAATTTAAGGACTTTATTGCATTATTTTAGGATCCTGCTGCATTATTTAATGACTCTGCTGAAGCATTTGAGGACTCAGCTGCATTATTAAAGGTCTCTGCTGCATTATTTAAGGATCCTGCTGAAGCATTTGAGGACTCAGCTGCATTATTTAAGGACTTTGCTGCATTATTTAACGACTCTGCTGCATTATTTAAGGACTCTGCTGCATTATTTAAGAACTTTGCTGCATTATTTAAGGACTCTTCTGCATTATTTAATGACTCTGCTGAAGTATTTGAGGACACAGCTGCATTATTTAAGGACTCTGCTGCATTATTTAAGGAATTTGCTGCATTATTTAAGGACTCTGCTGCGTTATTTAAGGACTCTGCTGCATTATTTAAGGACTTTGATGCATTATTTAAGGACGCTGCTGCAGAATTTAAGGAATGTGCTGCACTATTTAAGGACTTTGTTGCATTATTTAAGGTCTCTGCTGCATTATTTAAGGACTCTGCTGTGGTATTTAAGGACTCTGCTGCATTATTTAAGGAATTTGTTGCATTATTTAAGGACGCTGCTGCATTATTTAAGGACTTTGTTGCATTATTTAAGGACTCTGCTGCAGTATTTAATGACTCTGCTGAAGCATTTGGGGACTCAGATGCATTATTTAAGGACTTTGCTGCATTATGTAAGGGCTTTGCTGCTTTATTTAAGGACTCTTTTGCATTATTTAAGGACTTTGTTGCATTATTTAAGGACTCTGCTGCATTATTTAAGGACTTTGTTGCATTATTTAAGGATTCTGCTGCATTATTTAAGGACTTTGCTGCATTATTTAAGGACTATGCTTTGGTATTTAAGGACTCTGCTGCATTATTTAAGGACTTTGCTGCATTATTTAAGAACTCTGCTGCATTATTTAATTACTTTGCTGCATTATTTAAGGACTCTGCTGCGGTATTTAAGGACTCTGCTGCATTATTTAAGGACTTTGATGCATTATTTAAGGACTCTGCTGCATTATTTAAGGAATTTGTTGCATTATTTAAGGACTCTGCTGCATTATTTAAGGACTTTGCTGCATTATTTAATAACTTTGTTGCATTATATAAGTACTCTGCTGCATTATTTAAGGACTTTGTTGCATTATGTAAGGAGTCTGCTGCATTATTTAAGGACTTTGCTGCATTATTTAACGACTCTGCTGAAGCATTTGAGGACTCAGCTGCATTATTTAAGGACTCTGCTGCATTATTTAAGGAATTTGCTGCATTATTTAAGGACTCTGCTGCGGTATTTAAGGACTCTGCTGCATTATTTAAGGACTTTGTTGCATTATGTAAGGAGTCTGCTGCATTATTTAAGGACTTTGCTGCATTATTTAATGAATCTGCTGAAGCATTTGAGGACTCAACTGCATTATTTAAGGTCTCTGCTGCATTATTTAAGGACTCTGCTGAAGCATTTGAGGACTCAGCTGCATGATTTAAGGACTTTGCTGCATTATTTAAGGACTCTGCTGCATTATTTAAGGAATTTGTTGCATTATTTAAGGACTCTGCTGCATTATTTAAGGACTTTGCTGCATTATTTAATAACTTTGTTGCATTATATAAGTACTCTGCTGCATTATTTAAGGACTTTGTTGCATTATGTAAGGAGTCTGCTGCATTATTTAAGGACTTTGCTGCATTATTTAACGACTCTGCTGAAGCATTTGAGGACTCAGCTGCATTATTTAAGGACTCTGCTGCATTATTTAAGGAGTTTGCTGCATTATTTAAGGACTCTGCTGCGGTATTTAAGGACTCTGCTGCATTATTTAAGGACTTTGTTGCATTATTTAAGGTCTCTGCTGCAGTATTTAATGACTTTGCTGAAGCATTTGGGCACTCAGATGCATTATTTAAGGACTCTGCTGCATTATGTAAGGGCTTTGCTGCTTTATTTAAGGACTCTTTTGCATTATTTAAGGACTTTGTTGCATTATTTATGGACTCTGCTGCATTATTTAAGGACTTTGTTGCATTATTTAAGGATTCTGCTGCATTATTTAAGGACTTTGCTGCATTATTTAAGGACTTTGCCGCATTATTTAAGGACTATGCTTTGGTATTTAAGGACTCTGCTGCATTATTTAAGGACTTTGCTGCATTATTTAAGGACTCTGCTGCATTATTTAATTACTTTGCTGCATTATTTAAGGACTCTGCTGCGGTATTTAAGGACTCTGCTGCATTATTTAAGGACTTTGATGCATTATTTAAGGACACTGCTGCAGAATTTAAGGAATCTGCTTCATTATTTAAGGACTTTGTTGCATTATTTAAGGTCTCTGCTGCATTATTTAAGGACTCTGCTATGGTACTTAAGGACTTTGCTGCATTATTTAAGGACTCTGCTGCATTATTTAAGAACTTTGTTGCATTATGTAAGGACTCTGCTGCATTATTTAAGGACTTTGCTGCATTATTTAAGGACTCTGCTGCATAATTTAAGGACTTTATTGCATTATTTTAGGATCCTGCTGCATTATTTAATGACTCTGCTGAAGCATTTGAGGACTCAGCTGCATTATTAAAGGTCTCTGCTGCATTATTTAAGGATCCTGCTGAAGCATTTGAGGACTCAGTTGCATTATTTAAGGACTTTGCTGCATTATTTAACGACTCTGCTGCGTTATTTAAGGACTCTGCTGCATTATTTAAGAACTTTGCTGCATTATTTAAGGACTCTTCTGCATTATTTAATGACTCTGCTGAAGTATTTGAGGACTCAGCTGCATTATTTAAGGACTCTGCTGCATTATTTAAGGAATTTGCTGCATTATTTAAGGACTCTGCTGCGTTATTTAAGGACTCTGCTGCATTATTTAAGGACTTTGATGCATTATTTAAGGATGCTGCTGCAGAATTTAAGGAATCTGCTGCATTATTTAAGGACTTTGTTGCATTATTTAAGGTCTCTGCTGCATTATTTAAGGACTCTGCTGTGGTATTTAAGGACTCTGCTGCATTATTTAAGGAATTTGTTGCATTATTTAAGGACGCTGCTGCATTATTTAAGGTCTTTGTAGCATTATTTAAGGACTCTGCTGCAGTATTTAATGACTCTGCTGAAGCATTTGGGGACTCAGATGCATTATTTAAGGACTCTGCTGCATTATGTAAGGGCTTTGCTGCTTTCTTTAAGGACTCTTTTGCATTATTTAAGGACTTTGTTGCATTATTTAAGGACTCTGCTGCATTATTTAAGGACTTTGTTGCATTATTTAAGGATTCTGCTGCATTATTTAAGGACTTTGCTGCATTATTTAAGGACTATGCTTTGGTATTTAAGGACTCTGCTGCATTATTTAAGGACTTTGCTGCATTATTTAAGGACTCTGCTGCATTATTTAATTACTTTGCTGCATTATTTAAGGACTCTGCTGCGGTATTTAAGGACTCTGCTGCATTATTTAAGGACTTTGCTGCATTACTTAAGGACTCTGCTGCATTATTTAATTACTTGCTGCATTATTTAAGGACTCTGCTGCGGTGTTTAAGAACTCTGCTGCATTATTTAAGGACTTTGCTGCATTATTTTAGGACTCTGCTGCATTATTTAAGGACTTTGCTGTATTATTTAAGGACTCTACTGCATTATTTAAGGACTTTGTTGCATTATTTAAGGACTCTGCTGCATTATTTAAGGACTTTGCTGTATTATTTAAGGACTCTGCTGCATTATTTAAGGACTTTTTTGCATTATTTAAGGACTCTGCTGCATTATTTAAGGACTTTGCTGCATTATTTAAGGACTCTGTTGCATTATTTAAGGACTTTATTGCATTATTTAATGACTCTGCTGCATTATTTAAGGAATTTGCTGCATTATTTAAGGACTCTGCTGCATTATTTAAGGACTTTGCTGCATTATTTAATGACTCTGCTGCATTATTTAAGGACTTTGTTGTATTATTTAAGGACTTTGCTGCATTATTTAAGGACTCTGCTGCGGTATTTAAGGACTCTGCTGCATTATTTAAGGACTTTGTTGCATTATTTAAGGACTCTGCTGCATTATTTAAGGACTTTGCTGCATTATTTAAGGACTATGCTGTGGTATTTAAGGACTCTGCTGCATTATTTAAGGACTTTGCTGCATTATTTAAGGACTCTGCTGCATTATTTAATTACTTTGCTGCATTATTTAAGGACTCTGCTGCGGTATTTAAGGACTCTGCTGCATTATTTAAGGACTTTGATGCATTATTTAAGGACTCTGCTGCATTATTTAAGGAATTTGTTGCATTATTTAAGGACTCTGCTGCATTATTTAAGGACTTTGCTGCATTATTTAATAACTTTGTTGCATTATATAAGTACTCTGCTGCATTATTTAAGGACTTTGTTGCATTATGTAAGGAGTCTGCTGCATTATTTAAGGACTTTGCTGCATTATTTAACGACTCTGCTGAAACATTTGAGGACTCAGCTGCATTATTTAAGGACTCTGCTGCATTATTTAAGGAATTTGCTGCATTATTTAAGGACTCTGCTGCGGTATTTAAGGACTCTGCTGCATTATTTAAGGACTTTGATGAATTATTTAAGGACTCTGCTGCATTATTTAATGACTTTGTTGCATTATATAAGGTCTCTGCTGCATTATTTAAGGACTATGTTGCATTATGTTAGAAGTCTGCTGCATTATTTAAGGACTTTGCTGCATTATTTAAGGACTCTGCTGCATTATTTAAGGACTTTATTGCATTATTTAAGGACTCTGCTGCATTATTTAATGACTCTGCTGAAGCATTTGAGGACTCAGCTGCATTATTTAAGGTCTCTGCTGTATTATTTAAGGACTCTGCTGCATTATTTAATGACTCTGCTGCGGTATTTAAGGACTCTGCTGCATTATTTAAGGACTTTGCTGCATTATTTAAGGACTGCTGCGTTGTTTAAGGACTCTGCTGCATTATTTAAGACTTTGCTGCATTATTTAAGGACTCTGCTGAAGCAATTGGGGACTCAGATGCATTATTTAAGGACTCTGCTGCATTATGTAAGGACTTTGCTGCTTTATTTAAGGACTTTGCTGCATTATTTAAGGACTTTGTTGCATTATTTAAGGACTCTGCTGCATTATTTAAGGACTTTGTTGCATTATTTAAGGACTCTGCTGCATTATTTAAGGACTTTGCTGCATTATTTAAGGACTATGCTGTGATATTTAAGGACTATGCTTTGGCATTATTTAAGGACTTTGCTGCATTATTTAAGGACTCTGCTGCATTATTTAATTACTTTGCTGCATTATTAAAGGACCCTGCTGCGGCATTTAAGGATTCTGCTGCATTATTTAAGGACTTTGATGCATTATTTAAGGACGCTGCTGCAGAATTTAAGGAATCTGCTGCATTATTTAAGGACTTTGTTGCATTATTTAAGGTCTCTGCTGCATTATTTAAGGACTCTGCTATGGTACTTAACGAATTTGCTGCATTATTTAAGGACTTTGCTGCATTATTTAAGGACTTTGATGCATTATTTAAGAACTTTGTTGCATTATTTAAGGACTCTGCTGCATTATTTAAGGACTTTGTTGCATTATGTAAGGACTCTGCTGCATTATTTAAGGACTTTGCTGCATTATTTAAGGACTCTGCTGCATAATTTAAGGACTTTATTGCATTATTTAAGGATCCTGCTGCATTATTTAAGGATCCTGCTGAAGCATTTGAGGACTCAGCTGCATTATTTAAGGACTTTGCTGCATTATTTAGCGACTCTGCTGCATTATCTAAGGACTCTGCTGCTTTATTTAAGGACTTTCCTGCATTATTTAAGGAGTCTTCTGCATTATTTAATGACTCTGCTGAAGCATTTGAGGACTCAGCTGCATTATTTAAGGACTCTGCTGCATTATTTAAGGACTTTGCTGCATTATTTAACGACTCTGCTGAAACATTTGAGGACTCAGCTGCATTATTTAAGGACTCTGCTGCATTATTTAAGGAATTTGCTGCATTATTTAAGGACTCTGCTGCGGTATTTAAGGACTCTGCTGCATTATTTAAGGACTTTGATGAATTATTTAAGGACTCTGCTGCATTATTTAATGACTTTGTTGCATTATATAAGGTCTCTGCTGCATTATTTAAGGACTATGTTGCATTATGTTAGAAGTCTGCTGCATTATTTAAGGACTTTGCTGCATTATTTAAGGACTCTGCTGCATTATTTAAGGACTTTATTGCATTATTTAAGGACTCTGCTGCATTATTTAATGACTCTGCTGAAGCATTTGAGGACTCAGCTGCATTATTTAAGGTCTCTGCTGTATTATTTAAGGACTCTGCTGCATTATTTAATGACTCTGCTGCGGTATTTAAGGACTCTGCTGCATTATTTAAGGACTTTGCTGCATTATTTAAGGACTGCTGCGTTGTTTAAGGACTCTGCTGCATTATTTAAGACTTTGCTGCATTATTTAAGGACTCTGCTGAAGCAATTGGGGACTCAGATGCATTATTTAAGGACTCTGCTGCATTATGTAAGGACTTTGCTGCTTTATTTAAGGACTTTGCTGCATTATTTAAGGACTTTGTTGCATTATTTAAGGACTCTGCTGCATTATTTAAGGACTTTGTTGCATTATTTAAGGACTCTGCTGCATTATTTAAGGACTTTGCTGCATTATTTAAGGACTATGCTGTGATATTTAAGGACTATGCTTTGGCATTATTTAAGGACTTTGCTGCATTATTTAAGGACTCTGCTGCATTATTTAATTACTTTGCTGCATTATTAAAGGACCCTGCTGCGGCATTTAAGGATTCTGCTGCATTATTTAAGGACTTTGATGCATTATTTAAGGACGCTGCTGCAGAATTTAAGGAATCTGCTGCATTATTTAAGGACTTTGTTGCATTATTTAAGGTCTCTGCTGCATTATTTAAGGACTCTGCTATGGTACTTAACGACTTTGCTGCATTATTTAAGGACTTTGCTGCATTATTTAAGGACTTTGATGCATTATTTAAGAACTTTGTTGCATTATTTAAGGACTCTGCTGCATTATTTAAGGACTTTGTTGCATTATGTAAGGACTCTGCTGCATTATTTAAGGACTTTGCTGCATTATTTAAGGACTCTGCTGCATAATTTAAGGACTTTATTGCATTATTTAAGGATCCTGCTGCATTATTTAAGGATCCTGCTGAAGCATTTGAGGACTCAGCTGCATTATTTAAGGACTTTGCTGCATTATTTAGCGACTCTGCTGCATTATCTAAGGACTCTGCTGCTTTATTTAAGGACTTTCCTGCATTATTTAAGGAGTCTTCTGCATTATTTAATGACTCTGCTGAAGCATTTGAGGACTCAGCTGCATTATTTAAGGACTCTGCTGCATTATTTAAGGACTTTGCTGCATTATTTAATGACTCTGCTGAAGCATTTGAGGACTCAGCTGCATTATTTAAGGACTCTGCTGCATTATTTAAGGAATTTGCTGCATTATATAAGGACTCTGCTGCGGTATTTAAGGACTCTGCTGCATTATTTAAGGACTTTGATGCATTATTTAAGGACGCTGCTGCAGAATTTAAGGAATCTGCTGCATTATTTAAGGACTTTGTTGCATTATTTAAGGTCTCTGCTGCATTATTTAAGGACTTGCTGCATTATTTAAGGACTCTGCTGCTGTGTTTAAGAACTCTGCTGCATTATTTAAGGACTTTGCTGAATTATTTTAGGACTCTGATGCATTATTTAAGGACTTTGCTGTATTATTTAAGGACTCTACTGCATTATTTAAGGACTTTGTTGCATTATTTAAGGACTCTGCTGCATTATTTAAGGACTTTGCTGTATTATTTAAGGACTCTGCTGCATTATTTAAGGACTTTTTTGCATTATTTAAGGACTCTGCTGCATTATTTAAGGACTTTGCTGCATTATTTAAGGACTCTGCTGCATTATTTAAGGACTTTGCTGCATTATTTAATGACTCTGCTGCATTATTTAAGGACTTTGTTGTATTATTTAAGGACTTTGCTGCATTATTTAAGGACTCTGCTGCGGTATTTAAGGACTCTGCTGCATTATTTAAGGACTTTGTTGCATTATTTAAGGACTCTGCTGCATTATTTAGGGACTTTGCTGCATTATTTAAGGACTATGCTGTGGTACTTAAGGACTCTGCTGTATTATTTAAGGACTTTGCTGCATTATTTAAGGACTCTGCTGCATTATTTAATGACTTTGTTGCATTATATAAGGACTCTGCTGCATTATTTAAGGACTTTGCTGAATTATTTTAGGACTCTGCTGCATTATTTAAGGACTTTGCTGTATTATTTAAGGACTCTACTGCATTATTTAAGGACTTTGTTGCATTATTTAAGGACTCTGCTGCATTATTTAAGGACTTTGCTGTATTATTTAAGGACTCTGCTGCATTATTTAAGGACTTTTTTGCATTATTTAAGGACTCTGCTGCATTATTTAAGGACTTTGCTGCATTATTTAAGGACTCTGCTGCATTATTTAAGGACTTTGCTGCATTATTTAATGACTCTGCTGCATTATTTAAGGACTTTGTTGTATTATTTAAGGACTTTGCTGCATTATTTAAGGACTCTGCTGCGGTATTTAAGGACTCTGCTGCATTATTTAAGGACTTTGTTGCATTATTTAAGGACTCTGCTGCATTATTTAAGGACTTTGCTGCATTATTTAAGGACTATGCTGTGGTATTTAAGGACTCTGCTGTATTATTTAAGGACTTTGCTGCATTATTTAAGGACTCTGCTGCATTATTTAATGACTTTGTTGCATTATATAAGGACTCTGCTGCATTATTTAAGGACTATGTTGCATTATGTTAGAAGTCTGCTGCATTATTTAAGGACTTTGCTGCATTATTTAAGGACTCTGCTGCATTATTTAAGGACTTTATTGCATTATTTAAGGACTCTGCTGCATTATTTAATGACTCTGCTGAAGCATTTGAGGACTCAGCTGCATTATTTAAGGTCTCTGCTGTATTATTTAAGGACTCTGCTGCATTATCTAATGACTCTGCTGCGGTATTTAAGGACTCTGCTGCATTATTTAAGGACTTTGCTGCATTATTTAAGGACTGCTGCGTTATTTAAGGACTCTGCTGCATTATTTAAGACTTTGCTGCATTATTTAAGGACTCTGCTGCAGTGCTTAATGACTCTGCTGAAGCAATTGGGGACTCAGATGCATTATTTAAGGACTCTGCTGCATTATGTAAGGACTTTGCTGCTTTATTTAAGGACTTTGCTGCATTATTTAAGGACTTTGTTGCATTATTTAAGGACTCTGCTGCATTATTTAAGGACTTTGTTGCATTATTTAAGGACTCTGCTGCATTATTTAAGGACTTTGCTGCATTATTTAAGGACTATGCTGTGGTATTTAAGGACTATGCTTTGGCATTATTTAAGGACTTTGCTGCATTATTTAAGGACTCTGCTGCATTATTTAATTACTTTGCTGCATTATTAAAGGACCCTGCTGCGGCATTTAAGGATTCTGCTGCATTATTTAAGGACTTTGATGCATTATTTAAGGACGCTGCTGCAGAATTTAAGGAATCTGCTGCATTATTTAAGGACTTTGTTGCATTATTTAAGGTCTCTGCTGCATTATTTAAGGACTCTGCTATGGTACTTAACGACTTTGCTGCATTATTTAAGGACTTTGCTGCATTATTTAAGGACTTTGATGCATTATTTAAGAACTTTGTTGCATTATTTAAGGACTCTGCTGCATTATTTAAGGAGTTTGTTGCATTATGTAAGGACTCTGCTGCATTATTTAAGGACTTTGCTGCATTATTTAAGGACTCTGCTGCATAATTTAAGGACTTTATTGCATTATTTAAGGATCCTGCTGCATTATTTAAGGATCCTGCTGAAGCATTTGAGGACTCAGCTGCATTATTTAAGGACTTTGCTGCATTATTTAACGACTCTGCTGCATTATCTAAGGACTCTGCTGCTTTATTTAAGGACTTTCCTGCATTATTTAAGGAGTCTTCTGCATTATTTAATGACTCTGCTGAAGCATTTGAGGACTCAGCTGCATTATTTAAGGACTCTGCTGCATTATTTAAGGACTTTGCTGCATTATTTAATGACTCTGCTGAAGCATTTGAGGACTCAGCTGCATTATTTAAGGACTCTGCTGCATTATTTAAGGAATTTGCTGCATTATTTAAGGACTCTGCTGCGGTATTTAAGGACTCTGCTGCATTATTTAAGGACTTTGATGCATTATTTAAGGACGCTGCTGCAGAATTTAAGGAATCTGCTGCATTATTTAAGGACTTTGTTGCATTATTTAAGGTCTCTGCTGCATTATTTAAGGACTCTGCTGTGGTATTTAAGGACTCTGCTGCATTATTTAAGGACTTTGTTGCATTATGTAAGGAGTCTGCTGCATTATTTAAGGACTTTGCTGCATTATTTAACGACTCTGCTGAAGCATTTGAGGACTCAGCTGCATTATTTAAGGACTCTGCTGCATTATTTAAGGAATTTGCTGCATTATTTAAGGACTCTGCTGTGGTATTTAAGGACTCTGCTGCATTATTTAAGGACTTTGTTGCATTATGTAAGGAGTCTGCTGCATTATTTAAGGACTTTGCTGCATTATTTAATGAATCTGCTGAAGCATTTGAGGACTCAACTGCATTATTTAAGGTCTCTGCTGCATTATTTAAGGACTCTGCTGAAGCATTTGAGGACTCAGCTGCATGATTTAAGGACTTTGCTGCATTATTTAAGGACTCTGCTGCATTATTTAAGGAATTTGTTGCATTATTTAAGGACTCTGCTGCATTATTTAAGGACTTTGCTGCATTATTTAATAACTTTGTTGCATTATATAAGTACTCTGCTGCATTATTTAAGGACTTTGTTGCATTATGTAAGGAGTCTGCTGCATTATTTAAGGACTTTGCTGCATTATTTAACGACTCTGCTGAAGCATTTGAGGACTCAGCTGCATTATTTAAGGACTCTGCTGCATTATTTAAGGAGTTTGCTGCATTATTTAAGGACTCTGCTGCGGTATTTAAGGACTCTGCTGCATTATTTAAGGACTTTGTTGCATTATTTAAGGTCTCTGCTGCAGTATTTAATGACTTTGCTGAAGCATTTGGGCACTCAGATGCATTATTTAAGGACTCTGCTGCATTATGTAAGGGCTTTGCTGCTTTATTTAAGGACTCTTTTGCATTATTTAAGGACTTTGTTGCATTATGTATGGACTCTGCTGCATTATTTAAGGACTTTGTTGCATTATTTAAGGATTCTGCTGCATTATTTAAGGACTTTGCTGCATTATTTAAGGACTTTGCCGCATTATTTAAGGACTATGCTTTGGTATTTAAGGACTCTGCTGCATTATTTAAGGACTTTGCTGCATTATTTAAGGACTCTGCTGCATTATTTAATTACTTTGCTGCATTATTTAAGGACTCTGCTGCGGTATTTAAGGACTCTGCTGCATTATTTAAGGACTTTGATGCATTATTTAAGGACACTGCTGCAGAATTTAAGGAATCTGCTTCATTATTTAAGGACTTTGTTGCATTATTTAAGGTCTCTGCTGCATTATTTAAGGACTCTGCTATGGTACTTAAGGACTTTGCTGCATTATTTAAGGACTCTGCTGCATTATTTAAGAACTTTGTTGCATTATGTAAGGACTCTGCTGCATTATTTAAGGACTTTGCTGCATTATTTAAGGACTCTGCTGCATAATTTAAGGACTTTATTGCATTATTTTAGGATCCTGCTGCATTATTTAATGACTCTGCTGAAGCATTTGAGGACTCAGCTGCATTATTAAAGGTCTCTGCTGCATTATTTAAGGATCCTGCTGAAGCATTTGAGGACTCAGTTGCATTATTTAAGGACTTTGCTGCATTATTTAACGACTCTGCTGCGTTATTTAAGGACTCTGCTGCATTATTTAAGAACTTTGCTGCATTATTTAAGGACTCTTCTGCATTATTTAATGACTCTGCTGAAGTATTTGAGGACTCAGCTGCATTATTTAAGGACTCTGCTGCATTATTTAAGGAATTTGCTGCATTATTTAAGGACTCTGCTGCGTTATTTAAGGACTCTGCTGCATTATTTAAGGACTTTGATGCATTATTTAAGGATGCTGCTGCAGAATTTAAGGAATCTGCTGCATTATTTAAGGACTTTGTTGCATTATTTAAGGTCTCTGCTGCATTATTTAAGGACTCTGCTGTGGTATTTAAGGACTCTGCTGCATTATTTAAGGAATTTGTTGCATTATTTAAGGACGCTGCTGCATTATTTAAGGTCTTTGTAGCATTATTTAAGGACTCTGCTGCAGTATTTAATGACTCTGCTGAAGCATTTGGGGACTCAGATGCATTATTTAAGGACTCTGCTGCATTATGTAAGGGCTTTGCTGCTTTCTTTAAGGACTCTTTTGCATTATTTAAGGACTTTGTTGCATTATTTAAGGACTCTGCTGCATTATTTAAGGACTTTGTTGCATTATTTAAGGATTCTGCTGCATTATTTAAGGACTTTGCTGCATTATTTAAGGACTATGCTTTGGTATTTAAGGACTCTGCTGCATTATTTAAGGACTTTGCTGCATTATTTAAGGACTCTGCTGCATTATTTAATTACTTTGCTGCATTATTTAAGGACTCTGCTGCGGTATTTAAGGACTCTGCTGCATTATTTAAGGACTTTGCTGCATTACTTAAGGACTCTGCTGCATTATTTAATTACTTGCTGCATTATTTAAGGACTCTGCTGCGGTGTTTAAGAACTCTGCTGCATTATTTAAGGACTTTGCTGCATTATTTTAGGACTCTGCTGCATTATTTAAGGACTTTGCTGTATTATTTAAGGACTCTACTGCATTATTTAAGGACTTTGTTGCATTATTTAAGGACTCTGCTGCATTATTTAAGGACTTTGCTGTATTATTTAAGGACTCTGCTGCATTATTTAAGGACTTTTTTGCATTATTTAAGGACTCTGCTGCATTATTTAAGGACTTTGCTGCATTATTTAAGGACTCTGTTGCATTATTTAAGGACTTTATTGCATTATTTAATGACTCTGCTGCATTATTTAAGGAATTTGCTGCATTATTTAAGGACTCTGCTGCATTATTTAAGGACTTTGCTGCATTATTTAATGACTCTGCTGCATTATTTAAGGACTTTGTTGTATTATTTAAGGACTTTGCTGCATTATTTAAGGACTCTGCTGCGGTATTTAAGGACTCTGCTGCATTATTTAAGGACTTTGTTGCATTATTTAAGGACTCTGCTGCATTATTTAAGGACTTTGCTGCATTATTTAAGGACTATGCTGTGGTATTTAAGGACTCTGCTGCATTATTTAAGGACTTTGCTGCATTATTTAAGGACTCTGCTGCATTATTTAATTACTTTGCTGCATTATTTAAGGACTCTGCTGCGGTATTTAAGGACTCTGCTGCATTATTTAAGGACTTTGATGCATTATTTAAGGACTCTGCTGCATTATTTAAGGAATTTGTTGCATTATTTAAGGACTCTGCTGCATTATTTAAGGACTTTGCTGCATTATTTAATAACTTTGTTGCATTATATAAGTACTCTGCTGCATTATTTAAGGACTTTGTTGCATTATGTAAGGAGTCTGCTGCATTATTTAAGGACTTTGCTGCATTATTTAACGACTCTGCTGAAACATTTGAGGACTCAGCTGCATTATTTAAGGACTCTGCTGCATTATTTAAGGAATTTGCTGCATTATTTAAGGACTCTGCTGCGGTATTTAAGGACTCTGCTGCATTATTTAAGGACTTTGATGAATTATTTAAGGACTCTGCTGCATTATTTAATGACTTTGTTGCATTATATAAGGTCTCTGCTGCATTATTTAAGGACTATGTTGCATTATGTTAGAAGTCTGCTGCATTATTTAAGGACTTTGCTGCATTATTTAAGGACTCTGCTGCATTATTTAAGGACTTTATTGCATTATTTAAGGACTCTGCTGCATTATTTAATGACTCTGCTGAAGCATTTGAGGACTCAGCTGCATTATTTAAGGTCTCTGCTGTATTATTTAAGGACTCTGCTGCATTATTTAATGACTCTGCTGCGGTATTTAAGGACTCTGCTGCATTATTTAAGGACTTTGCTGCATTATTTAAGGACTGCTGCGTTGTTTAAGGACTCTGCTGCATTATTTAAGACTTTGCTGCATTATTTAAGGACTCTGCTGAAGCAATTGGGGACTCAGATGCATTATTTAAGGACTCTGCTGCATTATGTAAGGACTTTGCTGCTTTATTTAAGGACTTTGCTGCATTATTTAAGGACTTTGTTGCATTATTTAAGGACTCTGCTGCATTATTTAAGGACTTTGTTGCATTATTTAAGGACTCTGCTGCATTATTTAAGGACTTTGCTGCATTATTTAAGGACTATGCTGTGATATTTAAGGACTATGCTTTGGCATTATTTAAGGACTTTGCTGCATTATTTAAGGACTCTGCTGCATTATTTAATTACTTTGCTGCATTATTAAAGGACCCTGCTGCGGCATTTAAGGATTCTGCTGCATTATTTAAGGACTTTGATGCATTATTTAAGGACGCTGCTGCAGAATTTAAGGAATCTGCTGCATTATTTAAGGACTTTGTTGCATTATTTAAGGTCTCTGCTGCATTATTTAAGGACTCTGCTATGGTACTTAACGACTTTGCTGCATTATTTAAGGACTTTGCTGCATTATTTAAGGACTTTGATGCATTATTTAAGAACTTTGTTGCATTATTTAAGGACTCTGCTGCATTATTTAAGGACTTTGTTGCATTATGTAAGGACTCTGCTGCATTATTTAAGGACTTTGCTGCATTATTTAAGGACTCTGCTGCATAATTTAAGGACTTTATTGCATTATTTAAGGATCCTGCTGCATTATTTAAGGATCCTGCTGAAGCATTTGAGGACTCAGCTGCATTATTTAAGGACTTTGCTGCATTATTTAGCGACTCTGCTGCATTATCTAAGGACTCTGCTGCTTTATTTAAGGACTTTCCTGCATTATTTAAGGAGTCTTCTGCATTATTTAATGACTCTGCTGAAGCATTTGAGGACTCAGCTGCATTATTTAAGGACTCTGCTGCATTATTTAAGGACTTTGCTGCATTATTTAACGACTCTGCTGAAACATTTGAGGACTCAGCTGCATTATTTAAGGACTCTGCTGCATTATTTAAGGAATTTGCTGCATTATTTAAGGACTCTGCTGCGGTATTTAAGGACTCTGCTGCATTATTTAAGGACTTTGATGAATTATTTAAGGACTCTGCTGCATTATTTAATGACTTTGTTGCATTATATAAGGTCTCTGCTGCATTATTTAAGGACTATGTTGCATTATGTTAGAAGTCTGCTGCATTATTTAAGGACTTTGCTGCATTATTTAAGGACTCTGCTGCATTATTTAAGGACTTTATTGCATTATTTAAGGACTCTGCTGCATTATTTAATGACTCTGCTGAAGCATTTGAGGACTCAGCTGCATTATTTAAGGTCTCTGCTGTATTATTTAAGGACTCTGCTGCATTATTTAATGACTCTGCTGCGGTATTTAAGGACTCTGCTGCATTATTTAAGGACTTTGCTGCATTATTTAAGGACTGCTGCGTTGTTTAAGGACTCTGCTGCATTATTTAAGACTTTGCTGCATTATTTAAGGACTCTGCTGAAGCAATTGGGGACTCAGATGCATTATTTAAGGACTCTGCTGCATTATGTAAGGACTTTGCTGCTTTATTTAAGGACTTTGCTGCATTATTTAAGGACTTTGTTGCATTATTTAAGGACTCTGCTGCATTATTTAAGGACTTTGTTGCATTATTTAAGGACTCTGCTGCATTATTTAAGGACTTTGCTGCATTATTTAAGGACTATGCTGTGATATTTAAGGACTATGCTTTGGCATTATTTAAGGACTTTGCTGCATTATTTAAGGACTCTGCTGCATTATTTAATTACTTTGCTGCATTATTAAAGGACCCTGCTGCGGCATTTAAGGATTCTGCTGCATTATTTAAGGACTTTGATGCATTATTTAAGGACGCTGCTGCAGAATTTAAGGAATCTGCTGCATTATTTAAGGACTTTGTTGCATTATTTAAGGTCTCTGCTGCATTATTTAAGGACTCTGCTATGGTACTTAACGACTTTGCTGCATTATTTAAGGACTTTGCTGCATTATTTAAGGACTTTGATGCATTATTTAAGAACTTTGTTGCATTATTTAAGGACTCTGCTGCATTATTTAAGGACTTTGTTGCATTATGTAAGGACTCTGCTGCATTATTTAAGGACTTTGCTGCATTATTTAAGGACTCTGCTGCATAATTTAAGGACTTTATTGCATTATTTAAGGATCCTGCTGCATTATTTAAGGATCCTGCTGAAGCATTTGAGGACTCAGCTGCATTATTTAAGGACTTTGCTGCATTATTTAGCGACTCTGCTGCATTATCTAAGGACTCTGCTGCTTTATTTAAGGACTTTCCTGCATTATTTAAGGAGTCTTCTGCATTATTTAATGACTCTGCTGAAGCATTTGAGGACTCAGCTGCATTATTTAAGGACTCTGCTGCATTATTTAAGGACTTTGCTGCATTATTTAATGACTCTGCTGAAGCATTTGAGGACTCAGCTGCATTATTTAAGGACTCTGCTGCATTATTTAAGGAATTTGCTGCATTATATAAGGACTCTGCTGCGGTATTTAAGGACTCTGCTGCATTATTTAAGGACTTTGATGCATTATTTAAGGACGCTGCTGCAGAATTTAAGGAATCTGCTGCATTATTTAAGGACTTTGTTGCATTATTTAAGGTCTCTGCTGCATTATTTAAGGACTTGCTGCATTATTTAAGGACTCTGCTGCTGTGTTTAAGAACTCTGCTGCATTATTTAAGGACTTTGCTGAATTATTTTAGGACTCTGCTGCATTATTTAAGGACTTTGCTGTATTATTTAAGGACTCTACTGCATTATTTAAGGACTTTGTTGCATTATTTAAGGACTCTGCTGCATTATTTAAGGACTTTGCTGTATTATTTAAGGACTCTGCTGCATTATTTAAGGACTTTTTTGCATTATTTAAGGACTCTGCTGCATTATTTAAGGACTTTGCTGCATTATTTAAGGACTCTGCTGCATTATTTAAGGACTTTGCTGCATTATTTAATGACTCTGCTGCATTATTTAAGGACTTTGTTGTATTATTTAAGGACTTTGCTGCATTATTTAAGGACTCTGCTGCGGTATTTAAGGACTCTGCTGCATTATTTAAGGACTTTGTTGCATTATTTAAGGACTCTGCTGCATTATTTAGGGACTTTGCTGCATTATTTAAGGACTATGCTGTGGTACTTAAGGACTCTGCTGTATTATTTAAGGACTTTGCTGCATTATTTAAGGACTCTGCTGCATTATTTAATGACTTTGTTGCATTATATAAGGACTCTGCTGCATTATTTAAGGACTATGTTGCATTATGTTAGAAGTCTGCTGCATTATTTAAGGACTTTGCTGCATTATTTAAGGACTCTGCTGCATTATTTGAGGACTTTATTGCATTATTTAAGGACTCTGCTGCATTATTTAATGACTCTGCTGAAGCATTTGAGGACTCAGCTGCATTATTTAAGGTCTCTGCTGTATTATTTAAGGACTCTGCTGCATTATTTAATGACTCTGCTGCGGTATTTAAGGACTCTGCTGCATTATTTAAGGACTTTGCTGCATTATTTAAGGACTGCTGCGTTATTTAAGGACTCTGCTGCATTATTTAAGACTTTGCTGCATTATTTAAGGACTCTGCTGCAGTGTTTAATGACTCTGCTGAAGCAATTGGGGACTCAGATGCATTGTTTAAGGACTCTGCTGCATTATGTAAGGACTTTGCTGCTTTATTTAAGGACTTTGCTGCATTATTTAAGGACTTTGTTGCATTATTTAAGGACTCTGCTGCATTATTTAAGGACTTTGTTGCATTATTTAAGGACTCTGCCGCATTATTTAAGGACTATGCTTTGGTATTTAAGGACTCTGCTGCATTATTTAAGGACTTTGCTGCATTATTTAAGGACTCTGCTGCATTATTTAATTACTTTGCTGCATTATTTAAGGACTCTGCTGCGGTATTTAAGTACTCTGCTGCATTATTTAAGGACTTTGATGCATTATTTAAGGACACTGCTGCAGAATTTAAGGAATCTGCTTCATTATTTAAGGACTTTGTTGCATTATTTAAGGTCTCTGCTGCATTATTTAAGGACTCTGCTATGGTACTTAAGGACTTTGCTGCATTATTTAAGGACTCTGCTGCATTATTTAAGAACTTTGTTGCATTGTTTAAGGACTCTGCTGCATTATTTAAGGACTTTGTTGCATTATGTTAGGACTCTGCTGCATTATTTAACGACTTTGCTGCATTATTTAAGGACTCTGCTGCATAATTTAAGGACTTTATTGCATTATTTTAGGATCCTGCTGCATTATTTAATGACTCTGCTGAAGCATTTGAGGACTCAGCTGCATTATTAAAGGTCTCTGCTGCATTATTTAAGGATCCTGCTGAAGCATTTGAGGACTCAGCTGCATTATTTAAGGACTTTGCTGCATTATTTAACGACTCTGCTGCGTTATTTAAGGACTCTGCTGCATTATTTAAGAACTTTGCTGCATTATTTAAGGACTCTTCTGCATTATTTAATGACTCTGCTGAAGTATTTGAGGACTCAGCTGCATTATTTAAGGACTCTGCTGCATTATTTAAGGAATTTGATGCATTATTTAAGGACTCTGCTGCGTTATTTAAGGACTCTGCTGCATTATTTAAGGACTTTGATGCATTATTTAAGGACGCTGCTGCAGAATTTAAGGAATCTGCTGCATTATTTAAGGACTTTGTTGCATTATTTAAGGTCTCTGCTGCATTATTTAAGGACTCTGCTGTGGTATTTAAGGACTCTGCTGCATTATTTAAGGAATTTGTTGCATTATTTAAGGACGCTGCTGCATTATTTAAGGACTTTGTTGCTTTATTTAAGGACTCTGCTGCAGTATTTAATGACTCTGCTGAAGCATTTGGGGACTCAGATGCATTATTTAAGGACTCTGCTGCATTATGTAAGGGCTTTGCTGCTTTATTTAAGGACTCTTTTGCATTATTTAAGGACTTTGTTGCATTATTTAAGGACTCTGCTGCATTATTTAAGGACTTTGCTGCATTATTTAAGGACTATGCTTTGGTATTTAAGGACTCTGCTGCATTATTTAAGGACTTTGCTGCATTATTTAAGGACTCTGCTGCATTATTTAATTACTTTGCTGCATTATTTAAGGACTCTGCTGCGGTATTTAAGGACTCTGCTGCATTATTTAAGGACTTTGATGCATTATTTAAGGACTCTTCTGCATTATTTAAGGAATTTGTTGCATTATTTAAGGACTCTGCTGCATTATTTAAGGACTTTGCTGCATTATTTAATAACTTTGTTGCATTATATAAGTACTCTGCTGCATTATTTAAGGACTTTGTTGCATTATGTAAGGAGTCTGCTGCATTATTTAAGGACTTTGCTGCATTATTTAACGACTCTGCTGAAGCATTTGAGGACTCAGCTGCATTATTTAAGGACTCTGCTGCATTATTTAAGGAATTTGCTGCATTATTTAAGGACTCTGCTGCGGTATTTAAGGACTCTGCTGCATTATTTAAGGACTTTGTTGCATTATGTAAGGAGTCTGCTGCATTATTTAAGGACTTTGCTGCATTATTTAATGAATCTGCTGAAGCATTTGAGGACTCAACTGCATTATTTAAGGTCTCTGCTGCATTATTTAAGGACTCTGCTGAAGCATTTGAGGACTCAGCTGCATGATTTAAGGACTTTGCTGCATTAGTTAAGGACTCTGCTGCATTATTTAAGGAATTTGTTGCATTATTTAAGGACTCTGCTGCATTATTTAAGGACTTTGCTGCATTATTTAATAACTTTGTTGCATTATATAAGTACTCTGCTGCATTATTTAAGGACTTTGTTGCATTATGTAAGGAGTCTGCTGCATTATTTAAGGACTTTGCTGCATTATTTAACGACTCTGCTGAAGCATTTGAGGACTCAGCTGCATTATTTAAGGACACTGCTGCATTATTTAAGGAATTTGCTGCATTATTTAAGGACTCTGCTGCGGTATTTAAGGACTCTGCTGCATTATTTAAGGACTTTGTTGCATTATTTAAGGTCTCTGCTGCAGTATTTAATGACTCTGCTGAAGCATTTGGGCACTCAGATGCATTATTTAAGGACTCTGCTGCATTATGTAAGGGCTTTGCTGCTTTATTTAAGGACTCTTTTGCATTATTTAAGGACTTTGTTGCATTATTTAAGGACTCTGCTGCATTATTTAAGGACTTTGTTGCATTATTTAAGGATTCTGCTGCATTATTTAAGGACTTTGCTGCATTATTTAAGGACTTTGCCGCATTATTTAAGGACTATGCTTTGGTATTTAAGGACTCTGCTGCATTATTTAAGGACTCTGCTGCATTATTTAAGGACTCTGCTGCATTATTTAATTACTTTGCTGCATTATTTAAGGACTCTGCTGCGGTATTTAAGGACTCTGCTGCGGTATTTAAGGACTCTGCTGCATTATTTAAGGACACTGCTGCAGAATTTAAGGAATCTGCTTCATTATTTAAGGACTTTGTTGCTTTATTTAAGGTCTCTGCTGCATTATTTAAGGACTCTGCTATGGTACTTAAGGACTTTGCTGCATTATTTAAGGACTTTGCTGCATTATTTAAGGACTCTGCTGCATTATTTAAGAACTTTGTTGCATTATTTAAGGACTCTGCTGCATTATTTAAGGACTTTGTTGCATTATGTAAGGACTCTGCTGCATTATTTAAGGACTTTGCTGCATTATTTAAGGACTCTGCTGCATAATTTAAGGACTTTATTGCATTATTTTAGGATCCTGCTGCATTATTTAATGACTCTGCTGAAGCATTTGAGGACTCAGCTGCATTATTAAAGGTCTCTGCTGCATTATTTAAGGATCCTGCTGAAGCATTTGAGGACTCAGTTGCATTATTTAAGGACTTTGCTGCATTATTTAACGACTCTGCTGCGTTATTTAAGGACTCTGCTGCATTATTTAAGAACTTTGCTGTATTATTTAAGGACTCTTCTGCATTATTTAATGACTCTGCTGAAGTATTTGAGGACTCAGCTGCATTATTTAAGGACTCTGCTGCATTATTTAAGGAATTTGCTGCATTATTTAATGACTCTGCTGCATTATTTAAGGACTTTGTTGTATTATTTAAGGACTTTGCTGCATTATTTAAGGACTCTGCTGCGGTATTTAAGGACTCTGCTGCATTATTTAAGGACTTTGTTGCATTATTTAAGGACTCTGCTGCATTATTTAAGGACTTTGCTGCATTATTTAAGGACTATGCTGTGGTATTTAAGGACTCTGCTGCATTATTTAAGGACTTTGCTGCATTATTTAAGGACTCTGCTGCATTATTTAATTACTTTGCTGCATTATTTAAGGACTCTGCTGCGGTATTTAAGGACTCTGCTGCATTATTTAAGGACTTTGATGCATTATTTAAGGACTCTGCTGCATTATTTAAGGAATTTGTTGCATTATTTAAGGACTCTGCTGCATTATTTAAGGACTTTGCTGCATTATTTAATAACTTTGTTGCATTATATAAGTACTCTGCTGCATTATTTAAGGACTTTGTTGCATTATGTAAGGAGTCTGCTGCATTATTTAAGGACTTTGCTGCATTATTTAACGACTCTGCTGAAACATTTGAGGACTCAGCTGCATTATTTAAGGACTCTGCTGCATTATTTAAGGAATTTGCTGCATTATTTAAGGACTCTGCTGCGGTATTTAAGGACTCTGCTGCATTATTTAAGGACTTTGATGAATTATTTAAGGACTCTGCTGCATTATTTAATGACTTTGTTGCATTATATAAGGTCTCTGCTGCATTATTTAAGGACTATGTTGCATTATGTTAGAAGTCTGCTGCATTATTTAAGGACTTTGCTGCATTATTTAAGGACTCTGCTGCATTATTTAAGGACTTTATTGCATTATTTAAGGACTCTGCTGCATTATTTAATGACTCTGCTGAAGCATTTGAGGACTCAGCTGCATTATTTAAGGTCTCTGCTGTATTATTTAAGTACTCTGCTGCATTATTTAATGACTCTGCTGCGGTATTTAAGGACTCTGCTGCATTATTTAAGGACTTTGCTGCATTATTTAAGGACTGCTGCGTTGTTTAAGGACTCTGCTGCATTATTTAAGACTTTGCTGCATTATTTAAGGACTCTGCTGCATTATGTAAGGACTTTGCTGCTTTATTTAAGGACTTTGCTGCATTATTTAAGGACTTTGTTGCATTATTTAAGGACTCTGCTGCATTATTTAAGGACTTTGTTGCATTATTTAAGGACTCTGCTGCATTATTTAAGGACTTTGCTGCATTATTTAAGGACTATGCTGTGATATTTAAGGACTATGCTTTGGCATTATTTAAGGACTTTGCTGCATTATTTAAGGACTCTGCTGCATTATTTAATTACTTTGCTGCATTATTAAAGGACCCTGCTGCGGCATTTAAGGATTCTGCTGCATTATTTAAGGACTTTGATGCATTATTTAAGGACGCTGCTGCAGAATTTAAGGAATCTGCTGCATTATTTAAGGACTTTGTTGCATTATTTAAGGTCTCTGCTGCATTATTTAAGGACTCTGCTATGGTACTTAACGACTTTGCTGCATTATTTAAGGACTTTGCTGCATTATTTAAGGACTTTGATGCATTATTTAAGAACTTTGTTGCATTATTTAAGGACTCTGCTGCATTATTTAAGGACTTTGTTGCATTATGTAAGGACTCTGCTGCATTATTTAAGGACTTTGCTGCATTATTTAAGGACTCTGCTGCATAATTTAAGGACTTTATTGCATTATTTAAGGATCCTGCTGCATTATTTAAGGATCCTGCTGAAGCATTTGAGGACTCAGCTGCATTATTTAAGGACTTTGCTGCATTATTTAGCGACTCTGCTGCATTATCTAAGGACTCTGCTGCTTTATTTAAGGACTTTCCTGCATTATTTAAGGAGTCTTCTGCATTATTTAATGACTCTGCTGAAGCATTTGAGGACTCAGCTGCATTATTTAAGGACTCTGCTGCATTATTTAAGGACTTTGCTGCATTATTTAACGACTCTGCTAAAACATTTGAGGACTCAGCTGCATTATTTAAGGACTCTGCTGCATTATTTAAGGAATTTGCTGCATTATTTAAGGACTCTGCTGCGGTATTTAAGGACTCTGCTGCATTATTTAAGGACTTTGATGAATTATTTAAGGACTCTGCTGCATTATTTAATGACTTTGTTGCATTATATAAGGTCTCTGCTGCATTATTTAAGGACTATGTTGCATTATGTTAGAAGTCTGCTGCATTATTTAAGGACTTTGCTGCATTATTTAAGGACTCTGCTGCATTATTTAAGGACTTTATTGCATTATTTAAGGACTCTGCTGCATTATTTAATGACTCTGCTGAAGCATTTGAGGACTCAGCTGCATTATTTAAGGTCTCTGCTGTATTATTTAAGGACTCTGCTGCATTATTTAATGACTCTGCTGCGGTATTTAAGGACTCTGCTGCATTATTTAAGGACTTTGCTGCATTATTTAAGGACTGCTGCGTTGTTTAAGGACTCTGCTGCATTATTTAAGACTTTGCTGCATTATTTAAGGACTCTGCTGAAGCAATTGGGGACTCAGATGCATTATTTAAGGACTCTGCTGCATTATGTAAGGACTTTGCTGCTTTATTTAAGGACTTTGCTGCATTATTTAAGGACTTTGTTGCATTATTTAAGGACTCTGCTGCATTATTTAAGGACTTTGTTGCATTATTTAAGGACTCTGCTGCATTATTTAAGGACTTTGCTGCATTATTTAAGGACTATGCTGTGATATTTAAGGACTATGCTTTGGCATTATTTAAGGACTTTGCTGCATTATTTAAGGACTCTGCTGCATTATTTAATTACTTTGCTGCATTATTAAAGGACCCTGCTGCGGCATTTAAGGATTCTGCTGCATTATTTAAGGACTTTGATGCATTATTTAAGGACGCTGCTGCAGAATTTAAGGAATCTGCTGCATTATTTAAGGACTTTGTTGCATTATTTAAGGTCTCTGCTGCATTATTTAAGGACTCTGCTATGGTACTTAACGACTTTGCTGCATTATTTAAGGACTCTGCTGCATTATTTAATTACTTTGCTGCATTATTTAAGGACTCTGCTGCGGTATTTAAGGACTCTGCTGCATTATTTAAGGACTTTGATGCATTATTTAAGGACTCTTCTGCATTATTTAAGGAATTTGTTGCATTATTTAAGGACTCTGCTGCATTATTTAAGGACTTTGCTGCATTATTTAATAACTTTGTTGCATTATATAAGTACTCTGCTGCATTATTTAAGGACTTTGTTGCATTATGTAAGGAGTCTGCTGCATTATTTAAGGACTTTGCTGCATTATTTAACGACTCTGCTGAAGCATTTGAGGACTCAGCTGCATTATTTAAGGACTCTGCTGCATTATTTAAGGAATTTGCTGCATTATTTAAGGACTCTGCTGCGGTATTTAAGGACTCTGCTGCATTATTTAAGGACTTTGTTGCATTATGTAAGGAGTCTGCTGCATTATTTAAGGACTTTGCTGCATTATTTAATGAATCTGCTGAAGCATTTGAGGACTCAACTGCATTATTTAAGGTCTCTGCTGCATTATTTAAGGACTCTGCTGAAGCATTTGAGGACTCAGCTGCATGATTTAAGGACTTTGCTGCATTAGTTAAGGACTCTGCTGCATTATTTAAGGAATTTGTTGCATTATTTAAGGACTCTGCTGCATTATTTAAGGACTTTGCTGCATTATTTAATAACTTTGTTGCATTATATAAGTACTCTGCTGCATTATTTAAGGACTTTGTTGCATTATGTAAGGAGTCTGCTGCATTATTTAAGGACTTTGCTGCATTATTTAACGACTCTGCTGAAGCATTTGAGGACTCAGCTGCATTATTTAAGGACACTGCTGCATTATTTAAGGAATTTGCTGCATTATTTAAGGACTCTGCTGCGGTATTTAAGGACTCTGCTGCATTATTTAAGGACTTTGTTGCATTATTTAAGGTCTCTGCTGCAGTATTTAATGACTCTGCTGAAGCATTTGGGCACTCAGATGCATTATTTAAGGACTCTGCTGCATTATGTAAGGGCTTTGCTGCTTTATTTAAGGACTCTTTTGCATTATTTAAGGACTTTGTTGCATTATTTAAGGACTCTGCTGCATTATTTAAGGACTTTGTTGCATTATTTAAGGATTCTGCTGCATTATTTAAGGACTTTGCTGCATTATTTAAGGACTTTGCCGCATTATTTAAGGACTATGCTTTGGTATTTAAGGACTCTGCTGCATTATTTAAGGACTCTGCTGCATTATTTAAGGACTCTGCTGCATTATTTAATTACTTTGCTGCATTATTTAAGGACTCTGCTGCGGTATTTAAGGACTCTGCTGCGGTATTTAAGGACTCTGCTGCATTATTTAAGGACACTGCTGCAGAATTTAAGGAATCTGCTTCATTATTTAAGGACTTTGTTGCTTTATTTAAGGTCTCTGCTGCATTATTTAAGGACTCTGCTATGGTACTTAAGGACTTTGCTGCATTATTTAAGGACTTTGCTGCATTATTTAAGGACTCTGCTGCATTATTTAAGAACTTTGTTGCATTATTTAAGGACTCTGCTGCATTATTTAAGGACTTTGTTGCATTATGTAAGGACTCTGCTGCATTATTTAAGGACTTTGCTGCATTATTTAAGGACTCTGCTGCATAATTTAAGGACTTTATTGCATTATTTTAGGATCCTGCTGCATTATTTAATGACTCTGCTGAAGCATTTGAGGACTCAGCTGCATTATTAAAGGTCTCTGCTGCATTATTTAAGGATCCTGCTGAAGCATTTGAGGACTCAGTTGCATTATTTAAGGACTTTGCTGCATTATTTAACGACTCTGCTGCGTTATTTAAGGACTCTGCTGCATTATTTAAGAACTTTGCTGTATTATTTAAGGACTCTTCTGCATTATTTAATGACTCTGCTGAAGTATTTGAGGACTCAGCTGCATTATTTAAGGACTCTGCTGCATTATTTAAGGAATTTGCTGCATTATTTAATGACTCTGCTGCATTATTTAAGGACTTTGTTGTATTATTTAAGGACTTTGCTGCATTATTTAAGGACTCTGCTGCGGTATTTAAGGACTCTGCTGCATTATTTAAGGACTTTGTTGCATTATTTAAGGACTCTGCTGCATTATTTAAGGACTTTGCTGCATTATTTAAGGACTATGCTGTGGTATTTAAGGACTCTGCTGCATTATTTAAGGACTTTGCTGCATTATTTAAGGACTCTGCTGCATTATTTAATTACTTTGCTGCATTATTTAAGGACTCTGCTGCGGTATTTAAGGACTCTGCTGCATTATTTAAGGACTTTGATGCATTATTTAAGGACTCTGCTGCATTATTTAAGGAATTTGTTGCATTATTTAAGGACTCTGCTGCATTATTTAAGGACTTTGCTGCATTATTTAATAACTTTGTTGCATTATATAAGTACTCTGCTGCATTATTTAAGGACTTTGTTGCATTATGTAAGGAGTCTGCTGCATTATTTAAGGACTTTGCTGCATTATTTAACGACTCTGCTGAAACATTTGAGGACTCAGCTGCATTATTTAAGGACTCTGCTGCATTATTTAAGGAATTTGCTGCATTATTTAAGGACTCTGCTGCGGTATTTAAGGACTCTGCTGCATTATTTAAGGACTTTGATGAATTATTTAAGGACTCTGCTGCATTATTTAATGACTTTGTTGCATTATATAAGGTCTCTGCTGCATTATTTAAGGACTATGTTGCATTATGTTAGAAGTCTGCTGCATTATTTAAGGACTTTGCTGCATTATTTAAGGACTCTGCTGCATTATTTAAGGACTTTATTGCATTATTTAAGGACTCTGCTGCATTATTTAATGACTCTGCTGAAGCATTTGAGGACTCAGCTGCATTATTTAAGGTCTCTGCTGTATTATTTAAGTACTCTGCTGCATTATTTAATGACTCTGCTGCGGTATTTAAGGACTCTGCTGCATTATTTAAGGACTTTGCTGCATTATTTAAGGACTGCTGCGTTGTTTAAGGACTCTGCTGCATTATTTAAGACTTTGCTGCATTATTTAAGGACTCTGCTGAAGCAATTGGGGACTCAGATGCATTATTTAAGGACTCTGCTGCATTATGTAAGGACTTTGCTGCTTTATTTAAGGACTTTGCTGCATTATTTAAGGACTTTGTTGCATTATTTAAGGACTCTGCTGCATTATTTAAGGACTTTGTTGCATTATTTAAGGACTCTGCTGCATTATTTAAGGACTTTGCTGCATTATTTAAGGACTATGCTGTGATATTTAAGGACTATGCTTTGGCATTATTTAAGGACTTTGCTGCATTATTTAAGGACTCTGCTGCATTATTTAATTACTTTGCTGCATTATTAAAGGACCCTGCTGCGGCATTTAAGGATTCTGCTGCATTATTTAAGGACTTTGATGCATTATTTAAGGACGCTGCTGCAGAATTTAAGGAATCTGCTGCATTATTTAAGGACTTTGTTGCATTATTTAAGGTCTCTGCTGCATTATTTAAGGACTCTGCTATGGTACTTAACGACTTTGCTGCATTATTTAAGGACTTTGCTGCATTATTTAAGGACTTTGATGCATTATTTAAGAACTTTGTTGCATTATTTAAGGACTCTGCTGCATTATTTAAGGACTTTGTTGCATTATGTAAGGACTCTGCTGCATTATTTAAGGACTTTGCTGCATTATTTAAGGACTCTGCTGCATAATTTAAGGACTTTATTGCATTATTTAAGGATCCTGCTGCATTATTTAAGGATCCTGCTGAAGCATTTGAGGACTCAGCTGCATTATTTAAGGACTTTGCTGCATTATTTAGCGACTCTGCTGCATTATCTAAGGACTCTGCTGCTTTATTTAAGGACTTTCCTGCATTATTTAAGGAGTCTTCTGCATTATTTAATGACTCTGCTGAAGCATTTGAGGACTCAGCTGCATTATTTAAGGACTCTGCTGCATTATTTAAGGACTTTGCTGCATTATTTAACGACTCTGCTAAAACATTTGAGGACTCAGCTGCATTATTTAAGGACTCTGCTGCATTATTTAAGGAATTTGCTGCATTATTTAAGGACTCTGCTGCGGTATTTAAGGACTCTGCTGCATTATTTAAGGACTTTGATGAATTATTTAAGGACTCTGCTGCATTATTTAATGACTTTGTTGCATTATATAAGGTCTCTGCTGCATTATTTAAGGACTATGTTGCATTATGTTAGAAGTCTGCTGCATTATTTAAGGACTTTGCTGCATTATTTAAGGACTCTGCTGCATTATTTAAGGACTTTATTGCATTATTTAAGGACTCTGCTGCATTATTTAATGACTCTGCTGAAGCATTTGAGGACTCAGCTGCATTATTTAAGGTCTCTGCTGTATTATTTAAGGACTCTGCTGCATTATTTAATGACTCTGCTGCGGTATTTAAGGACTCTGCTGCATTATTTAAGGACTTTGCTGCATTATTTAAGGACTGCTGCGTTGTTTAAGGACTCTGCTGCATTATTTAAGACTTTGCTGCATTATTTAAGGACTCTGCTGAAGCAATTGGGGACTCAGATGCATTATTTAAGGACTCTGCTGCATTATGTAAGGACTTTGCTGCTTTATTTAAGGACTTTGCTGCATTATTTAAGGACTTTGTTGCATTATTTAAGGACTCTGCTGCATTATTTAAGGACTTTGTTGCATTATTTAAGGACTCTGCTGCATTATTTAAGGACTTTGCTGCATTATTTAAGGACTATGCTGTGATATTTAAGGACTATGCTTTGGCATTATTTAAGGACTTTGCTGCATTATTTAAGGACTCTGCTGCATTATTTAATTACTTTGCTGCATTATTAAAGGACCCTGCTGCGGCATTTAAGGATTCTGCTGCATTATTTAAGGACTTTGATGCATTATTTAAGGACGCTGCTGCAGAATTTAAGGAATCTGCTGCATTATTTAAGGACTTTGTTGCATTATTTAAGGTCTCTGCTGCATTATTTAAGGACTCTGCTATGGTACTTAACGACTTTGCTGCATTATTTAAGGACTTTGCTGCATTATTTAAGGACTTTGATGCATTATTTAAGAACTTTGTTGCATTATTTAAGGACTCTGCTGCATTATTTAAGGACTTTGTTGCATTATGTAAGGACTCTGCTGCATTATTTAAGGACTTTGCTGCATTATTTAAGGACTCTGCTGCATAATTTAAGGACTTTATTGCATTATTTAAGGATCCTGCTGCATTATTTAAGGATCCTGCTGAAGCATTTGAGGACTCAGCTGCATTATTTAAGGACTTTGCTGCATTATTTAGCGACTCTGCTGCATTATCTAAGGACTCTGCTGCTTTATTTAAGGACTTTCCTGCATTATTTAAGGAGTCTTCTGCATTATTTAATGACTCTGCTGAAGCATTTGAGGACTCAGCTGCATTATTTAAGGACTCTGCTGCATTATTTAAGGACTTTGCTGCATTATTTAATGACTCTGCTGAAGCATTTGAGGACTCAGCTGCATTATTTAAGGACTCTGCTGCATTATTTAAGGAATTTGCTGCATTATATAAGGACTCTGCTGCGGTATTTAAGGACTCTGCTGCATTATTTAAGGACTTTGATGCATTATTTAAGGACGCTGCTGCAGAATTTAAGGAATCTGCTGCATTATTTAAGGACTTTGTTGCATTATTTAAGGTCTCTGCTGCATTATTTAAGGACTTGCTGCATTATTTAAGGACTCTGCTGCTGTGTTTAAGAACTCTGCTGCATTATTTAAGGACTTTGCTGAATTATTTTAGGACTCTGCTGCATTATTTAAGGACTTTGCTGTATTATTTAAGGACTCTACTGCATTATTTAAGGACTTTGTTGCATTATTTAAGGACTCTGCTGCATTATTTAAGGACTTTGCTGCATTATTTAAGGACTCTGCTGCATTATTTAAGGACTTTGCTGCATTATTTAATGACTCTGCTGCATTATTTAAGGACTTTGTTGTATTATTTAAGGACTTTGCTGCATTATTTAAGGACTCTGCTGCGGTATTTAAGGACTCTGCTGCATTATTTAAGGACTTTGTTGCATTATTTAAGGACTCTGCTGCATTATTTAGGGACTTTGCTGCATTATTTAAGGACTATGCTGTGGTACTTAAGGACTCTGCTGTATTATTTAAGGACTTTGCTGCATTATTTAAGGACTCTGCTGCATTATTTAATGACTTTGTTGCATTATATAAGGACTCTGCTGCATTATTTAAGGACTATGTTGCATTATGTTAGAAGTCTGCTGCATTATTTAAGGACTTTGCTGCATTATTTAAGGACTCTGCTGCATTATTTGAGGACTTTATTGCATTATTTAAGGACTCTGCTGCATTATTTAATGACTCTGCTGAAGCATTTGAGGACTCAGCTGCATTATTTAAGGTCTCTGCTGTATTATTTAAGGACTCTGCTGCATTATTTAATGACTCTGCTGCGGTATTTAAGGACTCTGCTGCATTATTTAAGGACTTTGCTGCATTATTTAAGGACTGCTGCGTTATTTAAGGACTCTGCTGCATTATTTAAGACTTTGCTGCATTATTTAAGGACTCTGCTGCAGTGTTTAATGACTCTGCTGAAGCAATTGGGGACTCAGATGCATTGTTTAAGGACTCTGCTGCATTATGTAAGGACTTTGCTGCTTTATTTAAGGACTTTGCTGCATTATTTAAGGACTTTGTTGCATTATTTAAGGACTCTGCTGCATTATTTAAGGACTTTGTTGCATTATTTAAGGACTCTGCCGCATTATTTAAGGACTATGCTTTGGTATTTAAGGACTCTGCTGCATTATTTAAGGACTTTGCTGCATTATTTAAGGACTCTGCTGCATTATTTAATTACTTTGCTGCATTATTTAAGGACTCTGCTGCGGTATTTAAGTACTCTGCTGCATTATTTAAGGACTTTGATGCATTATTTAAGGACACTGCTGCAGAATTTAAGGAATCTGCTTCATTATTTAAGGACTTTGTTGCATTATTTAAGGTCTCTGCTGCATTATTTAAGGACTCTGCTATGGTACTTAAGGACTTTGCTGCATTATTTAAGGACTCTGCTGCATTATTTAAGAACTTTGTTGCATTGTTTAAGGACTCTGCTGCATTATTTAAGGACTTTGTTGCATTATGTTAGGACTCTGCTGCATTATTTAACGACTTTGCTGCATTATTTAAGGACTCTGCTGCATAATTTAAGGACTTTATTGCATTATTTTAGGATCCTGCTGCATTATTTAATGACTCTGCTGAAGCATTTGAGGACTCAGCTGCATTATTAAAGGTCTCTGCTGCATTATTTAAGGATCCTGCTGAAGCATTTGAGGACTCAGCTGCATTATTTAAGGACTTTGCTGCATTATTTAACGACTCTGCTGCGTTATTTAAGGACTCTGCTGCATTATTTAAGAACTTTGCTGCATTATTTAAGGACTCTTCTGCATTATTTAATGACTCTGCTGAAGTATTTGAGGACTCAGCTGCATTATTTAAGGACTCTGCTGCATTATTTAAGGAATTTGATGCATTATTTAAGGACTCTGCTGCGTTATTTAAGGACTCTGCTGCATTATTTAAGGACTTTGATGCATTATTTAAGGACGCTGCTGCAGAATTTAAGGAATCTGCTGCATTATTTAAGGACTTTGTTGCATTATTTAAGGTCTCTGCTGCATTATTTAAGGACTCTGCTGTGGTATTTAAGGACTCTGCTGCATTATTTAAGGAATTTGTTGCATTATTTAAGGACGCTGCTGCATTATTTAAGGACTTTGTTGCTTTATTTAAGGACTCTGCTGCAGTATTTAATGACTCTGCTGAAGCATTTGGGGACTCAGATGCATTATTTAAGGACTCTGCTGCATTATGTAAGGGCTTTGCTGCTTTATTTAAGGACTCTTTTGCATTATTTAAGGACTTTGTTGCATTATTTAAGGACTCTGCTGCATTATTTAAGGACTTTGCTGCATTATTTAAGGACTATGCTTTGGTATTTAAGGACTCTGCTGCATTATTTAAGGACTTTGCTGCATTATTTAAGGACTCTGCTGCATTATTTAATTACTTTGCTGCATTATTTAAGGACTCTGCTGCGGTATTTAAGGACTCTGCTGCATTATTTAAGGACTTTGATGCATTATTTAAGGACTCTGCTGCATTATTTAAGGAATTTGTTGCATTATTTAAGGACTCTGCTGCATTATTTAAGGACTTTGCTGCATTATTTAATAACTTTGTTGCATTATATAAGTACTCTGCTGCATTATTTAAGGACTTTGTTGCATTATGTAAGGAGTCTGCTGCATTATTTAAGGACTTTGCTGCATTATTTAACGACTCTGCTGAAGCATTTGAGGACTCAGCTGCATTATTTAAGGACTCTGCTGCATTATTTAAGGAATTTGCTGCATTATTTAAGGACTCTGCTGCGGTATTTAAGGACTCTGCTGCATTATTTAAGGACTTTGTTGCATTATGTAAGGAGTCTGCTGCATTATTTAAGGACTTTGCTGCATTATTTAATGAATCTGCTGAAGCATTTGAGGACTCAACTGCATTATTTAAGGTCTCTGCTGCATTATTTAAGGACTCTGCTGAAGCATTTGAGGACTCAGCTGCATGATTTAAGGACTTTGTTGCATTATGTAAGGAGTCTGCTGCATTATTTAAGGACTTTGCTGCATTATTTAATGAATCTGCTGAAGCATTTGAGGACTCAACTGCATTATTTAAGGTCTCTGCTGCAGTATTTAATGACTCTGCTGAAGCATTTGGGCACTCAGATGCATTATTTAAGGACTCTGCTGCATTATGTAAGGGCTTTGCTGCTTTATTTAAGGACTCTTTTGCATTATTTAAGGACTTTGTTGCATTATTTAAGGACTCTGCTGCATTATTTAAGGACTTTGTTGCATTATTTAAGGATTCTGCTGCATTATTTAAGGACTTTGCTGCATTATTTAAGGACTTTGCCGCATTATTTAAGGACTATGCTTTGGTATTTAAGGACTCTGCTGCATTATTTAAGGACTCTGCTGCATTATTTAAGGACTCTGCTGCATTATTTAATTACTTTGCTGCATTATTTAAGGACTCTGCTGCGGTATTTAAGGACTCTGCTGCGGTATTTAAGGACTCTGCTGCATTATTTAAGGACACTGCTGCAGAATTTAAGGAATCTGCTTCATTATTTAAGGACTTTGTTGCTTTATTTAAGGTCTCTGCTGCATTATTTAAGGACTCTGCTATGGTACTTAAGGACTTTGCTGCATTATTTAAGGACTTTGCTGCATTATTTAAGGACTCTGCTGCATTATTTAAGAACTTTGTTGCATTATTTAAGGACTCTGCTGCATTATTTAAGGACTTTGTTGCATTATGTAAGGACTCTGCTGCATTATTTAAGGACTTTGCTGCATTATTTAAGGACTCTGCTGCATAATTTAAGGACTTTATTGCATTATTTTAGGATCCTGCTGCATTATTTAATGACTCTGCTGAAGCATTTGAGGACTCAGCTGCATTATTAAAGGTCTCTGCTGCATTATTTAAGGATCCTGCTGAAGCATTTGAGGACTCAGTTGCATTATTTAAGGACTTTGCTGCATTATTTAACGACTCTGCTGCGTTATTTAAGGACTCTGCTGCATTATTTAAGAACTTTGCTGTATTATTTAAGGACTCTTCTGCATTATTTAATGACTCTGCTGAAGTATTTGAGGACTCAGCTGCATTATTTAAGGACTCTGCTGCATTATTTAAGGAATTTGCTGCATTATTTAAGGACTCTGCTGCGTTATTTAAGGACTCTGCTGCATTATTTAAGGACTTTGATGCATTATTTAAGGACGCTGCTGCAGAATTTAAGGAATCTGCTGCATTATTTAAGGACTTTGTTGCAATATTTAAGGTCTCTGCTGCATTATTTAAGGACTCTGCTGTGGTATTTAAGGACTCTGCTGCATTATTTAAGGAATTTGTTGCATTATTTAAGGACGCTGCTGCATTATTTAAGGTCTTTGTTGCATTATTTAAGGACTCTGCTGCAGTATTTAATGACTCTGCTGAAGCATTTGGGGACTCAGATGCATTATTTAAGGACTCTGCTGCATTATGTAAGGGCTTTGCTGCTTTATTTAAGGACTCTTTTGCATTATTTAAGGACTTTGTTGCATTATTTAAGGACTCTGCTGCATTATTTAAGGACTTTGTTGCATTATTTAAGGATTCTGCTGCATTATTTAAGGACTTTGCTGCATTATTTAAGGACTATGCTTTGGTATTTAAGGACTCTGCTGCATTATTTAAGGACTTTGCTGCATTATTTAAGGACTCTGCTGCATTATTTAATTACTTTGCTGCATTATTTAAGGACTCTGCTGCGGTATTTAAGGACTCTGCTGCATTATTTAAGGACTTTGATGCATTATTTAAGGACTCTGCTGCATTATTTAAGGAATTTGTTGCATTATTTAAGGACTCTGCTGCATTATTTAAGGACTTTGCTGCATTATTTAATAACTTTGTTGCATTATATAAGTACTCTGCTGCATTATTTAAGGACTTTGTTGCATTATGTAAGGAGTCTGCTGCATTATTTAAGGACTTTGCTGCATTATTTAAGGACTCTGCTGAAGCATTTGAGGACTCAGCTGCATTATTTAAGGACTCTGCTGCATTATTTAAGGAATTTGCTGCATTATTTAAGGACTCTGCTGCGGTATTTAAGGACTCTGCTGCATTATTTAAGGACTTTGTTGCATTATGTAAGGAGTCTGCTGCATTATTTAAGGACTTTGCTGCATTATTTAATGAATCTGCTGAAGCATTTGAGGACTCAACTGCATTATTTAAGGTCTCTGCTGCATTATTTAAGGACTCTGCTGAAGCATTTGAGGACTCAGCTGCATGATTTAAGGACTTTGCTGCATTATTTAAGGACTCTGCTGCATTATTTAAGGAATTTGTTGCATTATTTAAGGACTCTGCTGCATTATTTAAGGACTTTGCTGCATTATTTAATAACTTTGTTGCATTATATAAGTACTCTGCTGCATTATTTAAGGACTTTGTTGCATTATGTAAGGAGTCTGCTGCATTATTTAAGGACTTTGCTGCATTATTTAACGACTCTGCTGAAGCATTTGAGGACTCAGCTGCATTATTTAAGGACTCTGCTGCATTATTTAAGTAATTTGCTGCATTATTTAAGGACTCTGCTGCGGTATTTAAGGACTCTGCTGCATTATTTAAGGACTTTGTTGCATTATGTAAGGAGCCTGCTGCATTATTTAAGGACTTTGCTGCATTATTTAATGACTCTGCTGAAGCATTTGAGGACTCAGCTGCATAATTTAAGGACTCTGCTGCATTATTTAAGGAATTTGCTGCATTATTTAAGGACTCTGCTGCGATATTTAAGGACTCTTCTGCATTATTTAAGGACTTTGATGCATTATTTAAGGACGCTGCTGCAGAATTTAAGGAATCTGCTGCATTATTTAAGGACTTTGTTGCATTATTTAAGGTCTCTGCTGCATTATTTAAGGACTCTGCTGTGGTATTTAATTACTCTGCTGCATTATTTAAGGAATTTGTTGCATTATTTAAGGACGCTGCTGCATTATTTAAGGACTTTGTTGCATTATTTAAGGACTTTGCTGCATTAATTAAGGACTTTGCTGCATTACTTAAGAACTCTGCTGCATTATTTAATTACTTGCTGCATTATTTAAGGACTCTGCTGCGGTGTTTAAGAACTCTGCTGCATTATTTAAGGACTTTGATGCATTATTTTAGGACTCTGCTGCATTATTTAAGGACTTTGCTGTATTATTTAAGGACTCTACTGAATTATTTAAGGACTTTGTTGCATTATTTAAGGACTCTGCTGCATTATTTAAGGACTTTGCTGTATTATTTAAGGACTCTGCTGCATTATTTAAGGACTTTTTTGCATTATTTAATGACTCTGCTGCATTATTTAAGGACTTTGCTGCATTATTTAAGGACTCTGTTGCATTATTTAAGGACTTTATTGCATTATTTAATGACTCTGCTGCATTATTTAAGGAATTTGCTGCATTATTTAAGGACTCTGCTGCATTATTTAAGGACTTTGCTGCATTATTTAATGACTCTGCTGCATTATTTAAGGACTTTGTTGTATTATTTAAGGACTTTGCTGCATTATTTAAGGACTCTGCTGCGGTATTTAAGGACTCTGCTGCATTATTTAAGGACTTTGTTGCATTATTTAAGGACTCTGCTGCATTATTTAAGGACTTTGCTGCATTATTTAAGGACTATGCTGTGGTATTTAAGGACTCTGCTGTATTATTTAAGGACTTTGCTGCATTATTTAAGGACTCTGCTGCATTATTTAATGACTTTGTTGCATTATATAAAGACTCTGCTGCATTATTTAAGGACTATGTTGCATTATGTTAGAAGTCTGCTGCATTATTTAAGGACTTTGCTGCATTATTTAAGGACTCTGCTGCATTATTTAAGGACTTTATTGCATTATTTAAGGACTCTGCTGCATTATTTAATGACTCTGCTGAAGCATTTGAGGACTCAGCTGCATTATTTAAGGTCTCTGCTGTATTATTTAAGGACTCTGCTGCATTATTTAATGACTCTGCTGCGGTATTTAAGGACTCTGCTGCATTATTTAAGGACTTTGCTGCATTATTTAAGGACTGCTGCGTTGTTTAAGGACTCTGCTGCATTATTTAAGACTTTGCTGCATTATTTAAGGACTCTGCTGAAGCAATTGGGGACTCAGATGCATTATTTAAGGACTCTGCTGCATTATGTAAGGACTTTGCTGCTTTATTTAAGGACTTTGCTGCATTATTTAAGGACTTTGTTGCATTATTTAAGGACTCTGCTGCATTATTTAAGGACTTTGTTGCATTATTTAAGGACTCTGCTGCATTATTTAAGGACTTTGCTGCATTATTTAAGGACTATGCTGTGATATTTAAGGACTATGCTTTGGCATTATTTAAGGACTTTGCTGCATTATTTAAGGACTCTGCTGCATTATTTAATTACTTTGCTGCATTATTAAAGGACCCTGCTGCGGCATTTAAGGATTCTGCTGCATTATTTAAGGACTTTGATGCATTATTTAAGGACGCTGCTGCAGAATTTAAGGAATCTGCTGCATTATTTAAGGACTTTGTTGCATTATTTAAGGTCTCTGCTGCATTATTTAAGGACTCTGCTATGGTACTTAACGACTTTGCTGCATTATTTAAGGACTTTGCTGCATTATTTAAGGACTTTGATGCATTATTTAAGAACTTTGTTGCATTATTTAAGGACTCTGCTGCATTATTTAAGGACTTTGTTGCATTATGTAAGGACTCTGCTGCATTATTTAAGGACTTTGCTGCATTATTTAAGGACTCTGCTGCATAATTTAAGGACTTTATTGCATTATTTAAGGATCCTGCTGCATTATTTAAGGATCCTGCTGAAGCATTTGAGGACTCAGCTGCATTATTTAAGGACTTTGCTGCATTATTTAGCGACTCTGCTGCATTATCTAAGGACTCTGCTGCTTTATTTAAGGACTTTCCTGCATTATTTAAGGAGTCTTCTGCATTATTTAATGACTCTGCTGAAGCATTTGAGGACTCAGCTGCATTATTTAAGGACTCTGCTGCATTATTTAAGGACTTTGCTGCATTATTTAATGACTCTGCTGAAGCATTTGAGGACTCAGCTGCATTATTTAAGGACTCTGCTGCATTATTTAAGGAATTTGCTGCATTATATAAGGACTCTGCTGCGGTATTTAAGGACTCTGCTGCATTATTTAAGGACTTTGATGCATTATTTAAGGACGCTGCTGCAGAATTTAAGGAATCTGCTGCATTATTTAAGGACTTTGTTGCATTATTTAAGGTCTCTGCTGCATTATTTAAGGACTTGCTGCATTATTTAAGGACTCTGCTGCTGTGTTTAAGAACTCTGCTGCATTATTTAAGGACTTTGCTGAATTATTTTAGGACTCTGCTGCATTATTTAAGGACTTTGCTGTATTATTTAAGGACTCTACTGCATTATTTAAGGACTTTGTTGCATTATTTAAGGACTCTGCTGCATTATTTAAGGACTTTGCTGCATTATTTAAGGACTCTGCTGCATTATTTAAGGACTTTGCTGCATTATTTAATGACTCTGCTGCATTATTTAAGGACTTTGTTGTATTATTTAAGGACTTTGCTGCATTATTTAAGGACTCTGCTGCGGTATTTAAGGACTCTGCTGCATTATTTAAGGACTTTGTTGCATTATTTAAGGACTCTGCTGCATTATTTAGGGACTTTGCTGCATTATTTAAGGACTATGCTGTGGTACTTAAGGACTCTGCTGTATTATTTAAGGACTTTGCTGCATTATTTAAGGACTCTGCTGCATTATTTAATGACTTTGTTGCATTATATAAGGACTCTGCTGCATTATTTAAGGACTATGTTGCATTATGTTAGAAGTCTGCTGCATTATTTAAGGACTTTGCTGCATTATTTAAGGACTCTGCTGCATTATTTGAGGACTTTATTGCATTATTTAAGGACTCTGCTGCATTATTTAATGACTCTGCTGAAGCATTTGAGGACTCAGCTGCATTATTTAAGGTCTCTGCTGTATTATTTAAGGACTCTGCTGCATTATTTAATGACTCTGCTGCGGTATTTAAGGACTCTGCTGCATTATTTAAGGACTTTGCTGCATTATTTAAGGACTGCTGCGTTATTTAAGGACTCTGCTGCATTATTTAAGACTTTGCTGCATTATTTAAGGACTCTGCTGCAGTGTTTAATGACTCTGCTGAAGCAATTGGGGACTCAGATGCATTGTTTAAGGACTCTGCTGCATTATGTAAGGACTTTGCTGCTTTATTTAAGGACTTTGCTGCATTATTTAAGGACTTTGTTGCATTATTTAAGGACTCTGCTGCATTATTTAAGGACTTTGTTGCATTATTTAAGGACTCTGCCGCATTATTTAAGGACTATGCTTTGGTATTTAAGGACTCTGCTGCATTATTTAAGGACTTTGCTGCATTATTTAAGGACTCTGCTGCATTATTTAATTACTTTGCTGCATTATTTAAGGACTCTGCTGCGGTATTTAAGTACTCTGCTGCATTATTTAAGGACTTTGATGCATTATTTAAGGACACTGCTGCAGAATTTAAGGAATCTGCTTCATTATTTAAGGACTTTGTTGCATTATTTAAGGTCTCTGCTGCATTATTTAAGGACTCTGCTATGGTACTTAAGGACTTTGCTGCATTATTTAAGGACTCTGCTGCATTATTTAAGAACTTTGTTGCATTGTTTAAGGACTCTGCTGCATTATTTAAGGACTTTGTTGCATTATGTTAGGACTCTGCTGCATTATTTAACGACTTTGCTGCATTATTTAAGGACTCTGCTGCATAATTTAAGGACTTTATTGCATTATTTTAGGATCCTGCTGCATTATTTAATGACTCTGCTGAAGCATTTGAGGACTCAGCTGCATTATTAAAGGTCTCTGCTGCATTATTTAAGGATCCTGCTGAAGCATTTGAGGACTCAGCTGCATTATTTAAGGACTTTGCTGCATTATTTAACGACTCTGCTGCGTTATTTAAGGACTCTGCTGCATTATTTAAGAACTTTGCTGCATTATTTAAGGACTCTTCTGCATTATTTAATGACTCTGCTGAAGTATTTGAGGACTCAGCTGCATTATTTAAGGACTCTGCTGCATTATTTAAGGAATTTGATGCATTATTTAAGGACTCTGCTGCGTTATTTAAGGACTCTGCTGCATTATTTAAGGACTTTGATGCATTATTTAAGGACGCTGCTGCAGAATTTAAGGAATCTGCTGCATTATTTAAGGACTTTGTTGCATTATTTAAGGTCTCTGCTGCATTATTTAAGGACTCTGCTGTGGTATTTAAGGACTCTGCTGCATTATTTAAGGAATTTGTTGCATTATTTAAGGACGCTGCTGCATTATTTAAGGACTTTGTTGCTTTATTTAAGGACTCTGCTGCAGTATTTAATGACTCTGCTGAAGCATTTGGGGACTCAGATGCATTATTTAAGGACTCTGCTGCATTATGTAAGGGCTTTGCTGCTTTATTTAAGGACTCTTTTGCATTATTTAAGGACTTTGTTGCATTATTTAAGGACTCTGCTGCATTATTTAAGGACTTTGCTGCATTATTTAAGGACTATGCTTTGGTATTTAAGGACTCTGCTGCATTATTTAAGGACTTTGCTGCATTATTTAAGGACTCTGCTGCATTATTTAATTACTTTGCTGCATTATTTAAGGACTCTGCTGCGGTATTTAAGGACTCTGCTGCATTATTTAAGGACTTTGATGCATTATTTAAGGACTCTGCTGCATTATTTAAGGAATTTGTTGCATTATTTAAGGACTCTGCTGCATTATTTAAGGACTTTGCTGCATTATTTAATAACTTTGTTGCATTATATAAGTACTCTGCTGCATTATTTAAGGACTTTGTTGCATTATGTAAGGAGTCTGCTGCATTATTTAAGGACTTTGCTGCATTATTTAACGACTCTGCTGAAGCATTTGAGGACTCAGCTGCATTATTTAAGGACTCTGCTGCATTATTTAAGGAATTTGCTGCATTATTTAAGGACTCTGCTGCGGTATTTAAGGACTCTGCTGCATTATTTAAGGACTTTGTTGCATTATGTAAGGAGTCTGCTGCATTATTTAAGGACTTTGCTGCATTATTTAATGAATCTGCTGAAGCATTTGAGGACTCAACTGCATTATTTAAGGTCTCTGCTGCATTATTTAAGGACTCTGCTGAAGCATTTGAGGACTCAGCTGCATGATTTAAGGACTTTGTTGCATTATGTAAGGAGTCTGCTGCATTATTTAAGGACTTTGCTGCATTATTTAATGAATCTGCTGAAGCATTTGAGGACTCAACTGCATTATTTAAGGTCTCTGCTGCAGTATTTAATGACTCTGCTGAAGCATTTGGGCACTCAGATGCATTATTTAAGGACTCTGCTGCATTATGTAAGGGCTTTGCTGCTTTATTTAAGGACTCTTTTGCATTATTTAAGGACTTTGTTGCATTATTTAAGGACTCTGCTGCATTATTTAAGGACTTTGTTGCATTATTTAAGGATTCTGCTGCATTATTTAAGGACTTTGCTGCATTATTTAAGGACTTTGCCGCATTATTTAAGGACTATGCTTTGGTATTTAAGGACTCTGCTGCATTATTTAAGGACTCTGCTGCATTATTTAAGGACTCTGCTGCATTATTTAATTACTTTGCTGCATTATTTAAGGACTCTGCTGCGGTATTTAAGGACTCTGCTGCGGTATTTAAGGACTCTGCTGCATTATTTAAGGACACTGCTGCAGAATTTAAGGAATCTGCTTCATTATTTAAGGACTTTGTTGCTTTATTTAAGGTCTCTGCTGCATTATTTAAGGACTCTGCTATGGTACTTAAGGACTTTGCTGCATTATTTAAGGACTTTGCTGCATTATTTAAGGACTCTGCTGCATTATTTAAGAACTTTGTTGCATTATTTAAGGACTCTGCTGCATTATTTAAGGACTTTGTTGCATTATGTAAGGACTCTGCTGCATTATTTAAGGACTTTGCTGCATTATTTAAGGACTCTGCTGCATAATTTAAGGACTTTATTGCATTATTTTAGGATCCTGCTGCATTATTTAATGACTCTGCTGAAGCATTTGAGGACTCAGCTGCATTATTAAAGGTCTCTGCTGCATTATTTAAGGATCCTGCTGAAGCATTTGAGGACTCAGTTGCATTATTTAAGGACTTTGCTGCATTATTTAACGACTCTGCTGCGTTATTTAAGGACTCTGCTGCATTATTTAAGAACTTTGCTGTATTATTTAAGGACTCTTCTGCATTATTTAATGACTCTGCTGAAGTATTTGAGGACTCAGCTGCATTATTTAAGGACTCTGCTGCATTATTTAAGGAATTTGCTGCATTATTTAAGGACTCTGCTGCGTTATTTAAGGACTCTGCTGCATTATTTAAGGACTTTGATGCATTATTTAAGGACGCTGCTGCAGAATTTAAGGAATCTGCTGCATTATTTAAGGACTTTGTTGCAATATTTAAGGTCTCTGCTGCATTATTTAAGGACTCTGCTGTGGTATTTAAGGACTCTGCTGCATTATTTAAGGAATTTGTTGCATTATTTAAGGACGCTGCTGCATTATTTAAGGTCTTTGTTGCATTATTTAAGGACTCTGCTGCAGTATTTAATGACTCTGCTGAAGCATTTGGGGACTCAGATGCATTATTTAAGGACTCTGCTGCATTATGTAAGGGCTTTGCTGCTTTATTTAAGGACTCTTTTGCATTATTTAAGGACTTTGTTGCATTATTTAAGGACTCTGCTGCATTATTTAAGGACTTTGTTGCATTATTTAAGGATTCTGCTGCATTATTTAAGGACTTTGCTGCATTATTTAAGGACTATGCTTTGGTATTTAAGGACTCTGCTGCATTATTTAAGGACTTTGCTGCATTATTTAAGGACTCTGCTGCATTATTTAATTACTTTGCTGCATTATTTAAGGACTCTGCTGCGGTATTTAAGGACTCTGCTGCATTATTTAAGGACTTTGATGCATTATTTAAGGACTCTGCTGCATTATTTAAGGAATTTGTTGCATTATTTAAGGACTCTGCTGCATTATTTAAGGACTTTGCTGCATTATTTAATAACTTTGTTGCATTATATAAGTACTCTGCTGCATTATTTAAGGACTTTGTTGCATTATGTAAGGAGTCTGCTGCATTATTTAAGGACTTTGCTGCATTATTTAAGGACTCTGCTGAAGCATTTGAGGACTCAGCTGCATTATTTAAGGACTCTGCTGCATTATTTAAGGAATTTGCTGCATTATTTAAGGACTCTGCTGCGGTATTTAAGGACTCTGCTGCATTATTTAAGGACTTTGTTGCATTATGTAAGGAGTCTGCTGCATTATTTAAGGACTTTGCTGCATTATTTAATGAATCTGCTGAAGCATTTGAGGACTCAACTGCATTATTTAAGGTCTCTGCTGCATTATTTAAGGACTCTGCTGAAGCATTTGAGGACTCAGCTGCATGATTTAAGGACTTTGCTGCATTATTTAAGGACTCTGCTGCATTATTTAAGGAATTTGTTGCATTATTTAAGGACTCTGCTGCATTATTTAAGGACTTTGCTGCATTATTTAATAACTTTGTTGCATTATATAAGTACTCTGCTGCATTATTTAAGGACTTTGTTGCATTATGTAAGGAGTCTGCTGCATTATTTAAGGACTTTGCTGCATTATTTAACGACTCTGCTGAAGCATTTGAGGACTCAGCTGCATTATTTAAGGACTCTGCTGCATTATTTAAGGAATTTGCTGCATTATTTAAGGACTCTGCTGCGGTATTTAAGGACTCTGCTGCATTATTTAAGGACTTTGTTGCATTATGTAAGGAGCCTGCTGCATTATTTAAGGACTTTGCTGCATTATTTAATGACTCTGCTGAAGCATTTGAGGACTCAGCTGCATAATTTAAGGACTCTGCTGCATTATTTAAGGAATTTGCTGCATTATTTAAGGACTCTGCTGCGATATTTAAGGACTCTTCTGCATTATTTAAGGACTTTGATGCATTATTTAAGGACGCTGCTGCAGAATTTAAGGAATCTGCTGCATTATTTAAGGACTTTGTTGCATTATTTAAGGTCTCTGCTGCATTATTTAAGGACTCTGCTGTGGTATTTAATTACTCTGCTGCATTATTTAAGGAATTTGTTGCATTATTTAAGGACGCTGCTGCATTATTTAAGGACTTTGTTGCATTATTTAAGGACTTTGCTGCATTAATTAAGGACTTTGCTGCATTACTTAAGAACTCTGCTGCATTATTTAATTACTTGCTGCATTATTTAAGGACTCTGCTGCGGTGTTTAAGAACTCTGCTGCATTATTTAAGGACTTTGATGCATTATTTTAGGACTCTGCTGCATTATTTAAGGACTTTGCTGTATTATTTAAGGACTCTACTGAATTATTTAAGGACTTTGTTGCATTATTTAAGGACTCTGCTGCATTATTTAAGGACTTTGCTGTATTATTTAAGGACTCTGCTGCATTATTTAAGGACTTTTTTGCATTATTTAATGACTCTGCTGCATTATTTAAGGACTTTGCTGCATTATTTAAGGACTCTGTTGCATTATTTAAGGACTTTATTGCATTATTTAATGACTCTGCTGCATTATTTAAGGAATTTGCTGCATTATTTAAGGACTCTGCTGCATTATTTAAGGACTTTGCTGCATTATTTAATGACTCTGCTGCATTATTTAAGGACTTTGTTGTATTATTTAAGGACTTTGCTGCATTATTTAAGGACTATGCTGTGGTATTTAAGGACTCTGCTGTATTATTTAAGGACTTTGCTGCATTATTTAAGGACTCTGCTGCATTATTTAATGACTTTGTTGCATTATATAAAGACTCTGCTGCATTATTTAAGGACTATGTTGCATTATGTTAGAAGTCTGCTGCATTATTTAAGGACTTTGCTGCATTATTTAAGGACTCTGCTGCATTATTTAAGGACTTTATTGCATTATTTAAGGACTCTGCTGCATTATTTAATGACTCTGCTGAAGCATTTGAGGACTCAGCTGCATTATTTAAGGTCTCTGCTGTATTATTTAAGGACTCTGCTGCATTATTTAATGACTCTGCTGCGGTATTTAAGGACTCTGCTGCATTATTTAAGGACTTTGCTGCATTACTTAAGGACTGCTGCGTTATTTAAGGACTCTGCTGCATTATTTAAGACTTTGCTGCATTATTTAAGGACTCTGCTGCAGTGCTTAATGACTCTGCTGAAGCAATTGGGGACTCAGATGCATTATTTAAGGACTCTGCTGCATTATGTAAGGACTTTGCTGCTTTATTTAAGGACTTTGCTGCATTATTTAAGGACTTTGTTGCATTATTTAAGGACTCTGCTGCATTATTTAAGGACTTTGTTGCATTATTTAAGGACTCTGCTGCATTATTTAAGGACTTTGCTGCATTATTTAAGGACTATGCTGTGGTATTTAAGGACTATGCTTTGGCATTATTTAAGGACTTTGCTGCATTATTTAAGGACTCTGCTGCATTATTTAATTACTTTGCTGCATTATTAAAGGACCCTGCTGCGGCATTTAAGGATTCTGCTGCATTATTTAAGGACTTTGATGCATTATTTAAGGACGCTGCTGCAGAATTTAAGGAATCTGCTGCATTATTTAAGGACTTTGTTGCATTATTTAAGGTCTCTGCTGCATTATTTAAGGACTCTGCTATGGTACTTAACGACTTTGCTGCATTATTTAAGGACTTTGCTGCATTATTTAAGGACTTTGATGCATTATTTAAGAACTTTGTTGCATTATTTAAGGACTCTGCTGCATTATTTAAGGACTTTGTTGCATTATGTAAGGACTCTGCTGCATTATTTAAGGACTTTGTTGCATTATTTAAGGTCTCTGCTGCAGTATTTAATGACTCTGCTGAAGCATTTGGGCACTCAGATGCATTATTTAAGGACTCTGCTGCATTATGTAAGGGCTTTGCTGCTTTATTTAAGGACTCTTTTGCATTATTTAAGGACTTTGTTGCATTATTTAAGGACTCTGCTGCATTATTTAAGGACTTTGTTGCATTATTTAAGGATTCTGCTGCATTATTTAAGGACTTTGCTGCATTATTTAAGGACTTTGCCGCATTATTTAAGGACTATGCTTTGGTATTTAAGGACTCTGCTGCATTATTTAAGGACTCTGCTGCATTATTTAAGGACTCTGCTGCATTATTTAATTACTTTGCTGCATTATTTAAGGACTCTGCTGCGGTATTTAAGGACTCTGCTGCGGTATTTAAGGACTCTGCTGCATTATTTAAGGACACTGCTGCAGAATTTAAGGAATCTGCTTCATTATTTAAGGACTTTGTTGCTTTATTTAAGGTCTCTGCTGCATTATTTAAGGACTCTGCTATGGTACTTAAGGACTTTGCTGCATTATTTAAGGACTTTGCTGCATTATTTAAGGACTCTGCTGCATTATTTAAGAACTTTGTTGCATTATTTAAGGACTCTGCTGCATTATTTAAGGACTTTGTTGCATTATGTAAGGACTCTGCTGCATTATTTAAGGACTTTGCTGCATTATTTAAGGACTCTGCTGCATAATTTAAGGACTTTATTGCATTATTTTAGGATCCTGCTGCATTATTTAATGACTCTGCTGAAGCATTTGAGGACTCAGCTGCATTATTAAAGGTCTCTGCTGCATTATTTAAGGATCCTGCTGAAGCATTTGAGGACTCAGTTGCATTATTTAAGGACTTTGCTGCATTATTTAACGACTCTGCTGCGTTATTTAAGGACTCTGCTGCATTATTTAAGAACTTTGCTGTATTATTTAAGGACTCTTCTGCATTATTTAATGACTCTGCTGAAGTATTTGAGGACTCAGCTGCATTATTTAAGGACTCTGCTGCATTATTTAAGGAATTTGCTGCATTATTTAAGGACTCTGCTGCGTTATTTAAGGACTCTGCTGCATTATTTAAGGACTTTGATGCATTATTTAAGGACGCTGCTGCAGAATTTAAGGAATCTGCTGCATTATTTAAGGACTTTGTTGCAATATTTAAGGTCTCTGCTGCATTATTTAAGGACTCTGCTGTGGTATTTAAGGACTCTGCTGCATTATTTAAGGAATTTGTTGCATTATTTAAGGACGCTGCTGCATTATTTAAGGTCTTTGTTGCATTATTTAAGGACTCTGCTGCAGTATTTAATGACTCTGCTGAAGCATTTGGGGACTCAGATGCATTATTTAAGGACTCTGCTGCATTATGTAAGGGCTTTGCTGCTTTATTTAAGGACTCTTTTGCATTATTTAAGGACTTTGTTGCATTATTTAAGGACTCTGCTGCATTATTTAAGGACTTTGTTGCATTATTTAAGGATTCTGCTGCATTATTTAAGGACTTTGCTGCATTATTTAAGGACTATGCTTTGGTATTTAAGGACTCTGCTGCATTATTTAAGGACTTTGCTGCATTATTTAAGGACTCTGCTGCATTATTTAATTACTTTGCTGCATTATTTAAGGACTCTGCTGCGGTATTTAAGGACTCTGCTGCATTATTTAAGGACTTTGATGCATTATTTAAGGACTCTGCTGCATTATTTAAGGAATTTGTTGCATTATTTAAGGACTCTGCTGCATTATTTAAGGACTTTGCTGCATTATTTAATAACTTTGTTGCATTATATAAGTACTCTGCTGCATTATTTAAGGACTTTGTTGCATTATGTAAGGAGTCTGCTGCATTATTTAAGGACTTTGCTGCATTATTTAACGACTCTGCTGAAGCATTTGAGGACTCAGCTGCATTATTTAAGGACTCTGCTGCTTTATTTAAGGAATTTGCTGCATTATTTAAGGACTCTGCTGCGGTATTTAAGGACTCTGCTGCATTATTTAAGGACTTTGTTGCATTATGTAAGGAGTCTGCTGCATTATTTAAGGACTTTGCTGCATTATTTAATGAATCTGCTGAAGCATTTGAGGACTCAACTGCATTATTTAAGGTCTCTGCTGCATTATTTAAGGACTCTGCTGAAGCATTTGAGGACTCAGCTGCATGATTTAAGGACTTTGCTGCATTATTTAAGGACTCTGCTGCATTATTTAAGGAATTTGTTGCATTATTTAAGGACTCTGCTGCATTATTTAAGGACTTTGCTGCATTATTTAATAACTTTGTTGCATTATATAAGTACTCTGCTGCATTATTTAAGGACTTTGTTGCATTATGTAAGGAGTCTGCTGCATTATTTAAGGACTTTGCTGCATTATTTAACGACTCTGCTGAAGCATTTGAGGACTCAGCTGCATTATTTAAGGACTCTGCTGCATTATTTAAGGAATTTGCTGCATTATTTAAGGACTCTGCTGCGGTATTTAAGGACTCTGCTGCATTATTTAAGGACTTTGTTGCATTATGTAAGGAGCCTGCTGCATTATTTAAGGACTTTGCTGCATTATTTAATGACTCTGCTGAAGCATTTGAGGACTCAGCTGCATAATTTAAGGACTCTGCTGCATTATTTAAGGAATTTGCTGCATTATTTAAGGACTCTGCTGCGATATTTAAGGACTCTTCTGCATTATTTAAGGACTTTGATGCATTATTTAAGGACGCTGCTGCAGAATTTAAGGAATCTGCTGCATTATTTAAGGACTTTGTTGCATTATTTAAGGTCTCTGCTGCATTATTTAAGGACTCTGCTGTGGTATTTAATTACTCTGCTGCATTATTTAAGGAATTTGTTGCATTATTTAAGGACGCTGCTGCATTATTTAAGGACTTTGTTGCATTATTTAAGGACTTTGCTGCATTAATTAAGGACTTTGCTGCATTACTTAAGAACTCTGCTGCATTATTTAATTACTTGCTGCATTATTTAAGGACTCTGCTGCGGTGTTTAAGAACTCTGCTGCATTATTTAAGGACTTTGCTGCATTATTTTAGGACTCTGCTGCATTATTTAAGGACTTTGCTGTATTATTTAAGGACTCTACTGAATTATTTAAGGACTTTGTTGCATTATTTAAGGACTCTGCTGCATTATTTAAGGACTTTGCTGTATTATTTAAGGACTCTGCAGCATTATTTAAGGACTTTTTTGCATTATTTAATGACTCTGCTGCATTATTTAAGGACTTTGCTGCATTATTTAAGGACTCTGTTGCATTATTTAAGGACTTTATTGCATTATTTAATGACTCTGCTGCATTATTTAAGGAATTTGCTGCATTATTTAAGGACTCTGCTGCATTATTTAAGGACTTTGCTGCATTATTTAATGACTCTGCTGCATTATTTAAGGACTTTGTTGTATTATTTAAGGACTTTGCTGCATTATTTAAGGACTCTGCTGCGGTATTTAAGGACTATGCTGCATTATTTAAGGACTTTGTTGCATTATTTAAGGACTCTGCTGCATTATTTAAGGACTTTGCTGCATTATTTAAGGACTATGCTGTGGTATTTAAGGACTCTGCTGTATTATTTAAGGACTTTGCTGCATTATTTAAGGACTCTGCTGCATTATTTAATGACTTTGTTGCATTATATAAAGACTCTGCTGCATTATTTAAGGACTATGTTGCATTATGTTAGAAGTCTGCTGCATTATTTAAGGACTTTGCTGCATTATTTAAGGACTCTGCTGCATTATTTAAGGACTTTATTGCATTATTTAAGGACTCTGCTGCATTATTTAATGACTCTGCTGAAGCATTTGAGGACTCAGCTGCATTATTTAAGGTCTCTGCTGTATTATTTAAGGACTCTGCTGCATTATTTAATGACTCTGCTGCGGTATTTAAGGACTCTGCTGCATTATTTAAGGACTTTGCTGCATTACTTAAGGACTGCTGCGTTATTTAAGGACTCTGCTGCATTATTTAAGACTTTGCTGCATTATTTAAGGACTCTGCTGCAGTGCTTAATGACTCTGCTGAAGCAATTGGGGACTCAGATGCATTATTTAAGGACTCTGCTGCATTATGTAAGGACTTTGCTGCTTTATTTAAGGACTTTGCTGCATTATTTAAGGACTTTGTTGCATTATTTAAGGACTCTGCTGCATTATTTAAGGACTTTGTTGCATTATTTAAGGACTCTGCTGCATTATTTAAGGACTTTGCTGCATTATTTAAGGACTATGCTGTGGTATTTAAGGACTATGCTTTGGCATTATTTAAGGACTTTGCTGCATTATTTAAGGACTCTGCTGCATTATTTAATTACTTTGCTGCATTATTAAAGGACCCTGCTGCGGCATTTAAGGATTCTGCTGCATTATTTAAGGACTTTGATGCATTATTTAAGGACGCTGCTGCAGAATTTAAGGAATCTGCTGCATTATTTAAGGACTTTGTTGCATTATTTAAGGTCTCTGCTGCATTATTTAAGGACTCTGCTATGGTACTTAACGACTTTGCTGCATTATTTAAGGACTTTGCTGCATTATTTAAGGACTTTGATGCATTTTTTAAGAACTTTGTTGCATTATTTAAGGACTCTGCTGCATTATTTAAGGACTTTGTTGCATTATGTAAGGACTCTGCTGCATTATTTAAGGACTTTGCTGCATTATTTAAGGACTCTGTTGCATAATTTAAGGACTTTATTGCATTATTTAAGGATCCTGCTGCATTATTTAAGGATCCTGCTGAAGCATTTGAGGACTCAGCTGCATTATTTAACGACTCTGCTGCATTATCTAAGGACTCTGCTGCTTTATTTAAGGACTTTCCTGCATTATTTAAGGAGTCTTCTGCATTATTTAATGACTCTGCTGAAGCATTTGAGGACTCAGCTGCATTATTTAAGGACTCTGCTGCATTATTTAAGGACTTTGCTGCATTATTTAATGACTCTGCTGAAGCATTTGAGGACTCAGCTGCATTATTTAAGGACTCTGCTGCATTATTTAAGGAGTTTGCTGCATTATTTAAGGACTCTGCTGCGGTATTTATGGACTCTGCTGCATTATTTAAGGACTTTGATGCATTATTTAAGGACGCTGCTGCAGAATTTAAGGAATCTGCTGCATTATTTAAGGACTTTGTTGCATTATTTAAGGTCTCTGCTGCATTATTTAAGGACTCTGCTGTGGTATTTAAGGACTCTGCTGCATTATTTAAGGAATTTGTTGCATTATTTAAGGACGCTGCTGCATTATTTAAGGAATTTGTTGCATTATTTAAGAACTTTGCTGCATTAATTAAGGACTTTGCTGCATTACTTAAGGACTCTGCTGCATTATTTAATTACTTGCTGCATTATTTAAGGACTCTGCTGCTGTGTTTAAGAACTCTGCTGCATTATTTAAGGACTTTGCTGCATTATTTTAGGACTCTGCTGCATTATTTAAGGACTTTGCTGTATTATTTAAGGACTCTACTGCATTATTTAAGGACTTTGTTGCATTATTTAAGGACTCTGCTGCATTATTTAAGGACTTTGCTGCATTATTTAAGGACTTTTTTGCATTATTTAAGGACTCTGCTGCATTATTTAAGGACTTTGCTGCATTATTTAAGGACTCTGTTGCATTATTTAAGGACTTTATTGCATTATTTAATGACTCTGCTGCATTATTTAAGGAATTTGCTGCATTATTTAAGGATTCTGCTGCATTATTTAAGGACTTTGCTGCATTATTTAATGACTCTGCTGCATTATTTAAGGACTTTGTTGTATTATTTAAGGACTTTGCTGCATTATTTAAGGACTCTGCTGCGGTATTTAAGGACTCTGCTGCATTATTTAAGGACTTTGTTGCATTATTTAAGGACTCTGCTGCATTATTTAAGGACTTTGCTGCATTATTTAAGGACTATGCTGTGGTACTTAAGGACTCTGCTGTATTATTTAAGGACTTTGCTGCATTATTTAAGGACTCTGCTGCATTATTTAATGACTTTGTTGCATTATATAAGGACTCTGCTGCATTATTTAAGGACTATGTTGCATTATGTTAGAAGTCTGCTGCATTATTTAAGGACTTTGCTGCATTATTTAAGGACTCTGCTGCATTATTTAAGGACTTTATTGCATTATTTAATGACTCTGCTGAAGCATTTGAGGACTCAGCTGCATTATTTAAGGTCTCTGCTGTATTATTTAAGGACTCTGCTGCATTATTTAATGACTCTGCTGCGGTATTTAAGGACTCTGCTGCATTATTTAAGGACTTTGCTGCATTATTTAAGGACTGCTGCGTTATTTAAGGACTCTGCTGCATTATTTAAGACTTTGCTGCATTATTTAAGGACTCTGCTGCAGTGTTTAATGACTCTGCTGAAGCAATTGGGGACTCAGATGCATTGTTTAAGGACTCTGCTGCATTATGTAAGGACTTTGCTGCTTTATTTAAGGACTTTGCTGCATTATTTAAGGACTTTGTTGCATTATTTAAGGACTCTGCTGCATTATTTAAGGACTTTGTTGCATTATTTAAGGACTCTGCCGCATTATTTAAGGACTATGCTTTGGTATTTAAGGACTCTGCTGCATTATTTAAGGACTTTGCTGCATTATTTAAGGACTCTGCTGCATTATTTAATTACTTTGCTACATTATTTAAGGACTCTGCTGCGGTATTTAAGGACTCTGCTGCATTATTTAAGGACTTTGATGCATTATTTAAGGACACTGCTGCAGAATTTAAGGAATCTGCTTCATTATTTAAGGACTTTGTTGCATTATTTAAGGTCTCTGCTGCATTATTTAAGGACTCTGCTATGGTACTTAAGGACTTTGCTGCATTATTTAAGGACTCTGCTGCATTATTTAAGAACTTTGTTGCATTATTTAAGGACTCTGCTGCATTATTTAAGGACTTTGTTGCATTATGTAAGGACTCTGCTGCATTATTTAAGGACTTTGCTGCATTATTTAAGGACTCTGCTGCATAATTTAAGGACTTTATTGCATTATTTTAGGATCCTGCTGCATTATTTAATGACTCTGCTGAAGCATTTGAGGACTCAGCTGCATTATTAAAGGTCTCTGCTGCATTATTTAAGGATCCTGCTGAAGCATTTGAGGACTCAGCTGCATTATTTAAGGACTTTGCTGCATTATTTAACGACTCTGCTGCATTATTTAAGGACTCTGCTGCATTATTTAAGAACTTTGCTGCATTATTTAAGGACTCTTCTGCATTATTTAATGACTCTGCTGAAGTATTTGAGGACTCAGCTGCATTATTTAAGGACTCTGCTGCATTATTTAAGGAATTTGCTGCATTATTTAAGGACTCTGCTGCGTTATTTAAGGACTCTGCTGCATTATTTAAGGACTTTGATGCATTATTTAAGGACGCTGCTGCAGAATTTAAGGAATGTGCTGCACTATTTAAGGACTTTGTTGCATTATTTAAGGTCTCTGCTGCATTATTTAAGGACTCTGCTGTGGTATTTAAGGACTCTGCTGCATTATTTAAGGAATTTGTTGCATTATTTAAGGACGCTGCTGCATTATTTAAGGACTTTGTTGCATTATTTAAGGACTCTGCTGCAGTATTTAATGACTCTGCTGAAGCATTTGGGGACTCAGATGCATTATTTAAGGACTTTGCTGCATTATGTAAGGGCTTTGCTGCTTTATTTAAGGACTCTTTTGCATTATTTAAGGACTTTGTTGCATTATTTAAGGACTCTGCTGCATTATTTAAGGACTTTGTTGCATTATTTAAGGATTCTGCTGCATTATTTAAGGACTTTGCTGCATTATTTAAGGACTATGCTTTGGTATTTAAGGACTCTGCTGCATTATTTAAGGACTTTGCTGCATTATTTAAGAACTCTGCTGCATTATTTAATTACTTTGCTGCATTATTTAAGGACTCTGCTGCGGTATTTAAGGACTCTGCTGCATTATTTAAGGACTTTGATGCATTATTTAAGGACTCTGCTGCATTATTTAAGGAATTTGTTGCATTATTTAAGGACTCTGCTGCATTATTTAAGGACTTTGCTGCATTATTTAATAACTTTGTTGCATTATATAAGTACTCTGCTGCATTATTTAAGGACTTTGTTGCATTATGTAAGGAGTCTGCTGCATTATTTAAGGACTTTGCTGCATTATTTAACGACTCTGCTGAAGCATTTGAGGACTCAGCTGCATTATTTAAGGACTCTGCTGCATTATTTAAGGAATTTGCTGCATTATTTAAGGACTCTGCTGCGGTATTTAAGGACTCTGCTGCATTATTTAAGGACTTTGTTGCATTATGTAAGGAGTCTGCTGCATTATTTAAGGACTTTGCTGCATTATTTAATGAATCTGCTGAAGCATTTGAGGACTCAACTGCATTATTTAAGGTCTCTGCTGCATTATTTAAGGACTCTGCTGAAGCATTTGAGGACTCAGCTGCATGATTTAAGGACTTTGCTGCATTATTTAAGGACTCTGCTGCATTATTTAAGGAATTTGTTGCATTATTTAAGGACTCTGCTGCATTATTTAAGGACTTTGCTGCATTATTTAATAACTTTGTTGCATTATATAAGTACTCTGCTGCATTATTTAAGGACTTTGTTGCATTATGTAAGGAGTCTGCTGCATTATTTAAGGACTTTGCTGCATTATTTAACGACTCTGCTGAAGCATTTGAGGACTCAGCTGCATTATTTAAGGACTCTGCTGCATTATTTAAGGAGTTTGCTGCATTATTTAAGGACTCTGCTGCGGTATTTAAGGACTCTGCTGCATTATTTAAGGACTTTGTTGCATTATTTAAGGTCTCTGCTGCAGTATTTAATGACTTTGCTGAAGCATTTGGGCACTCAGATGCATTATTTAAGGACTCTGCTGCATTATGTAAGGGCTTTGCTGCTTTATTTAAGGACTCTTTTGCATTATTTAAGGACTTTGTTGCATTATTTATGGACTCTGCTGCATTATTTAAGGACTTTGTTGCATTATTTAAGGATTCTGCTGCATTATTTAAGGACTTTGCTGCATTATTTAAGGACTTTGCCGCATTATTTAAGGACTATGCTTTGGTATTTAAGGACTCTGCTGCATTATTTAAGGACTTTGCTGCATTATTTAAGGACTCTGCTGCATTATTTAATTACTTTGCTGCATTATTTAAGGACTCTGCTGCGGTATTTAAGGACTCTGCTGCATTATTTAAGGACTTTGATGCATTATTTAAGGACACTGCTGCAGAATTTAAGGAATCTGCTTCATTATTTAAGGACTTTGTTGCATTATTTAAGGTCTCTGCTGCATTATTTAAGGACTCTGCTATGGTACTTAAGGACTTTGCTGCATTATTTAAGGACTTTGCTGCATTATTTAAGGACTCTGCTGCATTATTTAAGAACTTTGTTGCATTATGTAAGGACTCTGCTGCATTATTTAAGGACTTTGCTGCATTATTTAAGGACTCTGCTGCATAATTTAAGGACTTTATTGCATTATTTTAGGATCCTGCTGCATTATTTAATGACTCTGCTGAAGCATTTGAGGACTCAGCTGCATTATTAAAGGTCTCTGCTGCATTATTTAAGGATCCTGCTGAAGCATTTGAGGACTCAGTTGCATTATTTAAGGACTTTGCTGCATTATTTAACGACTCTGCTGCGTTATTTAAGGACTCTGCTGCATTATTTAAGAACTTTGCTGCATTATTTAAGGACTCTTCTGCATTATTTAATGACTCTGCTGAAGTATTTGAGGACTCAGCTGCATTATTTAAGGACTCTGCTGCATTATTTAAGGAATTTGCTGCATTATTTAAGGACTCTGCTGCGTTATTTAAGGACTCTGCTGCATTATTTAAGGACTTTGATGCATTATTTAAGGATGCTGCTGCAGAATTTAAGGAATCTGCTGCATTATTTAAGGACTTTGTTGCATTATTTAAGGTCTCTGCTGCATTATTTAAGGACTCTGCTGTGGTATTTAAGGACTCTGCTGCATTATTTAAGGAATTTGTTGCATTATTTAAGGACGCTGCTGCATTATTTAAGGTCTTTGTAGCATTATTTAAGGACTCTGCTGCAGTATTTAATGACTCTGCTGAAGCATTTGGGGACTCAGATGCATTATTTAAGGACTCTGCTGCATTATGTAAGGGCTTTGCTGCTTTCTTTAAGGACTCTTTTGCATTATTTAAGGACTTTGTTGCATTATTTAAGGACTCTGCTGCATTATTTAAGGACTTTGTTGCATTATTTAAGGATTCTGCTGCATTATTTAAGGACTTTGCTGCATTATTTAAGGACTATGCTTTGGTATTTAAGGACTCTGCTGCATTATTTAAGGACTTTGCTGCATTATTTAAGGACTCTGCTGCATTATTTAATTACTTTGCTGCATTATTTAAGGACTCTGCTGCGGTATTTAAGGACTCTGCTGCATTATTTAAGGACTTTGCTGCATTACTTAAGGACTCTGCTGCATTATTTAATTACTTGCTGCATTATTTAAGGACTCTGCTGCGGTGTTTAAGAACTCTGCTGCATTATTTAAGGACTTTGCTGCATTATTTTAGGACTCTGCTGCATTATTTAAGGACTTTGCTGTATTATTTAAGGACTCTACTGCATTATTTAAGGACTTTGTTGCATTATTTAAGGACTCTGCTGCATTATTTAAGGACTTTGCTGTATTATTTAAGGACTCTGCTGCATTATTTAAGGACTTTTTTGCATTATTTAAGGACTCTGCTGCATTATTTAAGGACTTTGCTGCATTATTTAAGGACTCTGTTGCATTATTTAAGGACTTTATTGCATTATTTAATGACTCTGCTGCATTATTTAAGGAATTTGCTGCATTATTTAAGGACTCTGCTGCATTATTTAAGGACTTTGCTGCATTATTTAATGACTCTGCTGCAGTATTTAAGGACTTTGTTGTATTATTTAAGGACTTTGCTGCATTATTTAAGGACTCTGCTGCGGTATTTAAGGACTCTGCTGCATTATTTAAGGACTTTGTTGCATTATTTAAGGACTCTGCTGCATTATTTAAGGACTTTGCTGCATTATTTAAGGACTATGCTGTGGTATTTAAGGACTCTGCTGCATTATTTAAGGACTTTGCTGCATTATTTAAGGACTCTGCTGCATTATTTAATTACTTTGCTGCATTATTTAAGGACTCTGCTGCGGTATTTAAGGACTCTGCTGCATTATTTAAGGACTTTGATGCATTATTTAAGGACTCTGCTGCATTATTTAAGGAATTTGTTGCATTATTTAAGGACTCTGCTGCATTATTTAAGGACTTTGCTGCATTATTTAATAACTTTGTTGCATTATATAAGTACTCTGCTGCATTATTTAAGGACTTTGTTGCATTATGTAAGGAGTCTGCTGCATTATTTAAGGACTTTGCTGCATTATTTAACGACTCTGCTGAAACATTTGAGGACTCAGCTGCATTATTTAAGGACTCTGCTGCATTATTTAAGGAATTTGCTGCATTATTTAAGGACTCTGCTGCGGTATTTAAGGACTCTGCTGCATTATTTAAGGACTTTGATGAATTATTTAAGGACTCTGCTGCATTATTTAATGACTTTGTTGCATTATATAAGGTCTCTGCTGCATTATTTAAGGACTATGTTGCATTATGTTAGAAGTCTGCTGCATTATTTAAGGACTTTGCTGCATTATTTAAGGACTCTGCTGCATTATTTAAGGACTTTATTGCATTATTTAAGGACTCTGCTGCATTATTTAATGACTCTGCTGAAGCATTTGAGGACTCAGCTGCATTATTTAAGGTCTCTGCTGTATTATTTAAGGACTCTGCTGCATTATTTAATGACTCTGCTGCGGTATTTAAGGACTCTGCTGCATTATTTAAGGACTTTGCTGCATTATTTAAGGACTGCTGCGTTGTTTAAGGACTCTGCTGCATTATTTAAGACTTTGCTGCATTATTTAAGGACTCTGCTGAAGCAATTGGGGACTCAGATGCATTATTTAAGGACTCTGCTGCATTATGTAAGGACTTTGCTGCTTTATTTAAGGACTTTGCTGCATTATTTAAGGACTTTGTTGCATTATTTAAGGACTCTGCTGCATTATTTAAGGACTTTGTTGCATTATTTAAGGACTCTGCTGCATTATTTAAGGACTTTGCTGCATTATTTAAGGACTATGCTGTGATATTTAAGGACTATGCTTTGGCATTATTTAAGGACTTTGCTGCATTATTTAAGGACTCTGCTGCATTATTTAATTACTTTGCTGCATTATTAAAGGACCCTGCTGCGGCATTTAAGGATTCTGCTGCATTATTTAAGGACTTTGATGCATTATTTAAGGACGCTGCTGCAGAATTTAAGGAATCTGCTGCATTATTTAAGGACTTTGTTGCATTATTTAAGGTCTCTGCTGCATTATTTAAGGACTCTGCTATGGTACTTAACGACTTTGCTGCATTATTTAAGGACTTTGCTGCATTATTTAAGGACTTTGATGCATTATTTAAGAACTTTGTTGCATTATTTAAGGACTCTGCTGCATTATTTAAGGACTTTGTTGCATTATGTAAGGACTCTGCTGCATTATTTAAGGACTTTGCTGCATTATTTAAGGACTCTGCTGCATAATTTAAGGACTTTATTGCATTATTTAAGGATCCTGCTGCATTATTTAAGGATCCTGCTGAAGCATTTGAGGACTCAGCTGCATTATTTAAGGACTTTGCTGCATTATTTAGCGACTCTGCTGCATTATCTAAGGACTCTGCTGCTTTATTTAAGGACTTTCCTGCATTATTTAAGGAGTCTTCTGCATTATTTAATGACTCTGCTGAAGCATTTGAGGACTCAGCTGCATTATTTAAGGACTCTGCTGCATTATTTAAGGACTTTGCTGCATTATTTAACGACTCTGCTGAAACATTTGAGGACTCAGCTGCATTATTTAAGGACTCTGCTGCATTATTTAAGGACTCTGCTGAAGCATTTGAGGACTCAGCTGCATGATTTAAGGACTTTGCTGCATTATTTAAGGACTCTGCTGCATTATTTAAGGAATTTGTTGCATTATTTAAGGACTCTGCTGCATTATTTAAGGACTTTGCTGCATTATTTAATAACTTTGTTGCATTATATAAGTACTCTGCTGCATTATTTAAGGACTTTGTTGCATTATGTAAGGAGTCTGCTGCATTATTTAAGGACTTTGCTGCATTATTTAACGACTCTGCTGAAGCATTTGAGGACTCAGCTGCATTATTTAAGGACTCTGCTGCATTATTTAAGGAGTTTGCTGCATTATTTAAGGACTCTGCTGCGGTATTTAAGGACTCTGCTGCATTATTTAAGGACTTTGTTGCATTATTTAAGGTCTCTGCTGCAGTATTTAATGACTTTGCTGAAGCATTTGGGCACTCAGATGCATTATTTAAGGACTCTGCTGCATTATGTAAGGGCTTTGCTGCTTTATTTAAGGACTCTTTTGCATTATTTAAGGACTTTGTTGCATTATTTATGGACTCTGCTGCATTATTTAAGGACTTTGTTGCATTATTTAAGGATTCTGCTGCATTATTTAAGGACTTTGCTGCATTATTTAAGGACTTTGCCGCATTATTTAAGGACTATGCTTTGGTATTTAAGGACTCTGCTGCATTATTTAAGGACTTTGCTGCATTATTTAAGGACTCTGCTGCATTATTTAATTACTTTGCTGCATTATTTAAGGACTCTGCTGCGGTATTTAAGGACTCTGCTGCATTATTTAAGGACTTTGATGCATTATTTAAGGACACTGCTGCAGAATTTAAGGAATCTGCTTCATTATTTAAGGACTTTGTTGCATTATTTAAGGTCTCTGCTGCATTATTTAAGGACTCTGCTATGGTACTTAAGGACTTTGCTGCATTATTTAAGGACTTTGCTGCATTATTTAAGGACTCTGCTGCATTATTTAAGAACTTTGTTGCATTATGTAAGGACTCTGCTGCATTATTTAAGGACTTTGCTGCATTATTTAAGGACTCTGCTGCATAATTTAAGGACTTTATTGCATTATTTTAGGATCCTGCTGCATTATTTAATGACTCTGCTGAAGCATTTGAGGACTCAGCTGCATTATTAAAGGTCTCTGCTGCATTATTTAAGGATCCTGCTGAAGCATTTGAGGACTCAGTTGCATTATTTAAGGACTTTGCTGCATTATTTAACGACTCTGCTGCGTTATTTAAGGACTCTGCTGCATTATTTAAGAACTTTGCTGCATTATTTAAGGACTCTTCTGCATTATTTAATGACTCTGCTGAAGTATTTGAGGACTCAGCTGCATTATTTAAGGACTCTGCTGCATTATTTAAGGAATTTGCTGCATTATTTAAGGACTCTGCTGCGTTATTTAAGGACTCTGCTGCATTATTTAAGGACTTTGATGCATTATTTAAGGATGCTGCTGCAGAATTTAAGGAATCTGCTGCATTATTTAAGGACTTTGTTGCATTATTTAAGGTCTCTGCTGCATTATTTAAGGACTCTGCTGTGGTATTTAAGGACTCTGCTGCATTATTTAAGGAATTTGTTGCATTATTTAAGGACGCTGCTGCATTATTTAAGGTCTTTGTAGCATTATTTAAGGACTCTGCTGCAGTATTTAATGACTCTGCTGAAGCATTTGGGGACTCAGATGCATTATTTAAGGACTCTGCTGCATTATGTAAGGGCTTTGCTGCTTTCTTTAAGGACTCTTTTGCATTATTTAAGGACTTTGTTGCATTATTTAAGGACTCTGCTGCATTATTTAAGGACTTTGTTGCATTATTTAAGGATTCTGCTGCATTATTTAAGGACTTTGCTGCATTATTTAAGGACTATGCTTTGGTATTTAAGGACTCTGCTGCATTATTTAAGGACTTTGCTGCATTATTTAAGGACTCTGCTGCATTATTTAATTACTTTGCTGCATTATTTAAGGACTCTGCTGCGGTATTTAAGGACTCTGCTGCATTATTTAAGGACTTTGCTGCATTACTTAAGGACTCTGCTGCATTATTTAATTACTTGCTGCATTATTTAAGGACTCTGCTGCGGTGTTTAAGAACTCTGCTGCATTATTTAAGGACTTTGCTGCATTATTTTAGGACTCTGCTGCATTATTTAAGGACTTTGCTGTATTATTTAAGGACTCTACTGCATTATTTAAGGACTTTGTTGCATTATTTAAGGACTCTGCTGCATTATTTAAGGACTTTGCTGTATTATTTAAGGACTCTGCTGCATTATTTAAGGACTTTTTTGCATAATTTAAGGACTCTGCTGCATTATTTAAGGACTTTGCTGCATTATTTAAGGACTCTGTTGCATTATTTAAGGACTTTATTGCATTATTTAATGACTCTGCTGCATTATTTAAGGAATTTGCTGCATTATTTAAGGACTCTGCTGCATTATTTAAGGACTTTGCTGCATTATTTAATGACTCTGCTGCATTATTTAAGGACTTTGTTGTATTATTTAAGGACTTTGCTGCATTATTTAAGGACTCTGCTGCGGTATTTAAGGACTCTGCTGCATTATTTAAGGACTTTGTTGCATTATTTAAGGACTCTGCTGCATTATTTAAGGACTTTGCTGCATTATTTAAGGACTATGCTGTGGTATTTAAGGACTCTGCTGCATTATTTAAGGACTTTGCTGCATTATTTAAGGACTCTGCTGCATTATTTAATTACTTTGCTGCATTATTTAAGGACTCTGCTGTGGTATTTAAGGACTCTGCTGCATTATTTAAGGAATTTGTTGCATTATTTAAGGACGCTGCTGCATTATTTAAGGTCTTTGTAGCATTATTTAAGGACTCTGCTGCAGTATTTAATGACTCTGCTGAAGCATTTGGGGACTCAGATGCATTATTTAAGGACTCTGCTGCATTATGTAAGGGCTTTGCTGCTTTCTTTAAGGACTCTTTTGCATTATTTAAGGACTTTGTTGCATTATTTAAGGACTCTGCTGCATTATTTAAGGACTTTGTTGCATTATTTAAGGATTCTGCTGCATTATTTAAGGACTTTGCTGCATTATTTAAGGACTATGCTTTGGTATTTAAGGACTCTGCTGCATTATTTAAGGACTTTGCTGCATTATTTAAGGACTCTGCTGCATTATTTAATTACTTTGCTGCATTATTTAAGGACTCTGCTGCGGTATTTAAGGACTCTGCTGCATTATTTAAGGACTTTGCTGCATTACTTAAGGACTCTGCTGCATTATTTAATTACTTGCTGCATTATTTAAGGACTCTGCTGCGGTGTTTAAGAACTCTGCTGCATTATTTAAGGACTTTGCTGCATTATTTTAGGACTCTGCTGCATTATTTAAGGACTTTGCTGTATTATTTAAGGACTCTACTGCATTATTTAAGGACTTTGTTGCATTATTTAAGGACTCTGCTGCATTATTTAAGGACTTTGCTGTATTATTTAAGGACTCTGCTGCATTATTTAAGGACTTTTTTGCATTATTTAAGGACTCTGCTGCATTATTTAAGGACTTTGCTGCATTATTTAAGGACTCTGTTGCATTATTTAAGGACTTTATTGCATTATTTAATGACTCTGCTGCATTATTTAAGGAATTTGCTGCATTATTTAAGGACTCTGCTGCATTATTTAAGGACTTTGCTGCATTATTTAATGACTCTGCTGCATTATTTAAGGACTTTGTTGTATTATTTAAGGACTTTGCTGCATTATTTAAGGACTCTGCTGCGGTATTTAAGGACTCTGCTGCATTATTTAAGGACTTTGTTGCATTATTTAAGGACTCTGCTGCATTATTTAAGGACTTTGCTGCATTATTTAAGGACTATGCTGTGGTATTTAAGGACTCTGCTGCATTATTTAAGGACTTTGCTGCATTATTTAAGGACTCTGCTGCATTATTTAATTACTTTGCTGCATTATTTAAGGACTCTGCTGCGGTATTTAAGGACTCTGCTGCATTATTTAAGGACTTTGCTGCATTATTTAAGGACTGCTGCGTTGTTTAAGGACTCTGCTGCATTATTTAAGACTTTGCTGCATTATTTAAGGACTCTGCTGAAGCAATTGGGGACTCAGATGCATTATTTAAGGACTCTGCTGCATTATGTAAGGACTTTGCTGCTTTATTTAAGGACTTTGCTGCATTATTTAAGGACTTTGTTGCATTATTTAAGGACTCTGCTGCATTATTTAAGGACTTTGTTGCATTATTTAAGGACTCTGCTGCATTATTTAAGGACTTTGCTGCATTATTTAAGGACTATGCTGTGATATTTAAGGACTATGCTTTGGCATTATTTAAGGACTTTGCTGCATTATTTAAGGACTCTGCTGCATTATTTAATTACTTTGCTGCATTATTAAAGGACCCTGCTGCGGCATTTAAGGATTCTGCTGCATTATTTAAGGACTTTGATGCATTATTTAAGGACGCTGCTGCAGAATTTAAGGAATCTGCTGCATTATTTAAGGACTTTGTTGCATTATTTAAGGTCTCTGCTGCATTATTTAAGGACTCTGCTATGGTACTTAACGACTTTGCTGCATTATTTAAGGACTTTGCTGCATTATTTAAGGACTTTGATGCATTATTTAAGAACTTTGTTGCATTATTTAAGGACTCTGCTGCATTATTTAAGGACTTTGTTGCATTATGTAAGGACTCTGCTGCATTATTTAAGGACTTTGCTGCATTATTTAAGGACTCTGCTGCATAATTTAAGGACTTTATTGCATTATTTAAGGATCCTGCTGCATTATTTAAGGATCCTGCTGAAGCATTTGAGGACTCAGCTGCATTATTTAAGGACTTTGCTGCATTATTTAGCGACTCTGCTGCATTATCTAAGGACTCTGCTGCTTTATTTAAGGACTTTCCTGCATTATTTAAGGAGTCTTCTGCATTATTTAATGACTCTGCTGAAGCATTTGAGGACTCAGCTGCATTATTTAAGGACTCTGCTGCATTATTTAAGGACTTTGCTGCATTATTTAACGACTCTGCTGAAACATTTGAGGACTCAGCTGCATTATTTAAGGACTCTGCTGCATTATTTAAGGAATTTGCTGCATTATTTAAGGACTCTGCTGCGGTATTTAAGGACTCTGCTGCATTATTTAAGGACTTTGATGAATTATTTAAGGACTCTGCTGCATTATTTAATGACTTTGTTGCATTATATAAGGTCTCTGCTGCATTATTTAAGGACTATGTTGCATTATGTTAGAAGTCTGCTGCATTATTTAAGGACTTTGCTGCATTATTTAAGGACTCTGCTGCATTATTTAAGGACTTTATTGCATTATTTAAGGACTCTGCTGCATTATTTAATGACTCTGCTGAAGCATTTGAGGACTCAGCTGCATTATTTAAGGTCTCTGCTGTATTATTTAAGGACTCTGCTGCATTATTTAATGACTCTGCTGCGGTATTTAAGGACTCTGCTGCATTATTTAAGGACTTTGCTGCATTATTTAAGGACTGCTGCGTTGTTTAAGGACTCTGCTGCATTATTTAAGACTTTGCTGCATTATTTAAGGACTCTGCTGAAGCAATTGGGGACTCAGATGCATTATTTAAGGACTCTGCTGCATTATGTAAGGACTTTGCTGCTTTATTTAAGGACTTTGCTGCATTATTTAAGGACTTTGTTGCATTATTTATGGACTCTGCTGCATTATTTAAGGACTTTGTTGCATTATTTAAGGACTCTGCTGCATTATTTAAGGACTTTGCTGCATTATTTAAGGACTATGCTGTGATATTTAAGGACTATGCTTTGGCATTATTTAAGGACTTTGCTGCATTATTTAAGGACTCTGCTGCATTATTTAATTACTTTGCTGCATTATTAAAGGACCCTGCTGCGGCATTTAAGGATTCTGCTGCATTATTTAAGGACTTTGATGCATTATTTAAGGACGCTGCTGCAGAATTTAAGGAATCTGCTGCATTATTTAAGGACTTTGTTGCATTATTTAAGGTCTCTGCTGCATTATTTAAGGACTCTGCTATGGTACTTAACGACTTTGCTGCATTATTTAAGGACTTTGCTGCATTATTTAAGGACTTTGATGCATTATTTAAGAACTTTGTTGCATTATTTAAGGACTCTGCTGCATTATTTAAGGACTTTGTTGCATTATGTAAGGACTCTGCTGCATTATTTAAGGACTTTGCTGCATTATTTAAGGACTCTGCTGCATAATTTAAGGACTTTATTGCATTATTTAAGGATCCTGCTGCATTATTTAAGGATCCTGCTGAAGCATTTGAGGACTCAGCTGCATTATTTAAGGACTTTGCTGCATTATTTAGCGACTCTGCTGCATTATCTAAGGACTCTGCTGCTTTATTTAAGGACTTTCCTGCATTATTTAAGGAGTCTTCTGCATTATTTAATGACTCTGCTGAAGCATTTGAGGACTCAGCTGCATTATTTAAGGACTCTGCTGCATTATTTAAGGACTTTGCTGCATTATTTAATGACTCTGCTGAAGCATTTGAGGACTCAGCTGCATTATTTAAGGACTCTGCTGCATTATTTAAGGAATTTGCTGCATTATATAAGGACTCTGCTGCGGTATTTAAGGACTCTGCTGCATTATTTAAGGACTTTGATGCATTATTTAAGGACGCTGCTGCAGAATTTAAGGAATCTGCTGCATTATTTAAGGACTTTGTTGCATTATTTAAGGTCTCTGCTGCATTATTTAAGGACTTGCTGCATTATTTAAGGACTCTGCTGCTGTGTTTAAGAACTCTGCTGCATTATTTAAGGACTTTGCTGAATTATTTTAGGACTCTGCTGCATTATTTAAGGACTTTGCTGTATTATTTAAGGACTCTACTGCATTATTTAAGGACTTTGTTGCATTATTTAAGGACTCTGCTGCATTATTTAAGGACTTTGCTGTATTATTTAAGGACTCTGCTGCATTATTTAAGGACTTTTTTGCATTATTTAAGGACTCTGCTGCATTATTTAAGGACTTTGCTGCATTATTTAAGGACTCTGCTGCATTATTTAAGGACTTTGCTGCATTATTTAATGACTCTGCTGCATTATTTAAGGACTTTGTTGTATTATTTAAGGACTTTGCTGCATTATTTAAGGACTCTGCTGCGGTATTTAAGGACTCTGCTGCATTATTTAAGGACTTTGTTGCATTATTTAAGGACTCTGCTGCATTATTTAGGGACTTTGCTGCATTATTTAAGGACTATGCTGTGGTACTTAAGGACTCTGCTGTATTATTTAAGGACTTTGCTGCATTATTTAAGGACTCTGCTGCATTATTTAATGACTTTGTTGCATTATATAAGGACTCTGCTGCATTATTTAAGGACTATGTTGCATTATGTTAGAAGTCTGCTGCATTATTTAAGGACTTTGCTGCATTATTTAAGGACTCTGCTGCATTATTTGAGGACTTTATTGCATTATTTAAGGACTCTGCTGCATTATTTAATGACTCTGCTGAAGCATTTGAGGACTCAGCTGCATTATTTAAGGTCTCTGCTGTATTATTTAAGGACTCTGCTGCATTATTTAATGACTCTGCTGCGGTATTTAAGGACTCTGCTGCATTATTTAAGGACTTTGCTGCATTATTTAAGGACTGCTGCGTTATTTAAGGACTCTGCTGCATTATTTAAGACTTTGCTGCATTATTTAAGGACTCTGCTGCAGTGTTTAATGACTCTGCTGAAGCAATTGGGGACTCAGATGCATTGTTTAAGGACTCTGCTGCATTATGTAAGGACTTTGCTGCTTTATTTAAGGACTTTGCTGCATTATTTAAGGACTTTGTTGCATTATTTAAGGACTCTGCTGCATTATTTAAGGACTTTGTTGCATTATTTAAGGACTCTGCCGCATTATTTAAGGACTATGCTTTGGTATTTAAGGACTCTGCTGCATTATTTAAGGACTTTGCTGCATTATTTAAGGACTCTGCTGCATTATTTAATTACTTTGCTGCATTATTTAAGGACTCTGCTGCGGTATTTAAGTACTCTGCTGCATTATTTAAGGACTTTGATGCATTATTTAAGGACACTGCTGCAGAATTTAAGGAATCTGCTTCATTATTTAAGGACTTTGTTGCATTATTTAAGGTCTCTGCTGCATTATTTAAGGACTCTGCTATGGTACTTAAGGACTTTGCTGCATTATTTAAGGACTCTGCTGCATTATTTAAGAACTTTGTTGCATTGTTTAAGGACTCTGCTGCATTATTTAAGGACTTTGTTGCATTATGTTAGGACTCTGCTGCATTATTTAACGACTTTGCTGCATTATTTAAGGACTCTGCTGCATAATTTAAGGACTTTATTGCATTATTTTAGGATCCTGCTGCATTATTTAATGACTCTGCTGAAGCATTTGAGGACTCAGCTGCATTATTAAAGGTCTCTGCTGCATTATTTAAGGATCCTGCTGAAGCATTTGAGGACTCAGCTGCATTATTTAAGGACTTTGCTGCATTATTTAACGACTCTGCTGCGTTATTTAAGGACTCTGCTGCATTATTTAAGAACTTTGCTGCATTATTTAAGGACTCTTCTGCATTATTTAATGACTCTGCTGAAGTATTTGAGGACTCAGCTGCATTATTTAAGGACTCTGCTGCATTATTTAAGGAATTTGCTGCATTATTTAAGGACTCTGCTGCGTTATTTAAGGACTCTGCTGCATTATTTAAGGACTTTGATGCATTATTTAAGGACGCTGCTGCAGAATTTAAGGAATCTGCTGCATTATTTAAGGACTTTGTTGCATTATTTAAGGTCTCTGCTGCATTATTTAAGGACTCTGCTGTGGTATTTAAGGACTCTGCTGCATTATTTAAGGAATTTGTTGCATTATTTAAGGACGCTGCTGCATTATTTAAGGACTTTGTTGCTTTATTTAAGGACTCTGCTGCAGTATTTAATGACTCTGCTGAAGCATTTGGGGACTCAGATGCATTATTTAAGGACTCTGCTGCATTATGTAAGGGCTTTGCTGCTTTATTTAAGGACTCTTTTGCATTATTTAAGGACTTTGTTGCATTATTTAAGGACTCTGCTGCATTATTTAAGGACTTTGCTGCATTATTTAAGGACTATGCTTTGGTATTTAAGGACTCTGCTGCATTATTTAAGGACTTTGCTGCATTATTTAAGGACTCTGCTGCATTATTTAATTACTTTGCTGCATTATTTAAGGACTCTGCTGCGGTATTTAAGGACTCTGCTGCATTATTTAAGGACTTTGATGCATTATTTAAGGACTCTGCTGCATTATTTAAGGAATTTGTTGCATTATTTAAGGACTCTGCTGCATTATTTAAGGACTTTGCTGCATTATTTAATAACTTTGTTGCATTATATAAGTACTCTGCTGCATTATTTAAGGACTTTGTTGCATTATGTAAGGAGTCTGCTGCATTATTTAAGGACTTTGCTGCATTATTTAACGACTCTGCTGAAGCATTTGAGGACTCAGCTGCATTATTTAAGGACTCTGCTGCATTATTTAAGGAATTTGCTGCATTATTTAAGGACTCTGCTGCGGTATTTAAGGACTCTGCTGCATTATTTAAGGACTTTGTTGCATTATGTAAGGAGTCTGCTGCATTATTTAAGGACTTTGCTGCATTATTTAATGAATCTGCTGAAGCATTTGAGGACTCAACTGCATTATTTAAGGTCTCTGCTGCATTATTTAAGGACTCTGCTGAAGCATTTGAGGACTCAGCTGCATGATTTAAGGACTTTGCTGCATTAGTTAAGGACTCTGCTGCATTATTTAAGGAATTTGTTGCATTATTTAAGGACTCTGCTGCATTATTTAAGGACTTTGCTGCATTATTTAATAACTTTGTTGCATTATATAAGTACTCTGCTGCATTATTTAAGGACTTTGTTGCATTATGTAAGGAGTCTGCTGCATTATTTAAGGACTTTGCTGCATTATTTAACGACTCTGCTGAAGCATTTGAGGACTCAGCTGCATTATTTAAGGACACTGCTGCATTATTTAAGGAATTTGCTGCATTATTTAAGGACTCTGCTGCGGTATTTAAGGACTCTGCTGCATTATTTAAGGACTTTGTTGCATTATTTAAGGTCTCTGCTGCAGTATTTAATGACTCTGCTGAAGCATTTGGGCACTCAGATGCATTATTTAAGGACTCTGCTGCATTATGTAAGGGCTTTGCTGCTTTATTTAAGGACTCTTTTGCATTATTTAAGGACTTTGTTGCATTATTTAAGGACTCTGCTGCATTATTTAAGGACTTTGTTGCATTATTTAAGGATTCTGCTGCATTATTTAAGGACTTTGCTGCATTATTTAAGGACTTTGCCGCATTATTTAAGGACTATGCTTTGGTATTTAAGGACTCTGCTGCATTATTTAAGGACTCTGCTGCATTATTTAAGGACTCTGCTGCATTATTTAATTACTTTGCTGCATTATTTAAGGACTCTGCTGCGGTATTTAAGGACTCTGCTGCGGTATTTAAGGACTCTGCTGCATTTTTTAAGGACACTGCTGCAGAATTTAAGGAATCTGCTTCATTATTTAAGGACTTTGTTGCTTTATTTAAGGTCTCTGCTGCATTATTTAAGGACTCTGCTATGGTACTTAAGGACTTTGCTGCATTATTTAAGGACTTTGCTGCATTATTTAAGGACTCTGCTGCATTATTTAAGAACTTTGTTGCATTATTTAAGGACTCTGCTGCATTATTTAAGGACTTTGTTGCATTATGTAAGGACTCTGCTGCATTATTTAAGGACTTTGCTGCATTATTTAAGGACTCTGCTGCATAATTTAAGGACTTTATTGCATTATTTTAGGATCCTGCTGCATTATTTAATGACTCTGCTGAAGCATTTGAGGACTCAGCTGCATTATTAAAGGTCTCTGCTGCATTATTTAAGGATCCTGCTGAAGCATTTGAGGACTCAGTTGCATTATTTAAGGACTTTGCTGCATTATTTAACGACTCTGCTGCGTTATTTAAGGACTCTGCTGCATTATTTAAGAACTTTGCTGTATTATTTAAGGACTCTTCTGCATTATTTAATGACTCTGCTGAAGTATTTGAGGACTCAGCTGCATTATTTAAGGACTCTGCTGCATTATTTAAGGAATTTGCTGCATTATTTAAGGACTCTGCTGCGTTATTTAAGGACTCTGCTGCATTATTTAAGGACTTTGATGCATTATTTAAGGACGCTGCTGCAGAATTTAAGGAATCTGCTGCATTATTTAAGGACTTTGTTGCAATATTTAAGGTCTCTGCTGCATTATTTAAGGACTCTGCTGTGGTATTTAAGGACTCTGCTGCATTATTTAAGGAATTTGTTGCATTATTTAAGGACGCTGCTGCATTATTTAAGGTCTTTGTTGCATTATTTAAGGACTCTGCTGCAGTATTTAATGACTCTGCTGAAGCATTTGGGGACTCAGATGCATTATTTAAGGACTCTGCTGCATTATGTAAGGGCTTTGCTGCTTTATTTAAGGACTCTTTTGCATTATTTAAGGACTTTGTTGCATTATTTAAGGACTCTGCTGCATTATTTAAGGACTTTGTTGCATTATTTAAGGATTCTGCTGCATTATTTAAGGACTTTGCTGCATTATTTAAGGACTATGCTTTGGTATTTAAGGACTCTGCTGCATTATTTAAGGACTTTGCTGCATTATTTAAGGACTCTGCTGCATTATTTAATTACTTTGCTGCATTATTTAAGGACTCTGCTGCGGTATTTAAGGACTCTGCTGCATTATTTAAGGACTTTGATGCATTATTTAAGGACTCTGCTGCATTATTTAAGGAATTTGTTGCATTATTTAAGGACTCTGCTGCATTATTTAAGGACTTTGCTGCATTATTTAATAACTTTGTTGCATTATATAAGTACTCTGCTGCATTATTTAAGGACTTTGTTGCATTATGTAAGGAGTCTGCTGCATTATTTAAGGACTTTGCTGCATTATTTAACGACTCTGCTGAAGCATTTGAGGACTCAGCTGCATTATTTAAGGACTCTGCTGCATTATTTAAGGAATTTGCTGCATTATTTAAGGACTCTGCTGCGGTATTTAAGGACTCTGCTGCATTATTTAAGGACTTTGTTGCATTATGTAAGGAGTCTGCTGCATTATTTAAGGAATTTGCTGCATTATTTAATGAATCTGCTGAAGCATTTGAGGACTCAACTGCATTATTGAAGGTCTCTGCTGCATTATTTAAGGACTCTGCTGAAGCATTTGAGGACTCAGCTGCATGATTTAAGGACTTTGCTGCATTATTTAAGGACTCTGCTGCATTATTTAAGGAATTTGTTGCATTATTTAAGGACTCTGCTGCATTATTTAAGGACTTTGCTGCATTATTTAATAACTTTGTTGCATTATATAAGTACTCTGCTGCATTATTTAAGGACTTTGTTGCATTATGTAAGGAGTCTGCTGCATTATTTAAGGACTTTGCTGCATTATTTAACGACTCTGCTGAAGCATTTGAGGACTCAGCTGCATTATTTAAGGACTCTGCTGCATTATTTAAGGAATTTGCTGCATTATTTAAGGACTCTGCTGCGGTATTTAAGGACTCTGCTGCATTATTTAAGGACTTTGTTGCATTATGTAAGGAGCCTGCTGCATTATTTAAGGACTTTGCTGCATTATTTAATGACTCTGCTGAAGCATTTGAGGACTCAGCTGCATAATTTAAGGACTCTGCTGCATTATTTAAGGAATTTGCTGCATTATTTAAGGACTCTGCTGCGATATTTAAGGACTCTTCTGCATTATTTAAGGACTTTGATGCATTATTTAAGGACGCTGCTGCAGAATTTAAGGAATCTGCTGCATTATTTAAGGACTTTGTTGCATTATTTAAGGTCTCTGCTGCATTATTTAACGACTTTGCTGCATTATTTAAGGACTCTGCTGCATAATTTAAGGACTTTATTGCATTATTTTAGGATCCTGCTGCATTATTTAATGACTCTGCTGAAGCATTTGAGGACTCAGCTGCATTATTAAAGGTCTCTGCTGCATTATTTAAGGATCCTGCTGAAGCATTTGAGGACTCAGCTGCATTATTTAAGGACTTTGCTGCATTATTTAACGACTCTGCTGCGTTATTTAAGGACTCTGCTGCATTATTTAAGAACTTTGCTGCATTATTTAAGGACTCTTCTGCATTATTTAATGACTCTGCTGAAGTATTTGAGGACTCAGCTGCATTATTTAAGGACTCTGCTGCATTATTTAAGGAATTTGCTGCATTATTTAAGGACTCTGCTGCGTTATTTAAGGACTCTGCTGCATTATTTAAGGACTTTGATGCATTATTTAAGGACGCTGCTGCAGAATTTAAGGAATCTGCTGCATTATTTAAGGACTTTGTTGCATTATTTAAGGTCTCTGCTGCATTATTTAAGGACTCTGCTGTGGTATTTAAGGACTCTGCTGCATTATTTAAGGAATTTGTTGCATTATTTAAGGACGCTGCTGCATTATTTAAGGACTTTGTTGCTTTATTTAAGGACTCTGCTGCAGTATTTAATGACTCTGCTGAAGCATTTGGGGACTCAGATGCATTATTTAAGGACTCTGCTGCATTATGTAAGGGCTTTGCTGCTTTATTTAAGGACTCTTTTGCATTATTTAAGGACTTTGTTGCATTATTTAAGGACTCTGCTGCATTATTTAAGGACTTTGCTGCATTATTTAAGGACTATGCTTTGGTATTTAAGGACTCTGCTGCATTATTTAAGGACTTTGCTGCATTATTTAAGGACTCTGCTGCATTATTTAATTACTTTGCTGCATTATTTAAGGACTCTGCTGCGGTATTTAAGGACTCTGCTGCATTATTTAAGGACTTTGATGCATTATTTAAGGACTCTGCTGCATTATTTAAGGAATTTGTTGCATTATTTAAGGACTCTGCTGCATTATTTAAGGACTTTGCTGCATTATTTAATAACTTTGTTGCATTATATAAGTACTCTGCTGCATTATTTAAGGACTTTGTTGCATTATGTAAGGAGTCTGCTGCATTATTTAAGGACTTTGCTGCATTATTTAACGACTCTGCTGAAGCATTTGAGGACTCAGCTGCATTATTTAAGGACTCTGCTGCATTATTTAAGGAATTTGCTGCATTATTTAAGGACTCTGCTGCGGTATTTAAGGACTCTGCTGCATTATTTAAGGACTTTGTTGCATTATGTAAGGAGTCTGCTGCATTATTTAAGGACTTTGCTGCATTATTTAATGAATCTGCTGAAGCATTTGAGGACTCAACTGCATTATTTAAGGTCTCTGCTGCATTATTTAAGGACTCTGCTGAAGCATTTGAGGACTCAGCTGCATGATTTAAGGACTTTGCTGCATTAGTTAAGGACTCTGCTGCATTATTTAAGGAATTTGTTGCATTATTTAAGGACTCTGCTGCATTATTTAAGGACTTTGCTGCATTATTTAATAACTTTGTTGCATTATATAAGTACTCTGCTGCATTATTTAAGGACTTTGTTGCATTATGTAAGGAGTCTGCTGCATTATTTAAGGACTTTGCTGCATTATTTAACGACTCTGCTGAAGCATTTGAGGACTCAGCTGCATTATTTAAGGACACTGCTGCATTATTTAAGGAATTTGCTGCATTATTTAAGGACTCTGCTGCGGTATTTAAGGACTCTGCTGCATTATTTAAGGACTTTGTTGCATTATTTAAGGTCTCTGCTGCAGTATTTAATGACTCTGCTGAAGCATTTGGGCACTCAGATGCATTATTTAAGGACTCTGCTGCATTATGTAAGGGCTTTGCTGCTTTATTTAAGGACTCTTTTGCATTATTTAAGGACTTTGTTGCATTATTTAAGGACTCTGCTGCATTATTTAAGGACTTTGTTGCATTATTTAAGGATTCTGCTGCATTATTTAAGGACTTTGCTGCATTATTTAAGGACTTTGCCGCATTATTTAAGGACTATGCTTTGGTATTTAAGGACTCTGCTGCATTATTTAAGGACTCTGCTGCATTATTTAAGGACTCTGCTGCATTATTTAATTACTTTGCTGCATTATTTAAGGACTCTGCTGCGGTATTTAAGGACTCTGCTGCGGTATTTAAGGACTCTGCTGCATTATTTAAGGACACTGCTGCAGAATTTAAGGAATCTGCTTCATTATTTAAGGACTTTGTTGCTTTATTTAAGGTCTCTGCTGCATTATTTAAGGACTCTGCTATGGTACTTAAGGACTTTGCTGCATTATTTAAGGACTTTGCTGCATTATTTAAGGACTCTGCTGCATTATTTAAGAACTTTGTTGCATTATTTAAGGACTCTGCTGCATTATTTAAGGACTTTGTTGCATTATGTAAGGACTCTGCTGCATTATTTAAGGACTTTGCTGCATTATTTAAGGACTCTGCTGCATAATTTAAGGACTTTATTGCATTATTTTAGGATCCTGCTGCATTATTTAATGACTCTGCTGAAGCATTTGAGGACTCAGCTGCATTATTAAAGGTCTCTGCTGCATTATTTAAGGATCCTGCTGAAGCATTTGAGGACTCAGTTGCATTATTTAAGGACTTTGCTGCATTATTTAACGACTCTGCTGCGTTATTTAAGGACTCTGCTGCATTATTTAAGAACTTTGCTGTATTATTTAAGGACTCTTCTGCATTATTTAATGACTCTGCTGAAGTATTTGAGGACTCAGCTGCATTATTTAAGGACTCTGCTGCATTATTTAAGGAATTTGCTGCATTATTTAAGGACTCTGCTGCGTTATTTAAGGACTCTGCTGCATTATTTAAGGACTTTGATGCATTATTTAAGGACGCTGCTGCAGAATTTAAGGAATCTGCTGCATTATTTAAGGACTTTGTTGCAATATTTAAGGTCTCTGCTGCATTATTTAAGGACTCTGCTGTGGTATTTAAGGACTCTGCTGCATTATTTAAGGAATTTGTTGCATTATTTAAGGACGCTGCTGCATTATTTAAGGTCTTTGTTGCATTATTTAAGGACTCTGCTGCAGTATTTAATGACTCTGCTGAAGCATTTGGGGACTCAGATGCATTATTTAAGGACTCTGCTGCATTATGTAAGGGCTTTGCTGCTTTATTTAAGGACTCTTTTGCATTATTTAAGGACTTTGTTGCATTATTTAAGGACTCTGCTGCATTATTTAAGGACTTTGTTGCATTATTTAAGGATTCTGCTGCATTATTTAAGGACTTTGCTGCATTATTTAAGGACTATGCTTTGGTATTTAAGGACTCTGCTGCATTATTTAAGGACTTTGCTGCATTATTTAAGGACTCTGCTGCATTATTTAATTACTTTGCTGCATTATTTAAGGACTCTGCTGCGGTATTTAAGGACTCTGCTGCATTATTTAAGGACTTTGATGCATTATTTAAGGACTCTGCTGCATTATTTAAGGAATTTGTTGCATTATTTAAGGACTCTGCTGCATTATTTAAGGACTTTGCTGCATTATTTAATAACTTTGTTGCATTATATAAGTACTCTGCTGCATTATTTAAGGACTTTGTTGCATTATGTAAGGAGTCTGCTGCATTATTTAAGGACTTTGCTGCATTATTTAACGACTCTGCTGAAGCATTTGAGGACTCAGCTGCATTATTTAAGGACTCTGCTGCATTATTTAAGGAATTTGCTGCATTATTTAAGGACTCTGCTGCGGTATTTAAGGACTCTGCTGCATTATTTAAGGACTTTGTTGCATTATGTAAGGAGTCTGCTGCATTATTTAAGGACTTTGCTGCATTATTTAATGAATCTGCTGAAGCATTTGAGGACTCAACTGCATTATTTAAGGTCTCTGCTGCATTATTTAAGGACTCTGCTGAAGCATTTGAGGACTCAGCTGCATGATTTAAGGACTTTGCTGCATTATTTAAGGACTCTGCTGCATTATTTAAGGAATTTGTTGCATTATTTAAGGACTCTGCTGCATTATTTAAGGACTTTGCTGCATTATTTAATAACTTTGTTGCATTATATAAGTACTCTGCTGCATTATTTAAGGACTTTGTTGCATTATGTAAGGAGTCTGCTGCATTATTTAAGGACTTTGCTGCATTATTTAACGACTCTGCTGAAGCATTTGAGGACTCAGCTGCATTATTTAAGGACTCTGCTGCATTATTTAAGGAATTTGCTGCATTATTTAAGGACTCTGCTGCGGTATTTAAGGACTCTGCTGCATTATTTAAGGACTTTGTTGCATTATGTAAGGAGCCTGCTGCATTATTTAAGGACTTTGCTGCATTATTTAATGACTCTGCTGAAGCATTTGAGGACTCAGCTGCATAATTTAAGGACTCTGCTGCATTATTTAAGGAATTTGCTGCATTATTTAAGGACTCTGCTGCGATATTTAAGGACTCTTCTGCATTATTTAAGGACTTTGATGCATTATTTAAGGACGCTGCTGCAGAATTTAAGGAATCTGCTGCATTATTTAAGGACTTTGTTGCATTATTTAAGGTCTCTGCTGCATTATTTAAGGACTCTGCTGTGGTATTTAATTACTCTGCTGCATTATTTAAGGAATTTGCTGCATTAATTAAGGACTTTGCTGCATTACTTAAGAACTCTGCTGCATTATTTAATTACTTGCTGCATTATTTAAGGACTCTGCTGCGGTGTTTAAGAACTCTGCTGCATTATTTAAGGACTTTGCTGCATTATTTTAGGACTCTGCTGCATTATTTAAGGACTTTGCTGTATTATTTAAGGACTCTACTGAATTATTTAAGGACTTTGTTGCATTATTTAAGGACTCTGCTGCATTATTTAAGGACTTTGCTGTATTATTTAAGGACTCTGCTGCATTATTTAAGGACTTTTTTGCATTATTTAATGACTCTGCTGCATTATTTAAGGACTTTGCTGCATTATTTAAGGACTCTGTTGCATTATTTAAGGACTTTATTGCATTATTTAATGACTCTGCTGCATTATTTAAGGAATTTGCTGCATTATTTAAGGACTCTGCTGCATTATTTAAGGACTTTGCTGCATTATTTAATGACTCTGCTGCATTATTTAAGGACTTTGTTGTATTATTTAAGGACTTTGCTGCATTATTTAAGGACTCTGCTGCGGTATTTAAGGACTCTGCTGCATTATTTAAGGACTTTGTTGCATTATTTAAGGACTCTGCTGCATTATTTAAGGACTTTGCTGCATTATTTAAGGACTATGCTGTGGTATTTAAGGACTCTGCTGTATTATTTAAGGACTTTGCTGCATTATTTAAGGACTCTGCTGCATTATTTAATGACTCTGCTGAAGCATTTGAGGACTCAGCTGCATTATTTAAGGTCTCTGCTGTATTATTTAAGGACTCTGCTGCATTATTTAATGACTCTGCTGCGGTATTTAAGGACTCTGCTGCATTATTTAAGGACTTTGCTGCATTATTTAAGGACTGCTGCGTTATTTAAGGACTCTGCTGCATTATTTAAGACTTTGCTGCATTATTTAAGGACTCTGCTGCAGTGTTTAATGACTCTGCTGAAGCAATTGGGGACTCAGATGCATTGTTTAAGGACTCTGCTGCATTATGTAAGGACTTTGCTGCTTTATTTAAGGACTTTGCTGCATTATTTAAGGACTTTGTTGCATTATTTAAGGACTCTGCTGCATTATTTAAGGACTTTGTTGCATTATTTAAGGACTCTGCCGCATTATTTAAGGACTATGCTTTGGTATTTAAGGACTCTGCTGCATTATTTAAGGACTTTGCTGCATTATTTAAGGACTCTGCTGCATTATTTAATTACTTTGCTGCATTATTTAAGGACTCTGCTGCGGTATTTAAGTACTCTGCTGCATTATTTAAGGACTTTGATGCATTATTTAAGGACACTGCTGCAGAATTTAAGGAATCTGCTTCATTATTTAAGGACTTTGTTGCATTATTTAAGGTCTCTGCTGCATTATTTAAGGACTCTGCTATGGTACTTAAGGACTTTGCTGCATTATTTAAGGACTCTGCTGCATTATTTAAGAACTTTGTTGCATTGTTTAAGGACTCTGCTGCATTATTTAAGGACTTTGTTGCATTATGTTAGGACTCTGCTGCATTATTTAACGACTTTGCTGCATTATTTAAGGACTCTGCTGCATAATTTAAGGACTTTATTGCATTATTTTAGGATCCTGCTGCATTATTTAATGACTCTGCTGAAGCATTTGAGGACTCAGCTGCATTATTAAAGGTCTCTGCTGCATTATTTAAGGATCCTGCTGAAGCATTTGAGGACTCAGCTGCATTATTTAAGGACTTTGCTGCATTATTTAACGACTCTGCTGCGTTATTTAAGGACTCTGCTGCATTATTTAAGAACTTTGCTGCATTATTTAAGGACTCTTCTGCATTATTTAATGACTCTGCTGAAGTATTTGAGGACTCAGCTGCATTATTTAAGGACTCTGCTGCATTATTTAAGGAATTTGCTGCATTATTTAAGGACTCTGCTGCGTTATTTAAGGACTCTGCTGCATTATTTAAGGACTTTGATGCATTATTTAAGGACGCTGCTGCAGAATTTAAGGAATCTGCTGCATTATTTAAGGACTTTGTTGCATTATTTAAGGTCTCTGCTGCATTATTTAAGGACTCTGCTGTGGTATTTAAGGACTCTGCTGCATTATTTAAGGAATTTGTTGCATTATTTAAGGACGCTGCTGCATTATTTAAGGACTTTGTTGCTTTATTTAAGGACTCTGCTGCAGTATTTAATGACTCTGCTGAAGCATTTGGGGACTCAGATGCATTATTTAAGGACTCTGCTGCATTATGTAAGGGCTTTGCTGCTTTATTTAAGGACTCTTTTGCATTATTTAAGGACTTTGTTGCATTATTTAAGGACTCTGCTGCATTATTTAAGGACTTTGCTGCATTATTTAAGGACTATGCTTTGGTATTTAAGGACTCTGCTGCATTATTTAAGGACTTTGCTGCATTATTTAAGGACTCTGCTGCATTATTTAATTACTTTGCTGCATTATTTAAGGACTCTGCTGCGGTATTTAAGGACTCTGCTGCATTATTTAAGGACTTTGATGCATTATTTAAGGACTCTGCTGCATTATTTAAGGAATTTGTTGCATTATTTAAGGACTCTGCTGCATTATTTAAGGACTTTGCTGCATTATTTAATAACTTTGTTGCATTATATAAGTACTCTGCTGCATTATTTAAGGACTTTGTTGCATTATGTAAGGAGTCTGCTGCATTATTTAAGGACTTTGCTGCATTATTTAACGACTCTGCTGAAGCATTTGAGGACTCAGCTGCATTATTTAAGGACTCTGCTGCATTATTTAAGGAATTTGCTGCATTATTTAAGGACTCTGCTGCGGTATTTAAGGACTCTGCTGCATTATTTAAGGACTTTGTTGCATTATGTAAGGAGTCTGCTGCATTATTTAAGGACTTTGCTGCATTATTTAATGAATCTGCTGAAGCATTTGAGGACTCAACTGCATTATTTAAGGTCTCTGCTGCATTATTTAAGGACTCTGCTGAAGCATTTGAGGACTCAGCTGCATGATTTAAGGACTTTGCTGCATTAGTTAAGGACTCTGCTGCATTATTTAAGTAATTTGTTGCATTATTTAAGGACTCTGCTGCATTATTTAAGGACTTTGCTGCATTATTTAATAACTTTGTTGCATTATATAAGTACTCTGCTGCATTATTTAAGGACTTTGTTGCATTATGTAAGGAGTCTGCTGCATTATTTAAGGACTTTGCTGCATTATTTAACGACTCTGCTGAAGCATTTGAGGACTCAGCTGCATTATTTAAGGACACTGCTGCATTATTTAAGGAATTTGCTGCATTATTTAAGGACTCTGCTGCGGTATTTAAGGACTCTGCTGCATTATTTAAGGACTTTGTTGCATTATTTAAGGTCTCTGCTGCAGTATTTAATGACTCTGCTGAAGCATTTGGGCACTCAGATGCATTATTTAAGGACTCTGCTGCATTATGTAAGGGCTTTGCTGCTTTATTTATGGACTCTTTTGCATTATTTAAGGACTTTGTTGCATTATTTAAGGACTCTGCTGCATTATTTAAGGACTTTGTTGCATTATTTAAGGATTCTGCTGCATTATTTAAGGACTTTGCTGCATTATTTAAGGACTTTGCCGCATTATTTAAGGACTATGCTTTGGTATTTAAGGACTCTGCTGCATTATTTAAGGACTCTGCTGCATTATTTAAGGACTCTGCTGCATTATTTAATTACTTTGCTGCATTATTTAAGGACTCTGCTGCGGTATTTAAGGACTCTGCTGCGGTATTTAAGGACTCTGCTGCATTTTTTAAGGACACTGCTGCAGAATTTAAGGAATCTGCTTCATTATTTAAGGACTTTGTTGCTTTATTTAAGGTCTCTGCTGCATTATTTAAGGACTCTGCTATGGTACTTAAGGACTTTGCTGCATTATTTAAGGACTTTGCTGCATTATTTAAGGACTCTGCTGCATTATTTAAGAACTTTGTTGCATTATTTAAGGACTCTGCTGCATTATTTAAGGACTTTGTTGCATTATGTAAGGACTCTGCTGCATTATTTAAGGACTTTGCTGCATTATTTAAGGACTCTGCTGCATAATTTAAGGACTTTATTGCATTATTTTAGGATCCTGCTGCATTATTTAATGACTCTGCTGAAGCATTTGAGGACTCAGCTGCATTATTAAAGGTCTCTGCTGCATTATTTAAGGATCCTGCTGAAGCATTTGAGGACTCAGTTGCATTATTTAAGGACTTTGCTGCATTATTTAACGACTCTGCTGCGTTATTTAAGGACTCTGCTGCATTATTTAAGAACTTTGCTGTATTATTTAAGGACTCTTCTGCATTATTTAATGACTCTGCTGAAGTATTTGAGGACTCAGCTGCATTATTTAAGGACTCTGCTGCATTATTTAAGGAATTTGCTGCATTATTTAAGGACTCTGCTGCGTTATTTAAGGACTCTGCTGCATTATTTAAGGACTTTGATGCATTATTTAAGGACGCTGCTGCAGAATTTAAGGAATCTGCTGCATTATTTAAGGACTTTGTTGCAATATTTAAGGTCTCTGCTGCATTATTTAAGGACTCTGCTGTGGTATTTAAGGACTCTGCTGCATTATTTAAGGAATTTGTTGCATTATTTAAGGACGCTGCTGCATTATTTAAGGTCTTTGTTGCATTATTTAAGGACTCTGCTGCAGTATTTAATGACTCTGCTGAAGCATTTGGGGACTCAGATGCATTATTTAAGGACTCTGCTGCATTATGTAAGGGCTTTGCTGCTTTATTTAAGGACTCTTTTGCATTATTTAAGGACTTTGTTGCATTATTTAAGGACTCTGCTGCATTATTTAAGGACTTTGTTGCATTATTTAAGGATTCTGCTGCATTATTTAAGGACTTTGCTGCATTATTTAAGGACTATGCTTTGGTATTTAAGGACTCTGCTGCATTATTTAAGGACTTTGCTGCATTATTTAAGGACTCTGCTGCATTATTTAATTACTTTGCTGCATTATTTAAGGACTCTGCTGCGGTATTTAAGGACTCTGCTGCATTATTTAAGGACTTTGATGCATTATTTAAGGACTCTGCTGCATTATTTAAGGAATTTGTTGCATTATTTAAGGACTCTGCTGCATTATTTAAGGACTTTGCTGCATTATTTAATAACTTTGTTGCATTATATAAGTACTCTGCTGCATTATTTAAGGACTTTGTTGCATTATGTAAGGAGTCTGCTGCATTATTTAAGGACTTTGCTGCATTATTTAACGACTCTGCTGAAGCATTTGAGGACTCAGCTGCATTATTTAAGGACTCTGCTGCATTATTTAAGGAATTTGCTGCATTATTTAAGGACTCTGCTGCGGTATTTAAGGACTCTGCTGCATTATTTAAGGACTTTGTTGCATTATGTAAGGAGTCTGCTGCATTATTTAAGGAATTTGCTGCATTATTTAATGAATCTGCTGAAGCATTTGAGGACTCAACTGCATTATTGAAGGTCTCTGCTGCATTATTTAAGGACTCTGCTGAAGCATTTGAGGACTCAGCTGCATGATTTAAGGACTTTGCTGCATTATTTAAGGACTCTGCTGCATTATTTAAGGAATTTGTTGCATTATTTAAGGACTCTGCTGCATTATTTAAGGACTTTGCTGCATTATTTAATAACTTTGTTGCATTATATAAGTACTCTGCTGCATTATTTAAGGACTTTGTTGCATTATGTAAGGAGTCTGCTGCATTATTTAAGGACTTTGCTGCATTATTTAACGACTCTGCTGAAGCATTTGAGGACTCAGCTGCATTATTTAAGGACTCTGCTGCATTATTTAAGGAATTTGCTGCATTATTTAAGGACTCTGCTGCGGTATTTAAGGACTCTGCTGCATTATTTAAGGACTTTGTTGCATTATGTAAGGAGCCTGCTGCATTATTTAAGGACTTTGCTGCATTATTTAATGACTCTGCTGAAGCATTTGAGGACTCAGCTGCATAATTTAAGGACTCTGCTGCATTATTTAAGGAATTTGCTGCATTATTTAAGGACTCTGCTGCGATATTTAAGGACTCTTCTGCATTATTTAAGGACTTTGATGCATTATTTAAGGACGCTGCTGCAGAATTTAAGGAATCTGCTGCATTATTTAAGGACTTTGTTGCATTATTTAAGGTCTCTGCTGCATTATTTAACGACTTTGCTGCATTATTTAAGGACTCTGCTGCATAATTTAAGGACTTTATTGCATTATTTTAGGATCCTGCTGCATTATTTAATGACTCTGCTGAAGCATTTGAGGACTCAGCTGCATTATTAAAGGTCTCTGCTGCATTATTTAAGGATCCTGCTGAAGCATTTGAGGACTCAGCTGCATTATTTAAGGACTTTGCTGCATTATTTAACGACTCTGCTGCGTTATTTAAGGACTCTGCTGCATTATTTAAGAACTTTGCTGCATTATTTAAGGACTCTTCTGCATTATTTAATGACTCTGCTGAAGTATTTGAGGACTCAGCTGCATTATTTAAGGACTCTGCTGCATTATTTAAGGAATTTGCTGCATTATTTAAGGACTCTGCTGCGTTATTTAAGGACTCTGCTGCATTATTTAAGGACTTTGATGCATTATTTAAGGACGCTGCTGCAGAATTTAAGGAATCTGCTGCATTATTTAAGGACTTTGTTGCATTATTTAAGGTCTCTGCTGCATTATTTAAGGACTCTGCTGTGGTATTTAAGGACTCTGCTGCATTATTTAAGGAATTTGTTGCATTATTTAAGGACGCTGCTGCATTATTTAAGGACTTTGTTGCTTTATTTAAGGACTCTGCTGCAGTATTTAATGACTCTGCTGAAGCATTTGGGGACTCAGATGCATTATTTAAGGACTCTGCTGCATTATGTAAGGGCTTTGCTGCTTTATTTAAGGACTCTTTTGCATTATTTAAGGACTTTGTTGCATTATTTAAGGACTCTGCTGCATTATTTAAGGACTTTGCTGCATTATTTAAGGACTATGCTTTGGTATTTAAGGACTCTGCTGCATTATTTAAGGACTTTGCTGCATTATTTAAGGACTCTGCTGCATTATTTAATTACTTTGCTGCATTATTTAAGGACTCTGCTGCGGTATTTAAGGACTCTGCTGCATTATTTAAGGACTTTGATGCATTATTTAAGGACTCTGCTGCATTATTTAAGGAATTTGTTGCATTATTTAAGGACTCTGCTGCATTATTTAAGGACTTTGCTGCATTATTTAATAACTTTGTTGCATTATATAAGTACTCTGCTGCATTATTTAAGGACTTTGTTGCATTATGTAAGGAGTCTGCTGCATTATTTAAGGACTTTGCTGCATTATTTAACGACTCTGCTGAAGCATTTGAGGACTCAGCTGCATTATTTAAGGACTCTGCTGCATTATTTAAGGAATTTGCTGCATTATTTAAGGACTCTGCTGCGGTATTTAAGGACTCTGCTGCATTATTTAAGGACTTTGTTGCATTATGTAAGGAGTCTGCTGCATTATTTAAGGACTTTGCTGCATTATTTAATGAATCTGCTGAAGCATTTGAGGACTCAACTGCATTATTTAAGGTCTCTGCTGCATTATTTAAGGACTCTGCTGAAGCATTTGAGGACTCAGCTGCATGATTTAAGGACTTTGCTGCATTAGTTAAGGACTCTGCTGCATTATTTAAGGAATTTGTTGCATTATTTAAGGACTCTGCTGCATTATTTAAGGACTTTGCTGCATTATTTAATAACTTTGTTGCATTATATAAGTACTCTGCTGCATTATTTAAGGACTTTGTTGCATTATGTAAGGAGTCTGCTGCATTATTTAAGGACTTTGCTGCATTATTTAACGACTCTGCTGAAGCATTTGAGGACTCAGCTGCATTATTTAAGGACACTGCTGCATTATTTAAGGAATTTGCTGCATTATTTAAGGACTCTGCTGCGGTATTTAAGGACTCTGCTGCATTATTTAAGGACTTTGTTGCATTATTTAAGGTCTCTGCTGCAGTATTTAATGACTCTGCTGAAGCATTTGGGCACTCAGATGCATTATTTAAGGACTCTGCTGCATTATGTAAGGGCTTTGCTGCTTTATTTAAGGACTCTTTTGCATTATTTAAGGACTTTGTTGCATTATTTAAGGACTCTGCTGCATTATTTAAGGACTTTGTTGCATTATTTAAGGATTCTGCTGCATTATTTAAGGACTTTGCTGCATTATTTAAGGACTTTGCCGCATTATTTAAGGACTATGCTTTGGTATTTAAGGACTCTGCTGCATTATTTAAGGACTCTGCTGCATTATTTAAGGACTCTGCTGCATTATTTAATTACTTTGCTGCATTATTTAAGGACTCTGCTGCGGTATTTAAGGACTCTGCTGCGGTATTTAAGGACTCTGCTGCATTATTTAAGGACACTGCTGCAGAATTTAAGGAATCTGCTTCATTATTTAAGGACTTTGTTGCTTTATTTAAGGTCTCTGCTGCATTATTTAAGGACTCTGCTATGGTACTTAAGGACTTTGCTGCATTATTTAAGGACTTTGCTGCATTATTTAAGGACTCTGCTGCATTATTTAAGAACTTTGTTGCATTATTTAAGGACTCTGCTGCATTATTTAAGGACTTTGTTGCATTATGTAAGGACTCTGCTGCATTATTTAAGGACTTTGCTGCATTATTTAAGGACTCTGCTGCATAATTTAAGGACTTTATTGCATTATTTTAGGATCCTGCTGCATTATTTAATGACTCTGCTGAAGCATTTGAGGACTCAGCTGCATTATTAAAGGTCTCTGCTGCATTATTTAAGGATCCTGCTGAAGCATTTGAGGACTCAGTTGCATTATTTAAGGACTTTGCTGCATTATTTAACGACTCTGCTGCGTTATTTAAGGACTCTGCTGCATTATTTAAGAACTTTGCTGTATTATTTAAGGACTCTTCTGCATTATTTAATGACTCTGCTGAAGTATTTGAGGACTCAGCTGCATTATTTAAGGACTCTGCTGCATTATTTAAGGAATTTGCTGCATTATTTAAGGACTCTGCTGCGTTATTTAAGGACTCTGCTGCATTATTTAAGGACTTTGATGCATTATTTAAGGACGCTGCTGCAGAATTTAAGGAATCTGCTGCATTATTTAAGGACTTTGTTGCAATATTTAAGGTCTCTGCTGCATTATTTAAGGACTCTGCTGTGGTATTTAAGGACTCTGCTGCATTATTTAAGGAATTTGTTGCATTATTTAAGGACGCTGCTGCATTATTTAAGGTCTTTGTTGCATTATTTAAGGACTCTGCTGCAGTATTTAATGACTCTGCTGAAGCATTTGGGGACTCAGATGCATTATTTAAGGACTCTGCTGCATTATGTAAGGGCTTTGCTGCTTTATTTAAGGACTCTTTTGCATTATTTAAGGACTTTGTTGCATTATTTAAGGACTCTGCTGCATTATTTAAGGACTTTGTTGCATTATTTAAGGATTCTGCTGCATTATTTAAGGACTTTGCTGCATTATTTAAGGACTATGCTTTGGTATTTAAGGACTCTGCTGCATTATTTAAGGACTTTGCTGCATTATTTAAGGACTCTGCTGCATTATTTAATTACTTTGCTGCATTATTTAAGGACTCTGCTGCGGTATTTAAGGACTCTGCTGCATTATTTAAGGACTTTGATGCATTATTTAAGGACTCTGCTGCATTATTTAAGGAATTTGTTGCATTATTTAAGGACTCTGCTGCATTATTTAAGGACTTTGCTGCATTATTTAATAACTTTGTTGCATTATATAAGTACTCTGCTGCATTATTTAAGGACTTTGTTGCATTATGTAAGGAGTCTGCTGCATTATTTAAGGACTTTGCTGCATTATTTAACGACTCTGCTGAAGCATTTGAGGACTCAGCTGCATTATTTAAGGACTCTGCTGCATTATTTAAGGAATTTGCTGCATTATTTAAGGACTCTGCTGCGGTATTTAAGGACTCTGCTGCATTATTTAAGGACTTTGTTGCATTATGTAAGGAGTCTGCTGCATTATTTAAGGACTTTGCTGCATTATTTAATGAATCTGCTGAAGCATTTGAGGACTCAACTGCATTATTTAAGGTCTCTGCTGCATTATTTAAGGACTCTGCTGAAGCATTTGAGGACTCAGCTGCATGATTTAAGGACTTTGCTGCATTATTTAAGGACTCTGCTGCATTATTTAAGGAATTTGTTGCATTATTTAAGGACTCTGCTGCATTATTTAAGGACTTTGCTGCATTATTTAATAACTTTGTTGCATTATATAAGTACTCTGCTGCATTATTTAAGGACTTTGTTGCATTATGTAAGGAGTCTGCTGCATTATTTAAGGACTTTGCTGCATTATTTAACGACTCTGCTGAAGCATTTGAGGACTCAGCTGCATTATTTAAGGACTCTGCTGCATTATTTAAGGAATTTGCTGCATTATTTAAGGACTCTGCTGCGGTATTTAAGGACTCTGCTGCATTATTTAAGGACTTTGTTGCATTATGTAAGGAGCCTGCTGCATTATTTAAGGACTTTGCTGCATTATTTAATGACTCTGCTGAAGCATTTGAGGACTCAGCTGCATAATTTAAGGACTCTGCTGCATTATTTAAGGAATTTGCTGCATTATTTAAGGACTCTGCTGCGATATTTAAGGACTCTTCTGCATTATTTAAGGACTTTGATGCATTATTTAAGGACGCTGCTGCAGAATTTAAGGAATCTGCTGCATTATTTAAGGACTTTGTTGCATTATTTAAGGTCTCTGCTGCATTATTTAAGGACTCTGCTGTGGTATTTAATTACTCTGCTGCATTATTTAAGGAATTTGCTGCATTAATTAAGGACTTTGCTGCATTACTTAAGAACTCTGCTGCATTATTTAATTACTTGCTGCATTATTTAAGGACTCTGCTGCGGTGTTTAAGAACTCTGCTGCATTATTTAAGGACTTTGCTGCATTATTTTAGGACTCTGCTGCATTATTTAAGGACTTTGCTGTATTATTTAAGGACTCTACTGAATTATTTAAGGACTTTGTTGCATTATTTAAGGACTCTGCTGCATTATTTAAGGACTTTGCTGTATTATTTAAGGACTCTGCTGCATTATTTAAGGACTTTTTTGCATTATTTAATGACTCTGCTGCATTATTTAAGGACTTTGCTGCATTATTTAAGGACTCTGTTGCATTATTTAAGGACTTTATTGCATTATTTAATGACTCTGCTGCATTATTTAAGGAATTTGCTGCATTATTTAAGGACTCTGCTGCATTATTTAAGGACTTTGCTGCATTATTTAATGACTCTGCTGCATTATTTAAGGACTTTGTTGTATTATTTAAGGACTTTGCTGCATTATTTAAGGACTCTGCTGCGGTATTTAAGGACTCTGCTGCATTATTTAAGGACTTTGTTGCATTATTTAAGGACTCTGCTGCATTATTTAAGGACTTTGCTGCATTATTTAAGGACTATGCTGTGGTATTTAAGGACTCTGCTGTATTATTTAAGGACTTTGCTGCATTATTTAAGGACTCTGCTGCATTATTTAATGACTTTGTTGCATTATATAAAGACTCTGCTGCATTATTTAAGGACTATGTTGCATTATGTTAGAAGTCTGCTGCATTATTTAAGGACTTTGCTGCATTATTTAAGGACTCTGCTGCATTATTTAAGGACTTTATTGCATTATTTAAGGACTCTGCTGCATTATTTAATGACTCTGCTGAAGCATTTGAGGACTCAGCTGCATTATTTAAGGTCTCTGCTGTATTATTTAAGGACTCTGCTGCATTATTTAATGACTCTGCTGCGGTATTTAAGGACTCTGCAGCATTATTTAAGGACTTTGCTGCATTACTTAAGGACTGCTGCGTTATTTAAGGACTCTGCTGCATTATTTAAGACTTTGCTGCATTATTTAAGGACTCTGCTGCAGTGCTTAATGACTCTGCTGAAGCAATTGGGGACTCAGATGCATTATTTAAGGACTCTGCTGCATTATGTAAGGACTTTGCTGCTTTATTTAAGGACTTTGCTGCATTATTTAAGGACTTTGTTGCATTATTTAAGGACTCTGCTGCATTATTTAAGGACTTTGTTGCATTATTTAAGGACTCTGCTGCATTATTTAAGGACTTTGCTGCATTATTTAAGGACTATGCTGTGGTATTTAAGGACTATGCTTTGGCATTATTTAAGGACTTTGCTGCATTATTTAAGGACTCTGCTGCATTATTTAATTACTTTGCTGCATTATTAAAGGACCCTGCTGCGGCATTTAAGGATTCTGCTGCATTATTTAAGGACTTTGATGCATTATTTAAGGACGCTGCTGCAGAATTTAAGGAATCTGCTGCATTATTTAAGGACTTTGTTGCATTATTTAAGGTCTCTGCTGCATTATTTAAGGACTCTGCTATGGTACTTAACGACTTTGCTGCATTATTTAAGGACTTTGCTGCATTATTTAAGGACTTTGATGCATTATTTAAGAACTTTGTTGCATTATTTAAGGACTCTGCTGCATTATTTAAGGACTTTGTTGCATTATGTAAGGACTCTGCTGCATTATTTAAGGACTTTGTTGCATTATTTAAGGTCTCTGCTGCAGTATTTAATGACTCTGCTGAAGCATTTGGGCACTCAGATGCATTATTTAAGGACTCTGCTGCATTATGTAAGGGCTTTGCTGCTTTATTTAAGGACTCTTTTGCATTATTTAAGGACTTTGTTGCATTATTTAAGGACTCTGCTGCATTATTTAAGGACTTTGTTGCATTATTTAAGGATTCTGCTGCATTATTTAAGGACTTTGCTGCATTATTTAAGGACTTTGCCGCATTATTTAAGGACTATGCTTTGGTATTTAAGGACTCTGCTGCATTATTTAAGGACTCTGCTGCATTATTTAAGGACTCTGCTGCATTATTTAATTACTTTGCTGCATTATTTAAGGACTCTGCTGCGGTATTTAAGGACTCTGCTGCGGTATTTAAGGACTCTGCTGCATTATTTAAGGACACTGCTGCAGAATTTAAGGAATCTGCTTCATTATTTAAGGACTTTGTTGCTTTATTTAAGGTCTCTGCTGCATTATTTAAGGACTCTGCTATGGTACTTAAGGACTTTGCTGCATTATTTAAGGACTTTGCTGCATTATTTAAGGACTCTGCTGCATTATTTAAGAACTTTGTTGCATTATTTAAGGACTCTGCTGCATTATTTAAGGACTTTGTTGCATTATGTAAGGACTCTGCTGCATTATTTAAGGACTTTGCTGCATTATTTAAGGACTCTGCTGCATAATTTAAGGACTTTATTGCATTATTTTAGGATCCTGCTGCATTATTTAATGACTCTGCTGAAGCATTTGAGGACTCAGCTGCATTATTAAAGGTCACTGCTGCATTATTTAAGGATCCTGCTGAAGCATTTGAGGACTCAGTTGCATTATTTAAGGACTTTGCTGCATTATTTAACGACTCTGCTGCGTTATTTAAGGACTCTGCTGCATTATTTAAGAACTTTGCTGTATTATTTAAGGACTCTTCTGCATTATTTAATGACTCTGCTGAAGTATTTGAGGACTCAGCTGCATTATTTAAGGACTCTGCTGCATTATTTAAGGAATTTGCTGCATTATTTAAGGACTCTGCTGCGTTATTTAAGGACTCTGCTGCATTATTTAAGGACTTTGATGCATTATTTAAGGACGCTGCTGCAGAATTTAAGGAATCTGCTGCATTATTTAAGGACTTTGTTGCAATATTTAAGGTCTCTGCTGCATTATTTAAGGACTCTGCTGTGGTATTTAAGGACTCTGCTGCATTATTTAAGGAATTTGTTGCATTATTTAAGGACGCTGCTGCATTATTTAAGGTCTTTGTTGCATTATTTAAGGACTCTGCTGCAGTATTTAATGACTCTGCTGAAGCATTTGGGGACTCAGATGCATTATTTAAGGACTCTGCTGCATTATGTAAGGGCTTTGCTGCTTTATTTAAGGACTCTTTTGCATTATTTAAGGACTTTGTTGCATTATTTAAGGACTCTGCTGCATTATTTAAGGACTTTGTTGCATTATTTAAGGATTCTGCTGCATTATTTAAGGACTTTGCTGCATTATTTAAGGACTATGCTTTGGTATTTAAGGACTCTGCTGCATTATTTAAGGACTTTGCTGCATTATTTAAGGACTCTGCTGCATTATTTAATTACTTTGCTGCATTATTTAAGGACTCTGCTGCGGTATTTAAGGACTCTGCTGCATTATTTAAGGACTTTGATGCATTATTTAAGGACTCTGCTGCATTATTTAAGGAATTTGTTGCATTATTTAAGGACTCTGCTGCATTATTTAAGGACTTTGCTGCATTATTTAATAACTTTGTTGCATTATATAAGTACTCTGCTGCATTATTTAAGGACTTTGTTGCATTATGTAAGGAGTCTGCTGCATTATTTAAGGACTTTGCTGCATTATTTAACGACTCTGCTGAAGCATTTGAGGACTCAGCTGCATTATTTAAGGACTCTGCTGCTTTATTTAAGGAATTTGCTGCATTATTTAAGGACTCTGCTGCGGTATTTAAGGACTCTGCTGCATTATTTAAGGACTTTGTTGCATTATGTAAGGAGTCTGCTGCATTATTTAAGGACTTTGCTGCATTATTTAATGAATCTGCTGAAGCATTTGAGGACTCAACTGCATTATTTAAGGTCTCTGCTGCATTATTTAAGGACTCTGCTGAAGCATTTGAGGACTCAGCTGCATGATTTAAGGACTTTGCTGCATTATTTAAGGACTCTGCTGCATTATTTAAGGAATTTGTTGCATTATTTAAGGACTCTGCTGCATTATTTAAGGACTTTGCTGCATTATTTAATAACTTTGTTGCATTATATAAGTACTCTGCTGCATTATTTAAGGACTTTGTTGCATTATGTAAGGAGTCTGCTGCATTATTTAAGGACTTTGCTGCATTATTTAACGACTCTGCTGAAGCATTTGAGGACTCAGCTGCATTATTTAAGGACTCTGCTGCATTATTTAAGGAATTTGCTGCATTATTTAAGGACTCTGCTGCGGTATTTAAGGACTCTGCTGCATTATTTAAGGACTTTGTTGCATTATGTAAGGAGCCTGCTGCATTATTTAAGGACTTTGCTGCATTATTTAATGACTCTGCTGAAGCATTTGAGGACTCAGCTGCATAATTTAAGGACTCTGCTGCATTATTTAAGGAATTTGCTGCATTATTTAAGGACTCTGCTGCGATATTTAAGGACTCTTCTGCATTATTTAAGGACTTTGATGCATTATTTAAGGACGCTGCTGCAGAATTTAAGGAATCTGCTGCATTATTTAAGGACTTTGTTGCATTATTTAAGGTCTCTGCTGCATTATTTAAGGACTCTGCTGTGGTATTTAATTACTCTGCTGCATTATTTAAGGAATTTGTTGCATTATTTAAGGACGCTGCTGCATTATTTAAGGTCTTTGTTGCATTATTTAAGGACTCTGCTGCAGTATTTAATGACTCTGCTGAAGCATTTGGGGACTCAGATGCATTATTTAAGGACTCTGCTGCATTATGTAAGGGCTTTGCTGCTTTATTTAAGGACTCTTTTGCATTATTTAAGGACTTTGTTGCATTATTTAAGGACTCTGCTGCATTATTTAAGGACTTTGTTGCATTATTTAAGGATTCTGCTGCATTATTTAAGGACTTTGCTGCATTATTTAAGGACTATGCTTTGGTATTTAAGGACTCTGCTGCATTATTTAAGGACTTTGCTGCATTATTTAAGGACTCTGCTGCATTATTTAATTACTTTGCTGCATTATTTAAGGACTCTGCTGCGGTATTTAAGGACTCTGCTGCATTATTTAAGGACTTTGATGCATTATTTAAGGACTCTGCTGCATTATTTAAGGAATTTGTTGCATTATTTAAGGACTCTGCTGCATTATTTAAGGACTTTGCTGCATTATTTAATAACTTTGTTGCATTATATAAGTACTCTGCTGCATTATTTAAGGACTTTGTTGCATTATGTAAGGAGTCTGCTGCATTATTTAAGGACTTTGCTGCATTATTTAACGACTCTGCTGAAGCATTTGAGGACTCAGCTGCATTATTTAAGGACTCTGCTGCATTATTTAAGGAATTTGCTGCATTATTTAAGGACTCTGCTGCGGTATTTAAGGACTCTGCTGCATTATTTAAGGACTTTGTTGCATTATGTAAGGAGTCTGCTGCATTATTTAAGGACTTTGCTGCATTATTTAATGAATCTGCTGAAGCATTTGAGGACTCAACTGCATTATTTAAGGTCTCTGCTGCATTATTTAAGGACTCTGCTGAAGCATTTGAGGACTCAGCTGCATGATTTAAGGACTTTGCTGCATTATTTAAGGACTCTGCTGCATTATTTAAGGAATTTGTTGCATTATTTAAGGACTCTGCTGCATTATTTAAGGACTTTGCTGCATTATTTAATAACTTTGTTGCATTATATAAGTACTCTGCTGCATTATTTAAGGACTTTGTTGCATTATGTAAGGAGTCTGCTGCATTATTTAAGGACTTTGCTGCATTATTTAACGACTCTGCTGAAGCATTTGAGGACTCAGCTGCATTATTTAAGGACTCTGCTGCATTATTTAAGGAATTTGCTGCATTATTTAAGGACTCTGCTGCGGTATTTAAGGACTCTGCTGCATTATTTAAGGACTTTGTTGCATTATGTAAGGAGCCTGCTGCATTATTTAAGGACTTTGCTGCATTATTTAATGACTCTGCTGAAGCATTTGAGGACTCAGCTGCATAATTTAAGGACTCTGCTGCATTATTTAAGGAATTTGCTGCATTATTTAAGGACTCTGCTGCGATATTTAAGGACTCTTCTGCATTATTTAAGGACTTTGATGCATTATTTAAGGACGCTGCTGCAGAATTTAAGGAATCTGCTGCATTATTTAAGGACTTTGTTGCATTATTTAAGGTCTCTGCTGCATTATTTAAGGACTCTGCTGTGGTATTTAATTACTCTGCTGCATTATTTAAGGAATTTGCTGCATTAATTAAGGACTTTGCTGCATTACTTAAGAACTCTGCTGCATTATTTAATTACTTGCTGCATTATTTAAGGACTCTGCTGCGGTGTTTAAGAACTCTGCTGCATTATTTAAGGACTTTGCTGCATTATTTTAGGACTCTGCTGCATTATTTAAGGACTTTGCTGTATTATTTAAGGACTCTACTGAATTATTTAAGGACTTTGTTGCATTATTTAAGGACTCTGCTGCATTATTTAAGGACTTTGCTGTATTATTTAAGGACTCTGCTGCATTATTTAAGGACTTTTTTGCATTATTTAATGACTCTGCTGCATTATTTAAGGACTTTGCTGCATTATTTAAGGACTCTGTTGCATTATTTAAGGACTTTATTGCATTATTTAATGACTCTGCTGCATTATTTAAGGAATTTGCTGCATTATTTAAGGACTCTGCTGCATTATTTAAGGACTTTGCTGCATTATTTAATGACTCTGCTGCATTATTTAAGGACTTTGTTGTATTATTTAAGGACTTTGCTGCATTATTTAAGGACTCTGCTGCGGTATTTAAGGACTCTGCTGCATTATTTAAGGACTTTGTTGCATTATTTAAGGACTCTGCTGCATTATTTAAGGACTTTGCTGCATTATTTAAGGACTATGCTGTGGTATTTAAGGACTCTGCTGTATTATTTAAGGACTTTGCTGCATTATTTAAGGACTCTGCTGCATTATTTAATGACTTTGTTGCATTATATAAAGACTCTGCTGCATTATTTAAGGACTATGTTGCATTATGTTAGAAGTCTGCTGCATTATTTAAGGACTTTGCTGCATTATTTAAGGACTCTGCTGCATTATTTAAGGACTTTATTGCATTATTTAAGGACTCTGCTGCATTATTTAATGACTCTGCTGAAGCATTTGAGGACTCAGCTGCATTATTTAAGGTCTCTGCTGTATTATTTAAGGACTCTGCTGCATTATTTAATGACTCTGCTGCGATATTTAAGGACTCTTCTGCATTATTTAAGGACTTTGATGCATTATTTAAGGACGCTGCTGCAGAATTTAAGGAATCTGCTGCATTATTTAAGGACTTTGTTGCATTATTTAAGGTCTCTGCTGCATTATTTAAGGACTCTGCTGTGGTATTTAATTACTCTGCTGCATTATTTAAGGAATTTGTTGCATTATTTAAGGACGCTGCTGCATTATTTAAGGTCTTTGTTGCATTATTTAAGGACTCTGCTGCAGTATTTAATGACTCTGCTGAAGCATTTGGGGACTCAGATGCATTATTTAAGGACTCTGCTGCATTATGTAAGGGCTTTGCTGCTTTATTTAAGGACTCTTTTGCATTATTTAAGGACTTTGTTGCATTATTTAAGGACTCTGCTGCATTATTTAAGGACTTTGTTGCATTATTTAAGGATTCTGCTGCATTATTTAAGGACTTTGCTGCATTATTTAAGGACTATGCTTTGGTATTTAAGGACTCTGCTGCATTATTTAAGGACTTTGCTGCATTATTTAAGGACTCTGCTGCATTATTTAATTACTTTGCTGCATTATTTAAGGACTCTGCTGCGGTATTTAAGGACTCTGCTGCATTATTTAAGGACTTTGATGCATTATTTAAGGACTCTGCTGCATTATTTAAGGAATTTGTTGCATTATTTAAGGACTCTGCTGCATTATTTAAGGACTTTGCTGCATTATTTAATAACTTTGTTGCATTATATAAGTACTCTGCTGCATTATTTAAGGACTTTGTTGCATTATGTAAGGAGTCTGCTGCATTATTTAAGGACTTTGCTGCATTATTTAACGACTCTGCTGAAGCATTTGAGGACTCAGCTGCATTATTTAAGGACTCTGCTGCATTATTTAAGGAATTTGCTGCATTATTTAAGGACTCTGCTGCGGTATTTAAGGACTCTGCTGCATTATTTAAGGACTTTGTTGCATTATGTAAGGAGTCTGCTGCATTATTTAAGGACTTTGCTGCATTATTTAATGAATCTGCTGAAGCATTTGAGGACTCAACTGCATTATTTAAGGTCTCTGCTGCATTATTTAAGGACTCTGCTGAAGCATTTGAGGACTCAGCTGCATGATTTAAGGACTTTGCTGCATTATTTAAGGACTCTGCTGCATTATTTAAGGAATTTGTTGCATTATTTAAGGACTCTGCTGCATTATTTAAGGACTTTGCTGCATTATTTAATAACTTTGTTGCATTATATAAGTACTCTGCTGCATTATTTAAGGACTTTGTTGCATTATGTAAGGAGTCTGCTGCATTATTTAAGGACTTTGCTGCATTATTTAACGACTCTGCTGAAGCATTTGAGGACTCAGCTGCATTATTTAAGGACTCTGCTGCATTATTTAAGGAATTTGCTGCATTATTTAAGGACTCTGCTGCGGTATTTAAGGACTCTGCTGCATTATTTAAGGACTTTGTTGCATTATGTAAGGAGCCTGCTGCATTATTTAAGGACTTTGCTGCATTATTTAATGACTCTGCTGAAGCATTTGAGGACTCAGCTGCATAATTTAAGGACTCTGCTGCATTATTTAAGGAATTTGCTGCATTATTTAAGGACTCTGCTGCGATATTTAAGGACTCTTCTGCATTATTTAAGGACTTTGATGCATTATTTAAGGACGCTGCTGCAGAATTTAAGGAATCTGCTGCATTATTTAAGGACTTTGTTGCATTATTTAAGGTCTCTGCTGCATTATTTAAGGACTCTGCTGTGGTATTTAATTACTCTGCTGCATTATTTAAGGAATTTGCTGCATTAATTAAGGACTTTGCTGCATTACTTAAGAACTCTGCTGCATTATTTAATTACTTGCTGCATTATTTAAGGACTCTGCTGCGGTGTTTAAGAACTCTGCTGCATTATTTAAGGACTTTGCTGCATTATTTTAGGACTCTGCTGCATTATTTAAGGACTTTGCTGTATTATTTAAGGACTCTACTGAATTATTTAAGGACTTTGTTGCATTATTTAAGGACTCTGCTGCATTATTTAAGGACTTTGCTGTATTATTTAAGGACTCTGCTGCATTATTTAAGGACTTTTTTGCATTATTTAATGACTCTGCTGCATTATTTAAGGACTTTGCTGCATTATTTAAGGACTCTGTTGCATTATTTAAGGACTTTATTGCATTATTTAATGACTCTGCTGCATTATTTAAGGAATTTGCTGCATTATTTAAGGACTCTGCTGCATTATTTAAGGACTTTGCTGCATTATTTAATGACTCTGCTGCATTATTTAAGGACTTTGTTGTATTATTTAAGGACTTTGCTGCATTATTTAAGGACTCTGCTGCGGTATTTAAGGACTCTGCTGCATTATTTAAGGACTTTGTTGCATTATTTAAGGACTCTGCTGCATTATTTAAGGACTTTGCTGCATTATTTAAGGACTATGCTGTGGTATTTAAGGACTCTGCTGTATTATTTAAGGACTTTGCTGCATTATTTAAGGACTCTGCTGCATTATTTAATGACTTTGTTGCATTATATAAAGACTCTGCTGCATTATTTAAGGACTATGTTGCATTATGTTAGAAGTCTGCTGCATTATTTAAGGACTTTGCTGCATTATTTAAGGACTCTGCTGCATTATTTAAGGACTTTATTGCATTATTTAAGGACTCTGCTGCATTATTTAATGACTCTGCTGAAGCATTTGAGGACTCAGCTGCATTATTTAAGGTCTCTGCTGTATTATTTAAGGACTCTGCTGCATTATTTAATGACTCTGCTGCGGTATTTAAGGACTCTGCAGCATTATTTAAGGACTTTGCTGCATTACTTAAGGACTGCTGCGTTATTTAAGGACTCTGCTGCATTATTTAAGACTTTGCTGCATTATTTAAGGACTCTGCTGCAGTGCTTAATGACTCTGCTGAAGCAATTGGGGACTCAGATGCATTATTTAAGGACTCTGCTGCATTATGTAAGGACTTTGCTGCTTTATTTAAGGACTTTGCTGCATTATTTAAGGACTTTGTTGCATTATTTAAGGACTCTGCTGCATTATTTAAGGACTTTGTTGCATTATTTAAGGACTCTGCTGCATTATTTAAGGACTTTGCTGCATTATTTAAGGACTATGCTGTGGTATTTAAGGACTATGCTTTGGCATTATTTAAGGACTTTGCTGCATTATTTAAGGACTCTGCTGCATTATTTAATTACTTTGCTGCATTATTAAAGGACCCTGCTGCGGCATTTAAGGATTCTGCTGCATTATTTAAGGACTTTGATGCATTATTTAAGGACGCTGCTGCAGAATTTAAGGAATCTGCTGCATTATTTAAGGACTTTGTTGCATTATTTAAGGTCTCTGCTGCATTATTTAAGGACTCTGCTATGGTACTTAACGACTTTGCTGCATTATTTAAGGACTTTGCTGCATTATTTAAGGACTTTGATGCATTATTTAAGAACTTTGTTGCATTATTTAAGGACTCTGCTGCATTATTTAAGGACTTTGTTGCATTATGTAAGGACTCTGCTGCATTATTTAAGGACTTTGTTGCATTATTTAAGGTCTCTGCTGCAGTATTTAATGACTCTGCTGAAGCATTTGGGCACTCAGATGCATTATTTAAGGACTCTGCTGCATTATGTAAGGGCTTTGCTGCTTTATTTAAGGACTCTTTTGCATTATTTAAGGACTTTGTTGCATTATTTAAGGACTCTGCTGCATTATTTAAGGACTTTGTTGCATTATTTAAGGATTCTGCTGCATTATTTAAGGACTTTGCTGCATTATTTAAGGACTTTGCCGCATTATTTAAGGACTATGCTTTGGTATTTAAGGACTCTGCTGCATTATTTAAGGACTCTGCTGCATTATTTAAGGACTCTGCTGCATTATTTAATTACTTTGCTGCATTATTTAAGGACTCTGCTGCGGTATTTAAGGACTCTGCTGCGGTATTTAAGGACTCTGCTGCATTATTTAAGGACACTGCTGCAGAATTTAAGGAATCTGCTTCATTATTTAAGGACTTTGTTGCTTTATTTAAGGTCTCTGCTGCATTATTTAAGGACTCTGCTATGGTACTTAAGGACTTTGCTGCATTATTTAAGGACTTTGCTGCATTATTTAAGGACTCTGCTGCATTATTTAAGAACTTTGTTGCATTATTTAAGGACTCTGCTGCATTATTTAAGGACTTTGTTGCATTATGTAAGGACTCTGCTGCATTATTTAAGGACTTTGCTGCATTATTTAAGGACTCTGCTGCATAATTTAAGGACTTTATTGCATTATTTTAGGATCCTGCTGCATTATTTAATGACTCTGCTGAAGCATTTGAGGACTCAGCTGCATTATTAAAGGTCACTGCTGCATTATTTAAGGATCCTGCTGAAGCATTTGAGGACTCAGTTGCATTATTTAAGGACTTTGCTGCATTATTTAACGACTCTGCTGCGTTATTTAAGGACTCTGCTGCATTATTTAAGAACTTTGCTGTATTATTTAAGGACTCTTCTGCATTATTTAATGACTCTGCTGAAGTATTTGAGGACTCAGCTGCATTATTTAAGGACTCTGCTGCATTATTTAAGGAATTTGCTGCATTATTTAAGGACTCTGCTGCGTTATTTAAGGACTCTGCTGCATTATTTAAGGACTTTGATGCATTATTTAAGGACGCTGCTGCAGAATTTAAGGAATCTGCTGCATTATTTAAGGACTTTGTTGCAATATTTAAGGTCTCTGCTGCATTATTTAAGGACTCTGCTGTGGTATTTAAGGACTCTGCTGCATTATTTAAGGAATTTGTTGCATTATTTAAGGACGCTGCTGCATTATTTAAGGTCTTTGTTGCATTATTTAAGGACTCTGCTGCAGTATTTAATGACTCTGCTGAAGCATTTGGGGACTCAGATGCATTATTTAAGGACTCTGCTGCATTATGTAAGGGCTTTGCTGCTTTATTTAAGGACTCTTTTGCATTATTTAAGGACTTTGTTGCATTATTTAAGGACTCTGCTGCATTATTTAAGGACTTTGTTGCATTATTTAAGGATTCTGCTGCATTATTTAAGGACTTTGCTGCATTATTTAAGGACTATGCTTTGGTATTTAAGGACTCTGCTGCATTATTTAAGGACTTTGCTGCATTATTTAAGGACTCTGCTGCATTATTTAATTACTTTGCTGCATTATTTAAGGACTCTGCTGCGGTATTTAAGGACTCTGCTGCATTATTTAAGGACTTTGATGCATTATTTAAGGACTCTGCTGCATTATTTAAGGAATTTGTTGCATTATTTAAGGACTCTGCTGCATTATTTAAGGACTTTGCTGCATTATTTAATAACTTTGTTGCATTATATAAGTACTCTGCTGCATTATTTAAGGACTTTGTTGCATTATGTAAGGAGTCTGCTGCATTATTTAAGGACTTTGCTGCATTATTTAACGACTCTGCTGAAGCATTTGAGGACTCAGCTGCATTATTTAAGGACTCTGCTGCTTTATTTAAGGAATTTGCTGCATTATTTAAGGACTCTGCTGCGGTATTTAAGGACTCTGCTGCATTATTTAAGGACTTTGTTGCATTATGTAAGGAGTCTGCTGCATTATTTAAGGACTTTGCTGCATTATTTAATGAATCTGCTGAAGCATTTGAGGACTCAACTGCATTATTTAAGGTCTCTGCTGCATTATTTAAGGACTCTGCTGAAGCATTTGAGGACTCAGCTGCATGATTTAAGGACTTTGCTGCATTATTTAAGGACTCTGCTGCATTATTTAAGGAATTTGTTGCATTATTTAAGGACTCTGCTGCATTATTTAAGGACTTTGCTGCATTATTTAATAACTTTGTTGCATTATATAAGTACTCTGCTGCATTATTTAAGGACTTTGTTGCATTATGTAAGGAGTCTGCTGCATTATTTAAGGACTTTGCTGCATTATTTAACGACTCTGCTGAAGCATTTGAGGACTCAGCTGCATTATTTAAGGACTCTGCTGCATTATTTAAGGAATTTGCTGCATTATTTAAGGACTCTGCTGCGGTATTTAAGGACTCTGCTGCATTATTTAAGGACTTTGTTGCATTATGTAAGGAGCCTGCTGCATTATTTAAGGACTTTGCTGCATTATTTAATGACTCTGCTGAAGCATTTGAGGACTCAGCTGCATAATTTAAGGACTCTGCTGCATTATTTAAGGAATTTGCTGCATTATTTAAGGACTCTGCTGCGATATTTAAGGACTCTTCTGCATTATTTAAGGACTTTGATGCATTATTTAAGGACGCTGCTGCAGAATTTAAGGAATCTGCTGCATTATTTAAGGACTTTGTTGCATTATTTAAGGTCTCTGCTGCATTATTTAAGGACTCTGCTGTGGTATTTAATTACTCTGCTGCATTATTTAAGGAATTTGTTGCATTATTTAAGGACGCTGCTGCATTATTTAAGGACTTTGTTGCATTATTTAAGGACTTTGCTGCATTAATTAAGGACTTTGCTGCATTACTTAAGAACTCTGCTGCATTATTTAATTACTTGCTGCATTATTTAAGGACTCTGCTGCGGTGTTTAAGAACTCTGCTGCATTATTTAAGGACTTTGCTGCATTATTTTAGGACTCTGCTGCATTATTTAAGGACTTTGCTGTATTATTTAAGGACTCTACTGAATTATTTAAGGACTTTGTTGCATTATTTAAGGACTCTGCTGCATTATTTAAGGACTTTGCTGTATTATTTAAGGACTCTGCTGCATTATTTAAGGACTTTTTTGCATTATTTAATGACTCTGCTGCATTATTTAAGGACTTTGCTGCATTATTTAAGGACTCTGTTGCATTATTTAAGGACTTTATTGCATTATTTAATGACTCTGCTGCATTATTTAAGGAATTTGCTGCATTATTTAAGGACTCTGCTGCATTATTTAAGGACTTTGCTGCATTATTTAATGACTCTGCTGCATTATTTAAGGACTTTGTTGTATTATTTAAGGACTTTGCTGCATTATTTAAGGACTCTGCTGCGGTATTTAAGGACTCTGCTGCATTATTTAAGGACTTTGTTGCATTATTTAAGGACTCTGCTGCATTATTTAAGGACTTTGCTGCATTATTTAAGGACTATGCTGTGGTATTTAAGGACTCTGCTGTATTATTTAAGGACTTTGCTGCATTATTTAAGGACTCTGCTGCATTATTTAATGACTTTGTTGCATTATATAAAGACTCTGCTGCATTATTTAAGGACTATGTTGCATTATGTTAGAAGTCTGCTGCATTATTTAAGGACTTTGCTGCATTATTTAAGGACTCTGCTGCATTATTTAAGGACTTTATTGCATTATTTAAGGACTCTGCTGCATTATTTAATGACTCTGCTGAAGCATTTGAGGACTCAGCTGCATTATTTAAGGTCTCTGCTGTATTATTTAAGGACTCTGCTGCATTATTTAATGACTCTGCTGCGGTATTTAAGGACTCTGCTGCATTATTTAAGGACTTTGCTGCATTACTTAAGGACTGCTGCGTTATTTAAGGACTCTGCTGCATTATTTAAGACTTTGCTGCATTATTTAAGGACTCTGCTGCAGTGCTTAATGACTCTGCTGAAGCAATTGGGGACTCAGATGCATTATTTAAGGACTCTGCTGCATTATGTAAGGACTTTGCTGCTTTATTTAAGGACTTTGCTGCATTATTTAAGGACTTTGTTGCATTATTTAAGGACTCTGCTGCATTATTTAAGGACTTTGTTGCATTATTTAAGGACTCTGCTGCATTATTTAAGGACTTTGCTGCATTATTTAAGGACTATGCTGTGGTATTTAAGGACTATGCTTTGGCATTATTTAAGGACTTTGCTGCATTATTTAAGGACTCTGCTGCATTATTTAATTACTTTGCTGCATTATTAAAGGACCCTGCTGCGGCATTTAAGGATTCTGCTGCATTATTTAAGGACTTTGATGCATTATTTAAGGACGCTGCTGCAGAATTTAAGGAATCTGCTGCATTATTTAAGGACTTTGTTGCATTATTTAAGGTCTCTGCTGCATTATTTAAGGACTCTGCTATGGTACTTAACGACTTTGCTGCATTATTTAAGGACTTTGCTGCATTATTTAAGGACTTTGATGCATTATTTAAGAACTTTGTTGCATTATTTAAGGACTCTGCTGCATTATTTAAGGACTTTGTTGCATTATGTAAGGACTCTGCTGCATTATTTAAGGACTTTGTTGCATTATTTAAGGTCTCTGCTGCAGTATTTAATGACTCTGCTGAAGCATTTGGGCACTCAGATGCATTATTTAAGGACTCTGCTGCATTATGTAAGGGCTTTGCTGCTTTATTTAAGGACTCTTTTGCATTATTTAAGGACTTTGTTGCATTATTTAAGGACTCTGCTGCATTATTTAAGGACTTTGTTGCATTATTTAAGGATTCTGCTGCATTATTTAAGGACTTTGCTGCATTATTTAAGGACTTTGCCGCATTATTTAAGGACTATGCTTTGGTATTTAAGGACTCTGCTGCATTATTTAAGGACTCTGCTGCATTATTTAAGGACTCTGCTGCATTATTTAATTACTTTGCTGCATTATTTAAGGACTCTGCTGCGGTATTTAAGGACTCTGCTGCGGTATTTAAGGACTCTGCTGCATTATTTAAGGACACTGCTGCAGAATTTAAGGAATCTGCTTCATTATTTAAGGACTTTGTTGCTTTATTTAAGGTCTCTGCTGCATTATTTAAGGACTCTGCTATGGTACTTAAGGACTTTGCTGCATTATTTAAGGACTTTGCTGCATTATTTAAGGACTCTGCTGCATTATTTAAGAACTTTGTTGCATTATTTAAGGACTCTGCTGCATTATTTAAGGACTTTGTTGCATTATGTAAGGACTCTGCTGCATTATTTAAGGACTTTGCTGCATTATTTAAGGACTCTGCTGCATAATTTAAGGACTTTATTGCATTATTTTAGGATCCTGCTGCATTATTTAATGACTCTGCTGAAGCATTTGAGGACTCAGCTGCATTATTAAAGGTCTCTGCTGCATTATTTAAGGATCCTGCTGAAGCATTTGAGGACTCAGTTGCATTATTTAAGGACTTTGCTGCATTATTTAACGACTCTGCTGCGTTATTTAAGGACTCTGCTGCATTATTTAAGAACTTTGCTGTATTATTTAAGGACTCTTCTGCATTATTTAATGACTCTGCTGAAGTATTTGAGGACTCAGCTGCATTATTTAAGGACTCTGCTGCATTATTTAAGGAATTTGCTGCATTATTTAAGGACTCTGCTGCGTTATTTAAGGACTCTGCTGCATTATTTAAGGACTTTGATGCATTATTTAAGGACGCTGCTGCAGAATTTAAGGAATCTGCTGCATTATTTAAGGACTTTGTTGCAATATTTAAGGTCTCTGCTGCATTATTTAAGGACTCTGCTGTGGTATTTAAGGACTCTGCTGCATTATTTAAGGAATTTGTTGCATTATTTAAGGACGCTGCTGCATTATTTAAGGTCTTTGTTGCATTATTTAAGGACTCTGCTGCAGTATTTAATGACTCTGCTGAAGCATTTGGGGACTCAGATGCATTATTTAAGGACTCTGCTGCATTATGTAAGGGCTTTGCTGCTTTATTTAAGGACTCTTTTGCATTATTTAAGGACTTTGTTGCATTATTTAAGGACTCTGCTGCATTATTTAAGGACTTTGTTGCATTATTTAAGGATTCTGCTGCATTATTTAAGGACTTTGCTGCATTATTTAAGGACTATGCTTTGGTATTTAAGGACTCTGCTGCATTATTTAAGGACTTTGCTGCATTATTTAAGGACTCTGCTGCATTATTTAATTACTTTGCTGCATTATTTAAGGACTCTGCTGCGGTATTTAAGGACTCTGCTGCATTATTTAAGGACTTTGATGCATTATTTAAGGACTCTGCTGCATTATTTAAGGAATTTCTTGCATTATTTAAGGACTCTGCTGCATTATTTAAGGACTTTGCTGCATTATTTAATAACTTTGTTGCATTATATAAGTACTCTGCTGCATTATTTAAGGACTTTGTTGCATTATGTAAGGAGTCTGCTGCATTATTTAAGGACTTTGCTGCATTATTTAACGACTCTGCTGAAGCATTTGAGGACTCAGCTGCATTATTTAAGGACTCTGCTGCTTTATTTAAGGAATTTGCTGCATTATTTAAGGACTCTGCTGCGGTATTTAAGGACTCTGCTGCATTATTTAAGGACTTTGTTGCATTATGTAAGGAGTCTGCTGCATTATTTAAGGACTTTGCTGCATTATTTAATGAATCTGCTGAAGCATTTGAGGACTCAACTGCATTATTTAAGGTCTCTGCTGCATTATTTAAGGACTCTGCTGAAGCATTTGAGGACTCAGCTGCATGATTTAAGGACTTTGCTGCATTATTTAAGGACTCTGCTGCATTATTTAAGGAATTTGTTGCATTATTTAAGGACTCTGCTGCATTATTTAAGGACTTTGCTGCATTATTTAATAACTTTGTTGCATTATATAAGTACTCTGCTGCATTATTTAAGGACTTTGTTGCATTATGTAAGGAGTCTGCTGCATTATTTAAGGACTTTGCTGCATTATTTAACGACTCTGCTGAAGCATTTGAGGACTCAGCTGCATTATTTAAGGACTCTGCTGCATTATTTAAGGAATTTGCTGCATTATTTAAGGACTCTGCTGCGGTATTTAAGGACTCTGCTGCATTATTTAAGGACTTTGTTGCATTATGTAAGGAGCCTGCTGCATTATTTAAGGACTTTGCTGCATTATTTAATGACTCTGCTGAAGCATTTGAGGACTCAGCTGCATAATTTAAGGACTCTGCTGCATTATTTAAGGAATTTGCTGCATTATTTAAGGACTCTGCTGCGATATTTAAGGACTCTTCTGCATTATTTAAGGACTTTGATGCATTATTTAAGGACGCTGCTGCAGAATTTAAGGAATCTGCTGCATTATTTAAGGACTTTGTTGCATTATTTAAGGTCTCTGCTGCATTATTTAAGGACTCTGCTGTGGTATTTAATTACTCTGCTGCATTATTTAAGGAATTTGTTGCATTATTTAAGGACGCTGCTGCATTATTTAAGGACTTTGTTGCATTATTTAAGGACTTTGCTGCATTAATTAAGGACTTTGCTGCATTACTTAAGAACTCCGCTGCATTATTTAATTACTTGCTGCATTATTTAAGGACTCTGCTGCGGTGTTTAAGAACTCTGCTGCATTATTTAAGGACTTTGCTGCATTATTTTAGGACTCTGCTGCATTATTTAAGGACTTTGCTGTATTATTTAAGGACTCTACTGAATTATTTAAGGACTTTGTTGCATTATTTAAGGACTCTGCTGCATTATTTAAGGACTTTGCTGTATTATTTAAGGACTCTGCTGCATTATTTAAGGACTTTTTTGCATTATTTAATGACTCTGCTGCATTATTTAAGGACTTTGCTGCATTATTTAAGGACTCTGTTGCATTATTTAAGGACTTTATTGCATTATTTAATGACTCTGCTGCATTATTTAAGGAATTTGCTGCATTATTTAAGGACTCTGCTGCATTATTTAAGGACTTTGCTGCATTATTTAATGACTCTGCTGCATTATTTAAGGACTTTGTTGTATTATTTAAGGACTTTGCTGCATTATTTAAGGACTCTGCTGCGGTATTTAAGGACTCTGCTGCATTATTTAAGGACTTTGTTGCATTATTTAAGGACTCTGCTGCATTATTTAAGGACTTTGCTGCATTATTTAAGGACTATGCTGTGGTATTTAAGGACTCTGCTGTATTATTTAAGGACTTTGCTGCATTATTTAAGGACTCTGCTGCATTATTTAATGACTTTGTTGCATTATATAAAGACTCTGCTGCATTATTTAAGGACTATGTTGCATTATGTTAGAAGTCTGCTGCATTATTTAAGGACTTTGCTGCATTATTTAAGGACTCTGCTGCATTATTTAAGGACTTTATTGCATTATTTAAGGACTCTGCTGCATTATTTAATGACTCTGCTGAAGCATTTGAGGACTCAGCTGCATTATTTAAGGTCTCTGCTGTATTATTTAAGGACTCTGCTGCATTATTTAATGACTCTGCTGCGGTATTTAAGGACTCTGCTGCATTATTTAAGGACTTTGCTGCATTACTTAAGGACTGCTGCGTTATTTAAGGACTCTGCTGCATTATTTAAGACTTTGCTGCATTATTTAAGGACTCTGCTGCAGTGCTTAATGACTCTGCTGAAGCAATTGGGGACTCAGATGCATTATTTAAGGACTCTGCTGCATTATGTAAGGACTTTGCTGCTTTATTTAAGGACTTTGCTGCATTATTTAAGGACTTTGTTGCATTATTTAAGGACTCTGCTGCATTATTTAAGGACTTTGTTGCATTATTTAAGGACTCTGCTGCATTATTTAAGGACTTTGCTGCATTATTTAAGGACTATGCTGTGGTATTTAAGGACTATGCTTTGGCATTATTTAAGGACTTTGCTGCATTATTTAAGGACTCTGCTGCATTATTTAATTACTTTGCTGCATTATTAAAGGACCCTGCTGCGGCATTTAAGGATTCTGCTGCATTATTTAAGGACTTTGATGCATTATTTAAGGACGCTGCTGCAGAATTTAAGGAATCTGCTGCATTATTTAAGGACTTTGTTGCATTATTTAAGGTCTCTGCTGCATTATTTAAGGACTCTGCTATGGTACTTAACGACTTTGCTGCATTATTTAAGGACTTTGCTGCATTATTTAAGGACTTTGATGCATTATTTAAGAACTTTGTTGCATTATTTAAGGACTCTGCTGCATTATTTAAGGACTTTGTTGCATTATGTAAGGACTCTGCTGCATTATTTAAGGACTTTGCTGCATTATTTAAGGACTCTGTTGCATAATTTAAGGACTTTATTGCATTATTTAAGGATCCTGCTGCATTATTTAAGGATCCTGCTGAAGCATTTGAGGACTCAGCTGCATTATTTAACGACTCTGCTGCATTATCTAAGGACTCTGCTGCTTTATTTAAGGACTTTCCTGCATTATTTAAGGAGTCTTCTGCATTATTTAATGACTCTGCTGAAGCATTTGAGGACTCAGCTGCATTATTTAAGGACTCTGCTGCATTATTTAAGGACTTTGCTGCATTATTTAATGACTCTGCTGAAGCATTTGAGGACTCAGCTGCATTATTTAAGGACTCTGCTGCATTATTTAAGGAGTTTGCTGCATTATTTAAGGACTCTGCTGCGGTATTTATGGACTCTGCTTCATTATTTAAGGACTTTGATGCATTATTTAAGGACGCTGCTGCAGAATTTAAGGAATCTGCTGCATTATTTAAGGACTTTGTTGCATTATTTAAGGTCTCTGCTGCATTATTTAAGGACTCTGCTGTGGTATTTAAGGACTCTGCTGCATTATTTAAGGAATTTGTTGCATTATTTAAGGACGCTGCTGCATTATTTAAGGAATTTGTTGCATTATTTAAGGACTTTGCTGCATTAATTAAGGACTTTGCTGCATTACTTAAGGACTCTGCTGCATTATTTAATTACTTGCTGCATTATTTAAGGACTCTGCTGCTGTGTTTAAGAACTCTGCTGCATTATTTAAGGACTTTGCTGCATTATTTTAGGACTCTGCTGCATTATTTAAGGACTTTGCTGTATTATTTAAGGACTCTACTGCATTATTTAAGGACTTTGTTGCATTATTTAAGGACTCTGCTGCATTATTTAAGGACTTTGCTGCATTATTTAAGGACTTTTTTGCATTATTTAAGGACTCTGCTGCATTATTTAAGGACTTTGCTGCATTATTTAAGGACTCTGTTGCATTATTTAAGGACTTTATTGCATTATTTAATGACTCTGCTGCATTATTTAAGGAATTTGCTGCATTATTTAAGGATTCTGCTGCATTATTTAAGGACTTTGCTGCATTATTTAATGACTCTGCTGCATTATTTAAGGACTTTGTTGTATTATTTAAGGACTTTGCTGCATTATTTAAGGACTCTGCTGCGGTATTTAAGGACTCTGCTGCATTATTTAAGGACTTTGTTGCATTATTTAAGGACTCTGCTGCATTATTTAAGGACTTTGCTGCATTATTTAAGGACTATGCTGTGGTACTTAAGGACTCTGCTGTATTATTTAAGGACTTTGCTGCATTATTTAAGGACTCTGCTGCATTATTTAATGACTTTGTTGCATTATATAAGGACTCTGCTGCATTATTTAAGGACTATGTTGCATTATGTTAGAAGTCTGCTGCATTATTTAAGGACTTTGCTGCATTATTTAAGGACTCTGCTGCATTATTTAAGGACTTTATTGCATTATTTAATGACTCTGCTGAAGCATTTGAGGACTCAGCTGCATTATTTAAGGTCTCTGCTGTATTATTTAAGGACTCTGCTGCATTATTTAATGACTCTGCTGCGGTATTTAAGGACTCTGCTGCATTATTTAAGGACTTTGCTGCATTATTTAAGGACTGCTGCGTTATTTAAGGACTCTGCTGCATTATTTAAGACTTTGCTGCATTATTTAAGGACTCTGCTGCAGTGTTTAATGACTCTGCTGAAGCAATTGGGGACTCAGATGCATTGTTTAAGGACTCTGCTGCATTATGTAAGGACTTTGCTGCTTTATTTAAGGACTTTGCTGCATTATTTAAGGACTTTGTTGCATTATTTAAGGACTCTGCTGCATTATTTAAGGACTTTGTTGCATTATTTAAGGACTCTGCCGCATTATTTAAGGACTATGCTTTGGTATTTAAGGACTCTGCTGCATTATTTAAGGACTTTGCTGCATTATTTAAGGACTCTGCTGCATTATTTAATTACTTTGCTACATTATTTAAGGACTCTGCTGCGGTATTTAAGGACTCTGCTGCATTATTTAAGGACTTTGATGCATTATTTAAGGACACTGCTGCAGAATTTAAGGAATCTGCTTCATTATTTAAGGACTTTGTTGCATTATTTAAGGTCTCTGCTGCATTATTTAAGGACTCTGCTATGGTACTTAAGGACTTTGCTGCATTATTTAAGGACTCTGCTGCATTATTTAAGAACTTTGTTGCATTATTTAAGGACTCTGCTGCATTATTTAAGGACTTTGTTGCATTATGTAAGGACTCTGCTGCATTATTTAAGGACTTTGCTGCATTATTTAAGGACTCTGCTGCATAATTTAAGGACTTTATTGCATTATTTTAGGATCCTGCTGCATTATTTAATGACTCTGCTGAAGCATTTGAGGACTCAGCTGCATTATTAAAGGTCTCTGCTGCATTATTTAAGGATCCTGCTGAAGCATTTGAGGACTCAGCTGCATTATTTAAGGACTTTGCTGCATTATTTAACGACTCTGCTGCATTATTTAAGGACTCTGCTGCATTATTTAAGAACTTTGCTGCATTATTTAAGGACTCTTCTGCGTTATTTAATGACTCTGCTGAAGTATTTGAGGACTCAGCTGCATTATTTAAGGACTCTGCTGCATTATTTAAGGAATTTGCTGCATTATTTAAGGACTCTGCTGCGTTATTTAAGGACTCTGCTGCATTATTTAAGGACTTTGATGCATTATTTAAGGACGCTGCTGCAGAATTTAAGGAATGTGCTGCACTATTTAAGGACTTTGTTGCATTATTTAAGGTCTCTGCTGCATTATTTAAGGACTCTGCTGTGGTATTTAAGGACTCTGCTGCATTATTTAAGGAATTTGTTGCATTATTTAAGGACGCTGCTGCATTATTTAAGGACTTTGATGCATTATTTAAGGACTCTGCTGCATTATTTAAGGAATTTGTTGCATTATTTAAGGACTCTGCTGCATTATTTAAGGACTTTGCTGCATTATTTAATAACTTTGTTGCACTATATAAGTACTCTGCTGCATTATTTAAGGACTTTGTTGCATTATGTAAGGAGTCTGCTGCATTATTTAAGGACTTTGCTGCATTATTTAACGACTCTGCTGAAGCATTTGAGGACTCAGCTGCATTATTTAAGGACTCTGCTGCATTATTTAAGGAATTTGCTGCATTATTTAAGGACTCTGCTGCGGTATTTAAGGACTCTGCTGCATTATTTAAGGACTTTGTTGCATTATGTAAGGAGTCTGCTGCATTATTTAAGGACTTTGCTGCATTATTTAATGAATCTGCTGAAGCATTTGAGGACTCAACTGCATTATTTAAGGTCTCTGCTGCATTATTTAAGGACTCTGCTGAAGTATTTGAGGACTCAGCTGCATTATTTAAGGACTCTGCTGCATTATTTAAGGAATTTGCTGCATTATTTAAGGACTCTGCTGCGTTATTTAAGGACTCTGCTGCATTATTTAAGGACTTTGATGCATTATTTAAGGACGCTGCTGCAGAATTTAAGGAATCTGCTGCATTATTTAAGGACTTTGTTGCAATATTTAAGGTCTCTGCTGCATTATTTAAGGACTCTGCTGTGGTATTTAAGGACTCTGCTGCATTATTTAAGGAATTTGTTGCATTATTAAAGGACGCTGCTGCATTATTTAAGGTCTTTGTTGCATTATTTAAGGACTCTGCTGCAGTATTTAATGACTCTGCTGAAGCATTTGGGGACTCAGATGCATTATTTAAGGACTCTGCTGCATTATGTAAGGGCTTTGCTGCTTTATTTAAGGACTCTTTTGCATTATTTAAGGACTTTGTTGCATTATTTAAGGACTCTGCTGCATTATTTAAGGACTTTGTTGCATTATTTAAGGATTCTGCTGCATTATTTAAGGACTTTGCTGCATTATTTAAGGACTATGCTTTGGTATTTAAGGACTCTGCTGCATTATTTAAGGACTTTGCTGCATTATTTAAGGACTCTGCTGCATTATTTAATTACTTTGCTGCATTATTTAAGGACTCTGCTGCGGTATTTAAGGACTCTGCTGCATTATTTAAGGACTTTGATGCATTATTTAAGGACTCTGCTGCATTATTTAAGGAATTTGTTGCATTATTTAAGGACTCTGCTGCATTATTTAAGGACTTTGCTGCATTATTTAATAACTTTGTTGCATTATATAAGTACTCTGCTGCATTACTTAAGGACTTTGTTGCATTATGTAAGGAGTCTGCTGCATTATTTAAGGACTTTGCTGCATTATTTAACGACTCTGCTGAAGCATTTGAGGACTCAGCTGCATTATTTAAGGACTCTGCTGCTTTATTTAAGGAATTTGCTGCATTATTTAAGGACTCTGCTGCGGTATTTAAGGACTCTGCTGCATTATTTAAGGACTTTGTTGCATTATGTAAGGAGTCTGCTGCATTATTTAAGGACTTTGCTGCATTATTTAATGAATCTGCTGAAGCATTTGAGGACTTAACTGCATTATTTAAGGTCTCTGCTGCATTATTTAAGGACTCTGCTGAAGCATTTGAGGACTCAGCTGCATGATTTAAGGACTTTGCTGCATTATTTAAGGACTCTGCTGCATTATTTAAGGAATTTGTTGCATTATTTAAGGACTCTGCTGCATTATTTAAGGACTTTGCTGCATTATTTAATAACTTTGTTGCATTATATAAGTACTCTGCTGCATTATTTAAGGACTTTGTTGCATTATGTAAGGAGTCTGCTGCATTATTTAAGGACTTTGCTGCATTATTTAACGACTCTGCTGAAGCATTTGAGGACTCAGCTGCATTATTTAAGGACTCTGCTGCATTATTTAAGGAATTTGCTGCATTATTTAAGGACTCTGCTGCGGTATTTAAGGACTCTGCTGCATTATTTAAGGACTTTGTTGCATTATGTAAGGAGCCTGCTGCATTATTTAAGGACTTTGCTGCATTATTTAATGACTCTGCTGAAGCATTTGAGGACTCAGCTGCATAATTTAAGGACTCTGCTGCATTATTTAAGGAATTTGCTGCATTATTTAAGGACTCTGCTGCGATATTTAAGGACTCTTCTGCATTATTTAAGGACTTTGATGCATTATTTAAGGACGCTGCTGCAGAATTTAAGGAATCTGCTGCATTATTTAAGGACTTTGTTGCATTATTTAAGGTCTCTGCTGCATTATTTAAGGACTCTGCTGTGGTATTTAATTACTCTGCTGCATTATTTAAGGAATTTGTTGCATTATTTAAGGACGCTGCTGCATTATTTAAGGACTTTGTTGCATTATTTAAGGACTTTGCTGCATTAATTAAGGACTTTGCTGCATTACTTAAGAACTCTGCTGCATTATTTAATTACTTGCTGCATTATTTAAGGACTCTGCTGCGGTGTTTAAGAACTCTGCTGCATTATTTAAGGACTTTGCTGCATTATTTTAGGACTCTGCTGCATTATTTAAGGACTTTGCTGTATTATTTAAGGACTCTACTGAATTATTTAAGGACTTTGTTGCATTATTTAAGGACTCTGCTGCATTATTTAAGGACTTTGTTGCATTATGTAAGGACTCTGCTGCATTATTTAAGGACTTTGTTGCATTATTTAAGGTCTCTGCTGCAGTATTTAATGACTCTGCTGAAGCATTTGGGCACTCAGATGCATTATTTAAGGACTCTGCTGCATTATGTAAGGGCTTTGCTGCTTTATTTAAGGACTCTTTTGCATTATTTAAGGACTTTGTTGCATTATTTAAGGACTCTGCTGCATTATTTAAGGACTTTGTTGCATTATTTAAGGATTCTGCTGCATTATTTAAGGACTTTGCTGCATTATTTAAGGACTTTGCCGCATTATTTAAGGACTATGCTTTGGTATTTAAGGACTCTGCTGCATTATTTAAGGACTCTGCTGCATTATTTAATTACTTTGCTGCATTATTTAAGGACTCTGCTGCGGTATTTAAGGACTCTGCTGCGGTATTTAAGGACTCTGCTGCATTATTTAAGGACACTGCTGAAGTATTTGAGGACTCAGCTGCATTATTTAAGGACTCTGCTGCATTATTTAAGGAATTTGCTGCATTATTTAAGGACTCTGCTGCGTTATTTAAGGACTCTGCTGCATTATTTAAGGACTTTGATGCATTATTTAAGGACGCTGCTGCAGAATTTAAGGAATCTGCTGCATTATTTAAGGACTTTGTTGCAATATTTAAGGTCTCTGCTGCATTATTTAAGGACTCTGCTGTGGTATTTAAGGACTCTGCTGCATTATTTAAGGAATTTGTTGCATTATTTAAGGACGCTGCTGCATTATTTAAGGTCTTTGTTGCATTATTTAAGGACTCTGCTGCAGTATTTAATGACTCTGCTGAAGCATTTGGGGACTCAGATGCATTATTTAAGGACTCTGCTGCATTATGTAAGGGCTTTGCTGCTTTATTTAAGGACTCTTTTGCATTATTTAAGGACTTTGTTGCATTATTTAAGGACTCTGCTGCATTATTTAAGGACTTTGTTGCATTATTTAAGGATTCTGCTGCATTATTTAAGGACTTTGCTGCATTATTTAAGGACTATGCTTTGGTATTTAAGGACTCTGCTGCATTATTTAAGGTCTTTGCTGCATTATTTAAGGACTCTGCTGCATTATTTAATTACTTTGCTGCATTATTTAAGGACTCTGCTGCGGTATTTAAGGACTCTGCTGCATTATTTAAGGACTTTGATGCATTATTTAAGGACTCTGCTGCATTATTTAAGGAATTTGTTGCATTATTTAAGGACTCTGCTGCATTATTTAAGGACTTTGCTGCATTATTTAATAACTTTGTTGCATTATATAAGTACTCTGCTGCATTACTTAAGGACTTTGTTGCATTATGTAAGGAGTCTGCTGCATTATTTAAGGACTTTGCTGCATTATTTAACGACTCTGCTGAAGCATTTGAGGACTCAGCTGCATTATTTAAGGACTCTGCTGCTTTATTTAAGGAATTTGCTGCATTATTTAAGGACTCTGCTGCGGTATTTAAGGACTCTGCTGCATTATTTAAGGACTTTGTTGCATTATGTAAGGAGTCTGCTGCATTATTTAAGGACTTTGCTGCATTATTTAATGAATCTGCTGAAGCATTTGAGGACTCAACTGCATTATTTAAGGTCTCTGCTGCATTATTTAAGGACTCTGCTGAAGCATTTGAGGACTCAGCTGCATGATTTAAGGACTTTGCTGCATTATTTAAGGACTCTGCTGCATTATTTAAGGAATTTGTTGCATTATTTAAGGACTCTGCTGCATTATTTAAGGACTTTGCTGCATTATTTAATAACTTTGTTGCATTATATAAGTACTCTGCTGCATTATTTAAGGACTTTGTTGCATTATGTAAGGAGTCTGCTGCATTATTTAAGGACTTTGCTGCATTATTTAACGACTCTGCTGAAGCATTTGAGGACTCAGCTGCATTATTTAAGGACTCTGCTGCATTATTTAAGGAATTTGCTGCATTATTTAAGGACTCTGCTGCGGTATTTAAGGACTCTGCTGCATTATTTAAGGACTTTGTTGCATTATGTAAGGAGCCTGCTGCATTATTTAAGGACTTTGCTGCATTATTTAATGACTCTGCTGAAGCATTTGAGGACTCAGCTGCATAATTTAAGGACTCTGCTGCATTATTTAAGGAATTTGCTGCATTATTTAAGGACTCTGCTGCGATATTTAAGGACTCTTCTGCATTATTTAAGGACTTTGATGCATTATTTAAGGACGCTGCTGCAGAATTTAAGGAATCTGCTGCATTATTTAAGGACTTTGTTGCATTATTTAAGGTCTCTGCTGCATTATTTAAGGACTCTGCTGTGGTATTTAATTACTCTGCTGCATTATTTAAGGAATTTGTTGCATTATTTAAGGACGCTGCTGCATTATTTAAGGACTTTGTTGCATTATTTAAGGACTTTGCTGCATTAATTAAGGACTTTGCTGCATTACTTAAGAACTCTGCTGCATTATTTAATTACTTGCTGCATTATTTAAGGACTCTGCTGCGGTGTTTAAGAACTCTGCTGCATTATTTAAGGACTTTGCTGCATTATTTTAGGACTCTGCTGCATTATTTAAGGACTTTGCTGTATTATTTAAGGACTCTACTGAATTATTTAAGGACTTTGTTGCATTATTTAAGGACTCTGCTGCATTATTTAAGGACTTTGTTGCATTATGTAAGGACTCTGCTGCATTATTTAAGGACTTTGTTGCATTATTTAAGGTCTCTGCTGCAGTATTTAATGACTCTGCTGAAGCATTTGGGCACTCAGATGCATTATTTAAGGACTCTGCTGCATTATGTAAGGGCTTTGCTGCTTTATTTAAGGACTCTTTTGCATTATTTAAGGACTTTGTTGCATTATTTAAGGACTCTGCTGCATTATTTAAGGACTTTGTTGCATTATTTAAGGATTCTGCTGCATTATTTAAGGACTTTGCTGCATTATTTAAGGACTTTGCCGCATTATTTAAGGACTATGCTTTGGTATTTAAGGACTCTGCTGCATTATTTAAGGACTCTGCTGCATTATTTAAGGACTCTGCTGCATTATTTAATTACTTTGCTGCATTATTTAAGGACTCTGCTGCGGTATTTAAGGACTCTGCTGCGGTATTTAAGGACTCTGCTGCATTATTTAAGGACACTGCTGCAGAATTTAAGGAATCTGCTTCATTATTTAAGGACTTTGTTGCTTTATTTAAGGTCTCTGCTGCATTATTTAAGGACTCTGCTATGGTACTTAAGGACTTTGCTGCATTATTTAAGGACTTTGCTGCATTATTTAAGGACTCTGCTGCATTATTTAAGAACTTTGTTGCATTATTTAAGGACTCTGCTGCATTATTTAAGGACTTTGTTGCATTATGTAAGGACTCTGCTGCATTATTTAAGGACTTTGCTGCATTATTTAAGGACTCTGCTGCATAATTTAAGGACTTTATTGCATTATTTTAGGATCCTGCTGCATTATTTAATGACTCTGCTGAAGCATTTGAGGACTCAGCTGCATTATTAAAGGTCTCTGCTGCATTATTTAAGGATCCTGCTGAAGCATTTGAGGACTCAGTTGCATTATTTAAGGACTTTGCTGCATTATTTAACGACTCTGCTGCGTTATTTAAGGACTCTGCTGCATTATTTAAGAACTTTGCTGTATTATTTAAGGACTCTTCTGCATTATTTAATGACTCTGCTGAAGTATTTGAGGACTCAGCTGCATTATTTAAGGACTCTGCTGCATTATTTAAGGAATTTGCTGCATTATTTAAGGACTCTGCTGCGTTATTTAAGGACTCTGCTGCATTATTTAAGGACTTTGATGCATTATTTAAGGACGCTGCTGCAGAATTTAAGGAATCTGCTGCATTATTTAAGGACTTTGTTGCAATATTTAAGGTCTCTGCTGCATTATTTAAGGACTCTGCTGTGGTATTTAAGGACTCTGCTGCATTATTTAAGGAATTTGTTGCATTATTTAAGGACGCTGCTGCAATATTTAAGGTCTTTGTTGCATTATTTAAGGACTCTGCTGCAGTATTTAATGACTCTGCTGAAGCATTTGGGGACTCAGATGCATTATTTAAGGACTCTGCTGCATTATGTAAGGGCTTTGCTGCTTTATTTAAGGACTCTTTTGCATTATTTAAGGACTTTGTTGCATTATTTAAGGACTCTGCTGCATTATTTAAGGACTTTGTTGCATTATTTAAGGATTCTGCTGCATTATTTAAGGACTTTGCTGCATTATTTAAGGACTATGCTTTGGTATTTAAGGACTCTGCTGCATTATTTAAGGACTTTGCTGCATTATTTAAGGACTCTGCTGCATTATTTAATTACTTTGCTGCATTATTTAAGGACTCTGCTGCGGTATTTAAGGACTCTGCTGCATTATTTAAGGACTTTGATGCATTATTTAAGGACTCTGCTGCATTATTTAAGGAATTTGTTGCATTATTTAAGGACTCTGCTGCATTATTTAAGGACTTTGCTGCATTATTTAATAACTTTGTTGCATTATATAAGTACTCTGCTGCATTATTTAAGGACTTTGTTGCATTATGTAAGGAGTCTGCTGCATTATTTAAGGACTTTGCTGCATTATTTAACGACTCTGCTGAAGCATTTGAGGACTCAGCTGCATTATTTAAGGACTCTGCTGCATTATTTAAGGAATTTGCTGCATTATTTAAGGACTCTGCTGCGGTATTTAAGGACTCTGCTGCATTATTTAAGGACTTTGTTGCATTATGTAAGGAGTCTGCTGCATTATTTAAGGACTTTGCTGCATTATTTAATGAATCTGCTGAAGCATTTGAGGACTCAACTGCATTATTTAAGGTCTCTGCTGCATTATTTAAGGACTCTGCTGAAGCATTTGAGGACTCAGCTGCATGATTTAAGGACTTTGCTGCATTATTTAAGGACTCTGCTGCATTATTTAAGGAATTTGTTGCATTATTTAAGGACTCTGCTGCATTATTTAAGGACTTTGCTGCATTATTTAATAACTTTGTTGCATTATATAAGTACTCTGCTGCATTATTTAAGGACTTTGTTGCATTATGTAAGGAGTCTGCTGCATTATTTAAGGACTTTGCTGCATTATTTAACGACTCTGCTGAAGCATTTGAGGACTCAGCTGCATTATTTAAGGACTCTGCTGCATTATTTAAGGACTCTGCTGCGGTATTTAAGGACTCTGCTGCATTATTTAAGGACTTTGTTGCATTATGTAAGGAGCCTGCTGCATTATTTAAGGACTTTGCTGCATTATTTAATGACTCTGCTGAAGCATTTGAGGACTCAGCTGCATAATTTAAGGACTCTGCTGCATTATTTAAGGAATTTGCTGCATTATTTAAGGACTCTGCTGCGATATTTAAGGACTCTTCTGCATTATTTAAGGACTTTGATGCATTATTTAAGGACGCTGCTGCAGAATTTAAGGAATCTGCTGCATTATTTAAGGACTTTGTTGCATTATTTAAGGTCTCTGCTGCATTATTTAAGGACTCTGCTGTGGTATTTAATTACTCTGCTGCATTATTTAAGGAATTTGTTGCATTATTTAAGGACGCTGCTGCATTATTTAAGGACTTTGTTGCATTATTTAAGGACTTTGCTGCATTAATTAAGGACTTTGCTGCATTACTTAAGAACTCTGCTGCATTATTTAATTACTTGCTGCATTATTTAAGGACTCTGCTGCGGTGTTTAAGAACTCTGCTGCATTATTTAAGGACTTTGCTGCATTATTTTAGGACTCTGCTGCATTATTTAAGGACTTTGCTGTATTATTTAAGGACTCTACTGAATTATTTAAGGACTTTGTTGCATTATTTAAGGACTCTGCTGCATTATTTAAGGAATTTGTTGCATTATGTAAGGACTCTGCTGCATTATTTAAGGACTTTGTTGCATTATTTAAGGTCTCTGCTGCAGTATTTAATGACTCTGCTGAAGCATTTGGGCACTCAGATGCATTATTTAAGGACTCTGCTGCATTATGTAAGGGCTTTGCTGCTTTATTTAAGGACTCTTTTGCATTATTTAAGGACTTTGTTGCATTATTTAAGGACTCTGCTGCATTATTTAAGGACTTTGTTGCATTATTTAAGGATTCTGCTGCATTATTTAAGGACTTTGCTGCATTATTTAAGGACTTTGCCGCATTATTTAAGGACTATGCTTTGGTATTTAAGGACTCTGCTGCATTATTTAAGGACTCTGCTGCATTATTTAAGGACTCTGCTGCATTATTTAATTACTTTGCTGCATTATTTAAGGACTCTGCTGCGGTATTTAAGGACTCTGCTGCGGTATTTAAGGACTCTGCTGCATTATTTAAGGACACTGCTGCAGAATTTAAGGAATCTGCTTCATTATTTAAGGACTTTGTTGCTTTATTTAAGGTCTCTGCTGCATTATTTAAGGACTCTGCTATGGTACTTAACGACTTTGCTGCATTATTTAAGGACTTTGCTGCATTATTTAAGGACTCTGCTGCATTATTTAAGAACTTTGTTGCATTATTTAAGGACTCTGCTGCATTATTTAAGGACTTTGTTGCATTATGTAAGGACTCTGCTGCATTATTTAAGGACTTTGCTGCATTATTTAAGGACTCTGCTGCATAATTTAAGGACTTTATTGCATTATTTTAGGATCCTGCTGCATTATTTAATGACTCTGCTGAAGCATTTGAGGACTCAGCTGCATTATTAAAGGTCTCTGCTGCATTATTTAAGGATCCTGCTGAAGCATTTGAGGACTCAGTTGCATTATTTAAGGACTTTGCTGCATTATTTAACGACTCTGCTGCGTTATTTAAGGACTCTGCTGCATTATTTAAGAACTTTGCTGTATTATTTAAGGACTCTTCTGCATTATTTAATGACTCTGCTGAAGTATTTGAGGACTCAGCTGCATTATTTAAGGACTCTGCTGCATTATTTAAGGAATTTGCTGCATTATTTAAGGACTCTGCTGCGTTATTTAAGGACTCTGCTGCATTATTTAAGGACTTTGATGCATTATTTAAGGACGCTGCTGCAGAATTTAAGGAATCTGCTGCATTATTTAAGGACTTTGTTGCAATATTTAAGGTCTCTGCTGCATTATTTAAGGACTCTGCTGTGGTATTTAAGGACTCTGCTGCATTATTTAAGGAATTTGTTGCATTATTTAAGGACGCTGCTGCATTATTTAAGGTCTTTGTTGCATTATTTAAGGACTCTGCTGCAGTATTTAATGACTCTGCTGAAGCATTTGGGGACTCAGATGCATTATTTAAGGACTCTGCTGCATTATGTAAGGGCTTTGCTGCTTTATTTAAGGACTCTTTTGCATTATTTAAGGACTTTGTTGCATTATTTAAGGACTCTGCTGCATTATTTAAGGACTTTGTTGCATTATTTAAGGATTCTGCTGCATTATTTAAGGACTTTGCTGCATTATTTAAGGACTATGCTTTGGTATTTAAGGACTCTGCTGCATTATTTAAGGACTTTGCTGCATTATTTAAGGACTCTGCTGCATTATTTAATTACTTTGCTGCATTATTTAAGGACTCTGCTGCGGTATTTAAGGACTCTGCTGCATTATTTAAGGACTTTGATGCATTATTTAAGGACTCTGCTGCATTATTTAAGGAATTTGTTGCATTATTTAAGGACTCTGCTGCATTATTTAAGGACTTTGCTGCATTATTTAATAACTTTGTTGCATTATATAAGTACTCTGCTGCATTATTTAAGGACTTTGTTGCATTATGTAAGGAGTCTGCTGCATTATTTAAGGACTTTGCTGCATTATTTAACGACTCTGCTGAAGCATTTGAGGACTCAGCTGCATTATTTAAGGACTCTGCTGCATTATTTAAGGAATTTGCTGCATTATTTAAGGACTCTGCTGCGGTATTTAAGGACTCTGCTGCATTATTTAAGGACTTTGTTGCATTATGTAAGGAGTCTGCTGCATTATTTAAGGACTTTGCTGCATTATTTAATGAATCTGCTGAAGCATTTGAGGACTCAACTGCATTATTTAAGGTCTCTGCTGCATTATTTAAGGACTCTGCTGAAGCATTTGAGGACTCAGCTGCATGATTTAAGGACTTTGCTGCATTATTTAAGGACTCTGCTGCATTATTTAAGGAATTTGTTGCATTATTTAAGGACTCTGCTGCATTATTTAAGGACTTTGCTGCATTATTTAATAACTTTGTTGCATTATATAAGTACTCTGCTGCATTATTTAAGGACTTTGTTGCATTATGTAAGGAGTCTGCTGCATTATTTAAGGACTTTGCTGCATTATTTAACGACTCTGCTGAAGCATTTGAGGACTCAGCTGCATTATTTAAGGACTCTGCTGCATTATTTAAGGAATTTGCTGCATTATTTAAGGACTCTGCTGCGGTATTTAAGGACTCTGCTGCATTATTTAAGGACTTTGTTGCATTATGTAAGGAGCCTGCTGCATTATTTAAGGACTTTGCTGCATTATTTAATGACTCTGCTGAAGCATTTGAGGACTCAGCTGCATAATTTAAGGACTCTGCTGCATTATTTAAGGAATTTGCTGCATTATTTAAGGACTCTGCTGCGATATTTAAGGACTCTTCTGCATTATTTAAGGACTTTGATGCATTATTTAAGGACGCTGCTGCAGAATTTAAGGAATCTGCTGCATTATTTAAGGACTTTGTTGCATTATTTAAGGTCTCTGCTGCATTATTTAACGACTTTGCTGCATTATTTAAGGACTCTGCTGCATAATTTAAGGACTTTATTGCATTATTTTAGGATCCTGCTGCATTATTTAATGACTCTGCTGAAGCATTTGAGGACTCAGCTGCATTATTAAAGGTCTCTGCTGCATTATTTAAGGATCCTGCTGAAGCATTTGAGGACTCAGCTGCATTATTTAAGGACTTTGCTGCATTATTTAACGACTCTGCTGCGTTATTTAAGGACTCTGCTGCATTATTTAAGAACTTTGCTGCATTATTTAAGGACTCTTCTGCATTATTTAATGACTCTGCTGAAGTATTTGAGGACTCAGCTGCATTATTTAAGGACTCTGCTGCATTATTTAAGGAATTTGCTGCATTATTTAAGGACTCTGCTGCGTTATTTAAGGACTCTGCTGCATTATTTAAGGACTTTGATGCATTATTTAAGGACGCTGCTGCAGAATTTAAGGAATCTGCTGCATTATTTAAGGACTTTGTTGCATTATTTAAGGTCTCTGCTGCATTATTTAAGGACTCTGCTGTGGTATTTAAGGACTCTGCTGCATTATTTAAGGAATTTGTTGCATTATTTAAGGACGCTGCTGCATTATTTAAGGACTTTGTTGCTTTATTTAAGGACTCTGCTGCAGTATTTAATGACTCTGCTGAAGCATTTGGGGACTCAGATGCATTATTTAAGGACTCTGCTGCATTATGTAAGGGCTTTGCTGCTTTATTTAAGGACTCTTTTGCATTATTTAAGGACTTTGTTGCATTATTTAAGGACTCTGCTGCATTATTTAAGGACTTTGCTGCATTATTTAAGGACTATGCTTTGGTATTTAAGGACTCTGCTGCATTATTTAAGGACTTTGCTGCATTATTTAAGGACTCTGCTGCATTATTTAATTACTTTGCTGCATTATTTAAGGACTCTGCTGCGGTATTTAAGGACTCTGCTGCATTATTTAAGGACTTTGATGCATTATTTAAGGACTCTGCTGCATTATTTAAGGAATTTGTTGCATTATTTAAGCACTCTGCTGCATTATTTAAGGACTTTGCTGCATTATTTAATAACTTTGTTGCATTATATAAGTACTCTGCTGCATTATTTAAGGACTTTGTTGCATTATGTAAGGAGTCTGCTGCATTATTTAAGGACTTTGCTGCATTATTTAACGACTCTGCTGAAGCATTTGAGGACTCAGCTGCATTATTTAAGGACTCTGCTGCATTATTTAAGGAATTTGCTGCATTATTTAAGGACTCTGCTGCGGTATTTAAGGACTCTGCTGCATTATTTAAGGACTTTGTTGCATTATGTAAGGAGTCTGCTGCATTATTTAAGGACTTTGCTGCATTATTTAATGAATCTGCTGAAGCATTTGAGGACTCAACTGCATTATTTAAGGTCTCTGCTGCATTATTTAAGGACTCTGCTGAAGCATTTGAGGACTCAGCTGCATGATTTAAGGACTTTGCTGCATTATTTAAGGACTCTGCTGCATTATTTAAGGAATTTGTTGCATTATTTAAGGACTCTGCTGCATTATTTAAGGACTTTGCTGCATTATTTAATAACTTTGTTGCATTATATAAGTACTCTGCTGCATTATTTAAGGACTTTGTTGCATTATGTAAGGAGTCTGCTGCATTATTTAAGGACTTTGCTGCATTATTTAACGACTCTGCTGAAGCATTTGAGGACTCAGCTGCATTATTTAAGGACTCTGCTGCATTATTTAAGGAATTTGCTGCATTATTTAAGGACTCTGCTGCGGTATTTAAGGACTCTGCTGCATTATTTAAGGACTTTGTTGCATTATGTAAGGAGCCTGCTGCATTATTTAAGGACTTTGCTGCATTATTTAATGACTCTGCTGAAGCATTTGAGGACTCAGCTGCATAATTTAAGGACTCTGCTGCATTATTTAAGGAATTTGCTGCATTATTTAAGGACTCTGCTGCGATATTTAAGGACTCTTCTGCATTATTTAAGGACTTTGATGCATTATTTAAGGACGCTGCTGCAGAATTTAAGGAATCTGCTGCATTATTTAAGGACTTTGTTGCATTATTTAAGGTCTCTGCTGCATTATTTAAGGACTCTGCTGTGGTATTTAATTACTCTGCTGCATTATTTAAGGAATTTGTTGCATTATTTAAGGACGCTGCTGCATTATTTAAGGACTTTGTTGCATTATTTAAGGACTTTGCTGCATTAATTAAGGACTTTGCTGCATTACTTAAGAACTCTGCTGCATTATTTAATTACTTGCTGCATTATTTAAGGACTCTGCTGCGGTGTTTAAGAACTCTGCTGCATTATTTAAGGACTTTGCTGCATTATTTTAGGACTCTGCTGCATTATTTAAGGACTTTGCTGTATTATTTAAGGACTCTACTGAATTATTTAAGGACTTTGTTGCATTATTTAAGGACTCTGCTGCATTATTTAAGGACTTTGCTGTATTATTTAAGGACTCTGCTGCATTATTTAAGGACTTTTTTGCATTATTTAATGACTCTGCTGCATTATTTAAGGACTTTGCTGCATTATTTAAGGACTCTGTTGCATTATTTAAGGACTTTATTGCATTATTTAATGACTCTGCTGCATTATTTAAGGAATTTGCTGCATTATTTAAGGACTCTGCTGCATTATTTAAGGACTTTGCTGCATTATTTAATGACTCTGCTGCATTATTTAAGGACTTTGTTGTATTATTTAAGGACTTTGCTGCATTATTTAAGGACTCTGCTGCGGTATTTAAGGACTCTGCTGCATTATTTAAGGACTTTGTTGCATTATTTAAGGACTCTGCTGCATTATTTAAGGACTTTGCTGCATTATTTAAGGACTATGCTGTGGTATTTAAGGACTCTGCTGTATTATTTAAGGACTTTGCTGCATTATTTAAGGACTCTGCTGCATTATTTAATGACTTTGTTGCATTATATAAAGACTCTGCTGCATTATTTAAGGACTATGTTGCATTATGTTAGAAGTCTGCTGCATTATTTAAGGACTTTGCTGCATAATTTAAGGACTCTGCTGCATTATTTAAGGAATTTGCTGCATTATTTAAGGACTCTGCTGCGATATTTAAGGACTCTTCTGCATTATTTAAGGACTTTGATGCATTATTTAAGGACGCTGCTGCAGAATTTAAGGAATCTGCTGCATTATTTAAGGACTTTGTTGCATTATTTAAGGTCTCTGCTGCATTATTTAACGACTTTGCTGCATTATTTAAGGACTCTGCTGCATAATTTAAGGACTTTATTGCATTATTTTAGGATCCTGCTGCATTATTTAATGACTCTGCTGAAGCATTTGAGGACTCAGCTGCATTATTAAAGGTCTCTGCTGCATTATTTAAGGATCCTGCTGAAGCATTTGAGGACTCAGCTGCATTATTTAAGGACTTTGCTGCATTATTTAACGACTCTGCTGCGTTATTTAAGGACTCTGCTGCATTATTTAAGAACTTTGCTGCATTATTTAAGGACTCTTCTGCATTATTTAATGACTCTGCTGAAGTATTTGAGGACTCAGCTGCATTATTTAAGGACTCTGCTGCATTATTTAAGGAATTTGCTGCATTATTTAAGGACTCTGCTGCGTTATTTAAGGACTCTGCTGCATTATTTAAGGACTTTGATGCATTATTTAAGGACGCTGCTGCAGAATTTAAGGAATCTGCTGCATTATTTAAGGACTTTGTTGCATTATTTAAGGTCTCTGCTGCATTATTTAAGGACTCTGCTGTGGTATTTAAGGACTCTGCTGCATTATTTAAGGAATTTGTTGCATTATTTAAGGACGCTGCTGCATTATTTAAGGACTTTGTTGCTTTATTTAAGGACTCTGCTGCAGTATTTAATGACTCTGCTGAAGCATTTGGGGACTCAGATGCATTATTTAAGGACTCTGCTGCATTATGTAAGGGCTTTGCTGCTTTATTTAAGGACTCTTTTGCATTATTTAAGGACTTTGTTGCATTATTTAAGGACTCTGCTGCATTATTTAAGGACTTTGCTGCATTATTTAAGGACTATGCTTTGGTATTTAAGGACTCTGCTGCATTATTTAAGGACTTTGCTGCATTATTTAAGGACTCTGCTGCATTATTTAATTACTTTGCTGCATTATTTAAGGACTCTGCTGCGGTATTTAAGGACTCTGCTGCATTATTTAAGGACTTTGATGCATTATTTAAGGACTCTGCTGCATTATTTAAGGAATTTGTTGCATTATTTAAGGACTCTGCTGCATTATTTAAGGACTTTGCTGCATTATTTAATAACTTTGTTGCATTATATAAGTACTCTGCTGCATTATTTAAGGACTTTGTTGCATTATGTAAGGAGTCTGCTGCATTATTTAAGGACTTTGCTGCATTATTTAACGACTCTGCTGAAGCATTTGAGGACTCAGCTGCATTATTTAAGGACTCTGCTGCATTATTTAAGGAATTTGCTGCATTATTTAAGGACTCTGCTGCGGTATTTAAGGACTCTGCTGCATTATTTAAGGACTTTGTTGCATTATGTAAGGAGTCTGCTGCATTATTTAAGGACTTTGCTGCATTATTTAATGAATCTGCTGAAGCATTTGAGGACTCAACTGCATTATTTAAGGTCTCTGCTGCATTATTTAAGGACTCTGCTGAAGCATTTGAGGACTCAGCTGCATGATTTAAGGACTTTGCTGCATTAGTTAAGGACTCTGCTGCATTATTTAAGGAATTTGTTGCATTATTTAAGGACTCTGCTGCATTATTTAAGGACTTTGCTGCATTATTTAATAACTTTGTTGCATTATATAAGTACTCTGCTGCATTATTTAAGGACTTTGTTGCATTATGTAAGGAGTCTGCTGCATTATTTAAGGACTTTGCTGCATTATTTAACGACTCTGCTGAAGCATTTGAGGACTCAGCTGCATTATTTAAGGACACTGCTGCATTATTTAAGGAATTTGCTGCATTATTTAAGGACTCTGCTGCGGTATTTAAGGACTCTGCTGCATTATTTAAGGACTTTGTTGCATTATTTAAGGTCTCTGCTGCAGTATTTAATGACTCTGCTGAAGCATTTGGGCACTCAGATGCATTATTTAAGGACTCTGCTGCATTATGTAAGGGCTTTGCTGCTTTATTTAAGGACTCTTTTGCATTATTTAAGGACTTTGTTGCATTATTTAAGGACTCTGCTGCATTATTTAAGGACTTTGTTGCATTATTTAAGGATTCTGCTGCATTATTTAAGGACTTTGCTGCATTATTTAAGGACTTTGCCGCATTATTTAAGGACTATGCTTTGGTATTTAAGGACTCTGCTGCATTATTTAAGGACTCTGCTGCATTATTTAAGGACTCTGCTGCATTATTTAATTACTTTGCTGCATTATTTAAGGACTCTGCTGCGGTATTTAAGGACTCTGCTGCGGTATTTAAGGACTCTGCTGCATTATTTAAGGACACTGCTGCAGAATTTAAGGAATCTGCTTCATTATTTAAGGACTTTGTTGCTTTATTTAAGGTCTCTGCTGCATTATTTAAGGACTCTGCTATGGTACTTAAGGACTTTGCTGCATTATTTAAGGACTTTGCTGCATTATTTAAGGACTCTGCTGCATTATTTAAGAACTTTGTTGCATTATTTAAGGACTCTGCTGCATTATTTAAGGACTTTGTTGCATTATGTAAGGACTCTGCTGCATTATTTAAGGACTTTGCTGCATTATTTAAGGACTCTGCTGCATAATTTAAGGACTTTATTGCATTATTTTAGGATCCTGCTGCATTATTTAATGACTCTGCTGAAGCATTTGAGGACTCAGCTGCATTATTAAAGGTCTCTGCTGCATTATTTAAGGATCCTGCTGAAGCATTTGAGGACTCAGTTGCATTATTTAAGGACTTTGCTGCATTATTTAACGACTCTGCTGCGTTATTTAAGGACTCTGCTGCATTATTTAAGAACTTTGCTGTATTATTTAAGGACTCTTCTGCATTATTTAATGACTCTGCTGAAGTATTTGAGGACTCAGCTGCATTATTTAAGGACTCTGCTGCATTATTTAAGGAATTTGCTGCATTATTTAAGGACTCTGCTGCGTTATTTAAGGACTCTGCTGCATTATTTAAGGACTTTGATGCATTATTTAAGGACGCTGCTGCAGAATTTAAGGAATCTGCTGCATTATTTAAGGACTTTGTTGCAATATTTAAGGTCTCTGCTGCATTATTTAAGGACTCTGCTGTGGTATTTAAGGACTCTGCTGCATTATTTAAGGAATTTGTTGCATTATTTAAGGACGCTGCTGCATTATTTAAGGTCTTTGTTGCATTATTTAAGGACTCTGCTGCAGTATTTAATGACTCTGCTGAAGCATTTGGGGACTCAGATGCATTATTTAAGGACTCTGCTGCATTATGTAAGGGCTTTGCTGCTTTATTTAAGGACTCTTTTGCATTATTTAAGGACTTTGTTGCATTATTTAAGGACTCTGCTGCATTATTTAAGGACTTTGTTGCATTATTTAAGGATTCTGCTGCATTATTTAAGGACTTTGCTGCATTATTTAAGGACTATGCTTTGGTATTTAAGGACTCTGCTGCATTATTTAAGGACTTTGCTGCATTATTTAAGGACTCTGCTGCATTATTTAATTACTTTGCTGCATTATTTAAGGACTCTGCTGCGGTATTTAAGGACTCTGCTGCATTATTTAAGGACTTTGATGCATTATTTAAGGACTCTGCTGCATTATTTAAGGAATTTGTTGCATTATTTAAGGACTCTGCTGCATTATTTAAGGACTTTGCTGCATTATTTAATAACTTTGTTGCATTATATAAGTACTCTGCTGCATTATTTAAGGACTTTGTTGCATTATGTAAGGAGTCTGCTGCATTATTTAAGGACTTTGCTGCATTATTTAACGACTCTGCTGAAGCATTTGAGGACTCAGCTGCATTATTTAAGGACTCTGCTGCATTATTTAAGGAATTTGCTGCATTATTTAAGGACTCTGCTGCGGTATTTAAGGACTCTGCTGCATTATTTAAGGACTTTGTTGCATTATGTAAGGAGTCTGCTGCATTATTTAAGGACTTTGCTGCATTATTTAATGAATCTGCTGAAGCATTTGAGGACTCAACTGCATTATTTAAGGTCTCTGCTGCATTATTTAAGGACTCTGCTGAAGCATTTGAGGACTCAGCTGCATGATTTAAGGACTTTGCTGCATTATTTAAGGACTCTGCTGCATTATTTAAGGAATTTGTTGCATTATTTAAGGACTCTGCTGCATTATTTAAGGACTTTGCTGCATTATTTAATAACTTTGTTGCATTATATAAGTACTCTGCTGCATTATTTAAGGACTTTGTTGCATTATGTAAGGAGTCTGCTGCATTATTTAAGGACTTTGCTGCATTATTTAACGACTCTGCTGAAGCATTTGAGGACTCAGCTGCATTATTTAAGGACTCTGCTGCATTATTTAAGGAATTTGCTGCATTATTTAAGGACTCTGCTGCGGTATTTAAGGACTCTGCTGCATTATTTAAGGACTTTGTTGCATTATGTAAGGAGTCTGCTGCATTATTTAAGGACTTTGCTGCATTATTTAATGAATCTGCTGAAGCATTTGAGGACTCAACTGCATTATTTAAGGTCTCTGCTGCATTATTTAAGGACTCTGCTGAAGCATTTGAGGACTCAGCTGCATGATTTAAGGACTTTGCTGCATTATTTAAGGACTCTGCTGCATTATTTAAGGAATTTGTTGCATTATTTAAGGACTCTGCTGCATTATTTAAGGACTTTGCTGCATTATTTAATAACTTTGTTGCATTATATAAGTACTCTGCTGCATTATTTAAGGACTTTGTTGCATTATGTAAGGAGTCTGCTGCATTATTTAAGGACTTTGCTGCATTATTTAACGACTCTGCTGAAGCATTTGAGGACTCAGCTGCATTATTTAAGGACTCTGCTGCATTATTTAAGGAATTTGCTGCATTATTTAAGGACTCTGCTGCGGTATTTAAGGACTCTGCTGCATTATTTAAGGACTTTGTTGCATTATGTAAGGAGCCTGCTGCATTATTTAAGGACTTTGCTGCATTATTTAATGACTCTGCTGAAGCATTTGAGGACTCAGCTGCATAATTTAAGGACTCTGCTGCATTATTTAAGGAATTTGCTGCATTATTTAAGGACTCTGCTGCGATATTTAAGGACTCTTCTGCATTATTTAAGGACTTTGATGCATTATTTAAGGACGCTGCTGCAGAATTTAAGGAATCTGCTGCATTATTTAAGGACTTTGTTGCATTATTTAAGGTCTCTGCTGCATTATTTAACGACTTTGCTGCATTATTTAAGGACTCTGCTGCATAATTTAAGGACTTTATTGCATTATTTTAGGATCCTGCTGCATTATTTAATGACTCTGCTGAAGCATTTGAGGACTCAGCTGCATTATTAAAGGTCTCTGCTGCATTATTTAAGGATCCTGCTGAAGCATTTGAGGACTCAGCTGCATTATTTAAGGACTTTGCTGCATTATTTAACGACTCTGCTGCGTTATTTAAGGACTCTGCTGCATTATTTAAGAACTTTGCTGCATTATTTAAGGACTCTTCTGCATTATTTAATGACTCTGCTGAAGTATTTGAGGACTCAGCTGCATTATTTAAGGACTCTGCTGCATTATTTAAGGAATTTGCTGCATTATTTAAGGACTCTGCTGCGTTATTTAAGGACTCTGCTGCATTATTTAAGGACTTTGATGCATTATTTAAGGACGCTGCTGCAGAATTTAAGGAATCTGCTGCATTATTTAAGGACTTTGTTGCATTATTTAAGGTCTCTGCTGCATTATTTAAGGACTCTGCTGTGGTATTTAAGGACTCTGCTGCATTATTTAAGGAATTTGTTGCATTATTTAAGGACGCTGCTGCATTATTTAAGGACTTTGTTGCTTTATTTAAGGACTCTGCTGCAGTATTTAATGACTCTGCTGAAGCATTTGGGGACTCAGATGCATTATTTAAGGACTCTGCTGCATTATGTAAGGGCTTTGCTGCTTTATTTAAGGACTCTTTTGCATTATTTAAGGACTTTGTTGCATTATTTAAGGACTCTGCTGCATTATTTAAGGACTTTGCTGCATTATTTAAGGACTATGCTTTGGTATTTAAGGACTCTGCTGCATTATTTAAGGACTTTGCTGCATTATTTAAGGACTCTGCTGCATTATTTAATTACTTTGCTGCATTATTTAAGGACTCTGCTGCGGTATTTAAGGACTCTGCTGCATTATTTAAGGACTTTGATGCATTATTTAAGGACTCTGCTGCATTATTTAAGGAATTTGTTGCATTATTTAAGGACTCTGCTGCATTATTTAAGGACTTTGCTGCATTATTTAATAACTTTGTTGCATTATATAAGTACTCTGCTGCATTATTTAAGGACTTTGTTGCATTATGTAAGGAGTCTGCTGCATTATTTAAGGACTTTGCTGCATTATTTAACGACTCTGCTGAAGCATTTGAGGACTCAGCTGCATTATTTAAGGACTCTGCTGCATTATTTAAGGAATTTGCTGCATTATTTAAGGACTCTGCTGCGGTATTTAAGGACTCTGCTGCATTATTTAAGGACTTTGTTGCATTATGTAAGGAGTCTGCTGCATTATTTAAGGACTTTGCTGCATTATTTAATGAATCTGCTGAAGCATTTGAGGACTCAACTGCATTATTTAAGGTCTCTGCTGCATTATTTAAGGACTCTGCTGAAGCATTTGAGGACTCAGCTGCATGATTTAAGGACTTTGCTGCATTATTTAAGGACTCTGCTGCATTATTTAAGGAATTTGTTGCATTATTTAAGGACTCTGCTGCATTATTTAAGGACTTTGCTGCATTATTTAATAACTTTGTTGCATTATATAAGTACTCTGCTGCATTATTTAAGGACTTTGTTGCATTATGTAAGGAGTCTGCTGCATTATTTAAGGACTTTGCTGCATTATTTAACGACTCTGCTGAAGCATTTGAGGACTCAGCTGCATTATTTAAGGACTCTGCTGCATTATTTAAGGAATTTGCTGCATTATTTAAGGACTCTGCTGCGGTATTTAAGGACTCTGCTGCATTATTTAAGGACTTTGTTGCATTATGTAAGGAGCCTGCTGCATTATTTAAGGACTTTGCTGCATTATTTAATGACTCTGCTGAAGCATTTGAGGACTCAGCTGCATAATTTAAGGACTCTGCTGCATTATTTAAGGAATTTGCTGCATTATTTAAGGACTCTGCTGCGATATTTAAGGACTCTTCTGCATTATTTAAGGACTTTGATGCATTATTTAAGGACGCTGCTGCAGAATTTAAGGAATCTGCTGCATTATTTAAGGACTTTGTTGCATTATTTAAGGTCTCTGCTGCATTATTTAAGGACTCTGCTGTGGTATTTAATTACTCTGCTGCATTATTTAAGGAATTTGTTGCATTATTTAAGGACGCTGCTGCATTATTTAAGGACTTTGTTGCATTATTTAAGGACTTTGCTGCATTAATTAAGGACTTTGCTGCATTACTTAAGAACTCTGCTGCATTATTTAATTACTTGCTGCATTATTTAAGGACTCTGCTGCGGTGTTTAAGAACTCTGCTGCATTATTTAAGGACTTTGCTGCATTATTTTAGGACTCTGCTGCATTATTTAAGGACTTTGCTGTATTATTTAAGGACTCTACTGAATTATTTAAGGACTTTGTTGCATTATTTAAGGACTCTGCTGCATTATTTAAGGACTTTGCTGTATTATTTAAGGACTCTGCTGCATTATTTAAGGACTTTTTTGCATTATTTAATGACTCTGCTGCATTATTTAAGGACTTTGCTGCATTATTTAAGGACTCTGTTGCATTATTTAAGGACTTTATTGCATTATTTAATGACTCTGCTGCATTATTTAAGGAATTTGCTGCATTATTTAAGGACTCTGCTGCATTATTTAAGGACTTTGCTGCATTATTTAATGACTCTGCTGCATTATTTAAGGACTTTGTTGTATTATTTAAGGACTTTGCTGCATTATTTAAGGACTCTGCTGCGGTATTTAAGGACTCTGCTGCATTATTTAAGGACTTTGTTGCATTATTTAAGGACTCTGCTGCATTATTTAAGGACTTTGCTGCATTATTTAAGGACTATGCTGTGGTATTTAAGGACTCTGCTGTATTATTTAAGGACTTTGCTGCATTATTTAAGGACTCTGCTGCATTATTTAATGACTTTGTTGCATTATATAAAGACTCTGCTGCATTATTTAAGGACTATGTTGCATTATGTTAGAAGTCTGCTGCATTATTTAAGGACTTTGCTGCATAATTTAAGGACTCTGCTGCATTATTTAAGGAATTTGCTGCATTATTTAAGGACTCTGCTGCGATATTTAAGGACTCTTCTGCATTATTTAAGGACTTTGATGCATTATTTAAGGACGCTGCTGCAGAATTTAAGGAATCTGCTGCATTATTTAAGGACTTTGTTGCATTATTTAAGGTCTCTGCTGCATTATTTAACGACTTTGCTGCATTATTTAAGGACTCTGCTGCATAATTTAAGGACTTTATTGCATTATTTTAGGATCCTGCTGCATTATTTAATGACTCTGCTGAAGCATTTGAGGACTCAGCTGCATTATTAAAGGTCTCTGCTGCATTATTTAAGGATCCTGCTGAAGCATTTGAGGACTCAGCTGCATTATTTAAGGACTTTGCTGCATTATTTAACGACTCTGCTGCGTTATTTAAGGACTCTGCTGCATTATTTAAGAACTTTGCTGCATTATTTAAGGACTCTTCTGCATTATTTAATGACTCTGCTGAAGTATTTGAGGACTCAGCTGCATTATTTAAGGACTCTGCTGCATTATTTAAGGAATTTGCTGCATTATTTAAGGACTCTGCTGCGTTATTTAAGGACTCTGCTGCATTATTTAAGGACTTTGATGCATTATTTAAGGACGCTGCTGCAGAATTTAAGGAATCTGCTGCATTATTTAAGGACTTTGTTGCATTATTTAAGGTCTCTGCTGCATTATTTAAGGACTCTGCTGTGGTATTTAAGGACTCTGCTGCATTATTTAAGGAATTTGTTGCATTATTTAAGGACGCTGCTGCATTATTTAAGGACTTTGTTGCTTTATTTAAGGACTCTGCTGCAGTATTTAATGACTCTGCTGAAGCATTTGGGGACTCAGATGCATTATTTAAGGACTCTGCTGCATTATGTAAGGGCTTTGCTGCTTTATTTAAGGACTCTTTTGCATTATTTAAGGACTTTGTTGCATTATTTAAGGACTCTGCTGCATTATTTAAGGACTTTGCTGCATTATTTAAGGACTATGCTTTGGTATTTAAGGACTCTGCTGCATTATTTAAGGACTTTGCTGCATTATTTAAGGACTCTGCTGCATTATTTAATTACTTTGCTGCATTATTTAAGGACTCTGCTGCGGTATTTAAGGACTCTGCTGCATTATTTAAGGACTTTGATGCATTATTTAAGGACTCTGCTGCATTATTTAAGGAATTTGTTGCATTATTTAAGGACTCTGCTGCATTATTTAAGGACTTTGCTGCATTATTTAATAACTTTGTTGCATTATATAAGTACTCTGCTGCATTATTTAAGGACTTTGTTGCATTATGTAAGGAGTCTGCTGCATTATTTAAGGACTTTGCTGCATTATTTAACGACTCTGCTGAAGCATTTGAGGACTCAGCTGCATTATTTAAGGACTCTGCTGCATTATTTAAGGAATTTGCTGCATTATTTAAGGACTCTGCTGCGGTATTTAAGGACTCTGCTGCATTATTTAAGGACTTTGTTGCATTATGTAAGGAGTCTGCTGCATTATTTAAGGACTTTGCTGCATTATTTAATGAATCTGCTGAAGCATTTGAGGACTCAACTGCATTATTTAAGGTCTCTGCTGCATTATTTAAGGACTCTGCTGAAGCATTTGAGGACTCAGCTGCATGATTTAAGGACTTTGCTGCATTAGTTAAGGACTCTGCTGCATTATTTAAGGAATTTGTTGCATTATTTAAGGACTCTGCTGCATTATTTAAGGACTTTGCTGCATTATTTAATAACTTTGTTGCATTATATAAGTACTCTGCTGCATTATTTAAGGACTTTGTTGCATTATGTAAGGAGTCTGCTGCATTATTTAAGGACTTTGCTGCATTATTTAACGACTCTGCTGAAGCATTTGAGGACTCAGCTGCATTATTTAAGGACACTGCTGCATTATTTAAGGAATTTGCTGCATTATTTAAGGACTCTGCTGCGGTATTTAAGGACTCTGCTGCATTATTTAAGGACTTTGTTGCATTATTTAAGGTCTCTGCTGCAGTATTTAATGACTCTGCTGAAGCATTTGGGCACTCAGATGCATTATTTAAGGACTCTGCTGCATTATGTAAGGGCTTTGCTGCTTTATTTAAGGACTCTTTTGCATTATTTAAGGACTTTGTTGCATTATTTAAGGACTCTGCTGCATTATTTAAGGACTTTGTTGCATTATTTAAGGATTCTGCTGCATTATTTAAGGACTTTGCTGCATTATTTAAGGACTTTGCCGCATTATTTAAGGACTATGCTTTGGTATTTAAGGACTCTGCTGCATTATTTAAGGACTCTGCTGCATTATTTAAGGACTCTGCTGCATTATTTAATTACTTTGCTGCATTATTTAAGGACTCTGCTGCGGTATTTAAGGACTCTGCTGCGGTATTTAAGGACTCTGCTGCATTATTTAAGGACACTGCTGCAGAATTTAAGGAATCTGCTTCATTATTTAAGGACTTTGTTGCTTTATTTAAGGTCTCTGCTGCATTATTTAAGGACTCTGCTATGGTACTTAAGGACTTTGCTGCATTATTTAAGGACTTTGCTGCATTATTTAAGGACTCTGCTGCATTATTTAAGAACTTTGTTGCATTATTTAAGGACTCTGCTGCATTATTTAAGGACTTTGTTGCATTATGTAAGGACTCTGCTGCATTATTTAAGGACTTTGCTGCATTATTTAAGGACTCTGCTGCATAATTTAAGGACTTTATTGCATTATTTTAGGATCCTGCTGCATTATTTAATGACTCTGCTGAAGCATTTGAGGACTCAGCTGCATTATTAAAGGTCTCTGCTGCATTATTTAAGGATCCTGCTGAAGCATTTGAGGACTCAGTTGCATTATTTAAGGACTTTGCTGCATTATTTAACGACTCTGCTGCGTTATTTAAGGACTCTGCTGCATTATTTAAGAACTTTGCTGTATTATTTAAGGACTCTTCTGCATTATTTAATGACTCTGCTGAAGTATTTGAGGACTCAGCTGCATTATTTAAGGACTCTGCTGCATTATTTAAGGAATTTGCTGCATTATTTAAGGACTCTGCTGCGTTATTTAAGGACTCTGCTGCATTATTTAAGGACTTTGATGCATTATTTAAGGACGCTGCTGCAGAATTTAAGGAATCTGCTGCATTATTTAAGGACTTTGTTGCAATATTTAAGGTCTCTGCTGCATTATTTAAGGACTCTGCTGTGGTATTTAAGGACTCTGCTGCATTATTTAAGGAATTTGTTGCATTATTTAAGGACGCTGCTGCATTATTTAAGGTCTTTGTTGCATTATTTAAGGACTCTGCTGCAGTATTTAATGACTCTGCTGAAGCATTTGGGGACTCAGATGCATTATTTAAGGACTCTGCTGCATTATGTAAGGGCTTTGCTGCTTTATTTAAGGACTCTTTTGCATTATTTAAGGACTTTGTTGCATTATTTAAGGACTCTGCTGCATTATTTAAGGACTTTGTTGCATTATTTAAGGATTCTGCTGCATTATTTAAGGACTTTGCTGCATTATTTAAGGACTATGCTTTGGTATTTAAGGACTCTGCTGCATTATTTAAGGACTTTGCTGCATTATTTAAGGACTCTGCTGCATTATTTAATTACTTTGCTGCATTATTTAAGGACTCTGCTGCGGTATTTAAGGACTCTGCTGCATTATTTAAGGACTTTGATGCATTATTTAAGGACTCTGCTGCATTATTTAAGGAATTTGTTGCATTATTTAAGGACTCTGCTGCATTATTTAAGGACTTTGCTGCATTATTTAATAACTTTGTTGCATTATATAAGTACTCTGCTGCATTATTTAAGGACTTTGTTGCATTATGTAAGGAGTCTGCTGCATTATTTAAGGACTTTGCTGCATTATTTAACGACTCTGCTGAAGCATTTGAGGACTCAGCTGCATTATTTAAGGACTCTGCTGCATTATTTAAGGAATTTGCTGCATTATTTAAGGACTCTGCTGCGGTATTTAAGGACTCTGCTGCATTATTTAAGGACTTTGTTGCATTATGTAAGGAGTCTGCTGCATTATTTAAGGACTTTGCTGCATTATTTAATGAATCTGCTGAAGCATTTGAGGACTCAACTGCATTATTTAAGGTCTCTGCTGCATTATTTAAGGACTCTGCTGAAGCATTTGAGGACTCAGCTGCATGATTTAAGGACTTTGCTGCATTATTTAAGGACTCTGCTGCATTATTTAAGGAATTTGTTGCATTATTTAAGGACTCTGCTGCATTATTTAAGGACTTTGCTGCATTATTTAATAACTTTGTTGCATTATATAAGTACTCTGCTGCATTATTTAAGGACTTTGTTGCATTATGTAAGGAGTCTGCTGCATTATTTAAGGACTTTGCTGCATTATTTAACGACTCTGCTGAAGCATTTGAGGACTCAGCTGCATTATTTAAGGACTCTGCTGCATTATTTAAGGAATTTGCTGCATTATTTAAGGACTCTGCTGCGGTATTTAAGGACTCTGCTGCATTATTTAATTACTTGCTGCATTATTTAAGGACTCTGCTGCGGTATTTAAGGACTCTGCTGCATTATTTAATTACTTGCTGCATTATTTAAGGACTCTGCTGCGGTGTTTAAGAACTCTGCTGCATTATTTAAGGACTTTGCTGCATTATTTTAGGACTCTGCTGCATTATTTAAGGACTTTGCTGTATTATTTAAGGACTCTACTGAATTATTTAAGGACTTTGTTGCATTATTTAAGGACTCTGCTGCATTATTTAAGGACTTTGTTGCATTATGTAAGGACTCTGCTGCATTATTTAAGGACTTTGTTGCATTATTTAAGGTCTCTGCTGCAGTATTTAATGACTCTGCTGAAGCATTTGGGCACTCAGATGCATTATTTAAGGACTCTGCTGCATTATGTAAGGGCTTTGCTGCTTTATTTAAGGACTCTTTTGCATTATTTAAGGACTTTGTTGCATTATTTAAGGACTCTGCTGCATTATTTAAGGACTTTGTTGCATTATTTAAGGATTCTGCTGCATTATTTAAGGACTTTGCTGCATTATTTAAGGACTTTGCCGCATTATTTAAGGACTATGCTTTGGTATTTAAGGACTCTGCTGCATTATTTAAGGACTCTGCTGCATTATTTAAGGACTCTGCTGCATTATTTAATTACTTTGCTGCATTATTTAAGGACTCTGCTGCGGTATTTAAGGACTCTGCTGCGGTATTTAAGGACTCTGCTGCATTATTTAAGGACACTGCTGCAGAATTTAAGGAATCTGCTTCATTATTTAAGGACTTTGTTGCTTTATTTAAGGTCTCTGCTGCATTATTTAAGGACTCTGCTATGGTACTTAACGACTTTGCTGCATTATTTAAGGACTTTGCTGCATTATTTAAGGACTCTGCTGCATTATTTAAGAACTTTGTTGCATTATTTAAGGACTCTGCTGCATTATTTAAGGACTTTGTTGCATTATGTAAGGACTCTGCTGCATTATTTAAGGACTTTGCTGCATTATTTAAGGACTCTGCTGCATAATTTAAGGACTTTATTGCATTATTTTAGGATCCTGCTGCATTATTTAATGACTCTGCTGAAGCATTTGAGGACTCAGCTGCATTATTAAAGGTCTCTGCTGCATTATTTAAGGATCCTGCTGAAGCATTTGAGGACTCAGTTGCATTATTTAAGGACTTTGCTGCATTATTTAACGACTCTGCTGCGTTATTTAAGGACTCTGCTGCATTATTTAAGAACTTTGCTGTATTATTTAAGGACTCTTCTGCATTATTTAATGACTCTGCTGAAGTATTTGAGGACTCAGCTGCATTATTTAAGGACTCTGCTGCATTATTTAAGGAATTTGCTGCATTATTTAAGGACTCTGCTGCGTTATTTAAGGACTCTGCTGCATTATTTAAGGACTTTGATGCATTATTTAAGGACGCTGCTGCAGAATTTAAGGAATCTGCTGCATTATTTAAGGACTTTGTTGCAATATTTAAGGTCTCTGCTGCATTATTTAAGGACTCTGCTGTGGTATTTAAGGACTCTGCTGCATTATTTAAGGAATTTGTTGCATTATTTAAGGACGCTGCTGCATTATTTAAGGTCTTTGTTGCATTATTTAAGGACTCTGCTGCAGTATTTAATGACTCTGCTGAAGCATTTGGGGACTCAGATGCATTATTTAAGGACTCTGCTGCATTATGTAAGGGCTTTGCTGCTTTATTTAAGGACTCTTTTGCATTATTTAAGGACTTTGTTGCATTATTTAAGGACTCTGCTGCATTATTTAAGGACTTTGTTGCATTATTTAAGGATTCTGCTGCATTATTTAAGGACTTTGCTGCATTATTTAAGGACTATGCTTTGGTATTTAAGGACTCTGCTGCATTATTTAAGGACTTTGCTGCATTATTTAAGGACTCTGCTGCATTATTTAATTACTTTGCTGCATTATTTAAGGACTCTGCTGCGGTATTTAAGGACTCTGCTGCATTATTTAAGGACTTTGATGCATTATTTAAGGACTCTGCTGCATTATTTAAGGAATTTGTTGCATTATTTAAGGACTCTGCTGCATTATTTAAGGACTTTGCTGCATTATTTAATAACTTTGTTGCATTATATAAGTACTCTGCTGCATTATTTAAGGACTTTGTTGCATTATGTAAGGAGTCTGCTGCATTATTTAAGGACTTTGCTGCATTATTTAACGACTCTGCTGAAGCATTTGAGGACTCAGCTGCATTATTTAAGGACTCTGCTGCATTATTTAAGGAATTTGCTGCATTATTTAAGGACTCTGCTGCGGTATTTAAGGACTCTGCTGCATTATTTAAGGACTTTGTTGCATTATGTAAGGAGTCTGCTGCATTATTTAAGGACTTTGCTGCATTATTTAATGAATCTGCTGAAGCATTTGAGGACTCAACTGCATTATTTAAGGTCTCTGCTGCATTATTTAAGGACTCTGCTGAAGCATTTGAGGACTCAGCTGCATGATTTAAGGACTTTGCTGCATTATTTAAGGACTCTGCTGCATTATTTAAGGAATTTGTTGAATTATTTAAGGACTCTGCTGCATTATTTAAGGACTTTGCTGCATTATTTAATAACTTTGTTGCATTATATAAGTACTCTGCTGCATTATTTAAGGACTTTGTTGCATTATGTAAGGAGTCTGCTGCATTATTTAAGGACTTTGCTGCATTATTTAACGACTCTGCTGAAGCATTTGAGGACTCAGCTGCATTATTTAAGGACTCTGCTGCATTATTTAAGGAATTTGCTGCATTATTTAAGGACTCTGCTGCGGTATTTAAGGACTCTGCTGCATTATTTAAGGACTTTGATGCATTATTTAAGGACGCTGCTGCAGAATTTAAGGAATCTGCTGCATTATTTAAGGACTTTGTTGCAATATTTAAGGTCTCTGCTGCATTATTTAAGGACTCTGCTGTGGTATTTAAGGACTCTGCTGCATTATTTAAGGAATTTGTTGCATTATTTAAGGACGCTGCTGCATTATTTAAGGTCTTTGTTGCATTATTTAAGGACTCTGCTGCAGTATTTAATGACTCTGCTGAAGCATTTGGGGACTCAGATGCATTATTTAAGGACTCTGCTGCATTATGTAAGGGCTTTGCTGCTTTATTTAAGGACTCTTTTGCATTATTTAAGGACTTTGTTGCATTATTTAAGGACTCTGCTGCATTATTTAAGGACTTTGTTGCATTATTTAAGGATTCTGCTGCATTATTTAAGGACTTTGCTGCATTATTTAAGGACTATGCTTTGGTATTTAAGGACTCTGCTGCATTATTTAAGGACTTTGCTGCATTATTTAAGGACTCTGCTGCATTATTTAATTACTTTGCTGCATTATTTAAGGACTCTGCTGCGGTATTTAAGGACTCTGCTGCATTATTTAAGGACTTTGATGCATTATTTAAGGACTCTGCTGCATTATTTAAGGAATTTGTTGCATTATTTAAGGACTCTGCTGCATTATTTAAGGACTTTGCTGCATTATTTAATAACTTTGTTGCATTATATAAGTACTCTGCTGCATTATTTAAGGACTTTGTTGCATTATGTAAGGAGTCTGCTGCATTATTTAAGGACTTTGCTGCATTATTTAACGACTCTGCTGAAGCATTTGAGGACTCAGCTGCATTATTTAAGGACTCTGCTGCATTATTTAAGGAATTTGCTGCATTATTTAAGGACTCTGCTGCGGTATTTAAGGACTCTGCTGCATTATTTAAGGACTTTGTTGCATTATGTAAGGAGTCTGCTGCATTATTTAAGGACTTTGCTGCATTATTTAATGAATCTGCTGAAGCATTTGAGGACTCAACTGCATTATTTAAGGTCTCTGCTGCATTATTTAAGGACTCTGCTGAAGCATTTGAGGACTCAGCTGCATGATTTAAGGACTTTGCTGCATTATTTAAGGACTCTGCTGCATTATTTAAGGAATTTGTTGCATTATTTAAGGACTCTGCTGCATTATTTAAGGACTTTGCTGCATTATTTAATAACTTTGTTGCATTATATAAGTACTCTGCTGCATTATTTAAGGACTTTGTTGCATTATGTAAGGAGTCTGCTGCATTATTTAAGGACTTTGCTGCATTATTTAACGACTCTGCTGAAGCATTTGAGGACTCAGCTGCATTATTTAAGGACTCTGCTGCATTATTTAAGGAATTTGCTGCATTATTTAAGGACTCTGCTGCGGTATTTAAGGACTCTGCTGCATTATTTAATTACTTGCTGCATTATTTAAGGACTCTGCTGCGGTATTTAAGGACTCTGCTGCATTATTTAATTACTTGCTGCATTATTTAAGGACTCTGCTGCGGTGTTTAAGAACTCTGCTGCATTATTTAAGGACTTTGCTGCATTATTTTAGGACTCTGCTGCATTATTTAAGGACTTTGCTGTATTATTTAAGGACTCTACTGAATTATTTAAGGACTTTGTTGCATTATTTAAGGACTCTGCTGCATTATTTAAGGACTTTGTTGCATTATGTAAGGACTCTGCTGCATTATTTAAGGACTTTGTTGCATTATTTAAGGTCTCTGCTGCAGTATTTAATGACTCTGCTGAAGCATTTGGGCACTCAGATGCATTATTTAAGGACTCTGCTGCATTATGTAAGGGCTTTGCTGCTTTATTTAAGGACTCTTTTGCATTATTTAAGGACTTTGTTGCATTATTTAAGGACTCTGCTGCATTATTTAAGGACTTTGTTGCATTATTTAAGGATTCTGCTGCATTATTTAAGGACTTTGCTGCATTATTTAAGGACTTTGCCGCATTATTTAAGGACTATGCTTTGGTATTTAAGGACTCTGCTGCATTATTTAAGGACTCTGCTGCATTATTTAAGGACTCTGCTGCATTATTTAATTACTTTGCTGCATTATTTAAGGACTCTGCTGCGGTATTTAAGGACTCTGCTGCGGTATTTAAGGACTCTGCTGCATTATTTAAGGACACTGCTGCAGAATTTAAGGAATCTGCTTCATTATTTAAGGACTTTGTTGCTTTATTTAAGGTCTCTGCTGCATTATTTAAGGACTCTGCTATGGTACTTAACGACTTTGCTGCATTATTTAAGGACTTTGCTGCATTATTTAAGGACTCTGCTGCATTATTTAAGAACTTTGTTGCATTATTTAAGGACTCTGCTGCATTATTTAAGGACTTTGTTGCATTATGTAAGGACTCTGCTGCATTATTTAAGGACTTTGCTGCATTATTTAAGGACTCTGCTGCATAATTTAAGGACTTTATTGCATTATTTTAGGATCCTGCTGCATTATTTAATGACTCTGCTGAAGCATTTGAGGACTCAGCTGCATTATTAAAGGTCTCTGCTGCATTATTTAAGGATCCTGCTGAAGCATTTGAGGACTCAGTTGCATTATTTAAGGACTTTGCTGCATTATTTAACGACTCTGCTGCGTTATTTAAGGACTCTGCTGCATTATTTAAGAACTTTGCTGTATTATTTAAGGACTCTTCTGCATTATTTAATGACTCTGCTGAAGTATTTGAGGACTCAGCTGCATTATTTAAGGACTCTGCTGCATTATTTAAGGAATTTGCTGCATTATTTAAGGACTCTGCTGCGTTATTTAAGGACTCTGCTGCATTATTTAAGGACTTTGATGCATTATTTAAGGACGCTGCTGCAGAATTTAAGGAATCTGCTGCATTATTTAAGGACTTTGTTGCAATATTTAAGGTCTCTGCTGCATTATTTAAGGACTCTGCTGTGGTATTTAAGGACTCTGCTGCATTATTTAAGGAATTTGTTGCATTATTTAAGGACGCTGCTGCATTATTTAAGGTCTTTGTTGCATTATTTAAGGACTCTGCTGCAGTATTTAATGACTCTGCTGAAGCATTTGGGGACTCAGATGCATTATTTAAGGACTCTGCTGCATTATGTAAGGGCTTTGCTGCTTTATTTAAGGACTCTTTTGCATTATTTAAGGACTTTGTTGCATTATTTAAGGACTCTGCTGCATTATTTAAGGACTTTGTTGCATTATTTAAGGATTCTGCTGCATTATTTAAGGACTTTGCTGCATTATTTAAGGACTATGCTTTGGTATTTAAGGACTCTGCTGCATTATTTAAGGACTTTGCTGCATTATTTAAGGACTCTGCTGCATTATTTAATTACTTTGCTGCATTATTTAAGGACTCTGCTGCGGTATTTAAGGACTCTGCTGCATTATTTAAGGACTTTGATGCATTATTTAAGGACTCTGCTGCATTATTTAAGGAATTTGTTGCATTATTTAAGGACTCTGCTGCATTATTTAAGGACTTTGCTGCATTATTTAATAACTTTGTTGCATTATATAAGTACTCTGCTGCATTATTTAAGGACTTTGTTGCATTATGTAAGGAGTCTGCTGCATTATTTAAGGACTTTGCTGCATTATTTAACGACTCTGCTGAAGCATTTGAGGACTCAGCTGCATTATTTAAGGACTCTGCTGCATTATTTAAGGAATTTGCTGCATTATTTAAGGACTCTGCTGCGGTATTTAAGGACTCTGCTGCATTATTTAAGGACTTTGTTGCATTATGTAAGGAGTCTGCTGCATTATTTAAGGACTTTGCTGCATTATTTAATGAATCTGCTGAAGCATTTGAGGACTCAACTGCATTATTTAAGGTCTCTGCTGCATTATTTAAGGACTCTGCTGAAGCATTTGAGGACTCAGCTGCATGATTTAAGGACTTTGCTGCATTATTTAAGGACTCTGCTGCATTATTTAAGGAATTTGTTGCATTATTTAAGGACTCTGCTGCATTATTTAAGGACTTTGCTGCATTATTTAATAACTTTGTTGCATTATATAAGTACTCTGCTGCATTATTTAAGGACTTTGTTGCATTATGTAAGGAGTCTGCTGCATTATTTAAGGACTTTGCTGCATTATTTAACGACTCTGCTGAAGCATTTGAGGACTCAGCTGCATTATTTAAGGACTCTGCTGCATTATTTAAGGAATTTGCTGCATTATTTAAGGACTCTGCTGCGGTATTTAAGGACTCTGCTGCATTATTTAAGGACTTTGTTGCATTATGTAAGGAGCCTGCTGCATTATTTAAGGACTTTGCTGCATTATTTAATGACTCTGCTGAAGCATTTGAGGACTCAGCTGCATAATTTAAGGACTCTGCTGCATTATTTAAGGAATTTGCTGCATTATTTAAGGACTCTGCTGCGATATTTAAGGACTCTTCTGCATTATTTAAGGACTTTGATGCATTATTTAAGGACGCTGCTGCAGAATTTAAGGAATCTGCTGCATTATTTAAGGACTTTGTTGCATTATTTAAGGTCTCTGCTGCATTATTTAACGACTTTGCTGCATTATTTAAGGACTCTGCTGCATAATTTAAGGACTTTATTGCATTATTTTAGGATCCTGCTGCATTATTTAATGACTCTGCTGAAGCATTTGAGGACTCAGCTGCATTATTAAAGGTCTCTGCTGCATTATTTAAGGATCCTGCTGAAGCATTTGAGGACTCAGCTGCATTATTTAAGGACTTTGCTGCATTATTTAACGACTCTGCTGCGTTATTTAAGGACTCTGCTGCATTATTTAAGAACTTTGCTGCATTATTTAAGGACTCTTCTGCATTATTTAATGACTCTGCTGAAGTATTTGAGGACTCAGCTGCATTATTTAAGGACTCTGCTGCATTATTTAAGGAATTTGCTGCATTATTTAAGGACTCTGCTGCGTTATTTAAGGACTCTGCTGCATTATTTAAGGACTTTGATGCATTATTTAAGGACGCTGCTGCAGAATTTAAGGAATCTGCTGCATTATTTAAGGACTTTGTTGCATTATTTAAGGTCTCTGCTGCATTATTTAAGGACTCTGCTGTGGTATTTAAGGACTCTGCTGCATTATTTAAGGAATTTGTTGCATTATTTAAGGACGCTGCTGCATTATTTAAGGACTTTGTTGCTTTATTTAAGGACTCTGCTGCAGTATTTAATGACTCTGCTGAAGCATTTGGGGACTCAGATGCATTATTTAAGGACTCTGCTGCATTATGTAAGGGCTTTGCTGCTTTATTTAAGGACTCTTTTGCATTATTTAAGGACTTTGTTGCATTATTTAAGGACTCTGCTGCATTATTTAAGGACTTTGCTGCATTATTTAAGGACTATGCTTTGGTATTTAAGGACTCTGCTGCATTATTTAAGGACTTTGCTGCATTATTTAAGGACTCTGCTGCATTATTTAATTACTTTGCTGCATTATTTAAGGACTCTGCTGCGGTATTTAAGGACTCTGCTGCATTATTTAAGGACTTTGATGCATTATTTAAGGACTCTGCTGCATTATTTAAGGAATTTGTTGCATTATTTAAGGACTCTGCTGCATTATTTAAGGACTTTGCTGCATTATTTAATAACTTTGTTGCATTATATAAGTACTCTGCTGCATTATTTAAGGACTTTGTTGCATTATGTAAGGAGTCTGCTGCATTATTTAAGGACTTTGCTGCATTATTTAACGACTCTGCTGAAGCATTTGAGGACTCAGCTGCATTATTTAAGGACTCTGCTGCATTATTTAAGGAATTTGCTGCATTATTTAAGGACTCTGCTGCGGTATTTAAGGACTCTGCTGCATTATTTAAGGACTTTGTTGCATTATGTAAGGAGTCTGCTGCATTATTTAAGGACTTTGCTGCATTATTTAATGAATCTGCTGAAGCATTTGAGGACTCAACTGCATTATTTAAGGTCTCTGCTGCATTATTTAAGGACTCTGCTGAAGCATTTGAGGACTCAGCTGCATGATTTAAGGACTTTGCTGCATTATTTAAGGACTCTGCTGCATTATTTAAGGAATTTGTTGCATTATTTAAGGACTCTGCTGCATTATTTAAGGACTTTGCTGCATTATTTAATAACTTTGTTGCATTATATAAGTACTCTGCTGCATTATTTAAGGACTTTGTTGCATTATGTAAGGAGTCTGCTGCATTATTTAAGGACTTTGCTGCATTATTTAACGACTCTGCTGAAGCATTTGAGGACTCAGCTGCATTATTTAAGGACTCTGCTGCATTATTTAAGGAATTTGCTGCATTATTTAAGGACTCTGCTGCGGTATTTAAGGACTCTGCTGCATTATTTAAGGACTTTGTTGCATTATGTAAGGAGCCTGCTGCATTATTTAAGGACTTTGCTGCATTATTTAATGACTCTGCTGAAGCATTTGAGGACTCAGCTGCATAATTTAAGGACTCTGCTGCATTATTTAAGGAATTTGCTGCATTATTTAAGGACTCTGCTGCGATATTTAAGGACTCTTCTGCATTATTTATGGACTTTGATGCATTATTTAAGGACGCTGCTGCAGAATTTAAGGAATCTGCTGCATTATTTAAGGACTTTGTTGCATTATTTAAGGTCTCTGCTGCATTATTTAAGGACTCTGCTGTGGTATTTAATTACTCTGCTGCATTATTTAAGGAATTTGTTGCATTATTTAAGGACGCTGCTGCATTATTTAAGGACTTTGTTGCATTATTTAAGGACTTTGCTGCATTAATTAAGGACTTTGCTGCATTACTTAAGAACTCTGCTGCATTATTTAATTACTTGCTGCATTATTTAAGGACTCTGCTGCGGTGTTTAAGAACTCTGCTGCATTATTTAAGGACTTTGCTGCATTATTTTAGGACTCTGCTGCATTATTTAAGGACTTTGCTGTATTATTTAAGGACTCTACTGAATTATTTAAGGACTTTGTTGCATTATTTAAGGACTCTGCTGCATTATTTAAGGACTTTGCTGTATTATTTAAGGACTCTGCTGCATTATTTAAGGACTTTTTTGCATTATTTAATGACTCTGCTGCATTATTTAAGGACTTTGCTGCATTATTTAAGGACTCTGTTGCATTATTTAAGGACTTTATTGCATTATTTAATGACTCTGCTGCATTATTTAAGGAATTTGCTGCATTATTTAAGGACTCTGCTGCATTATTTAAGGACTTTGCTGCATTATTTAATGACTCTGCTGCATTATTTAAGGACTTTGTTGTATTATTTAAGGACTTTGCTGCATTATTTAAGGACTCTGCTGCGGTATTTAAGGACTCTGCTGCATTATTTAAGGACTTTGTTGCATTATTTAAGGACTCTGCTGCATTATTTAAGGACTTTGCTGCATTATTTAAGGACTATGCTGTGGTATTTAAGGACTCTGCTGTATTATTTAAGGACTTTGCTGCATTATTTAAGGACTCTGCTGCATTATTTAATGACTTTGTTGCATTATATAAAGACTCTGCTGCATTATTTAAGGACTATGTTGCATTATGTTAGAAGTCTGCTGCATTATTTAAGGACTTTGCTGCATAATTTAAGGACTCTGCTGCATTATTTAAGGAATTTGCTGCATTATTTAAGGACTCTGCTGCGATATTTAAGTACTCTTCTGCATTATTTAAGGACTTTGATGCATTATTTAAGGACGCTGCTGCAGAATTTAAGGAATCTGCTGCATTATTTAAGGACTTTGTTGCATTATTTAAGGTCTCTGCTGCATTATTTAACGACTTTGCTGCATTATTTAAGGACTCTGCTGCATAATTTAAGGACTTTATTGCATTATTTTAGGATCCTGCTGCATTATTTAATGACTCTGCTGAAGCATTTGAGGACTCAGCTGCATTATTAAAGGTCTCTGCTGCATTATTTAAGGATCCTGCTGAAGCATTTGAGGACTCAGCTGCATTATTTAAGGACTTTGCTGCATTATTTAACGACTCTGCTGCGTTATTTAAGGACTCTGCTGCATTATTTAAGAACTTTGCTGCATTATTTAAGGACTCTTCTGCATTATTTAATGACTCTGCTGAAGTATTTGAGGACTCAGCTGCATTATTTAAGGACTCTGCTGCATTATTTAAGGAATTTGCTGCATTATTTAAGGACTCTGCTGCGTTATTTAAGGACTCTGCTGCATTATTTAAGGACTTTGATGCATTATTTAAGGACGCTGCTGCAGAATTTAAGGAATCTGCTGCATTATTTAAGGACTTTGTTGCATTATTTAAGGTCTCTGCTGCATTATTTAAGGACTCTGCTGTGGTATTTAAGGACTCTGCTGCATTATTTAAGGAATTTGTTGCATTATTTAAGGACGCTGCTGCATTATTTAAGGACTTTGTTGCTTTATTTAAGGACTCTGCTGCAGTATTTAATGACTCTGCTGAAGCATTTGGGGACTCAGATGCATTATTTAAGGACTCTGCTGCATTATGTAAGGGCTTTGCTGCTTTATTTAAGGACTCTTTTGCATTATTTAAGGACTTTGTTGCATTATTTAAGGACTCTGCTGCATTATTTAAGGACTTTGCTGCATTATTTAAGGACTATGCTTTGGTATTTAAGGACTCTGCTGCATTATTTAAGGACTTTGCTGCATTATTTAAGGACTCTGCTGCATTATTTAATTACTTTGCTGCATTATTTAAGGACTCTGCTGCGGTATTTAAGGACTCTGCTGCATTATTTAAGGACTTTGATGCATTATTTAAGGACTCTGCTGCATTATTTAAGGAATTTGTTGCATTATTTAAGGACTCTGCTGCATTATTTAAGGACTTTGCTGCATTATTTAATAACTTTGTTGCATTATATAAGTACTCTGCTGCATTATTTAAGGACTTTGTTGCATTATGTAAGGAGTCTGCTGCATTATTTAAGGACTTTGCTGCATTATTTAACGACTCTGCTGAAGCATTTGAGGACTCAGCTGCATTATTTAAGGACTCTGCTGCATTATTTAAGGAATTTGCTGCATTATTTAAGGACTCTGCTGCGGTATTTAAGGACTCTGCTGCATTATTTAAGGACTTTGTTGCATTATGTAAGGAGTCTGCTGCATTATTTAAGGACTTTGCTGCATTATTTAATGAATCTGCTGAAGCATTTGAGGACTCAACTGCATTATTTAAGGTCTCTGCTGCATTATTTAAGGACTCTGCTGAAGCATTTGAGGACTCAGCTGCATGATTTAAGGACTTTGCTGCATTAGTTAAGGACTCTGCTGCATTATTTAAGGAATTTGTTGCATTATTTAAGGACTCTGCTGCATTATTTAAGGACTTTGCTGCATTATTTAATAACTTTGTTGCATTATATAAGTACTCTGCTGCATTATTTAAGGACTTTGTTGCATTATGTAAGGAGTCTGCTGCATTATTTAAGGACTTTGCTGCATTATTTAACGACTCTGCTGAAGCATTTGAGGACTCAGCTGCATTATTTAAGGACACTGCTGCATTATTTAAGGAATTTGCTGCATTATTTAAGGACTCTGCTGCGGTATTTAAGGACTCTGCTGCATTATTTAAGGACTTTGTTGCATTATTTAAGGTCTCTGCTGCAGTATTTAATGACTCTGCTGAAGCATTTGGGCACTCAGATGCATTATTTAAGGACTCTGCTGCATTATGTAAGGGCTTTGCTGCTTTATTTAAGGACTCTTTTGCATTATTTAAGGACTTTGTTGCATTATTTAAGGACTCTGCTGCATTATTTAAGGACTTTGTTGCATTATTTAAGGATTCTGCTGCATTATTTAAGGACTTTGCTGCATTATTTAAGGACTTTGCCGCATTATTTAAGGACTATGCTTTGGTATTTAAGGACTCTGCTGCATTATTTAAGGACTCTGCTGCATTATTTAAGGACTCTGCTGCATTATTTAATTACTTTGCTGCATTATTTAAGGACTCTGCTGCGGTATTTAAGGACTCTGCTGCGGTATTTAAGGACTCTGCTGCATTATTTAAGGACACTGCTGCAGAATTTAAGGAATCTGCTTCATTATTTAAGGACTTTGTTGCTTTATTTAAGGTCTCTGCTGCATTATTTAAGGACTCTGCTATGGTACTTAAGGACTTTGCTGCATTATTTAAGGACTTTGCTGCATTATTTAATGAATCTGCTGAAGCATTTGAGGACTCAACTGCATTATTTAAGGTCTCTGCTGCATTATTTAAGGACTCTGCTGAAGCATTTGAGGACTCAGCTGCATGATTTAAGGACTTTGCTGCATTAGTTAAGGACTCTGCTGCATTATTTAAGGAATTTGTTGCATTATTTAAGGACTCTGCTGCATTATTTAAGGACTTTGCTGCATTATTTAATAACTTTGTTGCATTATATAAGTACTCTGCTGCATTATTTAAGGACTTTGTTGCATTATGTAAGGAGTCTGCTGCATTATTTAAGGACTTTGCTGCATTATTTAACGACTCTGCTGAAGCATTTGAGGACTCAGCTGCATTATTTAAGGACACTGCTGCATTATTTAAGGAATTTGCTGCATTATTTAAGGACTCTGCTGCGGTATTTAAGGACTCTGCTGCATTATTTAAGGACTTTGTTGCATTATTTAAGGTCTCTGCTGCAGTATTTAATGACTCTGCTGAAGCATTTGGGCACTCAGATGCATTATTTAAGGACTCTGCTGCATTATGTAAGGGCTTTGCTGCTTTATTTAAGGACTCTTTTGCATTATTTAAGGACTTTGTTGCATTATTTAAGGACTCTGCTGCATTATTTAAGGACTTTGTTGCATTATTTAAGGATTCTGCTGCATTATTTAAGGACTTTGCTGCATTATTTAAGGACTTTGCCGCATTATTTAAGGACTATGCTTTGGTATTTAAGGACTCTGCTGCATTATTTAAGGACTCTGCTGCATTATTTAAGGACTCTGCTGCATTATTTAATTACTTTGCTGCATTATTTAAGGACTCTGCTGCGGTATTTAAGGACTCTGCTGCGGTATTTAAGGACTCTGCTGCATTATTTAAGGACACTGCTGCAGAATTTAAGGAATCTGCTTCATTATTTAAGGACTTTGTTGCTTTATTTAAGGTCTCTGCTGCATTATTTAAGGACTCTGCTATGGTACTTAAGGACTTTGCTGCATTATTTAAGGACTTTGCTGCATTATTTAAGGACTCTGCTGCATTATTTAAGAACTTTGTTGCATTATTTAAGGACTCTGCTGCATTATTTAAGGACTTTGTTGCATTATGTAAGGACTCTGCTGCATTATTTAAGGACTTTGCTGTATTATTTAAGGACTCTGCTGCATTATTTAAGGACTTTTTTGCATTACTTAATGACTCTGCTGCATTATTTAAGGACTTTGCTGCATTATTTAAGGACTCTGTTGCATTATTTAAGGACTTTATTGCATTATTTAATGACTCTGCTGCATTATTTAAGGAATTTGCTGCATTATTTAAGGACTCTGCTGCATTATTTAAGGACTTTGCTGCATTATTTAATGACTCTGCTGCATTATTTAAGGACTTTGTTGTATTATTTAAGGACTTTGCTGCATTATTTAAGGACTCTGCTGCGGTATTTAAGGACTCTGCTGCATTATTTAAGGACTTTGTTGCATTATTTAAGGACTCTGCTGCATTATTTAAGGACTTTGCTGCATTATTTAAGGACTATGCTGTGGTATTTAAGGACTCTGCTGTATTATTTAAGGACTTTGCTGCATTATTTAAGGACTCTGCTGCATTATTTAATGACTTTGTTGCATTATATAAAGACTCTGCTGCATTATTTAAGGACTATGTTGCATTATGTTAGAAGTCTGCTGCATTATTTAAGGACTTTGCTGCATAATTTAAGGACTCTGCTGCATTATTTAAGGAATTTGCTGCATTATTTAAGGACTCTGCTGCGATATTTAAGGACTCTTCTGCATTATTTAAGGACTTTGATGCATTATTTAAGGACGCTGCTGCAGAATTTAAGGAATCTGCTGCATTATTTAAGGACTTTGTTGCATTATTTAAGGTCTCTGCTGCATTATTTAACGACTTTGCTGCATTATTTAAGGACTCTGCTGCATAATTTAAGGACTTTATTGCATTATTTTAGGATCCTGCTGCATTATTTAATGACTCTGCTGAAGCATTTGAGGACTCAGCTGCATTATTAAAGGTCTCTGCTGCATTATTTAAGGATCCTGCTGAAGCATTTGAGGACTCAGCTGCATTATTTAAGGACTTTGCTGCATTATTTAACGACTCTGCTGCGTTATTTAAGGACTCTGCTGCATTATTTAAGAACTTTGCTGCATTATTTAAGGACTCTTCTGCATTATTTAATGACTCTGCTGAAGTATTTGAGGACTCAGCTGCATTATTTAAGGACTCTGCTGCATTATTTAAGGAATTTGCTGCATTATTTAAGGACTCTGCTGCGTTATTTAAGGACTCTGCTGCATTATTTAAGGACTTTGATGCATTATTTAAGGACGCTGCTGCAGAATTTAAGGAATCTGCTGCATTATTTAAGGACTTTGTTGCATTATTTAAGGTCTCTGCTGCATTATTTAAGGACTCTGCTGTGGTATTTAAGGACTCTGCTGCATTATTTAAGGAATTTGTTGCATTATTTAAGGACGCTGCTGCATTATTTAAGGACTTTGTTGCTTTATTTAAGGACTCTGCTGCAGTATTTAATGACTCTGCTGAAGCATTTGGGGACTCAGATGCATTATTTAAGGACTCTGCTGCATTATGTAAGGGCTTTGCTGCTTTATTTAAGGACTCTTTTGCATTATTTAAGGACTTTGTTGCATTATTTAAGGACTCTGCTGCATTATTTAAGGACTTTGCTGCATTATTTAAGGACTATGCTTTGGTATTTAAGGACTCTGCTGCATTATTTAAGGACTTTGCTGCATTATTTAAGGACTCTGCTGCATTATTTAATTACTTTGCTGCATTATTTAAGGACTCTGCTGCGGTATTTAAGGACTCTGCTGCATTATTTAAGGACTTTGATGCATTATTTAAGGACTCTGCTGCATTATTTAAGGAATTTGTTGCATTATTTAAGGACTCTGCTGCATTATTTAAGGACTTTGCTGCATTATTTAATAACTTTGTTGCATTATATAAGTACTCTGCTGCATTATTTAAGGACTTTGTTGCATTATGTAAGGAGTCTGCTGCATTATTTAAGGACTTTGCTGCATTATTTAACGACTCTGCTGAAGCATTTGAGGACTCAGCTGCATTATTTAAGGACTCTGCTGCATTATTTAAGGAATTTGCTGCATTATTTAAGGACTCTGCTGCGGTATTTAAGGACTCTGCTGCATTATTTAAGGACTTTGTTGCATTATGTAAGGAGTCTGCTGCATTATTTAAGGACTTTGCTGCATTATTTAATGAATCTGCTGAAGCATTTGAGGACTCAACTGCATTATTTAAGGTCTCTGCTGCATTATTTAAGGACTCTGCTGAAGCATTTGAGGACTCAGCTGCATGATTTAAGGACTTTGCTGCATTAGTTAAGGACTCTGCTGCATTATTTAAGGAATTTGTTGCATTATTTAAGGACTCTGCTGCATTATTTAAGGACTTTGCTGCATTATTTAATAACTTTGTTGCATTATATAAGTACTCTGCTGCATTATTTAAGGACTTTGTTGCATTATGTAAGGAGTCTGCTGCATTATTTAAGGACTTTGCTGCATTATTTAACGACTCTGCTGAAGCATTTGAGGACTCAGCTGCATTATTTAAGGACACTGCTGCATTATTTAAGGAATTTGCTGCATTATTTAAGGACTCTGCTGCGGTATTTAAGGACTCTGCTGCATTATTTAAGGACTTTGTTGCATTATTTAAGGTCTCTGCTGCAGTATTTAATGACTCTGCTGAAGCATTTGGGCACTCAGATGCATTATTTAAGGACTCTGCTGCATTATGTAAGGGCTTTGCTGCTTTATTTAAGGACTCTTGCATTATTTAAGGACTTTGTTGCATTATTTAAGGACTCTGCTGCATTATTTAAGGACTTTGTTGCATTATTTAAGGATTCTGCTGCATTATTTAAGGACTTTGCTGCATTATTTAAGGACTTTGCCGCATTATTTAAGGACTATGCTTTGGTATTTAAGGACTCTGCTGCATTATTTAAGGACTCTGCTGCATTATTTAAGGACTCTGCTGCATTATTTAATTACTTTGCTGCATTATTTAAGGACTCTGCTGCGGTATTTAAGGACTCTGCTGCGGTATTTAAGGACTCTGCTGCATTATTTAAGGACACTGCTGCAGAATTTAAGGAATCTGCTTCATTATTTAAGGACTTTGTTGCTTTATTTAAGGTCTCTGCTGCATTATTTAAGGACTCTGCTATGGTACTTAAGGACTTTGCTGCATTATTTAAGGACTTTGCTGCATTATTTAAGGACTCTGCTGCATTATTTAAGAACTTTGTTGCATTATTTAAGGACTCTGCTGCATTATTTAAGGACTTTGTTGCATTATGTAAGGACTCTGCTGCATTATTTAAGGACTTTGCTGCATTATTTAAGGACTCTGCTGCATAATTTAAGGACTTTATTGCATTATTTTAGGATCCTGCTGCATTATTTAATGACTCTGCTGAAGCATTTGAGGACTCAGCTGCATTATTAAAGGTCTCTGCTGCATTATTTAAGGATCCTGCTGAAGCATTTGAGGACTCAGTTGCATTATTTAAGGACTTTGCTGCATTATTTAACGACTCTGCTGCGTTATTTAAGGACTCTGCTGCATTATTTAAGAACTTTGCTGTATTATTTAAGGACTCTTCTGCATTATTTAATGACTCTGCTGAAGTATTTGAGGACTCAGCTGCATTATTTAAGGACTCTGCTGCATTATTTAAGGAATTTGCTGCATTATTTAAGGACTCTGCTGCGTTATTTAAGGACTCTGCTGCATTATTTAAGGACTTTGATGCATTATTTAAGGACGCTGCTGCAGAATTTAAGGAATCTGCTGCATTATTTAAGGACTTTGTTGCAATATTTAAGGTCTCTGCTGCATTATTTAAGGACTCTGCTGTGGTATTTAAGGACTCTGCTGCATTATTTAAGGAATTTGTTGCATTATTTAAGGACGCTGCTGCATTATTTAAGGTCTTTGTTGCATTATTTAAGGACTCTGCTGCAGTATTTAATGACTCTGCTGAAGCATTTGGGGACTCAGATGCATTATTTAAGGACTCTGCTGCATTATGTAAGGGCTTTGCTGCTTTATTTAAGGACTCTTTTGCATTATTTAAGGACTTTGTTGCATTATTTAAGGACTCTGCTGCATTATTTAAGGACTTTGTTGCATTATTTAAGGATTCTGCTGCATTATTTAAGGACTTTGCTGCATTATTTAAGGACTATGCTTTGGTATTTAAGGACTCTGCTGCATTATTTAAGGACTTTGCTGCATTATTTAAGGACTCTGCTGCATTATTTAATTACTTTGCTGCATTATTTAAGGACTCTGCTGCGGTATTTAAGGACTCTGCTGCATTATTTAAGGACTTTGATGCATTATTTAAGGACTCTGCTGCATTATTTAAGGAATTTGTTGCATTATTTAAGGACTCTGCTGCATTATTTAAGGACTTTGCTGCATTATTTAATAACTTTGTTGCATTATATAAGTACTCTGCTGCATTATTTAAGGACTTTGTTGCATTATGTAAGGAGTCTGCTGCATTATTTAAGGACTTTGCTGCATTATTTAACGACTCTGCTGAAGCATTTGAGGACTCAGCTGCATTATTTAAGGACTCTGCTGCATTATTTAAGGAATTTGCTGCATTATTTAAGGACTCTGCTGCGGTATTTAAGGACTCTGCTGCATTATTTAAGGACTTTGTTGCATTATGTAAGGAGTCTGCTGCATTATTTAAGGACTTTGCTGCATTATTTAATGAATCTGCTGAAGCATTTGAGGACTCAACTGCATTATTTAAGGTCTCTGCTGCATTATTTAAGGACTCTGCTGAAGCATTTGAGGACTCAGCTGCATGATTTAAGGACTTTGCTGCATTATTTAAGGACTCTGCTGCATTATTTAAGGAATTTGTTGCATTATTTAAGGACTCTGCTGCATTATTTAAGGACTTTGCTGCATTATTTAATAACTTTGTTGCATTATATAAGTACTCTGCTGCATTATTTAAGGACTTTGTTGCATTATGTAAGGAGTCTGCTGCATTATTTAAGGACTTTGCTGCATTATTTAACGACTCTGCTGAAGCATTTGAGGACTCAGCTGCATTATTTAAGGACTCTGCTGCATTATTTAAGGAATTTGCTGCATTATTTAAGGACTCTGCTGCGGTATTTAAGGACTCTGCTGCATTATTTAATTACTTGCTGCATTATTTAAGGACTCTGCTGCGGTATTTAAGGACTCTGCTGCATTATTTAATTACTTGCTGCATTATTTAAGGACTCTGCTGCGGTGTTTAAGAACTCTGCTGCATTATTTAAGGACTTTGCTGCATTATTTTAGGACTCTGCTGCATTATTTAAGGACTTTGCTGTATTATTTAAGGACTCTACTGAATTATTTAAGGACTTTGTTGCATTATTTAAGGACTCTGCTGCATTATTTAAGGACTTTGTGCATTATGTAAGGACTCTGCTGCATTATTTAAGGACTTTGTTGCATTATTTAAGGTCTCTGCTGCAGTATTTAATGACTCTGCTGAAGCATTTGGGCACTCAGATGCATTATTTAAGGACTCTGCTGCATTATGTAAGGGCTTTGCTGCTTTATTTAAGGACTCTTTTGCATTATTTAAGGACTTTGTTGCATTATTTAAGGACTCTGCTGCATTATTTAAGGACTTTGTTGCATTATTTAAGGATTCTGCTGCATTATTTAAGGACTTTGCTGCATTATTTAAGGACTTTGCCGCATTATTTAAGGACTATGCTTTGGTATTTAAGGACTCTGCTGCATTATTTAAGGACTCTGCTGCATTATTTAAGGACTCTGCTGCATTATTTAATTACTTTGCTGCATTATTTAAGGACTCTGCTGCGGTATTTAAGGACTCTGCTGCGGTATTTAAGGACTCTGCTGCATTATTTAAGGACACTGCTGCAGAATTTAAGGAATCTGCTTCATTATTTAAGGACTTTGTTGCTTTATTTAAGGTCTCTGCTGCATTATTTAAGGACTCTGCTATGGTACTTAACGACTTTGCTGCATTATTTAAGGACTTTGCTGCATTATTTAAGGACTCTGCTGCATTATTTAAGAACTTTGTTGCATTATTTAAGGACTCTGCTGCATTATTTAAGGACTTTGTTGCATTATGTAAGGACTCTGCTGCATTATTTAAGGACTTTGCTGCATTATTTAAGGACTCTGCTGCATAATTTAAGGACTTTATTGCATTATTTTAGGATCCTGCTGCATTATTTAATGACTCTGCTGAAGCATTTGAGGACTCAGCTGCATTATTAAAGGTCTCTGCTGCATTATTTAAGGATCCTGCTGAAGCATTTGAGGACTCAGTTGCATTATTTAAGGACTTTGCTGCATTATTTAACGACTCTGCTGCGTTATTTAAGGACTCTGCTGCATTATTTAAGAACTTTGCTGTATTATTTAAGGACTCTTCTGCATTATTTAATGACTCTGCTGAAGTATTTGAGGACTCAGCTGCATTATTTAAGGACTCTGCTGCATTATTTAAGGAATTTGCTGCATTATTTAAGGACTCTGCTGCGTTATTTAAGGACTCTGCTGCATTATTTAAGGACTTTGATGCATTATTTAAGGACGCTGCTGCAGAATTTAAGGAATCTGCTGCATTATTTAAGGACTTTGTTGCAATATTTAAGGTCTCTGCTGCATTATTTAAGGACTCTGCTGTGGTATTTAAGGACTCTGCTGCATTATTTAAGGAATTTGTTGCATTATTTAAGGACGCTGCTGCATTATTTAAGGTCTTTGTTGCATTATTTAAGGACTCTGCTGCAGTATTTAATGACTCTGCTGAAGCATTTGGGGACTCAGATGCATTATTTAAGGACTCTGCTGCATTATGTAAGGGCTTTGCTGCTTTATTTAAGGACTCTTTTGCATTATTTAAGGACTTTGTTGCATTATTTAAGGACTCTGCTGCATTATTTAAGGACTTTGTTGCATTATTTAAGGATTCTGCTGCATTATTTAAGGACTTTGCTGCATTATTTAAGGACTATGCTTTGGTATTTAAGGACTCTGCTGCATTATTTAAGGACTTTGCTGCATTATTTAAGGACTCTGCTGCATTATTTAATTACTTTGCTGCATTATTTAAGGACTCTGCTGCGGTATTTAAGGACTCTGCTGCATTATTTAAGGACTTTGATGCATTATTTAAGGACTCTGCTGCATTATTTAAGGAATTTGTTGCATTATTTAAGGACTCTGCTGCATTATTTAAGGACTTTGCTGCATTATTTAATAACTTTGTTGCATTATATAAGTACTCTGCTGCATTATTTAAGGACTTTGTTGCATTATGTAAGGAGTCTGCTGCATTATTTAAGGACTTTGCTGCATTATTTAACGACTCTGCTGAAGCATTTGAGGACTCAGCTGCATTATTTAAGGACTCTGCTGCATTATTTAAGGAATTTGCTGCATTATTTAAGGACTCTGCTGCGGTATTTAAGGACTCTGCTGCATTATTTAAGGACTTTGTTGCATTATGTAAGGAGTCTGCTGCATTATTTAAGGACTTTGCTGCATTATTTAATGAATCTGCTGAAGCATTTGAGGACTCAACTGCATTATTTAAGGTCTCTGCTGCATTATTTAAGGACTCTGCTGAAGCATTTGAGGACTCAGCTGCATGATTTAAGGACTTTGCTGCATTATTTAAGGACTCTGCTGCATTATTTAAGGAATTTGTTGCATTATTTAAGGACTCTGCTGCATTATTTAAGGACTTTGCTGCATTATTTAATAACTTTGTTGCATTATATAAGTACTCTGCTGCATTATTTAAGGACTTTGTTGCATTATGTAAGGAGTCTGCTGCATTATTTAAGGACTTTGCTGCATTATTTAACGACTCTGCTGAAGCATTTGAGGACTCAGCTGCATTATTTAAGGACTCTGCTGCATTATTTAAGGAATTTGCTGCATTATTTAAGGACTCTGCTGCGGTATTTAAGGACTCTGCTGCATTATTTAAGGACTTTGTTGCATTATGTAAGGAGCCTGCTGCATTATTTAAGGACTTTGCTGCATTATTTAATGACTCTGCTGAAGCATTTGAGGACTCAGCTGCATAATTTAAGGACTCTGCTGCATTATTTAAGGAATTTGCTGCATTATTTAAGGACTCTGCTGCGATATTTAAGGACTCTTCTGCATTATTTAAGGACTTTGATGCATTATTTAAGGACGCTGCTGCAGAATTTAAGGAATCTGCTGCATTATTTAAGGACTTTGTTGCATTATTTAAGGTCTCTGCTGCATTATTTAACGACTTTGCTGCATTATTTAAGGACTCTGCTGCATAATTTAAGGACTTTATTGCATTATTTTAGGATCCTGCTGCATTATTTAATGACTCTGCTGAAGCATTTGAGGACTCAGCTGCATTATTAAAGGTCTCTGCTGCATTATTTAAGGATCCTGCTGAAGCATTTGAGGACTCAGCTGCATTATTTAAGGACTTTGCTGCATTATTTAACGACTCTGCTGCGTTATTTAAGGACTCTGCTGCATTATTTAAGAACTTTGCTGCATTATTTAAGGACTCTTCTGCATTATTTAATGACTCTGCTGAAGTATTTGAGGACTCAGCTGCATTATTTAAGGACTCTGCTGCATTATTTAAGGAATTTGCTGCATTATTTAAGGACTCTGCTGCGTTATTTAAGGACTCTGCTGCATTATTTAAGGACTTTGATGCATTATTTAAGGACGCTGCTGCAGAATTTAAGGAATCTGCTGCATTATTTAAGGACTTTGTTGCATTATTTAAGGTCTCTGCTGCATTATTTAAGGACTCTGCTGTGGTATTTAAGGACTCTGCTGCATTATTTAAGGAATTTGTTGCATTATTTAAGGACGCTGCTGCATTATTTAAGGACTTTGTTGCTTTATTTAAGGACTCTGCTGCAGTATTTAATGACTCTGCTGAAGCATTTGGGGACTCAGATGCATTATTTAAGGACTCTGCTGCATTATGTAAGGGCTTTGCTGCTTTATTTAAGGACTCTTTTGCATTATTTAAGGACTTTGTTGCATTATTTAAGGACTCTGCTGCATTATTTAAGGACTTTGCTGCATTATTTAAGGACTATGCTTTGGTATTTAAGGACTCTGCTGCATTATTTAAGGACTTTGCTGCATTATTTAAGGACTCTGCTGCATTATTTAATTACTTTGCTGCATTATTTAAGGACTCTGCTGCGGTATTTAAGGACTCTGCTGCATTATTTAAGGACTTTGATGCATTATTTAAGGACTCTGCTGCATTATTTAAGGAATTTGTTGCATTATTTAAGGACTCTGCTGCATTATTTAAGGACTTTGCTGCATTATTTAATAACTTTGTTGCATTATATAAGTACTCTGCTGCATTATTTAAGGACTTTGTTGCATTATGTAAGGAGTCTGCTGCATTATTTAAGGACTTTGCTGCATTATTTAACGACTCTGCTGAAGCATTTGAGGACTCAGCTGCATTATTTAAGGACTCTGCTGCATTATTTAAGGAATTTGCTGCATTATTTAAGGACTCTGCTGCGGTATTTAAGGACTCTGCTGCATTATTTAAGGACTTTGTTGCATTATGTAAGGAGTCTGCTGCATTATTTAAGGACTTTGCTGCATTATTTAATGAATCTGCTGAAGCATTTGAGGACTCAACTGCATTATTTAAGGTCTCTGCTGCATTATTTAAGGACTCTGCTGAAGCATTTGAGGACTCAGCTGCATGATTTAAGGACTTTGCTGCATTATTTAAGGACTCTGCTGCATTATTTAAGGAATTTGTTGCATTATTTAAGGACTCTGCTGCATTATTTAAGGACTTTGCTGCATTATTTAATAACTTTGTTGCATTATATAAGTACTCTGCTGCATTATTTAAGGACTTTGTTGCATTATGTAAGGAGTCTGCTGCATTATTTAAGGACTTTGCTGCATTATTTAACGACTCTGCTGAAGCATTTGAGGACTCAGCTGCATTATTTAAGGACTCTGCTGCATTATTTAAGGAATTTGCTGCATTATTTAAGGACTCTGCTGCGGTATTTAAGGACTCTGCTGCATTATTTAAGGACTTTGTTGCATTATGTAAGGAGCCTGCTGCATTATTTAAGGACTTTGCTGCATTATTTAATGACTCTGCTGAAGCATTTGAGGACTCAGCTGCATAATTTAAGGACTCTGCTGCATTATTTAAGGAATTTGCTGCATTATTTAAGGACTCTGCTGCGATATTTAAGGACTCTTCTGCATTATTTAAGGACTTTGATGCATTATTTAAGGACGCTGCTGCAGAATTTAAGGAATCTGCTGCATTATTTAAGGACTTTGTTGCATTATTTAAGGTCTCTGCTGCATTATTTAAGGACTCTGCTGTGGTATTTAATTACTCTGCTGCATTATTTAAGGAATTTGTTGCATTATTTAAGGACGCTGCTGCATTATTTAAGGACTTTGTTGCATTATTTAAGGACTTTGCTGCATTAATTAAGGACTTTGCTGCATTACTTAAGAACTCTGCTGCATTATTTAATTACTTGCTGCATTATTTAAGGACTCTGCTGCGGTGTTTAAGAACTCTGCTGCATTATTTAAGGACTTTGCTGCATTATTTTAGGACTCTGCTGCATTATTTAAGGACTTTGCTGTATTATTTAAGGACTCTACTGAATTATTTAAGGACTTTGTTGCATTATTTAAGGACTCTGCTGCATTATTTAAGGACTTTGCTGTATTATTTAAGGACTCTGCTGCATTATTTAAGGACTTTTTTGCATTATTTAATGACTCTGCTGCATTATTTAAGGACTTTGCTGCATTATTTAAGGACTCTGTTGCATTATTTAAGGACTTTATTGCATTATTTAATGACTCTGCTGCATTATTTAAGGAATTTGCTGCATTATTTAAGGACTCTGCTGCATTATTTAAGGACTTTGCTGCATTATTTAATGACTCTGCTGCATTATTTAAGGACTTTGTTGTATTATTTAAGGACTTTGCTCCATTATTTAAGGACTCTGCTGCGGTATTTAAGGACTCTGCTGCATTATTTAAGGACTTTGTTGCATTATTTAAGGACTCTGCTGCATTATTTAAGGACTTTGCTGCATTATTTAAGGACTATGCTGTGGTATTTAAGGACTCTGCTGTATTATTTAAGGACTTTGCTGCATTATTTAAGGACTCTGCTGCATTATTTAATGACTTTGTTGCATTATATAAAGACTCTGCTGCATTATTTAAGGACTATGTTGCATTATGTTAGAAGTCTGCTGCATTATTTAAGGACTTTGCTGCATAATTTAAGGACTCTGCTGCATTATTTAAGGAATTTGCTGCATTATTTAAGGACTCTGCTGCGATATTTAAGGACTCTTCTGCATTATTTAAGGACTTTGATGCATTATTTAAGGACGCTGCTGCAGAATTTAAGGAATCTGCTGCATTATTTAAGGACTTTGTTGCATTATTTAAGGTCTCTGCTGCATTATTTAACGACTTTGCTGCATTATTTAAGGACTCTGCTGCATAATTTAAGGACTTTATTGCATTATTTTAGGATCCTGCTGCATTATTTAATGACTCTGCTGAAGCATTTGAGGACTCAGCTGCATTATTAAAGGTCTCTGCTGCATTATTTAAGGATCCTGCTGAAGCATTTGAGGACTCAGCTGCATTATTTAAGGACTTTGCTGCATTATTTAACGACTCTGCTGCGTTATTTAAGGACTCTGCTGCATTATTTAAGAACTTTGCTGCATTATTTAAGGACTCTTCTGCATTATTTAATGACTCTGCTGAAGTATTTGAGGACTCAGCTGCATTATTTAAGGACTCTGCTGCATTATTTAAGGAATTTGCTGCATTATTTAAGGACTCTGCTGCGTTATTTAAGGACTCTGCTGCATTATTTAAGGACTTTGATGCATTATTTAAGGACGCTGCTGCAGAATTTAAGGAATCTGCTGCATTATTTAAGGACTTTGTTGCATTATTTAAGGTCTCTGCTGCATTATTTAAGGACTCTGCTGTGGTATTTAAGGACTCTGCTGCATTATTTAAGGAATTTGTTGCATTATTTAAGGACGCTGCTGCATTATTTAAGGACTTTGTTGCTTTATTTAAGGACTCTGCTGCAGTATTTAATGACTCTGCTGAAGCATTTGGGGACTCAGATGCATTATTTAAGGACTCTGCTGCATTATGTAAGGGCTTTGCTGCTTTATTTAAGGACTCTTTTGCATTATTTAAGGACTTTGTTGCATTATTTAAGGACTCTGCTGCATTATTTAAGGACTTTGCTGCATTATTTAAGGACTATGCTTTGGTATTTAAGGACTCTGCTGCATTATTTAAGGACTTTGCTGCATTATTTAAGGACTCTGCTGCATTATTTAATTACTTTGCTGCATTATTTAAGGACTCTGCTGCGGTATTTAAGGACTCTGCTGCATTATTTAAGGACTTTGATGCATTATTTAAGGACTCTGCTGCATTATTTAAGGAATTTGTTGCATTATTTAAGGACTCTGCTGCATTATTTAAGGACTTTGCTGCATTATTTAATAACTTTGTTGCATTATATAAGTACTCTGCTGCATTATTTAAGGACTTTGTTGCATTATGTAAGGAGTCTGCTGCATTATTTAAGGACTTTGCTGCATTATTTAACGACTCTGCTGAAGCATTTGAGGACTCAGCTGCATTATTTAAGGACTCTGCTGCATTATTTAAGGAATTTGCTGCATTATTTAAGGACTCTGCTGCGGTATTTAAGGACTCTGCTGCATTATTTAAGGACTTTGTTGCATTATGTAAGGAGTCTGCTGCATTATTTAAGGACTTTGCTGCATTATTTAATGAATCTGCTGAAGCATTTGAGGACTCAACTGCATTATTTAAGGTCTCTGCTGCATTATTTAAGGACTCTGCTGAAGCATTTGAGGACTCAGCTGCATGATTTAAGGACTTTGCTGCATTAGTTAAGGACTCTGCTGCATTATTTAAGGAATTTGTTGCATTATTTAAGGACTCTGCTGCATTATTTAAGGACTTTGCTGCATTATTTAATAACTTTGTTGCATTATATAAGTACTCTGCTGCATTATTTAAGGACTTTGTTGCATTATGTAAGGAGTCTGCTGCATTATTTAAGGACTTTGCTGCATTATTTAACGACTCTGCTGAAGCATTTGAGGACTCAGCTGCATTATTTAAGGACACTGCTGCATTATTTAAGGAATTTGCTGCATTATTTAAGGACTCTGCTGCGGTATTTAAGGACTCTGCTGCATTATTTAAGGACTTTGTTGCATTATTTAAGGTCTCTGCTGCAGTATTTAATGACTCTGCTGAAGCATTTGGGCACTCAGATGCATTATTTAAGGACTCTGCTGCATTATGTAAGGGCTTTGCTGCTTTATTTAAGGACTCTTTTGCATTATTTAAGGACTTTGTTGCATTATTTAAGGACTCTGCTGCATTATTTAAGGACTTTGTTGCATTATTTAAGGATTCTGCTGCATTATTTAAGGACTTTGCTGCATTATTTAAGGACTTTGCCGCATTATTTAAGGACTATGCTTTGGTATTTAAGGACTCTGCTGCATTATTTAAGGACTCTGCTGCATTATTTAAGGACTCTGCTGCATTATTTAATTACTTTGCTGCATTATTTAAGGACTCTGCTGCGGTATTTAAGGACTCTGCTGCGGTATTTAAGGACTCTGCTGCATTATTTAAGGACACTGCTGCAGAATTTAAGGAATCTGCTTCATTATTTAAGGACTTTGTTGCTTTATTTAAGGTCTCTGCTGCATTATTTAAGGACTCTGCTATGGTACTTAAGGACTTTGCTGCATTATTTAAGGACTTTGCTGCATTATTTAAGGACTCTGCTGCATTATTTAAGAACTTTGTTGCATTATTTAAGGACTCTGCTGCATTATTTAAGGACTTTGTTGCATTATGTAAGGACTCTGCTGCATTATTTAAGGACTTTGCTGCATTATTTAAGGACTCTGCTGCATAATTTAAGGACTTTATTGCATTATTTTAGGATCCTGCTGCATTATTTAATGACTCTGCTGAAGCATTTGAGGACTCAGCTGCATTATTAAAGGTCTCTGCTGCATTATTTAAGGATCCTGCTGAAGCATTTGAGGACTCAGTTGCATTATTTAAGGACTTTGCTGCATTATTTAACGACTCTGCTGCGTTATTTAAGGACTCTGCTGCATTATTTAAGAACTTTGCTGTATTATTTAAGGACTCTTCTGCATTATTTAATGACTCTGCTGAAGTATTTGAGGACTCAGCTGCATTATTTAAGGACTCTGCTGCATTATTTAAGGAATTTGCTGCATTATTTAAGGACTCTGCTGCGTTATTTAAGGACTCTGCTGCATTATTTAAGGACTTTGATGCATTATTTAAGGACGCTGCTGCAGAATTTAAGGAATCTGCTGCATTATTTAAGGACTTTGTTGCAATATTTAAGGTCTCTGCTGCATTATTTAAGGACTCTGCTGTGGTATTTAAGGACTCTGCTGCATTATTTAAGGAATTTGTTGCATTATTTAAGGACGCTGCTGCATTATTTAAGGTCTTTGTTGCATTATTTAAGGACTCTGCTGCAGTATTTAATGACTCTGCTGAAGCATTTGGGGACTCAGATGCATTATTTAAGGACTCTGCTGCATTATGTAAGGGCTTTGCTGCTTTATTTAAGGACTCTTTTGCATTATTTAAGGACTTTGTTGCATTATTTAAGGACTCTGCTGCATTATTTAAGGACTTTGTTGCATTATTTAAGGATTCTGCTGCATTATTTAAGGACTTTGCTGCATTATTTAAGGACTATGCTTTGGTATTTAAGGACTCTGCTGCATTATTTAAGGACTTTGCTGCATTATTTAAGGACTCTGCTGCATTATTTAATTACTTTGCTGCATTATTTAAGGACTCTGCTGCGGTATTTAAGGACTCTGCTGCATTATTTAAGGACTTTGATGCATTATTTAAGGACTCTGCTGCATTATTTAAGGAATTTGTTGCATTATTTAAGGACTCTGCTGCATTATTTAAGGACTTTGCTGCATTATTTAATAACTTTGTTGCATTATATAAGTACTCTGCTGCATTATTTAAGGACTTTGTTGCATTATGTAAGGAGTCTGCTGCATTATTTAAGGACTTTGCTGCATTATTTAACGACTCTGCTGAAGCATTTGAGGACTCAGCTGCATTATTTAAGGACTCTGCTGCATTATTTAAGGAATTTGCTGCATTATTTAAGGACTCTGCTGCGGTATTTAAGGACTCTGCTGCATTATTTAAGGACTTTGTTGCATTATGTAAGGAGTCTGCTGCATTATTTAAGGACTTTGCTGCATTATTTAATGAATCTGCTGAAGCATTTGAGGACTCAACTGCATTATTTAAGGTCTCTGCTGCATTATTTAAGGACTCTGCTGAAGCATTTGAGGACTCAGCTGCATGATTTAAGGACTTTGCTGCATTATTTAAGGACTCTGCTGCATTATTTAAGGAATTTGTTGCATTATTTAAGGACTCTGCTGCATTATTTAAGGACTTTGCTGCATTATTTAATAACTTTGTTGCATTATATAAGTACTCTGCTGCATTATTTAAGGACTTTGTTGCATTATGTAAGGAGTCTGCTGCATTATTTAAGGACTTTGCTGCATTATTTAACGACTCTGCTGAAGCATTTGAGGACTCAGCTGCATTATTTAAGGACTCTGCTGCATTATTTAAGGAATTTGCTGCATTATTTAAGGACTCTGCTGCGGTATTTAAGGACTCTGCTGCATTATTTAAGGACTTTGTTGCATTATGTAAGGAGCCTGCTGCATTATTTAAGGACTTTGCTGCATTATTTAATGACTCTGCTGAAGCATTTGAGGACTCAGCTGCATAATTTAAGGACTCTGCTGCATTATTTAAGGAATTTGCTGCATTATTTAAGGACTCTGCTGCGATATTTAAGGACTCTTCTGCATTATTTAAGGACTTTGATGCATTATTTAAGGACGCTGCTGCAGAATTTAAGGAATCTGCTGCATTATTTAAGGACTTTGTTGCATTATTTAAGGTCTCTGCTGCATTATTTAAGGACTCTGCTGTGGTATTTAATTACTCTGCTGCATTATTTAAGGAATTTGTTGCATTATTTAAGGACGCTGCTGCATTATTTAAGGACTTTGTTGCATTATTTAAGGACTTTGCTGCATTAATTAAGGACTTTGCTGCATTACTTAAGAACTCTGCTGCATTATTTAATTACTTGCTGCATTATTTAAGGACTCTGCTGCGGTGTTTAAGAACTCTGCTGCATTATTTAAGGACTTTGCTGCATTATTTTAGGACTCTGCTGCATTATTTAAGGACTTTGCTGTATTATTTAAGGACTCTACTGAATTATTTAAGGACTTTGTTGCATTATTTAAGGACTCTGCTGCATTATTTAAGGACTTTGCTGTATTATTTAAGGACTCTGCTGCATTATTTAAGGACTTTTTTGCATTATTTAATGACTCTGCTGCATTATTTAAGGACTTTGCTGCATTATTTAAGGACTCTGTTGCATTATTTAAGGACTTTATTGCATTATTTAATGACTCTGCTGCATTATTTAAGGAATTTGCTGCATTATTTAAGGACTCTGCTGCATTATTTAAGGACTTTGCTGCATTATTTAATGACTCTGCTGCATTATTTAAGGACTTTGTTGTATTATTTAAGGACTTTGCTGCATTATTTAAGGACTCTGCTGCGGTATTTAAGGACTCTGCTGCATTATTTAAGGACTTTGTTGCATTATTTAAGGACTCTGCTGCATTATTTAAGGACTTTGCTGCATTATTTAAGGACTATGCTGTGGTATTTAAGGACTCTGCTGTATTATTTAAGGACTTTGCTGCATTATTTAAGGACTCTGCTGCATTATTTAATGACTTTGTTGCATTATATAAAGACTCTGCTGCATTATTTAAGGACTATGTTGCATTATGTTAGAAGTCTGCTGCATTATTTAAGGACTTTGCTGCATTATTTAAGGACTCTGCTGCATTATTTAAGGACTTTATTGCATTATTTAAGGACTCTGCTGCATTATTTAATGACTCTGCTGAAGCATTTGAGGACTCAGCTGCATTATTTAAGGTCTCTGCTGTATTATTTAAGGACTCTGCTGCATTATTTAATGACTCTGCTGCGGTATTTAAGGACTCTGCTGCATTATTTAAGGACTTTGCTGCATTACTTAAGGACTGCTGCGTTATTTAAGGACTCTGCTGCATTATTTAAGACTTTGCTGCATTATTTAAGGACTCTGCTGCAGTGCTTAATGACTCTGCTGAAGCAATTGGGGACTCAGATGCATTATTTAAGGACTCTGCTGCATTATGTAAGGACTTTGCTGCTTTATTTAAGGACTTTGCTGCATTATTTAAGGACTTTGTTGCATTATTTAAGGACTCTGCTGCATTATTTAAGGACTTTGTTGCATTATTTAAGGACTCTGCTGCATTATTTAAGGACTTTGCTGCATTATTTAAGGACTATGCTGTGGTATTTAAGGACTATGCTTTGGCATTATTTAAGGACTTTGCTGCATTATTTAAGGACTCTGCTGCATTATTTAATTACTTTGCTGCATTATTAAAGGACCCTGCTGCGGCATTTAAGGATTCTGCTGCATTATTTAAGGACTTTGATGCATTATTTAAGGACGCTGCTGCAGAATTTAAGGAATCTTCTGCATTATTTAAGGACTTTGTTGCATTATTTAAGGTCTCTGCTGCATTATTTAAGGACTCTGCTATGGTACTTAACGACTTTGCTGCATTATTTAAGGACTTTGCTGCATTATTTAAGGACTTTGATGCATTATTTAAGAACTTTGTTGCATTATTTAAGGACTCTGCTGCATTATTTAAGGACTTTGTTGCATTATGTAAGGACTCTGCTGCATTATTTAAGGACTTTGTTACATTATTTAAGGTCTCTGCTGCAGTATTTAATGACTCTGCTGAAGCATTTGGGCACTCAGATGCATTATTTAAGGACTCTGCTGCATTATGTAAGGGCTTTGCTGCTTTATTTAAGGACTCTTTTGCATTATTTAAGGACTTTGTTGCATTATTTAAGGACTCTGCTGCATTATTTAAGGACTTTGTTGCATTATTTAAGGATTCTGCTGCATTATTTAAGGACTTTGCTGCATTATTTAAGGACTTTGCCGCATTATTTAAGGACTATGCTTTGGTATTTAAGGACTCTGCTGCATTATTTAAGGACTCTGCTGCATTATTTAAGGACTCTGCTGCATTATTTAATTACTTTGCTGCATTATTTAAGGACTCTGCTGCGGTATTTAAGGACTCTGCTGCGGTATTTAAGGACTCTGCTGCATTATTTAAGGACACTGCTGCAGAATTTAAGGAATCTGCTTCATTATTTAAGGACTTTGTTGCTTTATTTAAGGTCTCTGCTGCATTATTTAAGGACTCTGCTATGGTACTTAAGGACTTTGCTGCATTATTTAAGGACTTTGCTGCATTATTTAAGGACTCTGCTGCATTATTTAAGAACTTTGTTGCATTATTTAAGGACTCTGCTGCATTATTTAAGGACTTTGTTGCATTATGTAAGGACTCTGCTGCATTATTTAAGGACTTTGCTGCATTATTTAAGGACTCTGCTGCATAATTTAAGGACTTTATTGCATTATTTTAGGATCCTGCTGCATTATTTAATGACTCTGCTGAAGCATTTGAGGACTCAGCTGCATTATTAAAGGTCTCTGCTGCATTATTTAAGGATCCTGCTGAAGCATTTGAGGACTCAGTTGCATTATTTAAGGACTTTGCTGCATTATTTAACGACTCTGCTGCGTTATTTAAGGACTCTGCTGCATTATTTAAGAACTTTGCTGTATTATTTAAGGACTCTTCTGCATTATTTAATGACTCTGCTGAAGTATTTGAGGACTCAGCTGCATTATTTAAGGACTCTGCTGCATTATTTAAGGAATTTGCTGCATTATTTAAGGACTCTGCTGCGTTATTTAAGGACTCTGCTGCATTATTTAAGGACTTTGATGCATTATTTAAGGACGCTGCTGCAGAATTTAAGGAATCTGCTGCATTATTTAAGGACTTTGTTGCAATATTTAAGGTCTCTGCTGCATTATTTAAGGACTCTGCTGTGGTATTTAAGGACTCTGCTGCATTATTTAAGGAATTTGTTGCATTATTTAAGGACGCTGCTGCATTATTTAAGGTCTTTGTTGCATTATTTAAGGACTCTGCTGCAGTATTTAATGACTCTGCTGAAGCATTTGGGGACTCAGATGCATTATTTAAGGACTCTGCTGCATTATGTAAGGGCTTTGCTGCTTTATTTAAGGACTCTTTTGCATTATTTAAGGACTTTGTTGCATTATTTAAGGACTCTGCTGCATTATTTAAGGACTTTGTTGCATTATTTAAGGATTCTGCTGCATTATTTAAGGACTTTGCTGCATTATTTAAGGACTATGCTTTGGTATTTAAGGACTCTGCTGCATTATTTAAGGACTTTGCTGCATTATTTAAGGACTCTGCTGCATTATTTAATTACTTTGCTGCATTATTTAAGGACTCTGCTGCGCTATTTAAGGACTCTGCTGCATTATTTAAGGACTTTGATGCATTATTTAAGGACTCTGCTGCATTATTTAAGGAATTTGTTGCATTATTTAAGGACTCTGCTGCATTATTTAAGGACTTTGCTGCATTATTTAATAACTTTGTTGCATTATATAAGTACTCTGCTGCATTATTTAAGGACTTTGTTGCATTATGTAAGGAGTCTGCTGCATTATTTAAGGACTTTGCTGCATTATTTAACGACTCTGCTGAAGCATTTGAGGACTCAGCTGCATTATTTAAGGACTCTGCTGCTTTATTTAAGGAATTTGCTGCATTATTTAAGGACTCTGCTGCGGTATTTAAGGACTCTGCTGCATTATTTAAGGACTTTGTTGCATTATGTAAGGAGTCTGCTGCATTATTTAAGGACTTTGCTGCATTATTTAATGAATCTGCTGAAGCATTTGAGGACTCAACTGCATTATTTAAGGTCTCTGCTGCATTATTTAAGGACTCTGCTGAAGCATTTGAGGACTCAGCTGCATGATTTAAGGACTTTGCTGCATTATTTAAGGACTCTGCTGCATTATTTAAGGAATTTGTTGCATTATTTAAGGACTCTGCTGCATTATTTAAGGACTTTGCTGCATTATTTAATAACTTTGTTGCATTATATAAGTACTCTGCTGCATTATTTAAGGACTTTGTTGCATTATGTAAGGAGTCTGCTGCATTATTTAAGGACTTTGCTGCATTATTTAACGACTCTGCTGAAGCATTTGAGGACTCAGCTGCATTATTTAAGGACTCTGCTGCATTATTTAAGGAATTTGCTGCATTATTTAAGGACTCTGCTGCGGTATTTAAGGACTCTGCTGCATTATTTAAGGACTTTGTTGCATTATGTAAGGAGCCTGCTGCATTATTTAAGGACTTTGCTGCATTATTTAATGACTCTGCTGAAGCATTTGAGGACTCAGCTGCATAATTTAAGGACTCTGCTGCATTATTTAAGGAATTTGCTGCATTATTTAAGGACTCTGCTGCGATATTTAAGGACTCTTCTGCATTATTTAAGGACTTTGATGCATTATTTAAGGACGCTGCTGCAGAATTTAAGGAATCTGCTGCATTATTTAAGGACTTTGTTGCATTATTTAAGGTCTCTGCTGCATTATTTAAGGACTCTGCTGTGGTATTTAATTACTCTGCTGCATTATTTAAGGAATTTGTTGCATTATTTAAGGACGCTGCTGCATTATTTAAGGACTTTGTTGCATTATTTAAGGACTTTGCTGCATTAATTAAGGACTTTGCTGCATTACTTAAGAACTCTGCTGCATTATTTAATTACTTGCTGCATTATTTAAGGACTCTGCTGCGGTGTTTAAGAACTCTGCTGCATTATTTAAGGACTTTGCTGCATTATTTTAGGACTCTGCTGCATTATTTAAGGACTTTGCTGTATTATTTAAGGACTCTACTGAATTATTTAAGGACTTTGTTGCATTATTTAAGGACTCTGCTGCATTATTTAAGGACTTTGCTGTATTATTTAAGGACTCTGCAGCATTATTTAAGGACTTTTTTGCATTATTTAATGACTCTGCTGCATTATTTAAGGACTTTGCTGCATTATTTAAGGACTCTGTTGCATTATTTAAGGACTTTATTGCATTATTTAATGACTCTGCTGCATTATTTAAGGAATTTGCTGCATTATTTAAGGACTCTGCTGCATTATTTAAGGACTTTGCTGCATTATTTAATGACTCTGCTGCATTATTTAAGGACTTTGTTGTATTATTTAAGGACTTTGCTGCATTATTTAAGGACTCTGCTGCGGTATTTAAGGACTCTGCTGCATTATTTAAGGACTTTGTTGCATTATTTAAGGACTCTGCTGCATTATTTAAGGACTTTGCTGCATTATTTAAGGACTATGCTGTGGGATTTAAGGACTCTGCTGTATTATTTAAGGACTTTGCTGCATTATTTAAGGACTCTGCTGCATTATTTAATGACTTTGTTGCATTATATAAAGACTCTGCTGCATTATTTAAGGACTATGTTGCATTATGTTAGAAGTCTGCTGCATTATTTAAGGACTTTGCTGCATTATTTAAGGACTCTGCTGCATTATTTAAGGACTTTATTGCATTATTTAAGGACTCTGCTGCATTATTTAATGACTCTGCTGAAGCATTTGAGGACTCAGCTGCATTATTTAAGGTCTCTGCTGTATTATTTAAGGACTCTGCTGCATTATTTAATGACTCTGCTGCGGTATTTAAGGACTCTGCTGCATTATTTAAGGACTTTGCTGCATTACTTAAGGACTGCTGCGTTATTTAAGGACTCTGCTGCATTATTTAAGACTTTGCTGCATTATTTAAGGACTCTGCTGCAGTGCTTAATGACTCTGCTGAAGCAATTGGGGACTCAGATGCATTATTTAAGGACTCTGCTGCATTATGTAAGGACTTTGCTGCTTTATTTAAGGACTTTGCTGCATTATTTAAGGACTTTGTTGCATTATTTAAGGACTCTGCTGCATTATTTAAGGACTTTGTTGCATTATTTAAGGACTCTGCTGCATTATTTAAGGACTTTGCTGCATTATTTAAGGACTATGCTGTGGTATTTAAGGACTATGCTTTGGCATTATTTAAGGACTTTGCTGCATTATTTAAGGACTCTGCTGCATTATTTAATTACTTTGCTGCATTATTAAAGGACCCTGCTGCGGCATTTAAGGATTCTGCTGCATTATTTAAGGACTTTGATGCATTATTTAAGGACGCTGCTGCAGAATTTAAGGAATCTGCTGCATTATTTAAGGACTTTGTTGCATTATTTAAGGTCTCTGCTGCATTATTTAAGGACTCTGCTATGGTACTTAACGACTTTGCTGCATTATTTAAGGACTTTGCTGCATTATTTAAGGACTTTGATGCATTATTTAAGAACTTTGTTGCATTATTTAAGGACTCTGCTGCATTATTTAAGGACTTTGTTGCATTATGTAAGGACTCTGCTGCATTATTTAAGGACTTTGCTGCATTATTTAAGGACTCTGTTGCATAATTTAAGGACTTTATTGCATTATTTAAGGATCCTGCTGCATTATTTAAGGATCCTGCTGAAGCATTTGAGGACTCAGCTGCATTATTTAACGACTCTGCTGCATTATCTAAGGACTCTGCTGCTTTATTTAAGGACTTTCCTGCATTATTTAAGGAGTCTTCTGCATTATTTAATGACTCTGCTGAAGCATTTGAGGACTCAGCTGCATTATTTAAGGACTCTGCTGCATTATTTAAGGACTTTGCTGCATTATTTAATGACTCTGCTGAAGCATTTGAGGACTCAGCTGCATTATTTAAGGACTTTGCTGCATTATTTAACGACTCTGCTGCGTTATTTAAGGACTCTGCTGCATTATTTAAGAACTTTGCTGCATTATTTAAGGACTCTTCTGCATTATTTAATGACTCTGCTGAAGTATTTGAGGACTCAGCTGCATTATTTAAGGACTCTGCTGCATTATTTAAGGAATTTGCTGCATTATTTAAGGACTCTGCTGCGTTATTTAAGGACTCTGCTGCATTATTTAAGGACTTTGATGCATTATTTAAGGACGCTGCTGCAGAATTTAAGGAATCTGCTGCATTATTTAAGGACTTTGTTGCATTATTTAAGGTCTCTGCTGCATTATTTAAGGACTCTGCTGTGGTATTTAAGGACTCTGCTGCATTATTTAAGGAATTTGTTGCATTATTTAAGGACGCTGCTGCATTATTTAAGGACTTTGTTGCTTTATTTAAGGACTCTGCTGCAGTATTTAATGACTCTGCTGAAGCATTTGGGGACTCAGATGCATTATTTAAGGACTCTGCTGCATTATGTAAGGGCTTTGCTGCTTTATTTAAGGACTCTTTTGCATTATTTAAGGACTTTGTTGCATTATTTAAGGACTCTGCTGCATTATTTAAGGACTTTGCTGCATTATTTAAGGACTATGCTTTGGTATTTAAGGACTCTGCTGCATTATTTAAGGACTTTGCTGCATTATTTAAGGACTCTGCTGCATTATTTAATTACTTTGCTGCATTATTTAAGGACTCTGCTGCGGTATTTAAGGACTCTGCTGCATTATTTAAGGACTTTGATGCATTATTTAAGGACTCTGCTGCATTATTTAAGGAATTTGTTGCATTATTTAAGGACTCTGCTGCATTATTTAAGGACTTTGCTGCATTATTTAATAACTTTGTTGCATTATATAAGTACTCTGCTGCATTATTTAAGGACTTTGTTGCATTATGTAAGGAGTCTGCTGCATTATTTAAGGACTTTGCTGCATTATTTAACGACTCTGCTGAAGCATTTGAGGACTCAGCTGCATTATTTAAGGACTCTGCTGCATTATTTAAGGAATTTGCTGCATTATTTAAGGACTCTGCTGCGGTATTTAAGGACTCTGCTGCATTATTTAAGGACTTTGTTGCATTATGTAAGGAGTCTGCTGCATTATTTAAGGACTTTGCTGCATTATCTAATGAATCTGCTGAAGCATTTGAGGACTCAACTGCATTATTTAAGGTCTCTGCTGCATTATTTAAGGACTCTGCTGAAGCATTTGAGGACTCAGCTGCATGATTTAAGGACTTTGCTGCATTAGTTAAGGACTCTGCTGCATTATTTAAGGAATTTGTTGCATTATTTAAGGACTCTGCTGCATTATTTAAGGACTTTGCTGCATTATTTAATAACTTTGTTGCATTATATAAGTACTCTGCTGCATTATTTAAGGACTTTGTTGCATTATGTAAGGAGTCTGCTGCATTATTTAAGGACTTTGCTGCATTATTTAACGACTCTGCTGAAGCATTTGAGGACTCAGCTGCATTATTTAAGGACACTGCTGCATTATTTAAGGAATTTGCTGCATTATTTAAGGACTCTGCTGCGGTATTTAAGGACTCTGCTGCATTATTTAAGGACTTTGTTGCATTATTTAAGGTCTCTGCTGCAGTATTTAATGACTCTGCTGAAGCATTTGGGCACTCAGATGCATTATTTAAGGACTCTGCTGCATTATGTAAGGGCTTTGCTGCTTTATTTAAGGACTCTTTTGCATTATTTAAGGACTTTGTTGCATTATTTAAGGACTCTGCTGCATTATTTAAGGACTTTGTTGCATTATTTAAGGATTCTGCTGCATTATTTAAGGACTTTGCTGCATTATTTAAGGACTTTGCCGCATTATTTAAGGACTATGCTTTGGTATTTAAGGACTCTGCTGCATTATTTAAGGACTCTGCTGCATTATTTAAGGACTCTGCTGCATTATTTAATTACTTTGCTGCATTATTTAAGGACTCTGCTGCGGTATTTAAGGACTCTGCTGCGGTATTTAAGGACTCTGCTGCATTATTTAAGGACACTGCTGCAGAATTTAAGGAATCTGCTTCATTATTTAAGGACTTTGTTGCTTTATTTAAGGTCTCTGCTGCATTATTTAAGGACTCTGCTATGGTACTTAAGGACTTTGCTGCATTATTTAAGGACTTTGCTGCATTATTTAAGGACTCTGCTGCATTATTTAAGAACTTTGTTGCATTATTTAAGGACTCTGCTGCATTATTTAAGGACTTTGTTGCATTATGTAAGGACTCTGCTGCATTATTTAAGGACTTTGCTGCATTATTTAAGGACTCTGCTGCATAATTTAAGGACTTTATTGCATTATTTTAGGATCCTGCTGCATTATTTAATGACTCTGCTGAAGCATTTGAGGACTCAGCTGCATTATTAAAGGTCTCTGCTGCATTATTTAAGGATCCTGCTGAAGCATTTGAGGACTCAGTTGCATTATTTAAGGACTTTGCTGCATTATTTAACGACTCTGCTGCGTTATTTAAGGACTCTGCTGCATTATTTAAGAACTTTGCTGTATTATTTAAGGACTCTTCTGCATTATTTAATGACTCTGCTGAAGCATTTGAGGACTCAGCTGCATAATTTAAGGACTCTGCTGCATTATTTAAGGAATTTGCTGCATTATTTAAGGACTCTGCTGCGATATTTAAGGACTCTTCTGCATTATTTAAGGACTTTGATGCATTATTTAAGGACGCTGCTGCAGAATTTAAGGAATCTGCTGCATTATTTAAGGACTTTGTTGCATTATTTAAGGTCTCTGCTGCATTATTTAAGGACTCTGCTGTGGTATTTAATTACTCTGCTGCATTATTTAAGGAATTTGTTGCATTATTTAAGGACGCTGCTGCATTATTTAAGGACTTTGTTGCATTATTTAAGGACTTTGCTGCATTAATTAAGGACTTTGCTGCATTACTTAAGAACTCTGCTGCATTATTTAATTACTTGCTGCATTATTTAAGGACTCTGCTGCGGTGTTTAAGAACTCTGCTGCATTATTTAAGGACTTTGCTGCATTATTTTAGGACTCTGCTGCATTATTTAAGGACTTTGCTGTATTATTTAAGGACTCTACTGAATTATTTAAGGACTTTGTTGCATTATTTAAGGACTCTGCTGCATTATTTAAGGACTTTGCTGTATTATTTAAGGACTCTGCAGCATTATTTAAGGACTTTTTTGCATTATTTAATGACTCTGCTGCATTATTTAAGGACTTTGCTGCATTATTTAAGGACTCTGTTGCATTATTTAAGGACTTTATTGCATTATTTAATGACTCTGCTGCATTATTTAAGGAATTTGCTGCATTATTTAAGGACTCTGCTGCATTATTTAAGGACTTTGCTGCATTATTTAATGACTCTGCTGCATTATTTAAGGACTTTGTTGTATTATTTAAGGACTTTGCTGCATTATTTAAGGACTCTGCTGCGGTATTTAAGGACTCTGCTGCATTATTTAAGGACTTTGTTGCATTATTTAAGGACTCTGCTGCATTATTTAAGGACTTTGCTGCATTATTTAAGGACTATGCTGTGGTATTTAAGGACTCTGCTGTATTATTTAAGGACTTTGCTGCATTATTTAAGGACTCTGCTGCATTATTTAATGACTTTGTTGCATTATATAAAGACTCTGCTGCATTATTTAAGGACTATGTTGCATTATGTTAGAAGTCTTCTGCATTATTTAAGGACTTTGCTGCATTATTTAAGGACTCTGCTGCATTATTTAAGGACTTTATTGCATTATTTAAGGACTCTGCTGCATTATTTAATGACTCTGCTGAAGCATTTGAGGACTCAGCTGCATTATTTAAGGTCTCTGCTGTATTATTTAAGGACTCTGCTGCATTATTTAATGACTCTGCTGCGGTATTTAAGGACTCTGCTGCATTATTTAAGGACTTTGCTGCATTACTTAAGGACTGCTGCGTTATTTAAGGACTCTGCTGCATTATTTAAGACTTTGCTGCATTATTTAAGGACTCTGCTGCAGTGCTTAATGACTCTGCTGAAGCAATTGGGGACTCAGATGCATTATTTAAGGACTCTGCTGCATTATGTAAGGACTTTGCTGCTTTATTTAAGGACTTTGCTGCATTATTTAAGGACTTTGTTGCATTATTTAAGGACTCTGCTGCATTATTTAAGGACTTTGTTGCATTATTTAAGGACTCTGCTGCATTATTTAAGGACTTTGCTGCATTATTTAAGGACTATGCTGTGGTATTTAAGGACTATGCTTTGGCATTATTTAAGGACTTTGCTGCATTATTTAAGGACTCTGCTGCATTATTTAATTACTTTGCTGCATTATTAAAGGACCCTGCTGCGGCATTTAAGGATTCTGCTGCATTATTTAAGGACTTTGATGCATTATTTAAGGACGCTGCTGCAGAATTTAAGGAATCTGCTGCATTATTTAAGGACTTTGTTGCATTATTTAAGGTCTCTGCTGCATTATTTAAGGACTCTGCTATGGTACTTAACGACTTTGCTGCATTATTTAAGGACTTTGCTGCATTATTTAAGGACTTTGATGCATTATTTAAGAACTTTGTTGCATTATTTAAGGACTCTGCTGCATTATTTAAGGACTTTGTTGAATTATGTAAGGACTCTGCTGCATTATTTAAGGACTTTGCTGCATTATTTAAGGACTCTGTTGCATAATTTAAGGACTTTATTGCATTATTTAAGGATCCTGCTGCATTATTTAAGGATCCTGCTGAAGCATTTGAGGACTCAGCTGCATTATTTAACGACTCTGCTGCATTATCTAAGGACTCTGCTGCTTTATTTAAGGACTTTCCTGCATTATTTAAGGAGTCTTCTGCATTATTTAATGACTCTGCTGAAGCATTTGAGGACTCAGCTGCATTATTTAAGGACTCTGCTGCATTATTTAAGGACTTTGCTGCATTATTTAATGACTCTGCTGAAGCATTTGAGGACTCAGCTGCATTATTTAAGGACTTTGCTGCATTATTTAACGACTCTGCTGCGTTATTTAAGGACTCTGCTGCATTATTTAAGAACTTTGCTGCATTATTTAAGGACTCTTCTGCATTATTTAATGACTCTGCTGAAGTATTTGAGGACTCAGCTGCATTATTTAAGGACTCTGCTGCATTATTTAAGGAATTTGCTGCATTATTTAAGGACTCTGCTGCGTTATTTAAGGACTCTGCTGCATTATTTAAGGACTTTGATGCATTATTTAAGGACGCTGCTGCAGAATTTAAGGAATCTGCTGCATTATTTAAGGACTTTGTTGCATTATTTAAGGTCTCTGCTGCATTATTTAAGGACTCTGCTGTGGTATTTAAGGACTCTGCTGCATTATTTAAGGAATTTGTTGCATTATTTAAGGACGCTGCTGCATTATTTAAGGACTTTGTTGCTTTATTTAAGGACTCTGCTGCAGTATTTAATGACTCTGCTGAAGCATTTGGGGACTCAGATGCATTATTTAAGGACTCTGCTGCATTATGTAAGGGCTTTGCTGCTTTATTTAAGGACTCTTTTGCATTATTTAAGGACTTTGTTGCATTATTTAAGGACTCTGCTGCATTATTTAAGGACTTTGCTGCATTATTTAAGGACTATGCTTTGGTATTTAAGGACTCTGCTGCATTATTTAAGGACTTTGCTGCATTATTTAAGGACTCTGCTGCATTATTTAATTACTTTGCTGCATTATTTAAGGACTCTGCTGCGGTATTTAAGGACTCTGCTGCATTATTTAAGGACTTTGATGCATTATTTAAGGACTCTGCTGCATTATTTAAGGAATTTGTTGCATTATTTAAGGACTCTGCTGCATTATTTAAGGACTTTGCTGCATTATTTAATAACTTTGTTGCATTATATAAGTACTCTGCTGCATTATTTAAGGACTTTGTTGCATTATGTAAGGAGTCTGCTGCATTATTTAAGGACTTTGCTGCATTATTTAACGACTCTGCTGAAGCATTTGAGGACTCAGCTGCATTATTTAAGGACTCTGCTGCATTATTTAAGGAATTTGCTGCATTATTTAAGGACTCTGCTGCGGTATTTAAGGACTCTGCTGCATTATTTAAGGACTTTGTTGCATTATGTAAGGAGTCTGCTGCATTATTTAAGGACTTTGCTGCATTATTTAATGAATCTGCTGAAGCATTTGAGGACTCAACTGCATTATTTAAGGTCTCTGCTGCATTATTTAAGGACTCTGCTGAAGCATTTGAGGACTCAGCTGCATGATTTAAGGACTTTGCTGCATTAGTTAAGGACTCTGCTGCATTATTTAAGGAATTTGTTGCATTATTTAAGGACTCTGCTGCATTATTTAAGGACTTTGCTGCATTATTTAATAACTTTGTTGCATTATATAAGTACTCTGCTGCATTATTTAAGGACTTTGTTGCATTATGTAAGGAGTCTGCTGCATTATTTAAGGACTTTGCTGCATTATTTAACGACTCTGCTGAAGCATTTGAGGACTCAGCTGCATTATTTAAGGACACTGCTGCATTATTTAAGGAATTTGCTGCATTATTTAAGGACTCTGCTGCGGTATTTAAGGACTCTGCTGCATTATTTAAGGACTTTGTTGCATTATTTAAGGTCTCTGCTGCAGTATTTAATGACTCTGCTGAAGCATTTGGGCACTCAGATGCATTATTTAAGGACTCTGCTGCATTATGTAAGGGCTTTGCTGCTTTATTTAAGGACTCTTTTGCATTATTTAAGGACTTTGTTGCATTATTTAAGGACTCTGCTGCATTATTTAAGGACTTTGTTGCATTATTTAAGGATTCTGCTGCATTATTTAAGGACTTTGCTGCATTATTTAAGGACTTTGCCGCATTATTTAAGGACTATGCTTTGGTATTTAAGGACTCTGCTGCATTATTTAAGGACTCTGCTGCATTATTTAAGGACTCTGCTGCATTATTTAATTACTTTGCTGCATTATTTAAGGACTCTGCTGCGGTATTTAAGGACTCTGCTGCGGTATTTAAGGACTCTGCTGCATTATTTAAGGACACTGCTGCAGAATTTAAGGAATCTGCTTCATTATTTAATGACTTTGTTGCTTTATTTAAGGTCTCTGCTGCATTATTTAAGGACTCTGCTATGGTACTTAAGGACTTTGCTGCATTATTTAAGGACTTTGCTGCATTATTTAAGGACTCTGCTGCATTATTTAAGAACTTTGTTGCATTATTTAAGGACTCTGCTGCATTATTTAAGGACTTTGTTGCATTATGTAAGGACTCTGCTGCATTATTTAAGGACTTTGCTGCATTATTTAAGGACTCTGCTGCATAATTTAAGGACTTTATTGCATTATTTTAGGATCCTGCTGCATTATTTAATGACTCTGCTGAAGCATTTGAGGACTCAGCTGCATTATTAAAGGTCTCTGCTGCATTATTTAAGGATCCTGCTGAAGCATTTGAGGACTCAGTTGCATTATTTAAGGACTTTGCTGCATTATTTAACGACTCTGCTGCGTTATTTAAGGACTCTGCTGCATTATTTAAGAACTTTGCTGTATTATTTAAGGACTCTTCTGCATTATTTAATGACTCTGCTGAAGTATTTGAGGACTCAGCTGCATTATTTAAGGACTCTGCTGCATTATTTAAGGAATTTGCTGCATTATTTAAGGACTCTGCTGCGTTATTTAAGGACTCTGCTGCATTATTTAAGGACTTTGATGCATTATTTAAGGACGCTGCTGCAGAATTTAAGGAATCTGCTGCATTATTTAAGGACTTTGTTGCAATATTTAAGGTCTCTGCTGCATTATTTAAGGACTCTGCTGTGGTATTTAAGGACTCTGCTGCATTATTTAAGGAATTTGTTGCATTATTTAAGGACGCTGCTGCATTATTTAAGGTCTTTGTTGCATTATTTAAGGACTCTGCTGCAGTATTTAATGACTCTGCTGAAGCATTTGGGGACTCAGATGCATTATTTAAGGACTCTGCTGCATTATGTAAGGGCTTTGCTGCTTTATTTAAGGACTCTTTTGCATTATTTAAGGACTTTGTTGCATTATTTAAGGACTCTGCTGCATTATTTAAGGACTTTGTTGCATTATTTAAGGATTCTGCTGCATTATTTAAGGACTTTGCTGCATTATTTAAGGACTATGCTTTGGTATTTAAGGTCTCTGCTGCATTATTTAAGGACTCTGCTATGGTACTTAAGGACTTTGCTGCATTATTTAAGGACTTTGCTGCATTATTTAAGGACTCTGCTGCATTATTTAAGAACTTTGTTGCATTATTTAAGGACTCTGCTGCATTATTTAAGGACTTTGTTGCATTATGTAAGGACTCTGCTGCATTATTTAAGGACTTTGCTGCATTATTTAAGGACTCTGCTGCATAATTTAAGGACTTTATTGCATTATTTTAGGATCCTGCTGCATTATTTAATGACTCTGCTGAAGCATTTGAGGACTCAGCTGCATTATTAAAGGTCTCTGCTGCATTATTTAAGGATCCTGCTGAAGCATTTGAGGACTCAGTTGCATTATTTAAGGACTTTGCTGCATTATTTAACGACTCTGCTGCGTTATTTAAGGACTCTGCTGCATTATTTAAGAACTTTGCTGTATTATTTAAGGACTCTTCTGCATTATTTAATGACTCTGCTGAAGTATTTGAGGACTCAGCTGCATTATTTAAGGACTCTGCTGCATTATTTAAGGAATTTGCTGCATTATTTAAGGACTCTGCTGCGTTATTTAAGGACTCTGCTGCATTATTTAAGGACTTTGATGCATTATTTAAGGACGCTGCTGCAGAATTTAAGGAATCTGCTGCATTATTTAAGGACTTTGTTGCAATATTTAAGGTCTCTGCTGCATTATTTAAGGACTCTGCTGTGGTATTTAAGGACTCTGCTGCATTATTTAAGGAATTTGTTGCATTATTTAAGGACGCTGCTGCATTATTTAAGGTCTTTGTTGCATTATTTAAGGACTCTGCTGCAGTATTTAATGACTCTGCTGAAGCATTTGGGGACTCAGATGCATTATTTAAGGACTCTGCTGCATTATGTAAGGGCTTTGCTGCTTTATTTAAGGACTCTTTTGCATTATTTAAGGACTTTGTTGCATTATTTAAGGACTCTGCTGCATTATTTAAGGACTTTGTTGCATTATTTAAGGATTCTGCTGCATTATTTAAGGACTTTGCTGCATTATTTAAGGACTATGCTTTGGTATTTAAGGACTCTGCTGCATTATTTAAGGACTTTGCTGCATTATTTAAGGACTCTGCTGCATTATTTAATTACTTTGCTGCATTATTTAAGGACTCTGCTGCGGTATTTAAGGACTCTGCTGCATTATTTAAGGACTTTGATGCATTATTTAAGGACTCTGCTGCATTATTTAAGGAATTTGTTGCATTATTTAAGGACTCTGCTGCATTATTTAAGGACTTTGCTGCATTATTTAATAACTTTGTTGCATTATATAAGTACTCTGCTGCATTATTTAAGGACTTTGTTGCATTATGTAAGGAGTCTGCTGCATTATTTAAGGACTTTGCTGCATTATTTAACGACTCTGCTGAAGCATTTGAGGACTCAGCTGCATTATTTAAGGACTCTGCTGCATTATTTAAGGAATTTGCTGCATTATTTAAGGACTCTGCTGCGGTATTTAAGGACTCTGCTGCATTATTTAAGGACTTTGTTGCATTATGTAAGGAGTCTGCTGCATTATTTAAGGACTTTGCTGCATTATTTAATGAATCTGCTGAAGCATTTGAGGACTCAACTGCATTATTTAAGGTCTCTGCTGCATTATTTAAGGACTCTGCTGAAGCATTTGAGGACTCAGCTGCATGATTTAAGGACTTTGCTGCATTATTTAAGGACTCTGCTGCATTATTTAAGGAATTTGTTGCATTATTTAAGGACTCTGCTGCATTATTTAAGGACTTTGCTGCATTATTTAATAACTTTGTTGCATTATATAAGTACTCTGCTGCATTATTTAAGGACTTTGTTGCATTATGTAAGGAGTCTGCTGCATTATTTAAGGACTTTGCTGCATTATTTAACGACTCTGCTGAAGCATTTGAGGACTCAGCTGCATTATTTAAGGACTCTGCTGCATTATTTAAGGAATTTGCTGCATTATTTAAGGACTCTGCTGCGGTATTTAAGGACTCTGCTGCATTATTTAAGGACTTTGTTGCATTATGTAAGGAGCCTGCTGCATTATTTAAGGACTTTGCTGCATTATTTAATGACTCTGCTGAAGCATTTGAGGACTCAGCTGCATAATTTAAGGACTCTGCTGCATTATTTAAGGAATTTGCTGCATTATTTAAGGACTCTGCTGCGATATTTAAGGACTCTTCTGCATTATTTAAGGACTTTGATGCATTATTTAAGGACGCTGCTGCAGAATTTAAGGAATCTGCTGCATTATTTAAGGACTTTGTTGCATTATTTAAGGTCTCTGCTGCATTATTTAAGGACTCTGCTGTGGTATTTAATTACTCTGCTGCATTATTTAAGGAATTTGTTGCATTATTTAAGGACGCTGCTGCATTATTTAAGGACTTTGTTGCATTATTTAAGGACTTTGCTGCATTAATTAAGGACTTTGCTGCATTACTTAAGAACTCTGCTGCATTATTTAATTACTTGCTGCATTATTTAAGGACTCTGCTGCGGTGTTTAAGAACTCTGCTGCATTATTTAAGGACTTTGCTGCATTATTTTAGGACTCTGCTGCATTATTTAAGGACTTTGCTGTATTATTTAAGGACTCTACTGAATTATTTAAGGACTTTGTTGCATTATTTAAGGACTCTGCTGCATTATTTAAGGACTTTGCTGTATTATTTAAGGACTCTGCTGCATTATTTAAGGACTTTTTTGCATTATTTAATGACTCTGCTGCATTATTTAAGGACTTTGCTGCATTATTTAAGGACTCTGTTGCATTATTTAAGGACTTTATTGCATTATTTAATGACTCTGCTGCATTATTTAAGGAATTTGCTGCATTATTTAAGGACTCTGCTGCATTATTTAAGGACTTTGCTGCATTATTTAATGACTCTGCTGCATTATTTAAGGACTTTGTTGTATTATTTAAGGACTTTGCTGCATTATTTAAGGACTCTGCTGCGGTATTTAAGGACTCTGCTGCATTATTTAAGGACTTTGTTGCATTATTTAAGGACTCTGCTGCATTATTTAAGGACTTTGCTGCATTATTTAAGGACTATGCTGTGGTATTTAAGGACTCTGCTGCATTATTTAAGGACTCTGCTGCATTATGTAAGGACTTTGCTGCTTTATTTAAGGACTTTGCTGCATTATTTAAGGACTTTGTTGCATTATTTAAGGACTCTGCTGCATTATTTAAGGACTTTGTTGCATTATTTAAGGACTCTGCTGCATTATTTAAGGACTTTGCTGCATTATTTAAGGACTATGCTGTGGTATTTAAGGACTATGCTTTGGCATTATTTAAGGACTTTGCTGCATTATTTAAGGACTCTGCTGCATTATTTAATTACTTTGCTGCATTATTAAAGGACCCTGCTGCGGCATTTAAGGATTCTGCTGCATTATTTAAGGACTTTGATGCATTATTTAAGGACGCTGCTGCAGAATTTAAGGAATCTGCTGCATTATTTAAGGACTTTGTTGCATTATTTAAGGTCTCTGCTGCATTATTTAAGGACTCTGCTATGGTACTTAACGACTTTGCTGCATTATTTAAGGACTTTGCTGCATTATTTAAGGACTTTGATGCATTATTTAAGAACTTTGTTGCATTATTTAAGGACTCTGCTGCATTATTTAAGGACTTTGTTGCATTATGTAAGGACTCTGCTGCATTATTTAAGGACTTTGCTGCATTATTTAAGGACTCTGTTGCATAATTTAAGGACTTTATTGCATTATTTAAGGATCCTGCTGCATTATTTAAGGATCCTGCTGAAGCATTTGAGGACTCAGCTGCATTATTTAACGACTCTGCTGCATTATCTAAGGACTCTGCTGCTTTATTTAAGGACTTTCCTGCATTATTTAAGGAGTCTTCTGCATTATTTAATGACTCTGCTGAAGCATTTGAGGACTCAGCTGCATTATTTAAGGACTCTGCTGCATTATTTAAGGACTTTGCTGCATTATTTAATGACTCTGCTGAAGCATTTGAGGACTCAGCTGCATTATTTAAGGACTTTGCTGCATTATTTAACGACTCTGCTGCGTTATTTAAGGACTCTGCTGCATTATTTAAGAACTTTGCTGCATTATTTAAGGACTCTTCTGCATTATTTAATGACTCTGCTGAAGTATTTGAGGACTCAGCTGCATTATTTAAGGACTCTGCTGCATTATTTAAGGAATTTGCTGCATTATTTAAGGACTCTGCTGCGTTATTTAAGGACTCTGCTGCATTATTTAAGGACTTTGATGCATTATTTAAGGACGCTGCTGCAGAATTTAAGGAATCTGCTGCATTATTTAAGGACTTTGTTGCATTATTTAAGGTCTCTGCTGCATTATTTAAGGACTCTGCTGTGGTATTTAAGGACTCTGCTGCATTATTTAAGGAATTTGTTGCATTATTTAAGGACGCTGCTGCATTATTTAAGGACTTTGTTGCTTTATTTAAGGACTCTGCTGCAGTATTTAATGACTCTGCTGAAGCATTTGGGGACTCAGATGCATTATTTAAGGACTCTGCTGCATTATGTAAGGGCTTTGCTGCTTTATTTAAGGACTCTTTTGCATTATTTAAGGACTTTGTTGCATTATTTAAGGACTCTGCTGCATTATTTAAGGACTTTGCTGCATTATTTAAGGACTATGCTTTGGTATTTAAGGACTCTGCTGCATTATTTAAGGACTTTGCTGCATTATTTAAGGACTCTGCTGCATTATTTAATTACTTTGCTGCATTATTTAAGGACTCTGCTGCGGTATTTAAGGACTCTGCTGCATTATTTAAGGACTTTGATGCATTATTTAAGGACTCTGCTGCATTATTTAAGGAATTTGTTGCATTATTTAAGGACTCTGCTGCATTATTTAAGGACTTTGCTGCATTATTTAATAACTTTGTTGCATTATATAAGTACTCTGCTGCATTATTTAAGGACTTTGTTGCATTATGTAAATAGTCTGCTGCATTATTTAAGGACTTTGCTGCATTATTTAACGACTCTGCTGAAGCATTTGAGGACTCAGCTGCATTATTTAAGGACTCTGCTGCATTATTTAAGGAATTTGCTGCATTATTTAAGGACTCTGCTGCGGTATTTAAGGACTCTGCTGCATTATTTAAGGACTTTGTTGCATTATGTAAGGAGTCTGCTGCATTATTTAAGGACTTTGCTGCATTATTTAATGAATCTGCTGAAGCATTTGAGGACTCAACTGCATTATTTAAGGTCTCTGCTGCATTATTTAAGGACTCTGCTGAAGCATTTGAGGACTCAGCTGCATGATTTAAGGACTTTGCTGCATTAGTTAAGGACTCTGCTGCATTATTTAAGGAATTTGTTGCATTATTTAAGGACTCTGCTGCATTATTTAAGGACTTTGCTGCATTATTTAATAACTTTGTTGCATTATATAAGTACTCTGCTGCATTATTTAAGGACTTTGTTGCATTATGTAAGGAGTCTGCTGCATTATTTAAGGACTTTGCTGCATTATTTAACGACTCTGCTGAAGCATTTGAGGACTCAGCTGCATTATTTAAGGACACTGCTGCATTATTTAAGGAATTTGCTGCATTATTTAAGGACTCTGCTGCGGTATTTAAGGACTCTGCTGCATTATTTAAGGACTTTGTTGCATTATTTAAGGTCTCTGCTGCAGTATTTAATGACTCTGCTGAAGCATTTGGGCACTCAGATGCATTATTTAAGGACTCTGCTGCATTATGTAAGGGCTTTGCTGCTTTATTTAAGGACTCTTTTGCATTATTTAAGGACTTTGTTGCATTATTTAAGGACTCTGCTGCATTATTTAAGGACTTTGTTGCATTATTTAAGGATTCTGCTGCATTATTTAAGGACTTTGCTGCATTATTTAAGGACTTTGCCGCATTATTTAAGGACTATGCTTTGGTATTTAAGGACTCTGCTGCATTATTTAAGGACTCTGCTGCATTATTTAAGGACTCTGCTGCATTATTTAATTACTTTGCTGCATTATTTAAGGACTCTGCTGCGGTATTTAAGGACTCTGCTGCGGTATTTAAGGACTCTGCTGCATTATTTAAGGACAATGCTGCAGAATTTAAGGAATCTGCTTCATTATTTAAGGACTTTGTTGCTTTATTTAAGGTCTCTGCTGCATTATTTAAGGACTCTGCTATGGTACTTAAGGACTTTGCTGCATTATTTAAGGACTTTGCTGCATTATTTAAGGACTCTGCTGCATTATTTAAGAACTTTGTTGCATTATTTAAGGACTCTGCTGCATTATTTAAGGACTTTGTTGCATTATGTAAGGACTCTGCTGCATTATTTAAGGACTTTGCTGCATTATTTAAGGACTCTGCTGCATAATTTAAGGACTTTATTGCATTATTTTAGGATCCTGCTGCATTATTTAATGACTCTGCTGAAGCATTTGAGGACTCAGCTGCATTATTAAAGGTCTCTGCTGCATTATTTAAGGATCCTGCTGAAGCATTTGAGGACTCAGTTGCATTATTTAAGGACTTTGCTGCATTATTTAACGACTCTGCTGCGTTATTTAAGGACTCTGCTGCATTATTTAAGAACTTTGCTGTATTATTTAAGGACTCTTCTGCATTATTTAATGACTCTGCTGAAGTATTTGAGGACTCAGCTGCATTATTTAAGGACTCTGCTGCATTATTTAAGGAATTTGCTGCATTATTTAAGGACTCTGCTGCGTTATTTAAGGACTCTGCTGCATTATTTAAGGACTTTGATGCATTATTTAAGGACGCTGCTGCAGAATTTAAGGAATCTGCTGCATTATTTAAGGACTTTGTTGCAATATTTAAGGTCTCTGCTGCATTATTTAAGGACTCTGCTGTGGTATTTAAGGACTCTGCTGCATTATTTAAGGAATTTGTTGCATTATTTAAGGACGCTGCTGCATTATTTAAGGTCTTTGTTGCATTATTTAAGGACTCTGCTGCAGTATTTAATGACTCTGCTGAAGCATTTGGGGACTCAGATGCATTATTTAAGGACTCTGCTGCATTATGTAAGGGCTTTGCTGCTTTATTTAAGGACTCTTTTGCATTATTTAAGGACTTTGTTGCATTATTTAAGGACTCTGCTGCATTATTTAAGGACTTTGTTGCATTATTTAAGGATTCTGCTGCATTATTTAAGGACTTTGCTGCATTATTTAAGGACTATGCTTTGGTATTTAAGGTCTCTGCTGCATTATTTAAGGACTCTGCTATGGTACTTAAGGACTTTGCTGCATTATTTAAGGACTTTGCTGCATTATTTAAGGACTCTGCTGCATTATTTAAGAACTTTGTTGCATTATTTAAGGACTCTGCTGCATTATTTAAGGACTTTGTTGCATTATGTAAGGACTCTGCTGCATTATTTAAGGACTTTGCTGCATTATTTAAGGACTCTGCTGCATAATTTAAGGACTTTATTGCATTATTTTAGGATCCTGCTGCATTATTTAATGACTCTGCTGAAGCATTTGAGGACTCAGCTGCATTATTAAAGGTCTCTGCTGCATTATTTAAGGATCCTGCTGAAGCATTTGAGGACTCAGTTGCATTATTTAAGGACTTTGCTGCATTATTTAACGACTCTGCTGCGTTATTTAAGGACTCTGCTGGATTATTTAAGAACTTTGCTGTATTATTTAAGGACTCTTCTGCATTATTTAATGACTCTGCTGAAGTATTTGAGGACTCAGCTGCATTATTTAAGGACTCTGCTGCATTATTTAAGGAATTTGCTGCATTATTTAAGGACTCTGCTGCGTTATTTAAGGACTCTGCTGCATTATTTAAGGACTTTGATGCATTATTTAAGGACGCTGCTGCAGAATTTAAGGAATCTGCTGCATTATTTAAGGACTTTGTTGCAATATTTAAGGTCTCTGCTGCATTATTTAAGGACTCTGCTGTGGTATTTAAGGACTCTGCTGCATTATTTAAGGAATTTGTTGCATTATTTAAGGACGCTGCTGCATTATTTAAGGTCTTTGTTGCATTATTTAAGGACTCTGCTGCAGTATTTAATGACTCTGCTGAAGCATTTGGGGACTCAGATGCATTATTTAAGGACTCTGCTGCATTATGTAAGGGCTTTGCTGCTTTATTTAAGGACTCTTTTGCATTATTTAAGGACTTTGTTGCATTATTTAAGGACTCTGCTGCATTATTTAAGGACTTTGTTGCATTATTTAAGGATTCTGCTGCATTATTTAAGGACTTTGCTGCATTATTTAAGGACTATGCTTTGGTATTTAAGGACTCTGCTGCATTATTTAAGGACTTTGCTGCATTATTTAAGGACTCTGCTGCATTATTTAATTACTTTGCTGCATTATTTAAGGACTCTGCTGCGGTATTTAAGGACTCTGCTGCATTATTTAAGGACTTTGATGCATTATTTAAGGACTCTGCTGCATTATTTAAGGAATTTGTTGCATTATTTAAGGACTCTGCTGCATTATTTAAGGACTTTGCTGCATTATTTAATAACTTTGTTGCATTATATAAGTACTCTGCTGCATTATTTAAGGACTTTGTTGCATTATGTAAGGAGTCTGCTGCATTATTTAAGGACTTTGCTGCATTATTTAACGACTCTGCTGAAGCATTTGAGGACTCAGCTGCATTATTTAAGGACTCTGCTGCATTATTTAAGGAATTTGCTGCATTATTTAAGGACTCTGCTGCGGTATTTAAGGACTCTGCTGCATTATTTAAGGACTTTGTTGCATTATGTAAGGAGTCTGCTGCATTATTTAAGGACTTTGCTGCATTATTTAATGAATCTGCTGAAGCATTTGAGGACTCAACTGCATTATTTAAGGTCTCTGCTGCATTATTTAAGGACTCTGCTGAAGCATTTGAGGACTCAGCTGCATGATTTAAGGACTTTGCTGCATTATTTAAGGACTCTGCTGCATTATTTAAGGAATTTGTTGCATTATTTAAGGACTCTGCTGCATTATTTAAGGACTTTGCTGCATTATTTAATAACTTTGTTGCATTATATAAGTACTCTGCTGCATTATTTAAGGACTTTGTTGCATTATGTAAGGAGTCTGCTGCATTATTTAAGGACTTTGCTGCATTATTTAACGACTCTGCTGAAGCATTTGAGGACTCAGCTGCATTATTTAAGGACTCTGCTGCATTATTTAAGGAATTTGCTGCATTATTTAAGGACTCTGCTGCGGTATTTAAGGACTCTGCTGCATTATTTAAGGACTTTGTTGCATTATGTAAGGAGCCTGCTGCATTATTTAAGGACTTTGCTGCATTATTTAATGACTCTGCTGAAGCATTTGAGGACTCAGCTGCATAATTTAAGGACTCTGCTGCATTATTTAAGGAATTTGCTGCATTATTTAAGGACTCTGCTGCGATATTTAAGGACTCTTCTGCATTATTTAAGGACTTTGATGCATTATTTAAGGACGCTGCTGCAGAATTTAAGGAATCTGCTGCATTATTTAAGGACTTTGTTGCATTATTTAAGGTCTCTGCTGCATTATTTAAGGACTCTGCTGTGGTATTTAATTACTCTGCTGCATTATTTAAGGAATTTGTTGCATTATTTAAGGACGCTGCTGCATTATTTAAGGACTTTGTTGCATTATTTAAGGACTTTGCTGCATTAATTAAGGACTTTGCTGCATTACTTAAGAACTCTGCTGCATTATTTAATTACTTGCTGCATTATTTAAGGACTCTGCTGCGGTGTTTAAGAACTCTGCTGCATTATTTAAGGACTTTGCTGCATTATTTTAGGACTCTGCTGCATTATTTAAGGACTTTGCTGTATTATTTAAGGACTCTACTGAATTATTTAAGGACTTTGTTGCATTATTTAAGGACTCTGCTGCATTATTTAAGGACTTTGCTGTATTATTTAAGGACTCTGCTGCATTATTTAAGGACTTTTTTGCATTATTTAATGACTCTGCTGCATTATTTAAGGACTTTGCTGCATTATTTAAGGACTCTGTTGCATTATTTAAGGACTTTATTGCATTATTTAATGACTCTGCTGCATTATTTAAGGAATTTGCTGCATTATTTAAGGACTCTGCTGCATTATTTAAGGACTTTGCTGCATTATTTAATGACTCTGCTGCATTATTTAAGGACTTTGTTGTATTATTTAAGGACTTTGCTGCATTATTTAAGGACTCTGCTGCGGTATTTAAGGACTCTGCTGCATTATTTAAGGACTTTGTTGCATTATTTAAGGACTCTGCTGCATTATTTAAGGACTTTGCTGCATTATTTAAGGACTATGCTGTGGTATTTAAGGACTCTGCTGTATTATTTAAGGACTTTGCTGCATTATTTAAGGACTCTGCTGCATTATTTAATGACTTTGTTGCATTATATAAAGACTCTGCTGCATTATTTAAGGACTATGTTGCATTATGTTAGAAGTCTGCTGCATTATTTAAGGACTTTGCTGCATTATTTAAGGACTCTGCTGCATTATTTAAGGACTTTATTGCATTATTTAAGGACTCTGCTGCATTATTTAATGACTCTGCTGAAGCATTTGAGGACTCAGCTGCATTATTTAAGGTCTCTGCTGTATTATTTAAGGACTCTGCTGCATTATTTAATGACTCTGCTGCGGTATTTAAGGACTCTGCTGCATTATTTAAGGACTTTGCTGCATTACTTAAGGACTGCTGCGTTATTTAAGGACTCTGCTGCATTATTTAAGACTTTGCTGCATTATTTAAGGACTCTGCTGCAGTGCTTAATGACTCTGCTGAAGCAATTGGGGACTCAGATGCATTATTTAAGGACTCTGCTGCATTATGTAAGGACTTTGCTGCTTTATTTAAGGACTTTGCTGCATTATTTAAGGACTTTGTTGCATTATTTAAGGACTCTGCTGCATTATTTAAGGACTTTGTTGCATTATTTAAGGACTCTGCTGCATTATTTAAGGACTTTGCTGCATTATTTAAGGACTATGCTGTGGTATTTAAGGACTATGCTTTGGCATTATTTAAGGACTTTGCTGCATTATTTAAGGACTCTGCTGCATTATTTAATTACTTTGCTGCATTATTAAAGGACCCTGCTGCGGCATTTAAGGATTCTGCTGCATTATTTAAGGACTTTGATGCATTATTTAAGGACGCTGCTGCAGAATTTAAGGAATCTGCTGCATTATTTAAGGACTTTGTTGCATTATTTAAGGTCTCTGCTGCATTATTTAAGGACTCTGCTATGGTACTTAACGACTTTGCTGCATTATTTAAGGACTTTGCTGCATTATTTAAGGACTTTGATGCATTATTTAAGAACTTTGTTGCATTATTTAAGGACTCTGCTGCATTATTTAAGGACTTTGTTGCATTATGTAAGGACTCTGCTGCATTATTTAAGGACTTTGTTGCATTATTTAAGGTCTCTGCTGCAGTATTTAATGACTCTGCTGAAGCATTTGGGCACTCAGATGCATTATTTAAGGACTCTGCTGCATTATGTAAGGGCTTTGCTGCTTTATTTAAGGACTCTTTTGCATTATTTAAGGACTTTGTTGCATTATTTAAGGACTCTGCTGCATTATTTAAGGACTTTGTTGCATTATTTAAGGATTCTGCTGCATTATTTAAGGACTTTGCTGCATTATTTAAGGACTTTGCCGCATTATTTAAGGACTATGCTTTGGTATTTAAGGACTCTGCTGCATTATTTAAGGACTCTGCTGCATTATTTAAGGACTCTGCTGCATTATTTAATTACTTTGCTGCATTATTTAAGGACTCTGCTGCGGTATTTAAGGACTCTGCTGCGGTATTTAAGGACTCTGCTGCATTATTTAAGGACACTGCTGCAGAATTTAAGGAATCTGCTTCATTATTTAAGGACTTTGTTGCTTTATTTAAGGTCTCTGCTGCATTATTTAAGGACTCTGCTATGGTACTTAAGGACTTTGCTGCATTATTTAAGGACTTTGCTGCATTATTTAAGGACTCTGCTGCATTATTTAAGAACTTTGTTGCATTATTTAAGGACTCTGCTGCATTATTTAAGGACTTTGTTGCATTATGTAAGGACTCTGCTGCATTATTTAAGGACTTTGCTGCATTATTTAAGGACTCTGCTGCATAATTTAAGGACTTTATTGCATTATTTTAGGATCCTGCTGCATTATTTAATGACTCTGCTGAAGCATTTGAGGACTCAGCTGCATTATTAAAGGTCTCTGCTGCATTATTTAAGGATCCTGCTGAAGCATTTGAGGACTCAGTTGCATTATTTAAGGACTTTGCTGCATTATTTAACGACTCTGCTGCGTTATTTAAGGACTCTGCTGCATTATTTAAGAACTTTGCTGTATTATTTAAGGACTCTTCTGCATTATTTAATGACTCTGCTGAAGTATTTGAGGACTCAGCTGCATTATTTAAGGACTCTGCTGCATTATTTAAGGAATTTGCTGCATTATTTAAGGACTCTGCTGCGTTATTTAAGGACTCTGCTGCATTATTTAAGGACTTTGATGCATTATTTAAGGACGCTGCTGCAGAATTTAAGGAATCTGCTGCATTATTTAAGGACTTTGTTGCAATATTTAAGGTCTCTGCTGCATTATTTAAGGACTCTGCTGTGGTATTTAAGGACTCTGCTGCATTATTTAAGGAATTTGTTGCATTATTTAAGGACGCTGCTGCATTATTTAAGGTCTTTGTTGCATTATTTAAGGACTCTGCTGCAGTATTTAATGACTCTGCTGAAGCATTTGGGGACTCAGATGCATTATTTAAGGACTCTGCTGCATTATGTAAGGGCTTTGCTGCTTTATTTAAGGACTCTTTTGCATTATTTAAGGACTTTGTTGCATTATTTAAGGACTCTGCTGCATTATTTAAGGACTTTGTTGCATTATTTAAGGATTCTGCTGCATTATTTAAGGACTTTGCTGCATTATTTAAGGACTATGCTTTGGTATTTAAGGACTCTGCTGCATTATTTAAGGACTTTGCTGCATTATTTAAGGACTCTGCTGCATTATTTAATTACTTTGCTGCATTATTTAAGGACTCTGCTGCGGTATTTAAGGACTCTGCTGCATTATTTAAGGACTTTGATGCATTATTTAAGGACTCTGCTGCATTATTTAAGGAATTTGTTGCATTATTTAAGGACTCTGCTGCATTATTTAAGGACTTTGCTGCATTATTTAATAACTTTGTTGCATTATATAAGTACTCTGCTGCATTATTTAAGGACTTTGTTGCATTATGTAAGGAGTCTGCTGCATTATTTAAGGACTTTGCTGCATTATTTAACGACTCTGCTGAAGCATTTGAGGACTCAGCTGCATTATTTAAGGACTCTGCTGCTTTATTTAAGGAATTTGCTGCATTATTTAAGGACTCTGCTGCGGTATTTAAGGACTCTGCTGCATTATTTAAGGACTTTGTTGCATTATGTAAGGAGTCTGCTGCATTATTTAAGGACTTTGCTGCATTATTTAATGAATCTGCTGAAGCATTTGAGGACTCAACTGCATTATTTAAGGTCTCTGCTGCATTATTTAAGGACTCTGCTGAAGCATTTGAGGACTCAGCTGCATGATTTAAGGACTTTGCTGCATTATTTAAGGACTCTGCTGCATTATTTAAGGAATTTGTTGCATTATTTAAGGACTCTGCTGCATTATTTAAGGACTTTGCTGCATTATTTAATAACTTTGTTGCATTATATAAGTACTCTGCTGCATTATTTAAGGACTTTGTTGCATTATGTAAGGAGTCTGCTGCATTATTTAAGGACTTTGCTGCATTATTTAACGACTCTGCTGAAGCATTTGAGGACTCAGCTGCATTATTTAAGGACTCTGCTGCATTATTTAAGGAATTTGCTGCATTATTTAAGGACTCTGCTGCGGTATTTAAGGACTCTGCTGCATTATTTAAGGACTTTGTTGCATTATGTAAGGAGCCTGCTGCATTATTTAAGGACTTTGCTGCATTATTTAATGACTCTGCTGAAGCATTTGAGGACTCAGCTGCATAATTTAAGGACTCTGCTGCATTATTTAAGGAATTTGCTGCATTATTTAAGGACTCTGCTGCGATATTTAAGGACTCTTCTGCATTATTTAAGGACTTTGATGCATTATTTAAGGACGCTGCTGCAGAATTTAAGGAATCTGCTGCATTATTTAAGGACTTTGTTGCATTATTTAAGGTCTCTGCTGCATTATTTAAGGACTCTGCTGTGGTATTTAATTACTCTGCTGCATTATTTAAGGAATTTGTTGCATTATTTAAGGACGCTGCTGCATTATTTAAGGACTTTGTTGCATTATTTAAGGACTTTGCTGCATTAATTAAGGACTTTGCTGCATTACTTAAGAACTCTGCTGCATTATTTAATTACTTGCTGCATTATTTAAGGACTCTGCTGCGGTGTTTAAGAACTCTGCTGCATTATTTAAGGACTTTGCTGCATTATTTTAGGACTCTGCTGCATTATTTAAGGACTTTGCTGTATTATTTAAGGACTCTACTGAATTATTTAAGGACTTTGTTGCATTATTTAAGGACTCTGCTGCATTATTTAAGGACTTTGCTGTATTATTTAAGGACTCTGCAGCATTATTTAAGGACTTTTTTGCATTATTTAATGACTCTGCTGCATTATTTAAGGACTTTGCTGCATTATTTAAGGACTCTGTTGCATTATTTAAGGACTTTATTGCATTATTTAATGACTCTGCTGCATTATTTAAGGAATTTGCTGCATTATTTAAGGACTCTGCTGCATTATTTAAGGACTTTGCTGCATTATTTAATGACTCTGCTGCATTATTTAAGGACTTTGTTGTATTATTTAAGGACTTTGCTGCATTATTTAAGGACTCTGCTGCGGTATTTAAGGACTCTGCTGCATTATTTAAGGACTTTGTTGCATTATTTAAGGACTCTGCTGCATTATTTAAGGACTTTGCTGCATTATTTAAGGACTATGCTGTGGTATTTAAGGACTCTGCTGTATTATTTAAGGACTTTGCTGCATTATTTAAGGACTCTGCTGCATTATTTAATGACTTTGTTGCATTATATAAAGACTCTGCTGCATTATTTAAGGACTATGTTGCATTATGTTAGAAGTCTGCTGCATTATTTAAGGACTTTGCTGCATTATTTAAGGACTCTGCTGCATTATTTAAGGACTTTATTGCATTATTTAAGGACTCTGCTGCATTATTTAATGACTCTGCTGAAGCATTTGTGGACTCAGCTGCATTATTTAAGGTCTCTGCTGTATTATTTAAGGACTCTGCTGCATTATTTAATGACTCTGCTGCGGTATTTAAGGACTCTGCTGCATTATTTAAGGACTTTGCTGCATTACTTAAGGACTGCTGCGTTATTTAAGGACTCTGCTGCATTATTTAAGACTTTGCTGCATTATTTAAGGACTCTGCTGCAGTGCTTAATGACTCTGCTGAAGCAATTGGGGACTCAGATGCATTATTTAAGGACTCTGCTGCATTATGTAAGGACTTTGCTGCTTTATTTAAGGACTTTGCTGCATTATTTAAGGACTTTGTTGCATTATTTAAGGACTCTGCTGCATTATTTAAGGACTTTGTTGCATTATTTAAGGACTCTGCTGCATTATTTAAGGACTTTGCTGCATTATTTAAGGACTATGCTGTGGTATTTAAGGACTATGCTTTGGCATTATTTAAGGACTTTGCTGCATTATTTAAGGACTCTGCTGCATTATTTAATTACTTTGCTGCATTATTAAAGGACCCTGCTGCGGCATTTAAGGATTCTGCTGCATTATTTAAGGACTTTGATGCATTATTTAAGGACGCTGCTGCAGAATTTAAGGAATCTGCTGCATTATTTAAGGACTTTGTTGCATTATTTAAGGTCTCTGCTGCATTATTTAAGGACTCTGCTATGGTACTTAACGACTTTGCTGCATTATTTAAGGACTTTGCTGCATTATTTAAGGACTTTGATGCATTATTTAAGAACTTTGTTGCATTATTTAAGGACTCTGCTGCATTATTTAAGGACTTTGTTGCATTATGTAAGGACTCTGCTGCATTATTTAAGGACTTTGCTGCATTATTTAAGGACTCTGTTGCATAATTTAAGGACTTTATTGCATTATTTAAGGATCCTGCTGCATTATTTAAGGATCCTGCTGAAGCATTTGAGGACTCAGCTGCATTATTTAACGACTCTGCTGCATTATCTAAGGACTCTGCTGCTTTATTTAAGGACTTTCCTGCATTATTTAAGGAGTCTTCTGCATTATTTAATGACTCTGCTGAAGCATTTGAGGACTCAGCTGCATTATTTAAGGACTCTGCTGCATTATTTAAGGACTTTGCTGCATTATTTAATGACTCTGCTGAAGCATTTGAGGACTCAGCTGCATTATTTAAGGACTTTGCTGCATTATTTAATGACTCTGCTGCGTTATTTAAGGACTCTGCTGCATTATTTAAGAACTTTGCTGCATTATTTAAGGACTCTTCTGCATTATTTAATGACTCTGCTGAAGTATTTGAGGACTCAGCTGCATTATTTAAGGACTCTGCTGCATTATTTAAGGAATTTGCTGCATTATTTAAGGACTCTGCTGCGTTATTTAAGGACTCTGCTGCATTATTTAAGGACTTTGATGCATTATTTAAGGACGCTGCTGCAGAATTTAAGGAATCTGCTGCATTATTTAAGGACTTTGTTGCATTATTTAAGGTCTCTGCTGCATTATTTAAGGACTCTGCTGTGGTATTTAAGGACTCTGCTGCATTATTTAAGGAATTTGTTGCATTATTTAAGGACGCTGCTGCATTATTTAAGGACTTTGTTGCTTTATTTAAGGACTCTGCTGCAGTATTTAATGACTCTGCTGAAGCATTTGGGGACTCAGATGCATTATTTAAGGACTCTGCTGCATTATGTAAGGGCTTTGCTGCTTTATTTAAGGACTCTTTTGCATTATTTAAGGACTTTGTTGCATTATTTAAGGACTCTGCTGCATTATTTAAGGACTTTGCTGCATTATTTAAGGACTATGCTTTGGTATTTAAGGACTCTGCTGCATTATTTAAGGACTTTGCTGCATTATTTAAGGACTCTGCTGCATTATTTAATTACTTTGCTGCATTATTTAAGGACTCTGCTGCGGTATTTAAGGACTCTGCTGCATTATTTAAGGACTTTGATGCATTATTTAAGGACTCTGCTGCATTATTTAAGGAATTTGTTGCATTATTTAAGGACTCTGCTGCATTATTTAAGGACTTTGCTGCATTATTTAATAACTTTGTTGCATTATATAAGTACTCTGCTGCATTATTTAAGGACTTTGTTGCATTATGTAAGGAGTCTGCTGCATTATTTAAGGACTTTGCTGCATTATTTAACGACTCTGCTGAAGCATTTGAGGACTCAGCTGCATTATTTAAGGACTCTGCTGCATTATTTAAGGAATTTGCTGCATTATTTAAGGACTCTGCTGCGGTGTTTAAGGACTCTGCTGCATTATTTAAGGACTTTGTTGCATTATGTAAGGAGTCTGCTGCATTATTTAAGGACTTTGCTGCATTATTTAATGAATCTGCTGAAGCATTTGAGGACTCAACTGCATTATTTAAGGTCTCTGCTGCATTATTTAAGGACTCTGCTGAAGCATTTGAGGACTCAGCTGCATGATTTAAGGACTTTGCTGCATTAGTTAAGGACTCTGCTGCATTATTTAAGGAATTTGTTGCATTATTTAAGGACTCTGCTGCATTATTTAAGGACTTTGCTGCATTATTTAATAACTTTGTTGCATTATATAAGTACTCTGCTGCATTATTTAAGGACTTTGTTGCATTATGTAAGGAGTCTGCTGCATTATTTAAGGACTTTGCTGCATTATTTAACGACTCTGCTGAAGCATTTGAGGACTCAGCTGCATTATTTAAGGACACTGCTGCATTATTTAAGGAATTTGCTGCATTATTTAAGGACTCTGCTGCGGTATTTAAGGACTCTGCTGCATTATTTAAGGACTTTGTTGCATTATTTAAGGTCTCTGCTGCAGTATTTAATGACTCTGCTGAAGCATTTGGGCACTCAGATGCATTATTTAAGGACTCTGCTGCATTATGTAAGGGCTTTGCTGCTTTATTTAAGGACTCTTTTGCATTATTTAAGGACTTTGTTGCATTATTTAAGGACTCTGCTGCATTATTTAAGGACTTTGTTGCATTATTTAAGGATTCTGCTGCATTATTTAAGGACTTTGCTGCATTATTTAAGGACTTTGCCGCATTATTTAAGGACTATGCTTTGGTATTTAAGGACTCTGCTGCATTATTTAAGGACTCTGCTGCATTATTTAAGGACTCTGCTGCATTATTTAATTACTTTGCTGCATTATTTAAGGACTCTGCTGCGGTATTTAAGGACTCTGCTGCGGTATTTAAGGACTCTGCTGCATTATTTAAGGACACTGCTGCAGAATTTAAGGAATCTGCTTCATTATTTAAGGACTTTGTTGCTTTATTTAAGGTCTCTGCTGCATTATTTAAGGACTCTGCTATGGTACTTAAGGACTTTGCTGCATTATTTAAGGACTTTGCTGCATTATTTAAGGACTCTGCTGCATTATTTAAGAACTTTGTTGCATTATTTAAGGACTCTGCTGCATTATTTAAGGACTTTGTTGCATTATGTAAGGACTCTGCTGCATTATTTAAGGACTTTGCTGCATTATTTAAGGACTCTGCTGCATAATTTAAGGACTTTATTGCATTATTTTAGGATCCTGCTGCATTATTTAATGACTCTGCTGAAGCATTTGAGGACTCAGCTGCATTATTAAAGGTCTCTGCTGCATTATTTAAGGATCCTGCTGAAGCATTTGAGGACTCAGTTGCATTATTTAAGGACTTTGCTGCATTATTTAACGACTCTGCTGCGTTATTTAAGGACTCTGCTGCATTATTTAAGAACTTTGCTGTATTATTTAAGGACTCTTCTGCATTATTTAATGACTCTGCTGAAGTATTTGAGGACTCAGCTGCATTATTTAAGGACTCTGCTGCATTATTTAAGGAATTTGCTGCATTATTTAAGGACTCTGCTGCGTTATTTAAGGACTCTGCTGCATTATTTAAGGACTTTGATGCATTATTTAAGGACGCTGCTGCAGAATTTAAGGAATCTGCTGCATTATTTAAGGACTTTGTTGCAATATTTAAGGTCTCTGCTGCATTATTTAAGGACTCTGCTGTGGTATTTAAGGACTCTGCTGCATTATTTAAGGAATTTGTTGCATTATTTAAGGACGCTGCTGCATTATTTAAGGTCTTTGTTGCATTATTTAAGGACTCTGCTGCAGTATTTAATGACTCTGCTGAAGCATTTGGGGACTCAGATGCATTATTTAAGGACTCTGCTGCATTATGTAAGGGCTTTGCTGCTTTATTTAAGGACTCTTTTGCATTATTTAAGGACTTTGTTGCATTATTTAAGGACTCTGCTGCATTATTTAAGGACTTTGTTGCATTATTTAAGGATTCTGCTGCATTATTTAAGGACTTTGCTGCATTATTTAAGGACTATGCTTTGGTATTTAAGGACTCTGCTGCATTATTTAAGGACTTTGCTGCATTATTTAAGGACTCTGCTGCATTATTTAATTACTTTGCTGCATTATTTAAGGACTCTGCTGCGGTATTTAAGGACTCTGCTGCATTACTTAAGGACTTTGATGCATTATTTAAGGACTCTGCTGCATTATTTAAGGAATTTGTTGCATTATTTAAGGACTCTGCTGCATTATTTAAGGACTTTGCTGCATTATTTAATAACTTTGTTGCATTATATAAGTACTCTGCTGCATTATTTAAGGACTTTGTTGCATTATGTAAGGAGTCTGCTGCATTATTTAAGGACTTTGCTGCATTATTTAACGACTCTGCTGAAGCATTTGAGGACTCAGCTGCATTATTTAAGGACTCTGCTGCATTATTTAAGGAATTTGCTGCATTATTTAAGGACTCTGCTGCGGTATTTAAGGACTCTGCTGCATTATTTAAGGACTTTGTTGCATTATGTAAGGAGTCTGCTGCATTATTTAAGGACTTTGCTGCATTATTTAATGAATCTGCTGAAGCATTTGAGGACTCAACTGCATTATTTAAGGTCTCTGCTGCATTATTTAAGGACTCTGCTGAAGCATTTGAGGACTCAGCTGCATGATTTAAGGACTTTGCTGCATTATTTAAGGACTCTGCTGCATTATTTAAGGAATTTGTTGCATTATTTAAGGACTCTGCTGCATTATTTAAGGACTTTGCTGCATTATTTAATAACTTTGTTGCATTATATAAGTACTCTGCTGCATTATTTAAGGACTTTGTTGCATTATGTAAGGAGTCTGCTGCATTATTTAAGGACTTTGCTGCATTATTTAACGACTCTGCTGAAGCATTTGAGGACTCAGCTGCATTATTTAAGGACTCTGCTGCATTATTTAAGGAATTTGCTGCATTATTTAAGGACTCTGCTGCGGTATTTAAGGACTCTGCTGCATTATTTAAGGACTTTGTTGCATTATGTAAGGAGCCTGCTGCATTATTTAAGGACTTTGCTGCATTATTTAATGACTCTGCTGAAGCATTTGAGGACTCAGCTGCATAATTTAAGGACTCTGCTGCATTATTTAAGGAATTTGCTGCATTATTTAAGGACTCTGCTGCGATATTTAAGGACTCTTCTGCATTATTTAAGGACTTTGATGCATTATTTAAGGACGCTGCTGCAGAATTTAAGGAATCTGCTGCATTATTTAAGGACTTTGTTGCATTATTTAAGGTCTCTGCTGCATTATTTAAGGACTCTGCTGTGGTATTTAATTACTCTGCTGCATTATTTAAGGAATTTGTTGCATTATTTAAGGACGCTGCTGCATTATTTAAGGACTTTGTTGCATTATTTAAGGACTTTGCTGCATTAATTAAGGACTTTGCTGCATTACTTAAGAACTCTGCTGCATTATTTAATTACTTGCTGCATTATTTAAGGACTCTGCTGCGGTGTTTAAGAACTCCTCTGCATTATTTAAGGACTTTGCTGCATTATTTTAGGACTCTGCTGCATTATTTAAGGACTTTGCTGTATTATTTAAGGACTCTACTGAATTATTTAAGGACTTTGTTGCATTATTTAAGGACTCTGCTGCATTATTTAAGGACTTTGCTGTATTATTTAAGGACTCTGCTGCATTATTTAAGGACTTTTTTGCATTATTTAATGACTCTGCTGCATTATTTAAGGACTTTGCTGCATTATTTAAGGACTCTGTTGCATTATTTAAGGACTTTATTGCATTATTTAATGACTCTGCTGCATTATTTAAGGAATTTGCTGCATTATTTAAGGACTCTGCTGCATTATTTAAGGACTTTGCTGCATTATTTAATGACTCTGCTGCATTATTTAAGGACTTTGTTGTATTATTTAAGGACTTTGCTGCATTATTTAAGGACTCTGCTGCGGTATTTAAGGACTCTGCTGCATTATTTAAGGACTTTGTTGCATTATTTAAGGACTCTGCTGCATTATTTAAGGACTTTGCTGCATTATTTAAGGACTATGCTGTGGTATTTAAGGACTCTGCTGTATTATTTAAGGACTTTGCTGCATTATTTAAGGACTCTGCTGCATTATTTAATGACTTTGTTGCATTATATAAAGACTCTGCTGCATTATTTAAGGACTATGTTGCATTATGTTAGAAGTCTGCTGCATTATTTAAGGACTTTGCTGCATTATTTAAGGACTCTGCTGCATTATTTAAGGACTTTATTGCATTATTTAAGGACTCTGCTGCATTATTTAATGACTCTGCTGAAGCATTTGAGGACTCAGCTGCATTATTTAAGGTCTCTGCTGTATTATTTAAGGACTCTGCTGCATTATTTAATGACTCTGCTGCGGTATTTAAGGACTCTGCTGCATTATTTAAGGACTTTGCTGCATTACTTAAGGACTGCTGCGTTATTTAAGGACTCTGCTGCATTATTTAAGACTTTGCTGCATTATTTAAGGACTCTGCTGCAGTGCTTAATGACTCTGCTGAAGCAATTGGGGACTCAGATGCATTATTTAAGGACTCTGCTGCATTATGTAAGGACTTTGCTGCTTTATTTAAGGACTTTGCTGCATTATTTAAGGACTTTGTTGCATTATTTAAGGACTCTGCTGCATTATTTAAGGACTTTGTTGCATTATTTAAGGACACTGCTGCATTATTTAAGGACTTTGCTGCATTATTTAAGGACTATGCTGTGGTATTTAAGGACTATGCTTTGGCATTATTTAAGGACTTTGCTGCATTATTTAAGGACTCTGCTGCATTATTTAATTACTTTGCTGCATTATTAAAGGACCCTGCTGCGGCATTTAAGGATTCTGCTGCATTATTTAAGGACTTTGATGCATTATTTAAGGACGCTGCTGCAGAATTTAAGGAATCTGCTGCATTATTTAAGGACTTTGTTGCATTATTTAAGGTCTCTGCTGCATTATTTAAGGACTCTGCTATGGTACTTAACGACTTTGCTGCATTATTTAAGGACTTTGCTGCATTATTTAAGGACTTTGATGCATTATTTAAGAACTTTGTTGCATTATTTAAGGACTCTGCTGCATTATTTAAGGACTTTGTTGCATTATGTAAGGACTCTGCTGCATTATTTAAGGACTTTGTTGCATTATTTAAGGTCTCTGCTGCAGTATTTAATGACTCTGCTGAAGCATTTGGGCACTCAGATGCATTATTTAAGGACTCTGCTGCATTATGTAAGGGCTTTGCTGCTTTATTTAAGGAATCTTTTGCATTATTTAAGGACTTTGTTGCATTATTTAAGGACTCTGCTGCATTATTTAAGGACTTTGTTGCATTATTTAAGGATTCTGCTGCATTATTTAAGGACTTTGCTGCATTATTTAAGGACTTTGCCGCATTATTTAAGGACTATGCTTTGGTATTTAAGGACTCTGCTGCATTATTTAAGGACTCTGCTGCATTATTTAAGGACTCTGCTGCATTATTTAATTACTTTGCTGCATTATTTAAGGACTCTGCTGCGGTATTTAAGGACTCTGCTGCGGTATTTAAGGACTCTGCTGCATTATTTAAGGACACTGCTGCAGAATTTAAGGAATCTGCTTCATTATTTAAGGACTTTGTTGCTTTATTTAAGGTCTCTGCTGCATTATTTAAGGACTCTGCTATGGTACTTAAGGACTTTGCTGCATTATTTAAGGACTTTGCTGCATTATTTAAGGACTCTGCTGCATTATTTAAGAACTTTGTTGCATTATTTAAGGACTCTGCTGCATTATTTAAGGAATTTGTTGCATTATGTAAGGACTCTGCTGCATTATTTAAGGACTTTGCTGCATTATTTAAGGACTCTGCTGCATAATTTAAGGACTTTATTGCATTATTTTAGGATCCTGCTGCATTATTTAATGACTCTGCTGAAGCATTTGAGGACTCAGCTGCATTATTAAAGGTCTCTGCTGCATTATTTAAGGATCCTGCTGAAGCATTTGAGGACTCAGTTGCATTATTTAAGGACTTTGCTGCATTATTTAACGACTCTGCTGCGTTATTTAAGGACTCTGCTGCATTATTTAAGAACTTTGCTGTATTATTTAAGGACTCTTCTGCATTATTTAATGACTCTGCTGAAGTATTTGAGGACTCAGCTGCATTATTTAAGGACTCTGCTGCATTATTTAAGGAATTTGCTGCATTATTTAAGGACTCTGCTGCGTTATTTAAGGACTCTGCTGCATTATTTAAGGACTTTGATGCATTATTTAAGGACGCTGCTGCAGAATTTAAGGAATCTGCTGCATTATTTAAGGACTTTGTTGCAATATTTAAGGTCTCTGCTGCATTATTTAAGGACTCTGCTGTGGTATTTAAGGACTCTGCTGCATTATTTAAGGAATTTGTTGCATTATTTAAGGACGCTGCTGCATTATTTAAGGTCTTTGTTGCATTATTTAAGGACTCTGCTGCAGTATTTAATGACTCTGCTGAAGCATTTGGGGACTCAGATGCATTATTTAAGGACTCTGCTGCATTATGTAAGGGCTTTGCTGCTTTATTTAAGGACTCTTTTGCATTATTTAAGGACTTTGTTGCATTATTTAAGGACTCTGCTGCATTATTTAAGGACTTTGTTGCATTATTTAAGGATTCTGCTGCATTATTTAAGGACTTTGCTGCATTATTTAAGGACTATGCTTTGGTATTTAAGGACTCTGCTGCATTATTTAAGGACTTTGCTGCATTATTTAAGGACTCTGCTGCATTATTTAATTACTTTGCTGCATTATTTAAGGACTCTGCTGCGGTATTTAAGGACTCTGCTGCATTATTTAAGGACTTTGATGCATTATTTAAGGACTCTGCTGCATTATTTAAGGAATTTGTTGCATTATTTAAGGACTCTGCTGCGGTATTTAAGGACTCTGCTGCATTATTTAAGGACTTTGTTGCATTATGTAAGGAGTCTGCTGCATTATTTAAGGACTTTGCTGCATTATTTAATGAATCTGCTGAAGCATTTGAGGACTCAACTGCATTATTTAAGGTCTCTGCTGCATTATTTAAGGACTCTGCTGAAGCATTTGAGGACTCAGCTGCATGATTTAAGGACTTTGCTGCATTATTTAAGGACTCTGCTGCATTATTTAAGGAATTTGTTGCATTATTTAAGGACTCTGCTGCATTATTTAAGGAATTTGCTGCATTATTTAATAACTTTGTTGCATTATATAAGTACTCTGCTGCATTATTTAAGGACTTTGTTGCATTATGTAAGGAGTCTGCTGCATTATTTAAGGACTTTGCTGCATTATTTAACGACTCTGCTGAAGCATTTGAGGACTCAGCTGCATTATTTAAGGACTCTGCTGCATTATTTAAGGAATTTGCTGCATTATTTAAGGACTCTGCTGCGGTATTTAAGGACTCTGCTGCATTATTTAAGGACTTTGTTGCATTATGTAAGGAGCCTGCTGCATTATTTAAGGACTTTGCTGCATTATTTAATGACTCTGCTGAAGCATTTGAGGACTCAGCTGCATAATTTAAGGACTCTGCTGCATTATTTAAGGAATTTGCTGCATTATTTAAGGACTCTGCTGCGATATTTAAGGACTCTTCTGCATTATTTAAGGACTTTGATGCATTATTTAAGGACGCTGCTGCAGAATTTAAGGAATCTGCTGCATTATTTAAGGACTTTGTTGCATTATTTAAGGTCTCTGCTGCATTATTTAAGGACTCTGCTGTGGTATTTAATTACTCTGCTGCATTATTTAAGGAATTTGTTGCATTATTTAAGGACGCTGCTGCATTATTTAAGGACTTTGTTGCATTATTTAAGGACTTTGCTGCATTAATTAAGGACTTTGCTGCATTACTTAAGAACTCTGCTGCATTATTTAATTACTTGCTGCATTATTTAAGGACTCTGCTGCGGTGTTTAAGAACTCTGCTGCATTATTTAAGGACTTTGCTGCATTATTTTAGGACTCTGCTGCATTATTTAAGGACTTTGCTGTATTATTTAAGGACTCTACTGAATTATTTAAGGACTTTGTTGCATTATTTAAGGACTCTGCTGCATTATTTAAGGACTTTGCTGTATTATTTAAGGACTCTGCAGCATTATTTAAGGACTTTTTTGCATTATTTAATGACTCTGCTGCATTATTTAAGGACTTTGCTGCATTATTTAAGGACTCTGTTGCATTATTTAAGGACTTTATTGCATTATTTAATGACTCTGCTGCATTATTTAAGGAATTTGCTGCATTATTTAAGGACTCTGCTGCATTATTTAAGGACTTTGCTGCATTATTTAATGACTCTGCTGCATTATTTAAGGACTTTGTTGTATTATTTAAGGACTTTGCTGCATTATTTAAGGACTCTGCTGCGGTATTTAAGGACTCTGCTGCATTATTTAAGGACTTTGTTGCATTATTTAAGGACTCTGCTGCATTATTTAAGGACTTTGCTGCATTATTTAAGGACTATGCTGTGGTATTTAAGGACTCTGCTGTATTATTTAAGGACTTTGCTGCATTATTTAAGGACTCTGCTGCATTATTTAATGACTTTGTTGCATTATATAAAGACTCTGCTGCATTATTTAAGGACTATGTTGCATTATGTTAGAAGTCTGCTGCATTATTTAAGGACTTTGCTGCATTATTTAAGGACTCTGCTGCATTATTTAAGGACTTTATTGCATTATTTAAGGACTCTGCTGCATTATTTAATGACTCTGCTGAAGCATTTGAGGACTCAGCTGCATTATTTAAGGTCTCTGCTGTATTATTTAAGGACTCTGCTGCATTATTTAATGACTCTGCTGCGGTATTTAAGGACTCTGCTGCATTATTTAAGGACTTTGCTGCATTACTTAAGGACTGCTGCGTTATTTAAGGACTCTGCTGCATTATTTAAGACTTTGCTGCATTATTTAAGGACTCTGCTGCAGTGCTTAATGACTCTGCTGAAGCAATTGGGGACTCAGATGCATTATTTAAGGACTCTGCTGCATTATGTAAGGACATTGCTGCTTTATTTAAGGACTTTGCTGCATTATTTAAGGACTTTGTTGCATTATTTAAGGACTCTGCTGCATTATTTAAGGACTTTGTTGCATTATTTAAGGACTCTGCTGCATTATTTAAGGACTTTGCTGCATTATTTAAGGACTATGCTGTGGTATTTAAGGACTATGCTTTGGCATTATTTAAGGACTTTGCTGCATTATTTAAGGACTCTGCTGCATTATTTAATTACTTTGCTGCATTATTAAAGGACCCTGCTGCGGCATTTAAGGATTCTGCTGCATTATTTAAGGACTTTGATGCATTATTTAAGGACGCTGCTGCAGAATTTAAGGAATCTGCTGCATTATTTAAGGACTTTGTTGCATTATTTAAGGTCTCTGCTGCATTATTTAAGGACTCTGCTATGGTACTTAACGACTTTGCTGCATTATTTAAGGACTTTGCTGCATTATTTAAGGACTTTGATGCATTATTTAAGAACTTTGTTGCATTATTTAAGGACTCTGCTGCATTATTTAAGGACTTTGTTGCATTATGTAAGGACTCTGCTGCATTATTTAAGGACTTTGCTGCATTATTTAAGGACTCTGTTGCATAATTTAAGGACTTTATTGCATTATTTAAGGATCCTGCTGCATTATTTAAGGATCCTGCTGAAGCATTTGAGGACTCAGCTGCATTATTTAACGACTCTGCTGCATTATCTAAGGACTCTGCTGCTTTATTTAAGGACTTTCCTGCATTATTTAAGGAGTCTTCTGCATTATTTAATGACTCTGCTGAAGCATTTGAGGACTCAGCTGCATTATTTAAGGACTCTGCTGCATTATTTAAGGACTTTGCTGCATTATTTAATGACTCTGCTGAAGCATTTGAGGACTCAGCTGCATTATTTAAGGACTCTGCTGCATTATTTAAGGAGTTTGCTGCATTATTTAAGGACTCTGCTGCGGTATTTATGGACTCTGCTGCATTATTTAAGGACTTTGATGCATTATTTAAGGACGCTGCTGCAGAATTTAAGGAATCTGCTGCATTATTTAAGGACTTTGTTGCATTATTTAAGGTCTCTGCTGCATTATTTAAGGACTCTGCTGTGGTATTTAAGGACTCTGCTGCATTATTTAAGGAATTTGTTGCATTATTTAAGGACGCTGCTGCATTATTTAAGGAATTTGTTGCATTATTTAAGGACTTTGCTGCATTAATTAAGGACTTTGCTGCATTACTTAAGGACTCTGCTGCATTATTTAATTACTTGCTGCATTATTTAAGGACTCTGCTGCTGTGTTTAAGAACTCTGCTGCATTATTTAAGGACTTTGCTGCATTATTTTAGGACTCTGCTGCATTATTTAAGGACTTTGCTGTATTATTTAAGGACTCTACTGCATTATTTAAGGACTTTGTTGCATTATTTAAGGACTCTGCTGCATTATTTAAGGACTTTGCTGCATTATTTAAGGACTTTTTTGCATTATTTAAGGACTCTGCTGCATTATTTAAGGACTTTGCTGCATTATTTAAGGACTCTGTTGCATTATTTAAGGACTTTATTGCATTATTTAATGACTCTGCTGCATTATTTAAGGAATTTGCTGCATTATTTAAGGAATCTGCTGCATTATTTAAGGACTTTGCTGCATTATTTAATGACTCTGCTGCATTATTTAAGGACTTTGTTGTATTATTTAAGGACTTTGCTGCATTATTTAAGGACTCTGCTGCGGTATTTAAGGACTCTGCTGCATTATTTAAGGACTTTGTTGCATTATTTAAGGACTCTGCTGCATTATTTAAGGACTTTGCTGCATTATTTAAGGACTATGCTGTGGTACTTAAGGACTCTGCTGTATTATTTAAGGACTTTGCTGCATTATTTAAGGACTCTGCTGCATTATTTAATGACTTTGTTGCATTATATAAGGACTCTGCTGCATTATTTAAGGACTATGTTGCATTATGTTAGAAGTCTGCTGCATTATTTAAGGACTTTGCTGCATTATTTAAGGACTCTGCTGCATTATTTAAGGACTTTATTGCATTATTTAATGACTCTGCTGAAGCATTTGAGGACTCAGCTGCATTATTTAAGGTCTCTGCTGTATTATTTAAGGACTCTGCTGCATTATTTAATGACTCTGCTGCGGTATTTAAGGACTCTGCTGCATTATTTAAGGACTTTGCTGCATTATTTAAGGACTGCTGCGTTATTTAAGGACTCTGCTGCATTATTTAAGACTTTGCTGCATTATTTAAGGACTCTGCTGCAGTGTTTAATGACTCTGCTGAAGCAATTGGGGACTCAGATGCATTGTTTAAGGACTCTGCTGCATTATGTAAGGACTTTGCTGCTTTATTTAAGGACTTTGCTGCATTATTTAAGGACTTTGTTGCATTATTTAAGGACTCTGCTGCATTATTTAAGGACTTTGTTGCATTATTTAAGGACTCTGCCGCATTATTTAAGGACTATGCTTTGGTATTTAAGGACTCTGCTGCATTATTTAAGGACTTTGCTGCATTATTTAAGGACTCTGCTGCATTATTTAATTACTTTGCTACATTATTTAAGGACTCTGCTGCGGTATTTAAGGACTCTGCTGCATTATTTAAGGACTTTGATGCATTATTTAAGGACACTGCTGCAGAATTTAAGGAATCTGCTTCATTATTTAAGGACTTTGTTGCATTATTTAAGGTCTCTGCTGCATTATTTAAGGACTCTGCTATGGTACTTAAGGACTTTGCTGCATTATTTAATGACTCTGCTGAAGCATTTGAGGACTCAGCTGCATTATTTAAGGACTTTGCTGCATTATTTAACGACTCTGCTGCGTTATTTAAGGACTCTGCTGCATTATTTAAGAACTTTGCTGCATTATTTAAGGACTCTTCTGCATTATTTAATGACTCTGCTGAAGTATTTGAGGACTCAGCTGCATTATTTAAGGACTCTGCTGCATTATTTAAGGAATTTGCTGCATTATTTAAGGACTCTGCTGCGTTATTTAAGGACTCTGCTGCATTATTTAAGGACTTTGATGCATTATTTAAGGACGCTGCTGCAGAATTTAAGGAATCTGCTGCATTATTTAAGGACTTTGTTGCATTATTTAAGGTCTCTGCTGCATTATTTAAGGACTCTGCTGTGGTATTTAAGGACTCTGCTGCATTATTTAAGGAATTTGTTGCATTATTTAAGGACGCTGCTGCATTATTTAAGGACTTTGTTGCTTTATTTAAGGACTCTGCTGCAGTATTTAATGACTCTGCTGAAGCATTTGGGGACTCAGATGCATTATTTAAGGACTCTGCTGCATTATGTAAGGGCTTTGCTGCTTTATTTAAGGACTCTTTTGCATTATTTAAGGACTTTGTTGCATTATTTAAGGACTCTGCTGCATTATTTAAGGACTTTGCTGCATTATTTAAGGACTATGCTTTGGTATTTAAGGACTCTGCTGCATTATTTAAGGACTTTGCTGCATTATTTAAGGACTCTGCTGCATTATTTAATTACTTTGCTGCATTATTTAAGGACTCTGCTGCGGTATTTAAGGACTCTGCTGCATTATTTAAGGACTTTGATGCATTATTTAAGGACTCTGCTGCATTATTTAAGGAATTTGTTGCATTATTTAAGGACTCTGCTGCATTATTTAAGGACTTTGCTGCATTATTTAATAACTTTGTTGCATTATATAAGTACTCTGCTGCATTATTTAAGGACTTTGTTGCATTATGTAAGGAGTCTGCTGCATTATTTAAGGACTTTGCTGCATTATTTAACGACTCTGCTGAAGCATTTGAGGACTCAGCTGCATTATTTAAGGACTCTGCTGCATTATTTAAGGAATTTGCTGCATTATTTAAGGACTCTGCTGCGGTGTTTAAGGACTCTGCTGCATTATTTAAGGACTTTGTTGCATTATGTAAGGAGTCTGCTGCATTATTTAAGGACTTTGCTGCATTATTTAATGAATCTGCTGAAGCATTTGAGGACTCAACTGCATTATTTAAGGTCTCTGCTGCATTATTTAAGGACTCTGCTGAAGCATTTGAGGACTCAGCTGCATGATTTAAGGACTTTGCTGCATTAGTTAAGGACTCTGCTGCATTATTTAAGGAATTTGTTGCATTATTTAATGACTCTGCTGCATTATTTAAGGACTTTGCTGCATTATTTAATAACTTTGTTGCATTATATAAGTACTCTGCTGCATTATTTAAGGACTTTGTTGCATTATGTAAGGAGTCTGCTGCATTATTTAAGGACTTTGCTGCATTATTTAACGACTCTGCTGAAGCATTTGAGGACTCAGCTGCATTATTTAAGGACACTGCTGCATTATTTAAGGAATTTGCTGCATTATTTAAGGACTCTGCTGCGGTATTTAAGGACTCTGCTGCATTATTTAAGGACTTTGTTGCATTATTTAAGGTCTCTGCTGCAGTATTTAATGACTCTGCTGAAGCATTTGGGCACTCAGATGCATTATTTAAGGACTCTGCTGCATTATGTAAGGGCTTTGCTGCTTTATTTAAGGACTCTTTTGCATTATTTAAGGACTTTGTTGCATTATTTAAGGACTCTGCTGCATTATTTAAGGACTTTGTTGCATTATTTAAGGATTCTGCTGCATTATTTAAGGACTTTGCTGCATTATTTAAGGACTTTGCCGCATTATTTAAGGACTATGCTTTGGTATTTAAGGACTCTGCTGCATTATTTAAGGACTCTGCTGCATTATTTAAGGACTCTGCTGCATTATTTAATTACTTTGCTGCATTATTTAAGGACTCTGCTGCGGTATTTAAGGACTCTGCTGCGGTATTTAAGGACTCTGCTGCATTATTTAAGGACACTGCTGCAGAATTTAAGGAATCTGCTTCATTATTTAAGGACTTTGTTGCTTTATTTAAGGTCTCTGCTGCATTATTTAAGGACTCTGCTATGGTACTTAAGGACTTTGCTGCATTATTTAAGGACTTTGCTGCATTATTTAAGGACTCTGCTGCATTATTTAAGAACTTTGTTGCATTATTTAAGGACTCTGCTGCATTATTTAAGGACTTTGTTGCATTATGTAAGGACTCTGCTGCATTATTTAAGGACTTTGCTGCATTATTTAAGGACTCTGCTGCATAATTTAAGGACTTTATTGCATTATTTTAGGATCCTGCTGCATTATTTAATGACTCTGCTGAAGCATTTGAGGACTCAGCTGCATTATTAAAGGTCTCTGCTGCATTATTTAAGGATCCTGCTGAAGCATTTGAGGACTCAGTTGCATTATTTAAGGACTTTGCTGCATTATTTAACGACTCTGCTGCGTTATTTAAGGACTCTGCTGCATTATTTAAGAACTTTGCTGTATTATTTAAGGACTCTTCTGCATTATTTAATGACTCTGCTGAAGTATTTGAGGACTCAGCTGCATTATTTAAGGACTCTGCTGCATTATTTAAGGAATTTGCTGCATTATTTAAGGACTCTGCTGCGTTATTTAAGGACTCTGCTGCATTATTTAAGGACTTTGATGCATTATTTAAGGACGCTGCTGCAGAATTTAAGGAATCTGCTGCATTATTTAAGGACTTTGTTGCAATATTTAAGGTCTCTGCTGCATTATTTAAGGACTCTGCTGTGGTATTTAAGGACTCTGCTGCATTATTTAAGGAATTTGTTGCATTATTTAAGGACGCTGCTGCATTATTTAAGGTCTTTGTTGCATTATTTAAGGACTCTGCTGCAGTATTTAATGACTCTGCTGAAGCATTTGGGGACTCAGATGCATTATTTAAGGACTCTGCTGCATTATGTAAGGGCTTTGCTGCTTTATTTAAGGACTCTTTTGCATTATTTAAGGACTTTGTTGCATTATTTAAGGACTCTGCTGCATTATTTAAGGACTTTGTTGCATTATTTAAGGATTCTGCTGCATTATTTAAGGACTTTGCTGCATTATTTAAGGACTATGCTTTGGTATTTAAGGACTCTGCTGCATTATTTAAGGACTTTGCTGCATTATTTAAGGACTCTGCTGCATTATTTAATTACTTTGCTGCATTATTTAAGGACTCTGCTGCGGTATTTAAGGACTCTGCTGCATTATTTAAGGACTTTGATGCATTATTTAAGGACTCTGCTGCATTATTTAAGGAATTTGTTGCATTATTTAAGGACTCTGCTGCATTATTTAAGGACTTTGCTGCATTATTTAATAACTTTGTTGCATTATATAAGTACTCTGCTGCATTATTTAAGGACTTTGTTGCATTATGTAAGGAGTCTGCTGCATTATTTAAGGACTTTGCTGCATTATTTAACGACTCTGCTGAAGCATTTGAGGACTCAGCTGCATTATTTAAGGACTCTGCTGCATTATTTAAGGAATTTGCTGCATTATTTAAGGACTCTGCTGCGGTATTTAAGGACTCTGCTGCATTATTTAAGGACTTTGTTGCATTATGTAAGGAGTCTGCTGCATTATTTAAGGACTTTGCTGCATTATTTAATGAATCTGCTGAAGCATTTGAGGACTCAACTGCATTATTTAAGGTCTCTGCTGCATTATTTAAGGACTCTGCTGAAGCATTTGAGGACTCAGCTGCATGATTTAAGGACTTTGCTGCATTATTTAAGGACTCTGCTGCATTATTTAAGGAATTTGTTGCATTATTTAAGGACTCTGCTGCATTATTTAAGGACTTTGCTGCATTATTTAATAACTTTGTTGCATTATATAAGTACTCTGCTGCATTATTTAAGGACTTTGTTGCATTATGTAAGGAGTCTGCTGCATTATTTAAGGACTTTGCTGCATTATTTAACGACTCTGCTGAAGCATTTGAGGACTCAGCTGCATTATTTAAGGACTCTGCTGCATTATTTAAGGAATTTGCTGCATTATTTAAGGACTCTGCTGCGGTATTTAAGGACTCTGCTGCATTATTTAAGGACTTTGTTGCATTATGTAAGGAGCCTGCTGCATTATTTAAGGACTTTGCTGCATTATTTAATGACTCTGCTGAAGCATTTGAGGACTCAGCTGCATAATTTAAGGACTCTGCTGCATTATTTAAGGAATTTGCTGCATTATTTAAGGACTCTGCTGCGATATTTAAGGACTCTTCTGCATTATTTAAGGACTTTGATGCATTATTTAAGGACGCTGCTGCAGAATTTAAGGAATCTGCTGCATTATTTAAGGACTTTGTTGCATTATTTAAGGTCTCTGCTGCATTATTTAAGGACTCTGCTGTGGTATTTAATTACTCTGCTGCATTATTTAAGGAATTTGTTGCATTATTTAAGGACGCTGCTGCATTATTTAAGGACTTTGTTGCATTATTTAAGGACTTTGCTGCATTAATTAAGGACTTTGCTGCATTACTTAAGAACTCTGCTGCATTATTTAATTACTTGCTGCATTATTTAAGGACTCTGCTGCGGTGTTTAAGAACTCCTCTGCATTATTTAAGGACTTTGCTGCATTATTTTAGGACTCTGCTGCATTATTTAAGGACTTTGCTGTATTATTTAAGGACTCTACTGAATTATTTAAGGACTTTGTTGCATTATTTAAGGACTCTGCTGCATTATTTAAGGACTTTGCTGTATTATTTAAGGACTCTGCTGCATTATTTAAGGACTTTTTTGCATTATTTAATGACTCTGCTGCATTATTTAAGGACTTTGCTGCATTATTTAAGGACTCTGTTGCATTATTTAAGGACTTTATTGCATTATTTAATGACTCTGCTGCATTATTTAAGGAATTTGCTGCATTATTTAAGGACTCTGCTGCATTATTTAAGGACTTTGCTGCATTATTTAATGACTCTGCTGCATTATTTAAGGACTTTGTTGTATTATTTAAGGACTTTGCTGCATTATTTAAGGACTCTGCTGCGGTATTTAAGGACTCTGCTGCATTATTTAAGGACTTTGTTGCATTATTTAAGGACTCTGCTGCATTATTTAAGGACTTTGCTGCATTATTTAAGGACTATGCTGTGGTATTTAAGGACTCTGCTGTATTATTTAAGGACTTTGCTGCATTATTTAAGGACTCTGCTGCATTATTTAATGACTTTGTTGCATTATATAAAGACTCTGCTGCATTATTTAAGGACTATGTTGCATTATGTTAGAAGTCTGCTGCATTATTTAAGGACTTTGCTGCATTATTTAAGGACTCTGCTGCATTATTTAAGGACTTTATTGCATTATTTAAGGACTCTGCTGCATTATTTAATGACTCTGCTGAAGCATTTGAGGACTCAGCTGCATTATTTAAGGTCTCTGCTGTATTATTTAAGGACTCTGCTGCATTATTTAATGACTCTGCTGCGGTATTTAAGGACTCTGCTGCATTATTTAAGGACTTTGCTGCATTACTTAAGGACTGCTGCGTTATTTAAGGACTCTGCTGCATTATTTAAGGACTCTGCTGCAGTGCTTAATGACTCTGCTGAAGCAATTGGGGACTCAGATGCATTATTTAAGGACTCTGCTGCATTATGTAAGGACTTTGCTGCTTTATTTAAGGACTTTGCTGCATTATTTAAGGACTTTGTTGCATTATTTAAGGACTCTGCTGCATTATTTAAGGACTTTGTTGCATTATTTAAGGACACTGCTGCATTATTTAAGGACTTTGCTGCATTATTTAAGGACTATGCTGTGGTATTTAAGGACTATGCTTTGGCATTATTTAAGGACTTTGCTGCATTATTTAAGGACTCTGCTGCATTATTTAATTACTTTGCTGCATTATTAAAGGACCCTGCTGCGGCATTTAAGGATTCTGCTGCATTATTTAAGGACTTTGATGCATTATTTAAGGACGCTGCTGCAGAATTTAAGGAATCTGCTGCATTATTTAAGGACTTTGTTGCATTATTTAAGGTCTCTGCTGCATTATTTAAGGACTCTGCTATGGTACTTAACGACTTTGCTGCATTATTTAAGGACTTTGCTGCATTATTTAAGGACTTTGATGCATTATTTAAGAACTTTGTTGCATTATTTAAGGACTCTGCTGCATTATTTAAGGACTTTGTTGCATTATGTAAGGACTCTGCTGCATTATTTAAGGACTTTGTTGCATTATTTAAGGTCTCTGCTGCAGTATTTAATGACTCTGCTGAAGCATTTGGGCACTCAGATGCATTATTTAAGGACTCTGCTGCATTATGTAAGGGCTTTGCTGCTTTATTTAAGGAATCTTTTGCATTATTTAAGGACTTTGTTGCATTATTTAAGGACTCTGCTGCATTATTTAAGGACTTTGTTGCATTATTTAAGGATTCTGCTGCATTATTTAAGGACTTTGCTGCATTATTTAAGGACTTTGCCGCATTATTTAAGGACTATGCTTTGGTATTTAAGGACTCTGCTGCATTATTTAAGGACTCTGCTGCATTATTTAAGGACTCTGCTGCATTATTTAATTACTTTGCTGCATTATTTAAGGACTCTGCTGCGGTATTTAAGGACTCTGCTGCGGTATTTAAGGACTCTGCTGCATTATTTAAGGACACTGCTGCAGAATTTAAGGAATCTGCTTCATTATTTAAGGACTTTGTTGCTTTATTTAAGGTCTCTGCTGCATTATTTAAGGACTCTGCTATGGTACTTAAGGACTTTGCTGCATTATTTAAGGACTTTGCTGCATTATTTAAGGACTCTGCTGCATTATTTAAGAACTTTGTTGCATTATTTAAGGACTCTGCTGCATTATTTAAGGACTTTGTTGCATTATGTAAGGACTCTGCTGCATTATTTAAGGACTTTGCTGCATTATTTAAGGACTCTGCTGCATAATTTAAGGACTTTATTGCATTATTTTAGGATCCTGCTGCATTATTTAATGACTCTGCTGAAGCATTTGAGGACTCAGCTGCATTATTAAAGGTCTCTGCTGCATTATTTAAGGATCCTGCTGAAGCATTTGAGGACTCAGTTGCATTATTTAAGGACTTTGCTGCATTATTTAACGACTCTGCTGCGTTATTTAAGGACTCTGCTGCATTATTTAAGAACTTTGCTGTATTATTTAAGGACTCTTCTGCATTATTTAATGACTCTGCTGAAGTATTTGAGGACTCAGCTGCATTATTTAAGGACTCTGCTGCATTATTTAAGGAATTTGCTGCATTATTTAAGGACTCTGCTGCGTTATTTAAGGACTCTGCTGCATTATTTAAGGACTTTGATGCATTATTTAAGGACGCTGCTGCAGAATTTAAGGAATCTGCTGCATTATTTAAGGACTTTGTTGCAATATTTAAGGTCTCTGCTGCATTATTTAAGGACTCTGCTGTGGTATTTAAGGACTCTGCTGCATTATTTAAGGAATTTGTTGCATTATTTAAGGACGCTGCTGCATTATTTAAGGTCTTTGTTGCATTATTTAAGGACTCTGCTGCAGTATTTAATGACTCTGCTGAAGCATTTGGGGACTCAGATGCATTATTTAAGGACTCTGCTGCATTATGTAAGGGCTTTGCTGCTTTATTTAAGGACTCTTTTGCATTATTTAAGGACTTTGTTGCATTATTTAAGGACTCTGCTGCATTATTTAAGGACTTTGTTGCATTATTTAAGGATTCTGCTGCATTATTTAAGGACTTTGCTGCATTATTTAAGGACTATGCTTTGGTATTTAAGGACTCTGCTGCATTATTTAAGGACTTTGCTGCATTATTTAAGGACTCTGCTGCATTATTTAATTACTTTGCTGCATTATTTAAGGACTCTGCTGCGGTATTTAAGGACTCTGCTGCATTATTTAAGGACTTTGATGCATTATTTAAGGACTCTGCTGCATTATTTAAGGAATTTGTTGCATTATTTAAGGACTCTGCTGCATTATTTAAGGACTTTTCTGCATTATTTAATAACTTTGTTGCATTATATAAGTACTCTGCTGCATTATTTAAGGACTTTGTTGCATTATGTAAGGAGTCTGCTGCATTATTTAAGGACTTTGCTGCATTATTTAACGACTCTGCTGAAGCATTTGAGGACTCAGCTGCATTATTTAAGGACTCTGCTGCTTTATTTAAGGAATTTGCTGCATTATTTAAGGACTCTGCTGCGGTATTTAAGGACTCTGCTGCATTATTTAAGGACTTTGTTGCATTATGTAAGGAGTCTGCTGCATTATTTAAGGACTTTGCTGCATTATTTAATGAATCTGCTGAAGCATTTGAGGACTCAACTGCATTATTTAAGGTCTCTGCTGCATTATTTAAGGACTCTGCTGAAGCATTTGAGGACTCAGCTGCATGATTTAAGGACTTTGCTGCATTATTTAAGGACTCTGCTGCATTATTTAAGGAATTTGTTGCATTATTTAAGGACTCTGCTGCATTATTTAAGGAATTTGCTGCATTATTTAATAACTTTGTTGCATTATATAAGTACTCTGCTGCATTATTTAAGGACTTTGTTGCATTATGTAAGGAGTCTGCTGCATTATTTAAGGACTTTGCTGCATTATTTAACGACTCTGCTGAAGCATTTGAGGACTCAGCTGCATTATTTAAGGACTCTGCTGCATTATTTAAGGAATTTGCTGCATTATTTAAGGACTCTGCTGCGGTATTTAAGGACTCTGCTGCATTATTTAAGGACTTTGTTGCATTATGTAAGGAGCCTGCTGCATTATTTAAGGACTTTGCTGCATTATTTAATGACTCTGCTGAAGCATTTGAGGACTCAGCTGCATAATTTAAGGACTCTGCTGCATTATTTAAGGAATTTGCTGCATTATTTAAGGACTCTGCTGCGATATTTAAGGACTCTTCTGCATTATTTAAGGACTTTGATGCATTATTTAAGGACGCTGCTGCAGAATTTAAGGAATCTGCTGCATTATTTAAGGACTTTGTTGCATTATTTAAGGTCTCTGCTGCATTATTTAAGGACTCTGCTGTGGTATTTAATTACTCTGCTGCATTATTTAAGGAATTTGTTGCATTATTTAAGGACGCTGCTGCATTATTTAAGGACTTTGTTGCATTATTTAAGGACTTTGCTGCATTAATTAAGGACTTTGCTGCATTACTTAAGAACTCTGCTGCATTATTTAATTACTTGCTGCATTATTTAAGGACTCTGCTGCGGTGTTTAAGAACTCTGCTGCATTATTTAAGGACTTTGCTGCATTATTTTAGGACTCTGCTGCATTATTTAAGGACTTTGCTGTATTATTTAAGGACTCTACTGAATTATTTAAGGACTTTGTTGCATTATTTAAGGACTCTGCTGCATTATTTAAGGACTTTGCTGTATTATTTAAGGACTCTGCAGCATTATTTAAGGACTTTTTTGCATTATTTAATGACTCTGCTGCATTATTTAAGGACTTTGCTGCATTATTTAAGGACTCTGTTGCATTATTTAAGGACTTTATTGCATTATTTAATGACTCTGCTGCATTATTTAAGGAATTTGCTGCATTATTTAAGGACTCTGCTGCATTATTTAAGGACTTTGCTGCATTATTTAATGACTCTGCTGCATTATTTAAGGACTTTGTTGTATTATTTAAGGACTTTGCTGCATTATTTAAGGACTCTGCTGCGGTATTTAAGGACTCTGCTGCATTATTTAAGGACTTTGTTGCATTATTTAAGGACTCTGCTGCATTATTTAAGGACTTTGCTGCATTATTTAAGGACTATGCTGTGGTATTTAAGGACTCTGCTGTATTATTTAAGGACTTTGCTGCATTATTTAAGGACTCTGCTGCATTATTTAATGACTTTGTTGCATTATATAAAGACTCTGCTGCATTATTTAAGGACTATGTTGCATTATGTTAGAAGTCTGCTGCATTATTTAAGGACTTTGCTGCATTATTTAAGGACTCTGCTGCATTATTTAAGGACTTTATTGCATTATTTAAGGACTCTGCTGCATTATTTAATGACTCTGCTGAAGCATTTGAGGACTCAGCTGCATTATTTAAGGTCTCTGCTGTATTATTTAAGGACTCTGCTGCATTATTTAATGACTCTGCTGCGGTATTTAAGGACTCTGCTGCATTATTTAAGGACTTTGCTGCATTACTTAAGGACTGCTGCGTTATTTAAGGACTCTGCTGCATTATTTAAGACTTTGCTGCATTATTTAAGGACTCTGCTGCAGTGCTTAATGACTCTGCTGAAGCAATTGGGGACTCAGATGCATTATTTAAGGACTCTGCTGCATTATGTAAGGACATTGCTGCTTTATTTAAGGACTTTGCTGCATTATTTAAGGACTTTGTTGCATTATTTAAGGACTCTGCTGCATTATTTAAGGACTTTGTTGCATTATTTAAGGACTCTGCTGCATTATTTAAGGACTTTGCTGCATTATTTAAGGACTATGCTGTGGTATTTAAGGACTATGCTTTGGCATTATTTAAGGACTTTGCTGCATTATTTAAGGACTCTGCTGCATTATTTAATTACTTTGCTGCATTATTAAAGGACCCTGCTGCGGCATTTAAGGATTCTGCTGCATTATTTAAGGACTTTGATGCATTATTTAAGGACGCTGCTGCAGAATTTAAGGAATCTGCTGCATTATTTAAGGACTTTGTTGCATTATTTAAGGTCTCTGCTGCATTATTTAAGGACTCTGCTATGGTACTTAACGACTTTGCTGCATTATTTAAGGACTTTGCTGCATTATTTAAGGACTTTGATGCATTATTTAAGAACTTTGTTGCATTATTTAAGGACTCTGCTGCATTGTTTAAGGACTTTGTTGCATTATGTAAGGACTCTGCTGCATTATTTAAGGACTTTGCTGCATTATTTAAGGACTCTGTTGCATAATTTAAGGACTTTATTGCATTATTTAAGGATCCTGCTGCATTATTTAAGGATCCTGCTGAAGCATTTGAGGACTCAGCTGCATTATTTAACGACTCTGCTGCATTATCTAAGGACTCTGCTGCTTTATTTAAGGACTTTCCTGCATTATTTAAGGAGTCTTCTGCATTATTTAATGACTCTGCTGAAGCATTTGAGGACTCAGCTGCATTATTTAAGGACTCTGCTGCATTATTTAAGGACTTTGCTGCATTATTTAATGACTCTGCTGAAGCATTTGAGGACTCAGCTGCATTATTTAAGGACTCTGCTGCATTATTTAAGGAGTTTGCTGCATTATTTAAGGACTCTGCTGCGGTATTTATGGACTCTGCTGCATTATTTAAGGACTTTGATGCATTATTTAAGGACGCTGCTGCAGAATTTAAGGAATCTGCTGCATTATTTAAGGACTTTGTTGCATTATTTAAGGTCTCTGCTGCATTATTTAAGGACTCTGCTGTGGTATTTAAGGACTCTGCTGCATTATTTAAGGAATTTGTTGCATTATTTAAGGACGCTGCTGCATTATTTAAGGAATTTGTTGCATTATTTAAGGACTTTGCTGCATTAATTAAGGACTTTGCTGCATTACTTAAGGACTCTGCTGCATTATTTAATTACTTGCTGCATTATTTAAGGACTCTGCTGCTGTGTTTAAGAACTCTGCTGCATTATTTAAGGACTTTGCTGCATTATTTTAGGACTCTGCTGCATTATTTAAGGACTTTGCTGTATTATTTAAGGACTCTACTGCATTATTTAAGGACTTTGTTGCATTATTTAAGGACTCTGCTGCATTATTTAAGGACTTTGCTGCATTATTTAAGGACTTTTTTGCATTATTTAAGGACTCTGCTGCATTATTTAAGGACTTTGCTGCATTATTTAAGGACTCTGTTGCATTATTTAAGGACTTTATTGCATTATTTAATGACTCTGCTGCATTATTTAAGGAATTTGCTGCATTATTTAAGGAATCTGCTGCATTATTTAAGGACTTTGCTGCATTATTTAATGACTCTGCTGCATTATTTAAGGACTTTGTTGTATTATTTAAGGACTTTGCTGCATTATTTAAGGACTCTGCTGCGGTATTTAAGGACTCTGCTGCATTATTTAAGGACTTTGTTGCATTATTTAAGGACTCTGCTGCATTATTTAAGGACTTTGCTGCATTATTTAAGGACTATGCTGTGGTACTTAAGGACTCTGCTGTATTATTTAAGGACTTTGCTGCATTATTTAAGGACTCTGCTGCATTATTTAATGACTTTGTTGCATTATATAAGGACTCTGCTGCATTATTTAAGGACTATGTTGCATTATGTTAGAAGTCTGCTGCATTATTTAAGGACTTTGCTGCATTATTTAAGGACTCTGCTGCATTATTTAAGGACTTTATTGCATTATTTAATGACTCTGCTGAAGCATTTGAGGACTCAGCTGCATTATTTAAGGTCTCTGCTGTATTATTTAAGGACTCTGCTGCATTATTTAATGACTCTGCTGCGGTATTTAAGGACTCTGCTGCATTATTTAAGGACTTTGCTGCATTATTTAAGGACTGCTGCGTTATTTAAGGACTCTGCTGCATTATTTAAGACTTTGCTGCATTATTTAAGGACTCTGCTGCAGTGTTTAATGACTCTGCTGAAGCAATTGGGGACTCAGATGCATTGTTTAAGGACTCTGCTGCATTATGTAAGGACTTTGCTGCTTTATTTAAGGACTTTGCTGCATTATTTAAGGACTTTGTTGCATTATTTAAGGACTCTGCTGCATTATTTAAGGACTTTGTTGCATTATTTAAGGACTCTGCCGCATTATTTAAGGACTATGCTTTGGTATTTAAGGACTCTGCTGCATTATTTAAGGACTTTGCTGCATTATTTAAGGACTCTGCTGCATTATTTAATTACTTTGCTACATTATTTAAGGACTCTGCTGCGGTATTTAAGGACTCTGCTGCATTATTTAAGGACTTTGATGCATTATTTAAGGACACTGCTGCAGAATTTAAGGAATCTGCTTCATTATTTAAGGACTTTGTTGCATTATTTAAGGTCTCTGCTGCATTATTTAAGGACTCTGCTATGGTACTTAAGGACTTTGCTGCATTATTTAAGGACTCTGCTGCATTATTTAAGAACTTTGTTGCATTATTTAAGGACTCTGCTGCATTATTTAAGGACTTTGTTGCATTATGTAAGGACTCTGCTGCATTATTTAAGGACTTTGCTGCATTATTTAAGGACTCTGCTGCATAATTTAAGGACTTTATTGCATTATTTTAGGATCCTGCTGCATTATTTAATGACTCTGCTGAAGCATTTGAGGACTCAGCTGCATTATTAAAGGTCTCTGCTGCATTATTTAAGGATCCTGCTGAAGCATTTGAGGACTCAGCTGCATTATTTAAGGACTTTGCTGCATTATTTAACGACTCTGCTGCATTATTTAAGGACTCTGCTGCATTATTTAAGAACTTTGCTGCATTATTTAAGGACTCTTCTGCATTATTTAATGACTCTGCTGAAGTATTTGAGGACTCAGCTGCATTATTTAAGGACTCTGCTGCATTATTTAAGGAATTTGCTGCATTATTTAAGGACTCTGCTGCGTTATTTAAGGACTCTGCTGCATTATTTAAGGACTTTGATGCATTATTTAAGGACGCTGCTGCAGAATTTAAGGAATGTGCTGCACTATTTAAGGACTTTGTTGCATTATTTAAGGTCTCTGCTGCATTATTTAAGGACTCTGCTGTGGTATTTAAGGACTCTGCTGCATTATTTAAGGAATTTGTTGCATTATTTAAGGACGCTGCTGCATTATTTAAGGACTTTGTTGCATTATTTAAGGACTCTGCTGCAGTATTTAATGACTCTGCTGAAGCATTTGGGGACTCAGATGCATTATTTAAGGACTTTGATGCATTATGTAAGGGCTTTGCTGCTTTATTTAAGGACTCTTTTGCATTATTTAAGGACTTTGTTGCATTATTTAAGGACTCTGCTGCATTATTTAAGGACTTTGTTGCATTATTTAAGGATTCTGCTGCATTATTTAAGGACTTTGCTGCATTATTTAAGGACTATGCTTTGGTATTTAAGGACTCTGCTGCATTATTTAAGGACTTTGCTGCATTATTTAAGAACTCTGCTGCATTATTTAATTACTTTGCTGCATTATTTAAGGACTCTGCTGCGGTATTTAAGGACTCTGCTGCATTATTTAAGGACTTTGATGCATTATTTAAGGACTCTGCTGCATTATTTAAGGAATTTGTTGCATTATTTAAGGACTCTGCTGCATTATTTAAGGACTTTGCTGCATTATTTAATAACTTTGTTGCATTATATAAGTACTCTGCTGCATTATTTAAGGACTTTGTTGCATTATGTAAGGAGTCTGCTGCATTATTTAAGGACTTTGCTGCATTATTTAACGACTCTGCTGAAGCATTTGAGGACTCAGCTGCATTATTTAAGGACTCTGCTGCATTATTTAAGGAATTTGCTGCATTATTTAAGGACTCTGCTGCGGTATTTAAGGACTCTGCTGCATTATTTAAGGACTTTGTTGCATTATGTAAGGAGTCTGCTGCATTATTTAAGGACTTTGCTGCATTATTTAATGAATCTGTTGAAGCATTTGAGGACTCAACTGCATTATTTAAGGTCTCTGCTGCATTATTTAAGGACTCTGCTGAAGTATTTGAGGACTCAGCTGCATTATTTAAGGACTCTGCTGCATTATTTAAGGAATTTGCTGCATTATTTAAGGACTCTGCTGCGTTATTTAAGGACTCTGCTGCATTATTTAAGGACTTTGATGCATTATTTAAGGACGCTGCTGCAGAATTTAAGGAATCTGCTGCATTATTTAAGGACTTTGTTGCAATATTTAAGGTCTCTGCTGCATTATTTAAGGACTCTGCTGTGGTATTTAAGGACTCTGCTGCATTATTTAAGGAATTTGTTGCATTATTTATGGACGCTGCTGCATTATTTAAGGTCTTTGTTGCATTATTTAAGGACTCTGCTGCAGTATTTAATGACTCTGCTGAAGCATTTGGGGACTCAGATGCATTATTTAAGGACTCTGCTGCATTATGTAAGGGCTTTGCTGCTTTATTTAAGGACTCTTTTGCATTATTTAAGGACTTTGTTGCATTATTTAAGGACTCTGCTGCATTATTTAAGGACTTTGTTGCATTATTTAAGGATTCTGCTGCATTATTTAAGGACTTTGCTGCATTATTTAAGGACTATGCTTTGGTATTTAAGGACTCTGCTGCATTATTTAAGGACTTTGCTGCATTATTTAAGGACTCTGCTGCATTATTTAATTACTTTGCTGCATTATTTAAGGACTCTGCTGCGGTATTTAAGGACTCTGCTGCATTATTTAAGGACTTTGATGCATTATTTAAGGACTCTGCTGCATTATTTAAGGAATTTGTTGCATTATTTAAGGACTCTGCTGCATTATTTAAGGACTTTGCTGCATTATTTAATAACTTTGTTGCATTATATAAGTACTCTGCTGCATTATTTAAGGACTTTGTTGCATTATGTAAGGAGTCTGCTGCATTATTTAAGGACTTTGCTGCATTATTTAACGACTCTGCTGAAGCATTTGAGGACTCAGCTGCATTATTTAAGGACTCTGCTGCTTTATTTAAGGAATTTGCTGCATTATTTAAGGACTCTGCTGCGGTATTTAAGGACTCTGCTGCATTATTTAAGGACTTTGTTGCATTATGTAAGGAGTCTGCTGCATTATTTAAGGACTTTGCTGCATTATTTAATGAATCTGCTGAAGCATTTGAGGACTCAGCTGCATAATTTAAGGACTCTGCTGCATTATTTAAGGAATTTGCTGCATTATTTAAGGACTCTGCTGCGATATTTAAGGACTCTTCTGCATTATTTAAGGACTTTGATGCATTATTTAAGGACGCTGCTGCAGAATTTAAGGAATCTGCTGCATTATTTAAGGACTTTGTTGCATTATTTAAGGTCTCTGCTGCATTATTTAAGGACTCTGCTGTGGTATTTAATTACTCTGCTGCATTATTTAAGGAATTTGTTGCATTATTTAAGGACGCTGCTGCATTATTTAAGGACTTTGTTGCATTATTTAAGGACTTTGCTGCATTAATTAAGGACTTTGCTGCATTACTTAAGAACTCTGCTGCATTATTTAATTACTTGCTGCATTATTTAAGGACTCTGCTGCGGTGTTTAAGAACTCTGCTGCATTATTTAAGGACTTTGCTGCATTATTTTAGGACTCTGCTGCATTATTTAAGGACTTTGCTGTATTATTTAAGGACTCTACTGAATTATTTAAGGACTTTGTTGCATTATTTAAGGACTCTGCTGCATTATTTAAGGACTTTGCTGTATTATTTAAGGACTCTGCAGCATTATTTAAGGACTTTTTTGCATTATTTAATGACTCTGCTGCATTATTTAAGGACTTTGCTGCATTATTTAAGGACTTTATTGCATTATTTAATGACTCTGCTGCATTATTTAAGGAATTTGCTGCATTATTTAAGGACTCTGCTGCATTATTTTAGGACTTTGCTGCATTATTTAATGACTCTGCTGCATTATTTAAGGACTTTGTTGTATTATTTAAGGACTTTGCTGCATTATTTAAGGACTCTGCTGCGGTATTTAAGGACTCTGCTGCATTATTTAAGGACTTTGTTGCATTATTTAAGGACTCTGCTGCATTATTTAAGGACTTTGCTGCATTATTTAAGGACTATGCTGTGGTATTTAAGGACTCTGCTGTATTATTTAAGGACTTTGCTGCATTATTTAAGAACTCTGCTGCATTATTTAATGACTTTGTTGCATTATATAAAGACTCTGCTGCATTATTTAAGGACTATGTTGCATTATGTTAGAAGTCTGCTGCATTATTTAAGGACTTTGCTGCATTATTTAAGGACTCTGCTGCATTATTTAAGGACTTTATTGCATTATTTAAGGACTCTGCTGCATTATTTAATGACTCTGCTGAAGCATTTGAGGACTCAGCTGCATTATTTAAGGTCTCTGCTGTATTATTTAAGGACTCTGCTGCATTATTTAATGACTCTGCTGCGGTATTTAAGGACTCTGCTGCATTATTTAAGGACTTTGCTGCATTACTTAAGGACTGCTGCGTTATTTAAGGACTCTGCTGCATTATTTAAGACTTTGCTGCATTATTTAAGGACTCTGCTGCAGTGCTTAATGACTCTGCTGAAGCAATTGGGGACTCAGATGCATTATTTAAGGACTCTGCTGCATTATGTAAGGACTTTGCTGCTTTATTTAAGGACTTTGCTGCATTATTTAAGGACTTTGTTGCATTATTTAAGGACTCTGCTGCATTATTTAAGGACTTTGTTGCATTATTTAAGGACTCTGCTGCATTATTTAAGGACTTTGCTGCATTATTTAAGGACTATGCTGTGGTATTTAAGGACTATGCTTTGGCATTATTTAAGGACTTTGCTGCATTATTTAAGGACTCTGCTGCATTATTTAATTACTTTGCTGCATTATTAAAGGACCCTGCTGCGGCATTTAAGGATTCTGCTGCATGATTTAAGGACTTTGATGCATTATTTAAGGACGCTGCTGCAGAATTTAAGGAATCTGCTGCATTATTTAAGGACTTTGTTGCATTATTTAAGGTCTCTGCTGCATTATTTAAGGACTCTGCTATGGTACTTAACGACTTTGCTGCATTATTTAAGGACTTTGCTGCATTATTTAAGGACTTTGATGCATTATTTAAGAACTTTGTTGCATTATTTAAGGACTCTGCTGCATTATTTAAGGACTTTGTTGCATTATGTAAGGACTCTGCTGCATTATTTAAGGACTTTGCTGCATTATTTAAGGACTCTGTTGCATAATTTAAGGACTTTATTGCATTATTTAAGGATCCTGCTGCATTATTTAAGGATCCTGCTGAAGCATTTGAGGACTCAGCTGCATTATTTAACGACTCTGCTGCATTATCTAAGGACTCTGCTGCTTTATTTAAGGACTTTCCTGCATTATTTAAGGAGTCTTCTGCATTATTTAATGACTCTGCTGAAGCATTTGAGGACTCAGCTGCATTATTTAAGGACTCTGCTGCATTATTTAAGGACTTTGCTGCATTATTTAATGACTCTGCTGAAGCATTTGAGGACTCAGCTGCATTATCTAAGGACTCTGCTGCATTATTTAAGGAGTTTGCTGCATTATTTAAGGACTCTGCTGCGGTATTTATGGACTCTGCTGCATTATTTAAGGACTTTGATGCATTATTTAAGGACGCTGCTGCAGAATTTAAGGAATCTGCTGCATTATTTAAGGACTTTGTTGCATTATTTAAGGTCTCTGCTGCATTATTTAAGGACTCTGCTGTGGTATTTAAGGACTCTGCTGCATTATTTAAGGAATTTGTTGCATTATTTAAGGACGCTGCTGCATTATTTAAGGAATTTGTTGCATTATTTAAGGACTTTGCTGCATTAATTAAGGACTTTGCTGCATTACTTAAGGACTCTGCTGCATTATTTAATTACTTGCTGCATTATTTAAGGACTCTGCTGCTGTGTTTAAGAACTCTGCTGCATTATTTAAGGACTTTGCTGCATTATTTTAGGACTCTGCTGCATTATTTAAGGACTTTGCTGTATTATTTAAGGACTCTACTGCATTATTTAAGGACTTTGTTGCATTATTTAAGGACTCTGCTGCATTATTTAAGGACTTTGCTGCATTATTTAAGGACTTTTTTGCATTATTTAAGGACTCTGCTGCATTATTTAAGGACTTTGCTGCATTATTTAAGGACTCTGTTGCATTATTTAAGGACTTTATTGCATTATTTAATGACTCTGCTGCATTATTTAAGGAATTTGCTGCATTATTTAAGGATTCTGCTGCATTATTTAAGGACTTTGCTGCATTATTTAATGACTCTGCTGCATTATTTAAGGACTTTGTTGTATTATTTAAGGACTTTGCTGCATTATTTAAGGACTCTGCTGCGGTATTTAAGGACTCTGCTGCATTATTTAAGGACTTTGTTGCATTATTTAAGGACTCTGCTGCATTATTTAAGGACTTTGCTGCATTATTTAAGGACTATGCTGTGGTACTTAAGGACTCTGCTGTATTATTTAAGGACTTTGCTGCATTATTTAAGGACTCTGCTGCATTATTTAATGACTTTGTTGCATTATATAAGGACTCTGCTGCATTATTTAAGGACTATGTTGCATTATGTTAGAAGTCTGCTGCATTATTTAAGGACTTTGCTGCATTATTTAAGGACTCTGCTGCATTATTTAAGGACTTTATTGCATTATTTAATGACTCTGCTGAAGCATTTGAGGACTCAGCTGCATTATTTAAGGTCTCTGCTGTATTATTTAAGGACTCTGCTGCATTATTTAATGACTCTGCTGCGGTATTTAAGGACTCTGCTGCATTATTTAAGGACTTTGCTGCATTATTTAAGGACTGCTGCGTTATTTAAGGACTCTGCTGCATTATTTAAGACTTTGCGGCATTATTTAAGGACTCTGCTGCAGTGCTTAATGACTCTGCTGAAGCAATTGGGGACTCAGATGCATTATTTAAGGACTCTGCTGCATTATGTAAGGACTTTGCTGCTTTATTTAAGGACTTTGCTGCATTATTTAAGGACTTTGTTGCATTATTTAAGGACTCTGCTGCATTATTTAAGGACTTTGTTGCATTATTTAAGGACTCTGCTGCATTATTTAAGGACTTTGCTGCATTATTTAAGGACTATGCTGTGGTATTTAAGGACTATGCTTTGGCATTATTTAAGGACTTTGCTGCATTATTTAAGGACTCTGCTGCATTATTTAATTACTTTGCTGCATTATTAAAGGACCCTGCTGCGGCATTTAAGGATTCTGCTGCATTATTTAAGGACTTTGATGCATTATTTAAGGACGCTGCTGCAGAATTTAAGGAATCTGCTGCATTATTTAAGGACTTTGTTGCATTATTTAAGGTCTCTGCTGCATTATTTAAGGACTCTGCTATGGTACTTAACGACTTTGCTGCATTATTTAAGGACTTTGCTGCATTATTTAAGGACTTTGATGCATTATTTAAGAACTTTGTTGCATTATTTAAGGACTCTGCTGCATTATTTAAGGACTTTGTTGCATTATGTAAGGACTCTGCTGCATTATTTAAGGACTTTGCTGCATTATTTAAGGACTCTGTTGCATAATTTAAGGACTTTATTGCATTATTTAAGGATCCTGCTGCATTATTTAAGGATCCTGCTGAAGCATTTGAGGACTCAGCTGCATTATTTAACGACTCTGCTGCATTATCTAAGGACTCTGCTGCTTTATTTAAGGACTTTCCTGCATTATTTAAGGAGTCTTCTGCATTATTTAATGACTCTGCTGAAGCATTTGAGGACTCAGCTGCATTATTTAAGGACTCTGCTGCATTATTTAAGGACTTTGCTGCATTATTTAATGACTCTGCTGAAGCATTTGAGGACTCAGCTGCATTATCTAAGGACTCTGCTGCATTATTTAAGGAGTTTGCTGCATTATTTAAGGACTCTGCTGCGGTATTTATGGACTCTGCTGCATTATTTAAGGACTTTGATGCATTATTTAAGGACGCTGCTGCAGAATTTAAGGAATCTGCTGCATTATTTAAGGACTTTGTTGCATTATTTAAGGTCTCTGCTGCATTATTTAAGGACTCTGCTGTGGTATTTAAGGACTCTGCTGCATTATTTAAGGAATTTGTTGCATTATTTAAGGACGCTGCTGCATTATTTAAGGAATTTGTTGCATTATTTAAGGACTTTGCTGCATTAATTAAGGACTTTGCTGCATTACTTAAGGACTCTGCTGCATTATTTAATTACTTGCTGCATTATTTAAGGACTCTGCTGCTGTGTTTAAGAACTCTGCTGCATTATTTAAGGACTTTGCTGCATTATTTTAGGACTCTGCTGCATTATTTAAGGACTTTGCTGTATTATTTAAGGACTCTACTGCATTATTTAAGGACTTTGTTGCATTATTTAAGGACTCTGCTGCATTATTTAAGGACTTTGCTGCATTATTTAAGGACTTTTTTGCATTATTTAAGGACTCTGCTGCATTATTTAAGGACTTTGCTGCATTATTTAAGGACTCTGTTGCATTATTTAAGGACTTTATTGCATTATTTAATGACTCTGCTGCATTATTTAAGGAATTTGCTGCATTATTTAAGGATTCTGCTGCATTATTTAAGGACTTTGCTGCATTATTTAATGACTCTGCTGCATTATTTAAGGACTTTGTTGTATTATTTAAGGACTTTGCTGCATTATTTAAGGACTCTGCTGCGGTATTTAAGGACTCTGCTGCATTATTTAAGGACTTTGTTGCATTATTTAAGGACTCTGCTGCATTATTTAAGGACTTTGCTGCATTATTTAAGGACTATGCTGTGGTACTTAAGGACTCTGCTGTATTATTTAAGGACTTTGCTGCATTATTTAAGGACTCTGCTGCATTATTTAATGACTTTGTTGCATTATATAAGGACTCTGCTGCATTATTTAAGGACTATGTTGCATTATGTTAGAAGTCTGCTGCATTATTTAAGGACTTTGCTGCATTATTTAAGGACTCTGCTGCATTATTTAAGGACTTTATTGCATTATTTAATGACTCTGCTGAAGCATTTGAGGACTCAGCTGCATTATTTAAGGTCTCTGCTGTATTATTTAAGGACTCTGCTGCATTATTTAATGACTCTGCTGCGGTATTTAAGGACTCTGCTGCATTATTTAAGGACTTTGCTGCATTATTTAAGGACTGCTGCGTTATTTAAGGACTCTGCTGCATTATTTAAGACTTTGCTGCATTATTTAAGGACTCTGCTGCAGTGTTTAATGACTCTGCTGAAGCAATTGGGGACTCAGATGCATTGTTTAAGGACTCTGCTGCATTATGTAAGGACTTTGCTGCTTTATTTAAGGACTTTGCTGCATTATTTAAGGACTTTGTTGCATTATTTAAGGACTCTGCTGCATTATTTAAGGACTTTGTTGCATTATTTAAGGACTCTGCCGCATTATTTAAGGACTATGCTTTGGTATTTAAGGACTCTGCTGCATTATTTAAGGACTTTGCTGCATTATTTAAGGACTCTGCTGCATTATTTAATTACTTTGCTACATTATTTAAGGACTCTGCTGCGGTATTTAAGGACTCTGCTGCATTATTTAAGGACTTTGATGCATTATTTAAGGACACTGCTGCAGAATTTAAGGAATCTGCTTCATTATTTAAGGACTTTGTTGCATTATTTAAGGTCTCTGCTGCATTATTTAAGGACTCTGCTATGGTACTTAAGGACTTTGCTGCATTATTTAAGGACTCTGCTGCATTATTTAAGAACTTTGTTGCATTATTTAAGGACTCTGCTGCATTATTTAAGGACTTTGTTGCATTATGTAAGGACTCTGCTGCATTATTTAAGGACTTTGCTGCATTATTTAAGGACTCTGCTGCATAATTTAAGGACTTTATTGCATTATTTTAGGATCCTGCTGCATTATTTAATGACTCTGCTGAAGCATTTGAGGACTCAGCTGCATTATTAAAGGTCTCTGCTGCATTATTTAAGGATCCTGCTGAAGCATTTGAGGACTCAGCTGCATTATTTAAGGACTTTGCTGCATTATTTAACGACTCTGCTGCATTATTTAAGGACTCTGCTGCATTATTTAAGAACTTTGCTGCATTATTTAAGGACTCTTCTGCATTATTTAATGACTCTGCTGAAGTATTTGAGGACTCAGCTGCATTATTTAAGGACTCTGCTGCATTATTTAAGGAATTTGCTGCATTATTTAAGGACTCTGCTGCGTTATTTAAGGACTCTGCTGCATTATTTAAGGACTTTGATGCATTATTTAAGGACGCTGCTGCAGAATTTAAGGAATGTGCTGCACTATTTAAGGACTTTGTTGCATTATTTAAGGTCTCTGCTGCATTATTTAAGGACTCTGCTGTGGTATTTAAGGACTCTGCTGCATTATTTAAGGAATTTGTTGCATTATTTAAGGACGCTGCTGCATTATTTAAGGACTTTGTTGCATTATTTAAGGACTCTGCTGCAGTATTTAATGACTCTGCTGAAGCATTTGGGGACTCAGATGCATTATTTAAGGACTTTGCTGCATTATGTAAGGGCTTTGCTGCTTTATTTAAGGACTCTTTTGCATTATTTAAGGACTTTGTTGCATTATTTAAGGACTCTGCTGCATTATTTAAGGACTTTGTTGCATTATTTAAGGATTCTGCTGCATTATTTAAGGACTTTGCTGCATTATTTAAGGACTATGCTTTGGTATTTAAGGACTCTGCTGCATTATTTAAGGACTTTGCTGCGGTATTTAAGGACTCTGCTGCATTATTTAAGGACTTTGATGCATTATTTAAGGACTCTGCTGAAGCATTTGAGGACTCAGCTGCATTATTTAAGGACTCTGCTGCATTATTTAAGGAATTTGCTGCATTATTTAAGGACTCTGCTGCGGTATTTAAGGACTCTGCTGCATTATTTAAGGACTTTGTTGCATTATGTAAGGAGTCTGCTGCATTATTTAAGGACTTTGCTGCATTATTTAATGAATCTGCTGAAGCATTTGAGGACTCAACTGCATTATTTAAGGTCTCTGCTGCATTATTTAAGGACTCTGCTGAAGCATTTGAGGACTCAGCTGCATGATTTAAGGACTTTGCTGCATTATTTAAGGACTCTGCTGCATTATTTAAGGAATTTGTTGCATTATTTAAGGACTCTGCTGCATTATTTAAGGACTTTGCTGCATTATTTAATAACTTTGTTGCATTATATAAGTACTCTGCTGCATTATTTAAGGACTTTGTTGCTTTATGTAAGGAGTCTGCTGCATTATTTAAGGACTTTGCTGCATTATTTAACGACTCTGCTGAAGCATTTGAGGACTCAGCTGCATTATTTAAGGACTCTGCTGCATTATTTAAGGAATTTGCTGTATTATTTAAGGACTCTGCTGCGGTATTTAAGGACTCTGCTGCATTATTTAAGGACTTTGTTGCATTATGTAAGGAGCCTGCTGCATTATTTAAGGACTTTGCTGCATTATTTAATGACTCTGCTGAAGCATTTGAGGACTCAGCTGCATAATTTAAGGACTCTGCTGCATTATTTAAGGAATTTGCTGCATTATTTAAGGACTCTGCTGCGATATTTAAGGACTCTTCTGCATTATTTAAGGACTTTGATGCATTATTTAAGGACGCTGCTGCAGAATTTAAGGAATCTGCTGCATTATTTAAGGACTTTGTTGCATTATTTAAGGTCTCTGCTGCATTATTTAAGGACTCTGCTGTGGTATTTAATTACTCTGCTGCATTATTTAAGGAATTTGTTGCATTATTTAAGGACGCTGCTGCATTATTTAAGGACTTTGTTGCATTATTTAAGGACTTTGCTGCATTAATTAAGGACTTTGCTGCATTACTTAAGAACTCTGCTGCATTATTTAATTACTTGCTGCATTATTTAAGGACTCTGCTGCGGTGTTTAAGAACTCTGCTGCATTATTTAAGGACTTTGCTGCATTATTTTAGGACTCTGCTGCATTATTTAAGGACTTTGCTGTATTATTTAAGGACTCTACTGAATTATTTAAGGACTTTGTTGCATTATTTAAGGACTCTGCTGCATTATTTAAGGACTTTGCTGTATTATTTAAGGACTCTGCAGCATTATTTAAGGACTTTTTTGCATTATTTAATGACTCTGCTGCATTATTTAAGGACTTTGCTGCATTATTTAAGGACTCTGTTGCATTATTTAAGGACTTTATTGCATTATTTAATGACTCTGCTGCATTATTTAAGGAATTTGCTGCATTATTTAAGGACTCTGCTGCATTATTTAAGGACTTTGCTGCATTATTTAATGACTCTGCTGCATTATTTAAGGACTTTGTTGTATTATTTAAGGACTTTGCTGCATTATTTAAGGACTCTGCTGCGGTATTTAAGGACTCTGCTGCATTATTTAAGGACTTTGTTGCATTATTTAAGGACTCTGCTGCATTATTTAAGGACTTTGCTGCATTATTTAAGGACTATGCTGTGGTATTTAAGGACTCTGCTGTATTATTTAAGGACTTTGCTGCATTATTTAAGAACTCTGCTGCATTATTTAATGACTTTGTTGCATTATATAAAGACTCTGCTGCATTATTTAAGGACTATGTTGCATTATGTTAGAAGTCTGCTGCATTATTTAAGGACTTTGCTGCATTATTTAAGGACTCTGCTGCATTATTTAAGGACTTTATTGCATTATTTAAGGACTCTGCTGCATTATTTAATGACTCTGCTGAAGCATTTGAGGACTCAGCTGCATTATTTAAGGTCTCTGCTGTATTATTTAAGGACTCTGCTGCATTATTTAATGACTCTGCTGCGGTATTTAAGGACTCTGCTGCATTATTTAAGGACTTTGCTGCATTACTTAAGGACTGCTGCGTTATTTAAGGACTCTGCTGCATTATTTAAGACTTTGCTGCATTATTTAAGGACTCTGCTGCAGTGCTTAATGACTCTGCTGAAGCAATTGGGGACTCAGATGCATTATTTAAGGACTCTGCTGCATTATGTAAGGACTTTGCTGCTTTATTTAAGGACTTTGCTGCATTATTTAAGGACTTTGTTGCATTATTTAAGGACTCTGCTGCATTATTTAAGGACTTTGTTGCATTATTTAAGGACTCTGCTGCATTATTTAAGGACTTTGCTGCATTATTTAAGGACTATGCTGTGGTATTTAAGGACTATGCTTTGGCATTATTTAAGGACTTTGCTGCATTATTTAAGGACTCTGCTGCATTATTTAATTACTTTGCTGCATTATTAAAGGACCCTGCTGCGGCATTTAAGGATTCTGCTGCATTATTTAAGGACTTTGATGCATTATTTAAGGACGCTGCTGCAGAATTTAAGGAATCTGCTGCATTATTTAAGGACTTTGTTGCATTATTTAAGGTCTCTGCTGCATTATTTAAGGACTCTGCTATGGTACTTAACGACTTTGCTGCATTATTTAAGGACTTTGCTGCATTATTTAAGGACTTTGATGCATTATTTAAGAACTTTGTTGCATTATTTAAGGACTCTGCTGCATTATTTAAGGACTTTGTTGCATTATGTAAGGACTCTGCTGCATTATTTAAGGACTTTGCTGCATTATTTAAGGACTCTGTTGCATAATTTAAGGACTTTATTGCATTATATAAGGATCCTGCTGCATTATTTAAGGATCCTGCTGAAGCATTTGAGGACTCAGCTGCATTATTTAACGACTCTGCTGCATTATCTAAGGACTCTGCTGCTTTATTTAAGGACTTTCCTGCATTATTTAAGGAGTCTTCTGCATTATTTAATGACTCTGCTGAAGCATTTGAGGACTCAGCTGCATTATTTAAGGACTCTGCTGCATTATTTAAGGACTTTGCTGCATTATTTAATGACTCTGCTGAAGCATTTGAGGACTCAGCTGCATTATTTAAGGACTCTGCTGCATTATTTAAGGAGTTTGCTGCATTATTTAAGGACTCTGCTGCGGTATTTATGGACTCTGCTGCATTATTTAAGGACTTTGATGCATTATTTAAGGACGCTGCTGCAGAATTTAAGGAATCTGCTGCATTATTTAAGGACTTTGTTGCATTATTTAAGGTCTCTGCTGCATTATTTAAGGACTCTGCTGTGGTATTTAAGGACTCTGCTGCATTATTTAAGGAATTTGTTGCATTATTTAAGGACGCTGCTGCATTATTTAAGGAATTTGTTGCATTATTTAAGGACTTTGCTGCATTAATTAAGGACTTTGCTGCATTACTTAAGGACTCTGCTGCATTATTTAATTACTTGCTGCATTATTTAAGGACTCTGCTGCTGTGTTTAAGAACTCTGCTGCATTATTTAAGGACTTTGCTGCATTATTTTAGGACTCTGCTGCATTATTTAAGAACTTTGTTGCATTATTTAAGGACTCTGCTGCATTATTTAAGGACTTTGTTGCATTATGTAAGGACTCTGCTGCATTATTTAAGGACTTTGCTGCATTATTTAAGGACTCTGCTGCATAATTTAAGGACTTTATTGCATTATTTTAGGATCCTGCTGCATTATTTAATGACTCTGCTGAAGCATTTGAGGACTCAGCTGCATTATTAAAGGTCTCTGCTGCATTATTTAAGGATCCTGCTGAAGCATTTGAGGACTCAGTTGCATTATTTAAGGACTTTGCTGCATTATTTAACGACTCTGCTGCGTTATTTAAGGACTCTGCTGCATTATTTAAGAACTTTGCTGTATTATTTAAGGACTCTTCTGCATTATTTAATGACTCTGCTGAAGTATTTGAGGACTCAGCTGCATTATTTAAGGACTCTGCTGCATTATTTAAGGAATTTGCTGCATTATTTAAGGACTCTGCTGCGTTATTTAAGGACTCTGCTGCATTATTTAAGGACTTTGATGCATTATTTAAGGACGCTGCTGCAGAATTTAAGGAATCTGCTGCATTATTTAAGGACTTTGTTGCAATATTTAAGGTCTCTGCTGCATTATTTAAGGACTCTGCTGTGGTATTTAAGGACTCTGCTGCATTATTTAAGGAATTTGTTGCATTATTTAAGGACGCTGCTGCATTATTTAAGGTCTTTGTTGCATTATTTAAGGACTCTGCTGCAGTATTTAATGACTCTGCTGAAGCATTTGGGGACTCAGATGCATTATTTAAGGACTCTGCTGCATTATGTAAGGGCTTTGCTGCTTTATTTAAGGACTCTTTTGCATTATTTAAGGACTTTGTTGCATTATTTAAGGACTCTGCTGCATTATTTAAGGACTTTGTTGCATTATTTAAGGATTCTGCTGCATTATTTAAGGACTTTGCTGCATTATTTAAGGACTATGCTTTGGTATTTAAGGACTCTGCTGCATTATTTAAGGACTTTGCTGCATTATTTAAGGACTCTGCTGCATTATTTAATTACTTTGCTGCATTATTTAAGGACTCTGCTGCGGTATTTAAGGACTCTGCTGCATTATTTAAGGACTTTGATGCATTATTTAAGGACTCTGCTGCATTATTTAAGGAATTTGTTGCATTATTTAAGGACTCTGCTGCATTATTTAAGGACTTTGCTGCATTATTTAATAACTTTGTTGCATTATATAAGTACTCTGCTGCATTATTTAAGGACTTTGTTGCATTATGTAAGGAGTCTGCTGCATTATTTAAGGACTTTGCTGCATTATTTAACGACTCTGCTGAAGCATTTGAGGACTCAGCTGCATTATTTAAGGACTCTGCTGCTTTATTTAAGGAATTTGCTGCATTATTTAAGGACTCTGCTGCGGTATTTAAGGACTCTGCTGCATTATTTAAGGACTTTGTTGCATTATGTAAGGAGTCTGCTGCATTATTTAAGGACTTTGCTGCATTATTTAATGAATCTGCTGAAGCATTTGAGGACTCAACTGCATTATTTAAGGTCTCTGCTGCATTATTTAAGGACTCTGCTGAAGCATTTGAGGACTCAGCTGCATGATTTAAGGACTTTGCTGCATTATTTAAGGACTCTGCTGCATTATTTAAGGAATTTGTTGCATTATTTAAGGACTCTGCTGCATTATTTAAGGACTTTGCTGCATTATTTAATAACTTTGTTGCATTATATAAGTACTCTGCTGCATTATTTAAGGACTTTGTTGCATTATGTAAGGAGTCTGCTGCATTATTTAAGGACTTTGCTGCATTATTTAACGACTCTGCTGAAGCATTTGAGGACTCAGCTGCATTATTTAAGGACTCTGCTGCATTATTTAAGGAATTTGCTGCATTATTTAAGGACTCTGCTGCGGTATTTAAGGACTCTGCTGCATTATTTAAGGACTTTGTTGCATTATGTAAGGAGCCTGCTGCATTATTTAAGGACTTTGCTGCATTATTTAATGACTCTGCTGAAGCATTTGAGGACTCAGCTGCATAATTTAAGGACTCTGCTGCATTATTTAAGGAATTTGCTGCATTATTTAAGGACTCTGCTGCGATATTTAAGGACTCTTCTGCATTATTTAAGGACTTTGATGCATTATTTAAGGACGCTGCTGCAGAATTTAAGGAATCTGCTGCATTATTTAAGGACTTTGTTGCATTATTTAAGGTCTCTGCTGCATTATTTAAGGACTCTGCTGTGGTATTTAATTACTCTGCTGCATTATTTAAGGAATTTGTTGCATTATTTAAGGACGCTGCTGCATTATTTAAGGACTTTGTTGCATTATTTAAGGACTTTGCTGCATTAATTAAGGACTTTGCTGCATTACTTAAGAACTCTGCTGCATTATTTAATTACTTGCTGCATTATTTAAGGACTCTGCTGCGGTGTTTAAGAACTCTGCTGCATTATTTAAGGACTTTGCTGCATTATTTTAGGACTCTGCTGCATTATTTAAGGACTTTGCTGTATTATTTAAGGACTCTACTGAATTATTTAAGGACTTTGTTGCATTATTTAAGGACTCTGCTGCATTATTTAAGGACTTTGCTGTATTATTTAAGGACTCTGCAGCATTATTTAAGGACTTTTTTGCATTATTTAATGACTCTGCTGCATTATTTAAGGACTTTGCTGCATTATTTAAGGACTCTGTTGCATTATTTAAGGACTTTATTGCATTATTTAATGACTCTGCTGCATTATTTAAGGAATTTGCTGCATTATTTAAGGACTCTGCTGCATTATTTAAGGACTTTGCTGCATTATTTAATGACTCTGCTGCATTATTTAAGGACTTTGTTGTATTATTTAAGGACTTTGCTGCATTATTTAAGGACTCTGCTGCGGTATTTAAGGACTCTGCTGCATTATTTAAGGACTTTGTTGCATTATTTAAGGACTCTGCTGCATTATTTAAGGACTTTGCTGCATTATTTAAGGACTATGCTGTGGTATTTAAGGACTCTGCTGTATTATTTAAGGACTTTGCTGCATTATTTAAGGACTCTGCTGCATTATTTAATGACTTTGTTGCATTATATAAAGACTCTGCTGCATTATTTAAGGACTATGTTGCATTATGTTAGAAGTCTGCTGCATTATTTAAGGACTTTGCTGCATTATTTAAGGACTCTGCTGCATTATTTAAGGACTTTATTGCATTATTTAAGGACTCTGCTGCATTATTTAATGACTCTGCTGAAGCATTTGAGGACTCAGCTGCATTATTTAAGGTCTCTGCTGTATTATTTAAGGACTCTGCTGCATTATTTAATGACTCTGCTGCGGTATTTAAGGACTCTGCTGCATTATTTAAGGACTTTGCTGCATTACTTAAGGACTGCTGCGTTATTTAAGGACTCTGCTGCATTATTTAAGACTTTGCTGCATTATTTAAGGACTCTGCTGCAGTGCTTAATGACTCTGCTGAAGCAATTGGGGACTCAGATGCATTATTTAAGGACTCTGCTGCATTATGTAAGGACATTGCTGCTTTATTTAAGGACTTTGCTGCATTATTTAAGGACTTTGTTGCATTATTTAAGGACTCTGCTGCATTATTTAAGGACTTTGTTGCATTATTTAAGGACTCTGCTGCATTATTTAAGGACTTTGCTGCATTATTTAAGGACTATGCTGTGGTATTTAAGGACTATGCTTTGGCATTATTTAAGGACTTTGCTGCATTATTTAAGGACTCTGCTGCATTATTTAATTACTTTGCTGCATTATTAAAGGACCCTGCTGCGGCATTTAAGGATTCTGCTGCATTATTTAAGGACTTTGATGCATTATTTAAGGACGCTGCTGCAGAATTTAAGGAATCTGCTGCATTATTTAAGGACTTTGTTGCATTATTTAAGGTCTCTGCTGCATTATTTAAGGACTCTGCTATGGTACTTAACGACTTTGCTGCATTATTTAAGGACTTTGCTGCATTATTTAAGGACTTTGATGCATTATTTAAGAACTTTGTTGCATTATTTAAGGACTCTGCTGCATTATTTAAGGACTTTGTTGCATTATGTAAGGACTCTGCTGCATTATTTAAGGACTTTGCTGCATTATTTAAGGACTCTGTTGCATAATTTAAGGACTTTATTGCATTATTTAAGGATCCTGCTGCATTATTTAAGGATCCTGCTGAAGCATTTGAGGACTCAGCTGCATTATTTAACGACTCTGCTGCATTATCTAAGGACTCTGCTGCTTTATTTAAGGACTTTCCTGCATTATTTAAGGAGTCTTCTGCATTATTTAATGACTCTGCTGAAGCATTTGAGGACTCAGCTGCATTATTTAAGGACTCTGCTGCATTATTTAAGGACTTTGCTGCATTATTTAATGACTCTGCTGAAGCATTTGAGGACTCAGCTGCATTATTTAAGGACTCTGCTGCATTATTTAAGGAGTTTGCTGCATTATTTAAGGACTCTGCTGCGGTATTTATGGACTCTGCTGCATTATTTAAGGACTTTGATGCATTATTTAAGGACGCTGCTGCAGAATTTAAGGAATCTGCTGCATTATTTAAGGACTTTGTTGCATTATTTAAGGTCTCTGCTGCATTATTTAAGGACTCTGCTGTGGTATTTAAGGACTCTGCTGCATTATTTAAGGAATTTGTTGCATTATTTAAGGACGCTGCTGCATTATTTAAGGAATTTGTTGCATTATTTAAGGACTTTGCTGCATTAATTAAGGACTTTGCTGCATTACTTAAGGACTCTGCTGCATTATTTAATTACTTGCTGCATTATTTAAGGACTCTGCTGCTGTGTTTAAGAACTCTGCTGCATTATTTAAGGACTTTGCTGCATTATTTTAGGACTCTGCTGCATTATTTAAGGACTTTGCTGTATTATTTAAGGACTCTACTGCATTATTTAAGGACTTTGTTGCATTATTTAAGGACTCTGCTGCATTATTTAAGGACTTTGCTGCATTATTTAAGGACTTTTTTGCATTATTTAAGGACTCTGCTGCATTATTTAAGGACTTTGCTGCATTATTTAAGGACTCTGTTGCATTATTTAAGGACTTTATTGCATTATTTAATGACTCTGCTGCATTATTTAAGGAATTTGCTGCATTATTTAAGGAATCTGCTGCATTATTTAAGGACTTTGCTGCATTATTTAATGACTCTGCTGCATTATTTAAGGACTTTGTTGTATTATTTAAGGACTTTGCTGCATTATTTAAGGACTCTGCTGCGGTATTTAAGGACTCTGCTGCATTATTTAAGGACTTTGTTTCATTATTTAAGGACTCTGCTGCATTATTTAAGGACTTTGCTGCATTATTTAAGGACTATGCTGTGGTACTTAAGGACTCTGCTGTATTATTTAAGGACTTTGCTGCATTATTTAAGGACTCTGCTGCATTATTTAATGACTTTGTTGCATTATATAAGGACTCTGCTGCATTATTTAAGGACTATGTTGCATTATGTTAGAAGTCTGCTGCATTATTTAAGGACTTTGCTGCATTATTTAAGGACTCTGCTGCATTATTTAAGGACTTTATTGCATTATTTAATGACTCTGCTGAAGCATTTGAGGACTCAGCTGCATTATTTAAGGTCTCTGCTGTATTATTTAAGGACTCTGCTGCATTATTTAATGACTCTGCTGCGGTATTTAAGGACTCTGCTGCATTATTTAAGGACTTTGCTGCATTATTTAAGGACTGCTGCGTTATTTAAGGACTCTGCTGCATTATTTAAGACTTTGCTGCATTATTTAAGGACTCTGCTGCAGTGTTTAATGACTCTGCTGAAGCAATTGGGGACTCAGATGCATTGTTTAAGGACTCTGCTGCATTATGTAAGGACTTTGCTGCTTTATTTAAGGACTTTGCTGCATTATTTAAGGACTTTGTTGCATTATTTAAGGACTCTGCTGCATTATTTAAGGACTTTGTTGCATTATTTAAGGACTCTGCCGCATTATTTAAGGACTATGCTTTGGTATTTAAGGACTCTGCTGCATTATTTAAGGACTTTGCTGCATTATTTAAGGACTCTGCTGCATTATTTAATTACTTTGCTACATTATTTAAGGACTCTGCTGCGGTATTTAAGGACTCTGCTGCATTATTTAAGGACTTTGATGCATTATTTAAGGACACTGCTGCAGAATTTAAGGAATCTGCTTCATTATTTAAGGACTTTGTTGCATTATTTAAGGTCTCTGCTGCATTATTTAAGGACTCTGCTATGGTACTTAAGGACTTTGCTGCATTATTTAAGGACTCTGCTGCATTATTTAAGAACTTTGTTGCATTATTTAAGGACTCTGCTGCATTATTTAAGGACTTTGTTGCATTATGTAAGGACTCTGCTGCATTATTTAAGGACTTTGCTGCATTATTTAAGGACTCTGCTGCATAATTTAAGGACTTTATTGCATTATTTTAGGATCCTGCTGCATTATTTAATGACTCTGCTGAAGCATTTGAGGACTCAGCTGCATTATTAAAGGTCTCTGCTGCATTATTTAAGGATCCTGCTGAAGCATTTGAGGACTCAGCTGCATTATTTAAGGACTTTGCTGCATTATTTAACGACTCTGCTGCATTATTTAAGGACTCTGCTGCATTATTTAAGAACTTTGCTGCATTATTTAAGGACTCTTCTGCATTATTTAATGACTCTGCTGAAGTATTTGAGGACTCAGCTGCATTATTTAAGGACTCTGCTGCATTATTTAAGGAATTTGCTGCATTATTTAAGGACTCTGCTGCGTTATTTAAGGACTCTGCTGCATTATTTAAGGACTTTGATGCATTATTTAAGGACGCTGCTGCAGAATTTAAGGAATGTGCTGCACTATTTAAGGACTTTGTTGCATTATTTAAGGTCTCTGCTGCATTATTTAAGGACTCTGCTGTGGTATTTAAGGACTCTGCTGCATTATTTAAGGAATTTGTTGCATTATTTAAGGACGCTGCTGCATTATTTAAGGACTTTGTTGCATTATTTAAGGACTCTGCTGCAGTATTTAATGACTCTGCTGAAGCATTTGGGGACTCAGATGCATTATTTAAGGACTTTGATGCATTATGTAAGGGCTTTGCTGCTTTATTTAAGGACTCTTTTGCATTATTTAAGGACTTTGTTGCATTATTTAAGGACTCTGCTGCATTATTTAAGGACTTTGTTGCATTATTTAAGGATTCTGCTGCATTATTTAAGGACTTTGCTGCATTATTTAAGGACTATGCTTTGGTATTTAAGGACTCTGCTGCATTATTTAAGGACTTTGCTGCATTATTTAAGAACTCTGCTGCATTATTTAATTACTTTGCTGCATTATTTAAGGACTCTGCTGCGGTATTTAAGGACTCTGCTGCATTATTTAAGGACTTTGATGCATTATTTAAGGACTCTGCTGCATTATTTAAGGAATTTGTTGCATTATTTAAGGACTCTGCTGCATTATTTAAGGACTTTGCTGCATTATTTAATAACTTTGTTGCATTATATAAGTACTCTGCTGCATTATTTAAGGACTTTGTTGCATTATGTAAGGAGTCTGCTGCATTATTTAAGGACTTTGCTGCATTATTTAACGACTCTGCTGAAGCATTTGAGGACTCAGCTGCATTATTTAAGGACTCTGCTGCATTATTTAAGGAATTTGCTGCATTATTTAAGGACTCTGCTGCGGTATTTAAGGACTCTGCTGCATTATTTAAGGACTTTGTTGCATTATGTAAGGAGTCTGCTGCATTATTTAAGGACTTTGCTGCATTATTTAATGAATCTGCTGAAGCATTTGAGGACTCAACTGCATTATTTAAGGTCTCTGCTGCATTATTTAAGGACTCTGCTGAAGTATTTGAGGACTCAGCTGCATTATTTAAGGACTCTGCTGCATTATTTAAGGAATTTGCTGCATTATTTAAGGACTCTGCTGCGTTATTTAAGGACTCTGCTGCATTATTTAAGGACTTTGATGCATTATTTAAGGACGCTGCTGCAGAATTTAAGGAATCTGCTGCATTATTTAAGGACTTTGTTGCAATATTTAAGGTCTCTGCTGCATTATTTAAGGACTCTGCTGTGGTATTTAAGGACTCTGCTGCATTATTTAAGGAATTTGTTGCATTATTTAAGGACGCTGCTGCATTATTTAAGGTCTTTGTTGCATTATTTAAGGACTCTGCTGCAGTATTTAATGACTCTGCTGAAGCATTTGGGGACTCAGATGCATTATTTAAGGACTCTGCTGCATTATGTAAGGGCTTTGCTGCTTTATTTAAGGACTCTTTTGCATTATTTAAGGACTTTGTTGCATTATTTAAGGACTCTGCTGCATTATTTAAGGACTTTGTTGCATTATTTAAGGATTCTGCTGCATTATTTAAGGACTTTGCTGCATTATTTAAGGACTATGCTTTGGTATTTAAGGACTCTGCTGCATTATTTAAGGACTTTGCTGCATTATTTAAGGACTCTGCTGCATTATTTAATTACTTTGCTGCATTATTTAAGGACTCTGCTGCGGTATTTAAGGACTCTGCTGCATTATTTAAGGACTTTGATGCATTATTTAAGGACTCTGCTGCATTATTTAAGGAATTTGTTGCATTATTTAAGGACTCTGCTGCATTATTTAAGGACTTTGCTGCATTATTTAATAACTTTGTTGCATTATATAAGTACTCTGCTGCATTATTTAAGGACTTTGTTGCATTATGTAAGGAGTCTGCTGCATTATTTAAGGACTTTGCTGCATTATTTAACGACTCTGCTGAAGCATTTGAGGACTCAGCTGCATTATTTAAGGACTCTGCTGCTTTATTTAAGGAATTTGCTGCATTATTTAAGGACTCTGCTGCGGTATTTAAGGACTCTGCTGCATTATTTAAGGACTTTGTTGCATTATGTAAGGAGTCTGCTGCATTATTTAAGGACTTTGCTGCATTATTTAATGAATCTGCTGAAGCATTTGAGGACTCAACTGCATTATTTAAGGTCTCTGCTGCATTATTTAAGGACTCTGCTGAAGCATTTGAGGACTCAGCTGCATGATTTAAGGACTTTGCTGCATTATTTAAGGACTCTGCTGCATTATTTAAGGAATTTGTTGCATTATTTAAGGACTCTGCTGCATTATTTAAGGACTTTGCTGCATTATTTAATAACTTTGTTGCATTATATAAGTACTCTGCTGCATTATTTAAGGACTTTGTTGCATTATGTAAGGAGTCTGCTGCATTATTTAAGGACTTTGCTGCATTATTTAACGACTCTGCTGAAGCATTTGAGGACTCAGCTGCATTATTTAAGGACTCTGCTGCATTATTTAAGGAATTTGCTGCATTATTTAAGGACTCTGCTGCGGTATTTAAGGACTCTGCTGCATTATTTAAGGACTTTGTTGCATTATGTAAGGAGCCTGCTGCATTATTTAAGGACTTTGCTGCATTATTTAATGACTCTGCTGAAGCATTTGAGGACTCAGCTGCATAATTTAAGGACTCTGCTGCATTATTTAAGGAATTTGCTGCATTATTTAAGGACTCTGCTGCGATATTTAAGGACTCTTCTGCATTATTTAAGGACTTTGATGCATTATTTAAGGACGCTGCTGCAGAATTTAAGGAATCTGCTGCATTATTTAAGGACTTTGTTGCATTATTTAAGGTCTCTGCTGCATTATTTAAGGACTCTGCTGTGGTATTTAATTACTCTGCTGCATTATTTAAGGAATTTGTTGCATTATTTAAGGACGCTGCTGCATTATTTAAGGACTTTGTTGCATTATTTAAGGACTTTGCTGCATTAATTAAGGACTTTGCTGCATTACTTAAGAACTCTGCTGCATTATTTAATTACTTGCTGCATTATTTAAGGACTCTGCTGCGGTGTTTAAGAACTCTGCTGCATTATTTAAGGACTTTGCTGCATTATTTTAGGACTCTGCTGCATTATTTAAGGACTTTGCTGTATTATTTAAGGACTCTACTGAATTATTTAAGGACTTTGTTGCATTATTTAAGGACTCTGCTGCATTATTTAAGGACTTTGCTGTATTATTTAAGGACTCTGCAGCATTATTTAAGGACTTTTTTGCATTATTTAATGACTCTGCTGCATTATTTAAGGACTTTGCTGCATTATTTAAGGACTCTGTTGCATTATTTAAGGACTTTATTGCATTATTTAATGACTCTGCTGCATTATTTAAGGAATTTGCTGCATTATTTAAGGACTCTGCTGCATTATTTTAGGACTTTGCTGCATTATTTAATGACTCTGCTGCATTATTTAAGGACTTTGTTGTATTATTTAAGGACTTTGCTGCATTATTTAAGGACTCTGCTGCGGTATTTAAGGACTCTGCTGCATTATTTAAGGACTTTGTTGCATTATTTAAGGACTCTGCTGCATTATTTAAGGACTTTGCTGCATTATTTAAGGACTATGCTGTGGTATTTAAGGACTCTGCTGTATTATTTAAGGACTTTGCTGCATTATTTAAGAACTCTGCTGCATTATTTAATGACTTTGTTGCATTATATAAAGACTCTGCTGCATTATTTAAGGACTATGTTGCATTATGTTAGAAGTCTGCTGCATTATTTAAGGACTTTGCTGCATTATTTAAGGACTCTGCTGCATTATTTAAGGACTTTATTGCATTATTTAAGGACTCTGCTGCATTATTTAATGACTCTGCTGAAGCATTTGAGGACTCAGCTGCATTATTTAAGGTCTCTGCTGTATTATTTAAGGACTCTGCTGCATTATTTAATGACTCTGCTGCGGTATTTAAGGACTCTGCTGCATTATTTAAGGACTTTGCTGCATTACTTAAGGACTGCTGCGTTATTTAAGGACTCTGCTGCATTATTTAAGACTTTGCTGCATTATTTAAGGACTCTGCTGCAGTGCTTAATGACTCTGCTGAAGCAATTGGGGACTCAGATGCATTATTTAAGGACTCTGCTGCATTATGTAAGGACTTTGCTGCTTTATTTAAGGACTTTGCTGCATTATTTAAGGACTTTGTTGCATTATTTAAGGACTCTGCTGCATTATTTAAGGACTTTGTTGCATTATTTAAGGACTCTGCTGCATTATTTAAGGACTTTGCTGCATTATTTAAGGACTATGCTGTGGTATTTAAGGACTATGCTTTGGCATTATTTAAGGACTTTGCTGCATTATTTAAGGACTCTGCTGCATTATTTAATTACTTTGCTGCATTATTAAAGGACCCTGCTGCGGCATTTAAGGATTCTGCTGCATTATTTAAGGACTTTGATGCATTATTTAAGGACGCTGCTGCAGAATTTAAGGAATCTGCTGCATTATTTAAGGACTTTGTTGCATTATTTAAGGTCTCTGCTGCATTATTTAAGGACTCTGCTATGGTACTTAACGACTTTGCTGCATTATTTAAGGACTTTGCTGCATTATTTAAGGACTTTGATGCATTATTTAAGAACTTTGTTGCATTATTTAAGGACTCTGCTGCATTATTTAAGGACTTTGTTGCATTATGTAAGGACTCTGCTGCATTATTTAAGGACTTTGCTGCATTATTTAAGGACTCTGTTGCATAATTTAAGGACTTTATTGCATTATTTAAGGATCCTGCTGCATTATTTAAGGATCCTGCTGAAGCATTTGAGGACTCAGCTGCATTATTTAACGACTCTGCTGCATTATCTAAGGACTCTGCTGCTTTATTTAAGGACTTTCCTGCATTATTTAAGGAGTCTTCTGCATTATTTAATGACTCTGCTGAAGCATTTGAGGACTCAGCTGCATTATTTAAGGACTCTGCTGCATTATTTAAGGACTTTGCTGCATTATTTAATGACTCTGCTGAAGCATTTGAGGACTCAGCTGCATTATCTAAGGACTCTGCTGCATTATTTAAGGAGTTTGCTGCATTATTTAAGGACTCTGCTGCGGTATTTATGGACTCTGCTGCATTATTTAAGGACTTTGATGCATTATTTAAGGACGCTGCTGCAGAATTTAAGGAATCTGCTGCATTATTTAAGGACTTTGTTGCATTATTTAAGGTCTCTGCTGCATTATTTAAGGACTCTGCTGTGGTATTTAAGGACTCTGCTGCATTATTTAAGGAATTTGTTGCATTATTTAAGGACGCTGCTGCATTATTTAAGGAATTTGTTGCATTATTTAAGGACTTTGCTGCATTAATTAAGGACTTTGCTGCATTACTTAAGGACTCTGCTGCATTATTTAATTACTTGCTGCATTATTTAAGGACTCTGCTGCTGTGTTTAAGAACTCTGCTGCATTATTTAAGGACTTTGCTGCATTATTTTAGGACTCTGCTGCATTATTTAAGGACTTTGCTGTATTATTTAAGGACTCTACTGCATTATTTAAGGACTTTGTTGCATTATTTAAGGACTCTGCTGCATTATTTAAGGACTTTGCTGCATTATTTAAGGACTTTTTTGCATTATTTAAGGACTCTGCTGCATTATTTAAGGACTTTGCTGCATTATTTAAGGACTCTGTTGCATTATTTAAGGACTTTATTGCATTATTTAATGACTCTGCTGCATTATTTAAGGAATTTGCTGCATTATTTAAGGATTCTGCTGCATTATTTAAGGACTTTGCTGCATTATTTAAGGTCTCTGCTGCATTATTTAAGGACTCTGCTGTGGTATTTAAGGACTCTGCTGCATTATTTAAGGAATTTGTTGCATTATTTAAGGACGCTGCTGCATTATTTAAGGAATTTGTTGCATTATTTAAGGACTTTGCTGCATTAATTAAGGACTTTGCTGCATTACTTAAGGACTCTGCTGCATTATTTAATTACTTGCTGCATTATTTAAGGACTCTGCTGCTGTGTTTAAGAACTCTGCTGCATTATTTAAGGACTTTGCTGCATTATTTTAGGACTCTGCTGCATTATTTAAGAACTTTGTTGCATTATTTAAGGACTCTGCTGCATTATTTAAGGACTTTGTTGCATTATGTAAGGACTCTGCTGCATTATTTAAGGACTTTGCTGCATTATTTAAGGACTCTGCTGCATAATTTAAGGACTTTATTGCATTATTTTAGGATCCTGCTGCATTATTTAATGACTCTGCTGAAGCATTTGAGGACTCAGCTGCATTATTAAAGGTCTCTGCTGCATTATTTAAGGATCCTGCTGAAGCATTTGAGGACTCAGTTGCATTATTTAAGGACTTTGCTGCATTATTTAACGACTCTGCTGCGTTATTTAAGGACTCTGCTGCATTATTTAAGAACTTTGCTGTATTATTTAAGGACTCTTCTGCATTATTTAATGACTCTGCTGAAGTATTTGAGGACTCAGCTGCATTATTTAAGGACTCTGCTGCATTATTTAAGGAATTTGCTGCATTATTTAAGGACTCTGCTGCGTTATTTAAGGACTCTGCTGCATTATTTAAGGACTTTGATGCATTATTTAAGGACGCTGCTGCAGAATTTAAGGAATCTGCTGCATTATTTAAGGACTTTGTTGCAATATTTAAGGTCTCTGCTGCATTATTTAAGGACTCTGCTGTGGTATTTAAGGACTCTGCTGCATTATTTAAGGAATTTGTTGCATTATTTAAGGACGCTGCTGCATTATTTAAGGTCTTTGTTGCATTATTTAAGGACTCTGCTGCAGTATTTAATGACTCTGCTGAAGCATTTGGGGACTCAGATGCATTATTTAAGGACTCTGCTGCATTATGTAAGGGCTTTGCTGCTTTATTTAAGGACTCTTTTGCATTATTTAAGGACTTTGTTGCATTATTTAAGGACTCTGCTGCATTATTTAAGGACTTTGTTGCATTATTTAAGGATTCTGCTGCATTATTTAAGGACTTTGCTGCATTATTTAAGGACTATGCTTTGGTATTTAAGGACTCTGCTGCATTATTTAAGGACTTTGCTGCATTATTTAAGGACTCTGCTGCATTATTTAATTACTTTGCTGCATTATTTAAGGACTCTGCTGCGGTATTTAAGGACTCTGCTGCATTATTTAAGGACTTTGATGCATTATTTAAGGACTCTGCTGCATTATTTAAGGAATTTGTTGCATTATTTAAGGACTCTGCTGCATTATTTAAGGACTTTGCTGCATTATTTAATAACTTTGTTGCATTATATAAGTACTCTGCTGCATTATTTAAGGACTTTGTTGCATTATGTAAGGAGTCTGCTGCATTATTTAAGGACTTTGCTGCATTATTTAACGACTCTGCTGAAGCATTTGAGGACTCAGCTGCATTATTTAAGGACTCTGCTGCTTTATTTAAGGAATTTGCTGCATTATTTAAGGACTCTGCTGCGGTATTTAAGGACTCTGCTGCATTATTTAAGGACTTTGTTGCATTATGTAAGGAGTCTGCTGCATTATTTAAGGACTTTGCTGCATTATTTAATGAATCTGCTGAAGCATTTGAGGACTCAACTGCATTATTTAAGGTCTCTGCTGCATTATTTAAGGACTCTGCTGAAGCATTTGAGGACTCAGCTGCATGATTTAAGGACTTTGCTGCATTATTTAAGGACTCTGCTGCATTATTTAAGGAATTTGTTGCATTATTTAAGGACTCTGCTGCATTATTTAAGGACTTTGCTGCATTATTTAATAACTTTGTTGCATTATATAAGTACTCTGCTGCATTATTTAAGGACTTTGTTGCATTATGTAAGGAGTCTGCTGCATTATTTAAGGACTTTGCTGCATTATTTAACGACTCTGCTGAAGCATTTGAGGACTCAGCTGCATTATTTAAGGACTCTGCTGCATTATTTAAGGAATTTGCTGCATTATTTAAGGACTCTGCTGCGGTATTTAAGGACTCTGCTGCATTATTTAAGGACTTTGTTGCATTATGTAAGGAGCCTGCTGCATTATTTAAGGACTTTGCTGCATTATTTAATGACTCTGCTGAAGCATTTGAGGACTCAGCTGCATAATTTAAGGACTCTGCTGCATTATTTAAGGAATTTGCTGCATTATTTAAGGACTCTGCTGCGATATTTAAGGACTCTTCTGCATTATTTAAGGACTTTGATGCATTATTTAAGGACGCTGCTGCAGAATTTAAGGAATCTGCTGCATTATTTAAGGACTTTGTTGCATTATTTAAGGTCTCTGCTGCATTATTTAAGGACTCTGCTGTGGTATTTAATTACTCTGCTGCATTATTTAAGGAATTTGTTGCATTATTTAAGGACGCTGCTGCATTATTTAAGGACTTTGTTGCATTATTTAAGGACTTTGCTGCATTAATTAAGGACTTTGCTGCATTACTTAAGAACTCTGCTGCATTATTTAATTACTTGCTGCATTATTTAAGGACTCTGCTGCGGTGTTTAAGAACTCTGCTGCATTATTTAAGGACTTTGCTGCATTATTTTAGGACTCTGCTGCATTATTTAAGGACTTTGCTGTATTATTTAAGGACTCTACTGAATTATTTAAGGACTTTGTTGCATTATTTAAGGACTCTGCTGCATTATTTAAGGACTTTGCTGTATTATTTAAGGACTCTGCAGCATTATTTAAGGACTTTTTTGCATTATTTAATGACTCTGCTGCATTATTTAAGGACTTTGCTGCATTATTTAAGGACTCTGTTGCATTATTTAAGGACTTTATTGCATTATTTAATGACTCTGCTGCATTATTTAAGGAATTTGCTGCATTATTTAAGGACTCTGCTGCATTATTTTAGGACTTTGCTGCATTATTTAATGACTCTGCTGCATTATTTAAGGACTTTGTTGTATTATTTAAGGACTTTGCTGCATTATTTAAGGACTCTGCTGCGGTATTTAAGGACTCTGCTGCATTATTTAAGGACTTTGTTGCATTATTTAAGGACTCTGCTGCATTATTTAAGGACTTTGCTGCATTATTTAAGGACTATGCTGTGGTATTTAAGGACTCTGCTGTATTATTTAAGGACTTTGCTGCATTATTTAAGAACTCTGCTGCATTATTTAATGACTTTGTTGCATTATATAAAGACTCTGCTGCATTATTTAAGGACTATGTTGCATTATGTTAGAAGTCTGCTGCATTATTTAAGGACTTTGCTGCATTATTTAAGGACTCTGCTGCATTATTTAAGGACTTTATTGCATTATTTAAGGACTCTGCTGCATTATTTAATGACTCTGCTGAAGCATTTGAGGACTCAGCTGCATTATTTAAGGTCTCTGCTGTATTATTTAAGGACTCTGCTGCATTATTTAATGACTCTGCTGCGGTATTTAAGGACTCTGCTGCATTATTTAAGGACTTTGCTGCATTACTTAAGGACTGCTGCGTTATTTAAGGACTCTGCTGCATTATTTAAGACTTTGCTGCATTATTTAAGGACTCTGCTGCAGTGCTTAATGACTCTGCTGAAGCAATTGGGGACTCAGATGCATTATTTAAGGACTCTGCTGCATTATGTAAGGACTTTGCTGCTTTATTTAAGGACTTTGCTGCATTATTTAAGGACTTTGTTGCATTATTTAAGGACTCTGCTGCATTATTTAAGGACTTTGTTGCATTATTTAAGGACTCTGCTGCATTATTTAAGGACTTTGCTGCATTATTTAAGGACTATGCTGTGGTATTTAAGGACTATGCTTTGGCATTATTTAAGGACTTTGCTGCATTATTTAAGGACTCTGCTGCATTATTTAATTACTTTGCTGCATTATTAAAGGACCCTGCTGCGGCATTTAAGGATTCTGCTGCATTATTTAAGGACTTTGATGCATTATTTAAGGACGCTGCTGCAGAATTTAAGGAATCTGCTGCATTATTTAAGGACTTTGTTGCATTATTTAAGGTCTCTGCTGCATTATTTAAGGACTCTGCTATGGTACTTAACGACTTTGCTGCATTATTTAAGGACTTTGCTGCATTATTTAAGGACTTTGATGCATTATTTAAGAACTTTGTTGCATTATTTAAGGACTCTGCTGCATTATTTAAGGACTTTGTTGCATTATGTAAGGACTCTGCTGCATTATTTAAGGACTTTGCTGCATTATTTAAGGACTCTGTTGCATAATTTAAGGACTTTATTGCATTATTTAAGGATCCTGCTGCATTATTTAAGGATCCTGCTGAAGCATTTGAGGACTCAGCTGCATTATTTAACGACTCTGCTGCATTATCTAAGGACTCTGCTGCTTTATTTAAGGACTTTCCTGCATTATTTAAGGAGTCTTCTGCATTATTTAATGACTCTGCTGAAGCATTTGAGGACTCAGCTGCATTATTTAAGGACTCTGCTGCATTATTTAAGGACTTTGCTGCATTATTTAATGACTCTGCTGAAGCATTTGAGGACTCAGCTGCATTATCTAAGGACTCTGCTGCATTATTTAAGGAGTTTGCTGCATTATTTAAGGACTCTGCTGCGGTATTTATGGACTCTGCTGCATTATTTAAGGACTTTGATGCATTATTTAAGGACGCTGCTGCAGAATTTAAGGAATCTGCTGCATTATTTAAGGACTTTGTTGCATTATTTAAGGTCTCTGCTGCATTATTTAAGGACTCTGCTGTGGTATTTAAGGACTCTGCTGCATTATTTAAGGAATTTGTTGCATTATTTAAGGACGCTGCTGCATTATTTAAGGAATTTGTTGCATTATTTAAGGACTTTGCTGCATTAATTAAGGACTTTGCTGCATTACTTAAGGACTCTGCTGCATTATTTAATTACTTGCTGCATTATTTAAGGACTCTGCTGCTGTGTTTAAGAACTCTGCTGCATTATTTAAGGACTTTGCTGCATTATTTTAGGACTCTGCTGCATTATTTAAGGACTTTGCTGTATTATTTAAGGACTCTACTGCATTATTTAAGGACTTTGTTGCATTATTTAAGGACTCTGCTGCATTATTTAAGGACTTTGCTGCATTATTTAAGGACTTTTTTGCATTATTTAAGGACTCTGCTGCATTATTTAAGGACTTTGCTGCATTATTTAAGGACTCTGTTGCATTATTTAAGGACTTTATTGCATTATTTAATGACTCTGCTGCATTATTTAAGGAATTTGCTGCATTATTTAAGGATTCTGCCATTATTTAAGGACTTTGCTGCATTATTTTAAGGTCTCTGCTGCATTATTTAAGGACTCTGCTTGTGGAATTTAAGGACTCTGCTGCATTATTTAAGGAATTTGTTGCATTATTTAAGGACGCTGCTGCATTATTTAAGGAATTTGTTGCATTATTTAAGGACTTTGCTGCATTAATTAAGGACTTTGCTGCATTACTTAAGGACTCTGCTGCATTATTTAATTACTTGCTGCATTATTTAAGGACTCTGCTGCTGTGTTTAAGAACTCTGCTGCATTATTTAAGGACTTTGCTGCATTATTTTAGGACTCTGCTGCATTATTTAAGAACTTTGTTGCATTATTTAAGGACTCTGCTGCATTATTTAAGGACTTTGTTGCATTATGTAAGGACTCTGCTGCATTATTTAAGGACTTTGCTGCATTATTTAAGGACTCTGCTGCATAATTTAAGGACTTTATTGCATTATTTTAGGATCCTGCTGCATTATTTAATGACTCTGCTGAAGCATTTGAGGACTCAGCTGCATTATTAAAGGTCTCTGCTGCATTATTTAAGGATCCTGCTGAAGCATTTGAGGACTCAGTTGCATTATTTAAGGACTTTGCTGCATTATTTAACGACTCTGCTGCGTTATTTAAGGACTCTGCTGCATTATTTAAGAACTTTGCTGTATTATTTAAGGACTCTTCTGCATTATTTAATGACTCTGCTGAAGTATTTGAGGACTCAGCTGCATTATTTAAGGACTCTGCTGCATTATTTAAGGAATTTGCTGGCATTATTTAAGGACTCTGCTGCGTTATTTAAGGACTCTGCTGCATTATTTAAGGACTTGATGCATTATTTAAGGACGCTGCTGCAGAATTTAAGGAATCTGCTGCATTATTTAAGGACTTTGTTGCAATATTTAAGGTCTCTGCTGCATTATTTAAGGACTCTGCTGTGGTATTTAAGGACTCTGCTGCATTATTTAAGGAATTTGTTGCATTATTTAAGGACGCTGCTGCATTATTTAAGGTCTTTGTTGCATTATTTAAGGACTCTGCTGCAGTATTTAATGACTCTGCTGAAGCATTTGGGGACTCAGGATGCATTATTTAAGGACTCTGCTGCATTATGTAAGGGCTTTGCTGCTTTATTTAAGACTCTTTTGCATTATTTAAGGACTTTGTTGCATTATTTAAGGACTCTGCTGCATTATTTAAGGACTTTGTTGCATTATTTAAGGATTCTGCTGCATTATTTAAGGACTTTGCTGCATTATTTAAGACTATGCTTTGGTATTTAAGGACTCTGCTGCATTATTTAAGGACTTTGCTGCATTATTTAAGGGACTCTGCTGCATTATTTAATTACTTTGCTGCATTATTTAAGGACTCTGCTGCGGTATTTAAGGACTCTGCTGCATTATTTAAGGACTTTGATGCATTATTTAAGGACTCTGCTGCATTATTTAAGGAATTTGTTGCATTATTTAAGGACTCTGCTGCATTATTTAAGGACTTTGCTGCATTATTTAATAACTTTGTTGCATTATATAAGTACTCTGCTGCATTATTTAAGGACTTTGTTGCATTATGTAAGGAGTCTGCTGCATTATTTAAGGACTTTGCTGCATTATTTAACGACTCTGCTGAAGCATTTGAGGACTCAGCTGCATTATTTAAGGACTCTGCTGCTTTATTTAAGGAATTTGCTGCATTATTTAAGGACTCTGCTGCGGTATTTAAGGACTCTGCTGCATTATTTAAGGACTTTGTTGCATTATGTAAGGAGTCTGCTGCATTATTTAAGGACTTTGCTGCATTATTTAATGAATCTGCTGAAGCATTTGAGGACTCAACTGCATTATTTAAGGTCTCTGCTGCATTATTTAAGGACTCTGCTGAAGCATTTGAGGACTCAGCTGCATGATTTAAGGACTTTGCTGCATTATTTAAGGACTCTGCTGCATTATTTAAGGAATTTGTTGCATTATTTAAGGACTCTGCTGCATTATTTAAGGACTTTGCTGCATTATTTAATAACTTTGTTGCATTATATAAGTACTCTGCTGCATTATTTAAGGACTTTGTTGCATTATGTAAGGAGTCTGCTGCATTATTTAAGGACTTTGCTGCATTATTTAACGACTCTGCTGAAGCATTTGAGGACTCAGCTGCATTATTTAAGGACTCTGCTGCATTATTTAAGGAATTTGCTGCATTATTTAAGGACTCTGCTGCGGTATTTAAGGACTCTGCTGCATTATTTAAGGACTTTGTTGCATTATGTAAGGAGCCTGCTGCATTATTTAAGGACTTTGCTGCATTATTTAATGACTCTGCTGAAGCATTTGAGGACTCAGCTGCATAATTTAAGGACTCTGCTGCATTATTTAAGGAATTTGCTGCATTATTTAAGGACTCTGCTGCGATATTTAAGGACTCTTCTGCATTATTTAAGGACTATTGATGCATTATTTAAGGACGCTGCTGCAGAATTTAAGGAATCTGCTGCATTATTTAAGGACTTTGTTGCATTATTTAAGGTCTCTGCTGCATTATTTAAGGACTCTGCTGTGGTATTTAATTACTCTGCTGCATTATTTAAGGAATTTGTTGCATTATTTAAGGACGCTGCTGCATTATTTAAGGACTTTGTTGCATTATTTAAGGACTTTGCTGCATTAATTAAGGACTTTGCTGCATTACTTAAGAACTCTGCTGCATTATTTAATTACTTGCTGCATTATTTAAGGACTCTGCTGCGGTGTTTAAGAACTCTGCTGCATTATTTAAGGACTTTGCTGCATTATTTTAGGACTCTGCTGCATTATTTAAGGACTTTGCTGTATTATTTAAGGACTCTACTGAATTATTTAAGGACTTTGTTGCATTATTTAAGGACTCTGCTGCATTATTTAAGGACTTTGCTGTATTATTTAAGGACTCTGCAGCATTATTTAAGGACTTTTTTGCATTATTTAATGACTCTGCTGCATTATTTAAGGACTTTGCTGCATTATTTAAGGACTCTGTTGCATTATTTAAGGACTTTATTGCATTATTTAATGACTCTGCTGCATTATTTAAGGAATTTGCTGCATTATTTAAGGACTCTGCTGCATTATTTAAGGACTTTGCTGCATTATTTAATGACTCTGCTGCATTATTTAAGGACTTTGTTGTATTATTTAAGGACTTTGCTGCATTATTTAAGGACTCTGCTGCGGTATTTAAGGACTCTGCTGCATTATTTAAGGACTTTGTTGCATTATTTAAGGACTCTGCTGCATTATTTAAGGACTTTGCTGCATTATTTAAGGACTATGCTGTGGTATTTAAGGACTCTGCTGTATTATTTAAGGACTTTGCTGCATTATTTAAGGACTCTGCTGCATTATTTAATGACTTTGTTGCATTATATAAAGACTCTGCTGCATTATTTAAGGACTATGTTGCATTATGTTAGAAGTCTGCTGCATTATTTAAGGACTTTGCTGCATTATTTAAGGACTCTGCTGCATTATTTAAGGACTTTATTGCATTATTTAAGGACTCTGCTGCATTATTTAATGACTCTGCTGAAGCATTTGAGGACTCAGCTGCATTATTTAAGGTCTCTGCTGTATTATTTAAGGACTCTGCTGCATTATTTAATGACTCTGCTGCGGTATTTAAGGACTCTGCTGCATTATTTAAGGACTTTGCTGCATTACTTAAGGACTGCTGCGTTATTTAAGGACTCTGCTGCATTATTTAAGACTTTGCTGCATTATTTAAGGACTCTGCTGCAGTGCTTAATGACTCTGCTGAAGCAATTGGGGACTCAGATGCATTATTTAAGGACTCTGCTGCATTATGTAAGGACATTGCTGCTTTATTTAAGGACTTTGCTGCATTATTTAAGGACTTTGTTGCATTATTTAAGGACTCTGCTGCATTATTTAAGGACTTTGTTGCATTATTTAAGGACTCTGCTGCATTATTTAAGGACTTTGCTGCATTATTTAAGGACTATGCTGTGGTATTTAAGGACTATGCTTTGACATTATTTAAGGACTTTGCTGCATTATTTAAGGACTCTGCTGCATTATTTAATTACTTTGCTGCATTATTAAAGGACCCTGCTGCGGCATTTAAGGATTCTGCTGCATTATTTAAGGACTTTGATGCATTATTTAAGGACGCTGCTGCAGAATTTAAGGAATCTGCTGCATTATTTAAGGACTTTGTTGCATTATTTAAGGTCTCTGCTGCATTATTTAAGGACTCTGCTATGGTACTTAACGACTTTGCTGCATTATTTAAGGACTTTGCTGCATTATTTAAGGACTTTGATGCATTATTTAAGAACTTTGTTGCATTATTTAAGGACTCTGCTGCATTATTTAAGGACTTTGTTGCATTATGTAAGGACTCTGCTGCATTATTTAAGGACTTTGCTGCATTATTTAAGGACTCTGTTGCATAATTTAAGGACTTTATTGCATTATTTAAGGATCCTGCTGCATTATTTAAGGATCCTGCTGAAGCATTTGAGGACTCAGCTGCATTATTTAACGACTCTGCTGCATTATCTAAGGACTCTGCTGCTTTATTTAAGGACTTTCCTGCATTATTTAAGGAGTCTTCTGCATTATTTAATGACTCTGCTGAAGCATTTGAGGACTCAGCTGCATTATTTAAGGACTCTGCTGCATTATTTAAGGACTTTGCTGCATTATTTAATGACTCTGCTGAAGCATTTGAGGACTCAGCTGCATTATTTAAGGACTCTGCTGCATTATTTAAGGAGTTTGCTGCATTATTTAAGGACTCTGCTGCGGTATTTATGGACTCTGCTGCATTATTTAAGGACTTTGATGCATTATTTAAGGACGCTGCTGCAGAATTTAAGGAATCTGCTGCATTATTTAAGGACTTTGTTGCATTATTTAAGGTCTCTGCTGCATTATTTAAGGACTCTGCTGTGGTATTTAAGGACTCTGCTGCATTATTTAAGGAATTTGTTGCATTATTTAAGGACGCTGCTGCATTATTTAAGGAATTTGTTGCATTATTTAAGGACTTTGCTGCATTAATTAAGGACTTTGCTGCATTACTTAAGGACTCTGCTGCATTATTTAATTACTTGCTGCATTATTTAAGGACTCTGCTGCTGTGTTTAAGAACTCTGCTGCATTATTTAAGGACTTTGCTGCATTATTTTAGGACTCTGCTGCATTATTTAAGGACTTTGCTGTATTATTTAAGGACTCTACTGCATTATTTAAGGACTTTGTTGCATTATTTAAGGACTCTGCTGCATTATTTAAGGACTTTGCTGCATTATTTAAGGACTTTTTTGCATTATTTAAGGACTCTGCTGCATTATTTAAGGACTTTGCTGCATTATTTAAGGACTCTGTTGCATTATTTAAGGACTTTATTGCATTATTTAATGACTCTGCTGCATTATTTAAGGAATTTGCTGCATTATTTAAGGAATCTGCTGCATTATTTAAGGACTTTGCTGCATTATTTAATGACTCTGCTGCATTATTTAAGGACTTTGTTGTATTATTTAAGGACTTTGCTGCATTATTTAAGGACTCTGCTGCGGTATTTAAGGACTCTGCTGCATTATTTAAGGACTTTGTTGCATTATTTAAGGACTCTGCTGCATTATTTAAGGACTTTGCTGCATTATTTAAGGACTATGCTGTGGTACTTAAGGACTCTGCTGTATTATTTAAGGACTTTGCTGCATTATTTAAGGACTCTGCTGCATTATTTAATGACTTTGTTGCATTATATAAGGACTCTGCTGCATTATTTAAGGACTATGTTGCATTATGTTAGAAGTCTGCTGCATTATTTAAGGACTTTGCTGCATTATTTAAGGACTCTGCTGCATTATTTAAGGACTTTATTGCATTATTTAATGACTCTGCTGAAGCATTTGAGGACTCAGCTGCATTATTTAAGGTCTCTGCTGTATTATTTAAGGACTCTGCTGCATTATTTAATGACTCTGCTGCGGTATTTAAGGACTCTGCTGCATTATTTAAGGACTTTGCTGCATTATTTAAGGACTGCTGCGTTATTTAAGGACTCTGCTGCATTATTTAAGACTTTGCTGCATTATTTAAGGACTCTGCTGCAGTGTTTAATGACTCTGCTGAAGCAATTGGGGACTCAGATGCATTGTTTAAGGACTCTGCTGCATTATGTAAGGACTTTGCTGCTTTATTTAAGGACTTTGCTGCATTATTTAAGGACTTTGTTGCATTATTTAAGGACTCTGCTGCATTATTTAAGGACTTTGTTGCATTATTTAAGGACTCTGCCGCATTATTTAAGGACTATGCTTTGGTATTTAAGGACTCTGCTGCATTATTTAAGGACTTTGCTGCATTATTTAAGGACTCTGCTGCATTATTTAATTACTTTGCTACATTATTTAAGGACTCTGCTGCGGTATTTAAGGACTCTGCTGCATTATTTAAGGACTTTGATGCATTATTTAAGGACACTGCTGCAGAATTTAAGGAATCTGCTTCATTATTTAAGGACTTTGTTGCATTATTTAAGGTCTCTGCTGCATTATTTAAGGACTCTGCTATGGTACTTAAGGACTTTGCTGCATTATTTAAGGACTCTGCTGCATTATTTAAGAACTTTGTTGCATTATTTAAGGACTCTGCTGCATTATTTAAGGACTTTGTTGCATTATGTAAGGACTCTGCTGCATTATTTAAGGACTTTGCTGCATTATTTAAGGACTCTGCTGCATAATTTAAGGACTTTATTGCATTATTTTAGGATCCTGCTGCATTATTTAATGACTCTGCTTAAGCATTTGAGGACTCAGCTGCATTATTAAAGGTCTCTGCTGCATTATTTAAGGATCCTGCTGAAGCATTTGAGGACTCAGCTGCATTATTTAAGGACTTTGCTGCATTATTTAACGACTCTGCTGCATTATTTAAGGACTCTGCTGCATTATTTAAGAACTTTGCTGCATTATTTAAGGACTCTTCTGCATTATTTAATGACTCTGCTGAAGTATTTGAGGACTCAGCTGCATTATTTAAGGACTCTGCTGCATTATTTAAGGAATTTGCTGCATTATTTAAGGACTCTGCTGCGTTATTTAAGGACTCTGCTGCATTATTTAAGGACTTTGATGCATTATTTAAGGACGCTGCTGCAGAATTTAAGGAATGTGCTGCACTATTTAAGGACTTTGTTGCATTATGTAAGGTCTCTGCTGCATTATTTAAGGACTCTGCTGTGGTATTTAAGGACTCTGCTGCATTATTTAAGGAATTTGTTGCATTATTTAAGGACGCTGCTGCATTATTTAAGGACTTTGTTGCATTATTTAAGGACTCTGCTGCAGTATTTAATGACTCTGCTGAAGCATTTGGGGACTCAGATGCATTATTTAAGGACTTTGATGCATTATGTAAGGGCTTTGCTGCTTTATTTAAGGACTCTTTTGCATTATTTAAGGACTTTGTTGCATTATTTAAGGACTCTGCTGCATTATTTAAGGACTTTGTTGCATTATTTAAGGATTCTGCTGCATTATTTAAGGACTTTGCTGCATTATTTAAGGACTATGCTTTGGTATTTAAGGACTCTGCTGCATTATTTAAGGACTTTGCTGCATTATTTAAGAACTCTGCTGCATTATTTAATTACTTTGCTGCATTATTTAAGGACTCTGCTGCGGTATTTAAGGACTCTGCTGCATTATTTAAGGACTTTGATGCATTATTTAAGGACTCTGCTGCATTATTTAAGGAATTTGTTGCATTATTTAAGGACTCTGCTGCATTATTTAAGGACTTTGCTGCATTATTTAATAACTTTGTTGCATTATATAAGTACTCTGCTGCATTATTTAAGGACTTTGTTGCATTATGTAAGGAGTCTGCTGCATTATTTAAGGACTTTGCTGCATTATTTAACGACTCTGCTGAAGCATTTGAGGACTCAGCTGCATTATTTAAGGACTCTGCTGCATTATTTAAGGAATTTGCTGCATTATTTAAGGACTCTGCTGCGGTATTTAAGGACTCTGCTGCATTATTTAAGGACTTTGTTGCATTATGTAAGGAGTCTGCTGCATTATTTAAGGACTTTGCTGCATTATTTAATGAATCTGCTGAAGCATTTGAGGACTCAACTGCATTATTTAAGGTCTCTGCTGCATTATTTAAGGACTCTGCTGAAGTATTTGAGGACTCAGCTGCATTATTTAAGGACTCTGCTGCATTATTTAAGGAATTTGCTGCATTATTTAAGGACTCTGCTGCGTTATTTAAGGACTCTGCTGCATTATTTAAGGACTTTGATGCATTATTTAAGGACGCTGCTGCAGAATTTAAGGAATCTGCTGCATTATTTAAGGACTTTGTTGCAATATTTAAGGTCTCTGCTGCATTATTTAAGGACTCTGCTGTGGTATTTAAGGACTCTGCTGCATTATTTAAGGAATTTGTTGCATTATTTAAGGACGCTGCTGCATTATTTAAGGTCTTTGTTGCATTATTTAAGGACTCTGCTGCAGTATTTAATGACTCTGCTGAAGCATTTGGGGACTCAGATGCATTATTTAAGGACTCTGCTGCATTATGTAAGGGCTTTGCTGCTTTATTTAAGGACTCTTTTGCATTATTTAAGGACTTTGTTGCATTATTTAAGGACTCTGCTGCATTATTTAAGGACTTTGTTGCATTATTTAAGGATTCTGCTGCATTATTTAAGGACTTTGCTGCATTATTTAAGGACTATGCTTTGGTATTTAAGGACTCTGCTGCATTATTTAAGGACTTTGCTGCATTATTTAAGGACTCTGCTGCATTATTTAATTACTTTGCTGCATTATTTAAGGACTCTGCTGCGGTATTTAAGGACTCTGCTGCATTATTTAAGGACTTTGATGCATTATTTAAGGACTCTGCTGCATTATTTAAGGAATTTGTTGCATTATTTAAGGACTCTGCTGCATTATTTAAGGACTTTGCTGCATTATTTAATAACTTTGTTGCATTATATAAGTACTCTGCTGCATTATTTAAGGACTTTGTTGCATTATGTAAGGAGTCTGCTGCATTATTTAAGGACTTTGCTGCATTATTTAACGACTCTGCTGAAGCATTTGAGGACTCAGCTGCATTATTTAAGGACTCTGCTGCTTTATTTAAGGAATTTGCTGCATTATTTAAGGACTCTGCTGCGGTATTTAAGGACTCTGCTGCATTATTTAAGGACTTTGTTGCATTATGTAAGGAGTCTGCTGCATTATTTAAGGACTTTGCTGCATTATTTAATGAATCTGCTGAAGCATTTGAGGACTCAACTGCATTATTTAAGGTCTCTGCTGCATTATTTAAGGACTCTGCTGAAGCATTTGAGGACTCAGCTGCATGATTTAAGGACTTTGCTGCATTATTTAAGGACTCTGCTGCATTATTTAAGGAATTTGTTGCATTATTTAAGGACTCTGCTGCATTATTTAAGGACTTTGCTGCATTATTTAATAACTTTGTTGCATTATATAAGTACTCTGCTGCATTATTTAAGGACTTTGTTGCATTATGTAAGGAGTCTGCTGCATTATTTAAGGACTTTGCTGCATTATTTAACGACTCTGCTGAAGCATTTGAGGACTCAGCTGCATTATTTAAGGACTCTGCTGCATTATTTAAGGAATTTGCTGCATTATTTAAGGACTCTGCTGCGGTATTTAAGGACTCTGCTGCATTATTTAAGGACTTTGTTGCATTATGTAAGGAGCCTGCTGCATTATTTAAGGACTTTGCTGCATTATTTAATGACTCTGCTGAAGCATTTGAGGACTCAGCTGCATAATTTAAGGACTCTGCTGCATTATTTAAGGAATTTGCTGCATTATTTAAGGACTCTGCTGCGATATTTAAGGACTCTTCTGCATTATTTAAGGACTTTGATGCATTATTTAAGGACGCTGCTGCAGAATTTAAGGAATCTGCTGCATTATTTAAGGACTTTGTTGCATTATTTAAGGTCTCTGCTGCATTATTTAAGGACTCTGCTGTGGTATTTAATTACTCTGCTGCATTATTTAAGGAATTTGTTGCATTATTTAAGGACGCTGCTGCATTATTTAAGGACTTTGTTGCATTATTTAAGGACTTTGCTGCATTAATTAAGGACTTTGCTGCATTACTTAAGAACTCTGCTGCATTATTTAATTACTTGCTGCATTATTTAAGGACTCTGCTGCGGTGTTTAAGAACTCTGCTGCATTATTTAAGGACTTTGCTGCATTATTTTAGGACTCTGCTGCATTATTTAAGGACTTTGCTGTATTATTTAAGGACTCTACTGAATTATTTAAGGACTTTGTTGCATTATTTAAGGACTCTGCTGCATTATTTAAGGACTTTGCTGTATTATTTAAGGACTCTGCAGCATTATTTAAGGACTTTTTTGCATTATTTAATGACTCTGCTGCATTATTTAAGGACTTTGCTGCATTATTTAAGGACTCTGTTGCATTATTTAAGGACTTTATTGCATTATTTAATGACTCTGCTGCATTATTTAAGGAATTTGCTGCATTATTTAAGGACTCTGCTGCATTATTTTAGGACTTTGCTGCATTATTTAATGACTCTGCTGCATTATTTAAGGACTTTGTTGTATTATTTAAGGACTTTGCTGCATTATTTAAGGACTCTGCTGCGGTATTTAAGGACTCTGCTGCATTATTTAAGGACTTTGTTGCATTATTTAAGGACTCTGCTGCATTATTTAAGGACTTTGCTGCATTATTTAAGGACTATGCTGTGGTATTTAAGGACTCTGCTGTATTATTTAAGGACTTTGCTGCATTATTTAAGAACTCTGCTGCATTATTTAATGACTTTGTTGCATTATATAAAGACTCTGCTGCATTATTTAAGGACTATGTTGCATTATGTTAGAAGTCTGCTGCATTATTTAAGGACTTTGCTGCATTATTTAAGGACTCTGCTGCATTATTTAAGGACTTTATTGCATTATTTAAGGACTCTGCTGCATTATTTAATGACTCTGCTGAAGCATTTGAGGACTCAGCTGCATTATTTAAGGTCTCTGCTGTATTATTTAAGGACTCTGCTGCATTATTTAATGACTCTGCTGCGGTATTTAAGGACTCTGCTGCATTATTTAAGGACTTTGCTGCATTACTTAAGGACTGCTGCGTTATTTAAGGACTCTGCTGCATTATTTAAGACTTTGCTGCATTATTTAAGGACTCTGCTGCAGTGCTTAATGACTCTGCTGAAGCAATTGGGGACTCAGATGCATTATTTAAGGACTCTGCTGCATTATGTAAGGACTTTGCTGCTTTATTTAAGGACTTTGCTGCATTATTTAAGGACTTTGTTGCATTATTTAAGGACTCTGCTGCATTATTTAAGGACTTTGTTGCATTATTTAAGGACTCTGCTGCATTATTTAAGGACTTTGCTGCATTATTTAAGGACTATGCTGTGGTATTTAAGGACTATGCTTTGGCATTATTTAAGGACTTTGCTGCATTATTTAAGGACTCTGCTGCATTATTTAATTACTTTGCTGCATTATTAAAGGACCCTGCTGCGGCATTTAAGGATTCTGCTGCATTATTTAAGGACTTTGATGCATTATTTAAGGACGCTGCTGCAGAATTTAAGGAATCTGCTGCATTATTTAAGGACTTTGTTGCATTATTTAAGGTCTCTGCTGCATTATTTAAGGACTCTGCTATGGTACTTAACGACTTTGCTGCATTATTTAAGGACTTTGCTGCATTATTTAAGGACTTTGATGCATTATTTAAGAACTTTGTTGCATTATTTAAGGACTCTGCTGCATTATTTAAGGACTTTGTTGCATTATGTAAGGACTCTGCTGCATTATTTAAGGACTTTGCTGCATTATTTAAGGACTCTGTTGCATAATTTAAGGACTTTATTGCATTATTTAAGGATCCTGCTGCATTATTTAAGGATCCTGCTGAAGCATTTGAGGACTCAGCTGCATTATTTAACGACTCTGCTGCATTATCTAAGGACTCTGCTGCTTTATTTAAGGACTTTCCTGCATTATTTAAGGAGTCTTCTGCATTATTTAATGACTCTGCTGAAGCATTTGAGGACTCAGCTGCATTATTTAAGGACTCTGCTGCATTATTTAAGGACTTTGCTGCATTATTTAATGACTCTGCTGAAGCATTTGAGGACTCAGCTGCATTATCTAAGGACTCTGCTGCATTATTTAAGGAGTTTGCTGCATTATTTAAGGACTCTGCTGCGGTATTTATGGACTCTGCTGCATTATTTAAGGACTTTGATGCATTATTTAAGGACGCTGCTGCAGAATTTAAGGAATCTGCTGCATTATTTAAGGACTTTGTTGCATTATTTAAGGTCTCTGCTGCATTATTTAAGGACTCTGCTGTGGTATTTAAGGACTCTGCTGCATTATTTAAGGAATTTGTTGCATTATTTAAGGACGCTGCTGCATTATTTAAGGAATTTGTTGCATTATTTAAGGACTTTGCTGCATTAATTAAGGACTTTGCTGCATTACTTAAGGACTCTGCTGCATTATTTAATTACTTGCTGCATTATTTAAGGACTCTGCTGCTGTGTTTAAGAACTCTGCTGCATTATTTAAGGACTTTGCTGCATTATTTTAGGACTCTGCTGCATTATTTAAGGACTTTGCTGTATTATTTAAGGACTCTACTGCATTATTTAAGGACTTTGTTGCATTATTTAAGGACTCTGCTGCATTATTTAAGGACTTTGCTGCATTATTTAAGGACTTTTTTGCATTATTTAAGGACTCTGCTGCATTATTTAAGGACTTTGCTGCATTATTTAAGGACTCTGTTGCATTATTTAAGGACTTTATTGCATTATTTAATGACTCTGCTGCATTATTTAAGGAATTTGCTGCATTATTTAAGGATTCTGCTGCATTATTTAAGGACTTTGCTGCATTATTTAATGACTCTGCTGCATTATTTAAGGACTTTGTTGTATTATTTAAGGACTTTGCTGCATTATTTAAGGACTCTGCTGCGGTATTTAAGGACTCTGCTGCATTATTTAAGGAATTTGTTGCATTATTTAAGGACTCTGCTGCATTATTTAAGGACTTTGCTGCATTATTTAAGGACTATGCTGTGGTACTTAAGGACTCTGCTGTATTATTTAAGGACTTTGCTGCATTATTTAAGGACTCTGCTGCATTATTTAATGACTTTGTTGCATTATATAAGGACTCTGCTGCATTATTTAAGGACTATGTTGCATTATGTTAGAAGTCTGCTGCATTATTTAAGGACTTTGCTGCATTATTTAAGGACTCTGCTGCATTATTTAAGGACTTTATTGCATTATTTAATGACTCTGCTGAAGCATTTGAGGACTCAGCTGCATTATTTAAGGTCTCTGCTGTATTATTTAAGGACTCTGCTGCATTATTTAATGACTCTGCTGCGGTATTTAAGGACTCTGCTGCATTATTTAAGGACTTTGCTGCATTATTTAAGGACTGCTGCGTTATTTAAGGACTCTGCTGCATTATTTAAGACTTTGCTGCATTATTTAAGGACTCTGCTGCAGTGCTTAATGACTCTGCTGAAGCAATTGGGGACTCAGATGCATTATTTAAGGACTCTGCTGCATTATGTAAGGACTTTGCTGCTTTATTTAAGGACTTTGCTGCATTATTTAAGGACTTTGTTGCATTATTTAAGGACTCTGCTGCATTATTTAAGGACTTTGTTGCATTATTTAAGGACTCTGCTGCATTATTTAAGGACTTTGCTGCATTATTTAAGGACTATGCTGTGGTATTTAAGGACTATGCTTTGGCATTATTTAAGGACTTTGCTGCATTATTTAAGGACTCTGCTGCATTATTTAATTACTTTGCTGCATTATTAAAGGACCCTGCTGCGGCATTTAAGGATTCTGCTGCATTATTTAAGGACTTTGATGCATTATTTAAGGACGCTGCTGCAGAATTTAAGGAATCTGCTGCATTATTTAAGGACTTTGTTGCATTATTTAAGGTCTCTGCTGCATTATTTAAGGACTCTGCTATGGTACTTAACGACTTTGCTGCATTATTTAAGGACTTTGCTGCATTATTTAAGGACTTTGATGCATTATTTAAGAACTTTGTTGCATTATTTAAGGACTCTGCTGCATTATTTAAGGACTTTGTTGCATAATTTAAGGACTTTATTGCATTATTTAAGGATCCTGCTGCATTATTTAAGGATCCTGCTGAAGCATTTGAGGACTCAGCTGCATTATTTAACGACTCTGCTGCATTATCTAAGGACTCTGCTGCTTTATTTAAGGACTTTCCTGCATTATTTAAGGAGTCTTCTGCATTATTTAATGACTCTGCTGAAGCATTTGAGGACTCAGCTGCATTATTTAAGGACTCTGCTGCATTATTTAAGGACTTTGCTGCATTATTTAATGACTCTGCTGAAGCATTTGAGGACTCAGCTGCATTATCTAAGGACTCTGCTGCATTATTTAAGGAGTTTGCTGCATTATTTAAGGACTCTGCTGCGGTATTTATGGACTCTGCTGCATTATTTAAGGACTTTGATGCATTATTTAAGGACGCTGCTGCAGAATTTAAGGAATCTGCTGCATTATTTAAGGACTTTGTTGCATTATTTAAGGTCTCTGCTGCATTATTTAAGGACTCTGCTGTGGTATTTAAGGACTCTGCTGCATTATTTAAGGAATTTGTTGCATTATTTAAGGACGCTGCTGCATTATTTAAGGAATTTGTTGCATTATTTAAGGACTTTGCTGCATTAATTAAGGACTTTGCTGCATTACTTAAGGACTCTGCTGCATTATTTAATTACTTGCTGCATTATTTAAGGACTCTGCTGCTGTGTTTAAGAACTCTGCTGCATTATTTAAGGACTTTGCTGCATTATTTTAGGACTCTGCTGCATTATTTAAGGACTTTGCTGTATTATTTAAGGACTCTACTGCATTATTTAAGGACTTTGTTGCATTATTTAAGGACTCTGCTGCATTATTTAAGGACTTTGCTGCATTATTTAAGGACTTTTTTGCATTATTTAAGGACTCTGCTGCATTATTTAAGGACTTTGCTGCATTATTTAAGGACTCTGTTGCATTATTTAAGGACTTTATTGCATTATTTAATGACTCTGCTGCATTATTTAAGGAATTTGCTGCATTATTTAAGGATTCTGCTGCATTATTTAAGGACTTTGCTGCATTATTTAATGACTCTGCTGCATTATTTAAGGACTTTGTTGTATTATTTAAGGACTTTGCTGCATTATTTAAGGACTCTGCTGCGGTATTTAAGGACTCTGCTGCATTATTTAAGGACTTTGTTGCATTATTTAAGGACTCTGCTGCATTATTTAAGGACTTTGCTGCATTATTTAAGGACTATGCTGTGGTACTTAAGGACTCTGCTGTATTATTTAAGGACTTTGCTGCATTATTTAAGGACTCTGCTGCATTATTTAATGACTTTGTTGCATTATATAAGGACTCTGCTGCATTATTTAAGGACTATGTTGCATTATGTTAGAAGTCTGCTGCATTATTTAAGGACTTTGCTGCATTATTTAAGGACTCTGCTGCATTATTTAAGGACTTTATTGCATTATTTAATGACTCTGCTGAAGCATTTGAGGACTCAGCTGCATTATTTAAGGTCTCTGCTGTATTATTTAAGGACTCTGCTGCATTATTTAATGACTCTGCTGCGGTATTTAAGGACTCTGCTGCATTATTTAAGGACTTTGCTGCATTATTTAAGGACTGCTGCGTTATTTAAGGACTCTGCTGCATTATTTAAGACTTTGCTGCATTATTTAAGGACTCTGCTGCAGTGTTTAATGACTCTGCTGAAGCAATTGGGGACTCAGATGCATTGTTTAAGGACTCTGCTGCATTATGTAAGGACTTTGCTGCTTTATTTAAGGACTTTGCTGCATTATTTAAGGACTTTGTTGCATTATTTAAGGACTCTGCTGCATTATTTAAGGACTTTGTTGCATTATTTAAGGACTCTGCCGCATTATTTAAGGACTATGCTTTGGTATTTAAGGACTCTGCTGCATTATTTAAGGACTTTGCTGCATTATTTAAGGACTCTGCTGCATTATTTAATTACTTTGCTACATTATTTAAGGACTCTGCTGCGGTATTTAAGGACTCTGCTGCATTATTTAAGGACTTTGATGCATTATTTAAGGACACTGCTGCAGAATTTAAGGAATCTGCTTCATTATTTAAGGACTTTGTTGCATTATTTAAGGTCTCTGCTGCATTATTTAAGGACTCTGCTATGGTACTTAAGGACTTTGCTGCATTATTTAAGGACTCTGCTGCATTATTTAAGAACTTTGTTGCATTATTTAAGGACTCTGCTGCATTATTTAAGGACTTTGTTGCATTATGTAAGGACTCTGCTGCATTATTTAAGGACTTTGCTGCATTATTTAAGGACTCTGCTGCATAATTTAAGGACTTTATTGCATTATTTTAGGATCCTGCTGCATTATTTAATGACTCTGCTGAAGCATTTGAGGACTCAGCTGCATTATTAAAGGTCTCTGCTGCATTATTTAAGGATCCTGCTGAAGCATTTGAGGACTCAGCTGCATTATTTAAGGACTTTGCTGCATTATTTAACGACTCTGCTGCATTATTTAAGGACTCTGCTGCATTATTTAAGAACTTTGCTGCATTATTTAAGGACTCTTCTGCATTATTTAATGACTCTGCTGAAGTATTTGAGGACTCAGCTGCATTATTTAAGGACTCTGCTGCATTATTTAAGGAATTTGCTGCATTATTTAAGGACTCTGCTGCGTTATTTAAGGACTCTGCTGCATTATTTAAGGACTTTGATGCATTATTTAAGGACGCTGCTGCAGAATTTAAGGAATGTGCTGCACTATTTAAGGACTTTGTTGCATTATTTAAGGTCTCTGCTGCATTATTTAAGGACTCTGCTGTGGTATTTAAGGACTCTGCTGCATTATTTAAGGAATTTGTTGCATTATTTAAGGACGCTGCTGCATTATTTAAGGACTTTGTTGCATTATTTAAGGACTCTGCTGCAGTATTTAATGACTCTGCTGAAGCATTTGGGGACTCAGATGCATTATTTAAGGACTTTGCTGCATTATGTAAGGGCTTTGCTGCTTTATTTAAGGACTCTTTTGCATTATTTAAGGACTTTGTTGCATTATTTAAGGACTCTGCTGCATTATTTAATGACTTTGTTGCATTATATAAAGACTCTGCTGCATTATTTAAGGACTATGTTGCATTATGTTAGAAGTCTGCTGCATTATTTAAGGACTTTGCTGCATTATTTAAGGACTCTGCTGCATTATTTAAGGACTTTATTGCATTATTTAAGGACTCTGCTGCATTATTTAATGACTCTGCTGAAGCATTTGAGGACTCAGCTGCATTATTTAAGGTCTCTGCTGTATTATTTAAGGACTCTGCTGCATTATTTAATGACTCTGCTGCGGTATTTAAGGACTCTGCTGCATTATTTAAGGACTTTGCTGCATTACTTAAGGACTGCTGCGTTATTTAAGGACTCTGCTGCATTATTTAAGACTTTGCTGCATTATTTAAGGACTCTGCTGCAGTGCTTAATGACTCTGCTGAAGCAATTGGGGACTCAGATGCATTATTTAAGGACTCTGCTGCATTATGTAAGGACATTGCTGCTTTATTTAAGGACTTTGCTGCATTATTTAAGGACTTTGTTGCATTATTTAAGGACTCTGCTGCATTATTTAAGGACTTTGTTGCATTATTTAAGGACTCTGCTGCATTATTTAAGGACTTTGCTGCATTATTTAAGGACTATGCTGTGGTATTTAAGGACTATGCTTTGGCATTATTTAAGGACTTTGCTGCATTATTTAAGGACTCTGCTGCATTATTTAATTACTTTGCTGCATTATTAAAGGACCCTGCTGCGGCATTTAAGGATTCTGCTGCATTATTTAAGGACTTTGATGCATTATTTAAGGACGCTGCTGCAGAATTTAAGGAATCTGCTGCATTATTTAAGGACTTTGTTGCATTATTTAAGGTCTCTGCTGCATTATTTAAGGACTCTGCTATGGTACTTAACGACTTTGCTGCATTATTTAAGGACTTTGCTGCATTATTTAAGGACTTTGATGCATTATTTAAGAACTTTGTTGCATTATTTAAGGACTCTGCTGCATTATTTAAGGACTTTGTTGCATTATGTAAGGACTCTGCTGCATTATTTAAGGACTTTGCTGCATTATTTAAGGACTCTGTTGCATAATTTAAGGACTTTATTGCATTATTTAAGGATCCTGCTGCATTATTTAAGGATCCTGCTGAAGCATTTGAGGACTCAGCTGCATTATTTAACGACTCTGCTGCATTATCTAAGGACTCTGCTGCTTTATTTAAGGACTTTCCTGCATTATTTAAGGAGTCTTCTGCATTATTTAATGACTCTGCTGAAGCATTTGAGGACTCAGCTACATTATTTAAGGTCTCTGCTGCATTATTTAAGGACTTTGCTGCATTATTTAATGACTCTGCTGAAGCATTTGAGGACTCAGCTGCATTATTTAAGGACTCTGCTGCATTATTTAAGGAGTTTGCTGCATTATTTAAGGACTCTGCTGCGGTATTTATGGACTCTGCTGCATTATTTAAGGACTTTGATGCATTATTTAAGGACGCTGCTGCAGAATTTAAGGAATCTGCTGCATTATTTAAGGACTTTGTTGCATTATTTAAGGTCTCTGCTGCATTATTTAAGGACTCTGCTGTGGTATTTAAGGACTCTGCTGCATTATTTAAGGAATTTGTTGCATTATTTAAGGACGCTGCTGCATTATTTAAGGAATTTGTTGCATTATTTAAGGACTTTGCTGCATTAATTAAGGACTTTGCTGCATTACTTAAGGACTCTGCTGCATTATTTAATTACTTGCTGCATTATTTAAGGACTCTGCTGCTGTGTTTAAGAACTCTGCTGCATTATTTAAGGACTTTGCTGCATTATTTTAGGACTCTGCTGCATTATTTAAGGACTTTGCTGTATTATTTAAGGACTCTACTGCATTATTTAAGGACTTTGTTGCATTATTTAAGGACTCTGCTGCATTATTTAAGGACTTTGCTGCATTATTTAAGGACTTTTTTGCATTATTTAAGGACTCTGCTGCATTATTTAAGGACTTTGCTGCATTATTTAAGGACTCTGTTGCATTATTTAAGGACTTTATTGCATTATTTAATGACTCTGCTGCATTATTTAAGGAATTTGCTGCATTATTTAAGGAATCTGCTGCATTATTTAAGGACTTTGCTGCATTATTTAATGACTCTGCTGCATTATTTAAGGACTTTGTTGTATTATTTAAGGACTTTGCTGCATTATTTAAGGACTCTGCTGCGGTATTTAAGGACTCTGCTGCATTATTTAAGGACTTTGTTGCATTATTTAAGGACTCTGCTGCATTATTTAAGGACTTTGCTGCATTATTTAAGGACTATGCTGTGGTACTTAAGGACTCTGCTGTATTATTTAAGGACTTTGCTGCATTATTTAAGGACTCTGCTGCATTATTTAATGACTTTGTTGCATTATATAAGGACTCTGCTGCATTATTTAAGGACTATGTTGCATTATGTTAGAAGTCTGCTGCATTATTTAAGGACTTTGCTGCATTATTTAAGGACTCTGCTGCATTATTTAAGGACTTTATTGCATTATTTAATGACTCTGCTGAAGCATTTGAGGACTCAGCTGCATTATTTAAGGTCTCTGCTGTATTATTTAAGGACTCTGCTGCATTATTTAATGACTCTGCTGCGGTATTTAAGGACTCTGCTGCATTATTTAAGGACTTTGCTGCATTATTTAAGGACTGCTGCGTTATTTAAGGACTCTGCTGCATTATTTAAGACTTTGCTGCATTATTTAAGGACTCTGCTGCAGTGTTTAATGACTCTGCTGAAGCAATTGGGGACTCAGATGCATTGTTTAAGGACTCTGCTGCATTATGTAAGGACTTTGCTGCTTTATTTAAGGACTTTGCTGCATTATTTAAGGACTTTGTTGCATTATTTAAGGACTCTGCTGCATTATTTAAGGACTTTGTTGCATTATTTAAGGACTCTGCCGCATTATTTAAGGACTATGCTTTGGTATTTAAGGACTCTGCTGCATTATTTAAGGACTTTGCTGCATTATTTAAGGACTCTGCTGCATTATTTAATTACTTTGCTACATTATTTAAGGACTCTGCTGCGGTATTTAAGGACTCTGCTGCATTATTTAAGGACTTTGATGCATTATTTAAGGACACTGCTGCAGAATTTAAGGAATCTGCTTCATTATTTAAGGACTTTGTTGCATTATTTAAGGTCTCTGCTGCATTATTTAAGGACTCTGCTATGGTACTTAAGGACTTTGCTGCATTATTTAAGGACTCTGCTGCATTATTTAAGAACTTTGTTGCATTATTTAAGGACTCTGCTGCATTATTTAAGGACTTTGTTGCATTATGTAAGGACTCTGCTGCATTATTTAAGGACTTTGCTGCATTATTTAAGGACTCTGCTGCATAATTTAAGGACTTTATTGCATTATTTTAGGATCCTGCTGCATTATTTAATGACTCTGCTGAAGCATTTGAGGACTCAGCTGCATTATTAAAGGTCTCTGCTGCATTATTTAAGGATCCTGCTGAAGCATTTGAGGACTCAGCTGCATTATTTAAGGACTTTGCTGCATTATTTAACGACTCTGCTGCATTATTTAAGGACTCTGCTGCATTATTTAAGAACTTTGCTGCATTATTTAAGGACTCTTCTGCATTATTTAATGACTCTGCTGAAGTATTTGAGGACTCAGCTGCATTATTTAAGGACTCTGCTGCATTATTTAAGGAATTTGCTGCATTATTTAAGGACTCTGCTGCGTTATTTAAGGACTCTGCTGCATTATTTAAGGACTTTGATGCATTATTTAAGGACGCTGCTGCAGAATTTAAGGAATGTGCTGCACTATTTAAGGACTTTGTTGCATTATTTAAGGTCTCTGCTGCATTATTTAAGGACTCTGCTGTGGTATTTAAGGACTCTGCTGCATTATTTAAGGAATTTGTTGCATTATTTAAGGACGCTGCTGCATTATTTAAGGACTTTGTTGCATTATTTAAGGACTCTGCTGCAGTATTTAATGACTCTGCTGAAGCATTTGGGGACTCAGATGCATTATTTAAGGACTTTGATGCATTATGTAAGGGCTTTGCTGCTTTATTTAAGGACTCTTTTGCATTATTTAAGGACTTTGTTGCATTATTTAAGGACTCTGCTGCATTATTTAAGGACTTTGTTGCATTATTTAAGGATTCTGCTGCATTATTTAAGGACTTTGCTGCATTATTTAAGGACTATGCTTTGGTATTTAAGGACTCTGCTGCATTATTTAAGGACTTTGCTGCATTATTTAAGAACTCTGCTGCATTATTTAATTACTTTGCTGCATTATTTAAGGACTCTGCTGCGGTATTTAAGGACTCTGCTGCATTATTTAAGGACTTTGATGCATTATTTAAGGACTCTGCTGCATTATTTAAGGAATTTGTTGCATTATTTAAGGACTCTGCTGCATTATTTAAGGACTTTGCTGCATTATTTAATAACTTTGTTGCATTATATAAGTACTCTGCTGCATTATTTAAGGACTTTGTTGCATTATGTAAGGAGTCTGCTGCATTATTTAAGGACTTTGCTGCATTATTTAACGACTCTGCTGAAGCATTTGAGGACTCAGCTGCATTATTTAAGGACTCTGCTGCATTATTTAAGGAATTTGCTGCATTATTTAAGGACTCTGCTGCGGTATTTAAGGACTCTGCTGCATTATTTAAGGACTTTGTTGCATTATGTAAGGAGTCTGCTGCATTATTTAAGGACTTTGCTGCATTATTTAATGAATCTGCTGAAGCATTTGAGGACTCAACTGCATTATTTAAGGTCTCTGCTGCATTATTTAAGGACTCTGCTGAAGTATTTGAGGACTCAGCTGCATTATTTAAGGACTCTGCTGCATTATTTAAGGAATTTGCTGCATTATTTAAGGACTCTGCTGCGTTATTTAAGGACTCTGCTGCATTATTTAAGGACTTTGATGCATTATTTAAGGACGCTGCTGCAGAATTTAAGGAATCTGCTGCATTATTTAAGGACTTTGTTGCAATATTTAAGGTCTCTGCTGCATTATTTAAGGACTCTGCTGTGGTATTTAAGGACTCTGCTGCATTATTTAAGGAATTTGTTGCATTATTTAAGGACGCTGCTGCATTATTTAAGGTCTTTGTTGCATTATTTAAGGACTCTGCTGCAGTATTTAATGACTCTGCTGAAGCATTTGGGGACTCAGATGCATTATTTAAGGACTCTGCTGCATTATGTAAGGGCTTTGCTGCTTTATTTAAGGACTCTTTTGCATTATTTAAGGACTTTGTTGCATTATTTAAGGACTCTGCTGCATTATTTAAGGACTTTGTTGCATTATTTAAGGATTCTGCTGCATTATTTAAGGACTTTGCTGCATTATTTAAGGACTATGCTTTGGTATTTAAGGACTCTGCTGCATTATTTAAGGACTTTGCTGCATTATTTAAGGACTCTGCTGCATTATTTAATTACTTTGCTGCATTATTTAAGGACTCTGCTGCGGTATTTAAGGACTCTGCTGCATTATTTAAGGACTTTGATGCATTATTTAAGGACTCTGCTGCATTATTTAAGGAATTTGTTGCATTATTTAAGGACTCTGCTGCATTATTTAAGGACTTTGCTGCATTATTTAATAACTTTGTTGCATTATATAAGTACTCTGCTGCATTATTTAAGGACTTTGTTGCATTATGTAAGGAGTCTGCTGCATTATTTAAGGACTTTGCTGCATTATTTAACGACTCTGCTGAAGCATTTGAGGACTCAGCTGCATTATTTAAGGACTCTGCTGCTTTATTTAAGGAATTTGCTGCATTATTTAAGGACTCTGCTGCGGTATTTAAGGACTCTGCTGCATTATTTAAGGACTTTGTTGCATTATGTAAGGAGTCTGCTGCATTATTTAAGGACTTTGCTGCATTATTTAATGAATCTGCTGAAGCATTTGAGGACTCAACTGCATTATTTAAGGTCTCTGCTGCATTATTTAAGGACTCTGCTGAAGCATTTGAGGACTCAGCTGCATGATTTAAGGACTTTGCTGCATTATTTAAGGACTCTGCTGCATTATTTAAGGAATTTGTTGCATTATTTAAGGACTCTGCTGCATTATTTAAGGACTTTGCTGCATTATTTAATAACTTTGTTGCATTATATAAGTACTCTGCTGCATTATTTAAGGACTTTGTTGCATTATGTAAGGAGTCTGCTGCATTATTTAAGGACTTTGCTGCATTATTTAACGACTCTGCTGAAGCATTTGAGGACTCAGCTGCATTATTTAAGGACTCTGCTGCATTATTTAAGGAATTTGCTGCATTATTTAAGGACTCTGCTGCGGTATTTAAGGACTCTGCTGCATTATTTAAGGACTTTGTTGCATTATGTAAGGAGCCTGCTGCATTATTTAAGGACTTTGCTGCATTATTTAATGACTCTGCTGAAGCATTTGAGGACTCAGCTGCATAATTTAAGGACTCTGCTGCATTATTTAAGGAATTTGCTGCATTATTTAAGGACTCTGCTGCGATATTTAAGGACTCTTCTGCATTATTTAAGGACTTTGATGCATTATTTAAGGACGCTGCTGCAGAATTTAAGGAATCTGCTGCATTATTTAAGGACTTTGTTGCATTATTTAAGGTCTCTGCTGCATTATTTAAGGACTCTGCTGTGGTATTTAATTACTCTGCTGCATTATTTAAGGAATTTGTTGCATTATTTAAGGACGCTGCTGCATTATTTAAGGACTTTGTTGCATTATTTAAGGACTTTGCTGCATTAATTAAGGACTTTGCTGCATTACTTAAGAACTCTGCTGCATTATTTAATTACTTGCTGCATTATTTAAGGACTCTGCTGCGGTGTTTAAGAACTCTGCTGCATTATTTAAGGACTTTGCTGCATTATTTTAGGACTCTGCTGCATTATTTAAGGACTTTGCTGTATTATTTAAGGACTCTACTGAATTATTTAAGGACTTTGTTGCATTATTTAAGGACTCTGCTGCATTATTTAAGGACTTTGCTGTATTATTTAAGGACTCTGCAGCATTATTTAAGGACTTTTTTGCATTATTTAATGACTCTGCTGCATTATTTAAGGACTTTGCTGCATTATTTAAGGACTCTGTTGCATTATTTAAGGACTTTATTGCATTATTTAATGACTCTGCTGCATTATTTAAGGAATTTGCTGCATTATTTAAGGACTCTGCTGCATTATTTTAGGACTTTGCTGCATTATTTAATGACTCTGCTGCATTATTTAAGGACTTTGTTGTATTATTTAAGGACTTTGCTGCATTATTTAAGGACTCTGCTGCGGTATTTAAGGACTCTGCTGCATTATTTAAGGACTTTGTTGCATTATTTAAGGACTCTGCTGCATTATTTAAGGACTTTGCTGCATTATTTAAGGACTATGCTGTGGTATTTAAGGACTCTGCTGTATTATTTAAGGACTTTGCTGCATTATTTAAGAACTCTGCTGCATTATTTAATGACTTTGTTGCATTATATAAAGACTCTGCTGCATTATTTAAGGACTATGTTGCATTATGTTAGAAGTCTGCTGCATTATTTAAGGACTTTGCTGCATTATTTAAGGACTCTGCTGCATTATTTAAGGACTTTATTGCATTATTTAAGGACTCTGCTGCATTATTTAATGACTCTGCTGAAGCATTTGAGGACTCAGCTGCATTATTTAAGGTCTCTGCTGTATTATTTAAGGACTCTGCTGCATTATTTAATGACTCTGCTGCGGTATTTAAGGACTCTGCTGCATTATTTAAGGACTTTGCTGCATTACTTAAGGACTGCTGCGTTATTTAAGGACTCTGCTGCATTATTTAAGACTTTGCTGCATTATTTAAGGACTCTGCTGCAGTGCTTAATGACTCTGCTGAAGCAATTGGGGACTCAGATGCATTGTTTAAGGACTCTGCTGCATTATGTAAGGACTTTGCTGCTTTATTTAAGGACTTTGCTGCATTATTTAAGGACTTTGTTGCATTATTTAAGGACTCTGCTGCATTATTTAAGGACTTTGTTGCATTATTTAAGGACTCTGCCGCATTATTTAAGGACTATGCTTTGGTATTTAAGGACTCTGCTGCATTATTTAAGGACTTTGCTGCATTATTTAAGGACTCTGCTGCATTATTTAATTACTTTGCTACATTATTTAAGGACTCTGCTGCGGTATTTAAGGACTCTGCTGCATTATTTAAGGACTTTGATGCATTATTTAAGGACACTGCTGCAGAATTTAAGGAATCTGCTTCATTATTTAAGGACTTTGTTGCATTATTTAAGGTCTCTGCTGCATTATTTAAGGACTCTGCTATGGTACTTAAGGACTTTGCTGCATTATTTAAGGACTCTGCTGCATTATTTAAGAACTTTGTTGCATTATTTAAGGACTCTGCTGCATTATTTAAGGACTTTGTTGCATTATGTAAGGACTCTGCTGCATTATTTAAGGACTTTGCTGCATTATTTAAGGACTCTGCTGCATAATTTAAGGACTTTATTGCATTATTTTAGGATCCTGCTGCATTATTTAATGACTCTGCTGAAGCATTTGAGGACTCAGCTGCATTATTAAAGGTCTCTGCTGCATTATTTAAGGATCCTGCTGAAGCATTTGAGGACTCAGCTGCATTATTTAAGGTCTCTGCTGTATTATTTAAGGACTCTGCTGCATTATTTAATGACTCTGCTGCGGTATTTAAGGACTCTGCTGCATTATTTAAGGACTTTGCTGCATTACTTAAGGACTGCTGCGTTATTTAAGGACTCTGCTGCATTATTTAAGACTTTGCTGCATTATTTAAGGACTCTGCTGCAGTGCTTAATGACTCTGCTGAAGCAATTGGGGACTCAGATGCATTATTTAAGGACTCTGCTGCATTATGTAAGGACTTTGCTGCTTTATTTAAGGACTTTGCTGCATTATTTAAGGACTTTGTTGCATTATTTAAGGACTCTGCTGCATTATTTAAGGACTTTGTTGCATTATTTAAGGACTCTGCTGCATTATTTAAGGACTTTGCTGCATTATTTAAGGACTATGCTGTGGTATTTAAGGACTATGCTTTGGCATTATTTAAGGACTTTGCTGCATTATTTAAGGACTCTGCTGCATTATTTAATTACTTTGCTGCATTATTAAAGGACCCTGCTGCGGCATTTAAGGATTCTGCTGCATTATTTAAGGACTTTGATGCATTATTTAAGGACGCTGCTGCAGAATTTAAGGAATCTGCTGCATTATTTAAGGACTTTGTTGCATTATTTAAGGTCTCTGCTGCATTATTTAAGGACTCTGCTATGGTACTTAACGACTTTGCTGCATTATTTAAGGACTTTGCTGCATTATTTAAGGACTTTGATGCATTATTTAAGAACTTTGTTGCATTATTTAAGGACTCTGCTGCATTATTTAAGGACTTTGTTGCATTATGTAAGGACTCTGCTGCATTATTTAAGGACTTTGCTGCATTATTTAAGGACTCTGTTGCATAATTTAAGGACTTTATTGCATTATTTAAGGATCCTGCTGCATTATTTAAGGATCCTGCTGAAGCATTTGAGGACTCAGCTGCATTATTTAACGACTCTGCTGCATTATCTAAGGACTCTGCTGCTTTATTTAAGGACTTTCCTGCATTATTTAAGGAGTCTTCTGCATTATTTAATGACTCTGCTGAAGCATTTGAGGACTCAGCTGCATTATTTAAGGACTCTGCTGCATTATTTAAGGACTTTGCTGCATTATTTAATGACTCTGCTGAAGCATTTGAGGACTCAGCTGCATTATCTAAGGACTCTGCTGCATTATTTAAGGAGTTTGCTGCATTATTTAAGGACTCTGCTGCGGTATTTATGGACTCTGCTGCATTATTTAAGGACTTTGATGCATTATTTAAGGACGCTGCTGCAGAATTTAAGGAATCTGCTGCATTATTTAAGGACTTTGTTGCATTATTTAAGGTCTCTGCTGCATTATTTAAGGACTCTGCTGTGGTATTTAAGGACTCTGCTGCATTATTTAAGGAATTTGTTGCATTATTTAAGGACGCTGCTGCATTATTTAAGGAATTTGTTGCATTATTTAAGGACTTTGCTGCATTAATTAAGGACTTTGCTGCATTACTTAAGGACTCTACTGCATTATTTAATTACTTGCTGCATTATTTAAGGACTCTGCTGCTGTGTTTAAGAACTCTGCTGCATTATTTAAGGACTTTGCTGCATTATTTTAGGACTCTGCTGCATTATTTAAGGACTTTGCTGTATTATTTAAGGACTCTACTGCATTATTTAAGGACTTTGTTGCATTATTTAAGGACTCTGCTGCATTATTTAAGGACTTTGCTGCATTATTTAAGGACTTTTTTGCATTATTTAAGGACTCTGCTGCATTATTTAAGGACTTTGCTGCATTATTTAAGGACTCTGTTGCATTATTTAAGGACTTTATTGCATTATTTAATGACTCTGCTGCATTATTTAAGGAATTTGCTGCATTATTTAAGGATTCTGCTGCATTATTTAAGGACTTTGCTGCATTATTTAATGACTCTGCTGCATTATTTAAGGACTTTGTTGTATTATTTAAGGACTTTGCTGCATTATTTAAGGACTCTGCTGCGGTATTTAAGGACTCTGCTGCATTATTTAAGGACTTTGTTGCATTATTTAAGGACTCTGCTGCATTATTTAAGGACTTTGCTGCATTATTTAAGGACTATGCTGTGGTACTTAAGGACTCTGCTGTATTATTTAAGGACTTTGCTGCATTATTTAAGGACTCTGCTGCATTATTTAATGACTTTGTTGCATTATATAAGGACTCTGCTGCATTATTTAAGGACTATGTTGCATTATGTTAGAAGTCTGCTGCATTATTTAAGGACTTTATTGCATTATTTAATGACTCTGCTGAAGCATTTGAGGACTCAGCTGCATTATTTAAGGTCTCTGCTGTATTATTTAAGGACTCTGCTGCATTATTTAATGACTCTGCTGCGGTATTTAAGGACTCTGCTGCATTATTTAAGGACTTTGCTGCATTATTTAAGGACTGCTGCGTTATTTAAGGACTCTGCTGCATTATTTAAGACTTTGCTGCATTATTTAAGGACTCTGCTGCAGTGCTTAATGACTCTGCTGAAGCAATTGGGGACTCAGATGCATTATTTAAGGACTCTGCTGCATTATGTAAGGACTTTGCTGCTTTATTTAAGGACTTTGCTGCATTATTTAAGGACTTTGTTGCATTATTTAAGGACTCTGCTGCATTATTTAAGGACTTTGTTGCATTATTTAAGGACTCTGCTGCATTATTTAAGGACTTTGCTGCATTATTTAAGGACTATGCTGTGGTATTTAAGGACTATGCTTTGGCATTATTTAAGGACTTTGCTGCATTATTTAAGGACTCTGCTGCATTATTTAATTACTTTGCTGCATTATTAAAGGACCCTGCTGCGGCATTTAAGGATTCTGCTGCATTATTTAAGGACTTTGATGCATTATTTAAGGACGCTGCTGCAGAATTTAAGGAATCTGCTGCATTATTTAAGGACTTTGTTGCATTATTTAAGGTCTCTGCTGCATTATTTAAGGACTCTGCTATGGTACTTAACGACTTTGCTGCATTATTTAAGGACTTTGCTGCATTATTTAAGGACTTTGATGCATTATTTAAGAACTTTGTTGCATTATTTAAGGACTCTGCTGCATTATTTAAGGACTTTGTTGCATTATGTAAGGACTCTGCTGCATTATTTAAGGACTTTGCTGCATTATTTAAGGACTCTGTTGCATAATTTAAGGACTTTATTGCATTATTTAAGGATCCTGCTGCATTATTTAAGGATCCTGCTGAAGCATTTGAGGACTCAGCTGCATTATTTAACGACTCTGCTGCATTATCTAAGGACTCTGCTGCTTTATTTAAGGACTTTCCTGCATTATTTAAGGAGTCTTCTGCATTATTTAATGACTCTGCTGAAGCATTTGAGGACTCAGCTGCATTATTTAAGGACTCTGCTGCATTATTTAAGGACTTTGCTGCATTATTTAATGACTCTGCTGAAGCATTTGAGGACTCAGCTGCATTATCTAAGGACTCTGCTGCATTATTTAAGGAGTTTGCTGCATTATTTAAGGACTCTGCTGCGGTATTTATGGACTCTGCTGCATTATTTAAGGACTTTGATGCATTATTTAAGGACGCTGCTGCAGAATTTAAGGAATCTGCTGCATTATTTAAGGACTTTGTTGCATTATTTAAGGTCTCTGCTGCATTATTTAAGGACTCTGCTGTGGTATTTAAGGACTCTGCGGCATTATTTAAGGAATTTGTTGCATTATTTAAGGACGCTGCTGCATTATTTAAGGAATTTGTTGCATTATTTAAGGACTTTGCTGCATTAATTAAGGACTTTGCTGCATTACTTAAGGACTCTGCTGCATTATTTAATTACTTGCTGCATTATTTAAGGACTCTGCTGCTGTGTTTAAGAACTCTGCTGCATTATTTAAGGACTTTGCTGCATTATTTTAGGACTCTGCTGCATTATTTAAGGACTTTGCTGTATTATTTAAGGACTCTACTGCATTATTTAAGGACTTTGTTGCATTATTTAAGGACTCTGCTGCATTATTTAAGGACTTTGCTGCATTATTTAAGGACTTTTTTGCATTATTTAAGGACTCTGCTGCATTATTTAAGGACTTTGCTGCATTATTTAAGGACTCTGTTGCATTATTTAAGGACTTTATTGCATTATTTAATGACTCTGCTGCATTATTTAAGGAATTTGCTGCATTATTTAAGGATTCTGCTGCATTATTTAAGGACTTTGCTGCATTATTTAATGACTCTGCTGCATTATTTAAGGACTTTGTTGTATTATTTAAGGACTTTGCTGCATTATTTAAGGACTCTGCTGCGGTATTTAAGGACTCTGCTGCATTATTTAAGGACTTTGTTGCATTATTTAAGGACTCTGCTGCATTATTTAAGGACTTTGCTGCATTATTTAAGGACTATGCTGTGGTACTTAAGGACTCTGCTGTATTATTTAAGGACTTTGCTGCATTATTTAAGGACTCTGCTGCATTATTTAATGACTTTGTTGCATTATATAAGGACTCTGCTGCATTATTTAAGGACTATGTTGCATTATGTTAGAAGTCTGCTGCATTATTTAAGGACTTTGCTGCATTATTTAAGGACTCTGCTGCATTATTTAAGGACTTTATTGCATTATTTAATGACTCTGCTGAAGCATTTGAGGACTCAGCTGCATTATTTAAGGTCTCTGCTGTATTATTTAAGGACTCTGCTGCATTATTTAATGACTCTGCTGCGGTATTTAAGGACTCTGCTGCATTATTTAAGGACTTTGCTGCATTATTTAAGGACTGCTGCGTTATTTAAGGACTCTGCTGCATTATTTAAGACTTTGCTGCATTATTTAAGGACTCTGCTGCAGTGTTTAATGACTCTGCTGAAGCAATTGGGGACTCAGATGCATTGTTTAAGGACTCTGCTGCATTATGTAAGGACTTTGCTGCTTTATTTAAGGACTTTGCTGCATTATTTAAGGACTTTGTTGCATTATTTAAGGACTCTGCTGCATTATTTAAGGACTTTGTTGCATTATTTAAGGACTCTGCCGCATTATTTAAGGACTATGCTTTGGTATTTAAGGACTCTGCTGCATTATTTAAGGACTTTGCTGCATTATTTAAGGACTCTGCTGCATTATTTAATTACTTTGCTACATTATTTAAGGACTCTGCTGCGGTATTTAAGGACTCTGCTGCATTATTTAAGGACTTTGATGCATTATTTAAGGACACTGCTGCAGAATTTAAGGAATCTGCTTCATTATTTAAGGACTTTGTTGCATTATTTAAGGTCTCTGCTGCATTATTTAAGGACTCTGCTATGGTACTTAAGGACTTTGCTGCATTATTTAAGGACTCTGCTGCATTATTTAAGAACTTTGTTGCATTATTTAAGGACTCTGCTGCATTATTTAAGGACTTTGTTGCATTATGTAAGGACTCTGCTGCATTATTTAAGGACTTTGCTGCATTATTTAAGGACTCTGCTGCATAATTTAAGGACTTTATTGCATTATTTTAGGATCCTGCTGCATTATTTAATGACTCTGCTGAAGCATTTGAGGACTCAGCTGCATTATTAAAGGTCTCTGCTGCATTATTTAAGGATCCTGCTGAAGCATTTGAGGACTCAGCTGCATTATTTAAGGACTTTGCTGCATTATTTAACGACTCTGCTGCATTATTTAAGGACTCTGCTGCATTATTTAAGAACTTTGCTGCATTATTTAAGGACTCTTCTGCATTATTTAATGACTCTGCTGAAGTATTTGAGGACTCAGCTGCATTATTTAAGGACTCTGCTGCATTATTTAAGGAATTTGCTGCATTATTTAAGGACTCTGCTGCGTTATTTAAGGACTCTGCTGCATTATTTAAGGACTTTGATGCATTATTTAAGGACGCTGCTGCAGAATTTAAGGAATGTGCTGCACTATTTAAGGACTTTGTTGCATTATTTAAGGTCTCTGCTGCATTATTTAAGGACTCTGCTGTGGTATTTAAGGACTCTGCTGCATTATTTAAGGAATTTGTTGCATTATTTAAGGACGCTGCTGCATTATTTAAGGACTTTGTTGCATTATTTAAGGACTCTGCTGCAGTATTTAATGACTCTGCTGAAGCATTTGGGGACTCAGATGCATTATTTAAGGACTTTGCTGCATTATGTAAGGGCTTTGCTGCTTTATTTAAGGACTCTTTTGCATTATTTAAGGACTTTGTTGCATTATTTAAGGACTCTGCTGCATTATTTAAGGACTTTGTTGCATTATTTAAGGATTCTGCTGCATTATTTAAGGACTTTGCTGCATTATTTAAGGACTATGCTTTGGTATTTAAGGACTCTGCTGCATTATTTAAGGACTTTGCTGCGGTATTTAAGGACTCTGCTGCATTATTTAAGGACTTTGATGCATTATTTAAGGACTCTGCTGAAGCATTTGAGGACTCAGCTGCATTATTTAAGGACTCTGCTGCATTATTTAAGGAATTTGCTGCATTATTTAAGGACTCTGCTGCGGTATTTAAGGACTCTGCTGCATTATTTAAGGACTTTGTTGCATTATGTAAGGAGTCTGCTGCATTATTTAAGGACTTTGCTGCATTATTTAATGAATCTGCTGAAGCATTTGAGGACTCAACTGCATTATTTAAGGTCTCTGCTGCATTATTTAAGGACTCTGCTGAAGCATTTGAGGACTCAGCTGCATGATTTAAGGACTTTGCTGCATTATTTAAGGACTCTGCTGCATTATTTAAGGAATTTGTTGCATTATTTAAGGACTCTGCTGCATTATTTAAGGACTTTGCTGCATTATTTAATAACTTTGTTGCATTATATAAGTACTCTGCTGCATTATTTAAGGACTTTGTTGCTTTATGTAAGGAGTCTGCTGCATTATTTAAGGACTTTGCTGCATTATTTAACGACTCTGCTGAAGCATTTGAGGACTCAGCTGCATTATTTAAGGACTCTGCTGCATTATTTAAGGAATTTGCTGCATTATTTAAGGACTCTGCTGCGGTATTTAAGGACTCTGCTGCATTATTTAAGGACTTTGTTGCATTATGTAAGGAGCCTGCTGCATTATTTAAGGACTTTGCTGCATTATTTAATGACTCTGCTGAAGCATTTGAGGACTCAGCTGCATAATTTAAGGACTCTGCTGCATTATTTAAGGAATTTGCTGCATTATTTAAGGACTCTGCTGCGATATTTAAGGACTCTTCTGCATTATTTAAGGACTTTGATGCATTATTTAAGGACGCTGCTGCAGAATTTAAGGAATCTGCTGCATTATTTAAGGACTTTGTTGCATTATTTAAGGTCTCTGCTGCATTATTTAAGGACTCTGCTGTGGTATTTAATTACTCTGCTGCATTATTTAAGGAATTTGTTGCATTATTTAAGGACGCTGCTGCATTATTTAAGGACTTTGTTGCATTATTTAAGGACTTTGCTGCATTAATTAAGGACTTTGCTGCATTACTTAAGAACTCTGCTGCATTATTTAATTACTTGCTGCATTATTTAAGGACTCTGCTGCGGTGTTTAAGAACTCTGCTGCATTATTTAAGGACTTTGCTGCATTATTTTAGGACTCTGCTGCATTATTTAAGGACTTTGCTGTATTATTTAAGGACTCTACTGAATTATTTAAGGACTTTGTTGCATTATTTAAGGACTCTGCTGCATTATTTAAGGACTTTGCTGTATTATTTAAGGACTCTGCAGCATTATTTAAGGACTTTTTTGCATTATTTAATGACTCTGCTGCATTATTTAAGGACTTTGCTGCATTATTTAAGGACTCTGTTGCATTATTTAAGGACTTTATTGCATTATTTAATGACTCTGCTGCATTATTTAAGGAATTTGCTGCATTATTTAAGGACTCTGCTGCATTATTTAAGGACTTTGCTGCATTATTTAATGACTCTGCTGCATTATTTAAGGACTTTGTTGTATTATTTAAGGACTTTGCTGCATTATTTAAGGACTCTGCTGCGGTATTTAAGGACTCTGCTGCATTATTTAAGGACTTTGTTGCATTATTTAAGGACTCTGCTGCATTATTTAAGGACTTTGCTGCATTATTTAAGGACTATGCTGTGTTATTTAAGGACTCTGCTGTATTATTTAAGGACTTTGCTGCATTATTTAAGAACTCTGCTGCATTATTTAATGACTTTGTTGCATTATATAAAGACTCTGCTGCATTATTTAAGGACTATGTTGCATTATGTTAGAAGTCTGCTGCATTATTTAAGGACTTTGCTGCATTATTTAAGGACTCTGCTGCATTATTTAAGGACTTTATTGCATTATTTAAGGACTCTGCTGCATTATTTAATGACTCTGCTGAAGCATTTGAGGACTCAGCTGCATTATTTAAGGTCTCTGCTGTATTATTTAAGGACTCTGCTGCATTATTTAATGACTCTGCTGCGGTATTTAAGGACTCTGCTGCATTATTTAAGGACTTTGCTGCATTACTTAAGGACTGCTGCGTTATTTAAGGACTCTGCTGCATTATTTAAGACTTTGCTGCATTATTTAAGGACTCTGCTGCAGTGCTTAATGACTCTGCTGAAGCAATTGGGGACTCAGATGCATTATTTAAGGACTCTGCTGCATTATGTAAGGACTTTGCTGCTTTATTTAAGGACTTTGCTGCATTATTTAAGGACTTTGTTGCATTATTTAAGGACTCTGCTGCATTATTTAAGGACTTTGTTGCATTATTTAAGGACTCTGCTGCATTATTTAAGGACTTTGCTGCATTATTTAAGGACTATGCTGTGGTATTTAAGGACTATGCTTTGGCATTATTTAAGGACTTTGCTGCATTATTTAAGGACTCTGCTGCATTATTTAATTACTTTGCTGCATTATTAAAGGACCCTGCTGCGGCATTTAAGGATTCTGCTGCATTATTTAAGGACTTTGATGCATTATTTAAGGACGCTGCTGCAGAATTTAAGGAATCTGCTGCATTGTTTAAGGACTTTGTTGCATTATTTAAGGTCTCTGCTGCATTATTTAAGGACTCTGCTATGGTACTTAACGACTTTGCTGCATTATTTAAGGACTTTGCTGCATTATTTAAGGACTTTGATGCATTATTTAAGAACTTTGTTGCATTATTTAAGGACTCTGCTGCATTATTTAAGGACTTTGTTGCATTATGTAAGGACTCTGCTGCATTATTTAAGGACTTTGCTGCATTATTTAAGGACTCTGTTGCATAATTTAAGGACTTTATTGCATTATTTAAGGATCCTGCTGCATTATTTAAGGATCCTGCTGAAGCATTTGAGGACTCAGCTGCATTATTTAACGACTCTGCTGCATTATCTAAGGACTCTGCTGCTTTATTTAAGGACTTTCCTGCATTATTTAAGGAGTCTTCTGCATTATTTAATGACTCTGCTGAAGCATTTGAGGACTCAGCTGCATTATTTAAGGACTCTGCTGCATTATTTAAGGACTTTGCTGCATTATTTAATGACTCTGCTGAAGCATTTGAGGACTCAGCTGCATTATCTAAGGACTCTGCTGCATTATTTAAGGAGTTTGCTGCATTATTTAAGGACTCTGCTGCGGTATTTATGGACTCTGCTGCATTATTTAAGGACTTTGATGCATTATTTAAGGACGCTGCTGCAGAATTTAAGGAATCTGCTGCATTATTTAAGGACTTTGTTGCATTATTTAAGGTCTCTGCTGCATTATTTAAGGACTCTGCTGTGGTATTTAAGGACTCTGCGGCATTATTTAAGGAATTTGTTGCATTATTTAAGGACGCTGCTGCATTATTTAAGGAATTTGTTGCATTATTTAAGGACTTTGCTGCATTAATTAAGGACTTTGCTGCATTACTTAAGGACTCTGCTGCATTATTTAATTGCTTGCTGCATTATTTAAGGACTCTGCTGCTGTGTTTAAGAACTCTGCTGCATTATTTAAGGACTTTGCTGCATTATTTTAGGACTCTGCTGCATTATTTAAGGACTTTGCTGTATTATTTAAGGACTCTACTGCATTATTTAAGGACTTTGTTGCATTATTTAAGGACTCTGCTGCATTATTTAAGGACTTTGCTGCATTATTTAAGGACTTTTTTGCATTATTTAAGGACTCTGCTGCATTATTTAAGGACTTTGCTGCATTATTTAAGGACTCTGTTGCATTATTTAAGGACTTTATTGCATTATTTAATGACTCTGCTGCATTATTTAAGGAATTTGCTGCATTATTTAAGGATTCTGCTGCATTATTTAAGGACTTTGCTGCATTATTTAATGACTCTGCTGCATTATTTAAGGACTTTGTTGTATTATTTAAGGACTTTGCTGCATTATTTAAGGACTCTGCTGCGGTATTTAAGGACTCTGCTGCATTATTTAAGGACTTTGTTGCATTATTTAAAGACTCTGCTGCATTATTTAAGGACTTTGCTGCATTATTTAAGGACTATGCTGTGGTACTTAAGGACTCTGCTGTATTATTTAAGGACTTTGCTGCATTATTTAAGGACTCTGCTGCATTATTTAATGACTTTGTTGCATTATATAAGGACTCTGCTGCATTATTTAAGGACTATGTTGCATTATGTTAGAAGTCTGCTGCATTATTTAAGGACTTTGCTGCATTATTTAAGGACTCTGCTGCATTATTTAAGGACTTTATTGCATTATTTAATGACTCTGCTGAAGCATTTGAGGACTCAGCTGCATTATTTAAGGTCTCTGCTGTATTATTTAAGGACTCTGCTGCATTATTTAATGACTCTGCTGCGGTATTTAAGGACTCTGCTGCATTATTTAAGGACTTTGCTGCATTATTTAAGGACTGCTGCGTTATTTAAGGACTCTGCTGCATTATTTAAGACTTTGCTGCATTATTTAAGGACTCTGCTGCAGTGTTTAATGACTCTGCTGAAGCAATTGGGGACTCAGATGCATTGTTTAAGGACTCTGCTGCATTATGTAAGGACTTTGCTGCTTTATTTAAGGACTTTGCTGCATTATTTAAGGACTTTGTTGCATTATTTAAGGACTCTGCTGCATTATTTAAGGACTTTGTTGCATTATTTAAGGACTCTGCCGCATTATTTAAGGACTATGCTTTGGTATTTAAGGACTCTGCTGCATTATTTAAGGACTTTGCTGCATTATTTAAGGACTCTGCTGCATTATTTAATTACTTTGCTACATTATTTAAGGACTCTGCTGCGGTATTTAAGGACTCTGCTGCATTATTTAAGGACTTTGATGCATTATTTAAGGACACTGCTGCAGAATTTAAGGAATCTGCTTCATTATTTAAGGACTTTGTTGCATTATTTAAGGTCTCTGCTGCATTATTTAAGGACTCTGCTATGGTACTTAAGGACTTTGCTGCATTATTTAAGGACTCTGCTGCATTATTTAAGAACTTTGTTGCATTATTTAAGGACTCTGCTGCATTATTTAAGGACTTTGTTGCATTATGTAAGGACTCTGCTGCATTATTTAAGGACTTTGCTGCATTATTTAAGGACTCTGCTGCATAATTTAAGGACTTTATTGCATTATTTTAGGATCCTGCTGCATTATTTAATGACTCTGCTGAAGCATTTGAGGACTCAGCTGCATTATTAAAGGTCTCTGCTGCATTATTTAAGGATCCTGCTGAAGCATTTGAGGACTCAGCTGCATTATTTAAGGACTTTGCTGCATTATTTAACGACTCTGCTGCATTATTTAAGGACTCTGCTGCATTATTTAAGAACTTTGCTGCATTATTTAAGGACTCTTCTGCATTATTTAATGACTCTGCTGAAGTATTTGAGGACTCAGCTGCATTATTTAAGGACTCTGCTGCATTATTTAAGGAATTTGCTGCATTATTTAAGGACTCTGCTGCGTTATTTAAGGACTCTGCTGCATTATTTAAGGACTTTGATGCATTATTTAAGGACGCTGCTGCAGAATTTAAGGAATGTGCTGCACTATTTAAGGACTTTGTTGCATTATTTAAGGTCTCTGCTGCATTATTTAAGGACTCTGCTGTGGTATTTAAGGACTCTGCTGCATTATTTAAGGAATTTGTTGCATTATTTAAGGACGCTGCTGCATTATTTAAGGACTTTGTTGCATTATTTAAGGACTCTGCTGCAGTATTTAATGACTCTGCTGAAGCATTTGGGGACTCAGATGCATTATTTAAGGACTTTGCTGCATTATGTAAGGGCTTTGCTGCTTTATTTAAGGACTCTTTTGCATTATTTAAGGACTTTGTTGCATTATTTAAGGACTCTGCTGCATTATTTAAGGACTTTGTTGCATTATTTAAGGATTCTGCTGCATTATTTAAGGACTTTGCTGCATTATTTAAGGACTATGCTTTGGTATTTAAGGACTCTGCTGCATTATTTAAGGACTTTGCTGCGGTATTTAAGGACTCTGCTGCATTATTTAAGGACTTTGATGCATTATTTAAGGACTCTGCTGAAGCATTTGAGGACTCAGCTGCATTATTTAAGGACTCTGCTGCATTATTTAAGGACTCTGCTGCATTATTTAATGACTCTGCTGCGGTATTTAAGGACTCTGCTGCATTATTTAAGGACTTTGCTGCATTACTTAAGGACTGCTGCGTTATTTAAGGACTCTGCTGCATTATTTAAGACTTTGCTGCATTATTTAAGGACTCTGCTGCAGTGCTTAATGACTCTGCTGAAGCAATTGGGGACTCAGATGCATTATTTAAGGACTCTGCTGCATTATGTAAGGACTTTGCTGCTTTATTTAAGGACTTTGCTGCATTATTTAAGGACTTTGTTGCATTATTTAAGGACTCTGCTGCATTATTTAAGGACTTTGTTGCATTATTTAAGGACTCTGCTGCATTATTTAAGGACTTTGCTGCATTATTTAAGGACTATGCTGTGGTATTTAAGGACTATGCTTTGGCATTATTTAAGGACTTTGCTGCATTATTTAAGGACTCTGCTGCATTATTTAATTACTTTGCTGCATTATTAAAGGACCCTGCTGCGGCATTTAAGGATTCTGCTGCATTATTTAAGGACTTTGATGCATTATTTAAGGACGCTGCTGCAGAATTTAAGGAATCTGCTGCATTATTTAAGGACTTTGTTGCATTATTTAAGGTCTCTGCTGCATTATTTAAGGACTCTGCTATGGTACTTAACGACTTTGCTGCATTATTTAAGGACTTTGCTGCATTATTTAAGGACTTTGATGCATTATTTAAGAACTTTGTTGCATTATTTAAGGACTCTGCTGCATTATTTAAGGACTTTGTTGCATTATGTAAGGACTCTGCTGCATTATTTAAGGACTTTGCTGCATTATTTAAGGACTCTGTTGCATAATTTAAGGACTTTATTGCATTATTTAAGGATCCTGCTGCATTATTTAAGGATCCTGCTGAAGCATTTGAGGACTCAGCTGCATTATTTAACGACTCTGCTGCATTATCTAAGGACTCTGCTGCTTTATTTAAGGACTTTCCTGCATTATTTAAGGAGTCTTCTGCATTATTTAATGACTCTGCTGAAGCATTTGAGGACTCAGCTGCATTATTTAAGGACTCTGCTGCATTATTTAAGGACTTTGCTGCATTATTTAATGACTCTGCTGAAGCATTTGAGGACTCAGCTGCATTATCTAAGGACTCTGCTGCATTATTTAAGGAGTTTGCTGCATTATTTAAGGACTCTGCTGCGGTATTTATGGACTCTGCTGCATTATTTAAGGACTTTGATGCATTATTTAAGGACGCTGCTGCAGAATTTAAGGAATCTGCTGCATTATTTAAGGACTTTGTTGCATTATTTAAGGTCTCTGCTGCATTATTTAAGGACTCTGCTGTGGTATTTAAGGACTCTGCGGCATTATTTAAGGAATTTGTTGCATTATTTAAGGACGCTGCTGCATTATTTAAGGAATTTGTTGCATTATTTAAGGACTTTGCTGCATTAATTAAGGACTTTGCTGCATTACTTAAGGACTCTGCTGCATTATTTAATTGCTTGCTGCATTATTTAAGGACTCTGCTGCTGTGTTTAAGAACTCTGCTGCATTATTTAAGGACTTTGCTGCATTATTTTAGGACTCTGCTGCATTATTTAAGGACTTTGCTGTATTATTTAAGGACTCTACTGCATTATTTAAGGACTTTGTTGCATTATTTAAGGACTCTGCTGCATTATTTAAGGAATTTGCTGCATTATTTAAGGACTTTTTTGCATTATTTAAGGACTCTGCTGCATTATTTAAGGACTTTGCTGCATTATTTAAGGACTCTGTTGCATTATTTAAGGACTTTATTGCATTATTTAATGACTCTGCTGCATTATTTAAGGAATTTGCTGCATTATTTAAGGATTCTGCTGCATTATTTAAGGACTTTGCTGCATTATTTAATGACTCTGCTGCATTATTTAAGGACTTTGTTGTATTATTTAAGGACTTTGCTGCATTATTTAAGGACTCTGCTGCGGTATTTAAGGACTCTGCTGCATTATTTAAGGACTTTGTTGCATTATTTAAAGACTCTGCTGCATTATTTAAGGACTTTGCTGCATTATTTAAGGACTATGCTGTGGTACTTAAGGACTCTGCTGTATTATTTAAGGACTTTGCTGCATTATTTAAGGACTCTGCTGCATTATTTAATGACTTTGTTGCATTATATAAGGACTCTGCTGCATTATTTAAGGACTATGTTGCATTATGTTAGAAGTCTGCTGCATTATTTAAGGACTTTGCTGCATTATTTAAGGACTCTGCTGCATTATTTAAGGACTTTATTGCATTATTTAATGACTCTGCTGAAGCATTTGAGGACTCAGCTGCATTATTTAAGGTCTCTGCTGTATTATTTAAGGACTCTGCTGCATTATTTAATGACTCTGCTGCGGTATTTAAGGACTCTGCTGCATTATTTAAGGACTTTGCTGCATTATTTAAGGACTGCTGCGTTATTTAAGGACTCTGCTGCATTATTTAAGACTTTGCTGCATTATTTAAGGACTCTGCTGCAGTGTTTAATGACTCTGCTGAAGCAATTGGGGACTCAGATGCATTGTTTAAGGACTCTGCTGCATTATGTAAGGACTTTGCTGCTTTATTTAAGGACTTTGCTGCATTATTTAAGGACTTTGTTGCATTATTTAAGGACTCTGCTGCATTATTTAAGGACTTTGTTGCATTATTTAAGGACTCTGCCGCATTATTTAAGGACTATGCTTTGGTATTTAAGGACTCTGCTGCATTATTTAAGGACTTTGCTGCATTATTTAAGGACTCTGCTGCATTATTTAATTACTTTGCTACATTATTTAAGGACTCTGCTGCGGTATTTAAGGACTCTGCTGCATTATTTAAGGACTTTGATGCATTATTTAAGGACACTGCTGCAGAATTTAAGGAATCTGCTTCATTATTTAAGGACTTTGTTGCATTATTTAAGGTCTCTGCTGCATTATTTAAGGACTCTGCTATGGTACTTAAGGACTTTGCTGCATTATTTAAGGACTCTGCTGCATTATTTAAGAACTTTGTTGCATTATTTAAGGACTCTGCTGCATTATTTAAGGACTTTGTTGCATTATGTAAGGACTCTGCTGCATTATTTAAGGACTTTGCTGCATTATTTAAGGACTCTGCTGCATAATTTAAGGACTTTATTGCATTATTTTAGGATCCTGCTGCATTATTTAATGACTCTGCTGAAGCATTTGAGGACTCAGCTGCATTATTAAAGGTCTCTGCTGCATTATTTAAGGATCCTGCTGAAGCATTTGAGGACTCAGCTGCATTATTTAAGGACTTTGCTGCATTATTTAACGACTCTGCTGCATTATTTAAGGACTCTGCTGCATTATTTAAGAACTTTGCTGCATTATTTAAGGACTCTTCTGCATTATTTAATGACTCTGCTGAAGTATTTGAGGACTCAGCTGCATTATTTAAGGACTCTGCTGCATTATTTAAGGAATTTGCTGCATTATTTAAGGACTCTGCTGCGTTATTTAAGGACTCTGCTGCATTATTTAAGGACTTTGATGCATTATTTAAGGACGCTGCTGCAGAATTTAAGGAATGTGCTGCACTATTTAAGGACTTTGTTGCATTATTTAAGGTCTCTGCTGCATTATTTAAGGACTCTGCTGTGGTATTTAAGGACTCTGCTGCATTATTTAAGGAATTTGTTGCATTATTTAAGGACGCTGCTGCATTATTTAAGGACTTTGTTGCATTATTTAAGGACTCTGCTGCAGTATTTAATGACTCTGCTGAAGCATTTGGGGACTCAGATGCATTATTTAAGGACTTTGCTGCATTATGTAAGGGCTTTGCTGCTTTATTTAAGGACTCTTTTGCATTATTTAAGGACTTTGTTGCATTATTTAAGGACTCTGCTGCATTATTTAAGGACTTTGTTGCATTATTTAAGGATTCTGCTGCATTATTTAAGGACTTTGCTGCATTATTTAAGGACTATGCTTTGGTATTTAAGGACTCTGCTGCATTATTTAAGGACTTTGCTGCGGTATTTAAGGACTCTGCTGCATTATTTAAGGACTTTGATGCATTATTTAAGGACTCTGCTGAAGCATTTGAGGACTCAGCTGCATTATTTAAGGACTCTGCTGCATTATTTAAGGAATTTGCTGCATTATTTAAGGACTCTGCTGCGGTATTTAAGGACTCTGCTGCATTATTTAAGGACTTTGTTGCATTATGTAAGGAGTCTGCTGCATTATTTAAGGACTTTGCTGCATTATTTAATGAATCTGCTGAAGCATTTGAGGACTCAACTGCATTATTTAAGGTCTCTGCTGCATTATTTAAGGACTCTGCTGAAGCATTTGAGGACTCAGCTGCATGATTTAAGGACTTTGCTGCATTATTTAAGGACTCTGCTGCATTATTTAAGGAATTTGTTGCATTATTTAAGGACTCTGCTGCATTATTTAAGGACTTTGCTGCATTATTTAATAACTTTGTTGCATTATATAAGTACTCTGCTGCATTATTTAAGGACTTTGTTGCTTTATGTAAGGAGTCTGCTGCATTATTTAAGGACTTTGCTGCATTATTTAACGACTCTGCTGAAGCATTTGAGGACTCAGCTGCATTATTTAAGGACTCTGCTGCATTATTTAAGGAATTTGCTGCATTATTTAAGGACTCTGCTGCGGTATTTAAGGACTCTGCTGCATTATTTAAGGACTTTGTTGCATTATGTAAGGAGCCTGCTGCATTATTTAAGGACTTTGCTGCATTATTTAATGACTCTGCTGAAGCATTTGAGGACTCAGCTGCATAATTTAAGGACTCTGCTGCATTATTTAAGGAATTTGCTGCATTATTTAAGGACTCTGCTGCGATATTTAAGGACTCTTCTGCATTATTTAAGGACTTTGATGCATTATTTAAGGACGCTGCTGCAGAATTTAAGGAATCTGCTGCATTATTTAAGGACTTTGTTGCATTATTTAAGGTCTCTGCTGCATTATTTAAGGACTCTGCTGTGGTATTTAATTACTCTGCTGCATTATTTAAGGAATTTGTTGCATTATTTAAGGACGCTGCTGCATTATTTAAGGACTTTGTTGCATTATTTAAGGACTTTGCTGCATTAATTAAGGACTTTGCTGCATTACTTAAGAACTCTGCTGCATTATTTAATTACTTGCTGCATTATTTAAGGACTCTGCTGCGGTGTTTAAGAACTCTGCTGCATTATTTAAGGACTTTGCTGCATTATTTTAGGACTCTGCTGCATTATTTAAGGACTTTGCTGTATTATTTAAGGACTCTACTGAATTATTTAAGGACTTTGTTGCATTATTTAAGGACTCTGCTGCATTATTTAAGGACTTTGCTGTATTATTTAAGGACTCTGCAGCATTATTTAAGGACTTTTTTGCATTATTTAATGACTCTGCTGCATTATTTAAGGACTTTGCTGCATTATTTAAGGACTCTGTTGCATTATTTAAGGACTTTATTGCATTATTTAATGACTCTGCTGCATTATTTAAGGAATTTGCTGCATTATTTAAGGACTCTGCTGCATTATTTAAGGACTTTGCTGCATTATTTAATGACTCTGCTGCATTATTTAAGGACTTTGTTGTATTATTTAAGGACTTTGCTGCATTATTTAAGGACTCTGCTGCGGTATTTAAGGACTCTGCTGCATTATTTAAGGACTTTGTTGCATTATTTAAGGACTCTGCTGCATTATTTAAGGACTTTGCTGCATTATTTAAGGACTATGCTGTGTTATTTAAGGACTCTGCTGTATTATTTAAGGACTTTGCTGCATTATTTAAGAACTCTGCTGCATTATTTAATGACTTTGTTGCATTATATAAAGACTCTGCTGCATTATTTAAGGACTATGTTGCATTATGTTAGAAGTCTGCTGCATTATTTAAGGACTTTGCTGCATTATTTAAGGACTCTGCTGCATTATTTAAGGACTTTATTGCATTATTTAAGGACTCTGCTGCATTATTTAATGACTCTGCTGAAGCATTTGAGGACTCAGCTGCATTATTTAAGGTCTCTGCTGTATTATTTAAGGACTCTGCTGCATTATTTAATGACTCTGCTGCGGTATTTAAGGACTCTGCTGCATTATTTAAGGACTTTGCTGCATTACTTAAGGACTGCTGCGTTATTTAAGGACTCTGCTGCATTATTTAAGACTTTGCTGCATTATTTAAGGACTCTGCTGCAGTGCTTAATGACTCTGCTGAAGCAATTGGGGACTCAGATGCATTATTTAAGGACTCTGCTGCATTATGTAAGGACTTTGCTGCTTTATTTAAGGACTTTGCTGCATTATTTAAGGACTTTGTTGCATTATTTAAGGACTCTGCTGCATTATTTAAGGACTTTGTTGCATTATTTAAGGACTCTGCTGCATTATTTAAGGACTTTGCTGCATTATTTAAGGACTATGCTGTGGTATTTAAGGACTATGCTTTGGCATTATTTAAGGACTTTGCTGCATTATTTAAGGACTCTGCTGCATTATTTAATTACTTTGCTGCATTATTAAAGGACCCTGCTGCGGCATTTAAGGATTCTGCTGCATTATTTAAGGACTTTGATGCATTATTTAAGGACGCTGCTGCAGAATTTAAGGAATCTGCTGCATTATTTAAGGACTTTGTTGCATTATTTAAGGTCTCTGCTGCATTATTTAAGGACTCTGCTATGGTACTTAACGACTTTGCTGCATTATTTAAGGACTTTGCTGCATTATTTAAGGACTTTGATGCATTATTTAAGAACTTTGTTGCATTATTTAAGGACTCTGCTGCATTATTTAAGGACTTTGTTGCATTATGTAAGGACTCTGCTGCATTATTTAAGGACTTTGCTGCATTATTTAAGGACTCTGTTGCATAATTTAAGGACTTTATTGCATTATTTAAGGATCCTGCTGCATTATTTAAGGATCCTGCTGAAGCATTTGAGGACTCAGCTGCATTATTTAACGACTCTGCTGCATTATCTAAGGACTCTGCTGCTTTATTTAAGGACTTTCCTGCATTATTTAAGGAGTCTTCTGCATTATTTAATGACTCTGCTGAAGCATTTGAGGACTCAGCTGCATTATTTAAGGACTCTGCTGCATTATTTAAGGACTTTGCTGCATTATTTAATGACTCTGCTGAAGCATTTGAGGACTCAGCTGCATTATCTAAGGACTCTGCTGCATTATTTAAGGAGTTTGCTGCATTATTTAAGGACTCTGCTGCGGTATTTATGGACTCTGCTGCATTATTTAAGGACTTTGATGCATTATTTAAGGACGCTGCTGCAGAATTTAAGGAATCTGCTGCATTATTTAAGGACTTTGTTGCATTATTTAAGGTCTCTGCTGCATTATTTAAGGACTCTGCTGTGGTATTTAAGGACTCTGCGGCATTATTTAAGGAATTTGTTGCATTATTTAAGGACGCTGCTGCATTATTTAAGGAATTTGTTGCATTATTTAAGGACTTTGCTGCATTAATTAAGGACTTTGCTGCATTACTTAAGGACTCTGCTGCATTATTTAATTACTTGCTGCATTATTTAAGGACTCTGCTGCTGTGTTTAAGAACTCTGCTGCATTATTTAAGGACTTTGCTGCATTATTTTAGGACTCTGCTGCATTATTTAAGGACTTTGCTGTATTATTTAAGGACTCTACTGCATTATTTAAGGACTTTGTTGCATTATTTAAGGACTCTGCTGCATTATTTAAGGACTTTGCTGCATTATTTAAGGACTTTTTTGCATTATTTAAGGACTCTGCTGCATTATTTAAGGACTTTGCTGCATTATTTAAGGACTCTGTTGCATTATTTAAGGACTTTATTGCATTATTTAATGACTCTGCTGCATTATTTAAGGAATTTGCTGCATTATTTAAGGATTCTGCTGCATTATTTAAGGACTTTGCTGCATTATTTAATGACTCTGCTGCATTATTTAAGGACTTTGTTGTATTATTTAAGGACTTTGCTGCATTATTTAAGGACTCTGCTGCGGTATTTAAGGACTCTGCTGCATTATTTAAGGACTTTGTTGCATTATTTAAGGACTCTGCTGCATTATTTAAGGACTTTGCTGCATTATTTAAGGACTATGCTGTGGTACTTAAGGACTCTGCTGTATTATTTAAGGACTTTGCTGCATTATTTAAGGACTCTGCTGCATTATTTAATGACTTTGTTGCATTATATAAGGACTCTGCTGCATTATTTAAGGACTATGTTGCATTATGTTAGAAGTCTGCTGCATTATTTAAGGACTTTGCTGCATTATTTAAGGACTCTGCTGCATTATTTAAGGACTTTATTGCATTATTTAATGACTCTGCTGAAGCATTTGAGGACTCAGCTGCATTATTTAAGGTCTCTGCTGTATTATTTAAGGACTCTGCTGCATTATTTAATGACTCTGCTGCGGTATTTAAGGACTCTGCTGCATTATTTAAGGACTTTGCTGCATTATTTAAGGACTGCTGCGTTATTTAAGGACTCTGCTGCATTATTTAAGACTTTGCTGCATTATTTAAGGACTCTGCTGCAGTGTTTAATGACTCTGCTGAAGCAATTGGGGACTCAGATGCATTGTTTAAGGACTCTGCTGCATTATGTAAGGACTTTGCTGCTTTATTTAAGGACTTTGCTGCATTATTTAAGGACTTTGTTGCATTATTTAAGGACTCTGCTGCATTATTTAAGGACTTTGTTGCATTATTTAAGGACTCTGCCGCATTATTTAAGGACTATGCTTTGGTATTTAAGGACTCTGCTGCATTATTTAAGGACTTTGCTGCATTATTTAAGGACTCTGCTGCATTATTTAATTACTTTGCTACATTATTTAAGGACTCTGCTGCGGTATTTAAGGACTCTGCTGCATTATTTAAGGACTTTGATGCATTATTTAAGGACACTGCTGCAGAATTTAAGGAATCTGCTTCATTATTTAAGGACTTTGTTGCATTATTTAAGGTCTCTGCTGCATTATTTAAGGACTCTGCTATGGTACTTAAGGACTTTGCTGCATTATTTAAGGACTCTGCTGCATTATTTAAGAACTTTGTTGCATTATTTAAGGACTCTGCTGCATTATTTAAGGACTTTGTTGCATTATGTAAGGACTCTGCTGCATTATTTAAGGACTTTGCTGCATTATTTAAGGACTCTGCTGCATAATTTAAGGACTTTATTGCATTATTTTAGGATCCTGCTGCATTATTTAATGACTCTGCTGAAGCATTTGAGGACTCAGCTGCATTATTAAAGGTCTCTGCTGCATTATTTAAGGATCCTGCTGAAGCATTTGAGGACTCAGCTGCATTATTTAAGGACTTTGCTGCATTATTTAACGACTCTGCTGCATTATTTAAGGACTCTGCTGCATTATTTAAGAACTTTGCTGCATTATTTAAGGACTCTTCTGCATTATTTAATGACTCTGCTGAAGTATTTGAGGACTCAGCTGCATTATTTAAGGACTCTGCTGCATTATTTAAGGAATTTGCTGCATTATTTAAGGACTCTGCTGCGTTATTTAAGGACTCTGCTGCATTATTTAAGGACTTTGATGCATTATTTAAGGACGCTGCTGCAGAATTTAAGGAATGTGCTGCACTATTTAAGGACTTTGTTGCATTATTTAAGGTCTCTGCTGCATTATTTAAGGACTCTGCTGTGGTATTTAAGGACTCTGCTGCATTATTTAAGGAATTTGTTGCATTATTTAAGGACGCTGCTGCATTATTTAAGGACTTTGTTGCATTATTTAAGGACTCTGCTGCAGTATTTAATGACTCTGCTGAAGCATTTGGGGACTCAGATGCATTATTTAAGGACTTTGCTGCATTATGTAAGGGCTTTGCTGCTTTATTTAAGGACTCTTTTGCATTATTTAAGGACTTTGTTGCATTATTTAAGGACTCTGCTGCATTATTTAAGGACTTTGTTGCATTATTTAAGGATTCTGCTGCATTATTTAAGGACTTTGCTGCATTATTTAAGGACTATGCTTTGGTATTTAAGGACTCTGCTGCATTATTTAAGGACTTTGCTGCGGTATTTAAGGACTCTGCTGCATTATTTAAGGACTTTGATGCATTATTTAAGGACTCTGCTGAAGCATTTGAGGACTCAGCTGCATTATTTAAGGACTCTGCTGCATTATTTAAGGAATTTGCTGCATTATTTAAGGACTCTGCTGCGGTATTTAAGGACTCTGCTGCATTATTTAAGGACTTTGTTGCATTATGTAAGGAGTCTGCTGCATTATTTAAGGACTTTGCTGCATTATTTAATGAATCTGCTGAAGCATTTGAGGACTCAACTGCATTATTTAAGGTCTCTGCTGCATTATTTAAGGACTCTGCTGAAGCATTTGAGGACTCAGCTGCATGATTTAAGGACTTTGCTGCATTATTTAAGGACTCTGCTGCATTATTTAAGGAATTTGTTGCATTATTTAAGGACTCTGCTGCATTATTTAAGGACTTTGCTGCATTATTTAATAACTTTGTTGCATTATATAAGTACTCTGCTGCATTATTTAAGGACTTTGTTGCTTTATGTAAGGAGTCTGCTGCATTATTTAAGGACTTTGCTGCATTATTTAACGACTCTGCTGAAGCATTTGAGGACTCAGCTGCATTATTTAAGGACTCTGCTGCATTATTTAAGGAATTTGCTGCATTATTTAAGGACTCTGCTGCGGTATTTAAGGACTCTGCTGCATTATTTAAGGACTTTGTTGCATTATGTAAGGAGCCTGCTGCATTATTTAAGGACTTTGCTGCATTATTTAATGACTCTGCTGAAGCATTTGAGGACTCAGCTGCATAATTTAAGGACTCTGCTGCATTATTTAAGGAATTTGCTGCATTATTTAAGGACTCTGCTGCGATATTTAAGGACTCTTCTGCATTATTTAAGGACTTTGATGCATTATTTAAGGACGCTGCTGCAGAATTTAAGGAATCTGCTGCATTATTTAAGGACTTTGTTGCATTATTTAAGGTCTCTGCTGCATTATTTAAGGACTCTGCTGTGGTATTTAATTACTCTGCTGCATTATTTAAGGAATTTGTTGCATTATTTAAGGACGCTGCTGCATTATTTAAGGACTTTGTTGCATTATTTAAGGACTTTGCTGCATTAATTAAGGACTTTGCTGCATTACTTAAGAACTCTGCTGCATTATTTAATTACTTGCTGCATTATTTAAGGACTCTGCTGCGGTGTTTAAGAACTCTGCTGCATTATTTAAGGACTTTGCTGCATTATTTTAGGACTCTGCTGCATTATTTAAGGACTTTGCTGTATTATTTAAGGACTCTACTGAATTATTTAAGGACTTTGTTGCATTATTTAAGGACTCTGCTGCATTATTTAAGGACTTTGCTGTATTATTTAAGGACTCTGCAGCATTATTTAAGGACTTTTTTGCATTATTTAATGACTCTGCTGCATTATTTAAGGACTTTGCTGCATTATTTAAGGACTCTGTTGCATTATTTAAGGACTTTATTGCATTATTTAATGACTCTGCTGCATTATTTAAGGAATTTGCTGCATTATTTAAGGACTCTGCTGCATTATTTAAGGACTTTGCTGCATTATTTAATGACTCTGCTGCATTATTTAAGGACTTTGTTGTATTATTTAAGGACTTTGCTGCATTATTTAAGGACTCTGCTGCGGTATTTAAGGACTCTGCTGCATTATTTAAGGACTTTGTTGCATTATTTAAGGACTCTGCTGCATTATTTAAGGACTTTGCTGCATTATTTAAGGACTATGCTGTGTTATTTAAGGACTCTGCTGTATTATTTAAGGACTTTGCTGCATTATTTAAGAACTCTGCTGCATTATTTAATGACTTTGTTGCATTATATAAAGACTCTGCTGCATTATTTAAGGACTATGTTGCATTATGTTAGAAGTCTGCTGCATTATTTAAGGACTTTGCTGCATTATTTAAGGACTCTGCTGCATTATTTAAGGACTTTATTGCATTATTTAAGGACTCTGCTGCATTATTTAATGACTCTGCTGAAGCATTTGAGGACTCAGCTGCATTATTTAAGGTCTCTGCTGTATTATTTAAGGACTCTGCTGCATTATTTAATGACTCTGCTGCGGTATTTAAGGACTCTGCTGCATTATTTAAGGACTTTGCTGCATTACTTAAGGACTGCTGCGTTATTTAAGGACTCTGCTGCATTATTTAAGACTTTGCTGCATTATTTAAGGACTCTGCTGCAGTGCTTAATGACTCTGCTGAAGCAATTGGGGACTCAGATGCATTATTTAAGGACTCTGCTGCATTATGTAAGGACTTTGCTGCTTTATTTAAGGACTTTGCTGCATTATTTAAGGACTTTGTTGCATTATTTAAGGACTCTGCTGCATTATTTAAGGACTTTGTTGCATTATTTAAGGACTCTGCTGCATTATTTAAGGACTTTGCTGCATTATTTAAGGACTATGCTGTGGTATTTAAGGACTATGCTTTGGCATTATTTAAGGACTTTGCTGCATTATTTAAGGACTCTGCTGCATTATTTAATTACTTTGCTGCATTATTAAAGGACCCTGCTGCGGCATTTAAGGATTCTGCTGCATTATTTAAGGACTTTGATGCATTATTTAAGGACGCTGCTGCAGAATTTAAGGAATCTGCTGCATTATTTAAGGACTTTGTTGCATTATTTAAGGTCTCTGCTGCATTATTTAAGGACTCTGCTATGGTACTTAACGACTTTGCTGCATTATTTAAGGACTTTGCTGCATTATTTAAGGACTTTGATGCATTATTTAAGAACTTTGTTGCATTATTTAAGGACTCTGCTGCATTATTTAAGGACTTTGTTGCATTATGTAAGGACTCTGCTGCATTATTTAAGGACTTTGCTGCATTATTTAAGGACTCTGTTGCATAATTTAAGGACTTTATTGCATTATTTAAGGATCCTGCTGCATTATTTAAGGATCCTGCTGAAGCATTTGAGGACTCAGCTGCATTATTTAACGACTCTGCTGCATTATCTAAGGACTCTGCTGCTTTATTTAAGGACTTTCCTGCATTATTTAAGGAGTCTTCTGCATTATTTAATGACTCTGCTGAAGCATTTGAGGACTCAGCTGCATTATTTAAGGACTCTGCTGCATTATTTAAGGACTTTGCTGCATTATTTAATGACTCTGCTGAAGCATTTGAGGACTCAGCTGCATTATCTAAGGACTCTGCTGCATTATTTAAGGAGTTTGCTGCATTATTTAAGGACTCTGCTGCGGTATTTATGGACTCTGCTGCATTATTTAAGGACTTTGATGCATTATTTAAGGACGCTGCTGCAGAATTTAAGGAATCTGCTGCATTATTTAAGGACTTTGTTGCATTATTTAAGGTCTCTGCTGCATTATTTAAGGACTCTGCTGTGGTATTTAAGGACTCTGCGGCATTATTTAAGGAATTTGTTGCATTATTTAAGGACGCTGCTGCATTATTTAAGGAATTTGTTGCATTATTTAAGGACTTTGCTGCATTAATTAAGGACTTTGCTGCATTACTTAAGGACTCTGCTGCATTATTTAATTACTTGCTGCATTATTTAAGGACTCTGCTGCTGTGTTTAAGAACTCTGCTGCATTATTTAAGGACTTTGCTGCATTATTTTAGGACTCTGCTGCATTATTTAAGGACTTTGCTGTATTATTTAAGGACTCTACTGCATTATTTAAGGACTTTGTTGCATTATTTAAGGACTCTGCTGCATTATTTAAGGACTTTGCTGCATTATTTAAGGACTTTTTTGCATTATTTAAGGACTCTGCTGCATTATTTAAGGACTTTGCTGCATTATTTAAGGACTCTGTTGCATTATTTAAGGACTTTATTGCATTATTTAATGACTCTGCTGCATTATTTAAGGAATTTGCTGCATTATTTAAGGATTCTGCTGCATTATTTAAGGACTTTGCTGCATTATTTAATGACTCTGCTGCATTATTTAAGGACTTTGTTGTATTATTTAAGGACTTTGCTGCATTATTTAAGGACTCTGCTGCGGTATTTAAGGACTCTGCTGCATTATTTAAGGACTTTGTTGCATTATTTAAGGACTCTGCTGCATTATTTAAGGACTTTGCTGCATTATTTAAGGACTATGCTGTGGTACTTAAGGACTCTGCTGTATTATTTAAGGACTTTGCTGCATTATTTAAGGACTCTGCTGCATTATTTAATGACTTTGTTGCATTATATAAGGACTCTGCTGCATTATTTAAGGACTATGTTGCATTATGTTAGAAGTCTGCTGCATTATTTAAGGACTTTGCTGCATTATTTAAGGACTCTGCTGCATTATTTAAGGACTTTATTGCATTATTTAATGACTCTGCTGAAGCATTTGAGGACTCAGCTGCATTATTTAAGGTCTCTGCTGTATTATTTAAGGACTCTGCTGCATTATTTAATGACTCTGCTGCGGTATTTAAGGACTCTGCTGCATTATTTAAGGACTTTGCTGCATTATTTAAGGACTGCTGCGTTATTTAAGGACTCTGCTGCATTATTTAAGACTTTGCTGCATTATTTAAGGACTCTGCTGCAGTGTTTAATGACTCTGCTGAAGCAATTGGGGACTCAGATGCATTGTTTAAGGACTCTGCTGCATTATGTAAGGACTTTGCTGCTTTATTTAAGGACTTTGCTGCATTATTTAAGGACTTTGTTGCATTATTTAAGGACTCTGCTGCATTATTTAAGGACTTTGTTGCATTATTTAAGGACTCTGCCGCATTATTTAAGGACTATGCTTTGGTATTTAAGGACTCTGCTGCATTATTTAAGGACTTTGCTGCATTATTTAAGGACTCGGCTGCATTATTTAATTACTTTGCTACATTATTTAAGGACTCTGCTGCGGTATTTAAGGACTCTGCTGCATTATTTAAGGACTTTGATGCATTATTTAAGGACACTGCTGCAGAATTTAAGGAATCTGCTTCATTATTTAAGGACTTTGTTGCATTATTTAAGGTCTCTGCTGCATTATTTAAGGACTCTGCTATGGTACTTAAGGACTTTGCTGCATTATTTAAGGACTCTGCTGCATTATTTAAGAACTTTGTTGCATTATTTAAGGACTCTGCTGCATTATTTAAGGACTTTGTTGCATTATGTAAGGACTCTGCTGCATTATTTAAGGACTTTGCTGCATTATTTAAGGACTCTGCTGCATAATTTAAGGACTTTATTGCATTATTTTAGGATCCTGCTGCATTATTTAATGACTCTGCTGAAGCATTTGAGGACTCAGCTGCATTATTAAAGGTCTCTGCTGCATTATTTAAGGATCCTGCTGAAGCATTTGAGGACTCAGCTGCATTATTTAAGGACTTTGCTGCATTATTTAACGACTCTGCTGCATTATTTAAGGACTCTGCTGCATTATTTAAGAACTTTGCTGCATTATTTAAGGACTCTTCTGCATTATTTAATGACTCTGCTGAAGTATTTGAGGACTCAGCTGCATTATTTAAGGACTCTGCTGCATTATTTAAGGAATTTGCTGCATTATTTAAGGACTCTGCTGCGTTATTTAAGGACTCTGCTGCATTATTTAAGGACTTTGATGCATTATTTAAGGACGCTGCTGCAGAATTTAAGGAATGTGCTGCACTATTTAAGGACTTTGTTGCATTATTTAAGGTCTCTGCTGCATTATTTAAGGACTCTGCTGTGGTATTTAAGAACTCTGCTGCATTATTTAAGGAATTTGTTGCATTATTTAAGGACGCTGCTGCATTATTTAAGGACTTTGTTGCATTATTTAAGGACTCTGCTGCAGTATTTAATGACTCTGCTGAAGCATTTGGGGACTCAGATGCATTATTTAAGGACTTTGCTGCATTATGTAAGGGCTTTGCTGCTTTATTTAAGGACTCTTTTGCATTATTTAAGGACTTTGTTGCATTATTTAAGGACTCTGCTGCATTATTTAAGGACTTTGTTGCATTATTTAAGGATTCTGCTGCATTATTTAAGGACTTTGCTGCATTATTTAAGGACTATGCTTTGGTATTTAAGGACTCTGCTGCATTATTTAAGGACTTTGCTGCGGTATTTAAGGACTCTGCTGCATTATTTAAGGACTTTGATGCATTATTTAAGGACTCTGCTGAAGCATTTGAGGACTCAGCTGCATTATTTAAGGACTCTGCTGCATTACTTAAGGAATTTGCTGCATTATTTAAGGACTCTGCTGCGGTATTTAAGGACTCTGCTGCATTATTTAAGGACTTTGTTGCATTATGTAAGGAGTCTGCTGCATTATTTAAGGACTTTGCTGCATTATTTAATGAATCTGCTGAAGCATTTGAGGACTCAACTGCATTATTTAAGGTCTCTGCTGCATTATTTAAGGACTCTGCTGAAGCATTTGAGGACTCAGCTGCATGATTTAAGGACTTTGCTGCATTATTTAAGGACTCTGCTGCATTATTTAAGGAATTTGTTGCATTATTTAAGGACTCTGCTGCATTATTTAAGGACTTTGCTGCATTATTTAATAACTTTGTTGCATTATATAAGTACTCTGCTGCATTATTTAAGGACTTTGTTGCTTTATGTAAGGAGTCTGCTGCATTATTTAAGGACTTTGCTGCATTATTTAACGACTCTGCTGAAGCATTTGAGGACTCAGCTGCATTATTTAAGGACTCTGCTGCATTATTTAAGGAATTTGCTGCATTATTTAAGGACTCTGCTGCGGTATTTAAGGACTCTGCTGCATTATTTAAGGACTTTGTTGCATTATGTAAGGAGCCTGCTGCATTATTTAAGGACTTTGCTGCATTATTTAATGACTCTGCTGAAGCATTTGAGGACTCAGCTGCATAATTTAAGGACTCTGCTGCATTATTTAAGGAATTTGCTGCATTATTTAAGGACTCTGCTGCGATATTTAAGGACTCTTCTGCATTATTTAAGGACTTTGATGCATTATTTAAGGACGCTGCTGCAGAATTTAAGGAATCTGCTGCATTATTTAAGGACTTTGTTGCATTATTTAAGGTCTCTGCTGCATTATTTAAGGACTCTGCTGTGGTATTTAATTACTCTGCTGCATTATTTAAGGAATTTGTTGCATTATTTAAGGACGCTGCTGCATTATTTAAGGACTTTGTTGCATTATTTAAGGACTTTGCTGCATTAATTAAGGACTTTGCTGCATTACTTAAGAACTCTGCTGCATTATTTAATTACTTGCTGCATTATTTAAGGACTCTGCTGCGGTGTTTAAGAACTCTGCTGCATTATTTAAGGACTTTGCTGCATTATTTTAGGACTCTGCTGCATTATTTAAGGACTTTGCTGTATTATTTAAGGACTCTACTGAATTATTTAAGGACTTTGTTGCATTATTTAAGGACTCTGCTGCATTATTTAAGGACTTTGCTGTATTATTTAAGGACTCTGCAGCATTATTTAAGGACTTTTTTGCATTATTTAATGACTCTGCTGCATTATTTAAGGACTTTGCTGCATTATTTAAGGACTCTGTTGCATTATTTAAGGACTTTATTGCATTATTTAATGACTCTGCTGCATTATTTAAGGAATTTGCTGCATTATTTAAGGACTCTGCTGCATTATTTAAGGACTTTGCTGCATTATTTAATGACTCTGCTGCATTATTTAAGGACTTTGTTGTATTATTTAAGGACTTTGCTGCATTATTTAAGGACTCTGCTGCGGTATTTAAGGACTCTGCTGCATTATTTAAGGACTTTGTTGCATTATTTAAGGACTCTGCTGCATTATTTAAGGACTTTGCTGCATTATTTAAGGACTATGCTGTGTTATTTAAGGACTCTGCTGTATTATTTAAGGACTTTGCTGCATTATTTAAGAACTCTGCTGCATTATTTAATGACTTTGTTGCATTATATAAAGACTCTGCTGCATTATTTAAGGACTATGTTGCATTATGTTAGAAGTCTGCTGCATTATTTAAGGACTTTGCTGCATTATTTAAGGACTCTGCTGCATTATTTAAGGACTTTATTGCATTATTTAAGGACTCTGCTGCATTATTTAATGACTCTGCTGAAGCATTTGAGGACTCAGCTGCATTATTTAAGGTCTCTGCTGTATTATTTAAGGACTCTGCTGCATTATTTAATGACTCTGCTGCGGTATTTAAGGACTCTGCTGCATTATTTAAGGACTTTGCTGCATTACTTAAGGACTGCTGCGTTATTTAAGGACTCTGCTGCATTATTTAAGACTTTGCTGCATTATTTAAGGACTCTGCTGCAGTGCTTAATGACTCTGCTGAAGCAATTGGGGACTCAGATGCATTATTTAAGGACTCTGCTGCATTATGTAAGGACTTTGCTGCTTTATTTAAGGACTTTGCTGCATTATTTAAGGACTTTGTTGCATTATTTAAGGACTCTGCTGCATTATTTAAGGACTTTGTTGCATTATTTAAGGACTCTGCTGCATTATTTAAGGACTTTGCTGCATTATTTAAGGACTATGCTGTGGTATTTAAGGACTATGCTTTGGCATTATTTAAGGACTTTGCTGCATTATTTAAGGACTCTGCTGCATTATTTAATTACTTTGCTGCATTATTAAAGGACCCTGCTGCGGCATTTAAGGATTCTGCTGCATTATTTAAGGACTTTGATGCATTATTTAAGGACGCTGCTGCAGAATTTAAGGAATCTGCTGCATTATTTAAGGACTTTGTTGCATTATTTAAGGTCTCTGCTGCATTATTTAAGGACTCTGCTATGGTACTTAACGACTTTGCTGCATTATTTAAGGACTTTGCTGCATTATTTAAGGACTTTGATGCATTATTTAAGAACTTTGTTGCATTATTTAAGGACTCTGCTGCATTATTTAAGGACTTTGTTGCATTATGTAAGGACTCTGCTGCATTATTTAAGGACTTTGCTGCATTATTTAAGGACTCTGTTGCATAATTTAAGGACTTTATTGCATTATTTTAGGATCCTGCTGCATTATTTAAGGATCCTGCTGAAGCATTTGAGGACTCAGCTGCATTATTTAACGACTCTGCTGCATTATCTAAGGACTCTGCTGCTTTATTTAAGGACTTTCCTGCATTATTTAAGGAGTCTTCTGCATTATTTAATGACTCTGCTGAAGCTTTTGAGGACTCAGCTGCATTATTTAAGGACTCTGCTGCATTATTTAAGGACTTTGCTGCATTATTTAATGACTCTGCTGAAGCATTTGAGGACTCAGCTGCATTATTTAAGGACTCTGCTGCATTATTTAAGGAGTTTGCTGCATTATTTAAGGACTCTGCTGCGGTATTTATGGACTCTGCTGCATTATTTAAGGACTTTGATGCATTATTTAAGGACGCTGCTGCAGAATTTAAGGAATCTGCTGCATTATTTAAGGACTTTGTTGCATTATTTAAGGTCTCTGCTGCATTATTTAAGGACTCTGCTGTGGTATTTAAGGACTCTGCTGCATTATTTAAGGAATTTGTTGCATTATTTAAGGACGCTGCTGCATTATTTAAGGAATTTGTTGCATTATTTAAGGACTTTGCTGCATTAATTAAGGACTTTGCTGCATTACTTAAGGACTCTGCTGCATTATTTAATTACTTGCTGCATTATTTAAGGACTCTGCTGCTGTGTTTAAGAACTCTGCTGCATTATTTAAGGACTTTGCTGCATTATTTTAGGACTCTGCTGCATTATTTAAGGACTTTGCTGTATTATTTAAGGACTCTACTGCATTATTTAAGGACTTTGTTGCATTATTTAAGGACTCTGCTGCATTATTTAAGGACTTTGCTGCATTATTTAAGGACTTTTTTGCATTATTTAAGGACTCTGCTGCATTATTTAAGGACTTTGCTGCATTATTTAAGGACTCTGTTGCATTATTTAAGGACTTTATTGCATTATTTAATGACTCTGCTGCATTATTTAAGGAATTTGCTGCATTATTTAAGGATTCTGCTGCATTATTTAAGGACTTTGCTGCATTATTTAATGACTCTGCTGCATTATTTAAGGACTTTGTTGTATTATTTAAGGACTTTGCTGCATTATTTAAGGACTCTGCTGCGGTATTTAAGGACTCTGCTGCATTATTTAAGGACTTTGTTGCATTATTTAAGGACTCTGCTGCATTATTTAAGGACTTTGCTGCATTATTTAAGGACTATGCTGTGGTACTTAAGGACTCTGCTGTATTATTTAAGGACTTTGCTGCATTATTTAAGGACTCTGCTGCATTATTTAATGACTTTGTTGCATTATATAAGGACTCTGCTGCATTATTTAAGGACTATGTTGCATTATGTTAGAAGTCTGCTGCATTATTTAAGGACTTTGCTGCATTATTTAAGGACTCTGCTGCATTATTTAAGGACTTTATTGCATTATTTAATGACTCTGCTGAAGCATTTGAGGACTCAGCTGCATTATTTAAGGTCTCTGCTGTATTATTTAAGGACTCTGCTGCATTATTTAATGACTGCTGCGGTATTTAAGGACTCTGCTGCATTATTTAAGGACTTTGCTGCATTATTTAAGGACTGCTGCGTTATTTAAGGACTCTGCTGCATTATTTAAGACTTTGCTGCATTATTTAAGGACTCTGCTGCAGTGTTTAATGACTCTGCTGAAGCAATTGGGGACTCAGATGCATTGTTTAAGGACTCTGCTGCATTATGTAAGGACTTTGCTGCTTTATTTAAGGACTTTGCTGCATTATTTAAGGACTTTGTTGCATTATTTAAGGACTCTGCTGCATTATTTAAGGACTTTGTTGCATTATTTAAGGACTCTGCCGCATTATTTAAGGACTATGCTTTGGTATTTAAGGACTCTGCTGCATTATTTAAGGACTTTGCTGCATTATTTAAGGACTCTGCTGCATTATTTAATTACTTTGCTACATTATTTAAGGACTCTGCTGCGGTATTTAAGGACTCTGCTGCATTATTTAAGGACTTTGATGCATTATTTAAGGACACTGCTGCAGAATTTAAGGAATCTGCTTCATTATTTAAGGACTTTGTTGCATTATTTAAGGTCTCTGCTGCATTATTTAAGGACTCTGCTATGGTACTTAAGGACTTTGCTGCATTATTTAAGGACTCTGCTGCATTATTTAAGAACTTTGTTGCATTATTTAAGGACTCTGCTGCATTATTTAAGGACTTTGTTGCATTATGTAAGGACTCTGCTGCATTATTTAAGGACTTTGCTGCATTATTTAAGGACTCTGCTGCATAATTTAAGGACTTTATTGCATTATTTTAGGATCCTGCTGCATTATTTAATGACTCTGCTGAAGCATTTGAGGACTCAGCTGCATTATTAAAGGTCTCTGCTGCATTATTTAAGGATCCTGCTGAAGCATTTGAGGACTCAGCTGCATTATTTAAGGACTTTGCTGCATTATTTAACGACTCTGCTGCATTATTTAAGGACTCTGCTGCATTATTTAAGAACTTTGCTGCATTATTTAAGGACTCTTCTGCATTATTTAATGACTCTGCTGAAGTATTTGAGGACTCAGCTGCATTATTTAAGGACTCTGCTGCATTATTTAAGGAATTTGCTGCATTATTTAAGGACTCTGCTGCGTTATTTAAGGACTCTGCTGCATTATTTAAGGACTTTGATGCATTATTTAAGGACGCTGCTGCAGAATTTAAGGAATGTGCTGCACTATTTAAGGACTTTGTTGCATTATTTAAGGTCTCTGCTGCATTATTTAAGGACTCTGCTGTGGTATTTAAGGACTCTGCTGCATTATTTAAGGAATTTGTTGCATTATTTAAGGACGCTGCTGCATTATTTAAGGACTTTGTTGCATTATTTAAGGACTCTGCTGCAGTATTTAATGACTCTGCTGAAGCATTTGGGGACTCAGATGCATTATTTAAGGACTTTGCTGCATTATGTAAGGGCTTTGCTGCTTTATTTAAGGACTCTTTTGCATTATTTAAGGACTTTGTTGCATTATTTAAGGACTCTGCTGCATTATTTAAGGACTTTGTTGCATTATTTAAGGATTCTGCTGCATTATTTAAGGACTTTGCTGCATTATTTAAGGACTATGCTTTGGTATTTAAGGACTCTGCTGCATTATTTAAGGACTTTGCTGCATTATTTAAGAACTCTGCTGCATTATTTAATTACTTTGCTGCATTATTTAAGGACTCTGCTGCGGTATTTAAGGACTCTGCTGCATTATTTAAGGACTTTGATGCATTATTTAAGGACTCTGCTGCATTATTTAAGGAATTTGTTGCATTATTTAAGGACTCTGCTGCATTATTTAAGGACTTTGCTGCATTATTTAATAACTTTGTTGCATTATATAAGTACTCTGCTGCATTATTTAAGGACTTTGTTGCATTATGTAAGGAGTCTGCTGCATTATTTAAGGACTTTGCTGCATTATTTAACGACTCTGCTGAAGCATTTGAGGACTCAGCTGCATTATTTAAGGACTCTGCTGCATTATTTAAGGAATTTGCTGCATTATTTAAGGACTCTGCTGCGGTATTTAAGGACTCTGCTGCATTATTTAAGGACTTTGTTGCATTATGTAAGGAGTCTGCTGCATTATTTAAGGACTTTGCTGCATTATTTAATGAATCTGCTGAAGCATTTGAGGACTCAACTGCATTATTTAAGGTCTCTGCTGCATTATTTAAGGACTCTGCTGAAGCATTTGAGGACTCAGCTGCATGATTTAAGGACTTTGCTGCATTATTTAAGGACTCTGCTGCATTATTTAAGGAATTTGTTGCATTATTTAAGGACTCTGCTGCATTATTTAAGGACTTTGCTGCATTATTTAATAACTTTGTTGCATTATATAAGTACTCTGCTGCATTATTTAAGGACTTTGTTGCATTATGTAAGGAGTCTGCTGCATTATTTAAGGACTTTGCTGCATTATTTAACGACTCTGCTGAAGCATTTGAGGACTCAGCTGCATTATTTAAGGACTCTGCTGCATTATTTAAGGAGTTTGCTGCATTATTTAAGGACTCTGCTGCGGTATTTAAGGACTCTGCTGCATTATTTAAGGACTTTGTTGCATTATTTAAGGTCTCTGCTGCAGTATTTAATGACTTTGCTGAAGCATTTGGGCACTCAGATGCATTATTTAAGGACTCTGCTGCATTATGTAAGGGCTTTGCTGCTTTATTTAAGGACTCTTTTGCATTATTTAAGGACTTTGTTGCATTATTTATGGACTCTGCTGCATTATTTAAGGACTTTGTTGCATTATTTAAGGATTCTGCTGCATTATTTAAGGACTTTGCTGCATTATTTAAGGACTTTGCCGCATTATTTAAGGACTATGCTTTGGTATTTAAGGACTCTGCTGCATTATTTAAGGACTTTGCTGCATTATTTAAGGACTCTGCTGCATTATTTAAGGACTTTGTTGCATTATGTAAGGAGCCTGCTGCATTATTTAAGGACTTTGCTGCATTATTTAATGACTCTGCTGAAGCATTTGAGGACTCAGCTGCATAATTTAAGGACTCTGCTGCATTATTTAAGGAATTTGCTGCATTATTTAAGGACTCTGCTGCGATATTTAAGGACTCTTCTGCATTATTTAAGGACTTTGATGCATTATTTAAGGACGCTGCTGCAGAATTTAAGGAATCTGCTGCATTATTTAAGGACTTTGTTGCATTATTTAAGGTCTCTGCTGCATTATTTAAGGACTCTGCTGTGGTATTTAATTACTCTGCTGCATTATTTAAGGAATTTGTTGCATTATTTAAGGACGCTGCTGCATTATTTAAGGACTTTGTTGCATTATTTAAGGACTTTGCTGCATTAATTAAGGACTTTGCTGCATTACTTAAGAACTCTGCTGCATTATTTAATTACTTGCTGCATTATTTAAGGACTCTGCTGCGGTGTTTAAGAACTCTGCTGCATTATTTAAGGACTTTGCTGCATTATTTTAGGACTCTGCTGCATTATTTAAGGACTTTGCTGTATTATTTAAGGACTCTACTGAATTATTTAAGGACTTTGTTGCATTATTTAAGGACTCTGCTGCATTATTTAAGGACTTTGCTGTATTATTTAAGGACTCTGCAGCATTATTTAAGGACTTTTTTGCATTATTTAATGACTCTGCTGCATTATTTAAGGACTTTGCTGCATTATTTAAGGACTCTGTTGCATTATTTAAGGACTTTATTGCATTATTTAATGACTCTGCTGCATTATTTAAGGAATTTGCTGCATTATTTAAGGACTCTGCTGCATTATTTTAGGACTTTGCTGCATTATTTAATGACTCTGCTGCATTATTTAAGGACTTTGTTGTATTATTTAAGGACTTTGCTGCATTATTTAAGGACTCTGCTGCGGTATTTAAGGACTCTGCTGCATTATTTAAGGACTTTGTTGCATTATTTAAGGACTCTGCTGCATTATTTAAGGACTTTGCTGCATTATTTAAGGACTATGCTGTGGTATTTAAGGACTCTGCTGTATTATTTAAGGACTTTGCTGCATTATTTAAGAACTCTGCTGCATTATTTAATGACTTTGTTGCATTATATAAAGACTCTGCTGCATTATTTAAGGACTATGTTGCATTATGTTAGAAGTCTGCTGCATTATTTAAGGACTTTGCTGCATTATTTAAGGACTCTGCTGCATTATTTAAGGACTTTATTGCATTATTTAAGGACTCTGCTGCATTATTTAATGACTCTGCTGAAGCATTTGAGGACTCAGCTGCATTATTTAAGGTCTCTGCTGTATTATTTAAGGACTCTGCTGCATTATTTAATGACTCTGCTGCGGTATTTAAGGACTCTGCTGCATTATTTAAGGACTTTGCTGCATTACTTAAGGACTGCTGCGTTATTTAAGGACTCTGCTGCATTATTTAAGACTTTGCTGCATTATTTAAGGACTCTGCTGCAGTGCTTAATGACTCTGCTGAAGCAATTGGGGACTCAGATGCATTATTTAAGGACTCTGCTGCATTATGTAAGGACTTTGCTGCTTTATTTAAGGACTTTGCTGCATTATTTAAGGACTTTGTTGCATTATTTAAGGACTCTGCTGCATTATTTAAGGACTTTGTTGCATTATTTAAGGACTCTGCTGCATTATTTAAGGACTTTGCTGCATTATTTAAGGACTATGCTGTGGTATTTAAGGACTATGCTTTGGCATTATTTAAGGACTTTGCTGCATTATTTAAGGACTCTGCTGCATTATTTAATTACTTTGCTGCATTATTAAAGGACCCTGCTGCGGCATTTAAGGATTCTGCTGCATTATTTAAGGACTTTGATGCATTATTTAAGGACGCTGCTGCAGAATTTAAGGAATCTGCTGCATTATTTAAGGACTTTGTTGCATTATTTAAGGTCTCTGCTGCATTATTTAAGGACTCTGCTATGGTACTTAACGACTTTGCTGCATTATTTAAGGACTTTGCTGCATTATTTAAGGACTTTGATGCATTATTTAAGAACTTTGTTGCATTATTTAAGGACTCTGCTGCATTATTTAAGGACTTTGTTGCATTATGTAAGGACTCTGCTGCATTATTTAAGGACTTTGCTGCATTATTTAAGGACTCTGTTGCATAATTTAAGGACTTTATTGCATTATTTAAGGATCCTGCTGCATTATTTAAGGATCCTGCTGAAGCATTTGAGGACTCAGCTGCATTATTTAACGACTCTGCTGCATTATCTAAGGACTCTGCTGCTTTATTTAAGGACTTTCCTGCATTATTTAAGGAGTCTTCTGCATTATTTAATGACTCTGCTGAAGCATTTGAGGACTCAGCTGCATTATTTAAGGACTCTGCTGCATTATTTAAGGACTTTGCTGCATTATTTAATGACTCTGCTGAAGCATTTGAGGACTCAGCTGCATTATCTAAGGACTCTGCTGCATTATTTAAGGAGTTTGCTGCATTATTTAAGGACTCTGCTGCGGTATTTATGGACTCTGCTGCATTATTTAAGGACTTTGATGCATTATTTAAGGACGCTGCTGCAGAATTTAAGGAATCTGCTGCATTATTTAAGGACTTTGTTGCATTATTTAAGGTCTCTGCTGCATTATTTAAGGACTCTGCTGTGGTATTTAAGGACTCTGCTGCATTATTTAAGGAATTTGTTGCATTATTTAAGGACGCTGCTGCATTATTTAAGGAATTTGTTGCATTATTTAAGGACTTTGCTGCATTAATTAAGGACTTTGCTGCATTACTTAAGGACTCTGCTGCATTATTTAATTACTTGCTGCATTATTTAAGGACTCTGCTGCTGTGTTTAAGAACTCTGCTGCATTATTTAAGGACTTTGCTGCATTATTTTAGGACTCTGCTGCATTATTTAAGGACTTTGCTGTATTATTTAAGGACTCTACTGCATTATTTAAGGACTTTGTTGCATTATTTAAGGACTCTGCTGCATTATTTAAGGACTTTGCTGCATTATTTAAGGACTTTTTTGCATTATTTAAGGACTCTGCTGCATTATTTAAGGACTTTGCTGCATTATTTAAGGACTCTGTTGCATTATTTAAGGACTTTATTGCATTATTTAATGACTCTGCTGCATTATTTAAGGAATTTGCTGCATTATTTAAGGATTCTGCTGCATTATTTAAGGACTTTGCTGCATTATTTAATGACTCTGCTGCATTATTTAAGGACTTTGTTGTATTATTTAAGGACTTTGCTGCATTATTTAAGGACTCTGCTGCGGTATTTAAGGACTCTGCTGCATTATTTAAGGACTTTGTTGCATTATTTAAGGACTCTGCTGCATTATTTAAGGACTTTGCTGCATTATTTAAGGACTATGCTGTGGTACTTAAGGACTCTGCTGTATTATTTAAGGACTTTGCTGCATTATTTAAGGACTCTGCTGCATTATTTAATGACTTTGTTGCATTATATAAGGACTCTGCTGCATTATTTAAGGACTATGTTGCATTATGTTAGAAGTCTGCTGCATTATTTAAGGACTTTGCTGCATTATTTAAGGACTCTGCTGCATTATTTAAGGACTTTATTGCATTATTTAATGACTCTGCTGAAGCATTTGAGGACTCAGCTGCATTATTTAAGGTCTCTGCTGTATTATTTAAGGACTCTGCTGCATTATTTAATGACTCTGCTGCGGTATTTAAGGACTCTGCTGCATTATTTAAGGACTTTGCTGCATTATTTAAGGACTGCTGCGTTATTTAAGGACTCTGCTGCATTATTTAAGACTTTGCTGCATTATTTAAGGACTCTGCTGCAGTGTTTAATGACTCTGCTGAAGCAATTGGGGACTCAGATGCATTGTTTAAGGACTCTGCTGCATTATGTAAGGACTTTGCTGCTTTATTTAAGGACTTTGCTGCATTATTTAAGGACTTTGTTGCATTATTTAAGGACTCTGCTGCATTATTTAAGGACTTTGTTGCATTATTTAAGGACTCTGCCGCATTATTTAAGGACTATGCTTTGGTATTTAAGGACTCTGCTGCATTATTTAAGGACTTTGCTGCATTATTTAAGGACTCTGCTGCATTATTTAATTACTTTGCTACATTATTTAAGGACTCTGCTGCGGTATTTAAGGACTCTGCTGCATTATTTAAGGACTTTGATGCATTATTTAAGGACACTGCTGCAGAATTTAAGGAATCTGCTTCATTATTTAAGGACTTTGTTGCATTATTTAAGGTCTCTGCTGCATTATTTAAGGACTCTGCTATGGTACTTAAGGACTTTGCTGCATTATTTAAGGACTCTGCTGCATTATTTAAGAACTTTGTTGCATTATTTAAGGACTCTGCTGCATTATTTAAGGACTTTGTTGCATTATGTAAGGACTCTGCTGCATTATTTAAGGACTTTGCTGCATTATTTAAGGACTCTGCTGCATAATTTAAGGACTTTATTGCATTATTTTAGGATCCTGCTGCATTATTTAATGACTCTGCTGAAGCATTTGAGGACTCAGCTGCATTATTAAAGGTCTCTGCTGCATTATTTAAGGATCCTGCTGAAGCATTTGAGGACTCAGCTGCATTATTTAAGGACTTTGCTGCATTATTTAACGACTCTGCTGCATTATTTAAGGACTCTGCTGCATTATTTAAGAACTTTGCTGCATTATTTAAGGACTCTTCTGCATTATTTAATGACTCTGCTGAAGTATTTGAGGACTCAGCTGCATTATTTAAGGACTCTGCTGCATTATTTAAGGAATTTGCTGCATTATTTAAGGACTCTGCTGCGTTATTTAAGGACTCTGCTGCATTATTTAAGGACTTTGATGCATTATTTAAGGACGCTGCTGCAGAATTTAAGGAATGTGCTGCACTATTTAAGGACTTTGTTGCATTATTTAAGGTCTCTGCTGCATTATTTAAGGACTCTGCTGTGGTATTTAAGGACTCTGCTGCATTATTTAAGGAATTTGTTGCATTATTTAAGGACGCTGCTGCATTATTTAAGGACTTTGTTGCATTATTTAAGGACTCTGCTGCAGTATTTAATGACTCTGCTGAAGCATTTGGGGACTCAGATGCATTATTTAAGGACTTTGCTGCATTATGTAAGGGCTTTGCTGCTTTATTTAAGGACTCTTTTGCATTATTTAAGGACTTTGTTGCATTATTTAAGGACTCTGCTGCATTATTTAAGGACTTTGTTGCATTATTTAAGGATTCTGCTGCATTATTTAAGGACTTTGCTGCATTATTTAAGGACTATGCTTTGGTATTTAAGGACTCTGCTGCATTATTTAAGGACTTTGCTGCATTATTTAAGAACTCTGCTGCATTATTTAATTACTTTGCTGCATTATTTAAGGACTCTGCTGCGGTATTTAAGGACTCTGCTGCATTATTTAAGGACTTTGATGCATTATTTAAGGACTCTGCTGCATTATTTAAGGAATTTGTTGCATTATTTAAGGACTCTGCTGCATTATTTAAGGACTTTGCTGCATTATTTAATAACTTTGTTGCATTATATAAGTACTCTGCTGCATTATTTAAGGCCTTTGTTGCATTATGTAAGGAGTCTGCTGCATTATTTAAGGACTTTGCTGCATTATTTAACGACTCTGCTGAAGCATTTGAGGACTCAGCTGCATTATTTAAGGACTCTGCTGCATTATTTAAGGAATTTGCTGCATTATTTAAGGACTCTGCTGCGGTATTTAAGGACTCTGCTGCATTATTTAAGGACTTTGTTGCATTATGTAAGGAGTCTGCTGCATTATTTAAGGACTTTGCTGCATTATTTAATGAATCTGCTGAAGCATTTGAGGACTCAACTGCATTATTTAAGGTCTCTGCTGCATTATTTAAGGACTCTGCTGATGCATTTGAGGACTCAGCTGCATGATTTAAGGACTTTGCTGCATTATTTAAGGACTCTGCTGCATTATTTAAGGAATTTGTTGCATTATTTAAGGACTCTGCTGCATTATTTAAGGACTTTGCTGCATTATTTAATAACTTTGTTGCATTATATAAGTACTCTGCTGCATTATTTAAGGACTTTGTTGCTTTATGTAAGGAGTCTGCTGCATTATTTAAGGACTTTGCTGCATTATTTAACGACTCTGCTGAAGCATTTGAGGACTCAGCTGCATTATTTAAGGACTCTGCTGCATTATTTAAGGAATTTGCTGCATTATTTAAGGACTCTGCTGCGGTATTTAAGGACTCTGCTGCATTATTTAAGGACTTTGTTGCATTATGTAAGGAGCCTGCTGCATTATTTAAGGACTTTGCTGCATTATTTAATGACTCTGCTGAAGCATTTGAGGACTCAGCTGCATAATTTAAGGACTCTGCTGCATTATTTAAGGAATTTGCTGCATTATTTAAGGACTCTGCTGCGATATTTAAGGACTCTTCTGCATTATTTAAGGACTTTGATGCATTATTTAAGGACGCTGCTGCAGAATTTAAGGAATCTGCTGCATTATTTAAGGACTTTGTTGCATTATTTAAGGTCTCTGCTGCATTATTTAAGGACTCTGCTGTGGTATTTAATTACTCTGCTGCATTATTTAAGGAATTTGTTGCATTATTTAAGGACGCTGCTGCATTATTTAAGGACTTTGTTGCATTATTTAAGGACTTTGCTGCATTAATTAAGGACTTTGCTGCATTACTTAAGAACTCTGCTGCATTATTTAATTACTTGCTGCATTATTTAAGGACTCTGCTGCGGTGTTTAAGAACTCTGCTGCATTATTTAAGGACTTTGCTGCATTATTTTAGGACTCTGCTGCATTATTTAAGGACTTTGCTGTATTATTTAAGGACTCTACTGAATTATTTAAGGACTTTGTTGCATTATTTAAGGACCCTGCTGCATTATTTAAGGACTTTGCTGTATTATTTAAGGACTCTGCAGCATTATTTAAGGACTTTTTTGCATTATTTAATGACTCTGCTGCATTATTTAAGGACTTTGCTGCATTATTTAAGGACTCTGTTGCATTATTTAAGGACTTTATTGCATTATTTAATGACTCTGCTGCATTATTTAAGGAATTTGCTGCATTATTTAAGGACTCTGCTGCATTATTTAAGGACTTTGCTGCATTATTTAATGACTCTGCTGCATTATTTAAGGACTTTGTTGTATTATTTAAGGACTTTGCTGCATTATTTAAGGACTCTGCTGCGGTATTTAAGGACTCTGCTGCATTATTTAAGGACTTTGTTGCATTATTTAAGGACTCTGCTGCATTATTTAAGGACTTTGCTGCATTATTTAAGGACTATGCTGTGGTATTTAAGGACTCTGCTGTATTATTTAAGGACTTTGCTGCATTATTTAAGAACTCTGCTGCATTATTTAATGACTTTGTTGCATTATATAAAGACTCTGCTGCATTATTTAAGGACTATGTTGCATTATGTTAGAAGTCTGCTGCATTATTTAAGGACTTTGCTGCATTATTTAAGGACTCTGCTGCATTATTTAAGGACTTTATTGCATTATTTAAGGACTCTGCTGCATTATTTAATGACTCTGCTGAAGCATTTGAGGACTCAGCTGCATTATTTAAGGTCTCTGCTGTATTATTTAAGGACTCTGCTGCATTATTTAATGACTCTGCTGCGGTATTTAAGGACTCTGCTGCATTATTTAAGGACTTTGCTGCATTACTTAAGGACTGCTGCGTTATTTAAGGACTCTGCTGCATTATTTAAGACTTTGCTGCATTATTTAAGGACTCTGCTGCAGTGCTTAATGACTCTGCTGAAGCAATTGGGGACTCAGATGCATTATTTAAGGACTCTGCTGCATTATGTAAGGACTTTGCTGCTTTATTTAAGGACTTTGCTGCATTATTTAAGGACTTTGTTGCATTATTTAAGGACTCTGCTGCATTATTTAAGGACTTTGTTGCATTATTTAAGGACTCTGCTGCATTATTTAAGGACTTTGCTGCATTATTTAAGGACTATGCTGTGGTATTTAAGGACTATGCTTTGGCATTATTTAAGGACTTTGCTGCATTATTTAAGGACTCTGCTGCATTATTTAATTACTTTGCTGCATTATTAAAGGACCCTGCTGCGGCATTTAAGGATTCTGCTGCATTATTTAAGGACTTTGATGCATTATTTAAGGACGCTGCTGCAGAATTTAAGGAATCTGCTGCATTATTTAAGGACTTTGTTGCATTATTTAAGGTCTCTGCTGCATTATTTAAGGACTCTGCTATGGTACTTAACGACTTTGCTGCATTATTTAAGGACTTTGCTGCATTATTTAAGGACTTTGATGCATTATTTAAGAACTTTGTTGCATTATTTAAGGACTCTGCTGCATTATTTAAGGACTTTGTTGCATTATGTAAGGACTCTGCTGCATTATTTAAGGACTTTGCTGCATTATTTAAGGACTCTGTTGCATAATTTAAGGACTTTATTGCATTATTTAAGGATCCTGCTGCATTATTTAAGGATCCTGCTGAAGCATTTGAGGACTCAGCTGCATTATTTAACGACTCTGCTGCATTATCTAAGGACTCTGCTGCTTTATTTAAGGACTTTCCTGCATTATTTAAGGAGTCTTCTGCATTATTTAATGACTCTGCTGAAGCATTTGAGGACTCAGCTGCATTATTTAAGGACTCTGCTGCATTATTTAAGGACTTTGCTGCATTATTTAATGACTCTGCTGAAGCATTTGAGGACTCAGCTGCATTATTTAAGGACTCTGCTGCATTATTTAAGGAGTTTGCTGCATTATTTAAGGACTCTGCTGCGGTATTTATGGACTCTGCTGCATTATTTAAGGACTTTGATGCATTATTTAAGGACGCTGCTGCAGAATTTAAGGAATCTGCTGCATTATTTAAGGACTTTGTTGCATTATTTAAGGTCTCTGCTGCATTATTTAAGGACTCTGCTGTGGTATTTAAGGACTCTGCTGCATTATTTAAGGAATTTGTTGCATTATTTAAGGACGCTGCTGCATTATTTAAGGAATTTGTTGCATTATTTAAGGACTTTGCTGCATTAATTAAGGACTTTGCTGCATTACTTAAGGACTCTGCTGCATTATTTAATTACTTGCTGCATTATTTAAGGACTCTGCTGCTGTGTTTAAGAACTCTGCTGCATTATTTAAGGACTTTGCTGCATTATTTTAGGACTCTGCTGCATTATTTAAGGACTTTGCTGTATTATTTAAGGACTCTACTGCATTATTTAAGGACTTTGTTGCATTATTTAAGGACTCTGCTGCATTATTTAAGGACTTTGCTGCATTATTTAAGGACTTTTTTGCATTATTTAAGGACTCTGCTGCATTATTTAAGGACTTTGCTGCATTATTTAAGGACTCTGTTGCATTATTTAAGGACTTTATTGCATTATTTAATGACTCTGCTGCATTATTTAAGGAATTTGCTGCATTATTTAAGGATTCTGCTGCATTATTTAAGGACTTTGCTGCATTATTTAATGACTCTGCTGCATTATTTAAGGACTTTGTTGTATTATTTAAGGACTTTGCTGCATTATTTAAGGACTCTGCTGCGGTATTTAAGGACTCTGCTGCATTATTTAAGGACTTTGTTGCATTATTTAAGGACTCTGCTGCATTATTTAAGGACTTTGCTGCATTATTTAAGGACTATGCTGTGGTACTTAAGGACTCTGCTGTATTATTTAAGGACTTTGCTGCATTATTTAAGGACTCTGCTGCATTATTTAATGACTTTGTTGCATTATATAAGGACTCTGCTGCATTATTTAAGGACTATGTTGCATTATGTTAGAAGTCTGCTGCATTATTTAAGGACTTTGCTGCATTATTTAAGGACTCTGCTGCATTATTTAAGGACTTTATTGCATTATTTAATGACTCTGCTGAAGCATTTGAGGACTCAGCTGCATTATTTAAGGTCTCTGCTGTATTATTTAAGGACTCTGCTGCATTATTTAATGACTCTGCTGCGGTATTTAAGGACTCTGCTGCATTATTTAAGGACTTTGCTGCATTATTTAAGGACTGCTGCGTTATTTAAGGACTCTGCTGCATTATTTAAGACTTTGCTGCATTATTTAAGGACTCTGCTGCAGTGTTTAATGACTCTGCTGAAGCAATTGGGGACTCAGATGCATTGTTTAAGGACTCTGCTGCATTATGTAAGGACTTTGCTGCTTTATTTAAGGACTTTGCTGCATTATTTAAGGACTTTGTTGCATTATTTAAGGACTCTGCTGCATTATTTAAGGACTTTGTTGCATTATTTAAGGACTCTGCCGCATTATTTAAGGACTATGCTTTGGTATTTAAGGACTCTGCTGCATTATTTAAGGACTTTGCTGCATTATTTAAGGACTCTGCTGCATTATTTAATTACTTTGCTACATTATTTAAGGACTCTGCTGCGGTATTTAAGGACTCTGCTGCATTATTTAAGGACTTTGATGCATTATTTAAGGACACTGCTGCAGAATTTAAGGAATCTGCTTCATTATTTAAGGACTTTGTTGCATTATTTAAGGTCTCTGCTGCATTATTTAAGGACTCTGCTATGGTACTTAAGGACTTTGCTGCATTATTTAAGGACTCTGCTGCATTATTTAAGAACTTTGTTGCATTATTTAAGGACTCTGCTGCATTATTTAAGGACTTTGTTGCATTATGTAAGGACTCTGCTGCATTATTTAAGGACTTTGCTGCATTATTTAAGGACTCTGCTGCATAATTTAAGGACTTTATTGCATTATTTTAGGATCCTGCTGCATTATTTAATGACTCTGCTGAAGCATTTGAGGACTCAGCTGCATTATTAAAGGTCTCTGCTGCATTATTTAAGGATCCTGCTGAAGCATTTGAGGACTCAGCTGCATTATTTAAGGACTTTGCTGCATTATTTAACGACTCTGCTGCATTATTTAAGGACTCTGCTGCATTATTTAAGAACTTTGCTGCATTATTTAAGGACTCTTCTGCATTATTTAATGACTCTGCTGAAGTATTTGAGGACTCAGCTGCATTATTTAAGGACTCTGCTGCATTATTTAAGGAATTTGCTGCATTATTTAAGGACTCTGCTGCGTTATTTAAGGACTCTGCTGCATTATTTAAGGACTTTGATGCATTATTTAAGGACGCTGCTGCAGAATTTAAGGAATGTGCTGCACTATTTAAGGACTTTGTTGCATTATTTAAGGTCTCTGCTGCATTATTTAAGGACTCTGCTGTGGTATTTAAGGACTCTGCTGCATTATTTAAGGAATTTGTTGCATTATTTAAGGACGCTGCTGCATTATTTAAGGACTTTGTTGCATTATTTAAGGACTCTGCTGCAGTATTTAATGACTCTGCTGAAGCATTTGGGGACTCAGATGCATTATTTAAGGACTTTGCTGCATTATGTAAGGGCTTTGCTGCTTTATTTAAGGACTCTTTTGCATTATTTAAGGACTTTGTTGCATTATTTAAGGACTCTGCTGCATTATTTAAGGACTTTGTTGCATTATTTAAGGATTCTGCTGCATTATTTAAGGACTTTGCTGCATTATTTAAGGACTATGCTTTGGTATTTAAGGACTCTGCTGCATTATTTAAGGACTTTGCTGCATTATTTAAGAACTCTGCTGCATTATTTAATTACTTTGCTGCATTATTTAAGGACTCTGCTGCGGTATTTAAGGACTCTGCTGCATTATTTAAGGACTTTGATGCATTATTTAAGGACTCTGCTGCATTATTTAAGGAATTTGTTGCATTATTTAAGGACTCTGCTGCATTATTTAAGGACTTTGCTGCATTATTTAATAACTTTGTTGCATTATATAAGTACTCTGCTGCATTATTTAAGGACTTTGTTGCATTATGTAAGGAGTCTGCTGCATTATTTAAGGACTTTGCTGCATTATTTAACGACTCTGCTGAAGCATTTGAGGACTCAGCTGCATTATTTAAGGACTCTGCTGCATTATTTAAGGAATTTGCTGCATTATTTAAGGACTCTGCTGCGGTATTTAAGGACTCTGCTGCATTATTTAAGGACTTTGTTGCATTATGTAAGGAGTCTGCTGCATTATTTAAGGACTTTGCTGCATTATTTAATGAATCTGCTGAAGCATTTGAGGACTCAACTGCATTATTTAAGGTCTCTGCTGCATTATTTAAGGACTCTGCTGAAGCATTTGAGGACTCAGCTGCATGATTTAAGGACTTTGCTGCATTATTTAAGGACTCTGCTGCATTATTTAAGGAATTTGTTGCATTATTTAAGGACTCTGCTGCATTATTTAAGGACTTTGCTGCATTATTTAATAACTTTGTTGCATTATATAAGTACTCTGCTGCATTATTTAAGGACTTTGTTGCATTATGTAAGGAGTCTGCTGCATTATTTAAGGACTTTGCTGCATTATTTAACGACTCTGCTGAAGCATTTGAGGACTCAGCTGCATTATTTAAGGACTCTGCTGCATTATTTAAGGAGTTTGCTGCATTATTTAAGGACTCTGCTGCGGTATTTAAGGACTCTGCTGCATTATTTAAGGACTTTGTTGCATTATTTAAGGTCTCTGCTGCAGTATTTAATGACTTTGCTGAAGCATTTGGGCACTCAGATGCATTATTTAAGGACTCTGCTGCATTATGTAAGGGCTTTGCTGCTTTATTTAAGGACTCTTTTGCATTATTTAAGGACTTTGTTGCATTATTTATGGACTCTGCTGCATTATTTAAGGACTTTGTTGCATTATTTAAGGATTCTGCTGCATTATTTAAGGACTTTGCTGCATTATTTAAGGACTTTGCCGCATTATTTAAGGACTATGCTTTGGTATTTAAGGACTCTGCTGCATTATTTAAGGACTTTGCTGCATTATTTAAGGACTCTGCTGCATTATTTAAGGACTTTGTTGCATTATGTAAGGAGCCTGCTGCATTATTTAAGGACTTTGCTGCATTATTTAATGACTCTGCTGAAGCATTTGAGGACTCAGCTGCATAATTTAAGGACTCTGCTGCATTATTTAAGGAATTTGCTGCATTATTTAAGGACTCTGCTGCGATATTTAAGGACTCTTCTGCATTATTTAAGGACTTTGATGCATTATTTAAGGACGCTGCTGCAGAATTTAAGGAATCTGCTGCATTATTTAAGGACTTTGTTGCATTATTTAAGGTCTCTGCTGCATTATTTAAGGACTCTGCTGTGGTATTTAATTACTCTGCTGCATTATTTAAGGAATTTGTTGCATTATTTAAGGACGCTGCTGCATTATTTAAGGACTTTGTTGCATTATTTAAGGACTTTGCTGCATTAATTAAGGACTTTGCTGCATTACTTAAGAACTCTGCTGCATTATTTAATTACTTGCTGCATTATTTAAGGACTCTGCTGCGGTGTTTAAGAACTCTGCTGCATTATTTAAGGACTTTGCTGCATTATTTTAGGACTCTGCTGCATTATTTAAGGACTTTGCTGTATTATTTAAGGACTCTACTGAATTATTTAAGGACTTTGTTGCATTATTTAAGGACTCTGCTGCATTATTTAAGGACTTTGCTGTATTATTTAAGGACTCTGCAGCATTATTTAAGGACTTTTTTGCATTATTTAATGACTCTGCTGCATTATTTAAGGACTTTGCTGCATTATTTAAGGACTCTGTTGCATTATTTAAGGACTTTATTGCATTATTTAATGACTCTGCTGCATTATTTAAGGAATTTGCTGCATTATTTAAGGACTCTGCTGCATTATTTAAGGACTTTGCTGCATTATTTAATGACTCTGCTGCATTATTTAAGGACTTTGTTGTATTATTTAAGGACTTTGCTGCATTATTTAAGGACTCTGCTGCGGTATTTAAGGACTCTGCTGCATTATTTAAGGACTTTGTTGCATTATTTAAGGACTCTGCTGCATTATTTAAGGACTTTGCTGCATTATTTAAGGACTATGCTGTGGTATTTAAGGACTCTGCTGTATTATTTAAGGACTTTGCTGCATTATTTAAGAACTCTGCTGCATTATTTAATGACTTTGTTGCATTATATAAAGACTCTGCTGCATTATTTAAGGACTATGTTGCATTATGTTAGAAGTCTGCTGCATTATTTAAGGACTTTGCTGCATTATTTAAGGACTCTGCTGCATTATTTAAGGACTTTATTGCATTATTTAAGGACTCTGCTGCATTATTTAATGACTCTGCTGAAGCATTTGAGGACTCAGCTGCATTATTTAAGGTCTCTGCTGTATTATTTAAGGACTCTGCTGCATTATTTAATGACTCTGCTGCGGTATTTAAGGACTCTGCTGCATTATTTAAGGACTTTGCTGCATTACTTAAGGACTGCTGCGTTATTTAAGGACTCTGCTGCATTATTTAAGACTTTGCTGCATTATTTAAGGACTCTGCTGCAGTGCTTAATGACTCTGCTGAAGCAATTGGGGACTCAGATGCATTATTTAAGGACTCTGCTGCATTATGTAAGGACTTTGCTGCTTTATTTAAGGACTTTGCTGCATTATTTAAGGACTTTGTTGCATTATTTAAGGACTCTGCTGCATTATTTAAGGACTTTGTTGCATTATTTAAGGACTCTGCTGCATTATTTAAGGACTTTGCTGCATTATTTAAGGACTATGCTGTGGTATTTAAGGACTATGCTTTGGCATTATTTAAGGACTTTGCTGCATTATTTAAGGACTCTGCTGCATTATTTAATTACTTTGCTGCATTATTAAAGGACCCTGCTGCGGCATTTAAGGATTCTGCTGCATTATTTAAGGACTTTGATGCATTATTTAAGGACGCTGCTGCAGAATTTAAGGAATCTGCTGCATTATTTAATGACTTTGTTGCATTATTTAAGGTCTCTGCTGCATTATTTAAGGACTCTGCTATGGTACTTAACGACTTTGCTGCATTATTTAAGGACTTTGCTGCATTATTTAAGGACTTTGATGCATTATTTAAGAACTTTGTTGCATTATTTAAGGACTCTGCTGCATTATTTAAGGACTTTGTTGCATTATGTAAGGACTCTGCTGCATTATTTAAGGACTTTGCTGCATTATTTAAGGACTCTGTTGCATAATTTAAGGACTTTATTGCATTATTTAAGGATCCTGCTGCATTATTTAAGGATCCTGCTGAAGCATTTGAGGACTCAGCTGCATTATTTAACGACTCTGCTGCATTATCTAAGGACTCTGCTGCTTTATTTAAGGACTTTCCTGCATTATTTAAGGAGTCTTCTGCATTATTTAATGACTCTGCTGAAGCATTTGAGGACTCAGCTGCATTATTTAAGGACTCTGCTGCATTATTTAAGGACTTTGCTGCATTATTTAATGACTCTGCTGAAGCATTTGAGGACTCAGCTGCATTATTTAAGGACTCTGCTGCATTATTTAAGGAGTTTGCTGCATTATTTAAGGACTCTGCTGCGGTATTTATGGACTCTGCTGCATTATTTAAGGACTTTGATGCATTATTTAAGGACGCTGCTGCAGAATTTAAGGAATCTGCTGCATTATTTAAGGACTTTGTTGCATTATTTAAGGTCTCTGCTGCATTATTTAAGGACTCTGCTGTGGTATTTAAGGACTCTGCTGCATTATTTAAGGAATTTGTTGCATTATTTAAGGACGCTGCTGCATTATTTAAGGAATTTGTTGCATTATTTAAGGACTTTGCTGCATTAATTAAGGACTTTGCTGCATTACTTAAGGACTCTGCTGCATTATTTAATTACTTGCTGCATTATTTAAGGACTCTGCTGCTGTGTTTAAGAACTCTGCTGCATTATTTAAGGACTTTGCTGCATTATTTTAGGACTCTGCTGCATTATTTAAGGACTTTGCTGCATTATTTAAGGACTATGCTTTGGTATTTAAGGACTCTGCTGCATTATTTAAGGACTTTGCTGCATTATTTAAGAACTCTGCTGCATTATTTAATTACTTTGCTGCATTATTTAAGGACTCTGCTGCGGTATTTAAGGACTCTGCTGCATTATTTAAGGACTTTGATGCATTATTTAAGGACTCTGCTGCATTATTTAAGGAATTTGTTGCATTATTTAAGGACTCTGCTGCATTATTTAAGGACTTTGCTGCATTATTTAATAACTTTGTTGCATTATATAAGTACTCTGCTGCATTATTTAAGGACTTTGTTGCATTATGTAAGGAGTCTGCTGCATTATTTAAGGACTTTGCTGCATTATTTAACGACTCTGCTGAAGCATTTGAGGACTCAGCTGCATTATTTAAGGACTCTGCTGCATTATTTAAGGAATTTGCTGCATTATTTAAGGACTCTGCTGCGGTATTTAAGGACTCTGCTGCATTATTTAAGGACTTTGTTGCATTATGTAAGGAGTCTGCTGCATTATTTAAGGACTTTGCTGCATTATTTAATGAATCTGCTGAAGCATTTGAGGACTCAACTGCATTATTTAAGGTCTCTGCTGCATTATTTAAGGACTCTGCTGAAGCATTTGAGGACTCAGCTGCATGATTTAAGGACTTTGCTGCATTATTTAAGGACTCTGCTGCATTATTTAAGGAATTTGTTGCATTATTTAAGGACTCTGCTGCATTATTTAAGGACTTTGCTGCATTATTTAATAACTTTGTTGCATTATATAAGTACTCTGCTGCATTATTTAAGGACTTTGTTGCATTATGTAAGGAGTCTGCTGCATTATTTAAGGACTTTGCTGCATTATTTAAGGACTTTGTTGCATTATTTAAGGACTCTGCTGCATTATTTAAGGACTTTGTTGCATTATTTAAGGACTCTGCTGCATTATTTAAGGACTTTGCTGCATTATTTAAGGACTATGCTGTGGTATTTAAGGACTATGCTTTGGCATTATTTAAGGACTTTGCTGCATTATTTAAGGACTCTGCTGCATTATTTAATTACTTTGCTGCATTATTAAAGGACCCTGCTGCGGCATTTAAGGATTCTGCTGCATTATTTAAGGACTTTGATGCATTATTTAAGGACGCTGCTGCAGAATTTAAGGAATCTGCTGCATTATTTAATGACTTTGTTGCATTATTTAAGGTCTCTGCTGCATTATTTAAGGACTCTGCTATGGTACTTAACGACTTTGCTGCATTATTTAAGGACTTTGCTGCATTATTTAAGGACTTTGATGCATTATTTAAGAACTTTGTTGCATTATTTAAGGACTCTGCTGCATTATTTAAGGACTTTGTTGCATTATGTAAGGACTCTGCTGCATTATTTAAGGACTTTGCTGCATTATTTAAGGACTCTGTTGCATAATTTAAGGACTTTATTGCATTATTTAAGGATCCTGCTGCATTATTTAAGGATCCTGCTGAAGCATTTGAGGACTCAGCTGCATTATTTAACGACTCTGCTGCATTATCTAAGGACTCTGCTGCTTTATTTAAGGACTTTCCTGCATTATTTAAGGAGTCTTCTGCATTATTTAATGACTCTGCTGAAGCATTTGAGGACTCAGCTGCATTATTTAAGGACTCTGCTGCATTATTTAAGGACTTTGCTGCATTATTTAATGACTCTGCTGAAGCATTTGAGGACTCAGCTGCATTATTTAAGGACTCTGCTGCATTATTTAAGGAGTTTGCTGCATTATTTAAGGACTCTGCTGCGGTATTTATGGACTCTGCTGCATTATTTAAGGACTTTGATGCATTATTTAAGGACGCTGCTGCAGAATTTAAGGAATCTGCTGCATTATTTAAGGACTTTGTTGCATTATTTAAGGTCTCTGCTGCATTATTTAAGGACTCTGCTGTGGTATTTAAGGACTCTGCTGCATTATTTAAGGAATTTGTTGCATTATTTAAGGACGCTGCTGCATTATTTAAGGAATTTGTTGCATTATTTAAGGACTTTGCTGCATTAATTAAGGACTTTGCTGCATTACTTAAGGACTCTGCTGCATTATTTAATTACTTGCTGCATTATTTAAGGACTCTGCTGCTGTGTTTAAGAACTCTGCTGCATTATTTAAGGACTTTGCTGCATTATTTTAGGACTCTGCTGCATTATTTAAGGACTTTGCTGCATTATTTAAGGACTATGCTTTGGTATTTAAGGACTCTGCTGCATTATTTAAGGACTTTGCTGCATTATTTAAGAACTCTGCTGCATTATTTAATTACTTTGCTGCATTATTTAAGGACTCTGCTGCGGTATTTAAGGACTCTGCTGCATTATTTAAGGACTTTGATGCATTATTTAAGGACTCTGCTGCATTATTTAAGGAATTTGTTGCATTATTTAAGGACTCTGCTGCATTATTTAAGGACTTTGCTGCATTATTTAATAACTTTGTTGCATTATATAAGTACTCTGCTGCATTATTTAAGGACTTTGTTGCATTATGTAAGGAGTCTGCTGCATTATTTAAGGACTTTGCTGCATTATTTAACGACTCTGCTGAAGCATTTGAGGACTCAGCTGCATTATTTAAGGACTCTGCTGCATTATTTAAGGAATTTGCTGCATTATTTAAGGACTCTGCTGCGGTATTTAAGGACTCTGCTGCATTATTTAAGGACTTTGTTGCATTATGTAAGGAGTCTGCTGCATTATTTAAGGACTTTGCTGCATTATTTAATGAATCTGCTGAAGCATTTGAGGACTCAACTGCATTATTTAAGGTCTCTGCTGCATTATTTAAGGACTCTGCTGAAGCATTTGAGGACTCAGCTGCATGATTTAAGGACTTTGCTGCATTATTTAAGGACTCTGCTGCATTATTTAAGGAATTTGTTGCATTATTTAAGGACTCTGCTGCATTATTTAAGGACTTTGTTGCATTATGTAAGGAGTCTGCTGCATTATTTAAGGACTTTGCTGCATTATTTAAGGACTTTGTTGCATTATTTAAGGACTCTGCTGCATTATTTAAGGACTTTGTTGCATTATTTAAGGACTCTGCTGCATTATTTAAGGACTTTGCTGCATTATTTAAGGACTATGCTGTGGTATTTAAGGACTATGCTTTGGCATTATTTAAGGACTTTGCTGCATTATTTAAGGACTCTGCTGCATTATTTAATTACTTTGCTGCATTATTAAAGGACCCTGCTGCGGCATTTAAGGATTCTGCTGCATTATTTAAGGACTTTGATGCATTATTTAAGGACGCTGCTGCAGAATTTAAGGAATCTGCTGCATTATTTAATGACTTTGTTGCATTATTTAAGGTCTCTGCTGCATTATTTAAGGACTCTGCTATGGTACTTAACGACTTTGCTGCATTATTTAAGGACTTTGCTGCATTATTTAAGGACTTTGATGCATTATTTAAGAACTTTGTTGCATTATTTAAGGACTCTGCTGCATTATTTAAGGACTTTGTTGCATTATGTAAGGACTCTGCTGCATTATTTAAGGACTTTGCTGCATTATTTAAGGACTCTGCTGCATTATTTAATGACTTTGTTGCATTATATAAGGACTCTGCTGCATTATTTAAGGACTATGTTGCATTATGTTAGAAGTCTGCTGCATTATTTAAGGACTTTGCTGCATTATTTAAGGACTCTGCTGCATTATTTAAGGACTTTATTGCATTATTTAATGACTCTGCTGAAGCATTTGAGGACTCAGCTGCATTATTTAAGGTCTCTGCTGTATTATTTAAGGACTCTGCTGCATTATTTAATGACTCTGCTGCGGTATTTAAGGACTCTGCTGCATTATTTAAGGACTTTGCTGCATTATTTAAGGACTGCTGCGTTATTTAAGGACTCTGCTGCATTATTTAAGACTTTGCTGCATTATTTAAGGACTCTGCTGCAGTGTTTAATGACTCTGCTGAAGCAATTGGGGACTCAGATGCATTGTTTAAGGACTCTGCTGCATTATGTAAGGACTTTGCTGCTTTATTTAAGGACTTTGCTGCATTATTTAAGGACTTTGTTGCATTATTTAAGGACTCTGCTGCATTATTTAAGGACTTTGTTGCATTATTTAAGGACTCTGCCGCATTATTTAAGGACTATGCTTTGGTATTTAAGGACTCTGCTGCATTATTTAAGGACTTTGCTGCATTATTTAAGGACTCTGCTGCATTATTTAATTACTTTGCTACATTATTTAAGGACTCTGCTGCGGTATTTAAGGACTCTGCTGCATTATTTAAGGACTTTGATGCATTATTTAAGGACACTGCTGCAGAATTTAAGGAATCTGCTTCATTATTTAAGGACTTTGTTGCATTATTTAAGGTCTCTGCTGCATTATTTAAGGACTCTGCTATGGTACTTAAGGACTTTGCTGCATTATTTAAGGACTCTGCTGCATTATTTAAGAACTTTGTTGCATTATTTAAGGACTCTGCTGCATTATTTAAGGACTTTGTTGCATTATGTAAGGACTCTGCTGCATTATTTAAGGACTTTGCTGCATTATTTAAGGACTCTGCTGCATAATTTAAGGACTTTATTGCATTATTTTAGGATCCTGCTGCATTATTTAATGACTCTGCTGAAGCATTTGAGGACTCAGCTGCATTATTAAAGGTCTCTGCTGCATTATTTAAGGATCCTGCTGAAGCATTTGAGGACTCAGCTGCATTATTTAAGGACTTTGCTGCATTATTTAACGACTCTGCTGCATTATTTAAGGACTCTGCTGCATTATTTAAGAACTTTGCTGCATTATTTAAGGACTCTTCTGCATTATTTAATGACTCTGCTGAAGTATTTGAGGACTCAGCTGCATTATTTAAGGACTCTGCTGCATTATTTAAGGAATTTGCTGCATTATTTAAGGACTCTGCTGCGTTATTTAAGGACTCTGCTGCATTATTTAAGGACTTTGATGCATTATTTAAGGACGCTGCTGCAGAATTTAAGGAATGTGCTGCACTATTTAAGGACTTTGTTGCATTATTTAAGGTCTCTGCTGCATTATTTAAGGACTCTGCTGTGGTATTTAAGGACTCTGCTGCATTATTTAAGGAATTTGTTGCATTATTTAAGGACGCTGCTGCATTATTTAAGGACTTTGTTGCATTATTTAAGGACTCTGCTGCAGTATTTAATGACTCTGCTGAAGCATTTGGGGACTCAGATGCATTATTTAAGGACATTGCTGCATTATGTAAGGGCTTTGCTGCTTTATTTAAGGACTCTTTTGCATTATTTAAGGACTTTGTTGCATTATTTAAGGACTCTGCTGCATTATTTAAGGACTTTGTTGCATTATTTAAGGATTCTGCTGCATTATTTAAGGACTTTGCTGCATTATTTAAGGACTATGCTTTGGTATTTAAGGACTCTGCTGCATTATTTAAGGACTTTGCTGCATTATTTAAGAACTCTGCTGCATTATTTAATTACTTTGCTGCATTATTTAAGGACTCTGCTGCGGTATTTAAGGACTCTGCTGCATTATTTAAGGACTTTGATGCATTATTTAAGGACTCTGCTGCATTATTTAAGGAATTTGTTGCATTATTTAAGGACTCTGCTGCATTATTTAAGGACTTTGCTGCATTATTTAATAACTTTGTTGCATTATATAAGTACTCTGCTGCATTATTTAAGGACTTTGTTGCATTATGTAAGGAGTCTGCTGCATTATTTAAGGACTTTGCTGCATTATTTAACGACTCTGCTGAAGCATTTGAGGACTCAGCTGCATTATTTAAGGACTCTGCTGCATTATTTAAGGAATTTGCTGCATTATTTAAGGACTCTGCTGCGGTATTTAAGGACTCTGCTGCATTATTTAAGGACTTTGTTGCATTATGTAAGGAGTCTGCTGCATTATTTAAGGACTTTGCTGCATTATTTAATGAATCTGCTGAAGCATTTGAGGACTCAACTGCATTATTTAAGGTCTCTGCTGCATTATTTAAGGACTCTGCTGAAGCATTTGAGGACTCAGCTGCATGATTTAAGGACTTTGCTGCATTATTTAAGGACTCTGCTGCATTATTTAAGGAATTTGTTGCATTATTTAAGGACTCTGCTGCATTATTTAAGGACTTTGCTGCATTATTTAATAACTTTGTTGCATTATATAAGTACTCTGCTGCATTATTTAAGGACTTTGTTGCATTATGTAAGGAGTCTGCTGCATTATTTAAGGACTTTGCTGCATTATTTAACGACTCTGCTGAAGCATTTGAGGACTCAGCTGCATTATTTAAGGACTCTGCTGCATTATTTAAGGAGTTTGCTGCATTATTTAAGGACTCTGCTGCGGTATTTAAGGACTCTGCTGCATTATTTAAGGACTTTGTTGCATTATTTAAGGTCTCTGCTGCAGTATTTAATGACTTTGCTGAAGCATTTGGGCACTCAGATGCATTATTTAAGGACTCTGCTGCATTATGTAAGGGCTTTGCTGCTTTATTTAAGGACTCTTTTGCATTATTTAAGGACTTTGTTGCATTATTTATGGACTCTGCTGCATTATTTAAGGACTTTGTTGCATTATTTAAGGATTCTGCTGCATTATTTAAGGACTTTGCTGCATTATTTAAGGACTTTGCCGCATTATTTAAGGACTATGCTTTGGTATTTAAGGACTCTGCTGCATTATTTAAGGACTTTGCTGCATTATTTAAGGACTCTGCTGCATTATTTAAGGACTTTGTTGCATTATGTAAGGAGCCTGCTGCATTATTTAAGGACTTTGCTGCATTATTTAATGACTCTGCTGAAGCATTTGAGGACTCAGCTGCATAATTTAAGGACTCTGCTGCATTATTTAAGGAATTTGCTGCATTATTTAAGGACTCTGCTGCGATATTTAAGGACTCTTCTGCATTATTTAAGGACTTTGATGCATTATTTAAGGACGCTGCTGCAGAATTTAAGGAATCTGCTGCATTATTTAAGGACTTTGTTGCATTATTTAAGGTCTCTGCTGCATTATTTAAGGACTCTGCTGTGGTATTTAATTACTCTGCTGCATTATTTAAGGAATTTGTTGCATTATTTAAGGACGCTGCTGCATTATTTAAGGACTTTGTTGCATTATTTAAGGACTTTGCTGCATTAATTAAGGACTTTGCTGCATTACTTAAGAACTCTGCTGCATTATTTAATTACTTGCTGCATTATTTAAGGACTCTGCTGCGGTGTTTAAGAACTCTGCTGCATTATTTAAGGACTTTGCTGCATTATTTTAGGACTCTGCTGCATTATTTAAGGACTTTGCTGTATTATTTAAGGACTCTACTGAATTATTTAAGGACTTTGTTGCATTATTTAAGGACTCTGCTGCATTATTTAAGGACTTTGCTGTATTATTTAAGGACTCTGCAGCATTATTTAAGGACTTTTTTGCATTATTTAATGACTCTGCTGCATTATTTAAGGACTTTGCTGCATTATTTAAGGACTCTGTTGCATTATTTAAGGACTTTATTGCATTATTTAATGACTCTGCTGCATTATTTAAGGAATTTGCTGCATTATTTAAGGACTCTGCTGCATTATTTTAGGACTTTGCTGCATTATTTAATGACTCTGCTGCATTATTTAAGGACTTTGTTGTATTATTTAAGGACTTTGCTGCATTATTTAAGGACTCTGCTGCGGTATTTAAGGACTCTGCTGCATTATTTAAGGACTTTGTTGCATTATTTAAGGACTCTGCTGCATTATTTAAGGACTTTGCTGCATTATTTAAGGACTATGCTGTGGTATTTAAGGACTCTGCTGTATTATTTAAGGACTTTGCTGCATTATTTAAGAACTCTGCTGCATTATTTAATGACTTTGTTGCATTATATAAAGACTCTGCTGCATTATTTAAGGACTATGTTGCATTATGTTAGAAGTCTGCTGCATTATTTAAGGACTTTGCTGCATTATTTAAGGACTCTGCTGCATTATTTAAGGACTTTATTGCATTATTTAAGGACTCTGCTGCATTATTTAATGACTCTGCTGAAGCATTTGAGGACTCAGCTGCATTATTTAAGGTCTCTGCTGTATTATTTAAGGACTCTGCTGCATTATTTAATGACTCTGCTGCGGTATTTAAGGACTCTGCTGCATTATTTAAGGACTTTGCTGCATTACTTAAGGACTGCTGCGTTATTTAAGGACTCTGCTGCATTATTTAAGACTTTGCTGCATTATTTAAGGACTCTGCTGCAGTGCTTAATGACTCTGCTGAAGCAATTGGGGACTCAGATGCATTATTTAAGGACTCTGCTGCATTATGTAAGGACTTTGCTGCTTTATTTAAGGACTTTGCTGCATTATTTAAGGACTTTGTTGCATTATTTAAGGACTCTGCTGCATTATTTAAGGACTTTGTTGCATTATTTAAGGACTCTGCTGCATTATTTAAGGACTTTGCTGCATTATTTAAGGACTATGCTGTGGTATTTAAGGACTATGCTTTGGCATTATTTAAGGACTTTGCTGCATTATTTAAGGACTCTGCTGCATTATTTAATTACTTTGCTGCATTATTAAAGGACCCTGCTGCGGCATTTAAGGATTCTGCTGCATTATTTAAGGACTTTGATGCATTATTTAAGGACGCTGCTGCAGAATTTAAGGAATCTGCTGCATTATTTAAGGACTTTGTTGCATTATTTAAGGTCTCTGCTGCATTATTTAAGGACTCTGCTATGGTACTTAACGACTTTGCTGCATTATTTAAGGACTTTGCTGCATTATTTAAGGACTTTGATGCATTATTTAAGAACTTTGTTGCATTATTTAAGGACTCTGCTGCATTATTTAAGGACTTTGTTGCATTATGTAAGGACTCTGCTGCATTATTTAAGGACTTTGCTGCATTATTTAAGGACTCTGTTGCATAATTTAAGGACTTTATTGCATTATTTAAGGATCCTGCTGCATTATTTAAGGATCCTGCTGAAGCATTTGAGGACTCAGCTGCATTATTTAACGACTCTGCTGCATTATCTAAGGACTCTGCTGCTTTATTTAAGGACTTTCCTGCATTATTTAAGGAGTCTTCTGCATTATTTAATGACTCTGCTGAAGCATTTGAGGACTCAGCTGCATTATTTAAGGACTCTGCTGCATTATTTAAGGACTTTGCTGCATTATTTAATGACTCTGCTGAAGCATTTGAGGACTCAGCTGCATTATTTAAGGACTCTGCTGCATTATTTAAGGAGTTTGCTGCATTATTTAAGGACTCTGCTGCGGTATTTATGGACTCTGCTGCATTATTTAAGGACTTTGATGCATTATTTAAGGACGCTGCTGCAGAATTTAAGGAATCTGCTGCATTATTTAAGGACTTTGTTGCATTATTTAAGGTCTCTGCTGCATTATTTAAGGACTCTGCTGTGGTATTTAAGGACTCTGCTGCATTATTTAAGGAATTTGTTGCATTATTTAAGGACGCTGCTGCATTATTTAAGGAATTTGTTGCATTATTTAAGGACTTTGCTGCATTAATTAAGGACTTTGCTGCATTACTTAAGGACTCTGCTGCATTATTTAATTACTTGCTGCATTATTTAAGGACTCTGCTGCTGTGTTTAAGAACTCTGCTGCATTATTTAAGGACTTTGCTGCATTATTTTAGGACTCTGCTGCATTATTTAAGGACTTTGCTGTATTATTTAAGGACTCTACTGCATTATTTAAGGACTTTGTTGCATTATTTAAGGACTCTGCTGCATTATTTAAGGACTTTGCTGCATTATTTAAGGACTTTTTTGCATTATTTAAGGACTCTGCTGCATTATTTAAGGACTTTGCTGCATTATTTAAGGACTCTGTTGCATTATTTAAGGACTTTATTGCATTATTTAATGACTCTGCTGCATTATTTAAGGAATTTGCTGCATTATTTAAGGATTCTGCTGCATTATTTAAGGACTTTGCTGCATTATTTAATGACTCTGCTGCATTATTTAAGGACTTTGTTGTATTATTTAAGGACTTTGCTGCATTATTTAAGGACTCTGCTGCGGTATTTAAGGACTCTGCTGCATTATTTAAGGACTTTGTTGCATTATTTAAGGACTCTGCTGCATTATTTAAGGACTTTGCTGCATTATTTAAGGACTATGCTGTGGTACTTAAGGACTCTGCTGTATTATTTAAGGACTTTGCTGCATTATTTAAGGACTCTGCTGCATTATTTAATGACTTTGTTGCATTATATAAGGACTCTGCTGCATTATTTAAGGACTATGTTGCATTATGTTAGAAGTCTGCTGCATTATTTAAGGACTTTGCTGCATTATTTAAGGACTCTGCTGCATTATTTAAGGACTTTATTGCATTATTTAATGACTCTGCTGAAGCATTTGAGGACTCAGCTGCATTATTTAAGGTCTCTGCTGTATTATTTAAGGACTCTGCTGCATTATTTAATGACTCTGCTGCGGTATTTAAGGACTCTGCTGCATTATTTAAGGACTTTGCTGCATTATTTAAGGACTGCTGCGTTATTTAAGGACTCTGCTGCATTATTTAATTACTTTGCTGCATTATTTAAGGACTCTGCTGCGGTATTTAAGGACTCTGCTGCATTATTTAAGGACTTTGATGCATTATTTAAGGACTCTGCTGCATTATTTAAGGAATTTGTTGCATTATTTAAGGACTCTGCTGCATTATTTAAGGACTTTGCTGCATTATTTAATAACTTTGTTGCATTATATAAGTACTCTGCTGCATTATTTAAGGACTTTGTTGCATTATGTAAGGCGTCTGCTGCATTATTTAAGGACTTTGCTGCATTATTTAACGACTCTGCTGAAGCATTTGAGGACTCAGCTGCATTATTTAAGGACTCTGCTGCATTATTTAAGGAATTTGCTGCATTATTTAAGGACTCTGCTGCGGTATTTAAGGACTCTGCTGCATTATTTAAGGACTTTGTTGCATTATGTAAGGAGTCTGCTGCATTATTTAAGGACTTTGCTGCATTATTTAATGAATCTGCTGAAGCATTTGAGGACTCAACTGCATTATTTAAGGTCTCTGCTGCATTATTTAAGGACTCTGCTGAAGCATTTGAGGACTCAGCTGCATGATTTAAGGACTTTGCTGCATTATTTAAGGACTCTGCTGCATTATTTAAGGAATTTGTTGCATTATTTAAGGACTCTGCTGCATTATTTAAGGACTTTGCTGCATTATTTAATAACTTTGTTGCATTATATAAGTACTCTGCTGCATTATTTAAGGACTTTGTTGCATTATGTAAGGAGTCTGCTGCATTATTTAAGGACTTTGCTGCATTATTTAACGACTCTGCTGAAGCATTTGAGGACTCAGCTGCATTATTTAAGGACTCTGCTGCATTATTTAAGGAGTTTGCTGCATTATTTAAGGACTCTGCTGCGGTATTTAAGGACTCTGCTGCATTATTTAAGGACTTTGTTGCATTATTTAAGGTCTCTGCTGCAGTATTTAATGACTTTGCTGAAGCATTTGGGCACTCAGATGCATTATTTAAGGACTCTGCTGCATTATGTAAGGGCTTTGCTGCTTTATTTAAGGACTCTTTTGCATTATTTAAGGACTTTGTTGCATTATTTATGGACTCTGCTGCATTATTTAAGGACTTTGTTGCATTATTTAAGGATTCTGCTGCATTATTTAAGGACTTTGCTGCATTATTTAAGGACTTTGCCGCATTATTTAAGGACTATGCTTTGGTATTTAAGGACTCTGCTGCATTATTTAAGGACTTTGCTGCATTATTTAAGGACTCTGCTGCATTATTTAAGGACTTTGTTGCATTATGTAAGGAGCCTGCTGCATTATTTAAGGACTTTGCTGCATTATTTAATGACTCTGCTGAAGCATTTGAGGACTCAGCTGCATAATTTAAGGACTCTGCTGCATTATTTAAGGAATTTGCTGCATTATTTAAGGACTCTGCTGCGATATTTAAGGACTCTTCTGCATTATTTAAGGACTTTGATGCATTATTTAAGGACGCTGCTGCAGAATTTAAGGAATCTGCTGCATTATTTAAGGACTTTGTTGCATTATTTAAGGTCTCTGCTGCATTATTTAAGGACTCTGCTGTGGTATTTAATTACTCTGCTGCATTATTTAAGGAATTTGTTGCATTATTTAAGGACGCTGCTGCATTATTTAAGGACTTTGTTGCATTATTTAAGGACTTTGCTGCATTAATTAAGGACTTTGCTGCATTACTTAAGAACTCTGCTGCATTATTTAATTACTTGCTGCATTATTTAAGGACTCTGCTGCGGTGTTTAAGAACTCTGCTGCATTATTTAAGGACTTTGCTGCATTATTTTAGGACTCTGCTGCATTATTTAAGGACTTTGCTGTATTATTTAAGGACTCTACTGAATTATTTAAGGACTTTGTTGCATTATTTAAGGACTCTGCTGCATTATTTAAGGACTTTGCTGTATTATTTAAGGACTCTGCAGCATTATTTAAGGACTTTTTTGCATTATTTAATGACTCTGCTGCATTATTTAAGGACTTTGCTGCATTATTTAAGGACTCTGTTGCATTATTTAAGGACTTTATTGCATTATTTAATGACTCTGCTGCATTATTTAAGGAATTTGCTGCATTATTTAAGGACTCTGCTGCATTATTTTAGGACTTTGCTGCATTATTTAATGACTCTGCTGCATTATTTAAGGACTTTGTTGTATTATTTAAGGACTTTGCTGCATTATTTAAGGACTCTGCTGCGGTATTTAAGGACTCTGCTGCATTATTTAAGGACTTTGTTGCATTATTTAAGGACTCTGCTGCATTATTTAAGGACTTTGCTGCATTATTTAAGGACTATGCTGTGGTATTTAAGGACTCTGCTGTATTATTTAAGGACTTTGCTGCATTATTTAAGAACTCTGCTGCATTATTTAATGACTTTGTTGCATTATATAAAGACTCTGCTGCATTATTTAAGGACTATGTTGCATTATGTTAGAAGTCTGCTGCATTATTTAAGGACTTTGCTGCATTATTTAAGGACTCTGCTGCATTATTTAAGGACTTTATTGCATTATTTAAGGACTCTGCTGCATTATTTAATGACTCTGCTGAAGCATTTGAGGACTCAGCTGCATTATTTAAGGTCTCTGCTGTATTATTTAAGGACTCTGCTGCATTATTTAATGACTCTGCTGCGGTATTTAAGGACTCTGCTGCATTATTTAAGGACTTTGCTGCATTACTTAAGGACTGCTGCGTTATTTAAGGACTCTGCTGCATTATTTAAGACTTTGCTGCATTATTTAAGGACTCTGCTGCAGTGCTTAATGACTCTGCTGAAGCAATTGGGGACTCAGATGCATTATTTAAGGACTCTGCTGCATTATGTAAGGACTTTGCTGCTTTATTTAAGGACTTTGCTGCATTATTTAAGGACTTTGTTGCATTATTTAAGGACTCTGCTGCATTATTTAAGGACTTTGTTGCATTATTTAAGGACTCTGCTGCATTATTTAAGGACTTTGCTGCATTATTTAAGGACTATGCTGTGGTATTTAAGGACTATGCTTTGGCATTATTTAAGGACTTTGCTGCATTATTTAAGGACTCTGCTGCATTATTTAATTACTTTGCTGCATTATTAAAGGACCCTGCTGCGGCATTTAAGGATTCTGCTGCATTATTTAAGGACTTTGATGCATTATTTAAGGACGCTGCTGCAGAATTTAAGGAATCTGCTGCATTATTTAAGGACTTTGTTGCATTATTTAAGGTCTCTGCTGCATTATTTAAGGACTCTGCTATGGTACTTAACGACTTTGCTGCATTATTTAAGGACTTTGCTGCATTATTTAAGGACTTTGATGCATTATTTAAGAACTTTGTTGCATTATTTAAGGACTCTGCTGCATTATTTAAGGACTTTGTTGCATTATGTAAGGACTCTGCTGCATTATTTAAGGACTTTGCTGCATTATTTAAGGACTCTGTTGCATAATTTAAGGACTTTATTGCATTATTTAAGGATCCTGCTGCATTATTTAAGGATCCTGCTGAAGCATTTGAGGACTCAGCTGCATTATTTAACGACTCTGCTGCATTATCTAAGGACTCTGCTGCTTTATTTAAGGACTTTCCTGCATTATTTAAGGAGTCTTCTGCATTATTTAATGACTCTGCTGAAGCATTTGAGGACTCAGCTGCATTATTTAAGGACTCTGCTGCATTATTTAAGGACTTTGCTGCATTATTTAATGACTCTGCTGAAGCATTTGAGGACTCAGCTGCATTATTTAAGGACTCTGCTGCATTATTTAAGGAGTTTGCTGCATTATTTAAGGACTCTGCTGCGGTATTTATGGACTCTGCTGCATTATTTAAGGACTTTGATGCATTATTTAAGGACGCTGCTGCAGAATTTAAGGAATCTGCTGCATTATTTAAGGACTTTGTTGCATTATTTAAGGTCTCTGCTGCATTATTTAAGGACTCTGCTGTGGTATTTAAGGACTCTGCTGCATTATTTAAGGAATTTGTTGCATTATTTAAGGACGCTGCTGCATTATTTAAGGAATTTGTTGCATTATTTAAGGACTTTGCTGCATTAATTAAGGACTTTGCTGCATTACTTAAGGACTCTGCTGCATTATTTAATTACTTGCTGCATTATTTAAGGACTCTGCTGCTGTGTTTAAGAACTCTGCTGCATTATTTAAGGACTTTGCTGCATTATTTTAGGACTCTGCTGCATTATTTAAGGACTTTGCTGTATTATTTAAGGACTCTACTGCATTATTTAAGGACTTTGTTGCATTATTTAAGGACTCTGCTGCATTATTTAAGGACTTTGCTGCATTATTTAAGGACTTTTTTGCATTATTTAAGGACTCTGCTGCATTATTTAAGGACTTTGCTGCATTATTTAAGGACTCTGTTGCATTATTTAAGGACTTTATTGCATTATTTAATGACTCTGCTGCATTATTTAAGGAATTTGCTGCATTATTTAAGGATTCTGCTGCATTATTTAAGGACTTTGCTGCATTATTTAATGACTCTGCTGCATTATTTAAGGACTTTGTTGTATTATTTAAGGACTTTGCTGCATTATTTAAGGACTCTGCTGCGGTATTTAAGGACTCTGCTGCATTATTTAAGGACTTTGTTGCATTATTTAAGGACTCTGCTGCATTATTTAAGGACTTTGCTGCATTATTTAAGGACTATGCTGTGGTACTTAAGGACTCTGCTGTATTATTTAAGGACTTTGCTGCATTATTTAAGGACTCTGCTGCATTATTTAATGACTTTGTTGCATTATATAAGGACTCTGCTGCATTATTTAAGGACTATGTTGCATTATGTTAGAAGTCTGCTGCATTATTTAAGGACTTTGCTGCATTATTTAAGGACTCTGCTGCATTATTTAAGGACTTTATTGCATTATTTAATGACTCTGCTGAAGCATTTGAGGACTCAGCTGCATTATTTAAGGTCTCTGCTGTATTATTTAAGGACTCTGCTGCATTATTTAATGACTCTGCTGCGGTATTTAAGGACTCTGCTGCATTATTTAAGGACTTTGCTGCATTATTTAAGGACTGCTGCGTTATTTAAGGACTCTGCTGCATTATTTAATTACTTTGCTGCATTATTTAAGGACTCTGCTGCGGTATTTAAGGACTCTGCTGCATTATTTAAGGACTTTGATGCATTATTTAAGGACTCTGCTGCATTATTTAAGGAATTTGTTGCATTATTTAAGGACTCTGCTGCATTATTTAAGGACTTTGCTGCATTATTTAATAACTTTGTTGCATTATATAAGTACTCTGCTGCATTATTTAAGGACTTTGTTGCATTATGTAAGGCGTCTGCTGCATTATTTAAGGACTTTGCTGCATTATTTAACGACTCTGCTGAAGCATTTGAGGACTCAGCTGCATTATTTAAGGACTCTGCTGCATTATTTAAGGAATTTGCTGCATTATTTAAGGACTCTGCTGCGGTATTTAAGGACTCTGCTGCATTATTTAAGGACTTTGTTGCATTATGTAAGGAGTCTGCTGCATTATTTAAGGACTTTGCTGCATTATTTAATGAATCTGCTGAAGCATTTGAGGACTCAACTGCATTATTTAAGGTCTCTGCTGCATTATTTAAGGACTCTGCTGAAGCATTTGAGGACTCAGCTGCATGATTTAAGGACTTTGCTGCATTATTTAAGGACTCTGCTGCATTATTTAAGGAATTTGTTGCATTATTTAAGGACTCTGCTGCATTATTTAAGGACTTTGCTGCATTATTTAATAACTTTGTTGCATTATATAAGTACTCTGCTGCATTATTTAAGGACTTTGTTGCATTATGTAAGGAGTCTGCTGCATTATTTAAGGACTTTGCTGCATTATTTAACGACTCTGCTGAAGCATTTGAGGACTCAGCTGCATTATTTAAGGACTCTGCTGCATTATTTAAGGAGTTTGCTGCATTATTTAAGGACTCTGCTGCGGTATTTAAGGACTCTGCTGCATTATTTAAGGACTTTGTTGCATTATTTAAGGTCTCTGCTGCAGTATTTAATGACTTTGCTGAAGCATTTGGGCACTCAGATGCATTATTTAAGGACTCTGCTGCATTATGTAAGGGCTTTGCTGCTTTATTTAAGGACTCTTTTGCATTATTTAAGGACTTTGTTGCATTATTTATGGACTCTGCTGCATTATTTAAGGACTTTGTTGCATTATTTAAGGATTCTGCTGCATTATTTAAGGACTTTGCTGCATTATTTAAGGACTTTGCCGCATTATTTAAGGACTATGCTTTGGTATTTAAGGACTCTGCTGCATTATTTAAGGACTTTGCTGCATTATTTAAGGACTCTGCTGCATTATTTAAGGACTTTGTTGCATTATGTAAGGAGCCTGCTGCATTATTTAAGGACTTTGCTGCATTATTTAATGACTCTGCTGAAGCATTTGAGGACTCAGCTGCATAATTTAAGGACTCTGCTGCATTATTTAAGGAATTTGCTGCATTATTTAAGGACTCTGCTGCGATATTTAAGGACTCTTCTGCATTATTTAAGGACTTTGATGCATTATTTAAGGACGCTGCTGCAGAATTTAAGGAATCTGCTGCATTATTTAAGGACTTTGTTGCATTATTTAAGGTCTCTGCTGCATTATTTAAGGACTCTGCTGTGGTATTTAATTACTCTGCTGCATTATTTAAGGAATTTGTTGCATTATTTAAGGACGCTGCTGCATTATTTAAGGACTTTGTTGCATTATTTAAGGACTTTGCTGCATTAATTAAGGACTTTGCTGCATTACTTAAGAACTCTGCTGCATTATTTAATTACTTGCTGCATTATTTAAGGACTCTGCTGCGGTGTTTAAGAACTCTGCTGCATTATTTAAGGACTTTGCTGCATTATTTTAGGACTCTGCTGCATTATTTAAGGACTTTGCTGTATTATTTAAGGACTCTACTGAATTATTTAAGGACTTTGTTGCATTATTTAAGGACTCTGCTGCATTATTTAAGGACTTTGCTGTATTATTTAAGGACTCTGCAGCATTATTTAAGGACTTTTTTGCATTATTTAATGACTCTGCTGCATTATTTAAGGACTTTGCTGCATTATTTAAGGACTCTGTTGCATTATTTAAGGACTTTATTGCATTATTTAATGACTCTGCTGCATTATTTAAGGAATTTGCTGCATTATTTAAGGACTCTGCTGCATTATTTTAGGACTTTGCTGCATTATTTAATGACTCTGCTGCATTATTTAAGGACTTTGTTGTATTATTTAATGACTCTGCTGCATTATTTAAGGACTTTGCTGCATTATTTAAGGACTCTGCTGCATTATTTAATTACTTTGCTGCATTATTAAAGGACCCTGCTGCGGCATTTAAGGATTCTGCTGCATTATTTAAGGACTTTGATGCATTATTTAAGGACGCTGCTGCAGAATTTAAGGAATCTGCTGCATTATTTAAGGACTTTGTTGCATTATTTAAGGTCTCTGCTGCATTATTTAAGGACTCTGCTATGGTACTTAACGACTTTGCTGCATTATTTAAGGACTTTGCTGCATTATTTAAGGACTTTGATGCATTATTTAAGAACTTTGTTGCATTATTTAAGGACTCTGCTGCATTATTTAAGGACTTTGTTGCATTATGTAAGGACTCTGCTGCATTATTTAAGGACTTTGCTGCATTATTTAAGGACTCTGTTGCATAATTTAAGGACTTTATTGCATTATTTAAGGATCCTGCTGCATTATTTAAGGATCCTGCTGAAGCATTTGAGGACTCAGCTGCATTATTTAACGACTCTGCTGCATTATCTAAGGACTCTGCTGCTTTATTTAAGGACTTTCCTGCATTATTTAAGGAGTCTTCTGCATTATTTAATGACTCTGCTGAAGCATTTGAGGACTCAGCTGCATTATTTAAGGACTCTGCTGCATTATTTAAGGACTTTGCTGCATTATTTAATGACTCTGCTGAAGCATTTGAGGACTCAGCTGCATTATTTAAGGACTCTGCTGCATTATTTAAGGAGTTTGCTGCATTATTTAAGGACTCTGCTGCGGTATTTATGGACTCTGCTGCATTATTTAAGGACTTTGATGCATTATTTAAGGACGCTGCTGCAGAATTTAAGGAATCTGCTGCATTATTTAAGGACTTTGTTGCATTATTTAAGGTCTCTGCTGCATTATTTAAGGACTCTGCTGTGGTATTTAAGGACTCTGCTGCATTATTTAAGGAATTTGTTGCATTATTTAAGGACGCTGCTGCATTATTTAAGGAATTTGTTGCATTATTTAAGGACTTTGCTGCATTAATTAAGGACTTTGCTGCATTACTTAAGGACTCTGCTGCATTATTTAATTACTTGCTGCATTATTTAAGGACTCTGCTGCTGTGTTTAAGAACTCTGCTGCATTATTTAAGGACTTTGCTGCATTATTTTAGGACTCTGCTGCATTATTTAAGGACTTTGCTGTATTATTTAAGGACTCTACTGCATTATTTAAGGACTTTGTTGCATTATTTAAGGACTCTGCTGCATTATTTAAGGACTTTGCTGCATTATTTAAGGACTTTTTTGCATTATTTAAGGACTCTGCTGCATTATTTAAGGACTTTGCTGCATTATTTAAGGACTCTGTTGCATTATTTAAGGACTTTATTGCATTATTTAATGACTCTGCTGCATTATTTAAGGAATTTGCTGCATTATTTAAGGATTCTGCTGCATTATTTAAGGACTTTGCTGCATTATTTAATGACTCTGCTGCATTATTTAAGGACTTTGTTGTATTATTTAAGGACTTTGCTGCATTATTTAAGGACTCTGCTGCGGTATTTAAGGACTCTGCTGCATTATTTAAGGACTTTGTTGCATTATTTAAGGACTCTGCTGCATTATTTAAGGACTTTGCTGCATTATTTAAGGACTATGCTGTGGTACTTAAGGACTCTGCTGTATTATTTAAGGACTTTGCTGCATTATTTAAGGACTCTGCTGCATTATTTAATGACTTTGTTGCATTATATAAGGACTCTGCTGCATTATTTAAGGACTATGTTGCATTATGTTAGAAGTCTGCTGCATTATTTAAGGACTTTGCTGCATTATTTAAGGACTCTGCTGCATTATTTAAGGACTTTATTGCATTATTTAATGACTCTGCTGAAGCATTTGAGGACTCAGCTGCATTATTTAAGGTCTCTGCTGTATTATTTAAGGACTCTGCTGCATTATTTAATGACTCTGCTGCGGTATTTAAGGACTCTGCTGCATTATTTAAGGACTTTGCTGCATTATTTAAGGACTGCTGCGTTATTTAAGGACTCTGCTGCATTATTTAAGACTTTGCTGCATTATTTAAGGACTCTGCTGCAGTGTTTAATGACTCTGCTGAAGCAATTGGGGACTCAGATGCATTGTTTAAGGACTCTGCTGCATTATGTAAGGACTTTGCTGCTTTATTTAAGGACTTTGCTGCATTATTTAAGGACTTTGTTGCATTATTTAAGGACTCTGCTGCATTATTTAAGGACTTTGTTGCATTATTTAAGGACTCTGCCGCATTATTTAAGGACTATGCTTTGGTATTTAAGGACTCTGCTGCATTATTTAAGGACTTTGCTGCATTATTTAAGGACTCTGCTGCATTATTTAATTACTTTGCTACATTATTTAAGGACTCTGCTGCGGTATTTAAGGACTCTGCTGCATTATTTAAGGACTTTGATGCATTATTTAAGGACACTGCTGCAGAATTTAAGGAATCTGCTTCATTATTTAAGGACTTTGTTGCATTATTTAAGGTCTCTGCTGCATTATTTAAGGACTCTGCTATGGTACTTAAGGACTTTGCTGCATTATTTAAGGACTCTGCTGCATTATTTAAGAACTTTGTTGCATTATTTAAGGACTCTGCTGCATTATTTAAGGACTTTGTTGCATTATGTAAGGACTCTGCTGCATTATTTAAGGACTTTGCTGCATTATTTAAGGACTCTGCTGCATAATTTAAGGACTTTATTGCATTATTTTAGGATCCTGCTGCATTATTTAATGACTCTGCTGAAGCATTTGAGGACTCAGCTGCATTATTAAAGGTCTCTGCTGCATTATTTAAGGATCCTGCTGAAGCATTTGAGGACTCAGCTGCATTATTTAAGGACTTTGCTGCATTATTTAACGACTCTGCTGCATTATTTAAGGACTCTGCTGCATTATTTAAGAACTTTGCTGCATTATTTAAGGACTCTTCTGCATTATTTAATGACTCTGCTGAAGTATTTGAGGACTCAGCTGCATTATTTAAGGACTCTGCTGCATTATTTAAGGAATTTGCTGCATTATTTAAGGACTCTGCTGCGTTATTTAAGGACTCTGCTGCATTATTTAAGGACTTTGATGCATTATTTAAGGACGCTGCTGCAGAATTTAAGGAATGTGCTGCACTATTTAAGGACTTTGTTGCATTATTTAAGGTCTCTGCTGCATTATTTAAGGACTCTGCTGTGGTATTTAAGGACTCTGCTGCATTATTTAAGGAATTTGTTGCATTATTTAAGGACGCTGCTGCATTATTTAAGGACTTTGTTGCATTATTTAAGGACTCTGCTGCAGTATTTAATGACTCTGCTGAAGCATTTGGGGACTCAGATGCATTATTTAAGGACTTTGCTGCATTATGTAAGGGCTTTGCTGCTTTATTTAAGGACTCTTTTGCATTATTTAAGGACTTTGTTGCATTATTTAAGGACTCTGCTGCATTATTTAAGGACTTTGTTGCATTATTTAAGGATTCTGCTGCATTATTTAAGGACTTTGCTGCATTATTTAAGGACTATGCTTTGGTATTTAAGGACTCTGCTGCATTATTTAAGGACTTTGCTGCATTATTTAAGAACTCTGCTGCATTATTTAATTACTTTGCTGCATTATTTAAGGACTCTGCTGCGGTATTTAAGGACTCTGCTGCATTATTTAAGGACTTTGATGCATTATTTAAGGACTCTGCTGCATTATTTAAGGAATTTGTTGCATTATTTAAGGACTCTGCTGCATTATTTAAGGACTTTGCTGCATTATTTAATAACTTTGTTGCATTATATAAGTACTCTGCTGCATTATTTAAGGACTTTGTTGCATTATGTAAGGAGTCTGCTGCATTATTTAAGGACTTTGCTGCATTATTTAACGACTCTGCTGAAGCATTTGAGGACTCAGCTGCATTATTTAAGGACTCTGCTGCATTATTTAAGGAATTTGCTGCATTATTTAAGGACTCTGCTGCGGTATTTAAGGACTCTGCTGCATTATTTAAGGACTTTGTTGCATTATGTAAGGAGTCTGCTGCATTATTTAAGGACTTTGCTGCATTATTTAATGAATCTGCTGAAGCATTTGAGGACTCAACTGCATTATTTAAGGTCTCTGCTGCATTATTTAAGGACTCTGCTGAAGCATTTGAGGACTCAGCTGCATGATTTAAGGACTTTGCTGCATTATTTAAGGACTCTGCTGCATTATTTAAGGAATTTGTTGCATTATTTAAGGACTCTGCTGCATTATTTAAGGACTTTGCTGCATTATTTAATAACTTTGTTGCATTATATAAGTACTCTGCTGCATTATTTAAGGACTTTGTTGCATTATGTAAGGAGTCTGCTGCATTATTTAAGGACTTTGCTGCATTATTTAACGACTCTGCTGAAGCATTTGAGGACTCAGCTGCATTATTTAAGGACTCTGCTGCATTATTTAAGGAGTTTGCTGCATTATTTAAGGACTCTGCTGCGGTATTTAAGGACTCTGCTGCATTATTTAAGGACTTTGTTGCATTATTTAAGGTCTCTGCTGCAGTATTTAATGACTTTGCTGAAGCATTTGGGCACTCAGATGCATTATTTAAGGACTCTGCTGCATTATGTAAGGGCTTTGCTGCTTTATTTAAGGACTCTTTTGCATTATTTAAGGACTTTGTTGCATTATTTATGGACTCTGCTGCATTATTTAAGGACTTTGTTGCATTATTTAAGGATTCTGCTGCATTATTTAAGGACTTTGCTGCATTATTTAAGGACTTTGCCGCATTATTTAAGGACTATGCTTTGGTATTTAAGGACTCTGCTGCATTATTTAAGGACTTTGCTGCATTATTTAAGGACTCTGCTGCATTATTTAAGGACTTTGTTGCATTATGTAAGGAGCCTGCTGCATTATTTAAGGACTTTGCTGCATTATTTAATGACTCTGCTGAAGCATTTGAGGACTCAGCTGCATAATTTAAGGACTCTGCTGCATTATTTAAGGAATTTGCTGCATTGTTTAAGGACTCTGCTGCGATATTTAAGGACTCTTCTGCATTATTTAAGGACTTTGATGCATTATTTAAGGACGCTGCTGCAGAATTTAAGGAATCTGCTGCATTATTTAAGGACTTTGTTGCATTATTTAAGGTCTCTGCTGCATTATTTAAGGACTCTGCTGTGGTATTTAATTACTCTGCTGCATTATTTAAGGAATTTGTTGCATTATTTAAGGACGCTGCTGCATTATTTAAGGACTTTGTTGCATTATTTAAGGACTTTGCTGCATTAATTAAGGACTTTGCTGCATTACTTAAGAACTCTGCTGCATTATTTAATTACTTGCTGCATTATTTAAGGACTCTGCTGCGGTGTTTAAGAACTCTGCTGCATTATTTAAGGACTTTGCTGCATTATTTTAGGACTCTGCTGCATTATTTAAGGACTTTGCTGTATTATTTAAGGACTCTACTGAATTATTTAAGGACTTTGTTGCATTATTTAAGGACTCTGCTGCATTATTTAAGGACTTTGCTGTATTATTTAAGGACTCTGCAGCATTATTTAAGGACTTTTTTGCATTATTTAATGACTCTGCTGCATTATTTAAGGACTTTGCTGCATTATTTAAGGACTCTGTTGCATTATTTAAGGACTTTATTGCATTATTTAATGACTCTGCTGCATTATTTAAGGAATTTGCTGCATTATTTAAGGACTCTGCTGCATTATTTTAGGACTTTGCTGCATTATTTAATGACTCTGCTGCATTATTTAAGGACTTTGTTGTATTATTTAAGGACTTTGCTGCATTATTTAAGGACTCTGCTGCGGTATTTAAGGACTCTGCTGCATTATTTAAGGACTTTGTTGCATTATTTAAGGACTCTGCTGCATTATTTAAGGACTTTGCTGCATTATTTAAGGACTATGCTGTGGTATTTAAGGACTCTGCTGTATTATTTAAGGACGTTGCTGCATTATTTAAGAACTCTGCTGCATTATTTAATGACTTTGTTGCATTATATAAAGACTCTGCTGCATTATTTAAGGACTATGTTGCATTATGTTAGAAGTCTGCTGCATTATTTAAGGACTTTGCTGCATTATTTAAGGACTCTGCTGCATTATTTAAGGACTTTATTGCATTATTTAAGGACTCTGCTGCATTATTTAATGACTCTGCTGAAGCATTTGAGGACTCAGCTGCATTATTTAAGGTCTCTGCTGTATTATTTAAGGACTCTGCTGCATTATTTAATGACTCTGCTGCGGTATTTAAGGACTCTGCTGCATTATTTAAGGACTTTGCTGCATTACTTAAGGACTGCTGCGTTATTTAAGGACTCTGCTGCATTATTTAAGACTTTGCTGCATTATTTAAGGACTCTGCTGCAGTGCTTAATGACTCTGCTGAAGCAATTGGGGACTCAGATGCATTATTTAAGGACTCTGCTGCATTATGTAAGGACTTTGCTGCTTTATTTAAGGACTTTGCTGCATTATTTAAGGACTTTGTTGCATTATTTAAGGACTCTGCTGCATTATTTAAGGACTTTGTTGCATTATTTAAGGACTCTGCTGCATTATTTAAGGACTTTGCTGCATTATTTAAGGACTATGCTGTGGTATTTAAGGACTATGCTTTGGCATTATTTAAGGACTTTGCTGCATTATTTAAGGACTCTGCTGCATTATTTAATTACTTTGCTGCATTATTAAAGGACCCTGCTGCGGCATTTAAGGATTCTGCTGCATTATTTAAGGACTTTGATGCATTATTTAAGGACGCTGCTGCAGAATTTAAGGAATCTGCTGCATTATTTAAGGACTTTGTTGCATTATTTAAGGTCTCTGCTGCATTATTTAAGGACTCTGCTATGGTACTTAACGACTTTGCTGCATTATTTAAGGACTTTGCTGCATTATTTAAGGACTTTGATGCATTATTTAAGAACTTTGTTGCATTATTTAAGGACTCTGCTGCATTATTTAAGGACTTTGTTGCATTATGTAAGGACTCTGCTGCATTATTTAAGGACTTTGCTGCATTATTTAAGGACTCTGTTGCATAATTTAAGGACTTTATTGCATTATTTAAGGATCCTGCTGCATTATTTAAGGATCCTGCTGAAGCATTTGAGGACTCAGCTGCATTATTTAACGACTCTGCTGCATTATCTAAGGACTCTGCTGCTTTATTTAAGGACTTTCCTGCATTATTTAAGGAGTCTTCTGCATTATTTAATGACTCTGCTGAAGCATTTGAGGACTCAGCTGCATTATTTAAGGACTCTGCTGCATTATTTAAGGACTTTGCTGCATTATTTAATGACTCTGCTGAAGCATTTGAGGACTCAGCTGCATTATCTAAGGACTCTGCTGCATTATTTAAGGAGTTTGCTGCATTATTTAAGGACTCTGCTGCGGTATTTATGGACTCTGCTGCATTATTTAAGGACTTTGATGCATTATTTAAGGACGCTGCTGCAGAATTTAAGGAATCTGCTGCATTATTTAAGGACTTTGTTGCATTATTTAAGGTCTCTGCTGCATTATTTAAGGACTCTGCTGTGGTATTTAAGGACTCTGCTGCATTATTTAAGGAATTTGTTGCATTATTTAAGGACGCTGCTGCATTATTTAAGGAATTTGTTGCATTATTTAAGGACTTTGCTGCATTAATTAAGGACTTTGCTGCATTACTTAAGGACTCTGCTGCATTATTTAATTACTTGCTGCATTATTTAAGGACTCTGCTGCTGTGTTTAAGAACTCTGCTGCATTATTTAAGGACTTTGCTGCATTATTTTAGGACTCTGCTGCATTATTTAAGGACTTTGCTGTATTATTTAAGGACTCTACTGCATTATTTAAGGACTTTGTTGCATTATTTAAGGACTCTGCTGCATTATTTAAGGACTTTGCTGCATTATTTAAGGACTTTTTTGCATTATTTAAGGACTCTGCTGCATTATTTAAGGACTTTGCTGCATTATTTAAGGACTCTGTTGCATTATTTAAGGACTTTATTGCATTATTTAATGACTCTGCTGCATTATTTAAGGAATTTGCTGCATTATTTAAGGATTCTGCTGCATTATTTAAGGACTTTGCTGCATTATTTAATGACTCTGCTGCATTATTTAAGGACTTTGTTGTATTATTTAAGGACTTTGCTGCATTATTTAAGGACTCTGCTGCGGTATTTAAGGACTCTGCTGCATTATTTAAGGACTTTGTTGCATTATTTAAGGACTCTGCTGCATTATTTAAGGACTTTGCTGCATTATTTAAGGACTATGCTGTGGTACTTAAGGACTCTGCTGTATTATTTAAGGACTTTGCTGCATTATTTAAGGACTCTGCTGCATTATTTAATGACTTTGTTGCATTATATAAGGACTCTGCTGCATTATTTAAGGACTATGTTGCATTATGTTAGAAGTCTGCTGCATTATTTAAGGACTTTGCTGCATTATTTAAGGACTCTGCTGCATTATTTAAGGCCTTTATTGCATTATTTAATGACTCTGCTGAAGCATTTGAGGACTCAGCTGCATTATTTAAGGTCTCTGCTGTATTATTTAAGGACTCTGCTGCATTATTTAATGACTCTGCTGCGGTATTTAAGGACTCTGCTGCATTATTTAAGGACTTTGCTGCATTATTTAAGGACTGCTGCGTTATTTAAGGACTCTGCTGCATTATTTAAGACTTTGCTGCATTATTTAAGGACTCTGCTGCAGTGTTTAATGACTCTGCTGAAGCAATTGGGGACTCAGATGCATTGTTTAAGGACTCTGCTGCATTATGTAAGGACTTTGCTGCTTTATTTAAGGACTTTGCTGCATTATTTAAGGACTTTGTTGCATTATTTAAGGACTCTGCTGCATTATTTAAGGACTTTGTTGCATTATTTAAGGACTCTGCCGCATTATTTAAGGACTATGCTTTGGTATTTAAGGACTCTGCTGCATTATTTAAGGACTTTGCTGCATTATTTAAGGACTCTGCTGCATTATTTAATTACTTTGCTACATTATTTAAGGACTCTGCTGCGGTATTTAAGGACTCTGCTGCATTATTTAAGGACTTTGATGCATTATTTAAGGACACTGCTGCAGAATTTAAGGAATCTGCTTCATTATTTAAGGACTTTGTTGCATTATTTAAGGTCTCTGCTGCATTATTTAAGGACTCTGCTATGGTACTTAAGGACTTTGCTGCATTATTTAAGGACTCTGCTGCATTATTTAAGAACTTTGTTGCATTATTTAAGGACTCTGCTGCATTATTTAAGGACTTTGTTGCATTATGTAAGGACTCTGCTGCATTATTTAAGGACTTTGCTGCATTATTTAAGGACTCTGCTGCATAATTTAAGGACTTTATTGCATTATTTTAGGATCCTGCTGCATTATTTAATGACTCTGCTGAAGCATTTGAGGACTCAGCTGCATTATTAAAGGTCTCTGCTGCATTATTTAAGGATCCTGCTGAATCATTTGAGGACTCAGCTGCATTATTTAAGGACTTTGCTGCATTATTTAACGACTCTGCTGCATTATTTAAGGACTCTGCTGCATTATTTAAGAACTTTGCTGCATTATTTAAGGACTCTTCTGCATTATTTAATGACTCTGCTGAAGTATTTGAGGACTCAGCTGCATTATTTAAGGACTCTGCTGCATTATTTAAGGAATTTGCTGCATTATTTAAGGACTCTGCTGCGTTATTTAAGGACTCTGCTGCATTATTTAAGGACTTTGATGCATTATTTAAGGACGCTGCTGCAGAATTTAAGGAATGTGCTGCACTATTTAAGGACTTTGTTGCATTATTTAAGGTCTCTGCTGCATTATTTAAGGACTCTGCTGTGGTATTTAAGGACTCTGCTGCATTATTTAAGGAATTTGTTGCATTATTTAAGGACGCTGCTGCATTATTTAAGGACTTTGTTGCATTATTTAAGGACTCTGCTGCAGTATTTAATGACTCTGCTGAAGCATTTGGGGACTCAGATGCATTATTTAAGGACTTTGCTGCATTATGTAAGGGCTTTGCTGCTTTATTTAAGGACTCTTTTGCATTATTTAAGGACTTTGTTGCATTATTTAAGGACTCTGCTGCATTATTTAAGGACTTTGTTGCATTATTTAAGGATTCTGCTGCATTATTTAAGGACTTTGCTGCATTATTTAAGGACTATGCTTTGGTATTTAAGGACTCTGCTGCATTATTTAAGGACTTTGCTGCATTATTTAAGAACTCTGCTGCATTATTTAATTACTTTGCTGCATTATTTAAGGACTCTGCTGCGGTATTTAAGGACTCTGCTGCATTATTTAAGGACTTTGATGCATTATTTAAGGACTCTGCTGCATTATTTAAGGAATTTGTTGCATTATTTAAGGACTCTGCTGCATTATTTAAGGACTTTGCTGCATTATTTAATAACTTTGTTGCATTATATAAGTACTCTGCTGCATTATTTAAGGCCTTTGTTGCATTATGTAAGGAGTCTGCTGCATTATTTAAGGACTTTGCTGCATTATTTAACGACTCTGCTGAAGCATTTGAGGACTCAGCTGCATTATTTAAGGACTCTGCTGCATTATTTAAGGAATTTGCTGCATTATTTAAGGACTCTGCTGCGGTATTTAAGGACTCTGCTGCATTATTTAAGGACTTTGTTGCATTATGTAAGGAGTCTGCTGCATTATTTAAGGACTTTGCTGCATTATTTAATGAATCTGCTGAAGCATTTGAGGACTCAACTGCATTATTTAAGGTCTCTGCTGCATTATTTAAGGACTCTGCTGAAGCATTTGAGGACTCAGCTGCATGATTTAAGGACTTTGCTGCATTATTTAAGGACTCTGCTGCATTATTTAAGGAATTTGTTGCATTATTTAAGGACTCTGCTGCATTATTTAAGGACTTTGCTGCATTATTTAATAACTTTGTTGCATTATATAAGTACTCTGCTGCATTATTTAAGGACTTTGTTGCTTTATGTAAGGAGTCTGCTGCATTATTTAAGGACTTTGCTGCATTATTTAACGACTCTGCTGAAGCATTTGAGGACTCAGCTGCATTATTTAAGGACTCTGCTGCATTATTTAAGGAATTTGCTGCATTATTTAAGGACTCTGCTGCGGTATTTAAGGACTCTGCTGCATTATTTAAGGACTTTGTTGCATTATGTAAGGAGCCTGCTGCATTATTTAAGGACTTTGCTGCATTATTTAATGACTCTGCTGAAGCATTTGAGGACTCAGCTGCATAATTTAAGGACTCTGCTGCATTATTTAAGGAATTTGCTGCATTATTTAAGGACTCTGCTGCGATATTTAAGGACTCTTCTGCATTATTTAAGGACTTTGATGCATTATTTAAGGACGCTGCTGCAGAATTTAAGGAATCTGCTGCATTATTTAAGGACTTTGTTGCATTATTTAAGGTCTCTGCTGCATTATTTAAGGACTCTGCTGTGGTATTTAATTACTCTGCTGCATTATTTAAGGAATTTGTTGCATTATTTAAGGACGCTGCTGCATTATTTAAGGACTTTGTTGCATTATTTAAGGACATTGCTGCATTAATTAAGGACTTTGCTGCATTACTTAAGAACTCTGCTGCATTATTTAATTACTTGCTGCATTATTTAAGGACTCTGCTGCGGTGTTTAAGAACTCTGCTGCATTATTTAAGGACTTTGCTGCATTATTTTAGGACTCTGCTGCATTATTTAAGGACTTTGCTGTATTATTTAAGGACTCTACTGAATTATTCAAGGACTTTGTTGCATTATTTAAGGACTCTGCTGCATTATTTAAGGACTTTGCTGTATTATTTAAGGACTCTGCAGCATTATTTAAGGACTTTTTTGCATTATTTAATGACTCTGCTGCATTATTTAAGGACTTTGCTGCATTATTTAAGGACTCTGTTGCATTATTTAAGGACTTTATTGCATTATTTAATGACTCTGCTGCATTATTTAAGCAATTTGCTGCATTATTTAAGGACTCTGCTGCATTATTTAAGGACTTTGCTGCATTATTTAATGACTCTGCTGCATTATTTAAGGACTTTGTTGTATTATTTAAGGACTTTGCTGCATTATTTAAGGACTCTGCTGCGGTATTTAAGGACTCTGCTGCATTATTTAAGGACTTTGTTGCATTATTTAAGGACTCTGCTGCATTATTTAAGGACTTTGCTGCATTATTTAAGGACTATGCTGTGGTATTTAAGGACTCTGCTGTATTATTTAAGGACTTTGCTGCATTATTTAAGAACTCTGCTGCATTATTTAATGACTTTGTTGCATTATATAAAGACTCTGCTGCATTATTTAAGGACTATGTTGCATTATGTTAGAAGTCTGCTGCATTATTTAAGGACTTTGCTGCATTATTTAAGGACTCTGCTGCATTATTTAAGGACTTTATTGCATTATTTAAGGACTCTGCTGCATTATTTAATGACTCTGCTGAAGCATTTGAGGACTCAGCTGCATTATTTAAGGTCTCTGCTGTATTATTTAAGGACTCTGCTGCATTATTTAATGACTCTGCTGCGGTATTTAAGGACTCTGCTGCATTATTTAAGGACTTTGCTGCATTACTTAAGGACTGCTGCGTTATTTAAGGACTCTGCTGCATTATTTAAGACTTTGCTGCATTATTTAAGGACTCTGCTGCAGTGCTTAATGACTCTGCTGAAGCAATTGGGGACTCAGATGCATTATTTAAGGACTCTGCTGCATTATGTAAGGACTTTGCTGCTTTATTTAAGGACTTTGCTGCATTATTTAAGGACTTTGTTGCATTATTTAAGGACTCTGCTGCATTATTTAAGGACTTTGTTGCATTATTTAAGGACTCTGCTGCATTATTTAAGGACTTTGCTGCATTATTTAAGGACTATGCTGTGGTATTTAAGGACTATGCTTTGGCATTATTTAAGGACTTTGCTGCATTATTTAAGGACTCTGCTGCATTATTTAATTACTTTGCTGCATTATTAAAGGACCCTGCTGCGGCATTTAAGGATTCTGCTGCATTATTTAAGGACTTTGATGCATTATTTAAGGACGCTGCTGCAGAATTTAAGGAATCTGCTGCATTATTTAAGGACTTTGTTGCATTATTTAAGGTCTCTGCTGCATTATTTAAGGACTCTGCTATGGTACTTAACGACTTTGCTGCATTATTTAAGGACTTTGCTGCATTATTTAAGGACTTTGATGCATTATTTAAGAACTTTGTTGCATTATTTAAGGACTCTGCTGCATTATTTAAGGACTTTGTTGCATTATGTAAGGACTCTGCTGCATTATTTAAGGACTTTGCTGCATTATTTAAGGACTCTGTTGCATAATTTAAGGACTTTATTGCATTATTTAAGGATCCTGCTGCATTATTTAAGGATCCTGCTGAAGCATTTGAGGACTCAGCTGCATTATTTAACGACTCTGCTGCATTATCTAAGGACTCTGCTGCTTTATTTAAGGACTTTCCTGCATTATTTAAGGAGTCTTCTGCATTATTTAATGACTCTGCTGAAGCATTTGAGGACTCAGCTGCATTATTTAAGGACTCTGCTGCATTATTTAAGGACTTTGCTGCATTATTTAATGACTCTGCTGAAGCATTTGAGGACTCAGCTGCATTATTTAAGGACTCTGCTGCATTATTTAAGGAGTTTGCTGCATTATTTAAGGACTCTGCTGCGGTATTTATGGACTCTGCTGCATTATTTAAGGACTTTGATGCATTATTTAAGGACGCTGCTGCAGAATTTAAGGAATCTGCTGCATTATTTAAGGACTTTGTTGCATTATTTAAGGTCTCTGCTGCATTATTTAAGGACTCTGCTGTGGTATTTAAGGACTCTGCTGCATTATTTAAGGAATTTGTTGCATTATTTAAGGACGCTGCTGCATTATTTAAGGAATTTGTTGCATTATTTAAGGACTTTGCTGCATTAATTAAGGACTTTGCTGCATTACTTAAGGACTCTGCTGCATTATTTAATTACTTGCTGCATTATTTAAGGACTCTGCTGCTGTGTTTAAGAACTCTGCTGCATTATTTAAGGACTTTGCTGCATTATTTTAGGACTCTGCTGCATTATTTAAGGACTTTGCTGTATTATTTAAGGACTCTACTGCATTATTTAAGGACTTTGTTGCATTATTTAAGGACTCTGCTGCATTATTTAAGGACTTTGCTGCATTATTTAAGGACTTTTTTGCATTATTTAAGGACTCTGCTGCATTATTTAAGGACTTTGCTGCATTATTTAAGGACTCTGTTGCATTATTTAAGGACTTTATTGCATTATTTAATGACTCTGCTGCATTATTTAAGGAATTTGCTGCATTATTTAAGGATTCTGCTGCATTATTTAAGGACTTTGCTGCATTATTTAATGACTCTGCTGCATTATTTAAGGACTTTGTTGTATTATTTAAGGACTTTGCTGCATTATTTAAGGACTCTGCTGCGGTATTTAAGGACTCTGCTGCATTATTTAAGGACTTTGTTGCATTATTTAAGGACTCTGCTGCATTATTTAAGGACTTTGCTGCATTATTTAAGGACTATGCTGTGGTACTTAAGGACTCTGCTGTATTATTTAAGGACTTTGCTGCATTATTTAAGGACTCTGCTGCATTATTTAATGACTTTGTTGCATTATATAAGGACTCTGCTGCATTATTTAAGGACTATGTTGCATTATGTTAGAAGTCTGCTGCATTATTTAAGGACTTTGCTGCATTATTTAAGGACTCTGCTGCATTATTTAAGGACTTTATTGCATTATTTAATGACTCTGCTGAAGCATTTGAGGACTCAGCTGCATTATTTAAGGTCTCTGCTGTATTATTTAAGGACTCTGCTGCATTATTTAATGACTCTGCTGCGGTATTTAAGGACTCTGCTGCATTATTTAAGGACTTTGCTGCATTATTTAAGGACTGCTGCGTTATTTAAGGACTCTGCTGCATTATTTAAGACTTTGCTGCATTATTTAAGGACTCTGCTGCAGTGTTTAATGACTCTGCTGAAGCAATTGGGGACTCAGATGCATTGTTTAAGGACTCTGCTGCATTATGTAAGGACTTTGCTGCTTTATTTAAGGACTTTGCTGCATTATTTAAGGACTTTGTTGCATTATTTAAGGACTCTGCTGCATTATTTAAGGACTTTGTTGCATTATTTAAGGACTCTGCCGCATTATTTAAGGACTATGCTTTGGTATTTAAGGACTCTGCTGCATTATTTAAGGACTTTGCTGCATTATTTAAGGACTCTGCTGCATTATTTAATTACTTTGCTACATTATTTAAGGACTCTGCTGCGGTATTTAAGGACTCTGCTGCATTATTTAAGGACTTTGATGCATTATTTAAGGACACTGCTGCAGAATTTAAGGAATCTGCTTCATTATTTAAGGACTTTGTTGCATTATTTAAGGTCTCTGCTGCATTATTTAAGGACTCTGCTATGGTACTTAAGGACTTTGCTGCATTATTTAAGGACTCTGCTGCATTATTTAAGAACTTTGTTGCATTATTTAAGGACTCTGCTGCATTATTTAAGGACTTTGTTGCATTATGTAAGGACTCTGCTGCATTATTTAAGGACTTTGCTGCATTATTTAAGGACTCTGCTGCATAATTTAAGGACTTTATTGCATTATTTTAGGATCCTGCTGCATTATTTAATGACTCTGCTGAAGCATTTGAGGACTCAGCTGCATTATTAAAGGTCTCTGCTGCATTATTTAAGGATCCTGCTGAAGCATTTGAGGACTCAGCTGCATTATTTAAGGACTTTGCTGCATTATTTAACGACTCTGCTGCATTATTTAAGGACTCTGCTGCATTATTTAAGAACTTTGCTGCATTATTTAAGGACTCTTCTGCATTATTTAATGACTCTGCTGAAGTATTTGAGGACTCAGCTGCATTATTTAAGGACTCTGCTGCATTATTTAAGGAATTTGCTGCATTATTTAAGGACTCTGCTGCGTTATTTAAGGACTCTGCTGCATTATTTAAGGACTTTGATGCATTATTTAAGGACGCTGCTGCAGAATTTAAGGAATGTGCTGCACTATTTAAGGACTTTGTTGCATTATTTAAGGTCTCTGCTGCATTATTTAAGGACTTTGCTGTGGTATTTAAGGACTCTGCTGCATTATTTAAGGAATTTGTTGCATTATTTAAGGACGCTGCTGCATTATTTAAGGACTTTGTTGCATTATTTAAGGACTCTGCTGCAGTATTTAATGACTCTGCTGAAGCATTTGGGGACTCAGATGCATTATTTAAGGACTTTGCTGCATTATGTAAGGGCTTTGCTGCTTTATTTAAGGACTCTTTTGCATTATTTAAGGACTTTGTTGCATTATTTAAGGACTCTGCTGCATTATTTAAGGACTTTGTTGCATTATTTAAGGATTCTGCTGCATTATTTAAGGACTTTGCTGCATTATTTAAGGACTATGCTTTGGTATTTAAGGACTCTGCTGCATTATTTAAGGACTTTGCTGCATTATTTAAGAACTCTGCTGCATTATTTAATTACTTTGCTGCATTATTTAAGGACTCTGCTGCGGTATTTAAGGACTCTGCTGCATTATTTAAGGACTTTGATGCATTATTTAAGGACTCTGCTGCATTATTTAAGGAATTTGTTGCATTATTTAAGGACTCTGCTGCATTATTTAAGGACTTTGCTGCATTATTTAATAACTTTGTTGCATTATATAAGTACTCTGCTGCATTATTTAAGGACTTTGTTGCATTATGTAAGGAGTCTGCTGCATTATTTAAGGACTTTGCTGCATTATTTAACGACTCTGCTGAAGCATTTGAGGACTCAGCTGCATTATTTAAGGACTCTGCTGCATTATTTAAGGAATTTGCTGCATTATTTAAGGACTCTGCTGCGGTATTTAAGGACTCTGCTGCATTATTTAAGGACTTTGTTGCATTATGTAAGGAGTCTGCTGCATTATTTAAGGACTTTGCTGCATTATTTAATGAATCTGCTGAAGCATTTGAGGACTCAACTGCATTATTTAAGGTCTCTGCTGCATTATTTAAGGACTCTGCTGAAGCATTTGAGGACTCAGCTGCATGATTTAAGGACTTTGCTGCATTATTTAAGGACTATGCTGCATTATTTAAGGAATTTGTTGCATTATTTAAGGACTCTGCTGCATTATTTAAGGACTTTGCTGCATTATTTAATAACTTTGTTGCATTATATAAGTACTCTGCTGCATTATTTAAGGACTTTGTTGCATTATGTAAGGAGTCTGCTGCATTATTTAAGGACTTTGCTGCATTATTTAACGACTCTGCTGAAGCATTTGAGGACTCAGCTGCATTATTTAAGGACTCTGCTGCATTATTTAAGGAGTTTGCTGCATTATTTAAGGACTCTGCTGCGGTATTTAAGGACTCTGCTGCATTATTTAAGGACTTTGTTGCATTATTTAAGGTCTCTGCTGCAGTATTTAATGACTTTGCTGAAGCATTTGGGCACTCAGATGCATTATTTAAGGACTCTGCTGCATTATGTAAGGGCTTTGCTGCTTTATTTAAGGACTCTTTTGCATTATTTAAGGACTTTGTTGCATTATTTATGGACTCTGCTGCATTATTTAAGGACTTTGTTGCATTATTTAAGGATTCTGCTGCATTATTTAAGGACTTTGCTGCATTATTTAAGGACTTTGCCGCATTATTTAAGGACTATGCTTTGGTATTTAAGGACTCTGCTGCATTATTTAAGGACTTTGCTGCATTATTTAAGGACTCTGCTGCATTATTTAATTACTTTGCTGCATTATTTAAGGACTCTGCTGCGGTATTTAAGGACTCTGCTGCATTATTTAAGGACTTTGATGCATTATTTAAGGACACTGCTGCAGAATTTAAGGAATCTGCTTCATTATTTAAGGACTTTGTTGCATTATTTAAGGTCTCTGCTGCATTATTTAAGGACTCTGCTATGGTACTTAAGGACTTTGCTGCATTATTTAAGGACTTTGCTGCATTATTTAAGGACTCTGCTGCATTATTTAAGAACTTTGTTGCATTATGTAAGGACTCTGCTGCATTATTTAAGGACTTTGCTGCATTATTTAAGGACTCTGCTGCATAATTTAAGGACTTTATTGCATTATTTTAGGATCCTGCTGCATTATTTAATGACTCTGCTGAAGCATTTGAGGACTCAGCTGCATTATTAAAGGTCTCTGCTGCATTATTTAAGGATCCTGCTGAAGCATTTGAGGACTCAGTTGCATTATTTAAGGACTTTGCTGCATTATTTAACGACTCTGCTGCGTTATTTAAGGACTCTGCTGCATTATTTAAGAACTTTGCTGCATTATTTAAGGACTCTTCTGCATTATTTAATGACTCTGCTGAAGTATTTGAGGACTCAGCTGCATTATTTAAGGACTCTGCTGCATTATTTAAGGAATTTGCTGCATTATTTAAGGACTCTGCTGCGTTATTTAAGGACTCTGCTGCATTATTTAAGGACTTTGATGCATTATTTAAGGATGCTGCTGCAGAATTTAAGGAATCTGCTGCATTATTTAAGGACTTTGTTGCATTATTTAAGGTCTCTGCTGCATTATTTAAGGACTCTGCTGTGGTATTTAAGGACTCTGCTGCATTATTTAAGGAATTTGTTGCATTATTTAAGGACGCTGCTGCATTATTTAAGGTCTTTGTAGCATTATTTAAGGACTCTGCTGCAGTATTTAATGACTCTGCTGAAGCATTTGGGGACTCAGATGCATTATTTAAGGACTCTGCTGCATTATGTAAGGGCTTTGCTGCTTTATTTAAGGACTCTTTTGCATTATTTAAGGACTTTGTTGCATTATTTAAGGACTCTGCTGCATTATTTAAGGACTTTGTTGCATTATTTAAGGATTCTGCTGCATTATTTAAGGACTTTGCTGCATTATTTAAGGACTATGCTTTGGTATTTAAGGACTCTGCTGCATTATTTAAGGACTTTGCTGCATTATTTAAGGACTCTGCTGCATTATTTAATTACTTTGCTGCATTATTTAAGGACTCTGCTGCGGTATTTAAGGACTCTGCTGCATTATTTAAGGACTTTGCTGCATTACTTAAGGACTCTGCTGCATTATTTAATTACTTGCTGCATTATTTAAGGACTCTGCTGCGGTGTTTAAGAACTCTGCTGCATTATTTAAGGACTTTGCTGCATTATTTTAGGACTCTGCTGCATTATTTAAGGACTTTGCTGTATTATTTAAGGACTCTACTGCATTATTTAAGGACTTTGTTGCATTATTTAAGGACTCTGCTGCATTATTTAAGGACTTTGCTGTATTATTTAAGGACTCTGCTGCATTATTTAAGGACTTTTTTGCATTATTTAAGGACTCTGCTGCATTATTTAAGGACTTTGCTGCATTATTTAAGGACTCTGTTGCATTATTTAAGGACTTTATTGCATTATTTAATGACTCTGCTGCATTATTTAAGGAATTTGCTGCATTATTTAAGGACTCTGCTGCATTATTTAAGGACTTTGCTGCATTATTTAATGACTCTGCTGCATTATTTAAGGACTTTGTTGTATTATTTAAGGACTTTGCTGCATTATTTAAGGACTCTGCTGCGGTATTTAAGGACTCTGCTGCATTATTTAAGGACTTTGTTGCATTATTTAAGGACTCTGCTGCATTATTTAAGGACTTTGCTGCATTATTTAAGGACTATGCTGTGGTATTTAAGGACTCTGCTGTATTATTTAAGGACTTTGCTGCATTATTTAAGGACTCTGCTGCATTATTTAATGACTTTGTTGCATTATATAAGGACTCTGCTGCATTATTTAAGGACTATGTTGCATTATGTTAGAAGTCTGCTGCATTATTTAAGGACTTTGCTGCATTATTTAAGGACTCTGCTGCATTATTTAAGGACTTTATTGCATTATTTAAGGACTCTGCTGCATTATTTAATGACTCTGCTGAAGCATTTGAGGACTCAGCTGCATTATTTAAGGTCTCTGCTGTATTATTTAAGGACTCTGCTGCATTATCTAATGACTCTGCTGCGGTATTTAAGGACTCTGCTGCATTATTTAAGGACTTTGCTGCATTATTTAAGGACTGCTGCGTTATTTAAGGACTCTGCTGCATTATTTAAGACTTTGCTGCATTATTTAAGGACTCTGCTGCAGTGCTTAATGACTCTGCTGAAGCAATTGGGGACTCAGATGCATTATTTAAGGACTCTGCTGCATTATGTAAGGACTTTGCTGCTTTATTTAAGGACTTTGCTGCATTATTTAAGGACTTTGTTGCATTATTTAAGGACTCTGCTGCATTATTTAAGGACTTTGTTGCATTATTTAAGGACTCTGCTGCATTATTTAAGGACTTTGCTGCATTATTTAAGGACTATGCTGTGGTATTTAAGGACTATGCTTTGGCATTATTTAAGGACTTTGCTGCATTATTTAAGGACTCTGCTGCATTATTTAATTACTTTGCTGCATTATTAAAGGACCCTGCTGCGGCATTTAAGGATTCTGCTGCATTATTTAAGGACTTTGATGCATTATTTAAGGACGCTGCTGCAGAATTTAAGGAATCTGCTGCATTATTTAAGGACTTTGTTGCATTATTTAAGGTCTCTGCTGCATTATTTAAGGACTCTGCTATGGTACTTAACGACTTTGCTGCATTATTTAAGGACTTTGCTGCATTATTTAAGGACTTTGATGCATTATTTAAGAACTTTGTTGCATTATTTAAGGACTCTGCTGCATTATTTAAGGAGTTTGTTGCATTATGTAAGGACTCTGCTGCATTATTTAAGGACTTTGCTGCATTATTTAAGGACTCTGCTGCATAATTTAAGGACTTTATTGCATTATTTAAGGATCCTGCTGCATTATTTAAGGATCCTGCTGAAGCATTTGAGGACTCAGCTGCATTATTTAAGGACTTTGCTGCATTATTTAACGACTCTGCTGCATTATCTAAGGACTCTGCTGCTTTATTTAAGGACTTTCCTGCATTATTTAAGGAGTCTTCTGCATTATTTAATGACTCTGCTGAAGCATTTGAGGACTCAGCTGCATTATTTAAGGACTCTGCTGCATTATTTAAGGACTTTGCTGCATTATTTAATGACTCTGCTGAAGCATTTGAGGACTCAGCTGCATTATTTAAGGACTCTGCTGCATTATTTAAGGAATTTGCTGCATTATCTAAGGACTCTGCTGCGGTATTTAAGGACTCTGCTGCATTATTTAAGGACTTTGATGCATTATTTAAGGACGCTGCTGCAGAATTTAAGGAATCTGCTGCATTATTTAAGGACTTTGTTGCATTATTTAAGGTCTCTGCTGCATTATTTAAGGACTCTGCTGTGGTATTTAAGGACTCTGCTGCATTATTTAAGGACTTTGTTGCATTATGTAAGGAGTCTGCTGCATTATTTAAGGACTTTGCTGCATTATTTAACGACTCTGCTGAAGCATTTGAGGACTCAGCTGCATTATTTAAGGACTCTGCTGCATTATTTAAGGAATTTGCTGCATTATTTAAGGACTCTGCTGCGGTATTTAAGGACTCTGCTGCATTATTTAAGGACTTTGTTGCATTATGTAAGGAGTCTGCTGCATTATTTAAGGACTTTGCTGCATTATTTAATGAATCTGCTGAAGCATTTGAGGACTCAACTGCATTATTTAAGGTCTCTGCTGCATTATTTAAGGACTCTGCTGAAGCATTTGAGGACTCAGCTGCATGATTTAAGGACTTTGCTGCATTATTTAAGGACTCTGCTGCATTATTTAAGGAATTTGTTGCATTATTTAAGGACTCTGCTGCATTATTTAAGGACTTTGCTGCATTATTTAATAACTTTGTTGCATTATATAAGTACTCTGCTGCATTATTTAAGGACTTTGTTGCATTATGTAAGGAGTCTGCTGCATTATTTAAGGACTTTGCTGCATTATTTAACGACTCTGCTGAAGCATTTGAGGACTCAGCTGCATTATTTAAGGACTCTGCTGCATTATTTAAGGAGTTTGCTGCATTATTTAAGGACTCTGCTGCGGTATTTAAGGACTCTGCTGCATTATTTAAGGACTTTGTTGCATTATTTAAGGTCTCTGCTGCAGTATTTAATGACTTTGCTGAAGCATTTGGGCACTCAGATGCATTATTTAAGGATTCTGCTGCATTATGTAAGGGCTTTGCTGCTTTATTTAAGGACTCTTTTGCATTATTTAAGGACTTTGTTGCATTATTTATGGACTCTGCTGCATTATTTAAGGACTTTGTTGCATTATTTAAGGATTCTGCTGCATTATTTAAGGACTTTGCTGCATTATTTAAGGACTTTGCCGCATTATTTAAGGACTATGCTTTGGTATTTAAGGACTCTGCTGCATTATTTAAGGACTTTGCTGCATTATTTAAGGACTCTGCTGCAATATTTAATTACTTTGCTGCATTATTTAAGGACTCTGCTGCGGTATTTAAGGACTCTGCTGCATTATTTAAGGACTTTGATGCATAATTTAAGGACACTGCTGCAGAATTTAAGGAATCTGCTTCATTATTTAAGGACTTTGTTGCATTATTTAAGGTCTCTGCTGCATTATTTAAGGACTCTGCTATGGTACTTAAGGACTTTGCTGCATTATTTAAGGACTTTGCTGCAATATTTAAGGACTCTGCTGCATTATTTAAGAACTTTGTTGCATTATGTAAGGACTCTGCTGCATTATTTAAGGACTTTGCTGCATTATTTAAGGACTCTGCTGCATAATTTAAGGACTTTATTGCATTATTTTAGGATCCTGCTGCATTATTTAATGACTCTGCTGAAGCATTTGAGGACTCAGCTGCATTATTAAAGGTCTCTGCTGCATTATTTAAGGATCCTGCTGAAGCATTTGAGGACTCAGTTGCATTATTTAAGGACTTTGCTGCATTATTTAACGACTCTGCTGCGTTATTTAAGGACTCTGCTGCATTATTTAAGAACTTTGCTGCATTATTTAAGGACTCTTCTGCATTATTTAATGACTCTGCTGAAGTATTTGAGGACTCAGCTGCATTATTTAAGGACTCTGCTGCATTATTTAAGGAATTTGCTGCATTATTTAAGGACTCTGCTGCGTTATTTAAGGACTCTGCTGCATTATTTAAGGACTTTGATGCATTATTTAAGGACGCTGCTGCAGAATTTAAGGAATCTGCTGCATTATTTAAGGACTTTGTTGCATTATTTAAGGTCTCTGCTGCGTTATTTAAGGACTCTGCTGTGGTATTTAAGGACTCTGCTGCATTATTTAAGGAATTTGTTGCATTATTTAAGGACGCTGCTGCATTATTTAAGGTCTTTGTAGCATTATTTAAGGACTCTGCTGCAGTATTTAATGACTCTGCTGAAGCATTTGGGGACTCAGATGCATTATTTAAGGACTCTGCTGCATTATGTAAGGGCTTTGCTGCTTTATTTAAGGACTCTTTTGCATTATTTAAGGACTTTGTTGCATTATTTAAGGACTCTGCTGCATTATTTAAGGACTTTGTTGCATTATTTAAGGATTCTGCTGCATTATTTAAGGACTTTGCTGCATTATTTAAGGACTATGCTTTGGTATTTAAGGACTCTGCTGCATTATTTAAGGACTTTGCTGCATTATTTAAGGACTCTGCTGCATTATTTAATTACTTTGCTGCATTATTTAAGGACTCTGCTGCGGTATTTAAGGACTCTGCTGCATTATTTAAGCACTTTGCTGCATTACTTAAGGACTCTGCTGCATTATTTAATTACTTGCTGCATTATTTAAGGACTCTGCTGCGGTGTTTAAGAACTCTGCTGCATTATTTAAGGACTTTGCTGCATTATTTTAGGACTCTGCTGCATTATTTAAGGACTTTGCTGTATTATTTAAGGACTCTACTGCATTATTTAAGGACTTTGTTGCATTATTTAAGGACTCTGCTGCATTATTTAAGGACTTTGCTGTATTATTTAAGGACTCTGCTGCATTATTTAAGGACTTTTTTGCATTATTTAAGGACTCTGCTGCATTATTTAAGGACTTTGCTGCATTATTTAAGGACTCTGTTGCATTATTTAAGGACTTTATTGCATTATTTAATGACTCTGCTGCATTATTTAAGGAATTTGCTGCATTATTTAAGGATTCTGCTGCATTATTTAAGGACTTTGCTGCATTATTTAATGACTCTGCTGCATTATTTAAGGACTTTGTTGTATTATTTAAGGACTTTGCTGCATTATTTAAGGACTCTGCTGCGGTATTTAAGGACTCTGCTGCATTATTTAAGGACTTTGTTGCATTATTTAAGGACTCTGCTGCATTATTTAAGGACTTTGCTGCATTATTTAAGGACTATGCTGTGGTACTTAAGGACTCTGCTGTATTATTTAAGGACTTTGCTGCATTATTTAAGGACTCTGCTGCATTATTTAATGACTTTGTTGCATTATATAAGGACTCTGCTGCATTATTTAAGGACTATGTTGCATTATGTTAGAAGTCTGCTGCATTATTTAAGGACTTTGCTGCATTATTTAAGGACTCTGCTGCATTATTTAAGGACTTTATTGCATTATTTAATGACTCTGCTGAAGCATTTGAGGACTCAGCTGCATTATTTAAGGTCTCTGCTGTATTATTTAAGGACTCTGCTGCATTATTTAATGACTCTGCTGCGGTATTTAAGGACTCTGCTGCATTATTTAAGGACTTTGCTGCATTATTTAAGGACTGCTGCGTTATTTAAGGACTCTGCTGCATTATTTAAGACTTTGCTGCATTATTTAAGGACTCTGCTGCAGTGTTTAATGACTCTGCTGAAGCAATTGGGGACTCAGATGCATTGTTTAAGGACTCTGCTGCATTATGTAAGGACTTTGCTGCTTTATTTAAGGACTTTGCTGCATTATTTAAGGACTTTGTTGCATTATTTAAGGACTCTGCTGCATTATTTAAGGACTTTGTTGCATTATTTAAGGACTCTGCCGCATTATTTAAGGACTATGCTTTGGTATTTAAGGACTCTGCTGCATTATTTAAGGACTTTGCTGCATTATTTAAGGACTCTGCTGCATTATTTAATTACTTTGCTACATTATTTAAGGACTCTGCTGCGGTATTTAAGGACTCTGCTGCATTATTTAAGGACTTTGATGCATTATTTAAGGACACTGCTGCAGAATTTAAGGAATCTGCTTCATTATTTAAGGACTTTGTTGCATTATTTAAGGTCTCTGCTGCATTATTTAAGGACTCTGCTATGGTACTTAAGGACTTTGCTGCATTATTTAAGGACTCTGCTGCATTATTTAAGAACTTTGTTGCATTATTTAAGGACTCTGCTGCATTATTTAAGGACTTTGTTGCATTATGTAAGGACTCTGCTGCATTATTTAAGGACTTTGCTGCATTATTTAAGGACTCTGCTGCATAATTTAAGGACTTTATTGCATTATTTTAGGATCCTGCTGCATTATTTAATGACTCTGCTGAAGCATTTGAGGACTCAGCTGCATTATTAAAGGTCTCTGCTGCATTATTTAAGGATCCTGCTGAAGCATTTGAGGACTCAGCTGCATTATTTAAGGACTTTGCTGCATTATTTAACGACTCTGCTGCATTATTTAAGGACTCTGCTGCATTATTTAAGAACTTTGCTGCATTATTTAAGGACTCTTCTGCATTATTTAATGACTCTGCTGAAGTATTTGAGGACTCAGCTGCATTATTTAAGGACTCTGCTGCATTATTTAAGGAATTTGCTGCATTATTTAAGGACTCTGCTGCGTTATTTAAGGACTCTGCTGCATTATTTAAGGACTTTGATGCATTATTTAAGGACGCTGCTGCAGAATTTAAGGAATGTGCTGCACTATTTAAGGACTTTGTTGCATTATTTAAGGTCTCTGCTGCATTATTTAAGGACTCTGCTGTGGTATTTAAGGACTCTGCTGCATTATTTAAGGAATTTGTTGCATTATTTAAGGACGCTGCTGCATTATTTAAGGACTTTGTTGCATTATTTAAGGACTCTGCTGCAGTATTTAATGACTCTGCTGAAGCATTTGGGGACTCAGATGCATTATTTAAGGACTTTGCTGCATTATGTAAGGGCTTTGCTGCTTTATTTAAGGACTCTTTTGCATTATTTAAGGACTTTGTTGCATTATTTAAGGACTCTGCTGCATTATTTAAGGACTTTGTTGCATTATTTAAGGATTCTGTTGCATTATTTAAGGACTTTGCTGCATTATTTAAGGACTATGCTTTGGTATTTAAGGACTCTGCTGCATTATTTAAGGACTTTGCTGCATTATTTAAGAACTCTGCTGCATTATTTAATTACTTTGCTGCATTATTTAAGGACTCTGCTGCGGTATTTAAGGACTCTGCTGCATTATTTAAGGACTTTGATGCATTATTTAAGGACTCTGCTGCATTATTTAAGGAATTTGTTGCATTATTTAAGGACTCTGCTGCATTATTTAAGGACTTTGCTGCATTATTTAATAACTTTGTTGCATTATATAAGTACTCTGCTGCATTATTTAAGGACTTTGTTGCATTATGTAAGGAGTCTGCTGCATTATTTAAGGACTTTGCTGCATTATTTAACGACTCTGCTGAAGCATTTGAGGACTCAGCTGCATTATTTAAGGACTCTGCTGCATTATTTAAGGAATTTGCTGCATTATTTAAGGACTCTGCTGCGGTATTTAAGGACTCTGCTGCATTATTTAAGGACTTTGTTGCATTATGTAAGGAGTCTGCTGCATTATTTAAGGACTTTGCTGCATTATTTAATGAATCTGCTGAAGCATTTGAGGACTCAACTGCATTATTTAAGGTCTCTGCTGCATTATTTAAGGACTCTGCTGAAGCATTTGAGGACTCAGCTGCATGATTTAAGGACTTTGCTGCATTATTTAAGGACTCTGCTGCATTATTTAAGGAATTTGTTGCATTATTTAAGGACTCTGCTGCATTATTTAAGGACTTTGCTGCATTATTTAATAACTTTGTTGCATTATATAAGTACTCTGCTGCATTATTTAAGGACTTTGTTGCATTATGTAAGGAGTCTGCTGCATTATTTAAGGACTTTGCTGCATTATTTAACGACTCTGCTGAAGCATTTGAGGACTCAGCTGCATTATTTAAGGACTCTGCTGCATTATTTAAGGAGTTTGCTGCATTATTTAAGGACTCTGCTGCGGTATTTAAGGACTCTGCTGCATTATTTAAGGACTTTGTTGCATTATTTAAGGTCTCTGCTGCAGTATTTAATGACTTTGCTGAAGCATTTGGGCACTCAGATGCATTATTTAAGGACTCTGCTGCATTATGTAAGGGCTTTGCTGCTTTATTTAAGGACTCTTTTGCATTATTTAAGGACTTTGTTGCATTATTTATGGACTCTGCTGCATTATTTAAGGACTTTGTTGCATTATTTAAGGATTCTGCTGCATTATTTAAGGACTTTGCTGCATTATTTAAGGACTTTGCCGCATTATTTAAGGACTATGCTTTGGTATTTAAGGACTCTGCTGCATTATTTAAGGACTTTGCTGCATTATTTAAGGACTCTGCTGCATTATTTAATTACTTTGCTGCATTATTTAAGGACTCTGCTGCGGTATTTAAGGACTCTGCTGCATTATTTAAGGACTTTGATGCATTATTTAAGGACACTGCTGCAGAATTTAAGGAATCTGCTTCATTATTTAAGGACTTTGTTGCATTATTTAAGGTCTCTGCTGCATTATTTAAGGACTCTGCTATGGTACTTAAGGACTTTGCTGCATTATTTAAGGACTTTGCTGCATTATTTAAGGACTCTGCTGCATTATTTAAGAACTTTGTTGCATTATGTAAGGACTCTGCTGCATTATTTAAGGACTTTGCTGCATTATTTAAGGACTCTGCTGCATAATTTAAGGACTTTATTGCATTATTTTAGGATCCTGCTGCATTATTTAATGACTCTGCTGAAGCATTTGAGGACTCAGCTGCATTATTAAAGGTCTCTGCTGCATTATTTAAGGATCCTGCTGAAGCATTTGAGGACTCAGTTGCATTATTTAAGGACTTTGCTGCATTATTTAACGACTCTGCTGCGTTATTTAAGGACTCTGCTGCATTATTTAAGAACTTTGCTGCATTATTTAAGGACTCTTCTGCATTATTTAATGACTCTGCTGAAGTATTTGAGGACTCAGCTGCATTATTTAAGGACTCTGCTGCATTATTTAAGGAATTTGCTGCATTATTTAAGGACTCTGCTGCGTTATTTAAGGACTCTGCTGCATTATTTAAGGACTTTGATGCATTATTTAAGGATGCTGCTGCAGAATTTAAGGAATCTGCTGCATTATTTAAGGACTTTGTTGCATTATTTAAGGTCTCTGCTGCATTATTTAAGGACTCTGCTGTGGTATTTAAGGACTCTGCTGCATTATTTAAGGAATTTGTTGCATTATTTAAGGACGCTGCTGCATTATTTAAGGTCTTTGTAGCATTATTTAAGGACTCTGCTGCAGTATTTAATGACTCTGCTGAAGCATTTGGGGACTCAGATGCATTATTTAAGGACTCTGCTGCATTATGTAAGGGCTTTGCTGCTTTATTTAAGGACTCTTTTGCATTATTTAAGGACTTTGTTGCATTATTTAAGGACTCTGCTGCATTATTTAAGGACTTTGTTGCATTATTTAAGGATTCTGCTGCATTATTTAAGGACTTTGCTGCATTATTTAAGGACTATGCTTTGGTATTTAAGGACTCTGCTGCATTATTTAAGGACTTTGCTGCATTATTTAAGGACTCTGCTGCATTATTTAATTACTTTGCTGCATTATTTAAGGACTCTGCTGCGGTATTTAAGGACTCTGCTGCATTATTTAAGGACTTTGCTGCATTACTTAAGGACTCTGCTGCATTATTTAATTACTTGCTGCATTATTTAAGGACTCTGCTGCGGTGTTTAAGAACTCTGCTGCATTATTTAAGGACTTTGCTGCATTATTTTAGGACTCTGCTGCATTATTTAAGGACTTTGCTGTATTATTTAAGGACTCTACTGCATTATTTAAGGACTTTGTTGCATTATTTAAGGACTCTGCTGCATTATTTAAGGACTTTGCTGTATTATTTAAGGACTCTGCTGCATTATTTAAGGACTTTTTTGCATTATTTAAGGACTCTGCTGCATTATTTAAGGACTTTGCTGCATTATTTAAGGACTCTGTTGCATTATTTAAGGACTTTATTGCATTATTTAATGACTCTGCTGCATTATTTAAGGAATTTGCTGCATTATTTAAGGACTCTGCTGCATTATTTAAGGACTTTGCTGCATTATTTAATGACTCTGCTGCATTATTTAAGGACTTTGTTGTATTATTTAAGGACTTTGCTGCATTATTTAAGGACTCTGCTGCGGTATTTAAGGACTCTGCTGCATTATTTAAGGACTTTGTTGCATTATTTAAGGACTCTGCTGCATTATTTAAGGACTTTGCTGCATTATTTAAGGACTATGCTGTGGTATTTAAGGACTCTGCTGTATTATTTAAGGACTTTGCTGCATTATTTAAGGACTCTGCTGCATTATTTAATGACTTTGTTGCATTATATAAGGACTCTGCTGCATTATTTAAGGACTATGTTGCATTATGTTAGAAGTCTGCTGCATTATTTAAGGACTTTGCTGCATTATTTAAGGACTCTGCTGCATTATTTAAGGACTTTATTGCATTATTTAAGGACTCTGCTGCATTATTTAATGACTCTGCTGAAGCATTTGAGGACTCAGCTGCATTATTTAAGGTCTCTGCTGTATTATTTAAGGACTCTGCTGCATTATCTAATGACTCTGCTGCGGTATTTAAGGACTCTGCTGCATTATTTAAGGACTTTGCTGCATTATTTAAGGACTGCTGCGTTATTTAAGGACTCTGCTGCATTATTTAAGACTTTGCTGCATTATTTAAGGACTCTGCTGCAGTGCTTAATGACTCTGCTGAAGCAATTGGGGACTCAGATGCATTATTTAAGGACTCTGCTGCATTATGTAAGGACTTTGCTGCTTTATTTAAGGACTTTGCTGCATTATTTAAGGACTTTGTTGCATTATTTAAGGACTCTGCTGCATTATTTAAGGACTTTGTTGCATTATTTAAGGACTCTGCTGCATTATTTAAGGACTTTGCTGCATTATTTAAGGACTATGCTGTGGTATTTAAGGACTATGCTTTGGCATTATTTAAGGACTTTGCTGCATTATTTAAGGACTCTGCTGCATTATTTAATTACTTTGCTGCATTATTAAAGGACCCTGCTGCGGCATTTAAGGATTCTGCTGCATTATTTAAGGACTTTGATGCATTATTTAAGGACGCTGCTGCAGAATTTAAGGAATCTGCTGCATTATTTAAGGACTTTGTTGCATTATTTAAGGTCTCTGCTGCATTATTTAAGGACTCTGCTATGGTACTTAACGACTTTGCTGCATTATTTAAGGACTTTGCTGCATTATTTAAGGACTTTGATGCATTATTTAAGAACTTTGTTGCATTATTTAAGGACTCTGCTGCATTATTTAAGGAGTTTGTTGCATTATGTAAGGACTCTGCTGCATTATTTAAGGACTTTGCTGCATTATTTAAGGACTCTGCTGCATAATTTAAGGACTTTATTGCATTATTTAAGGATCCTGCTGCATTATTTAAGGATCCTGCTGAAGCATTTGAGGACTCAGCTGCATTATTTAAGGACTTTGCTGCATTATTTAACGACTCTGCTGCATTATCTAAGGACTCTGCTGCTTTATTTAAGGACTTTCCTGCATTATTTAAGGAGTCTTCTGCATTATTTAATGACTCTGCTGAAGCATTTGAGGACTCAGCTGCATTATTTAAGGACTCTGCTGCATTATTTAAGGACTTTGCTGCATTATTTAATGACTCTGCTGAAGCATTTGAGGACTCAGCTGCATTATTTAAGGACTCTGCTGCATTATTTAAGGAATTTGCTGCATTATTTAAGGACTCTGCTGCGGTATTTAAGGACTCTGCTGCATTATTTAAGGACTTTGATGCATTATTTAAGGACGCTGCTGCAGAATTTAAGGAATCTGCTGCATTATTTAAGGACTTTGTTGCATTATTTAAGGTCTCTGCTGCATTATTTAAGGACTCTGCTGTGGTATTTAAGGACTCTGCTGCATTATTTAAGGACTTTGTTGCATTATGTAAGGAGTCTGCTGCATTATTTAAGGACTTTGCTGCATTATTTAACGACTCTGCTGAAGCATTTGAGGACTCAGCTGCATTATTTAAGGACTCTGCTGCATTATTTAAGGAATTTGCTGCATTATTTAAGGACTCTGCTGTGGTATTTAAGGACTCTGCTGCATTATTTAAGGACTTTGTTGCATTATGTAAGGAGTCTGCTGCATTATTTAAGGACTTTGCTGCATTATTTAATGAATCTGCTGAAGCATTTGAGGACTCAACTGCATTATTTAAGGTCTCTGCTGCATTATTTAAGGACTCTGCTGAAGCATTTGAGGACTCAGCTGCATGATTTAAGGACTTTGCTGCATTATTTAAGGACTCTGCTGCATTATTTAAGGAATTTGTTGCATTATTTAAGGACTCTGCTGCATTATTTAAGGACTTTGCTGCATTATTTAATAACTTTGTTGCATTATATAAGTACTCTGCTGCATTATTTAAGGACTTTGTTGCATTATGTAAGGAGTCTGCTGCATTATTTAAGGACTTTGCTGCATTATTTAACGACTCTGCTGAAGCATTTGAGGACTCAGCTGCATTATTTAAGGACTCTGCTGCATTATTTAAGGAGTTTGCTGCATTATTTAAGGACTCTGCTGCGGTATTTAAGGACTCTGCTGCATTATTTAAGGACTTTGTTGCATTATTTAAGGTCTCTGCTGCAGTATTTAATGACTTTGCTGAAGTATTTGGGCACTCAGATGCATTATTTAAGGACTCTGCTGCATTATGTAAGGGCTTTGCTGCTTTATTTAAGGACTCTTTTGCATTATTTAAGGACTTTGTTGCATTATTTATGGACTCTGCTGCATTATTTAAGGACTTTGTTGCATTATTTAAGGATTCTGCTGCATTATTTAAGGACTTTGCTGCATTATTTAAGGACTTTGCCGCATTATTTAAGGACTATGCTTTGGTATTTAAGGACTCTGCTGCATTATTTAAGGACTTTGCTGCATTATTTAAGGACTCTGCTGCAATATTTAATTACTTTGCTGCATTATTTAAGGACTCTGCTGCGGTATTTAAGGACTCTGCTGCATTATTTAAGGACTTTGATGCATAATTTAAGGACACTGCTGCAGAATTTAAGGAATCTGCTTCATTATTTAAGGACTTTGTTGCATTATTTAAGGTCTCTGCTGCATTATTTAAGGACTCTGCTATGGTACTTAAGGACTTTGCTGCATTATTTAAGGACTTTGCTGCAATATTTAAGGACTCTGCTGCATTATTTAAGAACTTTGTTGCATTATGTAAGGACTCTGCTGCATTATTTAAGGACTTTGCTGCATTATTTAAGGACTCTGCTGCATAATTTAAGGACTTTATTGCATTATTTTAGGATCCTGCTGCATTATTTAATGACTCTGCTGAAGCATTTGAGGACTCAGCTGCATTATTAAAGGTCTCTGCTGCATTATTTAAGGATCCTGCTGAAGCATTTGAGGACTCAGTTGCATTATTTAAGGACTTTGCTGCATTATTTAACGACTCTGCTGCGTTATTTAAGGACTCTGCTGCATTATTTAAGAACTTTGCTGCATTATTTAAGGACTCTTCTGCATTATTTAATGACTCTGCTGAAGTATTTGAGGACTCAGCTGCATTATTTAAGGACTCTGCTGCATTATTTAAGGAATTTGCTGCATTATTTAAGGACTCTGCTGCGTTATTTAAGGACTCTGCTGCATTATTTAAGGACTTTGATGCATTATTTAAGGACGCTGCTGCAGAATTTAAGGAATCTGCTGCATTATTTAAGGACTTTGTTGCATTATTTAAGGTCTCTGCTGCGTTATTTAAGGACTCTGCTGTGGTATTTAAGGACTCTGCTGCATTATTTAAGGAATTTGTTGCATTATTTAAGGACGCTGCTGCATTATTTAAGGTCTTTGTAGCATTATTTAAGGACTCTGCTGCAGTATTTAATGACTCTGCTGAAGCATTTGGGGACTCAGATGCATTATTTAAGGACTCTGCTGCATTATGTAAGGGCTTTGCTGCTTTATTTAAGGACTCTTTTGCATTATTTAAGGACTTTGTTGCATTATTTAAGGACTCTGCTGCATTATTTAAGGACTTTGTTGCATTATTTAAGGATTCTGCTGCATTATTTAAGGACTTTGCTGCATTATTTAAGGACTATGCTTTGGTATTTAAGGACTCTGCTGCATTATTTAAGGACTTTGCTGCATTATTTAAGGACTCTGCTGCATTATTTAATTACTTTGCTGCATTATTTAAGGACTCTGCTGCGGTATTTAAGGACTCTGCTGCATTATTTAAGGACTTTGCTGCATTACTTAAGGACTCTGCTGCATTATTTAATTACTTGCTGCATTATTTAAGGACTCTGCTGCGGTGTTTAAGAACTCTGCTGCATTATTTAAGGACTTTGCTGCATTATTTTAGGACTCTGCTGCATTATTTAAGGACTTTGCTGTATTATTTAAGGACTCTACTGCATTATTTAAGGACTTTGTTGCATTATTTAAGGACTCTGCTGCATTATTTAAGGACTTTGCTGTATTATTTAAGGACTCTGCTGCATTATTTAAGGACTTTTTTGCATTATTTAAGGACTCTGCTGCATTATTTAAGGACTTGCTGCATTATTTAAGGACTCTGTTGCATTATTTAAGGACTTTATTGCATTATTTAATGACTCTGCTGCATTATTTAAGGAATTTGCTGCATTATTTAAGGACTCTGCTGCATTATTTAAGGACTTTGCTGCATTATTTAATGACTCTGCTGCATTATTTAAGGACTTTGTTGTATTATTTAAGGACTTTGCTGCATTATTTAAGGACTCTGCTGCGGTATTTAAGGACTCTGCTGCATTATTTAAGGACTTTGTTGCATTATTTAAGGACTCTGCTGCATTATTTAAGGACTTTGCTGCATTATTTAAGGACTATGCTGTGGTATTTAAGGACTCTGCTGTATTATTTAAGGACTTTGCTGCATTATTTAAGGACTCTGCTGCATTATTTAATGACTTTGTTGCATTATATAAGGACTCTGCTGCATTATTTAAGGACTATGTTGCATTATGTTAGAAGTCTGCTGCATTATTTAAGGACTTTGCTGCATTATTTAAGGACTCTGCTGCATTATTTAAGGACTTTATTGCATTATTTAAGGACTCTGCTGCATTATTTAATGACTCTGCTGAAGCATTTGAGGACTCAGCTGCATTATTTAAGGTCTCTGCTGTATTATTTAAGGACTCTGCTGCATTATCTAATGACTCTGCTGCGGTATTTAAGGACTCTGCTGCATTATTTAAGGACTTTGCTGCATTATTTAAGGACTGCTGCGTTATTTAAGGACTCTGCTGCATTATTTAAGACTTTGCTGCATTATTTAAGGACTCTGCTGCAGTGCTTAATGACTCTGCTGAAGCAATTGGGGACTCAGATGCATTATTTAAGGACTCTGCTGCATTATGTAAGGACTTTGCTGCTTTATTTAAGGACTTTGCTGCATTATTTAAGGACTTTGTTGCATTATTTAAGGACTCTGCTGCATTATTTAAGGACTTTGTTGCATTATTTAAGGACTCTGCTGCATTATTTAAGGACTTTGCTGCATTATTTAAGGACTATGCTGTGGTATTTAAGGACTATGCTTTGGCATTATTTAAGGACTTTGCTGCATTATTTAAGGACTCTGCTGCATTATTTAATTACTTTGCTGCATTATTAAAGGACCCTGCTGCGGCATTTAAGGATTCTGCTGCATTATTTAAGGACTTTGATGCATTATTTAAGGACGCTGCTGCAGAATTTAAGGAATCTGCTGCATTATTTAAGGACTTTGTTGCATTATCTAAGGTCTCTGCTGCATTATTTAAGGACTCTGCTATGGTACTTAACGACTTTGCTGCATTATTTAAGGACTTTGCTGCATTATTTAAGGACTTTGATGCATTATTTAAGAACTTTGTTGCATTATTTAAGGACTCTGCTGCATTATTTAAGGAGTTTGTTGCATTATGTAAGGACTCTGCTGCATTATTTAAGGACTTTGCTGCATTATTTAAGGACTCTGCTGCATAATTTAAGGACTTTATTGCATTATTTAAGGATCCTGCTGCATTATTTAAGGATCCTGCTGAAGCATTTGAGGACTCAGCTGCATTATTTAAGGACTTTGCTGCATTATTTAACGACTCTGCTGCATTATCTAAGGACTCTGCTGCTTTATTTAAGGACTTTCCTGCATTATTTAAGGAGTCTTCTGCATTATTTAATGACTCTGCTGAAGCATTTGAGGACTCAGCTGCATTATTTAAGGACTCTGCTGCATTATTTAAGGACTTTGCTGCATTATTTAATGACTCTGCTGAAGCATTTGAGGACTCAGCTGCATTATTTAAGGACTCTGCTGCATTATTTAAGGAATTTGCTGCATTATTTAAGGACTCTGCTGCGGTATTTAAGGACTCTGCTGCATTATTTAAGGACTTTGATGCATTATTTAAGGACGCTGCTGCAGAATTTAAGGAATCTGCTGCATTATTTAAGGACTTTGTTGCATTATTTAAGGTCTCTGCTGCATTATTTAAGGACTCTGCTGTGGTATTTAAGGACTCTGCTGCATTATTTAAGGACTTTGTTGCATTATGTAAGGAGTCTGCTGCATTATTTAAGGACTTTGCTGCATTATTTAACGACTCTGCTGAAGCATTTGAGGACTCAGCTGCATTATTTAAGGACTCTGCTGCATTATTTAAGGAATTTGCTGCATTATTTAAGGACTCTGCTGTGGTATTTAAGGACTCTGCTGCATTATTTAAGGACTTTGTTGCATTATGTAAGGAGTCTGCTGCATTATTTAAGGACTTTGCTGCATTATTTAATGAATCTGCTGAAGCATTTGAGGACTCAACTGCATTATTTAAGGTCTCTGCTGCATTATTTAAGGACTCTGCTGAAGCATTTGAGGACTCAGCTGCATGATTTAAGGACTTTGCTGCATTATTTAAGGACTCTGCTGCATTATTTAAGGAATTTGTTGCATTATTTAAGGACTCTGCTGCATTATTTAAGGACTTTGCTGCATTATTTAATAACTTTGTTGCATTATATAAGTACTCTGCTGCATTATTTAAGGACTTTGTTGCATTATGTAAGGAGTCTGCTGCATTATTTAAGGACTTTGCTGCATTATTTAACGACTCTGCTGAAGCATTTGAGGACTCAGCTGCATTATTTAAGGACTCTGCTGCATTATTTAAGGAGTTTGCTGCATTATTTAAGGACTCTGCTGCGGTATTTAAGGACTCTGCTGCATTATTTAAGGACTTTGTTGCATTATTTAAGGTCTCTGCTGCAGTATTTAATGACTTTGCTGAAGCATTTGGGCACTCAGATGCATTATTTAAGGACTCTGCTGCATTATGTAAGGGCTTTGCTGCTTTATTTAAGGACTCTTTTGCATTATTTAAGGACTTTGTTGCATTATTTATGGACTCTGCTGCATTATTTAAGGACTTTGTTGCATTATTTAAGGATTCTGCTGCATTATTTAAGGACTTTGCTGCATTATTTAAGGACTTTGCCGCATTATTTAAGGACTATGCTTTGGTATTTAAGGACTCTGCTGCATTATTTAAGGACTTTGCTGCATTATTTAAGGACTCTGCTGCAATATTTAATTACTTTGCTGCATTATTTAAGGACTCTGCTGCGGTATTTAAGGACTCTGCTGCATTATTTAAGGACTTTGATGCATAATTTAAGGACACTGCTGCAGAATTTAAGGAATCTGCTTCATTATTTAAGGACTTTGTTGCATTATTTAAGGTCTCTGCTGCATTATTTAAGGACTCTGCTATGGTACTTAAGGACTTTGCTGCATTATTTAAGGACTTTGCTGCAATATTTAAGGACTCTGCTGCATTATTTAAGAACTTTGTTGCATTATGTAAGGACTCTGCTGCATTATTTAAGGACTTTGCTGCATTATTTAAGGACTCTGCTGCATAATTTAAGGACTTTATTGCATTATTTTAGGATCCTGCTGCATTATTTAATGACTCTGCTGAAGCATTTGAGGACTCAGCTGCATTATTAAAGGTCTCTGCTGCATTATTTAAGGATCCTGCTGAAGCATTTGAGGACTCAGTTGCATTATTTAAGGACTTTGCTGCATTATTTAACGACTCTGCTGCGTTATTTAAGGACTCTGCTGCATTATTTAAGAACTTTGCTGCATTATTTAAGGACTCTTCTGCATTATTTAATGACTCTGCTGAAGTATTTGAGGACTCAGCTGCATTATTTAAGGACTCTGCTGCATTATTTAAGGAATTTGCTGCATTATTTAAGGACTCTGCTGCGTTATTTAAGGACTCTGCTGCATTATTTAAGGACTTTGATGCATTATTTAAGGACGCTGCTGCAGAATTTAAGGAATCTGCTGCATTATTTAAGGACTTTGTTGCATTATTTAAGGTCTCTGCTGCGTTATTTAAGGACTCTGCTGTGGTATTTAAGGACTCTGCTGCATTATTTAAGGAATTTGTTGCATTATTTAAGGACGCTGCTGCATTATTTAAGGTCTTTGTAGCATTATTTAAGGACTCTGCTGCAGTATTTAATGACTCTGCTGAAGCATTTGGGGACTCAGATGCATTATTTAAGGACTCTGCTGCATTATGTAAGGGCTTTGCTGCTTTATTTAAGGACTCTTTTGCATTATTTAAGGACTTTGTTGCATTATTTAAGGACTCTGCTGCATTATTTAAGGACTTTGTTGCATTATTTAAGGATTCTGCTGCATTATTTAAGGACTTTGCTGCATTATTTAAGGACTATGCTTTGGTATTTAAGGACTCTGCTGCATTATTTAAGGACTTTGCTGCATTATTTAAGGACTCTGCTGCATTATTTAATTACTTTGCTGCATTATTTAAGGACTCTGCTGCGGTATTTAAGGACTCTGCTGCATTATTTAAGGACTTTGCTGCATTACTTAAGGACTCTGCTGCATTATTTAATTACTTGCTGCATTATTTAAGGACTCTGCTGCGGTGTTTAAGAACTCTGCTGCATTATTTAAGGACTTTGCTGCATTATTTTAGGACTCTGCTGCATTATTTAAGGACTTTGCTGTATTATTTAAGGACTCTACTGCATTATTTAAGGACTTTGTTGCATTATTTAAGGACTCTGCTGCATTATTTAAGGACTTTGCTGTATTATTTAAGGACTCTGCTGCATTATTTAAGGACTTTTTTGCATTATTTAAGGACTCTGCTGCATTATTTAAGGACTTTGCTGCATTATTTAAGGACTCTGTTGCATTATTTAAGGACTTTATTGCATTATTTAATGACTCTGCTGCATTATTTAAGGAATTTGCTGCATTATTTAAGGACTCTGCTGCATTATTTAAGGACTTTGCTGCATTATTTAATGACTCTGCTGCATTATTTAAGGACTTTGTTGTATTATTTAAGGACTTTGCTGCATTATTTAAGGACTCTGCTGCGGTATTTAAGGACTCTGCTGCATTATTTAAGGACTTTGTTGCATTATTTAAGGACTCTGCTGCATTATTTAAGGACTTTGCTGCATTATTTAAGGACTATGCTGTGGTATTTAAGGACTCTGCTGTATTATTTAAGGACTTTGCTGCATTATTTAAGGACTCTGCTGCATTATTTAATGACTTTGTTGCATTATATAAGGACTCTGCTGCATTATTTAAGGACTATGTTGCATTATGTTAGAAGTCTGCTGCATTATTTAAGGACTTTGCTGCATTATTTAAGGACTCTGCTGCATTATTTAAGGACTTTATTGCATTATTTAAGGACTCTGCTGCATTATTTAATGACTCTGCTGAAGCATTTGAGGACTCAGCTGCATTATTTAAGGTCTCTGCTGTATTATTTAAGGACTCTGCTGCATTATCTAATGACTCTGCTGCGGTATTTAAGGACTCTGCTGCATTATTTAAGGACTTTGCTGCATTATTTAAGGACTGCTGCGTTATTTAAGGACTCTGCTGCATTATTTAAGACTTTGCTGCATTATTTAAGGACTCTGCTGCAGTGCTTAATGACTCTGCTGAAGCAATTGGGGACTCAGATGCATTATTTAAGGACTCTGCTGCATTATGTAAGGACTTTGCTGCTTTATTTAAGGACTTTGCTGCATTATTTAAGGACTTTGTTGCATTATTTAAGGACTCTGCTGCATTATTTAAGGACTTTGTTGCATTATTTAAGGACTCTGCTGCATTATTTAAGGACTTTGTTGCATTATTTAAGGACTCTGCTGCATTATTTAAGGACTTTGCTGCATTATTTAAGGACTATGCTGTGGTATTTAAGGACTATGCTTTGGCATTATTTAAGGACTTTGCTGCATTATTTAAGGACTCTGCTGCATTATTTAATTACTTTGCTGCATTATTAAAGGACCCTGCTGCGGCATTTAAGGATTCTGCTGCATTATTTAAGGACTTTGATGCATTATTTAAGGACGCTGCTGCAGAATTTAAGGAATCTGCTGCATTATTTAAGGACTTTGTTGCATTATTTAAGGTCTCTGCTGCATTATTTAAGGACTCTGCTATGGTACTTAACGACTTTGCTGCATTATTTAAGGACTTTGCTGCATTATTTAAGGACTTTGATGCATTATTTAAGAACTTTGTTGCATTATTTAAGGACTCTGCTGCATTATTTAAGGAGTTTGTTGCATTATGTAAGGACTCTGCTGCATTATTTAAGGACTTTGCTGCATTATTTAAGGACTCTGCTGCATAATTTAAGGACTTTATTGCATTATTTAAGGATCCTGCTGCATTATTTAAGGATCCTGCTGAAGTATTTGAGGACTCAGCTGCATTATTTAAGGACTTTGCTGCATTATTTAACGACTCTGCTGCATTATCTAAGGACTCTGCTGCTTTATTTAAGGACTTTCCTGCATTATTTAAGGAGTCTTCTGCATTATTTAATGACTCTGCTGAAGCATTTGAGGACTCAGCTGCATTATTTAAGGACTCTGCTGCATTATTTAAGGAATTTGCTGCATTATTTAAGGACTCTGCTGCGGTATTTAAGGACTCTGCTGCATTATTTAAGGACTTTGATGCATTATTTAAGGACGCTGCTGCAGAATTTAAGGAATCTGCTGCATTATTTAAGGACTTTGTTGCATTATTTAAGGTCTCTGCTGCATTATTTAAGGACTCTGCTGTGGTATTTAAGGACTCTGCTGCATTATTTAAGGACTTTGTTGCATTATGTAAGGAGTCTGCTGCATTATTTAAGGACTTTGCTGCATTATTTAACGACTCTGCTGAAGCATTTGAGGACTCAGCTGCATTATTTAAGGACTCTGCTGCATTATTTAAGGAATTTGCTGCATTATTTAAGGACTCTGCTGTGGTATTTAAGGACTCTGCTGCATTATTTAAGGACTTTGTTGCATTATGTAAGGAGTCTGCTGCATTATTTAAGGACTTTGCTGCATTATTTAATGAATCTGCTGAAGCATTTGAGGACTCAACTGCATTATTTAAGGTCTCTGCTGCATTATTTAAGGACTCTGCTGAAGCATTTGAGGACTCAGCTGCATGATTTAAGGACTTTGCTGCATTATTTAAGGACTCTGCTGCATTATTTAAGGAATTTGTTGCATTATTTAAGGACTCTGCTGCATTATTTAAGGACTTTGCTGCATTATTTAATAACTTTGTTGCATTATATAAGTACTCTGCTGCATTATTTAAGGACTTTGTTGCATTATGTAAGGAGTCTGCTGCATTATTTAAGGACTTTGCTGCATTATTTAACGACTCTGCTGAAGCATTTGAGGACTCAGCTGCATTATTTAAGGACTCTGCTGCATTATTTAAGGAGTTTGCTGCATTATTTAAGGACTCTGCTGCGGTATTTAAGGACTCTGCTGCATTATTTAAGGACTTTGTTGCATTATTTAAGGTCTCTGCTGCAGTATTTAATGACTTTGCTGAAGCATTTGGGCACTCAGATGCATTATTTAAGGACTCTGCTGCATTATGTAAGGGCTTTGCTGCTTTATTTAAGGACTCTTTTGCATTATTTAAGGACTTTGTTGCATTATTTATGGACTCTGCTGCATTATTTAAGGACTTTGTTGCATTATTTAAGGATTCTGCTGCATTATTTAAGGACTTTGCTGCATTATTTAAGGACTTTGCCGCATTATTTAAGGACTATGCTTTGGTATTTAAGGACTCTGCTGCATTATTTAAGGACTTTGCTGCATTATTTAAGGACTCTGCTGCAATATTTAATTACTTTGCTGCATTATTTAAGGACTCTGCTGCGGTATTTAAGGACTCTGCTGCATTATTTAAGGACTTTGATGCATAATTTAAGGACACTGCTGCAGAATTTAAGGAATCTGCTTCATTATTTAAGGACTTTGTTGCATTATTTAAGGTCTCTGCTGCATTATTTAAGGACTCTGCTATGGTACTTAAGGACTTTGCTGCATTATTTAAGGACTTTGCTGCAATATTTAAGGACTCTGCTGCATTATTTAAGAACTTTGTTGCATTATGTAAGGACTCTGCTGCATTATTTAAGGACTTTGCTGCATTATTTAAGGACTCTGCTGCATAATTTAAGGACTTTATTGCATTATTTTAGGATCCTGCTGCATTATTTAATGACTCTGCTGAAGCATTTGAGGACTCAGCTGCATTATTAAAGGTCTCTGCTGCATTATTTAAGGATCCTGCTGAAGCATTTGAGGACTCAGTTGCATTATTTAAGGACTTTGCTGCATTATTTAACGACTCTGCTGCGTTATTTAAGGACTCTGCTGCATTATTTAAGAACTTTGCTGCATTATTTAAGGACTCTTCTGCATTATTTAATGACTCTGCTGAAGTATTTGAGGACTCAGCTGCATTATTTAAGGACTCTGCTGCATTATTTAAGGAATTTGCTGCATTATTTAAGGACTCTGCTGCGTTATTTAAGGACTCTGCTGCATTATTTAAGGACTTTGATGCATTATTTAAGGACGCTGCTGCAGAATTTAAGGAATCTGCTGCATTATTTAAGGACTTTGTTGCATTATTTAAGGTCTCTGCTGCGTTATTTAAGGACTCTGCTGTGGTATTTAAGGACTCTGCTGCATTATTTAAGGAATTTGTTGCATTATTTAAGGACGCTGCTGCATTATTTAAGGTCTTTGTAGCATTATTTAAGGACTCTGCTGCAGTATTTAATGACTCTGCTGAAGCATTTGGGGACTCAGATGCATTATTTAAGGACTCTGCTGCATTATGTAAGGGCTTTGCTGCTTTATTTAAGGACTCTTTTGCATTATTTAAGGACTTTGTTGCATTATTTAAGGACTCTGCTGCATTATTTAAGGACTTTGTTGCATTATTTAAGGATTCTGCTGCATTATTTAAGGACTTTGCTGCATTATTTAAGGACTATGCTTTGGTATTTAAGGACTCTGCTGCATTATTTAAGGACTTTGCTGCATTATTTAAGGACTCTGCTGCATTATTTAATTACTTTGCTGCATTATTTAAGGACTCTGCTGCGGTATTTAAGGACTCTGCTGCATTATTTAAGGACTTTGCTGCATTACTTAAGGACTCTGCTGCATTATTTAATTACTTGCTGCATTATTTAAGGACTCTGCTGCGGTGTTTAAGAACTCTGCTGCATTATTTAAGGACTTTGCTGCATTATTTTAGGACTCTGCTGCATTATTTAAGGACTTTGCTGTATTATTTAAGGACTCTACTGCATTATTTAAGGACTTTGTTGCATTATTTAAGGACTCTGCTGCATTATTTAAGGACTTTGCTGTATTATTTAAGGACTCTGCTGCATTATTTAAGGACTTTTTTGCATTATTTAAGGACTCTGCTGCATTATTTAAGGACTTTGCTGCATTATTTAAGGACTCTGTTGCATTATTTAAGGACTTTATTGCATTATTTAATGACTCTGCTGCATTATTTAAGGAATTTGCTGCATTATTTAAGGACTCTGCTGCATTATTTAAGGACTTTGCTGCATTATTTAATGACTCTGCTGCATTATTTAAGGACTTTGTTGTATTATTTAAGGACTTTGCTGCATTATTTAAGGACTCTGCTGCGGTATTTAAGGACTCTGCTGCATTATTTAAGGACTTTGTTGCATTATTTAAGGACTCTGCTGCATTATTTAAGGACTTTGCTGCATTATTTAAGGACTATGCTGTGGTATTTAAGGACTCTGCTGTATTATTTAAGGACTTTGCTGCATTATTTAAGGACTCTGCTGCATTATTTAATGACTTTGTTGCATTATATAAGGACTCTGCTGCATTATTTAAGGACTATGTTGCATTATGTTAGAAGTCTGCTGCATTATTTAAGGACTTTGCTGCATTATTTAAGGACTCTGCTGCATTATTTAAGGACTTTATTGCATTATTTAAGGACTCTGCTGCATTATTTAATGACTCTGCTGAAGCATTTGAGGACTCAGCTGCATTATTTAAGGTCTCTGCTGTATTATTTAAGGACTCTGCTGCATTATCTAATGACTCTGCTGCGGTATTTAAGGACTCTGCTGCATTATTTAAGGACTTTGCTGCATTATTTAAGGACTGCTGCGTTATTTAAGGACTCTGCTGCATTATTTAAGACTTTGCTGCATTATTTAAGGACTCTGCTGCAGTGCTTAATGACTCTGCTGAAGCAATTGGGGACTCAGATGCATTATTTAAGGACTCTGCTGCATTATGTAAGGACTTTGCTGCTTTATTTAAGGACTTTGCTGCATTATTTAAGGACTTTGTTGCATTATTTAAGGACTCTGCTGCATTATTTAAGGACTTTGTTGCATTATTTAAGGACTCTGCTGCATTATTTAAGGACTTTGTTGCATTATTTAAGGACTCTGCTGCATTATTTAAGGACTTTGCTGCATTATTTAAGGACTATGCTGTGGTATTTAAGGACTATGCTTTGGCATTATTTAAGGACTTTGCTGCATTATTTAAGGACTCTGCTGCATTATTTAATTACTTTGCTGCATTATTAAAGGACCCTGCTGCGGCATTTAAGGATTCTGCTGCATTATTTAAGGACTTTGATGCATTATTTAAGGACGCTGCTGCAGAATTTAAGGAATCTGCTGCATTATTTAAGGACTTTGTTGCATTATTTAAGGTCTCTGCTGCATTATTTAAGGACTCTGCTATGGTACTTAACGACTTTGCTGCATTATTTAAGGACTTTGCTGCATTATTTAAGGACTTTGATGCATTATTTAAGAACTTTGTTGCATTATTTAAGGACTCTGCTGCATTATTTAAGGAGTTTGTTGCATTATGTAAGGACTCTGCTGCATTATTTAAGGACTTTGCTGCATTATTTAAGGACTCTGCTGCATAATTTAAGGACTTTATTGCATTATTTAAGGATCCTGCTGCATTATTTAAGGATCCTGCTGAAGTATTTGAGGACTCAGCTGCATTATTTAAGGACTTTGCTGCATTATTTAACGACTCTGCTGCATTATCTAAGGACTCTGCTGCTTTATTTAAGGACTTTCCTGCATTATTTAAGGAGTCTTCTGCATTATTTAATGACTCTGCTGAAGCATTTGAGGACTCAGCTGCATTATTTAAGGACTCTGCTGCATTATTTAAGGAATTTGCTGCATTATTTAAGGACTCTGCTGCGGTATTTAAGGACTCTGCTGCATTATTTAAGGACTTTGATGCATTATTTAAGGACGCTGCTGCAGAATTTAAGGAATCTGCTGCATTATTTAAGGACTTTGTTGCATTATTTAAGGTCTCTGCTGCATTATTTAAGGACTCTGCTGTGGTATTTAAGGACTCTGCTGCATTATTTAAGGACTTTGTTGCATTATGTAAGGAGTCTGCTGCATTATTTAAGGACTTTGCTGCATTATTTAACGACTCTGCTGAAGCATTTGAGGACTCAGCTGCATTATTTAAGGACTCTGCTGCATTATTTAAGGAATTTGCTGCATTATTTAAGGACTCTGCTGTGGTATTTAAGGACTCTGCTGCATTATTTAAGGACTTTGTTGCATTATGTAAGGAGTCTGCTGCATTATTTAAGGACTTTGCTACATTATTTAATGAATCTGCTGAAGCATTTGAGGACTCAACTGCATTATTTAAGGTCTCTGCTGCATTATTTAAGGACTCTGCTGAAGCATTTGAGGACTCAGCTGCATGATTTAAGGACTTTGCTGCATTATTTAAGGACTCTGCTGCATTATTTAAGGAATTTGTTGCATTATTTAAGGACTCTGCTGCATTATTTAAGGACTTTGCTGCATTATTTAATAACTTTGTTGCATTATATAAGTACTCTGCTGCATTATTTAAGGACTTTGTTGCATTATGTAAGGAGTCTGCTGCATTATTTAAGGACTTTGCTGCATTATTTAACGACTCTGCTGAAGCATTTGAGGACTCAGCTGCATTATTTAAGGACTCTGCTGCATTATTTAAGGAGTTTGCTGCATTATTTAAGGACTCTGCTGCGGTATTTAAGGACTCTGCTGCATTATTTAAGGACTTTGTTGCATTATTTAAGGTCTCTGCTGCAGTATTTAATGACTTTGCTGAAGCATTTGGGCACTCAGATGCATTATTTAAGGACTCTGCTGCATTATGTAAGGGCTTTGCTGCTTTATTTAAGGACTCTTTTGCATTATTTAAGGACTTTGTTGCATTATTTATGGACTCTGCTGCATTATTTAAGGACTTTGTTGCATTATTTAAGGATTCTGCTGCATTATTTAAGGACTTTGCTGCATTATTTAAGGACTTTGCCGCATTATTTAAGGACTATGCTTTGGTATTTAAGGACTCTGCTGCATTATTTAAGGACTTTGCTGCATTATTTAAGGACTCTGCTGCAATATTTAATTACTTTGCTGCATTATTTAAGGACTCTGCTGCGGTATTTAAGGACTCTGCTGCATTATTTAAGGACTTTGATGCATAATTTAAGGACACTGCTGCAGAATTTAAGGAATCTGCTTCATTATTTAAGGACTTTGTTGCATTATTTAAGGTCTCTGCTGCATTATTTAAGGACTCTGCTATGGTACTTAAGGACTTTGCTGCATTATTTAAGGACTTTGCTGCAATATTTAAGGACTCTGCTGCATTATTTAAGAACTTTGTTGCATTATGTAAGGACTCTGCTGCATTATTTAAGGACTTTGCTGCATTATTTAAGGACTCTGCTGCATAATTTAAGGACTTTATTGCATTATTTTAGGATCCTGCTGCATTATTTAATGACTCTGCTGAAGCATTTGAGGACTCAGCTGCATTATTAAAGGTCTCTGCTGCATTATTTAAGGATCCTGCTGAAGCATTTGAGGACTCAGTTGCATTATTTAAGGACTTTGCTGCATTATTTAACGACTCTGCTGCGTTATTTAAGGACTCTGCTGCATTATTTAAGAACTTTGCTGCATTATTTAAGGACTCTTCTGCATTATTTAATGACTCTGCTGAAGTATTTGAGGACTCAGCTGCATTATTTAAGGACTCTGCTGCATTATTTAAGGAATTTGCTGCATTATTTAAGGACTCTGCTGCGTTATTTAAGGACTCTGCTGCATTATTTAAGGACTTTGATGCATTATTTAAGGACGCTGCTGCAGAATTTAAGGAATCTGCTGCATTATTTAAGGACTTTGTTGCATTATTTAAGGTCTCTGCTGCGTTATTTAAGGACTCTGCTGTGGTATTTAAGGACTCTGCTGCATTATTTAAGGAATTTGTTGCATTATTTAAGGACGCTGCTGCATTATTTAAGGTCTTTGTAGCATTATTTAAGGACTCTGCTGCAGTATTTAATGACTCTGCTGAAGCATTTGGGGACTCTGCTGCATTATTTAAGGACTTTGCTGTATTATTTAAGGACTCTGCTGCATTATTTAAGGACTTTTTTGCATTATTTAAGGACTCTGCTGCATTATTTAAGGACTTTGCTGCATTATTTAAGGACTCTGTTGCATTATTTAAGGACTTTATTGCATTATTTAATGACTCTGCTGCATTATTTAAGGAATTTGCTGCATTATTTAAGGACTCTGCTGCATTATTTAAGGACTTTGCTGCATTATTTAATGACTCTGCTGCATTATTTAAGGACTTTGTTGTATTATTTAAGGACTTTGCTGCATTATTTAAGGACTCTGCTGCGGTATTTAAGGACTCTGCTGCATTATTTAAGGACTTTGTTGCATTATTTAAGGACTCTGCTGCATTATTTAAGGACTTTGCTGCATTATTTAAGGACTATGCTGTGGTATTTAAGGACTCTGCTGTATTATTTAAGGACTTTGCTGCATTATTTAAGGACTCTGCTGCATTATTTAATGACTTTGTTGCATTATATAAGGACTCTGCTGCATTATTTAAGGACTATGTTGCATTATGTTAGAAGTCTGCTGCATTATTTAAGGACTTTGCTGCATTATTTAAGGACTCTGCTGCATTATTTAAGGACTTTATTGCATTATTTAAGGACTCTGCTGCATTATTTAATGACTCTGCTGAAGCATTTGAGGACTCAGCTGCATTATTTAAGGTCTCTGCTGTATTATTTAAGGACTCTGCTGCATTATCTAATGACTCTGCTGCGGTATTTAAGGACTCTGCTGCATTATTTAAGGACTTTGCTGCATTATTTAAGGACTGCTGCGTTATTTAAGGACTCTGCTGCATTATTTAAGACTTTGCTGCATTATTTAAGGACTCTGCTGCAGTGCTTAATGACTCTGCTGAAGCAATTGGGGACTCAGATGCATTATTTAAGGACTCTGCTGCATTATGTAAGGACTTTGCTGCTTTATTTAAGGACTTTGCTGCATTATTTAAGGACTTTGTTGCATTATTTAAGGACTCTGCTGCATTATTTAAGGACTTTGTTGCATTATTTAAGGACTCTGCTGCATTATTTAAGGACTTTGCTGCATTATTTAAGGACTATGCTGTGGTATTTAAGGACTATGCTTTGGCATTATTTAAGGACTTTGCTGCATTATTTAAGGACTCTGCTGCATTATTTAATTACTTTGCTGCATTATTAAAGGACCCTGCTGCGGCATTTAAGGATTCTGCTGCATTATTTAAGGACTTTGATGCATTATTTAAGGACGCTGCTGCAGAATTTAAGGAATCTGCTGCATTATTTAAGGACTTTGTTGCATTATTTAAGGTCTCTGCTGCATTATTTAAGGACTCTGCTATGGTACTTAACGACTTTGCTGCATTATTTAAGGACTTTGCTGCATTATTTAAGGACTTTGATGCATTATTTAAGAACTTTGTTGCATTATTTAAGGACTCTGCTGCATTATTTAAGGAGTTTGTTGCATTATGTAAGGACTCTGCTGCATTATTTAAGGACTTTGCTGCATTATTTAAGGACTCTGCTGCATAATTTAAGGACTTTATTGCATTATTTAAGGATCCTGCTGCATTATTTAAGGATCCTGCTGAAGCATTTGAGGACTCAGCTGCATTATTTAAGGACTTTGCTGCATTATTTAACGACTCTGCTGCATTATCTAAGGACTCTGCTGCTTTATTTAAGGACTTTCCTGCATTATTTAAGGAGTCTTCTGCATTATTTAATGACTCTGCTGAAGCATTTGAGGACTCAGCTGCATTATTTAAGGACTCTGCTGCATTATTTAAGGACTTTGCTGCATTATTTAATGACTCTGCTGAAGCATTTGAGGACTCAGCTGCATTATTTAAGGACTCTGCTGCATTATTTAAGGAATTTGCTGCATTATTTAAGGACTCTGCTGCGGTATTTAAGGACTCTGCTGCATTATTTAAGGACTTTGATGCATTATTTAAGGACGCTGCTGCAGAATTTAAGGAATCTGCTGCATTATTTAAGGACTTTGTTGCATTATTTAAGGTCTCTGCTGCATTATTTAAGGACTCTGCTGTGGTATTTAAGGACTCTGCTGCATTATTTAAGGACTTTGTTGCATTATGTAAGGAGTCTGCTGCATTATTTAAGGACTTTGCTGCATTATTTAACGACTCTGCTGAAGCATTTGAGGACTCAGCTGCATTATTTAAGGACTCTGCTGCATTATTTAAGGAATTTGCTGCATTATTTAAGGACTCTGCTGCGTTATTTAAGGACTCTGCTGCATTATTTAAGGACTTTGATGCATTATTTAAGGACGCTGCTGCAGAATTTAAGGAATCTGCTGCATTATTTAAGGACTTTGTTGCATTATTTAAGGTCTCTGCTGCATTATTTAAGGACTCTGCTGTGGTATTTAAGGACTCTGCTGCATTATTTAAGGAATTTGTTGCATTATTTAAGGACGCTGCTGCATTATTTAAGGACTTTGTTGCTTTATTTAAGGACTCTGCTGCAGTATTTAATGACTCTGCTGAAGCATTTGGGGACTCAGATGCATTATTTAAGGACTCTGCTGCATTATGTAAGGGCTTTGCTGCTTTATTTAAGGACTCTTTTGCATTATTTAAGGACTTTGTTGCATTATTTAAGGACTCTGCTGCATTATTTAAGGACTTTGCTGCATTATTTAAGGACTATGCTTTGGTATTTAAGGACTCTGCTGCATTATTTAAGGACTTTGCTGCATTATTTAAGGACTCTGCTGCATTATTTAATTACTTTGCTGCATTATTTAAGGACTCTGCTGCGGTATTTAAGGACTCTGCTGCATTATTTAAGGACTTTGATGCATTATTTAAGGACTCTGCTGCATTATTTAAGGAATTTGTTGCATTATTTAAGGACTCTGCTGCATTATTTAAGGACTTTGCTGCATTATTTAATAACTTTGTTGCATTATATAAGTACTCTGCTGCATTATTTAAGGACTTTGTTGCATTATGTAAGGAGTCTGCTGCATTATTTAAGGACTTTGCTGCATTATTTAACGACTCTGCTGAAGCATTTGAGGACTCAGCTGCATTATTTAAGGACTCTGCTGCATTATTTAAGGAATTTGCTGCATTATTTAAGGACTCTGCTGCGGTATTTAAGGACTCTGCTGCATTATTTAAGGACTTTGTTGCATTATGTAAGGAGTCTGCTGCATTATTTAAGGACTTTGCTGCATTATTTAATGAATCTGCTGAAGCATTTGAGGACTCAACTGCATTATTTAAGGTCTCTGCTGCATTATTTAAGGACTCTGCTGAAGCATTTGAGGACTCAGCTGCATGATTTAAGGACTTTGCTGCATTAGTTAAGGACTCTGCTGCATTATTTAAGGAATTTGTTGCATTATTTAAGGACTCTGCTGCATTATTTAAGGACTTTGCTGCATTATTTAATAACTTTGTTGCATTATATAAGTACTCTGCTGCATTATTTAAGGACTTTGTTGCATTATGTAAGGAGTCTGCTGCATTATTTAAGGACTTTGCTGCATTATTTAACGACTCTGCTGAAGCATTTGAGGACTCAGCTGCATTATTTAAGGACACTGCTGCATTATTTAAGGAATTTGCTGCATTATTTAAGGACTCTGCTGCGGTATTTAAGGACTCTGCTGCATTATTTAAGGACTTTGTTGCATTATTTAAGGTCTCTGCTGCAGTATTTAATGACTCTGCTGAAGCATTTGGGCACTCAGATGCATTATTTAAGGACTCTGCTGCATTATGTAAGGGCTTTGCTGCTTTATTTAAGGACTCTTTTGCATTATTTAAGGACTTTGTTGCATTATTTAAGGACTCTGCTGCATTATTTAAGGACTTTGTTGCATTATTTAAGGATTCTGCTGCATTATTTAAGGACTTTGCTGCATTATTTAAGGACTTTGCCGCATTATTTAAGGACTATGCTTTGGTATTTAAGGACTCTGCTGCATTATTTAAGGACTCTGCTGCATTATTTAAGGACTCTGCTGCATTATTTAATTACTTTGCTGCATTATTTAAGGACTCTGCTGCGGTATTTAAGGACTCTGCTGCGGTATTTAAGGACTCTGCTGCATTATTTAAGGACACTGCTGCAGAATTTAAGGAATCTGCTTCATTATTTAAGGACTTTGTTGCTTTATTTAAGGTCTCTGCTGCATTATTTAAGGACTCTGCTATGGTACTTAAGGACTTTGCTGCATTATTTAAGGACTTTGCTGCAATATTTAAGGACTCTGCTGCATTATTTAAGAACTTTGTTGCATTATGTAAGGACTCTGCTGCATTATTTAAGGACTTTGCTGCATTATTTAAGGACTCTGCTGCATAATTTAAGGACTTTATTGCATTATTTTAGGATCCTGCTGCATTATTTAATGACTCTGCTGAAGCATTTGAGGACTCAGCTGCATTATTAAAGGTCTCTGCTGCATTATTTAAGGATCCTGCTGAAGCATTTGAGGACTCAGTTGCATTATTTAAGGACTTTGCTGCATTATTTAACGACTCTGCTGCGTTATTTAAGGACTCTGCTGCATTATTTAAGAACTTTGCTGCATTATTTAAGGACTCTTCTGCATTATTTAATGACTCTGCTGAAGTATTTGAGGACTCAGCTGCATTATTTAAGGACTCTGCTGCATTATTTAAGGAATTTGCTGCATTATTTAAGGACTCTGCTGCGTTATTTAAGGACTCTGCTGCATTATTTAAGGACTTTGATGCATTATTTAAGGACGCTGCTGCAGAATTTAAGGAATCTGCTGCATTATTTAAGGACTTTGTTGCATTATTTAAGGTCTCTGCTGCGTTATTTAAGGACTCTGCTGTGGTATTTAAGGACTCTGCTGCATTATTTAAGGAATTTGTTGCATTATTTAAGGACGCTGCTGCATTATTTAAGGTCTTTGTAGCATTATTTAAGGACTCTGCTGCAGTATTTAATGACTCTGCTGAAGCATTTGGGGACTCTGCTGCATTATTTAAGGACTTTGCTGTATTATTTAAGGACTCTGCTGCATTATTTAAGGACTTTTTTGCATTATTTAAGGACTCTGCTGCATTATTTAAGGACTTTGCTGCATTATTTAAGGACTCTGTTGCATTATTTAAGGACTTTATTGCATTATTTAATGACTCTGCTGCATTATTTAAGGAATTTGCTGCATTATTTAAGGACTCTGCTGCATTATTTAAGGTCTTTGCTGCATTATTTAATGACTCTGCTGCATTATTTAAGGACTTTGTTGTATTATTTAAGGACTTTGCTGCATTATTTAAGGACTCTGCTGCGGTATTTAAGGACTCTGCTGCATTATTTAAGGACTTTGTTGCATTATTTAAGGACTCTGCTGCATTATTTAAGGACTTTGCTGCATTATTTAAGGACTATGCTGTGGTATTTAAGGACTCTGCTGTATTATTTAAGGACTTTGCTGCATTATTTAAGGACTCTGCTGCATTATTTAATGACTTTGTTGCATTATATAAGGACTCTGCTGCATTATTTAAGGACTATGTTGCATTATGTTAGAAGTCTGCTGCATTATTTAAGGACTTTGCTGCATTATTTAAGGACTCTGCTGCATTATTTAAGGACTTTATTGCATTATTTAAGGACTCTGCTGCATTATTTAATGACTCTGCTGAAGCATTTGAGGACTCAGCTGCATTATTTAAGGTCTCTGCTGTATTATTTAAGGACTCTGCTGCATTATCTAATGACTCTGCTGCGGTATTTAAGGACTCTGCTGCATTATTTAAGGACTTTGCTGCATTATTTAAGGACTGCTGCGTTATTTAAGGACTCTGCTGCATTATTTAAGACTTTGCTGCATTATTTAAGGACTCTGCTGCAGTGCTTAATGACTCTGCTGAAGCAATTGGGGACTCAGATGCATTATTTAAGGACTCTGCTGCATTATGTAAGGACTTTGCTGCTTTATTTAAGGACTTTGCTGCATTATTTAAGGACTTTGTTGCATTATTTAAGGACTCTGCTGCATTATTTAAGGACTTTGTTGCATTATTTAAGGACTCTGCTGCATTATTTAAGGACTTTGCTGCATTATTTAAGGACTATGCTGTGGTATTTAAGGACTATGCTTTGGCATTATTTAAGGACTTTGCTGCATTATCTAAGGACTCTGCTGCATTATTTAATTACTTTGCTGCATTATTAAAGGACCCTGCTGCGGCATTTAAGGATTCTGCTGCATTATTTAAGGACTTTGATGCATTATTTAAGGACGCTGCTGCAGAATTTAAGGAATCTGCTGCATTATTTAAGGACTTTGTTGCATTATTTAAGGTCTCTGCTGCATTATTTAAGGACTCTGCTATGGTACTTAACGACTTTGCTGCATTATTTAAGGACTTTGCTGCATTATTTAAGGACTTTGATGCATTATTTAAGAACTTTGTTGCATTATTTAAGGACTCTGCTGCATTATTTAAGGAGTTTGTTGCATTATGTAAGGACTCTGCTGCATTATTTAAGGACTTTGCTGCATTATTTAAGGACTCTGCTGCATAATTTAAGGACTTTATTGCATTATTTAAGGATCCTGCTGCATTATTTAAGGATCCTGCTGAAGCATTTGAGGACTCAGCTGCATTATTTAAGGACTTTGCTGCATTATTTAACGACTCTGCTGCATTATCTAAGGACTCTGCTGCTTTATTTAAGGACTTTCCTGCATTATTTAAGGAGTCTTCTGCATTATTTAATGACTCTGCTGAAGCATTTGAGGACTCAGCTGCATTATTTAAGGACTCTGCTGCATTATTTAAGGACTTTGCTGCATTATTTAATGACTCTGCTGAAGCATTTGAGGACTCAGCTGCATTATTTAAGGACTCTGCTGCATTATTTAAGGAATTTGCTGCATTATTTAAGGACTCTGCTGCGGTATTTAAGGACTCTGCTGCATTATTTAAGGACTTTGATGCATTATTTAAGGACGCTGCTGCAGAATTTAAGGAATCTGCTGCATTATTTAAGGACTTTGTTGCATTATTTAAGGTCTCTGCTGCATTATTTAAGGACTCTGCTGTGGTATTTAAGGACTCTGCTGCATTATTTAAGGACTTTGTTGCATTATGTAAGGAGTCTGCTGCATTATTTAAGGACTTTGCTGCATTATTTAACGACTCTGCTGAAGCATTTGAGGACTCAGCTGCATTATTTAAGGACTCTGCTGCATTATTTAAGGAATTTGCTGCATTATTTAAGGACTCTGCTGCGTTATTTAAGGACTCTGCTGCATTATTTAAGGACTTTGATGCATTATTTAAGGACGCTGCTGCAGAATTTAAGGAATCTGCTGCATTATTTAAGGACTTTGTTGCATTATTTAAGGTCTCTGCTGCATTATTTAAGGACTCTGCTGTGGTATTTAAGGACTCTGCTGCATTATTTAAGGAATTTGTTGCATTATTTAAGGACGCTGCTGCATTATTTAAGGACTTTGTTGCTTTATTTAAGGACTCTGCTGCAGTATTTAATGACTCTGCTGAAGCATTTGGGGACTCAGATGCATTATTTAAGGACTCTGCTGCATTATGTAAGGGCTTTGCTGCTTTATTTAAGGACTCTTTTGCATTATTTAAGGACTTTGTTGCATTATTTAAGGACTCTGCTGCATTATTTAAGGACTTTGCTGCATTATTTAAGGACTATGCTTTGGTATTTAAGGACTCTGCTGCATTATTTAAGGACTTTGCTGCATTATTTAAGGACTCTGCTGCATTATTTAATTACTTTGCTGCATTATTTAAGGACTCTGCTGCGGTATTTAAGGACTCTGCTGCATTATTTAAGGACTTTGATGCATTATTTAAGGACTCTGCTGCATTATTTAAGGAATTTGTTGCATTATTTAAGGACTCTGCTGCATTATTTAAGGACTTTGCTGCATTATTTAATAACTTTGTTGCATTATATAAGTACTCTGCTGCATTATTTAAGGACTTTGTTGCATTATGTAAGGAGTCTGCTGCATTATTTAAGGACTTTGCTGCATTATTTAACGACTCTGCTGAAGCATTTGAGGACTCAGCTGTATTATTTAAGGACTCTGCTGCATTATTTAAGGAATTTGCTGCATTATTTAAGGACTCTGCTGCGGTATTTAAGGACTCTGCTGCATTATTTAAGGACTTTGTTGCATTATGTAAGGAGTCTGCTGCATTATTTAAGGACTTTGCTGCATTATTTAATGAATCTGCTGAAGCATTTGAGGACTCAACTGCATTATTTAAGGTCTCTGCTGCATTATTTAAGGACTCTGCTGAAGCATTTGAGGACTCAGCTGCATGATTTAAGGACTTTGCTGCATTAGTTAAGGACTCTGCTGCATTATTTAAGGAATTTGTTGCATTATTTAAGGACTCTGCTGCATTATTTAAGGACTTTGCTGCATTATTTAATAACTTTGTTGCATTATATAAGTACTCTGCTGCATTATTTAAGGACTTTGTTGCATTATGTAAGGAGTCTGCTGCATTATTTAAGGACTTTGCTGCATTATTTAACGACTCTGCTGAAGCATTTGAGGACTCAGCTGCATTATTTAAGGACACTGCTGCATTATTTAAGGAATTTGCTGCATTATTTAAGGACTCTGCTGCGGTATTTAAGGACTCTGCTGCATTATTTAAGGACTTTGTTGCATTATTTAAGGTCTCTGCTGCAGTATTTAATGACTCTGCTGAAGCATTTGGGCACTCAGATGCATTATTTAAGGACTCTGCTGCATTATGTAAGGGCTTTGCTGCTTTATTTAAGGACTCTTTTGCATTATTTAAGGACTTTGTTGCATTATTTAAGGACTCTGCTGCATTATTTAAGGACTTTGTTGCATTATTTAAGGATTCTGCTGCATTATTTAAGGACTTTGCTGCATTATTTAAGGACTTTGCCGCATTATTTAAGGACTATGCTTTGGTATTTAAGGACTCTGCTGCATTATTTAAGGACTCTGCTGCATTATTTAAGGACTCTGCTGCATTATTTAATTACTTTGCTGCATTATTTAAGGACTCTGCTGCGGTATTTAAGGACTCTGCTGCGGTATTTAAGGACTCTGCTGCATTATTTAAGGACACTGCTGCAGAATTTAAGGAATCTGCTTCATTATTTAAGGACTTTGTTGCTTTATTTAAGGTCTCTGCTGCATTATTTAAGGACTCTGCTATGGTACTTAAGGACTTTGCTGCATTATTTAAGGACTTTGCTGCAATATTTAAGGACTCTGCTGCATTATTTAAGAACTTTGTTGCATTATGTAAGGACTCTGCTGCATTATTTAAGGACTTTGCTGCATTATTTAAGGACTCTGCTGCATAATTTAAGGACTTTATTGCATTATTTTAGGATCCTGCTGCATTATTTAATGACTCTGCTGAAGCATTTGAGGACTCAGCTGCATTATTAAAGGTCTCTGCTGCATTATTTAAGGATCCTGCTGAAGCATTTGAGGACTCAGTTGCATTATTTAAGGACTTTGCTGCATTATTTAACGACTCTGCTGCGTTATTTAAGGACTCTGCTGCATTATTTAAGAACTTTGCTGCATTATTTAAGGACTCTTCTGCATTATTTAATGACTCTGCTGAAGTATTTGAGGACTCAGCTGCATTATTTAAGGACTCTGCTGCATTATTTAAGGAATTTGCTGCATTATTTAAGGACTCTGCTGCGTTATTTAAGGACTCTGCTGCATTATTTAAGGACTTTGATGCATTATTTAAGGACGCTGCTGCAGAATTTAAGGAATCTGCTGCATTATTTAAGGACTTTGTTGCATTATTTAAGGTCTCTGCTGCGTTATTTAAGGACTCTGCTGTGGTATTTAAGGACTCTGCTGCATTATTTAAGGAATTTGTTGCATTATTTAAGGACGCTGCTGCATTATTTAAGGTCTTTGTAGCATTATTTAAGGACTCTGCTGCAGTATTTAATGACTCTGCTGAAGCATTTGGGGACTCTGCTGCATTATTTAAGGACTTTGCTGTATTATTTAAGGACTCTGCTGCATTATTTAAGGACTTTTTTGCATTATTTAAGGACTCTGCTGCATTATTTAAGGACTTTGCTGCATTATTTAAGGACTCTGTTGCATTATTTAAGGACTTTATTGCATTATTTAATGACTCTGCTGCATTATTTAAGGAATTTGCTGCATTATTTAAGGACTCTGCTGCATTATTTAAGGACTTTGCTGCACTATTTAATGACTCTGCTGCATTATTTAAGGACTTTGTTGTATTATTTAAGGACTTTGCTGCATTATTTAAGGACTCTGCTGCGGTATTTAAGGACTCTGCTGCATTATTTAAGGACTTTGTTGCATTATTTAAGGACTCTGTTGCATTATTTAAGGACTTTGCTGCATTATTTAAGGACTATGCTGTGGTATTTAAGGACTCTGCTGTATTATTTAAGGACTTTGCTGCATTATTTAAGGACTCTGCTGCATTATTTAATGACTTTGTTGCATTATATAAGGACTCTGCTGCATTATTTAAGGACTATGTTGCATTATGTTAGAAGTCTGCTGCATTATTTAAGGACTTTGCTGCATTATTTAAGGACTCTGCTGCATTATTTAAGGACTTTATTGCATTATTTAAGGACTCTGCTGCATTATTTAATGACTCTGCTGAAGCATTTGAGGACTCAGCTGCATTATTTAAGGTCTCTGCTGTATTATTTAAGGACTCTGCTGCATTATCTAATGACTCTGCTGCGGTATTTAAGGACTCTGCTGCATTATTTAAGGACTTTGCTGCATTATTTAAGGACTGCTGCGTTATTTAAGGACTCTGCTGCATTATTTAAGACTTTGCTGCATTATTTAAGGACTCTGCTGCAGTGCTTAATGACTCTGCTGAAGCAATTGGGGACTCAGATGCATTATTTAAGGACTCTGCTGCATTATGTAAGGACTTTGCTGCTTTATTTAAGGACTTTGCTGCATTATTTAAGGACTTTGTTGCATTATTTAAGGACTCTGCTGCATTATTTAAGGACTTTGTTGCATTATTTAAGGACTCTGCTGCATTATTTAAGGACTTTGCTGCATTATTTAAGGACTATGCTGTGGTATTTAAGGACTATGCTTTGGCATTATTTAAGGACTTTGCTGCATTATTTAAGGACTCTGCTGCATTATTTAATTACTTTGCTGCATTATTAAAGGACCCTGCTGCGGCATTTAAGGATTCTGCTGCATTATTTAAGGACTTTGATGCATTATTTAAGGACGCTGCTGCAGAATTTAAGGAATCTGCTGCATTATTTAAGGACTTTGTTGCATTATTTAAGGTCTCTGCTGCATTATTTAAGGACTCTGCTATGGTACTTAACGACTTTGCTGCATTATTTAAGGACTTTGCTGCATTATTTAAGGACTTTGATGCATTATTTAAGAACTTTGTTGCATTATTTAAGGACTCTGCTGCATTATTTAAGGAGTTTGTTGCATTATGTAAGGACTCTGCTGCATTATTTAAGGACTTTGCTGCATTATTTAAGGACTCTGCTGCATAATTTAAGGACTTTATTGCATTATTTAAGGATCCTGCTGCATTATTTAAGGATCCTGCTGAAGCATTTGAGGACTCAGCTGCATTATTTAAGGACTTTGCTGCATTATTTAACGACTCTGCTGCATTATCTAAGGACTCTGCTGCTTTATTTAAGGACTTTCCTGCATTATTTAAGGAGTCTTCTGCATTATTTAATGACTCTGCTGAAGCATTTGAGGACTCAGCTGCATTATTTAAGGACTCTGCTGCATTATTTAAGGACTTTGCTGCATTATTTAATGACTCTGCTGAAGCATTTGAGGACTCAGCTGCATTATTTAAGGACTCTGCTGCATTATTTAAGGAATTTGCTGCATTATTTAAGGACTCTGCTGCGGTATTTAAGGACTCTGCTGCATTATTTAAGGACTTTGATGCATTATTTAAGGACGCTGCTGCAGAATTTAAGGAATCTGCTGCATTATTTAAGGACTTTGTTGCATTATTTAAGGTCTCTGCTGCATTATTTAAGGACTCTGCTGTGGTATTTAAGGACTCTGCTGCATTATTTAAGGACTTTGTTGCATTATGTAAGGAGTCTGCTGCATTATTTAAGGACTTTGCTGCATTATTTAACGACTCTGCTGAAGCATTTGAGGACTCAGCTGCATTATTTAAGGACTCTGCTGCATTATTTAAGGAATTTGCTGCATTATTTAAGGACTCTGCTGCGTTATTTAAGGACTCTGCTGCATTATTTAAGGACTTTGATGCATTATTTAAGGACGCTGCTGCAGAATTTAAGGAATCTGCTGCATTATTTAAGGACTTTGTTGCATTATTTAAGGTCTCTGCTGCATTATTTAAGGACTCTGCTGTGGTATTTAAGGACTCTGCTGCATTATTTAAGGAATTTGTTGCATTATTTAAGGACGCTGCTGCATTATTTAAGGACTTTGTTGCTTTATTTAAGGACTCTGCTGCAGTATTTAATGACTCTGCTGAAGCATTTGGGGACTCAGATGCATTATTTAAGGACTCTGCTGCATTATGTAAGGGCTTTGCTGCTTTATTTAAGGACTCTTTTGCATTATTTAAGGACTTTGTTGCATTATTTAAGGACTCTGCTGCATTATTTAAGGACTTTGCTGCATTATTTAAGGACTATGCTTTGGTATTTAAGGACTCTGCTGCATTATTTAAGGACTTTGCTGCATTATTTAAGGACTCTGCTGCATTATTTAATTACTTTGCTGCATTATTTAAGGACTCTGCTGCGGTATTTAAGGACTCTGCTGCATTATTTAAGGACTTTGATGCATTATTTAAGGACTCTGCTGCATTATTTAAGGAATTTGTTGCATTATTTAAGGACTCTGCTGCATTATTTAAGGACTTTGCTGCATTATTTAATAACTTTGTTGCATTATATAAGTACTCTGCTGCATTATTTAAGGACTTTGTTGCATTATGTAAGGAGTCTGCTGCATTATTTAAGGACTTTGCTGCATTATTTAACGACTCTGCTGAAGCATTTGAGGACTCAGCTGCATTATTTAAGGACTCTGCTGCATTATTTAAGGAATTTGCTGCATTATTTAAGGACTCTGCTGCGGTATTTAAGGACTCTGCTGCATTATTTAAGGACTTTGTTGCATTATGTAAGGAGTCTGCTGCATTATTTAAGGACTTTGCTGCATTATTTAATGAATCTGCTGAAGCATTTGAGGACTCAACTGCATTATTTAAGGTCTCTGCTGCATTATTTAAGGACTCTGCTGAAGCATTTGAGGACTCAGCTGCATGATTTAAGGACTTTGCTGCATTAGTTAAGGACTCTGCTGCATTATTTAAGGAATTTGTTGCATTATTTAAGGACTCTGCTGCATTATTTAAGGACTTTGCTGCATTATTTAATAACTTTGTTGCATTATATAAGTACTCTGCTGCATTATTTAAGGACTTTGTTGCATTATGTAAGGAGTCTGCTGCATTATTTAAGGACTTTGCTGCATTATTTAACGACTCTGCTGAAGCATTTGAGGACTCAGCTGCATTATTTAAGGACACTGCTGCATTATTTAAGGAATTTGCTGCATTATTTAAGGACTCTGCTGCGGTATTTAAGGACTCTGCTGCATTATTTAAGGACTTTGTTGCATTATTTAAGGTCTCTGCTGCAGTATTTAATGACTCTGCTGAAGCATTTGGGCACTCAGATGCATTATTTAAGGACTCTGCTGCATTATGTAAGGGCTTTGCTGCTTTATTTAAGGACTCTTTTGCATTATTTAAGGACTTTGTTGCATTATTTAAGGACTCTGCTGCATTATTTAAGGACTTTGTTGCATTATTTAAGGATTCTGCTGCATTATTTAAGGACTTTGCTGCATTATTTAAGGACTTTGCCGCATTATTTAAGGACTATGCTTTGGTATTTAAGGACTCTGCTGCATTATTTAAGGACTCTGCTGCATTATTTAAGGACTCTGCTGCATTATTTAATTACTTTGCTGCATTATTTAAGGACTCTGCTGCGGTATTTAAGGACTCTGCTGCGGTATTTAAGGACTCTGCTGCATTATTTAAGGACACTGCTGCAGAATTTAAGGAATCTGCTTCATTATTTAAGGACTTTGTTGCTTTATTTAAGGTCTCTGCTGCATTATTTAAGGACTCTGCTATGGTACTTAAGGACTTTGCTGCATTATTTAAGGACTTTGCTGCATTATTTAAGGACTATGCTGTGGTATTTAAGGACTCTGCTGTATTATTTAAGGACTTTGCTGCATTATTTAAGGACTCTGCTGCATTATTTAATGACTTTGTTGCATTATATAAGGACTCTGCTGCATTATTTAAGGACTATGTTGCATTATGTTAGAAGTCTGCTGCATTATTTAAGGACTTTGCTGCATTATTTAAGGACTCTGCTGCATTATTTAAGGACTTTATTGCATTATTTAAGGACTCTGCTGCATTATTTAATGACTCTGCTGAAGCATTTGAGGACTCAGCTGCATTATTTAAGGTCTCTGCTGTATTATTTAAGGACTCTGCTGCATTATCTAATGACTCTGCTGCGGTATTTAAGGACTCTGCTGCATTATTTAAGGACTTTGCTGCATTATTTAAGGACTGCTGCGTTATTTAAGGACTCTGCTGCATTATTTAAGACTTTGCTGCATTATTTAAGGACTCTGCTGCAGTGCTTAATGACTCTGCTGAAGCAATTGGGGACTCAGATGCATTATTTAAGGACTCTGCTGCATTATGTAAGGACTTTGCTGCTTTATTTAAGGACTTTGCTGCATTATTTAAGGACTTTGCTGCATTATTTAAGGACTATGCTGTGGTATTTAAGGACTCTGCTGTATTATTTAAGGACTTTGCTGCATTATTTAAGGACTCTGCTGCATTATTTAATGACTTTGTTGCATTATATAAGGACTCTGCTGCATTATTTAAGGACTATGTTGCATTATGTTAGAAGTCTGCTGCATTATTTAAGGACTTTGCTGCATTATTTAAGGACTCTGCTGCATTATTTAAGGACTTTATTGCATTATTTAAGGACTCTGCTGCATTATTTAATGACTCTGCTGAAGCATTTGAGGACTCAGCTGCATTATTTAAGGTCTCTGCTGTATTATTTAAGGACTCTGCTGCATTATCTAATGACTCTGCTGCGGTATTTAAGGACTCTGCTGCATTATTTAAGGACTTTGCTGCATTATTTAAGGACTGCTGCGTTATTTAAGGACTCTGCTGCATTATTTAAGACTTTGCTGCATTATTTAAGGACTCTGCTGCAGTGCTTAATGACTCTGCTGAAGCAATTGGGGACTCAGATGCATTATTTAAGGACTCTGCTGCATTATGTAAGGACTTTGCTGCTTTATTTAAGGACTTTGCTGCATTATTTAAGGACTTTGTTGCATTATTTAAGGACTCTGCTGCATTATTTAAGGACTTTGTTGCATTATTTAAGGACTCTGCTGCATTATTTAAGGACTTTGCTGCATTATTTAAGGACTATGCTGTGGTATTTAAGGACTATGCTTTGGCATTATTTAAGGACTTTGCTGCATTATTTAAGGACTCTGCTGCATTATTTAATTACTTTGCTGCATTATTAAAGGACCCTGCTGCGGCATTTAAGGATTCTGCTGCATTATTTAAGGACTTTGATGCATTATTTAAGGACGCTGCTGCAGAATTTAAGGAATCTGCTGCATTATTTAAGGACTTTGTTGCATTATTTAAGGTCTCTGCTGCATTATTTAAGGACTCTGCTATGGTACTTAACGACTTTGCTGCATTATTTAAGGACTTTGCTGCATTATTTAAGGACTTTGATGCATTATTTAAGAACTTTGTTGCATTATTTAAGGACTCTGCTGCATTATTTAAGGAGTTTGTTGCATTATGTAAGGACTCTGCTGCATTATTTAAGGACTTTGCTGCATTATTTAAGGACTCTGCTGCATAATTTAAGGACTTTATTGCATTATTTAAGGATCCTGCTGCATTATTTAAGGATCCTGCTGAAGCATTTGAGGACTCAGCTGCATTATTTAAGGACTTTGCTGCATTATTTAACGACTCTGCTGCATTATCTAAGGACTCTGCTGCTTTATTTAAGGACTTTCCTGCATTATTTAAGGAGTCTTCTGCATTATTTAATGACTCTGCTGAAGCATTTGAGGACTCAGCTGCATTATTTAAGGACTCTGCTGCATTATTTAAGGACTTTGCTGCATTATTTAATGACTCTGCTGAAGCATTTGAGGACTCAGCTGCATTATTTAAGGACTCTGCTGCATTATTTAAGGAATTTGCTGCATTATTTAAGGACTCTGCTGCGGTATTTAAGGACTCTGCTGCATTATTTAAGGACTTTGATGCATTATTTAAGGACGCTGCTGCAGAATTTAAGGAATCTGCTGCATTATTTAAGGACTTTGTTGCATTATTTAAGGTCTCTGCTGCATTATTTAAGGACTCTGCTGTGGTATTTAAGGACTCTGCTGCATTATTTAAGGACTTTGTTGCATTATGTAAGGAGTCTGCTGCATTATTTAAGGACTTTGCTGCATTATTTAACGACTCTGCTGAAGCATTTGAGGACTCAGCTGCATTATTTAAGGACTCTGCTGCATTATTTAAGGAATTTGCTGCATTATTTAAGGACTCTGCTGCGTTATTTAAGGACTCTGCTGCATTATTTAAGGACTTTGATGCATTATTTAAGGACGCTGCTGCAGAATTTAAGGAATCTGCTGCATTATTTAAGGACTTTGTTGCATTATTTAAGGTCTCTGCTGCATTATTTAAGGACTCTGCTGTGGTATTTAAGGACTCTGCTGCATTATTTAAGGAATTTGTTGCATTATTTAAGGACGCTGCTGCATTATTTAAGGACTTTGTTGCTTTATTTAAGGACTCTGCTGCAGTATTTAATGACTCTGCTGAAGCATTTGGGGACTCAGATGCATTATTTAAGGACTCTGCTGCATTATGTAAGGGCTTTGCTGCTTTATTTAAGGACTCTTTTGCATTATTTAAGGACTTTGTTGCATTATTTAAGGACTCTGCTGCATTATTTAAGGACTTTGCTGCATTATTTAAGGACTATGCTTTGGTATTTAAGGACTCTGCTGCATTATTTAAGGACTTTGCTGCATTATTTAAGGACTCTGCTGCATTATTTAATTACTTTGCTGCATTATTTAAGGACTCTGCTGCGGTATTTAAGGACTCTGCTGCATTATTTAAGGACTTTGATGCATTATTTAAGGACTCTGCTGCATTATTTAAGGAATTTGTTGCATTATTTAAGGACTCTGCTGCATTATTTAAGGACTTTGCTGCATTATTTAATAACTTTGTTGCATTATATAAGTACTCTGCTGCATTATTTAAGGACTTTGTTGCATTATGTAAGGAGTCTGCTGCATTATTTAAGGACTTTGCTGCATTATTTAACGACTCTGCTGAAGCATTTGAGGACTCAGCTGCATTATTTAAGGACTCTGCTGCATTATTTAAGGAATTTGCTGCATTATTTAAGGACTCTGCTGCGGTATTTAAGGACTCTGCTGCATTATTTAAGGACTTTGTTGCATTATGTAAGGAGTCTGCTGCATTATTTAAGGACTTTGCTGCATTATTTAATGAATCTGCTGAAGCATTTGAGGACTCAACTGCATTATTTAAGGTCTCTGCTGCATTATTTAAGGACTCTGCTGAAGCATTTGAGGACTCAGCTGCATGATTTAAGGACTTTGCTGCATTAGTTAAGGACTCTGCTGCATTATTTAAGGAATTTGTTGCATTATTTAAGGACTCTGCTGCATTATTTAAGGACTTTGCTGCATTATTTAATAACTTTGTTGCATTATATAAGTACTCTGCTGCATTATTTAAGGACTTTGTTGCATTATGTAAGGAGTCTGCTGCATTATTTAAGGACTTTGCTGCATTATTTAACGACTCTGCTGAAGCATTTGAGGACTCAGCTGCATTATTTAAGGACACTGCTGCATTATTTAAGGAATTTGCTGCATTATTTAAGGACTCTGCTGCGGTATTTAAGGACTCTGCTGCATTATTTAAGGACTTTGTTGCATTATTTAAGGTCTCTGCTGCAGTATTTAATGACTCTGCTGAAGCATTTGGGCACTCAGATGCATTATTTAAGGACTCTGCTGCATTATGTAAGGGCTTTGCTGCTTTATTTAAGGACTCTTTTGCATTATTTAAGGACTTTGTTGCATTATTTAAGGACTCTGCTGCATTATTTAAGGACTTTGTTGCATTATTTAAGGATTCTGCTGCATTATTTAAGGACTTTGCTGCATTATTTAAGGACTTTGCCGCATTATTTAAGGACTATGCTTTGGTATTTAAGGACTCTGCTGCATTATTTAAGGACTCTGCTGCATTATTTAAGGACTCTGCTGCATTATTTAATTACTTTGCTGCATTATTTAAGGACTCTGCTGCGGTATTTAAGGACTCTGCTGCGGTATTTAAGGACTCTGCTGCATTATTTAAGGACACTGCTGCAGAATTTAAGGAATCTGCTTCATTATTTAAGGACTTTGTTGCTTTATTTAAGGTCTCTGCTGCATTATTTAAGGACTCTGCTATGGTACTTAAGGACTTTGCTGCATTATTTAAGGACTTTGCTGCATTATTTAAGGACTCTGCTGCATTATTTAAGAACTTTGTTGCATTATTTAAGGACTCTGCTGCATTATTTAAGGACTTTGTTGCATTATGTAAGGACTCTGCTGCATTATTTAAGGACTTTGCTGCATTATTTAAGGACTCTGCTGCATAATTTAAGGACTTTATTGCATTATTTTAGGATCCTGCTGCATTATTTAATGACTCTGCTGAAGCATTTGAGGACTCAGCTGCATTATTAAAGGTCTCTGCTGCATTATTTAAGGATCCTGCTGAAGCATTTGAGGACTCAGTTGCATTATTTAAGGACTTTGCTGCATTATTTAACGACTCTGCTGCGTTATTTAAGGACTCTGCTGCATTATTTAAGAACTTTGCTGTATTATTTAAGGACTCTTCTGCATTATTTAATGACTCTGCTGAAGTATTTGAGGACTCAGCTGCATTATTTAAGGACTCTGCTGCATTATTTAAGGAATTTGCTGCATTATTTAAGGACTCTGCTGCGTTATTTAAGGACTCTGCTGCATTATTTAAGGACTATGATGCATTATTTAAGGACGCTGCTGCAGAATTTAAGGAATCTGCTGCATTATTTAAGGACTTTGTTGCAATATTTAAGGTCTCTGCTGCATTATTTAAGGACTCTGCTGTGTTATTTAAGGACTCTGCTGCATTATTTAAGGAATTTGTTGCATTATTTAAGGACGCTGCTGCATTATTTAAGGTCTTTGTTGCATTATTTAAGGACTCTGCTGCAGTATTTAATGACTCTGCTGAAGCATTTGGGGACTCAGATGCATTATTTAAGGACTCTGCTGCATTATGTAAGGGCTTTGCTGCTTTATTTAAGGACTCTTTTGCATTATTTAAGGACTTTGTTGCATTATTTAAGGACTCTGCTGCATTATTTAAGGACTTTGTTGCATTATTTAAGGATTCTGCTGCATTATTTAAGGACTTTGCTGCATTATTTAAGGACTATGCTTTGGTATTTAAGGACTCTGCTGCATTATTTAAGGACTTTGCTGCATTATTTAAGGACTCTGCTGCATTATTTAATTACTTTGCTGCATTATTTAAGGACTCTGCTGCGGTATTTAAGGACTCTGCTTCATTATTTAAGGACTTTGATGCATTTTTAAGGACTCTGCTGCATTATTTAAGGAATTTGTTGCATTATTTAAGGACTCTGCTGCATTATTTAAGGACTTTGCTGCATTATTTAAGGACTATGCTTTGGTATTTAAGGACTCTGCTGCATTATTTAAGGACTTTGCTGCATTATTTAAGGACTCTGCTGCATTATTTAATTACTTTGCTGCATTATTTAAGGACTCTGCTGCGGTATTTAAGGACTCTGCTGCATTATTTAAGGACTTTGATGCATTATTTAAGGACTCTGCTGCATTATTTAAGGAATTTGTTGCATTATTTAAGGACTCTGCTGCATTATTTAAGGACTTTGCTGCATTATTTAATAACTTTGTTGCATTATATAAGTACTCTGCTGCATTATTTAAGGACTTTGTTGCATTATGTAAGGAGTCTGCTGCATTATTTAAGGACTTTGCTGCATTATTTAACGACTCTGCTGAAGCATTTGAGGACTCAGCTGCATTATTTAAGGACTCTGCTGCATTATTTAAGGAATTTGCTGCATTATTTAAGGACTCTGCTGCGGTATTTAAGGACTCTGCTGCATTATTTAAGGACTTTGTTGCATTATGTAAGGAGTCTGCTGCATTATTTAAGGACTTTGCTGCATTATTTAATGAATCTGCTGAAGCATTTGAGGACTCAACTGCATTATTTAAGGTCTCTGCTGCATTATTTAAGGACTCTGCTGAAGCATTTGAGGACTCAGCTGCATGATTTAAGGACTTTGCTGCATTAGTTAAGGACTCTGCTGCATTATTTAAGGAATTTGTTGCATTATTTAAGGACTCTGCTGCATTATTTAAGGACTTTGCTGCATTATTTAATAACTTTGTTGCATTATATAAGTACTCTGCTGCATTATTTAAGGACTTTGTTGCATTATGTAAGGAGTCTGCTGCATTATTTAAGGACTTTGCTGCATTATTTAACGACTCTGCTGAAGCATTTGAGGACTCAGCTGCATTATTTAAGGACACTGCTGCATTATTTAAGGAATTTGCTGCATTATTTAAGGACTCTGCTGCGGTATTTAAGGACTCTGCTGCATTATTTAAGGACTTTGTTGCATTATTTAAGGTCTCTGCTGCAGTATTTAATGACTCTGCTGAAGCATTTGGGCACTCAGATGCATTATTTAAGGACTCTGCTGCATTATGTAAGGGCTTTGCTGCTTTATTTAAGGACTCTTTTGCATTATTTAAGGACTTTGTTGCATTATTTAAGGACTCTGCTGCATTATTTAAGGACTTTGTTGCATTATTTAAGGATTCTGCTGCATTATTTAAGGACTTTGCTGCATTATTTAAGGACTTTGCCGCATTATTTAAGGACTATGCTTTGGTATTTAAGGACTCTGCTGCATTATTTAAGGACTCTGCTGCATTATTTAAGGACTCTGCTGCATTATTTAATTACTTTGCTGCATTATTTAAGGACTCTGCTGCGGTATTTAAGGACTCTGCTGCGGTATTTAAGGACTCTGCTGCATTATTTAAGGACACTGCTGCAGAATTTAAGGAATCTGCTTCATTATTTAAGGACTTTGTTGCTTTATTTAAGGTCTCTGCTGCATTATTTAAGGACTCTGCTATGGTACTTAAGGACTTTGCTGCATTATTTAAGGACTTTGCTGCAATATTTAAGGACTCTGCTGCATTATTTAAGAACTTTGTTGCATTATGTAAGGACTCTGCTGCATTATTTAAGGACTTTGCTGCATTATTTAAGGACTCTGCTGCATAATTTAAGGACTTTATTGCATTATTTTAGGATCCTGCTGCATTATTTAATGACTCTGCTGAAGCATTTGAGGACTCAGCTGCATTATTAAAGGTCTCTGCTGCATTATTTAAGGATCCTGCTGAAGCATTTGAGGACTCAGTTGCATTATTTAAGGACTTTGCTGCATTATTTAACGACTCTGCTGCGTTATTTAAGGACTCTGCTGCATTATTTAAGAACTTTGCTGCATTATTTAAGGACTCTTCTGCATTATTTAATGACTCTGCTGAAGTATTTGAGGACTCAGCTGCATTATTTAAGGACTCTGCTGCATTATTTAAGGAATTTGCTGCATTATTTAAGGACTCTGCTGCGTTATTTAAGGACTCTGCTGCATTATTTAAGGACTTTGATGCATTATTTAAGGACGCTGCTGCAGAATTTAAGGAATCTGCTGCATTATTTAAGGACTTTGTTGCATTATTTAAGGTCTCTGCTGCGTTATTTAAGGACTCTGCTGTGGTATTTAAGGACTCTGCTGCATTATTTAAGGAATTTGTTGCATTATTTAAGGACGCTGCTGCATTATTTAAGGTCTTTGTAGCATTATTTAAGGACTCTGCTGCAGTATTTAATGACTCTGCTGAAGCATTTGGGGACTCTGCTGCATTATTTAAGGACTTTGCTGTATTATTTAAGGACTCTGCTGCATTATTTAAGGACTTTTTTGCATTATTTAAGGACTCTGCTGCATTATTTAAGGACTTTGCTGCATTATTTAAGGACTCTGTTGCATTATTTAAGGACTTTATTGCATTATTTAATGACTCTGCTGCATTATTTAAGGAATTTGCTGCATTATTTAAGGACTCTGCTGCATTATTTAAGGACTTTGCTGCACTATTTAATGACTCTGCTGCATTATTTAAGGACTTTGTTGTATTATTTAAGGACTTTGCTGCATTATTTAAGGACTCTGCTGCGGTATTTAAGGACTCTGCTGCATTATTTAAGGACTTTGTTGCATTATTTAAGGACTCTGTTGCATTATTTAAGGACTTTGCTGCATTATTTAAGGACTATGCTGTGGTATTTAAGGACTCTGCTGTATTATTTAAGGACTTTGCTGCATTATTTAAGGACTCTGCTGCATTATTTAATGACTTTGTTGCATTATATAAGGACTCTGCTGCATTATTTAAGGACTATGTTGCATTATGTTAGAAGTCTGCTGCATTATTTAAGGACTTTGCTGCATTATTTAAGGACTCTGCTGCATTATTTAAGGACTTTATTGCATTATTTAAGGACTCTGCTGCATTATTTAATGACTCTGCTGAAGCATTTGAGGACTCAGCTGCATTATTTAAGGTCTCTGCTGTATTATTTAAGGACTCTGCTGCATTATCTAATGACTCTGCTGCGGTATTTAAGGACTCTGCTGCATTATTTAAGGACTTTGCTGCATTATTTAAGGACTGCTGCGTTATTTAAGGACTCTGCTGCATTATTTAAGACTTTGCTGCATTATTTAAGGACTCTGCTGCAGTGCTTAATGACTCTGCTGAAGCAATTGGGGACTCAGATGCATTATTTAAGGACTCTGCTGCATTATGTAAGGACTTTGCTGCTTTATTTAAGGACTTTGCTGCATTATTTAAGGACTTTGTTGCATTATTTAAGGACTCTGCTGCATTATTTAAGGACTTTGTTGCATTATTTAAGGACTCTGCTGCATTATTTAAGGACTTTGCTGCATTATTTAAGGACTATGCTGTGGTATTTAAGGACTATGCTTTGGCATTATTTAAGGACTTTGCTGCATTATTTAAGGACTCTGCTGCATTATTTAATTACTTTGCTGCATTATTAAAGGACCCTGCTGCGGCATTTAAGGATTCTGCTGCATTATTTAAGGACTTTGATGCATTATTTAAGGACGCTGCTGCAGAATTTAAGGAATCTGCTGCATTATTTAAGGACTTTGTTGCATTATTTAAGGTCTCTGCTGCATTATTTAAGGACTCTGCTATGGTACTTAACGACTTTGCTGCATTATTTAAGGACTTTGCTGCATTATTTAAGGACTTTGATGCATTATTTAAGAACTTTGTTGCATTATTTAAGGACTCTGCTGCATTATTTAAGGAGTTTGTTGCATTATGTAAGGACTCTGCTGCATTATTTAAGGACTTTGCTGCATTATTTAAGGACTCTGCTGCATAATTTAAGGACTTTATTGCATTATTTAAGGATCCTGCTGCATTATTTAAGGATCCTGCTGAAGCATTTGAGGACTCAGCTGCATTATTTAAGGACTTTGCTGCATTATTTAACGACTCTGCTGCATTATCTAAGGACTCTGCTGCTTTATTTAAGGACTTTCCTGCATTATTTAAGGAGTCTTCTGCATTATTTAATGACTCTGCTGAAGCATTTGAGGACTCAGCTGCATTATTTAAGGACTCTGCTGCATTATTTAAGGACTTTGCTGCATTATTTAATGACTCTGCTGAAGCATTTGAGGACTCAGCTGCATTATTTAAGGACTCTGCTGCATTATTTAAGGAATTTGCTGCATTATTTAAGGACTCTGCTGCGGTATTTAAGGACTCTGCTGCATTATTTAAGGACTTTGATGCATTATTTAAGGACGCTGCTGCAGAATTTAAGGAATCTGCTGCATTATTTAAGGACTTTGTTGCATTATTTAAGGTCTCTGCTGCATTATTTAAGGACTCTGCTGTGGTATTTAAGGACTCTGCTGCATTATTTAAGGACTTTGTTGCATTATGTAAGGAGTCTGCTGCATTATTTAAGGACTTTGCTGCATTATTTAACGACTCTGCTGAAGCATTTGAGGACTCAGCTGCATTATTTAAGGACTCTGCTGCATTATTTAAGGAATTTGCTGCATTATTTAAGGACTCTGCTGCGTTATTTAAGGACTCTGCTGCATTATTTAAGGACTTTGATGCATTATTTAAGGACGCTGCTGCAGAATTTAAGGAATCTGCTGCATTATTTAAGGACTTTGTTGCATTATTTAAGGTCTCTGCTGCATTATTTAAGGACTCTGCTGTGGTATTTAAGGACTCTGCTGCATTATTTAAGGAATTTGTTGCATTATTTAAGGACGCTGCTGCATTATTTAAGGACTTTGTTGCTTTATTTAAGGACTCTGCTGCAGTATTTAATGACTCTGCTGAAGCATTTGGGGACTCAGATGCATTATTTAAGGACTCTGCTGCATTATGTAAGGGCTTTGCTGCTTTATTTAAGGACTCCTTTGCATTATTTAAGGACTTTGTTGCATTATTTAAGGACTCTGCTGCATTATTTAAGGACTTTGCTGCATTATTTAAGGACTATGCTTTGGTATTTAAGGACTCTGCTGCATTATTTAAGGACTTTGCTGCATTATTTAAGGACTCTGCTGCATTATTTAATTACTTTGCTGCATTATTTAAGGACTCTGCTGCGGTATTTAAGGACTCTGCTGCATTATTTAAGGACTTTGATGCATTATTTAAGGACTCTGCTGCATTATTTAAGGAATTTGTTGCATTATTTAAGGACTCTGCTGCATTATTTAAGGACTTTGCTGCATTATTTAATAACTTTGTTGCATTATATAAGTACTCTGCTGCATTATTTAAGGACTTTGTTGCATTATGTAAGGAGTCTGCTGCATTATTTAAGGACTTTGCTGCATTATTTAACGACTCTGCTGAAGCATTTGAGGACTCAGCTGCATTATTTAAGGACTCTGCTGCATTATTTAAGGAATTTGCTGCATTATTTAAGGACTCTGCTGCGGTATTTAAGGACTCTGCTGCATTATTTAAGGACTTTGTTGCATTATGTAAGGAGTCTGCTGCATTATTTAAGGACTTTGCTGCATTATTTAATGAATCTGCTGAAGCATTTGAGGACTCAACTGCATTATTTAAGGTCTCTGCTGCATTATTTAAGGACTCTGCTGAAGCATTTGAGGACTCAGCTGCATGATTTAAGGACTTTGCTGCATTAGTTAAGGACTCTGCTGCATTATTTAAGGAATTTGTTGCATTATTTAAGGACTCTGCTGCATTATTTAAGGACTTTGCTGCATTATTTAATAACTTTGTTGCATTATATAAGTACTCTGCTGCATTATTTAAGGACTTTGTTGCATTATGTAAGGAGTCTGCTGCATTATTTAAGGACTTTGCTGCATTATTTAACGACTCTGCTGAAGCATTTGAGGACTCAGCTGCATTATTTAAGGACACTGCTGCATTATTTAAGGAATTTGCTGCATTATTTAAGGACTCTGCTGCGGTATTTAAGGACTCTGCTGCATTATTTAAGGACTTTGTTGCATTATTTAAGGTCTCTGCTGCAGTATTTAATGACTCTGCTGAAGCATTTGGGCACTCAGATGCATTATTTAAGGACTCTGCTGCATTATGTAAGGGCTTTGCTGCTTTATTTAAGGACTCTTTTGCATTATTTAAGGACTTTGTTGCATTATTTAAGGACTCTGCTGCATTATTTAAGGACTTTGTTGCATTATTTAAGGATTCTGCTGCATTATTTAAGGACTTTGCTGCATTATTTAAGGACTTTGCCGCATTATTTAAGGACTATGCTTTGGTATTTAAGGACTCTGCTGCATTATTTAAGGACTCTGCTGCATTATTTAAGGACTCTGCTGCATTATTTAATTACTTTGCTGCATTATTTAAGGACTCTGCTGCGGTATTTAAGGACTCTGCTGCGGTATTTAAGGACTCTGCTGCATTATTTAAGGACACTGCTGCAGAATTTAAGGAATCTGCTTCATTATTTAAGGACTTTGTTGCTTTATTTAAGGTCTCTGCTGCATTATTTAAGGACTCTGCTATGGTACTTAAGGACTTTGCTGCATTATTTAAGGACTTTGCTGCATTATTTAAGGACTCTGCTGCATTATTTAAGAACTTTGTTGCATTATTTAAGGACTCTGCTGCATTATTTAAGGACTTTGTTGCATTATGTAAGGACTCTGCTGCATTATTTAAGGACTTTGCTGCATTATTTAAGGACTCTGCTGCATAATTTAAGGACTTTATTGCATTATTTTAGGATCCTGCTGCATTATTTAATGACTCTGCTGAAGCATTTGAGGACTCAGCTGCATTATTAAAGGTCTCTGCTGCATTATTTAAGGATCCTGCTGAAGCATTTGAGGACTCAGTTGCATTATTTAAGGACTTTGCTGCATTATTTAACGACTCTGCTGTGTTATTTAAGGACTCTGCTGCATTATTTAAGAACTTTGCTGTATTATTTAAGGACTCTTCTGCATTATTTAATGACTCTGCTGAAGTATTTGAGGACTCAGCTGCATTATTTAAGGACTCTGCTGCATTATTTAAGGAATTTGCTGCATTATTTAAGGACTCTGCTGCGTTATTTAAGGACTCTGCTGCATTATTTAAGGACTATGATGCATTATTTAAGGACGCTGCTGCAGAATTTAAGGAATCTGCTGCATTATTTAAGGACTTTGTTGCAATATTTAAGGTCTCTGCTGCATTATTTAAGGACTCTGCTGTGGTATTTAAGGACTCTGCTGCATTATTTAAGGAATTTGTTGCATTATTTAAGGACGCTGCTGCATTATTTAAGGTCTTTGTTGCATTATTTAAGGACTCTGCTGCAGTATTTAATGACTCTGCTGAAGCATTTGGGGACTCAGATGCATTATTTAAGGACTCTGCTGCATTATGTAAGGGCTTTGCTGCTTTATTTAAGGACTCTTTTGCATTATTTAAGGACTTTGTTGCATTATTTAAGGACTCTGCTGCATTATTTAAGGACTTTGTTGCATTATTTAAGGATTCTGCTGCATTATTTAAGGACTTTGCTGCATTATTTAAGGACTATGCTTTGGTATTTAAGGACTCTGCTGCATTATTTAAGGACTTTGCTGCATTATTTAAGGACTCTGCTGCATTATTTAATTACTTTGCTGCATTATTTAAGGACTCTGCTGCGGTATTTAAGGACTCTGCTTCATTATTTAAGGACTTTGATGCATTATTTAAGGACTCTGCTGCATTATTTAAGGAATTTGTTGCATTATTTAAGGACTCTGCTGCATTATTTAAGGACTTTGCTGCATTATTTAATAACTTTGTTGCATTATATAAGTACTCTGCTGCATTATTTAAGGACTTTGTTGCATTATGTAAGGAGTCTGCTGCATTATTTAAGGACTTTGCTGCATTATTTAACGACTCTGCTGAAGCATTTGAGGACTCAGCTGCATTATTTAAGGACTCTGCTGCATTATTTAAGGAATTTGCTGCATTATTTAAGGACTCTGCTGCGGTATTTAAGGACTCTGCTGCATTATTTAAGGACTTTGTTGCATTATGTAAGGAGTCTGCTGCATTATTTAAGGACTTTGCTGCATTATTTAATGAATCTGCTGAAGCATTTGAGGACTCAACTGCATTATTTAAGGTCTCTGCTGCATTATTTAAGGACTCTGCTGAAGCATTTGAGGACTCAGCTGCATGATTTAAGGACTTTGCTGCATTATTTAAGGACTCTGCTGCATTATTTAAGGAATTTGTTGCATTATTTAAGGACTCTGCTGCATTATTTAAGGACTTTGCTGCATTATTTAATAACTTTGTTGCATTATATAAGTACTCTGCTGCATTATTTAAGGACTTTGTTGCATTATGTAAGGAGTCTGCTGCATTATTTAAGGACTTTGCTGCATTATTTAACGACTCTGCTGAAGCATTTGAGGACTCAGCTGCATTATTTAAGGACTCTGCTGCATTATTTAAGGAATTTGCTGCATTATTTAAGGACTCTGCTGCGGTATTTAAGGACTCTGCTGCATTATTTAAGGACTTTGTTGCATTATGTAAGGAGCCTGCTGCATTATTTAAGGACTTTGCTGCATTATTTAATGACTCTGCTGAAGCATTTGAGGACTCAGCTGCATAATTTAAGGACTCTGCTGCATTATTTAAGGAATTTGCTGCATTATTTAAGGACTCTGCTGCGATATTTAAGGACTCTTCTGCATTATTTAAGGACTTTGATGCATTATTTAAGGACGCTGCTGCAGAATTTAAGGAATCTGCTGCATTATTTAAGGACTTTGTTGCATTATTTAAGGTCTCTGCTGCATTATTTAAGGACTCTGCTGTGGTATTTAATTACTCTGCTGCATTATTTAAGGAATTTGTTGCATTATTTAAGGACGCTGCTGCATTATTTAAGGACTTTGTTGCATTATTTAAGGACTTTGCTGCATTAATTAAGGACTTTGCTGCATTACTTAAGAACTCTGCTGCATTATTTAATTACTTGCTGCATTATTTAAGGACTCTGCTGCGGTGTTTAAGAACTCTGCTGCATTATTTAAGGACTTTGCTGCATTATTTTAGGACTCTGCTGCATTATTTAAGGACTTTGCTGTATTATTTAAGGACTCTACTGAATTATTTAAGGACTTTGTTGCATTATTTAAGGACTCTGCTGCATTATTTAAGGACTTTGCTGTATTATTTAAGGACTCTGCTGCATTATTTAAGGACTTTTTTGCATTATTTAATGACTCTGCTGCATTATTTAAGGACTTTGCTGCATTATTTAAGGACTCTGTTGCATTATTTAAGGACTTTATTGCATTATTTAATGACTCTGCTGCATTATTTAAGGAATTTGCTGCATTATTTAAGGACTCTGCTGCATTATTTAAGGACTTTGCTGCATTATTTAATGACTCTGCTGCATTATTTAAGGACTTTGTTGTATTATTTAAGGACTTTGCTGCATTATTTAAGGACTCTGCTGCGGTATTTAAGGACTCTGCTGCATTATTTAAGGACTTTGTTGCATTATTTAAGGACTCTGCTGCATTATTTAAGGACTTTGCTGCATTATTTAAGGACTATGCTGTGGTATTTAAGGACTCTGCTGTATTATTTAAGGACTTTGCTGCATTATTTAAGGACTCTGCTGCATTATTTAATGACTTTGTTGCATTATATAAAGACTCTGCTGCATTATTTAAGGACTATGTTGCATTATGTTAGAAGTCTGCTGCATTATTTAAGGACTTTGCTGCATTATTTAAGGACTCTGCTGCATTATTTAAGGACTTTATTGCATTATTTAAGGACTCTGCTGCATTATTTAATGACTCTGCTGAAGCATTTGAGGACTCAGCTGCATTATTTAAGGTCTCTGCTGTATTATTTAAGGACTCTGCTGCATTATTTAATGACTCTGCTGCGGTATTTAAGGACTCTGCTGCATTATTTAAGGACTTTGCTGCATTACTTAAGGACTGCTGCGTTATTTAAGGACTCTGCTGCATTATTTAAGACTTTGCTGCATTATTTAAGGACTCTGCTGCAGTGCTTAATGACTCTGCTGAAGCAATTGGGGACTCAGATGCATTATTTAAGGACTCTGCTGCATTATGTAAGGACTTTGCTGCTTTATTTAAGGACTTTGCTGCATTATTTAAGGACTTTGTTGCATTATTTAAGGACTCTGCTGCATTATTTAAGGACTTTGTTGCATTATTTAAGGACTCTGCTGCATTATTTAAGGACTTTGCTGCATTATTTAAGGACTATGCTGTGGTATTTAAGGACTATGCTTTGGCATTATTTAAGGACTTTGCTGCATTATTTAAGGACTCTGCTGCATTATTTAATTACTTTGCTGCATTATTAAAGGACCCTGCTGCGGCATTTAAGGATTCTGCTGCATTATTTAAGGACTTTGATGCATTATTTAAGGACGCTGCTGCAGAATTTAAGGAATCTGCTGCATTATTTAAGGACTTTGTTGCATTATTTAAGGTCTCTGCTGCATTATTTAAGGACTCTGCTATGGTACTTAACGACTTTGCTGCATTATTTAAGGACTTTGCTGCATTATTTAAGGACTTTGATGCATTATTTAAGAACTTTGTTGCATTATTTAAGGACTCTGCTGCATTATTTAAGGACTTTGTTGCATTATGTAAGGACTCTGCTGCATTATTTAAGGACTTTGTTGCATTATTTAAGGTCTCTGCTGCAGTATTTAATGACTCTGCTGAAGCATTTGGGCACTCAGATGCATTATTTAAGGACTCTGCTGCATTATGTAAGGGCTTTGCTGCTTTATTTAAGGACTCTTTTGCATTATTTAAGGACTTTGTTGCATTATTTAAGGACTCTGCTGCATTATTTAAGGACTTTGTTGCATTATTTAAGGATTCTGCTGCATTATTTAAGGACTTTGCTGCATTATTTAAGGACTTTGCCGCATTATTTAAGGACTATGCTTTGGTATTTAAGGACTCTGCTGCATTATTTAAGGACTCTGCTGCATTATTTAAGGACTCTGCTGCATTATTTAATTACTTTGCTGCATTATTTAAGGACTCTGCTGCGGTATTTAAGGACTCTGCTGCGGTATTTAAGGACTCTGCTGCATTATTTAAGGACACTGCTGCAGAATTTAAGGAATCTGCTTCATTATTTAAGGACTTTGTTGCTTTATTTAAGGTCTCTGCTGCATTATTTAAGGACTCTGCTATGGTACTTAAGGACTTTGCTGCATTATTTAAGGACTTTGCTGCATTATTTAAGGACTCTGCTGCATTATTTAAGAACTTTGTTGCATTATTTAAGGACTCTGCTGCATTATTTAAGGACTTTGTTGCATTATGTAAGGACTCTGCTGCATTATTTAAGGACTTTGCTGCATTATTTAAGGACTCTGCTGCATAATTTAAGGACTTTATTGCATTATTTTAGGATCCTGCTGCATTATTTAATGACTCTGCTGAAGCATTTGAGGACTCAGCTGCATTATTAAAGGTCTCTGCTGCATTATTTAAGGATCCTGCTGAAGCATTTGAGGACTCAGTTGCATTATTTAAGGACTTTGCTGCATTATTTAACGACTCTGCTGCGTTATTTAAGGACTCTGCTGCATTATTTAAGAACTTTGCTGTATTATTTAAGGACTCTTCTGCATTATTTAATGACTCTGCTGAAGTATTTGAGGACTCAGCTGCATTATTTAAGGACTCTGCTGCATTATTTAAGGAATTTGCTGCATTATTTAAGGACTCTGCTGCGTTATTTAAGGACTCTGCTGCATTATTTAAGGACTTTGATGCATTATTTAAGGACGCTGCTGCAGAATTTAAGGAATCTGCTGCATTATTTAAGGACTTTGTTGCAATATTTAAGGTCTCTGCTGCATTATTTAAGGACTCTGCTGCATTATTTAAGGACTTTGCTGCATTATTTAAGGACTCTGTTGCATTATTTAAGGACTTTATTGCATTATTTAATGACTCTGCTGCATTATTTAAGGAATTTGCTGCATTATTTAAGGACTCTGCTGCATTATTTAAGGACTTTGCTGCACTATTTAATGACTCTGCTGCATTATTTAAGGACTTTGTTGTATTATTTAAGGACTTTGCTGCATTATTTAAGGACTCTGCTGCGGTATTTAAGGACTCTGCTGCATTATTTAAGGACTTTGTTGCATTATTTAAGGACTCTGTTGCATTATTTAAGGACTTTGCTGCATTATTTAAGGACTATGCTGTGGTATTTAAGGACTCTGCTGTATTATTTAAGGACTTTGCTGCATTATTTAAGGACTCTGCTGCATTATTTAATGACTTTGTTGCATTATATAAGGACTCTGCTGCATTATTTAAGGACTATGTTGCATTATGTTAGAAGTCTGCTGCATTATTTAAGGACTTTGCTGCATTATTTAAGGACTCTGCTGCATTATTTAAGGACTTTATTGCATTATTTAAGGACTCTGCTGCATTATTTAATGACTCTGCTGAAGCATTTGAGGACTCAGCTGCATTATTTAAGGTCTCTGCTGTATTATTTAAGGACTCTGCTGCATTATCTAATGACTCTGCTGCGGTATTTAAGGACTCTGCTGCATTATTTAAGGACTTTGCTGCATTATTTAAGGACTGCTGCGTTATTTAAGGACTCTGCTGCATTATTTAAGACTTTGCTGCATTATTTAAGGACTCTGCTGCAGTGCTTAATGACTCTGCTGAAGCAATTGGGGACTCAGATGCATTATTTAAGGACTCTGCTGCATTATGTAAGGACTTTGCTGCTTTATTTAAGGACTTTGCTGCATTATTTAAGGACTTTGTTGCATTATTTAAGGACTCTGCTGCATTATTTAAGGACTTTGTTGCATTATTTAAGGACTCTGCTGCATTATTTAAGGACTTTGCTGCATTATTTAAGGACTATGCTGTGGTATTTAAGGACTATGCTTTGGCATTATTTAAGGACTTTGCTGCATTATTTAAGGACTCTGCTGCATTATTTAATTACTTTGCTGCATTATTAAAGGACCCTGCTGCGGCATTTAAGGATTCTGCTGCATTATTTAAGGACTTTGATGCATTATTTAAGGACGCTGCTGCAGAATTTAAGGAATCTGCTGCATTATTTAAGGACTTTGTTGCATTATTTAAGGTCTCTGCTGCATTATTTAAGGACTCTGCTATGGTACTTAACGACTTTGCTGCATTATTTAAGGACTTTGCTGCATTATTTAAGGACTTTGATGCATTATTTAAGAACTTTGTTGCATTATTTAAGGACTCTGCTGCATTATTTAAGGAGTTTGTTGCATTATGTAAGGACTCTGCTGCATTATTTAAGGACTTTGCTGCATTATTTAAGGACTCTGCTGCATAATTTAAGGACTTTATTGCATTATTTAAGGATCCTGCTGCATTATTTAAGGATCCTGCTGAAGCATTTGAGGACTCAGCTGCATTATTTAAGGACTTTGCTGCATTATTTAACGACTCTGCTGCATTATCTAAGGACTCTGCTGCTTTATTTAAGGACTTTCCTGCATTATTTAAGGAGTCTTCTGCATTATTTAATGACTCTGCTGAAGCATTTGAGGACTCAGCTGCATTATTTAAGGACTCTGCTGCATTATTTAAGGACTTTGCTGCATTATTTAATGACTCTGCTGAAGCATTTGAGGACTCAGCTGCATTATTTAAGGACTCTGCTGCATTATTTAAGGAATTTGCTGCATTATTTAAGGACTCTGCTGCGGTATTTAAGGACTCTGCTGCATTATTTAAGGACTTTGATGCATTATTTAAGGACGCTGCTGCAGAATTTAAGGAATCTGCTGCATTATTTAAGGACTTTGTTGCATTATTTAAGGTCTCTGCTGCATTATTTAAGGACTCTGCTGTGGTATTTAAGGACTCTGCTGCATTATTTAAGGACTTTGTTGCATTATGTAAGGAGTCTGCTGCATTATTTAAGGACTTTGCTGCATTATTTAACGACTCTGCTGAAGCATTTGAGGACTCAGCTGCATTATTTAAGGACTCTGCTGCATTATTTAAGGAATTTGCTGCATTATTTAAGGACTCTGCTGCGTTATTTAAGGACTCTGCTGCATTATTTAAGGACTTTGATGCATTATTTAAGGACGCTGCTGCAGAATTTAAGGAATCTGCTGCATTATTTAAGGACTTTGTTGCATTATTTAAGGTCTCTGCTGCATTATTTAAGGACTCTGCTGTGGTATTTAAGGACTCTGCTGCATTATTTAAGGAATTTGTTGCATTATTTAAGGACGCTGCTGCATTATTTAAGGACTTTGTTGCTTTATTTAAGGACTCTGCTGCAGTATTTAATGACTCTGCTGAAGCATTTGGGGACTCAGATGCATTATTTAAGGACTCTGCTGCATTATGTAAGGGCTTTGCTGCTTTATTTAAGGACTCCTTTGCATTATTTAAGGACTTTGTTGCATTATTTAAGGACTCTGCTGCATTATTTAAGGACTTTGCTGCATTATTTAAGGACTATGCTTTGGTATTTAAGGACTCTGCTGCATTATTTAAGGACTTTGCTGCATTATTTAAGGACTCTGCTGCATTATTTAATTACTTTGCTGCATTATTTAAGGACTCTGCTGCGGTATTTAAGGACTCTGCTGCATTATTTAAGGACTTTGATGCATTATTTAAGGACTCTGCTGCATTATTTAAGGAATTTGTTGCATTATTTAAGGACTCTGCTGCATTATTTAAGGACTTTGCTGCATTATTTAATAACTTTGTTGCATTATATAAGTACTCTGCTGCATTATTTAAGGACTTTGTTGCATTATGTAAGGAGTCTGCTGCATTATTTAAGGACTTTGCTGCATTATTTAACGACTCTGCTGAAGCATTTGAGGACTCAGCTGCATTATTTAAGGACTCTGCTGCATTATTTAAGGAATTTGCTGCATTATTTAAGGACTCTGCTGCGGTATTTAAGGACTCTGCTGCATTATTTAAGGACTTTGTTGCATTATGTAAGGAGTCTGCTGCATTATTTAAGGACTTTGCTGCATTATTTAATGAATCTGCTGAAGCATTTGAGGACTCAACTGCATTATTTAAGGTCTCTGCTGCATTATTTAAGGACTCTGCTGAAGCATTTGAGGACTCAGCTGCATGATTTAAGGACTTTGCTGCATTAGTTAAGGACTCTGCTGCATTATTTAAGGAATTTGTTGCATTATTTAAGGACTCTGCTGCATTATTTAAGGACTTTGCTGCATTATTTAATAACTTTGTTGCATTATATAAGTACTCTGCTGCATTATTTAAGGACTTTGTTGCATTATGTAAGGAGTCTGCTGCATTATTTAAGGACTTTGCTGCATTATTTAACGACTCTGCTGAAGCATTTGAGGACTCAGCTGCATTATTTAAGGACACTGCTGCATTATTTAAGGAATTTGCTGCATTATTTAAGGACTCTGCTGCGGTATTTAAGGACTCTGCTGCATTATTTAAGGACTTTGTTGCATTATTTAAGGTCTCTGCTGCAGTATTTAATGACTCTGCTGAAGCATTTGGGCACTCAGATGCATTATTTAAGGACTCTGCTGCATTATGTAAGGGCTTTGCTGCTTTATTTAAGGACTCTTTTGCATTATTTAAGGACTTTGTTGCATTATTTAAGGACTCTGCTGCATTATTTAAGGACTTTGTTGCATTATTTAAGGATTCTGCTGCATTATTTAAGGACTTTGCTGCATTATTTAAGGACTTTGCCGCATTATTTAAGGACTATGCTTTGGTATTTAAGGACTCTGCTGCATTATTTAAGGACTCTGCTGCATTATTTAAGGACTCTGCTGCATTATTTAATTACTTTGCTGCATTATTTAAGGACTCTGCTGCGGTATTTAAGGACTCTGCTGCGGTATTTAAGGACTCTGCTGCATTATTTAAGGACACTGCTGCAGAATTTAAGGAATCTGCTTCATTATTTAAGGACTTTGTTGCTTTATTTAAGGTCTCTGCTGCATTATTTAAGGACTCTGCTATGGTACTTAAGGACTTTGCTGCATTATTTAAGGACTTTGCTGCATTATTTAAGGACTCTGCTGCATTATTTAAGAACTTTGTTGCATTATTTAAGGACTCTGCTGCATTATTTAAGGACTTTGTTGCATTATGTAAGGACTCTGCTGCATTATTTAAGGACTTTGCTGCATTATTTAAGGACTCTGCTGCATAATTTAAGGACTTTATTGCATTATTTTAGGATCCTGCTGCATTATTTAATGACTCTGCTGAAGCATTTGAGGACTCAGCTGCATTATTAAAGGTCTCTGCTGCATTATTTAAGGATCCTGCTGAAGCATTTGAGGACTCAGTTGCATTATTTAAGGACTTTGCTGCATTATTTAACGACTCTGCTGCGTTATTTAAGGACTCTGCTGCATTATTTAAGAACTTTGCTGTATTATTTAAGGACTCTTCTGCATTATTTAATGACTCTGCTGAAGTATTTGAGGACTCAGCTGCATTATTTAAGGACTCTGCTGCATTATTTAAGGAATTTGCTGCATTATTTAAGGACTCTGCTGCGTTATTTAAGGACTCTGCTGCATTATTTAAGGACTATGATGCATTATTTAAGGACGCTGCTGCAGAATTTAAGGAATCTGCTGCATTATTTAAGGACTTTGTTGCAATATTTAAGGTCTCTGCTGCATTATTTAAGGACTCTGCTGTGGTATTTAAGGACTCTGCTGCATTATTTAAGGAATTTGTTGCATTATTTAAGGACGCTGCTGCATTATTTAAGGTCTTTGTTGCATTATTTAAGGACTCTGCTGCAGTATTTAATGACTCTGCTGAAGCATTTGGGGACTCAGATGCATTATTTAAGGACTCTGCTGCATTATGTAAGGGCTTTGCTGCTTTATTTAAGGACTCTTTTGCATTATTTAAGGACTTTGTTGCATTATTTAAGGACTCTGCTGCATTATTTAAGGACTTTGTTGCATTATTTAAGGATTCTGCTGCATTATTTAAGGACTTTGCTGCATTATTTAAGGACTATGCTTTGGTATTTAAGGACTCTGCTGCATTATTTAAGGACTTTGCTGCATTATTTAAGGACTCTGCTGCATTATTTAATTACTTTGCTGCATTATTTAAGGACTCTGCTGCGGTATTTAAGGACTCTGCTTCATTATTTAAGGACTTTGATGCATTATTTAAGGACTCTGCTGCATTATTTAAGGAATTTGTTGCATTATTTAAGGACTCTGCTGCATTATTTAAGGACTTTGCTGCATTATTTAATAACTTTGTTGCATTATATAAGTACTCTGCTGCATTATTTAAGGACTTTGTTGCATTATGTAAGGAGTCTGCTGCATTATTTAAGGACTTTGCTGCATTATTTAACGACTCTGCTGAAGCATTTGAGGACTCAGCTGCATTATTTAAGGACTCTGCTGCATTATTTAAGGAATTTGCTGCATTATTTAAGGACTCTGCTGCGGTATTTAAGGACTCTGCTGCATTATTTAAGGACTTTGTTGCATTATGTAAGGAGTCTGCTGCATTATTTAAGGACTTTGCTGCATTATTTAATGAATCTGCTGAAGCATTTGAGGACTCAACTGCATTATTTAAGGTCTCTGCTGCATTATTTAAGGACTCTGCTGAAGCATTTGAGGACTCAGCTGCATGATTTAAGGACTTTGCTGCATTATTTAAGGACTCTGCTGCATTATTTAAGGAATTTGTTGCATTATTTAAGGACTCTGCTGCATTATTTAAGGACTTTGCTGCATTATTTAATAACTTTGTTGCATTATATAAGTACTCTGCTGCATTATTTAAGGACTTTGTTGCATTATGTAAGGAGTCTGCTGCATTATTTAAGGACTTTGCTGCATTATTTAACGACTCTGCTGAAGCATTTGAGGACTCAGCTGCATTATTTAAGGACTCTGCTGCATTATTTAAGGAATTTGCTGCATTATTTAAGGACTCTGCTGCGGTATTTAAGGACTCTGCTGCATTATTTAAGGACTTTGTTGCATTATGTAAGGAGCCTGCTGCATTATTTAAGGACTTTGCTGCATTATTTAATGACTCTGCTGAAGCATTTGAGGACTCAGCTGCATAATTTAAGGACTCTGCTGCATTATTTAAGGAATTTGCTGCATTATTTAAGGACTCTGCTGCGATATTTAAGGACTCTTCTGCATTATTTAAGGACTTTGATGCATTATTTAAGGACGCTGCTGCAGAATTTAAGGAATCTGCTGCATTATTTAAGGACTTTGTTGCATTATTTAAGGTCTCTGCTGCATTATTTAAGGACTCTGCTGTGGTATTTAATTACTCTGCTGCATTATTTAAGGAATTTGTTGCATTATTTAAGGACGCTGCTGCATTATTTAAGGACTTTGTTGCATTATTTAAGGACTTTGCTGCATTAATTAAGGACTTTGCTGCATTACTTAAGAACTCTGCTGCATTATTTAATTACTTGCTGCATTATTTAAGGACTCTGCTGCGGTGTTTAAGAACTCTGCTGCATTATTTAAGGACTTTGCTGCATTATTTTAGGACTCTGCTGCATTATTTAAGGACTTTGCTGTATTATTTAAGGACTCTACTGAATTATTTAAGGACTTTGTTGCATTATTTAAGGACTCTGCTGCATTATTTAAGGACTTTGCTGTATTATTTAAGGACTCTGCTGCATTATTTAAGGACTTTTTTGCATTATTTAATGACTCTGCTGCATTATTTAAGGACTTTGCTGCATTATTTAAGGACTCTGTTGCATTATTTAAGGACTTTATTGCATTATTTAATGACTCTGCTGCATTATTTAAGGAATTTGCTGCATTATTTAAGGACTCTGCTGCATTATTTAAGGACTTTGCTGCATTATTTAATGACTCTGCTGCATTATTTAAGGACTTTGTTGTATTATTTAAGGACTTTGCTGCATTATTTAAGGACTCTGCTGCGGTATTTAAGGACTCTGCTGCATTATTTAAGGACTTTGTTGCATTATTTAAGGACTCTGCTGCATTATTTAAGGACTTTGCTGCATTATTTAAGGACTATGCTGTGGTATTTAAGGACTCTGCTGTATTATTTAAGGACTTTGCTGCATTATTTAAGGACTCTGCTGCATTATTTAATGACTTTGTTGCATTATATAAAGACTCTGCTGCATTATTTAAGGACTATGTTGCATTATGTTAGAAGTCTGCTGCATTATTTAAGGACTTTGCTGCATTATTTAAGGACTCTGCTGCATTATTTAAGGACTTTATTGCATTATTTAAGGACTCTGCTGCATTATTTAATGACTCTGCTGAAGCATTTGAGGACTCAGCTGCATTATTTAAGGTCTCTGCTGTATTATTTAAGGACTCTGCTGCATTATTTAATGACTCTGCTGCGGTATTTAAGGACTCTGCTGCATTATTTAAGGACTTTGCTGCATTACTTAAGGACTGCTGCGTTATTTAAGGACTCTGCTGCATTATTTAAGACTTTGCTGCATTATTTAAGGACTCTGCTGCAGTGCTTAATGACTCTGCTGAAGCAATTGGGGACTCAGATGCATTATTTAAGGACTCTGCTGCATTATGTAAGGACTTTGCTGCTTTATTTAAGGACTTTGCTGCATTATTTAAGGACTTTGTTGCATTATTTAAGGACTCTGCTGCATTATTTAAGGACTTTGTTGCATTATTTAAGGACTCTGCTGCATTATTTAAGGACTTTGCTGCATTATTTAAGGACTATGCTGTGGTATTTAAGGACTATGCTTTGGCATTATTTAAGGACTTTGCTGCATTATTTAAGGACTCTGCTGCATTATTTAATTACTTTGCTGCATTATTAAAGGACCCTGCTGCGGCATTTAAGGATTCTGCTGCATTATTTAAGGACTTTGATGCATTATTTAAGGACGCTGCTGCAGAATTTAAGGAATCTGCTGCATTATTTAAGGACTTTGTTGCATTATTTAAGGTCTCTGCTGCATTATTTAAGGACTCTGCTATGGTACTTAACGACTTTGCTGCATTATTTAAGGACTTTGCTGCATTATTTAAGGACTTTGATGCATTATTTAAGAACTTTGTTGCATTATTTAAGGACTCTGCTGCATTATTTAAGGACTTTGTTGCATTATGTAAGGACTCTGCTGCATTATTTAAGGACTTTGTTGCATTATTTAAGGTCTCTGCTGCAGTATTTAATGACTCTGCTGAAGCATTTGGGCACTCAGATGCATTATTTAAGGACTCTGCTGCATTATGTAAGGGCTTTGCTGCTTTATTTAAGGACTCTTTTGCATTATTTAAGGACTTTGTTGCATTATTTAAGGACTCTGCTGCATTATTTAAGGACTTTGTTGCATTATTTAAGGATTCTGCTGCATTATTTAAGGACTTTGCTGCATTATTTAAGGACTTTGCCGCATTATTTAAGGACTATGCTTTGGTATTTAAGGACTCTGCTGCATTATTTAAGGACTCTGCTGCATTATTTAAGGACTCTGCTGCATTATTTAATTACTTTGCTGCATTATTTAAGGACTCTGCTGCGGTATTTAAGGACTCTGCTGCGGTATTTAAGGACTCTGCTGCATTATTTAAGGACACTGCTGCAGAATTTAAGGAATCTGCTTCATTATTTAAGGACTTTGTTGCTTTATTTAAGGTCTCTGCTGCATTATTTAAGGACTCTGCTATGGTACTTAAGGACTTTGCTGCATTATTTAAGGACTTTGCTGCATTATTTAAGGACTCTGCTGCATTATTTAAGAACTTTGTTGCATTATTTAAGGACTCTGCTGCATTATTTAAGGACTTTGTTGCATTATGTAAGGACTCTGCTGCATTATTTAAGGACTTTGCTGCATTATTTAAGGACTCTGCTGCATAATTTAAGGACTTTATTGCATTATTTTAGGATCCTGCTGCATTATTTAATGACTCTGCTGAAGCATTTGAGGACTCAGCTGCATTATTAAAGGTCTCTGCTGCATTATTTAAGGATCCTGCTGAAGCATTTGAGGACTCAGTTGCATTATTTAAGGACTTTGCTGCATTATTTAACGACTCTGCTGCGTTATTTAAGGACTCTGCTGCATTATTTAAGAACTTTGCTGTATTATTTAAGGACTCTTCTGCATTATTTAATGACTCTGCTGAAGTATTTGAGGACTCAGCTGCATTATTTAAGGACTCTGCTGCATTATTTAAGGAATTTGCTGCATTATTTAAGGACTCTGCTGCGTTATTTAAGGACTCTGCTGCATTATTTAAGGACTTTGATGCATTATTTAAGGACGCTGCTGCAGAATTTAAGGAATCTGCTGCATTATTTAAGGACTTTGTTGCAATATTTAAGGTCTCTGCTGCATTATTTAAGGACTCTGCTGCATTATTTAAGGACTTTGCTGCATTATTTAAGGACTCTGTTGCATTATTTAAGGACTTTATTGCATTATTTAATGACTCTGCTGCATTATTTAAGGAATTTGCTGCATTATTTAAGGACTCTGCTGCATTATTTAAGGACTTTGCTGCACTATTTAATGACTCTGCTGCATTATTTAAGGACTTTGTTGTATTATTTAAGGACTTTGCTGCATTATTTAAGGACTCTGCTGCGGTATTTAAGGACTCTGCTGCATTATTTAAGGACTTTGTTGCATTATTTAAGGACTCTGTTGCATTATTTAAGGACTTTGCTGCATTATTTAAGGACTATGCTGTGGTATTTAAGGACTCTGCTGTATTATTTAAGGACTTTGCTGCATTATTTAAGGACTCTGCTGCATTATTTAATGACTTTGTTGCATTATATAAGGACTCTGCTGCATTATTTAAGGACTATGTTGCATTATGTTAGAAGTCTGCTGCATTATTTAAGGACTTTGCTGCATTATTTAAGGACTCTGCTGCATTATTTAAGGACTTTATTGCATTATTTAAGGACTCTGCTGCATTATTTAATGACTCTGCTGAAGCATTTGAGGACTCAGCTGCATTATTTAAGGTCTCTGCTGTATTATTTAAGGACTCTGCTGCATTATCTAATGACTCTGCTGCGGTATTTAAGGACTCTGCTGCATTATTTAAGGACTTTGCTGCATTATTTAAGGACTGCTGCGTTATTTAAGGACTCTGCTGCATTATTTAAGACTTTGCTGCATTATTTAAGGACTCTGCTGCAGTGCTTAATGACTCTGCTGAAGCAATTGGGGACTCAGATGCATTATTTAAGGACTCTGCTGCATTATGTAAGGACTTTGCTGCTTTATTTAAGGACTTTGCTGCATTATTTAAGGACTTTGTTGCATTATTTAAGGACTCTGCTGCATTATTTAAGGACTTTGTTGCATTATTTAAGGACTCTGCTGCATTATTTAAGGACTTTGCTGCATTATTTAAGGACTATGCTGTGGTATTTAAGGACTATGCTTTGGCATTATTTAAGGACTTTGCTGCATTATTTAAGGACTCTGCTGCATTATTTAATTACTTTGCTGCATTATTAAAGGACCCTGCTGCGGCATTTAAGGATTCTGCTGCATTATTTAAGGACTTTGATGCATTATTTAAGGACGCTGCTGCAGAATTTAAGGAATCTGCTGCATTATTTAAGGACTTTGTTGCATTATTTAAGGTCTCTGCTGCATTATTTAAGGACTCTGCTATGGTACTTAACGACTTTGCTGCATTATTTAAGGACTTTGCTGCATTATTTAAGGACTTTGATGCATTATTTAAGAACTTTGTTGCATTATTTAAGGACTCTGCTGCATTATTTAAGGAGTTTGTTGCATTATGTAAGGACTCTGCTGCATTATTTAAGGACTTTGCTGCATTATTTAAGGACTCTGCTGCATAATTTAAGGACTTTATTGCATTATTTAAGGATCCTGCTGCATTATTTAAGGATCCTGCTGAAGCATTTGAGGACTCAGCTGCATTATTTAAGGACTTTGCTGCATTATTTAACGACTCTGCTGCATTATCTAAGGACTCTGCTGCTTTATTTAAGGACTTTCCTGCATTATTTAAGGAGTCTTCTGCATTATTTAATGACTCTGCTGAAGCATTTGAGGACTCAGCTGCATTATTTAAGGACTCTGCTGCATTATTTAAGGACTTTGCTGCATTATTTAATGACTCTGCTGAAGCATTTGAGGACTCAGCTGCATTATTTAAGGACTCTGCTGCATTATTTAAGGAATTTGCTGCATTATTTAAGGACTCTGCTGCGGTATTTAAGGACTCTGCTGCATTATTTAAGGACTTTGATGCATTATTTAAGGACGCTGCTGCAGAATTTAAGGAATCTGCTGCATTATTTAAGGACTTTGTTGCATTATTTAAGGTCTCTGCTGCATTATTTAAGGACTCTGCTGTGGTATTTAAGGACTCTGCTGCATTATTTAAGGACTTTGTTGCATTATGTAAGGAGTCTGCTGCATTATTTAAGGACTTTGCTGCATTATTTAACGACTCTGCTGAAGCATTTGAGGACTCAGCTGCATTATTTAAGGACTCTGCTGCATTATTTAAGGAATTTGCTGCATTATTTAAGGACTCTGCTGCGTTATTTAAGGACTCTGCTGCATTATTTAAGGACTTTGATGCATTATTTAAGGACGCTGCTGCAGAATTTAAGGAATCTGCTGCATTATTTAAGGACTTTGTTGCATTATTTAAGGTCTCTGCTGCATTATTTAAGGACTCTGCTGTGGTATTTAAGGACTCTGCTGCATTATTTAAGGAATTTGTTGCATTATTTAAGGACGCTGCTGCATTATTTAAGGACTTTGTTGCTTTATTTAAGGACTCTGCTGCAGTATTTAATGACTCTGCTGAAGCATTTGGGGACTCAGATGCATTATTTAAGGACTCTGCTGCATTATGTAAGGGCTTTGCTGCTTTATTTAAGGACTCTTTTGCATTATTTAAGGACTTTGTTGCATTATTTAAGGACTCTGCTGCATTATTTAAGGACTTTGCTGCATTATTTAAGGACTATGCTTTGGTATTTAAGGACTCTGCTGCATTATTTAAGGACTTTGCTGCATTATTTAAGGACTCTGCTGCATTATTTAATTACTTTGCTGCATTATTTAAGGACTCTGCTGCGGTATTTAAGGACTCTGCTGCATTATTTAAGGACTTTGATGCATTATTTAAGGACTCTGCTGCATTATTTAAGGAATTTGTTGCATTATTTAAGGACTCTGCTGCATTATTTAAGGACTTTGCTGCATTATTTAATAACTTTGTTGCATTATATAAGTACTCTGCTGCATTATTTAAGGACTTTGTTGCATTATGTAAGGAGTCTGCTGCATTATTTAAGGACTTTGCTGCATTATTTAACGACTCTGCTGAAGCATTTGAGGACTCAGCTGCATTATTTAAGGACTCTGCTGCATTATTTAAGGAATTTGCTGCATTATTTAAGGACTCTGCTGCGGTATTTAAGGACTCTGCTGCATTATTTAAGGACTTTGTTGCATTATGTAAGGAGTCTGCTGCATTATTTAAGGACTTTGCTGCATTATTTAATGAATCTGCTGAAGCATTTGAGGACTCAACTGCATTATTTAAGGTCTCTGCTGCATTATTTAAGGACTCTGCTGAAGCATTTGAGGACTCAGCTGCATGATTTAAGGACTTTGCTGCATTAGTTAAGGACTCTGCTGCATTATTTAAGGAATTTGTTGCATTATTTAAGGACTCTGCTGCATTATTTAAGGACTTTGCTGCATTATTTAATAACTTTGTTGCATTATATAAGTACTCTGCTGCATTATTTAAGGACTTTGTTGCATTATGTAAGGAGTCTGCTGCATTATTTAAGGACTTTGCTGCATTATTTAACGACTCTGCTGAAGCATTTGAGGACTCAGCTGCATTATTTAAGGACACTGCTGCATTATTTAAGGAATTTGCTGCATTATTTAAGGACTCTGCTGCGGTATTTAAGGACTCTGCTGCATTATTTAAGGACTTTGTTGCATTATTTAAGGTCTCTGCTGCAGTATTTAATGACTCTGCTGAAGCATTTGGGCACTCAGATGCATTATTTAAGGACTCTGCTGCATTATGTAAGGGCTTTGCTGCTTTATTTAAGGACTCTTTTGCATTATTTAAGGACTTTGTTGCATTATTTAAGGACTCTGCTGCATTATTTAAGGACTTTGTTGCATTATTTAAGGATTCTGCTGCATTATTTAAGGACTTTGCTGCATTATTTAAGGACTTTGCCGCATTATTTAAGGACTATGCTTTGGTATTTAAGGACTCTGCTGCATTATTTAAGGACTCTGCTGCATTATTTAAGGACTCTGCTGCATTATTTAATTACTTTGCTGCATTATTTAAGGACTCTGCTGCGGTATTTAAGGACTCTGCTGCGGTATTTAAGGACTCTGCTGCATTATTTAAGGACACTGCTGCAGAATTTAAGGAATCTGCTTCATTATTTAAGGACTTTGTTGCTTTATTTAAGGTCTCTGCTGCATTATTTAAGGACTCTGCTATGGTACTTAAGGACTTTGCTGCATTATTTAAGGACTTTGCTGCATTATTTAAGGACTCTGCTGCATTATTTAAGAACTTTGTTGCATTATTTAAGGACTCTGCTGCATTATTTAAGGACTTTGTTGCATTATGTAAGGACTCTGCTGCATTATTTAAGGACTTTGCTGCATTATTTAAGGACTCTGCTGCATAATTTAAGGACTTTATTGCATTATTTTAGGATCCTGCTGCATTATTTAATGACTCTGCTGAAGCATTTGAGGACTCAGCTGCATTATTAAAGGTCTCTGCTGCATTATTTAAGGATCCTGCTGAAGCATTTGAGGACTCAGTTGCATTATTTAAGGACTTTGCTGCATTATTTAACGACTCTGCTGCGTTATTTAAGGACTCTGCTGCATTATTTAAGAACTTTGCTGTATTATTTAAGGACTCTTCTGCATTATTTAATGACTCTGCTGAAGTATTTGAGGACTCAGCTGCATTATTTAAGGACTCTGCTGCATTATTTAAGGAATTTGCTGCATTATTTAAGGACTCTGCTGCGTTATTTAAGGACTCTGCTGCATTATTTAAGGACTATGATGCATTATTTAAGGACGCTGCTGCAGAATTTAAGGAATCTGCTGCATTATTTAAGGACTTTGTTGCAATATTTAAGGTCTCTGCTGCATTATTTAAGGACTCTGCTGTGGTATTTAAGGACTCTGCTGCATTATTTAAGGAATTTGTTGCATTATTTAAGGACGCTGCTGCATTATTTAAGGTCTTTGTTGCATTATTTAAGGACTCTGCTGCAGTATTTAATGACTCTGCTGAAGCATTTGGGGACTCAGATGCATTATTTAAGGACTCTGCTGCATTATGTAAGGGCTTTGCTGCTTTATTTAAGGACTCTTTTGCATTATTTAAGGACTTTGTTGCATTATTTAAGGACTCTGCTGCATTATTTAAGGACTTTGTTGCATTATTTAAGGATTCTGCTGCATTATTTAAGGACTTTGCTGCATTATTTAAGGACTATGCTTTGGTATTTAAGGACTCTGCTGCATTATTTAAGGACTTTGCTGCATTATTTAAGGACTCTGCTGCATTATTTAATTACTTTGCTGCATTATTTAAGGACTCTGCTGCGGTATTTAAGGACTCTGCTTCATTATTTAAGGACTTTGATGCATTATTTAAGGACTCTGCTGCATTATTTAAGGAATTTGTTGCATTATTTAAGGACTCTGCTGCATTATTTAAGGACTTTGCTGCATTATTTAATAACTTTGTTGCATTATATAAGTACTCTGCTGCATTATTTAAGGACTTTGTTGCATTATGTAAGGAGTCTGCTGCATTATTTAAGGACTTTGCTGCATTATTTAACGACTCTGCTGAAGCATTTGAGGACTCAGCTGCATTATTTAAGGACTCTGCTGCATTATTTAAGGAATTTGCTGCATTATTTAAGGACTCTGCTGCGGTATTTAAGGACTCTGCTGCATTATTTAAGGACTTTGTTGCATTATGTAAGGAGTCTGCTGCATTATTTAAGGACTTTGCTGCATTATTTAATGAATCTGCTGAAGCATTTGAGGACTCAACTGCATTATTTAAGGTCTCTGCTGCATTATTTAAGGACTCTGCTGAAGCATTTGAGGACTCAGCTGCATGATTTAAGGACTTTGCTGCATTATTTAAGGACTCTGCTGCATTATTTAAGGAATTTGTTGCATTATTTAAGGACTCTGCTGCATTATTTAAGGACTTTGCTGCATTATTTAATAACTTTGTTGCATTATATAAGTACTCTGCTGCATTATTTAAGGACTTTGTTGCATTATGTAAGGAGTCTGCTGCATTATTTAAGGACTTTGCTGCATTATTTAACGACTCTGCTGAAGCATTTGAGGACTCAGCTGCATTATTTAAGGACTCTGCTGCATTATTTAAGGAATTTGCTGCATTATTTAAGGACTCTGCTGCGGTATTTAAGGACTCTGCTGCATTATTTAAGGACTTTGTTGCATTATGTAAGGAGCCTGCTGCATTATTTAAGGACTTTGCTGCATTATTTAATGACTCTGCTGAAGCATTTGAGGACTCAGCTGCATAATTTAAGGACTCTGCTGCATTATTTAAGGAATTTGCTGCATTATTTAAGGACTCTGCTGCGATATTTAAGGACTCTTCTGCATTATTTAAGGACTTTGATGCATTATTTAAGGACGCTGCTGCAGAATTTAAGGAATCTGCTGCATTATTTAAGGACTTTGTTGCATTATTTAAGGTCTCTGCTGCATTATTTAAGGACTCTGCTGTGGTATTTAATTACTCTGCTGCATTATTTAAGGAATTTGTTGCATTATTTAAGGACGCTGCTGCATTATTTAAGGACTTTGTTGCATTATTTAAGGACTTTGCTGCATTAATTAAGGACTTTGCTGCATTACTTAAGAACTCTGCTGCATTATTTAATTACTTGCTGCATTATTTAAGGACTCTGCTGCGGTGTTTAAGAACTCTGCTGCATTATTTAAGGACTTTGCTGCATTATTTTAGGACTCTGCTGCATTATTTAAGGACTTTGCTGTATTATTTAAGGACTCTACTGAATTATTTAAGGACTTTGTTGCATTATTTAAGGACTCTGCTGCATTATTTAAGGACTTTGCTGTATTATTTAAGGACTCTGCTGCATTATTTAAGGACTTTTTTGCATTATTTAATGACTCTGCTGCATTATTTAAGGACTTTGCTGCATTATTTAAGGACTCTGTTGCATTATTTAAGGACTTTATTGCATTATTTAATGACTCTGCTGCATTATTTAAGGAATTTGCTGCATTATTTAAGGACTCTGCTGCATTATTTAAGGACTTTGCTGCATTATTTAATGACTCTGCTGCATTATTTAAGGACTTTGTTGTATTATTTAAGGACTTTGCTGCATTATTTAAGGACTCTGCTGCGGTATTTAAGGACTCTGCTGCATTATTTAAGGACTTTGTTGCATTATTTAAGGACTCTGCTGCATTATTTAAGGACTTTGCTGCATTATTTAAGGACTATGCTGTGGTATTTAAGGACTCTGCTGTATTATTTAAGGACTTTGCTGCATTATTTAAGGACTCTGCTGCATTATTTAATGACTTTGTTGCATTATATAAAGACTCTGCTGCATTATTTAAGGACTATGTTGCATTATGTTAGAAGTCTGCTGCATTATTTAAGGACTTTGCTGCATTATTTAAGGACTCTGCTGCATTATTTAAGGACTTTATTGCATTATTTAAGGACTCTGCTGCATTATTTAATGACTCTGCTGAAGCATTTGAGGACTCAGCTGCATTATTTAAGGTCTCTGCTGTATTATTTAAGGACTCTGCTGCATTATTTAATGACTCTGCTGCGGTATTTAAGGACTCTGCTGCATTATTTAAGGACTTTGCTGCATTACTTAAGGACTGCTGCGTTATTTAAGGACTCTGCTGCATTATTTAAGACTTTGCTGCATTATTTAAGGACTCTGCTGCAGTGCTTAATGACTCTGCTGAAGCAATTGGGGACTCAGATGCATTATTTAAGGACTCTGCTGCATTATGTAGGGACTTTGCTGCTTTATTTAAGGACTTTGCTGCATTATTTAAGGACTTTGTTGCATTATTTAAGGACTCTGCTGCATTATTTAAGGACTTTGTTGCATTATTTAAGGACTCTGCTGCATTATTTAAGGACTTTGCTGCATTATTTAAGGACTATGCTGTGGTATTTAAGGACTATGCTTTGGCATTATTTAAGGACTTTGCTGCATTATTTAAGGACTCTGCTGCATTATTTAATTACTTTGCTGCATTATTAAAGGACCCTGCTGCGGCATTTAAGGATTCTGCTGCATTATTTAAGGACTTTGATGCATTATTTAAGGACGCTGCTGCAGAATTTAAGGAATCTGCTGCATTATTTAAGGACTTTGTTGCATTATTTAAGGTCTCTGCTGCATTATTTAAGGACTCTGCTATGGTACTTAACGACTTTGCTGCATTATTTAAGGACTTTGCTGCATTATTTAAGGACTTTGATGCATTATTTAAGAACTTTGTTGCATTATTTAAGGACTCTGCTGCATTATTTAAGGACTTTGTTGCATTATGTAAGGACTCTGCTGCATTATTTAAGGACTTTGTTGCATTATTTAAGGTCTCTGCTGCAGTATTTAATGACTCTGCTGAAGCATTTGGGCACTCAGATGCATTATTTAAGGACTCTGCTGCATTATGTAAGGGCTTTGCTGCTTTATTTAAGGACTCTTTTGCATTATTTAAGGACTTTGTTGCATTATTTAAGGACTCTGCTGCATTATTTAAGGACTTTGTTGCATTATTTAAGGATTCTGCTGCATTATTTAAGGACTTTGCTGCATTATTTAAGGACTTTGCCGCATTATTTAAGGACTATGCTTTGGTATTTAAGGACTCTGCTGCATTATTTAAGGACTCTGCTGCATTATTTAAGGACTCTGCTGCATTATTTAATTACTTTGCTGCATTATTTAAGGACTCTGCTGCGGTATTTAAGGACTCTGCTGCGGTATTTAAGGACTCTGCTGCATTATTTAAGGACACTGCTGCAGAATTTAAGGAATCTGCTTCATTATTTAAGGACTTTGTTGCTTTATTTAAGGTCTCTGCTGCATTATTTAAGGACTCTGCTATGGTACTTAAGGACTTTGCTGCATTATTTAAGGACTTTGCTGCATTATTTAAGGACTCTGCTGCATTATTTAAGAACTTTGTTGCATTATTTAAGGACTCTGCTGCATTATTTAAGGACTTTGTTGCATTATGTAAGGACTCTGCTGCATTATTTAAGGACTTTGCTGCATTATTTAAGGACTCTGCTGCATAATTTAAGGACTTTATTGCATTATTTTAGGATCCTGCTGCATTATTTAATGACTCTGCTGAAGCATTTGAGGACTCAGCTGCATTATTAAAGGTCTCTGCTGCATTATTTAAGGATCCTGCTGAAGCATTTGAGGACTCAGTTGCATTATTTAAGGACTTTGCTGCATTATTTAACGACTCTGCTGCGTTATTTAAGGACTCTGCTGCATTATTTAAGAACTTTGCTGTATTATTTAAGGACTCTTCTGCATTATTTAATGACTCTGCTGAAGTATTTGAGGACTCAGCTGCATTATTTAAGGACTCTGCTGCATTATTTAAGGAATTTGCTGCATTATTTAAGGACTCTGCTGCGTTATTTAAGGACTCTGCTGCATTATTTAAGGACTTTGATGCATTATTTAAGGACGCTGCTGCAGAATTTAAGGAATCTGCTGCATTATTTAAGGACTTTGTTGCAATATTTAAGGTCTCTGCTGCATTATTTAAGGACTCTGCTGTGGTATTTAAGGACTCTGCTGCATTATTTAAGGAATTTGTTGCATTATTTAAGGACGCTGCTGCATTATTTAAGGTCTTTGTTGCATTATTTAAGGACTCTGCTGCAGTATTTAATGACTCTGCTGAAGCATTTGGGGACTCAGATGCATTATTTAAGGACTCTGCTGCATTATGTAAGGGCTTTGCTGCTTTATTTAAGGACTCTTTTGCATTATTTAAGGACTTTGTTGCATTATTTAAGGACTCTGCTGCATTATTTAAGGACTTTGTTGCATTATTTAAGGATTCTGCTGCATTATTTAAGGACTTTGCTGCATTATTTAAGGACTATGCTTTGGTATTTAAGGACTCTGCTGCATTATTTAAGGACTTTGCTGCATTATTTAAGGACTCTGCTGCATTATTTAATTACTTTGCTGCATTATTTAAGGACTCTGCTGCGGTATTTAAGGACTCTGCTGCATTATTTAAGGACTTTGATGCATTATTTAAGGACTCTGCTGCATTATTTAAGGAATTTGTTGCATTATTTAAGGACTCTGCTGCATTATTTAAGGACTTTGCTGCATTATTTAATAACTTTGTTGCATTATATAAGTACTCTGCTGCATTATTTAAGGACTTTGTTGCATTATGTAAGGAGTCTGCTGCATTATTTAAGGACTTTGCTGCATTATTTAACGACTCTGCTGAAGCATTTGAGGACTCAGCTGCATTATTTAAGGACTCTGCTGCATTATTTAAGGAATTTGCTGCATTATTTAAGGACTCTGCTGCGGTATTTAAGGACTCTGCTGCATTATTTAAGGACTTTGTTGCATTATGTAAGGAGTCTGCTGCATTATTTAAGGACTTTGCTGCATTATTTAATGAATCTGCTGAAGCATTTGAGGACTCAACTGCATTATTTAAGGTCTCTGCTGCATTATTTAAGGACTCTGCTGAAGCATTTGAGGACTCAGCTGCATGATTTAAGGACTTTGCTGCATTATTTAAGGACTCTGCTGCATTATTTAAGGAATTTGTTGCATTATTTAAGGACTCTGCTGCATTATTTAAGGACTTTGCTGCATTATTTAATAACTTTGTTGCATTATATAAGTACTCTGCTGCATTATTTAAGGACTTTGTTGCATTATGTAAGGAGTCTGCTGCATTATTTAAGGACTTTGCTGCATTATTTAACGACTCTGCTGAAGCATTTGAGGACTCAGCTGCATTATTTAAGGACTCTGCTGCATTATTTAAGGAATTTGCTGCATTATTTAAGGACTCTGCTGCGGTATTTAAGGACTCTGCTGCATTATTTAAGGACTTTGTTGCATTATGTAAGGAGCCTGCTGCATTATTTAAGGACTTTGCTGCATTATTTAATGACTCTGCTGAAGCATTTGAGGACTCAGCTGCATAATTTAAGGACTCTGCTGCATTATTTAAGGAATTTGCTGCATTATTTAAGGACTCTGCTGCGATATTTAAGGACTCTTCTGCATTATTTAAGGACTTTGATGCATTATTTAAGGACGCTGCTGCAGAATTTAAGGAATCTGCTGCATTATTTAAGGACTTTGTTGCATTATTTAAGGTCTCTGCTGCATTATTTAAGGACTCTGCTGTGGTATTTAATTACTCTGCTGCATTATTTAAGGAATTTGTTGCATTATTTAAGGACGCTGCTGCATTATTTAAGGACTTTGTTGCATTATTTAAGGACTTTGCTGCATTAATTAAGGACTTTGCTGCATTACTTAAGAACTCTGCTGCATTATTTAATTACTTGCTGCATTATTTAAGGACTCTGCTGCGGTGTTTAAGAACTCTGCTGCATTATTTAAGGACTTTGCTGCATTATTTTAGGACTCTGCTGCATTATTTAAGGACTTTGCTGTATTATTTAAGGACTCTACTGAATTATTTAAGGACTTTGTTGCATTATTTAAGGACTCTGCTGCATTATTTAAGGACTTTGCTGTATTATTTAAGGACTCTGCTGCATTATTTAAGGACTTTTTTGCATTATTTAATGACTCTGCTGCATTATTTAAGGACTTTGCTGCATTATTTAAGGACTCTGTTGCATTATTTAAGGACTTTATTGCATTATTTAATGACTCTGCTGCATTATTTAAGGAATTTGCTGCATTATTTAAGGACTCTGCTGCATTATTTAAGGACTTTGCTGCATTATTTAATGACTCTGCTGCATTATTTAAGGACTTTGTTGTATTATTTAAGGACTTTGCTGCATTATTTAAGGACTCTGCTGCGGTATTTAAGGACTCTGCTGCATTATTTAAGGACTTTGTTGCATTATTTAAGGACTCTGCTGCATTATTTAAGGACTTTGCTGCATTATTTAAGGACTATGCTGTGGTATTTAAGGACTCTGCTGTATTATTTAAGGACTTTGCTGCATTATTTAAGGACTCTGCTGCATTATTTAATGACTTTGTTGCATTATATAAAGACTCTGCTGCATTATTTAAGGACTATGTTGCATTATGTTAGAAGTCTGCTGCATTATTTAAGGACTTTGCTGCATTATTTAAGGACTCTGCTGCATTATTTAAGGACTTTATTGCATTATTTAAGGACTCTGCTGCATTATTTAATGACTCTGCTGAAGCATTTGAGGACTCAGCTGCATTATTTAAGGTCTCTGCTGTATTATTTAAGGACTCTGCTGCATTATTTAATGACTCTGCTGCGGTATTTAAGGACTCTGCTGCATTATTTAAGGACTTTGCTGCATTACTTAAGGACTGCTGCGTTATTTAAGGACTCTGCTGCATTATTTAAGACTTTGCTGCATTATTTAAGGACTCTGCTGCAGTGCTTAATGACTCTGCTGAAGCAATTGGGGACTCAGATGCATTATTTAAGGACTCTGCTGCATTATGTAAGGACTTTGCTGCTTTATTTAAGGACTTTGCTGCATTATTTAAGGACTTTGTTGCATTATTTAAGGACTCTGCTGCATTATTTAAGGACTTTGTTGCATTATTTAAGGACTCTGCTGCATTATTTAAGGACTTTGCTGCATTATTTAAGGACTATGCTGTGGTATTTAAGGACTATGCTTTGGCATTATTTAAGGACTTTGCTGCATTATTTAAGGACTCTGCTGCATTATTTAATTACTTTGCTGCATTATTAAAGGACCCTGCTGCGGCATTTAAGGATTCTGCTGCATTATTTAAGGACTTTGATGCATTATTTAAGGACGCTGCTGCAGAATTTAAGGAATCTGCTGCATTATTTAAGGACTTTGTTGCATTATTTAAGGTCTCTGCTGCATTATTTAAGGACTCTGCTATGGTACTTAACGACTTTGCTGCATTATTTAAGGACTTTGCTGCATTATTTAAGGACTTTGATGCATTATTTAAGAACTTTGTTGCATTATTTAAGGACTCTGCTGCATTATTTAAGGACTTTGTTGCATTATGTAAGGACTCTGCTGCATTATTTAAGGACTTTGTTGCATTATTTAAGGTCTCTGCTGCAGTATTTAATGACTCTGCTGAAGCATTTGGGCACTCAGATGCATTATTTAAGGACTCTGCTGCATTATGTAAGGGCTTTGCTGCTTTATTTAAGGACTCTTTTGCATTATTTAAGGACTTTGTTGCATTATTTAAGGACTCTGCTGCATTATTTAAGGACTTTGTTGCATTATTTAAGGATTCTGCTGCATTATTTAAGGACTTTGCTGCATTATTTAAGGACTTTGCCGCATTATTTAAGGACTATGCTTTGGTATTTAAGGACTCTGCTGCATTATTTAAGGACTCTGCTGCATTATTTAAGGACTCTGCTGCATTATTTAATTACTTTGCTGCATTATTTAAGGACTCTGCTGCGGTATTTAAGGACTCTGCTGCGGTATTTAAGGACTCTGCTGCATTATTTAAGGACACTGCTGCAGAATTTAAGGAATCTGCTTCATTATTTAAGGACTTTGTTGCTTTATTTAAGGTCTCTGCTGCATTATTTAAGGACTCTGCTATGGTACTTAAGGACTTTGCTGCATTATTTAAGGACTTTGCTGCATTATTTAAGGACTCTGCTGCATTATTTAAGAACTTTGTTGCATTATTTAAGGACTCTGCTGCATTATTTAAGGACTTTGTTGCATTATGTAAGGACTCTGCTGCATTATTTAAGGACTTTGCTGCATTATTTAAGGACTCTGCTGCATAATTTAAGGACTTTATTGCATTATTTTAGGATCCTGCTGCATTATTTAATGACTCTGCTGAAGCATTTGAGGACTCAGCTGCATTATTAAAGGTCTCTGCTGCATTATTTAAGGATCCTGCTGAAGCATTTGAGGACTCAGTTGCATTATTTAAGGACTTTGCTGCATTATTTAACGACTCTGCTGCGTTATTTAAGGACTCTGCTGCATTATTTAAGAACTTTGCTGTATTATTTAAGGACTCTTCTGCATTATTTAATGACTCTGCTGAAGTATTTGAGGACTCAGCTGCATTATTTAAGGACTCTGCTGCATTATTTAAGGAATTTGCTGCATTATTTAAGGACTCTGCTGCGTTATTTAAGGACTCTGCTGCATTATTTAAGGACTTTGATGCATTATTTAAGGACGCTGCTGCAGAATTTAAGGAATCTGCTGCATTATTTAAGGACTTTGTTGCAATATTTAAGGTCTCTGCTGCATTATTTAAGGACTCTGCTGTGGTATTTAAGGACTCTGCTGCATTATTTAAGGAATTTGTTGCATTATTTAAGGACGCTGCTGCATTATTTAAGGTCTTTGTTGCATTATTTAAGGACTCTGCTGCAGTATTTAATGACTCTGCTGAAGCATTTGGGGACTCAGATGCATTATTTAAGGACTCTGCTGCATTATGTAAGGGCTTTGCTGCTTTATTTAAGGACTCTTTTGCATTATTTAAGGACTTTGTTGCATTATTTAAGGACTCTGCTGCATTATTTAAGGACTTTGTTGCATTATTTAAGGATTCTGCTGCATTATTTAAGGACTTTGCTGCATTATTTAAGGACTATGCTTTGGTATTTAAGGACTCTGCTGCATTATTTAAGGACTTTGCTGCATTATTTAAGGACTCTGCTGCATTATTTAATTACTTTGCTGCATTATTTAAGGACTCTGCTGCGGTATTTAAGGACTCTGCTGCATTATTTAAGGACTTTGATGCATTATTTAAGGACTCTGCTGCATTATTTAAGGAATTTGTTGCATTATTTAAGGACTCTGCTGCATTATTTAAGGACTTTGCTGCATTATTTAATAACTTTGTTGCATTATATAAGTACTCTGCTGCATTATTTAAGGACTTTGTTGCATTATGTAAGGAGTCTGCTGCATTATTTAAGGACTTTGCTGCATTATTTAACGACTCTGCTGAAGCATTTGAGGACTCAGCTGCATTATTTAAGGACTCTGCTGCATTATTTAAGGAATTTGCTGCATTATTTAAGGACTCTGCTGCGGTATTTAAGGACTCTGCTGCATTATTTAAGGACTTTGTTGCATTATGTAAGGAGTCTGCTGCATTATTTAAGGACTTTGCTGCATTATTTAATGAATCTGCTGAAGCATTTGAGGACTCAACTGCATTATTTAAGGTCTCTGCTGCATTATTTAAGGACTCTGCTGAAGCATTTGAGGACTCAGCTGCATGATTTAAGGACTTTGCTGCATTATTTAAGGACTCTGCTGCATTATTTAAGGAATTTGTTGCATTATTTAAGGACTCTGCTGCATTATTTAAGGACTTTGCTGCATTATTTAATAACTTTGTTGCATTATATAAGTACTCTGCTGCATTATTTAAGGACTTTGTTGCATTATGTAAGGAGTCTGCTGCATTATTTAAGGACTTTGCTGCATTATTTAACGACTCTGCTGAAGCATTTGAGGACTCAGCTGCATTATTTAAGGACTCTGCTGCATTATTTAAGGAATTTGCTGCATTATTTAAGGACTCTGCTGCGGTATTTAAGGACTCTGCTGCATTATTTAAGGACTTTGTTGCATTATGTAAGGAGCCTGCTGCATTATTTAAGGACTTTGCTGCATTATTTAATGACTCTGCTGAAGCATTTGAGGACTCAGCTGCATAATTTAAGGACTCTGCTGCATTATTTAAGGAATTTGCTGCATTATTTAAGGACTCTGCTGCGATATTTAAGGACTCTTCTGCATTATTTAAGGACTTTGATGCATTATTTAAGGACGCTGCTGCAGAATTTAAGGAATCTGCTGCATTATTTAAGGACTTTGTTGCATTATTTAAGGTCTCTGCTGCATTATTTAAGGACTCTGCTGTGGTATTTAATTACTCTGCTGCATTATTTAAGGAATTTGTTGCATTATTTAAGGACGCTGCTGCATTATTTAAGGACTTTGTTGCATTATTTAAGGACTTTGCTGCATTAATTAAGGACTTTGCTGCATTACTTAAGAACTCTGCTGCATTATTTAATTACTTGCTGCATTATTTAAGGACTCTGCTGCGGTGTTTAAGAACTCTGCTGCATTATTTAAGGACTTTGCTGCATTATTTTAGGACTCTGCTGCATTATTTAAGGACTTTGCTGTATTATTTAAGGACTCTACTGAATTATTTAAGGACTTTGTTGCATTATTTAAGGACTCTGCTGCATTATTTAAGGACTTTGCTGTATTATTTAAGGACTCTGCTGCATTATTTAAGGACTTTTTTGCATTATTTAATGACTCTGCTGCATTATTTAAGGACTTTGCTGCATTATTTAAGGACTCTGTTGCATTATTTAAGGACTTTATTGCATTATTTAATGACTCTGCTGCATTATTTAAGGAATTTGCTGCATTATTTAAGGACTCTGCTGCATTATTTAAGGACTTTGCTGCATTATTTAATGACTCTGCTGCATTATTTAAGGACTTTGTTGTATTATTTAAGGACTTTGCTGCATTATTTAAGGACTCTGCTGCGGTATTTAAGGACTCTGCTGCATTATTTAAGGACTTTGTTGCATTATTTAAGGACTCTGCTGCATTATTTAAGGACTTTGCTGCATTATTTAAGGACTATGCTGTGGTATTTAAGGACTCTGCTGTATTATTTAAGGACTTTGCTGCATTATTTAAGGACTCTGCTGCATTATTTAATGACTTTGTTGCATTATATAAAGACTCTGCTGCATTATTTAAGGACTATGTTGCATTATGTTAGAAGTCTGCTGCATTATTTAAGGACTTTGCTGCATTATTTAAGGACTCTGCTGCATTATTTAAGGACTTTATTGCATTATTTAAGGACTCTGCTGCATTATTTAATGACTCTGCTGAAGCATTTGAGGACTCAGCTGCATTATTTAAGGTCTCTGCTGTATTATTTAAGGACTCTGCTGCATTATTTAATGACTCTGCTGCGGTATTTAAGGACTCTGCTGCATTATTTAAGGACTTTGCTGCATTACTTAAGGACTGCTGCGTTATTTAAGGACTCTGCTGCATTATTTAAGACTTTGCTGCATTATTTAAGGACTCTGCTGCAGTGCTTAATGACTCTGCTGAAGCAATTGGGGACTCAGATGCATTATTTAAGGACTCTGCTGCATTATGTAAGGACTTTGCTGCTTTATTTAAGGACTTTGCTGCATTATTTAAGGACTTTGTTGCATTATTTAAGGACTCTGCTGCATTATTTAAGGACTTTGTTGCATTATTTAAGGACTCTGCTGCATTATTTAAGGACTTTGCTGCATTATTTAAGGACTATGCTGTGGTATTTAAGGACTATGCTTTGGCATTATTTAAGGACTTTGCTGCATTATTTAAGGACTCTGCTGCATTATTTAATTACTTTGCTGCATTATTAAAGGACCCTGCTGCGGCATTTAAGGATTCTGCTGCATTATTTAAGGACTTTGATGCATTATTTAAGGACGCTGCTGCAGAATTTAAGGAATCTGCTGCATTATTTAAGGACTTTGTTGCATTATTTAAGGTCTCTGCTGCATTATTTAAGGACTCTGCTATGGTACTTAACGACTTTGCTGCATTATTTAAGGACTTTGCTGCATTATTTAAGGACTTTGATGCATTATTTAAGAACTTTGTTGCATTATTTAAGGACTCTGCTGCATTATTTAAGGACTTTGTTGCATTATGTAAGGACTCTGCTGCATTATTTAAGGACTTTGTTGCATTATTTAAGGTCTCTGCTGCAGTATTTAATGACTCTGCTGAAGCATTTGGGCACTCAGATGCATTATTTAAGGACTCTGCTGCATTATGTAAGGGCTTTGCTGCTTTATTTAAGGACTCTTTTGCATTATTTAAGGACTTTGTTGCATTATTTAAGGACTCTGCTGCATTATTTAAGGACTTTGTTGCATTATTTAAGGATTCTGCTGCATTATTTAAGGACTTTGCTGCATTATTTAAGGACTTTGCCGCATTATTTAAGGACTATGCTTTGGTATTTAAGGACTCTGCTGCATTATTTAAGGACTCTGCTGCATTATTTAAGGACTCTGCTGCATTATTTAATTACTTTGCTGCATTATTTAAGGACTCTGCTGCGGTATTTAAGGACTCTGCTGCGGTATTTAAGGACTCTGCTGCATTATTTAAGGACACTGCTGCAGAATTTAAGGAATCTGCTTCATTATTTAAGGACTTTGTTGCTTTATTTAAGGTCTCTGCTGCATTATTTAAGGACTCTGCTATGGTACTTAAGGACTTTGCTGCATTATTTAAGGACTTTGCTGCATTATTTAAGGACTCTGCTGCATTATTTAAGAACTTTGTTGCATTATTTAAGGACTCTGCTGCATTATTTAAGGACTTTGTTGCATTATGTAAGGACTCTGCTGCATTATTTAAGGACTTTGCTGCATTATTTAAGGACTCTGCTGCATAATTTAAGGACTTTATTGCATTATTTTAGGATCCTGCTGCATTATTTAATGACTCTGCTGAAGCATTTGAGGACTCAGCTGCATTATTAAAGGTCTCTGCTGCATTATTTAAGGATCCTGCTGAAGCATTTGAGGACTCAGTTGCATTATTTAAGGACTTTGCTGCATTATTTAACGACTCTGCTGCGTTATTTAAGGACTCTGCTGCATTATTTAAGAACTTTGCTGTATTATTTAAGGACTCTTCTGCATTATTTAATGACTCTGCTGAAGTATTTGAGGACTCAGCTGCATTATTTAAGGACTCTGCTGCATTATTTAAGGAATTTGCTGCATTATTTAAGGACTCTGCTGCGTTATTTAAGGACTCTGCTGCATTATTTAAGGACTTTGATGCATTATTTAAGGACGCTGCTGCAGAATTTAAGGAATCTGCTGCATTATTTAAGGACTTTGTTGCAATATTTAAGGTCTCTGCTGCATTATTTAAGGACTCTGCTGTGGTATTTAAGGACTCTGCTGCATTATTTAAGGAATTTGTTGCATTATTTAAGGACGCTGCTGCATTATTTAAGGTCTTTGTTGCATTATTTAAGGACTCTGCTGCAGTATTTAATGACTCTGCTGAAGCATTTGGGGACTCAGATGCATTATTTAAGGACTCTGCTGCATTATGTAAGGGCTTTGCTGCTTTATTTAAGGACTCTTTTGCATTATTTAAGGACTTTGTTGCATTATTTAAGGACTCTGCTGCATTATTTAAGGACTTTGTTGCATTATTTAAGGATTCTGCTGCATTATTTAAGGACTTTGCTGCATTATTTAAGGACTATGCTTTGGTATTTAAGGACTCTGCTGCATTATTTAAGGACTTTGCTGCATTATTTAAGGACTCTGCTGCATTATTTAATTACTTTGCTGCATTATTTAAGGACTCTGCTGCGGTATTTAAGGACTCTGCTGCATTATTTAAGGACTTTGATGCATTATTTAAGGACTCTGCTGCATTATTTAAGGAATTTGTTGCATTATTTAAGGACTCTGCTGCATTATTTAAGGACTTTGCTGCATTATTTAATAACTTTGTTGCATTATATAAGTACTCTGCTGCATTATTTAAGGACTTTGTTGCATTATGTAAGGAGTCTGCTGCATTATTTAAGGACTTTGCTGCATTATTTAACGACTCTGCTGAAGCATTTGAGGACTCAGCTGCATTATTTAAGGACTCTGCTGCATTATTTAAGGAATTTGCTGCATTATTTAAGGACTCTGCTGCGGTATTTAAGGACTCTGCTGCATTATTTAAGGACTTTGCTGCATTATTTAAGGACTATGCTGTGGTATTTAAGGACTCTGCTGTATTATTTAAGGACTTTGCTGCATTATTTAAGGACTCTGCTGCATTATTTAATGACTTTGTTGCATTATATAAAGACTCTGCTGCATTATTTAAGGACTATGTTGCATTATGTTAGAAGTCTGCTGCATTATTTAAGGACTTTGCTGCATTATTTAAGGACTCTGCTGCATTATTTAAGGACTTTATTGCATTATTTAAGGACTCTGCTGCATTATTTAATGACTCTGCTGAAGCATTTGAGGACTCAGCTGCATTATTTAAGGTCTCTGCTGTATTATTTAAGGACTCTGCTGCATTATTTAATGACTCTGCTGCGGTATTTAAGGACTCTGCTGCATTATTTAAGGACTTTGCTGCATTACTTAAGGACTGCTGCGTTATTTAAGGACTCTGCTGCATTATTTAAGACTTTGCTGCATTATTTAAGGACTCTGCTGCAGTGCTTAATGACTCTGCTGAAGCAATTGGGGACTCAGATGCATTATTTAAGGACTCTGCTGCATTATGTAAGGACTTTGCTGCTTTATTTAAGGACTTTGCTGCATTATTTAAGGACTTTGTTGCATTATTTAAGGACTCTGCTGCATTATTTAAGGACTTTGTTGCATTATTTAAGGACTCTGCTGCATTATTTAAGGACTTTGCTGCATTATTTAAGGACTATGCTGTGGTATTTAAGGACTATGCTTTGGCATTATTTAAGGACTTTGCTGCATTATTTAAGGACTCTGCTGCATTATTTAATTACTTTGCTGCATTATTAAAGGACCCTGCTGCGGCATTTAAGGATTCTGCTGCATTATTTAAGGACTTTGATGCATTATTTAAGGACGCTGCTGCAGAATTTAAGGAATCTGCTGCATTATTTAAGGACTTTGTTGCATTATTTAAGGTCTCTGCTGCATTATTTAAGGACTCTGCTATGGTACTTAACGACTTTGCTGCATTATTTAAGGACTTTGCTGCATTATTTAAGGACTTTGATGCATTATTTAAGAACTTTGTTGCATTATTTAAGGACTCTGCTGCATTATTTAAGGACTTTGTTGCATTATGTAAGGACTCTGCTGCATTATTTAAGGACTTTGTTGCATTATTTAAGGTCTCTGCTGCAGTATTTAATGACTCTGCTGAAGCATTTGGGCACTCAGATGCATTATTTAAGGACTCTGCTGCATTATGTAAGGGCTTTGCTGCTTTATTTAAGGACTCTTTTGCATTATTTAAGGACTTTGTTGCATTATTTAAGGACTCTGCTGCATTATTTAAGGACTTTGTTGCATTATTTAAGGATTCTGCTGCATTATTTAAGGACTTTGCTGCATTATTTAAGGACTTTGCCGCATTATTTAAGGACTATGCTTTGGTATTTAAGGACTCTGCTGCATTATTTAAGGACTCTGCTGCATTATTTAAGGACTCTGCTGCATTATTTAATTACTTTGCTGCATTATTTAAGGACTCTGCTGCGGTATTTAAGGACTCTGCTGCGGTATTTAAGGACTCTGCTGCATTATTTAAGGACACTGCTGCAGAATTTAAGGAATCTGCTTCATTATTTAAGGACTTTGTTGCTTTATTTAAGGTCTCTGCTGCATTATTTAAGGACTCTGCTATGGTACTTAAGGACTTTGCTGCATTATTTAAGGACTTTGCTGCATTATTTAAGGACTCTGCTGCATTATTTAAGAACTTTGTTGCATTATTTAAGGACTCTGCTGCATTATTTAAGGACTTTGTTGCATTATGTAAGGACTCTGCTGCATTATTTAAGGACTTTGCTGCATTATTTAAGGACTCTGCTGCATAATTTAAGGACTTTATTGCATTATTTTAGGATCCTGCTGCATTATTTAATGACTCTGCTGAAGCATTTGAGGACTCAGCTGCATTATTAAAGGTCTCTGCTGCATTATTTAAGGATCCTGCTGAAGCATTTGAGGACTCAGTTGCATTATTTAAGGACTTTGCTGCATTATTTAACGACTCTGCTGCGTTATTTAAGGACTCTGCTGCATTATTTAAGAACTTTGCTGTATTATTTAAGGACTCTTCTGCATTATTTAATGACTCTGCTGAAGTATTTGAGGACTCAGCTGCATTATTTAAGGACTCTGCTGCATTATTTAAGGAATTTGCTGCATTATTTAAGGACTCTGCTGCGTTATTTAAGGACTCTGCTGCATTATTTAAGGACTTTGATGCATTATTTAAGGACGCTGCTGCAGAATTTAAGGAATCTGCTGCATTATTTAAGGACTTTGTTGCAATATTTAAGGTCTCTGCTGCATTATTTAAGGACTCTGCTGTGGTATTTAAGGACTCTGCTGCATTATTTAAGGAATTTGTTGCATTATTTAAGGACGCTGCTGCATTATTTAAGGTCTTTGTTGCATTATTTAAGGACTCTGCTGCAGTATTTAATGACTCTGCTGAAGCATTTGGGGACTCAGATGCATTATTTAAGGACTCTGCTGCATTATGTAAGGGCTTTGCTGCTTTATTTAAGGACTCTTTTGCATTATTTAAGGACTTTGTTGCATTATTTAAGGACTCTGCTGCATTATTTAAGGACTTTGTTGCATTATTTAAGGATTCTGCTGCATTATTTAAGGACTTTGCTGCATTATTTAAGGACTATGCTTTGGTATTTAAGGACTCTGCTGCATTATTTAAGGACTTTGCTGCATTATTTAAGGACTCTGCTGCATTATTTAATTACTTTGCTGCATTATTTAAGGACTCTGCTGCGGTATTTAAGGACTCTGCTGCATTATTTAAGGACTTTGATGCATTATTTAAGGACTCTGCTGCATTATTTAAGGAATTTGTTGCATTATTTAAGGACTCTGCTGCATTATTTAAGGACTTTGCTGCATTATTTAATAACTTTGTTGCATTATATAAGTACTCTGCTGCATTATTTAAGGACTTTGTTGCATTATGTAAGGAGTCTGCTGCATTATTTAAGGACTTTGCTGCATTATTTAACGACTCTGCTGAAGCATTTGAGGACTCAGCTGCATTATTTAAGGACTCTGCTGCATTATTTAAGGAATTTGCTGCATTATTTAAGGACTCTGCTGCGGTATTTAAGGACTCTGCTGCATTATTTAAGGACTTTGTTGCATTATGTAAGGAGTCTGCTGCATTATTTAAGGACTTTGCTGCATTATTTAATGAATCTGCTGAAGCATTTGAGGACTCAACTGCATTATTTAAGGTCTCTGCTGCATTATTTAAGGACTCTGCTGAAGCATTTGAGGACTCAGCTGCATGATTTAAGGACTTTGCTGCATTAGTTAAGGACTCTGCTGCATTATTTAAGGAATTTGTTGCATTATATAAGGACTCTGCTGCATTATTTAAGGACTTTGCTGCATTATTTAATAACTTTGTTGCATTATATAAGTACTCTGCTGCATTATTTAAGGACTTTGTTGCATTATGTAAGGAGTCTGCTGCATTATTTAAGGACTTTGCTGCATTATTTAACGACTCTGCTGAAGCATTTGAGGACTCAGCTGCATTATTTAAGGACACTGCTGCATTATTTAAGGAATTTGCTGCATTATTTAAGGACTCTGCTGCGGTATTTAAGGACTCTGCTGCATTATTTAAGGACTTTGTTGCATTATTTAAGGTCTCTGCTGCAGTATTTAATGACTCTGCTGAAGCATTTGGGCACTCAGATGCATTATTTAAGGACTCTGCTGCATTATGTAAGGGCTTTGCTGCTTTATTTAAGGACTCTTTTGCATTATTTAAGGACTTTGTTGCATTATTTAAGGACTCTGCTGCATTATTTAAGGACTTTGTTGCATTATTTAAGGATTCTGCTGCATTATTTAAGGACTTTGCTGCATTATTTAAGGACTTTGCCGCATTATTTAAGGACTATGCTTTGGTATTTAAGGACTCTGCTGCATTATTTAAGGACTCTGCTGCGGTATTTAAGGACTCTGCTGCGGTATTTAAGGACTCTGCTGCATTATTTAAGGACACTGCTGCAGAATTTAAGGAATCTGCATCATTATTTAAGGACTTTGTTGCTTTATTTAAGGTCTCTGCTGCATTATTTAAGGACTCTGCTATGGTACTTAAGGACTTTGCTGCATTATTTAAGGACTTTGCTGCATTATTTAAGGACTCTGCTGCATTATTTAAGAACTTTGTTGCATTATTTAAGGACTCTGCTGCATTATTTAAGGACTTTGTTGCATTATGTAAGGACTCTGCTGCATTATTTAAGGACTTTGCTGCATTATTTAAGGACTCTGCTGCATAATTTAAGGACTTTATTGCATTATTTTAGGATCCTGCTGCATTATTTAATGACTCTGCTGAAGCATTTGAGGACTCAGCTGCATTATTAAAGGTCTCTGCTGCATTATTTAAGGATCCTGCTGAAGCATTTGAGGACTCAGTTGCATTATTTAAGGACTTTGCTGCATTATTTAACGACTCTGCTGCGTTATTTAAGGACTCTGCTGCATTATTTAAGAACTTTGCTGTATTATTTAAGGACTCTTCTGCATTATTTAATGACTCTGCTGAAGTATTTGAGGACTCAGCTGCATTATTTAAGGACTCTGCTGCATTATTTAAGGAATTTGCTGCATTATTTAAGGACTCTGCTGCGTTATTTATGGACTCTGCTGCATTATTTAAGGACTTTGATGCATTATTTAAGGACGCTGCTGCAGAATTTAAGGAATCTGCTGCATTATTTAAGGACTTTGTTGCAATATTTAAGGTCTCTGCTGCATTATTTAAGGACTCTGCTGTGGTATTTAAGGACTCTGCTGCATTATTTAAGGAATTTGTTGCATTATTTAAGGACGCTGCTGCATTATTTAAGGTCTTTGTTGCATTATTTAAGGACTCTGCTGCAGTATTTAATGACTCTGCTGAAGCATTTGGGGACTCAGATGCATTATTTAAGGACTCTGCTGCATTATGTAAGGGCTTTGCTGCTTTATTTAAGGACTCTTTTGCATTATTTAAGGACTTTGTTGCATTATTTAAGGACTCTGCTGCATTATTTAAGGACTTTGTTGCATTATTTAAGGATTCTGCTGCATTATTTAAGGACTTTGCTGCATTATTTAAGGACTATGCTTTGGTATTTAAGGACTCTGCTGCATTATTTAAGGACTTTGCTGCATTATTTAAGGACTCTGCTGCATTATTTAATTACTTTGCTGCATTATTTAAGGACTCTGCTGCGGTATTTAAGGACTCTGCTGCATTATTTAAGGACTTTGATGCATTATTTAAGGACTCTGCTGCATTATTTAAGGAATTTGTTGCATTATTTAAGGACTCTGCTGCATTATTTAAGGACTTTGCTGCATTATTTAATAACTTTGTTGCATTATATAAGTACTCTGCTGCATTATTTAAGGACTTTGTTGCATTATGTAAGGAGTCTGCTGCATTATTTAAGGACTTTGCTGCATTATTTAACGACTCTGCTGAAGCATTTGAGGACTCAGCTGCATTATTTAAGGACTCTGCTGCTTTATTTAAGGAATTTGCTGCATTATTTAAGGACTCTGCTGCGGTATTTAAGGACTCTGCTGCATTATTTAAGGACTTTGTTGCATTATGTAAGGAGTCTGCTGCATTATTTAAGGACTTTGCTGCATTATTTAATGAATCTGCTGAAGCATTTGAGGACTCAACTGCATTATTTAAGGTCTCTGCTGCATTATTTAAGGACTCTGCTGAAGCATTTGAGGACTCAGCTGCATGATTTAAGGACTTTGCTGCATTATTTAAGGACTCTGCTGCATTATTTAAGGAATTTGTTGCATTATTTAAGGACTCTGCTGCATTATTTAAGGACTTTGCTGCATTATTTAATAACTTTGTTGCATTATATAAGTACTCTGCTGCATTATTTAAGGACTTTGTTGCATTATGTAAGGAGTCTGCTGCATTATTTAAGGACTTTGCTGCATTATTTAACGACTCTGCTGAAGCATTTGAGGACTCAGCTGCATTATTTAAGGACTCTGCTGCATTATTTAAGGAATTTGCTGCATTATTTAAGGACTCTGCTGCGGTATTTAAGGACTCTGCTGCATTATTTAAGGACTTTGTTGCATTATGTAAGGAGCCTGCTGCATTATTTAAGGACTTTGCTGCATTATTTAATGACTCTGCTGAAGCATTTGAGGACTCAGCTGCATAATTTAAGGACTCTGCTGCATTATTTAAGGAATTTGCTGCATTATTTAAGGACTCTGCTGCGATATTTAAGGACTCTTCTGCATTATTTAAGGACTTTGATGCATTATTTAAGGACGCTGCTGCAGAATTTAAGGAATCTGCTGCATTATTTAAGGACTTTGTTGCATTATTTAAGGTCTCTGCTGCATTATTTAAGGACTCTGCTGTGGTATTTAATTACTCTGCTGCATTATTTAAGGAATTTGTTGCATTATTTAAGGACGCTGCTGCATTATTTAAGGACTTTGTTGCATTATTTAAGGACTTTGCTGCATTACTTAAGAACTCTGCTGCATTATTTAATTACTTGCTGCATTATTTAAGGACTCTGCTGCGGTGTTTAAGAACTCTGCTGCATTATTTAAGGACTTTGCTGCATTATTTTAGGACTCTGCTGCATTATTTAAGGACTTTGCTGTATTATTTAAGGACTCTACTGAATTATTTAAGGACTTTGTTGCATTATTTAAGGACTCTGCTGCATTATTTAAGGACTTTGCTGTATTATTTAAGGACTCTGCAGCATTATTTAAGGACTTTTTTGCATTATTTAATGACTCTGCTGCATTATTTAAGGACTTTGCTGCATTATTTAAGGACTCTGTTGCATTATTTAAGGACTTTATTGCATTATTTAATGACTCTGCTGCATTATTTAAGGAATTTGCTGCATTATTTAAGGACTCTGCTGCATTATTTAAGGACTTTGCTGCATTATTTAATGACTCTGCTGCATTATTTAAGGACTTTGTTGTATTATTTAAGGACTTTGCTGCATTATTTAAGGACTCTGCTGCGGTATTTAAGGACTCTGCTGCATTATTTAAGGACTTTGTTGCATTATTTAAGGACTCTGCTGCATTATTTAAGGACTTTGCTGCATTATTTAAGGACTATGCTGTGGTATTTAAGGACTCTGCTGTATTATTTAAGGACTTTGCTGCATTATTTAAGGACTCTGCTGCATTATTTAATGACTTTGTTGCATTATATAAAGACTCTGCTGCATTATTTAAGGACTATGTTGCATTATGTTAGAAGTCTGCTGCATTATTTAAGGACTTTGCTGCATTATTTAAGGACTCTGCTGCATTATTTAAGGACTTTATTGCATTATTTAAGGACTCTGCTGCATTATTTAATGACTCTGCTGAAGCATTTGAGGACTCAGCTGCATTATTTAAGGTCTCTGCTGTATTATTTAAGGACTCTGCTGCATTATTTAATGACTCTGCTGCGGTATTTAAGGACTCTGCTGCATTATTTAAGGACTTTGCTGCATTACTTAAGGACTGCTGCGTTATTTAAGGACTCTGCTGCATTATTTAAGACTTTGCTGCATTATTTAAGGACTCTGCTGCAGTGCTTAATGACTCTGCTGAAGCAATTGGGGACTCAGATGCATTATTTAAGGACTCTGCTGCATTATGTAAGGACTTTGCTGCTTTATTTAAGGACTTTGCTGCATTATTTAAGGACTTTGTTGCATTATTTAAGGACTCTGCTGCATTATTTAAGGACTTTGTTGCATTATTTAAGGACTCTGCTGCATTATTTAAGGACTTTGCTGCATTATTTAAGGACTATGCTGTGGTATTTAAGGACTATGCTTTGGCATTATTTAAGGACTTTGCTGCATTATTTAAGGACTCTGCTGCATTATTTAATTACTTTGCTGCATTATTAAAGGACCCTGCTGCGGCATTTAAGGATTCTGCTGCATTATTTAAGGACTTTGATGCATTATTTAAGGACGCTGCTGCAGAATTTAAGGAATCTGCTGCATTATTTAAGGACTTTGTTGCATTATTTAAGGTCTCTGCTGCATTATTTAAGGACTCTGCTATGGTACTTAACGACTTTGCTGCATTATTTAAGGACTTTGCTGCATTATTTATGGACTTTGATGCATTATTTAAGAACTTTGTTGCATTATTTAAGGACTCTGCTGCATTATTTAAGGACTTTGTTGCATTATGTAAGGACTCTGCTGCATTATTTAAGGACTTTGCTGCATTATTTAAGGACTCTGTTGCATAATTTAAGGACTTTATTGCATTATTTAAGGATCCTGCTGCATTATTTAAGGATCCTGCTGAAGCATTTGAGGACTCAGCTGCATTATTTAACGACTCTGCTGCATTATCTAAGGACTCTGCTGCTTTATTTAAGGACTTTCCTGCATTATTTAAGGAGTCTTCTGCATTATTTAATGACTCTGCTGAAGCATTTGAGGACTCAGCTGCATTATTTAAGGACTCTGCTGCATTATTTAAGGACTTTGCTGCATTATTTAATGACTCTGCTGAAGCATTTGAGGACTCAGCTGCATTATTTAAGGACTTTGCTGCATTATTTAACGACTCTGCTGCGTTATTTAAGGACTCTGCTGCATTATTTAAGAACTTTGCTGCATTATTTAAGGACTCTTCTGCATTATTTAATGACTCTGCTGAAGTATTTGAGGACTCAGCTGCATTATTTAAGGACTCTGCTGCATTATTTAAGGAATTTGCTGCATTATTTAAGGACTCTGCTGCGTTATTTAAGGACTCTGCTGCATTATTTAAGGACTTTGATGCATTATTTAAGGACGCTGCTGCAGAATTTAAGGAATCTGCTGCATTATTTAAGGACTTTGTTGCATTATTTAAGGTCTCTGCTGCATTATTTAAGGACTCTGCTGTGGTATTTAAGGACTCTGCTGCATTATTTAAGGAATTTGTTGCATTATTTAAGGACGCTGCTGCATTATTTAAGGACTTTGTTGCTTTATTTAAGGACTCTGCTGCAGTATTTAATGACTCTGCTGAAGCATTTGGGGACTCAGATGCATTATTTAAGGACTCTGCTGCATTATGTAAGGGCTTTGCTGCTTTATTTAAGGACTCTTTTGCATTATTTAAGGACTTTGTTGCATTATTTAAGGACTCTGCTGCATTATTTAAGGACTTTGCTGCATTATTTAAGGACTATGCTTTGGTATTTAAGGACTCTGCTGCATTATTTAAGGACTTTGCTGCATTATTTAAGGACTCTGCTGCATTATTTAATTACTTTGCTGCATTATTTAAGGACTCTGCTGCGGTATTTAAGGACTCTGCTGCATTATTTAAGGACTTTGATGCATTATTTAAGGACTCTGCTGCATTATTTAAGGAATTTGTTGCATTATTTAAGGACTCTGCTGCATTATTTAAGGACTTTGCTGCATTATTTAATAACTTTGTTGCATTATATAAGTACTCTGCTGCATTATTTAAGGACTTTGTTGCATTATGTAAGGAGTCTGCTGCATTATTTAAGGACTTTGCTGCATTATTTAACGACTCTGCTGAAGCATTTGAGGACTCAGCTGCATTATTTAAGGACTCTGCTGCATTATTTAAGGAATTTGCTGCATTATTTAAGGACTCTGCTGCGGTATTTAAGGACTCTGCTGCATTATTTAAGGACTTTGTTGCATTATGTAAGGAGTCTGCTGCATTATTTAAGGACTTTGCTGCATTATTTAATGAATCTGCTGAAGCATTTGAGGACTCAACTGCATTATTTAAGGTCTCTGCTGCATTATTTAAGGACTCTGCTGAAGCATTTGAGGACTCAGCTGCATGATTTAAGGACTTTGCTGCATTAGTTAAGGACTCTGCTGCATTATTTAAGGAATTTGTTGCATTATTTAAGGACTCTGCTGCATTATTTAAGGACTTTGCTGCATTATTTAATAACTTTGTTGCATTATATAAGTACTCTGCTGCATTATTTAAGGACTTTGTTGCATTATGTAAGGAGTCTGCTGCATTATTTAAGGACTTTGCTGCATTATTTAACGACTCTGCTGAAGCATTTGAGGACTCAGCTGCATTATTTAAGGACACTGCTGCATTATTTAAGGAATTTGCTGCATTATTTAAGGACTCTGCTGCGGTATTTAAGGACTCTGCTGCATTATTTAAGGAATTTGCTGCATTATTTAAGGACTCTGCTGCGATATTTAAGGACTCTTCTGCATTATTTAAGGACTTTGATGCATTATTTAAGGACGCTGCTGCAGAATTTAAGGAATCTGCTGCATTATTTAAGGACTTTGTTGCATTATTTAAGGTCTCTGCTGCATTATTTAAGGACTCTGCTGTGGTATTTAATTACTCTGCTGCATTATTTAAGGAATTTGTTGCATTATTTAAGGACGCTGCTGCATTATTTAAGGACTTTGTTGCATTATTTAAGGACTTTGCTGCATTAATTAAGGACTTTGCTGCATTACTTAAGAACTCTGCTGCATTATTTAATTACTTGCTGCATTATTTAAGGACTCTGCTGCGGTGTTTAAGAACTCTGCTGCATTATTTAAGGACTTTGCTGCATTATTTTAGGACTCTGCTGCATTATTTAAGGACTTTGCTGTATTATTTAAGGACTCTACTGAATTATTTAAGGACTTTGTTGCATTATTTAAGGACTCTGCTGCATTATTTAAGGACTTTGCTGTATTATTTAAGGACTCTGCAGCATTATTTAAGGACTTTTTTGCATTATTTAATGACTCTGCTGCATTATTTAAGGACTTTGCTGCATTATTTAAGGACTCTGTTGCATTATTTAAGGACTTTATTGCATTATTTAATGACTCTGCTGCATTATTTAAGGAATTTGCTGCATTATTTAAGGACTCTGCTGCATTATTTAAGGACTTTGCTGCATTATTTAATGACTCTGCTGCATTATTTAAGGACTTTGTTGTATTATTTAAGGACTTTGCTGCATTATTTAAGGACTCTGCTGCGGTATTTAAGGACTCTGCTGCATTATTTAAGGACTTTGTTGCATTATTTAAGGACTCTGCTGCATTATTTAAGGACTTTGCTGCATTATTTAAGGACTATGCTGTGGTATTTAAGGACTCTGCTGTATTATTTAAGGACTTTGCTGCATTATTTAAGGACTCTGCTGCATTATTTAATGACTTTGTTGCATTATATAAAGACTCTGCTGCATTATTTAAGGACTATGTTGCATTATGTTAGAAGTCTGCTGCATTATTTAAGGACTTTGCTGCATTACTTAAGGACTTTATTGCATTATTTAAGGACTCTGCTGCATTATTTAATGACTCTGCTGAAGCATTTGAGGACTCAGCTGCATTATTTAAGGTCTCTGCTGTATTATTTAAGGACTCTGCTGCATTATTTAATGACTCTGCTGCGGTATTTAAGGACTCTGCTGCATTATTTAAGGACTTTGCTGCATTACTTAAGGACTGCTGCGTTATTTAAGGACTCTGCTGCATTATTTAAGACTTTGCTGCATTATTTAAGGACTCTGCTGCAGTGCTTAATGACTCTGCTGAAGCAATTGGGGACTCAGATGCATTATTTAAGGACTCTGCTGCATTATGTAAGGACTTTGCTGCTTTATTTAAGGACTTTGCTGCATTATTTAAGGACTTTGTTGCATTATTTAAGGACTCTGCTGCATTATTTAAGGACTTTGTTGCATTATTTAAGGACTCTGCTGCATTATTTAAGGACTTTGCTGCATTATTTAAGGACTATGCTGTGGTATTTAAGGACTATGCTTTGGCATTATTTAAGGACTTTGCTGCATTATTTAAGGACTCTGCTGCATTATTTAATTACTTTGCTGCATTATTAAAGGACCCTGCTGCGGCATTTAAGGATTCTGCTGCATTATTTAAGGACTTTGATGCATTATTTAAGGACGCTGCTGCAGAATTTAAGGAATCTGCTGCATTATTTAAGGACTTTGTTGCATTATTTAAGGTCTCTGCTGCATTATTTAAGGACTCTGCTATGGTACTTAACGACTTTGCTGCATTATTTAAGGACTTTGCTGCATTATTTATGGACTTTGATGCATTATTTAAGAACTTTGTTGCATTATTTAAGGACTCTGCTGCATTATTTAAGGACTTTGTTGCATTATGTAAGGACTCTGCTGCATTATTTAAGGACTTTGCTGCATTATTTAAGGACTCTGTTGCATAATTTAAGGACTTTATTGCATTATTTAAGGATCCTGCTGCATTATTTAAGGATCCTGCTGAAGCATTTGAGGACTCAGCTGCATTATTTAACGACTCTGCTGCATTATCTAAGGACTCTGCTGCTTTATTTAAGGACTTTCCTGCATTATTTAAGGAGTCTTCTGCATTATTTAATGACTCTGCTGAAGCATTTGAGGACTCAGCTGCATTATTTAAGGACTCTGCTGCATTATTTAAGGACTTTGCTGCATTATTTAATGACTCTGCTGAAGCATTTGAGGACTCAGCTGCATTATTTAAGGACTTTGCTGCATTATTTAACGACTCTGCTGCGTTATTTAAGGACTCTGCTGCATTATTTAAGAACTTTGCTGCATTATTTAAGGACTCTTCTGCATTATTTAATGACTCTGCTGAAGTATTTGAGGACTCAGCTGCATTATTTAAGGACTCTGCTGCATTATTTAAGGAATTTGCTGCATTATTTAAGGACTCTGCTGCGTTATTTAAGGACTCTGCTGCATTATTTAAGGACTTTGATGCATTATTTAAGGACGCTGCTGCAGAATTTAAGGAATCTGCTGCATTATTTAAGGACTTTGTTGCATTATTTAAGGTCTCTGCTGCATTATTTAAGGACTCTGCTGTGGTATTTAAGGACTCTGCTGCATTATTTAAGGAATTTGTTGCATTATTTAAGGACGCTGCTGCATTATTTAAGGACTTTGTTGCTTTATTTAAGGACTCTGCTGCAGTATTTAATGACTCTGCTGAAGCATTTGGGGACTCAGATGCATTATTTAAGGACTCTGCTGCATTATGTAAGGGCTTTGCTGCTTTATTTAAGGACTCTTTTGCATTATTTAAGGACTTTGTTGCATTATTTAAGGACTCTGCTGCATTATTTAAGGACTTTGCTGCATTATTTAAGGACTATGCTTTGGTATTTAAGGACTCTGCTGCATTATTTAAGGACTTTGCTGCATTATTTAAGGACTCTGCTGCATTATTTAATTACTTTGCTGCATTATTTAAGGACTCTGCTGCGGTATTTAAGGACTCTGCTGCATTATTTAAGGACTTTGATGCATTATTTAAGGACTCTGCTGCATTATTTAAGGAATTTGTTGCATTATTTAAGGACTCTGCTGCATTATTTAAGGACTTTGCTGCATTATTTAATAACTTTGTTGCATTATATAAGTACTCTGCTGCATTATTTAAGGACTTTGTTGCATTATGTAAGGAGTCTGCTGCATTATTTAAGGACTTTGCTGCATTATTTAACGACTCTGCTGAAGCATTTGAGGACTCAGCTGCATTATTTAAGGACTCTGCTGCATTATTTAAGGAATTTGCTGCATTATTTAAGGACTCTGCTGCGGTATTTAAGGACTCTGCTGCATTATTTAAGGACTTTGTTGCATTATGTAAGGAGTCTGCTGCATTATTTAAGGACTTTGCTGCATTATTTAATGAATCTGCTGAAGCATTTGAGGACTCAACTGCATTATTTAAGGTCTCTGCTGCATTATTTAAGGACTCTGCTGAAGCATTTGAGGACTCAGCTGCATGATTTAAGGACTTTGCTGCATTAGTTAAGGACTCTGCTGCATTATTTAAGGAATTTGTTGCATTATTTAAGGACTCTGCTGCATTATTTAAGGACTTTGCTGCATTATTTAATAACTTTGTTGCATTATATAAGTACTCTGCTGCATTATTTAAGGACTTTGTTGCATTATGTAAGGAGTCTGCTGCATTATTTAAGGACTTTGCTGCATTATTTAACGACTCTGCTGAAGCATTTGAGGACTCAGCTGCATTATTTAAGGACACTGCTGCATTATTTAAGGAATTTGCTGCATTATTTAAGGACTCTGCTGCGGTATTTAAGGACTCTGCTGCATTATTTAAGGACTTTGTTGCATTATTTAAGGTCTCTGCTGCAGTATTTAATGACTCTGCTGAAGCATTTGGGCACTCAGATGCATTATTTAAGGACTCTGCTGCATTATGTAAGGGCTTTGCTGCTTTATTTAAGGACTCTTTTGCATTATTTAAGGACTTTGTTGCATTATTTAAGGACTCTGCTGCATTATTTAAGGACTTTGTTGCATTATTTAAGGATTCTGCTGCATTATTTAAGGACTTTGCTGCATTATTTAAGGACTTTGCCGCATTATTTAAGGACTATGCTTTGGTATTTAAGGACTCTGCTGCATTATTTAAGGACTCTGCTGCATTATTTAAGGACTCTGCTGCATTATTTAATTACTTTGCTGCATTATTTAAGGACTCTGCTGCGGTATTTAAGGACTCTGCTGCGGTATTTAAGGACTCTGCTGCATTATTTAAGGACACTGCTGCAGAATTTAAGGAATCTGCTTCATTATTTAAGGACTTTGTTGCTTTATTTAAGGTCTCTGCTGCATTATTTAAGGACTCTGCTATGGTACTTAAGGACTTTGCTGCATTATTTAAGGACTTTGCTGCATTATTTAAGGACTCTGCTGCATTATTTAAGAACTTTGTTGCATTATTTAAGGACTCTGCTGCATTATTTAAGGACTTTGTTGCATTATGTAAGGACTCTGCTGCATTATTTAACGACTTTGCTGCATTATTTAAGGACTCTGCTGCATAATTTAAGGACTTTATTGCATTATTTTAGGATCCTGCTGCATTATTTAATGACTCTGCTGAAGCATTTGAGGACTCAGCTGCATTATTAAAGGTCTCTGCTGCATTATTTAAGGATCCTGCTGAAGCATTTGAGGACTCAGTTGCATTATTTAAGGACTTTGCTGCATTATTTAACGACTCTGCTGCGTTATTTAAGGACTCTGCTGCTTTATTTAAGAACTTTGCTGTATTATTTAAGGACTCTTCTGCATTATTTAATGACTCTGCTGAAGCATTTGAGGACTCAGCTGCATAATTTAAGGACTCTGCTGCATTATTTAAGGAATTTGCTGCATTATTTAAGGACTCTGCTGCGATATTTAAGGACTCTTCTGCATTATTTAAGGACTTTGATGCATTATTTAAGGACGCTGCTGCAGAATTTAAGGAATCTGCTGCATTATTTAAGGACTTTGTTGCATTATTTAAGGTCTCTGCTGCATTATTTAAGGACTCTGCTGTGGTATTTAATTACTCTGCTGCATTATTTAAGGAATTTGTTGCATTATTTAAGGACGCTGCTGCATTATTTAAGGACTTTGTTGCATTATTTAAGGACTTTGCTGCATTAATTAAGGACTTTGCTGCATTACTTAAGAACTCTGCTGCATTATTTAATTACTTGCTGCATTATTTAAGGACTCTGCTGCGGTGTTTAAGAACTCTGCTGCATTATTTAAGGACTTTGCTGCATTATTTTAGGACTCTGCTGCATTATTTAAGGACTTTGCTGTATTATTTAAGGACTCTACTGAATTATTTAAGGACTTTGTTGCATTATTTAAGGACTCTGCTGCATTATTTAAGGACTTTGCTGTATTATTTAAGGACTCTGCAGCATTATTTAAGGACTTTTTTGCATTATTTAATGACTCTGCTGCATTATTTAAGGACTTTGCTGCATTATTTAAGGACTCTGTTGCATTATTTAAGGACTTTATTGCATTATTTAATGACTCTGCTGCATTATTTAAGGAATTTGCTGCATTATTTAAGGACTCTGCTGCATTATTTAAGGACTTTGCTGCATTATTTAATGACTCTGCTGCATTATTTAAGGACTTTGTTGTATTATTTAAGGACTTTGCTGCATTATTTAAGGACTCTGCTGCGGTATTTAAGGACTCTGCTGCATTATTTAAGGACTTTGTTGCATTATTTAAGGACTCTGCTGCATTATTTAAGGACTTTGCTGCATTATTTAAGGACTATGCTGTGGTATTTAAGGACTCTGCTGTATTATTTAAGGACTTTGCTGCATTATTTAAGGACTCTGCTGCATTATTTAATGACTTTGTTGCATTATATAAAGACTCTGCTGCATTATTTAAGGACTATGTTGCATTATGTTAGAAGTCTGCTGCATTATTTAAGGACTTTGCTGCATTATTTAAGGACTCTGCTGCATTATTTAAGGACTTTATTGCATTATTTAAGGACTCTGCTGCATTATTTAATGACTCTGCTGAAGCATTTGAGGACTCAGCTGCATTATTTAAGGTCTCTGCTGTATTATTTAAGGACTCTGCTGCATTATTTAATGACTCTGCTGCGGTATTTAAGGACTCTGCTGCATTATTTAAGGACTTTGCTGCATTACTTAAGGACTGCTGCGTTATTTAAGGACTCTGCTGCATTATTTAAGACTTTGCTGCATTATTTAAGGACTCTGCTGCAGTGCTTAATGACTCTGCTGAAGCAATTGGGGACTCAGATGCATTATTTAAGGACTCTGCTGCATTATGTAAGGACTTTGCTGCTTTATTTAAGGACTTTGCTGCATTATTTAAGGACTTTGTTGCATTATTTAAGGACTCTGCTGCATTATTTAAGGACTTTGTTGCATTATTTAAGGACTCTGCTGCATTATTTAAGGACTTTGCTGCATTATTTAAGGACTATGCTGTGGTATTTAAGGACTATGCTTTGGCATTATTTAAGGACTTTGCTGCATTATTTAAGGACTCTGCTGCATTATTTAATTACTTTGCTGCATTATTAAAGGACCCTGCTGCGGCATTTAAGGATTCTGCTGCATTATTTAAGGACTTTGATGCATTATTTAAGGACGCTGCTGCAGAATTTAAGGAATCTGCTGCATTATTTAAGGACTTTGTTGCATTATTTAAGGTCTCTGCTGCATTATTTAAGGACTCTGCTATGGTACTTAACGACTTTGCTGCATTATTTAAGGACTTTGCTGCATTATTTAAGGACTTTGATGCATTATTTAAGAACTTTGTTGCATTATTTAAGGACTCTGCTGCATTATTTAAGGACTTTGTTGCATTATGTAAGGACTCTGCTGCATTATTTAAGGACTTTGCTGCATTATTTAAGGACTCTGTTGCATAATTTAAGGACTTTATTGCATTATTTAAGGATCCTGCTGCATTATTTAAGGATCCTGCTGAAGCATTTGAGGACTCAGCTGCATTATTTAACGACTCTGCTGCATTATCTAAGGACTCTGCTGCTTTATTTAAGGACTTTCCTGCATTATTTAAGGAGTCTTCTGCATTATTTAATGACTCTGCTGAAGCATTTGAGGACTCAGCTGCATTATTTAAGGACTCTGCTGCATTATTTAAGGACTTTGCTGCATTATTTAATGACTCTGCTGAAGCATTTGAGGACTCAGCTGCATTATTTAAGGACTTTGCTGCATTATTTAACGACTCTGCTGCGTTATTTAAGGACTCTGCTGCATTATTTAAGAACTTTGCTGCATTATTTAAGGACTCTTCTGCATTATTTAATGACTCTGCTGAAGTATTTGAGGACTCAGCTGCATTATTTAAGGACTCTGCTGCATTATTTAAGGAATTTGCTGCATTATTTAAGGACTCTGCTGCGTTATTTAAGGACTCTGCTGCATTATTTAAGGACTTTGATGCATTATTTAAGGACGCTGCTGCAGAATTTAAGGAATCTGCTGCATTATTTAAGGACTTTGTTGCATTATTTAAGGTCTCTGCTGCATTATTTAAGGACTCTGCTGTGGTATTTAAGGACTCTGCTGCATTATTTAAGGAATTTGTTGCATTATTTAAGGACGCTGCTGCATTATTTAAGGACTTTGTTGCTTTATTTAAGGACTCTGCTGCAGTATTTAATGACTCTGCTGAAGCATTTGGGGACTCAGATGCATTATTTAAGGACTCTGCTGCATTATGTAAGGGCTTTGCTGCTTTATTTAAGGACTCTTTTGCATTATTTAAGGACTTTGTTGCATTATTTAAGGACTCTGCTGCATTATTTAAGGACTTTGCTGCATTATTTAAGGACTATGCTTTGGTATTTAAGGACTCTGCTGCATTATTTAAGGACTTTGCTGCATTATTTAAGGACTCTGCTGCATTATTTAATTACTTTGCTGCATTATTTAAGGACTCTGCTGCGGTATTTAAGGACTCTGCTGCATTATTTAAGGACTTTGATGCATTATTTAAGGACTCTGCTGCATTATTTAAGGAATTTGTTGCATTATTTAAGGACTCTGCTGCATTATTTAAGGACTTTGCTGCATTATTTAATAACTTTGTTGCATTATATAAGTACTCTGCTGCATTATTTAAGGACTTTGTTGCATTATGTAAGGAGTCTGCTGCATTATTTAAGGACTTTGCTGCATTATTTAACGACTCTGCTGAAGCATTTGAGGACTCAGCTGCATTATTTAAGGACTCTGCTGCATTATTTAAGGAATTTGCTGCATTATTTAAGGACTCTGCTGCGGTATTTAAGGACTCTGCTGCATTATTTAAGGACTTTGTTGCATTATGTAAGGAGTCTGCTGCATTATTTAAGGACTTTGCTGCATTATTTAATGAATCTGCTGAAGCATTTGAGGACTCAACTGCATTATTTAAGGTCTCTGCTGCATTATTTAAGGACTCTGCTGAAGCATTTGAGGACTCAGCTGCATGATTTAAGGACTTTGCTGCATTAGTTAAGGACTCTGCTGCATTATTTAAGGAATTTGTTGCATTATTTAAGGACTCTGCTGCATTATTTAAGGACTTTGCTGCATTATTTAATAACTTTGTTGCATTATATAAGTACTCTGCTGCATTATTTAAGGACTTTGTTGCATTATGTAAGGAGTCTGCTGCATTATTTAAGGACTTTGCTGCATTATTTAACGACTCTGCTGAAGCATTTGAGGACTCAGCTGCATTATTTAAGGACACTGCTGCATTATTTAAGGAATTTGCTGCATTATTTAAGGACTCTGCTGCGGTATTTAAGGACTCTGCTGCATTATTTAAGGACTTTGTTGCATTATTTAAGGTCTCTGCTGCAGTATTTAATGACTCTGCTGAAGCATTTGGGCACTCAGATGCATTATTTAAGGACTCTGCTGCATTATGTAAGGGCTTTGCTGCTTTATTTAAGGACTCTTTTGCATTATTTAAGGACTTTGTTGCATTATTTAAGGACTCTGCTGCATTATTTAAGGACTTTGTTGCATTATTTAAGGATTCTGCTGCATTATTTAAGGACTTTGCTGCATTATTTAAGGACTTTGCCGCATTATTTAAGGACTATGCTTTGGTATTTAAGGACTCTGCTGCATTATTTAAGGACTCTGCTGCATTATTTAAGGACTCTGCTGCATTATTTAATTACTTTGCTGCATTATTTAAGGACTCTGCTGCGGTATTTAAGGACTCTGCTGCGGTATTTAAGGACTCTGCTGCATTATTTAAGGACACTGCTGCAGAATTTAAGGAATCTGCTTCATTATTTAAGGACTTTGTTGCTTTATTTAAGGTCTCTGCTGCATTATTTAAGGACTCTGCTATGGTACTTAAGGACTTTGCTGCATTATTTAAGGACTTTGCTGCATTATTTAAGGACTCTGCTGCATTATTTAAGAACTTTGTTGCATTATTTAAGGACTCTGCTGCATTATTTAAGGACTTTGTTGCATTATGTAAGGACTCTGCTGCATTATTTAAGGACTTTGCTGCATTATTTAAGGACTCTGCTGCATAATTTAAGGACTTTATTGCATTATTTTAGGATCCTGCTGCATTATTTAATGACTCTGCTGAAGCATTTGAGGACTCAGCTGCATTATTAAAGGTCTCTGCTGCATTATTTAAGGATCCTGCTGAAGCATTTGAGGACTCAGTTGCATTATTTAAGGACTTTGCTGCATTATTTAACGACTCTGCTGCGTTATTTAAGGACTCTGCTGCATTATTTAAGAACTTTGCTGTATTATTTAAGGACTCTTCTGCATTATTTAATGACTCTGCTGAAGTATTTGAGGACTCAGCTGCATTATTTAAGGACTCTGCTGCATTATTTAAGGAATTTGCTGCATTATTTAAGGACTCTGCTGCGTTATTTAAGGACTCTGCTGCATTATTTAAGGACTTTGATGCATTATTTAAGGACGCTGCTGCAGAATTTAAGGAATCTGCTGCATTATTTAAGGACTTTGTTGCAATATTTAAGGTCTCTGCTGCATTATTTAAGGACTCTGCTGTGGTATTTAAGGACTCTGCTGCATTATTTAAGGAATTTGTTGCATTATTTAAGGACGCTGCTGCATTATTTAAGGTCTTTGTTGCATTATTTAAGGACTCTGCTGCAGTATTTAATGACTCTGCTGAAGCATTTGGGGACTCAGATGCATTATTTAAGGACTCTGCTGCATTATGTAAGGGCTTTGCTGCTTTATTTAAGGACTCTTTTGCATTATTTAAGGACTTTGTTGCATTATTTAAGGACTCTGCTGCATTATTTAAGGACTTTGTTGCATTATTTAAGGATTCTGCTGCATTATTTAAGGACTTTGCTGCATTATTTAAGGACTATGCTTTGGTATTTAAGGTCTCTGCTGCATTATTTAAGGACTCTGCTATGGTACTTAAGGACTTTGCTGCATTATTTAAGGACTTTGCTGCATTATTTAAGGACTCTGCTGCATTATTTAAGAACTTTGTTGCATTATTTAAGGACTCTGCTGCATTATTTAAGGACTTTGTTGCATTATGTAAGGACTCTGCTGCATTATTTAAGGACTTTGCTGCATTATTTAAGGACTCTGCTGCATAATTTAAGGACTTTATTGCATTATTTTAGGATCCTGCTGCATTATTTAATGACTCTGCTGAAGCATTTGAGGACTCAGCTGCATTATTAAAGGTCTCTGCTGCATTATTTAAGGATCCTGCTGAAGCATTTGAGGACTCAGTTGCATTATTTAAGGACTTTGCTGCATTATTTAACGACTCTGCTGCGTTATTTAAGGACTCTGCTGCATTATTTAAGAACTTTGCTGTATTATTTAAGGACTCTTCTGCATTATTTAATGACTCTGCTGAAGTATTTGAGGACTCAGCTGCATTATTTAAGGACTCTGCTGCATTATTTAAGGAATTTGCTGCATTATTTAAGGACTCTGCTGCGTTATTTAAGGACTCTGCTGCATTATTTAAGGACTTTGATGCATTATTTAAGGACGCTGCTGCAGAATTTAAGGAATCTGCTGCATTATTTAAGGACTTTGTTGCAATATTTAAGGTCTCTGCTGCATTATTTAAGGACTCTGCTGTGGTATTTAAGGACTCTGCTGCATTATTTAAGGAATTTGTTGCATTATTTAAGGACGCTGCTGCATTATTTAAGGTCTTTGTTGCATTATTTAAGGACTCTGCTGCAGTATTTAATGACTCTGCTGAAGCATTTGGGGACTCAGATGCATTATTTAAGGACTCTGCTGCATTATGTAAGGGCTTTGCTGCTTTATTTAAGGACTCTTTTGCATTATTTAAGGACTTTGTTGCATTATTTAAGGACTCTGCTGCATTATTTAAGGACTTTGTTGCATTATTTAAGGATTCTGCTGCATTATTTAAGGACTTTGCTGCATTATTTAAGGACTATGCTTTGGTATTTAAGGACTCTGCTGCATTATTTAAGGACTTTGCTGCATTATTTAAGGACTCTGCTGCATTATTTAATTACTTTGCTGCATTATTTAAGGACTCTGCTGCGGTATTTAAGGACTCTGCTGCATTATTTAAGGACTTTGATGCATTATTTAAGGACTCTGCTGCATTATTTAAGGAATTTGTTGCATTATTTAAGGACTCTGCTGCATTATTTAAGGACTTTGCTGCATTATTTAATAACTTTGTTGCATTATATAAGTACTCTGCTGCATTATTTAAGGACTTTGTTGCATTATGTAAGGAGTCTGCTGCATTATTTAAGGACTTTGCTGCATTATTTAACGACTCTGCTGAAGCATTTGAGGACTCAGCTGCATTATTTAAGGACTCTGCTGCATTATTTAAGGAATTTGCTGCATTATTTAAGGACTCTGCTGCGGTATTTAAGGACTCTGCTGCATTATTTAAGGACTTTGTTGCATTATGTAAGGAGTCTGCTGCATTATTTAAGGACTTTGCTGCATTATTTAATGAATCTGCTGAAGCATTTGAGGACTCAACTGCATTATTTAAGGTCTCTGCTGCATTATTTAAGGACTCTGCTGAAGCATTTGAGGACTCAGCTGCATGATTTAAGGACTTTGCTGCATTATTTAAGGACTCTGCTGCATTATTTAAGGAATTTGTTGCATTATTTAAGGACTCTGCTGCATTATTTAAGGACTTTGCTGCATTATTTAATAACTTTGTTGCATTATATAAGTACTCTGCTGCATTATTTAAGGACTTTGTTGCATTATGTAAGGAGTCTGCTGCATTATTTAAGGACTTTGCTGCATTATTTAACGACTCTGCTGAAGCATTTGAGGACTCAGCTGCATTATTTAAGGACTCTGCTGCATTATTTAAGGAATTTGCTGCATTATTTAAGGACTCTGCTGCGGTATTTAAGGACTCTGCTGCATTATTTAAGGACTTTGTTGCATTATGTAAGGAGCCTGCTGCATTATTTAAGGACTTTGCTGCCTTATTTAATGACTCTGCTGAAGCATTTGAGGACTCAGCTGCATAATTTAAGGACTCTGCTGCATTATTTAAGGAATTTGCTGCATTATTTAAGGACTCTGCTGCGATATTTAAGGACTCTTCTGCATTATTTAAGGACTTTGATGCATTATTTAAGGACGCTGCTGCAGAATTTAAGGAATCTGCTGCATTATTTAAGGACTTTGTTGCATTATTTAAGGTCTCTGCTGCATTATTTAAGGACTCTGCTGTGGTATTTAATTACTCTGCTGCATTATTTAAGGAATTTGTTGCATTATTTAAGGACGCTGCTGCATTATTTAAGGACTTTGTTGCATTATTTAAGGACTTTGCTGCATTAATTAAGGACTTTGCTGCATTACTTAAGAACTCTGCTGCATTATTTAATTACTTGCTGCATTATTTAAGGACTCTGCTGCGGTGTTTAAGAACTCTGCTGCATTATTTAAGGACTTTGCTGCATTATTTTAGGACTCTGCTGCATTATTTAAGGACTTTGCTGTATTATTTAAGGACTCTACTGAATTATTTAAGGACTTTGTTGCATTATTTAAGGACTCTGCTGCATTATTTAAGGACTTTGCTGTATTATTTAAGGACTCTGCAGCATTATTTAAGGACTTTTTTGCATTATTTAATGACTCTGCTGCATTATTTAAGGACTTTGCTGCATTATTTAAGGACTCTGTTGCATTATTTAAGGACTTTATTGCATTATTTAATGACTCTGCTGCATTATTTAAGGAATTTGCTGCATTATTTAAGGACTCTGCTGCATTATTTAAGGACTTTGCTGCATTATTTAATGACTCTGCTGCATTATTTAAGGACTTTGTTGTATTATTTAAGGACTTTGCTGCATTATTTAAGGACTCTGCTGCGGTATTTAAGGACTCTGCTGCATTATTTAAGGACTTTGTTGCATTATTTAAGGACTCTGCTGCATTATTTAAGGACTTTGCTGCATTATTTAAGGACTATGCTGTGGTATTTAAGGACTCTGCTGTATTATTTAAGGACTTTGCTGCATTATTTAAGGACTCTGCTGCATTATTTAATGACTTTGTTGCATTATATAAAGACTCTGCTGCATTATTTAAGGACTATGTTGCATTATGTTAGAAGTCTGCTGCATTATTTAAGGACTTTGCTGCATTATTTAAGGACTCTGCTGCATTATTTAAGGACTTTATTGCATTATTTAAGGACTCTGCTGCATTATTTAATGACTCTGCTGAAGCATTTGAGGACTCAGCTGCATTATTTAAGGTCTCTGCTGTATTATTTAAGGACTCTGCTGCATTATTTAATGACTCTGCTGCGGTATTTAAGGACTCTGCTGCATTATTTAAGGACTTTGCTGCATTACTTAAGGACTGCTGCGTTATTTAAGGACTCTGCTGCATTATTTAAGACTTTGCTGCATTATTTAAGGACTCTGCTGCAGTGCTTAATGACTCTGCTGAAGCAATTGGGGACTCAGATGCATTATTTAAGGACTCTGCTGCATTATGTAAGGACTTTGCTGCTTTATTTAAGGACTTTGCTGCATTTTTTAAGGACTTTGTTGCATTATTTAAGGACTCTGCTGCATTATTTAAGGACTTTGTTGCATTATTTAAGGACTCTGCTGCATTATTTAAGGACTTTGCTGCATTATTTAAGGACTATGCTGTGGTATTTAAGGACTATGCTTTGGCATTATTTAAGGACTTTGCTGCATTATTTAAGGACTCTGCTGCATTATTTAATTACTTTGCTGCATTATTAAAGGACCCTGCTGCGGCATTTAAGGATTCTGCTGCATTATTTAAGGACTTTGATGCATTATTTAAGGACGCTGCTGCAGAATTTAAGGAATCTGCTGCATTATTTAAGGACTTTGTTGCATTATTTAAGGTCTCTGCTGCATTATTTAAGGACTCTGCTATGGTACTTAACGACTTTGCTGCATTATTTAAGGACTTTGCTGCATTATTTAAGGACTTTGATGCATTATTTAAGAACTTTGTTGCATTATTTAAGGACTCTGCTGCATTATTTAAGGACTTTGTTGCATTATGTAAGGACTCTGCTGCATTATTTAAGGACTTTGCTGCATTATTTAAGGACTCTGTTGCATAATTTAAGGACTTTATTGCATTATTTAAGGATCCTGCTGCATTATTTAAGGATCCTGCTGAAGCATTTGAGGACTCAGCTGCATTATTTAACTACTCTGCTGCATTATCTAAGGACTCTGCTGCTTTATTTAAGGACTTTCCTGCATTATTTAAGGAGTCTTCTGCATTATTTAATGACTCTGCTGAAGCATTTGAGGACTCAGCTGCATTATTTAAGGACTCTGCTGCATTATTTAAGGACTTTGCTGCATTATTTAATGACTCTGCTGAAGCATTTGAGGACTCAGCTGCATTATTTAAGGACTTTGCTGCATTATTTAACGACTCTGCTGCGTTATTTAAGGACTCTGCTGCATTATTTAAGAACTTTGCTGCATTATTTAAGGACTCTTCTGCATTATTTAATGACTCTGCTGAAGTATTTGAGGACTCAGCTGCATTATTTAAGGACTCTGCTGCATTATTTAAGGAATTTGCTGCATTATTTAAGGACTCTGCTGCGTTATTTAAGGACTCTGCTGCATTATTTAAGGACTTTGATGCATTATTTAAGGACGCTGCTGCAGAATTTAAGGAATCTGCTGCATTATTTAAGGACTTTGTTGCATTATTTAAGGTCTCTGCTGCATTATTTAAGGACTCTGCTGTGGTATTTAAGGACTCTGCTGCATTATTTAAGGAATTTGTTGCATTATTTAAGGACGCTGCTGCATTATTTAAGGACTTTGTTGCTTTATTTAAGGACTCTGCTGCAGTATTTAATGACTCTGCTGAAGCATTTGGGGACTCAGATGCATTATTTAAGGACTCTGCTGCATTATGTAAGGGCTTTGCTGCTTTATTTAAGGACTCTTTTGCATTATTTAAGGACTTTGTTGCATTATTTAAGGACTCTGCTGCATTATTTAAGGACTTTGCTGCATTATTTAAGGACTATGCTTTGGTATTTAAGGACTCTGCTGCATTATTTAAGGACTTTGCTGCATTATTTAAGGACTCTGCTGCATTATTTAATTACTTTGCTGCATTATTTAAGGACTCTGCTGCGGTATTTAAGGACTCTGCTGCATTATTTAAGGACTTTGATGCATTATTTAAGGACTCTGCTGCATTATTTAAGGAATTTGTTGCATTATTTAAGGACTCTGCTGCATTATTTAAGGACTTTGCTGCATTATTTAATAACTTTGTTGCATTATATAAGTACTCTGCTGCATTATTTAAGGACTTTGTTGCATTATGTAAGGAGTCTGCTGCATTATTTAAGGACTTTGCTGCATTATTTAACGACTCTGCTGAAGCATTTGAGGACTCAGCTGCATTATTTAAGGACTCTGCTGCATTATTTAAGGAATTTGCTGCATTATTTAAGGACTCTGCTGCGGTATTTAAGGACTCTGCTGCATTATTTAAGGACTTTGTTGCATTATGTAAGGAGTCTGCTGCATTATTTAAGGACTTTGCTGCATTATTTAATGAATCTGCTGAAGCATTTGAGGACTCAACTGCATTATTTAAGGTCTCTGCTGCATTATTTAAGGACTCTGCTGAAGCATTTGAGGACTCAGCTGCATGATTTAAGGACTTTGCTGCATTAGTTAAGGACTCTGCTGCATTATTTAAGGAATTTGTTGCATTATTTAAGGACTCTGCTGCATTATTTAAGGACTTTGCTGCATTATTTAATAACTTTGTTGCATTATATAAGTACTCTGCTGCATTATTTAAGGACTTTGTTGCATTATGTAAGGAGTCTGCTGCATTATTTAAGGACTTTGCTGCATTATTTAACGACTCTGCTGAAGCATTTGAGGACTCAGCTGCATTATTTAAGGACACTGCTGCATTATTTAAGGAATTTGCTGCATTATTTAAGGACTCTGCTGCGGTATTTAAGGACTCTGCTGCATTATTTAAGGACTTTGTTGCATTATTTAAGGTCTCTGCTGCAGTATTTAATGACTCTGCTGAAGCATTTGGGCACTCAGATGCATTATTTAAGGACTCTGCTGCATTATGTAAGGGCTTTGCTGCTTTATTTAAGGACTCTTTTGCATTATTTAAGGACTTTGTTGCATTATTTAAGGACTCTGCTGCATTATTTAAGGACTTTGTTGCATTATTTAAGGATTCTGCTGCATTATTTAAGGACTTTGCTGCATTATTTAAGGACTTTGCCGCATTATTTAAGGACTATGCTTTGGTATTTAAGGACTCTGCTGCATTATTTAAGGACTCTGCTGCATTATTTAAGGACTCTGCTGCATTATTTAATTACTTTGCTGCATTATTTAAGGACTCTGCTGCGGTATTTAAGGACTCTGCTGCGGTATTTAAGGACTCTGCTGCATTATTTAAGGACACTGCTGCAGAATTTAAGGAATCTGCTTCATTATTTAAGGACTTTGTTGCTTTATTTAAGGTCTCTGCTGCATTATTTAAGGACTCTGCTATGGTACTTAAGGACTTTGCTGCATTATTTAAGGACTTTGCTGCATTATTTAAGGACTCTGCTGCATTATTTAAGAACTTTGTTGCATTATTTAAGGACTCTGCTGCATTATTTAAGGACTTTGTTGCATTATGTAAGGACTCTGCTGCATTATTTAAGGACTTTGCTGCATTATTTAAGGACTCTGCTGCATAATTTAAGGACTTTATTGCATTATTTTAGGATCCTGCTGCATTACTTAATGACTCTGCTGAAGCATTTGAGGACTCAGCTGCATTATTAAAGGTCTCTGCTGCATTATTTAAGGATCCTGCTGAAGCATTTGAGGACTCAGTTGCATTATTTAAGGACTTTGCTGCATTATTTAACGACTCTGCTGCGTTATTTAAGGACTCTGCTGCATTATTTAAGAACTTTGCTGTATTATTTAAGGACTCTTCTGCATTATTTAATGACTCTGCTGAAGTATTTGAGGACTCAGCTGCATTATTTAAGGACTCTGCTGCATTATTTAAGGAATTTGCTGCATTATTTAAGGACTCTGCTGCGTTATTTAAGGACTCTGCTGCATTATTTAAGGACTTTGATGCATTATTTAAGGACGCTGCTGCAGAATTTAAGGAATCTGCTGCATTATTTAAGGACTTTGTTGCAATATTTAAGGTCTCTGCTGCATTATTTAAGGACTCTGCTGTGGTATTTAAGGACTCTGCTGCATTATTTAAGGAATTTGTTGCATTATTTAAGGACGCTGCTGCATTATTTAAGGTCTTTGTTGCATTATTTAAGGACTCTGCTGCAGTATTTAATGACTCTGCTGAAGCATTTGGGGACTCAGATGCATTATTTAAGGACTCTGCTGCATTATGTAAGGGCTTTGCTGCTTTATTTAAGGACTCTTTTGCATTATTTAAGGACTTTGTTGCATTATTTAAGGACTCTGCTGCATTATTTAAGGACTTTGTTGCATTATTTAAGGATTCTGCTGCATTATTTAAGGACTTTGCTGCATTATTTAAGGACTATGCTTTGGTATTTAAGGTCTCTGCTGCATTATTTAAGGACTCTGCTATGGTACTTAAGGACTTTGCTGCATTATTTAAGGACTTTGCTGCATTATTTAAGGACTCTGCTGCATTATTTAAGAACTTTGTTGCATTATTTAAGGACTCTGCTGCATTATTTAAGGACTTTGTTGCATTATGTAAGGACTCTGCTGCATTATTTAAGGACTTTGCTGCATTATTTAAGGACTCTGCTGCATAATTTAAGGACTTTATTGCATTATTTTAGGATCCTGCTGCATTATTTAATGACTCTGCTGAAGCATTTGAGGACTCAGCTGCATTATTAAAGGTCTCTGCTGCATTATTTAAGGATCCTGCTGAAGCATTTGAGGACTCAGTTGCATTATTTAAGGACTTTGCTGCATTATTTAACGACTCTGCTGCGTTATTTAAGGACTCTGCTGCATTATTTAAGAACTTTGCTGTATTATTTAAGGACTCTTCTGCATTATTTAATGACTCTGCTGAAGTATTTGAGGACTCAGCTGCATTATTTAAGGACTCTGCTGCATTATTTAAGGAATTTGCTGCATTATTTAAGGACTCTGCTGCGTTATTTAAGGACTCTGCTGCATTATTTAAGGACTTTGATGCATTATTTAAGGACGCTGCTGCAGAATTTAAGGAATCTGCTGCATTATTTAAGGACTTTGTTGCAATATTTAAGGTCTCTGCTGCATTATTTAAGGACTCTGCTGTGGTATTTAAGGACTCTGCTGCATTATTTAAGGAATTTGTTGCATTATTTAAGGACGCTGCTGCATTATTTAAGGTCTTTGTTGCATTATTTAAGGACTCTGCTGCAGTATTTAATGACTCTGCTGAAGCATTTGGGGACTCAGATGCATTATTTAAGGACTCTGCTGCATTATGTAAGGGCTTTGCTGCTTTATTTAAGGACTCTTTTGCATTATTTAAGGACTTTGTTGCATTATTTAAGGACTCTGCTGCATTATTTAAGGACTTTGTTGCATTATTTAAGGATTCTGCTGCATTATTTAAGGACTTTGCTGCATTATTTAAGGACTATGCTTTGGTATTTAAGGACTCTGCTGCATTATTTAAGGACTTTGCTGCATTATTTAAGGACTCTGCTGCATTATTTAATTACTTTGCTGCATTATTTAAGGACTCTGCTGCGGTATTTAAGGACTCTGCTGCATTATTTAAGGACTTTGATGCATTATTTAAGGACTCTGCTGCATTATTTAAGGAATTTGTTGCATTATTTAAGGACTCTGCTGCATTATTTAAGGACTTTGCTGCATTATTTAATAACTTTGTTGCATTATATAAGTACTCTGCTGCATTATTTAAGGACTTTGTTGCATTATGTAAGGAGTCTGCTGCATTATTTAAGGACTTTGCTGCATTATTTAACGACTCTGCTGAAGCATTTGAGGACTCAGCTGCATTATTTAAGGACTCTGCTGCATTATTTAAGGAATTTGCTGCATTATTTAAGGACTCTGCTGCGGTATTTAAGGACTCTGCTGCATTATTTAAGGACTTTGTTGCATTATGTAAGGAGTCTGCTGCATTATTTAAGGACTTTGCTGCATTATTTAATGAATCTGCTGAAGCATTTGAGGACTCAACTGCATTATTTAAGGTCTCTGCTGCATTATTTAAGGACTCTGCTGAAGCATTTGAGGACTCAGCTGCATGATTTAAGGACTTTGCTGCATTATTTAAGGACTCTGCTGCATTATTTAAGGAATTTGTTGCATTATTTAAGGACTCTGCTGCATTATTTAAGGACTTTGCTGCATTATTTAATAACTTTGTTGCATTATATAAGTACTCTGCTGCATTATTTAAGGACTTTGTTGCATTATGTAAGGAGTCTGCTGCATTATTTAAGGACTTTGCTGCATTATTTAACGACTCTGCTGAAGCATTTGAGGACTCAGCTGCATTATTTAAGGACTCTGCTGCATTATTTAAGGAATTTGCTGCATTATTTAAGGACTCTGCTGCGGTATTTAAGGACTCTGCTGCATTATTTAAGGACTTTGTTGCATTATGTAAGGAGCCTGCTGCATTATTTAAGGACTTTGCTGCATTATTTAATGACTCTGCTGAAGCATTTGAGGACTCAGCTGCATAATTTAAGGACTCTGCTGCATTATTTAAGGAATTTGCTGCATTATTTAAGGACTCTGCTGCGATATTTAAGGACTCTTCTGCATTATTTAAGGACTTTGATGCATTATTTAAGGACGCTGCTGCAGAATTTAAGGAATCTGCTGCATTATTTAAGGACTTTGTTGCATTATTTAAGGTCTCTGCTGCATTATTTAAGGACTCTGCTGTGGTATTTAATTACTCTGCTGCATTATTTAAGGAATTTGTTGCATTATTTAAGGACGCTGCTGCATTATTTAAGGACTTTGTTGCATTATTTAAGGACTTTGCTGCATTAATTAAGGACTTTGCTGCATTACTTAAGAACTCTGCTGCATTATTTAATTACTTGCTGCATTATTTAAGGACTCTGCTGCGGTGTTTAAGAACTCTGCTGCATTATTTAAGGACTTTGCTGCATTATTTTAGGACTCTGCTGCATTATTTAAGGACTTTGCTGTATTATTTAAGGACTCTACTGAATTATTTAAGGACTTTGTTGCATTATTTAAGGACTCTGCTGCATTATTTAAGGACTTTGCTGTATTATTTAAGGACTCTGCTGCATTATTTAAGGACTTTTTTGCATTATTTAATGACTCTGCTGCATTATTTAAGGACTTTGCTGCATTATTTAAGGACTCTGTTGCATTATTTAAGGACTTTATTGCATTATTTAATGACTCTGCTGCATTATTTAAGGAATTTGCTGCATTATTTAAGGACTCTGCTGCATTATTTAAGGACTTTGCTGCATTATTTAATGACTCTGCTGCATTATTTAAGGACTTTGTTGTATTATTTAAGGACTTTGCTGCATTATTTAAGGACTCTGCTGCGGTATTTAAGGACTCTGCTGCATTATTTAAGGACTTTGTTGCATTATTTAAGGACTCTGCTGCATTATTTAAGGACTTTGCTGCATTATTTAAGGACTATGCTGTGGTATTTAAGGACTCTGCTGTATTATTTAAGGACTTTGCTGCATTATTTAAGGACTCTGCTGCATTATTTAATGACTTTGTTGCATTATATAAAGACTCTGCTGCATTATTTAAGGACTATGTTGCATTATGTTAGAAGTCTGCTGCATTATTTAAGGACTTTGCTGCATTATTTAAGGACTCTGCTGCATTATTTAAGGACTTTATTGCATTATTTAAGGACTCTGCTGCATTATTTAATGACTCTGCTGAAGCATTTGAGGACTCAGCTGCATTATTTAAGGTCTCTGCTGTATTATTTAAGGACTCTGCTGCATTATTTAATGACTCTGCTGCGGTATTTAAGGACTCTGCTGCATTATTTAAGGACTTTGCTGCATTACTTAAGGACTGCTGCGTTATTTAAGGACTCTGCTGCATTATTTAAGACTTTGCTGCATTATTTAAGGACTCTGCTGCAGTGCTTAATGACTCTGCTGAAGCAATTGGGGACTCAGATGCATTATTTAAGGACTCTGCTGCATTATGTAAGGACTTTGCTGCTTTATTTAAGGACTTTGCTGCATTATTTAAGGACTTTGTTGCATTATTTAAGGACTCTGCTGCATTATTTAAGGACTTTGTTGCATTATTTAAGGACTCTGCTGCATTATTTAAGGACTTTGCTGCATTATTTAAGGACTATGCTGTGGTATTTAAGGACTATGCTTTGGCATTATTTAAGGACTTTGCTGCATTATTTAAGGACTCTGCTGCATTATTTAATTACTTTGCTGCATTATTAAAGGACCCTGCTGCGGCATTTAAGGATTCTGCTGCATTATTTAAGGACTTTGATGCATTATTTAAGGACGCTGCTGCAGAATTTAAGGAATCTGCTGCATTATTTAAGGACTTTGTTGCATTATTTAAGGTCTCTGCTGCATTATTTAAGGACTCTGCTATGGTACTTAACGACTTTGCTGCATTATTTAAGGACTTTGCTGCATTATTTAAGGACTTTGATGCATTATTTAAGAACTTTGTTGCATTATTTAAGGACTCTGCTGCATTATTTAAGGACTTTGTTGCATTATGTAAGGACTCTGCTGCATTATTTAAGGACTTTGTTGCATTATTTAAGGTCTCTGCTGCAGTATTTAATGACTCTGCTGAAGCATTTGGGCACTCAGATGCATTATTTAAGGACTCTGCTGCATTATGTAAGGGCTTTGCTGCTTTATTTAAGGACTCTTTTGCATTATTTAAGGACTTTGTTGCATTATTTAAGGACTCTGCTGCATTATTTAAGGACTTTGTTGCATTATTTAAGGATTCTGCTGCATTATTTAAGGACTTTGCTGCATTATTTAAGGACTTTGCCGCATTATTTAAGGACTATGCTTTGGTATTTAAGGACTCTGCTGCATTATTTAAGGACTCTGCTGCATTATTTAAGGACTCTGCTGCATTATTTAATTACTTTGCTGCATTATTTAAGGACTCTGCTGCGGTATTTAAGGACTCTGCTGCGGTATTTAAGGACTCTGCTGCATTATTTAAGGACACTGCTGCAGAATTTAAGGAATCTGCTTCATTATTTAAGGACTTTGTTGCTTTATTTAAGGTCTCTGCTGCATTATTTAAGGACTCTGCTATGGTACTTAAGGACTTTGCTGCATTATTTAAGGACTTTGCTGCATTATTTAAGGACTCTGCTGCATTATTTAAGAACTTTGTTGCATTATTTAAGGACTCTGCTGCATTATTTAAGGACTTTGTTGCATTATGTAAGGACTCTGCTGCATTATTTAAGGACTTTGCTGCATTATTTAAGGACTCTGCTGCATAATTTAAGGACTTTATTGCATTATTTTAGGATCCTGCTGCATTATTTAATGACTCTGCTGAAGCATTTGAGGACTCAGCTGCATTATTAAAGGTCTCTGCTGCATTATTTAAGGATCCTGCTGAAGCATTTGAGGACTCAGTTGCATTATTTAAGGACTTTGCTGCATTATTTAACGACTCTGCTGCGTTATTTAAGGACTCTGCTGCATTATTTAAGAACTTTGCTGTATTATTTAAGGACTCTTCTGCATTATTTAATGACTCTGCTGAAGTATTTGAGGACTCAGCTGCATTATTTAAGGACTCTGCTGCATTATTTAAGGAATTTGCTGCATTATTTAAGGACTCTGCTGCGTTATTTAAGGACTCTGCTGCATTATTTAAGGACTTTGATGCATTATTTAAGGACGCTGCTGCAGAATTTAAGGAATCTGCTGCATTATTTAAGGACTTTGTTGCAATATTTAAGGTCTCTGCTGCATTATTTAAGGACTCTGCTGTGGTATTTAAGGACTCTGCTGCATTATTTAAGGAATTTGTTGCATTATTTAAGGACGCTGCTGCATTATTTAAGGTCTTTGTTGCATTATTTAAGGACTCTGCTGCAGTATTTAATGACTCTGCTGAAGCATTTGGGGACTCAGATGCATTATTTAAGGACTCTGCTGCATTATGTAAGGGCTTTGCTGCTTTATTTAAGGACTCTTTTGCATTATTTAAGGACTTTGTTGCATTATTTAAGGACTCTGCTGCATTATTTAAGGACTTTGATGCATTATTTAAGGACTCTGCTGCATTATTTAAGGAATTTGTTGCATTATTTAAGGACTCTGCTGCATTATTTAAGGACTTTGCTGCATTATTTAATAACTTTGTTGCATTATATAAGTACTCTGCTGCATTATTTAAGGACTTTGTTGCATTATGTAAGGAGTCTGCTGCATTATTTAAGGACTTTGCTGCATTATTTAACGACTCTGCTGAAGCATTTGAGGACTCAGCTGCATTATTTAAGGACTCTGCTGCTTTATTTAAGGAATTTGCTGCATTATTTAAGTGCTCTGCTGCGGTATTTAAGGACTCTGCTGCATTATTTAAGGACTTTGTTGCATTATGTAAGGAGTCTGCTGCATTATTTAAGGACTTTGCTGCATTATTTAATGAATCTGCTGAAGCATTTGAGGACTCAACTGCATTATTTAAGGTCTCTGCTGCATTATTTAAGGACTCTGCTGAAGCATTTGAGGACTCAGCTGCATGATTTAAGGACTTTGCTGCATTATTTAAGGACTCTGCTGCATTATTTAAGGAATTTGTTGCATTATTTAAGGACTCTGCTGCATTATTTAAGGACTTTGCTGCATTATTTAATAACTTTGTTGCATTATATAAGTACTCTGCTGCATTATTTAAGGACTTTGTTGCATTATGTAAGGAGTCTGCTGCATTATTTAAGGACTTTGCTGCATTATTTAACGACTCTGCTGAAGCATTTGAGGACTCAGCTGCATTATTTAAGGACTCTGCTGCATTATTTAAGGAATTTGCTGCATTATTTAAGGACTCTGCTGCGGTATTTAAGGACTCTGCTGCATTATTTAAGGACTTTGTTGCATTATGTAAGGAGCCTGCTGCATTATTTAAGGACTTTGCTGCATTATTTAATGACTCTGCTGAAGCATTTGAGGACTCAGCTGCATAATTTAAGGACTCTGCTGCATTATTTAAGGAATTTGCTGCATTATTTAAGGACTCTGCTGCGATATTTAAGGACTCTTCTGCATTATTTAAGGACTTTGATGCATTATTTAAGGACGCTGCTGCAGAATTTAAGGAATCTGCTGCATTATTTAAGGACTTTGTTGCATTATTTAAGGTCTCTGCTGCATTATTTAAGGACTCTGCTGTGGTATTTAATTACTCTGCTGCATTATTTAAGGAATTTGTTGCATTATTTAAGGACGCTGCTGCATTATTTAAGGACTTTGTTGCATTATTTAAGGACTTTGCTGCATTAATTAAGGACTTTGCTGCATTACTTAAGAACTCTGCTGCATTATTTAATTACTTGCTGCATTATTTAAGGACTCTGCTGCGGTGTTTAAGAACTCTGCTGCATTATTTAAGGACTTTGCTGCATTATTTTAGGACTCTGCTGCATTATTTAAGGACTTTGCTGTATTATTTAAGGACTCTACTGAATTATTTAAGGACTTTGTTGCATTATTTAAGGACTCTGCTGCATTATTTAAGGACTTTGCTGTATTATTTAAGGACTCTGCAGCATTATTTAAGGACTTTTTTGCATTATTTAATGACTCTGCTGCATTATTTAAGGACTTTGCTGCATTATTTAAGGACTCTGTTGCATTATTTAAGGATTTTATTGCATTATTTAATGACTCTGCTGCATTATTTAAGGAATTTGCTGCATTATTTAAGGACTCTGCTGCATTATTTAAGGACTTTGCTGCATTATTTAATGACTCTGCTGCATTATTTAAGGACTTTGTTGTATTATTTAAGGACTTTGCTGCATTATTTAAGGACTCTGCTGCGGTATTTAAGGACTCTGCTGCATTATTTAAGGACTTTGTTGCATTATTTAAGGACTCTGCTGCATTATTTAAGGACTTTGCTGCATTATTTAAGGACTATGCTGTGGTATTTAAGGACTCTGCTGTATTATTTAAGGACTTTGCTGCATTATTTAAGGACTCTGCTGCATTATTTAATGACTTTGTTGCATTATATAAAGACTCTGCTGCATTATTTAAGGACTATGTTGCATTATGTTAGAAGTCTGCTGCATTATTTAAGGACTTTGCTGCATTATTTAAGGACTCTGCTGCATTATTTAAGGACTTTATTGCATTATTTAAGGACTCTGCTGCATTATTTAATGACTCTGCTGAAGCATTTGAGGACTCAGCTGCATTATTTAAGGTCTCTGCTGTATTATTTAAGGACTCTGCTGCATTATTTAATGACTCTGCTGCGGTATTTAAGGACTCTGCTGCATTATTTAAGGACTTTGCTGCATTACTTAAGGACTGCTGCGTTATTTAAGGACTCTGCTGCATTATTTAAGACTTTGCTGCATTATTTAAGGACTCTGCTGCAGTGCTTAATGACTCTGCTGAAGCAATTGGGGACTCAGATGCATTATTTAAGGACTCTGCTGCATTATGTAAGGACTTTGCTGCTTTATTTAAGGACTTTGCTGCATTATTTAAGGACTTTGTTGCATTATTTAAGGACTCTGCTGCATTATTTAAGGACTTTGTTGCATTATTTAAGGACTCTGCTGCATTATTTAAGGACTTTGCTGCATTATTTAAGGACTATGCTGTGGTATTTAAGGACTATGCTTTGGCATTATTTAAGGACTTTGCTGCATTATTTAAGGACTCTGCTGCATTATTTAATTACTTTGCTGCATTATTAAAGGACCCTGCTGCGGCATTTAAGGATTCTGCTGCATTATTTAAGGACTTTGATGCATTATTTAAGGACGCTGCTGCAGAATTTAAGGAATCTGCTGCATTATTTAAGGACTTTGTTGCATTATTTAAGGTCTCTGCTGCATTATTTAAGGACTCTGCTATGGTACTTAACGACTTTGCTGCATTATTTAAGGACTTTGCTGCATTATTTAAGGACTTTGATGCATTATTTAAGAACTTTGTTGCATTATTTAAGGACTCTGCTGCATTATTTAAGGACTTTGTTGCATTATGTAAGGACTCTGCTGCATTATTTAAGGACTTTGCTGCATTATTTAAGGACTCTGTTGCATAATTTAAGGACTTTATTGCATTATTTAAGGATCCTGCTGCATTATTTAAGGATCCTGCTGAAGCATTTGAGGACTCAGCTGCATTATTTAACGACTCTGCTGCATTATCTAAGGACTCTGCTGCTTTATTTAAGGACTTTCCTGCATTATTTAAGGAGTCTTCTGCATTATTTAATGACTCTGCTGAAGCATTTGAGGACTCAGCTGCATTATTTAAGGACTCTGCTGCATTATTTAAGGACTTTGCTGCATTATTTAATGACTCTGCTGAAGCATTTGAGGACTCAGCTGCATTATTTAAGGACTTTGCTGCATTATTTAACGACTCTGCTGCGTTATTTAAGGACTCTGCTGCATTATTTAAGAACTTTGCTGCATTATTTAAGGACTCTTCTGCATTATTTAATGACTCTGCTGAAGTATTTGAGGACTCAGCTGCATTATTTAAGGACTCTGCTGCATTATTTAAGGAATTTGCTGCATTATTTAAGGACTCTGCTGCGTTATTTAAGGACTCTGCTGCATTATTTAAGGACTTTGATGCATTATTTAAGGACGCTGCTGCAGAATTTAAGGAATCTGCTGCATTATTTAAGGACTTTGTTGCATTATTTAAGGTCTCTGCTGCATTATTTAAGGACTCTGCTGTGGTATTTAAGGACTCTGCTGCATTATTTAAGGAATTTGTTGCATTATTTAAGGACGCTGCTGCATTATTTAAGGACTTTGTTGCTTTATTTAAGGACTCTGCTGCAGTATTTAATGACTCTGCTGAAGCATTTGGGGACTCAGATGCATTATTTAAGGACTCTGCTGCATTATGTAAGGGCTTTGCTGCTTTATTTAAGGACTCTTTTGCATTATTTAAGGACTTTGTTGCATTATTTAAGGACTCTGCTGCATTATTTAAGGACTTTGCTGCATTATTTAAGGACTATGCTTTGGTATTTAAGGACTCTGCTGCATTATTTAAGGACTTTGCTGCATTATTTAAGGACTCTGCTGCATTATTTAATTACTTTGCTGCATTATTTAAGGACTCTGCTGCGGTATTTAAGGACTCTGCTGCATTATTTAAGGACTTTGATGCATTATTTAAGGACTCTGCTGCATTATTTAAGGAATTTGTTGCATTATTTAAGGACTCTGCTGCATTATTTAAGGACTTTGCTGCATTATTTAATAACTTTGTTGCATTATATAAGTACTCTGCTGCATTATTTAAGGACTTTGTTGCATTATGTAAGGAGTCTGCTGCATTATTTAAGGACTTTGCTGCATTATTTAACGACTCTGCTGAAGCATTTGAGGACTCAGCTGCATTATTTAAGGACTCTGCTGCATTATTTAAGGAATTTGCTGCATTATTTAAGGACTCTGCTGCGGTATTTAAGGACTCTGCTGCATTATTTAAGGACTTTGTTGCATTATGTAAGGAGTCTGCTGCATTATTTAAGGACTTTGCTGCATTATTTAATGAATCTGCTGAAGCATTTGAGGACTCAACTGCATTATTTAAGGTCTCTGCTGCATTATTTAAGGACTCTGCTGAAGCATTTGAGGACTCAGCTGCATGATTTAAGGACTTTGCTGCATTATTTAAGGACTCTGCTGCATTATTTAAGGAATTTGTTGCATTATTTAAGGACTCTGCTGCATTATTTAAGGACTTTGCTGCATTATTTAATAACTTTGTTGCATTATATAAGTACTCTGCTGCATTATTTAAGGACTTTGTTGCATTATGTAAGGAGTCTGCTGCATTATTTAAGGACTTTGCTGCATTATTTAACGACTCTGCTGAAGCATTTGAGGACTCAGCTGCATTATTTAAGGACTCTGCTGCATTATTTAAGGAATTTGCTGCATTATTTAAGGACTCTGCTGCGGTATTTAAGGACTCTGCTGCATTATTTAAGGACTTTGTTGCATTATGTAAGGAGCCTGCTGCATTATTTAAGGACTTTGCTGCATTATTTAATGACTCTGCTGAAGCATTTGAGGACTCAGCTGCATAATTTAAGGACTCTGCTGCATTATTTAAGGAATTTGCTGCATTATTTAAGGACTCTGCTGCGATATTTAAGGACTCTTCTGCATTATTTAAGGACTTTGATGCATTATTTAAGGACGCTGCTGCAGAATTTAAGGAATCTGCTGCATTATTTAAGGACTTTGTTGCATTATTTAAGGTCTCTGCTGCATTATTTAAGGACTCTGCTGTGGTATTTAATTACTCTGCTGCATTATTTAAGGAATTTGTTGCATTATTTAAGGACGCTGCTGCATTATTTAAGGACTTTGTTGCATTATTTAAGGACTTTGCTGCATTAATTAAGGACTTTGCTGCATTACTTAAGAACTCTGCTGCATTATTTAATTACTTGCTGCATTATTTAAGGACTCTGCTGCGGTGTTTAAGAACTCTGCTGCATTATTTAAGGACTTTGCTGCATTATTTTAGGACTCTGCTGCATTATTTAAGGACTTTGCTGTATTATTTAAGGACTCTACTGAATTATTTAAGGACTTTGTTGCATTATTTAAGGACTCTGCTGCATTATTTAAGGACTTTGCTGTATTATTTAAGGACTCTGCTGCATTATTTAAGGACTTTTTTGCATTATTTAATGACTCTGCTGCATTATTTAAGGACTTTGCTGCATTATTTAAGGACTCTGTTGCATTATTTAAGGACTTTATTGCATTATTTAATGACTCTGCTGCATTATTTAAGGAATTTGCTGCATTATTTAAGGACTCTGCTGCATTATTTAAGGACTTTGCTGCATTATTTAATGACTCTGCTGCATTATTTAAGGACTTTGTTGTATTATTTAAGGACTTTGCTGCATTATTTAAGGACTCTGCTGCGGTATTTAAGGACTCTGCTGCATTATTTAAGGACTTTGTTGCATTATTTAAGGACTCTGCTGCATTATTTAAGGACTTTGCTGCATTATTTAAGGACTATGCTGTGGTATTTAAGGACTCTGCTGTATTATTTAAGGACTTTGCTGCATTATTTAAGGACTCTGCTGCATTATTTAATGACTTTGTTGCATTATATAAAGACTCTGCTGCATTATTTAAGGACTATGTTGCATTATGTTAGAAGTCTGCTGCATTATTTAAGGACTTTGCTGCATTATTTAAGGACTCTGCTGCATTATTTAAGGACTTTATTGCATTATTTAAGGACTCTGCTGCATTATTTAATGACTCTGCTGAAGCATTTGAGGACTCAGCTGCATTATTTAAGGTCTCTGCTGTATTATTTAAGGACTCTGCTGCATTATTTAATGACTCTGCTGCGGTATTTAAGGACTCTGCTGCATTATTTAAGGACTTTGCTGCATTACTTAAGGACTGCTGCGTTATTTAAGGACTCTGCTGCATTATTTAAGACTTTGCTGCATTATTTAAGGACTCTGCTGCAGTGCTTAATGACTCTGCTGAAGCAATTGGGGACTCAGATGCATTATTTAAGGACTCTGCTGCATTATGTAAGGAATTTGCTGCTTTATTTAAGGACTTTGCTGCATTATTTAAGGACTTTGTTGCATTATTTAAGGACTCTGCTGCATTATTTAAGGACTTTGTTGCATTATTTAAGGACTCTGCTGCATTATTTAAGGACTTTGCTGCATTATTTAAGGACTATGCTGTGGTATTTAAGGACTATGCTTTGGCATTATTTAAGGACTTTGCTGCATTATTTAAGGACTCTGCTGCATTATTTAATTACTTTGCTGCATTATTAAAGGACCCTGCTGCGGCATTTAAGGATTCTGCTGCATTATTTAAGGACTTTGATGCATTATTTAAGGACGCTGCTGCAGAATTTAAGGAATCTGCTGCATTATTTAAGGACTTTGTTGCATTATTTAAGGTCTCTGCTGCATTATTTAAGGACTCTGCTATGGTACTTAACGACTTTGCTGCATTATTTAAGGACTTTGCTGCATTATTTAAGGACTTTGATGCATTATTTAAGAACTTTGTTGCATTATTTAAGGACTCTGCTGCATTATTTAAGGACTTTGTTGCATTATGTAAGGACTCTGCTGCATTATTTAAGGACTTTGTTGCATTATTTAAGGTCTCTGCTGCAGTATTTAATGACTCTGCTGAAGCATTTGGGCACTCAGATGCATTATTTAAGGACTCTGCTGCATTATGTAAGGGCTTTGCTGCTTTATTTAAGGACTCTTTTGCATTATTTAAGGACTTTGTTGCATTATTTAAGGACTCTGCTGCATTATTTAAGGACTTTGTTGCATTATTTAAGGATTCTGCTGCATTATTTAAGGACTTTGCTGCATTATTTAAGGACTTTGCCGCATTATTTAAGGACTATGCTTTGGTATTTAAGGACTCTGCTGCATTATTTAAGGACTCTGCTGCATTATTTAAGGACTCTGCTGCATTATTTAATTACTTTGCTGCATTATTTAAGGACTCTGCTGCGGTATTTAAGGACTCTGCTGCGGTATTTAAGGACTCTGCTGCATTATTTAAGGACACTGCTGCAGAATTTAAGGAATCTGCTTCATTATTTAAGGACTTTGTTGCTTTATTTAAGGTCTCTGCTGCATTATTTAAGGACTCTGCTATGGTACTTAAGGACTTTGCTGCATTATTTAAGGACTTTGCTGCATTATTTAAGGACTCTGCTGCATTATTTAAGAACTTTGTTGCATTATTTAAGGACTCTGCTGCATTATTTAAGGACTTTGTTGCATTATGTAAGGACTCTGCTGCATTATTTAAGGACTTTGCTGCATTATTTAAGGACTCTGCTGCATAATTTAAGGACTTTATTGCATTATTTTAGGATCCTGCTGCATTATTTAATGACTCTGCTGAAGCATTTGAGGACTCAGCTGCATTATTAAAGGTCTCTGCTGCATTATTTAAGGATCCTGCTGAAGCATTTGAGGACTCAGTTGCATTATTTAAGGACTTTGCTGCATTATTTAACGACTCTGCTGCGTTATTTAAGGACTCTGCTGCATTATTTAAGAACTTTGCTGTATTATTTAAGGACTCTTCTGCATTATTTAATGACTCTGCTGAAGTATTTGAGGACTCAGCTGCATTATTTAAGGACTCTGCTGCATTATTTAAGGAATTTGCTGCATTATTTAAGGACTCTGCTGCGTTATTTAAGGACTCTGCTGCATTATTTAAGGACTTTGATGCATTATTTAAGGACGCTGCTGCAGAATTTAAGGAATCTGCTGCATTATTTAAGGACTTTGTTGCAATATTTAAGGTCTCTGCTGCATTATTTAAGGACTCTGCTGTGGTATTTAAGGACTCTGCTGCATTATTTAAGGAATTTGTTGCATTATTTAAGGACGCTGCTGCATTATTTAAGGTCTTTGTTGCATTATTTAAGGACTCTGCTGCAGTATTTAATGACTCTGCTGAAGCATTTGGGGACTCAGATGCATTATTTAAGGACTCTGCTGCATTATGTAAGGGCTTTGCTGCTTTATTTAAGGACTCTTTTGCATTATTTAAGGACTTTGTTGCATTATTTAAGGACTCTGCTGCATTATTTAAGGACTTTGTTGCATTATTTAAGGATTCTGCTGCATTATTTAAGGACTTTGCTGCATTATTTAAGGACTATGCTTTGGTATTTAAGGACTCTGCTGCATTATTTAAGGACTTTGCTGCATTATTTAAGGACTCTGCTGCATTATTTAATTACTTTGCTGCATTATTTAAGGACTCTGCTGCGGTATTTAAGGACTCTGCTGCATTATTTAAGGACTTTGATGCATTATTTAAGGACTCTGCTGCATTATTTAAGGAATTTGTTGCATTATTTAAGGACTCTGCTGCATTATTTAAGGACTTTGCTGCATTATTTAATAACTTTGTTGCATTATATAAGTACTCTGCTGCATTATTTAAGGACTTTGTTGCATTATGTAAGGAGTCTGCTGCATTATTTAAGGACTTTGCTGCATTATTTAACGACTCTGCTGAAGCATTTGAGGACTCAGCTGCATTATTTAAGGACTCTGCTGCTTTATTTAAGGAATTTGCTGCATTATTTAAGGACTCTGCTGCGGTATTTAAGGACTCTGCTGCATTATTTAAGGACTTTGTTGCATTATGTAAGGAGTCTGCTGCATTATTTAAGGACTTTGCTGCATTATTTAATGAATCTGCTGAAGCATTTGAGGACTCAACTGCATTATTTAAGGTCTCTGCTGCATTATTTAAGGACTCTGCTGAAGCATTTGAGGACTCAGCTGCATGATTTAAGGACTTTGCTGCATTATTTAAGGACTCTGCTGCATTATTTAAGGAATTTGTTGCATTATTTAAGGACTCTGCTGCATTATTTAAGGACTTTGCTGCATTATTTAATAACTTTGTTGCATTATATAAGTACTCTGCTGCATTATTTAAGGACTTTGTTGCATTATGTAAGGAGTCTGCTGCATTATTTAAGGACTTTGCTGCATTATTTAACGACTCTGCTGAAGCATTTGAGGACTCAGCTGCATTATTTAAGGACTCTGCTGCATTATTTAAGGAATTTGCTGCATTATTTAAGGACTCTGCTGCGGTATTTAAGGACTCTGCTGCATTATTTAAGGACTTTGTTGCATTATGTAAGGAGCCTGCTGCATTATTTAAGGACTTTGCTGCATTATTTAATGACTCTGCTGAAGCATTTGAGGACTCAGCTGCATAATTTAAGGACTCTGCTGCATTATTTAAGGAATTTGCTGCATTATTTAAGGACTCTGCTGCGATATTTAAGGACTCTTCTGCATTATTTAAGGACTTTGATGCATTATTTAAGGACGCTGCTGCAGAATTTAAGGAATCTGCTGCATTATTTAAGGACTTTGTTGCATTATTTAAGGTCTCTGCTGCATTATTTAAGGACTCTGCTGTGGTATTTAATTACTCTGCTGCATTATTTAAGGAATTTGTTGCATTATTTAAGGACGCTGCTGCATTATTTAAGGACTTTGTTGCATTATTTAAGGACTTTGCTGCATTAATTAAGGACTTTGCTGCATTACTTAAGAACTCTGCTGCATTATTTAATTACTTGCTGCATTATTTAAGGACTCTGCTGCGGTGTTTAAGAACTCTGCTGCATTATTTAAGGACTTTGCTGCATTATTTTAGGACTCTGCTGCATTATTTAAGGACTTTGCTGTATTATTTAAGGACTCTACTGAATTATTTAAGGACTTTGTTGCATTATTTAAGGACTCTGCTGCATTATTTAAGGACTTTGCTGTATTATTTAAGGACTCTGCAGCATTATTTAAGGACTTTTTTGCATTATTTAATGACTCTGCTGCATTATTTAAGGACTTTGCTGCATTATTTAAGGACTCTGTTGCATTATTTAAGGATTTTATTGCATTATTTAATGACTCTGCTGCATTATTTAAGGAATTTGCTGCATTATTTAAGGACTCTGCTGCATTATTTAAGGACTTTGCTGCATTATTTAATGACTCTGCTGCATTATTTAAGGACTTTGTTGTATTATTTAAGGACTTTGCTGCATTATTTAAGGACTCTGCTGCGGTATTTAAGGACTCTGCTGCATTATTTAAGGACTTTGTTGCATTATTTAAGGACTCTGCTGCATTATTTAAGGACTTTGCTGCATTATTTAAGGACTATGCTGTGGTATTTAAGGACTCTGCTGTATTATTTAAGGACTTTGCTGCATTATTTAAGGACTCTGCTGCATTATTTAATGACTTTGTTGCATTATATAAAGACTCTGCTGCATTATTTAAGGACTATGTTGCATTATGTTAGAAGTCTGCTGCATTATTTAAGGACTTTGCTGCATTATTTAAGGACTCTGCTGCATTATTTAAGGACTTTATTGCATTATTTAAGGACTCTGCTGCATTATTTAATGACTCTGCTGAAGCATTTGAGGACTCAGCTGCATTATTTAAGGTCTCTGCTGTATTATTTAAGGACTCTGCTGCATTATTTAATGACTCTGCTGCGGTATTTAAGGACTCTGCTGCATTATTTAAGGACTTTGCTGCATTACTTAAGGACTGCTGCGTTATTTAAGGACTCTGCTGCATTATTTAAGACTTTGCTGCATTATTTAAGGACTCTGCTGCAGTGCTTAATGACTCTGCTGAAGCAATTGGGGACTCAGATGCATTATTTAAGGACTCTGCTGCATTATGTAAGGACTTTGCTGCTTTATTTAAGGACTTTGCTGCATTATTTAAGGACTTTGTTGCATTATTTAAGGACTCTGCTGCATTATTTAAGGACTTTGTTGCATTATTTAAGGACTCTGCTGCATTATTTAAGGACTTTGCTGCATTATTTAAGGACTATGCTGTGGTATTTAAGGACTATGCTTTGGCATTATTTAAGGACTTTGCTGCATTATTTAAGGACTCTGCTGCATTATTTAATTACTTTGCTGCATTATTAAAGGACCCTGCTGCGGCATTTAAGGATTCTGCTGCATTATTTAAGGACTTTGATGCATTATTTAAGGACGCTGCTGCAGAATTTAAGGAATCTGCTGCATTATTTAAGGACTTTGTTGCATTATTTAAGGTCTCTGCTGCATTATTTAAGGACTCTGCTATGGTACTTAACGACTTTGCTGCATTATTTAAGGACTTTGCTGCATTATTTAAGGACTTTGATGCATTATTTAAGAACTTTGTTGCATTATTTAAGGACTCTGCTGCATTATTTAAGGACTTTGTTGCATTATGTAAGGACTCTGCTGCATTATTTAAGGACTTTGCTGCATTATTTAAGGACTCTGTTGCATAATTTAAGGACTTTATTGCATTATTTAAGGATCCTGCTGCATTATTTAAGGATCCTGCTGAAGCATTTGAGGACTCAGCTGCATTATTTAACGACTCTGCTGCATTATCTAAGGACTCTGCTGCTTTATTTAAGGACTTTCCTGCATTATTTAAGGAGTCTTCTGCATTATTTAATGACTCTGCTGAAGCATTTGAGGACTCAGCTGCATTATTTAAGGACTCTGCTGCATTATTTAAGGACTTTGCTGCATTATTTAATGACTCTGCTGAAGCATTTGAGGACTCAGCTGCATTATTTAAGGACTTTGCTGCATTATTTAACGACTCTGCTGCGTTATTTAAGGACTCTGCTGCATTATTTAAGAACTTTGCTGCATTATTTAAGGACTCTTCTGCATTATTTAATGACTCTGCTGAAGGATTTGAGGACTCAGCTGCATTATTTAAGGACTCTGCTGCATTATTTAAGGAATTTGCTGCATTATTTAAGGACTCTGCTGCGTTATTTAAGGACTCTGCTGCATTATTTAAGGACTTTGATGCATTATTTAAGGACGCTGCTGCAGAATTTAAGGAATCTGCTGCATTATTTAAGGACTTTGTTGCATTATTTAAGGTCTCTGCTGCATTATTTAAGGACTCTGCTGTGGTATTTAAGGACTCTGCTGCATTATTTAAGGAATTTGTTGCATTATTTAAGGACGCTGCTGCATTATTTAAGGACTTTGTTGCTTTATTTAAGGACTCTGCTGCAGTATTTAATGACTCTGCTGAAGCATTTGGGGACTCAGATGCATTATTTAAGGACTCTGCTGCATTATGTAAGGGCTTTGCTGCTTTATTTAAGGACTCTTTTGCATTATTTAAGGACTTTGTTGCATTATTTAAGGACTCTGCTGCATTATTTAAGGACTTTGCTGCATTATTTAAGGACTATGCTTTGGTATTTAAGGACTCTGCTGCATTATTTAAGGACTTTGCTGCATTATTTAAGGACTCTGCTGCATTATTTAATTACTTTGCTGCATTATTTAAGGACTCTGCTGCGGTATTTAAGGACTCTGCTGCATTATTTAAGGACTTTGATGCATTATTTAAGGACTCTGCTGCATTATTTAAGGAATTTGTTGCATTATTTAAGGACTCTGCTGCATTATTTAAGGACTTTGCTGCATTATTTAATAACTTTGTTGCATTATATAAGTACTCTGCTGCATTATTTAAGGACTTTGTTGCATTATGTAAGGAGTCTGCTGCATTATTTAAGGACTTTGCTGCATTATTTAACGACTCTGCTGAAGCATTTGAGGACTCAGCTGCATTATTTAAGGACTCTGCTGCATTATTTAAGGAATTTGCTGCATTATTTAAGGACTCTGCTGCGGTATTTAAGGACTCTGCTGCATTATTTAAGGACTTTGTTGCATTATGTAAGGAGTCTGCTGCATTATTTAAGGACTTTGCTGCATTATTTAATGAATCTGCTGAAGCATTTGAGGACTCAACTGCATTATTTAAGGTCTCTGCTGCATTATTTAAGGACTCTGCTGAAGCATTTGAGGACTCAGCTGCATGATTTAAGGACTTTGCTGCATTAGTTAAGGACTCTGCTGCATTATTTAAGGAATTTGTTGCATTATTTAAGGACTCTGCTGCATTATTTAAGGACTTTGCTGCATTATTTAATAACTTTGTTGCATTATATAAGTACTCTGCTGCATTATTTAAGGACTTTGTTGCATTATGTAAGGAGTCTGCTGCATTATTTAAGGACTTTGCTGCATTATTTAACGACTCTGCTGAAGCATTTGAGGACTCAGCTGCATTATTTAAGGACACTGCTGCATTATTTAAGGAATTTGCTGTATTATTTAAGGACTCTGCTGCATTATTTAAGGACTTTTTTGCATTATTTAATGACTCTGCTGCATTATTTAAGGACTTTGCTGCATTATTTAAGGACTCTGTTGCATTATTTAAGGACTTTATTGCATTATTTAATGACTCTGCTGCATTATTTAAGGAATTTGCTGCATTATTTAAGGACTCTGCTGCATTATTTAAGGACTTTGCTGCATTATTTAATGACTCTGCTGCATTATTTAAGGACTTTGTTGTATTATTTAAGGACTTTGCTGCATTATTTAAGGACTCTGCTGCGGTATTTAAGGACTCTGCTGCATTATTTAAGGACTTTGTTGCATTATTTAAGGACTCTGCTGCATTATTTAAGGACTTTGCTGCATTATTTAAGGACTATGCTGTGGTATTTAAGGACTCTGCTGTATTATTTAAGGACTTTGCTGCATTATTTAAGGACTCTGCTGCATTATTTAATGACTTTGTTGCATTATATAAAGACTCTGCTGCATTATTTAAGGACTATGTTGCATTATGTTAGAAGTCTGCTGCATTATTTAAGGACTTTGCTGCATTATTTAAGGACTCTGCTGCATTATTTAAGGACTTTATTGCATTATTTAAGGACTCTGCTGCATTATTTAATGACTCTGCTGAAGCATTTGAGGACTCAGCTGCATTATTTAAGGTCTCTGCTGTATTATTTAAGGACTCTGCTGCATTATTTAATGACTCTGCTGCGGTATTTAAGGACTCTGCTGCATTATTTAAGGACTTTGCTGCATTACTTAAGGACTGCTGCGTTATTTAAGGACTCTGCTGCATTATTTAAGACTTTGCTGCATTATTTAAGGACTCTGCTGCAGTGCTTAATGACTCTGCTGAAGCAATTGGGGACTCAGATGCATTATTTAAGGACTCTGCTGCATTATGTAAGGACTTTGCTGCTTTATTTAAGGACTTTGCTGCATTATTTAAGGACTTTGTTGCATTATTTAAGGACTCTGCTGCATTATTTAAGGACTTTGTTGCATTATTTAAGGACTCTGCTGCATTATTTAAGGACTTTGCTGCATTATTTAAGGACTATGCTGTGGTATTTAAGGACTATGCTTTGGCATTATTTAAGGACTTTGCTGCATTATTTAAGGACTCTGCTGCATTATTTAATTACTTTGCTGCATTATTAAAGGACCCTGCTGCGGCATTTAAGGATTCTGCTGCATTATTTAAGGACTTTGATGCATTATTTAAGGACGCTGCTGCAGAATTTAAGGAATCTGCTGCATTATTTAAGGACTTTGTTGCATTATTTAAGGTCTCTGCTGCATTATTTAAGGACTCTGCTATGGTACTTAACGACTTTGCTGCATTATTTAAGGACTTTGCTGCATTATTTAAGGACTTTGATGCATTATTTAAGAACTTTGTTGCATTATTTAAGGACTCTGCTGCATTATTTAAGGACTTTGTTGCATTATGTAAGGACTCTGCTGCATTATTTAAGGACTTTGTTGCATTATTTAAGGTCTCTGCTGCAGTATTTAATGACTCTGCTGAAGCATTTGGGCACTCAGATGCATTATTTAAGGACTTTGCTGCATTATGTAAGGGCTTTGCTGCTTTATTTAAGGACTCTTTTGCATTATTTAAGGACTTTGTTGCATTATTTAAGGACTCTGCTGCATTATTTAAGGACTTTGTTGCATTATTTAAGGATTCTGCTGCATTATTTAAGGACTTTGCTGCATTATTTAAGGACTTTGCCGCATTATTTAAGGACTATGCTTTGGTATTTAAGGACTCTGCTGCATTATTTAAGGACTCTGCTGCATTATTTAAGGACTCTGCTGCATTATTTAATTACTTTGCTGCATTATTTAAGGACTCTGCTGCGGTATTTAAGGACTCTGCTGCGGTATTTAAGGACTCTGCTGCATTATTTAAGGACACTGCTGCAGAATTTAAGGAATCTGCTTCATTATTTAAGGACTTTGTTGCTTTATTTAAGGTCTCTGCTGCATTATTTAAGGACTCTGCTATGGTACTTAAGGACTTTGCTGCATTATTTAAGGACTTTGCTGCATTATTTAAGGACTCTGCTGCATTATTTAAGAACTTTGTTGCATTATTTAAGGACTCTGCTGCATTATTTAAGGACTTTGTTGCATTATGTAAGGACTCTGCTGCATTATTTAAGGACTTTGCTGCATTATTTAAGGACTCTGCTGCATAATTTAAGGACTTTATTGCATTATTTTAGGATCCTGCTGCATTATTTAATGACTCTGCTGAAGCATTTGAGGACTCAGCTGCATTATTAAAGGTCTCTGCTGCATTATTTAAAGATCCTGCTGAAGCATTTGAGGACTCAGTTGCATTATTTAAGGACTTTGCTGCATTATTTAACGACTCTGCTGCGTTATTTAAGGACTCTGCTGCATTATTTAAGAACTTTGCTGTATTATTTAAGGACTCTTCTGCATTATTTAATGACTCTGCTGAAGTATTTGAGGACTCAGCTGCATTATTTAAGGACTCTGCTGCATTATTTAAGGAATTTGCTGCATTATTTAAGGACTCTGCTGCGTTATTTAAGGACTCTGCTGCATTATTTAAGGACTTTGATGCATTATTTAAGGACGCTGCTGCAGAATTTAAGGAATCTGCTGCATTATTTAAGGACTTTGTTGCAATATTTAAGGTCTCTGCTGCATTATTTAAGGACTCTGCTGTGGTATTTAAGGACTCTGCTGCATTATTTAAGGAATTTGTTGCATTATTTAAGGACGCTGCTGCATTATTTAAGGTCTTTGTTGCATTATTTAAGGACTCTGCTGCAGTATTTAATGACTCTGCTGAAGCATTTGGGGACTCAGATGCATTATTTAAGGACTCTGCTGCATTATGTAAGGGCTTTGCTGCTTTATTTAAGGACTCTTTTGCATTATTTAAGGACTTTGTTGCATTATTTAAGGACTCTGCTGCATTATTTAAGGACTTTGTTGCATTATTTAAGGATTCTGCTGCATTATTTAAGGACTTTGCTGCATTATTTAAGGACTATGCTTTGGTATTTAAGGACTCTGCTGCATTATTTAAGGACTTTGCTGCATTATTTAAGGACTCTGCTGCATTATTTAATTACTTTGCTGCATTATTTAAGGACTCTGCTGCGGTATTTAAGGACTCTGCTGCATTATTTAAGGACTTTGATGCATTATTTAAGGACTCTGCTGCATTATTTAAGGAATTTGTTGCATTATTTAAGGACTCTGCTGCATTATTTAAGGACTTTGCTGCATTATTTAATAACTTTGTTGCATTATATAAGTACTCTGCTGCATTATTTAAGGACTTTGTTGCATTATGTAAGGAGTCTGCTGCATTATTTAAGGACTTTGCTGCATTATTTAACGACTCTGCTGAAGCATTTGAGGACTCAGCTGCATTATTTAAGGACTCTGCTGCTTTATTTAAGGAATTTGCTGCATTATTTAATGACTCTGCTGCGGTATTTAAGGACTCTGCTGCATTATTTAAGGACTTTGTTGCATTATGTAAGGAGTCTGCTGCATTATTTAAGGACTTTGCTGCATTATTTAATGAATCTGCTGAAGCATTTGAGGACTCAACTGCATTATTTAAGGTCTCTGCTGCATTATTTAAGGACTCTGCTGAAGCATTTGAGGACTCAGCTGCATGATTTAAGGACTTTGCTGCATTATTTAAGGACTCTGCTGCATTATTTAAGGAATTTGTTGCATTATTTAAGGACTCTGCTGCATTATTTAAGGACTTTGCTGCATTATTTAATAACTTTGTTGCATTATATAAGTACTCTGCTGCATTATTTAAGGACTTTGTTGCATTATGTAAGGAGTCTGCTGCATTATTTAAGGACTTTGCTGCATTATTTAACGACTCTGCTGAAGCATTTGAGGACTCAGCTGCATTATTTAAGGACTCTGCTGCATTATTTAAGGAATTTGCTGCATTATTTAAGGACTCTGCTGCGGTATTTAAGGACTCTGCTGCATTATTTAAGGACTTTGTTGCATTATGTAAGGAGCCTGCTGCATTATTTAAGGACTTTGCTGCATTATTTAATGACTCTGCTGAAGCATTTGAGGACTCAGCTGCATAATTTAAGGACTCTGCTGCATTATTTAAGGAATTTGCTGCATTATTTAAGGACTCTGCTGCGATATTTAAGGACTCTTCTGCATTATTTAAGGACTTTGATGCATTATTTAAGGACGCTGCTGCAGAATTTAAGGAATCTGCTGCATTATTTAAGGACTTTGTTGCATTATTTAAGGTATCTGCTGCATTATTTAAGGACTCTGCTGTGGTATTTAATTACTCTGCTGCATTATTTAAGGAATTTGTTGCATTATTTAAGGACGCTGCTGCATTATTTAAGGACTTTGTTGCATTATTTAAGGACTTTGCTGCATTAATTAAGGACTTTGCTGCATTACTTAAGAACTCTGCTGCATTATTTAATTACTTGCTGCATTATTTAAGGACTCTGCTGCGGTGTTTAAGAACTCTGCTGCATTATTTAAGGACTTTGCTGCATTATTTTAGGACTCTGCTGCATTATTTAAGGACTTTGCTGTATTATTTAAGGACTCTACTGAATTATTTAAGGACTTTGTTGCATTATTTAAGGACTCTGCTGCATTATTTAAGGACTTTGCTGTATTATTTAAGGACTCTGCAGCATTATTTAAGGACTTTTTTGCATTATTTAATGACTCTGCTGCATTATTTAACGACTTTGCTGCATTATTTAAGGACTCTGTTGCATTATTTAAGGATTTTATTGCATTATTTAATGACTCTGCTGCATTATTTAAGGAATTTGCTGCATTATTTAAGGACTCTGCTGCATTATTTAAGGACTTTGCTGCATTATTTAATGACTCTGCTGCATTATTTAAGGACTTTGTTGTATTATTTAAGGACTTTGCTGCATTATTTAAGGACTCTGCTGCGGTATTTAAGGACTCTGCTGCATTATTTAAGGACTTTGTTGCATTATTTAAGGACTCTGCTGCATTATTTAAGGACTTTGCTGCATTATTTAAGGACTATGCTGTGGTATTTAAGGACTCTGCTGTATTATTTAAGGACTTTGCTGCATTATTTAAGGACTCTGCTGCATTATTTAATGACTTTGTTGCATTATATAAAGACTCTGCTGCATTATTTAAGGACTATGTTGCATTATGTTAGAAGTCTGCTGCATTATTTAAGGACTTTGCTGCATTATTTAAGGACTCTGCTGCATTATTTAAGGACTTTATTGCATTATTTAAGGACTCTGCTGCATTATTTAATGACTCTGCTGAAGCATTTGAGGACTCAGCTGCATTATTTAAGGTCTCTGCTGTATTATTTAAGGACTCTGCTGCATTATTTAATGACTCTGCTGCGGTATTTAAGGACTCTGCTGCATTATTTAAGGACTTTGCTGCATTACTTAAGGACTGCTGTGTTATTTAAGGACTCTGCTGCATTATTTAAGACTTTGCTGCATTATTTAAGGACTCTGCTGCAGTGCTTAATGACTCTGCTGAAGCAATTGGGGACTCAGATGCATTATTTAAGGACTCTGCTGCATTATGTAAGGACTTTGCTGCTTTATTTAAGGACTTTGCTGCATTATTTAAGGACTTTGTTGCATTATTTAAGGACTCTGCTGCATTATTTAAGGACTTTGTTGCATTATTTAAGGACTCTGCTGCATTATTTAAGGACTTTGCTGCATTATTTAAGGACTATGCTGTGGTATTTAAGGACTATGCTTTGGCATTATTTAAGGACTTTGCTGCATTATTTAAGGACTCTGCTGCATTATTTAATTACTTTGCTGCATTATTAAAGGACCCTGCTGCGGCATTTAAGGATTCTGCTGCATTATTTAAGGACTTTGATGCATTATTTAAGGACGCTGCTGCAGAATTTAAGGAATCTGCTGCATTATTTAAGGACTTTGTTGCATTATTTAAGGTCTCTGCTGCATTATTTAAGGACTCTGCTATGGTACTTAACGACTTTGCTGCATTATTTAAGGACTTTGCTGCATTATTTAAGGACTTTGATGCATTATTTAAGAACTTTGTTGCATTATTTAAGGACTCTGCTGCATTATTTAAGGACTTTGTTGCATTATGTAAGGACTCTGCTGCATTATTTAAGGACTTTGCTGCATTATTTAAGGACTCTGTTGCATAATTTAAGGACTTTATTGCATTATTTAAGGATCCTGCTGCATTATTTAAGGATCCTGCTGAAGCATTTGAGGACTCAGCTGCATTATTTAACGACTCTGCTGCATTATCTAAGGACTCTGCTGCTTTATTTAAGGACTTTCCTGCATTATTTAAGGAGTCTTCTGCATTATTTAATGACTCTGCTGAAGCATTTGAGGACTCAGCTGCATTATTTAAGGACTCTGCTGCATTATTTAAGGACTTTGCTGCATTATTTAATGACTCTGCTGAAGCATTTGAGGACTCAGCTGCATTATTTAAGGACTTTGCTGCATTATTTAACGACTCTGCTGCGTTATTTAAGGACTCTGCTGCATTATTTAAGAACTTTGCTGCATTATTTAAGGACTCTTCTGCATTATTTAATGACTCTGCTGAAGTATTTGAGGACTCAGCTGCATTATTTAAGGACTCTGCTGCATTATTTAAGGACTTTGCTGCATTATTTAAGGACTATGCTGTGGTATTTAAGGACTCTGCTGTATTATTTAAGGACTTTGCTGCATTATTTAAGGACTCTGCTGCATTATTTAATGACTTTGTTGCATTATATAAAGACTCTGCTGCATTATTTAAGGACTATGTTGCATTATGTTAGAAGTCTGCTGCATTATTTAAGGACTTTGCTGCATTATTTAAGGACTCTGCTGCATTATTTAAGGACTTTATTGCATTATTTAAGGACTCTGCTGCATTATTTAATGACTCTGCTGAAGCATTTGAGGACTCAGCTGCATTATTTAAGGTCTCTGCTGTATTATTTAAGGACTCTGCTGCATTATTTAATGACTCTGCTGCGGTATTTAAGGACTCTGCTGCATTATTTAAGGACTTTGCTGCATTACTTAAGGACTGCTGTGTTATTTAAGGACTCTGCTGCATTATTTAAGACTTTGCTGCATTATTTAAGGACTCTGCTGCAGTGCTTAATGACTCTGCTGAAGCAATTGGGGACTCAGATGCATTATTTAAGGACTCTGCTGCATTATGTAAGGACTTTGCTGCTTTATTTAAGGACTTTGCTGCATTATTTAAGGACTTTGTTGCATTATTTAAGGACTCTGCTGCATTATTTAAGGACTTTGTTGCATTATTTAAGGACTCTGCTGCATTATTTAAGGACTTTGCTGCATTATTTAAGGACTATGCTGTGGTATTTAAGGACTATGCTTTGGCATTATTTAAGGACTTTGCTGCATTATTTAAGGACTCTGCTGCGTTATTTAATTACTTTGCTGCATTATTAAAGGACCCTGCTGCGGCATTTAAGGATTCTGCTGCATTATTTAAGGACTTTGATGCATTATTTAAGGACGCTGCTGCAGAATTTAAGGAATCTGCTGCATTATTTAAGGACTTTGTTGCATTATTTAAGGTCTCTGCTGCATTATTTAAGGACTCTGCTATGGTACTTAACGACTTTGCTGCATTATTTAAGGACTTTGCTGCATTATTTAAGGACTTTGATGCATTATTTAAGAACTTTGTTGCATTATTTAAGGACTCTGCTGCATTATTTAAGGACTTTGTTGCATTATGTAAGGACTCTGCTGCATTATTTAAGGACTTTGCTGCATTATTTAAGGACTCTGTTGCATAATTTAAGGACTTTATTGCATTATTTAAGGATCCTGCTGCATTATTTAAGGATCCTGCTGAAGCATTTGAGGACTCAGCTGCATTATTTAACGACTCTGCTGCATTATCTAAGGACTCTGCTGCTTTATTTAAGGACTTTCCTGCATTATTTAAGGAGTCTTCTGCATTATTTAATGACTCTGCTGAAGCATTTGAGGACTCAGCTGCATTATTTAAGGACTCTGCTGCATTATTTAAGGACTTTGCTGCATTATTTAATGACTCTGCTGAAGCATTTGAGGACTCAGCTGCATTATTTAAGGACTTTGCTGCATTATTTAACGACTCTGCTGCGTTATTTAAGGACTCTGCTGCATTATTTAAGAACTTTGCTGCATTATTTAAGGACTCTTCTGCATTATTTAATGACTCTGCTGAAGTATTTGAGGACTCAGCTGCATTATTTAAGGACTCTGCTGCATTATTTAAGGAATTTGCTGCATTATTTAAGGACTCTGCTGCGTTATTTAAGGACTCTGCTGCATTATTTAAGGACTTTGATGCATTATTTAAGGACGCTGCTGCAGAATTTAAGGAATCTGCTGCATTATTTAAGGACTTTGTTGCATTATTTAAGGTCTCTGCTGCATTATTTAAGGACTCTGCTGTGGTATTTAAGGACTCTGCTGCATTATTTAAGGAATTTGTTGCATTATTTAAGGACGCTGCTGCATTATTTAAGGACTTTGTTGCTTTATTTAAGGACTCTGCTGCAGTATTTAATGACTCTGCTGAAGCATTTGGGGACTCAGATGCATTATTTAAGGACTCTGCTGCATTATGTAAGGGCTTTGCTGCTTTATTTAAGGACTCTTTTGCATTATTTAAGGACTTTGTTGCATTATTTAAGGACTCTGCTGCATTATTTAAGGACTTTGCTGCATTATTTAAGGACTATGCTTTGGTATTTAAGGACTCTGCTGCATTATTTAAGGACTTTGCTGCATTATTTAAGGACTCTGCTGCATTATTTAATTACTTTGCTGCATTATTTAAGGACTCTGCTGCGGTATTTAAGGACTCTGCTGCATTATTTAAGGACTTTGATGCATTATTTAAGGACTCTGCTGCATTATTTAAGGAATTTGTTGCATTATTTAAGGACTCTGCTGCATTATTTAAGGACTTTGCTGCATTATTTAATAACTTTGTTGCATTATATAAGTACTCTGCTGCATTATTTAAGGACTTTGTTGCATTATGTAAGGAGTCTGCTGCATTATTTAAGGACTTTGCTGCATTATTTAACGACTCTGCTGAAGCATTTGAGGACTCAGCTGCATTATTTAAGGACTCTGCTGCATTATTTAAGGAATTTGCTGCATTATTTAAGGACTCTGCTGCGGTATTTAAGGACTCTGCTGCATTATTTAAGGACTTTGTTGCATTATGTAAGGAGTCTGCTGCATTATTTAAGGACTTTGCTGCATTATTTAATGAATCTGCTGAAGCATTTGAGGACTCAACTGCATTATTTAAGGTCTCTGCTGCATTATTTAAGGACTCTGCTGAAGCATTTGAGGACTCAGCTGCATGATTTAAGGACTTTGCTGCATTAGTTAAGGACTCTGCTGCATTATTTAAGGAATTTGTTGCATTATTTAAGGACTCTGCTGCATTATTTAAGGACTTTGCTGCATTATTTAATAACTTTGTTGCATTATATAAGTACTCTGCTGCATTATTTAAGGACTTTGTTGCATTATGTAAGGAGTCTGCTGCATTATTTAAGGACTTTGCTGCATTATTTAACGACTCTGCTGAAGCATTTGAGGACTCAGCTGCATTATTTAAGGACACTGCTGCATTATTTAAGGAATTTGCTGCATTATTTAAGGACTCTGCTGCGGTATTTAAGGACTCTGCTGCATTATTTAAGGACTTTGTTGCATTATTTAAGGTCTCTGCTGCAGTATTTAATGACTCTGCTGAAGCATTTGGGCACTCAGATGCATTATTTAAGGACTCTGCTGCATTATGTAAGGGCTTTGCTGCTTTATTTAAGGACTCTTTTGCATTATTTAAGGACTTTGTTGCATTATTTAAGGACTCTGCTGCATTATTTAAGGACTTTGTTGCATTATTTAAGGATTCTGCTGCATTATTTAAGGACTTTGCTGCATTATTTAAGGACTTTGCCGCATTATTTAAGGACTATGCTTTGGTATTTAAGGACTCTGCTGCATTATTTAAGGACTCTGCTGCATTATTTAAGGACTCTGCTGCATTATTTAATTACTTTGCTGCATTATTTAAGGACTCTGCTGCGGTATTTAAGGACTCTGCTGCGGTATTTAAGGACTCTGCTGCATTATTTAAGGACACTGCTGCAGAATTTAAGGAATCTGCTTCATTATTTAAGGACTTTGTTGCTTTATTTAAGGTCTCTGCTGCATTATTTAAGGACTCTGCTATGGTACTTAAGGACTTTGCTGCATTATTTAAGGACTTTGCTGCATTATTTAAGGACTCTGCTGCATTATTTAAGAACTTTGTTGCATTATTTAAGGACTCTGCTGCATTATTTAAGGACTTTGTTGCATTATGTAAGGACTCTGCTGCATTATTTAAGGACTTTGCTGCATTATTTAAGGACTCTGCTGCATAATTTAAGGACTTTATTGCATTATTTTAGGATCCTGCTGCATTATTTAATGACTCTGCTGAAGCATTTGAGGACTCAGCTGCATTATTAAAGGTCTCTGCTGCATTATTTAAGGATCCTGCTGAAGCATTTGAGGACTCAGTTGCATTATTTAAGGACTTTGCTGCATTATTTAACGACTCTGCTGCGTTATTTAAGGACTCTGCTGCATTATTTAAGAACTTTGCTGTATTATTTAAGGACTCTTCTGCATTATTTAATGACTCTGCTGAAGTATTTGAGGACTCAGCTGCATTATTTAAGGACTCTGCTGCATTATTTAAGGAATTTGCTGCATTATTTAAGGACTCTGCTGCGTTATTTAAGGACTCTGCTGCATTATTTAAGGACTTTGATGCATTATTTAAGGACGCTGCTGCAGAATTTAAGGAATCTGCTGCATTATTTAAGGACTTTGTTGCAATATTTAAGGTCTCTGCTGCATTATTTAAGGACTCTGCTGTGGTATTTAAGGACTCTGCTGCATTATTTAAGGAATTTGTTGCATTATTTAAGGACGCTGCTGCATTATTTAAGGTCTTTGTTGCATTATTTAAGGACTCTGCTGCAGTATTTAATGACTCTGCTGAAGCATTTGGGGACTCAGATGCATTATTTAAGGACTCTGCTGCATTATGTAAGGGCTTTGCTGCTTTATTTAAGGACTCTTTTGCATTATTTAAGGACTTTGTTGCATTATTTAAGGACTCTGCTGCATTATTTAAGGACTTTGTTGCATTATTTAAGGATTCTGCTGCATTATTTAAGGACTTTGCTGCATTATTTAAGGACTATGCTTTGGTATTTAAGGACTCTGCTGCATTATTTAAGGACTTTGCTGCATTATTTAAGGACTCTGCTGCATTATTTAATTACTTTGCTGCATTATTTAAGGACTCTGCTGCGGTATTTAAGGACTCTGCTGCATTATTTAAGGACTTTGATGCATTATTTAAGGACTCTGCTGCATTATTTAAGGAATTTGTTGCATTATTTAAGGACTCTGCTGCATTATTTAAGGACTTTGCTGCATTATTTAATAACTTTGTTGCATTATATAAGTACTCTGCTGCATTATTTAAGGACTTTGTTGCATTATGTAAGGAGTCTGCTGCATTATTTAAGGACTTTGCTGCATTATTTAACGACTCTGCTGAAGCATTTGAGGACTCAGCTGCATTATTTAAGGACTCTGCTGCATTATTTAAGGAATTTGCTGCATTATTTAAGGACTCTGCTGCGGTATTTAAGGACTCTGCTGCATTATTTAAGGACTTTGTTGCATTATGTAAGGAGTCTGCTGCATTATTTAAGGACTTTGCTGCATTATTTAATGAATCTGCTGAAGCATTTGAGGACTCAACTGCATTATTTAAGGTCTCTGCTGCATTATTTAAGGACTCTGCTGAAGCATTTGAGGACTCAGCTGCATGATTTAAGGACTTTGCTGCATTATTTAAGGACTCTGCTGCATTATTTAAGGAATTTGTTGCATTATTTAAGGACTCTGCTGCATTATTTAAGGACTTTGCTGCATTATTTAATAACTTTGTTGCATTATATAAGTACTCTGCTGCATTATTTAAGGACTTTGTTGCATTATGTAAGGAGTCTGCTGCATTATTTAAGGACTTTGCTGCATTATTTAACGACTCTGCTGAAGCATTTGAGGACTCAGCTGCATTATTTAAGGACTCTGCTGCATTATTTAAGGAATTTGCTGCATTATTTAAGGACTCTGCTGCGGTATTTAAGGACTCTGCTGCATTATTTAAGGACTTTGTTGCATTATGTAAGGAGCCTGCTGCATTATTTAAGGACTTTGCTGCATTATTTAATGACTCTGCTGAAGCATTTGAGGACTCAGCTGCATAATTTAAGGACTCTGCTGCATTATTTAAGGAATTTGCTGCATTATTTAAGGACTCTGCTGCGATATTTAAGGACTCTTCTGCATTATTTAAGGACTTTGATGCATTATTTAAGGACGCTGCTGCAGAATTTAAGGAATCTGCTGCATTATTTAAGGACTTTGTTGCATTATTTAAGGTCTCTGCTGCATTATTTAAGGACTCTGCTGTGGTATTTAATTACTCTGCTGCATTATTTAAGGAATTTGTTGCATTATTTAAGGACGCTGCTGCATTATTTAAGGACTTTGTTGCATTATTTAAGGACTTTGCTGCATTAATTAAGGACTTTGCTGCATTACTTAAGAACTCTGCTGCATTATTTAATTACTTGCTGCATTATTTAAGGACTCTGCTGCGGTGTTTAAGAACTCTGCTGCATTATTTAAGGACTTTGCTGCATTATTTTAGGACTCTGCTGCATTATTTAAGGACTTTGCTGTATTATTTAAGGACTCTACTGAATTATTTAAGGACTTTGTTGCATTATTTAAGGACTCTGCTGCATTATTTAAGGACTTTGCTGTATTATTTAAGGACTCTGCTGCATTATTTAAGGACTTTTTTGCATTATTTAATGACTCTGCTGCATTATTTAAGGACTTTGCTGCATTATTTAAGGACTCTGTTGCATTATTTAAGGACTTTATTGCATTATTTAATGACTCTGCTGCATTATTTAAGGAATTTGCTGCATTATTTAAGGACTCTGCTGCATTATTTAAGGACTTTGCTGCATTATTTAATGACTCTGCTGCATTATTTAAGGACTTTGTTGTATTATTTAAGGACTTTGCTGCATTATTTAAGGACTCTGCTGCGGTATTTAAGGACTCTGCTGCATTATTTAAGGACTTTGTTGCATTATTTAAGGACTCTGCTGCATTATTTAAGGACTTTGCTGCATTATTTAAGGACTATGCTGTGGTATTTAAGGACTCTGCTGTATTATTTAAGGACTTTGCTGCATTATTTAAGGACTCTGCTGCATTATTTAATGACTTTGTTGCATTATATAAAGACTCTGCTGCATTATTTAAGGACTATGTTGCATTATGTTAGAAGTCTGCTGCATTATTTAAGGACTTTGCTGCATTATTTAAGGACTCTGCTGCATTATTTAAGGACTTTATTGCATTATTTAAGGACTCTGCTGCATTATTTAATGACTCTGCTGAAGCATTTGAGGACTCAGCTGCATTATTTAAGGTCTCTGCTGTATTATTTAAGGACTCTGCTGCATTATTTAATGACTCTGCTGCGGTATTTAAGGACTCTGCTGCATTATTTAAGGACTTTGCTGCATTACTTAAGGACTGCTGCGTTATTTAAGGACTCTGCTGCATTATTTAAGACTTTGCTGCATTATTTAAGGACTCTGCTGCAGTGCTTAATGACTCTGCTGAAGCAATTGGGGACTCAGATGCATTATTTAAGGACTCTGCTGCATTATGTAAGGACTTTGCTGCTTTATTTAAGGACTTTGCTGCATTATTTAAGGACTTTGTTGCATTATTTAAGGACTCTGCTGCATTATTTAAGGACTTTGTTGCATTATTTAAGGACTCTGCTGCATTATTTAAGGACTTTGCTGCATTATTTAAGGACTATGCTGTGGTATTTAAGGACTATGCTTTGGCATTATTTAAGGACTTTGCTGCATTATTTAAGGACTCTGCTGCATTATTTAATTACTTTGCTGCATTATTAAAGGACCCTGCTGCGGCATTTAAGGATTCTGCTGCATTATTTAAGGACTTTGATGCATTATTTAAGGACGCTGCTGCAGAATTTAAGGAATCTGCTGCATTATTTAAGGACTTTGTTGCATTATTTAAGGTCTCTGCTGCATTATTTAAGGACTCTGCTATGGTACTTAACGACTTTGCTGCATTATTTAAGGACTTTGCTGCATTATTTAAGGACTTTGATGCATTATTTAAGAACTTTGTTGCATTATTTAAGGACTCTGCTGCATTATTTAAGGACTTTGTTGCATTATGTAAGGACTCTGCTGCATTATTTAAGGACTTTGTTGCATTATTTAAGGTCTCTGCTGCAGTATTTAATGACTCTGCTGAAGCATTTGGGCACTCAGATGCATTATTTAAGGACTCTGCTGCATTATGTAAGGGCTTTGCTGCTTTATTTAAGGAATCTTTTGCATTATTTAAGGACTTTGTTGCATTATTTAAGGACTCTGCTGCATTATTTAAGGACTTTGTTGCATTATTTAAGGATTCTGCTGCATTATTTAAGGACTTTGCTGCATTATTTAAGGACTTTGCCGCATTATTTAAGGACTATGCTTTGGTATTTAAGGACTCTGCTGCATTATTTAAGGACTCTGCTGCATTATTTAAGGACTCTGCTGCATTATTTAATTACTTTGCTGCATTATTTAAGGACTCTGCTGCGGTATTTAAGGACTCTGCTGCGGTATTTAAGGACTCTGCTGCATTATTTAAGGACACTGCTGCAGAATTTAAGGAATCTGCTTCATTATTTAAGGACTTTGTTGCTTTATTTAAGGTCTCTGCTGCATTATTTAAGGACTCTGCTATGGTACTTAAGGACTTTGCTGCATTATTTAAGGACTTTGCTGCATTATTTAAGGACTCTGCTGCATTATTTAAGAACTTTGTTGCATTATTTAAGGACTCTGCTGCATTATTTAAGGACTTTGTTGCATTATGTAAGGACTCTGCTGCATTATTTAAGGACTTTGCTGCATTATTTAAGGACTCTGCTGCATAATTTAAGGACTTTATTGCATTATTTTAGGATCCTGCTGCATTATTTAATGACTCTGCTGAAGCATTTGAGGACTCAGCTGCATTATTAAAGGTCTCTGCTGCATTATTTAAGGATCCTGCTGAAGCATTTGAGGACTCAGTTGCATTATTTAAGGACTTTGCTGCATTATTTAACGACTCTGCTGCGTTATTTAAGGACTCTGCTGCATTATTTAAGAACTTTGCTGTATTATTTAAGGACTCTTCTGCATTATTTAATGACTCTGCTGAAGTATTTGAGGACTCAGCTGCATTATTTAAGGACTCTGCTGCATTATTTAAGGAATTTGCTGCATTATTTAAGGACTCTGCTGCGTTATTTAAGGACTCTGCTGCATTATTTAAGGACTTTGATGCATTATTTAAGGACGCTGCTGCAGAATTTAAGGAATCTGCTGCATTATTTAAGGACTTTGTTGCAATATTTAAGGTCTCTGCTGCATTATTTAAGGACTCTGCTGTGGTATTTAAGGACTCTGCTGCATTATTTAGGGAATTTGTTGCATTATTTAAGGACGCTGCTGCATTATTTAAGGTCTTTGTTGCATTATTTAAGGACTCTGCTGCAGTATTTAATGACTCTGCTGAAGCATTTGGGGACTCAGATGCATTATTTAAGGACTCTGCTGCATTATGTAAGGGCTTTGCTGCTTTATTTAAGGACTCTTTTGCATTATTTAAGGACTTTGTTGCATTATTTAAGGACTCTGCTGCATTATTTAAGGACTTTGTTGCATTATTTAAGGATTCTGCTGCATTATTTAAGGACTTTGCTGCATTATTTAAGGACTATGCTTTGGTATTTAAGGACTCTGCTGCATTATTTAAGGACTTTGCTGCATTATTTAAGGACTCTGCTGCATTATTTAATTACTTTGCTGCATTATTTAAGGACTCTGCTGCGGTATTTAAGGACTCTGCTGCATTATTTAAGGACTTTGATGCATTATTTAAGGACTCTGCTGCATTATTTAAGGAATTTGTTGCATTATTTAAGGACTCTGCTGCATTATTTAAGGACTTTGCTGCATTATTTAATAACTTTGTTGCATTATATAAGTACTCTGCTGCATTATTTAAGGACTTTGTTGCATTATGTAAGGAGTCTGCTGCATTATTTAAGGACTTTGCTGCATTATTTAACGACTCTGCTGAAGCATTTGAGGACTCAGCTGCATTATTTAAGGACTCTGCTGCTTTATTTAAGGAATTTGCTGCATTATTTAAGGACTCTGCTGCGGTATTTAAGGACTCTGCTGCATTATTTAAGGACTTTGTTGCATTATGTAAGGAGTCTGCTGCATTATTTAAGGACTTTGCTGCATTATTTAATGAATCTGCTGAAGCATTTGAGGACTCAACTGCATTATTTAAGGTCTCTGCTGCATTATTTAAGGACTCTGCTGAAGCATTTGAGGACTCAGCTGCATGATTTAAGGACTTTGCTGCATTATTTAAGGACTCTGCTGCATTATTTAAGGAATTTGTTGCATTATTTAAGGACTCTGCTGCATTATTTAAGGACTTTGCTGCATTATTTAATAACTTTGTTGCATTATATAAGTACTCTGCTGCATTATTTAAGGACTTTGTTGCATTATGTAAGGAGTCTGCTGCATTATTTAAGGACTTTGCTGCATTATTTAACGACTCTGCTGAAGCATTTGAGGACTCAGCTGCATTATTTAAGGACTCTGCTGCATTATTTAAGGAATTTGCTGCATTATTTAAGGACTCTGCTGCGGTATTTAAGGACTCTGCTGCATTATTTAAGGACTTTGTTGCATTATGTAAGGAGCCTGCTGCATTATTTAAGGACTTTGCTGCATTATTTAATGACTCTGCTGAAGCATTTGAGGACTCAGCTGCATAATTTAAGGACTCTGCTGCATTATTTAAGGAATTTGCTGCATTATTTAAGGACTCTGCTGCGATATTTAAGGACTCTTCTGCATTATTTAAGGACTTTGATGCATTATTTAAGGACGCTGCTGCAGAATTTAAGGAATCTGCTGCATTATTTAAGGACTTTGTTGCATTATTTAAGGTCTCTGCTGCATTATTTAAGGACTCTGCTGTGGTATTTAATTACTCTGCTGCATTATTTAAGGAATTTGTTGCATTATTTAAGGACGCTGCTGCATTATTTAAGGACTTTGTTGCATTATTTAAGGACTTTGCTGCATTAATTAAGGACTTTGCTGCATTACTTAAGAACTCTGCTGCATTATTTAATTACTTGCTGCATTATTTAAGGACTCTGCTGCGGTGTTTAAGAACTCTGCTGCATTATTTAAGGACTTTGCTGCATTATTTTAGGACTCTGCTGCATTATTTAAGGACTTTGCTGTATTATTTAAGGACTCTACTGAATTATTTAAGGACTTTGTTGCATTATTTAAGGACTCTGCTGCATTATTTAAGGACTTTGCTGTATTATTTAAGGACTCTGCAGCATTATTTAAGGACTTTTTTGCATTATTTAATGACTCTGCTGCATTATTTAAGGACTTTGCTGCATTATTTAAGGACTCTGTTGCATTATTTAAGGACTTTATTGCATTATTTAATGACTCTGCTGCATTATTTAAGGAATTTGCTGCATTATTTAAGGACTCTGCTGCATTATTTAAGGACTTTGCTGCATTATTTAATGACTCTGCTGCATTATTTAAGGACTTTGTTGTATTATTTAAGGACTTTGCTGCATTATTTAAGGACTCTGCTGCGGTATTTAAGGACTCTGCTGCATTATTTAAGGACTTTGTTGCATTATTTAAGGACTCTGCTGCATTATTTAAGGACTTTGCTGCATTATTTAAGGACTATGCTGTGGTATTTAAGGACTCTGCTGTATTATTTAAGGACTTTGCTGCATTATTTAAGGACTCTGCTGCATTATTTAATGACTTTGTTGCATTATATAAAGACTCTGCTGCATTATTTAAGGACTATGTTGCATTATGTTAGAAGTCTGCTGCATTATTTAAGGACTTTGCTGCATTATTTAAGGACTCTGCTGCATTATTTAAGGACTTTATTGCATTATTTAAGGACTCTGCTGCATTATTTAATGACTCTGCTGAAGCATTTGAGGACTCAGCTGCATTATTTAAGGTCTCTGCTGTATTATTTAAGGACTCTGCTGCATTATTTAATGACTCTGCTGCGGTATTTAAGGACTTTGCTGCATTACTTAAGGACTGCTGCGTTATTTAAGGACTCTGCTGCATTATTTAAGACTTTGCTGCATTATTTAAGGACTCTGCTGCAGTGCTTAATGACTCTGCTGAAGCAATTGGGGACTCAGATGCATTATTTAAGGACTCTGCTGCATTATGTAAGGACTTTGCTGCTTTATTTAAGGACTTTGCTGCATTATTTAAGGACTTTGTTGCATTATTTAAGGACTCTGCTGCATTATTTAAGGACTTTGTTGCATTATTTAAGGACTCTGCTGCATTATTTAAGGACTTTGCTGCATTATTTAAGGACTATGCTGTGGTATTTAAGGACTATGCTTTGGCATTATTTAAGGACTTTGCTGCATTATTTAAGGACTCTGCTGCATTATTTAATTACTTTGCTGCATTATTAAAGGACCCTGCTGCGGCATTTAAGGATTCTGCTGCATTATTTAAGGACTTTGATGCATTATTTAAGGACGCTGCTGCAGAATTTAAGGAATCTGCTGCATTATTTAAGGACTTTGTTGCATTATTTAAGGTCTCTGCTGCATTATTTAAGGACTCTGCTATGGTACTTAACGACTTTGCTGCATTATTTAAGGACTTTGCTGCATTATTTAAGGACTTTGATGCATTATTTAAGAACTTTGTTGCATTATTTAAGGACTCTGCTGCATTATTTAAGGACTTTGTTGCATTATGTAAGGACTCTGCTGCATTATTTAAGGACTTTGTTGCATTATTTAAGGTCTCTGCTGCAGTATTTAATGACTCTGCTGAAGCATTTGGGCACTCAGATGCATTATTTAAGGACTCTGCTGCATTATGTAAGGGCTTTGCTGCTTTATTTAAGGAATCTTTTGCATTATTTAAGGACTTTGTTGCATTATTTAAGGACTCTGCTGCATTATTTAAGGACTTTGTTGCATTATTTAAGGATTCTGCTGCATTATTTAAGGACTTTGCTGCATTATTTAAGGACTTTGCCGCATTATTTAAGGACTATGCTTTGGTATTTAAGGACTCTGCTGCATTATTTAAGGACTCTGCTGCATTATTTAAGGACTCTGCTGCATTATTTAATTACTTTGCTGCATTATTTAAGGACTCTGCTGCGGTATTTAAGGACTCTGCTGCGGTATTTAAGGACTCTGCTGCATTATTTAAGGACACTGCTGCAGAATTTAAGGAATCTGCTTCATTATTTAAGGACTTTGTTGCTTTATTTAAGGTCTCTGCTGCATTATTTAAGGACTCTGCTATGGTACTTAAGGACTTTGCTGCATTATTTAAGGACTTTGCTGCATTATTTAAGGACTCTGCTGCATTATTTAAGAACTTTGTTGCATTATTTAAGGACTCTGCTGCATTATTTAAGGACTTTGTTGCATTATGTAAGGACTCTGCTGCATTATTTAAGGACTTTGCTGCATTATTTAAGGACTCTGCTGCATAATTTAAGGACTTTATTGCATTATTTTAGGATCCTGCTGCATTATTTAATGACTCTGCTGAAGCATTTGAGGACTCAGCTGCATTATTAAAGGTCTCTGCTGCATTATTTAAGGATCCTGCTGAAGCATTTGAGGACTCAGTTGCATTATTTAAGGACTTTGCTGCATTATTTAACGACTCTGCTGCGTTATTTAAGGACTCTGCTGCATTATTTAAGAACTTTGCTGTATTATTTAAGGACTCTTCTGCATTATTTAATGACTCTGCTGAAGTATTTGAGGACTCAGCTGCATTATTTAAGGACTCTGCTGCATTATTTAAGGAATTTGCTGCATTATTTAAGGACTCTGCTGCGTTATTTAAGGACTCTGCTGCATTATTTAAGGACTTTGATGCATTATTTAAGGACGCTGCTGCAGAATTTAAGGAATCTGCTGCATTATTTAAGGACTTTGTTGCAATATTTAAGGTCTCTGCTGCATTATTTAAGGACTCTGCTGTGGTATTTAAGGACTCTGCTGCATTATTTAAGGAATTTGTTGCATTATTTAAGGACGCTGCTGCATTATTTAAGGTCTTTGTTGCATTATTTAAGGACTCTGCTGCAGTATTTAATGACTCTGCTGAAGCATTTGGGGACTCAGATGCATTATTTAAGGACTCTGCTGCATTATGTAAGGGCTTTGCTGCTTTATTTAAGGACTCTTTTGCATTATTTAAGGACTTTGTTGCATTATTTAAGGACTCTGCTGCATTATTTAAGGACTTTGTTGCATTATTTAAGGATTCTGCTGCATTATTTAAGGACTTTGCTGCATTATTTAAGGACTATGCTTTGGTATTTAAGGACTCTGCTGCATTATTTAAGGACTTTGCTGCATTATTTAAGGACTCTGCTGCATTATTTAATTACTTTGCTGCATTATTTAAGGACTCTGCTGCGGTATTTAAGGACTCTGCTGCATTATTTAAGGACTTTGATGCATTATTTAAGGACTCTGCTGCATTATTTAAGGAATTTGTTGCATTATTTAAGGACTCTGCTGCATTATTTAAGGACTTTGCTGCATTATTTAATAACTTTGTTGCATTATATAAGTACTCTGCTGCATTATTTAAGGACTTTGTTGCATTATGTAAGGAGTCTGCTGCATTATTTAAGGACTTTGCTGCATTATTTAACGACTCTGCTGAAGCATTTGAGGACTCAGCTGCATTATTTAAGGACTCTGCTGCATTATTTAAGGAATTTGCTGCATTATTTAAGGACTCTGCTGCGGTATTTAAGGACTCTGCTGCATTATTTAAGGACTTTGTTGCATTATGTAAGGAGTCTGCTGCATTATTTAAGGACTTTGCTGCATTATTTAATGAATCTGCTGAAGCATTTGAGGACTCAACTGCATTATTTAAGGTCTCTGCTGCATTATTTAAGGACTCTGCTGAAGCATTTGAGGACTCAGCTGCATGATTTAAGGACTTTGCTGCATTATTTAAGGACTCTGCTGCATTATTTAAGGAATTTGTTGCATTATTTAAGGACTCTGCTGCATTATTTAAGGACTTTGCTGCATTATTTAATAACTTTGTTGCATTATATAAGTACTCTGCTGCATTATTTAAGGACTTTGTTGCATTATGTAAGGAGTCTGCTGCATTATTTAAGGACTTTGCTGCATTATTTAACGACTCTGCTGAAGCATTTGAGGACTCAGCTGCATTATTTAAGGACTCTGCTGCATTATTTAAGGAATTTGCTGCATTATTTAAGGACTCTGCTGCGGTATTTAAGGACTCTGCTGCATTATTTAAGGACTTTGTTGCATTATGTAAGGAGCCTGCTGCATTATTTAAGGACTTTGCTGCATTATTTAATGACTCTGCTGAAGCATTTGAGGACTCAGCTGCATAATTTAAGGACTCTGCTGCATTATTTAAGGAATTTGCTGCATTATTTAAGGACTCTGCTGCGATATTTAAGGACTCTTCTGCATTATTTAAGGACTTTGATGCATTATTTAAGGACGCTGCTGCAGAATTTAAGGAATCTGCTGCATTATTTAAGGACTTTGTTGCATTATTTAAGGTCTCTGCTGCATTATTTAAGGACTCTGCTGTGGTATTTAATTACTCTGCTGCATTATTTAAGGAATTTGTTGCATTATTTAAGGACGCTGCTGCATTATTTAAGGACTTTGTTGCATTATTTAAGGACTTTGCTGCATTAATTAAGGACTTTGCTGCATTACTTAAGAACTCTGCTGCATTATTTAATTACTTGCTGCATTATTTAAGGACTCTGCTGCGGTGTTTAAGAACTCTGCTGCATTATTTAAGGACTTTGCTGCATTATTTTAGGACTCTGCTGCATTATTTAAGGACTTTGCTGTATTATTTAAGGACTCTACTGAATTATTTAAGGACTTTGTTGCATTATTTAAGGACTCTGCTGCATTATTTAAGGACTTTGCTGTATTATTTAAGGACTCTGCTGCATTATTTAAGGACTTTTTTGCATTATTTAATGACTCTGCTGCATTATTTAAGGACTTTGCTGCATTATTTAAGGACTCTGTTGCATTATTTAAGGACTTTATTGCATTATTTAATGACTCTGCTGCATTATTTAAGGAATTTGCTGCATTATTTAAGGACTCTGCTGCATTATTTAAGGACTTTGCTGCATTATTTAATGACTCTGCTGCATTATTTAAGGACTTTGTTGTATTATTTAAGGACTTTGCTGCATTATTTAAGGACTCTGCTGCGGTATTTAAGGACTCTGCTGCATTATTTAAGGACTTTGTTGCATTATTTAAGGACTCTGCTGCATTATTTAAGGACTTTGCTGCATTATTTAAGGACTATGCTGTGGTATTTAAGGACTCTGCTGTATTATTTAAGGACTTTGCTGCATTATTTAAGGACTCTGCTGCATTATTTAATGACTTTGTTGCATTATATAAAGACTCTGCTGCATTATTTAAGGACTATGTTGCATTATGTTAGAAGTCTGCTGCATTATTTAAGGACTTTGCTGCATTATTTAAGGACTCTGCTGCATTATTTAAGGACTTTATTGCATTATTTAAGGACTCTGCTGCATTATTTAATGACTCTGCTGAAGCATTTGAGGACTCAGCTGCATTATTTAAGGTCTCTGCTGTATTATTTAAGGACTCTGCTGCATTATTTAATGACTCTGCTGCGGTATTTAAGGACTCTGCTGCATTATTTAAGGACTTTGCTGCATTACTTAAGGACTGCTGCGTTATTTAAGGACTCTGCTGCATTATTTAAGACTTTGCTGCATTATTTAAGGACTCTGCTGCAGTGCTTAATGACTATGCTGAAGCAATTGGGGACTCAGATGCATTATTTAAGGACTCTGCTGCATTATGTAAGGACTTTGCTGCTTTATTTAAGGACTTTGCTGCATTATTTAAGGACTTTGTTGCATTATTTAAGGACTCTGCTGCATTATTTAAGGAATTTGTTGCATTATTTAAGGACTCTGCTGCATTATTTAAGGACTTTGCTGCATTATTTAAGGACTATGCTGTGGTATTTAAGGACTATGCTTTGGCATTATTTAAGGACTTTGCTGCATTATTTAAGGACTCTGCTGCATTATTTAATTACTTTGCTGCATTATTAAAGGACCCTGCTGCGGCATTTAAGGATTCTGCTGCATTATTTAAGGACTTTGATGCATTATTTAAGGACGCTGCTGCAGAATTTAAGGAATCTGCTGCATTATTTAAGGACTTTGTTGCATTATTTAAGGTCTCTGCTGCATTATTTAAGGACTCTGCTATGGTACTTAACGACTTTGCTGCATTATTTAAGGACTTTGCTGCATTATTTAAGGACTTTGATGCATTATTTAAGAACTTTGTTGCATTATTTAAGGACTCTGCTGCATTATTTAAGGACTTTGTTGCATTATGTAAGGACTCTGCTGCATTATTTAAGGACTTTGCTGCATTATTTAAGGACTCTGTTGCATAATTTAAGGACTTTATTGCATTATTTAAGGATCCTGCTGCATTATTTAAGGATCCTGCTGAAGCATTTGAGGACTCAGCTGCATTATTTAACGACTCTGCTGCATTATCTAAGAACTCTGCTGCTTTATTTAAGGACTTTCCTGCATTATTTAAGGAGTCTTCTGCATTATTTAATGACTCTGCTGAAGCATTTGAGGACTCAGCTGCATTATTTAAGGACTCTGCTGCATTATTTAAGGACTTTGCTGCATTATTTAATGACTCTGCTGAAGCATTTGAGGACTCAGCTGCATTATTTAAGGACTCTGCTGCATTATTTAAGGAGTTTGCTGCATTATTTAAGGACTCTGCTGCGGTATTTATGGACTCTGCTGCATTATTTAAGGACTTTGATGCATTATTTAAGGACGCTGCTGCAGAATTTAAGGAATCTGCTGCATTATTTAAGGACTTTGTTGCATTATTTAAGGTCTCTGCTGCATTATTTAAGGACTCTGCTGTGGTATTTAAGGACTCTGCTGCATTATTTAAGGAATTTGTTGCATTATTTAAGGACGCTGCTGCATTATTTAAGGAATTTGTTGCATTATTTAAGGACTTTGCTGCATTAATTAAGGACTTTGCTGCATTACTTAAGGACTCTGCTGCATTATTTAATTACTTGCTGCATTATTTAAGGACTCTGCTGCTGTGTTTAAGAACTCTGCTGCATTATTTAAGGACTTTGCTGCATTATTTTAGGACTCTGCTGCATTATTTAAGGACTTTGCTGTATTATTTAAGGACTCTACTGCATTATTTAAGGACTTTGTTGCATTATTTAAGGACTCTGCTGCATTATTTAAGGACTTTGCTGCATTATTTAAGGACTTTTTTGCATTATTTAAGGACTCTGCTGCATTATTTAAGGACTTTGCTGCATTATTTAAGGACTCTGTTGCATTATTTAAGGACTTTATTGCATTATTTAATGACTCTGCTGCATTATTTAAGGAATTTGCTGCATTATTTAAGGATTCTGCTGCATTATTTAAGGACTTTGCTGCATTATTTAATGACTCTGCTGCATTATTTAAGGACTTTGTTGTATTATTTAAGGACTTTGCTGCATTATTTAAGGACTCTGCTGCGGTATTTAAGGACTCTGCTGCATTATTTAAGGACTTTGTTGCATTATTTAAGGACTCTGCTGCATTATTTAAGGACTTTGCTGCATTATTTAAGGACTATGCTGTGGTACTTAAGGACTCTGCTGTATTATTTAAGGACTTTGCTGCATTATTTAAGGACTCTGCTGCATTATTTAATGACTTTGTTGCATTATATAAGGACTCTGCTGCATTATTTAAGGACTATGTTGCATTATGTTAGAAGTCTGCTGCATTATTTAAGGACTTTGCTGCATTATTTAAGGACTCTGCTGCATTATTTAAGGACTTTATTGCATTATTTAATGACTCTGCTGAAGCATTTGAGGACTCAGCTGCATTATTTAAGGTCTCTGCTGTATTATTTAAGGACTCTGCTGCATTATTTAATGACTCTGCTGCGGTATTTAAGGACTCTGCTGCATTATTTAAGGACTTTGCTGCATTATTTAAGGACTGCTGCGTTATTTAAGGACTCTGCTGCATTATTTAAGACTTTGCTGCATTATTTAAGGACTCTGCTGCAGTGTTTAATGACTCTGCTGAAGCAATTGGGGACTCAGATGCATTGTTTAAGGACTCTGCTGCATTATGTAAGGACTTTGCTGCTTTATTTAAGGACTTTGCTGCATTATTTAAGGACTTTGTTGCATTATTTAAGGACTCTGCTGCATTATTTAAGGACTTTGTTGCATTATTTAAGGACTCTGCCGCATTATTTAAGGACTATGCTTTGGTATTTAAGGACTCTGCTGCATTATTTAAGGACTTTGCTGCATTATTTAAGGACTCTGCTGCATTATTTAATTACTTTGCTACATTATTTAAGGACTCTGCTGCGGTATTTAAGGACTCTGCTGCATTATTTAAGGACTTTGATGCATTATTTAAGGACACTGCTGCAGAATTTAAGGAATCTGCTTCATTATTTAAGGACTTTGTTGCATTATTTAAGGTCTCTGCTGCATTATTTAAGGACTCTGCTATGGTACTTAAGGACTTTGCTGCATTATTTAAGGACTCTGCTGCATTATTTAAGAACTTTGTTGCATTATTTAAGGACTCTGCTGCATTATTTAAGGACTTTGTTGCATTATGTAAGGACTCTGCTGCATTATTTAAGGACTTTGCTGCATTATTTAAGGACTCTGCTGCATAATTTAAGGACTTTATTGCATTATTTTAGGATCCTGCTGCATTATTTAATGACTCTGCTGAAGCATTTGAGGACTCAGCTGCATTATTAAAGGTCTCTGCTGCATTATTTAAGGATCCTGCTGAAGCATTTGAGGACTCAGCTGCATTATTTAAGGACTTTGCTGCATTATTTAACGACTCTGCTGCATTATTTAAGGACTCTGCTGCATTATTTAAGAACTTTGCTGCATTATTTAAGGACTCTTCTGCATTATTTAATGACTCTGCTGAAGTATTTGAGGACTCAGCTGCATTATTTAAGGACTCTGCTGCATTATTTAAGGAATTTGCTGCATTATTTAAGGACTCTGCTGCGTTATTTAAGGACTCTGCTGCATTATTTAAGGACTTTGATGCATTATTTAAGGACGCTGCTGCAGAATTTAAGGAATGTGCTGCACTATTTAAGGACTTTGTTGCATTATTTAAGGTCTCTGCTGCATTATTTAAGGACTCTGCTGTGGTATTTAAGGACTCTGCTGCATTATTTAAGGAATTTGTTGCATTATTTAAGGACGCTGCTGCATTATTTAAGGACTTTGTTGCATTATTTAAGGACTCTGCTGCAGTATTTAATGACTCTGCTGAAGCATTTGGGGACTCAGATGCATTATTTAAGGACTTTGATGCATTATGTAAGGGCTTTGCTGCTTTATTTAAGGACTCTTTTGCATTATTTAAGGACTTTGTTGCATTATTTAAGGACTCTGCTGCATTATTTAAGGACTTTGTTGCATTATTTAAGGATTCTGCTGCATTATTTAAGGACTTTGCTGCATTATTTAAGGACTATGCTTTGGTATTTAAGGACTCTGCTGCATTATTTAAGGACTTTGCTGCATTATTTAAGAACTCTGCTGCATTATTTAATTACTTTGCTGCATTATTTAAGGACTCTGCTGCGGTATTTAAGGACTCTGCTGCATTATTTAAGGACTTTGATGCATTATTTAAGGACTCTGCTGCATTATTTAAGGAATTTGTTGCATTATTTAAGGACTCTGCTGCATTATTTAAGGACTTTGCTGCATTATTTAATAACTTTGTTGCATTATATAAGTACTCTGCTGCATTATTTAAGGACTTTGTTGCATTATGTAAGGAGTCTGCTGCATTATTTAAGGACTTTGCTGCATTATTTAACGACTCTGCTGAAGCATTTGAGGACTCAGCTGCATTATTTAAGGACTCTGCTGCATTATTTAAGGAATTTGCTGCATTATTTAAGGACTCTGCTGCGGTATTTAAGGACTCTGCTGCATTATTTAAGGACTTTGTTGCATTATGTAAGGAGTCTGCTGCATTATTTAAGGACTTTGCTGCATTATTTAATGAATCTGCTGAAGCATTTGAGGACTCAACTGCATTATTTAAGGTCTCTGCTGCATTATTTAAGGACTCTGCTGAAGTATTTGAGGACTCAGCTGCATTATTTAAGGACTCTGCTGCATTATTTAAGGAATTTGCTGCATTATTTAAGGACTCTGCTGCGTTATTTAAGGACTCTGCTGCATTATTTAAGGACTTTGATGCATTATTTAAGGACGCTGCTGCAGAATTTAAGGAATCTGCTGCATTATTTAAGGACTTTGTTGCAATATTTAAGGTCTCTGCTGCATTATTTAAGGACTCTGCTGTGGTATTTAAGGACTCTGCTGCATTATTTAAGGAATTTGTTGCATTATTTAAGGACGCTGCTGCATTATTTAAGGTCTTTGTTGCATTATTTAAGGACTCTGCTGCAGTATTTAATGACTCTGCTGAAGCATTTGGGGACTCAGATGCATTATTTAAGGACTCTGCTGCATTATGTAAGGGCTTTGCTGCTTTATTTAAGGACTCTTTTGCATTATTTAAGGACTTTGTTGCATTATTTAAGGACTCTGCTGCATTATTTAAGGACTTTGTTGCATTATTTAAGGATTCTGCTGCATTATTTAAGGACTTTGCTGCATTATTTAAGGACTATGCTTTGGTATTTAAGGACTCTGCTGCATTATTTAAGGACTTTGCTGCATTATTTAAGGACTCTGCTGCATTATTTAATTACTTTGCTGCATTATTTAAGGACTCTGCTGCGGTATTTAAGGACTCTGCTGCATTATTTAAGGACTTTGATGCATTATTTAAGGACTCTGCTGCATTATTTAAGGAATTTGTTGCATTATTTAAGGACTCTGCTGCATTATTTAAGGACTTTGCTGCATTATTTAATAACTTTGTTGCATTATATAAGTACTCTGCTGCATTATTTAAGGACTTTGTTGCATTATGTAAGGAGTCTGCTGCATTATTTAAGGACTTTGCTGCATTATTTAACGACTCTGCTGAAGCATTTGAGGACTCAGCTGCATTATTTAAGGACTCTGCTGCTTTATTTAAGGAATTTGCTGCATTATTTAAGGACTCTGCTGCGGTATTTAAGGACTCTGCTGCATTATTTAAGGACTTTGTTGCATTATGTAAGGAGTCTGCTGCATTATTTAAGGACTTTGCTGCATTATTTAATGAATCTGCTGAAGCATTTGAGGACTCAACTGCATTATTTAAGGTCTCTGCTGCATTATTTAAGGACTCTGCTGAAGCATTTGAGGACTCAGCTGCATGATTTAAGGACTTTGCTGCATTATTTAAGGACTCTGCTGCATTATTTAAGGAATTTGTTGCATTATTTAAGGACTCTGCTGCATTATTTAAGGACTTTGCTGCATTATTTAATAACTTTGTTGCATTATATAAGTACTCTGCTGCATTATTTAAGGACTTTGTTGCATTATGTAAGGAGTCTGCTGCATTATTTAAGGACTTTGCTGCATTATTTAACGACTCTGCTGAAGCATTTGAGGACTCAGCTGCATTATTTAAGGACTCTGCTGCATTATTTAAGGAATTTGCTGCATTATTTAAGGACTCTGCTGCGGTATTTAAGGACTCTGCTGCATTATTTAAGGACTTTGTTGCATTATGTAAGGAGCCTGCTGCATTATTTAAGGACTTTGCTGCATTATTTAATGACTCTGCTGAAGCATTTGAGGACTCAGCTGCATAATTTAAGGACTCTGCTGCATTATTTAAGGAATTTGCTGCATTATTTAAGGACTCTGCTGCGATATTTAAGGACTCTTCTGCATTATTTAAGGACTTTGATGCATTATTTAAGGACGCTGCTGCAGAATTTAAGGAATCTGCTGCATTATTTAAGGACTTTGTTGCATTATTTAAGGTCTCTGCTGCATTATTTAAGGACTCTGCTGTGGTATTTAATTACTCTGCTGCATTATTTAAGGAATTTGTTGCATTATTTAAGGACGCTGCTGCATTATTTAAGGACTTTGTTGCATTATTTAAGGACTTTGCTGCATTAATTAAGGACTTTGCTGCATTACTTAAGAACTCTGCTGCATTATTTAATTACTTGCTGCATTATTTAAGGACTCTGCTGCGGTGTTTAAGAACTCTGCTGCATTATTTAAGGACTTTGCTGCATTATTTTAGGACTCTGCTGCATTATTTAAGGACTTTGCTGTATTATTTAAGGACTCTACTGAATTATTTAAGGACTTTGTTGCATTATTTAAGGACTCTGCTGCATTATTTAAGGACTTTGCTGTATTATTTAAGGACTCTGCAGCATTATTTAAGGACTTTTTTGCATTATTTAATGACTCTGCTGCATTATTTAAGGACTTTGCTGCATTATTTAAGGACTCTGTTGCATTATTTAAGGACTTTATTGCATTATTTAATGACTCTGCTGCATTATTTAAGGAATTTGCTGCATTATTTAAGGACTCTGCTGCATTATTTTAGGACTTTGCTGCATTATTTAATGACTCTGCTGCATTATTTAAGGACTTTGTTGTATTATTTAAGGACTTTGCTGCATTATTTAAGGACTCTGCTGCGGTATTTAAGGACTCTGCTGCATTATTTAAGGACTTTGTTGCATTATTTAAGGACTCTGCTGCATTATTTAAGGACTTTGCTGCATTATTTAAGGACTATGCTGTGGTATTTAAGGACTCTGCTGTATTATTTAAGGACTTTGCTGCATTATTTAAGAACTCTGCTGCATTATTTAATGACTTTGTTGCATTATATAAAGACTCTGCTGCATTATTTAAGGACTATGTTGCATTATGTTAGAAGTCTGCTGCATTATTTAAGGACTTTGCTGCATTATTTAAGGACTCTGCTGCATTATTTAAGGACTTTATTGCATTATTTAAGGACTCTGCTGCATTATTTAATGACTCTGCTGAAGCATTTGAGGACTCAGCTGCATTATTTAAGGTCTCTGCTGTATTATTTAAGGACTCTGCTGCATTATTTAATGACTCTGCTGCGGTATTTAAGGACTCTGCTGCATTATTTAAGGACTTTGCTGCATTACTTAAGGACTGCTGCGTTATTTAAGGACTCTGCTGCATTATTTAAGACTTTGCTGCATTATTTAAGGACTCTGCTGCAGTGCTTAATGACTCTGCTGAAGCAATTGGGGACTCAGATGCATTATTTAAGGACTCTGCTGCATTATGTAAGGACTTTGCTGCTTTATTTAAGGACTTTGCTGCATTATTTAAGGACTTTGTTGCATTATTTAAGGACTCTGCTGCATTATTTAAGGACTTTGTTGCATTATTTAAGGACTCTGCTGCATTATTTAAGGACTTTGCTGCATTATTTAAGGACTATGCTGTGGTATTTAAGGACTATGCTTTGGCATTATTTAAGGACTTTGCTGCATTATTTAAGGACTCTGCTGCATTATTTAATTACTTTGCTGCATTATTAAAGGACCCTGCTGCGGCATTTAAGGATTCTGCTGCATTATTTAAGGACTTTGATGCATTATTTAAGGACGCTGCTGCAGAATTTAAGGAATCTGCTGCATTATTTAAGGACTTTGTTGCATTATTTAAGGTCTCTGCTGCATTATTTAAGGACTCTGCTATGGTACTTAACGACTTTGCTGCATTATTTAAGGACTTTGCTGCATTATTTAAGGACTTTGATGCATTATTTAAGAACTTTGTTGCATTATTTAAGGACTCTGCTGCATTATTTAAGGACTTTGTTGCATTATGTAAGGACTCTGCTGCATTATTTAAGGACTTTGCTGCATTATTTAAGGACTCTGTTGCATAATTTAAGGACTTTATTGCATTATTTAAGGATCCTGCTGCATTATTTAAGGATCCTGCTGAAGCATTTGAGGACTCAGCTGCATTATTTAACGACTCTGCTGCATTATCTAAGGACTCTGCTGCTTTATTTAAGGACTTTCCTGCATTATTTAAGGAGTCTTCTGCATTATTTAATGACTCTGCTGAAGCATTTGAGGACTCAGCTGCATTATTTAAGGACTCTGCTGCATTATTTAAGGACTTTGCTGCATTATTTAATGACTCTGCTGAAGCATTTGAGGACTCAGCTGCATTATCTAAGGACTCTGCTGCATTATTTAAGGAGTTTGCTGCATTATTTAAGGACTCTGCTGCGGTATTTATGGACTCTGCTGCATTATTTAAGGACTTTGATGCATTATTTAAGGACGCTGCTGCAGAATTTAAGGAATCTGCTGCATTATTTAAGGACTTTGTTGCATTATTTAAGGTCTCTGCTGCATTATTTAAGGACTCTGCTGTGGTATTTAAGGACTCTGCTGCATTATTTAAGGAATTTGTTGCATTATTTAAGGACGCTGCTGCATTATTTAAGGAATTTGTTGCATTATTTAAGGACTTTGCTGCATTAATTAAGGACTTTTTTGCATTACTTAAGGACTCTGCTGCATTATTTAATTACTTGCTGCATTATTTAAGGACTCTGCTGCTGTGTTTAAGAACTCTGCTGCATTATTTAAGGACTTTGCTGCATTATTTTAGGACTCTGCTGCATTATTTAAGGACTTTGCTGTATTATTTAAGGACTCTACTGCATTATTTAAGGACTTTGTTGCATTATTTAAGGACTCTGCTGCATTATTTAAGGACTTTGCTGCATTATTTAAGGACTTTTTTGCATTATTTAAGGACTCTGCTGCATTATTTAAGGACTTTGCTGCATTATTTAAGGACTCTGTTGCATTATTTAAGGACTTTATTGCATTATTTAATGACTCTGCTGCATTATTTAAGGAATTTGCTGCATTATTTAAGGATTCTGCTGCATTATTTAAGGACTTTGCTGCATTATTTAATGACTCTGCTGCATTATTTAAGGACTTTGTTGTATTATTTAAGGACTTTGCTGCATTATTTAAGGACTCTGCTGCGGTATTTAAGGACTCTGCTGCATTATTTAAGGACTTTGTTGCATTATTTAAGGACTCTGCTGCATTATTTAAGGACTTTGCTGCATTATTTAAGGACTATGCTGTGGTACTTAAGGACTCTGCTGTATTATTTAAGGACTTTGCTGCATTATTTAAGGACTCTGCTGCATTATTTAATGACTTTGTTGCATTATATAAGGACTCTGCTGCATTATTTAAGGACTATGTTGCATTATGTTAGAAGTCTGCTGCATTATTTAAGGACTTTGCTGCATTATTTAAGGACTCTGCTGCATTATTTAAGGACTTTATTGCATTATTTAATGACTCTGCTGAAGCATTTGAGGACTCAGCTGCATTATTTAAGGTCTCTGCTGTATTATTTAAGGACTCTGCTGCATTATTTAATGACTCTGCTGCGGTATTTAAGGACTCTGCTGCATTATTTAAGGACTTTGCTGCATTATTTAAGGACTGCTGCGTTATTTAAGGACTCTGCTGCATTATTTAAGACTTTGCTGCATTATTTAAGGACTCTGCTGCAGTGTTTAATGACTCTGCTGAAGCAATTGGGGACTCAGATGCATTGTTTAAGGACTCTGCTGCATTATGTAAGGACTTTGCTGCTTTATTTAAGGACTTTGCTGCATTATTTAAGGACTTTGTTGCATTATTTAAGGACTCTGCTGCATTATTTAAGGACTTTGTTGCATTATTTAAGGACTCTGCCGCATTATTTAAGGACTATGCTTTGGTATTTAAGGACTCTGCTGCATTATTTAAGGACTTTGCTGCATTATTTAAGGACTCTGCTGCATTATTTAATTACTTTGCTACATTATTTAAGGACTCTGCTGCGGTATTTAAGGACTCTGCTGCATTATTTAAGGACTTTGATGCATTATTTAAGGACACTGCTGCAGAATTTAAGGAATCTGCTTCATTATTTAAGGACTTTGTTGCATTATTTAAGGTCTCTGCTGCATTATTTAAGGACTCTGCTATGGTACTTAAGGACTTTGCTGCATTATTTAAGGACTCTGCTGCATTATTTAAGAACTTTGTTGCATTATTTAAGGACTCTGCTGCATTATTTAAGGACTTTGTTGCATTATGTAAGGACTCTGCTGCATTATTTAAGGACTTTGCTGCATTATTTAAGGACTCTGCTGCATAATTTAAGGACTTTATTGCATTATTTTAGGATCCTGCTGCATTATTTAATGACTCTGCTGAAGCATTTGAGGACTCAGCTGCATTATTAAAGGTCTCTGCTGCATTATTTAAGGATCCTGCTGAAGCATTTGAGGACTCAGCTGCATTATTTAAGGACTTTGCTGCATTATTTAACGACTCTGCTGCATTATTTAAGGACTCTGCTGCATTATTTAAGAACTTTGCTGCATTATTTAAGGACTCTTCTGCATTATTTAATGACTCTGCTGAAGTATTTGAGGACTCAGCTGCATTATTTAAGGACTCTGCTGCATTATTTAAGGAATTTGCTGCATTATTTAAGGACTCTGCTGCGTTATTTAAGGACTCTGCTGCATTATTTAAGGACTTTGATGCATTATTTAAGGACGCTGCTGCAGAATTTAAGGAATGTGCTGCACTATTTAAGGACTTTGTTGCATTATTTAAGGTCTCTGCTGCATTATTTAAGGACTCTGCTGTGGTATTTAAGGACTCTGCTGCATTATTTAAGGAATTTGTTGCATTATTTAAGGACGCTGCTGCATTATTTAAGGACTTTGTTGCATTATTTAAGGACTCTGCTGCAGTATTTAATGACTCTGCTGAAGCATTTGGGGACTCAGATGCATTATTTAAGGACTTTGCTGCATTATGTAAGGGCTTTGCTGCTTTATTTAAGGACTCTTTTGCATTATTTAAGGACTTTGTTGCATTATTTAAGGACTCTGCTGCATTATTTAAGGACTTTGTTGCATTATTTAAGGATTCTGCTGCATTATTTAAGGACTTTGCTGCATTATTTAAGGACTCTGCTGCATTATTTAATTACTTTGCTGCATTATTTAAGGACTCTGCTGCGGTATTTAAGGACTCTGCTGCATTATTTAAGGACTTTGATGCATTATTTAAGGACTCTGCTGCATTATTTAAGGAATTTGTTGCATTATTTAAGGACTCTGCTGCATTATTTAAGGACTTTGCTGCATTATTTAATAACTTTGTTGCATTATATAAGTACTCTGCTGCATTATTTAAGGCCTTTGTTGCATTATGTAAGGAGTCTGCTGCATTATTTAAGGACTTTGCTGCATTATTTAACGACTCTGCTGAAGCATTTGAGGACTCAGCTGCATTATTTAAGGACTCTGCTGCATTATTTAAGGAATTTGCTGCATTATTTAAGGACTCTGCTGCGGTATTTAAGGACTCTGCTGCATTATTTAAGGACTTTGTTGCATTATGTAAGGAGTCTGCTGCATTATTTAAGGACTTTGCTGCATTATTTAATGAATCTGCTGAAGCATTTGAGGACTCAACTGCATTATTTAAGGTCTCTGCTGCATTATTTAAGGACTCTGCTGAAGCATTTGAGGACTCAGCTGCATGATTTAAGGACTTTGCTGCATTATTTAAGGACTCTGCTGCATTATTTAAGGAATTTGTTGCATTATTTAAGGACTCTGCTGCATTATTTAAGGACTTTGCTGCATTATTTAATAACTTTGTTGCATTATATAAGTACTCTGCTGCATTATTTAAGGACTTTGTTGCTTTATGTAAGGAGTCTGCTGCATTATTTAAGGACTTTGCTGCATTATTTAACGACTCTGCTGAAGCATTTGAGGACTCAGCTGCATTATTTAAGGACTCTGCTGCATTATTTAAGGAATTTGCTGCATTATTTAAGGACTCTGCTGCGGTATTTAAGGACTCTGCTGCATTATTTAAGGACTTTGTTGCATTATGTAAGGAGCCTGCTGCATTATTTAAGGACTTTGCTGCATTATTTAATGACTCTGCTGAAGCATTTGAGGACTCAGCTGCATAATTTAAGGACTCTGCTGCATTATTTAAGGAATTTGCTGCATTATTTAAGGACTCTGCTGCGATATTTAAGGACTCTTCTGCATTATTTAAGGACTTTGATGCATTATTTAAGGACGCTGCTGCAGAATTTAAGGAATCTGCTGCATTATTTAAGGACTTTGTTGCATTATTTAAGGTCTCTGCTGCATTATTTAAGGACTCTGCTGTGGTATTTAATTACTCTGCTGCATTATTTAAGGAATTTGTTGCATTATTTAAGGACGCTGCTGCATTATTTAAGGACTTTGTTGCATTATTTAAGGACTTTGCTGCATTAATTAAGGACTTTGCTGCATTACTTAAGAACTCTGCTGCATTATTTAATTACTTGCTGCATTATTTAAGGACTCTGCTGCGGTGTTTAAGAACTCTGCTGCATTATTTAAGGACTTTGCTGCATTATTTTAGGACTCTGCTGCATTATTTAAGGACTTTGCTGAATTATTTAAGGACTTTGCTGCATTATTTAAGGACTCTGCTGCATAATTTAAGGACTTTATTGCATTATTTTAGGATCCTGCTGCATTATTTAATGACTCTGCTGAAGCATTTGAGGACTCAGCTGCATTATTAAAGGTCTCTGCTGCATTATTTAAGGATCCTGCTGAAGCATTTGAGGACTCAGCTGCATTATTTAAGGACTTTGCTGCATTATTTAACGACTCTGCTGCATTATTTAAGGACTCTGCTGCATTATTTAAGAACTTTGCTGCATTATTTAAGGACTCTTCTGCATTATTTAATGACTCTGCTGAAGTATTTGAGGACTCAGCTGCATTATTTAAGGACTCTGCTGCATTATTTAAGGAATTTGCTGCATTATTTAAGGACTCTGCTGCGTTATTTAAGGACTCTGCTGCATTATTTAAGGACTTTGATGCATTATTTAAGGACGCTGCTGCAGAATTTAAGGAATGTGCTGCACTATTTAAGGACTTTGTTGCATTATTTAAGGTCTCTGCTGCATTATTTAAGGACTCTGCTGTGGTATTTAAGGACTCTGCTGCATTATTTAAGGAATTTGTTGCATTATTTAAGGACGCTGCTGCATTATTTAAGGACTTTGTTGCATTATTTAAGGACTCTGCTGCAGTATTTAATGACTCTGCTGAAGCATTTGGGGACTCAGATGCATTATTTAAGGACTTTGCTGCATTATGTAAGGGCTTTGCTGCTTTATTTAAGGACTCTTTTGCATTATTTAAGGACTTTGTTGCATTATTTAAGGACTCTGCTGCATTATTTAAGGACTTTGTTGCATTATTTAAGGATTCTGCTGCATTATTTAAGGACTTTGCTGCATTATTTAAGGACTCTGCTGCATTATTTAATTACTTTGCTGCATTATTTAAGGACTCTGCTGCGGTATTTAAGGACTCTGCTGCATTATTTAAGGACTTTGATGCATTATTTAAGGACTCTGCTGCATTATTTAAGGAATTTGTTGCATTATTTAAGGACTCTGCTGCATTATTTAAGGACTTTGCTGCATTATTTAATAACTTTGTTGCATTATATAAGTACTCTGCTGCATTATTTAAGGCCTTTGTTGCATTATGTAAGGAGTCTGCTGCATTATTTAAGGACTTTGCTGCATTATTTAACGACTCTGCTGAAGCATTTGAGGACTCAGCTGCATTATTTAAGGACTCTGCTGCATTATTTAAGGAATTTGCTGCATTATTTAAGGACTCTGCTGCGGTATTTAAGGACTCTGCTGCATTATTTAAGGACTTTGTTGCATTATGTAAGGAGTCTGCTGCATTATTTAAGGACTTTGCTGCATTATTTAATGAATCTGCTGAAGCATTTGAGGACTCAACTGCATTATTTAAGGTCTCTGCTGCATTATTTAAGGACTCTGCTGAAGCATTTGAGGACTCAGCTGCATGATTTAAGGACTTTGCTGCATTATTTAAGGACTCTGCTGCATTATTTAAGGAATTTGTTGCATTATTTAAGGACTCTGCTGCATTATTTAAGGACTTTGCTGCATTATTTAATAACTTTGTTGCATTATATAAGTACTCTGCTGCATTATTTAAGGACTTTGTTGCTTTATGTAAGGAGTCTGCTGCATTATTTAAGGACTTTGCTGCATTATTTAACGACTCTGCTGAAGCATTTGAGGACTCAGCTGCATTATTTAAGGACTCTGCTGCATTATTTAAGGAATTTGCTGCATTATTTAAGGACTCTGCTGCGGTATTTAAGGACTCTGCTGCATTATTTAAGGACTTTGTTGCATTATGTAAGGAGCCTGCTGCATTATTTAAGGACTTTGCTGCATTATTTAATGACTCTGCTGAAGCATTTGAGGACTCAGCTGCATAATTTAAGGACTCTGCTGCATTATTTAAGGAATTTGCTGCATTATTTAAGGACTCTGCTGCGATATTTAAGGACTCTTCTGCATTATTTAAGGACTTTGATGCATTATTTAAGGACGCTGCTGCAGAATTTAAGGAATCTGCTGCATTATTTAAGGACTTTGTTGCATTATTTAAGGTCTCTGCTGCATTATTTAAGGACTCTGCTGTGGTATTTAATTACTCTGCTGCATTATTTAAGGAATTTGTTGCATTATTTAAGGACGCTGCTGCATTATTTAAGGACTTTGTTGCATTATTTAAGGACTTTGCTGCATTAATTAAGGACTTTGCTGCATTACTTAAGAACTCTGCTGCATTATTTAATTACTTGCTGCATTATTTAAGGACTCTGCTGCGGTGTTTAAGAACTCTGCTGCATTATTTAAGGACTTTGCTGCATTATTTTAGGACTCTGCTGCATTATTTAAGGACTTTGCTGAATTATTTAAGGACTCTACTGAATTATTTAAGGACTTTGTTGCATTATTTAAGGACTCTGCTGCATTATTTAAGGACTTTGCTGTATTATTTAAGGACTCTGCAGCATTATTTAAGGACTTTTTTGCATTATTTAATGACTCTGCTGCATTATTTAAGGACTTTGCTGCATTATTTAAGGACTCTGTTGCATTATTTAAGGACTTTATTGCATTATTTAATGACTCTGCTGCATTATTTAAGGAATTTGCTGCATTATTTAAGGACTCTGCTGCATTATTTAAGGACTTTGCTGCATTATTTAATGACTCTGCTGCATTATTTAAGGACTTTGTTGTATTATTTAAGGACTTTGCTGCATTATTTAAGGACTCTGCTGCGGTATTTAAGGACTCTGCTGCATTATTTAAGGACTTTGTTGCATTATTTAAGGACTCTGCTGCATTATTTAAGGACTTTGCTGCATTATTTAAGGACTATGCTGTGGTATTTAAGGACTCTGCTGTATTATTTAAGGACTTTGCTGCATTATTTAAGAACTCTGCTGCATTATTTAATGACTTTGTTGCATTATATAAAGACTCTGCTGCATTATTTAAGGACTATGTTGCATTATGTTAGAAGTCTGCTGCATTATTTAAGGACTTTGCTGCATTATTTAAGGACTCTGCTGCATTATTTAAGGACTTTATTGCATTATTTAAGGACTCTGCTGCATTATTTAATGACTCTGCTGAAGCATTTGAGGACTCAGCTGCATTATTTAAGGTCTCTGCTGTATTATTTAAGGACTCTGCTGCATTATTTAATGACTCTGCTGCGGTATTTAAGGACTCTGCTGCATTATTTAAGGACTTTGCTGCATTACTTAAGGACTGCTGCGTTATTTAAGGACTCTGCTGCATTATTTAAGACTTTGCTGCATTATTTAAGGACTCTGCTGCAGTGCTTAATGACTCTGCTGAAGCAATTGGGGACTCAGATGCATTATTTAAGGACTCTGCTGCATTATGTAAGGACTTTGCTGCTTTATTTAAGGACTTTGCTGCATTATTTAAGGACTTTGTTGCATTATTTAAGGACTCTGCTGCATTATTTAAGGACTTTGTTGCATTATTTAAGGACTCTGCTGCATTATTTAAGGACTTTGCTGCATTATTTAAGGACTATGCTGTGGTATTTAAGGACTATGCTTTGGCATTATTTAAGGACTTTGCTGCATTATTTAAGGACTCTGCTGCATTATTTAATTACTTTGCTGCATTATTAAAGGACCCTGCTGCGGCATTTAAGGATTCTGCTGCATTATTTAAGGACTTTGATGCATTATTTAAGGACGCTGCTGCAGAATTTAAGGAATCTGCTGCATTATTTAAGGACTTTGTTGCATTATTTAAGGTCTCTGCTGCATTATTTAAGGACTCTGCTATGGTACTTAACGACTTTGCTGCATTATTTAAGGACTTTGCTGCATTATTTAAGGACTTTGATGCATTATTTAAGAACTTTGTTGCATTATTTAAGGACTCTGCTGCATTATTTAAGGACTTTGTTGCATTATGTAAGGACTCTGCTGCATTATTTAAGGACTTTGCTGCATTATTTAAGGACTCTGTTGCATAATTTAAGGACTTTATTGCATTATTTAAGGATCCTGCTGCATTATTTAAGGATCCTGCTGAAGCATTTGAGGACTCAGCTGCATTATTTAACGACTCTGCTGCATTATCTAAGGACTCTGCTGCTTTATTTAAGGACTTTCCTGCATTATTTAAGGAGTCTTCTGCATTATTTAATGACTCTGCTGAAGCATTTGAGGACTCAGCTGCATTATTTAAGGACTCTGCTGCATTATTTAAGGACTTTGCTGCATTATTTAATGACTCTGCTGAAGCATTTGAGGACTCAGCTGCATTATTTAAGGACTCTGCTGCATTATTTAAGGAGTTTGCTGCATTATTTAAGGACTCTGCTGCGGTATTTATGGACTCTGCTGCATTATTTAAGGACTTTGATGCATTATTTAAGGACGCTGCTGCAGAATTTAAGGAATCTGCTGCATTATTTTAGGACTTTGTTGCATTATTTAAGGTCTCTGCTGCATTATTTAAGGACTCTGCTGTGGTATTTAAGGACTCTGCTGCATTATTTAAGGAATTTGTTGCATTATTTAAGGACGCTGCTGCATTATTTAAGGAATTTGTTGCATTATTTAAGGACTTTGCTGCATTAATTAAGGACTTTGCTGCATTACTTAAGGACTCTGCTGCATTATTTAATTACTTGCTGCATTATTTAAGGACTCTGCTGCTGTGTTTAAGAACTCTGCTGCATTATTTAAGGACTTTGCTGCATTATTTTAGGACTCTGCTGCATTATTTAAGGACTTTGCTGTATTATTTAAGGACTCTACTGCATTATTTAAGGACTTTGTTGCATTATTTAAGGACTCTGCTGCATTATTTAAGGACTTTGCTGCATTATTTAAGGACTTTTTTGCATTATTTAAGGACTCTGCTGCATTATTTAAGGACTTTGCTGCATTATTTAAGGACTCTGTTGCATTATTTAAGGACTTTATTGCATTATTTAATGACTCTGCTGCATTATTTAAGGAATTTGCTGCATTATTTAAGGATTCTGCTGCATTATTTAAGGACTTTGCTGCATTATTTAATGACTCTGCTGCATTATTTAAGGACTTTGTTGTATTATTTAAGGACTTTGCTGCATTATTTAAGGACTCTGCTGCGGTATTTAAGGACTCTGCTGCATTATTTAAGGACTTTGTTGCATTATTTAAGGACTCTGCTGCATTATTTAAGGACTTTGCTGCATTATTTAAGGACTATGCTGTGGTACTTAAGGACTCTGCTGTATTATTTAAGGACTTTGCTGCATTATTTAAGGACTCTGCTGCATTATTTAATGACTTTGTTGCATTATATAAGGACTCTGCTGCATTATTTAAGGACTATGTTGCATTATGTTAGAAGTCTGCTGCATTATTTAAGGACTTTGCTGCATTATTTAAGGACTCTGCTGCATTATTTAAGGACTTTATTGCATTATTTAATGACTCTGCTGAAGCATTTGAGGACTCAGCTGCATTATTTAAGGTCTCTGCTGTATTATTTAAGGACTCTGCTGCATTATTTAATGACTCTGCTGCGGTATTTAAGGACTCTGCTGCATTATTTAAGGACTTTGCTGCATTATTTAAGGACTGCTGCGTTATTTAAGGACTCTGCTGCATTATTTAAGACTTTGCTGCATTATTTAAGGACTCTGCTGCAGTGTTTAATGACTCTGCTGAAGCAATTGGGGACTCAGATGCATTGTTTAAGGACTCTGCTGCATTATGTAAGGACTTTGCTGCTTTATTTAAGGACTTTGCTGCATTATTTAAGGACTTTGTTGCATTATTTAAGGACTCTGCTGCATTATTTAAGGACTTTGTTGCATTATTTAAGGACTCTGCCGCATTATTTAAGGACTATGCTTTGGTATTTAAGGACTCTGCTGCATTATTTAAGGACTTTGCTGCATTATTTAAGGACTCTGCTGCATTATTTAATTACTTTGCTACATTATTTAAGGACTCTGCTGCGGTATTTAAGGACTCTGCTGCATTATTTAAGGACTTTGATGCATTATTTAAGGACACTGCTGCAGAATTTAAGGAATCTGCTTCATTATTTAAGGACTTTGTTGCATTATTTAAGGTCTCTGCTGCATTATTTAAGGACTCTGCTATGGTACTTAAGGACTTTGCTGCATTATTTAAGGACTCTGCTGCATTATTTAAGAACTTTGTTGCATTATTTAAGGACTCTGCTGCATTATTTAAGGACTTTGTTGCATTATGTAAGGACTCTGCTGCATTATTTAAGGACTTTGCTGCATTATTTAAGGACTCTGCTGCATAATTTAAGGACTTTATTGCATTATTTTAGGATCCTGCTGCATTATTTAATGACTCTGCTGAAGCATTTGAGGACTCAGCTGCATTATTAAAGGTCTCTGCTGCATTATTTAAGGATCCTGCTGAAGCATTTGAGGACTCAGCTGCATTATTTAAGGACTTTGCTGCATTATTTAACGACTCTGCTGCATTATTTAAGGACTCTGCTGCATTATTTAAGAACTTTGCTGCATTATTTAAGGACTCTTCTGCATTATTTAATGACTCTGCTGAAGTATTTGAGGACTCAGCTGCATTATTTAAGGACTCTGCTGCATTATTTAAGGAATTTGCTGCATTATTTAAGGACTCTGCTGCGTTATTTAAGGACTCTGCTGCATTATTTAAGGACTTTGATGCATTATTTAAGGACGCTGCTGCAGAATTTAAGGAATGTGCTGCACTATTTAAGGACTTTGTTGCATTATTTAAGGTCTCTGCTGCATTATTTAAGGACTCTGCTGTGGTATTTAAGGACTCTGCTGCATTATTTAAGGAATTTGTTGCATTATTTAAGGACGCTGCTGCATTATTTAAGGACTTTGTTGCATTATTTAAGGACTCTGCTGCAGTATTTAATGACTCTGCTGAAGCATTTGGGGACTCAGATGCATTATTTAAGGACTTTGCTGCATTATGTAAGGGCTTTGCTGCTTTATTTAAGGACTCTTTTGCATTATTTAAGGACTTTGTTGCATTATTTAAGGACTCTGCTGCATTATTTAAGGACTTTGTTGCATTATTTAAGGATTCTGCTGCATTATTTACGGACTTTGCTGCATTATTTAAGGACTATGCTTTGGTATTTAAGGACTCTGCTGCATTATTTAAGGACTTTGCTGCATTATTTAAGAACTCTGCTGCATTATTTAATTACTTTGCTGCATTATTTAAGGACTCTGCTGCGGTATTTAAGGACTCTGCTGCATTATTTAAGGACTTTGATGCATTATTTAAGGACTCTGCTGCATTATTTAAGGAATTTGTTGCATTATTTAAGGACTCTGCTGCATTATTTAAGGACTTTGCTGCATTACTTAATAACTTTGTTGCATTATATAAGTACTCTGCTGCATTATTTAAGGACTTTGTTGCATTATGTAAGGAGTCTTCTGCATTATTTAAGGACTTTGCTGCATTATTTAACGACTCTGCTGAAGCATTTGAGGACTCAGCTGCATTATTTAAGGACTCTGCTGCATTATTTAAGGAATTTGCTGCATTATTTAAGGACTCTGCTGCGGTATTTAAGGACTCTGCTGCATTATTTAAGGACTTTGTTGCATTATGTAAGGAGTCTGCTGCATTATTTAAGGACTTTGCTGCATTATTTAATGAATCTGCTGAAGCATTTGAGGACTCAACTGCATTATTTAAGGTCTCTGCTGCATTATTTAAGGACTCTGCTGAAGCATTTGAGGACTCAGCTGCATGATTTAAGGACTTTGCTGCATTATTTAAGGACTCTGCTGCATTATTTAAGGAATTTGTTGCATTATTTAAGGACTCTGCTGCATTATTTAAGGACTTTGCTGCATTATTTAATAACTTTGTTGCATTATATAAGTACTCTGCTGCATTATTTAAGGACTTTGTTGCATTATGTAAGGAGTCTGCTGCATTATTTAAGGACTTTGCTGCATTATTTAACGACTCTGCTGAAGCATTTGAGGACTCAGCTGCATTATTTAAGGACTCTGCTGCATTATTTAAGGAGTTTGCTGCATTATTTAAGGACTCTGCTGCGGTATTTAAGGACTCTGCTGCATTATTTAAGGACTTTGTTGCATTATTTAAGGTCTCTGCTGCAGTATTTAATGACTTTGCTGAAGCATTTGGGCACTCAGATGCATTATTTAAGGACTCTGCTGCATTATGTAAGGGCTTTGCTGCTTTATTTAAGGACTCTTTTGCATTATTTAAGGACTTTGTTGCATTATTTATGGACTCTGCTGCATTATTTAAGGACTTTGTTGCATTATTTAAGGATTCTGCTGCATTATTTAAGGACTTTGCCGCATTATTTAAGGACTATGCTTTGGTATTTAAGGACTCTGCTGCATTATTTAAGGACTTTGCTGCATTATTTAAGGACTCTGCTGCATTATTTAAGGACTTTGTTGCATTATGCAAGGAGCCTGCTGCATTATTTAAGGACTTTGCTGCATTATTTAATGACTCTGCTGAAGCATTTGAGGACTCAGCTGCATAATTTAAGGACTCTGCTGCATTATTTAAGGAATTTGCTGCATTATTTAAGGACTCTGCTGCGATATTTAAGGACTCTTCTGCATTATTTAAGGACTTTGATGCATTATTTAAGGACGCTGCTGCAGAATTTAAGGAATCTGCTGCATTATTTAAGGACTTTGTTGCATTATTTAAGGTCTCTGCTGCATTATTTAAGGACTCTGCTGTGGTATTTAATTACTCTGCTGCATTATTTAAGGAATTTGTTGCATTATTTAAGGACGCTGCTGCATTATTTAAGGACTTTGTTGCATTATTTAAGGACTTTGCTGCATTAATTAAGGACTTTGCTGCATTACTTAAGAACTCTGCTGCATTATTTAATTACTTGCTGCATTATTTAAGGACTCTGCTGCGGTGTTTAAGAACTCTGCTGCATTATTTAAGGACTTTGCTGCATTATTTTAGGACTCTGCTGCATTATTTAAGGACTTTGCTGTATTATTTAAGGACTCTACTGAATTATTTAAGGACTTTGTTGCATTATTTAAGGACTCTGCTGCATTATTTAAGGACTTTGCTGTATTATTTAAGGACTCTGCAGCATTATTTAAGGACTTTTTTGCATTATTTAATGACTCTGCTGCATTATTTAAGGACTTTGCTGCATTATTTAAGGACTCTGTTGCATTATTTAAGGACTTTATTGCATTATTTAATGACTCTGCTGCATTATTTAAGGAATTTGCTGCATTATTTAAGGACTCTGCTGCATTATTTTAGGACTTTGCTGCATTATTTAATGACTCTGCTGCATTATTTAAGGACTTTGTTGTATTATTTAAGGACTTTGCTGCATTATTTAAGGACTCTGCTGCGGTATTTAAGGACTCTGCTGCATTATTTAAGGACTTTGTTGCATTATTTAAGGACTCTGCTGCATTATTTAAGGACTTTGCTGCATTATTTAAGGACTATGCTGTGGTATTTAAGGACTCTGCTGTATTATTTAAGGACTTTGCTGCATTATTTAAGAACTCTGCTGCATTATTTAATGACTTTGTTGCATTATATAAAGACTCTGCTGCATTATTTAAGGACTATGTTGCATTATGTTAGAAGTCTGCTGCATTATTTAAGGACTTTGCTGCATTATTTAAGGACTCTGCTGCATTATTTAAGGACTTTATTGCATTATTTAAGGACTCTGCTGCATTATTTAATGACTCTGCTGAAGCATTTGAGGACTCAGCTGCATTATTTAAGGTCTCTGCTGTATTATTTAAGGACTCTGCTGCATTATTTAATGACTCTGCTGCGGTATTTAAGGACTCTGCTGCATTATTTAAGGACTTTGCTGCATTACTTAAGGACTGCTGCGTTATTTAAGGACTCTGCTGCATTATTTAAGACTTTGCTGCATTATTTAAGGACTCTGCTGCAGTGCTTAATGACTCTGCTGAAGCAATTGGGGACTCAGATGCATTATTTAAGGACTCTGCTGCATTATGTAAGGACTTTGCTGCTTTATTTAAGGACTTTGCTGCATTATTTAAGGACTTTGTTGCATTATTTAAGGACTCTGCTGCATTATTTAAGGACTTTGTTGCATTATTTAAGGACTCTGCTGCATTATTTAAGGACTTTGCTGCATTATTTAAGGACTATGCTGTGGTATTTAAGGACTATGCTTTGGCATTATTTAAGGACTTTGCTGCATTATTTAAGGACTCTGCTGCATTATTTAATTACTTTGCTGCATTATTAAAGGACCCTGCTGCGGCATTTAAGGATTCTGCTGCATTATTTAAGGACTTTGATGCATTATTTAAGGACGCTGCTGCAGAATTTAAGGAATCTGCTGCATTATTTAAGGACTTTGTTGCATTATTTAAGGTCTCTGCTGCATTATTTAAGGACTCTGCTATGGTACTTAACGACTTTGCTGCATTATTTAAGGACTTTGCTGCATTATTTAAGGACTTTGATGCATTATTTAAGAACTTTGTTGCATTATTTAAGGACTCTGCTGCATTATTTAAGGACTTTGTTGCATTATGTAAGGACTCTGCTGCATTATTTAAGGACTTTGCTGCATTATTTAAGGACTCTGTTGCATAATTTAAGGACTTTATTGCATTATTTAAGGATCCTGCTGCATTATTTAAGGATCCTGCTGAAGCATTTGAGGACTCAGCTGCATTATTTAACGACTCTGCTGCATTATCTAAGGACTCTGCTGCTTTATTTAAGGACTTTCCTGCATTATTTAAGGAGTCTTCTGCATTATTTAATGACTCTGCTGAAGCATTTGAGGACTCAGCTGCATTATTTAAGGACTCTGCTGCATTATTTAAGGACTTTGCTGCATTATTTAATGACTCTGCTGAAGCATTTGAGGACTCAGCTGCATTATCTAAGGACTCTGCTGCATTATTTAAGGAGTTTGCTGCATTATTTAAGGACTCTGCTGCGGTATTTATGGACTCTGCTGCATTATTTAAGGACTTTGATGCATTATTTAAGGACGCTGCTGCAGAATTTAAGGAATCTGCTGCATTATTTAAGGACTTTGTTGCATTATTTAAGGTCTCTGCTGCATTATTTAAGGACTCTGCTGTGGTATTTAAGGACTCTGCTGCATTATTTAAGGAATTTGTTGCATTATTTAAGGACGCTGCTGCATTATTTAAGGAATTTGTTGCATTATTTAAGGACTTTGCTGCATTAATTAAGGACTTTGCTGCATTACTTAAGGACTCTGCTGCATTATTTAATTACTTGCTGCATTATTTAAGGACTCTGCTGCTGTGTTTAAGAACTCTGCTGCATTATTTAAGGACTTTGCTGCATTATTTTAGGACTCTGCTGCATTATTTAAGGACTTTGCTGTATTATTTAAGGACTCTACTGCATTATTTAAGGACTTTGTTGCATTATTTAAGGACTCTGCTGCATTATTTAAGGACTTTGCTGCATTATTTAAGGACTTTTTTGCATTATTTAAGGACTCTGCTGCATTATTTAAGGACTTTGCTGCATTATTTAAGGACTCTGTTGCATTATTTAAGGACTTTATTGCATTATTTAATGACTCTGCTGCATTATTTAAGGAATTTGCTGCATTATTTAAGGATTCTGCTGCATTATTTAAGGACTTTGCTGCATTATTTAATGACTCTGCTGCATTATTTAAGGACTTTGTTGTATTATTTAAGGACTTTGCTGCATTATTTAAGGACTCTGCTGCGGTATTTAAGGACTCTGCTGCATTATTTAAGGACTTTGTTGCATTATTTAAGGACTCTGCTGCATTATTTAAGGACTTTGCTGCATTATTTAAGGACTATGCTGTGGTACTTAAGGACTCTGCTGTATTATTTAAGGACTTTGCTGCATTATTTAAGGACTCTGCTGCATTATTTAATGACTTTGTTGCATTATATAAGGACTCTGCTGCATTATTTAAGGACTATGTTGCATTATGTTAGAAGTCTGCTGCATTATTTAAGGACTTTGCTGCATTATTTAAGGACTCTGCTGCATTATTTAAGGACTTTATTGCATTATTTAATGACTCTGCTGAAGCATTTGAGGACTCAGCTGCATTATTTAAGGTCTCTGCTGTATTATTTAAGGACTCTGCTGCATTATTTAATGACTCTGCTGCGGTATTTAAGGACTCTGCTGCATTATTTAAGGACTTTGCTGCATTATTTAAGGACTGCTGCGTTATTTAAGGACTCTGCTGCATTATTTAAGACTTTGCTGCATTATTTAAGGACTCTGCTGCAGTGTTTAATGACTCTGCTGAAGCAATTGGGGACTCAGATGCATTGTTTAAGGACTCTGCTGCATTATGTAAGGACTTTGCTGCTTTATTTAAGGACTTTGCTGCATTATTTAAGGACTTTGTTGCATTATTTAAGGACTCTGCTGCATTATTTAAGGACTTTGTTGCATTATTTAAGGACTCTGCCGCATTATTTAAGGACTATGCTTTGGTATTTAAGGACTCTGCTGCATTATTTAAGGACTTTGCTGCATTATTTAAGGACTCTGCTGCATTATTTAATTACTTTGCTACATTATTTAAGGACTCTGCTGCGGTATTTAAGGACTCTGCTGCATTATTTAAGGACTTTGATGCATTATTTAAGGACACTGCTGCAGAATTTAAGGAATCTGCTTCATTATTTAAGGACTTTGTTGCATTATTTAAGGTCTCTGCTGCATTATTTAAGGACTCTGCTATGGTACTTAAGGACTTTGCTGCATTATTTAAGGACTCTGCTGCATTATTTAAGAACTTTGTTGCATTATTTAAGGACTCTGCTGCATTATTTAAGGACTTTGTTGCATTATGTAAGGACTCTGCTGCATTATTTAAGGACTTTGCTGCATTATTTAAGGACTCTGCTGCATAATTTAAGGACTTTATTGCATTATTTTAGGATCCTGCTGCATTATTTAATGACTCTGCTGAAGCATTTGAGGACTCAGCTGCATTATTAAAGGTCTCTGCTGCATTATTTAAGGATCCTGCTGAAGCATTTGAGGACTCAGCTGCATTATTTAAGGACTTTGCTGCATTATTTAACGACTCTGCTGCATTATTTAAGGACTCTGCTGCATTATTTAAGAACTTTGCTGCATTATTTAAGGACTCTTCTGCATTATTTAATGACTCTGCTGAAGTATTTGAGGACTCAGCTGCATTATTTAAGGACTCTGCTGCATTATTTAAGGAATTTGCTGCATTATTTAAGGACTCTGCTGCGTTATTTAAGGACTCTGCTGCATTATTTAAGGACTTTGATGCATTATTTAAGGACGCTGCTGCAGAATTTAAGGAATGTGCTGCACTATTTAAGGACTTTGTTGCATTATTTAAGGTCTCTGCTGCATTATTTAAGGACTCTGCTGTGGTATTTAAGGACTCTGCTGCATTATTTAAGGAATTTGTTGCATTATTTAAGGACGCTGCTGCATTATTTAAGGACTTTGTTGCATTATTTAAGGACTCTGCTGCAGTATTTAATGACTGCTGAAGCATTTGGGGACTCAGATGCATTATTTAAGGACTTTGCTGCATTATGTAAGGGCTTTGCTGCTTTATTTAAGGACTCTTTTGCATTATTTAAGGACTTTGTTGCATTATTTAAGGACTCTGCTGCATTATTTAAGGACTTTGTTGCATTATTTAAGGATTCTGCTGCATTATTTAAGGACTTTGCTGCATTATTTAAGGACTATGCTTTGGTATTTAAGGACTCTGCTGCATTATTTAAGGACTTTGCTGCATTATTTAAGAACTCTGCTGCATTATTTAATTACTTTGCTGCATTATTTAAGGACTCTGCTGCGGTATTTAAGGACTCTGCTGCATTATTTAAGGACTTTGATGCATTATTTAAGGACTCTGCTGCATTATTTAAGGAATTTGTTGCATTATTTAAGGACTCTGCTGCATTATTTAAGGACTTTGCTGCATTATTTAATAACTTTGTTGCATTATATAAGTACTCTGCTGCATTATTTAAGGCCTTTGTTGCATTATGTAAGGAGTCTGCTGCATTATTTAAGGACTTTGCTGCATTATTTAACGACTCTGCTGAAGCATTTGAGGACTCAGCTGCATTATTTAAGGACTCTGCTGCATTATTTAAGGAATTTGCTGCATTATTTAAGGACTCTGCTGCGGTATTTAAGGACTCTGCTGCATTATTTAAGGACTTTGTTGCATTATGTAAGGAGTCTGCTGCATTATTTAAGGACTTTGCTGCATTATTTAATGAATCTGCTGAAGCATTTGAGGACTCAACTGCATTATTTAAGGTCTCTGCTGCATTATTTAAGGACTCTGCTGAAGCATTTGAGGACTCAGCTGCATGATTTAAGGACTTTGCTGCATTATTTAAGGACTCTGCTGCATTATTTAAGGAATTTGTTGCATTATTTAAGGACTCTGCTGCATTATTTAAGGACTTTGCTGCATTATTTAATAACTTTGTTGCATTATATAAGTACTCTGCTGCATTATTTAAGGACTTTGTTGCTTTATGTAAGGAGTCTGCTGCATTATTTAAGGACTTTGCTGCATTATTTAACGACTCTGCTGAAGCATTTGAGGACTCAGCTGCATTATTTAAGGACTCTGCTGCATTATTTAAGGAATTTGCTGCATTATTTAAGGACTCTGCTGCGGTATTTAAGGACTCTGCTGCATTATTTAAGGACTTTGTTGCATTATGTAAGGAGCCTGCTGCATTATTTAAGGACTTTGCTGCATTATTTAATGACTCTGCTGAAGCATTTGAGGACTCAGCTGCATAATTTAAGGACTCTGCTGCATTATTTAAGGAATTTGCTGCATTATTTAAGGACTCTGCTGCGATATTTAAGGACTCTTCTGCATTATTTAAGGACTTTGATGCATTATTTAAGGACGCTGCTGCAGAATTTAAGGAATCTGCTGCATTATTTAAGGACTTTGTTGCATTATTTAAGGTCTCTGCTGCATTATTTAAGGACTCTGCTGTGGTATTTAATTACTCTGCTGCATTATTTAAGGAATTTGTTGCATTATTTAAGGACGCTGCTGCATTATTTAAGGACTTTGTTGCATTATTTAAGGACTTTGCTGCAATAATTAAGGACTTTGCTGCATTACTTAAGAACTCTGCTGCATTATTTAATTACTTGCTGCATTATTTAAGGACTCTGCTGCGGTGTTTAAGAACTCTGCTGCATTATTTAAGGACTTTGCTGCATTATTTTAGGACTCTGCTGCATTATTTAAGGACTTTGCTGTATTATTTAAGGACTCTACTGAATTATTTAAGGACTTTGTTGCATTATTTAAGGACTCTGCTGCATTATTTAAGGACTTTGCTGTATTATTTAAGGACTCTGCAGCATTATTTAAGGACTTTTTTGCATTATTTAATGACTCTGCTGCATTATTTAAGGACTTTGCTGCATTATTTAAGGACTCTGTTGCATTATTTAAGGACTTTATTGCATTATTTAATGACTCTGCTGCATTATTTAAGGAATTTGCTGCATTATTTAAGGACTCTGCTGCATTATTTAAGGACTTTGCTGCATTATTTAATGACTCTGCTGCATTATTTAAGGACTTTGTTGTATTATTTAAGGACTTTGCTGCATTATTTAAGGACTCTGCTGCGGTATTTAAGGACTCTGCTGCATTATTTAAGGACTTTGTTGCATTATTTAAGGACTCTGCTGCATTATTTAAGGACTTTGCTGCATTATTTAAGGACTATGCTGTGGTATTTAAGGACTCTGCTGTATTATTTAAGGACTTTGCTGCATTATTTAAGAACTCTGCTGCATTATTTAATGACTTTGTTGCATTATATAAAGACTCTGCTGCATTATTTAAGGACTATGTTGCATTATGTTAGAAGTCTGCTGCATTATTTAAGGACTTTGCTGCATTATTTAAGGACTCTGCTGCATTATTTAAGGACTTTATTGCATTATTTAAGGACTCTGCTGCATTATTTAATGACTCTGCTGAAGCATTTGAGGACTCAGCTGCATTATTTAAGGTCTCTGCTGTATTATTTAAGGACTCTGCTGCATTATTTAATGACTCTGCTGCGGTATTTAAGGACTCTGCTGCATTATTTAAGGACTTTGCTGCATTACTTAAGGACTGCTGCGTTATTTAAGGACTCTGCTGCATTATTTAAGACTTTGCTGCATTATTTAAGGACTCTGCTGCAGTGCTTAATGACTCTGCTGAAGCAATTGGGGACTCAGATGCATTATTTAAGGACTCTGCTGCATTATGTAAGGACTTTGCTGCTTTATTTAAGGACTTTGCTGCATTATTTAAGGACTTTGTTGCATTATTTAAGGACTCTGCTGCATTATTTAAGGACTTTGTTGCATTATTTAAGGACTCTGCTGCATTATTTAAGGACTTTGCTGCATTATTTAAGGACTATGCTGTGGTATTTAAGGACTATGCTTTGGCATTATTTAAGGACTTTGCTGCATTATTTAAGGACTCTGCTGCATTATTTAATTACTTTGCTGCATTATTAAAGGACCCTGCTGCGGCATTTAAGGATTCTGCTGCATTATTTAAGGACTTTGATGCATTATTTAAGGACGCTGCTGCAGAATTTAAGGAATCTGCTGCATTATTTAAGGACTTTGTTGCATTATTTAAGGTCTCTGCTGCATTATTTAAGGACTCTGCTATGGTACTTAACGACTTTGCTGCATTATTTAAGGACTTTGCTGCATTATTTAAGGACTTTGATGCATTATTTAAGAACTTTGTTGCATTATTTAAGGACTCTGCTGCATTATTTAAGGACTTTGTTGCATTATGTAAGGACTCTGCTGCATTATTTAAGGACTTTGCTGCATTATTTAAGGACTCTGTTGCATAATTTAAGGACTTTATTGCATTATTTAAGGATCCTGCTGCATTATTTAAGGATCCTGCTGAAGCATTTGAGGACTCAGCTGCATTATTTAACGACTCTGCTGCATTATCTAAGGACTCTGCTGCTTTATTTAAGGACTTTCCTGCATTATTTAAGGAGTCTTCTGCATTATTTAATGACTCTGCTGAAGCATTTGAGGACTCAGCTGCATTATTTAAGGACTCTGCTGCATTATTTAAGGACTTTGCTGCATTATTTAATGACTCTGCTGAAGCATTTGAGGACTCAGCTGCATTATTTAAGGACTCTGCTGCATTATTTAAGGAGTTTGCTGCATTATTTAAGGACTCTGCTGCGGTATTTATGGACTCTGCTGCATTATTTAAGGACTTTGATGCATTATTTAAGGACGCTGCTGCAGAATTTAAGGAATCTGCTGCATTATTTAAGGACTTTGTTGCATTATTTAAGGTCTCTGCTGCATTATTTAAGGACTCTGCTGTGGTATTTAAGGACTCTGCTGCATTATTTAAGGAATTTGTTGCATTATTTAAGGACGCTGCTGCATTATTTAAGGAATTTGTTGCATTATTTAAGGACTTTGCTGCATTAATTAAGGACTTTGCTGCATTACTTAAGGACTCTGCTGCATTATTTAATTACTTGCTGCATTATTTAAGGACTCTGCTGCTGTGTTTAAGAACTCTGCTGCATTATTTAAGGACTTTGCTGCATTATTTTAGGACTCTGCTGCATTATTTAAGGACTTTGCTGTATTATTTAAGGACTCTACTGCATTATTTAAGGACTTTGTTGCATTATTTAAGGACTCTGCTGCATTATTTAAGGACTTTGCTGCATTATTTAAGGACTTTTTTGCATTATTTAAGGACTCTGCTGCATTATTTAAGGACTTTGCTGCATTATTTAAGGACTCTGTTGCATTATTTAAGGACTTTATTGCATTATTTAATGACTCTGCTGCATTATTTAAGGAATTTGCTGCATTATTTAAGGATTCTGCTGCATTATTTAAGGACTTTGCTGCATTATTTAATGACTCTGCTGCATTATTTAAGGACTTTGTTGTATTATTTAAGGACTTTGCTGCATTATTTAAGGACTCTGCTGCGGTATTTAAGGACTCTGCTGCATTATTTAAGGACTTTGTTGCATTATTTAAGGACTCTGCTGCATTATTTAAGGACTTTGCTGCATTATTTAAGGACTATGCTGTGGTACTTAAGGACTCTGCTGTATTATTTAAGGACTTTGCTGCATTATTTAAGGACTCTGCTGCATTATTTAATGACTTTGTTGCATTATATAAGGACTCTGCTGCATTATTTAAGGACTATGTTGCATTATGTTAGAAGTCTGCTGCATTATTTAAGGACTTTGCTGCATTATTTAAGGACTCTGCTGCATTATTTAAGGACTTTATTGCATTATTTAATGACTCTGCTGAAGCATTTGAGGACTCAGCTGCATTATTTAAGGTCTCTGCTGTATTATTTAAGGACTCTGCTGCATTATTTAATGACTCTGCTGCGGTATTTAAGGACTCTGCTGCATTATTTAAGGACTTTGCTGCATTATTTAAGGACTGCTGCATTATTTAAGGACTCTGCTGCATTATTTAAGACTTTGCTGCATTATTTAAGGACTCTGCTGCAGTGTTTAATGACTCTGCTGAAGCAATTGGGGACTCAGATGCATTGTTTAAGGACTCTGCTGCATTATGTAAGGACTTTGCTGCTTTATTTAAGGACTTTGCTGCATTATTTAAGGACTTTGTTGCATTATTTAAGGACTCTGCTGCATTATTTAAGGACTTTGTTGCATTATTTAAGGACTCTGCCGCATTATTTAAGGACTATGCTTTGGTATTTAAGGACTCTGCTGCATTATTTAAGGACTTTGCTGCATTATTTAAGGACTCTGCTGCATTATTTAATTACTTTGCTACATTATTTAAGGACTCTGCTGCGGTATTTAAGGACTCTGCTGCATTATTTAAGGACTTTGATGCATTATTTAAGGACACTGCTGCAGAATTTAAGGAATCTGCTTCATTATTTAAGGACTTTGTTGCATTATTTAAGGTCTCTGCTGCATTATTTAAGGACTCTGCTATGGTACTTAAGGACTTTGCTGCATTATTTAAGGACTCTGCTGCATTATTTAAGAACTTTGTTGCATTATTTAAGGACTCTGCTGCATTATTTAAGGACTTTGTTGCATTATGTAAGGACTCTGCTGCATTATTTAAGGACTTTGCTGCATTATTTAAGGACTCTGCTGCATAATTTAAGGACTTTATTGCATTATTTTAGGATCCTGCTGCATTATTTAATGACTCTGCTGAAGCATTTGAGGACTCAGCTGCATTATTAAAGGTCTCTGCTGCATTATTTAAGGATCCTGCTGAAGCATTTGAGGACTCAGCTGCATTATTTAAGGACTTTGCTGCATTATTTAACGACTCTGCTGCATTATTTAAGGACTCTGCTGCATTATTTAAGAACTTTGCTGCATTATTTAAGGACTCTTCTGCATTATTTAATGACTCTGCTGAAGTATTTGAGGACTCAGCTGCATTATTTAAGGACTCTGCTGCATTATTTAAGGAATTTGCTGCATTATTTAAGGACTCTGCTGCGTTATTTAAGGACTCTGCTGCATTATTTAAGGACTTTGATGCATTATTTAAGGACGCTGCTGCAGAATTTAAGGAATGTGCTGCACTATTTAAGGACTTTGTTGCATTATTTAAGGTCTCTGCTGCATTATTTAAGGACTCTGCTGTGGTATTTAAGGACTCTGCTGCATTATTTAAGGAATTTGTTGCATTATTTAAGGACGCTGCTGCATTATTTAAGGACTTTGTTGCATTATTTAAGGACTCTGCTGCAGTATTTAATGACTCTGCTGAAGCATTTGGGGACTCAGATGCATTATTTAAGGACTTTGCTGCATTATGTAAGGGCTTTGCTGCTTTATTTAAGGACTCGTTTGCATTATTTAAGGACTTTGTTGCATTATTTAAGGACTCTGCTGCATTATTTAAGGACTTTGTTGCATTATTTAAGGATTCTGCTGCATTATTTAAGGACTTTGCTGCATTATTTAAGGACTATGCTTTGGTATTTAAGGACTCTGCTGCATTATTTAAGGACTTTGCTGCATTATTTAAGAACTCTGCTGCATTATTTAATTACTTTGCTGCATTATTTAAGGACTCTGCTGCGGTATTTAAGGACTCTGCTGCATTATTTAAGGACTTTGATGCATTATTTAAGGACTCTGCTGCATTATTTAAGGAATTTGTTGCATTATTTAAGGACTCTGCTGCATTATTTAAGGACTTTGCTGCATTATTTAATAACTTTGTTGCATTATATAAGTACTCTGCTGCATTATTTAAGGACTTTGTTGCATTATGTAAGGAGTCTGCTGCATTATTTAAGGACTTTGCTGCATTATTTAACGACTCTGCTGAAGCATTTGAGGACTCAGCTGCATTATTTAAGGACTCTGCTGCATTATTTAAGGAATTTGCTGCATTATTTAAGGACTCTGCTGCGGTATTTAAGGACTCTGCTGCATTATTTAAGGACTTTGTTGCATTATGTAAGGAGTCTGCTGCATTATTTAAGGACTTTGCTGCATTATTTAATGAATCTGCTGAAGCATTTGAGGACTCAACTGCATTATTTAAGGTCTCTGCTGCATTATTTAAGGACTCTGCTGAAGCATTTGAGGACTCAGCTGCATGATTTAAGGACTTTGCTGCATTATTTAAGGACTCTGCTGCATTATTTAAGGAATTTGTTGCATTATTTAAGGACTCTGCTGCATTATTTAAGGACTTTGCTGCATTATTTAATAACTTTGTTGCATTATATAAGTACTCTGCTGCATTATTTAAGGACTTTGTTGCATTATGTAAGGAGTCTGCTGCATTATTTAAGGACTTTGCTGCATTATTTAACGACTCTGCTGAAGCATTTGAGGACTCAGCTGCATTATTTAAGGACTCTGCTGCATTATTTAAGGAGTTTGCTGCATTATTTAAGGACTCTGCTGCGGTATTTAAGGACTCTGCTGCATTATTTAAGGACTTTGTTGCATTATTTAAGGTCTCTGCTGCAGTATTTAATGACTTTGCTGAAGCATTTGGGCACTCAGATGCATTATTTAAGGACTCTGCTGCATTATGTAAGGGCTTTGCTGCTTTATTTAAGGACTCTTTTGCATTATTTAAGGACTTTGTTGCATTATTTATGGACTCTGCTGCATTATTTAAGGACTTTGTTGCATTATTTAAGGATTCTGCTGCATTATTTAAGGACTTTGCTGCATTATTTAAGGACTTTGCCGCATTATTTAAGGACTATGCTTTGGTATTTAAGGACTCTGCTGCATTATTTAAGGACTTTGCTGCATTATTTAAGGACTCTGCTGCATTATTTAATTACTTTGCTGCATTATTTAAGGACTCTGCTGCGGTATTTAAGGACTCTGCTGCATTATTTAAGGACTTTGATGCATTATTTAAGGACACTGCTGCAGAATTTAAGGAATCTGCTTCATTATTTAAGGACTTTGTTGCATTATTTAAGGTCTCTGCTGCATTATTTAAGGACTCTGCTATGGTACTTAAGGACTTTGCTGCATTATTTAAGGACTTTGCTGCATTATTTAAGGACTCTGCTGCATTATTTAAGAACTTTGTTGCATTATGTAAGGACTCTGCTGCATTATTTAAGGACTTTGCTGCATTATTTAAGGACTCTGCTGCATAATTTAAGGACTTTATTGCATTATTTTAGGATCCTGCTGCATTATTTAATGACTCTGCTGAAGCATTTGAGGACTCAGCTGCATTATTAAAGGTCTCTGCTGCATTATTTAAGGATCCTGCTGAAGCATTTGAGGACTCAGTTGCATTATTTAAGGACTTTGCTGCATTATTTAACGACTCTGCTGCGTTATTTAAGGACTCTGCTGCATTATTTAAGAACTTTGCTGCATTATTTAAGGACTCTTCTGCATTATTTAATGACTCTGCTGAAGTATTTGAGGACTCAGCTGCATTATTTAAGGACTCTGCTGCATTATTTAAGGAATTTGCTGCATTATTTAAGGACTCTGCTGCGTTATTTAAGGACTCTGCTGCATTATTTAAGGACTTTGATGCATTATTTAAGGATGCTGCTGCAGAATTTAAGGAATCTGCTGCATTATTTAAGGACTTTGTTGCATTATTTAAGGTCTCTGCTGCATTATTTAAGGACTCTGCTGTGGTATTTAAGGACTCTGCTGCATTATTTAAGGAATTTGTTGCATTATTTAAGGACGCTGCTGCATTATTTAAGGTCTTTGTAGCATTATTTAAGGACTCTGCTGCAGTATTTAATGACTCTGCTGAAGCATTTGGGGACTCAGATGCATTATTTAAGGACTCTGCTGCATTATGTAAGGGCTTTGCTGCTTTATTTAAGGACTCTTTTGCATTATTTAAGGACTTTGTTGCATTATTTAAGGACTCTGCTGCATTATTTAAGGACTTTGTTGCATTATTTAAGGATTCTGCTGCATTATTTAAGGACTTTGCTGCATTATTTAAGGACTATGCTTTGGTATTTAAGGACTCTGCTGCATTATTTAAGGACTTTGCTGCATTATTTAAGGACTCTGCTGCATTATTTAATTACTTTGCTGCATTATTTAAGGACTCTGCTGCGGTATTTAAGGACTCTGCTGCATTATTTAAGGACTTTGCTGCATTACTTAAGGACTCTGCTGCATTATTTAATTACTTGCTGCATTATTTAAGGACTCTGCTGCGGTGTTTAAGAACTCTGCTGCATTATTTAAGGACTTTGCTGCATTATTTTAGGACTCTGCTGCATTATTTAAGGACTTTGCTGTATTATTTAAGGACTCTACTGCATTATTTAAGGACTTTGTTGCATTATTTAAGGACTCTGCTGCATTATTTAAGGACTTTGCTGTATTATTTAAGGACTCTGCTGCATTATTTAAGGACTTTTTTGCATTATTTAAGGACTCTGCTGCATTATTTAAGGACTTTGCTGCATTATTTAAGGACTCTGTTGCATTATTTAAGGACTTTATTGCATTATTTAATGACTCTGCTGCATTATTTAAGGAATTTGCTGCATTATTTAAGGACTCTGCTGCATTATTTAAGGACTTTGCTGCATTATTTAATGACTCTGCTGCATTATTTAAGGACTTTGTTGTATTATTTAAGGACTTTGCTGCATTATTTAAGGACTCTGCTGCGGTATTTAAGGACTCTGCTGCATTATTTAAGGACTTTGTTGCATTATTTAAGGACTCTGCTGCATTATTTAAGGACTTTGCTGCATTATTTAAGGACTATGCTGTGGTATTTAAGGACTCTGCTGTATTATTTAAGGACTTTGCTGCATTATTTAAGGACTCTGCTGCATTATTTAATGACTTTGTTGCATTATATAAGGACTCTGCTGCATTATTTAAGGACTATGTTGCATTATGTTAGAAGTCTGCTGCATTATTTAAGGACTTTGCTGCATTATTTAAGGACTCTGCTGCATTATTTAAGGACTTTATTGCATTATTTAAGGACTCTGCTGCATTATTTAATGACTCTGCTGAAGCATTTGAGGACTCAGCTGCATTATTTAAGGTCTCTGCTGTATTATTTAAGGACTCTGCTGCATTATCTAATGACTCTGCTGCGGTATTTAAGGACTCTGCTGCATTATTTAAGGACTTTGCTGCATTATTTAAGGACTGCTGCGTTATTTAAGGACTCTGCTGCATTATTTAAGACTTTGCTGCATTATTTAAGGACTCTGCTGCAGTGCTTAATGACTCTGCTGAAGCAATTGGGGACTCAGATGCATTATTTAAGGACTCTGCTGCATTATGTAAGGACTTTGCTGCTTTATTTAAGGACTTTGCTGCATTATTTAAGGACTTTGTTGCATTATTTAAGGACTCTGCTGCATTATTTAAGGACTTTGTTGCATTATTTAAGGACTCTGCTGCATTATTTAAGGACTTTGCTGCATTATTTAAGGACTATGCTGTGGTATTTAAGGACTATGCTTTGGCATTATTTAAGGACTTTGCTGCATTATTTAAGGACTCTGCTGCATTATTTAATTACTTTGCTGCATTATTAAAGGACCCTGCTGCGGCATTTAAGGATTCTGCTGCATTATTTAAGGACTTTGATGCATTATTTAAGGACGCTGCTGCAGAATTTAAGGAATCTGCTGCATTATTTAAGGACTTTGTTGCATTATTTAAGGTCTCTGCTGCATTATTTAAGGACTCTGCTATGGTACTTAACGACTTTGCTGCATTATTTAAGGACTTTGCTGCATTATTTAAGGACTTTGATGCATTATTTAAGAACTTTGTTGCATTATTTAAGGACTCTGCTGCATTATTTAAGGAGTTTGTTGCATTATGTAAGGACTCTGCTGCATTATTTAAGGACTTTGCTGCATTATTTAAGGACTCTGCTGCATAATTTAAGGACTTTATTGCATTATTTAAGGATCCTGCTGCATTATTTAAGGATCCTGCTGAAGCATTTGAGGACTCAGCTGCATTATTTAAGGACTTTGCTGCATTATTTAACGACTCTGCTGCATTATCTAAGGACTCTGCTGCTTTATTTAAGGACTTTCCTGCATTATTTAAGGAGTCTTCTGCATTATTTAATGACTCTGCTGAAGCATTTGAGGACTCAGCTGCATTATTTAAGGACTCTGCTGCATTATTTAAGGAATTTGCTGCATTATTTAAGGACTCTGCTGCGGTATTTAAGGACTCTGCTGCATTATTTAAGGACTTTGATGCATTATTTAAGGACGCTGCTGCAGAATTTAAGGAATCTGCTGCATTATTTAAGGACTTTGTTGCATTATTTAAGGTTTCTGCTGCATTATTTAAGGACTCTGCTGTGGTATTTAAGGACTCTGCTGCATTATTTAAGGACTTTGTTGCATTATGTAAGGAGTCTGCTGCATTATTTAAGGACTTTGCTGCATTATTTAACGACTCTGCTGAAGCATTTGAGGACTCAGCTGCATTATTTAAGGACTCTGCTGCATTATTTAAGGAATTTGCTGCATTATTTAAGGACTCTGCTGTGGTATTTAAGGACTCTGCTGCATTATTTAAGGACTTTGTTGCATTATGTAAGGAGTCTGCTGCATTATTTAAGGACTTTGCTGCATTATTTAATGAATCTGCTGAAGCATTTGAGGACTCAACTGCATTATTTAAGGTCTCTGCTGCATTATTTAAGGACTCTGCTGAAGCATTTGAGGACTCAGCTGCATGATTTAAGGACTTTGCTGCATTATTTAAGGACTCTGCTGCATTATTTAAGGAATTTGTTGCATTATTTAAGGACTCTGCTGCATTATTTAAGGACTTTGCTGCATTATTTAATAACTTTGTTGCATTATATAAGTACTCTGCTGCATTATTTAAGGACTTTGTTGCATTATGTAAGGAGTCTGCTGCATTATTTAAGGACTTTGCTGCATTATTTAACGACTCTGCTGAAGCATTTGAGGACTCAGCTGCATTATTTAAGGACTCTGCTGCATTATTTAAGGAGTTTGCTGCATTATTTAAGGACTCTGCTGCGGTATTTAAGGACTCTGCTGCATTATTTAAGGACTTTGTTGCATTATTTAAGGTCTCTGCTGCAGTATTTAATGACTTTGCTGAAGCATTTGGGCACTCAGATGCATTATTTAAGGACTCTGCTGCATTATGTAAGGGCTTTGCTGCTTTATTTAAGGACTCTTTTGCATTATTTAAGGACTTTGTTGCATTATTTATGGACTCTGCTGCATTATTTAAGGACTTTGTTGCATTATTTAAGGATTCTGCTGCATTATTTAAGGACTTTGCTGCATTATTTAAGGACTTTGCCGCATTATTTAAGGACTATGCTTTGGTATTTAAGGACTCTGCTGCATTATTTAAGGACTTTGCTGCATTATTTAAGGACTCTGCTGCAATATTTAATTACTTTGCTGCATTATTTAAGGACTCTGCTGCGGTATTTAAGGACTCTGCTGCATTATTTAAGGACTTTGATGCATAATTTAAGGACACTGCTGCAGAATTTAAGGAATCTGCTTCATTATTTAAGGACTTTGTTGCATTATTTAAGGTCTCTGCTGCATTATTTAAGGACTCTGCTATGGTACTTAAGGACTTTGCTGCATTATTTAAGGACTTTGCTGCAATATTTAAGGACTCTGCTGCATTATTTAAGAACTTTGTTGCATTATGTAAGGACTCTGCTGCATTATTTAAGGACTTTGCTGCATTATTTAAGGACTCTGCTGCATAATTTAAGGACTTTATTGCATTATTTTAGGATCCTGCTGCATTATTTAATGACTCTGCTGAAGCATTTGAGGACTCAGCTGCATTATTAAAGGTCTCTGCTGCATTATTTAAGGATCCTGCTGAAGCATTTGAGGACTCAGTTGCATTATTTAAGGACTTTGCTGCATTATTTAACGACTCTGCTGCGTTATTTAAGGACTCTGCTGCATTATTTAAGAACTTTGCTGCATTATTTAAGGACTCTTCTGCATTATTTAATGACTCTGCTGAAGTATTTGAGGACTCAGCTGCATTATTTAAGGACTCTGCTGCATTATTTAAGGAATTTGCTGCATTATTTAAGGACTCTGCTGCGTTATTTAAGGACTGTGCTGCATTATTTAAGGACTTTGATGCATTATTTAAGGACGCTGCTGCAGAATTTAAGGAATCTGCTGCATTATTTAAGGACTTTGTTGCATTATTTAAGGTCTCTGCTGCGTTATTTAAGGACTCTGCTGTGGTATTTAAGGACTCTGCTGCATTATTTAAGGAATTTGTTGCATTATTTAAGGACGCTGCTGCATTATTTAAGGTCTTTGTAGCATTATTTAAGGACTCTGCTGCAGTATTTAATGACTCTGCTGAAGCATTTGGGGACTCAGATGCATTATTTAAGGACTCTGCTGCATTATGTAAGGGCTTTGCTGCTTTATTTAAGGACTCTTTTGCATTATTTAAGGACTTTGTTGCATTATTTAAGGACTCTGCTGCATTATTTAAGGACTTTGCTGCATTATTTAATGACTCTGCTGCATTATTTAAGGACTTTGTTGTATTATTTAAGGACTTTGCTGCATTATTTAAGGACTCTGCTGCGGTATTTAAGGACTCTGCTGCATTATTTAAGGACTTTGTTGCATTATTTAAGGACTCTGCTGCATTATTTAAGGACTTTGCTGCATTATTTAAGGACTATGCTGTGGTACTTAAGGACTCTGCTGTATTATTTAAGGACTTTGCTGCATTATTTAAGGACTCTGCTGCATTATTTAATGACTTTGTTGCATTATATAAGGACTCTGCTGCATTATTTAAGGACTATGTTGCATTATGTTAGAAGTCTGCTGCATTATTTAAGGACTTTGCTGCATTATTTAAGGACTCTGCTGCATTATTTAAGGACTTTATTGCATTATTTAATGACTCTGCTGAAGCATTTGAGGACTCAGCTGCATTATTTAAGGTCTCTGCTGTATTATTTAAGGACTCTGCTGCATTATTTAATGACTCTGCTGCGGTATTTAAGGACTCTGCTGCATTATTTAAGGACTTTGCTGCATTATTTAAGGACTGCTGCGTTATTTAAGGACTCTGCTGCATTATTTAAGACTTTGCTGCATTATTTAAGGACTCTGCTGCAGTGTTTAATGACTCTGCTGAAGCAATTGGGGACTCAGATGCATTGTTTAAGGACTCTGCTGCATTATGTAAGGACTTTGCTGCTTTATTTAAGGACTTTGCTGCATTATTTAAGGACTTTGTTGCATTATTTAAGGACTCTGCTGCATTATTTAAGGACTTTGTTGCATTATTTAAGGACTCTGCCGCATTATTTAAGGACTATGCTTTGGTATTTAAGGACTCTGCTGCATTATTTAAGGACTTTGCTGCATTATTTAAGGACTCTGCTGCATTATTTAATTACTTTGCTACATTATTTAAGGACTCTGCTGCGGTATTTAAGGACTCTGCTGCATTATTTAAGGACTTTGATGCATTATTTAAGGACACTGCTGCAGAATTTAAGGAATCTGCTTCATTATTTAAGGACTTTGTTGCATTATTTAAGGTCTCTGCTGCATTATTTAAGGACTCTGCTATGGTACTTAAGGACTTTGCTGCATTATTTAAGGACTCTGCTGCATTATTTAAGAACTTTGTTGCATTATTTAAGGACTCTGCTGCATTATTTAAGGACTTTGTTGCATTATGTAAGGACTCTGCTGCATTATTTAAGGACTTTGCTGCATTATTTAAGGACTCTGCTGCATAATTTAAGGACTTTATTGCATTATTTTAGGATCCTGCTGCATTATTTAATGACTCTGCTGAAGCATTTGAGGACTCAGCTGCATTATTAAAGGTCTCTGCTGCATTATTTAAGGATCCTGCTGAAGCATTTGAGGACTCAGCTGCATTATTTAAGGACTTTGCTGCATTATTTAACGACTCTGCTGCATTATTTAAGGACTCTGCTGCATTATTTAAGAACTTTGCTGCATTATTTAAGGACTCTTCTGCATTATTTAATGACTCTGCTGAAGTATTTGAGGACTCAGCTGCATTATTTAAGGACTCTGCTGCATTATTTAAGGAATTTGCTGCATTATTTAAGGACTCTGCTGCGTTATTTAAGGACTCTGCTGCATTATTTAAGGACTTTGATGCATTATTTAAGGACGCTGCTGCAGAATTTAAGGAATGTGCTGCACTATTTAAGGACTTTGTTGCATTATTTAAGGTCTCTGCTGCATTATTTAAGGACTCTGCTGTGGTATTTAAGGACTCTGCTGCATTATTTAAGGAATTTGTTGCATTATTTAAGGACGCTGCTGCATTATTTAAGGACTTTGTTGCATTATTTAAGGACTCTGCTGCAGTATTTAATGACTCTGCTGAAGCATTTGGGGACTCAGATGCATTATTTAAGGACTTTGCTGCATTATGTAAGGGCTTTGCTGCTTTATTTAAGGACTCTTTTGCATTATTTAAGGACTTTGTTGCATTATTTAAGGACTCTGCTGCATTATTTAAGGACTTTGTTGCATTATTTAAGGATTCTGCTGCATTATTTAAGGACTTTGCTGCATTATTTAAGGACTATGCTTTGGTATTTAAGGACTCTGCTGCATTATTTAAGGACTTTGCTGCATTATTTAAGAACTCTGCTGCATTATTTAATTACTTTGCTGCATTATTTAAGGACTCTGCTGCGGTATTTAAGGACTCTGCTGCATTATTTAAGGACTTTGATGCATTATTTAAGGACTCTGCTGCATTATTTAAGGAATTTGTTGCATTATTTAAGGACTCTGCTGCATTATTTAAGGACTTTGCTGCATTACTTAATAACTTTGTTGCATTATATAAGTACTCTGCTGCATTATTTAAGGACTTTGTTGCATTATGTAAGGAGTCTTCTGCATTATTTAAGGACTTTGCTGCATTATTTAACGACTCTGCTGAAGCATTTGAGGACTCAGCTGCATTATTTAAGGACTCTGCTGCATTATTTAAGGAATTTGCTGCATTATTTAAGGACTCTGCTGCGGTATTTAAGGACTCTGCTGCATTATTTAAGGACTTTGTTGCATTATGTAAGGAGTCTGCTGCATTATTTAAGGACTTTGCTGCATTATTTAATGAATCTGCTGAAGCATTTGAGGACTCAACTGCATTATTTAAGGTCTCTGCTGCATTATTTAAGGACTCTGCTGAAGCATTTGAGGACTCAGCTGCATGATTTAAGGACTTTGCTGCATTATTTAAGGACTCTGCTGCATTATTTAAGGAATTTGTTGCATTATTTAAGGACTCTGCTGCATTATTTAAGGACTTTGCTGCATTATTTAATAACTTTGTTGCATTATATAAGTACTCTGCTGCATTATTTAAGGACTTTGTTGCATTATGTAAGGAGTCTGCTGCATTATTTAAGGACTTTGCTGCATTATTTAACGACTCTGCTGAAGCATTTGAGGACTCAGCTGCATTATTTAAGGACTCTGCTGCATTATTTAAGGAGTTTGCTGCATTATTTAAGGACTCTGCTGCGGTATTTAAGGACTCTGCTGCATTATTTAAGGACTTTGTTGCATTATTTAAGGTCTCTGCTGCAGTATTTAATGACTTTGCTGAAGCATTTGGGCACTCAGATGCATTATTTAAGGACTCTGCTGCATTATGTAAGGGCTTTGCTGCTTTATTTAAGGACTCTTTTGCATTATTTAAGGACTTTGTTGCATTATTTATGGACTCTGCTGCATTATTTAAGGACTTTGTTGCATTATTTAAGGATTCTGCTGCATTATTTAAGGACTTTGCCGCATTATTTAAGGACTATGCTTTGGTATTTAAGGACTCTGCTGCATTATTTAAGGACTTTGCTGCATTATTTAAGGACTCTGCTGCATTATTTAAGGACTTTGTTGCATTATGCAAGGAGCCTGCTGCATTATTTAAGGACTTTGCTGCATTATTTAATGACTCTGCTGAAGCATTTGAGGACTCAGCTGCATAATTTAAGGACTCTGCTGCATTATTTAAGGAATTTGCTGCATTATTTAAGGACTCTGCTGCGATATTTAAGGACTCTTCTGCATTATTTAAGGACTTTGATGCATTATTTAAGGACGCTGCTGCAGAATTTAAGGAATCTGCTGCATTATTTAAGGACTTTGTTGCATTATTTAAGGTCTCTGCTGCATTATTTAAGGACTCTGCTGTGGTATTTAATTACTCTGCTGCATTATTTAAGGAATTTGTTGCATTATTTAAGGACGCTGCTGCATTATTTAAGGACTTTGTTGCATTATTTAAGGACTTTGCTGCATTAATTAAGGACTTTGCTGCATTACTTAAGAACTCTGCTGCATTATTTAATTACTTGCTGCATTATTTAAGGACTCTGCTGCGGTGTTTAAGAACTCTGCTGCATTATTTAAGGACTTTGCTGCATTATTTTAGGACTCTGCTGCATTATTTAAGGACTTTGCTGTATTATTTAAGGACTCTACTGAATTATTTAAGGACTTTGTTGCATTATTTAAGGACTCTGCTGCATTATTTAAGGACTTTGCTGTATTATTTAAGGACTCTGCAGCATTATTTAAGGACTTTTTTGCATTATTTAATGACTCTGCTGCATTATTTAAGGACTTTGCTGCATTATTTAAGGACTCTGTTGCATTATTTAAGGACTTTATTGCATTATTTAATGACTCTGCTGCATTATTTAAGGAATTTGCTGCATTATTTAAGGACTCTGCTGCATTATTTTAGGACTTTGCTGCATTATTTAATGACTCTGCTGCATTATTTAAGGACTTTGTTGTATTATTTAAGGACTTTGCTGCATTATTTAAGGACTCTGCTGCGGTATTTAAGGACTCTGCTGCATTATTTAAGGACTTTGTTGCATTATTTAAGGACTCTGCTGCATTATTTAAGGACTTTGCTGCATTATTTAAGGACTATGCTGTGGTATTTAAGGACTCTGCTGTATTATTTAAGGACTTTGCTGCATTATTTAAGAACTCTGCTGCATTATTTAATGACTTTGTTGCATTATATAAAGACTCTGCTGCATTATTTAAGGACTATGTTGCATTATGTTAGAAGTCTGCTGCATTATTTAAGGACTTTGCTGCATTATTTAAGGACTCTGCTGCATTATTTAAGGACTTTATTGCATTATTTAAGGACTCTGCTGCATTATTTAATGACTCTGCTGAAGCATTTGAGGACTCAGCTGCATTATTTAAGGTCTCTGCTGTATTATTTAAGGACTCTGCTGCATTATTTAATGACTCTGCTGCGGTATTTAAGGACTCTGCTGCATTATTTAAGGACTTTGCTGCATTACTTAAGGACTGCTGCGTTATTTAAGGACTCTGCTGCATTATTTAAGACTTTGCTGCATTATTTAAGGACTCTGCTGCAGTGCTTAATGACTCTGCTGAAGCAATTGGGGACTCAGATGCATTATTTAAGGACTCTGCTGCATTATGTAAGGACTTTGCTGCTTTATTTAAGGACTTTGCTGCATTATTTAAGGACTTTGTTGCATTATTTAAGGACTCTGCTGCATTATTTAAGGACTTTGTTGCATTATTTAAGGACTCTGCTGCATTATTTAAGGACTTTGCTGCATTATTTAAGGACTATGCTGTGGTATTTAAGGACTATGCTTTGGCATTATTTAAGGACTTTGCTGCATTATTTAAGGACTCTGCTGCATTATTTAATTACTTTGCTGCATTATTAAAGGACCCTGCTGCGGCATTTAAGGATTCTGCTGCATTATTTAAGGACTTTGATGCATTATTTAAGGACGCTGCTGCAGAATTTAAGGAATCTGCTGCATTATTTAAGGACTTTGTTGCATTATTTAAGGTCTCTGCTGCATTATTTAAGGACTCTGCTATGGTACTTAACGACTTTGCTGCATTATTTAAGGACTTTGCTGCATTATATAAGGACTTTGATGCATTATTTAAGAACTTTGTTGCATTATTTAAGGACTCTGCTGCATTATTTAAGGACTTTGTTGCATTATGTAAGGACTCTGCTGCATTATTTAAGGACTTTGCTGCATTATTTAAGGACTCTGTTGCATAATTTAAGGACTTTATTGCATTATTTAAGGATCCTGCTGCATTATTTAAGGATCCTGCTGAAGCATTTGAGGACTCAGCTGCATTATTTAACGACTCTGCTGCATTATCTAAGGACTCTGCTGCTTTATTTAAGGACTTTCCTGCATTATTTAAGGAGTCTTCTGCATTATTTAATGACTCTGCTGAAGCATTTGAGGACTCAGCTGCATTATTTAAGGACTCTGCTGCATTATTTAAGGACTTTGCTGCATTATTTAATGACTCTGCTGAAGCATTTGAGGACTCAGCTGCATTATCTAAGGACTCTGCTGCATTATTTAAGGAGTTTGCTGCATTATTTAAGGACTCTGCTGCGGTATTTATGGACTCTGCTGCATTATTTAAGGACTTTGATGCATTATTTAAGGACGCTGCTGCAGAATTTAAGGAATCTGCTGCATTATTTAAGGACTTTGTTGCATTATTTAAGGTCTCTGCTGCATTATTTAAGGACTCTGCTGTGGTATTTAAGGACTCTGCTGCATTATTTAAGGAATTTGTTGCATTATTTAAGGACGCTGCTGCATTATTTAAGGAATTTGTTGCATTATTTAAGGACTTTGCTGCATTAATTAAGGACTTTGCTGCATTACTTAAGGACTCTGCTGCATTATTTAATTACTTGCTGCATTATTTAAGGACTCTGCTGCTGTGTTTAAGAACTCTGCTGCATTATTTAAGGACTTTGCTGCATTATTTTAGGACTCTGCTGCATTATTTAAGGACTTTGCTGTATTATTTAAGGACTCTACTGCATTATTTAAGGACTTTGTTGCATTATTTAAGGACTCTGCTGCATTATTTAAGGACTTTGCTGCATTATTTAAGGACTTTTTTGCATTATTTAAGGACTCTGCTGCATTATTTAAGGACTTTGCTGCATTATTTAAGGACTCTGTTGCATTATTTAAGGACTTTATTGCATTATTTAATGACTCTGCTGCATTATTTAAGGAATTTGCTGCATTATTTAAGGATTCTGCTGCATTATTTAAGGACTTTGCTGCATTATTTAATGACTCTGCTGCATTATTTAAGGACTTTGTTGTATTATTTAAGGACTTTGCTGCATTATTTAAGGACTCTGCTGCGGTATTTAAGGACTCTGCTGCATTATTTAAGGACTTTGTTGCATTATTTAAGGACTCTGCTGCATTATTTAAGGACTTTGCTGCATTATTTAAGGACTATGCTGTGGTACTTAAGGACTCTGCTGTATTATTTAAGGACTTTGCTGCATTATTTAAGGACTCTGCTGCATTATTTAATGACTTTGTTGCATTATATAAGGACTCTGCTGCATTATTTAAGGACTATGTTGCATTATGTTAGAAGTCTGCTGCATTATTTAAGGACTTTGCTGCATTATTTAAGGACTCTGCTGCATTATTTAAGGACTTTATTGCATTATTTAATGACTCTGCTGAAGCATTTGAGGACTCAGCTGCATTATTTAAGGTCTCTGCTGTATTATTTAAGGACTCTGCTGCATTATTTAATGACTCTGCTGCGGTATTTAAGGACTCTGCTGCATTATTTAAGGACTTTGCTGCATTATTTAAGGACTGCTGCGTTATTTAAGGACTCTGCTGCATTATTTAAGACTTTGCTGCATTATTTAAGGACTCTGCTGCAGTGTTTAATGACTCTGCTGAAGCAATTGGGGACTCAGATGCATTGTTTAAGGACTCTGCTGCATTATGTAAGGACTTTGCTGCTTTATTTAAGGACTTTGCTGCATTATTTAAGGACTTTGTTGCATTATTTAAGGACTCTGCTGCATTATTTAAGGACTTTGTTGCATTATTTAAGGACTCTGCCGCATTATTTAAGGACTATGCTTTGGTATTTAAGGACTCTGCTGCATTATTTAAGGACTTTGCTGCATTATTTAAGGACTCTGCTGCATTATTTAATTACTTTGCTACATTATTTAAGGACTCTGCTGCGGTATTTAAGGACTCTGCTGCATTATTTAAGGACTTTGATGCATTATTTAAGGACACTGCTGCAGAATTTAAGGAATCTGCTTCATTATTTAAGGACTTTGTTGCATTATTTAAGGTCTCTGCTGCATTATTTAAGGACTCTGCTATGGTACTTAAGGACTTTGCTGCATTATTTAAGGACTCTGCTGCATTATTTAAGAACTTTGTTGCATTATTTAAGGACTCTGCTGCATTATTTAAGGACTTTGTTGCATTATGTAAGGACTCTGCTGCATTATTTAAGGACTTTGCTGCATTATTTAAGGACTCTGCTGCATAATTTAAGGACTTTATTGCATTATTTTAGGATCCTGCTGCATTATTTAATGACTCTGCTGAAGCATTTGAGGACTCAGCTGCATTATTAAAGGTCTCTGCTGCATTATTTAAGGATCCTGCTGAAGCATTTGAGGACTCAGCTGCATTATTTAAGGACTTTGCTGCATTATTTAACGACTCTGCTGCATTATTTAAGGACTCTGCTGCATTATTTAAGAACTTTGCTGCATTATTTAAGGACTCTTCTGCATTATTTAATGACTCTGCTGAAGTATTTGAGGACTCAGCTGCATTATTTAAGGACTCTGCTGCATTATTTAAGGAATTTGCTGCATTATTTAAGGACTCTGCTGCGTTATTTAAGGACTCTGCTGCATTATTTAAGGACTTTGATGCATTATTTAAGGACGCTGCTGCAGAATTTAAGGAATGTGCTGCACTATTTAAGGACTTTGTTGCATTATTTAAGGTCTCTGCTGCATTATTTAAGGACTCTGCTGTGGTATTTAAGGACTCTGCTGCATTATTTAAGGAATTTGTTGCATTATTTAAGGACGCTGCTGCATTATTTAAGGACTTTGTTGCATTATTTAAGGACTCTGCTGCAGTATTTAATGACTGCTGAAGCATTTGGGGACTCAGATGCATTATTTAAGGACTTTGCTGCATTATGTAAGGGCTTTGCTGCTTTATTTAAGGACTCTTTTGCATTATTTAAGGACTTTGTTGCATTATTTAAGGACTCTGCTGCATTATTTAAGGACTTTGTTGCATTATTTAAGGATTCTGCTGCATTATTTAAGGACTTTGCTGCATTATTTAAGGACTATGCTTTGGTATTTAAGGACTCTGCTGCATTATTTAAGGACTTTGCTGCATTATTTAAGAACTCTGCTGCATTATTTAATTACTTTGCTGCATTATTTAAGGACTCTGCTGCGGTATTTAAGGACTCTGCTGCATTATTTAAGGACTTTGATGCATTATTTAAGGACTCTGCTGCATTATTTAAGGAATTTGTTGCATTATTTAAGGACTCTGCTGCATTATTTAAGGACTTTGCTGCATTATTTAATAACTTTGTTGCATTATATAAGTACTCTGCTGCATTATTTAAGGCCTTTGTTGCATTATGTAAGGAGTCTGCTGCATTATTTAAGGACTTTGCTGCATTATTTAACGACTCTGCTGAAGCATTTGAGGACTCAGCTGCATTATTTAAGGACTCTGCTGCATTATTTAAGGAATTTGCTGCATTATTTAAGGACTCTGCTGCGGTATTTAAGGACTCTGCTGCATTATTTAAGGACTTTGTTGCATTATGTAAGGAGTCTGCTGCATTATTTAAGGACTTTGCTGCATTATTTAATGAATCTGCTGAAGCATTTGAGGACTCAACTGCATTATTTAAGGTCTCTGCTGCATTATTTAAGGACTCTGCTGAAGCATTTGAGGACTCAGCTGCATGATTTAAGGACTTTGCTGCATTATTTAAGGACTCTGCTGCATTATTTAAGGAATTTGTTGCATTATTTAAGGACTCTGCTGCATTATTTAAGGACTTTGCTGCATTATTTAATAACTTTGTTGCATTATATAAGTACTCTGCTGCATTATTTAAGGACTTTGTTGCTTTATGTAAGGAGTCTGCTGCATTATTTAAGGACTTTGCTGCATTATTTAACGACTCTGCTGAAGCATTTGAGGACTCAGCTGCATTATTTAAGGACTCTGCTGCATTATTTAAGGAATTTGCTGCATTATTTAAGGACTCTGCTGCGGTATTTAAGGACTCTGCTGCATTATTTAAGGACTTTGTTGCATTATGTAAGGAGCCTGCTGCATTATTTAAGGACTTTGCTGCATTATTTAATGACTCTGCTGAAGCATTTGAGGACTCAGCTGCATAATTTAAGGACTCTGCTGCATTATTTAAGGAATTTGCTGCATTATTTAAGGACTCTGCTGCGATATTTAAGGACTCTTCTGCATTATTTAAGGACTTTGATGCATTATTTAAGGACGCTGCTGCAGAATTTAAGGAATCTGCTGCATTATTTAAGGACTTTGTTGCATTATTTAAGGTCTCTGCTGCATTATTTAAGGACTCTGCTGTGGTATTTAATTACTCTGCTGCATTATTTAAGGAATTTGTTGCATTATTTAAGGACGCTGCTGCATTATTTAAGGACTTTGTTGCATTATTTAAGGACTTTGCTGCAATAATTAAGGACTTTGCTGCATTACTTAAGAACTCTGCTGCATTATTTAATTACTTGCTGCATTATTTAAGGACTCTGCTGCGGTGTTTAAGAACTCTGCTGCATTATTTAAGGACTTTGCTGCATTATTTTAGGACTCTGCTGCATTATTTAAGGACTTTGCTGTATTATTTAAGGACTCTACTGAATTATTTAAGGACTTTGTTGCATTATTTAAGGACTCTGCTGCATTATTTAAGGACTTTGCTGTATTATTTAAGGACTCTGCAGCATTATTTAAGGACTTTTTTGCATTATTTAATGACTCTGCTGCATTATTTAAGGACTTTGCTGCATTATTTAAGGACTCTGTTGCATTATTTAAGGACTTTATTGCATTATTTAATGACTCTGCTGCATTATTTAAGGAATTTGCTGCATTATTTAAGGACTCTGCTGCATTATTTAAGGACTTTGCTGCATTATTTAATGACTCTGCTGCATTATTTAAGGACTTTGTTGTATTATTTAAGGACTTTGCTGCATTATTTAAGGACTCTGCTGCGGTATTTAAGGACTCTGCTGCATTATTTAAGGACTTTGTTGCATTATTTAAGGACTCTGCTGCATTATTTAAGGACTTTGCTGCATTATTTAAGGACTATGCTGTGGTATTTAAGGACTCTGCTGTATTATTTAAGGACTTTGCTGCATTATTTAAGAACTCTGCTGCATTATTTAATGACTTTGTTGCATTATATAAAGACTCTGCTGCATTATTTAAGGACTATGTTGCATTATGTTAGAAGTCTGCTGCATTATTTAAGGACTTTGCTGCATTATTTAAGGACTCTGCTGCATTATTTAAGGACTTTATTGCATTATTTAAGGACTCTGCTGCATTATTTAATGACTCTGCTGAAGCATTTGAGGACTCAGCTGCATTATTTAAGGTCTCTGCTGTATTATTTAAGGACTCTGCTGCATTATTTAATGACTCTGCTGCGGTATTTAAGGACTCTGCTGCATTATTTAAGGACTTTGCTGCATTACTTAAGGACTGCTGCGTTATTTAAGGACTCTGCTGCATTATTTAAGACTTTGCTGCATTATTTAAGGACTCTGCTGCAGTGCTTAATGACTCTGCTGAAGCAATTGGGGACTCAGATGCATTATTTAAGGACTCTGCTGCATTATGTAAGGACTTTGCTGCTTTATTTAAGGACTTTGCTGCATTATTTAAGGACTTTGTTGCATTATTTAAGGACTCTGCTGCATTATTTAAGGACTTTGTTGCATTATTTAAGGACTCTGCTGCATTATTTAAGGACTTTGCTGCATTATTTAAGGACTATGCTGTGGTATTTAAGGACTATGCTTTGGCATTATTTAAGGACTTTGCTGCATTATTTAAGGACTCTGCTGCATTATTTAATTACTTTGCTGCATTATTAAAGGACCCTGCTGCGGCATTTAAGGATTCTGCTGCATTATTTAAGGACTTTGATGCATTATTTAAGGACGCTGCTGCAGAATTTAAGGAATCTGCTGCATTATTTAAGGACTTTGTTGCATTATTTAAGGTCTCTGCTGCATTATTTAAGGACTCTGCTATGGTACTTAACGACTTTGCTGCATTATTTAAGGACTTTGCTGCATTATTTAAGGACTTTGATGCATTATTTAAGAACTTTGTTGCATTATTTAAGGACTCTGCTGCATTATTTAAGGACTTTGTTGCATTATGTAAGGACTCTGCTGCATTATTTAAGGACTTTGCTGCATTATTTAAGGACTCTGTTGCATAATTTAAGGACTTTATTGCATTATTTAAGGATCCTGCTGCATTATTTAAGGATCCTGCTGAAGCATTTGAGGACTCAGCTGCATTATTTAACGACTCTGCTGCATTATCTAAGGACTCTGCTGCTTTATTTAAGGACTTTCCTGCATTATTTAAGGAGTCTTCTGCATTATTTAATGACTCTGCTGAAGCATTTGAGGACTCAGCTGCATTATTTAAGGACTCTGCTGCATTATTTAAGGACTTTGCTGCATTATTTAATGACTCTGCTGAAGCATTTGAGGACTCAGCTGCATTATTTAAGGACTCTGCTGCATTATTTAAGGAGTTTGCTGCATTATTTAAGGACTCTGCTGCGGTATTTATGGACTCTGCTGCATTATTTAAGGACTTTGATGCATTATTTAAGGACGCTGCTGCAGAATTTAAGGAATCTGCTGCATTATTTAAGGACTTTGTTGCATTATTTAAGGTCTCTGCTGCATTATTTAAGGACTCTGCTGTGGTATTTAAGGACTCTGCTGCATTATTTAAGGAATTTGTTGCATTATTTAAGGACGCTGCTGCATTATTTAAGGAATTTGTTGCATTATTTAAGGACTTTGCTGCATTAATTAAGGACTTTGCTGCATTACTTAAGGACTCTGCTGCATTATTTAATTACTTGCTGCATTATTTAAGGACTCTGCTGCTGTGTTTAAGAACTCTGCTGCATTATTTAAGGACTTTGCTGCATTATTTTAGGACTCTGCTGCATTATTTAAGGACTTTGCTGTATTATTTAAGGACTCTACTGCATTATTTAAGGACTTTGTTGCATTATTTAAGGACTCTGCTGCATTATTTAAGGACTTTGCTGCATTATTTAAGGACTTTTTTGCATTATTTAAGGACTCTGCTGCATTATTTAAGGACTTTGCTGCATTATTTAAGGACTCTGTTGCATTATTTAAGGACTTTATTGCATTATTTAATGACTCTGCTGCATTATTTAAGGAATTTGCTGCATTATTTAAGGATTCTGCTGCATTATTTAAGGACTTTGCTGCATTATTTAATGACTCTGCTGCATTATTTAAGGACTTTGTTGTATTATTTAAGGACTTTGCTGCATTATTTAAGGACTCTGCTGCGGTATTTAAGGACTCTGCTGCATTATTTAAGGACTTTGTTGCATTATTTAAGGACTCTGCTGCATTATTTAAGGACTTTGCTGCATTATTTAAGGACTATGCTGTGGTACTTAAGGACTCTGCTGTATTATTTAAGGACTTTGCTGCATTATTTAAGGACTCTGCTGCATTATTTAATGACTTTGTTGCATTATATAAGGACTCTGCTGCATTATTTAAGGACTATGTTGCATTATGTTAGAAGTCTGCTGCATTATTTAAGGACTTTGCTGCATTATTTAAGGACTCTGCTGCATTATTTAAGGACTTTATTGCATTATTTAATGACTCTGCTGAAGCATTTGAGGACTCAGCTGCATTATTTAAGGTCTCTGCTGTATTATTTAAGGACTCTGCTGCATTATTTAATGACTCTGCTGCGGTATTTAAGGACTCTGCTGCATTATTTAAGGACTTTGCTGCATTATTTAAGGACTGCTGCGTTATTTAAGGACTCTGCTGCATTATTTAAGACTTTGCTGCATTATTTAAGGACTCTGCTGCAGTGTTTAATGACTCTGCTGAAGCAATTGGGGACTCAGATGCATTGTTTAAGGACTCTGCTGCATTATGTAAGGACTTTGCTGCTTTATTTAAGGACTTTGCTGCATTATTTAAGGACTTTGTTGCATTATTTAAGGACTCTGCTGCATTATTTAAGGACTTTGTTGCATTATTTAAGGACTCTGCCGCATTATTTAAGGACTATGCTTTGGTATTTAAGGACTCTGCTGCATTATTTAAGGACTTTGCTGCATTATTTAAGGACTCTGCTGCATTATTTAATTACTTTGCTACATTATTTAAGGACTCTGCTGCGGTATTTAAGGACTCTGCTGCATTATTTAAGGACTTTGATGCATTATTTAAGGACACTGCTGCAGAATTTAAGGAATCTGCTTCATTATTTAAGGACTTTGTTGCATTATTTAAGGTCTCTGCTGCATTATTTAAGGACTCTGCTATGGTACTTAAGGACTTTGCTGCATTATTTAAGGACTCTGCTGCATTATTTAAGAACTTTGTTGCATTATTTAAGGACTCTGCTGCATTATTTAAGGACTTTGTTGCATTATGTAAGGACTCTGCTGCATTATTTAAGGACTTTGCTGCATTATTTAAGGACTCTGCTGCATAATTTAAGGACTTTATTGCATTATTTTAGGATCCTGCTGCATTATTTAATGACTCTGCTGAAGCATTTGAGGACTCAGCTGCATTATTAAAGGTCTCTGCTGCATTATTTAAGGATCCTGCTGAAGCATTTGAGGACTCAGCTGCATTATTTAAGGACTTTGCTGCATTATTTAACGACTCTGCTGCATTATTTAAGGACTCTGCTGCATTATTTAATGACTCTGCTGAAGTATTTGAGGACTCAGCTGCATTATTTAAGGACTCTGCTGCATTATTTAAGGAATTTGCTGCATTATTTAAGGACTCTGCTGCGTTATTTAAGGACTCTGCTGCATTATTTAAGGACTTTGATGCATTATTTAAGGACGCTGCTGCAGAATTTAAGGAATGTGCTGCACTATTTAAGGACTTTGTTGCATTATTTAAGGTCTCTGCTGCATTATTTAAGGACTCTGCTGTGGTATTTAAGGACTCTGCTGCATTATTTAAGGAATTTGTTGCATTATTTAAGGACGCTGCTGCATTATTTAAGGACTTTGTTGCATTATTTAAGGACTCTGCTGCAGTATTTAATGACTCTGCTGAAGCATTTGGGGACTCAGATGCATTATTTAAGGACTTTGCTGCATTATGTAAGGGCTTTGCTGCTTTATTTAAGGACTCGTTTGCATTATTTAAGGACTTTGTTGCATTATTTAAGGACTCTGCTGCATTATTTAAGGACTTTGTTGCATTATTTAAGGATTCTGCTGCATTATTTAAGGACTTTGCTGCATTATTTAAGGACTATGCTTTGGTATTTAAGGACTCTGCTGCATTATTTAAGGACTTTGCTGCATTATTTAAGAACTCTGCTGCATTATTTAATTACTTTGCTGCATTATTTAAGGACTCTGCTGCGGTATTTAAGGACTCTGCTGCATTATTTAAGGACTTTGATGCATTATTTAAGGACTCTGCTGCATTATTTAAGGAATTTGTTGCATTATTTAAGGACTCTGCTGCATTATTTAAGGACTTTGCTGCATTATTTAATAACTTTGTTGCATTATATAAGTACTCTGCTGCATTATTTAAGGACTTTGTTGCATTATGTAAGGAGTCTGCTGCATTATTTAAGGACTTTGCTGCATTATTTAACGACTCTGCTGAAGCATTTGAGGACTCAGCTGCATTATTTAAGGACTCTGCTGCATTATTTAAGGAATTTGCTGCATTATTTAAGGACTCTGCTGCGGTATTTAAGGACTCTGCTGCATTATTTAAGGACTTTGTTGCATTATGTAAGGAGTCTGCTGCATTATTTAAGGACTTTGCTGCATTATTTAATGAATCTGCTGAAGCATTTGAGGACTCAACTGCATTATTTAAGGTCTCTGCTGCATTATTTAAGGACTCTGCTGAAGCATTTGAGGACTCAGCTGCATGATTTAAGGACTTTGCTGCATTATTTAAGGACTCTGCTGCATTATTTAAGGAATTTGTTGCATTATTTAAGGACTCTGCTGCATTATTTAAGGACTTTGCTGCATTATTTAATAACTTTGTTGCATTATATAAGTACTCTGCTGCATTATTTAAGGACTTTGTTGCATTATGTAAGGAGTCTGCTGCATTATTTAAGGACTTTGCTGCATTATTTAACGACTCTGCTGAAGCATTTGAGGACTCAGCTGCATTATTTAAGGACTCTGCTGCATTATTTAAGGAGTTTGCTGCATTATTTAAGGACTCTGCTGCGGTATTTAAGGACTCTGCTGCATTATTTAAGGACTTTGTTGCATTATTTAAGGTCTCTGCTGCAGTATTTAATGACTTTGCTGAAGCATTTGGGCACTCAGATGCATTATTTAAGGACTCTGCTGCATTATGTAAGGGCTTTGCTGCTTTATTTAAGGACTCTTTTGCATTATTTAAGGACTTTGTTGCATTATTTATGGACTCTGCTGCATTATTTAAGGACTTTGTTGCATTATTTAAGGATTCTGCTGCATTATTTAAGGACTTTGCTGCATTATTTAAGGACTTTGCCGCATTATTTAAGGACTATGCTTTGGTATTTAAGGACTCTGCTGCATTATTTAAGGACTTTGCTGCATTATTTAAGGACTCTGCTGCATTATTTAATTACTTTGCTGCATTATTTAAGGACTCTGCTGCGGTATTTAAGGACTCTGCTGCATTATTTAAGGACTTTGATGCATTATTTAAGGACACTGCTGCAGAATTTAAGGAATCTGCTTCATTATTTAAGGACTTTGTTGCATTATTTAAGGTCTCTGCTGCATTATTTAAGGACTCTGCTATGGTACTTAAGGACTTTGCTGCATTATTTAAGGACTTTGCTGCATTATTTAAGGACTCTGCTGCATTATTTAAGGACTTTGCTGCATTATTTAACGACTCTGCTGCGTTATTTAAGGACTCTGCTGCATTATTTAAGAACTTTGCTGCATTATTTAAGGACTCTTCTGCATTATTTAATGACTCTGCTGAAGTATTTGAGGACTCAGCTGCATTATTTAAGGACTCTGCTGCATTATTTAAGGAATTTGCTGCATTATTTAAGGACTCTGCTGCGTTATTTAAGGACTCTGCTGCATTATTTAAGGACTTTGATGCATTATTTAAGGATGCTGCTGCAGAATTTAAGGAATCTGCTGCATTATTTAAGGACTTTGTTGCATTATTTAAGGTCTCTGCTGCATTATTTAAGGACTCTGCTGTGGTATTTAAGGACTCTGCTGCATTATTTAAGGAATTTGTTGCATTATTTAAGGACGCTGCTGCATTATTTAAGGTCTTTGTAGCATTATTTAAGGACTCTGCTGCAGTATTTAATGACTCTGCTGAAGCATTTGGGGACTCAGATGCATTATTTAAGGACTCTGCTGCATTATGTAAGGGCTTTGCTGCTTTATTTAAGGACTCTTTTGCATTATTTAAGGACTTTGTTGCATTATTTAAGGACTCTGCTGCATTATTTAAGGACTTTGTTGCATTATTTAAGGATTCTGCTGCATTATTTAAGGACTTTGCTGCATTATTTAAGGACTATGCTTTGGTATTTAAGGACTCTGCTGCATTATTTAAGGACTTTGCTGCATTATTTAAGGACTCTGCTGCATTATTTAATTACTTTGCTGCATTATTTAAGGACTCTGCTGCGGTATTTAAGGACTCTGCTGCATTATTTAAGGACTTTGCTGCATTACTTAAGGACTCTGCTGCATTATTTAATTACTTGCTGCATTATTTAAGGACTCTGCTGCGGTGTTTAAGAACTCTGCTGCATTATTTAAGGACTTTGCTGCATTATTTTAGGACTCTGCTGCATTATTTAAGGACTTTGCTGTATTATTTAAGGACTCTACTGCATTATTTAAGGACTTTGTTGCATTATTTAAGGACTCTGCTGCATTATTTAAGGACTTTGCTGTATTATTTAAGGACTCTGCTGCATTATTTAAGGACTTTTTTGCATTATTTAAGGACTCTGCTGCATTATTTAAGGACTTTGCTGCATTATTTAAGGACTCTGTTGCATTATTTAAGGACTTTATTGCATTATTTAATGACTCTGCTGCATTATTTAAGGAATTTGCTGCATTATTTAAGGACTCTGCTGCATTATTTAAGGACTTTGCTGCATTATTTAATGACTCTGCTGCATTATTTAAGGACTTTGTTGTATTATTTAAGGACTTTGCTGCATTATTTAAGGACTCTGCTGCGGTATTTAAGGACTCTGCTGCATTATTTAAGGACTTTGTTGCATTATTTAAGGACTCTGCTGCATTATTTAAGGACTTTGCTGCATTATTTAAGGACTATGCTGTGGTATTTAAGGACTCTGCTGTATTATTTAAGGACTTTGCTGCATTATTTAAGGACTCTGCTGCATTATTTAATGACTTTGTTGCATTATATAAGGACTCTGCTGCATTATTTAAGGACTATGTTGCATTATGTTAGAAGTCTGCTGCATTATTTAAGGACTTTGCTGCATTATTTAAGGACTCTGCTGCATTATTTAAGGACTTTATTGCATTATTTAAGGACTCTGCTGCATTATTTAATGACTCTGCTGAAGCATTTGAGGACTCAGCTGCATTATTTAAGGTCTCTGCTGTATTATTTAAGGACTCTGCTGCATTATCTAATGACTCTGCTGCGGTATTTAAGGACTCTGCTGCATTATTTAAGGACTTTGCTGCATTATTTAAGGACTGCTGCGTTATTTAAGGACTCTGCTGCATTATTTAAGACTTTGCTGCATTATTTAAGGACTCTGCTGCAGTGCTTAATGACTCTGCTGAAGCAATTGGGGACTCAGATGCATTATTTAAGGACTCTGCTGCATTATGTAAGGACTTTGATGCTTTATTTAAGGACTTTGCTGCATTATTTAAGGACTTTGTTGCATTATTTAAGGACTCTGCTGCATTATTTAAGGACTTTGTTGCATTATTTAAGGACTCTGCTGCATTATTTAAGGACTTTGCTGCATTATTTAAGGACTATGCTGTGGTATTTAAGGACTATGCTTTGGCATTATTTAAGGACTTTGCTGCATTATTTAAGGACTCTGCTGCATTATTTAATTACTTTGCTGCATTATTAAAGGACCCTGCTGCGGCATTTAAGGATTCTGCTGCATTATTTAAGGACTTTGATGCATTATTTAAGGACGCTGCTGCAGAATTTAAGGAATCTGCTGCATTATTTAAGGACTTTGTTGCATTATTTAAGGTCTCTGCTGCATTATTTAAGGACTCTGCTATGGTACTTAACGACTTTGCTGCATTATTTAAGGACTTTGCTGCATTATTTAAGGACTTTGATGCATTATTTAAGAACTTTGTTGCATTATTTAAGGACTCTGCTGCATTATTTAAGGAGTTTGTTGCATTATGTAAGGACTCTGCTGCATTATTTAAGGACTTTGCTGCATTATTTAAGGACTCTGCTGCATAATTTAAGGACTTTATTGCATTATTTAAGGATCCTGCTGCATTATTTAAGGATCCTGCTGAAGCATTTGAGGACTCAGCTGCATTATTTAAGGACTTTGCTGCATTATTTAACGACTCTGCTGCATTATCTAAGGACTCTGCTGCTTTATTTAAGGACTTTCCTGCATTATTTAAGGAGTCTTCTGCATTATTTAATGACTCTGCTGAAGCATTTGAGGACTCAGCTGCATTATTTAAGGACTCTGCTGCATTATTTAAGGACTTTGCTGCATTATTTAATGACTCTGCTGAAGCATTTGAGGACTCAGCTGCATTATTTAAGGACTCTGCTGCATTATTTAAGGAATTTGCTGCATTATTTAAGGACTCTGCTGCGGTATTTAAGGACTCTGCTGCATTATTTAAGGACTTTGATGCATTATTTAAGGACGCTGCTGCAGAATTTAAGGAATCTGCTGCATTATTTAAGGACTTTGTTGCATTATTTAAGGTCTCTGCTGCATTATTTAAGGACTCTGCTGTGGTATTTAAGGACTCTGCTGCATTATTTAAGGACTTTGTTGCATTATGTAAGGAGTCTGCTGCATTATTTAAGGACTTTGCTGCATTATTTAACGACTCTGCTGAAGCATTTGAGGACTCAGCTGCATTATTTAAGGACTCTGCTGCATTATTTAAGGAATTTGCTGCATTATTTAAGGACTCTGCTGTGGTATTTAAGGACTCTGCTGCATTATTTAAGGACTTTGTTGCATTATGTAAGGAGTCTGCTGCATTATTTAAGGACTTTGCTGCATTATTTAATGAATCTGCTGAAGCATTTGAGGACTCAACTGCATTATTTAAGGTCTCTGCTGCATTATTTAAGGACTCTGCTGAAGCATTTGAGGACTCAGCTGCATGATTTAAGGACTTTGCTGCATTATTTAAGGACTCTGCTGCATTATTTAAGGAATTTGTTGCATTATTTAAGGACTCTGCTGCATTATTTAAGGACTTTGCTGCATTATTTAATAACTTTGTTGCATTATATAAGTACTCTGCTGCATTATTTAAGGACTTTGTTGCATTATGTAAGGAGTCTGCTGCATTATTTAAGGACTTTGCTGCATTATTTAACGACTCTGCTGAAGCATTTGAGGACTCAGCTGCATTATTTAAGGACTCTGCTGCATTATTTAAGGAGTTTGCTGCATTATTTAAGGACTCTGCTGCGGTATTTAAGGACTCTGCTGCATTATTTAAGGACTTTGTTGCATTATTTAAGGTCTCTGCTGCAGTATTTAATGACTTTGCTGAAGCATTTGGGCACTCAGATGCATTATTTAAGGACTCTGCTGCATTATGTAAGGGCTTTGCTGCTTTATTTAAGGACTCTTTTGCATTATTTAAGGACTTTGTTGCATTATTTATGGACTCTGCTGCATTATTTAAGGACTTTGTTGCATTATTTAAGGATTCTGCTGCATTATTTAAGGACTTTGCTGCATTATTTAAGGACTTTGCCGCATTATTTAAGGACTATGCTTTGGTATTTAAGGACTCTGCTGCATTATTTAAGGACTTTGCTGCATTATTTAAGGACTCTGCTGCAATATTTAATTACTTTGCTGCATTATTTAAGGACTCTGCTGCGGTATTTAAGGACTCTGCTGCATTATTTAAGGACTTTGATGCATAATTTAAGGACACTGCTGCAGAATTTAAGGAATCTGCTTCATTATTTAAGGACTTTGTTGCATTATTTAAGGTCTCTGCTGCATTATTTAAGGACTCTGCTATGGTACTTAAGGACTTTGCTGCATTATTTAAGGACTTTGCTGCAATATTTAAGGACTCTGCTGCATTATTTAAGAACTTTGTTGCATTATGTAAGGACTCTGCTGCATTATTTAAGGACTTTGCTGCATTATTTAAGGACTCTGCTGCATAATTTAAGGACTTTATTGCATTATTTTAGGATCCTGCTGCATTATTTAATGACTCTGCTGAAGCATTTGAGGACTCAGCTGCATTATTAAAGGTCTCTGCTGCATTATTTAAGGATCCTGCTGAAGCATTTGAGGACTCAGTTGCATTATTTAAGGACTTTGCTGCATTATTTAACGACTCTGCTGCGTTATTTAAGGACTCTGCTGCATTATTTAAGAACTTTGCTGCATTATTTAAGGACTCTTCTGCATTATTTAATGACTCTGCTGAAGTATTTGAGGACTCAGCTGCATTATTTAAGGACTCTGCTGCATTATTTAAGGAATTTGCTGCATTATTTAAGGACTCTGCTGCGTTATTTAAGGACTCTGCTGCATTATTTAAGGACTTTGATGCATTATTTAAGGACGCTGCTGCAGAATTTAAGGAATCTGCTGCATTATTTAAGGACTTTGTTGCATTATTTAAGGTCTCTGCTGCGTTATTTAAGGACTCTGCTGTGGTATTTAAGGACTCTGCTGCATTATTTAAGGAATTTGTTGCATTATTTAAGGACGCTGCTGCATTATTTAAGGTCTTTGTAGCATTATTTAAGGACTCTGCTGCAGTATTTAATGACTCTGCTGAAGCATTTGGGGACTCAGATGCATTATTTAAGGACTCTGCTGCATTATGTAAGGGCTTTGCTGCTTTATTTAAGGACTCTTTTGCATTATTTAAGGACTTTGTTGCATTATTTAAGGACTCTGCTGCATTATTTAAGGACTTTGTTGCATTATTTAAGGATTCTGCTGCATTATTTAAGGACTTTGCTGCATTATTTAAGGACTATGCTTTGGTATTTAAGGACTCTGCTGCATTATTTAAGGACTTTGCTGCATTATTTAAGGACTCTGCTGCATTATTTAATTACTTTGCTGCATTATTTAAGGACTCTGCTGCGGTATTTAAGGACTCTGCTGCATTATTTAAGGACTTTGCTGCATTACTTAAGGACTCTGCTGCATTATTTAATTACTTGCTGCATTATTTAAGGACTCTGCTGCGGTGTTTAAGAACTCTGCTGCATTATTTAAGGACTTTGCTGCATTATTTTAGGACTCTGCTGCATTATTTAAGGACTTTGCTGTATTATTTAAGGACTCTACTGCATTATTTAAGGACTTTGTTGCATTATTTAAGGACTCTGCTGCATTATTTAAGGACTTTGCTGTATTATTTAAGGACTCTGCTGCATTATTTAAGGACTTTTTTGCATTATTTAAGGACTCTGCTGCATTATTTAAGGACTTTGCTGCATTATTTAAGGACTCTGTTGCATTATTTAAGGACTTTATTGCATTATTTAATGACTCTGCTGCATTATTTAAGGAATTTGCTGCATTATTTAAGGACTCTGCTGCATTATTTAAGGACTTTGCTGCATTATTTAATGACTCTGCTGCATTATTTAAGGACTTTGTTGTATTATTTAAGGACTTTGCTGCATTATTTAAGGACTCTGCTGCGGTATTTAAGGACTCTGCTGCATTATTTAAGGACTTTGTTGCATTATTTAAGGACTCTGCTGCATTATTTAAGGACTTTGCTGCATTATTTAAGGACTATGCTGTGGTATTTAAGGACTCTGCTGTATTATTTAAGGACTTTGCTGCATTATTTAAGGACTCTGCTGCATTATTTAATGACTTTGTTGCATTATATAAGGACTCTGCTGCATTATTTAAGGACTATGTTGCATTATGTTAGAAGTCTGCTGCATTATTTAAGGACTTTGCTGCATTATTTAAGGACTCTGCTGCATTATTTAAGGACTTTATTGCATTATTTAAGGACTCTGCTGCATTATTTAATGACTCTGCTGAAGCATTTGAGGACTCAGCTGCATTATTTAAGGTCTCTGCTGTATTATTTAAGGACTCTGCTGCATTATCTAATGACTCTGCTGCGGTATTTAAGGACTCTGCTGCATTATTTAAGGACTTTGCTGCATTATTTAAGGACTGCTGCGTTATTTAAGGACTCTGCTGCATTATTTAAGACTTTGCTGCATTATTTAAGGACTCTGCTGCAGTGCTTAATGACTCTGCTGAAGCAATTGGGGACTCAGATGCATTATTTAAGGACTCTGCTGCATTATGTAAGGACTTTGCTGCTTTATTTAAGGACTTTGCTGCATTATTTAAGGACTTTGTTGCATTATTTAAGGACTCTGCTGCATTATTTAAGGACTTTGTTGCATTATTTAAGGACTCTGCTGCATTATTTAAGGACTTTGTTGCATTATTTAAGGACTCTGCTGCATTATTTAAGGACTTTGCTGCATTATTTAAGGACTATGCTGTGGTATTTAAGGACTATGCTTTGGCATTATTTAAGGACTTTGCTGCATTATTTAAGGACTCTGCTGCATTATTTAATTACTTTGCTGCATTATTAAAGGACCCTGCTGCGGCATTTAAGGATTCTGCTGCATTATTTAAGGACTTTGATGCATTATTTAAGGACGCTGCTGCAGAATTTAAGGAATCTGCTGCATTATTTAAGGACTTTGTTGCATTATTTAAGGTCTCTGCTGCATTATTTAAGGACTCTGCTATGGTACTTAACGACTTTGCTGCATTATTTAAGGACTTTGCTGCATTATTTAAGGACTTTGATGCATTATTTAAGAACTTTGTTGCATTATTTAAGGACTCTGCTGCATTATTTAAGGAGTTTGTTGCATTATGTAAGGACTCTGCTGCATTATTTAAGGACTTTGCTGCATTATTTAAGGACTCTGCTGCATAATTTAAGGACTTTATTGCATTATTTAAGGATCCTGCTGCATTATTTAAGGATCCTGCTGAAGCATTTGAGGACTCAGCTGCATTATTTAAGGACTTTGCTGCATTATTTAACGACTCTGCTGCATTATCTAAGGACTCTGCTGCTTTATTTAAGGACTTTCCTGCATTATTTAAGGAGTCTTCTGCATTATTTAATGACTCTGCTGAAGCATTTGAGGACTCAGCTGCATTATTTAAGGACTCTGCTGCATTATTTAAGGACTTTGCTGCATTATTTAATGACTCTGCTGAAGCATTTGAGGACTCAGCTGCATTATTTAAGGACTCTGCTGCATTATTTAAGGAATTTGCTGCATTATTTAAGGACTCTGCTGCGGTATTTAAGGACTCTGCTGCATTATTTAAGGACTTTGATGCATTATTTAAGGACGCTGCTGCAGAATTTAAGGAATCTGCTGCATTATTTAAGGACTTTGTTGCATTATTTAAGGTCTCTGCTGCATTATTTAAGGACTCTGCTGTGGTATTTAAGGACTCTGCTGCATTATTTAAGGACTTTGTTGCATTATGTAAGGAGTCTGCTGCATTATTTAAGGACTTTGCTGCATTATTTAACGACTCTGCTGAAGCATTTGAGGACTCAGCTGCATTATTTAAGGACTCTGCTGCATTATTTAAGGAATTTGCTGCATTATTTAAGGACTCTGCTGTGGTATTTAAGGACTCTGCTGCATTATTTAAGGACTTTGTTGCATTATGTAAGGAGTCTGCTGCATTATTTAAGGACTTTGCTGCATTATTTAATGAATCTGCTGAAGCATTTGAGGACTCAACTGCATTATTTAAGGTCTCTGCTGCATTATTTAAGGACTCTGCTGAAGCATTTGAGGACTCAGCTGCATGATTTAAGGACTTTGCTGCATTATATAAGGACTCTGCTGCATTATTTAAGGAATTTGTTGCATTATTTAAGGACTCTGCTGCATTATTTAAGGACTTTGCTGCATTATTTAATAACTTTGTTGCATTATATAAGTACTCTGCTGCATTATTTAAGGACTTTGTTGCATTATGTAAGGAGTCTGCTGCATTATTTAAGGACTTTGCTGCATTATTTAACGACTCTGCTGAAGCATTTGAGGACTCAGCTGCATTATTTAAGGACTCTGCTGCATTATTTAAGGAGTTTGCTGCATTATTTAAGGACTCTGCTGCGGTATTTAAGGACTCTGCTGCATTATTTAAGGACTTTGTTGCATTATTTAAGGTCTCTGCTGCAGTATTTAATGACTTTGCTGAAGCATTTGGGCACTCAGATGCATTATTTAAGGACTCTGCTGCATTATGTAAGGGCTTTGCTGCTTTATTTAAGGACTCTTTTGCATTATTTAAGGACTTTGTTGCATTATTTATGGACTCTGCTGCATTATTTAAGGACTTTGTTGCATTATTTAAGGATTCTGCTGCATTATTTAAGGACTTTGCTGCATTATTTAAGGACTTTGCCGCATTATTTAAGGACTATGCTTTGGTATTTAAGGACTCTGCTGCATTATTTAAGGACTTTGCTGCATTATTTAAGGACTCTGCTGCAATATTTAATTACTTTGCTGCATTATTTAAGGACTCTGCTGCGGTATTTAAGGACTCTGCTGCATTATTTAAGGACTTTGATGCATAATTTAAGGACACTGCTGCAGAATTTAAGGAATCTGCTTCATTATTTAAGGACTTTGTTGCATTATTTAAGGTCTCTGCTGCATTATTTAAGGACTCTGCTATGGTACTTAAGGACTTTGCTGCATTATTTAAGGACTTTGCTGCAATATTTAAGGACTCTGCTGCATTATTTAAGAACTTTGTTGCATTATGTAAGGACTCTGCTGCATTATTTAAGGACTTTGCTGCATTATTTAAGGACTCTGCTGCATAATTTAAGGACTTTATTGCATTATTTTAGGATCCTGCTGCATTATTTAATGACTCTGCTGAAGCATTTGAGGACTCAGCTGCATTATTAAAGGTCTCTGCTGCATTATTTAAGGATCCTGCTGAAGCATTTGAGGACTCAGTTGCATTATTTAAGGACTTTGCTGCATTATTTAACGACTCTGCTGCGTTATTTAAGGACTCTGCTGCATTATTTAAGAACTTTGCTGCATTATTTAAGGACTCTTCTGCATTATTTAATGACTCTGCTGAAGTATTTGAGGACTCAGCTGCATTATTTAAGGACTCTGCTGCATTATTTAAGGAATTTGCTGCATTATTTAAGGACTCTGCTGCGTTATTTAAGGACTCTGCTGCATTATTTAAGGACTTTGATGCATTATTTAAGGATGCTGCTGCAGAATTTAAGGAATCTGCTGCATTATTTAAGGACTTTGATGCATTATTTAAGGACGCTGCTGCAGAATTTAAGGAATCTGCTGCATTATTTAAGGACTTTGTTGCATTATTTAAGGTCTCTGCTGCATTATTTAAGGACTCTGCTATGGTACTTAACGACTTTGCTGCATTATTTAAGGACTTTGCTGCATTATTTAAGGACTTTGATGCATTATTTAAGAACTTTGTTGCATTATTTAAGGACTCTGCTGCATTATTTAAGGAGTTTGTTGCATTATGTAAGGACTCTGCTGCATTATTTAAGGACTTTGCTGCATTATTTAAGGACTCTGCTGCATAATTTAAGGACTTTATTGCATTATTTAAGGATCCTGCTGCATTATTTAAGGATCCTGCTGAAGCATTTGAGGACTCAGCTGCATTATTTAAGGACTTTGCTGCATTATTTAACGACTCTGCTGCATTATCTAAGGACTCTGCTGCTTTATTTAAGGACTTTCCTGCATTATTTAAGGAGTCTTCTGCATTATTTAATGACTCTGCTGAAGCATTTGAGGACTCAGCTGCATTATTTAAGGACTCTGCTGCATTATTTAAGGACTTTGCTGCATTATTTAATGACTCTGCTGAAGCATTTGAGGACTCAGCTGCATTATTTAAGGACTCTGCTGCATTATTTAAGGAATTTGCTGCATTATTTAAGGACTCTGCTGCGGTATTTAAGGACTCTGCTGCATTATTTAAGGACTTTGATGCATTATTTAAGGACGCTGCTGCAGAATTTAAGGAATCTGCTGCATTATTTAAGGACTTTGTTGCATTATTTAAGGTCTCTGCTGCATTATTTAAGGACTCTGCTGTGGTATTTAAGGACTCTGCTGCATTATTTAAGGACTTTGTTGCATTATGTAAGGAGTCTGCTGCATTATTTAAGGACTTTGCTGCATTATTTAACGACTCTGCTGAAGCATTTGAGGACTCAGCTGCATTATTTAAGGACTCTGCTGCATTATTTAAGGAATTTGCTGCATTATTTAAGGACTCTGCTGTGGTATTTAAGGACTCTGCTGCATTATTTAAGGACTTTGTTGCATTATGTAAGGAGTCTGCTGCATTATTTAAGGACTTTGCTGCATTATTTAATGAATCTGCTGAAGCATTTGAGGACTCAACTGCATTATTTAAGGTCTCTGCTGCATTATTTAAGGACTCTGCTGAAGCATTTGAGGACTCAGCTGCATGATTTAAGGACTTTGCTGCATTATTTAAGGACTCTGCTGCATTATTTAAGGAATTTGTTGCATTATTTAAGGACTCTGCTGCATTATTTAAGGACTTTGCTGCATTATTTAATAACTTTGTTGCATTATATAAGTACTCTGCTGCATTATTTAAGGACTTTGTTGCATTATGTAAGGAGTCTGCTGCATTATTTAAGGACTTTGCTGCATTATTTAACGACTCTGCTGAAGCATTTGAGGACTCAGCTGCATTATTTAAGGACTCTGCTGCATTATTTAAGGAGTTTGCTGCATTATTTAAGGACTCTGCTGCGGTATTTAAGGACTCTGCTGCATTATTTAAGGACTTTGTTGCATTATTTAAGGTCTCTGCTGCAGTATTTAATGACTTTGCTGAAGCATTTGGGCACTCAGATGCATTATTTAAGGACTCTGCTGCATTATGTAAGGGCTTTGCTGCTTTATTTAAGGACTCTTTTGCATTATTTAAGGACTTTGTTGCATTATTTATGGACTCTGCTGCATTATTTAAGGACTTTGTTGCATTATTTAAGGATTCTGCTGCATTATTTAAGGACTTTGCTGCATTATTTAAGGACTTTGCCGCATTATTTAAGGACTATGCTTTGGTATTTAAGGACTCTGCTGCATTATTTAAGGACTTTGCTGCATTATTTAAGGACTCTGCTGCAATATTTAATTACTTTGCTGCATTATTTAAGGACTCTGCTGCGGTATTTAAGGACTCTGCTGCATTATTTAAGGACTTTGATGCATAATTTAAGGACACTGCTGCAGAATTTAAGGAATCTGCTTGATTATTTAAGGACTTTGTTGCATTATTTAAGGTCTCTGCTGCATTATTTAAGGACTCTGCTATGGTACTTAAGGACTTTGCTGCATTATTTAAGGACTTTGCTGCAATATTTAAGGACTCTGCTGCATTATTTAAGAACTTTGTTGCATTATGTAAGGACTCTGCTGCATTATTTAAGGACTTTGCTGCATTATTTAAGGACTCTGCTGCATAATTTAAGGACTTTATTGCATTATTTTAGGATCCTGCTGCATTATTTAATGACTCTGCTGAAGCATTTGAGGACTCAGCTGCATTATTAAAGGTCTCTGCTGCATTATTTAAGGATCCTGCTGAAGCATTTGAGGACTCAGTTGCATTATTTAAGGACTTTGCTGCATTATTTAACGACTCTGCTGCGTTATTTAAGGACTCTGCTGCATTATTTAAGAACTTTGCTGCATTATTTAAGGACTCTTCTGCATTATTTAATGACTCTGCTGAAGTATTTGAGGACTCAGCTGCATTATTTAAGGACTCTGCTGCATTATTTAAGGAATTTGCTGCATTATTTAAGGACTCTGCTGCGTTATTTAAGGACTCTGCTGCATTATTTAAGGACTTTGATGCATTATTTAAGGACGCTGCTGCAGAATTTAAGGAATCTGCTGCATTATTTAAGGACTTTGTTGCATTATTTAAGGTCTCTGCTGCGTTATTTAAGGACTCTGCTGTGGTATTTAAGGACTCTGCTGCATTATTTAAGGAATTTGTTGCATTATTTAAGGACGCTGCTGCATTATTTAAGGACTTTGTTGCATTATTTAAGGTCTCTGCTGCATTATTTAAGGACTCTGCTATGGTACTTAAGGACTTTGCTGCATTATTTAAGGACTTTGCTGCAATATTTAAGGACTCTGCTGCATTATTTAAGAACTTTGTTGCATTATGTAAGGACTCTGCTGCATTATTTAAGGACTTTGCTGCATTATTTAAGGACTCTGCTGCATAATTTAAGGACTTTATTGCATTATTTTAGGATCCTGCTGCATTATTTAATGACTCTGCTGAAGCATTTGAGGACTCAGCTGCATTATTAAAGGTCTCTGCTGCATTATTTAAGGATCCTGCTGAAGCATTTGAGGACTCAGTTGCATTATTTAAGGACTTTGCTGCATTATTTAACGACTCTGCTGCGTTATTTAAGGACTCTGCTGCATTATTTAAGAACTTTGCTGCATTATTTAAGGACTCTTCTGCATTATTTAATGACTCTGCTGAAGTATTTGAGGACTCAGCTGCATTATTTAAGGACTCTGCTGCATTATTTAAGGAATTTGCTGCATTATTTAAGGACTCTGCTGCGTTATTTAAGGACTCTGCTGCATTATTTAAGGACTTTGATGCATTATTTAAGGACGCTGCTGCAGAATTTAAGGAATCTGCTGCATTATTTAAGGACTTTGTTGCATTATTTAAGGTCTCTGCTGCGTTATTTAAGGACTCTGCTGTGGTATTTAAGGACTCTGCTGCATTATTTAAGGAATTTGTTGCATTATTTAAGGACGCTGCTGCATTATTTAAGGTCTTTGTAGCATTATTTAAGGACTCTGCTGCAGTATTTAATGACTCTGCTGAAGCATTTGGGGACTCAGATGCATTATTTAAGGACTCTGCTGCATTATGTAAGGGCTTTGCTGCTTTATTTAAGGACTCTTTTGCATTATTTAAGGACTTTGTTGCATTATTTAAGGACTCTGCTGCATTATTTAAGGACTTTGTTGCATTATTTAAGGATTCTGCTGCATTATTTAAGGACTTTGCTGCATTATTTAAGGACTATGCTTTGGTATTTAAGGACTCTGCTGCATTATTTAAGGACTTTGCTGCATTATTTAAGGACTCTGCTGCATTATTTAATTACTTTGCTGCATTATTTAAGGACTCTGCTGCGGTATTTAAGGACTCTGCTGCATTATTTAAGGACTTTGCTGCATTACTTAAGGACTCTGCTGCATTATTTAATTACTTGCTGCATTATTTAAGGACTCTGCTGCGGTGTTTAAGAACTCTGCTGCATTATTTAAGGACTTTGCTGCATTATTTTAGGACTCTGCTGCATTATTTAAGGACTTTGCTGTATTATTTAAGGACTCTACTGCATTATTTAAGGACTTTGTTGCATTATTTAAGGACTCTGCTGCATTATTTAAGGACTTTGCTGTATTATTTAAGGACTCTGCTGCATTATTTAAGGACTTTTTTGCATTATTTAAGGACTCTGCTGCATTATTTAAGGACTTTGCTGCATTATTTAAGGACTCTGTTGCATTATTTAAGGACTTTATTGCATTATTTAATGACTCTGCTGCATTATTTAAGGAATTTGCTGCATTATTTAAGGACTCTGCTGCATTATTTAAGGACTTTGCTGCATTATTTAATGACTCTGCTGCATTATTTAAGGACTTTGTTGTATTATTTAAGGACTTTGCTGCATTATTTAAGGACTCTGCTGCGGTATTTAAGGACTCTGCTGCATTATTTAAGGACTTTGTTGCATTATTTAAGGACTCTGCTGCATTATTTAAGGACTTTGCTGCATTATTTAAGGACTATGCTGTGGTATTTAAGGACTCTGCTGTATTATTTAAGGACTTTGCTGCATTATTTAAGGACTCTGCTGCATTATTTAATGACTTTGTTGCATTATATAAGGACTCTGCTGCATTATTTAAGGACTATGTTGCATTATGTTAGAAGTCTGCTGCATTATTTAAGGACTTTGCTGCATTATTTAAGGACTCTGCTGCATTATTTAAGGACTTTATTGCATTATTTAAGGACTCTGCTGCATTATTTAATGACTCTGCTGAAGCATTTGAGGACTCAGCTGCATTATTTAAGGTCTCTGCTGTATTATTTAAGGACTCTGCTGCATTATCTAATGACTCTGCTGCGGTATTTAAGGACTCTGCTGCATTATTTAAGGACTTTGCTGCATTATTTAAGGACTGCTGCGTTATTTAAGGACTCTGCTGCATTATTTAAGACTTTGCTGCATTATTTAAGGACTCTGCTGCAGTGCTTAATGACTCTGCTGAAGCAATTGGGGACTCAGATGCATTATTTAAGGACTCTGCTGCATTATGTAAGGACTTTGCTGCTTTATTTAAGGACTTTGCTGCATTATTTAAGGACTTTGTTGCATTATTTAAGGACTCTGCTGCATTATTTAAGGACTTTGTTGCATTATTTAAGGACTCTGCTGCATTATTTAAGGACTTTGTTGCATTATTTAAGGACTCTGCTGCATTATTTAAGGACTTTGCTGCATTATTTAAGGACTATGCTGTGGTATTTAAGGACTATGCTTTGGCATTATTTAAGGACTTTGCTGCATTATTTAAGGACTCTGCTGCATTATTTAATTACTTTGCTGCATTATTAAAGGACCCTGCTGCGGCATTTAAGGATTCTGCTGCATTATTTAAGGACTTTGATGCATTATTTAAGGACGCTGCTGCAGAATTTAAGGAATCTGCTGCATTATTTAAGGACTTTGTTGCATTATTTAAGGTCTCTGCTGCATTATTTAAGGACTCTGCTATGGTACTTAACGACTTTGCTGCATTATTTAAGGACTTTGCTGCATTATTTAAGGACTTTGATGCATTATTTAAGAACTTTGTTGCATTATTTAAGGACTCTGCTGCATTATTTAAGGAGTTTGTTGCATTATGTAAGGACTCTGCTGCATTATTTAAGGACTTTGCTGCATTATTTAAGGACTCTGCTGCATAATTTAAGGACTTTATTGCATTATTTAAGGATCCTGCTGCATTATTTAAGGATCCTGCTGAAGTATTTGAGGACTCAGCTGCATTATTTAAGGACTTTGCTGCATTATTTAACGACTCTGCTGCATTATCTAAGGACTCTGCTGCTTTATTTAAGGACTTTCCTGCATTATTTAAGGAGTCTTCTGCATTATTTAATGACTCTGCTGAAGCATTTGAGGACTCAGCTGCATTATTTAAGGACTCTGCTGCATTATTTAAGGAATTTGCTGCATTATTTAAGGACTATGCTGCGGTATTTAAGGACTCTGCTGCATTATTTAAGGACTTTGATGCATTATTTAAGGACGCTGCTGCAGAATTTAAGGAATCTGCTGCATTATTTAAGGACTTTGTTGCATTATTTAAGGTCTCTGCTGCATTATTTAAGGACTCTGCTGTGGTATTTAAGGACTCTGCTGCATTATTTAAGGACTTTGTTGCATTATGTAAGGAGTCTGCTGCATTATTTAAGGACTTTGCTGCATTATTTAACGACTCTGCTGAAGCATTTGAGGACTCAGCTGCATTATTTAAGGACTCTGCTGCATTATTTAAGGAATTTGCTGCATTATTTAAGGACTCTGCTGTGGTATTTAAGGACTCTGCTGCATTATTTAAGGACTTTGTTGCATTATGTAAGGAGTCTGCTGCATTATTTAAGGACTTTGCTGCATTATTTAATGAATCTGCTGAAGCATTTGAGGACTCAACTGCATTATTTAAGGTCTCTGCTGCATTATTTAAGGACTCTGCTGAAGCATTTGAGGACTCAGCTGCATGATTTAAGGACTTTGCTGCATTATTTAAGGACTCTGCTGCATTATTTAAGGAATTTGTTGCATTATTTAAGGACTCTGCTGCATTATTTAAGGACTTTGCTGCATTATTTAATAACTTTGTTGCATTATATAAGTACTCTGCTGCATTATTTAAGGACTTTGTTGCATTATGTAAGGAGTCTGCTGCATTATTTAAGGACTTTGCTGCATTATTTAACGACTCTGCTGAAGCATTTGAGGACTCAGCTGCATTATTTAAGGACTCTGCTGCATTATTTAAGGAGTTTGCTGCATTATTTAAGGACTCTGCTGCGGTATTTAAGGACTCTGCTGCATTATTTAAGGACTTTGTTGCATTATTTAAGGTCTCTGCTGCAGTATTTAATGACTTTGCTGAAGCATTTGGGCACTCAGATGCATTATTTAAGGACTCTGCTGCATTATGTAAGGGCTTTGCTGCTTTATTTAAGGACTCTTTTGCATTATTTAAGGACTTTGTTGCATTATTTATGGACTCTGCTGCATTATTTAAGGACTTTGTTGCATTATTTAAGGATTCTGCTGCATTATTTAAGGACTTTGCTGCATTATTTAAGGACTTTGCCGCATTATTTAAGGACTATGCTTTGGTATTTAAGGACTCTGCTGCATTATTTAAGGACTTTGCTGCATTATTTAAGGACTCTGCTGCAATATTTAATTACTTTGCTGCATTATTTAAGGACTCTGCTGCGGTATTTAAGGACTCTGCTGCATTATTTAAGGACTTTGATGCATAATTTAAGGACACTGCTGCAGAATTTAAGGAATCTGCTTCATTATTTAAGGACTTTGTTGCATTATTTAAGGTCTCTGCTGCATTATTTAAGGACTCTGCTATGGTACTTAAGGACTTTGCTGCATTATTTAAGGACTTTGCTGCAATATTTAAGGACTCTGCTGCATTATTTAAGAACTTTGTTGCATTATGTAAGGACTCTGCTGCATTATTTAAGGACTTTGCTGCATTATTTAAGGACTCTGCTGCATAATTTAAGGACTTTATTGCATTATTTTAGGATCCTGCTGCATTATTTAATGACTCTGCTGAAGCATTTGAGGACTCAGCTGCATTATTAAAGGTCTCTGCTGCATTATTTAAGGATCCTGCTGAAGCATTTGAGGACTCAGTTGCATTATTTAAGGACTTTGCTGCATTATTTAACGACTCTGCTGCGTTATTTAAGGACTCTGCTGCATTATTTAAGAACTTTGCTGCATTATTTAAGGACTCTTCTGCATTATTTAATGACTCTGCTGAAGTATTTGAGGACTCAGCTGCATTATTTAAGGACTCTGCTGCATTATTTAAGGAATTTGCTGCATTATTTAAGGACTCTGCTGCGTTATTTAAGGACTCTGCTGCATTATTTAAGGACTTTGATGCATTATTTAAGGACGCTGCTGCAGAATTTAAGGAATCTGCTGCATTATTTAAGGACTTTGTTGCATTATTTAAGGTCTCTGCTGCGTTATTTAAGGACTCTGCTGTGGTATTTAAGGACTCTGCTGCATTATTTAAGGAATTTGTTGCATTATTTAAGGACGCTGCTGCATTATTTAAGGTCTTTGTAGCATTATTTAAGGACTCTGCTGCAGTATTTAATGACTCTGCTGAAGCATTTGGGGACTCTGCTGCATTATTTAAGGACTTTGCTGTATTATTTAAGGACTCTGCTGCATTATTTAAGGACTTTTTTGCATTATTTAAGGACTCTGCTGCATTATTTAAGGACTTTGCTGCATTATTTAAGGACTCTGTTGCATTATTTAAGGACTTTATTGCATTATTTAATGACTCTGCTGCATTATTTAAGGAATTTGCTGCATTATTTAAGGACTCTGCTGCATTATTTAAGGACTTTGCTGCATTATTTAATGACTCTGCTGCATTATTTAAGGACTTTGTTGTATTATTTAAGGACTTTGCTGCATTATTTAAGGACTCTGCTGTGGTATTTAAGGACTCTGCTGCATTATTTAAGGACTTTGTTGCATTATTTAAGGACTCTGCTGCATTATTTAAGGACTTTGCTGCATTATTTAAGGACTATGCTGTGGTATTTAAGGACTCTGCTGTATTATTTAAGGACTTTGCTGCATTATTTAAGGACTCTGCTGCATTATTTAATGACTTTGTTGCATTATATAAGGACTCTGCTGCATTATTTAAGGACTATGTTGCATTATGTTAGAAGTCTGCTGCATTATTTAAGGACTTTGCTGCATTATTTAAGGACTCTGCTGCATTATTTAAGGACTTTATTGCATTATTTAAGGACTCTGCTGCATTATTTAATGACTCTGCTGAAGCATTTGAGGACTCAGCTGCATTATTTAAGGTCTCTGCTGTATTATTTAAGGACTCTGCTGCATTATCTAATGACTCTGCTGCGGTATTTAAGGACTCTGCTGCATTATTTAAGGACTTTGCTGCATTATTTAAGGACTGCTGCGTTATTTAAGGACTCTGCTGCATTATTTAAGACTTTGCTGCATTATTTAAGGACTCTGCTGCAGTGCTTAATGACTCTGCTGAAGCAATTGGGGACTCAGATGCATTATTTAAGGACTCTGCTGCATTATGTAAGGACTTTGCTGCTTTATTTAAGGACTTTGCTGCATTATTTAAGGACTTTGTTGCATTATTTAAGGACTCTGCTGCATTATTTAAGGACTTTGTTGCATTATTTAAGGACTCTGCTGCATTATTTAAGGACTTTGCTGCATTATTTAAGGACTATGCTGTGGTATTTAAGGACTATGCTTTGGCATTATTTAAGGACTTTGCTGCATTATTTAAGGACTCTGCTGCATTATTTAATTACTTTGCTGCATTATTAAAGGACCCTGCTGCGGCATTTAAGGATTCTGCTGCATTATTTAAGGACTTTGATGCATTATTTAAGGACGCTGCTGCAGAATTTAAGGAATCTGCTGCATTATTTAAGGACTTTGTTGCATTATTTAAGGTCTCTGCTGCATTATTTAAGGACTCTGCTATGGTACTTAACGACTTTGCTGCATTATTTAAGGACTTTGCTGCATTATTTAAGGACTTTGATGCATTATTTAAGAACTTTGTTGCATTATTTAAGGACTCTGCTGCATTATTTAAGGAGTTTGTTGCATTATGTAAGGACTCTGCTGCATTATTTAAGGACTTTGCTGCATTATTTAAGGACTCTGCTGCATAATTTAAGGACTTTATTGCATTATTTAAGGATCCTGCTGCATTATTTAAGGATCCTGCTGAAGCATTTGAGGACTCAGCTGCATTATTTAAGGACTTTGCTGCATTATTTAACGACTCTGCTGCATTATCTAAGGACTCTGCTGCTTTATTTAAGGACTTTCCTGCATTATTTAAGGAGTCTTCTGCATTATTTAATGACTCTGCTGAAGCATTTGAGGACTCAGCTGCATTATTTAAGGACTCTGCTGCATTATTTAAGGACTTTGCTGCATTATTTAAGGACTCTGCTGCATTATTTAAGAACTTTGCTGCATTATTTAAGGACTCTTCTGCATTATTTAATGACTCTGCTGAAGTATTTGAGGACTCAGCTGCATTATTTAAGGACTCTGCTGCATTATTTAAGGAATTTGCTGCATTATTTAAGGATCCTGCTGCATTATTTAAGGATCCTGCTGAAGCATTTGAGGACTCAGCTGCATTATTTAAGGACTTTGCTGCATTATTTAACGACTCTGCTGCATTATCTAAGGACTCTGCTGCTTTATTTAAGGACTTTCCTGCATTATTTAAGGAGTCTTCTGCATTATTTAATGACTCTGCTGAAGCATTTGAGGACTCAGCTGCATTATTTAAGGACTCTGCTGCATTATTTAAGGACTTTGCTGCATTATTTAATGACTCTGCTGAAGCATTTGAGGACTCAGCTGCATTATTTAAGGACTCTGCTGCATTATTTAAGGAATTTGCTGCATTATTTAAGGACTCTGCTGCGGTATTTAAGGACTCTGCTGCATTATTTAAGGACTTTGATGCATTATTTAAGGACGCTGCTGCAGAATTTAAGGAATCTGCTGCATTATTTAAGGACTTTGTTGCATTATTTAAGGTCTCTGCTGCATTATTTAAGGACTCTGCTGTGGTATTTAAGGACTCTGCTGCATTATTTAAGGAATTTGTTGCATTATTTAAGGACGCTGCTGCATTATTTAAGGACTTTGTTGCTTTATTTAAGGACTCTGCTGCAGTATTTAATGACTCTGCTGAAGCATTTGGGGACTCAGATGCATTATTTAAGGACTCTGCTGCATTATGTAAGGGCTTTGCTGCTTTATTTAAGGACTCTTTTGCATTATTTAAGGACTTTGTTGCATTATTTAAGGACTCTGCTGCATTATTTAAGGACTTTGCTGCATTATTTAAGGACTATGCTTTGGTATTTAAGGACTCTGCTGCATTATTTAAGGACTTTGCTGCATTATTTAAGGACTCTGCTGCATTATTTAATTACTTTGCTGCATTATTTAAGGTCTCTGCTGCGGTATTTAAGGACTCTGCTGCATTATTTAAGGACTTTGATGCATTATTTAAGGACTCTGCTGCATTATTTAAGGAATTTGTTGCATTATTTAAGGACTCTGCTGCATTATTTAATGACTCTGCTGAAGCATTTGAGGACTCAGCTGCATTATTTAAGGTCTCTGCTGTATTATTTAAGGACTCTGCTGCATTATCTAATGACTCTGCTGCGGTATTTAAGGACTCTGCTGCATTATTTAAGGACTTTGCTGCATTATTTAAGGACTGCTGCGTTATTTAAGGACTCTGCTGCATTATTTAAGACTTTGCTGCATTATTTAAGGACTCTGCTGCAGTGCTTAATGACTCTGCTGAAGCAATTGGGGACTCAGATGCATTATTTAAGGACTCTGCTGCATTATGTAAGGACTTTGCTGCTTTATTTAAGGACTTTGCTGCATTATTTAAGGACTTTGTTGCATTATTTAAGGACTCTGCTGCATTATTTAAGGACTTTGTTGCATTATTTAAGGACTCTGCTGCATTATTTAAGGACTTTGCTGCATTATTTAAGGACTATGCTGTGGTATTTAAGGACTATGCTTTGGCATTATTTAAGGACTTTGCTGCATTATTTAAGGACTCTGCTGCATTATTTAATTACTTTGCTGCATTATTAAAGGACCCTGCTGCGGCATTTAAGGATTCTGCTGCATTATTTAAGGACTTTGATGCATTATTTAAGGACGCTGCTGCAGAATTTAAGGAATCTGCTGCATTATTTAAGGACTTTGTTGCATTATTTAAGGTCTCTGCTGCATTATTTAAGGACTCTGCTATGGTACTTAACGACTTTGCTGCATTATTTAAGGACTTTGCTGCATTATTTAAGGACTTTGATGCATTATTTAAGAACTTTGTTGCATTATTTAAGGACTCTGCTGCATTATTTAAGGAGTTTGTTGCATTATGTAAGGACTCTGCTGCATTATTTAAGGACTTTGCTGCATTATTTAAGGACTCTGCTGCATAATTTAAGGACTTTATTGCATTATTTAAGGATCCTGCTGCATTATTTAAGGATCCTGCTGAAGCATTTGAGGACTCAGCTGCATTATTTAAGGACTTTGCTGCATTATTTAACGACTCTGCTGCATTATCTAAGGACTCTGCTGCTTTATTTAAGGACTTTCCTGCATTATTTAAGGAGTCTTCTGCATTATTTAATGACTCTGCTGAAGCATTTGAGGACTCAGCTGCATTATTTAAGGACTCTGCTGCATTATTTAAGGACTTTGCTGCATTATTTAAGGACTCTGCTGCATTATTTAAGAACTTTGCTGCATTATTTAAGGACTCTTCTGCATTATTTAATGACTCTGCTGAAGTATTTGAGGACTCAGCTGCATTATTTAAGGACTCTGCTGCATTATTTAAGGAATTTGCTGCATTATTTAAGGATCCTGCTGCATTATTTAAGGATCCTGCTGAAGCATTTGAGGACTCAGCTGCATTATTTAAGGACTTTGCTGCATTATTTAACGACTCTGCTGCATTATCTAAGGACTCTGCTGCTTTATTTAAGGACTTTCCTGCATTATTTAAGGAGTCTTCTGCATTATTTAATGACTCTGCTGAAGCATTTGAGGACTCAGCTGCATTATTTAAGGACTCTGCTGCATTATTTAAGGACTTTGCTGCATTATTTAATGACTCTGCTGAAGCATTTGAGGACTCAGCTGCATTATTTAAGGACTCTGCTGCATTATTTAAGGAATTTGCTGCATTATTTAAGGACTCTGCTGCGGTATTTAAGGACTCTGCTGCATTATTTAAGGACTTTGATGCATTATTTAAGGACGCTGCTGCAGAATTTAAGGAATCTGCTGCATTATTTAAGGACTTTGTTGCATTATTTAAGGTCTCTGCTGCATTATTTAAGGACTCTGCTGTGGTATTTAAGGACTCTGCTGCATTATTTAAGGAATTTGTTGCATTATTTAAGGACGCTGCTGCATTATTTAAGGACTTTGTTGCTTTATTTAAGGACTCTGCTGCAGTATTTAATGACTCTGCTGAAGCATTTGGGGACTCAGATGCATTATTTAAGGACTCTGCTGCATTATGTAAGGGCTTTGCTGCTTTATTTAAGGACTCTTTTGCATTATTTAAGGACTTTGTTGCATTATTTAAGGACTCTGCTGCATTATTTAAGGACTTTGCTGCATTATTTAAGGACTATGCTTTGGTATTTAAGGACTCTGCTGCATTATTTAAGGACTTTGCTGCATTATTTAAGGACTCTGCTGCATTATTTAATTACTTTGCTGCATTATTTAAGGTCTCTGCTGCGGTATTTAAGGACTCTGCTGCATTATTTAAGGACTTTGATGCATTATTTAAGGACTCTGCTGCATTATTTAAGGAATTTGTTGCATTATTTAAGGACTCTGCTGCATTATTTAAGGACTTTGCTGCATTATTTAATAACTTTGTTGCATTATATAAGTACTCTGCTGCATTATTTAAGGACTTTGTTGCATTATGTAAGGAGTCTGCTGCATTATTTAAGGACTTTGCTGCATTATTTAACGACTCTGCTGAAGCATTTGAGGACTCAGCTGCATTATTTAAGGACTCTGCTGCATTATTTAAGGAATTTGCTGCATTATTTAAGGACTCTGCTGCGGTATTTAAGGACTCTGCTGCATTATTTAAGGACTTTGTTGCATTATGTAAGGAGTCTGCTGCATTATTTAAGGACTTTGCTGCATTATTTAATGAATCTGCTGAAGCATTTGAGGACTCAACTGCATTATTTAAGGTCTCTGCTGCATTATTTAAGGACTCTGCTGAAGCATTTGAGGACTCAGCTGCATGATTTAAGGACTTTGCTGCATTAGTTAAGGACTCTGCTGCATTATTTAAGGAATTTGTTGCATTATTTAAGGACTCTGCTGCATTATTTAAGGACTTTGCTGCATTATTTAATAACTTTGTTGCATTATATAAGTACTCTGCTGCATTATTTAAGGACTTTGTTGCATTATGTAAGGAGTCTGCTGCATTATTTAAGGACTTTGCTGCATTATTTAACGACTCTGCTGAAGCATTTGAGGACTCAGCTGCATTATTTAAGGACACTGCTGCATTATTTAAGGAATTTGCTGCATTATTTAAGGACTCTGCTGCGGTATTTAAGGACTCTGCTGCATTATTTAAGGACTTTGTTGCATTATTTAAGGTCTCTGCTGCAGTATTTAATGACTCTGCTGAAGCATTTGGGCACTCAGATGCATTATTTAAGGACTCTGCTGCATTATGTAAGGGCTTTGCTGCTTTATTTAAGGACTCTTTTGCATTATTTAAGGACTTTGTTGCATTATTTAAGGACTCTGCTGCATTATTTAAGGACTTTGTTGCATTATTTAAGGATTCTGCTGCATTATTTAAGGACTTTGCTGCATTATTTAAGGACTTTGCCGCATTATTTAAGGACTATGCTTTGGTATTTAAGGACTCTGCTGCATTATTTAAGGACTCTGCTGCATTATTTAAGGACTCTGCTGCATTATTTAATTACTTTGCTGCATTATTTAAGGACTCTGCTGCGGTATTTAAGGACTCTGCTGCGGTATTTAAGGACTCTGCTGCATTATTTAAGGACACTGCTGCAGAATTTAAGGAATCTGCTTCATTATTTAAGGACTTTGTTGCTTTATTTAAGGTCTCTGCTGCATTATTTAAGGACTCTGCTATGGTACTTAAGGACTTTGCTGCATTATTTAAGGACTTTGCTGCAATATTTAAGGACTCTGCTGCATTATTTAAGAACTTTGTTGCATTATGTAAGGACTCTGCTGCATTATTTAAGGACTTTGCTGCATTATTTAAGGACTCTGCTGCATAATTTAAGGACTTTATTGCATTATTTTAGGATCCTGCTGCATTATTTAATGACTCTGCTGAAGCATTTGAGGACTCAGCTGCATTATTAAAGGTCTCTGCTGCATTATTTAAGGATCCTGCTGAAGCATTTGAGGACTCAGTTGCATTATTTAAGGACTTTGCTGCATTATTTAACGACTCTGCTGCGTTATTTAAGGACTCTGCTGCATTATTTAAGAACTTTGCTGCATTATTTAAGGACTCTTCTGCATTATTTAATGACTCTGCTGAAGTATTTGAGGACTCAGCTGCATTATTTAAGGACTCTGCTGCATTATTTAAGGAATTTGCTGCATTATTTAAGGACTCTGCTGCGTTATTTAAGGACTCTGCTGCATTATTTAAGGACTTTGATGCATTATTTAAGGACGCTGCTGCAGAATTTAAGGAATCTGCTGCATTATTTAAGGACTTTGTTGCATTATTTAAGGTCTCTGCTGCGTTATTTAAGGACTCTGCTGTGGTATTTAAGGACTCTGCTGCATTATTTAAGGAATTTGTTGCATTATTTAAGGACGCTGCTGCATTATTTAAGGTCTTTGTAGCATTATTTAAGGACTCTGCTGCAGTATTTAATGACTCTGCTGAAGCATTTGGGGACTCTGCTGCATTATTTAAGGACTTTGCTGTATTATTTAAGGACTCTGCTGCATTATTTAAGGACTTTTTTGCATTATTTAAGGACTCTGCTGCATTATTTAAGGACTTTGCTGCATTATTTAAGGACTCTGTTGCATTATTTAAGGACTTTATTGCATTATTTAATGACTCTGCTGCATTATTTAAGGAATTTGCTGCATTATTTAAGGACTCTGCTGCATTATTTAAGGACTTTGCTGCATTATTTAATGACTCTGCTGCATTATTTAAGGACTTTGTTGTATTATTTAAGGACTTTGCTGCATTATTTAAGGACTCTGCTGCGGTATTTAAGGACTCTGCTGCATTATTTAAGGACTTTGTTGCATTATTTAAGGACTCTGCTGCATTATTTAAGGACTTTGCTGCATTATTTAAGGACTATGCTGTGGTATTTAAGGACTCTGCTGTATTATTTAAGGACTTTGCTGCATTATTTAAGGACTCTGCTGCATTATTTAATGACTTTGTTGCATTATATAAGGACTCTGCTGCATTATTTAAGGACTATGTTGCATTATGTTAGAAGTCTGCTGCATTATTTAAGGACTTTGCTGCATTATTTAAGGACTCTGCTGCATTATTTAAGGACTTTATTGCATTATTTAAGGACTCTGCTGCATTATTTAATGACTCTGCTGAAGCATTTGAGGACTCAGCTGCATTATTTAAGGTCTCTGCTGTATTATTTAAGGACTCTGCTGCATTATCTAATGACTCTGCTGCGGTATTTAAGGACTCTGCTGCATTATTTAAGGACTTTGCTGCATTATTTAAGGACTGCTGCGTTATTTAAGGACTCTGCTGCATTATTTAAGACTTTGCTGCATTATTTAAGGACTCTGCTGCAGTGCTTAATGACTCTGCTGAAGCAATTGGGGACTCAGATGCATTATTTAAGGACTCTGCTGCATTATGTAAGGACTTTGCTGCTTTATTTAAGGACTTTGCTGCATTATTTAAGGACTTTGTTGCATTATTTAAGGACTCTGCTGCATTATTTAAGGACTTTGTTGCATTATTTAAGGACTCTGCTGCATTATTTAAGGACTTTGCTGCATTATTTAAGGACTATGCTGTGGTATTTAAGGACTATGCTTTGGCATTATTTAAGGACTTTGCTGCATTATTTAAGGACTCTGCTGCATTATTTAATTACTTTGCTGCATTATTAAAGGACCCTGCTGCGGCATTTAAGGATTCTGCTGCATTATTTAAGGACTTTGATGCATTATTTAAGGACGCTGCTGCAGAATTTAAGGAATCTGCTGCATTATTTAAGGACTTTGTTGCATTATTTAAGGTCTCTGCTGCATTATTTAAGGACTCTGCTATGGTACTTAACGACTTTGCTGCATTATTTAAGGACTTTGCTGCATTATTTAAGGACTTTGATGCATTATTTAAGAACTTTGTTGCATTATTTAAGGACTCTGCTGCATTATTTAAGGAGTTTGTTGCATTATGTAAGGACTCTGCTGCATTATTTAAGGACTTTGCTGCATTATTTAAGGACTCTGCTGCATAATTTAAGGACTTTATTGCATTATTTAAGGATCCTGCTGCATTATTTAAGGATCCTGCTGAAGCATTTGAGGACTCAGCTGCATTATTTAAGGACTTTGCTGCATTATTTAACGACTTTGCTGCATTATCTAAGGACTCTGCTGCTTTATTTAAGGACTTTCCTGCATTATTTAAGGAGTCTTCTGCATTATTTAATGACTCTGCTGAAGCATTTGAGGACTCAGCTGCATTATTTAAGGACTCTGCTGCATTATTTAAGGACTTTGCTGCATTATTTAATGACTCTGCTGAAGCATTTGAGGACTCAGCTGCATTATTTAAGGACTCTGCTGCATTATTTAAGGAATTTGCTGCATTATTTAAGGACTCTGCTGCGGTATTTAAGGACTCTGCTGCATTATTTAAGGACTTTGATGCATTATTTAAGGACGCTGCTGCAGAATTTAAGGAATCTGCTGCATTATTTAAGGACTTTGTTGCATTATTTAAGGTCTCTGCTGCATTATTTAAGGACTCTGCTGTGGTATTTAAGGACTCTGCTGCATTATTTAAGGACTTTGTTGCATTATGTAAGGAGTCTGCTGCATTATTTAAGGACTTTGCTGCATTATTTAACGACTCTGCTGAAGCATTTGAGGACTCAGCTGCATTATTTAAGGACTCTGCTGCATTATTTAAGGAATTTGCTGCATTATTTAAGGACTCTGCTGCGTTATTTAAGGACTCTGCTGCATTATTTAAGGACTTTGATGCATTATTTAAGGACGCTGCTGCAGAATTTAAGGAATCTGCTGCATTATTTAAGGACTTTGTTGCATTATTTAAGGTCTCTGCTGCATTATTTAAGGACTCTGCTGTGGTATTTAAGGACTCTGCTGCATTATTTAAGGAATTTGTTGCATTATTTAAGGACGCTGCTGCATTATTTAAGGACTTTGTTGCTTTATTTAAGGACTCTGCTGCAGTATTTAATGACTCTGCTGAAGCATTTGGGGACTCAGATGCATTATTTAAGGACTCTGCTGCATTATGTAAGGGCTTTGCTGCTTTATTTAAGGACTCTTTTGCATTATTTAAGGACTTTGTTGCATTATTTAAGGACTCTGCTGCATTATTTAAGGACTTTGCTGCATTATTTAAGGACTATGCTTTGGTATTTAAGGACTCTGCTGCATTATTTAAGGACTTTGCTGCATTATTTAAGGACTCTGCTGCATTATTTAATTACTTTGCTGCATTATTTAAGGACTCTGCTGCGGTATTTAAGGACTCTGCTGCATTATTTAAGGACTTTGATGCATTATTTAAGGACTCTGCTGCATTATTTAAGGAATTTGTTGCATTATTTAAGGACTCTGCTGCATTATTTAAGGACTTTGCTGCATTATTTAATAACTTTGTTGCATTATATAAGTACTCTGCTGCATTATTTAAGGACTTTGTTGCATTATGTAAGGAGTCTGCTGCATTATTTAAGGACTTTGCTGCATTATTTAACGACTCTGCTGAAGCATTTGAGGACTCAGCTGCATTATTTAAGGACTCTGCTGCATTATTTAAGGAATTTGCTGCATTATTTAAGGACTCTGCTGCGGTATTTAAGGACTCTGCTGCATTATTTAAGGACTTTGTTGCATTATGTAAGGAGTCTGCTGCATTATTTAAGGACTTTGCTGCATTATTTAATGAATCTGCTGAAGCATTTGAGGACTCAACTGCATTATTTAAGGTCTCTGCTGCATTATTTAAGGACTCTGCTGAAGCATTTGAGGACTCAGCTGCATGATTTAAGGACTTTGCTGCATTAGTTAAGGACTCTGCTGCATTATTTAAGGAATTTGTTGCATTATTTAAGGACTCTGCTGCATTATTTAAGGACTTTGCTGCATTATTTAATAACTTTGTTGCATTATATAAGTACTCTGCTGCATTATTTAAGGACTTTGTTGCATTATGTAAGGAGTCTGCTGCATTATTTAAGGACTTTGCTGCATTATTTAACGACTCTGCTGAAGCATTTGAGGACTCAGCTGCATTATTTAAGGACACTGCTGCATTATTTAAGGAATTTGCTGCATTATTTAAGGACTCTGCTGCGGTATTTAAGGACTCTGCTGCATTATTTAAGGACTTTGTTGCATTATTTAAGGTCTCTGCTGCAGTATTTAATGACTCTGCTGAAGCATTTGGGCACTCAGATGCATTATTTAAGGACTCTGCTGCATTATGTAAGGGCTTTGCTGCTTTATTTAAGGACTCTTTTGCATTATTTAAGGACTTTGTTGCATTATTTAAGGACTCTGCTGCATTATTTAAGGACTTTGTTGCATTATTTAAGGATTCTGCTGCATTATTTAAGGACTTTGCTGCATTATTTAAGGACTTTGCCGCATTATTTAAGGACTATGCTTTGGTATTTAAGGACTCTGCTGCATTATTTAAGGACTCTGCTGCATTATTTAAGGACTCTGCTGCATTATTTAATTACTTTGCTGCATTATTTAAGGACTCTGCTGCGGTATTTAAGGACTCTGCTGCGGTATTTAAGGACTCTGCTGCATTATTTAAGGACACTGCTGCAGAATTTAAGGAATCTGCTTCATTATTTAAGGACTTTGTTGCTTTATTTAAGGTCTCTGCTGCATTATTTAAGGACTCTGCTATGGTACTTAAGGACTTTGCTGCATTATTTAAGGACTTTGCTGCAATATTTAAGGACTCTGCTGCATTATTTAAGAACTTTGTTGCATTATGTAAGGACTCTGCTGCATTATTTAAGGACTTTGCTGCATTATTTAAGGACTCTGCTGCATAATTTAAGGACTTTATTGCATTATTTTAGGATCCTGCTGCATTATTTAATGACTCTGCTGAAGCATTTGAGGACTCAGCTGCATTATTAAAGGTCTCTGCTGCATTATTTAAGGATCCTGCTGAAGCATTTGAGGACTCAGTTGCATTATTTAAGGACTTTGCTGCATTATTTAACGACTCTGCTGCGTTATTTAAGGACTCTGCTGCATTATTTAAGAACTTTGCTGCATTATTTAAGGACTCTTCTGCATTATTTAATGACTCTGCTGAAGTATTTGAGGACTCAGCTGCATTATTTAAGGACTCTGCTGCATTATTTAAGGAATTTGCTGCATTATTTAAGGACTCTGCTGCGTTATTTAAGGACTCTGCTGCATTATTTAAGGACTTTGATGCATTATTTAAGGACGCTGCTGCAGAATTTAAGGAATCTGCTGCATTATTTAAGGACTTTGTTGCATTATTTAAGGTCTCTGCTGCGTTATTTAAGGACTCTGCTGTGGTATTTAAGGACTCTGCTGCATTATTTAAGGAATTTGTTGCATTATTTAAGGACGCTGCTGCATTATTTAAGGTCTTTGTAGCATTATTTAAGGACTCTGCTGCAGTATTTAATGACTCTGCTGAAGCATTTGGGGACTCTGCTGCATTATTTAAGGACTTTGCTGTATTATTTAAGGACTCTGCTGCATTATTTAAGGACTTTTTTGCATTATTTAAGGACTCTGCTGCATTATTTAAGGACTTTGCTGCATTATTTAAGGACTCTGTTGCATTATTTAAGGACTTTATTGCATTATTTAATGACTCTGCTGCATTATTTAAGGAATTTGCTGCATTATTTAAGGACTCTGCTGCATTATTTAAGGACTTTGCTGCACTATTTAATGACTCTGCTGCATTATTTAAGGACTTTGTTGTATTATTTAAGGACTTTGCTGCATTATTTAAGGACTCTGCTGCGGTATTTAAGGACTCTGCTGCATTATTTAAGGACTTTGTTGCATTATTTAAGGACTCTGCTGCATTATTTAAGGACTTTGCTGCATTATTTAAGGACTATGCTGTGGTATTTAAGGACGCTGCTGTATTATTTAAGGACTTTGCTGCATTATTTAAGGACTCTGCTGCATTATTTAATGACTTTGTTGCATTATATAAGGACTCTGCTGCATTATTTAAGGACTATGTTGCATTATGTTAGAAGTCTGCTGCATTATTTAAGGACTTTGCTGCATTATTTAAGGACTCTGCTGCATTATTTAAGGACTTTATTGCATTATTTAAGGACTCTGCTGCATTATTTAATGACTCTGCTGAAGCATTTGAGGACTCAGCTGCATTATTTAAGGTCTCTGCTGTATTATTTAAGGACTCTGCTGCATTATCTAATGACTCTGCTGCGGTATTTAAGGACTCTGCTGCATTATTTAAGGACTTTGCTGCATTATTTAAGGACTGCTGCGTTATTTAAGGACTCTGCTGCATTATTTAAGACTTTGCTGCATTATTTAAGGACTCTGCTGCAGTGCTTAATGACTCTGCTGAAGCAATTGGGGACTCAGATGCATTATTTAAGGACTCTGCTGCATTATGTAAGGACTTTGCTGCTTTATTTAAGGACTTTGCTGCATTATTTAAGGACTTTGTTGCATTATTTAAGGACTCTGCTGCATTATTTAAGGACTTTGTTGCATTATTTAAGGACTCTGCTGCATTATTTAAGGACTTTGCTGCATTATTTAAGGACTATGCTGTGGTATTTAAGGACTATGCTTTGGCATTATTTAAGGACTTTGCTGCATTATTTAAGGACTCTGCTGCATTATTTAATTACTTTGCTGCATTATTAAAGGACCCTGCTGCGGCATTTAAGGATTCTGCTGCATTATTTAAGGACTTTGATGCATTATTTAAGGACGCTGCTGCAGAATTTAAGGAATCTGCTGCATTATTTAAGGACTTTGTTGCATTATTTAAGGTCTCTGCTGCATTATTTAAGGACTCTGCTATGGTACTTAACGACTTTGCTGCATTATTTAAGGACTTTGCTGCATTATTTAAGGACTTTGATGCATTATTTAAGAACTTTGTTGCATTATTTAAGGACTCTGCTGCATTATTTAAGGAGTTTGTTGCATTATGTAAGGACTCTGCTGCATTATTTAAGGACTTTGCTGCATTATTTAAGGACTCTGCTGCATAATTTAAGGACTTTATTGCATTATTTAAGGATCCTGCTGCATTATTTAAGGATCCTGCTGAAGCATTTGAGGACTCAGCTGCATTATTTAAGGACTTTGCTGCATTATTTAACGACTCTGCTGCATTATCTAAGGACTCTGCTGCTTTATTTAAGGACTTTCCTGCATTATTTAAGGAGTCTTCTGCATTATTTAATGACTCTGCTGAAGCATTTGAGGACTCAGCTGCATTATTTAAGGACTCTGCTGCATTATTTAAGGACTTTGCTGCATTATTTAATGACTCTGCTGAAGCATTTGAGGACTCAGCTGCATTATTTAAGGACTCTGCTGCATTATTTAAGGAATTTGCTGCATTATTTAAGGACTCTGCTGCGGTATTTAAGGACTCTGCTGCATTATTTAAGGACTTTGATGCATTATTTAAGGACGCTGCTGCAGAATTTAAGGAATCTGCTGCATTATTTAAGGACTTTGTTGCATTATTTAAGGTCTCTGCTGCATTATTTAAGGACTCTGCTGTGGTATTTAAGGACTCTGCTGCATTATTTAAGGACTTTGTTGCATTATGTAAGGAGTCTGCTGCATTATTTAAGGACTTTGCTGCATTATTTAACGACTCTGCTGAAGCATTTGAGGACTCAGCTGCATTATTTAAGGACTCTGCTGCATTATTTAAGGAATTTGCTGCATTATTTAAGGACTCTGCTGCGTTATTTAAGGACTCTGCTGCATTATTTAAGGACTTTGATGCATTATTTAAGGACGCTGCTGCAGAATTTAAGGAATCTGCTGCATTATTTAAGGACTTTGTTGCATTATTTAAGGTCTCTGCTGCATTATTTAAGGACTCTGCTGTGGTATTTAAGGACTCTGCTGCATTATTTAAGGAATTTGTTGCATTATTTAAGGACGCTGCTGCATTATTTAAGGACTTTGTTGCTTTATTTAAGGACTCTGCTGCAGTATTTAATGACTCTGCTGAAGCATTTGGGGACTCAGATGCATTATTTAAGGACTCTGCTGCATTATGTAAGGGCTTTGCTGCTTTATTTAAGGACTCTTTTGCATTATTTAAGGACTTTGTTGCATTATTTAAGGACTCTGCTGCATTATTTAAGGACTTTGCTGCATTATTTAAGGACTATGCTTTGGTATTTAAGGACTCTGCTGCATTATTTAAGGACTTTGCTGCATTATTTAAGGACTCTGCTGCATTATTTAATTACTTTGCTGCATTATTTAAGGACTCTGCTGCGGTATTTAAGGACTCTGCTGCATTATTTAAGGACTTTGATGCATTATTTAAGGACTCTGCTGCATTATTTAAGGAATTTGTTGCATTATTTAAGGACTCTGCTGCATTATTTAAGGACTTTGCTGCATTATTTAATAACTTTGTTGCATTATATAAGTACTCTGCTGCATTATTTAAGGACTTTGTTGCATTATGTAAGGAGTCTGCTGCATTATTTAAGGACTTTGCTGCATTATTTAACGACTCTGCTGAAGCATTTGAGGACTCAGCTGCATTATTTAAGGACTCTGCTGCATTATTTAAGGAATTTGCTGCATTATTTAAGGACTCTGCTGCGGTATTTAAGGACTCTGCTGCATTATTTAAGGACTTTGTTGCATTATGTAAGGAGTCTGCTGCATTATTTAAGGACTTTGCTGCATTATTTAATGAATCTGCTGAAGCATTTGAGGACTCAACTGCATTATTTAAGGTCTCTGCTGCATTATTTAAGGACTCTGCTGAAGCATTTGAGGACTCAGCTGCATGATTTAAGGACTTTGCTGCATTAGTTAAGGACTCTGCTGCATTATTTAAGGAATTTGTTGCATTATTTAAGGACTCTGCTGCATTATTTAAGGACTTTGCTGCATTATTTAATAACTTTGTTGCATTATATAAGTACTCTGCTGCATTATTTAAGGACTTTGTTGCATTATGTAAGGAGTCTGCTGCATTATTTAAGGACTTTGCTGCATTATTTAACGACTCTGCTGAAGCATTTGAGGACTCAGCTGCATTATTTAAGGACACTGCTGCATTATTTAAGGAATTTGCTGCATTATTTAAGGACTCTGCTGCGGTATTTAAGGACTCTGCTGCATTATTTAAGGACTTTGTTGCATTATTTAAGGTCTCTGCTGCAGTATTTAATGACTCTGCTGAAGCATTTGGGCACTCAGATGCATTATTTAAGGACTCTGCTGCATTATGTAAGGGCTTTGCTGCTTTATTTAAGGACTCTTTTGCATTATTTAAGGACTTTGTTGCATTATTTAAGGACTCTGCTGCATTATTTAAGGACTTTGTTGCATTATTTAAGGATTCTGCTGCATTATTTAAGGACTTTGCTGCATTATTTAAGGACTTTGCCGCATTATTTAAGGACTATGCTTTGGTATTTAAGGACTCTGCTGCATTATTTAAGGACTCTGCTGCATTATTTAAGGACTCTGCTGCATTATTTAATTACTTTGCTGCATTATTTAAGGACTCTGCTGCGGTATTTAAGGACTCTGCTGCGGTATTTAAGGACTCTGCTGCATTATTTAAGGACACTGCTGCAGAATTTAAGGAATCTGCTTCATTATTTAAGGACTTTGTTGCTTTATTTAAGGTCTCTGCTGCATTATTTAAGGACTCTGCTATGGTACTTAAGGACTTTGCTGCATTATTTAAGGACTTTGCTGCATTATTTAAGGACTCTGCTGCATTATTTAAGAACTTTGTTGCATTATTTAAGGACTCTGCTGCATTATTTAAGGACTTTGTTGCATTATGTAAGGACTCTGCTGCATTATTTAAGGACTTTGCTGCATTATTTAAGGACTCTGCTGCATAATTTAAGGACTTTATTGCATTATTTTAGGATCCTGCTGCATTATTTAATGACTCTGCTGAAGCATTTGAGGACTCAGCTGCATTATTAAAGGTCTCTGCTGCATTATTTAAGGATCCTGCTGAAGCATTTGAGGACTCAGTTGCATTATTTAAGGACTTTGCTGCATTATTTAACGACTCTGCTGCGTTATTTAAGGACTCTGCTGCATTATTTAAGAACTTTGCTGTATTATTTAAGGACTCTTCTGCATTATTTAATGACTCTGCTGAAGTATTTGAGGACTCAGCTGCATTATTTAAGGACTCTGCTGCATTATTTAAGGAATTTGCTGCATTATTTAAGGACTCTGCTGCGTTATTTAAGGACTCTGCTGCATTATTTAAGGACTTTGATGCATTATTTAAGGACGCTGCTGCAGAATTTAAGGAATCTGCTGCATTATTTAAGGACTTTGTTGCAATATTTAAGGTCTCTGCTGCATTATTTAAGGACTCTGCTGTGGTATTTAAGGACTCTGCTGCATTATTTAAGGAATTTGTTGCATTATTTAAGGACGCTGCTGCATTATTTAAGGTCTTTGTTGCATTATTTAAGGACTCTGCTGCAGTATTTAATGACTCTGCTGAAGCATTTGGGGACTCAGATGCATTATTTAAGGACTCTGCTGCATTATGTAAGGGCTTTGCTGCTTTATTTAAGGACTCTTTTGCATTATTTAAGGACTTTGTTGCATTATTTAAGGACTCTGCTGCATTATTTAAGGACTTTGTTGCATTATTTAAGGATTCTGCTGCATTATTTAAGGACTTTGCTGCATTATTTAAGGACTATGCTTTGGTATTTAAGGACTCTGCTGCATTATTTAAGGACTTTGCTGCATTATTTAAGGACTCTGCTGCATTATTTAATTACTTTGCTGCATTATTTAAGGACTCTGCTGCGGTATTTAAGGACTCTGCTGCATTATTTAAGGACTTTGATGCATTATTTAAGGACTCTGCTGCATTATTTAAGGAATTTGTTGCATTATTTAAGGACTCTGCTGCATTATTTAAGGACTTTGCTGCATTATTTAATAACTTTGTTGCATTATATAAGTACTCTGCTGCATTATTTAAGGACTTTGTTGCATTATGTAAGGAGTCTGCTGCATTATTTAAGGACTTTGCTGCATTATTTAACGACTCTGCTGAAGCATTTGAGGACTCAGCTGCATTATTTAAGGACTCTGCTGCATTATTTAAGGAATTTGCTGCATTATTTAAGGACTCTGCTGCGGTATTTAAGGACTCTGCTGCATTATTTAAGGACTTTGTTGCATTATGTAAGGAGTCTGCTGCATTATTTAAGGACTTTGCTGCATTATTTAATGAATCTGCTGAAGCATTTGAGGACTCAACTGCATTATTTAAGGTCTCTGCTGCATTATTTAAGGACTCTGCTGAAGCATTTGAGGACTCAGCTGCATGATTTAAGGACTTTGCTGCATTATTTAAGGACTCTGCTGCATTATTTAAGGAATTTGTTGCATTATTTAAGGACTCTGCTGCATTATTTAAGGACTTTGCTGCATTATTTAATAACTTTGTTGCATTATATAAGTACTCTGCTGCATTATTTAAGGACTTTGTTGCATTATGTAAGGAGTCTGCTGCATTATTTAAGGACTTTGCTGCATTATTTAACGACTCTGCTGAAGCATTTGAGGACTCAGCTGCATTATTTAAGGACTCTGCTGCATTATTTAAGGAATTTGCTGCATTATTTAAGGACTCTGCTGCGGTAGTTAAGGACTCTGCTGCATTATTTAAGGACTTTGTTGCATTATGTAAGGAGCCTGCTGCATTATTTAAGGACTTTGCTGCATTATTTAATGACTCTGCTGAAGCATTTGAGGACTCAGCTGCATAATTTAAGGACTCTGCTGCATTATTTAAGGAATTTGCTGCATTATTTAAGGACTCTGCTGCGATATTTAAGGACTCTTCTGCATTATTTAAGGACTTTGATGCATTATTTAAGGACGCTGCTGCAGAATTTAAGGAATCTGCTGCATTATTTAAGGACTTTGTTGCATTATTTAAGGTCTCTGCTGCATTATTTAAGGACTCTGCTGTGGTATTTAATTACTCTGCTGCATTATTTAAGGAATTTGTTGCATTATTTAAGGACGCTGCTGCATTATTTAAGGACTTTGTTGCATTATTTAAGGACTTTGCTGCATTAATTAAGGACTTTGCTGCATTACTTAAGAACTCTGCTGCATTATTTAATTACTTGCTGCATTATTTAAGGACTCTGCTGCGGTGTTTAAGAACTCTGCTGCATTATTTAAGGACTTTGCTGCATTATTTTAGGACTCTGCTGCATTATTTAAGGACTTTGCTGTATTATTTAAGGACTCTACTGAATTATTTAAGGACTTTGTTGCATTATTTAAGGACTCTGCTGCATTATTTAAGGACTTTGCTGTATTATTTAAGGACTCTGCTGCATTATTTAAGGACTTTTTTGCATTATTTAATGACTCTGCTGCATTATTTAAGGACTTTGCTGCATTATTTAAGGACTCTGTTGCATTATTTAAGGACTTTATTGCATTATTTAATGACTCTGCTGCATTATTTAAGGAATTTGCTGCATTATTTAAGGACTCTGCTGCATTATTTAAGGACTTTGCTGCATTATTTAATGACTCTGCTGCATTATTTAAGGACTTTGTTGTATTATTTAAGGACTTTGCTGCATTATTTAAGGACTCTGCTGCGGTATTTAAGGACTCTGCTGCATTATTTAAGGACTTTGTTGCATTATTTAAGGACTCTGCTGCATTATTTAAGGACTTTGCTGCATTATTTAAGGACTATGCTGTGGTATTTAAGGACTCTGCTGTATTATTTAAGGACTTTGCTGCATTATTTAAGGACTCTGCTGCATTATTTAATGACTTTGTTGCATTATATAAAGACTCTGCTGCATTATTTAAGGACTATGTTGCATTATGTTAGAAGTCTGCTGCATTATTTAAGGACTTTGCTGCATTATTTAAGGACTCTGCTGCATTATTTAAGGACTTTATTGCATTATTTAAGGACTCTGCTGCATTATTTAATGACTCTGCTGAAGCATTTGAGGACTCAGCTGCATTATTTAAGGTCTCTGCTGTATTATTTAAGGACTCTGCTGCATTATTTAATGACTCTGCTGCGGTATTTAAGGACTCTGCTGCATTATTTAAGGACTTTGCTGCATTACTTAAGGACTGCTGCGTTATTTAAGGACTCTGCTGCATTATTTAAGACTTTGCTGCATTATTTAAGGACTCTGCTGCAGTGCTTAATGACTCTGCTGAAGCAATTGGGGACTCAGATGCATTATTTAAGGACTCTGCTGCATTATGTAAGGACTTTGCTGCTTTATTTAAGGACTTTGCTGCATTATTTAAGGACTTTGTTGCATTATTTAAGGACTCTGCTGCATTATTTAAGGACTTTGTTGCATTATTTAAGGACTCTGCTGCATTATTTAAGGACTTTGCTGCATTATTTAAGGACTATGCTGTGGTATTTAAGGACTATGCTTTGGCATTATTTAAGGACTTTGCTGCATTATTTAAGGACTCTGCTGCATTATTTAATTACTTTGCTGCATTATTAAAGGACCCTGCTGCGGCATTTAAGGATTCTGCTGCATTATTTAAGGACTTTGATGCATTATTTAAGGACGCTGCTGCAGAATTTAAGGAATCTGCTGCATTATTTAAGGACTTTGTTGCATTATTTAAGGTCTCTGCTGCATTATTTAAGGACTCTGCTATGGTACTTAACGACTTTGCTGCATTATTTAAGGACTTTGCTGCATTATTTAAGGACTTTGATGCATTATTTAAGAACTTTGTTGCATTATTTAAGGACTCTGCTGCATTATTTAAGGACTTTGTTGCATTATGTAAGGACTCTGCTGCATTATTTAAGGACTTTGTTGCATTATTTAAGGTCTCTGCTGCAGTATTTAATGACTCTGCTGAAGCATTTGGGCACTCAGATGCATTATTTAAGGACTCTGCTGCATTATGTAAGGGCTTTGCTGCTTTATTTAAGGACTCTTTTGCATTATTTAAGGACTTTGTTGCATTATTTAAGGACTCTGCTGCATTATTTAAGGACTTTGTTGCATTATTTAAGGATTCTGCTGCATTATTTAAGGACTTTGCTGCATTATTTAAGGACTTTGCCGCATTATTTAAGGACTATGCTTTGGTATTTAAGGACTCTGCTGCATTATTTAAGGACTCTGCTGCATTATTTAAGGACTCTGCTGCATTATTTAATTACTTTGCTGCATTATTTAAGGACTCTGCTGCGGTATTTAAGGACTCTGCTGCGGTATTTAAGGACTCTGCTGCATTATTTAAGGACACTGCTGCAGAATTTAAGGAATCTGCTTCATTATTTAAGGACTTTGTTGCTTTATTTAAGGTCTCTGCTGCATTATTTAAGGACTCTGCTATGGTACTTAAGGACTTTGCTGCATTATTTAAGGACTTTGCTGCATTATTTAAGGACTCTGCTGCATTATTTAAGAACTTTGTTGCATTATTTAAGGACTCTGCTGCATTATTTAAGGACTTTGTTGCATTATGTAAGGACTCTGCTGCATTATTTAAGGACTTTGCTGCATTATTTAAGGACTCTGCTGCATAATTTAAGGACTTTATTGCATTATTTTAGGATCCTGCTGCATTATTTAATGACTCTGCTGAAGCATTTGAGGACTCAGCTGCATTATTAAAGGTCTCTGCTGCATTATTTAAGGATCCTGCTGAAGCATTTGAGGACTCAGTTGCATTATTTAAGGACTTTGCTGCATTATTTAACGACTCTGCTGCGTTATTTAAGGACTCTGCTGCATTATTTAAGAACTTTGCTGTATTATTTAAGGACTCTTCTGCATTATTTAATGACTCTGCTGAAGTATTTGAGGACTCAGCTGCATTATTTAAGGACTCTGCTGCATTATTTAAGGAATTTGCTGCATTATTTAAGGACTCTGCTGCGTTATTTAAGGACTCTGCTGCATTATTTAAGGACTTTGATGCATTATTTAAGGACGCTGCTGCAGAATTTAAGGAATCTGCTGCATTATTTAAGGACTTTGTTGCAATATTTAAGGTCTCTGCTGCATTATTTAAGGACTCTGCTGTGGTATTTAAGGACTCTGCTGCATTATTTAAGGAATTTGTTGCATTATTTAAGGACGCTGCTGCATTATTTAAGGTCTTTGTTGCATTATTTAAGGACTCTGCTGCAGTATTTAATGACTCTGCTGAAGCATTTGGGGACTCAGATGCATTATTTAAGGACTCTGCTGCATTATGTAAGGGCTTTGCTGCTTTATTTAAGGACTCTTTTGCATTATTTAAGGACTTTGTTGCATTATTTAAGGACTCTGCTGCATTATTTAAGGACTTTGTTGCATTATTTAAGGATTCTGCTGCATTATTTAAGGACTTTGCTGCATTATTTAAGGACTATGCTTTGGTATTTAAGGACTCTGCTGCATTATTTAAGGACTTTGCTGCATTATTTAAGGACTCTGCTGCATTATTTAATTACTTTGCTGCATTATTTAAGGACTCTGCTGCGGTATTTAAGGACTCTGCTGCATTATTTAAGGACTTTGATGCATTATTTAAGGACTCTGCTGCATTATTTAAGGAATTTGTTGCATTATTTAAGGACTCTGCTGCATTATTTAAGGACTTTGCTGCATTATTTAATAACTTTGTTGCATTATATAAGTACTCTGCTGCATTATTTAAGGACTTTGTTGCATTATGTAAGGAGTCTGCTGCATTATTTAAGGACTTTGCTGCATTATTTAACGACTCTGCTGAAGCATTTGAGGACTCAGCTGCATTATTTAAGGACTCTGCTGCATTATTTAAGGAATTTGCTGCATTATTTAAGGACTCTGCTGCGGTATTTAAGGACTCTGCTGCATTATTTAAGGACTTTGTTGCATTATGTAAGGAGTCTGCTGCATTATTTAAGGACTTTGCTGCATTATTTAATGAATCTGCTGAAGCATTTGAGGACTCAACTGCATTATTTAAGGTCTCTGCTGCATTATTTAAGGACTCTGCTGAAGCATTTGAGGACTCAGCTGCATGATTTAAGGACTTTGCTGCATTATTTAAGGACTCTGCTGCATTATTTAAGGAATTTGTTGCATTATTTAAGGACTCTGCTGCATTATTTAAGGACTTTGCTGCATTATTTAATAACTTTGTTGCATTATATAAGTACTCTGCTGCATTATTTAAGGACTTTGTTGCATTATGTAAGGAGTCTGCTGCATTATTTAAGGACTTTGCAGCATTATTTAACGACTCTGCTGAAGCATTTGAGGACTCAGCTGCATTATTTAAGGACTCTGCTGCATTATTTAAGGAATTTGCTGCATTATTTAAGGACTCTGCTGCGGTATTTAAGGACTCTGCTGCATTATTTAAGGACTTTGTTGCATTATGTAAGGAGCCTGCTGCATTATTTAAGGACTTTGCTGCATTATTTAATGACTCTGCTGAAGCATTTGAGGACTCAGCTGCATAATTTAAGGACTCTGCTGCATTATTTAAGGAATTTGCTGCATTATTTAAGGACTCTGCTGCGATATTTAAGGACTCTTCTGCATTATTTAAGGACTTTGATGCATTATTTAAGGACGCTGCTGCAGAATTTAAGGAATCTGCTGCATTATTTAAGGACTTTGTTGCATTATTTAAGGTCTCTGCTGCAGTATTTAATGACTCTGCTGAAGCATTTGGGCACTCAGATGCATTATTTAAGGACTCTGCTGCATTATGTAAGGGCTTTGCTGCTTTATTTAAGGACTCTTTTGCATTATTTAAGGACTTTGTTGCATTATTTAAGGACTCTGCTGCATTATTTAAGGACTTTGTTGCATTATTTAAGGATTCTGCTGCATTATTTAAGGACTTTGCTGCATTATTTAAGGACTTTGCCGCATTATTTAAGGACTATGCTTTGGTATTTAAGGACTCTGCTGCATTATTTAAGGACTCTGCTGCATTATTTAAGGACTCTGCTGCATTATTTAATTACTTTGCTGCATTATTTAAGGACTCTGCTGCGGTATTTAAGGACTCTGCTGCGGTATTTAAGGACTCTGCTGCATTATTTAAGGACACTGCTGCAGAATTTAAGGAATCTGCTTCATTATTTAAGGACTTTGTTGCTTTATTTAAGGTCTCTGCTGCATTATTTAAGGACTCTGCTATGGTACTTAAGGACTTTGCTGCATTATTTAAGGACTTTGCTGCATTATTTAAGGAATTTGCTGCATTATTTAAGGACTCTGCTGCGGTATTTAAGGACTCTGCTGCATTATTTAAGGACTTTGTTGCATTATGTAAGGAGTCTGCTGCATTATTTAAGGACTTTGCTGCATTATTTAATGAATCTGCTGAAGCATTTGAGGACTCAACTGCATTATTTAAGGTCTCTGCTGCATTATTTAAGGACTCTGCTGAAGCATTTGAGGACTCAGCTGCATGATTTAAGGACTTTGCTGCATTATTTAAGGACTCTGCTGCATTATTTAAGGAATTTGTTGCATTATTTAAGGACTCTGCTGCATTATTTAAGGACTTTGCTGCATTATTTAATAACTTTGTTGCATTATATAAGTACTCTGCTGCATTATTTAAGGACTCTTCTGCATTATTTAATGACTCTGCTGAAGTATTTGAGGACTCAGCTGCATTATTTAAGGACTCTGCTGCATTATTTAAGGAATTTGCTGCATTATTTAAGGACTCTGCTGCGTTATTTAAGGACTCTGCTGCATTATTTAAGGACTTTGATGCATTATTTAAGGACGCTGCTGCAGAATTTAAGGAATCTGCTGCATTATTTAAGGACTTTGTTGCAATATTTAAGGTCTCTGCTGCATTATTTAAGGACTCTGCTGTGGTATTTAAGGACTCTGCTGCATTATTTAAGGAATTTGTTGCATTATTTAAGGACGCTGCTGCATTATTTAAGGTCTTTGTTGCATTATTTAAGGACTCTGCTGCAGTATTTAATGACTCTGCTGAAGCATTTGGGGACTCAGATGCATTATTTAAGGACTCTGCTGCATTATGTAAGGGCTTTGCTGCTTTATTTAAGGACTCTTTTGCATTATTTAAGGACTTTGTTGCATTATTTAAGGACTCTGCTGCATTATTTAAGGACTTTGTTGCATTATTTAAGGATTCTGCTGCATTATTTAAGGACTTTGCTGCATTATTTAAGGACTATGCTTTGGTATTTAAGGACTCTGCTGCATTATTTAAGGACTTTGCTGCATTATTTAAGGACTCTGCTGCATTATTTAATTACTTTGCTGCATTATTTAAGGACTCTGCTGCGGTATTTAAGGACTCTGCTGCATTATTTAAGGACTTTGATGCATTATTTAAGGACTCTGCTGCATTATTTAAGGAATTTGTTGCATTATTTAAGGACTCTGCTGCATTATTTAAGGACTTTGCTGCATTATTTAATAACTTTGTTGCATTATATAAGTACTCTGCTGCATTATTTAAGGACTTTGTTGCATTATGTAAGGAGTCTGCTGCATTATTTAAGGACTTTGCTGCATTATTTAACGACTCTGCTGAAGCATTTGAGGACTCAGCTGCATTATTTAAGGACTCTGCTGCATTATTTAAGGAATTTGCTGCATTATTTAAGGACTCTGCTGCGGTATTTAAGGACTCTGCTGCATTATTTAAGGACTTTGTTGCATTATGTAAGGAGTCTGCTGCATTATTTAAGGACTTTGCTGCATTATTTAATGAATCTGCTGAAGCATTTGAGGACTCAACTGCATTATTTAAGGTCTCTGCTGCATTATTTAAGGACTCTGCTGAAGCATTTGAGGACTCAGCTGCATGATTTAAGGACTTTGCTGCATTATTTAAGGACTCTGCTGCATTATTTAAGGAATTTGTTGCATTATTTAAGGACTCTGCTGCATTATTTAAGGACTTTGCTGCATTATTTAATAACTTTGTTGCATTATATAAGTACTCTGCTGCATTATTTAAGGACTTTGTTGCATTATGTAAGGAGTCTGCTGCATTATTTAAGGACTTTGCTGCATTATTTAACGACTCTGCTGAAGCATTTGAGGACTCAGCTGCATTATTTAAGGACTCTGCTGCATTATTTAAGGAATTTGCTGCATTATTTAAGGACTCTGCTGCGGTATTTAAGGACTCTGCTGCATTATTTAAGGACTTTGTTGCATTATGTAAGGAGCCTGCTGCATTATTTAAGGACTTTGCTGCATTATTTAATGACTCTGCTGAAGCATTTGAGGACTCAGCTGCATAATTTAAGGACTCTGCTGCATTATTTAAGGAATTTGCTGCATTATTTAAGGACTCTGCTGCGATATTTAAGGACTCTTCTGCATTATTTAAGGACTTTGATGCATTATTTAAGGACGCTGCTGCAGAATTTAAGGAATCTGCTGCATTATTTAAGGACTTTGTTGCATTATTTAAGGTCTCTGCTGCATTATTTAAGGACTCTGCTGTGGTATTTAATTACTCTGCTGCATTATTTAAGGAATTTGTTGCATTATTTAAGGACGCTGCTGCATTATTTAAGGACTTTGTTGCATTATTTAAGGACTTTGCTGCATTAATTAAGGACTTTGCTGCATTACTTAAGAACTCTGCTGCATTATTTAATTACTTGCTGCATTATTTAAGGACTCTGCTGCGGTGTTTAAGAACTCTGCTGCATTATTTAAGGACTTTGCTGCATTATTTTAGGACTCTGCTGCATTATTTAAGGACTTTGCTGTATTATTTAAGGACTCTACTGAATTATTTAAGGACTTTGTTGCATTATTTAAGGACTCTGCTGCATTATTTAAGGACTTTGCTGTATTATTTAAGGACTCTGCTGCATTATTTAAGGACTTTTTTGCATTATTTAATGACTCTGCTGTATTATTTAAGGACTTTGCTGCATTATTTAAGGACTCTGTTGCATTATTTAAGGACTTTATTGCATTATTTAATGACTCTGCTGCATTATTTAAGGAATTTGCTGCATTATTTAAGGACTCTGCTGCATTATTTAAGGACTTTGCTGCATTATTTAATGACTCTGCTGCATTATTTAAGGACTTTGTTGTATTATTTAAGGACTTTGCTGCATTATTTAAGGACTCTGCTGCGGTATTTAAGGACTCTGCTGCATTATTTAAGGACTTTGTTGCATTATTTAAGGACTCTGCTGCATTATTTAAGGACTTTGCTGCATTATTTAAGGACTATGCTGTGGTATTTAAGGACTCTGCTGTATTATTTAAGGACTTTGCTGCATTATTTAAGGACTCTGCTGCATTATTTAATGACTTTGTTGCATTATATAAAGACTCTGCTGCATTATTTAAGGACTATGTTGCATTATGTTAGAAGTCTGCTGCATTATTTAAGGACTTTGCTGCATTATTTAAGGACTCTGCTGCATTATTTAAGGACTTTATTGCATTATTTAAGGACTCTGCTGCATTATTTAATGACTCTGCTGAAGCATTTGAGGACTCAGCTGCATTATTTAAGGTCTCTGCTGTATTATTTAAGGACTCTGCTGCATTATTTAATGACTCTGCTGCGGTATTTAAGGACTCTGCTGCATTATTTAAGGACTTTGCTGCATTACTTAAGGACTGCTGCGTTATTTAAGGACTCTGCTGCATTATTTAAGACTTTGCTGCATTATTTAAGGACTCTGCTGCAGTGCTTAATGACTCTGCTGAAGCAATTGGGGACTCAGATGCATTATTTAAGGACTCTGCTGCATTATGTAAGGACTTTGCTGCTTTATTTAAGGACTTTGCTGCATTATTTAAGGACTTTGTTGCATTATTTAAGGACTCTGCTGCATTATTTAAGGACTTTGTTGCATTATTTAAGGACTCTGCTGCATTATTTAAGGACTTTGCTGCATTATTTAAGGACTATGCTGTGGTATTTAAGGACTATGCTTTGGCATTATTTAAGGACTTTGCTGCATTATTTAAGGACTCTGCTGCATTATTTAATTACTTTGCTGCATTATTAAAGGACCCTGCTGCGGCATTTAAGGATTCTGCTGCATTATTTAAGGACTTTGATGCATTATTTAAGGACGCTGCTGCAGAATTTAAGGAATCTGCTGCATTATTTAAGGACTTTGTTGCATTATTTAAGGTCTCTGCTGCATTATTTAAGGACTCTGCTATGGTACTTAACGACTTTGCTGCATTATTTAAGGACTTTGCTGCATTATTTAAGGACTTTGATGCATTATTTAAGAACTTTGTTGCATTATTTAAGGACTCTGCTGCATTATTTAAGGACTTTGTTGCATTATGTAAGGACTCTGCTGCATTATTTAAGGACTTTGTTGCATTATTTAAGGTCTCTGCTGCAGTATTTAATGACTCTGCTGAAGCATTTGGGCACTCAGATGCATTATTTAAGGACTCTGCTGCATTATGTAAGGGCTTTGCTGCTTTATTTAAGGACTCTTTTGCATTATTTAAGGACTTTGTTGCATTATTTAAGGACTCTGCTGCATTATTTAAGGACTTTGTTGCATTATTTAAGGATTCTGCTGCATTATTTAAGGACTTTGCTGCATTATTTAAGGACTTTGCCGCATTATTTAAGGACTATGCTTTGGTATTTAAGGACTCTGCTGCATTATTTAAGGACTCTGCTGCATTATTTAAGGACTCTGCTGCATTATTTAATTACTTTGCTGCATTATTTAAGGACTCTGCTGCGGTATTTAAGGACTCTGCTGCGGTATTTAAGGACTCTGCTGCATTATTTAAGGACACTGCTGCAGAATTTAAGGAATCTGCTTCATTATTTAAGGACTTTGTTGCTTTATTTAAGGTCTCTGCTGCATTATTTAAGGACTCTGCTATGGTACTTAAGGACTTTGCTGCATTATTTAAGGACTTTGCTGCATTATTTAAGGACTCTGCTGCATTATTTAAGAACTTTGTTGCATTATTTAAGGACTCTGCTGCATTATTTAAGGACTTTGTTGCATTATGTAAGGACTCTGCTGCATTATTTAAGGACTTTGCTGCATTATTTAAGGACTCTGCTGCATAATTTAAGGACTTTATTGCATTATTTTAGGATCCTGCTGCATTATTTAATGACTCTGCTGAAGCATTTGAGGACTCAGCTGCATTATTAAAGGTCTCTGCTGCATTATTTAAGGATCCTGCTGAAGCATTTGAGGACTCAGTTGCATTATTTAAGGACTTTGCTGCATTATTTAACGACTCTGCTGCGTTATTTAAGGACTCTGCTGCATTATTTAAGAACTTTGCTGTATTATTTAAGGACTCTTCTGCATTATTTAATGACTCTGCTGAAGTATTTGAGGACTCAGCTGCATTATTTAAGGACTCTGCTGCATTATTTAAGGAATTTGCTGCATTATTTAAGGACTCTGCTGCGTTATTTAAGGACTCTGCTGCATTATTTAAGGACTTTGATGCATTATTTAAGGACGCTGCTGCAGAATTTAAGGAATCTGCTGCATTATTTAAGGACTTTGTTGCAATATTTAAGGTCTCTGCTGCATTATTTAAGGACTCTGCTGTGGTATTTAAGGACTCTGCTGCATTATTTAAGGAATTTGTTGCATTATTTAAGGACGCTGCTGCATTATTTAAGGTCTTTGTTGCATTATTTAAGGACTCTGCTGCAGTATTTAATGACTCTGCTGAAGCATTTGGGGACTCAGATGCATTATTTAAGGACTCTGCTGCATTATGTAAGGGCTTTGCTGCTTTATTTAAGGACTCTTTTGCATTATTTAAGGACTTTGTTGCATTATTTAAGGACTCTGCTGCATTATTTAAGGACTTTGTTGCATTATTTAAGGATTCTGCTGCATTATTTAAGGACTTTGCTGCATTATTTAAGGACTATGCTTTGGTATTTAAGGACTCTGCTGCATTATTTAAGGACTTTGCTGCATTATTTAAGGACTCTGCTGCATTATTTAATTACTTTGCTGCATTATTTAAGGACTCTGCTGCGGTATTTAAGGACTCTGCTGCATTATTTAAGGACTTTGATGCATTATTTAAGGACTCTGCTGCATTATTTAAGGAATTTGTTGCATTATTTAAGGACTCTGCTGCATTATTTAAGGACTTTGCTGCATTATTTAATAACTTTGTTGCATTATATAAGTACTCTGCTGCATTATTTAAGGACTTTGTTGCATTATGTAAGGAGTCTGCTGCATTATTTAAGGACTTTGCTGCATTATTTAACGACTCTGCTGAAGCATTTGAGGACTCAGCTGCATTATTTAAGGACTCTGCTGCATTATTTAAGGAATTTGCTGCATTATTTAAGGACTCTGCTGCGGTATTTAAGGACTCTGCTGCATTATTTAAGGACTTTGTTGCATTATGTAAGGAGTCTGCTGCATTATTTAAGGACTTTGCTGCATTATTTAATGAATCTGCTGAAGCATTTGAGGACTCAACTGCATTATTTAAGGTCTCTGCTGCATTATTTAAGGACTCTGCTGAAGCATTTGAGGACTCAGCTGCATGATTTAAGGACTTTGCTGCATTATTTAAGGACTCTGCTGCATTATTTAAGGAATTTGTTGCATTATTTAAGGACTCTGCTGCATTATTTAAGGACTTTGCTGCATTATTTAATAACTTTGTTGCATTATATAAGTACTCTGCTGCATTATTTAAGGACTTTGTTGCATTATGTAAGGAGTCTGCTGCATTATTTAAGGACTTTGCTGCATTATTTAACGACTCTGCTGAAGCATTTGAGGACTCAGCTGCATTATTTAAGGACTCTGCTGCATTATTTAAGGAATTTGCTGCATTATTTAAGGACTCTGCTGCGGTATTTAAGGACTCTGCTGCATTATTTAAGGACTTTGTTGCATTATGTAAGGAGCCTGCTGCATTATTTAAGGACTTTGCTGCATTATTTAATGACTCTGCTGAAGCATTTGAGGACTCAGCTGCATAATTTAAGGACTCTGCTGCATTATTTAAGGAATTTGCTGCATTATTTAAGGACTCTGCTGCGATATTTAAGGACACTTCTGCATTATTTAAGGACTTTGATGCATTATTTAAGGACGCTGCTGCAGAATTTAAGGAATCTGCTGCATTATTTAAGGACTTTGTTGCATTATTTAAGGTCTCTGCTGCATTATTTAACGACTTTGCTGCATTATTTAAGGACTCTGCTGCATAATTTAAGGACTTTATTGCATTATTTTAGGATCCTGCTGCATTATTTAATGACTCTGCTGAAGCATTTGAGGACTCAGCTGCATTATTAAAGGTCTCTGCTGCATTATTTAAGGATCCTGCTGAAGCATTTGAGGACTCAGCTGCATTATTTAAGGACTTTGCTGCATTATTTAACGACTCTGCTGCGTTATTTAAGGACTCTGCTGCATTATTTAAGAACTTTGCTGCATTATTTAAGGACTCTTCTGCATTATTTAATGACTCTGCTGAAGTATTTGAGGACTCAGCTGCATTATTTAAGGACTCTGCTGCATTATTTAAGGAATTTGCTGCATTATTTAAGGACTCTGCTGCGTTATTTAAGGACTCTGCTGCATTATTTAAGGACTTTGATGCATTATTTAAGGACGCTGCTGCAGAATTTAAGGAATCTGCTGCATTATTTAAGGACTTTGTTGCATTATGTAAGGACTCTGCTGCATTATTTAAGGACTTTGCTGCATTATTTAAGGACTCTGCTGCATAATTTAAGGACTTTATTGCATTATTTTAGGATCCTGCTGCATTATTTAATGACTCTGCTGAAGCATTTGAGGACTCAGCTGCATTATTAAAGGTCTCTGCTGCATTATTTAAGGATCCTGCTGAAGCATTTGAGGACTCAGTTGCATTATTTAAGGACTTTGCTGCATTATTTAACGACTCTGCTGCGTTATTTAAGGACTCTGCTGCATTATTTAAGAACTTTGCTGTATTATTTAAGGACTCTTCTGCATTATTTAATGACTCTGCTGAAGTATTTGAGGACTCAGCTGCATTATTTAAGGACTCTGCTGCATTATTTAAGGAATTTGCTGCATTATTTAAGGACTCTGCTGCGTTATTTAAGGACTCTGCTGCATTATTTAAGGACTTTGATGCATTATTTAAGGACGCTGCTGCAGAATTTAAGGAATCTGCTGCATTATTTAAGGACTTTGTTGCAATATTTAAGGTCTCTGCTGCATTATTTAAGGACTCTGCTGTGGTATTTAAGGACTCTGCTGCATTATTTAAGGACTTTGATGCATTATTTAAGGACTCTGCTGCATTATTTAAGGAATTTGTTGCATTATTTAAGGACTCTGCTGCATTATTTAAGGACTTTGCTGCATTATTTAATAACTTTGTTGCATTATATAAGTACTCTGCTGCATTATTTAAGGACTTTGTTGCATTATGTAAGGAGTCTGCTGCATTATTTAAGGACTTTGCTGCATTATTTAACGACTCTGCTGAAGCATTTGAGGACTCAGCTGCATTATTTAAGGACTCTGCTGCATTATTTAAGGAATTTGCTGCATTATTTAAGGACTCTGCTGCGGTATTTAAGGACTCTGCTGCATTATTTAAGGACTTTGTTGCATTATGTAAGGAGTCTGCTGCATTATTTAAGGACTTTGCTGCATTATTTAATGAATCTGCTGAAGCATTTGAGGACTCAACTGCATTATTTAAGGTCTCTGCTGCATTATTTAAGGACTCTGCTGAAGCATTTGAGGACTCAGCTGCATGATTTAAGGACTTTGCTGCATTATTTAAGGACTCTGCTGCATTATTTAAGGAATTTGTTGCATTATTTAAGGACTCTGCTGCATTATTTAAGGACTTTGCTGCATTATTTAATAACTTTGTTGCATTATATAAGTACTCTGCTGCATTATTTAAGGACTTTGTTGCATTATGTAAGGAGTCTGCTGCATTATTTAAGGACTTTGCTGCATTATTTAACGACTCTGCTGAAGCATTTGAGGACTCAGCTGCATTATTTAAGGACTCTGCTGCATTATTTAAGGAATTTGCTGCATTATTTAAGGACTCTGCTGCGGTATTTAAGGACTCTGCTGCATTATTTAAGGACTTTGTTGCATTATGTAAGGAGCCTGCTGCATTATTTAAGGACTTTGCTGCATTATTTAATGACTCTGCTGAAGCATTTGAGGACTCAGCTGCATAATTTAAGGACTCTGCTGCATTATTTAAGGAATTTGCTGCATTATTTAAGGACTCTGCTGCGATATTTAAGGACACTTCTGCATTATTTAAGGACTTTGATGCATTATTTAAGGACGCTGCTGCAGAATTTAAGGAATCTGCTGCATTATTTAAGGACTTTGTTGCATTATTTAAGGTCTCTGCTGCATTATTTAACGACTTTGCTGCATTATTTAAGGACTCTGCTGCATAATTTAAGGACTTTATTGCATTATTTTAGGATCCTGCTGCATTATTTAATGACTCTGCTGAAGCATTTGAGGACTCAGCTGCATTATTAAAGGTCTCTGCTGCATTATTTAAGGATCCTGCTGAAGCATTTGAGGACTCAGCTGCATTATTTAAGGACTTTGCTGCATTATTTAACGACTCTGCTGCGTTATTTAAGGACTCTGCTGCATTATTTAAGAACTTTGCTGCATTATTTAAGGACTCTTCTGCATTATTTAATGACTCTGCTGAAGTATTTGAGGACTCAGCTGCATTATTTAAGGACTCTGCTGCATTATTTAAGGAATTTGCTGCATTATTTAAGGACTCTGCTGCGTTATTTAAGGACTCTGCTGCATTATTTAAGGACTTTGCTGCATTATTTAATGAATCTGCTGAAGCATTTGAGGACTCAACTGCATTATTTAAGGTCTCTGCTGCATTATTTAAGGACTCTGCTGAAGCATTTGAGGACTCAGCTGCATGATTTAAGGACTTTGCTGCATTAGTTAAGGACTCTGCTGCATTATTTAAGGAATTTGTTGCATTATTTAAGGACTCTGCTGCATTATTTAAGGACTTTGCTGCATTATTTAATAACTTTGTTGCATTATATAAGTACTCTGCTGCATTATTTAAGGACTTTGTTGCATTATGTAAGGAGTCTGCTGCATTATTTAAGCACTTTGCTGCATTATTTAACGACTCTGCTGAAGCATTTGAGGACTCAGCTGCATTATTTAAGGACACTGCTGCATTATTTAAGGAATTTGCTGCATTATTTAAGGACTCTGCTGCGGTATTTAAGGACTCTGCTGCATTATTTAAGGACTTTGTTGCATTATTTAAGGTCTCTGCTGCAGTATTTAATGACTCTGCTGAAGCATTTGGGCACTCAGATGCATTATTTAAGGACTCTGCTGCATTATGTAAGGGCTTTGCTGCTTTATTTAAGGACTCTTTTGCATTATTTAAGGACTTTGTTGCATTATTTAAGGACTCTGCTGCATTATTTAAGGACTTTGTTGCATTATTTAAGGATTCTGCTGCATTATTTAAGGACTTTGCTGCATTATTTAAGGACTTTGCCGCATTATTTAAGGACTATGCTTTGGTATTTAAGGACTCTGCTGCATTATTTAAGGACTCTGCTGCATTATTTAAGGACTCTGCTGCATTATTTAATTACTTTGCTGCATTATTTAAGGACTCTGCTGCGGTATTTAAGGACTCTGCTGCGGTATTTAAGGACTCTGCTGCATTATTTAAGGACACTGCTGCAGAATTTAAGGAATCTGCTTCATTATTTAAGGACTTTGTTGCTTTATTTAAGGTCTCTGCTGCATTATTTAAGGACTCTGCTATGGTACTTAAGGACTTTGCTGCATTATTTAAGGACTTTGCTGCATTATTTAAGGACTCTGCTGCATTATTTAAGAACTTTGTTGCATTATTTAAGGACTCTGCTGCATTATTTAAGGACTTTGTTGCATTATGTAAGGACTCTGCTGCATTATTTAAGGACTTTGCTGCATTATTTAAGGACTCTGCTGCATAATTTAAGGACTTTATTGCATTATTTTAGGATCCTGCTGCATTATTTAATGACTCTGCTGAAGCATTTGAGGACTCAGCTGCATTATTAAAGGTCTCTGCTGCATTATTTAAGGATCCTGCTGAAGCATTTGAGGACTCAGTTGCATTATTTAAGGACTTTGCTGCATTATTTAACGACTCTGCTGCGTTATTTAAGGACTCTGCTGCATTATTTAAGAACTTTGCTGTATTATTTAAGGACTCTTCTGCATTATTTAATGACTCTGCTGAAGTATTTGAGGACTCAGCTGCATTATTTAAGGACTCTGCTGCATTATTTAAGGAATTTGCTGCATTATTTAAGGACTCTGCTGCGTTATTTAAGGACTCTGCTGCATTATTTAAGGACTTTGATGCATTATTTAAGGACGCTGCTGCAGAATTTAAGGAATCTGCTGCATTATTTAAGGACTTTGTTGCAATATTTAAGGTCTCTGCTGCATTATTTAAGGACTCTGCTGTGGTATTTAAGGACTCTGCTGCATTATTTAAGGAATTTGTTGCATTATTTAAGGACGCTGCTGCATTATTTAAGGTCTTTGTTGCATTATTTAAGGACTCTGCTGCAGTATTTAATGACTCTGCTGAAGCATTTGGGGACTCAGATGCATTATTTAAGGACTCTGCTGCATTATGTAAGGGCTTTGCTGCTTTATTTAAGGACTCTTTTGCATTATTTAAGGACTTTGTTGCATTATTTAAGGACTCTGCTGCATTATTTAAGGACTTTGTTGCATTATTTAAGGATTCTGCTGCATTATTTAAGGACTTTGCTGCATTATTTAAGGACTATGCTTTGGTATTTAAGGACTCTGCTGCATTATTTAAGGACTTTGCTGCATTATTTAAGGACTCTGCTGCATTATTTAATTACTTTGCTGCATTATTTAAGGACTCTGCTGCGGTATTTAAGGACTCTGCTGCATTATTTAAGGACTTTGATGCATTATTTAAGGACTCTGCTGCATTATTTAAGGAATTTGTTGCATTATTTAAGGACTCTGCTGCATTATTTAAGGACTTTGCTGCATTATTTAATAACTTTGTTGCATTATATAAGTACTCTGCTGCATTATTTAAGGACTTTGTTGCATTATGTAAGGAGTCTGCTGCATTATTTAAGGACTTTGCTGCATTATTTAACGACTCTGCTGAAGCATTTGAGGACTCAGCTGCATTATTTAAGGACTCTGCTGCATTATTTAAGGAATTTGCTGCATTATTTAAGGACTCTGCTGCGGTATTTAAGGACTCTGCTGCATTATTTAAGGACTTTGTTGCATTATGTAAGGAGTCTGCTGCATTATTTAAGGACTTTGCTGCATTATTTAATGAATCTGCTAAAGCATTTGAGGACTCAACTGCATTATTTAAGGTCTCTGCTGCATTATTTAAGGACTCTGCTGAAGCATTTGAGGACTCAGCTGCATGATTTAAGGACTTTGCTGCATTATTTAAGGACTCTGCTGCATTATTTAAGGAATTTGTTGCATTATTTAAGGACTCTGCTGCATTATTTAAGGACTTTGCTGCATTATTTAATAACTTTGTTGCATTATATAAGTACTCTGCTGCATTATTTAAGGACTTTGTTGCATTATGTAAGGAGTCTGCTGCATTATTTAAGGACTTTGCTGCATTATTTAACGACTCTGCTGAAGCATTTGAGGACTCAGCTGCATTATTTAAGGACTCTGCTGCATTATTTAAGGAATTTGCTGCATTATTTAAGGACTCTGCTGCGGTATTTAAGGACTCTGCTGCATTATTTAAGGACTTTGTTGCATTATGTAAGGAGCCTGCTGCATTATTTAAGGACTTTGCTGCATTATTTAATGACTCTGCTGAAGCATTTGAGGACTCAGCTGCATAATTTAAGGACTCTGCTGCATTATTTAAGGAATTTGCTGCATTATTTAAGGACTCTGCTGCGATATTTAAGGACTCTTCTGCATTATTTAAGGACTTTGATGCATTATTTAAGGACGCTGCTGCAGAATTTAAGGAATCTGCTGCATTATTTAAGGACTTTGTTGCATTATTTAAGGTCTCTGCTGCATTATTTAAGGACTCTGCTGTGGTATTTAATTACTCTGCTGCATTATTTAAGGAATTTGTTGCATTATTTAAGGACGCTGCTGCATTATTTAAGGACTTTGTTGCATTATTTAAGGACTTTGCTGCATTAATTAAGGACTTTGCTGCATTACTTAAGAACTCTGCTGCATTATTTAATTACTTGCTGCATTATTTAAGGACTCTGCTGCGGTGTTTAAGAACTCTGCTGCATTATTTAAGGACTTTGCTGCATTATTTTAGGACTCTGCTGCATTATTTAAGGACTTTGCTGTATTATTTAAGGACTCTACTGAATTATTTAAGGACTTTGTTGCATTATTTAAGGACTCTGCTGCATTATTTAAGGACTTTGCTGTATTATTTAAGGACTCTGCTGCATTATTTAAGGACTTTTTTGCATTATTTAATGACTCTGCTGCATTATTTAAGGACTTTGCTGCATTATTTAAGGACTCTGTTGCATTATTTAAGGACTTTATTGCATTATTTAATGACTCTGCTGCATTATTTAAGGAATTTGCTGCATTATTTAAGGACTCTGCTGCATTATTTAAGGACTTTGCTGCATTATTTAATGACTCTGCTGCATTATTTAAGGACTTTGTTGTATTATTTAAGGACTTTGCTGCATTATTTAAGGACTCTGCTGCGGTATTTAAGGACTCTGCTGCATTATTTAAGGACTTTGTTGCATTATTTAAGGACTCTGCTGCATTATTTAAGGACTTTGCTGCATTATTTAAGGACTATGCTGTGGTATTTAAGGACTCTGCTGTATTATTTAAGGACTTTGCTGCATTATTTAAGGACTCTGCTGCATTATTTAATGACTTTGTTGCATTATATAAAGACTCTGCTGCATTATTTAAGGACTATGTTGCATTATGTTAGAAGTCTGCTGCATTATTTAAGGACTTTGCTGCATTATTTAAGGACTCTGCTGCATTATTTAAGGACTTTATTGCATTATTTAAGGACTCTGCTGCATTATTTAATGACTCTGCTGAAGCATTTGAGGACTCAGCTGCATTATTTAAGGTCTCTGCTGTATTATTTAAGGACTCTGCTGCATTATTTAATGACTCTGCTGCGGTATTTAAGGACTCTGCTGCATTATTTAAGGACTTTGCTGCATTACTTAAGGACTGCTGCGTTATTTAAGGACTCTGCTGCATTATTTAAGACTTTGCTGCATTATTTAAGGACTCTGCTGCAGTGCTTAATGACTCTGCTGAAGCAATTGGGGACTCAGATGCATTATTTAAGGACTCTGCTGCATTATGTAAGGACTTTGCTGCTTTATTTAAGGACTTTGCTGCATTATTTAAGGACTTTGTTGCATTATTTAAGGACTCTGCTGCATTATTTAAGGACTTTGTTGCATTATTTAAGGACTCTGCTGCATTATTTAAGGACTTTGCTGCATTATTTAAGGACTATGCTGTGGTATTTAAGGACTATGCTTTGGCATTATTTAAGGACTTTGCTGCATTATTTAAGGACTCTGCTGCATTATTTAATTACTTTGCTGCATTATTAAAGGACCCTGCTGCGGCATTTAAGGATTCTGCTGCATTATTTAAGGACTTTGATGCATTATTTAAGGACGCTGCTGCAGAATTTAAGGAATCTGCTGCATTATTTAAGGACTTTGTTGCATTATTTAAGGTCTCTGCTGCATTATTTAAGGACTCTGCTATGGTACTTAACGACTTTGCTGCATTATTTAAGGACTTTGCTGCATTATTTAAGGACTTTGATGCATTATTTAAGAACTTTGTTGCATTATTTAAGGACTCTGCTGCATTATTTAAGGACTTTGTTGCATTATGTAAGGACTCTGCTGCATTATTTAAGGACTTTGTTGCATTATTTAAGGTCTCTGCTGCAGTATTTAATGACTCTGCTGAAGCATTTGGGCACTCAGATGCATTATTTAAGGACTCTGCTGCATTATGTAAGGGCTTTGCTGCTTTATTTAAGGACTCTTTTGCATTATTTAAGGACTTTGTTGCATTATTTAAGGACTCTGCTGCATTATTTAAGGACTTTGTTGCATTATTTAAGGATTCTGCTGCATTATTTAAGGACTTTGCTGCATTATTTAAGGACTTTGCCGCATTATTTAAGGACTATGCTTTGGTATTTAAGGACTCTGCTGCATTATTTAAGGACTCTGCTGCATTATTTAAGGACTCTGCTGCATTATTTAATTACTTTGCTGCATTATTTAAGGACTCTGCTGCGGTATTTAAGGACTCTGCTGCGGTATTTAAGGACTCTGCTGCATTATTTAAGGACACTGCTGCAGAATTTAAGGAATCTGCTTCATTATTTAAGGACTTTGTTGCTTTATTTAAGGTCTCTGCTGCATTATTTAAGGACTCTGCTATGGTACTTAAGGACTTTGCTGCATTATTTAAGGACTTTGCTGCATTATTTAAGGACTCTGCTGCATTATTTAAGAACTTTGTTGCATTATTTAAGGACTCTGCTGCATTATTTAAGGACTTTGTTGCATTATGTAAGGACTCTGCTGCATTATTTAAGGACTTTGCTGCATTATTTAAGGACTCTGCTGCATAATTTAAGGACTTTATTGCATTATTTTAGGATCCTGCTGCATTATTTAATGACTCTGCTGAAGCATTTGAGGACTCAGCTGCATTATTAAAGGTCTCTGCTGCATTATTTAAGGATCCTGCTGAAGCATTTGAGGACTCAGTTGCATTATTTAAGGACTTTGCTGCATTATTTAACGACTCTGCTGCGTTATTTAAGGACTCTGCTGCATTATTTAAGAACTTTGCTGTATTATTTAAGGACTCTTCTGCATTATTTAATGACTCTGCTGAAGTATTTGAGGACTCAGCTGCATTATTTAAGGACTCTGCTGCATTATTTAAGGAATTTGCTGCATTATTTAAGGACTCTGCTGCGTTATTTAAGGACTCTGCTGCATTATTTAAGGACTTTGATGCATTATTTAAGGACGCTGCTGCAGAATTTAAGGAATCTGCTGCATTATTTAAGGACTTTGTTGCAATATTTAAGGTCTCTGCTGCATTATTTAAGGACTCTGCTGTGGTATTTAAGGACTCTGCTGCATTATTTAAGGAATTTGTTGCATTATTTAAGGACGCTGCTGCATTATTTAAGGTCTTTGTTGCATTATTTAAGGACTCTGCTGCAGTATTTAATGACTCTGCTGAAGCATTTGGGGACTCAGATGCATTATTTAAGGACTCTGCTGCATTATGTAAGGGCTTTGCTGCTTTATTTAAGGACTCTTTTGCATTATTTAAGGACTTTGTTGCATTATTTAAGGAATCTGCTGCATTATTTAAGGACTTTGTTGCATTATTTAAGGATTCTGCTGCATTATTTAAGGACTTTGCTGCATTATTTAAGGACTATGCTTTGGTATTTAAGGACTCTGCTGCATTATTTAAGGACTTTGCTGCATTATTTAAGGACTCTGCTGCATTATTTAATTACTTTGCTGCATTATTTAAGGACTCTGCTGCGGTATTTAAGGACTCTGCTGCATTATTTAAGGACTTTGATGCATTATTTAAGGACTCTGCTGCATTATTTAAGGAATTTGTTGCATTATTTAAGGACTCTGCTGCATTATTTAAGGACTTTGCTGCATTATTTAATAACTTTGTTGCATTATATAAGTACTCTGCTGCATTATTTAAGGACTTTGTTGCATTATGTAAGGAGTCTGCTGCATTATTTAAGGACTTTGCTGCATTATTTAACGACTCTGCTGAAGCATTTGAGGACTCAGCTGCATTATTTAAGGACTCTGCTGCATTATTTAAGGAATTTGCTGCATTATTTAAGGACTCTGCTGCGGTATTTAAGGACTCTGCTGCATTATTTAAGGACTTTGTTGCATTATGTAAGGAGTCTGCTGCATTATTTAAGGACTTTGCTGCATTATTTAATGAATCTGCTGAAGCATTTGAGGACTCAACTGCATTATTTAAGGTCTCTGCTGCATTATTTAAGGACTCTGCTGAAGCATTTGAGGACTCAGCTGCATGATTTAAGGACTTTGCTGCATTATTTAAGGACTCTGCTGCATTATTTAAGGAATTTGTTGCATTATTTAAGGACTCTGCTGCATTATTTAAGGACTTTGTTGCATTATGTAAGGAGCCTGCTGCATTATTTAAGGACTTTGCTGCATTATTTAATGACTCTGCTGAAGCATTTGAGGACTCAGCTGCATAATTTAAGGACTCTGCTGCATTATTTAAGGAATTTGCTGCATTATTTAAGGACTCTGCTGCGATATTTAAGGACACTTCTGCATTATTTAAGGACTTTGATGCATTATTTAAGGACGCTGCTGCAGAATTTAAGGAATCTGCTGCATTATTTAAGGACTTTGTTGCATTATTTAAGGTCTCTGCTGCATTATTTAACGACTTTGCTGCATTATTTAAGGACTCTGCTGCATAATTTAAGGACTTTATTGCATTATTTTAGGATCCTGCTGCATTATTTAATGACTCTGCTGAAGCATTTGAGGACTCAGCTGCATTATTAAAGGTCTCTGCTGCATTATTTAAGGATCCTGCTGAAGCATTTGAGGACTCAGCTGCATTATTTAAGGACTTTGCTGCATTATTTAACGACTCTGCTGCGTTATTTAAGGACTCTGCTGCATTATTTAAGAACTTTGCTGCATTATTTAAGGACTCTTCTGCATTATTTAATGACTCTGCTGAAGTATTTGAGGACTCAGCTGCATTATTTAAGGACTCTGCTGCATTATTTAAGGAATTTGCTGCATTATTTAAGGACTCTGCTGCGTTATTTAAGGACTCTGCTGCATTATTTAAGGACTTTGATGCATTATTTAAGGACGCTGCTGCAGAATTTAAGGAATCTGCTGCATTATTTAAGGACTTTGTTGCATTATTTAAGGTCTCTGCTGCATTATTTAAGGACTCTGCTGTGGTATTTAAGGACTCTGCTGCATTATTTAAGGAATTTGTTGCATTATTTAAGGACGCTGCTGCATTATTTAAGGACTTTGTTGCTTTATTTAAGGACTCTGCTGCAGTATTTAATGACTCTGCTGAAGCATTTGGGGACTCAGATGCATTATTTAAGGACTCTGCTGCATTATGTAAGGGCTTTGCTGCTTTATTTAAGGACTCTTTTGCATTATTTAAGGACTTTGTTGCATTATTTAAGGACTCTGCTGCATTATTTAAGGACTTTGCTGCATTATTTAAGGACTATGCTTTGGTATTTAAGGACTCTGCTGCATTATTTAAGGACTTTGCTGCATTATTTAAGGACTCTGCTGCATTATTTAATTACTTTGCTGCATTATTTAAGGACTCTGCTGCGGTATTTAAGGACTCTGCTGCATTATTTAAGGACTTTGATGCATTATTTAAGGACTCTGCTGCATTATTTAAGGAATTTGTTGCATTATTTAAGGACTCTGCTGCATTATTTAAGGACTTTGCTGCATTATTTAATAACTTTGTTGCATTATATAAGTACTCTGCTGCATTATTTAAGGACTTTGTTGCATTATGTAAGGAGTCTGCTGCATTATTTAAGGACTTTGCTGCATTATTTAACGACTCTGCTGAAGCATTTGAGGACTCAGCTGCATTATTTAAGGACTCTGCTGCATTATTTAAGGAATTTGCTGCATTATTTAAGGACTCTGCTGCGGTATTTAAGGACTCTGCTGCATTATTTAAGGACTTTGTTGCATTATGTAAGGAGTCTGCTGCATTATTTAAGGACTTTGCTGCATTATTTAATGAATCTGCTGAAGCATTTGAGGACTCAACTGCATTATTTAAGGTCTCTGCTGCATTATTTAAGGACTCTGCTGAAGCATTTGAGGACTCAGCTGCATGATTTAAGGACTTTGCTGCATTAGTTAAGGACTCTGCTGCATTATTTAAGGAATTTGTTGCATTATTTAAGGACTCTGCTGCATTATTTAAGGACTTTGCTGCATTATTTAATAACTTTGTTGCATTATATAAGTACTCTGCTGCATTATTTAAGGACTTTTTTGCATTATGTAAGGAGTCTGCTGCATTATTTAAGGACTTTGCTGCATTATTTAACGACTCTGCTGAAGCATTTGAGGACTCAGCTGCATTATTTAAGGACACTGCTGCATTATTTAAGGAATTTGCTGCATTATTTAAGGACTCTGCTGCGGTATTTAAGGACTCTGCTGCATTATTTAAGGACTTTGTTGCATTATTTAAGGTCTCTGCTGCAGTATTTAATGACTCTGCTGAAGCATTTGGGCACTCAGATGCATTATTTAAGGACTCTGCTGCATTATGTAAGGGCTTTGCTGCTTTATTTAAGGACTCTTTTGCATTATTTAAGGACTTTGTTGCATTATTTAAGGACTCTGCTGCATTATTTAAGGACTTTGTTGCATTATTTAAGGATTCTGCTGCATTATTTAAGGACTTTGCTGCATTATTTAAGGACTTTGCCGCATTATTTAAGGACTATGCTTTGGTATTTAAGGACTCTGCTGCATTATTTAAGGACTCTGCTGCATTATTTAAGGACTCTGCTGCATTATTTAATTACTTTGCTGCATTATTTAAGGACTCTGCTGCGGTATTTAAGGACTCTGCTGCGGTATTTAAGGACTCTGCTGCATTATTTAAGGACACTGCTGCAGAATTTAAGGAATCTGCTTCATTATTTAAGGACTTTGTTGCTTTATTTAAGGTCTCTGCTGCATTATTTAAGGACTCTGCTATGGTACTTAAGGACTTTGCTGCATTATTTAAGGACTTTGCTGCATTATTTAAGGACTCTGCTGCATTATTTAAGAACTTTGTTGCATTATTTAAGGACTCTGCTGCATTATTTAAGGACTTTGTTGCATTATGTAAGGACTCTGCTGCATTATTTAAGGACTTTGCTGCATTATTTAAGGACTCTGCTGCATAATTTAAGGACTTTATTGCATTATTTTAGGATCCTGCTGCATTATTTAATGACTCTGCTGAAGCATTTGATGACTCAGCTGCATTATTAAAGGTCTCTGCTGCATTATTTAAGGATCCTGCTGAAGCATTTGAGGACTCAGTTGCATTATTTAAGGACTTTGCTGCATTATTTAACGACTCTGCTGCGTTATTTAAGGACTCTGCTGCATTATTTAAGAACTTTGCTGTATTATTTAAGGACTCTTCTGCATTATTTAATGACTCTGCTGAAGTATTTGAGGACTCAGCTGCATTATTTAAGGACTCTGCTGCATTATTTAAGGAATTTGCTGCATTATTTAAGGACTCTGCTGCGTTATTTAAGGACTCTGCTGCATTATTTAAGGACTTTGATGCATTATTTAAGGACGCTGCTGCAGAATTTAAGGAATCTGCTGCATTATTTAAGGACTTTGTTGCAATATTTAAGGTCTCTGCTGCATTATTTAAGGACTCTGCTGTGGTATTTAAGGACTCTGCTGCATTATTTAAGGAATTTTTTGCATTATTTAAGGACGCTGCTGCATTATTTAAGGAATTTGTTGCATTATTTAAGGACGCTGCTGCATTATTTAAGGACTTTGTTGCATTATTTAAGGACTCTGCTGCAGTATTTAATGACTCTGCTGAAGCATTTGGGGACTCAGATGCATTATTTAAGGACTCTGCTGCATTATGTAAGGGCTTTGCTGCTTTATTTAACGACTCTTTTGCATTATTTAAGGACTCTGCTGCATTATTTAAGGACTTTGTTGCATTATTTAAGGATTTTGCTGCATTATTTAAGGATTTTGCTGCATTATTTAAGGACTTTGCCGCATTATTTAAGGACTATGCTTTGGTATTTAAGGACTCTGCTGCATTATTTAAGGACTTTGCTGCATTATTTAAGGACTCTGCTGCATTATTTAATTACTTTGCTGCATTATTTAAGGACTCTGCTGCGGTATTTAAGGACTCTGCTGCATTATTTAAGGACTTTGATGCATTATTTAAGGACACTGCTGCAGAATTTAAGATTCTGCTTCATTATATAAGGACTTTGTTGCATTATTTAAGGTCTCTGCTGCATTATTTAAGGACTCTGCTATGGTACTTAAGGACTTTGCTGCATTATTTAAGGACTCTGCTGCATTATTTAAGAACTTTGTTGCATTATTTAAGGACTCTGCTGCATTATTTAAGGACTTTGTTGCATTATGTAAGGACTCTGCTGCATTATTTAAGGACTTTGCTGCATTATTTAAGGACTCTGCTGCATAATTTAAGGACTTTATTGCATTATTTTAGGATCCTGCTGCATTATTTAATGACTCTGCTGAAGCATTTGAGGACTCAGCTGCATTATTAAAGGTCTCTGCTGCATTATTTAAGGATCCTGCTGAAGCATTTGAGGACTCAGTTGCATTATTTAAGGACTTTGCTGCATTATTTAACGACTCTGCTGCGTTATTTAAGGACTCTGCTGCATTATTTAAGAACTTTGCTGCATTATTTAAGGACTCTTCTGAATTATTTAATGACTCTGCTGAAGTATTTGAGGACTCAGCTGCATTACTTAAGGACTCTGCTGCATTATTTAAGGAATTTGCTGCATTATTTAAGGACTCTGCTGCGTTATTTAAGGACTCTGCTGCGTTATTTAAGGACTCTGCTGCATTATTTAAGGACTTTGATGCATTATTTATGGACGCTGCTGCAGAATTTAAGGAATCTGCTGCATTATTTAAGGACTTTGTTGCATTATTTAAGGTCTCTGCTGCATTATTTAAGGACTCTGCTGTGGTATTTAAGGACTCTGCTGCATTATTTAAGGAATTTGTTGCATTATTTAAGGACGCTGCTGCATTATTTAAGGTCTTTGTTGCATTATTTAAGGACTCTGCTGCATTATTTAAGGACTTTGTTGCATTATTTAAGGATCCTGCTGCATTATTTAAGGACTTTGCTGCATTATTTAAGGACTATGCTTTGGTATTTAAGGACTCTGCTGCATTATTTAAGGACTTTGCTGCATTATTTAAGGACTCTGCTGCATTATTTAATTACTTTGCTGCATTATTTAAGGACTCTGCTGCGGTATTTAAGGACTCTGCTGCATTATTTAAGGACTTTGATGCATTATTTAAGGACTCTGCTGCATTATTTAAGGAATTTGTTGCATTATTTAAGGACTCTGCTGCATTATTTAAGGACTTTGCTGCATTATTTAATAACTTTGTTGCATTATATAAGTACTCTGCTGCATTATTTAAGGACTTTGTTGCATTATGTAAGGAGTCTGCTGCATTATTTAAGGACTTTGCTGCATTATTTAACGACTCTGCTGAAACATTTGAGGACTCAGCTGCATTATTTAAGGACTCTGCTGCATTATTTAAGGAATTTGCTGCATTATTTAAGGACTCTGCTGCGGTATTTAAGGACTCTGCTGCATTATTTAAGGACTTTGATGAATTATTTAAGGACTCTGCTGCATTATTTAATTACTTTGTTGCATTATATAAGGTCTCTGCTGCATTATTTAAGGACTATGTTGCATTATGTTAGAAGTCTGCTGCATTATTTAAGGACTTTGCTGCATTATTTAAGGACTCTGCTGCATTATTTAAGGACTTTATTGCATTATTTAAGGACTCTGCTGCATTATTTAATGACTCTGCTGAAGCATTTGAGGACTCAGCTGCATTATTTAAGGTCTCTGCTGTATTATTTAAGGACTCTGCTGCATTATTTAATGACTCTGCTGCGGTATTTAAGGACTCTGCTGCATTATTTAAGGACTTTGCTGCATTATTTAAGGACTGCTGCGTTGTTTAAGGACTCTGCTGCATTATTTAAGACTTTGCTGCATTATTTAAGGACTCTGCTGAAGCAATTGGGGACTCAGATGCATTATTTAAGGACTCTGCTGCATTATGTAAGGACTTTGCTGCTTTATTTAAGGACTTTGCTGCATTATTTAAGGACTTTGTTGCATTATTTAAGGACTCTGCTGCATTATTTAAGGACTTTGTTGCATTATTTAAGGACTCTGCTGCATTATTTAAGGACTTTGCTGCATTATTTAAGGACTATGCTGTGATATTTAAGGACTATGCTTTGGCATTATTTAAGGACTTTGCTGCATTATTTAAGGACTCTGCTGCATTATTTAATTACTTTGCTGCATTATTAAAGGACCCTGCTGCGGCATTTAAGGATTCTGCTGCATTATTTAAGGACTTTGATGCATTATTTAAGGACGCTGCTGCAGAATTTAAGGAATCTGCTGCATTATTTAAGGACTTTGTTGCATTATTTAAGGTCTCTGCTGCATTATTTAAGGACTCTGCTATGGTACTTAACGACTTTGCTGCATTATTTAAGGACTTTGCTGCATTATTTAAGGACTTTGATGCATTATTTAAGAACTTTGTTGCATTATTTAAGGACTCTGCTGCATTATTTAAGGACTTTGTTGCATTATGTAAGGACTCTGCTGCATTATTTAAGGACTTTGCTGCATTATTTAAGGACTCTGCTGCATAATTTAAGGACTTTATTGCATTATTTAAGGATCCTGCTGCATTATTTAAGGATCCTGCTGAAGCATTTGAGGACTCAGCTGCATTATTTAAGGACTTTGCTGCATTATTTAGCGACTCTGCTGCATTATCTAAGGACTCTGCTGCTTTATTTAAGGACTTTCCTGCATTATTTAAGGAGTCTTCTGCATTATTTAATGACTCTGCTGAAGCATTTGAGGACTCAGCTGCATTATTTAAGGACTCTGCTGCATTATTTAAGGACTTTGCTGCATTATTTAATGACTCTGCTGAAGCATTTGAGGACTCAGCTGCATTATTTAAGGACTCTGCTGCATTATTTAAGGAATTTGCTGCATTATATAAGGACTCTGCTGCGGTATTTAAGGACTCTGCTGCATTATTTAAGGACTTTGATGCATTATTTAAGGACGCTGCTGCAGAATTTAAGGAATCTGCTGCATTATTTAAGGACTTTGTTGCATTATTTAAGGTCTCTGCTGCATTATTTAAGGACTTGCTGCATTATTTAAGGACTCTGCTGCTGTGTTTAAGAACTCTGCTGCATTATTTAAGGACTTTGCTGAATTATTTTAGGACTCTGCTGCATTATTTAAGGACTTTGCTGTATTATTTAAGGACTCTACTGCATTATTTAAGGACTTTGTTGCATTATTTAAGGACTCTGCTGCATTATTTAAGGACTTTGCTGTATTATTTAAGGACTCTGCTGCATTATTTAAGGACTTTTTTGCATTATTTAAGGACTCTGCTGCATTATTTAAGGACTTTGCTGCATTATTTAAGGACTCTGCTGCATTATTTAAGGACTTTGCTGCATTATTTAATGACTCTGCTGCATTATTTAAGGACTTTGTTGTATTATTTAAGGACTTTGCTGCATTATTTAAGGACTCTGCTGCGGTATTTAAGGACTCTGCTGCATTATTTAAGGACTTTGTTGCATTATTTAAGGACTCTGCTGCATTATTTAGGGACTTTGCTGCATTATTTAAGGACTATGCTGTGGTACTTAAGGACTCTGCTGTATTATTTAAGGACTTTGCTGCATTATTTAAGGACTCTGCTGCATTATTTAATGACTTTGTTGCATTATATAAGGACTCTGCTGCATTATTTAAGGACTATGTTGCATTATGTTAGAAGTCTGCTGCATTATTTAAGGACTTTGCTGCATTATTTAAGGACTCTGCTGCATTATTTGAGGACTTTATTGCATTATTTAAGGACTCTGCTGCATTATTTAATGACTCTGCTGAAGCATTTGAGGACTCAGCTGCATTATTTAAGGTCTCTGCTGTATTATTTAAGGACTCTGCTGCATTATTTAATGACTCTGCTGCGGTATTTAAGGACTCTGCTGCATTATTTAAGGACTTTGCTGCATTATTTAAGGACTGCTGCGTTATTTAAGGACTCTGCTGCATTATTTAAGACTTTGCTGCATTATTTAAGGACTCTGCTGCAGTGTTTAATGACTCTGCTGAAGCAATTGGGGACTCAGATGCATTGTTTAAGGACTCTGCTGCATTATGTAAGGACTTTGCTGCTTTATTTAAGGACTTTGCTGCATTATTTAAGGACTTTGTTGCATTATTTAAGGACTCTGCTGCATTATTTAAGGACTTTGTTGCATTATTTAAGGACTCTGCCGCATTATTTAAGGACTATGCTTTGGTATTTAAGGACTCTGCTGCATTATTTAAGGACTTTGCTGCATTATTTAAGGACTCTGCTGCATTATTTAATTACTTTGCTGCATTATTTAAGGACTCTGCTGCGGTATTTAAGTACTCTGCTGCATTATTTAAGGACTTTGATGCATTATTTAAGGACACTGCTGCAGAATTTAAGGAATCTGCTTCATTATTTAAGGACTTTGTTGCATTATTTAAGGTCTCTGCTGCATTATTTAAGGACTCTGCTATGGTACTTAAGGACTTTGCTGCATTATTTAAGGACTCTGCTGCATTATTTAAGAACTTTGTTGCATTGTTTAAGGACTCTGCTGCATTATTTAAGGACTTTGTTGCATTATGTTAGGACTCTGCTGCATTATTTAACGACTTTGCTGCATTATTTAAGGACTCTGCTGCATAATTTAAGGACTTTATTGCATTATTTTAGGATCCTGCTGCATTATTTAATGACTCTGCTGAAGCATTTGAGGACTCAGCTGCATTATTAAAGGTCTCTGCTGCATTATTTAAGGATCCTGCTGAAGCATTTGAGGACTCAGCTGCATTATTTAAGGACTTTGCTGCATTATTTAACGACTCTGCTGCGTTATTTAAGGACTCTGCTGCATTATTTAAGAACTTTGCTGCATTATTTAAGGACTCTTCTGCATTATTTAATGACTCTGCTGAAGTATTTGAGGACTCAGCTGCATTATTTAAGGACTCTGCTGCATTATTTAAGGAATTTGCTGCATTATTTAAGGACTCTGCTGCGTTATTTAAGGACTCTGCTGCATTATTTAAGGACTTTGATGCATTATTTAAGGACGCTGCTGCAGAATTTAAGGAATCTGCTGCATTATTTAAGGACTTTGTTGCATTATTTAAGGTCTCTGCTGCATTATTTAAGGACTCTGCTGTGGTATTTAAGGACTCTGCTGCATTATTTAAGGAATTTGTTGCATTATTTAAGGACGCTGCTGCATTATTTAAGGACTTTGTTGCTTTATTTAAGGACTCTGCTGCAGTATTTAATGACTCTGCTGAAGCATTTGGGGACTCAGATGCATTATTTAAGGACTCTGCTGCATTATGTAAGGGCTTTGCTGCTTTATTTAAGGACTCTTTTGCATTATTTAAGGACTTTGTTGCATTATTTAAGGACTCTGCTGCATTATTTAAGGACTTTGCTGCATTATTTAAGGACTATGCTTTGGTATTTAAGGACTCTGCTGCATTATTTAAGGACTTTGCTGCATTATTTAAGGACTCTGCTGCATTATTTAATTACTTTGCTGCATTATTTAAGGACTCTGCTGCGGTATTTAAGGACTCTGCTGCATTATTTAAGGACTTTGATGCATTATTTAAGGACTCTGCTGCATTATTTAAGGAATTTGTTGCATTATTTAAGGACTCTGCTGCATTATTTAAGGACTTTGCTGCATTATTTAATAACTTTGTTGCATTATATAAGTACTCTGCTGCATTATTTAAGGACTTTGTTGCATTATGTAAGGAGTCTGCTGCATTATTTAAGGACTTTGCTGCATTATTTAACGACTCTGCTGAAGCATTTGAGGACTCAGCTGCATTATTTAAGGACTCTGCTGCATTATTTAAGGAATTTGCTGCATTATTTAAGGACTCTGCTGCGGTATTTAAGGACTCTGCTGCATTATTTAAGGACTTTGTTGCATTATGTAAGGAGTCTGCTGCATTATTTAAGGACTTTGCTGCATTATTTAATGAATCTGCTGAAGCATTTGAGGACTCAACTGCATTATTTAAGGTCTCTGCTGCATTATTTAAGGACTCTGCTGAAGCATTTCAGGACTCAGCTGCATGATTTAAGGACTTTGCTGCATTAGTTAAGGACTCTGCTGCATTATTTAAGGAATTTGTTGCATTATTTAAGGACTCTGCTGCATTATTTAAGGACTTTGCTGCATTATTTAATAACTTTGTTGCATTATATAAGTACTCTGCTGCATTATTTAAGGACTTTGTTGCATTATGTAAGGAGTCTGCTGCATTATTTAAGGACTTTGCTGCATTATTTAACGACTCTGTTGAAGCATTTGAGGACTCAGCTGCATTATTTAAGGACACTGCTGCATTATTTAAGGAATTTGCTGCATTATTTAAGGACTCTGCTGCGGTATTTAAGGACTCTGCTGCATTATTTAAGGACTTTGTTGCATTATTTAAGGTCTCTGCTGCAGTATTTAATGACTCTGCTGAAGCATTTGGGCACTCAGATGCATTATTTAAGGACTCTGCTGCATTATGTAAGGGCTTTGCTGCTTTATTTAAGGACTCTTTTGCATTATTTAAGGACTTTGTTGCATTATTTAAGGACTCTGCTGCATTATTTAAGGACTTTGTTGCATTATTTAAGGATTCTGCTGCATTATTTAAGGACTTTGCTGCATTATTTAAGGACTTTGCCGCATTATTTAAGGACTATGCTTTGGTATTTAAGGACTCTGCTGCATTATTTAAGGACTCTGCTGCATTATTTAAGGACTCTGCTGCATTATTTAATTACTTTGCTGCATTATTTAAGGACTCTGCTGCGGTATTTAAGGACTCTGCTGCGGTATTTAAGGACTCTGCTGCATTATTTAAGGACACTGCTGCAGAATTTAAGGAATCTGCTTCATTATTTAAGGACTTTGTTGCTTTATTTAAGGTCTCTGCTGCATTATTTAAGGACTCTGCTATGGTACTTAAGGACTTTGCTGCATTATTTAAGGACTTTGCTGCATTATTTAAGGACTCTGCTGCATTATTTAAGAACTTTGTTGCATTATTTAAGGACTCTGCTGCATTATTTAAGGACTTTGTTGCATTATGTAAGGACTCTGCTGCATTATTTAAGGACTTTGCTGCATTATTTAAGGACTCTGCTGCATAATTTAAGGACTTTATTGCATTATTTTAGGATCCTGCTGCATTATTTAATGACTCTGCTGAAGCATTTGAGGACTCAGCTGCATTATTAAAGGTCTCTGCTGCATTATTTAAGGATCCTGCTGAAGCATTTGAGGACTCAGTTGCATTATTTAAGGACTTTGCTGCATTATTTAACGACTCTGCTGCGTTATTTAAGGACTCTGCTGCATTATTTAAGAACTTTGCTGTATTATTTAAGGACTCTTCTGCATTATTTAATGACTCTGCTGAAGTATTTGAGGACTCAGCTGCATTATTTAAGGACTCTGCTGCATTATTTAAGGAATTTGCTGCATTATTTAAGGACTCTGCTGCGTTATTTAAGGACTCTGCTGCATTATTTAAGGACTTTGATGCATTATTTAAGGACGCTGCTGCAGAATTTAAGGAATCTGCTGCATTATTTAAGGACTTTGTTGCAATATTTAAGGTCTCTGCTGCATTATTTAAGGACTCTGCTGTGGTATTTAAGGACTCTGCTGCATTATTTAAGGAATTTGTTGCATTATTTAAGGACGCTGCTGCATTATTTAAGGTCTTTGTTGCATTATTTAAGGACTCTGCTGCAGTATTTAATGACTCTGCTGAAGCATTTGGGGACTCAGATGCATTATTTAAGGACTCTGCTGCATTATGTAAGGGCTTTGCTGCTTTATTTAAGGACTCTTTTGCATTATTTAAGGACTTTGTTGCATTATTTAAGGACTCTGCTGCATTATTTAAGGACTTTGTTGCATTATTTAAGGATTCTGCTGCATTATTTAAGGACTTTGCTGCATTATTTAAGGACTATGCTTTGGTATTTAAGGACTCTGCTGCATTATTTAAGGACTTTGCTGCATTATTTAAGGACTCTGCTGCATTATTTAATTACTTTGCTGCATTATTTAAGGACTCTGCTGCGGTATTTAAGGACTCTGCTGCATTATTTAAGGACTTTGATGCATTATTTAAGGACTCTGCTGCATTATTTAAGGAATTTGTTGCATTATTTAAGGACTCTGCTGCATTATTTAAGGACTTTGCTGCATTATTTAATAACTTTGTTGCATTATATAAGTACTCTGCTGCATTATTTAAGGACTTTGTTGCATTATGTAAGGAGTCTGCTGCATTATTTAAGGACTTTGCTGCATTATTTAACGACTCTGCTGAAGCATTTGAGGACTCAGCTGCATTATTTAAGGACTCTGCTGCATTATTTAAGGAATTTGCTGCATTATTTAAGGACTCTGCTGCGGTATTTAAGGACTCTGCTGCATTATTTAAGGACTTTGTTGCATTATGTAAGGAGTCTGCTGCATTATTTAAGGACTTTGCTGCATTATTTAATGAATCTGCTGAAGCATTTGAGGACTCAACTGCATTATTTAAGGTCTCTGCTGCATTATTTAAGGACTCTGCTGAAGCATTTGAGGACTCAGCTGCATGATTTAAGGACTTTGCTGCATTATTTAAGGACTCTGCTGCATTATTTAAGGAATTTGTTGCATTATTTAAGGACTCTGCTGCATTATTTAAGGACTTTGCTGCATTATTTAATAACTTTGTTGCATTATATAAGTACTCTGCTGCATTATTTAAGGACTCTTCTGCATTATTTAATGACTCTGCTGAAGTATTTGAGGACTCAGCTGCATTATTTAAGGACTCTGCTGCATTATTTAAGGAATTTGCTGCATTATTTAAGGACTCTGCTGCGTTATTTAAGGACTCTGCTGCATTATTTAAGGACTTTGATGCATTATTTAAGGACGCTGCTGCAGAATTTAAGGAATCTGCTGCATTATTTAAGGACTTTGTTGCAATATTTAAGGTCTCTGCTGCATTATTTAAGGACTCTGCTGTGGTATTTAAGGACTCTGCTGCATTATTTAAGGAATTTGTTGCATTATTTAAGGACGCTGCTGCATTATTTAAGGTCTTTGTTGCATTATTTAAGGACTCTGCTGCAGTATTTAATGACTCTGCTGAAGCATTTGGGGACTCAGATGCATTATTTAAGGACTCTGCTGCATTATGTAAGGGCTTTGCTGCTTTATTTAAGGACTCTTTTGCATTATTTAAGGACTTTGTTGCATTATTTAAGGACTCTGCTGCATTATTTAAGGACTTTGTTGCATTATTTAAGGATTCTGCTGCATTATTTAAGGACTTTGCTGCATTATTTAAGGACTATGCTTTGGTATTTAAGGACTCTGCTGCATTATTTAAGGACTTTGCTGCATTATTTAAGGACTCTGCTGCATTATTTAATTACTTTGCTGCATTATTTAAGGACTCTGCTGCGGTATTTAAGGACTCTGCTGCATTATTTAAGGACTTTGATGCATTATTTAAGGACTCTGCTGCATTATTTAAGGAATTTGTTGCATTATTTAAGGACTCTGCTGCATTATTTAAGGACTTTGCTGCATTATTTAATAACTTTGTTGCATTATATAAGTACTCTGCTGCATTATTTAAGGACTTTGTTGCATTATGTAAGGAGTCTGCTGCATTATTTAAGGACTTTGCTGCATTATTTAACGACTCTGCTGAAGCATTTGAGGACTCAGCTGCATTATTTAAGGACTCTGCTGCATTATTTAAGGAATTTGCTGCATTATTTAAGGACTCTGCTGCGGTATTTAAGGACTCTGCTGCATTATTTAAGGACTTTGTTGCATTATGTAAGGAGTCTGCTGCATTATTTAAGGACTTTGCTGCATTATTTAATGAATCTGCTGAAGCATTTGAGGACTCAACTGCATTATTTAAGGTCTCTGCTGCATTATTTAAGGACTCTGCTGAAGCATTTGAGGACTCAGCTGCATGATTTAAGGACTTTGCTGCATTATTTAAGGACTCTGCTGCATTATTTAAGGAATTTGTTGCATTATTTAAGGACTCTGCTGCATTATTTAAGGACTTTGCTGCATTATTTAATAACTTTGTTGCATTATATAAGTACTCTGCTGCATTATTTAAGGACTTTGTTGCATTATGTAAGGAGTCTGCTGCATTATTTAAGGACTTTGCTGCATTATTTAACGACTCTGCTGAAGCATTTGAGGACTCAGCTGCATTATTTAAGGACTCTGCTGCATTATTTAAGGAATTTGCTGCATTATTTAAGGACTCTGCTGCGGTATTTAAGGACTCTGCTGCATTATTTAAGGACTTTGTTGCATTATGTAAGGAGCCTGCTGCATTATTTAAGGACTTTGCTGCATTATTTAATGACTCTGCTGAAGCATTTGAGGACTCAGCTGCATAATTTAAGGACTCTGCTGCATTATTTAAGGAATTTGCTGCATTATTTAAGGACTCTGCTGCGATATTTAAGGACTCTTCTGCATTATTTAAGGACTTTGATGCATTATTTAAGGACGCTGCTGCAGAATTTAAGGAATCTGCTGCATTATTTAAGGACTTTGTTGCATTATTTAAGGTCTCTGCTGCATTATTTAAGGACTCTGCTGTGGTATTTAATTACTCTGCTGCATTATTTAAGGAATTTGTTGCATTATTTAAGGACGCTGCTGCATTATTTAAGGACTTTGTTGCATTATTTAAGGACTTTGCTGCATTAATTAAGGACTTTGCTGCATTACTTAAGAACTCTGCTGCATTATTTAATTACTTGCTGCATTATTTAAGGACTCTGCTGCGGTGTTTAAGAACTCTGCTGCATTATTTAAGGACTTTGCTGCATTATTTTAGGACTCTGCTGCATTATTTAAGGACTTTGCTGTATTATTTAAGGACTCTACTGAATTATTTAAGGACTTTGTTGCATTATTTAAGGACTCTGCTGCATTATTTAAGGACTTTGCTGTATTATTTAAGGACTCTGCTGCATTATTTAAGGACTTTTTTGCATTATTTAATGACTCTGCTGCATTATTTAAGGACTTTGCTGCATTATTTAAGGACTCTGTTGCATTATTTAAGGACTTTATTGCATTATTTAATGACTCTGCTGCATTATTTAAGGAATTTGCTGCATTATTTAAGGACTCTGCTGCATTATTTAAGGACTTTGCTGCATTATTTAATGACTCTGCTGCATTATTTAAGGACTTTGTTGTATTATTTAAGGACTTTGCTGCATTATTTAAGGACTCTGCTGCGGTATTTAAGGACTCTGCTGCATTATTTAAGGACTTTGTTGCATTATTTAAGGACTCTGCTGCATTATTTAAGGACTTTGCTGCATTATTTAAGGACTATGCTGTGGTATTTAAGGACTCTGCTGTATTATTTAAGGACTTTGCTGCATTATTTAAGGACTCTGCTGCATTATTTAATGACTTTGTTGCATTATATAAAGACTCTGCTGCATTATTTAAGGACTATGTTGCATTATGTTAGAAGTCTGCTGCATTATTTAAGGACTTTGCTGCATTATTTAAGGACTCTGCTGCATTATTTAAGGACTTTATTGCATTATTTAAGGACTCTGCTGCATTATTTAATGACTCTGCTGAAGCATTTGAGGACTCAGCTGCATTATTTAAGGTCTCTGCTGTATTATTTAAGGACTCTGCTGCATTATTTAATGACTCTGCTGCGGTATTTAAGGACTCTGCTGCATTATTTAAGGACTTTGCTGCATTACTTAAGGACTGCTGCGTTATTTAAGGACTCTGCTGCATTATTTAAGACTTTGCTGCATTATTTAAGGACTCTGCTGCAGTGCTTAATGACTCTGCTGAAGCAATTGGGGACTCAGATGCATTATTTAAGGACTCTGCTGCATTATGTAAGGACTTTGCTGCTTTATTTAAGGACTTTGCTGCATTATTTAAGGACTTTGTTGCATTATTTAAGGACTCTGCTGCATTATTTAAGGACTTTGTTGCATTATTTAAGGACTCTGCTGCATTATTTAAGGACTTTGCTGCATTATTTAAGGACTATGCTGTGGTATTTAAGGACTATGCTTTGGCATTATTTAAGGACTTTGCTGCATTATTTAAGGACTCTGCTGCATTATTTAATTACTTTGCTGCATTATTAAAGGACCCTGCTGCGGCATTTAAGGATTCTGCTGCATTATTTAAGGACTTTGATGCATTATTTAAGGACGCTGCTGCAGAATTTAAGGAATCTGCTGCATTATTTAAGGACTTTGTTGCATTATTTAAGGTCTCTGCTGCATTATTTAAGGACTCTGCTATGGTACTTAACGACTTTGCTGCATTATTTAAGGACTTTGCTGCATTATTTAAGGACTTTGATGCATTATTTAAGAACTTTGTTGCATTATTTAAGGACTCTGCTGCATTATTTAAGGACTTTGTTGCATTATGTAAGGACTCTGCTGCATTATTTAAGGACTTTGTTGCATTATTTAAGGTCTCTGCTGCAGTATTTAATGACTCTGCTGAAGCATTTGGGCACTCAGATGCATTATTTAAGGACTCTGCTGCATTATGTAAGGGCTTTGCTGCTTTATTTAAGGACTCTTTTGCATTATTTAAGGACTTTGTTGCATTATTTAAGGACTCTGCTGCATTATTTAAGGACTTTGTTGCATTATTTAAGGATTCTGCTGCATTATTTAAGGACTTTGCTGCATTATTTAAGGACTTTGCCGCATTATTTAAGGACTATGCTTTGGTATTTAAGGACTCTGCTGCATTATTTAAGGACTCTGCTGCATTATTTAAGGACTCTGCTGCATTATTTAATTACTTTGCTGCATTATTTAAGGACTCTGCTGCGGTATTTAAGGACTCTGCTGCGGTATTTAAGGACTCTGCTGCATTATTTAAGGACACTGCTGCAGAATTTAAGGAATCTGCTTCATTATTTAAGGACTTTGTTGCTTTATTTAAGGTCTCTGCTGCATTATTTAAGGACTCTGCTATGGTACTTAAGGACTTTGCTGCATTATTTAAGGACTTTGCTGCATTATTTAAGGACTCTGCTGCATTATTTAAGAACTTTGTTGCATTATTTAAGGACTCTGCTGCATTATTTAAGGACTTTGTTGCATTATGTAAGGACTCTGCTGCATTATTTAAGGACTTTGCTGCATTATTTAAGGACTCTGCTGCATAATTTAAGGACTTTATTGCATTATTTTAGGATCCTGCTGCATTATTTAATGACTCTGCTGAAGCATTTGAGGACTCAGCTGCATTATTAAAGGTCTCTGCTGCATTATTTAAGGATCCTGCTGAAGCATTTGAGGACTCAGTTGCATTATTTAAGGACTTTGCTGCATTATTTAACGACTCTGCTGCGTTATTTAAGGACTCTGCTGCATTATTTAAGAACTTTGCTGTATTATTTAAGGACTCTTCTGCATTATTTAATGACTCTGCTGAAGTATTTGAGGACTCAGCTGCATTATTTAAGGACTCTGCTGCATTATTTAAGGAATTTGCTGCATTATTTAAGGACTCTGCTGCGTTATTTAAGGACTCTGCTGCATTATTTAAGGACTTTGATGCATTATTTAAGGACGCTGCTGCAGAATTTAAGGAATCTGCTGCATTATTTAAGGACTTTGTTGCAATATTTAAGGTCTCTGCTGCATTATTTAAGGACTCTGCTGTGGTATTTAAGGACTCTGCTGCATTATTTAAGGAATTTGTTGCATTATTTAAGGACGCTGCTGCATTATTTAAGGTCTTTGTTGCATTATTTAAGGACTCTGCTGCAGTATTTAATGACTCTGCTGAAGCATTTGGGGACTCAGATGCATTATTTAAGGACTCTGCTGCATTATGTAAGGGCTTTGCTGCTTTATTTAAGGACTCTTTTGCATTATTTAAGGACTTTGTTGCATTATTTAAGGACTCTGCTGCATTATTTAAGGACTTTGTTGCATTATTTAAGGATTCTGCTGCATTATTTAAGGACTTTGCTGCATTATTTAAGGACTATGCTTTGGTATTTAAGGACTCTGCTGCATTATTTAAGGACTTTGCTGCATTATTTAAGGACTCTGCTGCATTATTTAATTACTTTGCTGCATTATTTAAGGACTCTGCTGCGGTATTTAAGGACTCTGCTGCATTATTTAAGGACTTTGATGCATTATTTAAGGACTCTGCTGCATTATTTAAGGAATTTGTTGCATTATTTAAGGACTCTGCTGCATTATTTAAGGACTTTGCTGCATTATTTAATAACTTTGTTGCATTATATAAGTACTCTGCTGCATTATTTAAGGACTTTGTTGCATTATGTAAGGAGTCTGCTGCATTATTTAAGGACTTTGCTGCATTATTTAACGACTCTGCTGAAGCATTTGAGGACTCAGCTGCATTATTTAAGGACTCTGCTGCATTATTTAAGGAATTTGCTGCATTATTTAAGGACTCTGCTGCGGTATTTAAGGACTCTGCTGCATTATTTAAGGACTTTGTTGCATTATGTAAGGAGTCTGCTGCATTATTTAAGGACTTTGCTGCATTATTTAATGAATCTGCTGAAGCATTTGAGGACTCAACTGCATTATTTAAGGTCTCTGCTGCATTATTTAAGGACTCTGCTGAAGCATTTGAGGACTCAGCTGCATGATTTAAGGACTTTGCTGCATTATTTAAGGACTCTGCTGCATTATTTAAGGAATTTGTTGCATTATTTAAGGACTCTGCTGCATTATTTAAGGACTTTGCTGCATTATTTAATAACTTTGTTGCATTATATAAGTACTCTGCTGCATTATTTAAGGACTTTGTTGCATTATGTAAGGAGTCTGCTGCATTATTTAAGGACTTTGCTGCATTATTTAACGACTCTGCTGAAGCATTTGAGGACTCAGCTGCATTATTTAAGGACTCTGCTGCATTATTTAAGGAATTTGCTGCATTATTTAAGGACTCTGCTGCGGTATTTAAGGACTCTGCTGCATTATTTAAGGACTTTGTTGCATTATGTAAGGAGCCTGCTGCATTATTTAAGGACTTTGCTGCATTATTTAATGACTCTGCTGAAGCATTTGAGGACTCAGCTGCATAATTTAAGGACTCTGCTGCATTATTTAAGGAATTTGCTGCATTATTTAAGGACTCTGCTGCGATATTTAAGGACACTTCTGCATTATTTAAGGACTTTGATGCATTATTTAAGGACGCTGCTGCAGAATTTAAGGAATCTGCTGCATTATTTAAGGACTTTGTTGCATTATTTAAGGTCTCTGCTGCATTATTTAACGACTTTGCTGCATTATTTAAGGACTCTGCTGCATAATTTAAGGACTTTATTGCATTATTTTAGGATCCTGCTGCATTATTTAATGACTCTGCTGAAGCATTTGAGGACTCAGCTGCATTATTAAAGGTCTCTGCTGCATTATTTAAGGATCCTGCTGAAGCATTTGAGGACTCAGCTGCATTATTTAAGGACTTTGCTGCATTATTTAACGACTCTGCTGCGTTATTTAAGGACTCTGCTGCATTATTTAAGAACTTTGCTGCATTATTTAAGGACTCTTCTGCATTATTTAATGACTCTGCTGAAGTATTTGAGGACTCAGCTGCATTATTTAAGGACTCTGCTGCATTATTTAAGGAATTTGCTGCATTATTTAAGGACTCTGCTGCGTTATTTAAGGACTCTGCTGCATTATTTAAGGACTTTGATGCATTATTTAAGGACGCTGCTGCAGAATTTAAGGAATCTGCTGCATTATTTAAGGACTTTGTTGCATTATGTAAGGACTCTGCTGCATTATTTAAGGACTTTGCTGCATTATTTAAGGACTCTGCTGCATAATTTAAGGACTTTATTGCATTATTTTAGGATCCTGCTGCATTATTTAATGACTCTGCTGAAGCATTTGAGGACTCAGCTGCATTATTAAAGGTCTCTGCTGCATTATTTAAGGATCCTGCTGAAGCATTTGAGGACTCAGTTGCATTATTTAAGGACTTTGCTGCATTATTTAACGACTCTGCTGCGTTATTTAAGGACTCTGCTGCATTATTTAAGAACTTTGCTGTATTATTTAAGGACTCTTCTGCATTATTTAATGACTCTGCTGAAGTATTTGAGGACTCAGCTGCATTATTTAAGGACTCTGCTGCATTATTTAAGGAATTTGCTGCATTATTTAAGGACTCTGCTGCGTTATTTAAGGACTCTGCTGCATTATTTAAGGACTTTGATGCATTATTTAAGGACGCTGCTGCAGAATTTAAGGAATCTGCTGCATTATTTAAGGACTTTGTTGCAATATTTAAGGTCTCTGCTGCATTATTTAAGGACTCTGCTGTGGTATTTAAGGACTCTGCTGCATTATTTAAGGACTTTGATGCATTATTTAAGGACTCTGCTGCATTATTTAAGGAATTTGTTGCATTATTTAAGGACTCTGCTGCATTATTTAAGGACTTTGCTGCATTATTTAATAACTTTGTTGCATTATATAAGTACTCTGCTGCATTATTTAAGGACTTTGTTGCATTATGTAAGGAGTCTGCTGCATTATTTAAGGACTTTGCTGCATTATTTAACGACTCTGCTGAAGCATTTGAGGACTCAGCTGCATTATTTAAGGACTCTGCTGCATTATTTAAGGAATTTGCTGCATTATTTAAGGACTCTGCTGCGGTATTTAAGGACTCTGCTGCATTATTTAAGGACTTTGTTGCATTATGTAAGGAGTCTGCTGCATTATTTAAGGACTTTGCTGCATTATTTAATGAATCTGCTGAAGCATTTGAGGACTCAACTGCATTATTTAAGGTCTCTGCTGCATTATTTAAGGACTCTGCTGAAGCATTTGAGGACTCAGCTGCATGATTTAAGGACTTTGCTGCATTATTTAAGGACTCTGCTGCATTATTTAAGGAATTTGTTGCATTATTTAAGGACTCTGCTGCATTATTTAAGGACTTTGCTGCATTATTTAATAACTTTGTTGCATTATATAAGTACTCTGCTGCATTATTTAAGGACTTTGTTGCATTATGTAAGGAGTCTGCTGCATTATTTAAGGACTTTGCTGCATTATTTAACGACTCTGCTGAAGCATTTGAGGACTCAGCTGCATTATTTAAGGACTCTGCTGCATTATTTAAGGAATTTGCTGCATTATTTAAGGACTCTGCTGCGGTATTTAAGGACTCTGCTGCATTATTTAAGGACTTTGTTGCATTATGTAAGGAGCCTGCTGCATTATTTAAGGACTTTGCTGCATTATTTAATGACTCTGCTGAAGCATTTGAGGACTCAGCTGCATAATTTAAGGACTCTGCTGCATTATTTAAGGAATTTGCTGCATTATTTAAGGACTCTGCTGCGATATTTAAGGACACTTCTGCATTATTTAAGGACTTTGATGCATTATTTAAGGACGCTGCTGCAGAATTTAAGGAATCTGCTGCATTATTTAAGGACTTTGTTGCATTATTTAAGGTCTCTGCTGCATTATTTAACGACTTTGCTGCATTATTTAAGGACTCTGCTGCATAATTTAAGGACTTTATTGCATTATTTTAGGATCCTGCTGCATTATTTAATGACTCTGCTGAAGCATTTGAGGACTCAGCTGCATTATTAAAGGTCTCTGCTGCATTATTTAAGGATCCTGCTGAAGCATTTGAGGACTCAGCTGCATTATTTAAGGACTTTGCTGCATTATTTAACGACTCTGCTGCGTTATTTAAGGACTCTGCTGCATTATTTAAGAACTTTGCTGCATTATTTAAGGACTCTTCTGCATTATTTAATGACTCTGCTGAAGTATTTGAGGACTCAGCTGCATTATTTAAGGACTCTGCTGCATTATTTAAGGAATTTGCTGCATTATTTAAGGACTCTGCTGCGTTATTTAAGGACTCTGCTGCATTATTTAAGGACTTTGATGCATTATTTAAGGACGCTGCTGCAGAATTTAAGGAATCTGCTGCATTATTTAAGGACTTTGTTGCATTATGTAAGGACTCTGCTGCATTATTTAAGGACTTTGCTGCATTATTTAAGGACTCTGCTGCATAATTTAAGGACTTTATTGCATTATTTTAGGATCCTGCTGCATTATTTAATGACTCTGCTGAAGCATTTGAGGACTCAGCTGCATTATTAAAGGTCTCTGCTGCATTATTTAAGGATCCTGCTGAAGCATTTGAGGACTCAGTTGCATTATTTAAGGACTTTGCTGCATTATTTAACGACTCTGCTGCGTTATTTAAGGACTCTGCTGCATTATTTAAGAACTTTGCTGTATTATTTAAGGACTCTTCTGCATTATTTAATGACTCTGCTGAAGTATTTGAGGACTCAGCTGCATTATTTAAGGACTCTGCTGCATTATTTAAGGAATTTGCTGCATTATTTAAGGACTCTGCTGCGTTATTTAAGGACTCTGCTGCATTATTTAAGGACTTTGATGCATTATTTAAGGACGCTGCTGCAGAATTTAAGGAATCTGCTGCATTATTTAAGGACTTTGTTGCAATATTTAAGGTCTCTGCTGCATTATTTAAGGACTCTGCTGTGGTATTTAAGGACTCTGCTGCATTATTTAAGGAATTTGTTGCATTATTTAAGGACGCTGCTGCATTATTTAAGGTCTTTGTTGCATTATTTAAGGACTCTGCTGCAGTATTTAATGACTCTGCTGAAGCATTTGGGGACTCAGATGCATTATTTAAGGACTCTGCTGCATTATGTAAGGGCTTTGCTGCTTTATTTAAGGACTCTTTTGCATTATTTAAGGACTTTGTTGCATTATTTAAGGACTCTGCTGCATTATTTAAGGACTTTGTTGCATTATTTAAGGATTCTGCTGCATTATTTAAGGACTTTGCTGCATTATTTAAGGACTATGCTTTGGTATTTAAGGACTCTGCTGCATTATTTAAGGACTTTGCTGCATTATTTAAGGACTCTGCTGCATTATTTAATTACTTTGCTGCATTATTTAAGGACTCTGCTGCGGTATTTAAGGACTCTGCTGCATTATTTAAGGACTTTGATGCATTATTTAAGGACTCTGCTGCATTATTTAAGGAATTTGTTGCATTATTTAAGGACTCTGCTGCATTATTTAAGGACTTTGCTGCATTATTTAATAACTTTGTTGCATTATATAAGTACTCTGCTGCATTATTTAAGGACTTTGTTGCATTATGTAAGGAGTCTGCTGCATTATTTAAGGACTTTGCTGCATTATTTAACGACTCTGCTGAAGCATTTGAGGACTCAGCTGCATTATTTAAGGACTCTGCTGCATTATTTAAGGAATTTGCTGCATTATTTAAGGACTCTGCTGCGGTATTTAAGGACTCTGCTGCATTATTTAAGGACTTTGTTGCATTATGTAAGGAGTCTGCTGCATTATTTAAGGACTTTGCTGCATTATTTAATGAATCTGCTGAAGCATTTGAGGACTCAACTGCATTATTTAAGGTCTCTGCTGCATTATTTAAGGACTCTGCTGAAGCATTTGAGGACTCAGCTGCATGATTTAAGGACTTTGCTGCATTATTTAAGGACTCTGCTGCATTATTTAAGGAATTTGTTGCATTATTTAAGGACTCTGCTGCATTATTTAAGGACTTTGCTGCATTATTTAATAACTTTGTTGCATTATATAAGTACTCTGCTGCATTATTTAAGGACTTTGTTGCATTATGTAAGGAGTCTGCTGCATTATTTAAGGACTTTGCTGCATTATTTAACGACTCTGCTGAAGCATTTGAGGACTCAGCTGCATTATTTAAGGACTCTGCTGCATTATTTAAGGAATTTGCTGCATTATTTAAGGACTCTGCTGCGGTATTTAAGGACTCTGCTGCATTATTTAAGGACTTTGTTGCATTATGTAAGGAGCCTGCTGCATTATTTAAGGACTTTGCTGCATTATTTAATGACTCTGCTGAAGCATTTGAGGACTCAGCTGCATAATTTAAGGACTCTGCTGCATTATTTAAGGAATTTGCTGCATGATTTAAGGACTCTGCTGCGATATTTAAGGACTCTTCTGCATTATTTAAGGACTTTGATGCATTATTTAAGGACGCTGCTGCAGAATTTAAGGAATCTGCTGCATTATTTAAGGACTTTGTTGCATTATTTAAGGTCTCTGCTGCATTATTTAACGACTTTGCTGCATTATTTAAGGACTCTGCTGCATAATTTAAGGACTTTATTGCATTATTTTAGGATCCTGCTGCATTATTTAATGACTCTGCTGAAGCATTTGAGGACTCAGCTGCATTATTAAAGGTCTCTGCTGCATTATTTAAGGATCCTGCTGAAGCATTTGAGGACTCAGCTGCATTATTTAAGGACTTTGCTGCATTATTTAACGACTCTGCTGCGTTATTTAAGGACTCTGCTGCATTATTTAAGAACTTTGCTGCATTATTTAAGGACTCTTCTGCATTATTTAATGACTCTGCTGAAGTATTTGAGGACTCAGCTGCATTATTTAAGGACTCTGCTGCATTATTTAAGGAATTTGATGCATTATTTAAGGACTCTGCTGCGTTATTTAAGGACTCTGCTGCATTATTTAAGGACTTTGATGCATTATTTAAGGACGCTGCTGCAGAATTTAAGGAATCTGCTGCATTATTTAAGGACTTTGTTGCATTATTTAAGGTCTCTGCTGCATTATTTAAGGACTCTGCTGTGGTATTTAAGGACTCTGCTGCATTATTTAAGGAATTTGTTGCATTATTTAAGGACGCTGCTGCATTATTTAAGGACTTTGTTGCTTTATTTAAGGACTCTGCTGCAGTATTTAATGACTCTGCTGAAGCATTTGGGGACTCAGATGCATTATTTAAGGACTCTGCTGCATTATGTAAGGGCTTTGCTGCTTTATTTAAGGACTCTTTTGCATTATTTAAGGACTTTGTTGCATTATTTAAGGACTCTGCTGCATTATTTAAGGACTTTGCTGCATTATTTAAGGACTATGCTTTGGTATTTAAGGACTCTGCTGCATTATTTAAGGACTTTGCTGCATTATTTAAGGACTCTGCTGCATTATTTAATTACTTTGCTGCATTATTTAAGGACTCTGCTGCGGTATTTAAGGACTCTGCTGCATTATTTAAGGACTTTGATGCATTATTTAAGGACTCTGCTGCATTATTTAAGGAATTTGTTGCATTATTTAAGGACTCTGCTGCATTATTTAAGGACTTTGCTGCATTATTTAATAACTTTGTTGCATTATATAAGTACTCTGCTGCATTATTTAAGGACTTTGTTGCATTATGTAAGGAGTCTGCTGCATTATTTAAGGACTTTGCTGCATTATTTAACGACTCTGCTGAAGCATTTGAGGACTCAGCTGCATTATTTAAGGACTCTGCTGCATTATTTAAGGAATTTGCTGCATTATTTAAGGACTCTGCTGCGGTATTTAAGGACTCTGCTGCATTATTTAAGGACTTTGTTGCATTATGTAAGGAGTCTGCTGCATTATTTAAGGACTTTGCTGCATTATTTAATGAATCTGCTGAAGCATTTGAGGACTCAACTGCATTATTTAAGGTCTCTGCTGCATTATTTAAGGACTCTGCTGAAGCATTTGAGGACTCAGCTGCATGATTTAAGGACTTTGCTGCATTAGTTAAGGACTCTGCTGCATTATTTAAGGAATTTGTTGCATTATTTAAGGACTCTGCTGCATTATTTAAGGACTTTGCTGCATTATTTAATAACTTTGTTGCATTATATAAGTACTCTGCTGCATTATTTAAGGACTTTGTTGCATTATGTAAGGAGTCTGCTGCATTATTTAAGGACTTTGCTGCATTATTTAACGACTCTGCTGAAGCATTTGAGGACTCAGCTGCATTATTTAAGGACACTGCTGCATTATTTAAGGAATTTGCTGCATTATTTAAGGACTCTGCTGCGGTATTTAAGGACTCTGCTGCATTATTTAAGGACTTTGTTGCATTATTTAAGGTCTCTGCTGCAGTATTTAATGACTCTGCTGAAGCATTTGGGCACTCAGATGCATTATTTAAGGACTCTGCTGCATTATGTAAGGGCTTTGCTGCTTTATTTAAGGACTCTTTTGCATTATTTAAGGACTTTGTTGCATTATTTAAGGACTCTGCTGCATTATTTAAGGACTTTGTTGCATTATTTAAGGATTCTGCTGCATTATTTAAGGACTTTGCTGCATTATTTAAGGACTTTGCCGCATTATTTAAGGACTATGCTTTGGTATTTAAGGACTCTGCTGCATTATTTAAGGACTCTGCTGCATTATTTAAGGACTCTGCTGCATTATTTAATTACTTTGCTGCATTATTTAAGGACTCTGCTGCGGTATTTAAGGACTCTGCTGCGGTATTTAAGGACTCTGCTGCATTATTTAAGGACACTGCTGCAGAATTTAAGGAATCTGCTTCATTATTTAAGGACTTTGTTGCTTTATTTAAGGTCTCTGCTGCATTATTTAAGGACTCTGCTATGGTACTTAAGGACTTTGCTGCATTATTTAAGGACTTTGCTGCATTATTTAAGGACTCTGCTGCATTATTTAAGAACTTTGTTGCATTATTTAAGGACTCTGCTGCATTATTTAAGGACTTTGTTGCATTATGTAAGGACTCTGCTGCATTATTTAAGGACTTTGCTGCATTATTTAAGGACTCTGCTGCATAATTTAAGGACTTTATTGCATTATTTTAGGATCCTGCTGCATTATTTAATGACTCTGCTGAAGCATTTGAGGACTCAGCTGCATTATTAAAGGTCTCTGCTGCATTATTTAAGGATCCTGCTGAAGCATTTGAGGACTCAGTTGCATTATTTAAGGACTTTGCTGCATTATTTAACGACTCTGCTGCGTTATTTAAGGACTCTGCTGCATTATTTAAGAACTTTGCTGTATTATTTAAGGACTCTTCTGCATTATTTAATGACTCTGCTGAAGTATTTGAGGACTCAGCTGCATTATTTAAGGACTCTGCTGCATTATTTAAGGAATTTGCTGCATTATTTAAGGACTCTGCTGCGTTATTTAAGGACTCTGCTGCATTATTTAAGGACTTTGATGCATTATTTAAGGACGCTGCTGCAGAATTTAAGGAATCTGCTGCATTATTTAAGGACTTTGTTGCAATATTTAAGGTCTCTGCTGCATTATTTAAGGACTCTGCTGTGGTATTTAAGGACTCTGCTGCATTGTTTAAGGAATTTGTTGCATTATTTAAGGACGCTGCTGCATTATTTAAGGTCTTTGTTGCATTATTTAAGGACTCTGCTGCAGTATTTAATGACTCTGCTGAAGCATTTGGGGACTCAGATGCATTATTTAAGGACTCTGCTGCATTATGTAAGGGCTTTGCTGCTTTATTTAAGGACTCTTTTGCATTATTTAAGGACTTTGTTGCATTATTTAAGGACTCTGCTGCATTATTTAAGGACTTTGTTGCATTATTTAAGGATTCTGCTGCATTATTTAAGGACTTTGCTGCATTATTTAAGGACTATGCTTTGGTATTTAAGGACTCTGCTGCATTATTTAAGGACTTTGCTGCATTATTTAAGGACTCTGCTGCATTATTTAATTACTTTGCTGCATTATTTAAGGACTCTGCTGCGGTATTTAAGGACTCTGCTGCATTATTTAAGGACTTTGATGCATTATTTAAGGACTCTGCTGCATTATTTAAGGAATTTGTTGCATTATTTAAGGACTCTGCTGCATTATTTAAGGACTTTGCTGCATTATTTAATAACTTTGTTGCATTATATAAGTACTCTGCTGCATTATTTAAGGACTTTGTTGCATTATGTAAGGAGTCTGCTGCATTATTTAAGGACTTTGCTGCATTATTTAACGACTCTGCTGAAGCATTTGAGGACTCAGCTGCATTATTTAAGGACTCTGCTGCATTATTTAAGGAATTTGCTGCATTATTTAAGGACTCTGCTGCGGTATTTAAGGACTCTGCTGCATTATTTAAGGACTTTGTTGCATTATGTAAGGAGTCTGCTGCATTATTTAAGGACTTTGCTGCATTATTTAATGAATCTGCTGAAGCATTTGAGGACTCAACTGCATTATTTAAGGTCTCTGCTGCATTATTTAAGGACTCTGCTGAAGCATTTGAGGACTCAGCTGCATGATTTAAGGACTTTGCTGCATTAGTTAAGGACTCTGCTGCATTATTTAAGGAATTTGTTGCATTATTTAAGGACTCTGCTGCATTATTTAAGGACTTTGCTGCATTATTTAATAACTTTGTTGCATTATATAAGTACTCTGCTGCATTATTTAAGGACTTTGTTGCATTATGTAAGGAGTCTGCTGCATTATTTAAGGACTTTGCTGCATTATTTAACGACTCTGCTGAAGCATTTGAGGACTCAGCTGCATTATTTAAGGACACTGCTGCATTATTTAAGGAATTTGCTGCATTATTTAAGGACTCTGCTGCGGTATTTAAGGACTCTGCTGCATTATTTAAGGACTTTGTTGCATTATTTAAGGTCTCTGCTGCAGTATTTAATGACTCTGCTGAAGCATTTGGGCACTCAGATGCATTATTTAAGGACTCTGCTGCATTATGTAAGGGCTTTGCTGCTTTATTTAAGGACTCTTTTGCATTATTTAAGGACTTTGTTGCATTATTTAAGGATTCTGCTGCATTATTTAAGGACTTTGCTGCATTATTTAAGGACTTTGCCGCATTATTTAAGGACTATGCTTTGGTATTTAAGGACTCTGCTGCATTATTTAAGGACTCTGCTGCATTATTTAAGGACTCTGCTGCATTATTTAATTACTTTGCTGCATTATTTAAGGACTCTGCTGCGGTATTTAAGGACTCTGCTGCGGTATTTAAGGACTCTGCTGCATTATTTAAGGACACTGCTGCAGAATTTAAGGAATCTGCTTCATTATTTAAGGACTTTGTTGCTTTATTTAAGGTCTCTGCTGCATTATTTAAGGACTCTGCTATGGTACTTAAGGACTTTGCTGCATTATTTAAGGACTTTGCTGCATTATTTAAGGACTCTGCTGCATTATTTAAGAACTTTGTTGCATTATTTAAGGACTCTGCTGCATTATTTAAGGACTTTGTTGCATTATGTAAGGACTCTGCTGCATTATTTAAGGACTTTGCTGCATTATTTAAGGACTCTGCTGCATAATTTAAGGACTTTATTGCATTATTTTAGGATCCTGCTGCATTATTTAATGACTCTGCTGAAGCATTTGAGGACTCAGCTGCATTATTAAAGGTCTCTGCTGCATTATTTAAGGATCCTGCTGAAGCATTTGAGGACTCAGTTGCATTATTTAAGGACTTTGCTGCATTATTTAACGACTCTGCTGCGTTATTTAAGGACTCTGCTGCATTATTTAAGAACTTTGCTGTATTATTTAAGGACTCTTCTGCATTATTTAATGACTCTGCTGAAGTATTTGAGGACTCAGCTGCATTATTTAAGGACTCTGCTGCATTATTTAAGGAATTTGCTGCATTATTTAAGGACTCTGCTGCGTTATTTAAGGACTCTGCTGCATTATTTAAGGACTTTGATGCATTATTTAAGGACGCTGCTGCAGAATTTAAGGAATCTGCTGCATTATTTAAGGACTTTGTTGCAATATTTAAGGTCTCTGCTGCATTATTTAAGGACTCTGCTGTGGTATTTAAGGACTCTGCTGCATTGTTTAAGGAATTTGTTGCATTATTTAAGGACGCTGCTGCATTATTTAAGGTCTTTGTTGCATTATTTAAGGACTCTGCTGCAGTATTTAATGACTCTGCTGAAGCATTTGGGGACTCAGATGCATTATTTAAGGACTCTGCTGCATTATGTAAGGGCTTTGCTGCTTTATTTAAGGACTCTTTTGCATTATTTAAGGACTTTGTTGCATTATTTAAGGACTCTGCTGCATTATTTAAGGACTTTGTTGCATTATTTAAGGATTCTGCTGCATTATTTAAGGACTTTGCTGCATTATTTAAGGACTATGCTTTGGTATTTAAGGACTCTGCTGCATTATTTAAGGACTTTGCTGCATTATTTAAGGACTCTGCTGCATTATTTAATTACTTTGCTGCATTATTTAAGGACTCTGCTGCGGTATTTAAGGACTCTGCTGCATTATTTAAGGACTTTGATGCATTATTTAAGGACTCTGCTGCATTATTTAAGGAATTTGTTGCATTATTTAAGGACTCTGCTGCATTATTTAAGGACTTTGCTGCATTATTTAATAACTTTGTTGCATTATATAAGTACTCTGCTGCATTATTTAAGGACTTTGTTGCATTATGTAAGGAGTCTGCTGCATTATTTAAGGACTTTGCTGCATTATTTAACGACTCTGCTGAAGCATTTGAGGACTCAGCTGCATTATTTAAGGACTCTGCTGCATTATTTAAGGAATTTGCTGCATTATTTAAGGACTCTGCTGCGGTATTTAAGGACTCTGCTGCATTATTTAAGGACTTTGTTGCATTATGTAAGGAGCCTGCTGCATTATTTAAGGACTTTGCTGCATTATTTAATGACTCTGCTGAAGCATTTGAGGACTCAGCTGCATAATTTAAGGACTCTGCTGCATTATTTAAGGAATTTGCTGCATGATTTAAGGACTCTGCTGCGATATTTAAGGACTCTTCTGCATTATTTAAGGACTTTGATGCATTATTTAAGGACGCTGCTGCAGAATTTAAGGAATCTGCTGCATTATTTAAGGACTTTGTTGCATTATTTAAGGTCTCTGCTGCATTATTTAACGACTTTGCTGCATTATTTAAGGACTCTGCTGCATAATTTAAGGACTTTATTGCATTATTTTAGGATCCTGCTGCATTATTTAATGACTCTGCTGAAGCATTTGAGGACTCAGCTGCATTATTAAAGGTCTCTGCTGCATTATTTAAGGATCCTGCTGAAGCATTTGAGGACTCAGCTGCATTATTTAAGGACTCTGCTGCGGTATTTAAGGACTCTGCTGCATTATTTAAGGACTTTGTTGCATTATGTAAGGAGTCTGCTGCATTATTTAAGGACTTTGCTGCATTATTTAATGAATCTGCTGAAGCATTTGAGGACTCAACTGCATTATTTAAGGTCTCTGCTGCATTATTTAACGACTCTGCTGAAGCATTTGAGGACTCAGCTGCATGATTTAAGGACTTTGCTGCATTATTTAAGGACTCTGCTGCATTATTTAAGGAATTTGTTGCATTATTTAAGGACTCTGCTGCATTATTTAAGGACTTTGCTGCATTATTTAATAACTTTGTTGCATTATATAAGTACTCTGCTGCATTATTTAAGGACTTTGTTGCATTATGTAAGGAGTCTGCTGCATTATTTAAGGACTTTGCTGCATTATTTAACGACTCTGCTGAAGCATTTGAGGACTCAGCTGCATTATTTAAGGACTCTGCTGCATTATTTAAGGAATTTGCTGCATTATTTAAGGACTCTGCTGCGGTATTTAAGGACTCTGCTGCATTATTTAAGGACTTTGTTGCATTATGTAAGGAGCCTGCTGCATTATTTAAGGACTTTGCTGCATTATTTAATGACTCTGCTGAAGCATTTGAGGACTCAGCTGCATAATTTAAGGACTCTGCTGCATTATTTAAGGAATTTGCTGCATGATTTAAGGACTCTGCTGCGATATTTAAGGACTCTTCTGCATTATTTAAGGACTTTGATGCATTATTTAAGGACGCTGCTGCAGAATTTAAGGAATCTGCTGCATTATTTAAGGACTTTGTTGCATTATTTAAGGTCTCTGCTGCATTATTTAACGACTTTGCTGCATTATTTAAGGACTCTGCTGCATAATTTAAGGACTTTATTGCATTATTTTAGGATCCTGCTGCATTATTTAATGACTCTGCTGAAGCATTTGAGGACTCAGCTGCATTATTAAAGGTCTCTGCTGCATTATTTAAGGATCCTGCTGAAGCATTTGAGGACTCAGCTGCATTATTTAAGGACTTTGCTGCATTATTTAACGACTCTGCTGCGTTATTTAAGGACTCTGCTGCATTATTTAAGAACTTTGCTGCATTATTTAAGGACTCTTCTGCATTATTTAATGACTCTGCTGAAGTATTTGAGGACTCAGCTGCATTATTTAAGGACTCTGCTGCATTATTTAAGGAATTTGATGCATTATTTAAGGACTCTGCTGCGTTATTTAAGGACTCTGCTGCATTATTTAAGGACTTTGATGCATTATTTAAGGACGCTGCTGCAGAATTTAAGGAATCTGCTGCATTATTTAAGGACTTTGTTGCATTATTTAAGGTCTCTGCTGCATTATTTAAGGACTCTGCTGTGGTATTTAAGGACTCTGCTGCATTATTTAAGGAATTTGTTGCATTATTTAAGGACGCTGCTGCATTATTTAAGGACTTTGTTGCTTTATTTAAGGACTCTGCTGCAGTATTTAATGACTCTGCTGAAGCATTTGGGGACTCAGATGCATTATTTAAGGACTCTGCTGCATTATGTAAGGGCTTTGCTGCTTTATTTAAGGACTCTTTTGCATTATTTAAGGACTTTGTTGCATTATTTAAGGACTCTGCTGCATTATTTAAGGACTTTGCTGCATTATTTAAGGACTATGCTTTGGTATTTAAGGACTCTGCTGCATTATTTAAGGACTTTGCTGCATTATTTAAGGACTCTGCTGCATTATTTAATTACTTTGCTGCATTATTTAAGGACTCTGCTGCGGTATTTAAGGACTCTGCTGCATTATTTAAGGACTTTGATGCATTATTTAAGGACTCTGCTGCATTATTTAAGGAATTTGTTGCATTATTTAAGGACTCTGCTGCATTATTTAAGGACTTTGCTGCATTATTTAATAACTTTGTTGCATTATATAAGTACTCTGCTGCATTATTTAAGGACTTTGTTGCATTATGTAAGGAGTCTGCTGCATTATTTAAGGACTTTGCTGCATTATTTAACGACTCTGCTGAAGCATTTGAGGACTCAGCTGCATTATTTAAGGACTCTGCTGCATTATTTAAGGAATTTGCTGCATTATTTAAGGACTCTGCTGCGGTATTTAAGGACTCTGCTGCATTATTTAAGGACTTTGTTGCATTATGTAAGGAGTCTGCTGCATTATTTAAGGACTTTGCTGCATTATTTAATGAATCTGCTGAAGCATTTGAGGACTCAACTGCATTATTTAAGGTCTCTGCTGCATTATTTAAGGACTCTGCTGAAGCATTTGAGGACTCAGCTGCATGATTTAAGGACTTTGCTGCATTAGTTAAGGACTCTGCTGCATTATTTAAGGAATTTGTTGCATTATTTAAGGACTCTGCTGCATTATTTAAGGACTTTGCTGCATTATTTAATAACTTTGTTGCATTATATAAGTACTCTGCTGCATTATTTAAGGACTTTGTTGCATTATGTAAGGAGTCTGCTGCATTATTTAAGGACTTTGCTGCATTATTTAACGACTCTGCTGAAGCATTTGAGGACTCAGCTGCATTATTTAAGGACACTGCTGCATTATTTAAGGAATTTGCTGCATTATTTAAGGACTCTGCTGCGGTATTTAAGGACTCTGCTGCATTATTTAAGGACTTTGTTGCATTATTTAAGGTCTCTGCTGCAGTATTTAATGACTCTGCTGAAGCATTTGGGCACTCAGATGCATTATTTAAGGACTCTGCTGCATTATGTAAGGGCTTTGCTGCTTTATTTAAGGACTCTTTTGCATTATTTAAGGACTTTGTTGCATTATTTAAGGACTCTGCTGCATTATTTAAGGACTTTGTTGCATTATTTAAGGATTCTGCTGCATTATTTAAGGACTTTGCTGCATTATTTAAGGACTTTGCCGCATTATTTAAGGACTATGCTTTGGTATTTAAGGACTCTGCTGCATTATTTAAGGACTCTGCTGCATTATTTAAGGACTCTGCTGCATTATTTAATTACTTTGCTGCATTATTTAAGGACTCTGCTGCGGTATTTAAGGACTCTGCTGCGGTATTTAAGGACTCTGCTGCATTATTTAAGGACACTGCTGCAGAATTTAAGGAATCTGCTTCATTATTTAAGGACTTTGTTGCTTTATTTAAGGTCTCTGCTGCATTATTTAAGGACTCTGCTATGGTACTTAAGGACTTTGCTGCATTATTTAAGGACTTTGCTGCATTATTTAAGGACTCTGCTGCATTATTTAAGAACTTTGTTGCATTATTTAAGGACTCTGCTGCATTATTTAAGGACTTTGTTGCATTATGTAAGGACTCTGCTGCATTATTTAAGGACTTTGCTGCATTATTTAAGGACTCTGCTGCATAATTTAAGGACTTTATTGCATTATTTTAGGATCCTGCTGCATTATTTAATGACTCTGCTGAAGCATTTGAGGACTCAGCTGCATTATTAAAGGTCTCTGCTGCATTATTTAAGGATCCTGCTGAAGCATTTGAGGACTCAGTTGCATTATTTAAGGACTTTGCTGCATTATTTAACGACTCTGCTGCGTTATTTAAGGACTCTGCTGCATTATTTAAGAACTTTGCTGTATTATTTAAGGACTCTTCTGCATTATTTAATGACTCTGCTGAAGTATTTGAGGACTCAGCTGCATTATTTAAGGACTCTGCTGCATTATTTAAGGAATTTGCTGCATTATTTAAGGACTCTGCTGCGTTATTTAAGGACTCTGCTGCATTATTTAAGGACTTTGATGCATTATTTAAGGACGCTGCTGCAGAATTTAAGGAATCTGCTGCATTATTTAAGGACTTTGTTGCAATATTTAAGGTCTCTGCTGCATTATTTAAGGACTCTGCTGTGGTATTTAAGGACTCTGCTGCATTATTTAAGGAATTTGTTGCATTATTTAAGGACGCTGCTGCATTATTTAAGGTCTTTGTTGCATTATTTAAGGACTCTGCTGCAGTATTTAATGACTCTGCTGAAGCATTTGGGGACTCAGATGCATTATTTAAGGACTCTGCTGCATTATGTAAGGGCTTTGCTGCTTTATTTAAGGACTCTTTTGCATTATTTAAGGACTTTGTTGCATTATTTAAGGACTCTGCTGCATTATTTAAGGACTTTGTTGCATTATTTAAGGATTCTGCTGCATTATTTAAGGACTTTGCTGCATTATTTAAGGACTATGCTTTGGTATTTAAGGACTCTGCTGCATTATTTAAGGACTTTGCTGCATTATTTAAGGACTCTGCTGCATTATTTAATTACTTTGCTGCATTATTTAAGGACTCTGCTGCGGTATTTAAGGACTCTGCTGCATTATTTAAGGACTTTGATGCATTATTTAAGGACTCTGCTGCATTATTTAAGGAATTTGTTGCATTATTTAAGGACTCTGCTGCATTATTTAAGGACTTTGCTGCATTATTTAATAACTTTGTTGCATTATATAAGTACTCTGCTGCATTATTTAAGGACTTTGTTGCATTATGTAAGGAGTCTGCTGCATTATTTAAGGACTTTGCTGCATTATTTAACGACTCTGCTGAAGCATTTGAGGACTCAGCTGCATTATTTAAGGACTCTGCTGCTTTATTTAAGGAATTTGCTGCATTATTTAAGGACTCTGCTGCGGTATTTAAGGACTCTGCTGCATTATTTAAGGACTTTGTTGCATTATGTAAGGAGTCTGCTGCATTATTTAAGGACTTTGCTGCATTATTTAATGAATCTGCTGAAGCATTTGAGGACTCAACTGCATTATTTAAGGTCTCTGCTGCATTATTTAAGGACTCTGCTGAAGCATTTGAGGACTCAGCTGCATGATTTAAGGACTTTGCTGCATTATTTAAGGACTCTGCTGCATTATTTAAGGAATTTGTTGCATTATTTAAGGACTCTGCTGCATTATTTAAGGACTTTGCTGCATTATTTAATAACTTTGTTGCATTATATAAGTACTCTGCTGCATTATTTAAGGACTTTGTTGCATTATGTAAGGAGTCTGCTGCATTATTTAAGGACTTTGCTGCATTATTTAACGACTCTGCTGAAGCATTTGAGGACTCAGCTGCATTATTTAAGGACTCTGCTGCATTATTTAAGGAATTTGCTGCATTATTTAAGGACTCTGCTGCGGTATTTAAGGACTCTGCTGCATTATTTAAGGACTTTGTTGCATTATGTAAGGAGCCTGCTGCATTATTTAAGGACTTTGCTGCATTATTTAATGACTCTGCTGAAGCATTTGAGGACTCAGCTGCATAATTTAAGGACTCTGCTGCATTATTTAAGGAATTTGCTGCATTATTTAAGGACTCTGCTGCGATATTTAAGGACTCTTCTGCATTATTTAAGGACTTTGATGCATTATTTAAGGACGCTGCTGCAGAATTTAAGGAATCTGCTGCATTATTTAAGGACTTTGTTGCATTATTTAAGGTCTCTGCTGCATTATTTAAGGACTCTGCTGTGGTATTTAATTACTCTGCTGCATTATTTAAGGAATTTGTTGCATTATTTAAGGACGCTGCTGCATTATTTAAGGACTTTGTTGCATTATTTAAGGACTTTGCTGCATTAATTAAGGACTTTGCTGCATTACTTAAGAACTCTGCTGCATTATTTAATTACTTGCTGCATTATTTAAGGACTCTGCTGCGGTGTTTAAGAACTCTGCTGCATTATTTAAGGACTTTGCTGCATTATTTTAGGACTCTGCTGCATTATTTAAGGACTTTGCTGTATTATTTAAGGACTCTACTGAATTATTTAAGGACTTTGTTGCATTATTTAAGGACTCTGCTGCATTATTTAAGGACTTTGCTGTATTATTTAAGGACTCTGCAGCATTATTTAAGGACTTTTTTGCATTATTTAATGACTCTGCTGCATTATTTAAGGACTTTGCTGCATTATTTAAGGACTCTGTTGCATTATTTAAGGACTTTATTGCATTATTTAATGACTCTGCTGCATTATTTAAGGAATTTGCTGCATTATTTAAGGACTCTGCTGCATTATTTAAGGACTTTGCTGCATTATTTAATGACTCTGCTGCATTATTTAAGGACTTTGTTGTATTATTTAAGGACTTTGCTGCATTATTTAAGGACTCTGCTGCGGTATTTAAGGACTCTGCTGCATTATTTAAGGACTTTGTTGCATTATTTAAGGACTCTGCTGCATTATTTAAGGACTTTGCTGCATTATTTAAGGACTATGCTGTGGTATTTAAGGACTCTGCTGTATTATTTAAGGACTTTGCTGCATTATTTAAGGACTCTGCTGCATTATTTAATGACTTTGTTGCATTATATAAAGACTCTGCTGCATTATTTAAGGACTATGTTGCATTATGTTAGAAGTCTGCTGCATTATTTAAGGACTTTGCTGCATTATTTAAGGACTCTGCTGCATTATTTAAGGACTTTATTGCATTATTTAAGGACTCTGCTGCATTATTTAATGACTCTGCTGAAGCATTTGAGGACTCAGCTGCATTATTTAAGGTCTCTGCTGTATTATTTAAGGACTCTGCTGCATTATTTAATGACTCTGCTGCGGTATTTAAGGACTCTGCTGCATTATTTAAGGACTTTGCTGCATTACTTAAGGACTGCTGCGTTATTTAAGGACTCTGCTGCATTATTTAAGACTTTGCTGCATTATTTAAGGACTCTGCTGCAGTGCTTAATGACTCTGCTGAAGCAATTGGGGACTCAGATGCATTATTTAAGGACTCTGCTGCATTATGTAAGGACTTTGCTGCTTTATTTAAGGACTTTGCTGCATTATTTAAGGACTTTGTTGCATTATTTAAGGACTCTGCTGCATTATTTAAGGACTTTGTTGCATTATTTAAGGACTCTGCTGCATTATTTAAGGACTTTGCTGCATTATTTAAGGACTATGCTGTGGTATTTAAGGACTATGCTTTGGCATTATTTAAGGACTTTGCTGCATTATTTAAGGACTCTGCTGCATTATTTAATTACTTTGCTGCATTATTAAAGGACCCTGCTGCGGCATTTAAGGATTCTGCTGCATTATTTAAGGACTTTGATGCATTATTTAAGGACGCTGCTGCAGAATTTAAGGAATCTGCTGCATTATTTAAGGACTTTGTTGCATTATTTAAGGTCTCTGCTGCATTATTTAAGGACTCTGCTATGGTACTTAACGACTTTGCTGCATTATTTAAGGACTTTGCTGCATTATTTAAGGACTTTGATGCATTATTTAAGAACTTTGTTGCATTATTTAAGGACTCTGCTGCATTATTTAAGGACTTTGTTGCATTATGTAAGGACTCTGCTGCATTATTTAAGGACTTTGCTGCATTATTTAAGGACTCTGTTGCATAATTTAAGGACTTTATTGCATTATTTAAGGATCCTGCTGCATTATTTAAGGATCCTGCTGAAGCATTTGAGGACTCAGCTGCATTATTTAACGACTCTGCTGCATTATCTAAGGACTCTGCTGCTTTATTTAAGGACTTTCCTGCATTATTTAAGGAGTCTTCTGCATTATTTAATGACTCTGCTGAAGCATTTGAGGACTCAGCTGCATTATTTAAGGACTCTGCTGCATTATTTAAGGACTTTGCTGCATTATTTAATGACTCTGCTGAAGCATTTGAGGACTCAGCTGCATTATTTAAGGACTCTGCTGCATTATTTAAGGAGTTTGCTGCATTATTTAAGGACTCTGCTGCGGTATTTATGGACTCTGCTGAATTATTTAAGGACTTTGATGCATTATTTAAGGACGCTGCTGCAGAATTTAAGGAATCTGCTGCATTATTTAAGGACTTTGTTGCATTATTTAAGGTCTCTGCTGCATTATTTAAGGACTCTGCTGTGGTATTTAAGGACTCTGCTGCATTATTTAAGGAATTTGTTGCATTATTTAAGGACGCTGCTGCATTATTTAAGGAATTTGTTGCATTATTTAAGAACTTTGCTGCATTAATTAAGGACTTTGCTGCATTACTTAAGGACTCTGCTGCATTATTTAATTACTTGCTGCATTATTTAAGGACTCTGCTGCTGTGTTTAAGAACTCTGCTGCATTATTTAAGGACTTTGCTGCATTATTTTAGGACTCTGCTGCATTATTTAAGGACTTTGCTGTATTATTTAAGGACTCTACTGCATTATTTAAGGACTTTGTTGCATTATTTAAGGACTCTGCTGCATTATTTAAGGACTTTGCTGCATTATTTAAGGACTTTTTTGCATTATTTAAGGACTCTGCTGCATTATTTAAGGACTTTGCTGCATTATTTAAGGACTCTGTTGCATTATTTAAGGACTTTATTGCATTATTTAATGACTCTGCTGCATTATTTAAGGAATTTGCTGCATTATTTAAGGATTCTGCTGCATTATTTAAGGACTTTGCTGCATTATTTAATGACTCTGCTGCATTATTTAAGGACTTTGTTGTATTATTTAAGGACTTTGCTGCATTATTTAAGGACTCTGCTGCGGTATTTAAGGACTCTGCTGCATTATTTAAGGACTTTGTTGCATTATTTAAGGACTCTGCTGCATTATTTAAGGACTTTGCTGCATTATTTAAGGACTATGCTGTGGTACTTAAGGACTCTGCTGTATTATTTAAGGACTTTGCTGCATTATTTAAGGACTCTGCTGCATTATTTAATGACTTTGTTGCATTATATAAGGACTCTGCTGCATTATTTAAGGACTTTGTTGCATTATTTAAGGATTCTGCTGCATTATTTAAGGACTTTGCTGCATTATTTAAGGACTATGCTTTGGTATTTAAGGACTCTGCTGCATTATTTAAGGACTTTGCTGCATTATTTAAGGACTCTGCTGCATTATTTAATTACTTTGCTGCATTATTTAAGGACTCTGCTGCGGTATTTAAGGACTCTGCTGCATTATTTAAGGACTTTGATGCATTATTTAAGGACTCTGCTGCATTATTTAAGGAATTTGTTGCATTATTTAAGGACTCTGCTGCATTATTTAAGGACTTTGCTGCATTATTTAATAACTTTGTTGCATTATATAAGTACTCTGCTGCATTATTTAAGGACTTTGTTGCATTATGTAAGGAGTCTGCTGCATTATTTAAGGACTTTGCTGCATTATTTAACGACTCTGCTGAAGCATTTGAGGACTCAGCTGCATTATTTAAGGACTCTGCTGCTTTATTTAAGGAATTTGCTGCATTATTTAAGGACTCTGCTGCGGTATTTAAGGACTCTGCTGCATTATTTAAGGACTTTGTTGCATTATGTAAGGAGTCTGCTGCATTATTTAAGGACTTTGCTGCATTATTTAATGAATCTGCTGAAGCATTTGAGGACTCAACTGCATTATTTAAGGTCTCTGCTGCATTATTTAAGGACTCTGCTGAAGCATTTGAGGACTCAGCTGCATGATTTAAGGACTTTGCTGCATTATTTAAGGACTCTGCTGCATTATTTAAGGAATTTGTTGCATTATTTAAGGACTCTGCTGCATTATTTAAGGACTTTGCTGCATTATTTAATAACTTTGTTGCATTATATAAGTACTCTGCTGCATTATTTAAGGACTTTGTTGCATTATGTAAGGAGTCTGCTGCATTATTTAAGGACTTTGCTGCATTATTTAACGACTCTGCTGAAGCATTTGAGGACTCAGCTGCATTATTTAAGGACTCTGCTGCATTATTTAAGGAATTTGCTGCATTATTTAAGGACTCTGCTGCGGTATTTAAGGACTCTGCTGCATTATTTAAGGACTTTGTTGCATTATGTAAGGAGCCTGCTGCATTATTTAAGGACTTTGCTGCATTATTTAATGACTCTGCTGAAGCATTTGAGGACTCAGCTGCATAATTTAAGGACTCTGCTGCATTATTTAAGGAATTTGCTGCATTATTTAAGGACTCTGCTGCGATATTTAAGGACTCTTCTGCATTATTTAAGGACTTTGATGCATTATTTAAGGACGCTGCTGCAGAATTTAAGGAATCTGCTGCATTATTTAAGGACTTTGTTGCATTATTTAAGGTCTCTGCTGCATTATTTAAGGACTCTGCTGTGGTATTTAATTACTCTGCTGCATTATTTAAGGAATTTGTTGCATTATTTAAGGACGCTGCTGCATTATTTAAGGACTTTGTTGCATTATTTAAGGACTTTGCTGCATTAATTAAGGACTTTGCTGCATTACTTAAGAACTCTGCTGCATTATTTAATTACTTGCTGCATTATTTAAGGACTCTGCTGCGGTGTTTAAGAACTCTGCTGCATTATTTAAGGACTTTGCTGCATTATTTTAGGACTCTGCTGCATTATTTAAGGACTTTGCTGTATTATTTAAGGACTCTACTGAATTATTTAAGGACTTTGTTGCATTATTTAAGGACTCTGCTGCATTATTTAAGGACTTTGCTGTATTATTTAAGGACTCTGCAGCATTATTTAAGGACTTTTTTGCATTATTTAATGACTCTGCTGCATTATTTAAGGACTTTGCTGCATTATTTAAGGACTCTGTTGCATTATTTAAGGACTTTATTGCATTATTTAATGACTCTGCTGCATTATTTAAGGAATTTGCTGCATTATTTAAGGACTCTGCTGCATTATTTAAGGACTTTGCTGCATTATTTAATGACTCTGCTGCATTATTTAAGGACTTTGTTGTATTATTTAAGGACTTTGCTGCATTATTTAAGGACTCTGCTGCGGTATTTAAGGACTCTGCTGCATTATTTAAGGACTTTGTTGCATTATTTAAGGACTCTGCTGCATTATTTAAGGACTTTGCTGCATTATTTAAGGACTATGCTGTGGTATTTAAGGACTCTGCTGTATTATTTAAGGACTTTGCTGCATTATTTAAGGACTCTGCTGCATTATTTAATGACTTTGTTGCATTATATAAAGACTCTGCTGCATTATTTAAGGACTATGTTGCATTATGTTAGAAGTCTGCTGCATTATTTAAGGACTTTGCTGCATTATTTAAGGACTCTGCTGCATTATTTAAGGACTTTATTGCATTATTTAAGGACTCTGCTGCATTATTTAATGACTCTGCTGAAGCATTTGAGGACTCAGCTGCATTATTTAAGGTCTCTGCTGTATTATTTAAGGACTCTGCTGCATTATTTAATGACTCTGCTGCGGTATTTAAGGACTCTGCTGCATTATTTAAGGACTCTGCTGCATTACTTAAGGACTGCTGCGTTATTTAAGGACTCTGCTGCATTATTTAAGACTTTGCTGCATTATTTAAGGACTCTGCTGCAGTGCTTAATGACTCTGCTGAAGCAATTGGGGACTCAGATGCATTATTTAAGGACTCTGCTGCATTATGTAAGGACTTTGCTGCTTTATTTAAGGACTTTGCTGCATTATTTAAGGACTTTGTTGCATTATTTAAGGACTCTGCTGCATTATTTAAGTACTTTGTTGCATTATTTAAGGACTCTGCTGCATTATTTAAGGACTTTGCTGCATTATTTAAGGACTATGCTGTGGTATTTAAGGACTATGCTTTGGCATTATTTAAGGACTTTGCTGCATTATTTAAGGACTCTGCTGCATTATTTAATTACTTTGCTGCATTATTAAAGGACCCTGCTGCGGCATTTAAGGATTCTGCTGCATTATTTAAGGACTTTGATGCATTATTTAAGGACGCTGCTGCAGAATTTAAGGAATCTGCTGCATTATTTAAGGACTTTGTTGCATTATTTAAGGTCTCTGCTGCATTATTTAAGGACTCTGCTATGGTACTTAACGACTTTGCTGCATTATTTAAGGACTTTGCTGCATTATTTAAGGACTTTGATGCATTATTTAAGAACTTTGTTGCATTATTTAAGGACTCTGCTGCATTATTTAAGGACTTTGTTGCATTATGTAAGGACTCTGCTGCATTATTTAAGGACTTTGCTGCATTATTTAAGGACTCTGTTGCATAATTTAAGGACTTTATTGCATTATTTAAGGATCCTGCTGCATTATTTAAGGATCCTGCTGAAGCATTTGAGGACTCAGCTGCATTATTTAACGACTCTGCTGCATTATCTAAGGACTCTGCTGCTTTATTTAAGGACTTTCCTGCATTATTTAAGGAGTCTTCTGCATTATTTAATGACTCTGCTGAAGCATTTGAGGACTCAGCTGCATTATTTAAGGACTCTGCTGCATTATTTAAGGACTTTGCTGCATTATTTAATGACTCTGCTGAAGCATTTGAGGACTCAGCTGCATTATTTAAGGACTCTGCTGCATTATTTAAGGAGTTTGCTGCATTATTTAAGGACTCTGCTGCGGTATTTATGGACTCTGCTGAATTATTTAAGGACTTTGATGCATTATTTAAGGACGCTGCTGCAGAATTTAAGGAATCTGCTGCATTATTTAAGGACTTTGTTGCATTATTTAAGGTCTCTGCTGCATTATTTAAGGACTCTGCTGTGGTATTTAAGGACTCTGCTGCATTATTTAAGGAATTTGTTGCATTATTTAAGGACGCTGCTGCATTATTTAAGGAATTTGTTGCATTATTTAAGAACTTTGCTGCATTAATTAAGGACTTTGCTGCATTACTTAAGGACTCTGCTGCATTATTTAATTACTTGCTGCATTATTTAAGGACTCTGCTGCTGTGTTTAAGAACTCTGCTGCATTATTTAAGGACTTTGCTGCATTATTTTAGGACTCTGCTGCATTATTTAAGGACTTTGCTGTATTATTTAAGGACTCTACTGCATTATTTAAGGACTTTGTTGCATTATTTAAGGACTCTGCTGCATTATTTAAGGACTTTGCTGCATTATTTAAGGACTTTTTTGCATTATTTAAGGACTCTGCTGCATTATTTAAGGACTTTGCTGCATTATTTAAGGACTCTGTTGCATTATTTAAGGACTTTATTGCATTATTTAATGACTCTGCTGCATTATTTAAGGAATTTGCTGCATTATTTAAGGATTCTGCTGCATTATTTAAGGACTTTGCTGCATTATTTAATGACTCTGCTGCATTATTTAAGGACTTTGTTGTATTATTTAAGGACTTTGCTGCATTATTTAAGGACTCTGCTGCGGTATTTAAGGACTCTGCTGCATTATTTAAGGACTTTGTTGCATTATTTAAGGACTCTGCTGCATTATTTAAGGACTTTGCTGCATTATTTAAGGACTATGCTGTGGTACTTAAGGACTCTGCTGTATTATTTAAGGACTTTGCTGCATTATTTAAGGACTCTGCTGCATTATTTAATGACTTTGTTGCATTATATAAGGACTCTGCTGCATTATTTAAGGACTTTGTTGCATTATTTAAGGATTCTGCTGCATTATTTAAGGACTTTGCTGCATTATTTAAGGACTATGCTTTGGTATTTAAGGACTCTGCTGCATTATTTAAGGACTTTGCTGCATTATTTAAGGACTCTGCTGCATTATTTAATTACTTTGCTGCATTATTTAAGGACTCTGCTGCGGTATTTAAGGACTCTGCTGCATTATTTAAGGACTTTGATGCATTATTTAAGGACTCTGCTGCATTATTTAAGGAATTTGTTGCATTATTTAAGGACTCTGCTGCATTATTTAAGGACTTTGCTGCATTATTTAATAACTTTGTTGCATTATATAAGTACTCTGCTGCATTATTTAAGGACTTTGTTGCATTATGTAAGGAGTCTGCTGCATTATTTAAGGACTTTGCTGCATTATTTAACGACTCTGCTGAAGCATTTGAGGACTCAGCTGCATTATTTAAGGACTCTGCTGCTTTATTTAAGGAATTTGCTGCATTATTTAAGGACTCTGCTGCGGTATTTAAGGACTCTGCTGCATTATTTAAGGACTTTGTTGCATTATGTAAGGAGTCTGCTGCATTATTTAAGGACTTTGCTGCATTATTTAATGAATCTGCTGAAGCATTTGAGGACTCAACTGCATTATTTAAGGTCTCTGCTGCATTATTTAAGGACTCTGCTGAAGCATTTGAGGACTCAGCTGCATGATTTAAGGACTTTGCTGCATTATTTAAGGACTCTGCTGCATTATTTAAGGAATTTGTTGCATTATTTAAGGACTCTGCTGCATTATTTAAGGACTTTGCTGCATTATTTAATAACTTTGTTGCATTATATAAGTACTCTGCTGCATTATTTAAGGACTTTGTTGCATTATGTAAGGAGTCTGCTGCATTATTTAAGGACTTTGCTGCATTATTTAACGACTCTGCTGAAGCATTTGAGGACTCAGCTGCATTATTTAAGGACTCTGCTGCATTATTTAAGGAATTTGCTGCATTATTTAAGGACTCTGCTGCGGTATTTAAGGACTCTGCTGCATTATTTAAGGACTTTGTTGCATTATGTAAGGAGCCTGCTGCATTATTTAAGGACTTTGCTGCATTATGTAATGACTCTGCTGAAGCATTTGAGGACTCAGCTGCATAATTTAAGGACTCTGCTGCATTATTTAAGGAATTTGCTGCATTATTTAAGGACTCTGCTGCGATATTTAAGGACTCTTCTGCATTATTTAAGGACTTTGATGCATTATTTAAGGACGCTGCTGCAGAATTTAAGGAATCTGCTGCATTATTTAAGGACTTTGTTGCATTATTTAAGGTCTCTGCTGCATTATTTAAGGACTCTGCTGTGGTATTTAATTACTCTGCTGCATTATTTAAGGAATTTGTTGCATTATTTAAGGACGCTGCTGCATTATTTAAGGACTTTGTTGCATTATTTAAGGACTTTGCTGCATTAATTAAGGACTTTGCTGCATTACTTAAGAACTCTGCTGCATTATTTAATTACTTGCTGCATTATTTAAGGACTCTGCTGCGGTGTTTAAGAACTCTGCTGCATTATTTAAGGACTTTGCTGCATTATTTTAGGACTCTGCTGCATTATTTAAGGACTTTGCTGTATTATTTAAGGACTCTACTGAATTATTTAAGGACTTTGTTGCATTATTTAAGGACTCTGCTGCATTATTTAAGGACTTTGCTGTATTATTTAAGGACTCTGCAGCATTATTTAAGGACTTTTTTGCATTATTTAATGACTCTGCTGCATTATTTAAGGACTTTGCTGCATTATTTAAGGACTCTGTTGCATTATTTAAGGACTTTATTGCATTATTTAATGACTCTGCTGCATTATTTAAGGAATTTGCTGCATTATTTAAGGACTCTGCTGCATTATTTAAGGACTTTGCTGCATTATTTAATGACTCTGCTGCATTATTTAAGGACTTTGTTGTATTATTTAAGGACTTTGCTGCATTATTTAAGGACTCTGCTGCGGTATTTAAGGACTATGCTGCATTATTTAAGGACTTTGTTGCATTATTTAAGGACTCTGCTGCATTATTTAAGGACTTTGCTGCATTATTTAAGGACTATGCTGTGGTATTTAAGGACTCTGCTGTATTATTTAAGGACTTTGCTGCATTATTTAAGGACTCTGCTGCATTATTTAATGACTTTGTTGCATTATATAAAGACTCTGCTGCATTATTTAAGGACTATGTTGCATTATGTTAGAAGTCTGCTGCATTATTTAAGGACTTTGCTGCATTATTTAAGGACTCTGCTGCATTATTTAAGGACTTTATTGCATTATTTAAGGACTCTGCTGCATTATTTAATGACTCTGCTGAAGCATTTGAGGACTCAGCTGCATTATTTAAGGTCTCTGCTGTATTATTTAAGGACTCTGCTGCATTATTTAATGACTCTGCTGCGGTATTTAAGGACTCTGCTGCATTATTTAAGGACTTTGCTGCATTACTTAAGGACTGCTGCGTTATTTAAGGACTCTGCTGCATTATTTAAGACTTTGCTGCATTATTTAAGGACTCTGCTGCAGTGCTTAATGACTCTGCTGAAGCAATTGGGGACTCAGATGCATTATTTAAGGACTCTGCTGCATTATGTAAGGACTTTGCTGCTTTATTTAAGGACTTTGCTGCATTATTTAAGGACTTTGTTGCATTATTTAAGGACTCTGCTGCATTATTTAAGGACTTTGTTGCATTATTTAAGGACTCTGCTGCATTATTTAAGGACTTTGCTGCATTATTTAAGGACTATGCTGTGGTATTTAAGGACTATGCTTTGGCATTATTTAAGGACTTTGCTGCATTATTTAAGGACTCTGCTGCATTATTTAATTACTTTGCTGCATTATTAAAGGACCCTGCTGCGGCATTTAAGGATTCTGCTGCATTATTTAAGGACTTTGATGCATTATTTAAGGACGCTGCTGCAGAATTTAAGGAATCTGCTGCATTATTTAAGGACTTTGTTGCATTATTTAAGGTCTCTGCTGCATTATTTAAGGACTCTGCTATGGTACTTAACGACTTTGCTGCATTATTTAAGGACTTTGCTGCATTATTTAAGGACTTTGATGCATTATTTAAGAACTTTGTTGCATTATTTAAGGACTCTGCTGCATTATTTAAGGACTTTGTTGCATTATGTAAGGACTCTGCTGCATTATTTAAGGACTTTGCTGCATTATTTAAGGACTCTGTTGCATAATTTAAGGACTTTATTGCATTATTTAAGGATCCTGCTGCATTATTTAAGGATCCTGCTGAAGCATTTGAGGACTCAGCTGCATTATTTAACGACTCTGCTGCATTATCTAAGGACTCTGCTGCTTTATTTAAGGACTTTCCTGCATTATTTAAGGAGTCTTCTGCATTATTTAATGACTCTGCTGAAGCATTTGAGGACTCAGCTGCATTATTTAAGGACTCTGCTGCATTATTTAAGGACTTTGCTGCATTATTTAATGACTCTGCTGAAGCATTTGAGGACTCAGCTGCATTATTTAAGGACTCTGCTGCATTATTTAAGGAGTTTGCTGCATTATTTAAGGACTCTGCTGCGGTATTTATGGACTCTGCTGCATTATTTAAGGACTTTGATGCATTATTTAAGGACGCTGCTGCAGAATTTAAGGAATCTGCTGCATTATTTAAGGACTTTGTTGCATTATTTAAGGTCTCTGCTGCATTATTTAAGGACTCTGCTGTGGTATTTAAGGACTCTGCTGCATTATTTAAGGAATTTGTTGCATTATTTAAGGACGCTGCTGCATTATTTAAGGAATTTGTTGCATTATTTAAGAACTTTGCTGCATTAATTAAGGACTTTGCTGCATTACTTAAGGACTCTGCTGCATTATTTAATTACTTGCTGCATTATTTAAGGACTCTGCTGCTGTGTTTAAGAACTCTGCTGCATTATTTAAGGACTTTGCTGCATTATTTTAGGACTCTGCTGCATTATTTAAGGACTTTGCTGTATTATTTAAGGACTCTACTGCATTATTTAAGGACTTTGTTGCATTATTTAAGGACTCTGCTGCATTATTTAAGGACTTTGCTGCATTATTTAAGGACTTTTTTGCATTATTTAAGGACTCTGCTGCATTATTTAAGGACTTTGCTGCATTATTTAAGGACTCTGTTGCATTATTTAAGGACTTTATTGCATTATTTAATGACTCTGCTGCATTATTTAAGGAATTTGCTGCATTATTTAAGGATTCTGCTGCATTATTTAAGGACTTTGCTGCATTATTTAATGACTCTGCTGCATTATTTAAGGACTTTGTTGTATTATTTAAGGACTTTGCTGCATTATTTAAGGACTCTGCTGCGGTATTTAAGGACTCTGCTGCATTATTTAAGGACTTTGTTGCATTATTTAAGGACTCTGCTGCATTATTTAAGGACTTTGCTGCATTATTTAAGGACTATGCTGTGGTACTTAAGGACTCTGCTGTATTATTTAAGGACTTTGCTGCATTATTTAAGGACTCTGCTGCATTATTTAATGACTTTGTTGCATTATATAAGGACTCTGCTGCATTATTTAAGGACTATGTTGCATTATGTTAGAAGTCTGCTGCATTATTTAAGGACTTTGCTGCATTATTTAAGGACTCTGCTGCATTATTTAAGGACTTTATTGCATTATTTAATGACTCTGCTGAAGCATTTGAGGACTCAGCTGCATTATTTAAGGTCTCTGCTGTATTATTTAAGGACTCTGCTGCATTATTTAATGACTCTGCTGCGGTATTTAAGGACTCTGCTGCATTATTTAAGGACTTTGCTGCATTATTTAAGGACTGCTGCGTTATTTAAGGACTCTGCTGCATTATTTAAGACTTTGCTGCATTATTTAAGGACTCTGCTGCAGTGTTTAATGACTCTGCTGAAGCAATTGGGGACTCAGATGCATTGTTTAAGGACTCTGCTGCATTATGTAAGGACTTTGCTGCTTTATTTAAGGACTTTGCTGCATTATTTAAGGACTTTGTTGCATTATTTAAGGACTCTGCTGCATTATTTAAGGACTTTGTTGCATTATTTAAGGACTCTGCCGCATTATTTAAGGACTATGCTTTGGTATTTAAGGACTCTGCTGCATTATTTAAGGACTTTGCTGCATTATTTAAGGACTCTGCTGCATTATTTAAGAACTTTGTTGCATTATTTAAGGACTCTGCTGCATTATTTAAGGACTTTGTTGCATTATGTAAGGACTCTGCTGCATTATTTAAGGACTTTGCTGCATTATTTAAGGACTCTGCTGCATAATTTAAGGACTTTATTGCATTATTTTAGGATCCTGCTGCATTATTTAATGACTCTGCTGAAGCATTTGAGGACTCAGCTGCATTATTAAAGGTCTCTGCTGCATTATTTAAGGATCCTGCTGAAGCATTTGAGGACTCAGCTGCATTATTTAAGGACTTTGCTGCATTATTTAACGACTCTGCTGCATTATTTAAGGACTCTGCTGCATTATTTAAGAACTTTGCTGCATTATTTAAGGACTCTTCTGCATTATTTAATGACTCTGCTGAAGTATTTGAGGACTCAGCTGCATTATTTAAGGACTCTGCTGCATTATTTAAGGAATTTGCTGCATTATTTAAGGACTCTGCTGCGTTATTTAAGGACTCTGCTGCATTATTTAAGGACTTTGATGCATTATTTAAGGACGCTGCTGCAGAATTTAAGGAATGTGCTGCACTATTTAAGGACTTTGTTGCATTATTTAAGGTCTCTGCTGCATTATTTAAGGACTCTGCTGTGGTATTTAAGGACTCTGCTGCATTATTTAAGGAATTTGTTGCATTATTTAAGGACGCTGCTGCATTATTTAAGGACTTTGTTGCATTATTTAAGGACTCTGCTGCAGTATTTAATGACTCTGCTGAAGCATTTGGGGACTCAGATGCATTATTTAAGGACTTTGCTGCATTATGTAAGGGCTTTGCTGCTTTATTTAAGGACTCTTTTGCATTATTTAAGGACTTTGTTGCATTATTTAAGGACTCTGCTGCATTATTTAAGGACTTTGTTGCATTATTTAAGGATTCTGCTGCATTATTTAAGGACTTTGCTGCATTATTTAAGGACTATGCTTTGGTATTTAAGGACTCTGCTGCATTATTTAAGGACTTTGCTGCATTATTTAAGAACTCTGCTGCATTATTTAATTACTTTGCTGCATTATTTAAGGACTCTGCTGCGGTATTTAAGGACTCTGCTGCATTATTTAAGGACTTTGATGCATTATTTAAGGACTCTGCTGCATTATTTAAGGAATTTGTTGCATTATTTAAGGACTCTGCTGCATTATTTAAGGACTTTGCTGCATTATTTAATAACTTTGTTGCATTATATAAGTACTCTGCTGCATTATTTAAGGACTTTGTTGCATTATGTAAGGAGTCTGCTGCATTATTTAAGGACTTTGCTGCATTATTTAACGACTCTGCTGAAGCATTTGAGGACTCAGCTGCATTATTTAAGGACTCTGCTGCATTATTTAAGGAATTTGCTGCATTATTTAAGGACTCTGCTGCGGTATTTAAGGACTCTGCTGCATTATTTAAGGACTTTGTTGCATTATGTAAGGAGTCTGCTGCATTATTTAAGGACTTTGCTGCATTATTTAATGAATCTGCTGAAGCATTTGAGGACTCAACTGCATTATTTAAGGTCTCTGCTGCATTATTTAAGGACTCTGCTGAAGCATTTGAGGACTCAGCTGCATGATTTAAGGACTTTGCTGCATTATTTAAGGACTCTGCTGCATTATTTAAGGAATTTGTTGCATTATTTAAGGACTCTGCTGCATTATTTAAGGACTTTGCTGCATTATTTAATAACTTTGTTGCATTATATAAGTACTCTGCTGCATTATTTAAGGACTTTGTTGCATTATGTAAGGAGTCTGCTGCATTATTTAAGGACTTTGCTGCATTATTTAACGACTCTGCTGAAGCATTTGAGGACTCAGCTGCATTATTTAAGGACTCTGCTGCATTATTTAAGGAGTTTGCTGCATTATTTAAGGACTCTGCTGCGGTATTTAAGGACTCTGCTGCATTATTTAAGGACTTTGTTGCATTATTTAAGGTCTCTGCTGCAGTATTTAATGACTTTGCTGAAGCATTTGGGCACTCAGATGCATTATTTAAGGACTCTGCTGCATTATGTAAGGGCTTTGCTGCTTTATTTAAGGACTCTTTTGCATTATTTAAGGACTTTGTTGCATTATTTATGGACTCTGCTGCATTATTTAAGGACTTTGTTGCATTATTTAAGGATTCTGCTGCATTATTTAAGGACTTTGCTGCATTATTTAAGGACTTTGCCGCATTATTTAAGGACTATGCTTTGGTATTTAAGGACTCTGCTGCATTATTTAAGGACTTTGCTGCATTATTTAAGGACTCTGCTGCATTATTTAATTACTTTGCTGCATTATTTAAGGACTCTGCTGCGGTATTTAAGGACTCTGCTGCATTATTTAAGGACTTTGATGCATTATTTAAGGACACTGCTGCAGAATTTAAGGAATCTGCTTCATTATTTAAGGACTTTGTTGCATTATTTAAGGTCTCTGCTGCATTATTTAAGGACTCTGCTATGGTACTTAAGGACTTTGCTGCATTATTTAAGGACTCTGCTGCATTATTTAAGAACTTTGTTGCATTATGTAAGGACTCTGCTGCATTATTTAAGGACTTTGCTGCATTATTTAAGGACTCTGCTGCATAATTTAAGGACTTTATTGCATTATTTTAGGATCCTGCTGCATTATTTAATGACTCTGCTGAAGCATTTGAGGACTCAGCTGCATTATTAAAGGTCTCTGCTGCATTATTTAAGGATCCTGCTGAAGCATTTGAGGACTCAGTTGCATTATTTAAGGACTTTGCTGCATTATTTAACGACTCTGCTGCGTTATTTAAGGACTCTGCTGCATTATTTAAGAACTTTGCTGCATTATTTAAGGACTCTTCTGCATTATTTAATGACTCTGCTGAAGTATTTGAGGACTCAGCTGCATTATTTAAGGACTCTGCTGCATTATTTAAGGAATTTGCTGCATTATTTAAGGACTCTGCTGCGTTATTTAAGGACTCTGCTGCATTATTTAAGGACTTTGATGCATTATTTAAGGATGCTGCTGCAGAATTTAAGGAATCTGCTGCATTATTTAAGGACTTTGTTGCATTATTTAAGGTCTCTGCTGCATTATTTAAGGACTCTGCTGTGGTATTTAAGGACTCTGCTGCATTATTTAAGGAATTTGTTGCATTATTTAAGGACGCTGCTGCATTATTTAAGGTCTTTGTAGCATTATTTAAGGACTCTGCTGCAGTATTTAATGACTCTGCTGAAGCATTTGGGGACTCAGATGCATTATTTAAGGACTCTGCTGCATTATGTAAGGGCTTTGCTGCTTTCTTTAAGGACTCTTTTGCATTATTTAAGGACTTTGTTGCATTATTTAAGGACTCTGCTGCATTATTTAAGGACTTTGTTGCATTATTTAAGGATTCTGCTGCATTATTTAAGGACTTTGCTGCATTATTTAAGGACTATGCTTTGGTATTTAAGGACTCTGCTGCATTATTTAAGGACTTTGCTGCATTATTTAAGGACTCTGCTGCATTATTTAATTACTTTGCTGCATTATTTAAGGACTCTGCTGCGGTATTTAAGGACTCTGCTGCATTATTTAAGGACTTTGCTGCATTACTTAAGGACTCTGCTGCATTATTTAATTACTTGCTGCATTATTTAAGGACTCTGCTGCGGTGTTTAAGAACTCTGCTGCATTATTTAAGGACTTTGCTGCATTATTTTAGGACTCTGCTGCATTATTTAAGGACTTTGCTGTATTATTTAAGGACTCTACTGCATTATTTAAGGACTTTGTTGCATTATTTAAGGACTCTGCTGCATTATTTAAGGACTTTGCTGTATTATTTAAGGACTCTGCTGCATTATTTAAGGACTTTTTTGCATTATTTAAGGACTCTGCTGCATTATTTAAGGACTTTGCTGCATTATTTAAGGACTCTGTTGCATTATTTAAGGACTTTATTGCATTATTTAATGACTCTGCTGCATTATTTAAGGAATTTGCTGCATTATTTAAGGACTCTGCTGCATTATTTAAGGACTTTGCTGCATTATTTAATGACTCTGCTGCATTATTTAAGGACTTTGTTGTATTATTTAAGGACTTTGCTGCATTATTTAAGGACTCTGCTGCGGTATTTAAGGACTCTGCTGCATTATTTAAGGACTTTGTTGCATTATTTAAGGACTCTGCTGCATTATTTAAGGACTTTGCTGCATTATTTAAGGACTATGCTGTGGTATTTAAGGACTCTGCTGCATTATTTAAGGACTTTGCTGCATTATTTAAGGACTCTGCTGCATTATTTAATTACTTTGCTGCATTATTTAAGGACTCTGCTGCGGTATTTAAGGACTCTGCTGCATTATTTAAGGACTTTGATGCATTATTTAAGGACTCTGCTGCATTATTTAAGGAATTTGTTGCATTATTTAAGGACTCTGCTGCATTATTTAAGGACTTTGCTGCATTATTTAATAACTTTGTTGCATTATATAAGTACTCTGCTGCATTATTTAAGGACTTTGTTGCATTATGTAAGGAGTCTGCTGCATTATTTAAGGACTTTGCTGCATTATTTAACGACTCTGCTGAAACATTTGAGGACTCAGCTGCATTATTTAAGGACTCTGCTGCATTATTTAAGGAATTTGCTGCATTATTTAAGGACTCTGCTGCGGTATTTAAGGACTCTGCTGCATTATTTAAGGACTTTGATGAATTATTTAAGGACTCTGCTGCATTATTTAATGACTTTGTTGCATTATATAAGGTCTCTGCTGCATTATTTAAGGACTATGTTGCATTATGTTAGAAGTCTGCTGCATTATTTAAGGACTTTGCTGCATTATTTAAGGACTCTGCTGCATTATTTAAGGACTTTATTGCATTATTTAAGGACTCTGCTGCATTATTTAATGACTCTGCTGAAGCATTTGAGGACTCAGCTGCATTATTTAAGGTCTCTGCTGTATTATTTAAGGACTCTGCTGCATTATTTAATGACTCTGCTGCGGTATTTAAGGACTCTGCTGCATTATTTAAGGACTTTGCTGCATTATTTAAGGACTGCTGCGTTGTTTAAGGACTCTGCTGCATTATTTAAGACTTTGCTGCATTATTTAAGGACTCTGCTGAAGCAATTGGGGACTCAGATGCATTATTTAAGGACTCTGCTGCATTATGTAAGGACTTTGCTGCTTTATTTAAGGACTTTGCTGCATTATTTAAGGACTTTGTTGCATTATTTAAGGACTCTGCTGCATTATTTAAGGACTTTGTTGCATTATTTAAGGACTCTGCTGCATTATTTAAGGACTTTGCTGCATTATTTAAGGACTATGCTGTGATATTTAAGGACTATGCTTTGGCATTATTTAAGGACTTTGCTGCATTATTTAAGGACTCTGCTGCATTATTTAATTACTTTGCTGCATTATTAAAGGACCCTGCTGCGGCATTTAAGGATTCTGCTGCATTATTTAAGGACTTTGATGCATTATTTAAGGACGCTGCTGCAGAATTTAAGGAATCTGCTGCATTATTTAAGGACTTTGTTGCATTATTTAAGGTCTCTGCTGCATTATTTAAGGACTCTGCTATGGTACTTAACGACTTTGCTGCATTATTTAAGGACTTTGCTGCATTATTTAAGGACTTTGATGCATTATTTAAGAACTTTGTTGCATTATTTAAGGACTCTGCTGCATTATTTAAGGACTTTGTTGCATTATGTAAGGACTCTGCTGCATTATTTAAGGACTTTGCTGCATTATTTAAGGACTCTGCTGCATAATTTAAGGACTTTATTGCATTATTTAAGGATCCTGCTGCATTATTTAAGGATCCTGCTGAAGCATTTGAGGACTCAGCTGCATTATTTAAGGACTTTGCTGCATTATTTAGCGACTCTGCTGCATTATCTAAGGACTCTGCTGCTTTATTTAAGGACTTTCCTGCATTATTTAAGGAGTCTTCTGCATTATTTAATGACTCTGCTGAAGCATTTGAGGACTCAGCTGCATTATTTAAGGACTCTGCTGCATTATTTAAGGACTTTGCTGCATTATTTAACGACTCTGCTGAAACATTTGAGGACTCAGCTGCATTATTTAAGGACTCTGCTGCATTATTTAAGGAATTTGCTGCATTATTTAAGGACTCTGCTGCGGTATTTAAGGACTCTGCTGCATTATTTAAGGACTTTGATGAATTATTTAAGGACTCTGCTGCATTATTTAATGACTTTGTTGCATTATATAAGGTCTCTGCTGCATTATTTAAGGACTATGTTGCATTATGTTAGAAGTCTGCTGCATTATTTAAGGACTTTGCTGCATTATTTAAGGACTCTGCTGCATTATTTAAGGACTTTATTGCATTATTTAAGGACTCTGCTGCATTATTTAATGACTCTGCTGAAGCATTTGAGGACTCAGCTGCATTATTTAAGGTCTCTGCTGTATTATTTAAGGACTCTGCTGCATTATTTAATGACTCTGCTGCGGTATTTAAGGACTCTGCTGCATTATTTAAGGACTTTGCTGCATTATTTAAGGACTGCTGCGTTGTTTAAGGACTCTGCTGCATTATTTAAGACTTTGCTGCATTATTTAAGGACTCTGCTGAAGCAATTGGGGACTCAGATGCATTATTTAAGGACTCTGCTGCATTATGTAAGGACTTTGCTGCTTTATTTAAGGACTTTGCTGCATTATTTAAGGACTTTGTTGCATTATTTAAGGACTCTGCTGCATTATTTAAGGACTTTGTTGCATTATTTAAGGACTCTGCTGCATTATTTAAGGACTTTGCTGCATTATTTAAGGACTATGCTGTGATATTTAAGGACTATGCTTTGGCATTATTTAAGGACTTTGCTGCATTATTTAAGGACTCTGCTGCATTATTTAATTACTTTGCTGCATTATTAAAGGACCCTGCTGCGGCATTTAAGGATTCTGCTGCATTATTTAAGGACTTTGATGCATTATTTAAGGACGCTGCTGCAGAATTTAAGGAATCTGCTGCATTATTTAAGGACTTTGTTGCATTATTTAAGGTCTCTGCTGCATTATTTAAGGACTCTGCTATGGTACTTAACGACTTTGCTGCATTATTTAAGGACTTTGCTGCATTATTTAAGGACTTTGATGCATTATTTAAGAACTTTGTTGCATTATTTAAGGACTCTGCTGCATTATTTAAGGACTTTGTTGCATTATGTAAGGACTCTGCTGCATTATTTAAGGACTTTGCTGCATTATTTAAGGACTCTGCTGCATAATTTAAGGACTTTATTGCATTATTTAAGGATCCTGCTGCATTATTTAAGGATCCTGCTGAAGCATTTGAGGACTCAGCTGCATTATTTAAGGACTTTGCTGCATTATTTAGCGACTCTGCTGCATTATCTAAGGACTCTGCTGCTTTATTTAAGGACTTTCCTGCATTATTTAAGGAGTCTTCTGCATTATTTAATGACTCTGCTGAAGCATTTGAGGACTCAGCTGCATTATTTAAGGACTCTGCTGCATTATTTAAGGACTTTGCTGCATTATTTAATGACTCTGCTGAAGCATTTGAGGACTCAGCTGCATTATTTAAGGACTCTGCTGCATTATTTAAGGACTCTGCTGCGGTATTTAAGGACTCTGCTGCATTATTTAAGGACTTTGATGCATTATTTAAGGACTCTGCTGCATTATTTAAGGAATTTGTTGCATTATTTAAGGACTCTGCTGCATTATTTAAGGACTTTGCTGCATTATTTAATAACTTTGTTGCATTATATAAGTACTCTGCTGCATTATTTAAGGACTTTGTTGCATTATGTAAGGAGTCTGCTGCATTATTTAAGGACTTTGCTGCATTATTTAACGACTCTGCTGAAGCATTTGAGGACTCAGCTGCATTATTTAAGGACTCTGCTGCATTATTTAAGGAATTTGCTGCATTATTTAAGGACTCTGCTGCGGTATTTAAGGACTCTGCTGCATTATTTAAGGACTTTGTTGCATTATGTAAGGAGTCTGCTGCATTATTTAAGGACTTTGCTGCATTATTTAATGAATCTGCTGAAGCATTTGAGGACTCAACTGCATTATTTAAGGTCTCTGCTGCATTATTTAAGGACTCTGCTGAAGCATTTGAGGACTCAGCTGCATGATTTAAGGACTTTGCTGCATTATTTAAGGACTCTGCTGCATTATTTAAGGAATTTGTTGCATTATTTAAGGACTCTGCTGCATTATTTAAGGACTTTGCTGCATTATTTAATAACTTTGTTGCATTATATAAGTACTCTGCTGCATTATTTAAGGACTTTGTTGCATTATGTAAGGAGTCTGCTGCATTATTTAAGGACTTTGCTGCATTATTTAACGACTCTGCTGAAGCATTTGAGGACTCAGCTGCATTATTTAAGGACTCTGCTGCATTATTTAAGGAGTTTGCTGCATTATTTAAGGACTCTGCTGCGGTATTTAAGGACTCTGCTGCATTATTTAAGGACTTTGTTGCATTATTTAAGGTCTCTGCTGCAGTATTTAATGACTTTGCTGAAGCATTTGGGCACTCAGATGCATTATTTAAGGACTCTGCTGCATTATGTAAGGGCTTTGCTGCTTTATTTAAGGACTCTTTTGCATTATTTAAGGACTTTGTTGCATTATTTATGGACTCTGCTGCATTATTTAAGGACTTTGTTGCATTATTTAAGGATTCTGCTGCATTATTTAAGGACTTTGCTGCATTATTTAAGGACTTTGCCGCATTATTTAAGGACTATGCTTTGGTATTTAAGGACTCTGCTGCATTATTTAAGGACTTTGCTGCATTATTTAAGGACTCTGCTGCATTATTTAATTACTTTGCTGCATTATTTAAGGACTCTGCTGCGGTATTTAAGGACTCTGCTGCATTATTTAAGGACTTTGATGCATTATTTAAGGACACTGCTGCAGAATTTAAGGAATCTGCTTCATTATTTAAGGACTTTGTTGCATTATTTAAGGTCTCTGCTGCATTATTTAAGGACTCTGCTATGGTACTTAAGGACTTTGCTGCATTATTTAAGGACTCTGCTGCATTATTTAAGAACTTTGTTGCATTATGTAAGGACTCTGCTGCATTATTTAAGGACTTTGCTGCATTATTTAAGGACTCTGCTGCATAATTTAAGGACTTTATTGCATTATTTTAGGATCCTGCTGCATTATTTAATGACTCTGCTGAAGCATTTGAGGACTCAGCTGCATTATTAAAGGTCTCTGCTGCATTATTTAAGGATCCTGCTGAAGCATTTGAGGACTCAGTTGCATTATTTAAGGACTTTGCTGCATTATTTAACGACTCTGCTGCGTTATTTAAGGACTCTGCTGCATTATTTAAGAACTTTGCTGCATTATTTAAGGACTCTTCTGCATTATTTAATGACTCTGCTGAAGTATTTGAGGACTCAGCTGCATTATTTAAGGACTCTGCTGCATTATTTAAGGAATTTGCTGCATTATTTAAGGACTCTGCTGCGTTATTTAAGGACTCTGCTGCATTATTTAAGGACTTTGATGCATTATTTAAGGATGCTGCTGCAGAATTTAAGGAATCTGATGCATTATTTAAGGACTTTGTTGCATTATTTAAGGTCTCTGCTGCATTATTTAAGGACTCTGCTGTGGTATTTAAGGACTCTGCTGCATTATTTAAGGAATTTGTTGCATTATTTAAGGACGCTGCTGCATTATTTAAGGTCTTTGTAGCATTATTTAAGGACTCTGCTGCAGTATTTAATGACTCTGCTGAAGCATTTGGGGACTCAGATGCATTATTTAAGGACTCTGCTGCATTATGTAAGGGCTTTGCTGCTTTCTTTAAGGACTCTTTTGCATTATTTAAGGACTTTGTTGCATTATTTAAGGACTCTGCTGCATTATTTAAGGACTTTGTTGCATTATTTAAGGATTCTGCTGCATTATTTAAGGACTTTGCTGCATTATTTAAGGACTATGCTTTGGTATTTAAGGACTCTGCTGCATTATTTAAGGACTTTGCTGCATTATTTAAGGACTCTGCTGCATTATTTAATTACTTTGCTGCATTATTTAAGGACTCTGCTGCGGTATTTAAGGACTCTGCTGCATTATTTAAGGACTTTGCTGCATTACTTAAGGACTCTGCTGCATTATTTAATTACTTGCTGCATTATTTAAGGACTCTGCTGCGGTGTTTAAGAACTCTGCTGCATTATTTAAGGACTTTGCTGCATTATTTTAGGACTCTGCTGCATTATTTAAGGACTTTGCTGTATTATTTAAGGACTCTACTGCATTATTTAAGGACTTTGTTGCATTATTTAAGGACTCTGCTGCATTATTTAAGGACTTTGCTGTATTATTTAAGGACTCTGCTGCATTATTTAAGGACTTTTTTGCATTATTTAAGGACTCTGCTGCATTATTTAAGGACTTTGCTGCATTATTTAAGGACTCTGTTGCATTATTTAAGGACTTTATTGCATTATTTAATGACTCTGCTGCATTATTTAAGGAATTTGCTGCATTATTTAAGGACTCTGCTGCATTATTTAAGGACTTTGCTGCATTATTTAATGACTCTGCTGCATTATTTAAGGACTTTGTTGTATTATTTAAGGACTTTGCTGCATTATTTAAGGACTCTGCTGCGGTATTTAAGGACTCTGCTGCATTATTTAAGGACTTTGTTGCATTATTTAAGGACTCTGCTGCATTATTTAAGGACTTTGCTGCATTATTTAAGGACTATGCTGTGGTATTTAAGGACTCTGCTGCATTATTTAAGGACTTTGCTGCATTATTTAAGGACTCTGCTGCATTATTTAATTACTTTGCTGCATTATTTAAGGACTCTGCTGCGGTATTTAAGGACTCTGCTGCATTATTTAAGGACTTTGATGCATTATTTAAGGACTCTGCTGCATTATTTAAGGAATTTGTTGCATTATTTAAGGACTCTGCTGCATTATTTAAGGACTTTGCTGCATTATTTAATAACTTTGTTGCATTATATAAGTACTCTGCTGCATTATTTAAGGACTTTGTTGCATTATGTAAGGAGTCTGCTGCATTATTTAAGGACTTTGCTGCATTATTTAACGACTCTGCTGAAACATTTGAGGACTCAGCTGCATTATTTAAGGACTCTGCTGCATTATTTAAGGAATTTGCTGCATTATTTAAGGACTCTGCTGCGGTATTTAAGGACTCTGCTGCATTATTTAAGGACTTTGATGAATTATTTAAGGACTCTGCTGAATTATTTAATGACTTTGTTGCATTATATAAGGTCTCTGCTGCATTATTTAAGGACTATGTTGCATTATGTTAGAAGTCTGCTGCATTATTTAAGGACTTTGCTGCATTATTTAAGGACTCTGCTGCATTATTTAAGGACTTTATTGCATTATTTAAGGACTCTGCTGCATTATTTAATGACTCTGCTGAAGCATTTGAGGACTCAGCTGCATTATTTAAGGTCTCTGCTGTATTATTTAAGGACTCTGCTGCATTATTTAATGACTCTGCTGCGGTATTTAAGGACTCTGCTGCATTATTTAAGGACTTTGCTGCATTATTTAAGGACTGCTGCGTTGTTTAAGGACTCTGCTGCATTATTTAAGACTTTGCTGCATTATTTAAGGACTCTGCTGAAGCAATTGGGGACTCAGATGCATTATTTAAGGACTCTGCTGCATTATGTAAGGACTTTGCTGCTTTATTTAAGGACTTTGCTGCATTATTTAAGGACTTTGTTGCATTATTTAAGGACTCTGCTGCATTATTTAAGGACTTTGTTGCATTATTTAAGGACTCTGCTGCATTATTTAAGGACTTTGCTGCATTATTTAAGGACTATGCTGTGATATTTAAGGACTATGCTTTGGCATTATTTAAGGACTTTGCTGCATTATTTAAGGACTCTGCTGCATTATTTAATTACTTTGCTGCATTATTAAAGGACCCTGCTGCGGCATTTAAGGATTCTGCTGCATTATTTAAGGACTTTGATGCATTATTTAAGGACGCTGCTGCAGAATTTAAGGAATCTGCTGCATTATTTAAGGACTTTGTTGCATTATTTAAGGTCTCTGCTGCATTATTTAAGGACTCTGCTATGGTACTTAACGACTTTGCTGCATTATTTAAGGACTTTGCTGCATTATTTAAGGACTTTGATGCATTATTTAAGAACTTTGTTGCATTATTTAAGGACTCTGCTGCATTATTTAAGGACTTTGTTGCATTATGTAAGGACTCTGCTGCATTATTTAAGGACTTTGCTGCATTATTTAAGGACTCTGCTGCATAATTTAAGGACTTTATTGCATTATTTAAGGATCCTGCTGCATTATTTAAGGATCCTGCTGAAGCATTTGAGGACTCAGCTGCATTATTTAAGGACTTTGCTGCATTATTTAGCGACTCTGCTGCATTATCTAAGGACTCTGCTGCTTTATTTAAGGACTTTCCTGCATTATTTAAGGAGTCTTCTGCATTATTTAATGACTCTGCTGAAGCATTTGAGGACTCAGCTGCATTATTTAAGGACTCTGCTGCATTATTTAAGGACTTTGCTGCATTATTTAACGACTCTGCTGAAACATTTGAGGACTCAGCTGCATTATTTAAGGACTCTGCTGCATTATTTAAGGAATTTGCTGCATTATTTAAGGACTCTGCTGCGGTATTTAAGGACTCTGCTGCATTATTTAAGGACTTTGATGAATTATTTAAGGACTCTGCTGCATTATTTAATGACTTTGTTGCATTATATAAGGTCTCTGCTGCATTATTTAAGGACTATGTTGCATTATGTTAGAAGTCTGCTGCATTATTTAAGGACTTTGCTGCATTATTTAAGGACTCTGCTGCATTATTTAAGGACTTTATTGCATTATTTAAGGACTCTGCTGCATTATTTAATGACTCTGCTGAAGCATTTGAGGACTCAGCTGCATTATTTAAGGTCTCTGCTGTATTATTTAAGGACTCTGCTGCATTATTTAATGACTCTGCTGCGGTATTTAAGGACTCTGCTGCATTATTTAAGGACTTTGCTGCATTATTTAAGGACTGCTGCGTTGTTTAAGGACTCTGCTGCATTATTTAAGACTTTGCTGCATTATTTAAGGACTCTGCTGAAGCAATTGGGGACTCAGATGCATTATTTAAGGACTCTGCTGCATTATGTAAGGACTTTGCTGCTTTATTTAAGGACTTTGCTGCATTATTTAAGGACTTTGTTGCATTATTTAAGGACTCTGCTGCATTATTTAAGGACTTTGTTGCATTATTTAAGGACTCTGCTGCATTATTTAAGGACTTTGCTGCATTATTTAAGGACTATGCTGTGATATTTAAGGACTATGCTTTGGCATTATTTAAGGACTTTGCTGCATTATTTAAGGACTCTGCTGCATTATTTAATTACTTTGCTGCATTATTAAAGGACCCTGCTGCGGCATTTAAGGATTCTGCTGCATTATTTAAGGACTTTGATGCATTATTTAAGGACGCTGCTGCAGAATTTAAGGAATCTGCTGCATTATTTAAGGACTTTGTTGCATTATTTAAGGTCTCTGCTGCATTATTTAAGGACTCTGCTATGGTACTTAACGACTTTGCTGCATTATTTAAGGACTTTGCTGCATTATTTAAGGACTTTGATGCATTATTTAAGAACTTTGTTGCATTATTTAAGGACTCTGCTGCATTATTTAAGGACTTTGTTGCATTATGTAAGGACTCTGCTGCATTATTTAAGGACTTTGCTGCATTATTTAAGGACTCTGCTGCATAATTTAAGGACTTTATTGCATTATTTAAGGATCCTGCTGCATTATTTAAGGATCCTGCTGAAGCATTTGAGGACTCAGCTGCATTATTTAAGGACTTTGCTGCATTATTTAGCGACTCTGCTGCATTATCTAAGGACTCTGCTGCTTTATTTAAGGACTTTCCTGCATTATTTAAGGAGTCTTCTGCATTATTTAATGACTCTGCTGAAGCATTTGAGGACTCAGCTGCATTATTTAAGGACTCTGCTGCATTATTTAAGGACTTTGCTGCATTATTTAATGACTCTGCTGAAGCATTTGAGGACTCAGCTGCATTATTTAAGGACTCTGCTGCATTATTTAAGGAATTTGCTGCATTATATAAGGACTCTGCTGCGGTATTTAAGGACTCTGCTGCATTATTTAAGGACTTTGATGCATTATTTAAGGACGCTGCTGCAGAATTTAAGGAATCTGCTGCATTATTTAAGGACTTTGTTGCATTATTTAAGGTCTCTGCTGCATTATTTAAGGACTTGCTGCATTATTTAAGGACTCTGCTGCTGTGTTTAAGAACTCTGCTGCATTATTTAAGGACTTTGCTGAATTATTTTAGGACTCTGCTGCATTATTTAAGGACTTTGCTGTATTATTTAAGGACTCTACTGCATTATTTAAGGACTTTGTTGCATTATTTAAGGACTCTGCTGCATTATTTAAGGACTTTGCTGTATTATTTAAGGACTCTGCTGCATTATTTAAGGACTTTTTTGCATTATTTAAGGACTCTGCTGCATTATTTAAGGACTTTGCTGCATTATTTAAGGACTCTGCTGCATTATTTAAGGACTTTGCTGCATTATTTAATGACTCTGCTGCATTATTTAAGGACTTTGTTGTATTATTTAAGGACTTTGCTGCATTATTTAAGGACTCTGCTGCGGTATTTAAGGACTCTGCTGCATTATTTAAGGACTTTGTTGCATTATTTAAGGACTCTGCTGCATTATTTAGGGACTTTGCTGCATTATTTAAGGACTATGCTGTGGTACTTAAGGACTCTGCTGTATTATTTAAGGACTTTGCTGCATTATTTAAGGACTCTGCTGCATTATTTAATGACTTTGTTGCATTATATAAGGACTCTGCTGCATTATTTAAGGACTATGTTGCATTATGTTAGAAGTCTGCTGCATTATTTAAGGACTTTGCTGCATTATTTAAGGACTCTGCTGCATTATTTGAGGACTTTATTGCATTATTTAAGGACTCTGCTGCATTATTTAATGACTCTGCTGAAGCATTTGAGGACTCAGCTGCATTATTTAAGGTCTCTGCTGTATTATTTAAGGACTCTGCTGCATTATTTAATGACTCTGCTGCGGTATTTAAGGACTCTGCTGCATTATTTAAGGACTTTGCTGCATTATTTAAGGACTGCTGCGTTATTTAAGGACTCTGCTGCATTATTTAAGACTTTGCTGCATTATTTAAGGACTCTGCTGCAGTGTTTAATGACTCTGCTGAAGCAATTGGGGACTCAGATGCATTGTTTAAGGACTCTGCTGCATTATGTAAGGACTTTGCTGCTTTATTTAAGGACTTTGCTGCATTATTTAAGGACTTTGTTGCATTATTTAAGGACTCTGCTGCATTATTTAAGGACTTTGTTGCATTATTTAAGGACTCTGCCGCATTATTTAAGGACTATGCTTTGGTATTTAAGGACTCTGCTGCATTATTTAAGGACTTTGCTGCATTATTTAAGGACTCTGCTGCATTATTTAATTACTTTGCTGCATTATTTAAGGACTCTGCTGCGGTATTTAAGTACTCTGCTGCATTATTTAAGGACTTTGATGCATTATTTAAGGACACTGCTGCAGAATTTAAGGAATCTGCTTCATTATTTAAGGACTTTGTTGCATTATTTAAGGTCTCTGCTGCATTATTTAAGGACTCTGCTATGGTACTTAAGGACTTTGCTGCATTATTTAAGGACTCTGCTGCATTATTTAAGAACTTTGTTGCATTGTTTAAGGACTCTGCTGCATTATTTAAGGACTTTGTTGCATTATGTTAGGACTCTGCTGCATTATTTAACGACTTTGCTGCATTATTTAAGGACTCTGCTGCATAATTTAAGGACTTTATTGCATTATTTTAGGATCCTGCTGCATTATTTAATGACTCTGCTGAAGCATTTGAGGACTCAGCTGCATTATTAAAGGTCTCTGCTGCATTATTTAAGGATCCTGCTGAAGCATTTGAGGACTCAGCTGCATTATTTAAGGACTTTGCTGCATTATTTAACGACTCTGCTGCGTTATTTAAGGACTCTGCTGCATTATTTAAGAACTTTGCTGCATTATTTAAGGACTCTTCTGCATTATTTAATGACTCTGCTGAAGTATTTGAGGACTCAGCTGCATTATTTAAGGACTCTGCTGCATTATTTAAGGAATTTGATGCATTATTTAAGGACTCTGCTGCGTTATTTAAGGACTCTGCTGCATTATTTAAGGACTTTGATGCATTATTTAAGGACGCTGCTGCAGAATTTAAGGAATCTGCTGCATTATTTAAGGACTTTGTTGCATTATTTAAGGTCTCTGCTGCATTATTTAAGGACTCTGCTGTGGTATTTAAGGACTCTGCTGCATTATTTAAGGAATTTGTTGCATTATTTAAGGACGCTGCTGCATTATTTAAGGACTTTGTTGCTTTATTTAAGGACTCTGCTGCAGTATTTAATGACTCTGCTGAAGCATTTGGGGACTCAGATGCATTATTTAAGGACTCTGCTGCATTATGTAAGGGCTTTGCTGCTTTATTTAAGGACTCTTTTGCATTATTTAAGGACTTTGTTGCATTATTTAAGGACTCTGCTGCATTATTTAAGGACTTTGCTGCATTATTTAAGGACTATGCTTTGGTATTTAAGGACTCTGCTGCATTATTTAAGGACTTTGCTGCATTATTTAAGGACTCTGCTGCATTATTTAATTACTTTGCTGCATTATTTAAGGACTCTGCTGCGGTATTTAAGGACTCTGCTGCATTATTTAAGGACTTTGATGCATTATTTAAGGACTCTGCTGCATTATTTAAGGAATTTGTTGCATTATTTAAGGACTCTGCTGCATTATTTAAGGACTTTGCTGCATTATTTAATAACTTTGTTGCATTATATAAGTACTCTGCTGCATTATTTAAGGACTTTGTTGCATTATGTAAGGAGTCTGCTGCATTATTTAAGGACTTTGCTGCATTATTTAACGACTCTGCTGAAACATTTGAGGACTCAGCTGCATTATTTAAGGACTCTGCTGCATTATTTAAGGAATTTGCTGCATTATTTAAGGACTCTGCTGCGGTATTTAAGGACTCTGCTGCATTATTTAAGGACTTTGATGAATTATTTAAGGACTCTGCTGCATTATTTAATGACTTTGTTGCATTATATAAGGTCTCTGCTGCATTATTTAAGGACTATGTTGCATTATGTTAGAAGTCTGCTGCATTATTTAAGGACTTTGCTGCATTATTTAAGGACTCTGCTGCATTATTTAAGGACTTTATTGCATTATTTAAGGACTCTGCTGCATTATTTAATGACTCTGCTGAAGCATTTGAGGACTCAGCTGCATTATTTAAGGTCTCTGCTGTATTATTTAAGGACTCTGCTGCATTATTTAATGACTCTGCTGCGGTATTTAAGGACTCTGCTGCATTATTTAAGGACTTTGCTGCATTATTTAAGGACTGCTGCGTTGTTTAAGGACTCTGCTGCATTATTTAAGACTTTGCTGCATTATTTAAGGACTCTGCTGAAGCAATTGGGGACTCAGATGCATTATTTAAGGACTCTGCTGCATTATGTAAGGACTTTGCTGCTTTATTTAAGGACTTTGCTGCATTATTTAAGGACTTTGTTGCATTATTTAAGGACTCTGCTGCATTATTTAAGGACTTTGTTGCATTATTTAAGGACTCTGCTGCATTATTTAAGGACTTTGCTGCATTATTTAAGGACTATGCTGTGATATTTAAGGACTATGCTTTGGCATTATTTAAGGACTTTGCTGCATTATTTAAGGACTCTGCTGCATTATTTAATTACTTTGCTGCATTATTAAAGGACCCTGCTGCGGCATTTAAGGATTCTGCTGCATTATTTAAGGACTTTGATGCATTATTTAAGGACGCTGCTGCAGAATTTAAGGAATCTGCTGCATTATTTAAGGACTTTGTTGCATTATTTAAGGTCTCTGCTGCATTATTTAAGGACTCTGCTATGGTACTTAACGACTTTGCTGCATTATTTAAGGACTTTGCTGCATTATTTAAGGACTTTGATGCATTATTTAAGAACTTTGTTGCATTATTTAAGGACTCTGCTGCATTATTTAAGGACTTTGTTGCATTATGTAAGGACTCTGCTGCATTATTTAAGGACTTTGCTGCATTATTTAAGGACTCTGCTGCATAATTTAAGGACTTTATTGCATTATTTAAGGATCCTGCTGCATTATTTAAGGATCCTGCTGAAGCATTTGAGGACTCAGCTGCATTATTTAAGGACTTTGCTGCATTATTTAGCGACTCTGCTGCATTATCTAAGGACTCTGCTGCTTTATTTAAGGACTTTCCTGCATTATTTAAGGAGTCTTCTGCATTATTTAATGACTCTGCTGAAGCATTTGAGGACTCAGCTGCATTATTTAAGGACTCTGCTGCATTATTTAAGGACTTTGCTGCATTATTTAACGACTCTGCTGAAACATTTGAGGACTCAGCTGCATTATTTAAGGACTCTGCTGCATTATTTAAGGAATTTGCTGCATTATTTAAGGACTCTGCTGCGGTATTTAAGGACTCTGCTGCATTATTTAAGGACTTTGATGAATTATTTAAGGACTCTGCTGCATTATTTAATGACTTTGTTGCATTATATAAGGTCTCTGCTGCATTATTTAAGGACTATGTTGCATTATGTTAGAAGTCTGCTGCATTATTTAAGGACTTTGCTGCATTATTTAAGGACTCTGCTGCATTATTTAAGGACTTTATTGCATTATTTAAGGACTCTGCTGCATTATTTAATGACTCTGCTGAAGCATTTGAGGACTCAGCTGCATTATTTAAGGTCTCTGCTGTATTATTTAAGGACTCTGCTGCATTATTTAATGACTCTGCTGCGGTATTTAAGGACTCTGCTGCATTATTTAAGGACTTTGCTGCATTATTTAAGGACTGCTGCGTTGTTTAAGGACTCTGCTGCATTATTTAAGACTTTGCTGCATTATTTAAGGACTCTGCTGAAGCAATTGGGGACTCAGATGCATTATTTAAGGACTCTGCTGCATTATGTAAGGACTTTGCTGCTTTATTTAAGGACTTTGCTGCATTATTTAAGGACTTTGTTGCATTATTTAAGGACTCTGCTGCATTATTTAAGGACTTTGTTGCATTATTTAAGGACTCTGCTGCATTATTTAAGGACTTTGCTGCATTATTTAAGGACTATGCTGTGATATTTAAGGACTATGCTTTGGCATTATTTAAGGACTTTGCTGCATTATTTAAGGACTCTGCTGCATTATTTAATTACTTTGCTGCATTATTAAAGGACCCTGCTGCGGCATTTAAGGATTCTGCTGCATTATTTAAGGACTTTGATGCATTATTTAAGGACGCTGCTGCAGAATTTAAGGAATCTGCTGCATTATTTAAGGACTTTGTTGCATTATTTAAGGTCTCTGCTGCATTATTTAAGGACTCTGCTATGGTACTTAACGACTTTGCTGCATTATTTAAGGACTTTGCTGCATTATTTAAGGACTTTGATGCATTATTTAAGAACTTTGTTGCATTATTTAAGGACTCTGCTGCATTATTTAAGGACTTTGTTGCATTATGTAAGGACTCTGCTGCATTATTTAAGGACTTTGCTGCATTATTTAAGGACTCTGCTGCATAATTTAAGGACTTTATTGCATTATTTAAGGATCCTGCTGCATTATTTAAGGATCCTGCTGAAGCATTTGAGGACTCAGCTGCATTATTTAAGGACTTTGCTGCATTATTTAGCGACTCTGCTGCATTATCTAAGGACTCTGCTGCTTTATTTAAGGACTTTCCTGCATTATTTAAGGAGTCTTCTGCATTATTTAATGACTCTGCTGAAGCATTTGAGGACTCAGCTGCATTATTTAAGGACTCTGCTGCATTATTTAAGGACTTTGCTGCATTATTTAATGACTCTGCTGAAGCATTTGAGGACTCAGCTGCATTATTTAAGGACTCTGCTGCATTATTTAAGGAATTTGCTGCATTATATAAGGACTCTGCTGCGGTATTTAAGGACTCTGCTGCATTATTTAAGGACTTTGATGCATTATTTAAGGACGCTGCTGCAGAATTTAAGGAATCTGCTGCATTATTTAAGGACTTTGTTGCATTATTTAAGGTCTCTGCTGCATTATTTAAGGACTTGCTGCATTATTTAAGGACTCTGCTGCTGTGTTTAAGAACTCTGCTGCATTATTTAAGGACTTTGCTGAATTATTTTAGGACTCTGCTGCATTATTTAAGGACTTTGCTGTATTATTTAAGGACTCTACTGCATTATTTAAGGACTTTGTTGCATTATTTAAGGACTCTGCTGCATTATTTAAGGACTTTGCTGTATTATTTAAGGACTCTGCTGCATTATTTAAGGACTTTTTTGCATTATTTAAGGACTCTGCTGCATTATTTAAGGACTTTGCTGCATTATTTAAGGACTCTGCTGCATTATTTAAGGACTTTGCTGCATTATTTAATGACTCTGCTGCATTATTTAAGGACTTTGTTGTATTATTTAAGGACTTTGCTGCATTATTTAAGGACTCTGCTGCGGTATTTAAGGACTCTGCTGCATTATTTAAGGACTTTGTTGCATTATTTAAGGACTCTGCTGCATTATTTAGGGACTTTGCTGCATTATTTAAGGACTATGCTGTGGTACTTAAGGACTCTGCTGTATTATTTAAGGACTTTGCTGCATTATTTAAGGACTCTGCTGCATTATTTAATGACTTTGTTGCATTATATAAGGACTCTGCTGCATTATTTAAGGACTATGTTGCATTATGTTAGAAGTCTGCTGCATTATTTAAGGACTTTGCTGCATTATTTAAGGACTCTGCTGCATTATTTGAGGACTTTATTGCATTATTTAAGGACTCTGCTGCATTATTTAATGACTCTGCTGAAGCATTTGAGGACTCAGCTGCATTATTTAAGGTCTCTGCTGTATTATTTAAGGACTCTGCTGCATTATTTAATGACTCTGCTGCGGTATTTAAGGACTCTGCTGCATTATTTAAGGACTTTGCTGCATTATTTAAGGACTGCTGCGTTATTTAAGGACTCTGCTGCATTATTTAAGACTTTGCTGCATTATTTAAGGACTCTGCTGCAGTGTTTAATGACTCTGCTGAAGCAATTGGGGACTCAGATGCATTGTTTAAGGACTCTGCTGCATTATGTAAGGACTTTGCTGCTTTATTTAAGGACTTTGCTGCATTATTTAAGGACTTTGTTGCATTATTTAAGGACTCTGCTGCATTATTTAAGGACTTTGTTGCATTATTTAAGGACTCTGCCGCATTATTTAAGGACTATGCTTTGGTATTTAAGGACTCTGCTGCATTATTTAAGGACTTTGCTGCATTATTTAAGGACTCTGCTGCATTATTTAATTACTTTGCTGCATTATTTAAGGACTCTGCTGCGGTATTTAAGTACTCTGCTGCATTATTTAAGGACTTTGATGCATTATTTAAGGACACTGCTGCAGAATTTAAGGAATCTGCTTCATTATTTAAGGACTTTGTTGCATTATTTAAGGTCTCTGCTGCATTATTTAAGGACTCTGCTATGGTACTTAAGGACTTTGCTGCATTATTTAAGGACTCTGCTGCATTATTTAAGAACTTTGTTGCATTGTTTAAGGACTCTGCTGCATTATTTAAGGACTTTGTTGCATTATGTTAGGACTCTGCTGCATTATTTAACGACTTTGCTGCATTATTTAAGGACTCTGCTGCATAATTTAAGGACTTTATTGCATTATTTTAGGATCCTGCTGCATTATTTAATGACTCTGCTGAAGCATTTGAGGACTCAGCTGCATTATTAAAGGTCTCTGCTGCATTATTTAAGGATCCTGCTGAAGCATTTGAGGACTCAGCTGCATTATTTAAGGACTTTGCTGCATTATTTAACGACTCTGCTGCGTTATTTAAGGACTCTGCTGCATTATTTAAGAACTTTGCTGCATTATTTAAGGACTCTTCTGCATTATTTAATGACTCTGCTGAAGTATTTGAGGACTCAGCTGCATTATTTAAGGACTCTGCTGCATTATTTAAGGAATTTGATGCATTATTTAAGGACTCTGCTGCGTTATTTAAGGACTCTGCTGCATTATTTAAGGACTTTGATGCATTATTTAAGGACGCTGCTGCAGAATTTAAGGAATCTGCTGCATTATTTAAGGACTTTGTTGCATTATTTAAGGTCTCTGCTGCATTATTTAAGGACTCTGCTGTGGTATTTAAGGACTCTGCTGCATTATTTAAGGAATTTGTTGCATTATTTAAGGACGCTGCTGCATTATTTAAGGACTTTGTTGCTTTATTTAAGGACTCTGCTGCAGTATTTAATGACTCTGCTGAAGCATTTGGGGACTCAGATGCATTATTTAAGGACTCTGCTGCATTATGTAAGGGCTTTGCTGCTTTATTTAAGGACTCTTTTGCATTATTTAAGGACTTTGTTGCATTATTTAAGGACTCTGCTGCATTATTTAAGGACTTTGCTGCATTATTTAAGGACTATGCTTTGGTATTTAAGGACTCTGCTGCATTATTTAAGGACTTTGCTGCATTATTTAAGGACTCTGCTGCATTATTTAATTACTTTGCTGCATTATTTAAGGACTCTGCTGCGGTATTTAAGGACTCTGCTGCATTATTTAAGGACTTTGATGCATTATTTAAGGACTCTGCTGCATTATTTAAGGAATTTGTTGCATTATTTAAGGACTCTGCTGCATTATTTAAGGACTTTGCTGCATTATTTAATAACTTTGTTGCATTATATAAGTACTCTGCTGCATTATTTAAGGACTTTGTTGCATTATGTAAGGAGTCTGCTGCATTATTTAAGGACTTTGCTGCATTATTTAACGACTCTGCTGAAGCATTTGAGGACTCAGCTGCATTATTTAAGGACTCTGCTGCATTATTTAAGGAATTTGCTGCATTATTTAAGGACTCTGCTGCGGTATTTAAGGACTCTGCTGCATTATTTAAGGACTTTGTTGCATTATGTAAGGAGTCTGCTGCATTATTTAAGGACTTTGCTGCATTATTTAATGAATCTGCTGAAGCATTTGAGGACTCAACTGCATTATTTAAGGTCTCTGCTGCATTATTTAAGGACTCTGCTGAAGCATTTGAGGACTCAGCTGCATGATTTAAGGACTTTGCTGCATTAGTTAAGGACTCTGCTGCATTATTTAAGGAATTTGTTGCATTATTTAAGGACTCTGCTGCATTATTTAAGGACTTTGCTGCATTATTTAATAACTTTGTTGCATTATATAAGTACTCTGCTGCATTATTTAAGGACTTTGTTGCATTATGTAAGGAGTCTGCTGCATTATTTAAGGACTTTGCTGCATTATTTAACGACTCTGCTGAAGCATTTGAGGACTCAGCTGCATTATTTAAGGACACTGCTGCATTATTTAAGGAATTTGCTGCATTATTTAAGGACTCTGCTGCGGTATTTAAGGACTCTGCTGCATTATTTAAGGACTTTGTTGCATTATTTAAGGTCTCTGCTGCAGTATTTAATGACTCTGCTGAAGCATTTGGGCACTCAGATGCATTATTTAAGGACTCTGCTGCATTATGTAAGGGCTTTGCTGCTTTATTTAAGGACTCTTTTGCATTATTTAAGGACTTTGTTGCATTATTTAAGGACTCTGCTGCATTATTTAAGGACTTTGTTGCATTATTTAAGGATTCTGCTGCATTATTTAAGGACTTTGCTGCATTATTTAAGGACTTTGCCGCATTATTTAAGGACTATGCTTTGGTATTTAAGGACTCTGCTGCATTATTTAAGGACTCTGCTGCATTATTTAAGGACTCTGCTGCATTATTTAATTACTTTGCTGCATTATTTAAGGACTCTGCTGCGGTATTTAAGGACTCTGCTGCGGTATTTAAGGACTCTGCTGCATTATTTAAGGACACTGCTGCAGAATTTAAGGAATCTGCTTCATTATTTAAGGACTTTGTTGCTTTATTTAAGGTCTCTGCTGCATTATTTAAGGACTCTGCTATGGTACTTAAGGACTTTGCTGCATTATTTAAGGACTTTGCTGCATTATTTAAGGACTCTGCTGCATTATTTAAGAACTTTGTTGCATTATTTAAGGACTCTGCTGCATTATTTAAGGACTTTGTTGCATTATGTAAGGACTCTGCTGCATTATTTAAGGACTTTGCTGCATTATTTAAGGACTCTGCTGCATAATTTAAGGACTTTATTGCATTATTTTAGGATCCTGCTGCATTATTTAATGACTCTGCTGAAGCATTTGAGGACTCAGCTGCATTATTAAAGGTCTCTGCTGCATTATTTAAGGATCCTGCTGAAGCATTTGAGGACTCAGTTGCATTATTTAAGGACTTTGCTGCATTATTTAACGACTCTGCTGCGTTATTTAAGGACTCTGCTGCATTATTTAAGAACTTTGCTGTATTATTTAAGGACTCTTCTGCATTATTTAATGACTCTGCTGAAGTATTTGAGGACTCAGCTGCATTATTTAAGGACTCTGCTGCATTATTTAAGGAATTTGCTGCATTATTTAAGGACTCTGCTGCGTTATTTAAGGACTCTGCTGCATTATTTAAGGACTTTGATGCATTATTTAAGGACGCTGCTGCAGAATTTAAGGAATCTGCTGCATTATTTAAGGACTTTGTTGCAATATTTAAGGTCTCTGCTGCATTATTTAAGGACTCTGCTGTGGTATTTAAGGACTCTGCTGCATTATTTAAGGAATTTGTTGCATTATTTAAGGACGCTGCTGCATTATTTAAGGTCTTTGTTGCATTATTTAAGGACTCTGCTGCAGTATTTAATGACTCTGCTGAAGCATTTGGGGACTCAGATGCATTATTTAAGGACTCTGCTGCATTATGTAAGGGCTTTGCTGCTTTATTTAAGGACTCTTTTGCATTATTTAAGGACTTTGTTGCATTATTTAAGGACTCTGCTGCATTATTTAAGGACTTTGTTGCATTATTTAAGGATTCTGCTGCATTATTTAAGGACTTTGCTGCATTATTTAAGGACTATGCTTTGGTATTTAAGGACTCTGCTGCATTATTTAAGGACTTTGCTGCATTATTTAAGGACTCTGCTGCATTATTTAATTACTTTGCTGCATTATTTAAGGACTCTGCTGCGGTATTTAAGGACTCTGCTGCATTATTTAAGGACTTTGATGCATTATTTAAGGACTCTGCTGCATTATTTAAGGAATTTGTTGCATTATTTAAGGACTCTGCTGCATTATTTAAGGACTTTGCTGCATTATTTAATAACTTTGTTGCATTATATAAGTACTCTGCTGCATTATTTAAGGACTTTGTTGCATTATGTAAGGAGTCTGCTGCATTATTTAAGGACTTTGCTGCATTATTTAACGACTCTGCTGAAGCATTTGAGGACTCAGCTGCATTATTTAAGGACTCTGCTGCATTATTTAAGGAATTTGCTGCATTATTTAAGGACTCTGCTGCGGTATTTAAGGACTCTGCTGCATTATTTAAGGACTTTGTTGCATTATGTAAGGAGTCTGCTGCATTATTTAAGGACTTTGCTGCATTATTTAATGAATCTGCTGAAGCATTTGAGGACTCAACTGCATTATTTAAGGTCTCTGCTGCATTATTTAAGGACTCTGCTGAAGCATTTGAGGACTCAGCTGCATGATTTAAGGACTTTGCTGCATTATTTAAGGACTCTGCTGCATTATTTAAGGAATTTGTTGCATTATTTAAGGACTCTGCTGCATTATTTAAGGACTTTGCTGCATTATTTAATAACTTTGTTGCATTATATAAGTACTCTGCTGCATTATTTAAGGACTTTGTTGCATTATGTAAGGAGTCTGCTGCATTATTTAAGGACTTTGCTGCATTATTTAACGACTCTGCTGAAGCATTTGAGGACTCAGCTGCATTATTTAAGGACTCTGCTGCATTATTTAAGGAATTTGCTGCATTATTTAAGGACTCTGCTGCGGTATTTAAGGACTCTGCTGCATTATTTAAGGACTTTGTTGCATTATGTAAGGAGCCTGCTGCATTATTTAAGGACTTTGCTGCATTATTTAATGACTCTGCTGAAGCATTTGAGGACTCAGCTGCATAATTTAAGGACTCTGCTGCATTATTTAAGGAATTTGCTGCATTATTTAAGGACTCTGCTGCGATATTTAAGGACTCTTCTGCATTATTTAAGGACTTTGATGCATTATTTAAGGACGCTGCTGCAGAATTTAAGGAATCTGCTGCATTATTTAAGGACTTTGTTGCATTATTTAAGGTCTCTGCTGCATTATTTAAGGACTCTGCTGTGGTATTTAATTACTCTGCTGCATTATTTAAGGAATTTGTTGCATTATTTAAGGACGCTGCTGCATTATTTAAGGACTTTGTTGCATTATTTAAGGACTTTGCTGCATTAATTAAGGACTTTGCTGCATTACTTAAGAACTCTGCTGCATTATTTAATTACTTGCTGCATTATTTAAGGACTCTGCTGCGGTGTTTAAGAACTCTGCTGCATTATTTAAGGACTTTGATGCATTATTTTAGGACTCTGCTGCATTATTTAAGGACTTTGCTGTATTATTTAAGGACTCTACTGAATTATTTAAGGACTTTGTTGCATTATTTAAGGACTCTGCTGCATTATTTAAGGACTTTGCTGTATTATTTAAGGACTCTGCTGCATTATTTAAGGACTTTTTTGCATTATTTAATGACTCTGCTGCATTATTTAAGGACTTTGCTGCATTATTTAAGGACTCTGTTGCATTATTTAAGGACTTTATTGCATTATTTAATGACTCTGCTGCATTATTTAAGGAATTTGCTGCATTATTTAAGGACTCTGCTGCATTATTTAAGGACTTTGCTGCATTATTTAATGACTCTGCTGCATTATTTAAGGACTTTGTTGTATTATTTAAGGACTTTGCTGCATTATTTAAGGACTCTGCTGCGGTATTTAAGGACTCTGCTGCATTATTTAAGGACTTTGTTGCATTATTTAAGGACTCTGCTGCATTATTTAAGGACTTTGCTGCATTATTTAAGGACTATGCTGTGGTATTTAAGGACTCTGCTGCATTATTTAAGGACTTTGCTGCATTATTTAAGGACTCTGCTGCATTATTTAATTACTTTGCTGCATTATTTAAGGACTCTGCTGCGGTATTTAAGGACTCTGCTGCATTATTTAAGGACTTTGATGCATTATTTAAGGACTCTGCTGCATTATTTAAGGAATTTGTTGCATTATTTAAGGACTCTGCTGCATTATTTAAGGACTTTGCTGCATTATTTAATAACTTTGTTGCATTATATAAGTACTCTGCTGCATTATTTAAGGACTTTGTTGCATTATGTAAGGAGTCTGCTGCATTATTTAAGGACTTTGCTGCATTATTTAACGACTCTGCTGAAACATTTGAGGACTCAGCTGCATTATTTAAGGACTCTGCTGCATTATTTAAGGAATTTGCTGCATTATTTAAGGACTCTGCTGCGGTATTTAAGGACTCTGCTGCATTATTTAAGGACTTTGATGAATTATTTAAGGACTCTGCTGCATTATTTAATGACTTTGTTGCATTATATAAGGTCTCTGCTGCATTATTTAAGGACTATGTTGCATTATGTTAGAAGTCTGCTGCATTATTTAAGGACTTTGCTGCATTATTTAAGGACTCTGCTGCATTATTTAAGGACTTTATTGCATTATTTAAGGACTCTGCTGCATTATTTAATGACTCTGCTGAAGCATTTGAGGACTCAGCTGCATTATTTAAGGTCTCTGCTGTATTATTTAAGGACTCTGCTGCATTATTTAATGACTCTGCTGCGGTATTTAAGGACTCTGCTGCATTATTTAAGGACTTTGCTGCATTATTTAAGGACTGCTGCGTTGCTTAAGGACTCTGCTGCATTATTTAAGACTTTGCTGCATTATTTAAGGACTCTGCTGAAGCAATTGGGGACTCAGATGCATTATTTAAGGACTCTGCTGCATTATGTAAGGACTTTGCTGCTTTATTTAAGGACTTTGCTGCATTATTTAAGGACTTTGTTGCATTATTTAAGGACTCTGCTGCATTATTTAAGGACTTTGTTGCATTATTTAAGGACTCTGCTGCATTATTTAAGGACTTTGCTGCATTATTTAAGGACTATGCTGTGATATTTAAGGACTATGCTTTGGCATTATTTAAGGACTTTGCTGCATTATTTAAGGACTCTGCTGCATTATTTAATTACTTTGCTGCATTATTAAAGGACCCTGCTGCGGCATTTAAGGATTCTGCTGCATTATTTAAGGACTTTGATGCATTATTTAAGGACGCTGCTGCAGAATTTAAGGAATCTGCTGCATTATTTAAGGACTTTGTTGCATTATTTAAGGTCTCTGCTGCATTATTTAAGGACTCTGCTATGGTACTTAACGACTTTGCTGCATTATTTAAGGACTTTGCTGCATTATTTAAGGACTTTGATGCATTATTTAAGAACTTTGTTGCATTATTTAAGGACTCTGCTGCATTATTTAAGGACTTTGTTGCATTATGTAAGGACTCTGCTGCATTATTTAAGGACTTTGCTGCATTATTTAAGGACTCTGCTGCATAATTTAAGGACTTTATTGCATTATTTAAGGATCCTGCTGCATTATTTAAGGATCCTGCTGAAGCATTTGAGGACTCAGCTGCATTATTTAAGGACTTTGCTGCATTATTTAGCGACTCTGCTGCATTATCTAAGGACTCTGCTGCTTTATTTAAGGACTTTCCTGCATTATTTAAGGAGTCTTCTGCATTATTTAATGACTCTGCTGAAGCATTTGAGGACTCAGCTGCATTATTTAAGGACTCTGCTGCATTATTTAAGGACTTTGCTGCATTATTTAACGACTCTGCTGAAACATTTGAGGACTCAGCTGCATTATTTAAGGACTCTGCTGCATTATTTAAGGAATTTGCTGCATTATTTAAGGACTCTGCTGCGGTATTTAAGGACTCTGCTGCATTATTTAAGGACTTTGATGAATTATTTAAGGACTCTGCTGCATTATTTAATGACTTTGTTGCATTATATAAGGTCTCTGCTGCATTATTTAAGGACTATGTTGCATTATGTTAGAAGTCTGCTGCATTATTTAAGGACTTTGCTGCATTATTTAAGGACTCTGCTGCATTATTTAAGGACTTTATTGCATTATTTAAGGACTCTGCTGCATTATTTAATGACTCTGCTGAAGCATTTGAGGACTCAGCTGCATTATTTAAGGTCTCTGCTGTATTATTTAAGGACTCTGCTGCATTATTTAATGACTCTGCTGCGGTATTTAAGGACTCTGCTGCATTATTTAAGGACTTTGCTGCATTATTTAAGGACTGCTGCGTTGTTTAAGGACTCTGCTGCATTATTTAAGACTTTGCTGCATTATTTAAGGACTCTGCTGAAGCAATTGGGGACTCAGATGCATTATTTAAGGACTCTGCTGCATTATGTAAGGACTTTGCTGCTTTATTTAAGGACTTTGCTGCATTATTTAAGGACTTTGTTGCATTATTTAAGGACTCTGCTGCATTATTTAAGGACTTTGTTGCATTATTTAAGGACTCTGCTGCATTATTTAAGGACTTTGCTGCATTATTTAAGGACTATGCTGTGATATTTAAGGACTATGCTTTGGCATTATTTAAGGACTTTGCTGCATTATTTAAGGACTCTGCTGCATTATTTAATTACTTTGCTGCATTATTAAAGGACCCTGCTGCGGCATTTAAGGATTCTGCTGCATTATTTAAGGACTTTGATGCATTATTTAAGGACGCTGCTGCAGAATTTAAGGAATCTGCTGCATTATTTAAGGACTTTGTTGCATTATTTAAGGTCTCTGCTGCATTATTTAAGGACTCTGCTATGGTACTTAACGACTTTGCTGCATTATTTAAGGACTTTGCTGCATTATTTAAGGACTTTGATGCATTATTTAAGAACTTTGTTGCATTATTTAAGGACTCTGCTGCATTATTTAAGGACTTTGTTGCATTATGTAAGGACTCTGCTGCATTATTTAAGGACTTTGCTGCATTATTTAAGGACTCTGCTGCATAATTTAAGGACTTTATTGCATTATTTAAGGATCCTGCTGCATTATTTAAGGATCCTGCTGAAGCATTTGAGGACTCAGCTGCATTATTTAAGGACTTTGCTGCATTATTTAGCGACTCTGCTGCATTATCTAAGGACTCTGCTGCTTTATTTAAGGACTTTCCTGCATTATTTAAGGAGTCTTCTGCATTATTTAATGACTCTGCTGAAGCATTTGAGGACTCAGCTGCATTATTTAAGGACTCTGCTGCATTATTTAAGGACTTTGCTGCATTATTTAATGACTCTGCTGAAGCATTTGAGGACTCAGCTGCATTATTTAAGGACTCTGCTGCATTATTTAAGGAATTTGCTGCATTATATAAGGACTCTGCTGCGGTATTCAAGGACTCTGCTGCATTATTTAAGGACTTTGATGCATTATTTAAGGACGCTGCTGCAGAATTTAAGGAATCTGCTGCATTATTTAAGGACTTTGTTGCATTATTTAAGGTCTCTGCTGCATTATTTAAGGACTTGCTGCATTATTTAAGGACTCTGCTGCTGTGTTTAAGAACTCTGCTGCATTATTTAAGGACTTTGCTGAATTATTTTAGGACTCTGCTGCATTATTTAAGGACTTTGCTGTATTATTTAAGGACTCTACTGCATTATTTAAGGACTTTGTTGCATTATTTAAGGACTCTGCTGCATTATTTAAGGACTTTGCTGTATTATTTAAGGACTCTGCTGCATTATTTAAGGACTTTTTTGCATTATTTAAGGACTCTGCTGCATTATTTAAGGACTTTGCTGCATTATTTAAGGACTCTGCTGCATTATTTAAGGACTTTGCTGCATTATTTAATGACTCTGCTGCATTATTTAAGGACTTTGTTGTATTATTTAAGGACTTTGCTGCATTATTTAAGGACTCTGCTGCGGTATTTAAGGACTCTGCTGCATTATTTAAGGACTTTGTTGCATTATTTAAGGACTCTGCTGCATTATTTAGGGACTTTGCTGCATTATTTAAGGACTATGCTGTGGTACTTAAGGACTCTGCTGTATTATTTAAGGACTTTGCTGCATTATTTAAGGACTCTGCTGCATTATTTAATGACTTTGTTGCATTATATAAGGACTCTGCTGCATTATTTAAGGACTATGTTGCATTATGTTAGAAGTCTGCTGCATTATTTAAGGACTTTGCTGCATTATTTAAGGACTCTGCTGCATTATTTGAGGACTTTATTGCATTATTTAAGGACTCTGCTGCATTATTTAATGACTCTGCTGAAGCATTTGAGGACTCAGCTGCATTATTTAAGGTCTCTGCTGTATTATTTAAGGACTCTGCTGCATTATTTAATGACTCTGCTGCGGTATTTAAGGACTCTGCTGCATTATTTAAGGACTTTGCTGCATTATTTAAGGACTGCTGCGTTATTTAAGGACTCTGCTGCATTATTTAAGACTTTGCTGCATTATTTAAGGACTCTGCTGCAGTGTTTAATGACTCTGCTGAAGCAATTGGGGACTCAGATGCATTGTTTAAGGACTCTGCTGCATTATGTAAGGACTTTGCTGCTTTATTTAAGGACTTTGCTGCATTATTTAAGGACTTTGTTGCATTATTTAAGGACTCTGCTGCATTATTTAAGGACTTTGTTGCATTATTTAAGGACTCTGCCGCATTATTTAAGGACTATGCTTTGGTATTTAAGGACTCTGCTGCATTATTTAAGGACTTTGCTGCATTATTTAAGGACTCTGCTGCATTATTTAATTACTTTGCTGCATTATTTAAGGACTCTGCTGCGGTATTTAAGTACTCTGCTGCATTATTTAAGGACTTTGATGCATTATTTAAGGACACTGCTGCAGAATTTAAGGAATCTGCTTCATTATTTAAGGACTTTGTTGCATTATTTAAGGTCTCTGCTGCATTATTTAAGGACTCTGCTATGGTACTTAAGGACTTTGCTGCATTATTTAAGGACTCTGCTGCATTATTTAAGAACTTTGTTGCATTGTTTAAGGACTCTGCTGCATTATTTAAGGACTTTGTTGCATTATGTTAGGACTCTGCTGCATTATTTAACGACTTTGCTGCATTATTTAAGGACTCTGCTGCATAATTTAAGGACTTTATTGCATTATTTTAGGATCCTGCTGCATTATTTAATGACTCTGCTGAAGCATTTGAGGACTCAGCTGCATTATTAAAGGTCTCTGCTGCATTATTTAAGGATCCTGCTGAAGCATTTGAGGACTCAGCTGCATTATTTAAGGACTTTGCTGCATTATTTAACGACTCTGCTGCGTTATTTAAGGACTCTGCTGCATTATTTAAGAACTTTGCTGCATTATTTAAGGACTCTTCTGCATTATTTAATGACTCTGCTGAAGTATTTGAGGACTCAGCTGCATTATTTAAGGACTCTGCTGCATTATTTAAGGAATTTGATGCATTATTTAAGGACTCTGCTGCGTTATTTAAGGACTCTGCTGCATTATTTAAGGACTTTGATGCATTATTTAAGGACGCTGCTGCAGAATTTAAGGAATCTGCTGCATTATTTAAGGACTTTGTTGCATTATTTAAGGTCTCTGCTGCATTATTTAAGGACTCTGCTGTGGTATTTAAGGACTCTGCTGCATTATTTAAGGAATTTGTTGCATTATTTAAGGACGCTGCTGCATTATTTAAGGACTTTGTTGCTTTATTTAAGGACTCTGCTGCAGTATTTAATGACTCTGCTGAAGCATTTGGGGACTCAGATGCATTATTTAAGGACTCTGCTGCATTATGTAAGGGCTTTGCTGCTTTATTTAAGGACTCTTTTGCATTATTTAAGGACTTTGTTGCATTATTTAAGGACTCTGCTGCATTATTTAAGGACTTTGCTGCATTATTTAAGGACTATGCTTTGGTATTTAAGGACTCTGCTGCATTATTTAAGGACTTTGCTGCATTATTTAAGGACTCTGCTGCATTATTTAATTACTTTGCTGCATTATTTAAGGACTCTGCTGCGGTATTTAAGGACTCTGCTGCATTATTTAAGGACTTTGATGCATTATTTAAGGACTCTGCTGCATTATTTAAGGAATTTGTTGCATTATTTAAGGACTCTGCTGCATTATTTAAGGACTTTGCTGCATTATTTAATAACTTTGTTGCATTATATAAGTACTCTGCTGCATTATTTAAGGACTTTGTTGCATTATGTAAGGAGTCTGCTGCATTATTTAAGGACTTTGCTGCATTATTTAACGACTCTGCTGAAGCATTTGAGGACTCAGCTGCATTATTTAAGGACTCTGCTGCATTATTTAAGGAATTTGCTGCATTATTTAAGGACTCTGCTGCGGTATTTAAGGACTCTGCTGCATTATTTAAGGACTTTGTTGCATTATGTAAGGAGTCTGCTGCATTATTTAAGGACTTTGCTGCATTATTTAATGAATCTGCTGAAGCATTTGAGGACTCAACTGCATTATTTAAGGTCTCTGCTGCATTATTTAAGGACTCTGCTGAAGCATTTGAGGACTCAGCTGCATGATTTAAGGACTTTGCTGCATTAGTTAAGGACTCTGCTGCATTATTTAAGGAATTTGTTGCATTATTTAAGGACTCTGCTGCATTATTTAAGGACTTTGCTGCATTATTTAATAACTTTGTTGCATTATATAAGTACTCTGCTGCATTATTTAAGGACTTTGTTGCATTATGTAAGGAGTCTGCTGCATTATTTAAGGACTTTGCTGCATTATTTAACGACTCTGCTGAAGCATTTGAGGACTCAGCTGCATTATTTAAGGACACTGCTGCATTATTTAAGGAATTTGCTGCATTATTTAAGGACTCTGCTGCGGTATTTAAGGACTCTGCTGCATTATTTAAGGACTTTGTTGCATTATTTAAGGTCTCTGCTGCAGTATTTAATGACTCTGCTGAAGCATTTGGGCACTCAGATGCATTATTTAAGGACTCTGCTGCATTATGTAAGGGCTTTGCTGCTTTATTTAAGGACCCTTTTGCATTATTTAAGGACTTTGTTGCATTATTTAAGGACTCTGCTGCATTATTTAAGGACTTTGTTGCATTATTTAAGGATTCTGCTGCATTATTTAAGGACTTTGCTGCATTATTTAAGGACTTTGCCGCATTATTTAAGGACTATGCTTTGGTATTTAAGGACTCTGCTGCATTATTTAAGGACTCTGCTGCATTATTTAAGGACTCTGCTGCATTATTTAATTACTTTGCTGCATTATTTAAGGACTCTGCTGCGGTATTTAAGGACTCTGCTGCGGTATTTAAGGACTCTGCTGCATTATTTAAGGACACTGCTGCAGAATTTAAGGAATCTGCTTCATTATTTAAGGACTTTGTTGCTTTATTTAAGGTCTCTGCTGCATTATTTAAGGACTCTGCTATGGTACTTAAGGACTTTGCTGCATTATTTAAGGACTTTGCTGCATTATTTAAGGACTCTGCTGCATTATTTAAGAACTTTGTTGCATTATTTAAGGACTCTGCTGCATTATTTAAGGACTTTGTTGCATTATGTAAGGACTCTGCTGCATTATTTAAGGACTTTGCTGCATTATTTAAGGACTCTGCTGCATAATTTAAGGACTTTATTGCATTATTTTAGGATCCTGCTGCATTATTTAATGACTCTGCTGAAGCATTTGAGGACTCAGCTGCATTATTAAAGGTCTCTGCTGCATTATTTAAGGATCCTGCTGAAGCATTTGAGGACTCAGTTGCATTATTTAAGGACTTTGCTGCATTATTTAACGACTCTGCTGCGTTATTTAAGGACTCTGCTGCATTATTTAAGAACTTTGCTGTATTATTTAAGGACTCTTCTGCATTATTTAATGACTCTGCTGAAGTATTTGAGGACTCAGCTGCATTATTTAAGGACTCTGCTGCATTATTTAAGGAATTTGCTGCATTATTTAAGGACTCTGCTGCGTTATTTAAGGACTCTGCTGCATTATTTAAGGACTTTGATGCATTATTTAAGGACGCTGCTGCAGAATTTAAGGAATCTGCTGCATTATTTAAGGACTTTGTTGCAATATTTAAGGTCTCTGCTGCATTATTTAAGGACTCTGCTGTGGTATTTAAGGACTCTGCTGCATTATTTAAGGAATTTGTTGCATTATTTAAGGACGCTGCTGCATTATTTAAGGTCTTTGTTGCATTATTTAAGGACTCTGCTGCAGTATTTAATGACTCTGCTGAAGCATTTGGGGACTCAGATGCATTATTTAAGGACTCTGCTGCATTATGTAAGGGCTTTGCTGCTTTATTTAAGGACTCTTTTGCATTATTTAAGGACTTTGTTGCATTATTTAAGGACTCTGCTGCATTATTTAAGGACTTTGTTGCATTATTTAAGGATTCTGCTGCATTATTTAAGGACTTTGCTGCATTATTTAAGGACTATGCTTTGGTATTTAAGGACTCTGCTGCATTATTTAAGGACTTTGCTGCATTATTTAAGGACTCTGCTGCATTATTTAATTACTTTGCTGCATTATTTAAGGACTCTGCTGCGGTATTTAAGGACTCTGCTGCATTATTTAAAGACTTTGATGCATTATTTAAGGACTCTGCTGCATTATTTAAGGAATTTGTTGCATTATTTAAGGACTCTGCTGCATTATTTAAGGACTTTGCTGCATTATTTAATAACTTTGTTGCATTATATAAGTACTCTGCTGCATTATTTAAGGACTTTGTTGCATTATGTAAGGAGTCTGCTGCATTATTTAAGGACTTTGCTGCATTATTTAACGACTCTGCTGAAGCATTTGAGGACTCAGCTGCATTATTTAAGGACTCTGCTGCATTATTTAAGGAATTTGCTGCATTATTTAAGGACTCTGCTGCGGTATTTAAGGACTCTGCTGCATTATTTAAGGACTTTGTTGCATTATGTAAGGAGTCTGCTGCATTATTTAAGGACTTTGCTGCATTATTTAATGAATCTGCTGAAGCATTTGAGGACTCAACTGCATTATTTAAGGTCTCTGCTGCATTATTTAAGGACTCTGCTGAAGCATTTGAGGACTCAGCTGCATGATTTAAGGACTTTGCTGCATTATTTAAGGACTCTGCTGCATTATTTAAGGAATTTGTTGCATTATTTAAGGACTCTGCTGCATTATTTAAGGACTTTGCTGCATTATTTAATAACTTTGTTGCATTATATAAGTACTCTGCTGCATTATTTAAGGACTTTGTTGCATTATGTAAGGAGTCTGCTGCATTATTTAAGGACTTTGCTGCATTATTTAACGACTCTGCTGAAGCATTTGAGGACTCAGCTGCATTATTTAAGGACTCTGCTGCATTATTTAAGGAATTTGCTGCATTATTTAAGGACTCTGCTGCGGTATTTAAGGACTCTGCTGCATTATTTAAGGACTTTGTTGCATTATGTAAGGAGCCTGCTGCATTATTTAAGGACTTTGCTGCATTATTTAATGACTCTGCTGAAGCATTTGAGGACTCAGCTGCATAATTTAAGGACTCTGCTGCATTATTTAAGGAATTTGCTGCATTATTTAAGGACTCTGCTGCGATATTTAAGGACTCTTCTGCATTATTTAAGGACTTTGATGCATTATTTAAGGACGCTGCTGCAGAATTTAAGGAATCTGCTGCATTATTTAAGGACTTTGTTGCATTATTTAAGGTCTCTGCTGCATTATTTAAGGACTCTGCTGTGGTATTTAATTACTCTGCTGCATTATTTAAGGAATTTGTTGCATTATTTAAGGACGCTGCTGCATTATTTAAGGACTTTGTTGCATTATTTAAGGACTTTGCTGCATTAATTAAGGACTTTGCTGCATTACTTAAGAACTCTGCTGCATTATTTAATTACTTGCTGCATTATTTAAGGACTCTGCTGCGGTGTTTAAGAACTCTGCTGCATTATTTAAGGACTTTGATGCATTATTTTAGGACTCTGCTGCATTATTTAAGGACTTTGCTGTATTATTTAAGGACTCTACTGAATTATTTAAGGACTTTGTTGCATTATTTAAGGACTCTGCTGCATTATTTAAGGACTTTGCTGTATTATTTAAGGACTCTGCTGCATTATTTAAGGACTTTTTTGCATTATTTAATGACTCTGCTGCATTATTTAAGGACTTTGCTGCATTATTTAAGGACTCTGTTGCATTATTTAAGGACTTTATTGCATTATTTAATGACTCTGCTGCATTATTTAAGGAATTTGCTGCATTATTTAAGGACTCTGCTGCATTATTTAAGGACTTTGCTGCATTATTTAATGACTCTGCTGCATTATTTAAGGACTTTGTTGTATTATTTAAGGACTTTGCTGCATTATTTAAGGACTCTGCTGCGGTATTTAAGGACTCTGCTGCATTATTTAAGGACTTTGTTGCATTATTTAAGGACTCTGCTGCATTATTTAAGGACTTTGCTGCATTATTTAAGGACTATGCTGTGGTATTTAAGGACTCTGCTGTATTATTTAAGGACTTTGCTGCATTATTTAAGGACTCTGCTGCATTATTTAATGACTTTGTTGCATTATATAAAGACTCTGCTGCATTATTTAAGGACTATGTTGCATTATGTTAGAAGTCTGCTGCATTATTTAAGGACTTTGCTGCATTATTTAAGGACTCTGCTGCATTATTTAAGGACTTTATTGCATTATTTAAGGACTCTGCTGCATTATTTAATGACTCTGCTGAAGCATTTGAGGACTCAGCTGCATTATTTAAGGTCTCTGCTGTATTATTTAAGGACTCTGCTGCATTATTTAATGACTCTGCTGCGGTATTTAAGGACTCTGCTGCATTATTTAGGGACTTTGCTGCATTACTTAAGGACTGCTGCGTTATTTAAGGACTCTGCTGCATTATTTAAGACTTTGCTGCATTATTTAAGGACTCTGCTGCAGTGCTTAATGACTCTGCTGAAGCAATTGGGGACTCAGATGCATTATTTAAGGACTCTGCTGCATTATGTAAGGACTTTGCTGCTTTATTTAAGGACTTTGCTGCATTATTTAAGGACTTTGTTGCATTATTTAAGGACTCTGCTGCATTATTTAAGGACTTTGTTGCATTATTTAAGGACTCTGCTGCATTATTTAAGGACTTTGCTGCATTATTTAAGGACTATGCTGTGGTATTTAAGGACTATGCTTTGGCATTATTTAAGGACTTTGCTGCATTATTTAAGGACTCTGCTGCATTATTTAATTACTTTGCTGCATTATTAAAGGACCCTGCTGCGGCATTTAAGGATTCTGCTGCATTATTTAAGGACTTTGATGCATTATTTAAGGACGCTGCTGCAGAATTTAAGGAATCTGCTGCATTATTTAAGGACTTTGTTGCATTATTTAAGGTCTCTGCTGCATTATTTAAGGACTCTGCTATGGTACTTAACGACTTTGCTGCATTATTTAAGGACTTTGCTGCATTATTTAAGGACTTTGATGCATTATTTAAGAACTTTGTTGCATTATTTAAGGACTCTGCTGCATTATTTAAGGACTTTGTTGCATTATGTAAGGACTCTGCTGCATTATTTAAGGACTTTGTTGCATTATTTAAGGTCTCTGCTGCAGTATTTAATGACTCTGCTGAAGCATTTGGGCACTCAGATGCATTATTTAAGGACTCTGCTGCATTATGTAAGGGCTTTGCTGCTTTATTTAAGGACTCTTTTGCATTATTTAAGGACTTTGTTGCATTATTTAAGGACTCTGCTGCATTATTTAAGGACTTTGTTGCATTATTTAAGGATTCTGCTGCATTATTTAAGGACTTTGCTGCATTATTTAAGGACTTTGCCGCATTATTTAAGGACTATGCTTTGGTATTTAAGGACTCTGCTGCATTATTTAAGGACTCTGCTGCATTATTTAAGGACTCTGCTGCATTATTTAATTACTTTGCTGCATTATTTAAGGACTCTGCTGCGGTATTTAAGGACTCTGCTGCGGTATTTAAGGACTCTGCTGCATTATTTAAGGACACTGCTGCAGAATTTAAGGAATCTGCTTCATTATTTAAGGACTTTGTTGCTTTATTTAAGGTCTCTGCTGCATTATTTAAGGACTCTGCTATGGTACTTAAGGACTTTGCTGCATTATTTAAGGACTTTGCTGCATTATTTAAGGACTCTGCTGCATTATTTAAGAACTTTGTTGCATTATTTAAGGACTCTGCTGCATTATTTAAGGACTTTGTTGCATTATGTAAGGACTCTGCTGCATTATTTAAGGACTTTGCTGCATTATTTAAGGACTCTGCTGCATAATTTAAGGACTTTATTGCATTATTTTAGGATCCTGCTGCATTATTTAATGACTCTGCTGAAGCATTTGAGGACTCAGCTGCATTATTAAAGGTCTCTGCTGCATTATTTAAGGATCCTGCTGAAGCATTTGAGGACTCAGTTGCATTATTTAAGGACTTTGCTGCATTATTTAACGACTCTGCTGCGTTATTTAAGGACTCTGCTGCATTATTTAAGAACTTTGCTGTATTATTTAAGGACTCTTCTGCATTATTTAATGACTCTGCTGAAGTATTTGAGGACTCAGCTGCATTATTTAAGGACTCTGCTGCATTATTTAAGGAATTTGCTGCATTATTTAAGGACTCTGCTGCGTTATTTAAGGACTCTGCTGCATTATTTAAGGACTTTGATGCATTATTTAAGGACGCTGCTGCAGAATTTAAGGAATCTGCTGCATTATTTAAGGACTTTGTTGCAATATTTAAGGTCTCTGCTGCATTATTTAAGGACTCTGCTGTGGTATTTAAGGACTCTGCTGCATTATTTAAGGAATTTGTTGCATTATTTAAGGACGCTGCTGCATTATTTAAGGTCTTTGTTGCATTATTTAAGGACTCTGCTGCAGTATTTAATGACTCTGCTGAAGCATTTGGGGACTCAGATGCATTATTTAAGGACTCTGCTGCATTATGTAAGGGCTTTGCTGCTTTATTTAAGGACTCTTTTGCATTATTTAAGGACTTTGTTGCATTATTTAAGGACTCTGCTGCATTATTTAAGGACTTTGTTGCATTATTTAAGGATTCTGCTGCATTATTTAAGGACTTTGCTGCATTATTTAAGGACTATGCTTTGGTATTTAAGGACTCTGCTGCATTATTTAAGGACTTTGCTGCATTATTTAAGGACTCTGCTGCATTATTTAATTACTTTGCTGCATTATTTAAGGACTCTGCTGCGGTATTTAAGGACTCTGCTGCATTATTTAAGGACTTTGATGCATTATTTAAGGACTCTGCTGCATTATTTAAGGAATTTGTTGCATTATTTAAGGACTCTGCTGCATTATTTAAGGACTTTGCTGCATTATTTAATAACTTTGTTGCATTATATAAGTACTCTGCTGCATTATTTAAGGACTTTGTTGCATTATGTAAGGAGTCTGCTGCATTATTTAAGGACTTTGCTGCATTATTTAACGACTCTGCTGAAGCATTTGAGGACTCAGCTGCATTATTTAAGGACTCTGCTGCATTATTTAAGGAATTTGCTGCATTATTTAAGGACTCTGCTGCGGTATTTAAGGACTCTGCTGCATTATTTAAGGACTTTGTTGCATTATGTAAGGAGTCTGCTGCATTATTTAAGGACTTTGCTGCATTATTTAATGAATCTGCTGAAGCATTTGAGGACTCAACTGCATTATTTAAGGTCTCTGCTGCATTATTTAAGGACTCTGCTGAAGCATTTGAGGACTCAGCTGCATGATTTAAGGACTTTGCTGCATTATTTAAGGACTCTGCTGCATTATTTAAGGAATTTGTTGCATTATTTAAGGACTCTGCTGCATTATTTAAGGACTTTGCTGCATTATTTAATAACTTTGTTGCATTATATAAGTACTCTGCTGCATTATTTAAGGACTTTGTTGCATTATGTAAGGAGTCTGCTGCATTATTTAAGGACTTTGCTGCATTATTTAACGACTCTGCTGAAGCATTTGAGGACTCAGCTGCATTATTTAAGGACTCTGCTGCATTATTTAAGGAATTTGCTGCATTATTTAAGGACTCTGCTGCGGTATTTAAGGACTCTGCTGCATTATTTAAGGACTTTGTTGCATTATGTAAGGAGCCTGCTGCATTATTTAAGGACTTTGCTGCATTATTTAATGACTCTGCTGAAGCATTTGAGGACTCAGCTGCATAATTTAAGGACTCTGCTGCATTATTTAAGGAATTTGCTGCATTATTTAAGGACTCTGCTGCGATATTTAAGGACTCTTCTGCATTATTTAAGGACTTTGATGCATTATTTAAGGACGCTGCTGCAGAATTTAAGGAATCTGCTGCATTATTTAAGGACTTTGTTGCATTATTTAAGGTCTCTGCTGCATTATTTAAGGACTCTGCTGTGGTATTTAATTACTCTGCTGCATTATTTAAGGAATTTGTTGCATTATTTAAGGACGCTGCTGCATTATTTAAGGACTTTGTTGCATTATTTAAGGACTTTGCTGCATTAATTAAGGACTTTGCTGCATTACTTAAGAACTCTGCTGCATTATTTAATTACTTGCTGCATTATTTAAGGACTCTGCTGCGGTGTTTAAGAACTCTGCTGCATTATTTAAGGACTTTGCTGCATTATTTTAGGACTCTGCTGCATTATTTAAGGACTTTGCTGTATTATTTAAGGACTCTACTGAATTATTTAAGGACTTTGTTGCATTATTTAAGGACTCTGCTGCATTATTTAAGGACTTTGCTGTATTATTTAAGGACTCTGCTGCATTATTTAAGGACTTTTTTGCATTATTTAATGACTCTGCTGCATTATTTAAGGACTTTGCTGCATTATTTAAGGACTCTGTTGCATTATTTAAGGACTTTATTGCATTATTTAATGACTCTGCTGCATTATTTAAGGAATTTGCTGCATTATTTAAGGACTCTGCTGCATTATTTAAGGACTTTGCTGCATTATTTAATGACTCTGCTGCATTATTTAAGGACTTTGTTGTATTATTTAAGGACTTTGCTGAATTATTTAAGGACTCTGCTGCGGTATTTAAGGACTCTGCTGCATTATTTAAGGACTTTGTTGCATTATTTAAGGACTCTGCTGCATTATTTAAGGACTTTGCTGCATTATTTAAGGACTATGCTGTGGTATTTAAGGACTCTGCTGTATTATTTAAGGACTTTGCTGCATTATTTAAGGACTCTGCTGCATTATTTAATGACTTTGTTGCATTATATAAAGACTCTGCTGCATTATTTAAGGACTATGTTGCATTATGTTAGAAGTCTGCTGCATTATTTAAGGACTTTGCTGCATTATTTAAGGACTCTGCTGCATTATTTAAGGACTTTATTGCATTATTTAAGGACTCTGCTGCATTATTTAATGACTCTGCTGAAGCATTTGAGGACTCAGCTGCATTATTTAAGGTCTCTGCTGTATTATTTAAGGACTCTGCTGCATTATTTAATGACTCTGCTGCGGTATTTAAGGACTCTGCTGCATTATTTAAGGACTTTGCTGCATTACTTAAGGACTGCTGCGTTATTTAAGGACTCTGCTGCATTATTTAAGACTTTGCTGCATTATTTAAGGACTCTGCTGCAGTGCTTAATGACTCTGCTGAAGCAATTGGGGACTCAGATGCATTATTTAAGGACTCTGCTGCATTATGTAAGGACTTTGCTGCTTTATTTAAGGACTTTGCTGCATTATTTAAGGACTTTGTTGCATTATTTAAGGACTCTGCTGCATTATTTAAGGACTTTGTTGCATTATTTAAGGACTCTGCTGCATTATTTAAGGACTTTGCTGCATTATTTAAGGACTATGCTGTGGTATTTAAGGACTATGCTTTGGCATTATTTAAGGACTTTGCTGCATTATTTAAGGACTCTGCTGCATTATTTAATTACTTTGCTGCATTATTAAAGGACCCTGCTGCGGCATTTAAGGATTCTGCTGCATTATTTAAGGACTTTGATGCATTATTTAAGGACGCTGCTGCAGAATTTAAGGAATCTGCTGCATTATTTAAGGACTTTGTTGCATTATTTAAGGTCTCTGCTGCATTATTTAAGGACTCTGCTATGGTACTTAACGACTTTGCTGCATTATTTAAGGACTTTGCTGCATTATTTAAGGACTTTGATGCATTATTTAAGAACTTTGTTGCATTATTTAAGGACTCTGCTGCATTATTTAAGGACTTTGTTGCATTATGTAAGGACTCTGCTGCATTATTTAAGGACTTTGTTGCATTATTTAAGGTCTCTGCTGCAGTATTTAATGACTCTGCTGAAGCATTTGGGCACTCAGATGCATTATTTAAGGACTCTGCTGCATTATGTAAGGGCTTTGCTGCTTTATTTAAGGACTCTTTTGCATTATTTAAGGACTTTGTTGCATTATTTAAGGACTCTGCTGCATTATTTAATGACTTTGTTGCATTATTTAAGGATTCTGCTGCATTATTTAAGGACTTTGCTGCATTATTTAAGGACTTTGCCGCATTATTTAAGGACTATGCTTTGGTATTTAAGGACTCTGCTGCATTATTTAAGGACTCTGCTGCATTATTTAAGGACTCTGCTGCATTATTTAATTACTTTGCTGCATTATTTAAGGACTCTGCTGCGGTATTTAAGGACTCTGCTGCGGTATTTAAGGACTCTGCTGCATTATTTAAGGACACTGCTGCAGAATTTAAGGAATCTGCTTCATTATTTAAGGACTTTGTTGCTTTATTTAAGGTCTCTGCTGCATTATTTAAGGACTCTGCTATGGTACTTAAGGACTTTGCTGCATTATTTAAGGACTTTGCTGCATTATTTAAGGACTCTGCTGCATTATTTAAGAACTTTGTTGCATTATTTAAGGACTCTGCTGCATTATTTAAGGACTTTGTTGCATTATGTAAGGACTCTGCTGCATTATTTAAGGACTTTGCTGCATTATTTAAGGACTCTGCTGCATAATTTAAGGACTTTATTGCATTATTTTAGGATCCTGCTGCATTATTTAATGACTCTGCTGAAGCATTTGAGGACTCAGCTGCATTATTAAAGGTCTCTGCTGCATTATTTAAGGATCCTGCTGAAGCATTTGAGGACTCAGTTGCATTATTTAAGGACTTTGCTGCATTATTTAACGACTCTGCTGCGTTATTTAAGGACTCTGCTGCATTATTTAAGAACTTTGCTGTATTATTTAAGGACTCTTCTGCATTATTTAATGACTCTGCTGAAGTATTTGAGGACTCAGCTGCATTATTTAAGGACTCTGCTGCATTATTTAAGGAATTTGCTGCATTATTTAAGGACTCTGCTGCGTTATTTAAGGACTCTGCTGCATTATTTAAGGACTTTGATGCATTATTTAAGGACGCTGCTGCAGAATTTAAGGAATCTGCTGCATTATTTAAGGACTTTGTTGCAATATTTAAGGTCTCTGCTGCATTATTTAAGGACTCTGCTGTGGTATTTAAGGACTCTGCTGCATTATTTAAGGAATTTGTTGCATTATTTAAGGACGCTGCTGCATTATTTAAGGTCTTTGTTGCATTATTTAAGGACTCTGCTGCAGTATTTAATGACTCTGCTGAAGCATTTGGGGACTCAGATGCATTATTTAAGGACTCTGCTGCATTATGTAAGGGCTTTGCTGCTTTATTTAAGGACTCTTTTGCATTATTTAAGGACTTTGTTGCATTATTTAAGGACTCTGCTGCATTATTTAAGGACTTTGTTGCATTATTTAAGGATTCTGCTGCATTATTTAAGGACTTTGCTGCATTATTTAAGGACTATGCTTTGGTATTTAAGGACTCTGCTGCATTATTTAAGGACTTTGCTGCATTATTTAAGGACTCTGCTGCATTATTTAATTACTTTGCTGCATTATTTAAGGACTCTGCTGCGGTATTTAAGGACTCTGCTGCATTATTTAAGGACTTTGATGCATTATTTAAGGACTCTGCTGCATTATTTAAGGAATTTGTTGCATTATTTAAGGACTCTGCTGCATTATTTAAGGACTTTGCTGCATTATTTAATAACTTTGTTGCATTATATAAGTACTCTGCTGCATTATTTAAGGACTTTGTTGCATTATGTAAGGAGTCTGCTGCATTATTTAAGGACTTTGCTGCATTATTTAACGACTCTGCTGAAGCATTTGAGGACTCAGCTGCATTATTTAAGGACTCTGCTGCATTATTTAAGGAATTTGCTGCATTATTTAAGGACTCTGCTGCGGTATTTAAGGACTCTGCTGCATTATTTAAGGACTTTGTTGCATTATGTAAGGAGTCTGCTGCATTATTTAAGGACTTTGCTGCATTATTTAATGAATCTGCTGAAGCATTTGAGGACTCAACTGCATTATTTAAGGTCTCTGCTGCATTATTTAAGGACTCTGCTGAAGCATTTGAGGACTCAGCTGCATGATTTAAGGACTTTGCTGCATTATTTAAGGACTCTGCTGCATTATTTAAGGACTTTGCTGCATTATTTAATAACTTTGTTGCATTATATAAGTACTCTGCTGCATTATTTAAGGACTTTGTTGCATTATGTAAGGAGTCTGCTGCATTATTTAAGGACTTTGCTGCATTATTTAACGACTCTGCTGAAGCATTTGAGGACTCAGCTGCATTATTTAAGGACTCTGCTGCATTATTTAAGGAATTTGCTGCATTATTTAAGGACTCTGCTGCGGTATTTAAGGACTCTGCTGCATTATTTAAGGACTTTGTTGCATTATGTAAGGAGCCTGCTGCATTATTTAAGGACTTTGCTGCATTATTTAATGACTCTGCTGAAGCATTTGAGGACTCAGCTGCATAATTTAAGGACTCTGCTGCATTATTTAAGGAATTTGCTGCATTATTTAAGGACTCTGCTGCGATATTTAAGGACACTTCTGCATTATTTAAGGACTTTGATGCATTATTTAAGGACGCTGCTGCAGAATTTAAGGAATCTGCTGCATTATTTAAGGACTTTGTTGCATTATTTAAGGTCTCTGCTGCATTATTTAACGACTTTGCTGCATTATTTAAGGACTCTGCTGCATAATTTAAGGACTTTATTGCATTATTTTAGGATCCTGCTGCATTATTTAATGACTCTGCTGAAGCATTTGAGGACTCAGCTGCATTATTAAAGGTCTCTGCTGCATTATTTAAGGATCCTGCTGAAGCATTTGAGGACTCAGCTGCATTATTTAAGGACTTTGCTGCATTATTTAACGACTCTGCTGCGTTATTTAAGGACTCTGCTGCATTATTTAAGAACTTTGCTGTATTATTTAAGGACTCTTCTGCATTATTTAATGACTCTGCTGAAGTATTTGAGGACTCAGCTGCATTATTTAAGGACTCTGCTGCATTATTTAAGGAATTTGCTGCATTATTTAAGGACTCTGCTGCGTTATTTAAGGACTCTGCTGCATTATTTAAGGACTTTGATGCATTATTTAAGGACGCTGCTGCAGAATTTAAGGAATCTGCTGCATTATTTAAGGACTTTGTTGCATTATGTAAGGACTCTGCTGCATTATTTAAGGACTTTGCTGCATTATTTAAGGACTCTGCTGCATAATTTAAGGACTTTATTGCATTATTTTAGGATCCTGCTGCATTATTTAATGACTCTGCTGAAGCATTTGAGGACTCAGCTGCATTATTAAAGGTCTCTGCTGCATTATTTAAGGATCCTGCTGAAGCATTTGAGGACTCAGTTGCATTATTTAAGGACTTTGCTGCATTATTTAACGACTCTGCTGCGTTATTTAAGGACTCTGCTGCATTATTTAAGAACTTTGCTGTATTATTTAAGGACTCTTCTGCATTATTTAATGACTCTGCTGAAGTATTTGAGGACTCAGCTGCATTATTTAAGGACTCTGCTGCATTATTTAAGGAATTTGCTGCATTATTTAAGGACTCTGCTGCGTTATTTAAGGACTCTGCTGCATTATTTAAGGACTTTGATGCATTATTTAAGGACGCTGCTGCAGAATTTAAGGAATCTGCTGCATTATTTAAGGACTTTGTTGCAATATTTAAGGTCTCTGCTGCATTATTTAAGGACTCTGCTGTGGTATTTAAGGACTCTGCTGCATTATTTAAGGAATTTGTTGCATTATTTAAGGACGCTGCTGCATTATTTAAGGTCTTTGTTGCATTATTTAAGGACTCTGCTGCAGTATTTAATGACTCTGCTGAAGCATTTGGGGACTCAGATGCATTATTTAAGGACTCTGCTGCATTATGTAAGGGCTTTGCTGCTTTATTTAAGGACTCTTTTGCATTATTTAAGGACTTTGTTGCATTATTTAAGGACTCTGCTGCATTATTTAAGGACTTTGTTGCATTATTTAAGGATTCTGCTGCATTATTTAAGGACTTTGCTGCATTATTTAAGGACTATGCTTTGGTATTTAAGGACTCTGCTGCATTATTTAAGGACTTTGCTGCATTATTTAAGGACTCTGCTGCATTATTTAATTACTTTGCTGCATTATTTAAGGACTCTGCTGCGGTATTTAAGGACTCTGCTGCATTATTTAAGGACTTTGATGCATTATTTAAGGACTCTGCTGCATTATTTAAGGAATTTGTTGCATTATTTAAGGACTCTGCTGCATTATTTAAGGACTTTGCTGCATTATTTAATAACTTTGTTGCATTATATAAGTACTCTGCTGCATTATTTAAGGACTTTGTTGCATTATGTAAGGAGTCTGCTGCATTATTTAAGGACTTTGCTGCATTATTTAACGACTCTGCTGAAGCATTTGAGGACTCAGCTGCATTATTTAAGGACTCTGCTGCATTATTTAAGGAATTTGCTGCATTATTTAAGGACTCTGCTGCGGTATTTAAGGACTCTGCTGCATTATTTAAGGACTTTGTTGCATTATGTAAGGAGTCTGCTGCATTATTTAAGGACTTTGCTGCATTATTTAATGAATCTGCTGAAGCATTTGAGGACTCAACTGCATTATTTAAGGTCTCTGCTGCATTATTTAAGGACTCTGCTGAAGCATTTGAGGACTCAGCTGCATGATTTAAGGACTTTGCTGCATTATTTAAGGACTCTGCTGCATTATTTAAGGAATTTGTTGCATTATTTAAGGACTCTGCTGCATTATTTAAGGACTTTGCTGCATTATTTAATAACTTTGTTGCATTATATAAGTACTCTGCTGCATTATTTAAGGACTTTGTTGCATTATGTAAGGAGTCTGCTGCATTATTTAAGGACTTTGCTGCATTATTTAACGACTCTGCTGAAGCATTTGAGGACTCAGCTGCATTATTTAAGGACTCTGCTGCATTATTTAAGGAATTTGCTGCATTATTTAAGGACTCTGCTGCGGTATTTAAGGACTCTGCTGCATTATTTAAGGACTTTGTTGCATTATGTAAGGAGCCTGCTGCATTATTTAAGGACTTTGCTGCATTATTTAATGACTCTGCTGAAGCATTTGAGGACTCAGCTGCATAATTTAAGGACTCTGCTGCATTATTTAAGGAATTTGCTGCATTATTTAAGGACTCTGCTGCGATATTTAAGGACTCTTCTGCATTATTTAAGGACTTTGATGCATTATTTAAGGACGCTGCTGCAGAATTTAAGGAATCTGCTGCATTATTTAAGGACTTTGTTGCATTATTTAAGGTCTCTGCTGCATTATTTAAGGACTCTGCTGTGGTATTTAATTACTCTGCTGCATTATTTAAGGAATTTGTTGCATTATTTAAGGACGCTGCTGCATTATTTAAGGACTTTGTTGCATTATTTAAGGACTTTGCTGCATTAATTAAGGACTTTGCTGCATTACTTAAGAACTCTGCTGCATTATTTAATTACTTGCTGCATTATTTAAGGACTCTGCTGCGGTGTTTAAGAACTCTGCTGCATTATTTAAGGACTTTGCTGCATTATTTTAGGACTCTGCTGCATTATTTAAGGACTTTGCTGTATTATTTAAGGACTCTACTGAATTATTTAAGGACTTTGTTGCATTATTTAAGGACTCTGCTGCATTATTTAAGGACTTTGCTGTATTATTTAAGGACTCTGCTGCATTATTTAAGGACTTTTTTGCATTATTTAATGACTCTGCTGCATTATTTAAGGACTTTGCTGCATTATTTAAGGACTCTGCTGCATTATTTAAGGACTTTATTGCATTATTTAATGACTCTGCTGCATTATTTAAGGAATTTGCTGCATTATTTAAGGACTCTGCTGCATTATTTAAGGACTTTGCTGCATTATTTAATGACTCTGCTGCATTATTTAAGGACTTTGTTGTATTATTTAAGGACTTTGCTGCATTATTTAAGGACTCTGCTGCGGTATTTAAGGACTCTGCTGCATTATTTAAGGACTTTGTTGCATTATTTAAGGACTCTGCTGCATTATTTAAGGACTTTGCTGCATTATTTAAGGACTATGCTGTGGTATTTAAGGACTCTGCTGTATTATTTAAGGACTTTGCTGCATTATTTAAGGACTCTGCTGCATTATTTAATGACTTTGTTGCATTATATAAAGACTCTGCTGCATTATTTAAGGACTATGTTGCATTATGTTAGAAGTCTGCTGCATTATTTAAGGACTTTGCTGCATTATTTAAGGACTCTGCTGCATTATTTAAGGACTTTATTGCATTATTTAAGGACTCTGCTGCATTATTTAATGACTCTGCTGAAGCATTTGAGGACTCAGCTGCATTATTTAAGGTATCTGCTGTATTATTTAAGGACTCTGCTGCATTATTTAATGACTCTGCTGCGGTATTTAAGGACTCTGCTGCATTATTTAAGGACTTTGCTGCATTACTTAAGGACTGCTGCGTTATTTAAGGACTCTGCTGCATTATTTAAGACTTTGCTGCATTATTTAAGGACTCTGCTGCAGTGCTTAATGACTCTGCTGAAGCAATTGGGGACTCAGATGCATTATTTAAGGACTCTGCTGCATTATGTAAGGACTTTGCTGCTTTATTTAAGGACTTTGCTGCATTATTTAAGGACTTTGTTGCATTATTTAAGGACTCTGCTGCATTATTTAAGGACTTTGTTGCATTATTTAAGGACTCTGCTGCATTATTTAAGGACTTTGCTGCATTATTTAAGGACTATGCTGTGGTATTTAAGGACTATGCTTTGGCATTATTTAAGGACTTTGCTGCATTATTTAAGGACTCTGCTGCATTATTTAATTACTTTGCTGCATTATTAAAGGACCCTGCTGCGGCATTTAAGGATTCTGCTGCATTATTTAAGGACTTTGATGCATTATTTAAGGACGCTGCTGCAGAATTTAAGGAATCTGCTGCATTATTTAAGGACTTTGTTGCATTATTTAAGGTCTCTGCTGCATTATTTAAGGACTCTGCTATGGTACTTAACGACTTTGCTGCATTATTTAAGGACTTTGCTGCATTATTTAAGGACTTTGATGCATTATTTAAGAACTTTGTTGCATTATTTAAGGACTCTGCTGCATTATTTAAGGACTTTGTTGCATTATGTAAGGACTCTGCTGCATTATTTAAGGACTTTGTTGCATTATTTAAGGTCTCTGCTGCAGTATTTAATGACTCTGCTGAAGCATTTGGGCACTCAGATGCATTATTTAAGGACTCTGCTGCATTATGTAAGGGCTTTGCTGCTTTATTTAAGGACTCTTTTGCATTATTTAAGGACTTTGTTGCATTATTTAAGGACTCTGCTGCATTATTTAAGGACTTTGTTGCATTATTTAAGGATTCTGCTGCATTATTTAAGGACTTTGCTGCATTATTTAAGGACTTTGCCGCATTATTTAAGGACTATGCTTTGGTATTTAAGGACTCTGCTGCATTATTTAAGGACTCTGCTGCATTATTTAAGGACTCTGCTGCATTATTTAATTACTTTGCTGCATTATTTAAGGACTCTGCTGCGGTATTTCAGGACTCTGCTGCGGTATTTAAGGACTCTGCTGCATTATTTAAGGACACTGCTGCAGAATTTAAGGAATCTGCTTCATTATTTAAGGACTTTGTTGCTTTATTTAAGGTCTCTGCTGCATTATTTAAGGACTCTGCTATGGTACTTAAGGACTTTGCTGCATTATTTAAGGACTTTGCTGCATTATTTAAGGACTCTGCTGCATTATTTAAGAACTTTGTTGCATTATTTAAGGACTCTGCTGCATTATTTAAGGACTTTGTTGCATTATGTAAGGACTCTGCTGCATTATTTAAGGACTTTGCTGCATTATTTAAGGACTCTGCTGCATAATTTAAGGACTTTATTGCATTATTTTAGGATCCTGCTGCATTATTTAATGACTCTGCTGAAGCATTTGAGGACTCAGCTGCATTATTAAAGGTCTCTGCTGCATTATTTAAGGATCCTGCTGAAGCATTTGAGGACTCAGTTGCATTATTTAAGGACTTTGCTGCATTATTTAACGACTCTGCTGCGTTATTTAAGGACTCTGCTGCATTATTTAAGAACTTTGCTGTATTATTTAAGGACTCTTCTGCATTATTTAATGACTCTGCTGAAGTATTTGAGGACTCAGCTGCATTATTTAAGGACTCTGCTGCATTATTTAAGGAATTTGCTGCATTATTTAAGGACTCTGCTGCGTTATTTAAGGACTCTGCTGCATTATTTAAGGACTTTGATGCATTATTTAAGGACGCTGCTGCAGAATTTAAGGAATCTGCTGCATTATTTAAGGACTTTGTTGCAATATTTAAGGTCTCTGCTGCATTATTTAAGGACTCTGCTGTGGTATTTAAGGACTCTGCTGCATTATTTAAGGAATTTGTTGCATTATTTAAGGACGCTGCTGCATTATTTAAGGTCTTTGTTGCATTATTTAAGGACTCTGCTGCAGTATTTAATGACTCTGCTGAAGCATTTGGGGACTCAGATGCATTATTTAAGGACTCTGCTGCATTATGTAAGGGCTTTGCTGCTTTATTTAAGGACTCTTTTGCATTATTTAAGGACTTTGTTGCATTATTTAAGGACTCTGCTGCATTATTTAAGGACTTTGTTGCATTATTTAAGGATTCTGCTGCATTATTTAAGGACTTTGCTGCATTATTTAAGGACTATGCTTTGGTATTTAAGGACTCTGCTGCATTATTTAAGGACTTTGCTGCATTATTTAAGGACTCTGCTGCATTATTTAATTACTTTGCTGCATTATTTAAGGACTCTGCTGCGGTATTTAAGGACTCTGCTGCATTATTTAAGGACTTTGATGCATTATTTAAGGACTCTGCTGCATTATTTAAGGAATTTGTTGCATTATTTAAGGACTCTGCTGCATTATTTAAGGACTTTGCTGCATTATTTAATAACTTTGTTGCATTATATAAGTACTCTGCTGCATTATTTAAGGACTTTGTTGCATTATGTAAGGAGTCTGCTGCATTATTTAAGGACTTTGCTGCATTATTTAACGACTCTGCTGAAGCATTTGAGGACTCAGCTGCATTATTTAAGGACTCTGCTGCATTATTTAAGGAATTTGCTGCATTATTTAAGGACTCTGCTGCGGTATTTAAGGACTCTGCTGCATTATTTAAGGACTTTGTTGCATTATGTAAGGAGTCTGCTGCATTATTTAAGGACTTTGCTGCATTATTTAATGAATCTGCTGAAGCATTTGAGGACTCAACTGCATTATTTAAGGTCTCTGCTGCATTATTTAAGGACTCTGCTGAAGCATTTGAGGACTCAGCTGCATGATTTAAGGACTTTGCTGCATTATTTAAGGACTCTGCTGCATTATTTAAGGAATTTGTTGCATTATTTAAGGACTCTGCTGCATTATTTAAGGACTTTGCTGCATTATTTAATAACTTTGTTGCATTATATAAGTACTCTGCTGCATTATTTAAGGACTTTGTTGCATTATGTAAGGAGTCTGCTGCATTATTTAAGGACTTTGCTGCATTATTTAACGACTCTGCTGAAGCATTTGAGGACTCAGCTGCATTATTTAAGGACTCTGCTGCATTATTTAAGGAATTTGCTGCATTATTTAAGGACTCTGCTGCGGTATTTAAGGACTCTGCTGCATTATTTAAGGACTTTGTTGCATTATGTAAGGAGCCTGCTGCATTATTTAAGGACTTTGCTGCATTATTTAATGACTCTGCTGAAGCATTTGAGGACTCAGCTGCATAATTTAAGGACTCTGCTGCATTATTTAAGGAATTTGCTGCATTATTTAAGGACTCTGCTGCGATATTTAAGGACACTTCTGCATTATTTAAGGACTTTGATGCATTATTTAAGGACGCTGTTGCAGAATTTAAGGAATCTGCTGCATTATTTAAGGACTTTGTTGCATTATTTAAGGTCTCTGCTGCATTATTTAACGACTTTGCTGCATTATTTAAGGACTCTGCTGCATAATTTAAGGACTTTATTGCATTATTTTAGGATCCTGCTGCATTATTTAATGACTCTGCTGAAGCATTTGAGGACTCAGCTGCATTATTAAAGGTCTCTGCTGCATTATTTAAGGATCCTGCTGAAGCATTTGAGGACTCAGCTGCATTATTTAAGGACTTTGCTGCATTATTTAACGACTCTGCTGCGTTATTTAAGGACTCTGCTGCATTATTTAAGAACTTTGCTGCATTATTTAAGGACTCTTCTGCATTATTTAATGACTCTGCTGAAGTATTTGAGGACTCAGCTGCATTATTTAAGGACTCTGCTGCATTATTTAAGGAATTTGCTGCATTATTTAAGGACTCTGCTGCGTTATTTAAGGACTCTGCTGCATTATTTAAGGACTTTGATGCATTATTTAAGGACGCTGCTGCAGAATTTAAGGAATCTGCTGCATTATTTAAGGACTTTGTTGCATTATTTAAGGTCTCTGCTGCATTATTTAAGGACTCTGCTGTGGTATTTAAGGACTCTGCTGCATTATTTAAGGAATTTGTTGCATTATTTAAGGACGCTGCTGCATTATTTAAGGACTTTGTTGCTTTATTTAAGGACTCTGCTGCAGTATTTAATGACTCTGCTGAAGCATTTGGGGACTCAGATGCATTATTTAAGGACTCTGCTGCATTATGTAAGGGCTTTGCTGCTTTATTTAAGGACTCTTTTGCATTATTTAAGGACTTTGTTGCATTATTTAAGGACTCTGCTGCATTATTTAAGGACTTTGCTGCATTATTTAAGGACTATGCTTTGGTATTTAAGGACTCTGCTGCATTATTTAAGGACTTTGCTGCATTATTTAAGGACTCTGCTGCATTATTTAATTACTTTGCTGCATTATTTAAGGACTCTGCTGCGGTATTTAAGGACTCTGCTGCATTATTTAAGGACTTTGATGCATTATTTAAGGACTCTGCTGCATTATTTAAGGAATTTGTTGCATTATTTAAGGACTCTGCTGCATTATTTAAGGACTTTGCTGCATTATTTAATAACTTTGTTGCATTATATAAGTACTCTGCTGCATTATTTAAGGACTTTGTTGCATTATGTAAGGAGTCTGCTGCATTATTTAAGGACTTTGCTGCATTATTTAACGACTCTGCTGAAGCATTTGAGGACTCAGCTGCATTATTTAAGGACTCTGCTGCATTATTTAAGGAATTTGCTGCATTATTTAAGGACTCTGCTGCGGTATTTAAGGACTCTGCTGCATTATTTAAGGACTTTGTTGCATTATGTAAGGAGTCTGCTGCATTATTTAAGGACTTTGCTGCATTATTTAATGAATCTGCTGAAGCATTTGAGGACTCAACTGCATTATTTAAGGTCTCTGCTGCATTATTTAAGGACTCTGCTGAAGCATTTGAGGACTCAGCTGCATGATTTAAGGACTTTGCTGCATTAGTTAAGGACTCTGCTGCATTATTTAAGGAATTTGTTGCATTATTTAAGGACTCTGCTGCATTATTTAAGGACTTTGCTGCATTATTTAATAACTTTGTTGCATTATATAAGTACTCTGCTGCATTATTTAAGGACTTTGTTGCATTATGTAAGGAGTCTGCTGCATTATTTAAGGACTTTGCTGCATTATTTAACGACTCTGCTGAAGCATTTGAGGACTCAGCTGCATTATTTAAGGACACTGCTGCATTATTTAAGGAATTTGCTGCATTATTTAAGGACTCTGCTGCGGTATTTAAGGACTCTGCTGCATTATTTAAGGACTTTGTTGCATTATTTAAGGTCTCTGCTGCAGTATTTAATGACTCTGCTGAAGCATTTGGGCACTCAGATGCATTATTTAAGGACTCTGCTGCATTATGTAAGGGCTTTGCTGCTTTATTTAAGGACTCTTTTGCATTATTTAAGGACTTTGTTGCATTATTTAAGGACTCTGCTGCATTATTTAAGGACTTTGTTGCATTATTTAAGGATTCTGCTGCATTATTTAAGGACTTTGCTGCATTATTTAAGGACTTTGCCGCATTATTTAAGGACTATGCTTTGGTATTTAAGGACTCTGCTGCATTATTTAAGGACTCTGCTGCATTATTTAAGGACTCTGCTGCATTATTTAATTACTTTGCTGCATTATTTAAGGACTCTGCTGCGGTATTTAAGGACTCTGCTGCAGTATTTAAGGACTCTGCTGCATTATTTAAGGACACTGCTGCAGAATTTAAGGAATCTGCTTCATTATTTAAGGACTTTGTTGCTTTATTTAAGGTCTCTGCTGCATTATTTAAGGACTCTGCTATGGTACTTAAGGACTTTGCTGCATTATTTAAGGACTTTGCTGCATTATTTAAGGACTCTGCTGCATTATTTAAGAACTTTGTTGCATTATTTAAGGACTCTGCTGCATTATTTAAGGACTTTGTTGCATTATGTAAGGACTCTGCTGCATTATTTAAGGACTTTGCTGCATTATTTAAGGACTCTGCTGCATAATTTAAGGACTTTATTGCATTATTTTAGGATCCTGCTGCATTATTTAATGACTCTGCTGAAGCATTTGAGGACTCAGCTGCATTATTAAAGGTCTCTGCTGCATTATTTAAGGATCCTGCTGAAGCATTTGAGGACTCAGTTGCATTATTTAAGGACTTTGCTGCATTATTTAACGACTCTGCTGCGTTATTTAAGGACTCTGCTGCATTATTTAAGAACTTTGCTGTATTATTTAAGGACTCTTCTGCATTATTTAATGACTCTGCTGAAGTATTTGAGGACTCAGCTGCATTATTTAAGGACTCTGCTGCATTATTTAAGGAATTTGCTGCATTATTTAAGGACTCTGCTGCGTTATTTAAGGACTCTGCTGCATTATTTAAGGACTTTGATGCATTATTTAAGGACGCTGCTGCAGAATTTAAGGAATCTGCTGCATTATTTAAGGACTTTGTTGCAATATTTAAGGTCTCTGCTGCATTATTTAAGGACTCTGCTGTGGTATTTAAGGACTCTGCTGCATTATTTAAGGAATTTGTTGCATTATTTAAGGACGCTGCTGCATTATTTAAGGTCTTTGTTGCATTATTTAAGGACTCTGCTGCAGTATTTAATGACTCTGCTGAAGCATTTGGGGACTCAGATGCATTATTTAAGGACTCTGCTGCATTATGTAAGGGCTTTGCTGCTTTATTTAAGGACTCTTTTGCATTATTTAAGGACTTTGTTGCATTATTTAAGGACTCTGCTGCATTATTTAAGGACTTTGTTGCATTATTTAAGGATTCTGCTGCATTATTTAAGGACTTTGCTGCATTATTTAAGGACTATGCTTTGGTATTTAAGGACTCTGCTGCATTATTTAAGGACTTTGCTGCATTATTTAAGGACTCTGCTGCATTATTTAATTACTTTGCTGCATTATTTAAGGACTCTGCTGCGGTATTTAAGGACTCTGCTGCATTATTTAAGGACTTTGATGCATTATTTAAGGACTCTGCTGCATTATTTAAGGAATTTGTTGCATTATTTAAGGACTCTGCTGCATTATTTAAGGACTTTGCTGCATTATTTAATAACTTTGTTGCATTATATAAGTACTCTGCTGCATTATTTAAGGACTTTGTTGCATTATGTAAGGAGTCTGCTGCATTATTTAAGGACTTTGCTGCATTATTTAACGACTCTGCTGAAGCATTTGAGGACTCAGCTGCATTATTTAAGGACTCTGCTGCATTATTTAAGGAATTTGCTGCATTATTTAAGGACTCTGCTGCGGTATTTAAGGACTCTGCTGCATTATTTAAGGACTTTGTTGCATTATGTAAGGAGTCTGCTGCATTATTTAAGGACTTTGCTGCATTATTTAATGAATCTGCTGAAGCATTTGAGGACTCAACTGCATTATTTAAGGTCTCTGCTGCATTATTTAAGGACTCTGCTGAAGCATTTGAGGACTCAGCTGCATGATTTAAGGACTTTGCTGCATTATTTAAGGACTCTGCTGCATTATTTAAGGAATTTGTTGCATTATTTAAGGACTCTGCTGCATTATTTAAGGACTTTGCTGCATTATTTAATAACTTTGTTGCATTATATAAGTACTCTGCTGCATTATTTAAGGACTTTGTTGCATTATGTAAGGAGTCTGCTGCATTATTTAAGGACTTTGCTGCATTATTTAACGACTCTGCTGAAGCATTTGAGGACTCAGCTGCATTATTTAAGGACTCTGCTGCATTATTTAAGGAATTTGCTGCATTATTTAAGGACTCTGCTGCGGTATTTAAGGACTCTGCTGCATTATTTAAGGACTTTGTTGCATTATGTAAGGAGCCTGCTGCATTATTTAAGGACTTTGCTGCATTATTTAATGACTCTGCTGAAGCATTTGAGGACTCAGCTGCATAATTTAAGGACTCTGCTGCATTATTTAAGGAATTTGCTGCATTATTTAAGGACTCTGCTGCGATATTTAAGGACACTTCTGCATTATTTAAGGACTTTGATGCATTATTTAAGGACGCTGCTGCAGAATTTAAGGAATCTGCTGCATTATTTAAGGACTTTGTTGCATTATTTAAGGTCTCTGCTGCATTATTTAACGACTTTGCTGCATTATTTAAGGACTCTGCTGCATAATTTAAGGACTTTATTGCATTATTTTAGGATCCTGCTGCATTATTTAATGACTCTGCTGAAGCATTTGAGGACTCAGCTGCATTATTAAAGGTCTCTGCTGCATTATTTAAGGATCCTGCTGAAGCATTTGAGGACTCAGCTGCATTATTTAAGGACTTTGCTGCATTATTTAACGACTCTGCTGCGTTATTTAAGGACTCTGCTGCATTATTTAAGAACTTTGCTGCATTATTTAAGGACTCTTCTGCATTATTTAATGACTCTGCTGAAGTATTTGAGGACTCAGCTGCATTATTTAAGGACTCTGCTGCATTATTTAAGGAATTTGCTGCATTATTTAAGGACTCTGCTGCGTTATTTAAGGACTCTGCTGCATTATTTAAGGACTTTGATGCATTATTTAAGGACGCTGCTGCAGAATTTAAGGAATCTGCTGCATTATTTAAGGACTTTGTTGCATTATTTAAGGTCTCTGCTGCATTATTTAAGGACTCTGCTGTGGTATTTAAGGACTCTGCTGCATTATTTAAGGAATTTGTTGCATTATTTAAGGACGCTGCTGCATTATTTAAGGACTTTGTTGCTTTATTTAAGGACTCTGCTGCAGTATTTAATGACTCTGCTGAAGCATTTGGGGACTCAGATGCATTATTTAAGGACTCTGCTGCATTATGTAAGGGCTTTGCTGCTTTATTTAAGGACTCTTTTGCATTATTTAAGGACTTTGTTGCATTATTTAAGGACTCTGCTGCATTATTTAAGGACTTTGCTGCATTATTTAAGGACTATGCTTTGGTATTTAAGGACTCTGCTGCATTATTTAAGGACTTTGCTGCATTATTTAAGGACTCTGCTGCATTATTTAATTACTTTGCTGCATTATTTAAGGACTCTGCTGCGGTATTTAAGGACTCTGCTGCATTATTTAAGGACTTTGATGCATTATTTAAGGACTCTGCTGCATTATTTAAGGAATTTGTTGCATTATTTAAGGACTCTGCTGCATTATTTAAGGACTTTGCTGCATTATTTAATAACTTTGTTGCATTATATAAGTACTCTGCTGCATTATTTAAGGACTTTGTTGCATTATGTAAGGAGTCTGCTGCATTATTTAAGGACTTTGCTGCATTATTTAACGACTCTGCTGAAGCATTTGAGGACTCAGCTGCATTATTTAAGGACTCTGCTGCATTATTTAAGGAATTTGCTGCATTATTTAAGGACTCTGCTGCGGTATTTAAGGACTCTGCTGCATTATTTAAGGACTTTGTTGCATTATGTAAGGAGTCTGCTGCATTATTTAAGGACTTTGCTGCATTATTTAATGAATCTGCTGAAGCATTTGAGGACTCAACTGCATTATTTAAGGTCTCTGCTGCATTATTTAAGGACTCTGCTGAAGCATTTGAGGACTCAGCTGCATGATTTAAGGACTTTGCTGCATTAGTTAAGGACTCTGCTGCATTATTTAAGGAATTTGTTGCATTATTTAAGGACTCTGCTGCATTATTTAAGGACTTTGCTGCATTATTTAATAACTTTGTTGCATTATATAAGTACTCTGCTGCATTATTTAAGGACTTTGTTGCATTATGTAAGGAGTCTGCTGCATTATTTAAGGACTTTGCTGCATTATTTAACGACTCTGCTGAAGCATTTGAGGACTCAGCTGCATTATTTAAGGACACTGCTGCATTATTTAAGGAATTTGCTGCATTATTTAAGGACTCTGCTGCGGTATTTAAGGACTCTGCTGCATTATTTAAGGACTTTGTTGCATTATTTAAGGTCTCTGCTGCAGTATTTAATGACTCTGCTGAAGCATTTGGGCACTCAGATGCATTATTTAAGGACTCTGCTGCATTATGTAAGGGCTTTGCTGCTTTATTTAAGGACTCTTTTGCATTATTTAAGGACTTTGTTGCATTATTTAAGGACTCTGCTGCATTATTTAAGGACTTTGTTGCATTATTTAAGGATTCTGCTGCATTATTTAAGGACTTTGCTGCATTATTTAAGGACTTTGCCGCATTATTTAAGGACTATGCTTTGGTATTTAAGGACTCTGCTGCATTATTTAAGGACTCTGCTGCATTATTTAAGGACTCTGCTGCATTATTTAATTACTTTGCTGCATTATTTAAGGACTCTGCTGCGGTATTTAAGGACTCTGCTGCGGTATTTAAGGACTCTGCTGCATTATTTAAGGACACTGCTGCAGAATTTAAGGAATCTGCTTCATTATTTAAGGACTTTGTTGCTTTATTTAAGGTCTCTGCTGCATTATTTAAGGACTCTGCTATGGTACTTAAGGACTTTGCTGCATTATTTAAGGACTTTGCTGCATTATTTAAGGACTCTGCTGCATTATTTAAGAACTTTGTTGCATTATTTAAGGACTCTGCTGCATTATTTAAGGACTTTGTTGCATTATGTAAGGACTCTGCTGCATTATTTAAGGACTTTGCTGCATTATTTAAGGACTCTGCTGCATAATTTAAGGACTTTATTGCATTATTTTAGGATCCTGCTGCATTATTTAATGACTCTGCTGAAGCATTTGAGGACTCAGCTGCATTATTAAAGGTCTCTGCTGCATTATTTAAGGATCCTGCTGAAGCATTTGAGGACTCAGTTGCATTATTTAAGGACTTTGCTGCATTATTTAACGACTCTGCTGCGTTATTTAAGGACTCTGCTGCATTATTTAAGAACTTTGCTGTATTATTTAAGGACTCTTCTGCATTATTTAATGACTCTGCTGAAGTATTTGAGGACTCAGCTGCATTATTTAAGGACTCTGCTGCATTATTTAAGGAATTTGCTGCATTATTTAAGGACTCTGCTGCGTTATTTAAGGACTCTGCTGCATTATTTAAGGACTTTGATGCATTATTTAAGGACGCTGCTGCAGAATTTAAGGAATCTGCTGCATTATTTAAGGACTTTGTTGCAATATTTAAGGTCTCTGCTGCATTATTTAAGGACTCTGCTGTGGTATTTAAGGACTCTGCTGCATTATTTAAGGAATTTGTTGCATTATTTAAGGACGCTGCTGCATTATTTAAGGTCTTTGTTGCATTATTTAAGGACTCTGCTGCAGTATTTAATGACTCTGCTGAAGCATTTGGGGACTCAGATGCATTATTTAAGGACTCTGCTGCATTATGTAAGGGCTTTGCTGCTTTATTTAAGGACTCTTTTGCATTATTTAAGGACTTTGTTGCATTATTTAAGGACTCTGCTGCATTATTTAAGGACTTTGTTGCATTATTTAAGGATTCTGCTGCATTATTTAAGGACTTTGCTGCATTATTTAAGGACTATGCTTTGGTATTTAAGGACTCTGCTGCATTATTTAAGGACTTTGCTGCATTATTTAAGGACTCTGCTGCATTATTTAATTACTTTGCTGCATTATTTAAGGACTCTGCTGCGGTATTTAAGGACTCTGCTGCATTATTTAAGGACTTTGATGCATTATTTAAGGACTCTGCTGCATTATTTAAGGAATTTGTTGCATTATTTAAGGACTCTGCTGCATTATTTAAGGACTTTGCTGCATTATTTAATAACTTTGTTGCATTATATAAGTACTCTGCTGCATTATTTAAGGACTTTGTTGCATTATGTAAGGAGTCTGCTGCATTATTTAAGGACTTTGCTGCATTATTTAACGACTCTGCTGAAGCATTTGAGGACTCAGCTGCATTATTTAAGGACTCTGCTGCATTATTTAAGGAATTTGCTGCATTATTTAAGGACTCTGCTGCGGTATTTAAGGACTCTGCTGCATTATTTAAGGACTTTGTTGCATTATGTAAGGAGTCTGCTGCATTATTTAAGGACTTTGCTGCATTATTTAATGAATCTGCTGAAGCATTTGAGGACTCAACTGCATTATTTAAGGTCTCTGCTGCATTATTTAAGGACTCTGCTGAAGCATTTGAGGACTCAGCTGCATGATTTAAGGACTTTGCTGCATTATTTAAGGACTCTGCTGCATTATTTAAGGAATTTGTTGCATTATTTAAGGACTCTGCTGCATTATTTAAGGACTTTGCTGCATTATTTAATAACTTTGTTGCATTATATAAGTACTCTGCTGCATTATTTAAGGACTTTGTTGCATTATGTAAGGAGTCTGCTGCATTATTTAAGGACTTTGCTGCATTATTTAACGACTCTGCTGAAGCATTTGAGGACTCAGCTGCATTATTTAAGGACTCTGCTGCATTATTTAAGGAATTTGCTGCATTATTTAAGGACTCTGCTGCGGTATTTAAGGACTCTGCTGCATTATTTAAGGACTTTGTTGCATTATGTAAGGAGCCTGCTGCATTATTTAAGGACTTTGCTGCATTATTTAATGACTCTGCTGAAGCATTTGAGGACTCAGCTGCATAATTTAAGGACTCTGCTGCATTATTTAAGGAATTTGCTGCATGATTTAAGGACTCTGCTGCGATATTTAAGGACTCTTCTGCATTATTTAAGGACTTTGATGCATTATTTAAGGACGCTGCTGCAGAATTTAAGGAATCTGCTGCATTATTTAAGGACTTTGTTGCATTATTTAAGGTCTCTGCAGCATTATTTAACGACTTTGCTGCATTATTTAAGGACTCTGCTGCATAATTTAAGGACTTTATTGCATTATTTTAGGATCCTGCTGCATTATTTAATGACTCTGCTGAAGCATTTGAGGACTCAGCTGCATTATTAAAGGTCTCTGCTGCATTATTTAAGGATCCTGCTGAAGCATTTGAGGACTCAGCTGCATTATTTAAGGACTTTGCTGCATTATTTAACGACTCTGCTGCGTTATTTAAGGACTCTGCTGCATTATTTAAGAACTTTGCTGCATTATTTAAGGACTCTTCTGCATTATTTAATGACTCTGCTGAAGTATTTGAGGACTCAGCTGCATTATTTAAGGACTCTGCTGCATTATTTAAGGAATTTGATGCATTATTTAAGGACTCTGCTGCGTTATTTAAGGACTCTGCTGCATTATTTAAGGACTTTGATGCATTATTTAAGGACGCTGCTGCAGAATTTAAGGAATCTGCTGCATTATTTAAGGACTTTGTTGCATTATTTAAGGTCTCTGCTGCATTATTTAAGGACTCTGCTTTGGTATTTAAGGACTCTGCTGCATTATTTAAGGAATTTGTTGCATTATTTAAGGACGCTGCTGCATTATTTAAGGACTTTGTTGCTTTATTTAAGGACTCTGCTGCAGTATTTAATGACTCTGCTGAAGCATTTGGGGACTCAGATGCATTATTTAAGGACTCTGCTGCATTATGTAAGGGCTTTGCTGCTTTATTTAAGGACTCTTTTGCATTATTTAAGGACTTTGTTGCATTATTTAAGGACTCTGCTGCATTATTTAAGGACTTTGCTGCATTATTTAAGGACTATGCTTTGGTATTTAAGGACTCTGCTGCATTATTTAAGGACTTTGCTGCATTATTTAAGGACTCTGCTGCATTATTTAATTACTTTGCTGCATTATTTAAGGACTCTGCTGCGGTATTTAAGGACTCTGCTGCATTATTTAAGGACTTTGATGCATTATTTAAGGACTCTGCTGCATTATTTAAGGAATTTGTTGCATTATTTAAGGACTCTGCTGCATTATTTAAGGACTTTGCTGCATTATTTAATAACTTTGTTGCATTATATAAGTACTCTGCTGCATTATTTAAGGACTTTGTTGCATTATGTAAGGAGTCTGCTGCATTATTTAAGGACTTTGCTGCATTATTTAACGACTCTGCTGAAGCATTTGAGGACTCAGCTGCATTATTTAAGGACTCTGCTGCATTATTTAAGGAATTTGCTGCATTATTTAAGGACTCTGCTGCGGTATTTAAGGACTCTGCTGCATTATTTAAGGACTTTGTTGCATTATGTAAGGAGTCTGCTGCATTATTTAAGGACTTTGCTGCATTATTTAATGAATCTGCTGAAGCATTTGAGGACTCAACTGCATTATTTAAGGTCTCTGCTGCATTATTTAAGGACTCTGCTGAAGCATTTGAGGACTCAGCTGCATGATTTAAGGACTTTGCTGCATTAGTTAAGGACTCTGCTGCATTATTTAAGGAATTTGTTGCATTATTTAAGGACTCTGCTGCATTATTTAAGGACTTTGCTGCATTATTTAATAACTTTGTTGCATTATATAAGTACTCTGCTGCATTATTTAAGGACTTTGTTGCATTATGTAAGGAGTCTGCTGCATTATTTAAGGACTTTGCTGCATTATTTAACGACTCTGCTGAAGCATTTGAGGACTCAGCTGCATTATTTAAGGACACTGCTGCATTATTTAAGGAATTTGCTGCATTATTTAAGGACTCTGCTGCGGTATTTAAGGACTCTGCTGCATTATTTAAGGACTTTGATGCATTATTTAAGGACGCTGCTGCAGAATTTAAGGAATCTGCTGCATTATTTAAGGACTTTGTTGCAATATTTAAGGTCTCTGCTGCATTATTTAAGGACTCTGCTGTGGTATTTAAGGACTCTGCTGCATTATTTAAGGAATTTGTTGCATTATTTAAGGACGCTGCTGCATTATTTAAGGTCTTTGTTGCATTATTTAAGGACTCTGCTGCAGTATTTAATGACTCTGCTGAAGCATTTGGGGACTCAGATGCATTATTTAAGGACTCTGCTGCATTATGTAAGGGCTTTGCTGCTTTATTTAAGGACTCTTTTGCATTATTTAAGGACTTTGTTGCATTATTTAAGGACTCTGCTGCATTATTTAAGGACTTTGTTGCATTATTTAAGGATTCTGCTGCATTATTTAAGGACTTTGCTGCATTATTTAAGGACTATGCTTTGGTATTTAAGGACTCTGCTGCATTATTTAAGGACTTTGCTGCATTATTTAAGGACTCTGCTGCATTATTTAATTACTTTGCTGCATTATTTAAGGACTCTGCTGCGGTATTTAAGGACTCTGCTGCATTATTTAAGGACTTTGATGCATTATTTAAGGACTCTGCTGCATTATTTAAGGAATTTGTTGCATTATTTAAGGACTCTGCTGCATTATTTAAGGACTTTGCTGCATTATTTAATAACTTTGTTGCATTATATAAGTACTCTGCTGCATTATTTAAGGACTTTGTTGCATTATGTAAGGAGTCTGCTGCATTATTTAAGGACTTTGCTGCATTATTTAACGACTCTGCTGAAGCATTTGAGGACTCAGCTGCATTATTTAAGGACTCTGCTGCATTATTTAAGGAATTTGCTGCATTATTTAAGGACTCTGCTGCGGTATTTAAGGACTCTGCTGCATTATTTAAGGACTTTGTTGCATTATGTAAGGAGTCTGCTGCATTATTTAAGGACTTTGCTGCATTATTTAATGAATCTGCTGAAGCATTTGAGGACTCAACTGCATTATTTAAGGTCTCTGCTGCATTATTTAAGGACTCTGCTGAAGCATTTGAGGACTCAGCTGCATGATTTAAGGACTTTGCTGCATTATTTAAGGACTCTGCTGCATTATTTAAGGAATTTGTTGCATTATTTAAGGACTCTGCTGCATTATTTAAGGACTTTGCTGCATTATTTAATAACTTTGTTGCATTATATAAGTACTCTGCTGCATTATTTAAGGACTTTGTTGCATTATGTAAGGAGTCTGCTGCATTATTTAAGGACTTTGCTGCATTATTTAACGACTCTGCTGAAGCATTTGAGGACTCAGCTGCATTATTTAAGGACTCTGCTGCATTATTTAAGGAATTTGCTGCATTATTTAAGGACTCTGCTGCGGTATTTAAGGACTCTGCTGCATTATTTAAGGACTTTGTTGCATTATGTAAGGAGCCTGCTGCATTATTTAAGGACTTTGCTGCATTATTTAATGACTCTGCTGAAGCATTTGAGGACTCAGCTGCATAATTTAAGGACTCTGCTGCATTATTTAAGGAATTTGCTGCATGATTTAAGGACTCTGCTGCGATATTTAAGGACTCTTCTGCATTATTTAAGGACTTTGATGCATTATTTAAGGACGCTGCTGCAGAATTTAAGGAATCTGCTGCATTATTTAAGGACTTTGTTGCATTATTTAAGGTCTCTGCAGCATTATTTAACGACTTTGCTGCATTATTTAAGGACTCTGCTGCATAATTTAAGGACTTTATTGCATTATTTTAGGATCCTGCTGCATTATTTAATGACTCTGCTGAAGCATTTGAGGACTCAGCTGCATTATTAAAGGTCTCTGCTGCATTATTTAAGGATCCTGCTGAAGCATTTGAGGACTCAGCTGCATTATTTAAGGACTTTGCTGCATTATTTAACGACTCTGCTGCGTTATTTAAGGACTCTGCTGCATTATTTAAGAACTTTGCTGCATTATTTAAGGACTCTTCTGCATTATTTAATGACTCTGCTGAAGTATTTGAGGACTCAGCTGCATTATTTAAGGACTCTGCTGCATTATTTAAGGAATTTGATGCATTATTTAAGGACTCTGCTGCGTTATTTAAGGACTCTGCTGCATTATTTAAGGACTTTGATGCATTATTTAAGGACGCTGCTGCAGAATTTAAGGAATCTGCTGCATTATTTAAGGACTTTGTTGCATTATTTAAGGTCTCTGCTGCATTATTTAAGGACTCTGCTGTGGTATTTAAGGACTCTGCTGCATTATTTAAGGAATTTGTTGCATTATTTAAGGACGCTGCTGCATTATTTAAGGACTTTGTTGCTTTATTTAAGGACTCTGCTGCAGTATTTAATGACTCTGCTGAAGCATTTGGGGACTCAGATGCATTATTTAAGGACTCTGCTGCATTATGTAAGGGCTTTGCTGCTTTATTTAAGGACTCTTTTGCATTATTTAAGGACTTTGTTGCATTATTTAAGGACTCTGCTGCATTATTTAAGGACTTTGCTGCATTATTTAAGGACTATGCTTTGGTATTTAAGGACTCTGCTGCATTATTTAAGGACTTTGCTGCATTATTTAAGGACTCTGCTGCATTATTTAATTACTTTGCTGCATTATTTAAGGACTCTGCTGCGGTATTTAAGGACTCTGCTGCATTATTTAAGGACTTTGATGCATTATTTAAGGACTCTGCTGCATTATTTAAGGAATTTGTTGCATTATTTAAGGACTCTGCTGCATTATTTAAGGACTTTGCTGCATTATTTAATAACTTTGTTGCATTATATAAGTACTCTGCTGCATTATTTAAGGACTTTGTTGCATTATGTAAGGAGTCTGCTGCATTATTTAAGGACTTTGCTGCATTATTTAACGACTCTGCTGAAGCATTTGAGGACTCAGCTGCATTATTTAAGGACTCTGCTGCATTATTTAAGGAATTTGCTGCATTATTTAAGGACTCTGCTGCGGTATTTAAGGACTCTGCTGCATTATTTAAGGACTTTGTTGCATTATGTAAGGAGTCTGCTGCATTATTTAAGGACTTTGCTGCATTATTTAATGAATCTGCTGAAGCATTTGAGGACTCAACTGCATTATTTAAGGTCTCTGCTGCATTATTTAAGGACTCTGCTGAAGCATTTGAGGACTCAGCTGCATGATTTAAGGACTTTGCTGCATTAGTTAAGGACTCTGCTGCATTATTTAAGGAATTTGTTGCATTATTTAAGGACTCTGCTGCATTATTTAAGGACTTTGCTGCATTATTTAATAACTTTGTTGCATTATATAAGTACTCTGCTGCATTATTTAAGGACTTTGTTGCATTATGTAAGGAGTCTGCTGCATTATTTAAGGACTTTGCTGCATTATTTAACGACTCTGCTGAAGCATTTGAGGACTCAGCTGCATTATTTAAGGACACTGCTGCATTATTTAAGGAATTTGCTGCATTATTTAAGGACTCTGCTGCGGTATTTAAGGACTCTGCTGCATTATTTAAGGACTTTGTTGCATTATTTAAGGTCTCTGCTGCAGTATTTAATGACTCTGCTGAAGCATTTGGGCACTCAGATGCATTATTTAAGGACTCTGCTGCATTATGTAAGGGCTTTGCTGCTTTATTTAAGGACTCTTTTGCATTATTTAAGGACTTTGTTGCATTATTTAAGGACTTTGCTGCATTATTTAATAACTTTGTTGCATTATATAAGTACTCTGCTGCATTATTTAAGGACTTTGTTGCATTATGTAAGGAGTCTGCTGCATTATTTAAGGACTTTGCTGCATTATTTAACGACTCTGCTGAAGCATTTGAGGACTCAGCTGCATTATTTAAGGACTCTGCTGCATTATTTAAGGAATTTGCTGCATTATTTAAGGACTCTGCTGCGGTATTTAAGGACTCTGCTGCATTATTTAAGGACTTTGTTGCATTATGTAAGGAGCCTGCTGCATTATTTAAGGACTTTGCTGCATTATTTAATGACTCTGCTGAAGCATTTGAGGACTCAGCTGCATAATTTAAGGACTCTGCTGCATTATTTAAGGAATTTGCTGCATTATTTAAGGACTCTGCTGCGATATTTAAGGACACTTCTGCATTATTTAAGGACTTTGATGCATTATTTAAGGACGCTGCTGCAGAATTTAAGGAATCTGCTGCATTATTTAAGGACTTTGTTGCATTATTTAAGGTCTCTGCTGCATTATTTAACGACTTTGCTGCATTATTTAAGGACTCTGCTGCATAATTTAAGGACTTTATTGCATTATTTTAGGATCCTGCTGCATTATTTAATGACTCTGCTGAAGCATTTGAGGACTCAGCTGCATTATTAAAGGTCTCTGCTGCATTATTTAAGGATCCTGCTGAAGCATTTGAGGACTCAGCTGCATTATTTAAGGACTTTGCTGCATTATTTAACGACTCTGCTGCGTTATTTAAGGACTCTGCTGCATTATTTAAGAACTTTGCTGTATTATTTAAGGACTCTTCTGCATTATTTAATGACTCTGCTGAAGTATTTGAGGACTCAGCTGCATTATTTAAGGACTCTGCTGCATTATTTAAGGAATTTGCTGCATTATTTAAGGACTCTGCTGCGTTATTTAAGGACTCTGCTGCATTATTTAAGGACTTTGATGCATTATTTAAGGACGCTGCTGCAGAATTTAAGGAATCTGCTGCATTATTTAAGGACTTTGTTGCATTATGTAAGGACTCTGCTGCATTATTTAAGGACTTTGCTGCATTATTTAAGGACTCTGCTGCATAATTTAAGGACTTTATTGCATTATTTTAGGATCCTGCTGCATTATTTAATGACTCTGCTGAAGCATTTGAGGACTCAGCTGCATTATTAAAGGTCTCTGCTGCATTATTTAAGGATCCTGCTGAAGCATTTGAGGACTCAGTTGCATTATTTAAGGACTTTGCTGCATTATTTAACGACTCTGCTGCGTTATTTAAGGACTCTGCTGCATTATTTAAGAACTTTGCTGTATTATTTAAGGACTCTTCTGCATTATTTAATGACTCTGCTGAAGTATTTGAGGACTCAGCTGCATTATTTAAGGACTCTGCTGCATTATTTAAGGAATTTGCTGCATTATTTAAGGACTCTGCTGCGTTATTTAAGGACTCTGCTGCATTATTTAAGGACTTTGATGCATTATTTAAGGACGCTGCTGCAGAATTTAAGGAATCTGCTGCATTATTTAAGGACTTTGTTGCAATATTTAAGGTCTCTGCTGCATTATTTAAGGACTCTGCTGTGGTATTTAAGGACTCTGCTGCATTATTTAAGGAATTTGTTGCATTATTTAAGGACGCTGCTGCATTATTTAAGGTCTTTGTTGCATTATTTAAGGACTCTGCTGCAGTATTTAATGACTCTGCTGAAGCATTTGGGGACTCAGATGCATTATTTAAGGACTCTGCTGCATTATGTAAGGGCTTTGCTGCTTTATTTAAGGACTCTTTTGCATTATTTAAGGACTTTGTTGCATTATTTAAGGACTCTGCTGCATTATTTAAGGACTTTGTTGCATTATTTAAGGATTCTGCTGCATTATTTAAGGACTTTGCTGCATTATTTAAGGACTATGCTTTGGTATTTAAGGACTCTGCTGCATTATTTAAGGACTTTGCTGCATTATTTAAGGACTCTGCTGCATTATTTAATTACTTTGCTGCATTATTTAAGGACTCTGCTGCGGTATTTAAGGACTCTGCTGCATTATTTAAGGACTTTGATGCATTATTTAAGGACTCTGCTGCATTATTTAAGGAATTTGTTGCATTATTTAAGGACTCTGCTGCATTATTTAAGGACTTTGCTGCATTATTTAATAACTTTGTTGCATTATATAAGTACTCTGCTGCATTATTTAAGGACTTTGTTGCATTATGTAAGGAGTCTGCTGCATTATTTAAGGACTTTGCTGCATTATTTAACGACTCTGCTGAAGCATTTGAGGACTCAGCTGCATTATTTAAGGACTCTGCTGCATTATTTAAGGAATTTGCTGCATTATTTAAGGACTCTGCTGCGGTATTTAAGGACTCTGCTGCATTATTTAAGGACTTTGTTGCATTATGTAAGGAGTCTGCTGCATTATTTAAGGACTTTGCTGCATTATTTAATGAATCTGCTGAAGCATTTGAGGACTCAACTGCATTATTTAAGGTCTCTGCTGCATTATTTAAGGACTCTGCTGAAGCATTTGAGGACTCAGCTGCATGATTTAAGGACTTTGCTGCATTATTTAAGGACTCTGCTGCATTATTTAAGGAATTTGTTGCATTATTTAAGGACTCTGCTGCATTATTTAAGGACTTTGCTGCATTATTTAATAACTTTGTTGCATTATATAAGTACTCTGCTGCATTATTTAAGGACTTTGTTGCATTATGTAAGGAGTCTGCTGCATTATTTAAGGACTTTGCTGCATTATTTAACGACTCTGCTGAAGCATTTGAGGACTCAGCTGCATTATTTAAGGACTCTGCTGCATTATTTAAGGAATTTGCTGCATTATTTAAGGACTCTGCTGCGGTATTTAAGGACTCTGCTGCATTATTTAAGGACTTTGTTGCATTATGTAAGGAGCCTGCTGCATTATTTAAGGACTTTGCTGCATTATTTAATGACTCTGCTGAAGCATTTGAGGACTCAGCTGCATAATTTAAGGACTCTGCTGCATTATTTAAGGAATTTGCTGCATTATTTAAGGACTCTGCTGCGATATTTAAGGACTCTTCTGCATTATTTAAGGACTTTGATGCATTATTTAAGGACGCTGCTGCAGAATTTAAGGAATCTGCTGCATTATTTAAGGACTTTGTTGCATTATTTAAGGTCTCTGCTGCATTATTTAAGGACTCTGCTGTGGTATTTAATTACTCTGCTGCATTATTTAAGGAATTTGTTGCATTATTTAAGGACGCTGCTGCATTATTTAAGGACTTTGTTGCATTATTTAAGGACTTTGCTGCATTAATTAAGGACTTTGCTGCATTACTTAAGAACTCTGCTGCATTATTTAATTACTTGCTGCATTATTTAAGGACTCTGCTGCGGTGTTTAAGAACTCTGCTGCATTATTTAAGGACTTTGCTGCATTATTTTAGGACTCTGCTGCATTATTTAAGGACTTTGCTGTATTATTTAAGGACTCTACTGAATTATTTAAGGACTTTGTTGCATTATTTAAGGACTCTGCTGCATTATTTAAGGACTTTGCTGTATTATTTAAGGACTCTGCTGCATTATTTAAGGACTTTTTTGCATTATTTAATGACTCTGCTGCATTATTTAAGGACTTTGCTGCATTATTTAAGGACTCTGTTGCATTATTTAAGGACTTTATTGCATTATTTAATGACTCTGCTGCATTATTTAAGGAATTTGCTGCATTATTTAAGGACTCTGCTGCATTATTTAAGGACTTTGCTGCATTATTTAATGACTCTGCTGCATTATTTAAGGACTTTGTTGTATTATTTAAGGACTTTGCTGCATTATTTAAGGACTCTGCTGCGGTATTTAAGGACTCTGCTGCATTATTTAAGGACTTTGTTGCATTATTTAAGGACTCTGCTGCATTATTTAAGGACTTTGCTGCATTATTTAAGGACTATGCTGTGGTATTTAAGGACTCTGCTGTATTATTTAAGGACTTTGCTGCATTATTTAAGGACTCTGCTGCATTATTTAATGACTTTGTTGCATTATATAAAGACTCTGCTGCATTATTTAAGGACTATGTTGCATTATGTTAGAAGTCTGCTGCATTATTTAAGGACTTTGCTGCATTATTTAAGGACTCTGCTGCATTATTTAAGGACTTTATTGCATTATTTAAGGACTCTGCTGCATTATTTAATGACTCTGCTGAAGCATTTGAGGACTCAGCTGCATTATTTAAGGTATCTGCTGTATTATTTAAGGACTCTGCTGCATTATTTAATGACTCTGCTGCGGTATTTAAGGACTCTGCTGCATTATTTAAGGACTTTGCTGCATTACTTAAGGACTGCTGCGTTATTTAAGGACTCTGCTGCATTATTTAAGACTTTGCTGCATTATTTAAGGACTCTGCTGCAGTGCTTAATGACTCTGCTGAAGCAATTGGGGACTCAGATGCATTATTTAAGGACTCTGCTGCATTATGTAAGGACTTTGCTGCTTTATTTAAGGACTTTGCTGCATTATTTAAGGACTTTGTTGCATTATTTAAGGACTCTGCTGCATTATTTAAGGACTTTGTTGCATTATTTAAGGACTCTGCTGCATTATTTAAGGACTTTGCTGCATTATTTAAGGACTATGCTGTGGTATTTAAGGACTATGCTTTGGCATTATTTAAGGACTTTGCTGCATTATTTAAGGACTCTGCTGCATTATTTAATTACTTTGCTGCATTATTAAAGGACCCTGCTGCGGCATTTAAGGATTCTGCTGCATTATTTAAGGACTTTGATGCATTATTTAAGGACGCTGCTGCAGAATTTAAGGAATCTGCTGCATTATTTAAGGACTTTGTTGCATTATTTAAGGTCTCTGCTGCATTATTTAAGGACTCTGCTATGGTACTTAACGACTTTGCTGCATTATTTAAGGACTTTGCTGCATTATTTAAGGACTTTGATGCATTATTTAAGAACTTTGTTGCATTATTTAAGGACTCTGCTGCATTATTTAAGGACTTTGTTGCATTATGTAAGGACTCTGCTGCATTATTTAAGGACTTTGTTGCATTATTTAAGGTCTCTGCTGCAGTATTTAATGACTCTGCTGAAGCATTTGGGCACTCAGATGCATTATTTAAGGACTCTGCTGCATTATGTAAGGGCTTTGCTGCTTTATTTAAGGACTCTTTTGCATTATTTAAGGACTTTGTTGCATTATTTAAGGACTCTGCTGCATTATTTAAGGACTTTGTTGCATTATTTAAGGATTCTGCTGCATTATTTAAGGACTTTGCTGCATTATTTAAGGACTTTGCCGCATTATTTAAGGACTATGCTTTGGTATTTAAGGACTCTGCTGCATTATTTAAGGACTCTGCTGCATTATTTAAGGACTCTGCTGCATTATTTAATTACTTTGCTGCATTATTTAAGGACTCTGCTGCGGTATTTAAGGACTCTGCTGCGGTATTTAAGGACTCTGCTGCATTATTTAAGGACACTGCTGCAGAATTTAAGGAATCTGCTTCATTATTTAAGGACTTTGTTGCTTTATTTAAGGTCTCTGCTGCATTATTTAAGGACTCTGCTATGGTACTTAAGGACTTTGCTGCATTATTTAAGGACTTTGCTGCATTATTTAAGGACTCTGCTGCATTATTTAAGAACTTTGTTGCATTATTTAAGGACTCTGCTGCATTATTTAAGGACTTTGTTGCATTATGTAAGGACTCTGCTGCATTATTTAAGGACTTTGCTGCATTATTTAAGGACTCTGCTGCATAATTTAAGGACTTTATTGCATTATTTTAGGATCCTGCTGCATTATTTAATGACTCTGCTGAAGCATTTGAGGACTCAGCTGCATTATTAAAGGTCTCTGCTGCATTATTTAAGGATCCTGCTGAAGCATTTGAGGACTCAGTTGCATTATTTAAGGACTTTGCTGCATTATTTAACGACTCTGCTGCGTTATTTAAGGACTCTGCTGCATTATTTAAGAACTTTGCTGTATTATTTAAGGACTCTTCTGCATTATTTAATGACTCTGCTGAAGTATTTGAGGACTCAGCTGCATTATTTAAGGACTCTGCTGCATTATTTAAGGAATTTGCTGCATTATTTAAGGACTCTGCTGCGTTATTTAAGGACTCTGCTGCATTATTTAAGGACTTTGATGCATTATTTAAGGACGCTGCTGCAGAATTTAAGGAATCTGCTGCATTATTTAAGGACTTTGTTGCAATATTTAAGGTTTCTGCTGCATTATTTAAGGACTCTGCTGTGGTATTTAAGGACTCTGCTGCATTATTTAAGGAATTTGTTGCATTATTTAAGGACGCTGCTGCATTATTTAAGGTCTTTGTTGCATTATTTAAGGACTCTGCTGCAGTATTTAATGACTCTGCTGAAGCATTTGGGGACTCAGATGCATTATTTAAGGACTCTGCTGCATTATGTAAGGGCTTTGCTGCTTTATTTAAGGACTCTTTTGCATTATTTAAGGACTTTGTTGCATTATTTAAGGACTCTGCTGCATTATTTAAGGACTTTGTTGCATTATTTAAGGATTCTGCTGCATTATTTAAGGACTTTGCTGCATTATTTAAGGACTATGCTTTGGTATTTAAGGACTCTGCTGCATTATTTAAGGACTTTGCTGCATTATTTAAGGACTCTGCTGCATTATTTAATTACTTTGCTGCATTATTTAAGGACTCTGCTGCGGTATTTAAGGACTCTGCTGCATTATTTAAGGACGTTGATGCATTATTTAAGGACTCTGCTGCATTATTTAAGGAATTTGTTGCATTATTTAAGGACTCTGCTGCATTATTTAAGGACTTTGCTGCATTATTTAATAACTTTGTTGCATTATATAAGTACTCTGCTGCATTATTTAAGGACTTTGTTGCATTATGTAAGGAGTCTGCTGCATTATTTAAGGACTTTGCTGCATTATTTAACGACTCTGCTGAAGCATTTGAGGACTCAGCTGCATTATTTAAGGACTCTGCTGCATTATTTAAGGAATTTGCTGCATTATTTAAGGACTCTGCTGCGGTATTTAAGGACTCTGCTGCATTATTTAAGGACTTTGTTGCATTATGTAAGGAGTCTGCTGCATTATTTAAGGACTTTGCTGCATTATTTAATGAATCTGCTGAAGCATTTGAGGACTCAACTGCATTATTTAAGGTCTCTGCTGCATTATTTAAGGACTCTGCTGAAGCATTTGAGGACTCAGCTGCATTATTTAAGGACTCTGCTGCATTATTTAAGGAATTTGCTGCATTATTTAAGGACTCTGCTGCGGTATTTAAGGACTCTGCTGCATTATTTAAGGACTTTGTTGCATTATGTAAGGAGCCTGCTGCATTATTTAAGGACTTTGCTGCATTATTTAATGACTCTGCTGAAGCATTTGAGGACTCAGCTGCATAATTTAAGGACTCTGCTGCATTATTTAAGGAATTTGCTGCATTATTTAAGGACTCTGCTGCGATATTTAAGGACACTTCTGCATTATTTAAGGACTTTGATGCATTATTTAAGGACGCTGCTGCAGAATTTAAGGAATCTGCTGCATTATTTAAGGACTTTGTTGCATTATTTAAGGTCTCTGCTGCATTATTTAACGACTTTGCTGCATTATTTAAGGACTCTGCTGCATAATTTAAGGACTTTATTGCATTATTTTAGGATCCTGCTGCATTATTTAATGACTCTGCTGAAGCATTTGAGGACTCAGCTGCATTATTAAAGGTCTCTGCTGCATTATTTAAGGATCCTGCTGAAGCATTTGAGGACTCAGCTGCATTATTTAAGGACTTTGCTGCATTATTTAACGACTCTGCTGCGTTATTTAAGGACTCTGCTGCATTATTTAAGAACTTTGCTGTATTATTTAAGGACTCTTCTGCATTATTTAATGACTCTGCTGAAGTATTTGAGGACTCAGCTGCATTATTTAAGGACTCTGCTGCATTATTTAAGGAATTTGCTGCATTATTTAAGGACTCTGCTGCGTTATTTAAGGACTCTGCTGCATTATTTAAGGACTTTGATGCATTATTTAAGGACGCTGCTGCAGAATTTAAGGAATCTGCTGCATTATTTAAGGACTTTGTTGCATTATGTAAGGACTCTGCTGCATTATTTAAGGACTTTGCTGCATTATTTAAGGACTCTGCTGCATAATTTAAGGACTTTATTGCATTATTTTAGGATCCTGCTGCATTATTTAATGACTCTGCTGAAGCATTTGAGGACTCAGCTGCATTATTAAAGGTCTCTGCTGCATTATTTAAGGATCCTGCTGAAGCATTTGAGGACTCAGTTGCATTATTTAAGGACTTTGCTGCATTATTTAACGACTCTGCTGCGTTATTTAAGGACTCTGCTGCATTATTTAAGAACTTTGCTGTATTATTTAAGGACTCTTCTGCATTATTTAATGACTCTGCTGAAGTATTTGAGGACTCAGCTGCATTATTTAAGGACTCTGCTGCATTATTTAAGGAATTTGCTGCATTATTTAAGGACTCTGCTGCGTTATTTAAGGACTCTGCTGCATTATTTAAGGACTTTGATGCATTATTTAAGGACGCTGCTGCAGAATTTAAGGAATCTGCTGCATTATTTAAGGACTTTGTTGCAATATTTAAGGTCTCTGCTGCATTATTTAAGGACTCTGCTGTGGTATTTAAGGACTCTGCTGCATTATTTAAGGAATTTGTTGCATTATTTAAGGACGCTGCTGCATTATTTAAGGTCTTTGTTGCATTATTTAAGGACTCTGCTGCAGTATTTAATGACTCTGCTGAAGCATTTGGGGACTCAGATGCATTATTTAAGGACTCTGCTGCATTATGTAAGGGCTTTGCTGCTTTATTTAAGGACTCTTTTGCATTATTTAAGGACTTTGTTGCATTATTTAAGGACTCTGCTGCATTATTTAAGGACTTTGTTGCATTATTTAAGGATTCTGCTGCATTATTTAAGGACTTTGCTGCATTATTTAAGGACTATGCTTTGGTATTTAAGGACTCTGCTGCATTATTTAAGGACTTTGCTGCATTATTTAAGGACTCTGCTGCATTATTTAATTACTTTGCTGCATTATTTAAGGACTCTGCTGCGGTATTTAAGGACTCTGCTGCATTATTTAAGGACTTTGATGCATTATTTAAGGACTCTGCTGCATTATTTAAGGAATTTGTTGCATTATTTAAGGACTCTGCTGCATTATTTAAGGACTTTGCTGCATTATTTAATAACTTTGTTGCATTATATAAGTACTCTGCTGCATTATTTAAGGACTTTGTTGCATTATGTAAGGAGTCTGCTGCATTATTTAAGGACTTTGCTGCATTATTTAACGACTCTGCTGAAGCATTTGAGGACTCAGCTGCATTATTTAAGGACTCTGCTGCATTATTTAAGGAATTTGCTGCATTATTTAAGGACTCTGCTGCGGTATTTAAGGACTCTGCTGCATTATTTAAGGACTTTGTTGCATTATGTAAGGAGTCTGCTGCATTATTTAAGGACTTTGCTGCATTATTTAATGAATCTGCTGAAGCATTTGAGGACTCAACTGCATTATTTAAGGTCTCTGCTGCATTATTTAAGGACTCTGCTGAAGCATTTGAGGACTCAGCTGCATGATTTAAGGACTTTGCTGCATTATTTAAGGACTCTGCTGCATTATTTAAGGAATTTGTTGCATTATTTAAGGACTCTGCTGCATTATTTAAGGACTTTGCTGCATTATTTAATAACTTTGTTGCATTATATAAGTACTCTGCTGCATTATTTAAGGACTTTGTTGCATTATGTAAGGAGTCTGCTGCATTATTTAAGGACTTTGCTGCATTATTTAACGACTCTGCTGAAGCATTTGAGGACTCAGCTGCATTATTTAAGGACTCTGCTGCATTATTTAAGGAATTTGCTGCATTATTTAAGGACTCTGCTGCGGTATTTAAGGACTCTGCTGCATTATTTAAGGACTTTGTTGCATTATGTAAGGAGCCTGCTGCATTATTTAAGGACTTTGCTGCATTATTTAATGACTCTGCTGAAGCATTTGAGGACTCAGCTGCATAATTTAAGGACTCTGCTGCATTATTTAAGGAATTTGCTGCATTATTTAAGGACTCTGCTGCGATATTTAAGGACTCTTCTGCATTATTTAAGGACTTTGATGCATTATTTAAGGACGCTGCTGCAGAATTTAAGGAATCTGCTGCATTATTTAAGGACTTTGTTGCATTATTTAAGGTCTCTGCTGCATTATTTAAGGACTCTGCTGTGGTATTTAATTACTCTGCTGCATTATTTAAGGAATTTGTTGCATTATTTAAGGACGCTGCTGCATTATTTAAGGACTTTGTTGCATTATTTAAGGACTTTGCTGCATTAATTAAGGACTTTGCTGCATTACTTAAGAACTCTGCTGCATTATTTAATTACTTGCTGCATTATTTAAGGACTCTGCTGCGGTGTTTAAGAACTCTGCTGCATTATTTAAGGACTTTGCTGCATTATTTTAGGACTCTGCTGCATTATTTAAGGACTTTGCTGTATTATTTAAGGACTCTACTGAATTATTTAAGGACTTTGTTGCATTATTTAAGGACTCTGCTGCATTATTTAAGGACTTTGCTGTATTATTTAAGGACTCTGCTGCATTATTTAAGGACTTTTTTGCATTATTTAATGACTCTGCTGCATTATTTAAGGACTTTGCTGCATTATTTAAGGACTCTGTTGCATTATTTAAGGACTTTATTGCATTATTTAATGACTCTGCTGCATTATTTAAGGAATTTGCTGCATTATTTAAGGACTCTGCTGCATTATTTAAGGACTTTGCTGCATTATTTAATGACTCTGCTGCATTATTTAAGGACTTTGTTGTATTATTTAAGGACTTTGCTGCATTATTTAAGGACTCTGCTGCGGTATTTAAGGACTCTGCTGCATTATTTAAGGACTTTGTTGCATTATTTAAGGACTCTGCTGCATTATTTAAGGACTTTGCTGCATTATTTAAGGACTATGCTGTGGTATTTAAGGACTCTGCTGTATTATTTAAGGACTTTGCTGCATTATTTAAGGACTCTGCTGCATTATTTAATGACTTTGTTGCATTATATAAAGACTCTGCTGCATTATTTAAGGACTATGTTGCATTATGTTAGAAGTCTGCTGCATTATTTAAGGACTTTGCTGCATTATTTAAGGACTCTGCTGCATTATTTAAGGACTTTATTGCATTATTTAAGGACTCTGCTGCATTATTTAATGACTCTGCTGAAGCATTTGAGGACTCAGCTGCATTATTTAAGGTATCTGCTGTATTATTTAAGGACTCTGCTGCATTATTTAATGACTCTGCTGCGGTATTTAAGGACTCTGCTGCATTATTTAAGGACTTTGCTGCATTACTTAAGGACTGCTGCGTTATTTAAGGACTCTGCTGCATTATTTAAGACTTTGCTGCATTATTTAAGGACTCTGCTGCAGTGCTTAATGACTCTGCTGAAGCAATTGGGGACTCAGATGCATTATTTAAGGACTCTGCTGCATTATGTAAGGACTTTGCTGCTTTATTTAAGGACTTTGCTGCATTATTTAAGGACTTTGTTGCATTATTTAAGGACTCTGCTGCATTATTTAAGGACTTTGTTGCATTATTTAAGGACTCTGCTGCATTATTTAAGGACTTTGCTGCATTATTTAAGGACTATGCTGTGGTATTTAAGGACTATGCTTTGGCATTATTTAAGGACTTTGCTGCATTATTTAAGGACTCTGCTGCATTATTTAATTACTTTGCTGCATTATTAAAGGACCCTGCTGCGGCATTTAAGGATTCTGCTGCATTATTTAAGGACTTTGATGCATTATTTAAGGACGCTGCTGCAGAATTTAAGGAATCTGCTGCATTATTTAAGGACTTTGTTGCATTATTTAAGGTCTCTGCTGCATTATTTAAGGACTCTGCTATGGTACTTAACGACTTTGCTGCATTATTTAAGGACTTTGCTGCATTATTTAAGGACTTTGATGCATTATTTAAGAACTTTGTTGCATTATTTAAGGACTCTGCTGCATTATTTAAGGACTTTGTTGCATTATGTAAGGACTCTGCTGCATTATTTAAGGACTTTGTTGCATTATTTAAGGTCTCTGCTGCAGTATTTAATGACTCTGCTGAAGCATTTGGGCACTCAGATGCATTATTTAAGGACTCTGCTGCATTATGTAAGGGCTTTGCTGCTTTATTTAAGGACTCTTTTGCATTATTTAAGGACTTTGTTGCATTATTTAAGGACTCTGCTGCATTATTTAAGGACTTTGTTGCATTATTTAAGGATTCTGCTGCATTATTTAAGGACTTTGCTGCATTATTTAAGGACTTTGCCGCATTATTTAAGGACTATGCTTTGGTATTTAAGGACTCTGCTGCATTATTTAAGGACTCTGCTGCATTATTTAAGGACTCTGCTGCATTATTTAATTACTTTGCTGCATTATTTAAGGACTCTGCTGCGGTATTTAAGGACTCTGCTGCGGTATTTAAGGACTCTGCTGCATTATTTAAGGACACTGCTGCAGAATTTAAGGAATCTGCTTCATTATTTAAGGACTTTGTTGCTTTATTTAAGGTCTCTGCTGCATTATTTAAGGACTCTGCTATGGTACTTAAGGACTTTGCTGCATTATTTAAGGACTTTGCTGCATTATTTAAGGACTCTGCTGCATTATTTAAGAACTTTGTTGCATTATTTAAGGACTCTGCTGCATTATTTAAGGACTTTGTTGCATTATGTAAGGACTCTGCTGCATTATTTAAGGACTTTGCTGCATTATTTAAGGACTCTGCTGCATAATTTAAGGACTTTATTGCATTATTTTAGGATCCTGCTGCATTATTTAATGACTCTGCTGAAGCATTTGAGGACTCAGCTGCATTATTAAAGGTCTCTGCTGCATTATTTAAGGATCCTGCTGAAGCATTTGAGGACTCAGTTGCATTATTTAAGGACTTTGCTGCATTATTTAACGACTCTGCTGCGTTATTTAAGGACTCTGCTGCATTATTTAAGAACTTTGCTGTATTATTTAAGGACTCTTCTGCATTATTTAATGACTCTGCTGAAGTATTTGAGGACTCAGCTGCATTATTTAAGGACTCTGCTGCATTATTTAAGGAATTTGCTGCATTATTTAAGGACTCTGCTGCGTTATTTAAGGACTCTGCTGCATTATTTAAGGACTTTGATGCATTATTTAAGGACGCTGCTGCAGAATTTAAGGAATCTGCTGCATTATTTAAGGACTTTGTTGCAATATTTAAGGTCTCTGCTGCATTATTTAAGGACTCTGCTGTGGTATTTAAGGACTCTGCTGCATTATTTAAGGAATTTGTTGCATTATTTAAGGACGCTGCTGCATTATTTAAGGTCTTTGTTGCATTATTTAAGGACTCTGCTGCAGTATTTAATGACTCTGCTGAAGCATTTGGGGACTCAGATGCATTATTTAAGGACTCTGCTGCATTATGTAAGGGCTTTGCTGCTTTATTTAAGGACTCTTTTGCATTATTTAAGGACTTTGTTGCATTATTTAAGGACTCTGCTGCATTATTTAAGGACTTTGTTGCATTATTTAAGGATTCTGCTGCATTATTTAAGGACTTTGCTGCATTATTTAAGGACTATGCTTTGGTATTTAAGGACTCTGCTGCATTATTTAAGGACTTTGCTGCATTATTTAAGGACTCTGCTGCATTATTTAATTACTTTGCTGCATTATTTAAGGACTCTGCTGCAGTATTTAAGGACTCTGCTGCATTATTTAAGGACTTTGATGCATTATTTAAGGACTCTGCTGCATTATTTAAGGAATTTGTTGCATTATTTAAGGACTCTGCTGCATTATTTAAGGACTTTGCTGCATTATTTAATAACTTTGTTGCATTATATAAGTACTCTGCTGCATTATTTAAGGACTTTGTTGCATTATGTAAGGAGTCTGCTGCATTATTTAAGGACTTTGCTGCATTATTTAACGACTCTGCTGAAGCATTTGAGGACTCAGCTGCATTATTTAAGGACTCTGCTGCATTATTTAAGGAATTTGCTGCATTATTTAAGGACTCTGCTGCGGTATTTAAGGACTCTGCTGCATTATTTAAGGACTTTGTTGCATTATGTAAGGAGTCTGCTGCATTATTTAAGGACTTTGCTGCATTATTTAATGAATCTGCTGAAGCATTTGAGGACTCAACTGCATTATTTAAGGTCTCTGCTGCATTATTTAAGGACTCTGCTGAAGCATTTGAGGACTCAGCTGCATGATTTAAGGACTTTGCTGCATTATTTAAGGACTCTGCTGCATTATTTAAGGAATTTGTTGCATTATTTAAGGACTCTGCTGCATTATTTAAGGACTTTGCTGCATTATTTAATAACTTTGTTGCATTATATAAGTACTCTGCTGCATTATTTAAGGACTTTGTTGCATTATGTAAGGAGTCTGCTGCATTATTTAAGGACTTTGCTGCATTATTTAACGACTCTGCTGAAGCATTTGAGGACTCAGCTGCATTATTTAAGGACTCTGCTGCATTATTTAAGGAATTTGCTGCATTATTTAAGGACTCTGCTGCGGTATTTAAGGACTCTGCTGCATTATTTAAGGACTTTGTTGCATTATGTAAGGAGCCTGCTGCATTATTTAAGGACTTTGCTGCATTATTTAATGACTCTGCTGAAGCATTTGAGGACTCAGCTGCATAATTTAAGGACTCTGCTGCATTATTTAAGGAATTTGCTGCATTATTTAAGGACTCTGCTGCGATATTTAAGGACACTTCTGCATTATTTAAGGACTTTGATGCATTATTTAAGGACGCTGCTGCAGAATTTAAGGAATCTGCTGCATTATTTAAGGACTTTGTTGCATTATTTAAGGTCTCTGCTGCATTATTTAACGACTTTGCTGCATTATTTAAGGACTCTGCTGCATAATTTAAGGACTTTATTGCATTATTTTAGGATCCTGCTGCATTATTTAATGACTCTGCTGAAGCATTTGAGGACTCAGCTGCATTATTAAAGGTCTCTGCTGCATTATTTAAGGATCCTGCTGAAGCATTTGAGGACTCAGCTGCATTATTTAAGGACTTTGCTGCATTATTTAACGACTCTGCTGCGTTATTTAAGGACTCTGCTGCATTATTTAAGAACTTTGCTGCATTATTTAAGGACTCTTCTGCATTATTTAATGACTCTGCTGAAGTATTTGAGGACTCAGCTGCATTATTTAAGGACTCTGCTGCATTATTTAAGGAATTTGCTGCATTATTTAAGGACTCTGCTGCGTTATTTAAGGACTCTGCTGCATTATTTAAGGACTTTGATGCATTATTTAAGGACGCTGCTGCAGAATTTAAGGAATCTGCTGCATTATTTAAGGACTTTGTTGCATTATTTAAGGTCTCTGCTGCATTATTTAAGGACTCTGCTGTGGTATTTAAGGACTCTGCTGCATTATTTAAGGAATTTGTTGCATTATTTAAGGACGCTGCTGCATTATTTAAGGACTTTGTTGCTTTATTTAAGGACTCTGCTGCAGTATTTAATGACTCTGCTGAAGCATTTGGGGACTCAGATGCATTATTTAAGGACTCTGCTGCATTATGTAAGGGCTTTGCTGCTTTATTTAAGGACTCTTTTGCATTATTTAAGGACTTTGTTGCATTATTTAAGGACTCTGCTGCATTATTTAAGGACTTTGCTGCATTATTTAAGGACTATGCTTTGGTATTTAAGGACTCTGCTGCATTATTTAAGGACTTTGCTGCATTATTTAAGGACTCTGCTGCATTATTTAATTACTTTGCTGCATTATTTAAGGACTCTGCTGCGGTATTTAAGGACTCTGCTGCATTATTTAAGAACTTTGATGCATTATTTAAGGACTCTGCTGCATTATTTAAGGAATTTGTTGCATTATTTAAGGACTCTGCTGCATTATTTAAGGACTTTGCTGCATTATTTAATAACTTTGTTGCATTATATAAGTACTCTGCTGCATTATTTAAGGACTTTGTTGCATTATGTAAGGAGTCTGCTGCATTATTTAAGGACTTTGCTGCATTATTTAACGACTCTGCTGAAGCATTTGAGGACTCAGCTGCATTATTTAAGGACTCTGCTGCATTATTTAAGGAATTTGCTGCATTATTTAAGGACTCTGCTGCGGTATTTAAGGACTCTGCTGCATTATTTAAGGACTTTGTTGCATTATGTAAGGAGTCTGCTGCATTATTTAAGGACTTTGCTGCATTATTTAATGAATCTGCTGAAGCATTTGAGGACTCAACTGCATTATTTAAGGTCTCTGCTGCATTATTTAAGGACTCTGCTGAAGCATTTGAGGACTCAGCTGCATGATTTAAGGACTTTGCTGCATTAGTTAAGGACTCTGCTGCATTATTTAAGGAATTTGTTGCATTATTTAAGGACTCTGCTGCATTATTTAAGGACTTTGCTGCATTATTTAATAACTTTGTTGCATTATATAAGTACTCTGCTGCATTATTTAAGGACTTTGTTGCATTATGTAAGGAGTCTGCTGCATTATTTAAGGACTTTGCTGCATTATTTAACGACTCTGCTGAAGCATTTGAGGACTCAGCTGCATTATTTAAGGACACTGCTGCATTATTTAAGGAATTTGCTGCATTATTTAAGGACTCTGCTGCGGTATTTAAGGACTCTGCTGCATTATTTAAGGACTTTGTTGCATTATTTAAGGTCTCTGCTGCAGTATTTAATGACTCTGCTGAAGCATTTGGGCACTCAGATGCATTATTTAAGGACTCTGCTGCATTATGTAAGGGCTTTGCTGCTTTATTTAAGGACTCTTTTGCATTATTTAAGGACTTTGTTGCATTATTTAAGGACTCTGCTGCATTATTTAAGGACTTTGTTGCATTATTTAAGGATTCTGCTGCATTATTTAAGGACTTTGCTGCATTATTTAAGGACTTTGCCGCATTATTTAAGGACTATGCTTTGGTATTTAAGGACTCTGCTGCATTATTTAAGGACTCTGCTGCATTATTTAAGGACTCTGCTGCATTATTTAATTACTTTGCTGCATTATTTAAGGACTCTGCTGCGGTATTTAAGGACTCTGCTGCGGTATTTAAGGACTCTGCTGCATTATTTAAGGACACTGCTGCAGAATTTAAGGAATCTGCTTCATTATTTAAGGACTTTGTTGCTTTATTTAAGGTCTCTGCTGCATTATTTAAGGACTCTGCTATGGTACTTAAGGACTTTGCTGCATTATTTAAGGACTTTGCTGCATTATTTAAGGACTCTGCTGCATTATTTAAGAACTTTGTTGCATTATTTAAGGACTCTGCTGCATTATTTAAGGACTTTGTTGCATTATGTAAGGACTCTGCTGCATTATTTAAGGACTTTGCTGCATTATTTAAGGACTCTGCTGCATAATTTAAGGACTTTATTGCATTATTTTAGGATCCTGCTGCATTATTTAATGACTCTGCTGAAGCATTTGAGGACTCAGCTGCATTATTAAAGGTCTCTGCTGCATTATTTAAGGATCCTGCTGAAGCATTTGAGGACTCAGTTGCATTATTTAAGGACTTTGCTGCATTATTTAACGACTCTGCTGCGTTATTTAAGGACTCTGCTGCATTATTTAAGAACTTTGCTGTATTATTTAAGGACTCTTCTGCATTATTTAATGACTCTGCTGAAGTATTTGAGGACTCAGCTGCATTATTTAAGGACTCTGCTGCATTATTTAAGGAATTTGCTGCATTATTTAAGGACTCTGCTGCGTTATTTAAGGACTCTGCTGCATTATTTAAGGACTTTGATGCATTATTTAAGGACGCTGCTGCAGAATTTAAGGAATCTGCTGCATTATTTAAGGACTTTGTTGCAATATTTAAGGTCTCTGCTGCATTATTTAAGGACTCTGCTGTGGTATTTAAGGACTCTGCTGCATTATTTAAGGAATTTGTTGCATTATTTAAGGACGCTGCTGCATTATTTAAGGTCTTTGTTGCATTATTTAAGGACTCTGCTGCAGTATTTAATGACTCTGCTGAAGCATTTGGGGACTCAGATGCATTATTTAAGGACTCTGCTGCATTATGTAAGGGCTTTGCTGCTTTATTTAAGGACTCTTTTGCATTATTTAAGGACTTTGTTGCATTATTTAAGGACTCTGCTGCATTATTTAAGGACTTTGTTGCATTATTTAAGGATTCTGCTGCATTATTTAAGGACTTTGCTGCATTATTTAAGGACTATGCTTTGGTATTTAAGGACTCTGCTGCATTATTTAAGGACTTTGCTGCATTATTTAAGGACTCTGCTGCATTATTTAATTACTTTGCTGCATTATTTAAGGACTCTGCTGCGGTATTTAAGGACTCTGCTGCATTATTTAAGGACTTTGATGCATTATTTAAGGACTCTGCTGCATTATTTAAGGAATTTGTTGCATTATTTAAGGACTCTGCTGCATTATTTAAGGACTTTGCTGCATTATTTAATAACTTTGTTGCATTATATAAGTACTCTGCTGCATTATTTAAGGACTTTGTTGCATTATGTAAGGAGTCTGCTGCATTATTTAAGGACTTTGCTGCATTATTTAACGACTCTGCTGAAGCATTTGAGGACTCAGCTGCATTATTTAAGGACTCTGCTGCATTATTTAAGGAATTTGCTGCATTATTTAAGGACTCTGCTGCGGTATTTAAGGACTCTGCTGCATTATTTAAGGACTTTGTTGCATTATGTAAGGAGTCTGCTGCATTATTTAAGGACTTTGCTGCATTATTTAATGAATCTGCTGAAGCATTTGAGGACTCAACTGCATTATTTAAGGTCTCTGCTGCATTATTTAAGGACTCTGCTGAAGCATTTGAGGACTCAGCTGCATGATTTAAGGACTTTGCTGCATTATTTAAGGACTCTGCTGCATTATTTAAGGAATTTGTTGCATTATTTAAGGACTCTGCTGCATTATTTAAGGACTTTGCTGCATTATTTAATAACTTTGTTGCATTATATAAGTACTCTGCTGCATTATTTAAGGACTTTGTTGCATTATGTAAGGAGTCTGCTGCATTATTTAAGGACTTTGCTGCATTATTTAACGACTCTGCTGAAGCATTTGAGGACTCAGCTGCATTATTTAAGGACTCTGCTGCATTATTTAAGGAATTTGCTGCATTATTTAAGGACTCTGCTGCGGTATTTAAGGACTCTGCTGCATTATTTAAGGACTTTGTTGCATTATGTAAGGAGCCTGCTGCATTATTTAAGGACTTTGCTGCATTATTTAATGACTCTGCTGAAGCATTTGAGGACTCAGCTGCATAATTTAAGGACTCTGCTGCATTATTTAAGGAATTTGCTGCATTATTTAAGGACTCTGCTGCGATATTTAAGGACACTTCTGCATTATTTAAGGACTTTGATGCATTATTTAAGGACGCTGCTGCAGAATTTAAGGAATCTGCTGCATTATTTAAGGACTTTGTTGCATTATTTAAGGTCTCTGCTGCATTATTTAACGACTTTGCTGCATTATTTAAGGACTCTGCTGCATAATTTAAGGACTTTATTGCATTATTTTAGGATCCTGCTGCATTATTTAATGACTCTGCTGAAGCATTTGAGGACTCAGCTGCATTATTAAAGGTCTCTGCTGCATTATTTAAGGATCCTGCTGAAGCATTTGAGGACTCAGCTGCATTATTTAAGGACTTTGCTGCATTATTTAACGACTCTGCTGCGTTATTTAAGGACTCTGCTGCATTATTTAAGAACTTTGCTGCATTATTTAAGGACTCTTCTGCATTATTTAATGACTCTGCTGAAGTATTTGAGGACTCAGCTGCATTATTTAAGGACTCTGCTGCATTATTTAAGGAATTTGCTGCATTATTTAAGGACTCTGCTGCGTTATTTAAGGACTCTGCTGCATTATTTAAGGACTTTGATGCATTATTTAAGGACGCTGCTGCAGAATTTAAGGAATCTGCTGCATTATTTAAGGACTTTGTTGCATTATTTAAGGTCTCTGCTGCATTATTTAAGGACTCTGCTGTGGTATTTAAGGACTCTGCTGCATTATTTAAGGAATTTGTTGCATTATTTAAGGACGCTGCTGCATTATTTAAGGACTTTGTTGCTTTATTTAAGGACTCTGCTGCAGTATTTAATGACTCTGCTGAAGCATTTGGGGACTCAGATGCATTATTTAAGGACTCTGCTGCATTATGTAAGGGCTTTGCTGCTTTATTTAAGGACTCTTTTGCATTATTTAAGGACTTTGTTGCATTATTTAAGGACTCTGCTGCATTATTTAAGGACTTTGCTGCATTATTTAAGGACTATGCTTTGGTATTTAAGGACTCTGCTGCATTATTTAAGGACTTTGCTGCATTATTTAAGGACTCTGCTGCATTATTTAATTACTTTGCTGCATTATTTAAGGACTCTGCTGCGGTATTTAAGGACTCTGCTGCATTATTTAAGGACTTTGATGCATTATTTAAGGACTCTGCTGCATTATTTAAGGAATTTGTTGCATTATTTAAGGACTCTGCTGCATTATTTAAGGACTTTGCTGCATTATTTAATAACTTTGTTGCATTATATAAGTACTCTGCTGCATTATTTAAGGACTTTGTTGCATTATGTAAGGAGTCTGCTGCATTATTTAAGGACTTTGCTGCATTATTTAACGACTCTGCTGAAGCATTTGAGGACTCAGCTGCATTATTTAAGGACTCTGCTGCATTATTTAAGGAATTTGCTGCATTATTTAAGGACTCTGCTGCGGTATTTAAGGACTCTGCTGCATTATTTAAGGACTTTGTTGCATTATGTAAGGAGTCTGCTGCATTATTTAAGGACTTTGCTGCATTATTTAATGAATCTGCTGAAGCATTTGAGGACTCAACTGCATTATTTAAGGTCTCTGCTGCATTATTTAAGGACTCTGCTGAAGCATTTGAGGACTCAGCTGCATGATTTAAGGACTTTGCTGCATTAGTTAAGGACTCTGCTGCATTATTTAAGGAATTTGTTGCATTATTTAAGGACTCTGCTGCATTATTTAAGGACTTTGCTGCATTATTTAATAACTTTGTTGCATTATATAAGTACTCTGCTGCATTATTTAAGGACTTTGTTGCATTATGTAAGGAGTCTGCTGCATTATTTAAGGACTTTGCTGCATTATTTAACGACTCTGCTGAAGCATTTGAGGACTCAGCTGCATTATTTAAGGACACTGCTGCATTATTTAAGGAATTTGCTGCATTATTTAAGGACTCTGCTGCGGTATTTAAGGACTCTGCTGCATTATTTAAGGACTTTGTTGCATTATTTAAGGTCTCTGCTGCAGTATTTAATGACTCTGCTGAAGCATTTGGGCACTCAGATGCATTATTTAAGGACTCTGCTGCATTATGTAAGGGCTTTGCTGCTTTATTTAAGGACTCTTTTGCATTATTTAAGGACTTTGTTGCATTATTTAAGGACTCTGCTGCATTATTTAAGGACTTTGTTGCATTATTTAAGGATTCTGCTGCATTATTTAAGGACTTTGCTGCATTATTTAAGGACTTTGCCGCATTATTTAAGGACTATGCTTTGGTATTTAAGGACTCTGCTGCATTATTTAAGGACTCTGCTGCATTATTTAAGGACTCTGCTGCATTATTTAATTACTTTGCTGCATTATTTAAGGACTCTGCTGCGGTATTTAAGGACTCTGCTGCGGTATTTAAGGACTCTGCTGCATTATTTAAGGACACTGCTGCAGAATTTAAGGAATCTGCTTCATTATTTAAGGACTTTGTTGCTTTATTTAAGGTCTCTGCTGCATTATTTAAGGACTCTGCTATGGTACTTAAGGACTTTGCTGCATTATTTAAGGACTTTGCTGCATTATTTAAGGACTCTGCTGCATTATTTAAGAACTTTGTTGCATTATTTAAGGACTCTGCTGCATTATTTAAGGACTTTGTTGCATTATGTAAGGACTCTGCTGCATTATTTAAGGACTTTGCTGCATTATTTAAGGACTCTGCTGCATAATTTAAGGACTTTATTGCATTATTTTAGGATCCTGCTGCATTATTTAATGACTCTGCTGAAGCATTTGAGGACTCAGCTGCATTATTAAAGGTCTCTGCTGCATTATTTAAGGATCCTGCTGAAGCATTTGAGGACTCAGTTGCATTATTTAAGGACTTTGCTGCATTATTTAACGACTCTGCTGCGTTATTTAAGGACTCTGCTGCATTATTTAAGAACTTTGCTGTATTATTTAAGGACTCTTCTGCATTATTTAATGACTCTGCTGAAGTATTTGAGGACTCAGCTGCATTATTTAAGGACTCTGCTGCATTATTTAAGGAATTTGCTGCATTATTTAAGGACTCTGCTGCGTTATTTAAGGACTCTGCTGCATTATTTAAGGACTTTGATGCATTATTTAAGGACGCTGCTGCAGAATTTAAGGAATCTGCTGCATTATTTAAGGACTTTGTTGCAATATTTAAGGTCTCTGCTGCATTATTTAAGGACTCTGCTGTGGTATTTAAGGACTCTGCTGCATTATTTAAGGAATTTGTTGCATTATTTAAGGACGCTGCTGCATTATTTAAGGTCTTTGTTGCATTATTTAAGGACTCTGCTGCAGTATTTAATGACTCTGCTGAAGCATTTGGGGACTCAGATGCATTATTTAAGGACTCTGCTGCATTATGTAAGGGCTTTGCTGCTTTATTTAAGGACTCTTTTGCATTATTTAAGGACTTTGTTGCATTATTTAAGGACTCTGCTGCATTATTTAAGGACTTTGTTGCATTATTTAAGGATTCTGCTGCATTATTTAAGGACTTTGCTGCATTATTTAAGGACTATGCTTTGGTATTTAAGGACTCTGCTGCATTATTTAAGGACTTTGCTGCATTATTTAAGGACTCTGCTGCATTATTTAATTACTTTGCTGCATTATTTAAGGACTCTGCTGCGGTATTTAAGGACTCTGCTGCATTATTTAAGGACTTTGATGCATTATTTAAGGACTCTGCTGCATTATTTAAGGAATTTGTTGCATTATTTAAGGACTCTGCTGCATTATTTAAGGACTTTGCTGCATTATTTAATAACTTTGTTGCATTATATAAGTACTCTGCTGCATTATTTAAGGACTTTGTTGCATTATGTAAGGAGTCTGCTGCATTATTTAAGGACTTTGCTGCATTATTTAACGACTCTGCTGAAGCATTTGAGGACTCAGCTGCATTATTTAAGGACTCTGCTGCATTATTTAAGGAATTTGCTGCATTATTTAAGGACTCTGCTGCGGTATTTAAGGACTCTGCTGCATTATTTAAGGACTTTGTTGCATTATGTAAGGAGTCTGCTGCATTATTTAAGGACTTTGCTGCATTATTTAATGAATCTGCTGAAGCATTTGAGGACTCAACTGCATTATTTAAGGTCTCTGCTGCATTATTTAAGGACTCTGCTGAAGCATTTGAGGACTCAGCTGCATGATTTAAGGACTTTGCTGCATTATTTAAGGACTCTGCTGCATTATTTAAGGAATTTGTTGCATTATTTAAGGACTCTGCTGCATTATTTAAGGACTTTGCTGCATTATTTAATAACTTTGTTGCATTATATAAGTACTCTGCTGCATTATTTAAGGACTTTGTTGCATTATGTAAGGAGTCTGCTGCATTATTTAAGGACTTTGCTGCATTATTTAACGACTCTGCTGAAGCATTTGAGGACTCAGCTGCATTATTTAAGGACTCTGCTGCATTATTTAAGGAATTTGCTGCATTATTTAAGGACTCTGCTGCGGTATTTAAGGACTCTGCTGCATTATTTAAGGACTTTGTTGCATTATGTAAGGAGCCTGCTGCATTATTTAAGGACTTTGCTGCATTATTTAATGACTCTGCTGAAGCATTTGAGGACTCAGCTGCATAATTTAAGGACTCTGCTGCATTATTTAAGGAATTTGCTGCATGATTTAAGGACTCTGCTGCGATATTTAAGGACTCTTCTGCATTATTTAAGGACTTTGATGCATTATTTAAGGACGCTGCTGCAGAATTTAAGGAATCTGCTGCATTATTTAAGGACTTTGTTGCATTATTTAAGGTCTCTGCAGCATTATTTAACGACTTTGCTGCATTATTTAAGGACTCTGCTGCATAATTTAAGGACTTTATTGCATTATTTTAGGATCCTGCTGCATTATTTAATGACTCTGCTGAAGCATTTGAGGACTCAGCTGCATTATTAAAGGTCTCTGCTGCATTATTTAAGGATCCTGCTGAAGCATTTGAGGACTCAGCTGCATTATTTAAGGACTTTGCTGCATTATTTAACGACTCTGCTGCGTTATTTAAGGACTCTGCTGCATTATTTAAGAACTTTGCTGCATTATTTAAGGACTCTTCTGCATTATTTAATGACTCTGCTGAAGTATTTGAGGACTCAGCTGCATTATTTAAGGACTCTGCTGCATTATTTAAGGAATTTGATGCATTATTTAAGGACTCTGCTGCGTTATTTAAGGACTCTGCTGCATTATTTAAGGACTTTGATGCATTATTTAAGGACGCTGCTGCAGAATTTAAGGAATCTGCTGCATTATTTAAGGACTTTGTTGCATTATTTAAGGTCTCTGCTGCATTATTTAAGGACTCTGCTGTGGTATTTAAGGACTCTGCTGCATTATTTAAGGAATTTGTTGCATTATTTAAGGACGCTGCTGCATTATTTAAGGACTTTGTTGCTTTATTTAAGGACTCTGCTGCAGTATTTAATGACTCTGCTGAAGCATTTGGGGACTCAGATGCATTATTTAAGGACTCTGCTGCATTATGTAAGGGCTTTGCTGCTTTATTTAAGGACTCTTTTGCATTATTTAAGGACTTTGTTGCATTATTTAAGGACTCTGCTGCATTATTTAAGGACTTTGCTGCATTATTTAAGGACTATGCTTTGGTATTTAAGGACTCTGCTGCATTATTTAAGGACTTTGCTGCATTATTTAAGGACTCTGCTGCATTATTTAATTACTTTGCTGCATTATTTAAGGACTCTGCTGCGGTATTTAAGGACTCTGCTGCATTATTTAAGGACTTTGATGCATTATTTAAGGACTCTGCTGCATTATTTAAGGAATTTGTTGCATTATTTAAGGACTCTGCTGCATTATTTAAGGACTTTGCTGCATTATTTAATAACTTTGTTGCATTATATAAGTACTCTGCTGCATTATTTAAGGACTTTGTTGCATTATGTAAGGAGTCTGCTGCATTATTTAAGGACTTTGCTGCATTATTTAACGACTCTGCTGAAGCATTTGAGGACTCAGCTGCATTATTTAAGGACTCTGCTGCATTATTTAAGGAATTTGCTGCATTATTTAAGGACTCTGCTGCGGTATTTAAGGACTCTGCTGCATTATTTAAGGACTTTGTTGCATTATGTAAGGAGTCTGCTGCATTATTTAAGGACTTTGCTGCATTATTTAATGAATCTGCTGAAGCATTTGAGGACTCAACTGCATTATTTAAGGTCTCTGCTGCATTATTTAAGGACTCTGCTGAAGCATTTGAGGACTCAGCTGCATGATTTAAGGACTTTGCTGCATTAGTTAAGGACTCTGCTGCATTATTTAATGAATTTGTTGCATTATTTAAGGACTCTGCTGCATTATTTAAGGACTTTGCTGCATTATTTAATAACTTTGTTGCATTATATAAGTACTCTGCTGCATTATTTAAGGACTTTGTTGCATTATGTAAGGAGTCTGCTGCATTATTTAAGGACTTTGCTGCATTATTTAACGACTCTGCTGAAGCATTTGAGGACTCAGCTGCATTATTTAAGGACACTGCTGCATTATTTAAGGAATTTGCTGCATTATTTAAGGACTCTGCTGCGGTATTTAAGGACTCTGCTGCATTATTTAAGGACTTTGTTGCATTATTTAAGGTCTCTGCTGCAGTATTTAATGACTCTGCTGAAGCATTTGGGCACTCAGATGCATTATTTAAGGACTCTGCTGCATTATGTAAGGGCTTTGCTGCTTTATTTAAGGACTCTTTTGCATTATTTAAGGACTTTGTTGCATTATTTAAGGACTCTGCTGCATTATTTAAGGACTTTGTTGCATTATTTAAGGATTCTGCTGCATTATTTAAGGACTTTGCTGCATTATTTAAGGACTTTGCCGCATTATTTAAGGACTATGCTTTGGTATTTAAGGACTCTGCTGCATTATTTAAGGACTCTGCTGCATTATTTAAGGACTCTGCTGCATTATTTAATTACTTTGCTGCATTATTTAAGGACTCTGCTGCGGTATTTAAGGACTCTGCTGCGGTATTTAAGGACTCTGCTGCATTATTTAAGGACACTGCTGCAGAATTTAAGGAATCTGCTTCATTATTTAAGGACTTTGTTGCTTTATTTAAGGTCTCTGCTGCATTATTTAAGGACTCTGCTATGGTACTTAAGGACTTTGCTGCATTATTTAAGGACTTTGCTGCATTATTTAAGGACTCTGCTGCATTATTTAAGAACTTTGTTGCATTATTTAAGGACTCTGCTGCATTATTTAAGGACTTTGTTGCATTATGTAAGGACTCTGCTGCATTATTTAAGGACTTTGCTGCATTATTTAAGGACTCTGCTGCATAATTTAAGGACTTTATTGCATTATTTTAGGATCCTGCTGCATTATTTAATGACTCTGCTGAAGCATTTGAGGACTCAGCTGCATTATTAAAGGTCTCTGCTGCATTATTTAAGGATCCTGCTGAAGCATTTGAGGACTCAGTTGCATTATTTAAGGACTTTGCTGCATTATTTAACGACTCTGCTGCGTTATTTAAGGACTCTGCTGCATTATTTAAGAACTTTGCTGTATTATTTAAGGACTCTTCTGCATTATTTAATGACTCTGCTGAAGTATTTGAGGACTCAGCTGCATTATTTAAGGACTCTGCTGCATTATTTAAGGAATTTGCTGCATTATTTAAGGACTCTGCTGCGTTATTTAAGGACTCTGCTGCATTATTTAAGGACTTTGATGCATTATTTAAGGACGCTGCTGCAGAATTTAAGGAATCTGCTGCATTATTTAAGGACTTTGTTGCAATATTTAAGGTCTCTGCTGCATTATTTAAGGACTCTGCTGTGGTATTTAAGGACTCTGCTGCATTATTTAAGGAATTTGTTGCATTATTTAAGGACGCTGCTGCATTATTTAAGGTCTTTGTTGCATTATTTAAGGACTCTGCTGCAGTATTTAATGACTCTGCTGAAGCATTTGGGGACTCAGATGCATTATTTAAGGACTCTGCTGCATTATGTAAGGGCTTTGCTGCTTTATTTAAGGACTCTTTTGCATTATTTAAGGACTTTGTTGCATTATTTAAGGACTCTGCTGCATTATTTAAGGACTTTGTTGCATTATTTAAGGATTCTGCTGCATTATTTAAGGACTTTGCTGCATTATTTAAGGACTATGCTTTGGTATTTAAGGACTCTGCTGCATTATTTAAGGACTTTGCTGCATTATTTAAGGACTCTGCTGCATTATTTAATTACTTTGCTGCATTATTTAAGGACTCTGCTGCGGTATTTAAGGACTCTGCTGCATTATTTAAGGACTTTGATGCATTATTTAAGGACTCTGCTGCATTATTTAAGGAATTTGTTGCATTATTTAAGGACTCTGCTGCATTATTTAAGGACTTTGCTGCATTATTTAATAACTTTGTTGCATTATATAAGTACTCTGCTGCATTATTTAAGGACTTTGTTGCATTATGTAAGGAGTCTGCTGCATTATTTAAGGACTTTGCTGCATTATTTAACGACTCTGCTGAAGCATTTGAGGACTCAGCTGCATTATTTAAGGACTCTGCTGCATTATTTAAGGAATTTGCTGCATTATTTAAGGACTCTGCTGCGGTATTTAAGGACTCTGCTGCATTATTTAAGGACTTTGTTGCATTATGTAAGGAGTCTGCTGCATTATTTAAGGACTTTGCTGCATTATTTAATGAATCTGCTGAAGCATTTGAGGACTCAACTGCATTATTTAAGGTCTCTGCTGCATTATTTAAGGACTCTGCTGAAGCATTTGAGGACTCAGCTGCATGATTTAAGGACTTTGCTGCATTATTTAAGGACTCTGCTGCATTATTTAAGGAATTTGTTGCATTATTTAAGGACTCTGCTGCATTATTTAAGGACTTTGCTGCATTATTTAATAACTTTGTTGCATTATATAAGTACTCTGCTGCATTATTTAAGGACTTTGTTGCATTATGTAAGGAGTCTGCTGCATTATTTAAGGACTTTGCTGCATTATTTAACGACTCTGCTGAAGCATTTGAGGACTCAGCTGCATTATTTAAGGACTCTGCTGCATTATTTAAGGAATTTGCTGCATTATTTAAGGACTCTGCTGCGGTATTTAAGGACTCTGCTGCATTATTTAAGGACTTTGTTGCATTATGTAAGGAGCCTGCTGCATTATTTAAGGACTTTGCTGCATTATTTAATGACTCTGCTGAAGCATTTGAGGACTCAGCTGCATAATTTAAGGACTCTGCTGCATTATTTAAGGAATTTGCTGCATTATTTAAGGACTCTGCTGCGATATTTAAGGACACTTCTGCATTATTTAAGGACTTTGATGCATTATTTAAGGACGCTGCTGCAGAATTTAAGGAATCTGCTGCATTATTTAAGGACTTTGTTGCATTATTTAAGGTCTCTGCTGCATTATTTAACGACTTTGCTGCATTATTTAAGGACTCTGCTGCATAATTTAAGGACTTTATTGCATTATTTTAGGATCCTGCTGCATTATTTAATGACTCTGCTGAAGCATTTGAGGACTCAGCTGCATTATTAAAGGTCTCTGCTGCATTATTTAAGGATCCTGCTGAAGCATTTGAGGACTCAGCTGCATTATTTAAGGACTTTGCTGCATTATTTAACGACTCTGCTGCGTTATTTAAGGACTCTGCTGCATTATTTAAGAACTTTGCTGCATTATTTAAGGACTCTTCTGCATTATTTAATGACTCTGCTGAAGTATTTGAGGACTCAGCTGCATTATTTAAGGACTCTGCTGCATTATTTAAGGAATTTGCTGCATTATTTAAGGACTCTGCTGCGTTATTTAAGGACTCTGCTGCATTATTTAAGGACTTTGATGCATTATTTAAGGACGCTGCTGCAGAATTTAAGGAATCTGCTGCATTATTTAAGGACTTTGTTGCATTATTTAAGGTCTCTGCTGCATTATTTAAGGACTCTGCTGTGGTATTTAAGGACTCTGCTGCATTATTTAAGGAATTTGTTGCATTATTTAAGGACGCTGCTGCATTATTTAAGGACTTTGTTGCTTTATTTAAGGACTCTGCTGCAGTATTTAATGACTCTGCTGAAGCATTTGGGGACTCAGATGCATTATTTAAGGACTCTGCTGCATTATGTAAGGGCTTTGCTGCTTTATTTAAGGACTCTTTTGCATTATTTAAGGACTTTGTTGCATTATTTAAGGACTCTGCTGCATTATTTAAGGACTTTGCTGCATTATTTAAGGACTATGCTTTGGTATTTAAGGACTCTGCTGCATTATTTAAGGACTTTGCTGCATTATTTAAGGACTCTGCTGCATTATTTAATTACTTTGCTGCATTATTTAAGGACTCTGCTGCGGTATTTAAGGACTCTGCTGCATTATTTAAGGACTTTGATGCATTATTTAAGGACTCTGCTGCATTATTTAAGGAATTTGTTGCATTATTTAAGGACTCTGCTGCATTATTTAAGGACTTTGCTGCATTATTTAATAACTTTGTTGCATTATATAAGTACTCTGCTGCATTATTTAAGGACTTTGTTGCATTATGTAAGGAGTCTGCTGCATTATTTAAGGACTTTGCTGCATTATTTAACGACTCTGCTGAAGCATTTGAGGACTCAGCTGCATTATTTAAGGACTCTGCTGCATTATTTAAGGAATTTGCTGCATTATTTAAGGACTCTGCTGCGGTATTTAAGGACTCTGCTGCATTATTTAAGGACTTTGTTGCATTATGTAAGGAGTCTGCTGCATTATTTAAGGACTTTGCTGCATTATTTAATGAATCTGCTGAAGCATTTGAGGACTCAACTGCATTATTTAAGGTCTCTGCTGCATTATTTAAGGACTCTGCTGAAGCATTTGAGGACTCAGCTGCATGATTTAAGGACTTTGCTGCATTAGTTAAGGACTCTGCTGCATTATTTAAGGAATTTGTTGCATTATTTAAGGACTCTGCTGCATTATTTAAGGACTTTGCTGCATTATTTAATAACTTTGTTGCATTATATAAGTACTCTGCTGCATTATTTAAGGACTTTGTTGCATTATGTAAGGAGTCTGCTGCATTATTTAAGGACTTTGCTGCATTATTTAACGACTCTGCTGAAGCATTTGAGGACTCAGCTGCATTATTTAAGGACACTGCTGCATTATTTAAGGAATTTGCTGCATTATTTAAGGACTCTGCTGCGGTATTTAAGGACTCTGCTGCATTATTTAAGGACTTTGTTGCATTATTTAAGGTCTCTGCTGCAGTATTTAATGACTCTGCTGAAGCATTTGGGCACTCAGATGCATTATTTAAGGACTCTGCTGCATTATGTAAGGGCTTTGCTGCTTTATTTAAGGACTCTTTTGCATTATTTAAGGACTTTGTTGCATTATTTAAGGACTCTGCTGCATTATTTAAGGACTTTGTTGCATTATTTAAGGATTCTGCTGCATTATTTAAGGACTTTGCTGCATTATTTAAGGACTTTGCCGCATTATTTAAGGACTATGCTTTGGTATTTAAGGACTCTGCTGCATTATTTAAGGACTCTGCTGCATTATTTAAGGACTCTGCTGCATTATTTAATTACTTTGCTGCATTATTTAAGGACTCTGCTGCGGTATTTAAGGACTCTGCTGCGGTATTTAAGGACTCTGCTGCATTATTTAAGGACACTGCTGCAGAATTTAAGGAATCTGCTTCATTATTTAAGGACTTTGTTGCTTTATTTAAGGTCTCTGCTGCATTATTTAAGGACTCTGCTATGGTACTTAAGGACTTTGCTGCATTATTTAAGGACTTTGCTGCATTATTTAAGGACTCTGCTGCATTATTTAAGAACTTTGTTGCATTATTTAAGGACTCTGCTGCATTATTTAAGGACTTTGTTGCATTATGTAAGGACTCTGCTGCATTATTTAAGGACTTTGCTGCATTATTTAAGGACTCTGCTGCATAATTTAAGGACTTTATTGCATTATTTTAGGATCCTGCTGCATTATTTAATGACTCTGCTGAAGCATTTGAGGACTCAGCTGCATTATTAAAGGTCTCTGCTGCATTATTTAAGGATCCTGCTGAAGCATTTGAGGACTCAGTTGCATTATTTAAGGACTTTGCTGCATTATTTAACGACTCTGCTGCGTTATTTAAGGACTCTGCTGCATTATTTAAGAACTTTGCTGTATTATTTAAGGACTCTTCTGCATTATTTAATGACTCTGCTGAAGTATTTGAGGACTCAGCTGCATTATTTAAGGACTCTGCTGCATTATTTAAGGAATTTGCTGCATTATTTAAGGACTCTGCTGCGTTATTTAAGGACTCTGCTGCATTATTTAAGGACTTTGATGCATTATTTAAGGACGCTGCTGCAGAATTTAAGGAATCTGCTGCATTATTTAAGGACTTTGTTGCAATATTTAAGGTCTCTGCTGCATTATTTAAGGACTCTGCTGTGGTATTTAAGGACTCTGCTGCATTATTTAAGGAATTTGTTGCATTATTTAAGGACGCTGCTGCATTATTTAAGGTCTTTGTTGCATTATTTAAGGACTCTGCTGCAGTATTTAATGACTCTGCTGAAGCATTTGGGGACTCAGATGCATTATTTAAGGACTCTGCTGCATTATGTAAGGGCTTTGCTGCTTTATTTAAGGACTCTTTTGCATTATTTAAGGACTTTGTTGCATTATTTAAGGACTCTGCTGCATTATTTAAGGACTTTGTTGCATTATTTAAGGATTCTGCTGCATTATTTAAGGACTTTGCTGCATTATTTAAGGACTATGCTTTGGTATTTAAGGACTCTGCTGCATTATTTAAGGACTTTGCTGCATTATTTAAGGACTCTGCTGCATTATTTAATTACTTTGCTGCATTATTTAAGGACTCTGCTGCGGTATTTAAGGACTCTGCTGCATTATTTAAGGACTTTGATGCATTATTTAAGGACTCTGCTGCATTATTTAAGGAATTTGTTGCATTATTTAAGGACTCTGCTGCATTATTTAAGGACTTTGCTGCATTATTTAATAACTTTGTTGCATTATATAAGTACTCTGCTGCATTATTTAAGGACTTTGTTGCATTATGTAAGGAGTCTGCTGCATTATTTAAGGACTTTGCTGCATTATTTAACGACTCTGCTGAAGCATTTGAGGACTCAGCTGCATTATTTAAGGACTCTGCTGCATTATTTAAGGAATTTGCTGCATTATTTAAGGACTCTGCTGCGGTATTTAAGGACTCTGCTGCATTATTTAAGGACTTTGTTGCATTATGTAAGGAGTCTGCTGCATTATTTAAGGACTTTGCTGCATTATTTAATGAATCTGCTGAAGCATTTGAGGACTCAACTGCATTATTTAAGGTCTCTGCTGCATTATTTAAGGACTCTGCTGAAGCATTTGAGGACTCAGCTGCATGATTTAAGGACTTTGCTGCATTATTTAAGGACTCTGCTGCATTATTTAAGGAATTTGTTGCATTATTTAAGGACTCTGCTGCATTATTTAAGGACTTTGCTGCATTATTTAATAACTTTGTTGCATTATATAAGTACTCTGCTGCATTATTTAAGGACTTTGTTGCATTATGTAAGGAGTCTGCTGCATTATTTAAGGACTTTGCTGCATTATTTAACGACTCTGCTGAAGCATTTGAGGACTCAGCTGCATTATTTAAGGACTCTGCTGCATTATTTAAGGAATTTGCTGCATTATTTAAGGACTCTGCTGCGGTATTTAAGGACTCTGCTGCATTATTTAAGGACTTTGTTGCATTATGTAAGGAGCCTGCTGCATTATTTAAGGACTTTGCTGCATTATTTAATGACTCTGCTGAAGCATTTGAGGACTCAGCTGCATAATTTAAGGACTCTGCTGCATTATTTAAGGAATTTGCTGCATTATTTAAGGACTCTGCTGCGATATTTAAGGACACTTCTGCATTATTTAAGGACTTTGATGCATTATTTAAGGACGCTGCTGCAGAATTTAAGGAATCTGCTGCATTATTTAAGGACTTTGTTGCATTATTTAAGGTCTCTGCTGCATTATTTAACGACTTTGCTGCATTATTTAAGGACTCTGCTGCATAATTTAAGGACTTTATTGCATTATTTTAGGATCCTGCTGCATTATTTAATGACTCTGCTGAAGCATTTGAGGACTCAGCTGCATTATTAAAGGTCTCTGCTGCATTATTTAAGGATCCTGCTGAAGCATTTGAGGACTCAGCTGCATTATTTAAGGACTTTGCTGCATTATTTAACGACTCTGCTGCGTTATTTAAGGACTCTGCTGCATTATTTAAGAACTTTGCTGCATTATTTAAGGACTCTTCTGCATTATTTAATGACTCTGCTGAAGTATTTGAGGACTCAGCTGCATTATTTAAGGACTCTGCTGCATTATTTAAGGAATTTGCTGCATTATTTAAGGACTCTGCTGCGTTATTTAAGGACTCTGCTGCATTATTTAAGGACTTTGATGCATTATTTAAGGACGCTGCTGCAGAATTTAAGGAATCTGCTGCATTATTTAAGGACTTTGTTGCATTATTTAAGGTCTCTGCTGCATTATTTAAGGACTCTGCTGTGGTATTTAAGGACTCTGCTGCATTATTTAAGGAATTTGTTGCATTATTTAAGGACGCTGCTGCATTATTTAAGGACTTTGTTGCTTTATTTAAGGACTCTGCTGCAGTATTTAATGACTCTGCTGAAGCATTTGGGGACTCAGATGCATTATTTAAGGACTCTGCTGCATTATGTAAGGGCTTTGCTGCTTTATTTAAGGACTCTTTTGCATTATTTAAGGACTTTGTTGCATTATTTAAGGACTCTGCTGCATTATTTAAGGACTTTGCTGCATTATTTAAGGACTATGCTTTGGTATTTAAGGACTCTGCTGCATTATTTAAGGACTTTGCTGCATTATTTAAGGACTCTGCTGCATTATTTAATTACTTTGCTGCATTATTTAAGGACTCTGCTGCGGTATTTAAGGACTCTGCTGCATTATTTAAGGACTTTGATGCATTATTTAAGGACTCTGCTGCATTATTTAAGGAATTTGTTGCATTATTTAAGGACTCTGCTGCATTATTTAAGGACTTTGCTGCATTATTTAATAACTTTGTTGCATTATATAAGTACTCTGCTGCATTATTTAAGGACTTTGTTGCATTATGTAAGGAGTCTGCTGCATTATTTAAGGACTTTGCTGCATTATTTAACGACTCTGCTGAAGCATTTGAGGACTCAGCTGCATTATTTAAGGACTCTGCTGCATTATTTAAGGAATTTGCTGCATTATTTAAGGACTCTGCTGCGGTATTTAAGGACTCTGCTGCATTATTTAAGGACTTTGTTGCATTATGTAAGGAGTCTGCTGCATTATTTAAGGACTTTGCTGCATTATTTAATGAATCTGCTGAAGCATTTGAGGACTCAACTGCATTATTTAAGGTCTCTGCTGCATTATTTAAGGACTCTGCTGAAGCATTTGAGGACTCAGCTGCATGATTTAAGGACTTTGCTGCATTAGTTAAGGACTCTGCTGCATTATTTAAGGAATTTGTTGCATTATTTAAGGACTCTGCTGCATTATTTAAGGACTTTGCTGCATTATTTAATAACTTTGTTGCATTATATAAGTACTCTGCTGCATTATTTAAGGACTTTGTTGCATTATGTAAGGAGTCTGCTGCATTATTTAAGGACTTTGCTGCATTATTTAACGACTCTGCTGAAGCATTTGAGGACTCAGCTGCATTATTTAAGGACACTGCTGCATTATTTAAGGAATTTGCTGCATTATTTAAGGACTCTGCTGCGGTATTTAAGGACTCTGCTGCATTATTTAAGGACTTTGTTGCATTATTTAAGGTCTCTGCTGCAGTATTTAATGACTCTGCTGAAGCATTTGGGCACTCAGATGCATTATTTAAGGACTCTGCTGCATTATGTAAGGGCTTTGCTGCTTTATTTAAGGACTCTTTTGCATTATTTAAGGACTTTGTTGCATTATTTAAGGACTCTGCTGCATTATTTAAGGACTTTGTTGCATTATTTAAGGATTCTGCTGCATTATTTAAGGACTTTGCTGCATTATTTAAGGACTTTGCCGCATTATTTAAGGACTATGCTTTGGTATTTAAGGACTCTGCTGCATTATTTAAGGACTCTGCTGCATTATTTAAGGACTCTGCTGCATTATTTAATTACTTTGCTGCATTATTTAAGGACTCTGCTGCGGTATTTAAGGACTCTGCTGCGGTATTTAAGGACTCTGCTGCATTATTTAAGGACACTGCTGCAGAATTTAAGGAATCTGCTTCATTATTTAAGGACTTTGTTGCTTTATTTAAGGTCTCTGCTGCATTATTTAAGGACTCTGCTATGGTACTTAAGGACTTTGCTGCATTATTTAAGGACTTTGCTGCATTATTTAAGGACTCTGCTGCATTATTTAAGAACTTTGTTGCATTATTTAAGGACTCTGCTGCATTATTTAAGGACTTTGTTGCATTATGTAAGGACTCTGCTGCATTATTTAAGGACTTTGCTGCATTATTTAAGGACTCTGCTGCATAATTTAAGGACTTTATTGCATTATTTTAGGATCCTGCTGCATTATTTAATGACTCTGCTGAAGCATTTGAGGACTCAGCTGCATTATTAAAGGTCTCTGCTGCATTATTTAAGGATCCTGCTGAAGCATTTGAGGACTCAGTTGCATTATTTAAGGACTTTGCTGCATTATTTAACGACTCTGCTGCGTTATTTAAGGACTCTGCTGCATTATTTAAGAACTTTGCTGTATTATTTAAGGACTCTTCTGCATTATTTAATGACTCTGCTGAAGTATTTGAGGACTCAGCTGCATTATTTAAGGACTCTGCTGCATTATTTAAGGAATTTGCTGCATTATTTAAGGACTCTGCTGCGTTATTTAAGGACTCTGCTGCATTATTTAAGGACTTTGATGCATTATTTAAGGACGCTGCTGCAGAATTTAAGGAATCTGCTGCATTATTTAAGGACTTTGTTGCAATATTTAAGGTCTCTGCTGCATTATTTAAGGACTCTGCTGTGGTATTTAAGGACTCTGCTGCATTATTTAAGGAATTTGTTGCATTATTTAAGGACGCTGCTGCATTATTTAAGGTCTTTGTTGCATTATTTAAGGACTCTGCTGCAGTATTTAATGACTCTGCTGAAGCATTTGGGGACTCAGATGCATTATTTAAGGACTCTGCTGCATTATGTAAGGGCTTTGCTGCTTTATTTAAGGACTCTTTTGCATTATTTAAGGACTTTGTTGCATTATTTAAGGACTCTGCTGCATTATTTAAGGACTTTGTTGCATTATTTAAGGATTCTGCTGCATTATTTAAGGACTTTGCTGCATTATTTAAGGACTATGCTTTGGTATTTAAGGACTCTGCTGCATTATTTAAGGACTTTGCTGCATTATTTAAGGACTCTGCTGCATTATTTAATTACTTTGCTGCATTATTTAAGGACTCTGCTGCGGTATTTAAGGACTCTGCTGCATTATTTAAGGACTTTGATGCATTATTTAAGGACTCTGCTGCATTATTTAAGGAATTTGTTGCATTATTTAAGGACTCTGCTGCATTATTTAAGGACTTTGCTGCATTATTTAATAACTTTGTTGCATTATATAAGTACTCTGCTGCATTATTTAAGGACTTTGTTGCATTATGTAAGGAGTCTGCTGCATTATTTAAGGACTTTGCTGCATTATTTAACGACTCTGCTGAAGCATTTGAGGACTCAGCTGCATTATTTAAGGACTCTGCTGCATTATTTAAGGAATTTGCTGCATTATTTAAGGACTCTGCTGCGGTATTTAAGGACTCTGCTGCATTATTTAAGGACTTTGTTGCATTATGTAAGGAGTCTGCTGCATTATTTAAGGACTTTGCTGCATTATTTAATGAATCTGCTGAAGCATTTGAGGACTCAACTGCATTATTTAAGGTCTCTGCTGCATTATTTAAGGACTCTGCTGAAGCATTTGAGGACTCAGCTGCATGATTTAAGGACTTTGCTGCATTATTTAAGGACTCTGCTGCATTATTTAAGGAATTTGTTGCATTATTTAAGGACTCTGCTGCATTATTTAAGGACTTTGCTGCATTATTTAATAACTTTGTTGCATTATATAAGTACTCTGCTGCATTATTTAAGGACTTTGTTGCATTATGTAAGGAGTCTGCTGCATTATTTAAGGACTTTGCTGCATTATTTAACGACTCTGCTGAAGCATTTGAGGACTCAGCTGCATTATTTAACGACTCTGCTGCATTATTTAAGGAATTTGCTGCATTATTTAAGGACTCTGCTGCGGTATTTAAGGACTCTGCTGCATTATTTAAGGACTTTGTTGCATTATGTAAGGAGCCTGCTGCATTATTTAAGGACTTTGCTGCATTATTTAATGACTCTGCTGAAGCATTTGAGGACTCAGCTGCATAATTTAAGGACTCTGCTGCATTATTTAAGGAATTTGCTGCATGATTTAAGGACTCTGCTGCGATATTTAAGGACTCTTCTGCATTATTTAAGGACTTTGATGCATTATTTAAGGACGCTGCTGCAGAATTTAAGGAATCTGCTGCATTATTTAAGGACTTTGTTGCATTATTTAAGGTCTCTGCAGCATTATTTAACGACTTTGCTGCATTATTTAAGGACTCTGCTGCATAATTTAAGGACTTTATTGCATTATTTTAGGATCCTGCTGCATTATTTAATGACTCTGCTGAAGCATTTGAGGACTCAGCTGCATTATTAAAGGTCTCTGCTGCATTATTTAAGGATCCTGCTGAAGCATTTGAGGACTCAGCTGCATTATTTAAGGACTTTGCTGCATTATTTAACGACTCTGCTGCGTTATTTAAGGACTCTGCTGCATTATTTAAGAACTTTGCTGCATTATTTAAGGACTCTTCTGCATTATTTAATGACTCTGCTGAAGTATTTGAGGACTCAGCTGCATTATTTAAGGACTCTGCTGCATTATTTAAGGAATTTGATGCATTATTTAAGGACTCTGCTGCGTTATTTAAGGACTCTGCTGCATTATTTAAGGACTTTGATGCATTATTTAAGGACGCTGCTGCAGAATTTAAGGAATCTGCTGCATTATTTAAGGACTTTGTTGCATTATTTAAGGTCTCTGCTGCATTATTTAAGGACTCTGCTGTGGTATTTAAGGACTCTGCTGCATTATTTAAGGAATTTGTTGCATTATTTAAGGACGCTGCTGCATTATTTAAGGACTTTGTTGCTTTATTTAAGGACTCTGCTGCAGTATTTAATGACTCTGCTGAAGCATTTGGGGACTCAGATGCATTATTTAAGGACTCTGCTGCATTATGTAAGGGCTTTGCTGCTTTATTTAAGGACTCTTTTGCATTATTTAAGGACTTTGTTGCATTATTTAAGGACTCTGCTGCATTATTTAAGGACTTTGCTGCATTATTTAAGGACTATGCTTTGGTATTTAAGGACTCTGCTGCATTATTTAAGGACTTTGCTGCATTATTTAAGGACTCTGCTGCATTATTTAATTACTTTGCTGCATTATTTAAGGACTCTGCTGCGGTATTTAAGGACTCTGCTGCATTATTTAAGGACTTTGATGCATTATTTAAGGACTCTGCTGCATTATTTAAGGAATTTGTTGCATTATTTAAGGACTCTGCTGCATTATTTAAGGACTTTGCTGCATTATTTAATAACTTTGTTGCATTATATAAGTACTCTGCTGCATTATTTAAGGACTTTGTTGCATTATGTAAGGAGTCTGCTGCATTATTTAAGGACTTTGCTGCATTATTTAACGACTCTGCTGAAGCATTTGAGGACTCAGCTGCATTATTTAAGGACTCTGCTGCATTATTTAAGGAATTTGCTGCATTATTTAAGGACTCTGCTGCGGTATTTAAGGACTCTGCTGCATTATTTAAGGACTTTGTTGCATTATGTAAGGAGTCTGCTGCATTATTTAAGGACTTTGCTGCATTATTTAATGAATCTGCTGAAGCATTTGAGGACTCAACTGCATTATTTAAGGTCTCTGCTGCATTATTTAAGGACTCTGCTGAAGCATTTGAGGACTCAGCTGCATGATTTAAGGACTTTGCTGCATTAGTTAAGGACTCTGCTGCATTATTTAAGGAATTTGTTGCATTATTTAAGGACTCTGCTGCATTATTTAAGGACTTTGCTGCATTATTTAATAACTTTGTTGCATTATATAAGTACTCTGCTGCATTATTTAAGGACTTTGTTGCATTATGTAAGGAGTCTGCTGCATTATTTAAGGACTTTGCTGCATTATTTAACGACTCTGCTGAAGCATTTGAGGACTCAGCTGCATTATTTAAGGACACTGCTGCATTATTTAAGGAATTTGCTGCATTATTTAAGGACTCTGCTGCGGTATTTAAGGACTCTGCTGCATTATTTAAGGACTTTGTTGCATTATTTAAGGTCTCTGCTGCAGTATTTAATGACTCTGCTGAAGCATTTGGGCACTCAGATGCATTATTTAAGGACTCTGCTGCATTATGTAAGGGCTTTGCTGCTTTATTTAAGGACTCTTTTGCATTATTTAAGGACTTTGTTGCATTATTTAAGGACTCTGCTGCATTATTTAAGGACTTTGTTGCATTATTTAAGGATTCTGCTGCATTATTTAAGGACTTTGCTGCATTATTTAAGGACTTTGCCGCATTATTTAAGGACTATGCTTTGGTATTTAAGGACTCTGCTGCATTATTTAAGGACTCTGCTGCATTATTTAAGGACTCTGCTGCATTATTTAATTACTTTGCTGCATTATTTAAGGACTCTGCTGCGGTATTTAAGGACTCTGCTGCGGTATTTAAGGACTCTGCTGCATTATTTAAGGACACTGCTGCAGAATTTAAGGAATCTGCTTCATTATTTAAGGACTTTGTTGCTTTATTTAAGGTCTCTGCTGCATTATTTAAGGACTCTGCTATGGTACTTAAGGACTTTGCTGCATTATTTAAGGACTTTGCTGCATTATTTAAGGACTCTGCTGCATTATTTAAGAACTTTGTTGCATTATTTAAGGACTCTGCTGCATTATTTAAGGACTTTGTTGCATTATGTAAGGACTCTGCTGCATTATTTAAGGACTTTGCTGCATTATTTAAGGACTCTGCTGCATAATTTAAGGACTTTATTGCATTATTTTAGGATCCTGCTGCATTATTTAATGACTCTGCTGAAGCATTTGAGGACTCAGCTGCATTATTAAAGGTCTCTGCTGCATTATTTAAGGATCCTGCTGAAGCATTTGAGGACTCAGTTGCATTATTTAAGGACTTTGCTGCATTATTTAACGACTCTGCTGCGTTATTTAAGGACTCTGCTGCATTATTTAAGAACTTTGCTGTATTATTTAAGGACTCTTCTGCATTATTTAATGACTCTGCTGAAGTATTTGAGGACTCAGCTGCATTATTTAAGGACTCTGCTGCATTATTTAAGGAATTTGCTGCATTATTTAAGGACTCTGCTGCGTTATTTAAGGACTCTGCTGCATTATTTAAGGACTTTGATGCATTATTTAAGGACGCTGCTGCAGAATTTAAGGAATCTGCTGCATTATTTAAGGACTTTGTTGCAATATTTAAGGTCTCTGCTGCATTATTTAAGGACTCTGCTGTGGTATTTAAGGACTCTGCTGCATTATTTAAGGAATTTGTTGCATTATTTAAGGACGCTGCTGCATTATTTAAGGTCTTTGTTGCATTATTTAAGGACTCTGCTGCAGTATTTAATGACTCTGCTGAAGCATTTGGGGACTCAGATGCATTATTTAAGGACTCTGCTGCATTATGTAAGGGCTTTGCTGCTTTATTTAAGGACTCTTTTGCATTATTTAAGGACTTTGTTGCATTATTTAAGGACTCTGCTGCATTATTTAAGGACTTTGTTGCATTATTTAAGGATTCTGCTGCATTATTTAAGGACTTTGCTGCATTATTTAAGGACTATGCTTTGGTATTTAAGGACTCTGCTGCATTATTTAAGGACTTTGCTGCATTATTTAAGGACTCTGCTGCATTATTTAATTACTTTGCTGCATTATTTAAGGACTCTGCTGCGGTATTTAAGGACTCTGCTGCATTATTTAAGGACTTTGATGCATTATTTAAGGACTCTGCTGCATTATTTAAGGAATTTGTTGCATTATTTAAGGACTCTGCTGCATTATTTAAGGACTTTGCTGCATTATTTAATAACTTTGTTGCATTATATAAGTACTCTGCTGCATTATTTAAGGACTTTGTTGCATTATGTAAGGAGTCTGCTGCATTATTTAAGGACTTTGCTGCATTATTTAACGACTCTGCTGAAGCATTTGAGGACTCAGCTGCATTATTTAAGGACTCTGCTGCATTATTTAAGGAATTTGCTGCATTATTTAAGGACTCTGCTGCGGTATTTAAGGACTCTGCTGCATTATTTAAGGACTTTGTTGCATTATGTAAGGAGTCTGCTGCATTATTTAAGGACTTTGCTGCATTATTTAATGAATCTGCTGAAGCATTTGAGGACTCAACTGCATTATTTAAGGTCTCTGCTGCATTATTTAAGGACTCTGCTGAAGCATTTGAGGACTCAGCTGCATGATTTAAGGACTTTGCTGCATTATTTAAGGACTCTGCTGCATTATTTAAGGAATTTGTTGCATTATTTAAGGACTCTGCTGCATTATTTAAGGACTTTGCTGCATTATTTAATAACTTTGTTGCATTATATAAGTACTCTGCTGCATTATTTAAGGACTTTGTTGCATTATGTAAGGAGTCTGCTGCATTATTTAAGGACTTTGCTGCATTATTTAACGACTCTGCTGAAGCATTTGAGGACTCAGCTGCATTATTTAAGGACTCTGCTGCATTATTTAAGGAATTTGCTGCATTATTTAAGGACTCTGCTGCGGTATTTAAGGACTCTGCTGCATTATTTAAGGACTTTGTTGCATTATGTAAGGAGCCTGCTGCATTATTTAAGGACTTTGCTGCATTATTTAATGACTCTGCTGAAGCATTTGAGGACTCAGCTGCATAATTTAAGGACTCTGCTGCATTATTTAAGGAATTTGCTGCATGATTTAAGGACTCTGCTGCGATATTTAAGGACTCTTCTGCATTATTTAAGGACTTTGATGCATTATTTAAGGACGCTGCTGCAGAATTTAAGGAATCTGCTGCATTATTTAAGGACTTTGTTGCATTATTTAAGGTCTCTGCTGCATTATTTAACGACTTTGCTGCATTATTTAAGGACTCTGCTGCATAATTTAAGGACTTTATTGCATTATTTTAGGATCCTGCTGCATTATTTAATGACTCTGCTGAAGCATTTGAGGACTCAGCTGCATTATTAAAGGTCTCTGCTGCATTATTTAAGGATCCTGCTGAAGCATTTGAGGACTCAGCTGCATTATTTAAGGACTTTGCTGCATTATTTAACGACTCTGCTGCGTTATTTAAGGACTCTGCTGCATTATTTAAGAACTTTGCTGCATTATTTAAGGACTCTTCTGCATTATTTAATGACTCTGCTGAAGTATTTGAGGACTCAGCTGCATTATTTAAGGACTCTGCTGCATTATTTAAGGAATTTGATGCATTATTTAAGGACTCTGCTGCGTTATTTAAGGACTCTGCTGCATTATTTAAGGACTTTGATGCATTATTTAAGGACGCTGCTGCAGAATTTAAGGAATCTGCTGCATTATTTAAGGACTTTGTTGCATTATTTAAGGTCTCTGCTGCATTATTTAAGGACTCTGCTGTGGTATTTAAGGACTCTGCTGCATTATTTAAGGAATTTGTTGCATTATTTAAGGACGCTGCTGCATTATTTAAGGACTTTGTTGCTTTATTTAAGGACTCTGCTGCAGTATTTAATGACTCTGCTGAAGCATTTGGGGACTCAGATGCATTATTTAAGGACTCTGCTGCATTATGTAAGGGCTTTGCTGCTTTATTTAAGGACTCTTTTGCATTATTTAAGGACTTTGTTGCATTATTTAAGGACTCTGCTGCATTATTTAAGGACTTTGCTGCATTATTTAAGGACTATGCTTTGGTATTTAAGGACTCTGCTGCATTATTTAAGGACTTTGCTGCATTATTTAAGGACTCTGCTGCATTATTTAATTACTTTGCTGCATTATTTAAGGACTCTGCTGCGGTATTTAAGGACTCTGCTGCATTATTTAAGGACTTTGATGCATTATTTAAGGACTCTGCTGCATTATTTAAGGAATTTGTTGCATTATTTAAGGACTCTGCTGCATTATTTAAGGACTTTGCTGCATTATTTAATAACTTTGTTGCATTATATAAGTACTCTGCTGCATTATTTAAGGACTTTGTTGCATTATGTAAGGAGTCTGCTGCATTATTTAAGGACTTTGCTGCATTATTTAACGACTCTGCTGAAGCATTTGAGGACTCAGCTGCATTATTTAAGGACTCTGCTGCATTATTTAAGGAATTTGCTGCATTATTTAAGGACTCTGCTGCGGTATTTAAGGACTCTGCTGCATTATTTAAGGACTTTGTTGCATTATGTAAGGAGTCTGCTGCATTATTTAAGGACTTTGCTGCATTATTTAATGAATCTGCTGAAGCATTTGAGGACTCAACTGCATTATTTAAGGTCTCTGCTGCATTATTTAAGGACTCTGCTGAAGCATTTGAGGACTCAGCTGCATGATTTAAGGACTTTGCTGCATTAGTTAAGGACTCTGCTGCATTATTTAAGGAATTTGTTGCATTATTTAAGGACTCTGCTGCATTATTTAAGGACTTTGCTGCATTATTTAATAACTTTGTTGCATTATATAAGTACTCTGCTGCATTATTTAAGGACTTTGTTGCATTATGTAAGGAGTCTGCTGCATTATTTAAGGACTTTGCTGCATTATTTAACGACTCTGCTGAAGCATTTGAGGACTCAGCTGCATTATTTAAGGACACTGCTGCATTATTTAAGGAATTTGCTGCATTATTTAAGGACTCTGCTGCGGTATTTAAGGACTCTGCTGCATTATTTAAGGACTTTGTTGCATTATTTAAGGTCTCTGCTGCAGTATTTAATGACTCTGCTGAAGCATTTGGGCACTCAGATGCATTATTTAAGGACTCTGCTGCATTATGTAAGGGCTTTGCTGCTTTATTTAAGGACTCTTTTGCATTATTTAAGGACTTTGTTGCATTATTTAAGGACTCTGCTGCATTATTTAAGGACTTTGTTGCATTATTTAAGGATTCTGCTGCATTATTTAAGGACTTTGCTGCATTATTTAAGGACTTTGCCGCATTATTTAAGGACTATGCTTTGGTATTTAAGGACTCTGCTGCATTATTTAAGGACTCTGCTGCATTATTTAAGGACTCTGCTGCATTATTTAATTACTTTGCTGCATTATTTAAGGACTCTGCTGCGGTATTTAAGGACTCTGCTGCGGTATTTAAGGACTCTGCTGCATTATTTAAGGACACTGCTGCAGAATTTAAGGAATCTGCTTCATTATTTAAGGACTTTGTTGCTTTATTTAAGGTCTCTGCTGCATTATTTAAGGACTCTGCTATGGTACTTAAGGACTTTGCTGCATTATTTAAGGACTTTGCTGCATTATTTAAGGACTCTGCTGCATTATTTAAGAACTTTGTTGCATTATTTAAGGACTCTGCTGCATTATTTAAGGACTTTGTTGCATTATGTAAGGACTCTGCTGCATTATTTAAGGACTTTGCTGCATTATTTAAGGACTCTGCTGCATAATTTAAGGACTTTATTGCATTATTTTAGGATCCTGCTGCATTATTTAATGACTCTGCTGAAGCATTTGAGGACTCAGCTGCATTATTAAAGGTCTCTGCTGCATTATTTAAGGATCCTGCTGAAGCATTTGAGGACTCAGTTGCATTATTTAAGGACTTTGCTGCATTATTTAACGACTCTGCTGCGTTATTTAAGGACTCTGCTGCATTATTTAAGAACGTTGCTGTATTATTTAAGGACTCTTCTGCATTATTTAATGACTCTGCTGAAGTATTTGAGGACTCAGCTGCATTATTTAAGGACTCTGCTGCATTATTTAAGGAATTTGCTGCATTATTTAAGGACTCTGCTGCGTTATTTAAGGACTCTGCTGCATTATTTAAGGACTTTGATGCATTATTTAAGGACGCTGCTGCAGAATTTAAGGAATCTGCTGCATTATTTAAGGACTTTGTTGCAATATTTAAGGTCTCTGCTGCATTATTTAAGGACTCTGCTGTGGTATTTAAGGACTCTGCTGCATTATTTAAGGAATTTGTTGCATTATTTAAGGACGCTGCTGCATTATTTAAGGTCTTTGTTGCATTATTTAAGGACTCTGCTGCAGTATTTAATGACTCTGCTGAAGCATTTGGGGACTCAGATGCATTATTTAAGGACTCTGCTGCATTATGTAAGGGCTTTGCTGCTTTATTTAAGGACTCTTTTGCATTATTTAAGGACTTTGTTGCATTATTTAAGGACTCTGCTGCATTATTTAAGGACTTTGTTGCATTATTTAAGGATTCTGCTGCATTATTTAAGGACTTTGCTGCATTATTTAAGGACTATGCTTTGGTATTTAAGGACTCTGCTGCATTATTTAAGGACTTTGCTGCATTATTTAAGGACTCTGCTGCATTATTTAATTACTTTGCTGCATTATTTAAGGACTCTGCTGCGGTATTTAAGGACTCTGCTGCATTATTTAAGGACTTTGATGCATTATTTAAGGACTCTGCTGCATTATTTAAGGAATTTGTTGCATTATTTAAGGACTCTGCTGCATTATTTAAGGACTTTGCTGCATTATTTAATAACTTTGTTGCATTATATAAGTACTCTGCTGCATTATTTACGGACTTTGTTGCATTATGTAAGGAGTCTGCTGCATTATTTAAGGACTTTGCTGCATTATTTAACGACTCTGCTGAAGCATTTGAGGACTCAGCTGCATTATTTAAGGACTCTGCTGCATTATTTAAGGAATTTGCTGCATTATTTAAGGACTCTGCTGCGGTATTTAAGGACTCTGCTGCATTATTTAAGGACTTTGTTGCATTATGTAAGGAGTCTGCTGCATTATTTAAGGACTTTGCTGCATTATTTAATGAATCTGCTGAAGCATTTGAGGACTCAACTGCATTATTTAAGGTCTCTGCTGCATTATTTAAGGACTCTGCTGAAGCATTTGAGGACTCAGCTGCATGATTTAAGGACTTTGCTGCATTATTTAAGGACTCTGCTGCATTATTTAAGGAATTTGTTGCATTATTTAAGGACTCTGCTGCATTATTTAAGGACTTTGCTGCATTATTTAATAACTTTGTTGCATTATATAAGTACTCTGCTGCATTATTTAAGGACTTTGTTGCATTATGTAAGGAGTCTGCTGCATTATTTAAGGACTTTGCTGCATTATTTAACGACTCTGCTGAAGCATTTGAGGACTCAGCTGCATTATTTAAGGACTCTGCTGCATTATTTAAGGAATTTGCTGCATTATTTAAGGACTCTGCTGCGGTATTTAAGGACTCTGCTGCATTATTTAAGGACTTTGTTGCATTATGTAAGGAGCCTGCTGCATTATTTAAGGACTTTGCTGCATTATTTAATGACTCTGCTGAAGCATTTGAGGACTCAGCTGCATAATTTAAGGACTCTGCTGCATTATTTAAGGAATTTGCTGCATTATTTAAGGACTCTGCTGCGATATTTAAGGACTCTTCTGCATTATTTAAGGACTTTGATGCATTATTTAAGGACGCTGCTGCAGAATTTAAGGAATCTGCTGCATTATTTAAGGACTTTGTTGCATTATTTAAGGTCTCTGCTGCATTATTTAAGGACTCTGCTGTGGTATTTAATTACTCTGCTGCATTATTTAAGGAATTTGTTGCATTATTTAAGGACGCTGCTGCATTATTTAAGGACTTTGTTGCATTATTTAAGGACTTTGCTGCATTAATTAAGGACTTTGCTGCATTACTTAAGAACTCTGCTGCATTATTTAATTACTTGCTGCATTATTTAAGGACTCTGCTGCGGTGTTTAAGAACTCTGCTGCATTATTTAAGGACTTTGATGCATTATTTTAGGACTCTGCTGCATTATTTAAGGACTTTGCTGTATTATTTAAGGACTCTACTGAATTATTTAAGGACTTTGTTGCATTATTTAAGGACTCTGCTGCATTATTTAAGGACTTTGCTGTATTATTTAAGGACTCTGCTGCATTATTTAAGGACTTTTTTGCATTATTTAATGACTCTGCTGCATTATTTAAGGACTTTGCTGCATTATTTAAGGACTCTGTTGCATTATTTAAGGACTTTATTGCATTATTTAATGACTCTGCTGCATTATTTAAGGAATTTGCTGCATTATTTAAGGACTCTGCTGCATTATTTAAGGACTTTGCTGCATTATTTAATGACTCTGCTGCATTATTTAAGGACTTTGTTGTATTATTTAAGGACTTTGCTGCATTATTTAAGGACTCTGCTGCGGTATTTAAGGACTCTGCTGCATTATTTAAGGACTTTGTTGCATTATTTAAGGACTCTGCTGCATTATTTAAGGACTTTGCTGCATTATTTAAGGACTATGCTGTGGTATTTAAGGACTCTGCTGTATTATTTAAGGACTTTGCTGCATTATTTAAGGACTCTGCTGCATTATTTAATGACTTTGTTGCATTATATAAAGACTCTGCTGCATTATTTAAGGACTATGTTGCATTATGTTAGAAGTCTGCTGCATTATTTAAGGACTTTGCTGCATTATTTAAGGACTCTGCTGCATTATTTAAGGACTTTATTGCATTATTTAAGGACTCTGCTGCATTATTTAATGACTCTGCTGAAGCATTTGAGGACTCAGCTGCATTATTTAAGGTCTCTGCTGTATTATTTAAGGACTCTGCTGCATTATTTAATGACTCTGCTGCGGTATTTAAAGACTCTGCTGCATTATTTAAGGACTTTGCTGCATTACTTAAGGACTGCTGCGTTATTTAAGGACTCTGCTGCATTATTTAAGACTTTGCTGCATTATTTAAGGACTCTGCTGCAGTGCTTAATGACTCTGCTGAAGCAATTGGGGACTCAGATGCATTATTTAAGGACTCTGCTGCATTATGTAAGGACTTTGCTGCTTTATTTAAGGACTTTGCTGCATTATTTAAGGACTTTGTTGCATTATTTAAGGACTCTGCTGCATTATTTAAGGACTTTGTTGCATTATTTAAGGACTCTGCTGCATTATTTAAGGACTTTGCTGCATTATTTAAGGACTATGCTGTGGTATTTAAGGACTATGCTTTGGCATTATTTAAGGACTTTGCTGCATTATTTAAGGACTCTGCTGCATTATTTAATTACTTTGCTGCATTATTAAAGGACCCTGCTGCGGCATTTAAGGATTCTGCTGCATTATTTAAGGACTTTGATGCATTATTTAAGGACGCTGCTGCAGAATTTAAGGAATCTGCTGCATTATTTAAGGACTTTGTTGCATTATTTAAGGTCTCTGCTGCATTATTTAAGGACTCTGCTATGGTACTTAACGACTTTGCTGCATTATTTAAGGACTTTGCTGCATTATTTAAGGACTTTGATGCATTATTTAAGAACTTTGTTGCATTATTTAAGGACTCTGCTGCATTATTTAAGGACTTTGTTGCAATTTAGTAAGGACTCTGCTGCATTATTTAAGGACTTTGTTGCATTATTTAAGGTCTCTGCTGCAGTATTTAATGACTCTGCTGAAGCATTTGGGCACTCAGATGCATTATTTAAGGACTCTGCTGCATTATGTAAGGGCTTTGCTGCTTTATTTAAGGACTCTTTTGCATTATTTAAGGACTTTGTTGCATTATTTAAGGACTCTGCTGCATTATTTAAGGACTTTGTTGCATTATTTAAGGATTCTGCTGCATTATTTAAGGACTTTGCTGCATTATTTAAGGACTTTGCCGCATTATTTAAGGACTATGCTTTTCTATTTAAGGACTCTGCTGCATTATTTAAGGACTCTGCTGCATTATTTAAGGACTCTGCTGCATTATTTAATTACTTTGCTGCATTATTTAAGGACTCTGCTGCGGTATTTAAGGACTCTGCTGCGGTATTTAAGGACTCTGCTGCATTATTTAAGGACACTGCTGCAGAATTTAAGGAATCTGCTTCATTATTTAAGGACTTTGTTGCTTTATTTAAGGTCTCTGCTGCATTATTTAAGGACTCTGCTATGGTACTTAAGGACTTTTCTGCATTATTTAAGGACTTTGCTGCATTATTTAAGGACTCTGCTGCATTATTTAAGAACTTTGTTGCATTATTTAAGGACTCTGCTGCATTATTTAAGGACTTTGTTGCATTATGTAAGGACTCTGCTGCATTATTTAAGGACTTTGCTGCATTATTTAAGGACTCTGCTGCATAATTTAAGGACTTTATTGCATTATTTTAGGATCCTGCTGCATTATTTAATGACTCTGCTGAAGCATTTGAGGACTCAGCTGCATTATTAAAGGTCTCTGCTGCATTATTTAAGGATCCTGCTGAAGCATTTGAGGACTCAGTTGCATTATTTAAGGACTTTGCTGCATTATTTAACGACTCTGCTGCGTTATTTAAGGACTCTGCTGCATTATTTAAGAACTTTGCTGTATTATTTAAGGACTCTTCTGCATTATTTAATGACTCTGCTGAAGTATTTGAGGACTCAGCTGCATTATTTAAGGACTCTGCTGCATTATTTAAGGAATTTGCTGCATTATTTAAGGACTCTGCTGCGTTATTTAAGGACTCTGCTGCATTATTTAAGGACTTTGATGCATTATTTAAGGACGCTGCTGCAGAATTTAAGGAATCTGCTGCATTATTTAAGGACTTTGTTGCAATATTTAAGGTCTCTGCTGCATTATTTAAGGACTCTGCTGTGGTATTTAAGGACTCTGCTGCATTATTTAAGGAATTTGTTGCATTATTTAAGGACGCTGCTGCATTATTTAAGGTCTTTGTTGCATTATTTAAGGACTCTGCTGCAGTATTTAATGACTCTGCTGAAGCATTTGGGGACTCAGATGCATTATTTAAGGACTCTGCTGCATTATGTAAGGGCTTTGCTGCTTTATTTAAGGACTCTTTTGCATTATTTAAGGACTTTGTTGCATTATTTAAGGACTCTGCTGCATTATTTAAGGACTTTGTTGCATTATTTAAGGATTCTGCTGCATTATTTAAGGACTTTGCTGCATTATTTAAGGACTATGCTTTGGTATTTAAGGACTCTGCTGCATTATTTAAGGACTTTGCTGCATTATTTAAGGACTCTGCTGCATTATTTAATTACTTTGCTGCATTATTTAAGGACTCTGCTGCGGTATTTAAGGACTCTGCTGCATTATTTAAGGACTTTGATGCATTATTTAAGGACTCTGCTGCATTATTTAAGGAATTTGTTGCATTATTTAAGGACTCTGCTGCATTATTTAAGGACTTTGCTGCATTATTTAATAACTTTGTTGCATTATATAAGTACTCTGCTGCATTATTTAAGGACTTTGTTGCATTATGTAAGGAGTCTGCTGCATTATTTAAGGACTTTGCTGCATTATTTAACGACTCTGCTGAAGCATTTGAGGACTCAGCTGCATTATTTAAGGACTCTGCTGCTTTATTTAAGGAATTTGCTGCATTATTTAAGGACTCTGCTGCGGTATTTAAGGACTCTGCTGCATTATTTAAGGACTTTGTTGCATTATGTAAGGAGTCTGCTGCATTATTTAAGGACTTTGCTGCATTATTTAATGAATCTGCTGAAGCATTTGAGGACTCAACTGCATTATTTAAGGTCTCTGCTGCATTATTTAAGGACTCTGCTGAAGCATTTGAGGACTCAGCTGCATGATTTAAGGACTTTGCTGCATTATTTAAGGACTCTGCTGCATTATTTAAGGAATTTGTTGCATTATTTAAGGACTCTGCTGCATTATTTAAGGACTTTGCTGCATTATTTAATAACTTTGTTGCATTATATAAGTACTCTGCTGCATTATTTAAGGACTTTGTTGCATTATGTAAGGAGTCTGCTGCATTATTTAAGGACTTTGCTGCATTATTTAACGACTCTGCTGAAGCATTTGAGGACTCAGCTGCATTATTTAAGGACTCTGCTGCATTATTTAAGGAATTTGCTGCATTATTTAAGGACTCTGCTGCGGTATTTAAGGACTCTGCTGCATTATTTAAGGACTTTGTTGCATTATGTAAGGAGCCTGCTGCATTATTTAAGGACTTTGCTGCATTATTTAATGACTCTGCTGAAGCATTTGAGGACTCAGCTGCATAATTTAAGGACTCTGCTGCATTATTTAAGGAATTTGCTGCATTATTTAAGGACTCTGCTGCGATATTTAAGGACTCTTCTGCATTATTTAAGGACTTTGATGCATTATTTAAGGACGCTGCTGCAGAATTTAAGGAATCTGCTGCATTATTTAAGGACTTTGTTGCATTATTTAAGGTCTCTGCTGCATTATTTAAGGACTCTGCTGTGGTATTTAATTACTCTGCTGCATTATTTAAGGAATTTGTTGCATTATTTAAGGACGCTGCTGCATTATTTAAGGACTTTGTTGCATTATTTAAGGACTTTGCTGCATTAATTAAGGACTTTGCTGCATTACTTAAGAACTCTGCTGCATTATTTAATTACTTGCTGCATTATTTAAGGACTCTGCTGCGGTGTTTAAGAACTCTGCTGCATTATTTAAGGACTTTGCTGCATTATTTTAGGACTCTGCTGCATTATTTAAGGACTTTGCTGTATTATTTAAGGACTCTACTGAATTATTTAAGGACTTTGTTGCATTATTTAAGGACTCTGCTGCATTATTTAAGGACTTTGCTGTATTATTTAAGGACTCTGCAGCATTATTTAAGGACTTTTTTGCATTATTTAATGACTCTGCTGCATTATTTAAGGACTTTGCTGCATTATTTAAGGACTCTGTTGCATTATTTAAGGACTTTATTGCATTATTTAATGACTCTGCTGCATTATTTAAGGAATTTGCTGCATTATTTAAGGACTCTGCTGCATTATTTAAGGACTTTGCTGCATTATTTAATGACTCTGCTGCATTATTTAAGGACTTTGTTGTATTATTTAAGGACTTTGCTGCATTATTTAAGGACTCTGCTGCGGTATTTAAGGACTATGCTGCATTATTTAAGGACTTTGTTGCATTATTTAAGGACTCTGCTGCATTATTTAAGGACTTTGCTGCATTATTTAAGGACTATGCTGTGGTATTTAAGGACTCTGCTGTATTATTTAAGGACTTTGCTGCATTATTTAAGGACTCTGCTGCATTATTTAATGACTTTGTTGCATTATATAAAGACTCTGCTGCATTATTTAAGGACTATGTTGCATTATGTTAGAAGTCTGCTGCATTATTTAAGGACTTTGCTGCATTATTTAAGGACTCTGCTGCATTATTTAAGGACTTTATTGCATTATTTAAGGACTCTGCTGCATTATTTAATGACTCTGCTGAAGCATTTGAGGACTCAGCTGCATTATTTAAGGTCTCTGCTGTATTATTTAAGGACTCTGCTGCATTATTTAATGACTCTGCTGCGGTATTTAAGGACTCTGCTGCATTATTTAAGGACTTTGCTGCATTACTTAAGGACTGCTGCGTTATTTAAGGACTCTGCTGCATTATTTAAGACTTTGCTGCATTATTTAAGGACTCTGCTGCAGTGCTTAATGACTCTGCTGAAGCAATTGGGGACTCAGATGCATTATTTAAGGACTCTGCTGCATTATGTAAGGACTTTGCTGCTTTATTTAAGGACTTTGCTGCATTATTTAAGGACTTTGTTGCATTATTTAAGGACTCTGCTGCATTATTTAAGTACTTTGTTGCATTATTTAAGGACTCTGCTGCATTATTTAAGGACTTTGCTGCATTATTTAAGGACTATGCTGTGGTATTTAAGGACTATGCTTTGGCATTATTTAAGGACTTTGCTGCATTATTTAAGGACTCTGCTGCATTATTTAATTACTTTGCTGCATTATTAAAGGACCCTGCTGCGGCATTTAAGGATTCTGCTGCATTATTTAAGGACTTTGATGCATTATTTAAGGACGCTGCTGCAGAATTTAAGGAATCTGCTGCATTATTTAAGGACTTTGTTGCATTATTTAAGGTCTCTGCTGCATTATTTAAGGACTCTGCTATGGTACTTAACGACTTTGCTGCATTATTTAAGGACTTTGCTGCATTATTTAAGGACTTTGATGCATTATTTAAGAACTTTGTTGCATTATTTAAGGACTCTGCTGCATTATTTAAGGACTTTGTTGCATTATGTAAGGACTCTGCTGCATTATTTAAGGACTTTGCTGCATTATTTAAGGACTCTGTTGCATAATTTAAGGACTTTATTGCATTATTTAAGGATCCTGCTGCATTATTTAAGGATCCTGCTGAAGCATTTGAGGACTCAGCTGCATTATTTAACGACTCTGCTGCATTATCTAAGGACTCTGCTGCTTTATTTAAGGACTTTCCTGCATTATTTAAGGAGTCTTCTGCATTATTTAATGACTCTGCTGAAGCATTTGAGGACTCAGCTGCATTATTTAAGGACTCTGCTGCATTATTTAAGGACTTTGCTGCATTATTTAATGACTCTGCTGAAGCATTTGAGGACTCAGCTGCATTATTTAAGGACTCTGCTGCATTATTTAAGGAGTTTGCTGCATTATTTAAGGACTCTGCTGCGGTATTTATGGACTCTGCTGAATTATTTAAGGACTTTGATGCATTATTTAAGGACGCTGCTGCAGAATTTAAGGAATCTGCTGCATTATTTAAGGACTTTGTTGCATTATTTAAGGTCTCTGCTGCATTATTTAAGGACTCTGCTGTGGTATTTAAGGACTCTGCTGCATTATTTAAGGAATTTGTTGCATTATTTAAGGACGCTGCTGCATTATTTAAGGAATTTGTTGCATTATTTAAGAACTTTGCTGCATTAATTAAGGACTTTGCTGCATTACTTAAGGACTCTGCTGCATTATTTAATTACTTGCTGCATTATTTAAGGACTCTGCTGCTGTGTTTAAGAACTCTGCTGCATTATTTAAGGACTTTGCTGCATTATTTTAGGACTCTGCTGCATTATTTAAGGACTTTGCTGTATTATTTAAGGACTCTACTGCATTATTTAAGGACTTTGTTGCATTATTTAAGGACTCTGCTGCATTATTTAAGGACTTTGCTGCATTATTTAAGGACTTTTTTGCATTATTTAAGGACTCTGCTGCATTATTTAAGGACTTTGCTGCATTATTTAAGGACTCTGTTGCATTATTTAAGGACTTTATTGCATTATTTAATGACTCTGCTGCATTATTTAAGGAATTTGCTGCATTATTTAAGGATTCTGCTGCATTATTTAAGGACTTTGCTGCATTATTTAATGACTCTGCTGCATTATTTAAGGACTTTGTTGTATTATTTAAGGACTTTGCTGCATTATTTAAGGACTCTGCTGCGGTATTTAAGGACTCTGCTGCATTATTTAAGGACTTTGTTGCATTATTTAAGGACTCTGCTGCATTATTTAAGGACTTTGCTGCATTATTTAAGGACTATGCTGTGGTACTTAAGGACTCTGCTGTATTATTTAAGGACTTTGCTGCATTATTTAAGGACTCTGCTGCATTATTTAATGACTTTGTTGCATTATATAAGGACTCTGCTGCATTATTTAAGGACTTTGTTGCATTATTTAAGGATTCTGCTGCATTATTTAAGGACTTTGCTGCATTATTTAAGGACTATGCTTTGGTATTTAAGGACTCTGCTGCATTATTTAAGGACTTTGCTGCATTATTTAAGGACTCTGCTGCATTATTTAATTACTTTGCTGCATTATTTAAGGACTCTGCTGCGGTATTTAAGGACTCTGCTGCATTATTTAAGGACTTTGATGCATTATTTAAGGACTCTGCTGCATTATTTAAGGAATTTGTTGCATTATTTAAGGACTCTGCTGCATTATTTAAGGACTTTGCTGCATTATTTAATAACTTTGTTGCATTATATAAGTACTCTGCTGCATTATTTAAGGACTTTGTTGCATTATGTAAGGAGTCTGCTGCATTATTTAAGGACTTTGCTGCATTATTTAACGACTCTGCTGAAGCATTTGAGGACTCAGCTGCATTATTTAAGGACTCTGCTGCTTTATTTAAGGAATTTGCTGCATTATTTAAGGACTCTGCTGCGGTATTTAAGGACTCTGCTGCATTATTTAAGGACTTTGTTGCATTATGTAAGGAGTCTGCTGCATTATTTAAGGACTTTGCTGCATTATTTAATGAATCTGCTGAAGCATTTTAGGACTCAACTGCATTATTTAAGGTCTCTGCTGCATTATTTAAGGACTCTGCTGAAGCATTTGAGGACTCAGCTGCATGATTTAAGGACTTTGCTGCATTATTTAAGGACTCTGCTGCATTATTTAAGGAATTTGTTGCATTATTTAAGGACTCTGCTGCATTATTTAAGGACTTTGCTGCATTATTTAATAACTTTGTTGCATTATATAAGTACTCTGCTGCATTATTTAAGGACTTTGTTGCATTATGTAAGGAGTCTGCTGCATTATTTAAGGACTTTGCTGCATTATTTAACGACTCTGCTGAAGCATTTGAGGACTCAGCTGCATTATTTAAGGACTCTGCTGCATTATTTAAGGAATTTGCTGCATTATTTAAGGACTCTGCTGCGGTATTTAAGGACTCTGCTGCATTATTTAAGGACTTTGTTGCATTATGTAAGGAGCCTGCTGCATTATTTAAGGACTTTGCTGCATTATTTAATGACTCTGCTGAAGCATTTGAGGACTCAGCTGCATAATTTAAGGACTCTGCTGCATTATTTAAGGAATTTGCTGCATTATTTAAGGACTCTGCTGCGATATTTAAGGACTCTTCTGCATTATTTAAGGACTTTGATGCATTATTTAAGGACGCTGCTGCAGAATTTAAGGAATCTGCTGCATTATTTAAGGACTTTGTTGCATTATTTAAGGTCTCTGCTGCATTATTTAAGGACTCTGCTGTGGTATTTAATTACTCTGCTGCATTATTTAAGGAATTTGTTGCATTATTTAAGGACGCTGCTGCATTATTTAAGGACTTTGTTGCATTATTTAAGGACTTTGCTGCATTAATTAAGGACTTTGCTGCATTACTTAAGAACTCTGCTGCATTATTTAATTACTTGCTGCATTATTTAAGGACTCTGCTGCGGTGTTTAAGAACTCTGCTGCATTATTTAAGGACTTTGCTGCATTATTTTAGGACTCTGCTGCATTATTTAAGGACTTTGCTGTATTATTTAAGGACTCTACTGAATTATTTAAGGACTTTGTTGCATTATTTAAGGACTCTGCTGCATTATTTAAGGACTTTGCTGTATTATTTAAGGACTCTGCAGCATTATTTAAGGACTTTTTTGCATTATTTAATGACTCTGCTGCATTATTTAAGGACTTTGCTGCATTATTTAAGGACTCTGTTGCATTATTTAAGGACTTTATTGCATTATTTAATGACTCTGCTGCATTATTTAAGGAATTTGCTGCATTATTTAAGGACTCTGCTGCATTATTTAAGGACTTTGCTGCATTATTTAATGACTCTGCTGCATTATTTAAGGACTTTGTTGTATTATTTAAGGACTTTGCTGCATTATTTAAGGACTCTGCTGCGGTATTTAAGGACTATGCTGCATTATTTAAGGACTTTGTTGCATTATTTAAGGACTCTGCTGCATTATTTAAGGACTTTGCTGCATTATTTAAGGACTATGCTGTGGTATTTAAGGACTCTGCTGTATTATTTAAGGACTTTGCTGCATTATTTAAGGACTCTGCTGCATTATTTAATGACTTTGTTGCATTATATAAAGACTCTGCTGCATTATTTAAGGACTATGTTGCATTATGTTAGAAGTCTGCTGCATTATTTAAGGACTTTGCTGCATTATTTAAGGACTCTGCTGCATTATTTAAGGACTTTATTGCATTATTTAAGGACTCTGCTGCATTATTTAATGACTCTGCTGAAGCATTTGAGGACTCAGCTGCATTATTTAAGGTCTCTGCTGTATTATTTAAGGACTCTGCTGCATTATTTAATGACTCTGCTGCGGTATTTAAGGACTCTGCTGCATTATTTAAGGACTTTGCTGCATTACTTAAGGACTGCTGCGTTATTTAAGGACTCTGCTGCATTATTTAAGACTTTGCTGCATTATTTAAGGACTCTGCTGCAGTGCTTAATGACTCTGCTGAAGCAATTGGGGACTCAGATGCATTATTTAAGGACTCTGCTGCATTATGTAAGGACTTTGCTGCTTTATTTAAGGACTTTGCTGCATTATTTAAGGACTTTGTTGCATTATTTAAGGACTCTGCTGCATTATTTAAGGACTTTGTTGCATTATTTAAGGACTCTGCTGCATTATTTAAGGACTTTGCTGCATTATTTAAGGACTATGCTGTGGTATTTAAGGACTATGCTTTGGCATTATTTAAGGACTTTGCTGCATTATTTAAGGACTCTGCTGCATTATTTAATTACTTTGCTGCATTATTAAAGGACCCTGCTGCGGCATTTAAGGATTCTGCTGCATTATTTAAGGACTTTGATGCATTATTTAAGGACGCTGCTGCAGAATTTAAGGAATCTGCTGCATTATTTAAGGACTTTGTTGCATTATTTAAGGTCTCTGCTGCATTATTTAAGGACTCTGCTATGGTACTTAACGACTTTGCTGCATTATTTAAGGACTTTGCTGCATTATTTAAGGACTTTGATGCATTATTTAAGAACTTTGTTGCATTATTTAAGGACTCTGCTGCATTATTTAAGGACTTTGTTGCATTATGTAAGGACTCTGCTGCATTATTTAAGGACTTTGCTGCATTATTTAAGGACTCTGTTGCATAATTTAAGGACTTTATTGCATTATTTAAGGATCCTGCTGCATTATTTAAGGATCCTGCTGAAGCATTTGAGGACTCAGCTGCATTATTTAACGACTCTGCTGCATTATCTAAGGACTCTGCTGCTTTATTTAAGGACTTTCCTGCATTATTTAAGGAGTCTTCTGCATTATTTAATGACTCTGCTGAAGCATTTGAGGACTCAGCTGCATTATTTAAGGACTCTGCTGCATTATTTAAGGACTTTGCTGCATTATTTAATGACTCTGCTGAAGCATTTGAGGACTCAGCTGCATTATTTAAGGACTCTGCTGCATTATTTAAGGAGTTTGCTGCATTATTTAAGGACTCTGCTGCGGTATTTATGGACTCTGCTGCATTATTTAAGGACTTTGATGCATTATTTAAGGACGCTGCTGCAGAATTTAAGGAATCTGCTGCATTATTTAAGGACTTTGTTGCATTATTTAAGGTCTCTGCTGCATTATTTAAGGACTCTGCTGTGGTATTTAAGGACTCTGCTGCATTATTTAAGGAATTTGTTGCATTATTTAAGGACGCTGCTGCATTATTTAAGGAATTTGTTGCATTATTTAAGAACTTTGCTGCATTAATTAAGGACTTTGCTGCATTACTTAAGGACTCTGCTGCATTATTTAATTACTTGCTGCATTATTTAAGGACTCTGCTGCTGTGTTTAAGAACTCTGCTGCATTATTTAAGGACTTTGCTGCATTATTTTAGGACTCTGCTGCATTATTTAAGGACTTTGCTGTATTATTTAAGGACTCTACTGCATTATTTAAGGACTTTGTTGCATTATTTAAGGACTCTGCTGCATTATTTAAGGACTTTGCTGCATTATTTAAGGACTTTTTTGCATTATTTAAGGACTCTGCTGCATTATTTAAGGACTTTGCTGCATTATTTAAGGACTCTGTTGCATTATTTAAGGACTTTATTGCATTATTTAATGACTCTGCTGCATTATTTAAGGAATTTGCTGCATTATTTAAGGATTCTGCTGCATTATTTAAGGACTTTGCTGCATTATTTAATGACTCTGCTGCATTATTTAAGGACTTTGTTGTATTATTTAAGGACTTTGCTGCATTATTTAAGGACTCTGCTGCGGTATTTAAGGACTCTGCTGCATTATTTAAGGACTTTGTTGCATTATTTAAGGACTCTGCTGCATTATTTAAGGACTTTGCTGCATTATTTAAGGACTATGCTGTGGTACTTAAGGACTCTGCTGTATTATTTAAGGACTTTGCTGCATTATTTAAGGACTCTGCTGCATTATTTAATGACTTTGTTGCATTATATAAGGACTCTGCTGCATTATTTAAGGACTATGTTGCATTATGTTAGAAGTCTGCTGCATTATTTAAGGACTTTGCTGCATTATTTAAGGACTCTGCTGCATTATTTAAGGACTTTATTGCATTATTTAATGACTCTGCTGAAGCATTTGAGGACTCAGCTGCATTATTTAAGGTCTCTGCTGTATTATTTAAGGACTCTGCTGCATTATTTAATGACTCTGCTGCGGTATTTAAGGACTCTGCTGCATTATTTAAGGACTTTGCTGCATTATTTAAGGACTGCTGCGTTATTTAAGGACTCTGCTGCATTATTTAAGACTTTGCTGCATTATTTAAGGACTCTGCTGCAGTGTTTAATGACTCTGCTGAAGCAATTGGGGACTCAGATGCATTGTTTAAGGACTCTGCTGCATTATGTAAGGACTTTGCTGCTTTATTTAAGGACTTTGCTGCATTATTTAAGGACTTTGTTGCATTATTTAAGGACTCTGCTGCATTATTTAAGGACTTTGTTGCATTATTTAAGGACTCTGCCGCATTATTTAAGGACTATGCTTTGGTATTTAAGGACTCTGCTGCATTATTTAAGGACTTTGCTGCATTATTTAAGGACTCTGCTGCATTATTTAATTACTTTGCTACATTATTTAAGGACTCTGCTGCGGTATTTAAGGACTCTGCTGCATTATTTAAGGACTTTGATGCATTATTTAAGGACACTGCTGCAGAATTTAAGGAATCTGCTTCATTATTTAAGGACTTTGTTGCATTATTTAAGGTCTCTGCTGCATTATTTAAGGACTCTGCTATGGTACTTAAGGACTTTGCTGCATTATTTAAGGACTCTGCTGCATTATTTAAGAACTTTGTTGCATTATTTAAGGACTCTGCTGCATTATTTAAGGACTTTGTTGCATTATGTAAGGACTCTGCTGCATTATTTAAGGACTTTGCTGCATTATTTAAGGACTCTGCTGCATAATTTAAGGACTTTATTGCATTATTTTAGGATCCTGCTGCATTATTTAATGACTCTGCTGAAGCATTTGAGGACTCAGCTGCATTATTAAAGGTCTCTGCTGCATTATTTAAGGATCCTGCTGAAGCATTTGAGGACTCAGCTGCATTATTTAAGGACTTTGCTGCATTATTTAACGACTCTGCTGCATTATTTAAGGACTCTGCTGCATTATTTAAGAACTTTGCTGCATTATTTAAGGACTCTTCTGCATTATTTAATGACTCTGCTGAAGTATTTGAGGACACAGCTGCATTATTTAAGGACTCTGCTGCATTATTTAAGGAATTTGCTGCATTATTTAAGGACTCTGCTGCGTTATTTAAGGACTCTGCTGCATTATTTAAGGACTTTGATGCATTATTTAAGGACGCTGCTGCAGAATTTAAGGAATGTGCTGCACTATTTAAGGACTTTGTTGCATTATTTAAGGTCTCTGCTGCATTATTTAAGGACTCTGCTGTGGTATTTAAGGACTCTGCTGCATTATTTAAGGAATTTGTTGCATTATTTAAGGACGCTGCTGCATTATTTAAGGACTTTGTTGCATTATTTAAGGACTCTGCTGCAGTATTTAATGACTCTGCTGAAGCATTTGGGGACTCAGATGCATTATTTAAGGACTTTGCTGCATTATGTAAGGGCTTTGCTGCTTTATTTAAGGACTCTTTTGCATTATTTAAGGACTTTGTTGCATTATTTAAGGACTCTGCTGCATTATTTAAGGACTTTGTTGCATTATTTAAGGATTCTGCTGCATTATTTAAGGACTTTGCTGCATTATTTAAGGACTATGCTTTGGTATTTAAGGACTCTGCTGCATTATTTAAGGACTTTGCTGCATTATTTAAGAACTCTGCTGCATTATTTAATTACTTTGCTGCATTATTTAAGGACTCTGCTGCGGTATTTAAGGACTCTGCTGCATTATTTAAGGACTTTGATGCATTATTTAAGGACTCTGCTGCATTATTTAAGGAATTTGTTGCATTATTTAAGGACTCTGCTGCATTATTTAAGGACTTTGCTGCATTATTTAATAACTTTGTTGCATTATATAAGTACTCTGCTGCATTATTTAAGGACTTTGTTGCATTATGTAAGGAGTCTGCTGCATTATTTAAGGACTTTGCTGCATTATTTAACGACTCTGCTGAAGCATTTGAGGACTCAGCTGCATTATTTAAGGACTCTGCTGCATTATTTAAGGAATTTGCTGCATTATTTAAGGACTCTGCTGCGGTATTTAAGGACTCTGCTGCATTATTTAAGGACTTTGTTGCATTATGTAAGGAGTCTGCTGCATTATTTAAGGACTTTGCTGCATTATTTAATGAATCTGCTGAAGCATTTGAGGACTCAACTGCATTATTTAAGGTCTCTGCTGCATTATTTAAGGACTCTGCTGAAGCATTTGAGGACTCAGCTGCATGATTTAAGGACTTTGCTGCATTATTTAAGGACTCTGCTGCATTATTTAAGGAATTTGTTGCATTATTTAAGGACTCTGCTGCATTATTTAAGGACTTTGCTGCATTATTTAATAACTTTGTTGCATTATATAAGTACTCTGCTGCATTATTTAAGGACTTTGTTGCATTATGTAAGGAGTCTGCTGCATTATTTAAGGACTTTGCTGCATTATTTAACGACTCTGCTGAAGCATTTGAGGACTCAGCTGCATTATTTAAGGACTCTGCTGCATTATTTAAGGAGTTTGCTGCATTATTTAAGGACTCTGCTGCGGTATTTAAGGACTCTGCTGCATTATTTAAGGACTTTGTTGCATTATTTAAGGTCTCTGCTGCAGTATTTAATGACTTTGCTGAAGCATTTGGGCACTCAGATGCATTATTTAAGGACTCTGCTGCATTATGTAAGGGCTTTGCTGCTTTATTTAAGGACTCTTTTGCATTATTTAAGGACTTTGTTGCATTATTTATGGACTCTGCTGCATTATTTAAGGACTTTGTTGCATTATTTAAGGATTCTGCTGCATTATTTAAGGACTTTGCTGCATTATTTAAGGACTTTGCCGCATTATTTAAGGACTATGCTTTGGTATTTAAGGACTCTGCTGCATTATTTAAGGACTTTGCTGCATTATTTAAGGACTCTGCTGCATTATTTAATTACTTTGCTGCATTATTTAAGGACTCTGCTGCGGTATTTAAGGACTCTGCTGCATTATTTAAGGACTTTGATGCATTATTTAAGGACACTGCTGCAGAATTTAAGGAATCTGCTTCATTATTTAAGGACTTTGTTGCATTATTTAAGGTCTCTGCTGCATTATTTAAGGACTCTGCTATGGTACTTAAGGACTTTGCTGCATTATTTAAGGACTCTGCTGCATTATTTAAGAACTTTGTTGCATTATGTAAGGACTCTGCTGCATTATTTAAGGACTTTGCTGCATTATTTAAGGACTCTGCTGCATAATTTAAGGACTTTATTGCATTATTTTAGGATCCTGCTGCATTATTTAATGACTCTGCTGAAGCATTTGAGGACTCAGCTGCATTATTAAAGGTCTCTGCTGCATTATTTAAGGATCCTGCTGAAGCATTTGAGGACTCAGTTGCATTATTTAAGGACTTTGCTGCATTATTTAACGACTCTGCTGCGTTATTTAAGGACTCTGCTGCATTATTTAAGAACTTTGCTGCATTATTTAAGGACTCTTCTGCATTATTTAATGACTCTGCTGAAGTATTTGAGGACTCAGCTGCATTATTTAAGGACTCTGCTGCATTATTTAAGGAATTTGCTGCATTATTTAAGGACTCTGCTGCGTTATTTAAGGACTCTGCTGCATTATTTAAGGACTTTGATGCATTATTTAAGGATGCTGCTGCAGAATTTAAGGAATCTGCTGCATTATTTAAGGACTTTGTTGCATTATTTAAGGTCTCTGCTGCATTATTTAAGGACTCTGCTGTGGTATTTAAGGACTCTGCTGCATTATTTAAGGAATTTGTTGCATTATTTAAGGACGCTGCTGCATTATTTAAGGTCTTTGTAGCATTATTTAAGGACTCTGCTGCAGTATTTAATGACTCTGCTGAAGCATTTGGGGACTCAGATGCATTATTTAAGGACTCTGCTGCATTATGTAAGGGCTTTGCTGCTTTCTTTAAGGACTCTTTTGCATTATTTAAGGACTTTGTTGCATTATTTAAGGACTCTGCTGCATTATTTAAGGACTTTGTTGCATTATTTAAGGATTCTGCTGCATTATTTAAGGACTTTGCTGCATTATTTAAGGACTATGCTTTGGTATTTAAGGACTCTGCTGCATTATTTAAGGACTTTGCTGCATTATTTAAGGACTCTGCTGCATTATTTAATTACTTTGCTGCATTATTTAAGGACTCTGCTGCGGTATTTAAGGACTCTGCTGCATTATTTAAGGACTTTGCTGCATTACTTAAGGACTCTGCTGCATTATTTAATTACTTGCTGCATTATTTAAGGACTCTGCTGCGGTGTTTAAGAACTCTGCTGCATTATTTAAGGACTTTGCTGCATTATTTTAGGACTCTGCTGCATTATTTAAGGACTTTGCTGTATTATTTAAGGACTCTACTGCATTATTTAAGGACTTTGTTGCATTATTTAAGGACTCTGCTGCATTATTTAAGGACTTTGCTGTATTATTTAAGGACTCTGCTGCATTATTTAAGGACTTTTTTGCATTATTTAAGGACTCTGCTGCATTATTTAAGGACTTTGCTGCATTATTTAAGGACTCTGTTGCATTATTTAAGGACTTTATTGCATTATTTAATGACTCTGCTGCATTATTTAAGGAATTTGCTGCATTATTTAAGGACTCTGCTGCATTATTTAAGGACTTTGCTGCATTATTTAATGACTCTGCTGCATTATTTAAGGACTTTGTTGTATTATTTAAGGACTTTGCTGCATTATTTAAGGACTCTGCTGCGGTATTTAAGGACTCTGCTGCATTATTTAAGGACTTTGTTGCATTATTTAAGGACTCTGCTGCATTATTTAAGGACTTTGCTGCATTATTTAAGGACTATGCTGTGGTATTTAAGGACTCTGCTGCATTATTTAAGGACTTTGCTGCATTATTTAAGGACTCTGCTGCATTATTTAATTACTTTGCTGCATTATTTAAGGACTCTGCTGCGGTATTTAAGGACTCTGCTGCATTATTTAAGGACTTTGATGCATTATTTAAGGACTCTGCTGCATTATTTAAGGAATTTGTTGCATTATTTAAGGACTCTGCTGCATTATTTAAGGACTTTGCTGCATTATTTAATAACTTTGTTGCATTATATAAGTACTCTGCTGCATTATTTAAGGACTTTGTTGCATTATGTAAGGAGTCTGCTGCATTATTTAAGGACTTTGCTGCATTATTTAACGACTCTGCTGAAACATTTGAGGACTCAGCTGCATTATTTAAGGACTCTGCTGCATTATTTAAGGAATTTGCTGCATTATTTAAGGACTCTGCTGCGGTATTTAAGGACTCTGCTGCATTATTTAAGGACTTTGATGAATTATTTAAGGACTCTGCTGCATTATTTAATGACTTTGTTGCATTATATAAGGTCTCTGCTGCATTATTTAAGGACTATGTTGCATTATGTTAGAAGTCTGCTGCATTATTTAAGGACTTTGCTGCATTATTTAAGGACTCTGCTGCATTATTTAAGGACTTTATTGCATTATTTAAGGACTCTGCTGCATTATTTAATGACTCTGCTGAAGCATTTGAGGACTCAGCTGCATTATTTAAGGTCTCTGCTGTATTATTTAAGGACTCTGCTGCATTATTTAATGACTCTGCTGCGGTATTTAAGGACTCTGCTGCATTATTTAAGGACTTTGCTGCATTATTTAAGGACTGCTGCGTTGTTTAAGGACTCTGCTGCATTATTTAAGACTTTGCTGCATTATTTAAGGACTCTGCTGAAGCAATTGGGGACTCAGATGCATTATTTAAGGACTCTGCTGCATTATGTAAGGACTTTGCTGCTTTATTTAAGGACTTTGCTGCATTATTTAAGGACTTTGTTGCATTATTTAAGGACTCTGCTGCATTATTTAAGGACTTTGTTGCATTATTTAAGGACTCTGCTGCATTATTTAAGGACTTTGCTGCATTATTTAAGGACTATGCTGTGATATTTAAGGACTATGCTTTGGCATTATTTAAGGACTTTGCTGCATTATTTAAGGACTCTGCTGCATTATTTAATTACTTTGCTGCATTATTAAAGGACCCTGCTGCGGCATTTAAGGATTCTGCTGCATTATTTAAGGACTTTGATGCATTATTTAAGGACGCTGCTGCAGAATTTAAGGAATCTGCTGCATTATTTAAGGACTTTGTTGCATTATTTAAGGTCTCTGCTGCATTATTTAAGGACTCTGCTATGGTACTTAACGAATTTGCTGCATTATTTAAGGACTTTGCTGCATTATTTAAGGACTTTGATGCATTATTTAAGAACTTTGTTGCATTATTTAAGGACTCTGCTGCATTATTTAAGGACTTTGTTGCATTATGTAAGGACTCTGCTGCATTATTTAAGGACTTTGCTGCATTATTTAAGGACTCTGCTGCATAATTTAAGGACTTTATTGCATTATTTAAGGATCCTGCTGCATTATTTAAGGATCCTGCTGAAGCATTTGAGGACTCAGCTGCATTATTTAAGGACTTTGCTGCATTATTTAGCGACTCTGCTGCATTATCTAAGGACTCTGCTGCTTTATTTAAGGACTTTCCTGCATTATTTAAGGAGTCTTCTGCATTATTTAATGACTCTGCTGAAGCATTTGAGGACTCAGCTGCATTATTTAAGGACTCTGCTGCATTATTTAAGGACTTTGCTGCATTATTTAACGACTCTGCTGAAACATTTGAGGACTCAGCTGCATTATTTAAGGACTCTGCTGCATTATTTAAGGAATTTGCTGCATTATTTAAGGACTCTGCTGCGGTATTTAAGGACTCTGCTGCATTATTTAAGGACTTTGATGAATTATTTAAGGACTCTGCTGCATTATTTAATGACTTTGTTGCATTATATAAGGTCTCTGCTGCATTATTTAAGGACTATGTTGCATTATGTTAGAAGTCTGCTGCATTATTTAAGGACTTTGCTGCATTATTTAAGGACTCTGCTGCATTATTTAAGGACTTTATTGCATTATTTAAGGACTCTGCTGCATTATTTAATGACTCTGCTGAAGCATTTGAGGACTCAGCTGCATTATTTAAGGTCTCTGCTGTATTATTTAAGGACTCTGCTGCATTATTTAATGACTCTGCTGCGGTATTTAAGGACTCTGCTGCATTATTTAAGGACTTTGCTGCATTATTTAAGGACTGCTGCGTTGTTTAAGGACTCTGCTGCATTATTTAAGACTTTGCTGCATTATTTAAGGACTCTGCTGAAGCAATTGGGGACTCAGATGCATTATTTAAGGACTCTGCTGCATTATGTAAGGACTTTGCTGCTTTATTTAAGGACTTTGCTGCATTATTTAAGGACTTTGTTGCATTATTTAAGGACTCTGCTGCATTATTTAAGGACTTTGTTGCATTATTTAAGGACTCTGCTGCATTATTTAAGGACTTTGCTGCATTATTTAAGGACTATGCTGTGATATTTAAGGACTATGCTTTGGCATTATTTAAGGACTTTGCTGCATTATTTAAGGACTCTGCTGCATTATTTAATTACTTTGCTGCATTATTAAAGGACCCTGCTGCGGCATTTAAGGATTCTGCTGCATTATTTAAGGACTTTGATGCATTATTTAAGGACGCTGCTGCAGAATTTAAGGAATCTGCTGCATTATTTAAGGACTTTGTTGCATTATTTAAGGTCTCTGCTGCATTATTTAAGGACTCTGCTATGGTACTTAACGACTTTGCTGCATTATTTAAGGACTTTGCTGCATTATTTAAGGACTTTGATGCATTATTTAAGAACTTTGTTGCATTATTTAAGGACTCTGCTGCATTATTTAAGGACTTTGTTGCATTATGTAAGGACTCTGCTGCATTATTTAAGGACTTTGCTGCATTATTTAAGGACTCTGCTGCATAATTTAAGGACTTTATTGCATTATTTAAGGATCCTGCTGCATTATTTAAGGATCCTGCTGAAGCATTTGAGGACTCAGCTGCATTATTTAAGGACTTTGCTGCATTATTTAGCGACTCTGCTGCATTATCTAAGGACTCTGCTGCTTTATTTAAGGACTTTCCTGCATTATTTAAGGAGTCTTCTGCATTATTTAATGACTCTGCTGAAGCATTTGAGGACTCAGCTGCATTATTTAAGGACTCTGCTGCATTATTTAAGGACTTTGCTGCATTATTTAATGACTCTGCTGAAGCATTTGAGGACTCAGCTGCATTATTTAAGGACTCTGCTGCATTATTTAAGGAATTTGCTGCATTATATAAGGACTCTGCTGCGGTATTTAAGGACTCTGCTGCATTATTTAAGGACTTTGATGCATTATTTAAGGACGCTGCTGCAGAATTTAAGGAATCTGCTGCATTATTTAAGGACTTTGTTGCATTATTTAAGGTCTCTGCTGCATTATTTAAGGACTTGCTGCATTATTTAAGGACTCTGCTGCTGTGTTTAAGAACTCTGCTGCATTATTTAAGGACTTTGCTGAATTATTTTAGGACTCTGATGCATTATTTAAGGACTTTGCTGTATTATTTAAGGACTCTACTGCATTATTTAAGGACTTTGTTGCATTATTTAAGGACTCTGCTGCATTATTTAAGGACTTTGCTGTATTATTTAAGGACTCTGCTGCATTATTTAAGGACTTTTTTGCATTATTTAAGGACTCTGCTGCATTATTTAAGGACTTTGCTGCATTATTTAAGGACTCTGCTGCATTATTTAAGGACTTTGCTGCATTATTTAATGACTCTGCTGCATTATTTAAGGACTTTGTTGTATTATTTAAGGACTTTGCTGCATTATTTAAGGACTCTGCTGCGGTATTTAAGGACTCTGCTGCATTATTTAAGGACTTTGTTGCATTATTTAAGGACTCTGCTGCATTATTTAGGGACTTTGCTGCATTATTTAAGGACTATGCTGTGGTACTTAAGGACTCTGCTGTATTATTTAAGGACTTTGCTGCATTATTTAAGGACTCTGCTGCATTATTTAATGACTTTGTTGCATTATATAAGGACTCTGCTGCATTATTTAAGGACTTTGCTGAATTATTTTAGGACTCTGCTGCATTATTTAAGGACTTTGCTGTATTATTTAAGGACTCTACTGCATTATTTAAGGACTTTGTTGCATTATTTAAGGACTCTGCTGCATTATTTAAGGACTTTGCTGTATTATTTAAGGACTCTGCTGCATTATTTAAGGACTTTTTTGCATTATTTAAGGACTCTGCTGCATTATTTAAGGACTTTGCTGCATTATTTAAGGACTCTGCTGCATTATTTAAGGACTTTGCTGCATTATTTAATGACTCTGCTGCATTATTTAAGGACTTTGTTGTATTATTTAAGGACTTTGCTGCATTATTTAAGGACTCTGCTGCGGTATTTAAGGACTCTGCTGCATTATTTAAGGACTTTGTTGCATTATTTAAGGACTCTGCTGCATTATTTAAGGACTTTGCTGCATTATTTAAGGACTATGCTGTGGTATTTAAGGACTCTGCTGTATTATTTAAGGACTTTGCTGCATTATTTAAGGACTCTGCTGCATTATTTAATGACTTTGTTGCATTATATAAGGACTCTGCTGCATTATTTAAGGACTATGTTGCATTATGTTAGAAGTCTGCTGCATTATTTAAGGACTTTGCTGCATTATTTAAGGACTCTGCTGCATTATTTAAGGACTTTATTGCATTATTTAAGGACTCTGCTGCATTATTTAATGACTCTGCTGAAGCATTTGAGGACTCAGCTGCATTATTTAAGGTCTCTGCTGTATTATTTAAGGACTCTGCTGCATTATCTAATGACTCTGCTGCGGTATTTAAGGACTCTGCTGCATTATTTAAGGACTTTGCTGCATTATTTAAGGACTGCTGCGTTATTTAAGGACTCTGCTGCATTATTTAAGACTTTGCTGCATTATTTAAGGACTCTGCTGCAGTGCTTAATGACTCTGCTGAAGCAATTGGGGACTCAGATGCATTATTTAAGGACTCTGCTGCATTATGTAAGGACTTTGCTGCTTTATTTAAGGACTTTGCTGCATTATTTAAGGACTTTGTTGCATTATTTAAGGACTCTGCTGCATTATTTAAGGACTTTGTTGCATTATTTAAGGACTCTGCTGCATTATTTAAGGACTTTGCTGCATTATTTAAGGACTATGCTGTGGTATTTAAGGACTATGCTTTGGCATTATTTAAGGACTTTGCTGCATTATTTAAGGACTCTGCTGCATTATTTAATTACTTTGCTGCATTATTAAAGGACCCTGCTGCGGCATTTAAGGATTCTGCTGCATTATTTAAGGACTTTGATGCATTATTTAAGGACGCTGCTGCAGAATTTAAGGAATCTGCTGCATTATTTAAGGACTTTGTTGCATTATTTAAGGTCTCTGCTGCATTATTTAAGGACTCTGCTATGGTACTTAACGACTTTGCTGCATTATTTAAGGACTTTGCTGCATTATTTAAGGACTTTGATGCATTATTTAAGAACTTTGTTGCATTATTTAAGGACTCTGCTGCATTATTTAAGGAGTTTGTTGCATTATGTAAGGACTCTGCTGCATTATTTAAGGACTTTGCTGCATTATTTAAGGACTCTGCTGCATAATTTAAGGACTTTATTGCATTATTTAAGGATCCTGCTGCATTATTTAAGGATCCTGCTGAAGCATTTGAGGACTCAGCTGCATTATTTAAGGACTTTGCTGCATTATTTAACGACTCTGCTGCATTATCTAAGGACTCTGCTGCTTTATTTAAGGACTTTCCTGCATTATTTAAGGAGTCTTCTGCATTATTTAATGACTCTGCTGAAGCATTTGAGGACTCAGCTGCATTATTTAAGGACTCTGCTGCATTATTTAAGGACTTTGCTGCATTATTTAATGACTCTGCTGAAGCATTTGAGGACTCAGCTGCATTATTTAAGGACTCTGCTGCATTATTTAAGGAATTTGCTGCATTATTTAAGGACTCTGCTGCGGTATTTAAGGACTCTGCTGCATTATTTAAGGACTTTGATGCATTATTTAAGGACGCTGCTGCAGAATTTAAGGAATCTGCTGCATTATTTAAGGACTTTGTTGCATTATTTAAGGTCTCTGCTGCATTATTTAAGGACTCTGCTGTGGTATTTAAGGACTCTGCTGCATTATTTAAGGACTTTGTTGCATTATGTAAGGAGTCTGCTGCATTATTTAAGGACTTTGCTGCATTATTTAACGACTCTGCTGAAGCATTTGAGGACTCAGCTGCATTATTTAAGGACTCTGCTGCATTATTTAAGGAATTTGCTGCATTATTTAAGGACTCTGCTGTGGTATTTAAGGACTCTGCTGCATTATTTAAGGACTTTGTTGCATTATGTAAGGAGTCTGCTGCATTATTTAAGGACTTTGCTGCATTATTTAATGAATCTGCTGAAGCATTTGAGGACTCAACTGCATTATTTAAGGTCTCTGCTGCATTATTTAAGGACTCTGCTGAAGCATTTGAGGACTCAGCTGCATGATTTAAGGACTTTGCTGCATTATTTAAGGACTCTGCTGCATTATTTAAGGAATTTGTTGCATTATTTAAGGACTCTGCTGCATTATTTAAGGACTTTGCTGCATTATTTAATAACTTTGTTGCATTATATAAGTACTCTGCTGCATTATTTAAGGACTTTGTTGCATTATGTAAGGAGTCTGCTGCATTATTTAAGGACTTTGCTGCATTATTTAACGACTCTGCTGAAGCATTTGAGGACTCAGCTGCATTATTTAAGGACTCTGCTGCATTATTTAAGGAGTTTGCTGCATTATTTAAGGACTCTGCTGCGGTATTTAAGGACTCTGCTGCATTATTTAAGGACTTTGTTGCATTATTTAAGGTCTCTGCTGCAGTATTTAATGACTTTGCTGAAGCATTTGGGCACTCAGATGCATTATTTAAGGACTCTGCTGCATTATGTAAGGGCTTTGCTGCTTTATTTAAGGACTCTTTTGCATTATTTAAGGACTTTGTTGCATTATGTATGGACTCTGCTGCATTATTTAAGGACTTTGTTGCATTATTTAAGGATTCTGCTGCATTATTTAAGGACTTTGCTGCATTATTTAAGGACTTTGCCGCATTATTTAAGGACTATGCTTTGGTATTTAAGGACTCTGCTGCATTATTTAAGGACTTTGCTGCATTATTTAAGGACTCTGCTGCATTATTTAATTACTTTGCTGCATTATTTAAGGACTCTGCTGCGGTATTTAAGGACTCTGCTGCATTATTTAAGGACTTTGATGCATTATTTAAGGACACTGCTGCAGAATTTAAGGAATCTGCTTCATTATTTAAGGACTTTGTTGCATTATTTAAGGTCTCTGCTGCATTATTTAAGGACTCTGCTATGGTACTTAAGGACTTTGCTGCATTATTTAAGGACTCTGCTGCATTATTTAAGAACTTTGTTGCATTATGTAAGGACTCTGCTGCATTATTTAAGGACTTTGCTGCATTATTTAAGGACTCTGCTGCATAATTTAAGGACTTTATTGCATTATTTTAGGATCCTGCTGCATTATTTAATGACTCTGCTGAAGCATTTGAGGACTCAGCTGCATTATTAAAGGTCTCTGCTGCATTATTTAAGGATCCTGCTGAAGCATTTGAGGACTCAGTTGCATTATTTAAGGACTTTGCTGCATTATTTAACGACTCTGCTGCGTTATTTAAGGACTCTGCTGCATTATTTAAGAACTTTGCTGCATTATTTAAGGACTCTTCTGCATTATTTAATGACTCTGCTGAAGTATTTGAGGACTCAGCTGCATTATTTAAGGACTCTGCTGCATTATTTAAGGAATTTGCTGCATTATTTAAGGACTCTGCTGCGTTATTTAAGGACTCTGCTGCATTATTTAAGGACTTTGATGCATTATTTAAGGATGCTGCTGCAGAATTTAAGGAATCTGCTGCATTATTTAAGGACTTTGTTGCATTATTTAAGGTCTCTGCTGCATTATTTAAGGACTCTGCTGTGGTATTTAAGGACTCTGCTGCATTATTTAAGGAATTTGTTGCATTATTTAAGGACGCTGCTGCATTATTTAAGGTCTTTGTAGCATTATTTAAGGACTCTGCTGCAGTATTTAATGACTCTGCTGAAGCATTTGGGGACTCAGATGCATTATTTAAGGACTCTGCTGCATTATGTAAGGGCTTTGCTGCTTTCTTTAAGGACTCTTTTGCATTATTTAAGGACTTTGTTGCATTATTTAAGGACTCTGCTGCATTATTTAAGGACTTTGTTGCATTATTTAAGGATTCTGCTGCATTATTTAAGGACTTTGCTGCATTATTTAAGGACTATGCTTTGGTATTTAAGGACTCTGCTGCATTATTTAAGGACTTTGCTGCATTATTTAAGGACTCTGCTGCATTATTTAATTACTTTGCTGCATTATTTAAGGACTCTGCTGCGGTATTTAAGGACTCTGCTGCATTATTTAAGGACTTTGCTGCATTACTTAAGGACTCTGCTGCATTATTTAATTACTTGCTGCATTATTTAAGGACTCTGCTGCGGTGTTTAAGAACTCTGCTGCATTATTTAAGGACTTTGCTGCATTATTTTAGGACTCTGCTGCATTATTTAAGGACTTTGCTGTATTATTTAAGGACTCTACTGCATTATTTAAGGACTTTGTTGCATTATTTAAGGACTCTGCTGCATTATTTAAGGACTTTGCTGTATTATTTAAGGACTCTGCTGCATTATTTAAGGACTTTTTTGCATTATTTAAGGACTCTGCTGCATTATTTAAGGACTTTGCTGCATTATTTAAGGACTCTGTTGCATTATTTAAGGACTTTATTGCATTATTTAATGACTCTGCTGCATTATTTAAGGAATTTGCTGCATTATTTAAGGACTCTGCTGCATTATTTAAGGACTTTGCTGCATTATTTAATGACTCTGCTGCATTATTTAAGGACTTTGTTGTATTATTTAAGGACTTTGCTGCATTATTTAAGGACTCTGCTGCGGTATTTAAGGACTCTGCTGCATTATTTAAGGACTTTGTTGCATTATTTAAGGACTCTGCTGCATTATTTAAGGACTTTGCTGCATTATTTAAGGACTATGCTGTGGTATTTAAGGACTCTGCTGCATTATTTAAGGACTTTGCTGCATTATTTAAGGACTCTGCTGCATTATTTAATTACTTTGCTGCATTATTTAAGGACTCTGCTGCGGTATTTAAGGACTCTGCTGCATTATTTAAGGACTTTGATGCATTATTTAAGGACTCTGCTGCATTATTTAAGGAATTTGTTGCATTATTTAAGGACTCTGCTGCATTATTTAAGGACTTTGCTGCATTATTTAATAACTTTGTTGCATTATATAAGTACTCTGCTGCATTATTTAAGGACTTTGTTGCATTATGTAAGGAGTCTGCTGCATTATTTAAGGACTTTGCTGCATTATTTAACGACTCTGCTGAAACATTTGAGGACTCAGCTGCATTATTTAAGGACTCTGCTGCATTATTTAAGGAATTTGCTGCATTATTTAAGGACTCTGCTGCGGTATTTAAGGACTCTGCTGCATTATTTAAGGACTTTGATGAATTATTTAAGGACTCTGCTGCATTATTTAATGACTTTGTTGCATTATATAAGGTCTCTGCTGCATTATTTAAGGACTATGTTGCATTATGTTAGAAGTCTGCTGCATTATTTAAGGACTTTGCTGCATTATTTAAGGACTCTGCTGCATTATTTAAGGACTTTATTGCATTATTTAAGGACTCTGCTGCATTATTTAATGACTCTGCTGAAGCATTTGAGGACTCAGCTGCATTATTTAAGGTCTCTGCTGTATTATTTAAGGACTCTGCTGCATTATTTAATGACTCTGCTGCGGTATTTAAGGACTCTGCTGCATTATTTAAGGACTTTGCTGCATTATTTAAGGACTGCTGCGTTGTTTAAGGACTCTGCTGCATTATTTAAGACTTTGCTGCATTATTTAAGGACTCTGCTGAAGCAATTGGGGACTCAGATGCATTATTTAAGGACTCTGCTGCATTATGTAAGGACTTTGCTGCTTTATTTAAGGACTTTGCTGCATTATTTAAGGACTTTGTTGCATTATTTAAGGACTCTGCTGCATTATTTAAGGACTTTGTTGCATTATTTAAGGACTCTGCTGCATTATTTAAGGACTTTGCTGCATTATTTAAGGACTATGCTGTGATATTTAAGGACTATGCTTTGGCATTATTTAAGGACTTTGCTGCATTATTTAAGGACTCTGCTGCATTATTTAATTACTTTGCTGCATTATTAAAGGACCCTGCTGCGGCATTTAAGGATTCTGCTGCATTATTTAAGGACTTTGATGCATTATTTAAGGACGCTGCTGCAGAATTTAAGGAATCTGCTGCATTATTTAAGGACTTTGTTGCATTATTTAAGGTCTCTGCTGCATTATTTAAGGACTCTGCTATGGTACTTAACGACTTTGCTGCATTATTTAAGGACTTTGCTGCATTATTTAAGGACTTTGATGCATTATTTAAGAACTTTGTTGCATTATTTAAGGACTCTGCTGCATTATTTAAGGACTTTGTTGCATTATGTAAGGACTCTGCTGCATTATTTAAGGACTTTGCTGCATTATTTAAGGACTCTGCTGCATAATTTAAGGACTTTATTGCATTATTTAAGGATCCTGCTGCATTATTTAAGGATCCTGCTGAAGCATTTGAGGACTCAGCTGCATTATTTAAGGACTTTGCTGCATTATTTAGCGACTCTGCTGCATTATCTAAGGACTCTGCTGCTTTATTTAAGGACTTTCCTGCATTATTTAAGGAGTCTTCTGCATTATTTAATGACTCTGCTGAAGCATTTGAGGACTCAGCTGCATTATTTAAGGACTCTGCTGCATTATTTAAGGACTTTGCTGCATTATTTAACGACTCTGCTGAAACATTTGAGGACTCAGCTGCATTATTTAAGGACTCTGCTGCATTATTTAAGGAATTTGCTGCATTATTTAAGGACTCTGCTGCGGTATTTAAGGACTCTGCTGCATTATTTAAGGACTTTGATGAATTATTTAAGGACTCTGCTGCATTATTTAATGACTTTGTTGCATTATATAAGGTCTCTGCTGCATTATTTAAGGACTATGTTGCATTATGTTAGAAGTCTGCTGCATTATTTAAGGACTTTGCTGCATTATTTAAGGACTCTGCTGCATTATTTAAGGACTTTATTGCATTATTTAAGGACTCTGCTGCATTATTTAATGACTCTGCTGAAGCATTTGAGGACTCAGCTGCATTATTTAAGGTCTCTGCTGTATTATTTAAGGACTCTGCTGCATTATTTAATGACTCTGCTGCGGTATTTAAGGACTCTGCTGCATTATTTAAGGACTTTGCTGCATTATTTAAGGACTGCTGCGTTGTTTAAGGACTCTGCTGCATTATTTAAGACTTTGCTGCATTATTTAAGGACTCTGCTGAAGCAATTGGGGACTCAGATGCATTATTTAAGGACTCTGCTGCATTATGTAAGGACTTTGCTGCTTTATTTAAGGACTTTGCTGCATTATTTAAGGACTTTGTTGCATTATTTAAGGACTCTGCTGCATTATTTAAGGACTTTGTTGCATTATTTAAGGACTCTGCTGCATTATTTAAGGACTTTGCTGCATTATTTAAGGACTATGCTGTGATATTTAAGGACTATGCTTTGGCATTATTTAAGGACTTTGCTGCATTATTTAAGGACTCTGCTGCATTATTTAATTACTTTGCTGCATTATTAAAGGACCCTGCTGCGGCATTTAAGGATTCTGCTGCATTATTTAAGGACTTTGATGCATTATTTAAGGACGCTGCTGCAGAATTTAAGGAATCTGCTGCATTATTTAAGGACTTTGTTGCATTATTTAAGGTCTCTGCTGCATTATTTAAGGACTCTGCTATGGTACTTAACGACTTTGCTGCATTATTTAAGGACTTTGCTGCATTATTTAAGGACTTTGATGCATTATTTAAGAACTTTGTTGCATTATTTAAGGACTCTGCTGCATTATTTAAGGACTTTGTTGCATTATGTAAGGACTCTGCTGCATTATTTAAGGACTTTGCTGCATTATTTAAGGACTCTGCTGCATAATTTAAGGACTTTATTGCATTATTTAAGGATCCTGCTGCATTATTTAAGGATCCTGCTGAAGCATTTGAGGACTCAGCTGCATTATTTAAGGACTTTGCTGCATTATTTAGCGACTCTGCTGCATTATCTAAGGACTCTGCTGCTTTATTTAAGGACTTTCCTGCATTATTTAAGGAGTCTTCTGCATTATTTAATGACTCTGCTGAAGCATTTGAGGACTCAGCTGCATTATTTAAGGACTCTGCTGCATTATTTAAGGACTTTGCTGCATTATTTAATGACTCTGCTGAAGCATTTGAGGACTCAGCTGCATTATTTAAGGACTCTGCTGCATTATTTAAGGAATTTGCTGCATTATATAAGGACTCTGCTGCGGTATTTAAGGACTCTGCTGCATTATTTAAGGACTTTGATGCATTATTTAAGGACGCTGCTGCAGAATTTAAGGAATCTGCTGCATTATTTAAGGACTTTGTTGCATTATTTAAGGTCTCTGCTGCATTATTTAAGGACTTGCTGCATTATTTAAGGACTCTGCTGCTGTGTTTAAGAACTCTGCTGCATTATTTAAGGACTTTGCTGAATTATTTTAGGACTCTGCTGCATTATTTAAGGACTTTGCTGTATTATTTAAGGACTCTACTGCATTATTTAAGGACTTTGTTGCATTATTTAAGGACTCTGCTGCATTATTTAAGGACTTTGCTGTATTATTTAAGGACTCTGCTGCATTATTTAAGGACTTTTTTGCATTATTTAAGGACTCTGCTGCATTATTTAAGGACTTTGCTGCATTATTTAAGGACTCTGCTGCATTATTTAAGGACTTTGCTGCATTATTTAATGACTCTGCTGCATTATTTAAGGACTTTGTTGTATTATTTAAGGACTTTGCTGCATTATTTAAGGACTCTGCTGCGGTATTTAAGGACTCTGCTGCATTATTTAAGGACTTTGTTGCATTATTTAAGGACTCTGCTGCATTATTTAGGGACTTTGCTGCATTATTTAAGGACTATGCTGTGGTACTTAAGGACTCTGCTGTATTATTTAAGGACTTTGCTGCATTATTTAAGGACTCTGCTGCATTATTTAATGACTTTGTTGCATTATATAAGGACTCTGCTGCATTATTTAAGGACTATGTTGCATTATGTTAGAAGTCTGCTGCATTATTTAAGGACTTTGCTGCATTATTTAAGGACTCTGCTGCATTATTTGAGGACTTTATTGCATTATTTAAGGACTCTGCTGCATTATTTAATGACTCTGCTGAAGCATTTGAGGACTCAGCTGCATTATTTAAGGTCTCTGCTGTATTATTTAAGGACTCTGCTGCATTATTTAATGACTCTGCTGCGGTATTTAAGGACTCTGCTGCATTATTTAAGGACTTTGCTGCATTATTTAAGGACTGCTGCGTTATTTAAGGACTCTGCTGCATTATTTAAGACTTTGCTGCATTATTTAAGGACTCTGCTGCAGTGTTTAATGACTCTGCTGAAGCAATTGGGGACTCAGATGCATTGTTTAAGGACTCTGCTGCATTATGTAAGGACTTTGCTGCTTTATTTAAGGACTTTGCTGCATTATTTAAGGACTTTGTTGCATTATTTAAGGACTCTGCTGCATTATTTAAGGACTTTGTTGCATTATTTAAGGACTCTGCCGCATTATTTAAGGACTATGCTTTGGTATTTAAGGACTCTGCTGCATTATTTAAGGACTTTGCTGCATTATTTAAGGACTCTGCTGCATTATTTAATTACTTTGCTGCATTATTTAAGGACTCTGCTGCGGTATTTAAGTACTCTGCTGCATTATTTAAGGACTTTGATGCATTATTTAAGGACACTGCTGCAGAATTTAAGGAATCTGCTTCATTATTTAAGGACTTTGTTGCATTATTTAAGGTCTCTGCTGCATTATTTAAGGACTCTGCTATGGTACTTAAGGACTTTGCTGCATTATTTAAGGACTCTGCTGCATTATTTAAGAACTTTGTTGCATTGTTTAAGGACTCTGCTGCATTATTTAAGGACTTTGTTGCATTATGTTAGGACTCTGCTGCATTATTTAACGACTTTGCTGCATTATTTAAGGACTCTGCTGCATAATTTAAGGACTTTATTGCATTATTTTAGGATCCTGCTGCATTATTTAATGACTCTGCTGAAGCATTTGAGGACTCAGCTGCATTATTAAAGGTCTCTGCTGCATTATTTAAGGATCCTGCTGAAGCATTTGAGGACTCAGCTGCATTATTTAAGGACTTTGCTGCATTATTTAACGACTCTGCTGCGTTATTTAAGGACTCTGCTGCATTATTTAAGAACTTTGCTGCATTATTTAAGGACTCTTCTGCATTATTTAATGACTCTGCTGAAGTATTTGAGGACTCAGCTGCATTATTTAAGGACTCTGCTGCATTATTTAAGGAATTTGATGCATTATTTAAGGACTCTGCTGCGTTATTTAAGGACTCTGCTGCATTATTTAAGGACTTTGATGCATTATTTAAGGACGCTGCTGCAGAATTTAAGGAATCTGCTGCATTATTTAAGGACTTTGTTGCATTATTTAAGGTCTCTGCTGCATTATTTAAGGACTCTGCTGTGGTATTTAAGGACTCTGCTGCATTATTTAAGGAATTTGTTGCATTATTTAAGGACGCTGCTGCATTATTTAAGGACTTTGTTGCTTTATTTAAGGACTCTGCTGCAGTATTTAATGACTCTGCTGAAGCATTTGGGGACTCAGATGCATTATTTAAGGACTCTGCTGCATTATGTAAGGGCTTTGCTGCTTTATTTAAGGACTCTTTTGCATTATTTAAGGACTTTGTTGCATTATTTAAGGACTCTGCTGCATTATTTAAGGACTTTGCTGCATTATTTAAGGACTATGCTTTGGTATTTAAGGACTCTGCTGCATTATTTAAGGACTTTGCTGCATTATTTAAGGACTCTGCTGCATTATTTAATTACTTTGCTGCATTATTTAAGGACTCTGCTGCGGTATTTAAGGACTCTGCTGCATTATTTAAGGACTTTGATGCATTATTTAAGGACTCTTCTGCATTATTTAAGGAATTTGTTGCATTATTTAAGGACTCTGCTGCATTATTTAAGGACTTTGCTGCATTATTTAATAACTTTGTTGCATTATATAAGTACTCTGCTGCATTATTTAAGGACTTTGTTGCATTATGTAAGGAGTCTGCTGCATTATTTAAGGACTTTGCTGCATTATTTAACGACTCTGCTGAAGCATTTGAGGACTCAGCTGCATTATTTAAGGACTCTGCTGCATTATTTAAGGAATTTGCTGCATTATTTAAGGACTCTGCTGCGGTATTTAAGGACTCTGCTGCATTATTTAAGGACTTTGTTGCATTATGTAAGGAGTCTGCTGCATTATTTAAGGACTTTGCTGCATTATTTAATGAATCTGCTGAAGCATTTGAGGACTCAACTGCATTATTTAAGGTCTCTGCTGCATTATTTAAGGACTCTGCTGAAGCATTTGAGGACTCAGCTGCATGATTTAAGGACTTTGCTGCATTAGTTAAGGACTCTGCTGCATTATTTAAGGAATTTGTTGCATTATTTAAGGACTCTGCTGCATTATTTAAGGACTTTGCTGCATTATTTAATAACTTTGTTGCATTATATAAGTACTCTGCTGCATTATTTAAGGACTTTGTTGCATTATGTAAGGAGTCTGCTGCATTATTTAAGGACTTTGCTGCATTATTTAACGACTCTGCTGAAGCATTTGAGGACTCAGCTGCATTATTTAAGGACACTGCTGCATTATTTAAGGAATTTGCTGCATTATTTAAGGACTCTGCTGCGGTATTTAAGGACTCTGCTGCATTATTTAAGGACTTTGTTGCATTATTTAAGGTCTCTGCTGCAGTATTTAATGACTCTGCTGAAGCATTTGGGCACTCAGATGCATTATTTAAGGACTCTGCTGCATTATGTAAGGGCTTTGCTGCTTTATTTAAGGACTCTTTTGCATTATTTAAGGACTTTGTTGCATTATTTAAGGACTCTGCTGCATTATTTAAGGACTTTGTTGCATTATTTAAGGATTCTGCTGCATTATTTAAGGACTTTGCTGCATTATTTAAGGACTTTGCCGCATTATTTAAGGACTATGCTTTGGTATTTAAGGACTCTGCTGCATTATTTAAGGACTCTGCTGCATTATTTAAGGACTCTGCTGCATTATTTAATTACTTTGCTGCATTATTTAAGGACTCTGCTGCGGTATTTAAGGACTCTGCTGCGGTATTTAAGGACTCTGCTGCATTATTTAAGGACACTGCTGCAGAATTTAAGGAATCTGCTTCATTATTTAAGGACTTTGTTGCTTTATTTAAGGTCTCTGCTGCATTATTTAAGGACTCTGCTATGGTACTTAAGGACTTTGCTGCATTATTTAAGGACTTTGCTGCATTATTTAAGGACTCTGCTGCATTATTTAAGAACTTTGTTGCATTATTTAAGGACTCTGCTGCATTATTTAAGGACTTTGTTGCATTATGTAAGGACTCTGCTGCATTATTTAAGGACTTTGCTGCATTATTTAAGGACTCTGCTGCATAATTTAAGGACTTTATTGCATTATTTTAGGATCCTGCTGCATTATTTAATGACTCTGCTGAAGCATTTGAGGACTCAGCTGCATTATTAAAGGTCTCTGCTGCATTATTTAAGGATCCTGCTGAAGCATTTGAGGACTCAGTTGCATTATTTAAGGACTTTGCTGCATTATTTAACGACTCTGCTGCGTTATTTAAGGACTCTGCTGCATTATTTAAGAACTTTGCTGTATTATTTAAGGACTCTTCTGCATTATTTAATGACTCTGCTGAAGTATTTGAGGACTCAGCTGCATTATTTAAGGACTCTGCTGCATTATTTAAGGAATTTGCTGCATTATTTAATGACTCTGCTGCATTATTTAAGGACTTTGTTGTATTATTTAAGGACTTTGCTGCATTATTTAAGGACTCTGCTGCGGTATTTAAGGACTCTGCTGCATTATTTAAGGACTTTGTTGCATTATTTAAGGACTCTGCTGCATTATTTAAGGACTTTGCTGCATTATTTAAGGACTATGCTGTGGTATTTAAGGACTCTGCTGCATTATTTAAGGACTTTGCTGCATTATTTAAGGACTCTGCTGCATTATTTAATTACTTTGCTGCATTATTTAAGGACTCTGCTGCGGTATTTAAGGACTCTGCTGCATTATTTAAGGACTTTGATGCATTATTTAAGGACTCTGCTGCATTATTTAAGGAATTTGTTGCATTATTTAAGGACTCTGCTGCATTATTTAAGGACTTTGCTGCATTATTTAATAACTTTGTTGCATTATATAAGTACTCTGCTGCATTATTTAAGGACTTTGTTGCATTATGTAAGGAGTCTGCTGCATTATTTAAGGACTTTGCTGCATTATTTAACGACTCTGCTGAAACATTTGAGGACTCAGCTGCATTATTTAAGGACTCTGCTGCATTATTTAAGGAATTTGCTGCATTATTTAAGGACTCTGCTGCGGTATTTAAGGACTCTGCTGCATTATTTAAGGACTTTGATGAATTATTTAAGGACTCTGCTGCATTATTTAATGACTTTGTTGCATTATATAAGGTCTCTGCTGCATTATTTAAGGACTATGTTGCATTATGTTAGAAGTCTGCTGCATTATTTAAGGACTTTGCTGCATTATTTAAGGACTCTGCTGCATTATTTAAGGACTTTATTGCATTATTTAAGGACTCTGCTGCATTATTTAATGACTCTGCTGAAGCATTTGAGGACTCAGCTGCATTATTTAAGGTCTCTGCTGTATTATTTAAGTACTCTGCTGCATTATTTAATGACTCTGCTGCGGTATTTAAGGACTCTGCTGCATTATTTAAGGACTTTGCTGCATTATTTAAGGACTGCTGCGTTGTTTAAGGACTCTGCTGCATTATTTAAGACTTTGCTGCATTATTTAAGGACTCTGCTGCATTATGTAAGGACTTTGCTGCTTTATTTAAGGACTTTGCTGCATTATTTAAGGACTTTGTTGCATTATTTAAGGACTCTGCTGCATTATTTAAGGACTTTGTTGCATTATTTAAGGACTCTGCTGCATTATTTAAGGACTTTGCTGCATTATTTAAGGACTATGCTGTGATATTTAAGGACTATGCTTTGGCATTATTTAAGGACTTTGCTGCATTATTTAAGGACTCTGCTGCATTATTTAATTACTTTGCTGCATTATTAAAGGACCCTGCTGCGGCATTTAAGGATTCTGCTGCATTATTTAAGGACTTTGATGCATTATTTAAGGACGCTGCTGCAGAATTTAAGGAATCTGCTGCATTATTTAAGGACTTTGTTGCATTATTTAAGGTCTCTGCTGCATTATTTAAGGACTCTGCTATGGTACTTAACGACTTTGCTGCATTATTTAAGGACTTTGCTGCATTATTTAAGGACTTTGATGCATTATTTAAGAACTTTGTTGCATTATTTAAGGACTCTGCTGCATTATTTAAGGACTTTGTTGCATTATGTAAGGACTCTGCTGCATTATTTAAGGACTTTGCTGCATTATTTAAGGACTCTGCTGCATAATTTAAGGACTTTATTGCATTATTTAAGGATCCTGCTGCATTATTTAAGGATCCTGCTGAAGCATTTGAGGACTCAGCTGCATTATTTAAGGACTTTGCTGCATTATTTAGCGACTCTGCTGCATTATCTAAGGACTCTGCTGCTTTATTTAAGGACTTTCCTGCATTATTTAAGGAGTCTTCTGCATTATTTAATGACTCTGCTGAAGCATTTGAGGACTCAGCTGCATTATTTAAGGACTCTGCTGCATTATTTAAGGACTTTGCTGCATTATTTAACGACTCTGCTAAAACATTTGAGGACTCAGCTGCATTATTTAAGGACTCTGCTGCATTATTTAAGGAATTTGCTGCATTATTTAAGGACTCTGCTGCGGTATTTAAGGACTCTGCTGCATTATTTAAGGACTTTGATGAATTATTTAAGGACTCTGCTGCATTATTTAATGACTTTGTTGCATTATATAAGGTCTCTGCTGCATTATTTAAGGACTATGTTGCATTATGTTAGAAGTCTGCTGCATTATTTAAGGACTTTGCTGCATTATTTAAGGACTCTGCTGCATTATTTAAGGACTTTATTGCATTATTTAAGGACTCTGCTGCATTATTTAATGACTCTGCTGAAGCATTTGAGGACTCAGCTGCATTATTTAAGGTCTCTGCTGTATTATTTAAGGACTCTGCTGCATTATTTAATGACTCTGCTGCGGTATTTAAGGACTCTGCTGCATTATTTAAGGACTTTGCTGCATTATTTAAGGACTGCTGCGTTGTTTAAGGACTCTGCTGCATTATTTAAGACTTTGCTGCATTATTTAAGGACTCTGCTGAAGCAATTGGGGACTCAGATGCATTATTTAAGGACTCTGCTGCATTATGTAAGGACTTTGCTGCTTTATTTAAGGACTTTGCTGCATTATTTAAGGACTTTGTTGCATTATTTAAGGACTCTGCTGCATTATTTAAGGACTTTGTTGCATTATTTAAGGACTCTGCTGCATTATTTAAGGACTTTGCTGCATTATTTAAGGACTATGCTGTGATATTTAAGGACTATGCTTTGGCATTATTTAAGGACTTTGCTGCATTATTTAAGGACTCTGCTGCATTATTTAATTACTTTGCTGCATTATTAAAGGACCCTGCTGCGGCATTTAAGGATTCTGCTGCATTATTTAAGGACTTTGATGCATTATTTAAGGACGCTGCTGCAGAATTTAAGGAATCTGCTGCATTATTTAAGGACTTTGTTGCATTATTTAAGGTCTCTGCTGCATTATTTAAGGACTCTGCTATGGTACTTAACGACTTTGCTGCATTATTTAAGGACTCTGCTGCATTATTTAATTACTTTGCTGCATTATTTAAGGACTCTGCTGCGGTATTTAAGGACTCTGCTGCATTATTTAAGGACTTTGATGCATTATTTAAGGACTCTTCTGCATTATTTAAGGAATTTGTTGCATTATTTAAGGACTCTGCTGCATTATTTAAGGACTTTGCTGCATTATTTAATAACTTTGTTGCATTATATAAGTACTCTGCTGCATTATTTAAGGACTTTGTTGCATTATGTAAGGAGTCTGCTGCATTATTTAAGGACTTTGCTGCATTATTTAACGACTCTGCTGAAGCATTTGAGGACTCAGCTGCATTATTTAAGGACTCTGCTGCATTATTTAAGGAATTTGCTGCATTATTTAAGGACTCTGCTGCGGTATTTAAGGACTCTGCTGCATTATTTAAGGACTTTGTTGCATTATGTAAGGAGTCTGCTGCATTATTTAAGGACTTTGCTGCATTATTTAATGAATCTGCTGAAGCATTTGAGGACTCAACTGCATTATTTAAGGTCTCTGCTGCATTATTTAAGGACTCTGCTGAAGCATTTGAGGACTCAGCTGCATGATTTAAGGACTTTGCTGCATTAGTTAAGGACTCTGCTGCATTATTTAAGGAATTTGTTGCATTATTTAAGGACTCTGCTGCATTATTTAAGGACTTTGCTGCATTATTTAATAACTTTGTTGCATTATATAAGTACTCTGCTGCATTATTTAAGGACTTTGTTGCATTATGTAAGGAGTCTGCTGCATTATTTAAGGACTTTGCTGCATTATTTAACGACTCTGCTGAAGCATTTGAGGACTCAGCTGCATTATTTAAGGACACTGCTGCATTATTTAAGGAATTTGCTGCATTATTTAAGGACTCTGCTGCGGTATTTAAGGACTCTGCTGCATTATTTAAGGACTTTGTTGCATTATTTAAGGTCTCTGCTGCAGTATTTAATGACTCTGCTGAAGCATTTGGGCACTCAGATGCATTATTTAAGGACTCTGCTGCATTATGTAAGGGCTTTGCTGCTTTATTTAAGGACTCTTTTGCATTATTTAAGGACTTTGTTGCATTATTTAAGGACTCTGCTGCATTATTTAAGGACTTTGTTGCATTATTTAAGGATTCTGCTGCATTATTTAAGGACTTTGCTGCATTATTTAAGGACTTTGCCGCATTATTTAAGGACTATGCTTTGGTATTTAAGGACTCTGCTGCATTATTTAAGGACTCTGCTGCATTATTTAAGGACTCTGCTGCATTATTTAATTACTTTGCTGCATTATTTAAGGACTCTGCTGCGGTATTTAAGGACTCTGCTGCGGTATTTAAGGACTCTGCTGCATTATTTAAGGACACTGCTGCAGAATTTAAGGAATCTGCTTCATTATTTAAGGACTTTGTTGCTTTATTTAAGGTCTCTGCTGCATTATTTAAGGACTCTGCTATGGTACTTAAGGACTTTGCTGCATTATTTAAGGACTTTGCTGCATTATTTAAGGACTCTGCTGCATTATTTAAGAACTTTGTTGCATTATTTAAGGACTCTGCTGCATTATTTAAGGACTTTGTTGCATTATGTAAGGACTCTGCTGCATTATTTAAGGACTTTGCTGCATTATTTAAGGACTCTGCTGCATAATTTAAGGACTTTATTGCATTATTTTAGGATCCTGCTGCATTATTTAATGACTCTGCTGAAGCATTTGAGGACTCAGCTGCATTATTAAAGGTCTCTGCTGCATTATTTAAGGATCCTGCTGAAGCATTTGAGGACTCAGTTGCATTATTTAAGGACTTTGCTGCATTATTTAACGACTCTGCTGCGTTATTTAAGGACTCTGCTGCATTATTTAAGAACTTTGCTGTATTATTTAAGGACTCTTCTGCATTATTTAATGACTCTGCTGAAGTATTTGAGGACTCAGCTGCATTATTTAAGGACTCTGCTGCATTATTTAAGGAATTTGCTGCATTATTTAATGACTCTGCTGCATTATTTAAGGACTTTGTTGTATTATTTAAGGACTTTGCTGCATTATTTAAGGACTCTGCTGCGGTATTTAAGGACTCTGCTGCATTATTTAAGGACTTTGTTGCATTATTTAAGGACTCTGCTGCATTATTTAAGGACTTTGCTGCATTATTTAAGGACTATGCTGTGGTATTTAAGGACTCTGCTGCATTATTTAAGGACTTTGCTGCATTATTTAAGGACTCTGCTGCATTATTTAATTACTTTGCTGCATTATTTAAGGACTCTGCTGCGGTATTTAAGGACTCTGCTGCATTATTTAAGGACTTTGATGCATTATTTAAGGACTCTGCTGCATTATTTAAGGAATTTGTTGCATTATTTAAGGACTCTGCTGCATTATTTAAGGACTTTGCTGCATTATTTAATAACTTTGTTGCATTATATAAGTACTCTGCTGCATTATTTAAGGACTTTGTTGCATTATGTAAGGAGTCTGCTGCATTATTTAAGGACTTTGCTGCATTATTTAACGACTCTGCTGAAACATTTGAGGACTCAGCTGCATTATTTAAGGACTCTGCTGCATTATTTAAGGAATTTGCTGCATTATTTAAGGACTCTGCTGCGGTATTTAAGGACTCTGCTGCATTATTTAAGGACTTTGATGAATTATTTAAGGACTCTGCTGCATTATTTAATGACTTTGTTGCATTATATAAGGTCTCTGCTGCATTATTTAAGGACTATGTTGCATTATGTTAGAAGTCTGCTGCATTATTTAAGGACTTTGCTGCATTATTTAAGGACTCTGCTGCATTATTTAAGGACTTTATTGCATTATTTAAGGACTCTGCTGCATTATTTAATGACTCTGCTGAAGCATTTGAGGACTCAGCTGCATTATTTAAGGTCTCTGCTGTATTATTTAAGTACTCTGCTGCATTATTTAATGACTCTGCTGCGGTATTTAAGGACTCTGCTGCATTATTTAAGGACTTTGCTGCATTATTTAAGGACTGCTGCGTTGTTTAAGGACTCTGCTGCATTATTTAAGACTTTGCTGCATTATTTAAGGACTCTGCTGAAGCAATTGGGGACTCAGATGCATTATTTAAGGACTCTGCTGCATTATGTAAGGACTTTGCTGCTTTATTTAAGGACTTTGCTGCATTATTTAAGGACTTTGTTGCATTATTTAAGGACTCTGCTGCATTATTTAAGGACTTTGTTGCATTATTTAAGGACTCTGCTGCATTATTTAAGGACTTTGCTGCATTATTTAAGGACTATGCTGTGATATTTAAGGACTATGCTTTGGCATTATTTAAGGACTTTGCTGCATTATTTAAGGACTCTGCTGCATTATTTAATTACTTTGCTGCATTATTAAAGGACCCTGCTGCGGCATTTAAGGATTCTGCTGCATTATTTAAGGACTTTGATGCATTATTTAAGGACGCTGCTGCAGAATTTAAGGAATCTGCTGCATTATTTAAGGACTTTGTTGCATTATTTAAGGTCTCTGCTGCATTATTTAAGGACTCTGCTATGGTACTTAACGACTTTGCTGCATTATTTAAGGACTTTGCTGCATTATTTAAGGACTTTGATGCATTATTTAAGAACTTTGTTGCATTATTTAAGGACTCTGCTGCATTATTTAAGGACTTTGTTGCATTATGTAAGGACTCTGCTGCATTATTTAAGGACTTTGCTGCATTATTTAAGGACTCTGCTGCATAATTTAAGGACTTTATTGCATTATTTAAGGATCCTGCTGCATTATTTAAGGATCCTGCTGAAGCATTTGAGGACTCAGCTGCATTATTTAAGGACTTTGCTGCATTATTTAGCGACTCTGCTGCATTATCTAAGGACTCTGCTGCTTTATTTAAGGACTTTCCTGCATTATTTAAGGAGTCTTCTGCATTATTTAATGACTCTGCTGAAGCATTTGAGGACTCAGCTGCATTATTTAAGGACTCTGCTGCATTATTTAAGGACTTTGCTGCATTATTTAACGACTCTGCTAAAACATTTGAGGACTCAGCTGCATTATTTAAGGACTCTGCTGCATTATTTAAGGAATTTGCTGCATTATTTAAGGACTCTGCTGCGGTATTTAAGGACTCTGCTGCATTATTTAAGGACTTTGATGAATTATTTAAGGACTCTGCTGCATTATTTAATGACTTTGTTGCATTATATAAGGTCTCTGCTGCATTATTTAAGGACTATGTTGCATTATGTTAGAAGTCTGCTGCATTATTTAAGGACTTTGCTGCATTATTTAAGGACTCTGCTGCATTATTTAAGGACTTTATTGCATTATTTAAGGACTCTGCTGCATTATTTAATGACTCTGCTGAAGCATTTGAGGACTCAGCTGCATTATTTAAGGTCTCTGCTGTATTATTTAAGGACTCTGCTGCATTATTTAATGACTCTGCTGCGGTATTTAAGGACTCTGCTGCATTATTTAAGGACTTTGCTGCATTATTTAAGGACTGCTGCGTTGTTTAAGGACTCTGCTGCATTATTTAAGACTTTGCTGCATTATTTAAGGACTCTGCTGAAGCAATTGGGGACTCAGATGCATTATTTAAGGACTCTGCTGCATTATGTAAGGACTTTGCTGCTTTATTTAAGGACTTTGCTGCATTATTTAAGGACTTTGTTGCATTATTTAAGGACTCTGCTGCATTATTTAAGGACTTTGTTGCATTATTTAAGGACTCTGCTGCATTATTTAAGGACTTTGCTGCATTATTTAAGGACTATGCTGTGATATTTAAGGACTATGCTTTGGCATTATTTAAGGACTTTGCTGCATTATTTAAGGACTCTGCTGCATTATTTAATTACTTTGCTGCATTATTAAAGGACCCTGCTGCGGCATTTAAGGATTCTGCTGCATTATTTAAGGACTTTGATGCATTATTTAAGGACGCTGCTGCAGAATTTAAGGAATCTGCTGCATTATTTAAGGACTTTGTTGCATTATTTAAGGTCTCTGCTGCATTATTTAAGGACTCTGCTATGGTACTTAACGACTTTGCTGCATTATTTAAGGACTTTGCTGCATTATTTAAGGACTTTGATGCATTATTTAAGAACTTTGTTGCATTATTTAAGGACTCTGCTGCATTATTTAAGGACTTTGTTGCATTATGTAAGGACTCTGCTGCATTATTTAAGGACTTTGCTGCATTATTTAAGGACTCTGCTGCATAATTTAAGGACTTTATTGCATTATTTAAGGATCCTGCTGCATTATTTAAGGATCCTGCTGAAGCATTTGAGGACTCAGCTGCATTATTTAAGGACTTTGCTGCATTATTTAGCGACTCTGCTGCATTATCTAAGGACTCTGCTGCTTTATTTAAGGACTTTCCTGCATTATTTAAGGAGTCTTCTGCATTATTTAATGACTCTGCTGAAGCATTTGAGGACTCAGCTGCATTATTTAAGGACTCTGCTGCATTATTTAAGGACTTTGCTGCATTATTTAATGACTCTGCTGAAGCATTTGAGGACTCAGCTGCATTATTTAAGGACTCTGCTGCATTATTTAAGGAATTTGCTGCATTATATAAGGACTCTGCTGCGGTATTTAAGGACTCTGCTGCATTATTTAAGGACTTTGATGCATTATTTAAGGACGCTGCTGCAGAATTTAAGGAATCTGCTGCATTATTTAAGGACTTTGTTGCATTATTTAAGGTCTCTGCTGCATTATTTAAGGACTTGCTGCATTATTTAAGGACTCTGCTGCTGTGTTTAAGAACTCTGCTGCATTATTTAAGGACTTTGCTGAATTATTTTAGGACTCTGCTGCATTATTTAAGGACTTTGCTGTATTATTTAAGGACTCTACTGCATTATTTAAGGACTTTGTTGCATTATTTAAGGACTCTGCTGCATTATTTAAGGACTTTGCTGCATTATTTAAGGACTCTGCTGCATTATTTAAGGACTTTGCTGCATTATTTAATGACTCTGCTGCATTATTTAAGGACTTTGTTGTATTATTTAAGGACTTTGCTGCATTATTTAAGGACTCTGCTGCGGTATTTAAGGACTCTGCTGCATTATTTAAGGACTTTGTTGCATTATTTAAGGACTCTGCTGCATTATTTAGGGACTTTGCTGCATTATTTAAGGACTATGCTGTGGTACTTAAGGACTCTGCTGTATTATTTAAGGACTTTGCTGCATTATTTAAGGACTCTGCTGCATTATTTAATGACTTTGTTGCATTATATAAGGACTCTGCTGCATTATTTAAGGACTATGTTGCATTATGTTAGAAGTCTGCTGCATTATTTAAGGACTTTGCTGCATTATTTAAGGACTCTGCTGCATTATTTGAGGACTTTATTGCATTATTTAAGGACTCTGCTGCATTATTTAATGACTCTGCTGAAGCATTTGAGGACTCAGCTGCATTATTTAAGGTCTCTGCTGTATTATTTAAGGACTCTGCTGCATTATTTAATGACTCTGCTGCGGTATTTAAGGACTCTGCTGCATTATTTAAGGACTTTGCTGCATTATTTAAGGACTGCTGCGTTATTTAAGGACTCTGCTGCATTATTTAAGACTTTGCTGCATTATTTAAGGACTCTGCTGCAGTGTTTAATGACTCTGCTGAAGCAATTGGGGACTCAGATGCATTGTTTAAGGACTCTGCTGCATTATGTAAGGACTTTGCTGCTTTATTTAAGGACTTTGCTGCATTATTTAAGGACTTTGTTGCATTATTTAAGGACTCTGCTGCATTATTTAAGGACTTTGTTGCATTATTTAAGGACTCTGCCGCATTATTTAAGGACTATGCTTTGGTATTTAAGGACTCTGCTGCATTATTTAAGGACTTTGCTGCATTATTTAAGGACTCTGCTGCATTATTTAATTACTTTGCTGCATTATTTAAGGACTCTGCTGCGGTATTTAAGTACTCTGCTGCATTATTTAAGGACTTTGATGCATTATTTAAGGACACTGCTGCAGAATTTAAGGAATCTGCTTCATTATTTAAGGACTTTGTTGCATTATTTAAGGTCTCTGCTGCATTATTTAAGGACTCTGCTATGGTACTTAAGGACTTTGCTGCATTATTTAAGGACTCTGCTGCATTATTTAAGAACTTTGTTGCATTGTTTAAGGACTCTGCTGCATTATTTAAGGACTTTGTTGCATTATGTTAGGACTCTGCTGCATTATTTAACGACTTTGCTGCATTATTTAAGGACTCTGCTGCATAATTTAAGGACTTTATTGCATTATTTTAGGATCCTGCTGCATTATTTAATGACTCTGCTGAAGCATTTGAGGACTCAGCTGCATTATTAAAGGTCTCTGCTGCATTATTTAAGGATCCTGCTGAAGCATTTGAGGACTCAGCTGCATTATTTAAGGACTTTGCTGCATTATTTAACGACTCTGCTGCGTTATTTAAGGACTCTGCTGCATTATTTAAGAACTTTGCTGCATTATTTAAGGACTCTTCTGCATTATTTAATGACTCTGCTGAAGTATTTGAGGACTCAGCTGCATTATTTAAGGACTCTGCTGCATTATTTAAGGAATTTGATGCATTATTTAAGGACTCTGCTGCGTTATTTAAGGACTCTGCTGCATTATTTAAGGACTTTGATGCATTATTTAAGGACGCTGCTGCAGAATTTAAGGAATCTGCTGCATTATTTAAGGACTTTGTTGCATTATTTAAGGTCTCTGCTGCATTATTTAAGGACTCTGCTGTGGTATTTAAGGACTCTGCTGCATTATTTAAGGAATTTGTTGCATTATTTAAGGACGCTGCTGCATTATTTAAGGACTTTGTTGCTTTATTTAAGGACTCTGCTGCAGTATTTAATGACTCTGCTGAAGCATTTGGGGACTCAGATGCATTATTTAAGGACTCTGCTGCATTATGTAAGGGCTTTGCTGCTTTATTTAAGGACTCTTTTGCATTATTTAAGGACTTTGTTGCATTATTTAAGGACTCTGCTGCATTATTTAAGGACTTTGCTGCATTATTTAAGGACTATGCTTTGGTATTTAAGGACTCTGCTGCATTATTTAAGGACTTTGCTGCATTATTTAAGGACTCTGCTGCATTATTTAATTACTTTGCTGCATTATTTAAGGACTCTGCTGCGGTATTTAAGGACTCTGCTGCATTATTTAAGGACTTTGATGCATTATTTAAGGACTCTGCTGCATTATTTAAGGAATTTGTTGCATTATTTAAGGACTCTGCTGCATTATTTAAGGACTTTGCTGCATTATTTAATAACTTTGTTGCATTATATAAGTACTCTGCTGCATTATTTAAGGACTTTGTTGCATTATGTAAGGAGTCTGCTGCATTATTTAAGGACTTTGCTGCATTATTTAACGACTCTGCTGAAGCATTTGAGGACTCAGCTGCATTATTTAAGGACTCTGCTGCATTATTTAAGGAATTTGCTGCATTATTTAAGGACTCTGCTGCGGTATTTAAGGACTCTGCTGCATTATTTAAGGACTTTGTTGCATTATGTAAGGAGTCTGCTGCATTATTTAAGGACTTTGCTGCATTATTTAATGAATCTGCTGAAGCATTTGAGGACTCAACTGCATTATTTAAGGTCTCTGCTGCATTATTTAAGGACTCTGCTGAAGCATTTGAGGACTCAGCTGCATGATTTAAGGACTTTGTTGCATTATGTAAGGAGTCTGCTGCATTATTTAAGGACTTTGCTGCATTATTTAATGAATCTGCTGAAGCATTTGAGGACTCAACTGCATTATTTAAGGTCTCTGCTGCAGTATTTAATGACTCTGCTGAAGCATTTGGGCACTCAGATGCATTATTTAAGGACTCTGCTGCATTATGTAAGGGCTTTGCTGCTTTATTTAAGGACTCTTTTGCATTATTTAAGGACTTTGTTGCATTATTTAAGGACTCTGCTGCATTATTTAAGGACTTTGTTGCATTATTTAAGGATTCTGCTGCATTATTTAAGGACTTTGCTGCATTATTTAAGGACTTTGCCGCATTATTTAAGGACTATGCTTTGGTATTTAAGGACTCTGCTGCATTATTTAAGGACTCTGCTGCATTATTTAAGGACTCTGCTGCATTATTTAATTACTTTGCTGCATTATTTAAGGACTCTGCTGCGGTATTTAAGGACTCTGCTGCGGTATTTAAGGACTCTGCTGCATTATTTAAGGACACTGCTGCAGAATTTAAGGAATCTGCTTCATTATTTAAGGACTTTGTTGCTTTATTTAAGGTCTCTGCTGCATTATTTAAGGACTCTGCT